>NC_132998.1:47814483-50314483 GCF_048564905.1 Vicugna pacos
TGTATTTCTAACAAGCTCCCATAGGATGCCCGATGCTGCGGGTCACAGACCATGTTTTGAGTTAAAATTTGAACAGACTTGGAAATCACAGCAATTGCTGACATTCTCAGCTTTAATGAGTTCTTTCCTATGACAGCATCCATATTGGCTAAACTCACTACATATTCCATAGCTGTGCAGAATTAATAGTCCCCCTGAATGCTTGGAAACTGGTGGTGAAGGATCCGTAAAATCAAAGGGAGCCCATCAGGTATACCTAATGTCCTTTATAACCACATATTTAGTGCATGTCTTCTTTGTTTCTGTAACTAGGTTAAGAAATCAGGACGGACCTAGAGATGATCATACTAACTGAGTTAAATCAGACAGAGAAAGACAAGTGTCATATAATATTACTTATATGTGGAATCTAAAAGATGATAGAAATGAACTCATTAACAAAACAGAAACAGACTCACAGACATAGAAAACAAACTTACGGTTACCAAAGGGGGAAGGGAGTGGGGAGGGATCAATTAGCAGATACACAACACTATATACAAAATAGACAAACAACAAGGTCATGCTGTATAGCGCAGGAAACTCTGTTCAATAACTTATAATAACCTATAATGAAAAAGAATATATATGTATAACATAATCACTATGCTGTACACCAGAAACTAACACAGCATTTTGTAAATCAACTATAATTAAACGAAAGAAGTCAGGGGACTCCTACCCTTTTCTGCCTGTGAGCTTTGGTGAAGATGAGAAGAGAGGGTGAAAAAGGACCAGTCAGGATGCTTTGTAAGTGAGCAGACATTAGCTAGACAGACTGCTGGAGGAGTTCAAGTACAGAGGGATTTCAACATCATGACACCAAAAATGAGACACGAGGGACTCCAAATTGTAACACCCATCTCCAACCCACAGTCATGGTCACAGCAACAGCTGTGAAATCTATCTTGGAGGAGTACACACATAAAAGAGACTTCTCTGAGCTCAACTCTAAGTCGGTCCTGAGCTCACCTCCATACAGCAGCCAGGAGGTGCTTCAGGTTTCATTAAGAGCACACATCATAGGTTACCCTGCACCCGGGAAGCATTGGAATAATGAGCGTCTCCCGGGACCCCTTACAAGAAAGGCTGTACAGAAGAGGCTCGAATGGCAGCATCCGCAGCTCCTGCAGAGTGGATGCCACTGCCTAGTCTCTGTCTCTGTGCCACATGTATATTCAATAGTGTGTAGCCTGGTCTCACGGATACGTTTCTGAGTGTTGTTAACTCAGCTTCCGACTATGAATGAATGGTTTCCTGGGTATGTGGCAGAGAACAGGTATCCCTGCAATAAATCTGTGTCCTGCATTTGCAGGGCTTCTCTGCCTGTGGCTGATTCTAATCTCTGGCCTCCAAAAAGAATGGTTCCTCCACCTCCTCTCCCTTCCCTCCCCTTCTTCTCCCACCCACATCCACCACCACCAACTCCGCTACAACCAAATATGACTTGTCATCTGCTTGCTTTTCCCAAGTACTTTGATACATGGTATCACATGGCAAGTCTTCACACATGCATTTGATTTAAACCCGTAATAATCTGCAACATATGTATGACTTTTCTTGCTATAAATGAGAAACTTGAAGAAAGAGAAAGTAAGTTGCTTCAAATCAGACATATAGTAAAACTTAGAGAAGATAGACTCAAAGTGGAACCCTGGCTTATGTGACTCCAACATTTGGTGGCTTTTGAGTCTCCTTTCCAAACGTTTGCTGCTGGTATGGCTCTCCACAAAGCCACATGTTTGACACAATGGTGAAGGTAACTGGGTAACACCCTGAAATGTGGGTTTCCATCTTCCTCAATGAGCAGAATATAAATGGGGAGAATGTCATACAAGACACTCAGTATTCAGTACACTGTATACTCTCTCCTTTGGCATCCTACTTGGCACCATGCTTCTGAGGTGATGTAAGAATACATTTTAATTCCTGATTAGAAAACATCTACATTTTGCAGACTTAAGTTTTAGTTATTTCATTTTCCAAAAAAAAAAAAAAGATAACTTGGATGACCTGGGAAAGATGCCAGTCTAGTTCTAAAATTAATACATGGAGGTAAATGTGGCAGTCACAACAGGCATATGGGAAGTTTAGAGAAAGATGATGGCTTCAAGAGCTTAGCGCCATGTGGCCAGCAGTGCTACCAGTCTGTGAAAGGAGCAAGGGACACCTCAGTCATTTCTCTCTCCTTCACTGAGTTATGTGCTGCTTAGAGCAAACCAGCTTTCACTCATGAAGCAACAGAAAATACACAAAGTAACAACAACAACCAAGATGACACCAGCATCACTCTTTCCAAAGTAGTCACTGCATAGCAGACACTGTGCTCAGTGACATACATGGTCCCTGCTAAATATGGGACAGCTTCAGCATCACAGATCATTATGGAAGGAAGGGACTGATGAATCAACGTGACCGTGGCAGTGAGTGTGGTGAATAATTAACTTAGACTCTCATTGTGCAATGATATACCAAAATACGTTGAATATTTTGAAAGTTAAAAAAAAAGTAGCATTCAAATTTAAAGATGTCTTGCTACCCACTGGCCCCTAGTCACCTCAGCACACTGTCTTCCATAAACGATGGTTTGCAATCATCCATTTTATGATGACTCAGGGAAAACATGGGATAGCATCACAGGGACCCTAGAGGAACTGTCTATCCTGCACATGCACATACTGTACCATTTGTAATGGGAAAGTGCAGCTTTGTGGAGTATTGCAAAATGCAGGGAGGCTTCAATTTACCAGCCAGTTTTTTTTAAAGTATGTAATGCATGTACAGGCATGTATAATATGCATACACCTCAGTGTGCAGGCATGCACACATACATAAACAACATACATGCCCAAGTTTGTTTATTCAGATCCCTTGATTTATGTACCTAATTATGTTGCCTCATGAAAATTCCTAAGATTAACCTGAAATTATCATGTTAACATTATATTGTATATTTGTGTAAATATTAAGGAAATAAAGCAAAAAGTCACGGTGGAACACATAATTAAAACCTGAGAAAAGGAATACAATAAATAAAACATATGTGCATTGCCTTGAAAAGAAAATAAAACAGTTCAGTTCTGATCTTATAGCAATTTTAGGGTAATTAAAAAAAAAGTATGTGAGAACTATATAACTATGTTTTAACGGTCAAATTCCATGACTAATGCAACATTCACATGAAACCTACAGTTTTAAAAAGTTCAACTTCAATGTTGCCAAATTCTCCGTATCAATCCTACTAAATCTGTGTTGAGAGTAAATCAAAGAAAGTGCTTCCACAACAGAAGATACTTTGTTAGAATTCAGGAGGACAGAAGAGGAGTCTCCTCTTCAGTAGATGAACAGGTACAAGGTAAGAAACACATGGGAGAGACAATTAAAAAGACGGTAGCAGGCCTGCTGGTACTGTGGCATGTTTCTTAGCAACACAGAAAAACATCCCTTTCACAACAAACTCTGTCAAGGAATTAGTGTTTACAGATCATAATTCAGAAACTGAATTCCAAATAAAGCTAGAGATATTTACAATCCAAGTAATACTAAACTGTTCAGCCTTTTTCATATTTATCACCTACGTTTTATAAAACAAGAATTATTTCTTAATTTAATTTGCTTCAGGCATGTAAAATGTATGTTCAAATGAACCAGGGTATTTTTTTTTTTAAAGATCCTTGATTTCCAGTGAACAGATATTTGGTTTTTCTTTAAAGCGTATCCCTGTCTAGAGTAATCACCTAGGCTGCATGGGCCAGTTGACAAATGCTGGTGTCAGAGCATATTTTTCATAGTCAGTTTCTGAGTGGCAGGTCACCGAGAGAAGAAACTCGGACTTGCACAAGAAATGCTTCCCTGCAAACAATGGTATCTTCATTTCACCATTTGTTCTGAGAAATTTGTTCCCGCTTTCCGACAGACTGGCAGGATGGTATTACTTTCCATTTTAACATTTCTATTTCAGCCTTCTCTGCAAGTGATAATTAATCTGTGGCCATGTTCACTGACATTTTAATTCATTCGGTAAGATGAGCAAACTATTTTTTCAATGGCATTATTCAAAAAAAATGGTATTAGACGCATTTGAAGTGCAATTTGTGATTCTCTATTGATTTTCTTTCATTAGGTAAGTCACACAATTTGCAAATAAGCTCTTTTTACAACCCCATACATGCGAAACGCTACTGGGCTTTCAACAGTATGTTTTTTAAGAAGGAAGTGAAATTATTTTCAGTGTGAATAAACATTTACTATCTATTACAAATTCTCAAGATTCCTCAACTGAGTCATAAAACTCATCATCTGAGACTTGTTATAAAAAAAGTGGGAAGTACATTTTCACTTAGAAGCATTCAGGGAGCACATTTACAGATAGTTTGGTTAATTTTTCAAGTAAGAATAATTTATTAAATTTAAATGTTATAATTTCTATTAACTAAAAAGGAATGGCAATTAGAATACTCAAGTTAATATCTTCTGAATTATGTCATTATACTACTGCAATCTTTGAAATTTCTTGTTTAATTTTCACCTTACTTGGTCACGCCCAGGATATATGTATAAACTAGTTTGTCACAGAGATCGACCTGTCAGCATATGGAATCTTATATTTTCATATTTTATGTTACCAGTACAAATCTCCATGTCAAAAAGGTTAAACAAAACATGCTCATCCAAAAAAAAAAATACCACTGGAAGAGCCTAAAGGATAAATTATAAATTGTTTCGTATGTAACATTTATTTTTATTTTGTTTGTTCTTGTAATTTAATATTTTGGAAATAGAAACTAGCATGACACAACGATTAACTTAGAAGCAGTGATACTGGATTACTGACATGAAGTTCTAATTCCATGTTAACAGAAAATGCCATATAGTGTGTAAAACAAACTACAGATGGCTGGCTGTATTATATCCTGTAATGCCATCCATGCTTTAATTAGTATCGGCAGTTTACAGGTATTTAAGGCCTACATTCGATGTATCAGAAATATTTGTGAATGGGAGATCATACACTTTAAATGTTTTGGAATTTTACTTAGTTGGAATTAAAAGTAATGGCTAATTCACCATGAAAGCTCTTGTCTTTTGCGGTCTACAGGCACCTAAGGAGCTATGCTTATTATGGTCAAAAGCCTCACAATGCTTGTCATCTGTCTCCACCTTGTGGTTACTGTAAAGATTGCTACTTTCTAATTTTGCATTGCATCCTAGACAGACCTAAGAGAGGCTGAATGGCTGTGGAAAAATATGAATACTTGGTTACCTTTGGATTTTTTTCTTCTACACACCAGATATGTAGAAAAGCATCTGATGTGGCAGAAAAACACATTATGATATCAAAGTGTTAGGGCATCTAGAGCACTTCTAGGTCTCTTTCCTAATGTTATTAGTCATTTCTTGCAAAAATATTGTATAATGTAGTATCACGTAGCCAAATTGGAACCCTGAGCAGTCCACTCGGTAAATCTCTGTCTAAACACACCTAGTTGCCCTTAGAATTTCACGGCACATACAGGCCTTGTATGATACTTTCTAGGAAAGTTACAAAATAAGGGAGATGTTCTTCCGATGAGAAACTGTAGTCCCCTACCTCGCTTCAAGAGAAGTATAAGTCTTCAGTGATGTTTCTTAGTTTCTCAAATCAAAGGTTTTATACTTTATTTTAAAGCAAAAATCCTAACTTCCAAATATATACTATTTTCTTCTTTTCCCATTCAACTCAAGAACTGGAGCTATTACAGGAATCAAGATACACTGCTTTGCTGACCAGGGATTTGCAGCCTGTCCAGTTTTGTTTTAATGAGTAGGGCATTTCCGTAAAAGTGTCTAATTCATAAATCACCCCTGTCAATTCATGTCTGAGTAAGAGAAGTCTCATCAGATCATTTCTATGAAACAATCTGAAATGACCTAATAGGAGCAAAGAAGTTTCTACCTGGTTGAATCAGTGGAACCAAATTTTCCAGCTGTTCAACTAACTAAGTCTATTTGTCACTTTTGAATTTCATGCCTTGTTTCATGGAGACTTAAATACTATGAAGAGAAGTTTTAATGATTTGAAAACACTCCATCACAATCTGTCAGAATGCCAGAGCCCCTCACTCAGTCACACTGCTCTCAACAAGATAGGTTCTTGATATTCTCATGGTTTCGATGTAAACTGCACCACCTCCCACTTGTAGGCAGACTCCACAGGGATGTCTCAAGCCAGCACCTCTTTAAATACACACTGTGCACATTACAGAGAACTGCGCATCATAGAGTGAATACAGCTTTAACAGACTTCCACTAACTGTCCTTTCTTCCTGTTGTGATTTGATACGTCTATCACACACGCTTTCAAGAAAATAAAACAAACATAAATAATTTGTCTCTTATAGGAGAAACTCAGGTCATTATACTTATCTATCCTGCTGCTTTTCAAAGATTAAACACCCTTCATAATTATGTCTTAATTTTTGACACTCCAACCGTTAACTGCCTAAAACATTTATGGGACTGATGTTAACTAAAACTATGGATTCAACAAAATTAAGTATGGATTTATAATTTCAGGATAAGCGTTCATAAAAACATCAGAAGACAAGTGAAAATGCTATTTATAGACATCCAGGAAGAACTCTTTTTGAGAAACAGATTTTATACTTGGAGGTAGAATTAACCATTTTAATATAAATGACTTTATTTCCTGAAATGTTCTTTAGGTAAGAAAGGTCCTGTAAGAAAGCAGGAATTCAGAAGGAGACAGTAGGTAATATCAGAAATTTCACTGCTAGCATTCCCATTCCCAGTGCTGTAACACTGCTTAAATACTAGATTTAGCATGTCATTTACGAGACCCATCCTCTAGGCTTGTGTCATAATGATGTAATGGGCGAACGCTTACCTTTTTCACTGCCATTTGCATAATTTGGAGGCTTGTTTTTGTCAATGCTGTTAAAGCTCTGACTTCTCCTATTTAAATTGGAGGCTCCCTGGACCTTGCTGCTGCTGCCTGCAGTTGGCACCCTAGAGGGACCTGGAAGCCTGAAATAGTATAAGAAAAATTACATCATTATTGTATATTATGAAAAGATAGGGAACGGGAGGCTCTGAGCAAGGAAGAGTTAATGGGAAAAATCATAATTTATGATGTTCTAAAACCTACTCAGCAGAAAATGGTGGTTTAAGTGACAAGTGGCTAAACACAAGGCTTGAGAATCTTCAGCAAATCTTGTTTCATAGATTAAAATTTGCCTCCAAACTATATTAATAATGCAGGGTAATAAGAAATAAATTAATCTCCAAAAAACTCATGCTTATCACAGCCCCGATGAATAAAACTGATTTAAAGGCACTATAACAATGACATGAAAAGCAAAGGAAATAAAACTACTTTACTATATTCTCAGGATATTAATCAGCTGCCTTCAGTTGCTGTTAAGGTGTTCTTCTCAACGTGTGGGGACATTGTTGTTTTCTTAAGTAGCTGTATTCTAAACTAACTTGCACATTAATACGAAGAAGAACAAAGTTATAGCGCAAATTGCAAACAGCAAATGCTTATGGAATATCTAAGCTAGTCAGTTAATCTAAAACATGGTGTGGAGGCCAAGGTCATGAGTTTGCTCATACTCAGCTGACCTGTCTCATGTGAAAACTTTCATCCTCTTGCCAAAAGTAAGCACCTAGACTTTAGGGGGTTATCTCTAATGAAGTGTGGCCAACTGATCATGTAGGTCACATGACAGGAAAGGGTGCAGGTCTCAGAAGAAAATCTCTATTAGTCAAATGACACTTTAAAAGGTATATACAATGAGAGCACCTTCAGCTGCCTTTTGGGTAGGAAAGACAGAACATGGGAAAATATACGCAGACTACCATAAAATTAGAGGACATTAATGATCTCCAGTTACTTTATTTGACCTATAATCATACATCAGTTTGGATCATTTATTTCACTGTTTAAACAGTTTCCGCATTAAAATGTCGAGTATCAATTATTTCAAGAATTGTGCCTAAAATATGCAATTACTATATTTTATTTCATGTCATCAGCATATATTCTGTATGTATAATAAGCTCAGTTCACATAAATGAAAAACTGGAAATTAAGAACTAAGATTGGCATTCTAAGACACATTTAAAGACATGACATGAAGGGCTGCTAGCATCTTTGCTAGTATTTGCTGCCACCATGTGACTGTCATTGTGTACTGCTCTAATAATTTCTATTTTAAAAGAAAAACAAACAAAAACAATCCAGAACTTATAAATGTAGCAACAGATTTTTTTCACTGTTCTCCTTTACAAAATTTTTAAAATAAAGGAGCCAATATAACAGTTATATTGCCCGAAATCACAATTTCACAATCAGTTGTTACAATGTTCAAATTTTAACTCACCTTTATAATATTACTTAACATATCATCTCCATAGATTACTAGGAAATCAAAGACTTAACTATGTACCATAGACATTTTAAAAATAGTAAAAAGATTGCAAAATGGAATGAACATCGGGAAAACACAGATACCAGCTTTAAAACAGGAATGTTGATATCTTGGAATAGTTAATAGTTTCAAAATGTTGACTGTATTTTGGAGTTTAAATACATATGGTTAGTAAATAGTTCCTTCAGCTAATTTGCTAATTAGAGGTTATGTCATCCACAAGATCAGAATCTTTTCCAAATGACTCCAGCATTTAACTTTTGCTCAAATGGGTCTACAGGGTTTGTAAGTATAGCATGATAACCACAGACACCAGGAATTTTGAGTACCAGTGATTGCACTGTGTAGAAAGAACTCAGCGAATTAATTTGGCAAAATGTCCCAATCAAAATAAATCTGAGAACTAGTCCTGCAGACACAGCTATAGACTCAGAAACTTCGTTCCAAATTCACATGTATAAACAAATTTTGTCACAAAATGTGCCTTGCTTGCAATGAAACTTGACCTGTTTCTAGAAAGCAATTAGAATGCATTTTAATCTTTACTGTGACCCATGAAGCCAAGTGATATTTAGTTCTCAGAAGAACAAATTAAAACAAATTAAAAAATCCATTTGCTCTTCTCATTAGCCTAATTTGACAGTCAGCCAGAGCGCCAGATCATTCATCAAAGTAATAAAAAGAGAAATGAGAACAGAGTCAAAAAAAAAGAAAGAAGAAATAAAAAAGAGCGATGTTCTATTAAATCAAAAAGTACTTAAAATATATTTTACATTCATAAGTCTTAGAAGTAATAAAAAATTGTTACTGAACATGGCAGGTCACTGTTCTTTGCACATCCTAATTTGTATCATTTCTTCTGATTTTTTAATTAAATACCTTTTTAATTTGCCTCTCCAGAATCATTTTAATTACTATGGAAATGAACATAGAAAACCAAGGCAAAGGGAAAAAAGGCACATTCTTCAAGTCAAGGCATCGTAAGCAGTCCCTGTGGTCAAACACTGCATCGTATGACTCACTATTACAATACTGACTAGCAAACCACCGCTGAGATACCTCCCCTGTGAGTGAGATGGCACATTTAATCACATAATAATCAGGGGTGCAAAACACATTTGCTGTGGCCTCACTTAGCTGTACCATCATGCCTTCAGCAACTTAACATTTAAAAGTAATCAAACCCTGTCCACACATTTTTATATACCGGTATTTTCCAAACAGTACATAATGCATCGACATTTATTAAAATAGGCTGTCTTTGAAATACATATGTCATAAAGAAGGAACAATTTAAACTCTTATAGATACAAGAACAGTCTAGGCTGATCTGGTGCTAACTTCCCAAAAAATCTGCCATGTTTTTCAATTCTGCTTCAAAATGTGCAATCATTAATGCATGCTCATTTCAAAAAGCAATTACAATCTTGTTGTATAACTTCTGGATTTTGTGACCTGGAAAGAATGGGGTCTGCAAATTTAATTTCTTCCCTTGACTTTCTCTGAGCCTAGAACCTAGACTTCAGCCCAGTCACAGCACGATATATAACGAGCCTAAAATAGAAGAACCCAAACCCATGTAATGATCTAACACAACACATTCATCCTCAAGAAGGATGTCTGGTAATTTGCTTGGAAGAATTCAGTACTCTAAACTTTTCATCCAGAAGTAGGTCATTTTTTGAAAAAAAAAATTTAGAATGATAGGACAAAATATCACGGGGCATTTACTTTATTATTACTAACAAGCAATAAATTAGAGATATTAACTGACCTAGTAGGCTTTTTTTGACTGGTTGCAATTCCACTGTGATTAGACTGAGTTGCATATCTGGCTGCCAGACTGTATGAGGAGAAACAGAGAAATTGAATTAAAGAGATTCTTTGAACATGGAAAGAAAGTACAAACTTACAAGAAAACTATGAGTTAATGAAATGCAATTGGAACATGTATAAACATGAATAAAGGATAAATTAATTAGAAAATTATGATAATGCAACATATACACCATGACCTTTGATTATGAACATACCATGAGATAAGGCAGGGTACCACTGGTAATAAAGTGTGTCATCCATGACTTTAAAATAATGGCTGTGTGATGTTATTAATATTATTTTAAGTAGTATTATTCCATCTTATAGAAAATCCAACCTTTGTAAATGACAATGAAAACATCAGGAAAGCTAGTTTGACTTACATGATAGAAAGATCTCTTTCTCAAAAAGGTTAAAATGAAAAAAAGGGTATGAAATGAGAATCAGTATTTTCTTTAATAGACTCTTCTAATATGCTGTTTTAATCTAAATATTATTTTGAAAACCAAATTATTAAAATATTTGGTTTTTACCTAATAATTTCTGGTTGACCTCTAGTCCTAGACAGAAGGTTTTAAGGAAGTGATCAATACATGACGTTTCTGGAGAGAAAGATCTATGCAAAAATTGAGATTACATGGAGTTATTTTTCAAAAACAAACTGAACAACTAGTGATGACAATTTCTGGGCATTCTTGAATTACAATTCTTGATGATTTTAAAAATCAAAACCTTTGTCAAAAACACACCCAAAAGCATTATTTAAACCAAGTTGTGAGGAGCAATGGGTAATTTATAAACAAAATGAAGTTGTGTTTTAATTTAAACTGATTTCTAAATTTCCTAATGGTTCTGACATTAGTGTGCTGACGGATATAGTAAGACCCAGCAGACCTGGAACATGTTCACGGGCCCTGTGATGGCCACGGATTGACGTCTGAGTGGAGAATCACTTTTCTGGTGAATTGTGAGGCTACGTGAACCCAGCTGCTGTGCACGCGCAGTTTCCAAGGCCTCCAAGGAAACAGGAACAGCATGGAGGTGTTGGGATCGGGGTGGAAGGGACATGGGGAGCCCTGCTGAGGCGGATCCAGGTGTTTTACTGCCCAGCACAGGGTATTTCATCAAGAGAAGGATTGCTTAAGATGGTGACATGTTTCCTAAGTTAACCCTCAGTCTGGTGGGCAATGCAGGTCCTGGCTAGAGAGGAATAAATAAATTCTCATATCTAGACAGCTTTTCAGAGCACTTGTTTTTCACACTGGATATGTGGTATATTCTTACTTGTGTACAGTGCACTGTCTCCTAACTGCACGAGGCACTGAGACAACTGGCCACAGCTGGCCAAACTACATCAGCAACCATCACATCAGAGAACAACTGTAAACATAAAAACCAAAATGTTTCAAAGAAATGAGATACTAATTCAAAATTTAAATTTAAAATCACACAATGTGGAAAAAAAATCTGTGAACTTCCCGGTCTACTTTTTCAACCCAAGAATAAGAGAACTACCCAAAGGTTCACGACTAAGTCTTTTATTCTGTACCCTTCAAATTGAACACAAATAACAGCAGGAGAGATGCCAAACAGTGTACATGTGGGACTGAAACCACCCCACTGAGTTTTCTTCCACAATTTTAAAGACGTATCATAATTTCTAGTATAGAAATGGAAAAACAACAACAAAATCTACAGAGGTTAATCAACTTGGCAAAAATCAATTTGCTTTCGTGGCCCATGTGGATTTTCTAATTGATAATGAGCAAATATTCTACTTCTTGCCTATATTTTTGTACCAAGCCCTCCTACTTTCATGCTTTGAAACCTGGCTTCTGCCCTGTGATCCTCTTAATTGTGAAACTGTTATTTGAAGCACACAAGAGTTTTATAAAATTCTCACCATATTCTAATATCTTTGTATTTGCTCATGTTGTTCCTTCTGCCTTTCTCAATCTCTCTCGTTCATAACAAACACTAACAAACTCACTTGATTTGCCCACTATCATTCTTGTCCATCTTCTCTTTCCTTCACCAGACCCTCTTCCTTACCCATCTCCTAAAGACATGTTTTTTTCATATGCCATCTTTCCTCAAACACTTGTATGCATTCTTTCATTTGATTCTTACCTAAATTTTCAAGTAAAATCTACTAGAAACTAGAATTAATGTCTGCATCATATTCCCTGTCATCAGTATCAACTGAACAAAAGACTTATCCATTTCCATGACCTTCAAAATCAATTACCTCATGAAACGCACCATTTTTCTTTTTTCATCCCCTCTGAGTTCTAATCAGATCCTTTCTTTCATGTTTTAATTTCTGTTCACAGGATCATCATTTTCTTTAGGCTTTGGGGCTTGAAACTTCAACAGTCAACTCTTCCCTTTTCCTTCCTTTTAATTATTGTAGATGTGCAATCAATACCCTGCCATGCTGATTCGATGTCTACAAATTTATTCGCATCTGTGTTCTCCTTCAATTTTCAAATGTATCACACTACCTCAAGCCCAACACTTTCCACAATGCCTCCCACTTCTTTTATTTTTCTTAATTTTTTACCTGACTCTGGCTCCCCATGTAGGAGAAATGCATTTTTTCACACAGTGCTTGTAATACCATTTCCCTAGCTTCAGATTTACAAACAGACTCTAACAAAGCAGGTAAGAAGGTTCAGCTAATGCAGCTTATTAGTGAAATAGACACAAGGGACATGTAGACACAGCTCTGAGGCAAGTGGGAGCAGATAAATGGAGTGAGAACACCAGTAAACTAAGGATTTGCAGACATCTGGTTGGAAGATTTTGTATTATTTTCCTGAAATGTTGTCATATGAAATTCCCTCAAGCTAATGGGTGGCAAAAAGCATCAGAAACAAAAGTAAAAAAATAAATAAATATTTTGAGACTCGCTGTGGGTTCTACTAAAGGAAGTATCTGCTCATCTATCTAATAAAATAAAGTATCAAGGGAATGCTTTTTATTTCCCCTAACGTGAAAGGGAAGAGGAGATTAGAGACAGTCAGTAAAAAAAAAAAAAAAAAAAAAAAAAAAAGGATGAAACTCATCTGGTGTTCAATACACAGAAGGATCCAAACTGTCAGAACTACCTAATTCAGCTTCAGTGCAAATCCCCATGTGGAACTGTAATGTCTACTTATTATAGGGAAAGAAAGCTTCTCTAAATAAACAGGTCCTGAATTGCGATGACCTATTTTTATTAGCCACCAAAGTCCCAAAGTGTTGTCCACAGACCAATAAAATTGGCATCACCTGGCCCTTGTTAGAAATGCTGAATCTTAGGTCTCATCCCAAATTTACTGAATCAGAATCTGCATTTTAACAGGATTCCTATGCAAAATAAAATTGTAGAAGCTGTGCTCTATAGAATATCCACAAACGTTTAATCTTGGAAGAAAAAACACATTTTTCCAAAGTCAAAGAGTGCAATCTATACATTTCAAATTATGCCTCATTTTCTGTCCTTCTGCTGCTTTAGATACTGTTGACATCCTCCTTCTTGTAGAAATCCTCACCTCACTTAGCTTTCTCAATGCAACGCTCTCTCTCGAACTGCTCTTCCACCTTCTCAGATACAGATCCACTCAGTATCCCTACCTCCTACATTTTGTACCATGGCCATGGATATTTTCAAAAGCATAATCCTAGGCATCAGATAATCTATTCCTCTATTCTTTTTATATCAAATCTTCATTCTATACTTCAATCTCAATTCTAAACTCAGAGGCTCTTTAGTAAATATCTCGATGTCTCCTAGATCAATCAGCTACATTTCTCCCAGATATCCCCAAAATCTTCAAGCCTTAACGCATTCTTCTTCTTTCAATCATCCCCTCTCAATAACTCTCCCAGACTTCAGACAATACTATAGAGCTACAAGTAATCAAGACAGCATGGTATTGGTACAAAAACAGAAAAAAAGACTGATGGAACAGAATAGAGAGCCCAGAAATGAACCCACAAACTTTTGGTCAACTAATCTTCGACAAAGGAGGCAAGAATATACAATGGAATAAAGACAGTCTCTTCAGCAAATGGTGTTGGGAAAGCTGGACAACAGAATGTAAATCAGTGAAGCTAGAACACTCCCTTACACCATACACAAAAATCAACTCAAAATGGATCAAAGACTTAAACATAATACAAGATACAGTAAACCTCCTAGAAGAAAATATAGGCAAAACATCTCACGTACATCTCAAAAATGTTCTCCTAGGGCAGTCTATCCAAGCAATAGAAATAAAAGCAAGAATAAACAAATGGGACCTAATTAAACTTACAAGCTTCTGTACAGCAAATTAAACCATAAATAAAACAAAATGACAACCTACAGAATGGGAGAAAATTTTTGCAAAAGATGAAACTGACAAAGGCTTGATCTTCAGAATATATAAGCAGCTCATATGACTTAATGAGATAAAAACAAACAACCCAATCCAAAAATGAGCAGAAGACCTAAATAAGCAATTCTCCAAGGAAGACATACAAATGATCAATAGGTGCATGAAAAAATGCTCAGTATCACTAATTACCAGAGAAATGCAAATCAAAACTACACCAGTCAGAATGGCCATCATTCAAAAGTCCACAAATGGTAAATGCTGGAGAGGCTGTGGAGAAAAGGGAACACTCGAACACTGCTGGTGGGAATGCAGTTTGGTGCAGCCACTGTGGAAAACAGTATGATGATTCCTCAAAAGACTAGGAATAGATTTACCGTAAGACCCAGGAATCCCGCTCCTGGGCATATATCCAGAAGGGACCCTACTTTAAAATGACACCTGCACCCCAATGTTCATAGCAGCACTATTTACAATAGCCAAGACATGGAAACAGCCTAAATGTCCATCAACAGATGACTGGAGTAAAGAAGATGTGGTATATTTATACAATGGAATACTATTCAGCCATAAAAACCGACAACATAACGCCATTTGCAGCAACATGGATGTCCCTGGAGAATCTCATTCTAAGTGAAGCCAGAAAGAGAAAGAAAAATACCATATGAGATCGCTCATATGTGAAATCTAACAAAACAAAACAAAACAAAAACAAAAGAAAAAACCACAACATAAATACAAAACAGAAACAGACTCATAGACACAGAATACAAACTTGTGGTTGCCAAGGGGGAGGGGGTGGGAAGGGATAGACTGGGAGTTCAAAATTTGTACATACTGACAGACATATGTAGAATAGGTAAACAAGATTATACTGTATAGCACACAGAAATATATATAAGATCTTGTGGTAGCTCACAGTGAAAAAAGTGTGACGATAAAAATATGTATGTGCACGTATAACTGAAAAATTGTGCTCTACACTGGAACTTGACACAATATTGTAAAATGACTATAACTCAATAAAAAAATGTTTAAAAAAATCATCCCCTCTCTTTTTGACTTTGCTATTTAAACATCGTGTCACCAACATTTTCTTCCCTTTAAACAAAAAGTTGTCTTGAGGATGACCCACTCCTCTTTTACTTCTGTGTCATTTCTCCGAAGGACTCTAACAATGCCTCTCCACTAGTCTCTTTGTTATCAGTCCATTTTTACTTTCAGTCAAATCTCATCACTCTTCTCCCAGTCAACAGAATGAACTTTCCCCAGAAAGAATGGATATCAATCTCTTCCTTTGAAATGGCTGTTGACTCGCCATTGTCTGCGGGATAAAGTCCAAGCTCTGTGATCTGGCCCACAGAGGGCTTCTGGGTGTTGTCTCAGACTCTCTACAGCTTCATTTCCTAGGCACGTCCTCCACCCCATGTTCTGCACTGCCACCACACCTATGCCCGTTGCCTGGGGCCTCTATTCCCATAGGTCCACAGCTTTTCTAGTGGTTTCCTTCATCTGAAACACCATTGCTTCTCTTCCCCCCACACTGTGAAATCTTACTTCTATTTCAAAATCCTGCTTGAATGTCTCCTTCTTGTTGAGGCATTCCCCAAGCCTTCCAGAGTGAGTTCTGTCCCAGGTCTTTATTCCTGTCTAAGTATTAGGTTCATATGGGAATTTATCAGGGTAAATGTCTTTCTCCTCAACAGACTGCATTGCTTGCCAGGACAGGAATTACAGTACATTTGTTTTTGCATTCTCAGGTCCTATCACGGGGTTCAACACAAAATAACTGTCTGCTCTTTACTGGGTAGTATTACTTACATAACAAGGGCATGTTAATTACAACCTTTTAACCAAGGGAAGTTGTTTGAAGAATGGAATTATCAGAAGTATACTAAAGGAGGGAACGAAATGACACATCTTCATTGTGTCCTTATTAAGTGACAGACAGTTTATGTTTAGTCTCTCATTTATTCCTCACAATGGGCCTGCAAAGGTGATACTCTATTGCTGACTGTACATACTGCTGACTGAAAAATATGAAACTGAAGGCTTTAAACATTCACTCATTTGTACAAGTTACACATCTTATAAATAACAGTACCGAAACTTAAACTTTCATCTGTTGGATTCTATAAGCTGTACTGGGTTCTTGTAAACCATATCATTTTCTTGCAAATTACAACTTGGAGTATTCTAGTGCTTCTTTTGTGATTAATTCATTATCCTTTGGATTTGTGAATATCTCTAAGACATTAATAATAACTTTTTATTGCCTTCAGAGTATCGTCTCTTCTAGTCTCAAATAAATTTACTTTCAACAGATACTCTTCAGCATTCAGAGAATATGAAATAATTTCATTCAATAGGTTACTTTATGGAGAAATCTGAAATAGGCAGTGAAACAAATTTTAAATAGTAAGATACTTTTAGTAACCAAGCAGCTCTCCTCAAAAATCTTCCAAGTAAATACTACCTTTTAAATGTTTAAGCCACATTTTAGGAAGAGCTGGCAAAGACGGCACGTTATTTATAAGTTGCCACTCTGCTCATTGCACACATGACTGACTAATCAAGCAAACACACTTTTCTGCTGAGCCCTGTGGCAGCCTCAGAACCTCGGCCAGGATTCCAGCAATGCTTATTAATCAAAAGACTTAGAATGAAAATAAAAACTTGCTTGCATCTCTTCCTTATGCTCTCATTCAATGCATTGTTAAGAAGATTTTATGTGGTTCAGGGTTGGATTCTTATAGAAGGTTCTGTTTCTTCTGCAGTTATCCTAGTAGTGAACCTCCATGCAGAAGTAAAAATTACATAATCTTCTCCCTTAGCTTTCATCTTGAAACATCACGTGACCCGGATATAAAGGACATGTGTATCGTTAAAACTCACCAAAACTTAGTATCCAAGCCTCACATTTCTATCATTCTTTATCTCCATTGGCTACTATCAGGCAAAAATCTCAGTCAAGACAGTTAATACTTCAATTGTCTTAACTGGTGTTTAATTCCTATGATAATGAAAATATTCTTTCAATGTCTACTATTGGCCCAGATAAGAACCTGGAAAGCCACAGCGACTTGCTAAGAGACTGAACCTTTGTCTCGATGGCAGCGGAAAATATCAAAAGGTTTAAATTGCAAAATAAATGGGAAATTCTCAGGTTAGTGACATCCTTTTCCTGAGACATGTAAAGGAGGAATTAGAGGATGAAGGAGGTTGGGATATTTAGCAAGCCTGGAACCAGGAGACCATGTAGGAACTCACTGCTCTAATTCAGGAAAGATCTGATGAGGGCGTGAATGGAGGCAGAGGCACAGGAAATAAGTACATGATTAATGAGAGAAGTTATAATTATGGACATTGGAATTAAAGAGAAAAATCCAAGATGGCTCCTGGACCTCTGGCTTGAGCTGCACAAGATGGTTACGTAAGAGTAGAGATGCAGAAAAAAGAGATGTAACAGCCCTGGTACAGTTTACAAGGAGAAAAAAAATCAACACTCTTACTTGTAAGTGATGACACTAGTCACAAGGTGAATGAAGTAACAGGAAACACTAGGACGATGGGTACTCACAGGTGAGTAATCCCCCTCCACAGTAGAAAGATCACTTTATGATCTTATTATAACAGTTCTATTCTAAAATGTACAGCACTTATGGATGTTGAATAAATGAATAAATAAGACATTGACTTCACACTCCTAAGGTTTTTAAAGTGGCAAAGAGACATAGATATTGAGAAATTTCATTTAGTTTTGGGTTCCAGTTATTCTAATAAGCATACATTCATTGATGTAATCAACCAATTAAAAACCCATTACAAAGGCTTTTATTGGCCACCAACATGTTTTGGCATTTTGCTAGAAAGATTTAATTTGGGCAAATTAGGTTTAAACATGAAGGGATGACCATTTCACTGTGAGAAGTATAACCCTTAAAACCACATCTGCTAACTCAAAACCCTTCCTAAGAAGTATAATTAGATATTTAATGGAAACTGAACTGACTTCAAGCTTGGAAGGAGGAACACAAAAATATTAGGCAAATGTGCAAAAAGTGCACTTCATTCCATTATTTATTTTCTGTGAATTATTAAACTGAAATCTAACACACTTCTACTTTCACTTTCTCCTTGACCAAGTCATGGCAGCTTCCTGAACGTGAAATGGCATTTTCACGTTTCATGTTTCACTTGAATGGGTTCTTACACTCTGCTAGCTGAGTTAGCATCCTTTATTGAATCACCTGTTTAAATGTCTAGGTCTTCTTTTAGGTGATGAGCAATTTGAAAGGTTAAAGCATCATCATATTATTGCTGCACATCTAGTATCTCTTTGCACATAGTGGAGGCTGAATCTTTCTTTGTTGAAAGGTCACATCTGATCTTTCAAATCACCAACGAAAAAGAACACTGTGCTCTAAGGTAATATATGAAAGATCATTAGAACAATACTGGTTTTCATTAAGCTGTATGGTGTTCATCAACTATGCCCAGCTGAAGAGTGACTGCTTCATTAAAACATAAAAATAAGGCACGAAACAGTAACTTTTTAAATGATTGTACTTAATATAAATATAATTGAATGAACTGTTTTTCAGAGCAATTTTTCATATTACGTAGGTTTTACAGCTCCTCGTCTATATTACAATTATTTTGCAGAAATTATTTTAGAATCAACCATGTTTCCTCCCTCCAGTCTTGTAATCACACAAATATGAGTGGAGATCCCTACACAGAATCCTTCTACAGCCAGACATTTAGTTCCCCCAATTCACAAAGAAAGAGAAAAAAATGCTTAATCATAACATCACATTTGTTCCATAAACACTATTTCCAAGAACCGAGGAGGGATACAAAGAAACAAATTACAGAATATGAGATAAGAAATTTCTCGGGCGTAAGTTTTAGTGGAAAATTTTTACCTCCCAATTTTACTTTTATAAGATGGTATCATGTTAAGAAGGCAGGAATTATCTCCTTTCAAATTAAAGTGGCTTGAGAGAAAACTAGGAATAAATTACCCAAGATGTATTATAATTAAATACGTTGGAAGAAAGTCTTAACTAAGGATTTTCACACTAAATAACAAACATTGAAGACAGTAAAGCACATTGACTAACATTCTTAAGACTGAGATAGACTGAAATATATTTCTTTATATATTCTATGATAGCTAAGGATAGAAATAAAATCATATCTTCACAACTAAGATTTAAAGGAAAAAATTCCTTAAACCAAATTCTTCCTTTAGTATACATCATTTCCCTTCTGTAGGATCCTTGGGCAATGTTATAAAATGATAACTGCCAAGCTACTAGCTCTAAAAAAGAAGAAAGTGTCCAGCCACTTCTGCAAAGTATCTTGTGTACTTCAAAATCATATACATTCCTTCAAAAATATTTAAGACATTTTGTAACAACTATACTTATATCAGGGTATGTGAGAAAAATATTTTGTCCCTATCCTTCAATTTTGCAGAGACTTCACTAAAAACAGTTATTGCCAAATCCATAAATGAGTCAGAAACTTCGTCTTCACCCACATGTGTTTCTTCTTAGTAGCTGGGTGGCTGAAATATCACCCTGATTACATGTGAGACAGGTTACTGTGATAACTTATCCCATTAGTGAAATGTGGTATGTAAATATATTGTAACCTCTATCTTATCTTAAATTTCAACTGACAGTTAATGAGGCCACCTCCATGGTTTGCTTTTGTGGGCTCTCAAAACAGTAACTGAGGAGGGAGATGCCTGGGTAAGATATTACTGCATCAAAGTCTCTTAGGAATGCAGGACTTCAAGATAAAGGAGAACTCAGGAAACCAGGCTCATATTTCTCCCCCAGTGTTACCGTAAATTAGATCTTCCGCCCTGCTTTTACTTACATGTAGGTCAAACACTATGCTGTGTGGTGGAGCTTTTCCATTTATGACTTTCATTTTGGGTTCAAATTACACTGCAATGCATCCAGTGTTTCATTCCAGAAGTTTGTTTTAATGAAACCACCTTAAAAAAAAATTGGACCCAGAATACTGGTAGACAAAACTATTTTCTAAACTGAAAATTTCAACACACTTTGGACAAGACTACCCTGATTAGTGAAGAATCTGGGTCATTTAATACTTCTGAAGATGTAAAAAGTATTGTTGAAAACACAGACTATGTTAACAAGCTATTTCTTCATACACATGTTCATGGAAATGACCTTTCGCTACTATACTTATATAATCATCATATAAATGAATGTCTAGAAGATGTATGAGAAAGTCTGTTTTAGACAGTTCCTTATAATTGGGTTAATCTCGATTTACTGCAAAGCAAATGTAACCATCAAGACTAACTCAGCTGCAAAAACGTGCAAGTCCCCCAAATCCAGTTCTATGCTCACCCTGTCATTTCCTGATGATTTGGTTTTCCATGCAGATCTGACAACAGGAAAATATTCAAGTCATATTAACATGATAATTAGGGTTTTTATAACAGTTGCATTCTCTATTGTAAGTCAACAACTTGAATCTTTGTGAAAGAGTTTTTAGTGGAAAACAGAGTAATACATAATAATTTCATATGGTATCAAATTGCAGATATAATCAAGCCTACATTATCAGTGCTCTGTTTGACAAGAGAGCGCCCCATAAATACTAAAAATAATATAGAACCAAATAATTTCTAGTGCTTGGGAGACAATGTTCATAGAATATATAAACAAGATATCAAGATGTCCTCAAGTAAAATGTTAGAGCAATAAATCACAAATCAGTTACTCTGAGTCACTGCTCTGTGATACATGAGTCATGTATTTGGTACTTAAAAGACCAAATTATGAAACATTGGCTCACCATTGCTTTTACCTAGACATTTATGTCAGAGAGCACCAGTCTTACATTCTGTCAACTAAGAATCAGTCTAATACTTTAAAATATATATTATATTCTCACAACTCCCTTCAAAAGATAGAGTATAATTACAATGTTGTCAGTTTCTGTCTGGAGAAATTAAGCTCAGTTAATTGATTCTTATTTTGTTAAAGAAAAAATAAAGTTATCAGAATGAAGAATGATTCTGCGATGAATGTGATGCCATTAGCACGTTGATAAAGGAATAACTAAGGCTTAAATTCACAACATCAAAGGATAATCTGATAGAGAAAAGCGCCCATCAATGAACAGGCAACTTCAACAGATTTTGGAAACTGGAAGTATATGGAGCTATTGCTCCGCACATAGCAAGGGAAGCCTCATCCTGCTATACACAGGAAGAGGGGATCCCACCTACAAGACTAAGGGAATTAGGAAACTGCAGATAAAATGAAGGGGATACAAAAAGAGGGAAATTAATCAAATCTCCATGTCAGTTACTACTGATGACCACTCTATGGCCAGTCATAAACAAATCAATGACTTGGCCATCCAAACAGAGAAGAAGCAATTTTAACTATAATAACTGAATAATTTCAGAGAAAAGATTCTGGCAGAGGGGTCCCTCAGTTTACCTGTACTGATATTCCTCTAAAGCATCATTAAATGAGCTCAGGCTCTTTTTTTTAATAGAAGTGTAGTTTATATAGAATATTATGTAAGTTTCAGGTGTACAACATACTGATTCATATCTTTAAAGATTATATTCCATTTATAGTTATTATAAAATATTGACTACACTCAATGTGTTGTACAATATATCCTTGTAGCTTATTTATTTTATACATGGTAGCTCATACCTCTTACTCCCCTACCCTTATCCTTCTGTTTCCTTCCCTCCTCCCCTCACAGGTAACCACTAGTTTGTCCACTACATCTGTGAGTCTGTTTCTTTTTTTGTTGCTGTTGTTATATTCACTAGTTTGTTTTATTTTTTAGATTCCATGTATAAATGGTATTACACAGTATTTGTCTTTCTCTGCCTGACTTATTTCACTTAGCATAATGACCTCCAAGTCCTTTCACGTTGTTGCAAATGGCAAAATTTCATTCTTTTTTATGGCTAAGTAGTATTTTATCTTCTTTATCCACTTATCTGTTGATGGACACTTAGGTTGTTTCCATATTGTGGCAATTATTTTAAAAATGTTTCTATGAACACTGGGGTGCATGTATCATTTTGAATTAGTATTCTTGTTTTTTTCAGATATATACCCAAGAGTGGAATTGCTGGGTCATACAGCAGTGCTATTTTTAGGTTTTGAGAAACCTCCATAATGTTTTCCATAGTGGTGGCACTAATTTACATTCCCACCAACAGTGGACAATACAAGGGCTCCCTTTCTCTACTTCCTCACTAACATTTGTTATTTGTGGTCTTTTAGATGATAGTCTGGCCTGTTACCTATCACTTATACTTACATGCAAACAAATACCAACTTTCAATAGACATTCAAGGAAGGCTTTACATAAGAAAGAATCAGAGTATGTCTTGATTCATGTTTATAATAGCCATTAGATAAGTACTGCACTGGTTTTAAAACTTTTGGACTCAATCTATACTAAGACACATGGAAGAATCATGTGTACACAATAGAATGTAAATTGTATGAATTTTACTTTTAAAAAAGTCAAAGTGCAAATGACAGAGGTTGGGAATTGTTAGTGGCTGGGAGAGAACTGAACAGAAGGGCTAATGTTCATGTTTTACAAAAGAGAATGCTGAAAGATATTCCACAGTTGATGGAAAAAGAACTAGAGATGTTATTTCATTATTTATTTAAAGTTACAAAGATAACAAATGAAAGAACTAAAACGAGTGGGATTTAACTATGTTAGTATCACTCCTATAAAGGCCTGTATTCACTACCGATCTGTGTTTACTATCTCTGATTCCTTCCTCCTGTTTTCCATTGAACAGATTCCAATCAAGGTATCACAGCAACTACTCTACTGGAAAAGCTCTCATCGAAGTCTCCAGGGCAGAACCCATGGGCTGTATCTCGGGACTCATCCTGCTTACGCACAACATTTGATGCAGCTGAGGTCCTACAGGTAGGTAGGTAATGGTTAGAAACACAAACCCTGTAGTAGCCAGATCACCTAAATTCAACTTATAGATTAGTCACCATAAAAGTTTGTGAAATTTAACTGGCCTTTCCATTTTCAGTTTCTCTATTTGAAAAGTAGGGTTAGTAATAGTACATAGGTCCCAGGGTGGTTGTGTGGGTTGAAAGAATGAATATGAATAAAAAACACAGTCGGGACTCCATGTGAATTATTACTACTAATCCCTCCCTTCTAATTGCAACACTTCCTTCACTTGCCTTCTAAGAAAACAGGTTCTGGTTTCCTTCCTACTTCACAGGCTGTCTCTTTTTAGTCTTCTCTACCAGGTCTTAATATCACCTGGATCTCTAAATATTGGTGGACTCATGACCCCAGTACTCAGCCCTCTTCTCTTCATCTATACAAAGATTTTGATGATACTGTCATATATAGTCTTACAGTTTTTATAATTTCTATATGCTTATATCACCAGAATCTTTGTCTATAGTCTACACCTGTCCCTCACACTGCAGTCTTGCATTTCCACTTGCCTCCTTAATTTCTCCACTTAGACACACTTAGTAGACATTTCAAAATTGAAATGTCATAAGTGAATATCTGATCTTCTCCATACCAAACCTGCTTTTCCCACATTTTTTCCATTTCAGTAGATGGAAACACCATCTTCCCAAAAAAGTCTTCTGTCTGTTTTCCAATCCCACCGCAAATCTGTCAGCTTTCTATTGATACTGCCTTCAAAATATATTTGAAATTGATTCTCCTCTCTCCACTTTCACTATGGTGGCCCAAGCTTTTCTACGTGACTCCTTGCTTGTACCTTTTTCTCACCACCATCTATTCTCAACAGAGAAGGTAGAGAGACCCTTTGATTTTTATACCTGTTTATTTTTCTCCTATGGTATTTTGTAGTTTCCAGTCTTTCCTGGAATAAAATCCAAAGCCCTTACAACGGTAACAGAGTCATACTAGTGTCCACCTGCTCTTCCTCTGAAATGTTTTCTACTCTTTTTCTACCTCCTTCCCTCTGATCTCGCCCTTGAAATAAACCAAACAGACTCCTAACTTAAGGTCTTCACCACTGTCATTCTGTAACCTGAAACTACTTACAGGATAACCACACGGCTAGATCTATCACCTCTTTGCACAAAATCATCTCAGTGAGAACTTCCTCAAAGGCCTGTTGAAGTTTGTAGAACTATAGCTCCTACACATCTTATTTCCCATTTTCTGATTTATGCTTCTTTACCATCAGCTGGCCCAACTACTGGTCTATATTTAATTTTTTAACTGTTTGTCTATCACTAGAATGTAAGCTTGAAAAGGCCAAGGATTCTTTCATCGCTTTTGCCCTCTGCTATATCTCCAATGTTCAGAAGAGTGCCTGGGACAAACTAAGTGCTTAATTACCCCTGTGGAGTATATTAATGGGGGCTGGGGGAGGGCATAAACCAAAAGGTAATGACCAAATTAATGAATAAAAAGTTAGTGGTGGTGGAGAGGGTATAGCTCAAGTGGTAGAGTGCATGCTTAGTATGCACGAGGTCCTGGGGTCAATCCCTAGTACCTTCTCTAAATATAGATGAATAAATAAATAAACAAACCTTAATACTTCCCCCTCAAAAAAAATTTTAAAAAGTTAGTGGTAGTAGCAATTCATTAAGCTACATGGGACTAACTACTAAAGAAAATACCTAAAATCATTAATGGGGTTACTCCTGTGTAGTTAGACCAGGCTTGGGAAGGTCTGAGCATTGGGCTGTTCTTTTTAAATAATGAAGATACTGCTTTGAATTACTTTTATATATTTAATAAGAGTTAGAAGCACAATGGAGAGACTTGAGCATGGAAGAAATAGTGATGCAGGTGACTTGAGGTTTCTGATGTAGGTCAATACATTTTATTGTACATGTGGTATGAACTTAAAGTGGGAGGAAGGAAGATGTAAGTGGCTGGTTTGAGTGTTTATTTTATGCTAAGTATTGTGCTAAGGAGGCATCTGAAACATAAATTATTTCATGGGACCTTCTCAACACCATTTTGAGAAAGTTACCACCATTCCAATATTAATTAACACTGGTACCTGAGCAGGTTAAAATCACTTGCCTAATGCCACACTACTGGGCATTGGTACCCAGAAATGAAACCCATGTCTGCCTGACTAAAATAACCAAAACTATATAGATGCTGCTTCATCTCTAACAACATAACTATGAGTGATGTTTAAAAGAGTGGAATAAAAGCATAGAACATAAGCAAAGTGTATGAGAGTGAGTGTATGTCTGTGTGTGTATATACAATGTTACACCCTCTCTTGGTTTCCTAAATCAGTCACGTAAAGAATAATTTCTTTCCCTTCAATTATTTCTCTCTAGGAATAAACAAATCCTGCTATGAAAAAGAAGATTCATAAATGTCCTTTGTTTCATTTCCTTTAAAGTTTAATTGATTCACTGTCTTTTTTGAAGACCACACTATAGGCCACAACACAGAGCTGAGTTAAGCAACTAATTGAAGCCAGGTTCATGAGGGCTTAAATTACCAGAGTCTTCCTGTCATCTTAAATTAAACTTCCTTATATACTTTTCAAGATTTATAACTCCAGGCTGAAAAGCTGTAAACCATCCCAGTTTCAGAACAAATCTCCCAGAAGGAAATGATGTTTCCTGGAAAAGAGGAAGGCAAGTGTCCTCTGTGGGAAGAGGGTTCCAAGAGCAATGTGTGTGGCAGGGGTCACCGGAACCTTGGGAAGGGGCTGCAAAGAGAATAGACAAGTCACTCAAAGAACACGTGCCCAGAGATTCTGCAGTCTGACTTGTGAGTCCTATAGGAAGGAGCAAGTTCATCTAAACAGCAAGTAGACACATTCTTGACTTTCTCCTACAAAATGAAAAGCAGAGGGTAAATGATCCTCTGTGGAGATCATAATTTCCCAAGTTCCCAAAATAGCTCTTATTTTAGTTAGAAAGACTTATTAGCACTGTCTTCAGCACTCACCTACCTATGTAATTTCTTACCTACTCTTTCACATTCATATTTTTCTTTTTTCCCTGATTTAATTCTCTATAATATAAAAATAAAATATTGGGGCATGTGGTGAAATAATCACTCTTTCGGGGCTGGTACAATTCACCAACTATTTAATAACAGGATGAGAAATCATTTAATAATGTAGACAAAAATTAAGCTAAGAGGCCCATATTTTAGGGAAAATCACCTCCCTTTTTTAAGCTTTTAGCAAATAAAAAACAGTATCTTTTATGTGTACTATTAACCTAACACCTAAGGTATAATCAGACCAGAACATAAGAAAAATAAATTTTCCCTTTATAATTTTCTTTCACTATAATGTTTTCCTAGATTGTCTCGGGGAAATTAGACATTCATAACATGAACTCAGCTCACTGCTGGCTGGACTCATGTGCCAGGCACTGAGTATCGTTTTGGTGAAACGGAACTTTCTGTTACCTTTCACGTCGACTAGAACTCTGTCAAAGCACAACGTATGAAAGAGTATGGTCAGCAGAAATATCCTGAATGCCTATGACATACTAACTGGTGGAAATAAGGTTCCCGAGTTTGAAAATCATAGGACTACAGGTGGATTATTCAAGTCAAATGAGAAAAGAGATCAGCAGTCAAGGAAGAAGGCTGCCCTCACATATCATCAACTAAACTTATACCAACCCCGTCATCTCAGGATAAATTCAGAACACGTGTCTTTCAACAGCATTTTAACATCAGTTTACACTGATAAGGATGATTATATTAATACTATTTATTAACAAAACAAATTAGTGATTCGGACATTGTAAAGACAATACGTTTGTGTCGGATTAGTTGTGGTGTTCATATTTTTTACCAGCCTGTAATTACATTTTTTAAACTTTGTACTAGCTGAAAATTAGAGGCATCATTTCTTCATACCAGATCAGATAACTTACTTGGTTGTCTAAACAAACATGACAGAGAAGAAAGCAGTTATAAAAATATATCACTTTAAGCTATCAGTGATATTTCATAGCCCAAGCACTTCACTCACGTTACCTACTTACTTTCTGTGGAGCCAAAATGCTAATGACCTTGGTAATTAGTTTTCTTATCTCACAGTACAGAAGTCGCATGCTAGGAAAGGAGTGGTACTGTGTAGCGGTAGTAACACTGATAGCAGTGAATGAATGAATGAATGACAGCCAGAAAATAAAGGGAACATAATATTTCCAACAAACAGATTAAAGACTGAACAGGACTTTAGTCAGGGATCCATTAGGATGGAGGATAATAGTTCCATGCACCTGGATAATGTCTGATGGCCCCACGACATACCATTCTGAAACTAACTCTAGTTCAGTATCATGACCACCCAAACATCAAGAACATATTTATCTTTACTATTCTAGTTTTGTAAATAAATACAATTTTCATTTTAAATGACACAATTGAACTGCAAACGTTAGAAAGTCTTTCTACTTAAAATGAGAAGCAGCTATAATGCAGATTCACTCATTCTGACCTTAACTCATTTCAGAAATAATTACTGAGAACCTACGATGTCTAAGGTTCTGTGCTAATCCCTTGAAGTTCAAAAAGGGATTAAAATGTTAAAAAAAAAAAACAACTGCTGTCCTCACTGTGCTTCCATTTGGAGCGGGTGACAATAATAAACAGTGAATATAGTAAATAAGTAAATTGCACGTTAGAGACTGATTGGAGCTACAGAAAAGAAGGAAAAGTTCAGCAACAATAGTGGGGAGTGGAGGCGGACAGCCTGCAGTGTTGAAAGAGTAGTCAAGGAAAGCATCAGTGCGAAGGCTACACTGGAGCAGCTGACTTGAAGGAGGTGAAAGTGTAGCCAAGGGGTTGTCAGAGCAAGAGCACTCCACGCAAAGGAATCAGCTACAGCACATTTCCTTAGGTGGGGAGCAAGCCCAGACTGTTTGACACCATTGCAAGTCTTTGTGCAAAAGAATGACCTGTGCAAGTATGTTCAAAGTGTTTTGTACGTACTGATCCATTGAATCCTCAAAGCAATCATATGAGATCCGTGCCATTTTTAATCCCCTTTTAGCAAATGAGAACCCGAAGCATAGAGAGGTTAGGTAAGTTGCCTGAGACCACACAGGTAAGAAGTGGTGAAAATGGAATCCAAGGGCAGCCAGTCTGATTCTAGAGGTGTGCTCTTAACAACTAGATCTTCAATATTCACACACATGCACACAGGACACACAGGGGCCGGCATGCTCACATATATGTGCGCACATCCACACACCCACAAACACACACCACGCACTCAAGACTGGAGAAAGAGCTGGGAGGCCAGGAGAATTTGTTACCCATACTCTATTTCTCTTGCTCCACATTTAATTTTTTCTCCTGTGTATTTTACTTGTCAACCTTTAGATCAAAATGTCTGCCTGAATGAAAGGTGTTCAAACTGATTGAAAACATTTGGGGTTATTCTCAAAATAGGAAAACCAAATTAGCAATTCTTAATGACTAAAATAAATATTGTGGAAATATAGGCAGGTATGCCAACTTATTTTAAATAAACAAAGAGAACAAACCAAAGCCCTCTCATGAAACAATGTGTACTATGATTTTTTTTTTTTAGGTCTACAGAGAGAAATACAAAGACATCTTCTGGTTAAATACCTAATATAATACAGCAACCAGTCATTTACACTATTTACTTGGGAAAAGCTTTGTAATCAATAGAAAGACTTCATAAATCATGATTTATGACTCACACCTCAAGCAAATGAAGATAAATGTGTCATTGGGGTTTTTTCTATCTTAATTATCTTGGTTCTGTTGTATAGACATGTATTCCTTTTTCAACTATACTATCAATACGGGCTTTTGAAAAATGTTTAGATATATTGTTATATTTATGTTCACATAAATTATAATTCATAGACTATTTAACTATATCTATATTTAACTATATCTACTATTTAACTATAAATCTATACACATGGAAATAACTATTACTGTCTGAAATACAATATTCTCCAAAACATATAATAAATTCTGTAGAAATGAAGACTTTGAGCTCCTACTTAACAGGGTCCTAAGCACTACATTTAGTACAGTAAGTATTCTGCACTTATTAAATTATCAATCCAAAAAGTAGTTAAATCCAATTTATCAAAACAAGTATTTAAAGAATCTGTCTCAGAATTAAAAGACACTGGTGAAGATAATGCTTTTCATAACCCTTCACTGAGAAAAATAAGATAGCTCTCCCCAAGATGGTGTAAAATGACCATGCCTATTAAATATAGCTCAATATTTTAAAATATAATACCATTTCATCATATCCATGCATATCCAACAAGAATAGAAAAATATCTCCCCCAAAGGGTCATAACTACTGAGAAATTTTGGGCAAGAAATTCAACATGGCAGATATAGAAACAGAGTGAAGTAAAGCAATGACAAATGAGATCTCATATCACTTCCAGAGTCAACATCCTTTGTACAATATCACTTTATTTCTAGTATTTTTCCAGCTACTATTCCTGCTTCTTTCTCATTCAAATGGCTTAAACCAAACTCTAGGAAATATAATTTTTGGCAGTTCTCAAAATCTAGATCTCTTTCTAGTAACCCTCCCCCCCCAAAATTAATAATAAAAAATTTAAAAGATATTTCCTTTTTATCTGCTTCTCTATTCTCACAGAAATCCAAAGAACTTACACCATAGAGAATGCTGTTTTTCACTTAGATTCCTGCACAATTTCACTTGGCATCACAAGAAGTCAGACAAGCTTAAAGCACAGAAGCACATCTGCTTTACTGAGTAATAAGAAATATTCCTTATCACTCCATGGCATTTGTAGACATTCCGTATTTTTTGGCGAAACTATAATTTTTCCTTGTTGATTTAATAATTCACTAATGAGTAAAATTTGCCAAAGGAAATAGTGTCTACATGGCTGTACAGAGACAGAAATATTGCTTAATATGATGTGAGGCTGACAGATGAAAGAGACGGGGATTTCTGAATTGTTGAATATTTGACAAGAAGTGGGAAGTGGTTTGTGAATGTATTTTGGAATTCTGTTTTAACTTTTTGAGTCAATACTAATCACCAAAAACAAACTCAAGGTAAACGGCATTACTAGATTTTAGGCTTGGCTTCTGAGATGGAAAAAGTTAAATATTTACAAATGTTTGATAGGTGTGTATATTTTAGAAGATGACAAAGAGTGTTTTCCTATTGGGCATTCTCCCTCCTGAAGAAAAACAATCCTAGCTATTTATGCAATAGAGCTGATCTGACATCCCAATCATTGATTAGAAACAAAGGGGCAATTTGCATTAAACCTGCTCATTTCTTTCTGTGATCATTTCTCGATATGTCAACTTGGCTGGGCTTACTAAATTCCACTCATTCCATCAAACACCAATCTGGGTGTGCCTGTCAAAGTATTTGGTGGATGTGGTTAAAGTCCATGCAGCTGACGTTAAGTAAGGGACATGATCCTAGCTTATCACTAGGGTAGTAGGCCTGATTCACTCCTTGAACGGTCTTAACAGCAGGACGGTGGCCTCCTTGAAAGAAGAAATTCCACCTGTTTATAGCAGTTTCAGCTCATGCTGACAGTCGCAGCTTGTCCTTTCTGCTGGACTGCCCTTACGATTTCAGATTTGCCTAGTCAGTTTCCATGATCACGTGAACCAATTCTTTACAAAAAATCTGTTAACAGTATTTCTGACTGGTTCTGCTTCTCTGGTTGAATCATGACTGATACAATTCCAAACTGGGAAAAAGCAGTCATGGAAGAGTAAAGGAAATTGTTATGGTTTGTTAGCACCCCACCCCATTGTGTCTATGTGTACCCATAGACTCAAGTCAGACAGACATAACGTGTGTATATACGTACACACACACATACACGCATGTGTACACACACACACACACTCACATCAAAAACAGTATGTTCCCAAACACTCAAATCCTTATGTTTAACAGATCTGAAATTTTTGACAGATTTAATGATTTAACTGATCAAATGCATCAACAAAATAAAACTACACAACTGGAGACTGGGACTCAACAGGCACATTTTAAAGAATAACTATTGACTGTCCCACACTACTTACAGGAAAGACATTCTGCACACTTTGATACAAACCACAATCACCTTCAGAAAACAAACACAAATATTTCACCCAAAAAGTGATAAATGTTGGTCATTCAAGCAAAAGAAAAGTGGTTTAATGTCTATAACATCGATCAACTAATCCCATCACACTGATACAACCACGTCATTAGGTTTCTCAAACTCACAGCAATTTATTCAAAACCGGTTGTATCTGGATAAATTAATTTTGAACACCTCCCCTGCTTCCCTTCCTTACCTGGACTGCATATCTTGTTGGGTTTTGGCCTGACTGGCTTCTGCCTGAGGGGAGGCGTGAGAGACGCCCTGCTGAAGTTCCACCAAGGACTGGTAATACTGCTGTTGATGGTGTTGTTGCTGCTTGTAGCGAGACAAACTGAAAAACAGTCCTAGAATGGCTTTTAAGTTTCCATTTCTTATTTCTGTATCAAGTGGAAAATATAAAAACAGTATCATATAAGATGATTTTTTTTAACAAATAAAATTCTAGAAGCAATTCTCTTAGGCTAAATCTATGAAAACAGAAATACAACTTGACTTTCTTGGTCACAGATTCAAGCAAGCCTGATTTTCTGAATTGTGCTAACATTTCTAAGTAGCTTGGAAATTTCAGAGAGAGTATGAAGGCCTGGAGGGGGTAGAGAACAAAGCTTACTCAAGTGGTGCTCTTTGCTGACCTTGAACTACAATTTTTCCAGAGTTAGCTTCTTCCTGGAAATGGATGGGCTCTCTGTCTTGTGCTAATTGTTTGATTTAGCACTCTGCTTCCCTGACAAATACACACAGCTGTCACCAACATAATGGTGCCTGGGAGCTGGAGAAAGAAACCACTTCAATCCCGGTTGCCGTGCATTATAAATACTGATGGAGCTATGGGTGCACCTCAAAATAGCAGCTGGATTTTTAACTGTTAGAATGACTTCTAAAACACCAAGGTATTTTGAAAAAATATATTTATGTATCACCCCAAAAGCAGGCGACATCATAGATACCCATTTTGAATACTCCAGCTCTTTTATTTTTAATTCATGTTACATATTAATAAATAATAAAGATCAGCTTACTTATAACTGTAGATAATGTAATTGAATAAATGTTAGTGGAATTCCTAGCTCTCACACATAAACTCCCTTGTAAGTTTTTCTAATATTGAATAAAATGTCCAGTGCACAAAGTAGGCTACAACATGAGCCTAGCTTTTTTTCCTGCAGTTATAATTTTTACATCAGAAAAAGAGATGGAAGTACAGCTTGAAATAAGGCTACACAAACTGTCATCATATTTTAAACAAAACTTGCTGTTGGCGATAAAATACATCCTCCTGTGAGGTTAAGGTTTTATGTCTCTCTTTTGGAATTTAGAAACATTAATAAACTGTTCAGACGTCCTGCCCTCTTATGGTTTACAATGTCACACACACTATACACTGGAATTATTCATATAAAGTGAGGCTGAGTTATTATAACTTCCTCACAGTTGCCATAACATGTAAGAGTTGGCTTGAGTAATATGAAGCTACAGTCAGAAAGCATTAATTTTCTCTATATACTTGAATGATCTTACTAAATTTTTTAAATTTATTGTTTTATTACTATGTATGTCTAATTAATTTAGAAAATCATTTTGAGCATCTGTATATTTTAGTAGACAAATAAAAATAGGTTTATGTTAATAAAATACATCATAAGAGAAAAAGATACATAAAACAAAGAGTAACATCTCTCACCTACTTTTAGACACTTAGAAAGTGAAGTATTATCCTGGAGGATTTTATCATATTTTATTCCAAGTAACAGAACTATCAGTTAGGTCTGAATCTAAGCTTTTTGGCCTTTAAATATGTAATTTAACATTAAGCATCATGGCATATACATATAAAGGATAAAATAAATTTAAAATAACAGGAAATTTTAGTAGAAACAAATTAAGAAAAGTAAATAATTCTCTTGTATGTCCATAATATTTCGGAAGCCACCTAATTCTTCTTTTTCCAATGGCAGCAGCAGTTTAAAAACTTAGAATTGTCTACTATTTCTACTATCTGTCGGTAAAAAGGCTTTTCAGAACAAACTGAGTTTAGTAGAAACATTAACAAATATAATCATCAGAAGTGTTTAACAATATCTTGTAGAATTTTATACATATATGTAATTAATATTCTAATTAAAATAGTTATTGTTAATACAGGTCTCAAAGGACTTGATATTTCATAACTTTAGCAACTCTTTTTGTGAATGCTACTACGTGAAAATTTTCCAAAGTTTCCCTAAAAATATATGTGCAAGGAAAAGAGATTCAGAAAAAAGAATGACAGATATGGTTGTCTTTTCCACTTTGCTATATTTCAATGTTAGTGATGATCATTTAAACCTTTTAAGGATTTTAAGGCCTTTGCATAAAACGCTATTAATAAAGTTAGTGCTAATTATTTAAGAACTCATAATGACTTACTTAAAATGACCAAATACTTAGACTAGGACTACCAACGTGACTGTATCATAGAATTGTTACTGATAAAATAATATTTGAGCATTAATTACACTATTTTTCCTGTATTTATGTTCCTGTATTATCCAGCATCATCTCCCCATCCATCTACTCAAGACTCTAAAAATACTTCCTACTGTTAATAACATATGTCTTTTAATCTGCCCCACTGCCATATATTCAGTAATGTAAAGAAAAATTTTGGCAAAATATGGACCATATCTACATAATTAAAGCATACAATAATAACCACTGCATCTATGATGCTATTATTCTGAAAGCTTTACTGATATCTTTTATTATATCTTAGAGCCATGTACTCCAACTTTACATTTCTGGCATTAATAAAAAGTCTTTTACAAGTGCCATTTGTGACAATTACGCTTTTTCTTACCTTCAGCAGATAGACCTTGAACATTTACTCCTCTGGCTGCTAGAAAGCTAAGGCAGACATCAACATTTTCAATCTGCAACATGAAAAGCAGTGAAAAAAGTAACTTAGAAGATTATCTTTAAATAAATAAATGAGCTAGAATGAAGCCAGGGAGAAAGATAAAGAAAGAATGAATACTTTACATTCATTTCATACTAGAGATCTTTAACCAGAGTTTAACTAGAATTATTTCGGCTAATTGCAGAATGAATATAAAGACTGCATTGTCCAGTTTGGTTCTTACAAACAATTCATAAAGGCCTGATCAAGAAAGGCATTCTTACAGTTAGCAACCCACCTACTTAACATAAAACTAGATTTTCTGCTTCACAAATAACTCTCAACTAAAGCAATGACACAGGAGGAGATTCTAGCTTGTGTGAGTCGTAGAATGTAAGGATGTAGGTAATTGAGATTCAGCTAGTAATATCTGGTAAGTATGCCAAAAGATAAGCAAGATGGAGAAAGAGTCGATACACACAAAAGAAATGAAGCACTTTTTTCATTCTAAACCATAGAAATTTTTTATTTTAAAAACTGTATTTGCATTTCTACAGTTGAGGAATCTTCTTATTAAATATAGGTATCACCCTTATAATTTACAAGGGTGATGCCACAGCCATTTAGGGTGAGAAGCAAAAAAACCAAATGGCTAATTTATGTTAATTCATGGGTTGATCTCACTATTAGTCATGGTATTATATAGCAAAGTCAAACATCTAAGAAAGACTGTAGGAAACTAGAAAGTTCCAGCTCTTTGTGAGTCATCTCCCTGGGTTTTTTGGTATTCCATAAATCTTGAAATTCTAAAGTAAATAACAGATTTAAAGTTAATACTTGGCAAGGTACTGTTTTCTGTCTTATTAAATTCTCATCAAAAGTTACGCATAGGACAGACAAAGTTCTGCCAATGTCCTCTCTAGCTGAGCTTCACAGTAAGGTCGAAATGTCTCTTAAAGAAAATAAACAGAAAAAAATAGATTCCAGGATCTGTCCTTACAAAATGAACAACTATTTATGTTCCTTTTTAAATGTAATTCTGTGCAAAATTAAATCATGTCCAATGAGATGCTCTTTGCTTAAAAAATGATTGCAGCCATGGTATACACATTTGCTTTGAAAAAAAATTATATTGATTCATTTCAAAATAAGTTTTACTGAAATTTTTCTTCCAAAAACATGATAGAGTTGATGACTCTAAAGACAATATGACCACGTGGGTCTTCTCATCCTGCCCAGCAACATCTAAATACCCAAGAAAACCTATGGTGCTGAAATCTACTTCAACTTCTGTCCTTTCTTTACATTTCACTTTGATACTAGGAAATAAGATTATATATGGAAGGAAAGTGAAAGAAAAGAAGAAATGTAACCAATAGGATATACCACTGTGTCCATCCAACTGGTTCTTTAAAAAAACTTTTTCAGGTTGATTAAAAGTAATTAAATGATGCCAAATAATTATTGTGGCCTAATATTAAGACAAATTGAACTGAATATTTGTAAACGTTTGCCATAATTATCCTGAAGTTACTAATTTTGCATCAATTATATCCCTTTTATAGAAAGTAAGAAGATTTCTGGCCGAAACATATAAAATTTATTACAAAATGTTAACAGGCTTTTCTTGACTAAGTTTTAGTTATTTTTATTATATATAAACAGATGAGGTCATTGGAAGACCAAGAAGGTGTTACTGAAAAGGGTCTGTAATTACATTTGTAAGATAGCTTTTTTGGCTACCATTTAAACCAGCAAAAAATAAACTGCTGCCTAGATTGGGAATTAGAAACAATCAACTCTCTCTCAACAGGCGCCATAAATTAGAAAGGGAAACTGAGGGTCCAAGTAGAGGAAAGAATAAAAAAATCTTCAAAATATAGCTTACATTCCTTTTATATTTATTATGTTTTGTAATATTCCCTTACACTAACAATTTGAGATAGTTAATTCAGTTTCTCATTATACTATGGCAGTTAAGTAGCAGAACCAGGATAAGTATTCGAACACAAAATTTAATATGAATATTTAAGGACAGTCCATTAAGATGTATTTACTTGTCAGTATTTGTTTATTGGTCAAAACTAATTTTCCAACAGTGTAATAGCATAATAAACATAACTTAAGAAAATAATATCCTTCCTCTACTTAACTCTGGTCATCTGTAAACTCAATCATGCTTGTTGGTACTATTTATACTTTTTACACAATGAAAAGTTAAAATAAAAAAAAAAATGGCATTGAGAAATGTTGTTAAATGCGTTACATGATTAGCTTCCTCATCAGAGGCATACTCTAAAATAATTTAGGGAGACTTTTTAACTATAAAATAATATATTTTGATCAATGATTATTTTAATAAATTTGAGACATGTTTCTCATAATTTCTGATTTAAAAAATAGATTGGCTCCAAACATTTCCCAGATAAATAGTCCTATAAATACTGTTTTAGTTACTATTTTTTGTCATGTTAAACCACAATTGTTCTTTGAACTAAAAACTCCTAAACTTTTTTGGTAATTACAAACAGATAAAAGTGATTTTGCTATCAAATTGATCCAATTAGTCGAAGTGAATTTTATTTTTTCTTAATATGATTTGAATCAGATACCAAATAAGCTGTCAAAATTCAAATTGTACTTTAACACCTAATATTTTGGGTCAATTTTTATTTAGAGTAATTTCATGTTCCTTAATAAACTATTTTATAAACAACTCAATGTGCATGCACATAAATATAATGGAAACAAAAGTTTCACAGATCAACACTTACTAAACTGAAATCACTCTGATGCCTTCTATATATTTCTAAGAACACTGTCTTCTATTTTACTTAATTAATTAATATTATTTACACTATTTAAGTATTGGTTAAAATCCAGTAGGTGAATTTCCGGATTCATTAATGAATACAAATCCACAATTTGGAAACCACTGCCCTAAAGAAGACCAGAACATTGACACGTCTATTGTTATCTTTTTTGGGGTAGGGGGAGCATTATATTCAATGACAAATAAAAAAGTGGAAAATTATCTTCACAAGCAAGGTCTCTGCAAGGATTTAACTAAATCAGTTAACTGGCATAAAAGAAGAGCAATATTCAAAATTCTGGTTATATAATCACGCAGATAATCCTAATGTTATGTTGATAAACCGTATGCCTGTGTCTAAGATCAGAAAAAGAATTTTAACTCTTCAGTCCCCTTTAATTTGCCTAGATATAAAATAATTTTGAACAGAAAAGCAAATGAGTTGAAACTTGAGTCAATCCTTTATAAGCGACCAGTTATTTTACCAAAATTAAACCACTATTTCAAAATTACTACGTTATTTGACAAAGTCAATCTTTTCTTGATCTTCCTCTCCTCACTCCTATTTTGTTTACAGGTATATAGGGATGTAGAGAAGTCTGTTGAGTTTTCATAGTTTTATTTATTTATTTTTTCAAGAATATTTAAAAATTTGATGAAAATATGGATTTAGTGAAATGTGAAGCCTCTGGGAGCTAGGAACTTTGTTTTGTTGACTCATGTAATTCCAGCAACATAGCATGATGTTTGGTATCTGACAGATGTTCAGTGTATACTTGAGGAAGGATGGAGGAACGAAGGACTGGTGGTCAATTGGTCCTTGTATTGTTGGAAGAAATTAGTACAGGCATTAAAAAAGAGAGAGAGGGAGAAAGAGAGAGAGAATCATTTGATCCAGAGGCTACATGGTAGATTCTCTTTGGGATCTTTTAAAATACACTACTTCCCTGTACCTGACCCCAGATAATAAGAATCAGAAATTCTGTGAGTAGGGGTTAGACATCAGTGTGTTTTCAAATTTCAGCTCCTAATCTCAATCTGTCCTCATCTTTACAGATTAAGCAACTGACCTCAGAGAAATTCTCACATGAGGATGAGCAAAGAAGCCAACAAGAGAGCATATACTACATATGCTCAGTTTATATGAAATTCAAGATCATCAATACTAAACAATGAAAACAGAAGACAGAACAATGATAAACTTTGGTGGGGTGGAGCGGGAACAGACATTCTGGAAGCGTCCTTTATTTTGATCTGAGTGATGTACACAGGTATATACACATTTAAAATCAATCAGCTATATACTTCAGATTGGAGGACTTGACACACTTTCTATGTGTGTTTTGCCTCCATCTCTATTAGAGTATTTATACCTTTCTATGTAAGTTTTGCGTAAGTTGAAAATAAAAATAAAAGGATTGGCCCCTTGTTTTGTTGAGAAGAGACTCCAGCCACACAAGGATAGAAGTATGGAAATCTGTTAGGTGGTTGTTGTTAGTAATTAAAGTGAAAGATGATGATGTTTCAGACAGTGACGGTAGGAGTAAGGTGATGAGAAGTGATCAGATTCTTGATATGTGTGGAAGGAATCTCATGGGAAGATGTGGCATATAAGAGAAAGAGAGGGATGAAGGATGAAGCCAAGGTATTTGGCCTCAGCAACTAGGTGGATGCAATCTCCATGCCTTAAGATGAAAAAGTCTCAGATAGATACAAGGAGTTAATTTTTGGACATACGGTCTGGTCTGTTAGATGTACAAAAGGATGACCAGGCATTCGGACACACAATCCTGAAGTTCAATTTAGAGTTCTGGGGACAGAGGTCAAATTTTAGGGTCATCCTCATACAGACAGAATTAAAGCCATTGGGCTAGATTAAATCACCAAGGGTATGTAGCTACAAAAGAGGGACAAACACGGATCCCAAGGAGACGACCATTGGAAAGATGAGTCACAACCAACAGAGGAAACCAAGAAAAAGCAACCAGTGACGTTTAAGGAAAATCAGGAGCGTGTGGAGCACAGGCAACAACCTGAAGAAAGTGTATTAATGCCAAGGGGGAGGTGAGCTCTAGCAAAAGCAGCTGGAAAGCAAGACTAGAACTAAGAAGTGGCTCAGGTTTAGGATTAAGTACATCAGTTCTTAAAAGGCTTGATCCTACTCCCTCATTCTCATGTTTGCTAGCACTTGGGTGCATACTCTCTCTCTCTATATATATACACACACACATACATATATACATATATATGCTTACTCATATTTATAAAGAAATATACATATACAACATACATATGTAAGGCAATCCACAGACATGCATATATCTGACTAGCAAAAAAGAAGCTCCCTGAGGATTCTTTTCTACTTTGTCCAATGCTCTCTCTCTCTGGTGTCTAGAAGAGACATACGCTATAAACAATAGCTGGGGAAGCGAATTGACTACAGAAGGATAAAAATCAAGCTTTTATGCCTCAGTCATTCAAATAAAACAGAAGAAATGATCAAACAATAATTCATAATACTATAAATACTCAAATCCAGTGTCTCTGGCAAGGCAATTTAGACTTGACAGCATCCTAAGTGTCTCTCTAAAGCTCATCACGCTCGTCTCCACCCGGAGGACCTGGCATCCCACGGCTCCCATGTATCCTCCCATTCCCGGCACTTTATACAGTGTCTGGCACAAAGAAGATCCTTAATGCATTCTTGTTGACTAGGCTGAAGAATTAATAAAATGGCACAGATCAACAGGTGCAAGCTCTTTCAGCGTTTGGCCCCAAATTCAGTTTCTGATCTTCTGCTTTTATGAGGACAAGGAAGAAAATATTTCATACTGAGAGAGAGAGAGAGAAGATGAGGATGAGAATGGAAAACCAAAATAGGCTGATAAAGGGCAAACCTGTGGGAAACAGAAATGTCAAACAGTCAGTCCAATGCTGAACTGCAAACATGCAGACATAAACACTGAAATTTACATGCACAGGGAAATGATGCATTGCTACTGTATTTTAGGATTGATAGAAAGAATTTAAAAGAATTTCCAGATCTGTGGGGCCTGGAGAGATCATCTTGTCTGATCCTTTCAAAATAAATAATGAGAAGCACACAATAAATGTCATTACATAGAGGACCCGGTGAAACAGAACGTGTACATAGTACAATGAACTGCACACAGGAGTAAACTCTAATAAACTCAAGAAACAAAAGAGGGACTTTGACTACTGTCACAGTCTGTAACATTAGTAAAATGGCATCATTGCCTCTTTTGCTTTTGGTATTACAACAACTTTTCTGAGAATTATTCGCATTGCATAAAACCTGTGTGTTTTCTTTAATGAAGACACTGAATAAATTTAACAGAAGTTGATTCATAGTTTTAGACATGAGTAGTTTCTATTTATATAATTAATATTAGTAACTTGAAGCCCTACCATGTAGTTTTGTTTAGGTTCTATAAATCAAACCATTCATGAATTCATTCGTCATTTATTAAACTTACTTTATGCCTCTTGTGCTCAGCGTTACAGATAGAAAATTTGAAGATACAGCCACTATTCTCATATTTCCTAGAGAGCACGGATTTACTTCTAATATTTTCCACTACTCCCATGAAAAATGGGAGCCATTTTTTGAGACAAAAATTTCTTTGTTTAATTTCATAATTGTACATACATTAAATTGTATTTAATTCCTATCTTAACCTTTATGAACTTGCTAAATATGAGCATGGGTAATTGCTAAGTCACAAACTGGGTTTCAAATGAGGAAAAGAAGCGTTTTCATTATCTTCACTTACAAAAACTCGCGACAGTATCAGTGTATTTGTGTCTTCAATTTTTTTTAAACCTGAGGGTCAATATATGTTATACAACATAGTGTGTATTAGAAATACATGAACTTATTCATTCCAGTGTTGAATAAACTATTCCAAAAAAGTAGTGTTTTTAATTAGCATGGTTCTTTACTGAACTCATAAACTTTAAGCTGCATGTTTTATGCAGCCTTTTAGTATTTTTTTTTAAACTACAAAACTGATGTAATCTGTTTTGGAAAATGTAACTGGAGGCATATTTCTCAATATTAACAAAATTATACCTTGCCTTTTCATAGGTTTCTTTCACTGTCACTTACGGATCTTTAATGGAAATTACATTCTGGGTATGATTAATATCAATCTTATAGTCTGAGATTAAATTTTAACCATGGTACCAACATTTAACAACAAGTGATAAATACATTCAATCAACCGTTGACTGTTTACTGTGGGCAAAGAGCTCTGTGGGACGGTTAAAGGACAGAAGCATGAATTATAAGGTCTTCGCCTTTGTGAGCTTTGTGAGCCTGTAAAATAGCTGAAGAGACAAAAAAAAAAAAAAAGATTCTTAAATCACCATAACACAGGGCATAATATTCCAAAAGAGACCTATAGAGAACACTGTGTGGCCGTGAAGAGAATGGATTTATCGATCTTTACTACCGAACCGGGGAAAGTTTCACAGAAGTGTCATTTGGCCTCAAAGGATGAGTCTGGTTTTGAGAAGGTTAGACAAGCTTCAGGAGGAAGAGCAAGCATGCCTATCAGAGCAACCAAGAGTAAAACTGCTCCTAAGGATGCTTGAGAGTAGATCACTCCCACCTTTTCTTTCTGCAGTGATGTCTGCAGAGCTGGATTTGGCCTGGAACTGAAAAGCCCCCTTGGATTCTAAAACCACTGCAGTGTAAAAAGTTCAATAATTGTAAACCAGGGAGCAGGCATAATGCTTCAAAGATGAGCCTCTCTCTATAGACACAATGCCTTCTGGTGAGGGCATGTCTGAAGGTGCCACTCTTATGAATCACACACAAAGAATGCATAGATGAATAAAAACCAAATGTAACTTTCATTATTGCTAGATGATAAATTCTTTGGGGACTTGTGCTATTTTAAGTTAATTATTCTTTCTATTTTTTCATGATAAACATGTACTGCTAGTGAATTATATAAATTAATTAAATGTGATTTGAACCCCCCAAAATAGATAAGATGGCTCAGTTTGAGCAAACTCCCATCCTATCATAAAGTTCAAATTATCATATAGATTTTAGCCAAATATTTAAATATAAATCTTTTTAATATAAATTTGGAGAATTAAAGTAAACTGCAATAGTCCTTTTGGACTGGTTAAAATTCTTAAGATGTTTGCTTTTGTTCATTCATATAATAATTATTTATTCAATGAGACATGTCCAAGCCCTTAAAAAAATATACTTTCAAAGGAGAGAGGATTCCAATGTAATGCAATGAATGTTACAATCAGAAACACAGACTCCTAGAGCAGCATGTAGAATAATCTATTCATGAAGAGGCCAGGAAAGGAGAAAGTTATTAGTACCTAAGACTTGTACCTAACCTGGTTACAAAGACATTGTCTCCTGGAGTTGCCATAACTATAGCATTTTTACAATGATAAAAGTGTGGATCAGAGAATTAAACTGTGATGTTCAAGGTTACACAGAGAAAGTATGTCCAAACCAGAGCCCACATCATCAACTTCCACATTTCCCTGCTTCAAGGGAAGCCAGTCCCAGAAAGGTTAGAAAGGGTTAACCAACTAACAGGATGTGGGGTGAGGAGAACCCAAGGAAGGAGCAATATGTGAACTGGTCATAGTTGAGAAACATCTTAGGTTGAAGGACCCGCAAGGAATTCAGAATAGCTGGGAATATTAAGAGCTGAACCTCACTTAAACCTTTCTCTACAACTCCTTTATTTACCAACATGAAAATGGGCCACTCTAAAGACTGGTGGCCTTCAATAGGTTTCAAGAAACTATGTAGGGATAGAAGTCAGGAAGACGGGATTCCAGGAACAAGAATCTTGTGATCTGGAAAATCTAGCAGCAGAAGCCCAGTCCACAGAGATAAACAGAGATGAGGAACATCCTTACCCCCTTGCTAAGGGCCTGGGCTTGATCTTAAAGCTCGGGGAGCAAATGGCGTGTTTTAAGCAAAAGAAAGAAATCATCAGTATTACATTGAAGACATATATTTTATATGACCACACAGTATACACATAGGTTTATTGGTAGAAAGTAACAAAAGTTTCACACAACAATTTCTACCCACACTATTTGTAACATACTCTCATTGGCAAGACGTCTGTTTTAGTGTATTTAATCTTAAAACGTTATTTGCAAAATATTCACTTCATAACATACTAGGTAAACAAGCTGAACTCTCAGAAACCCTATACTCTACGTCAAGAACAGAAGCGGGGAAAACGGTTTGGAAGCTACTTCTTCCTCCATCACTTAACAAACTAGCACAGGAAGGGAGCTGACACAGAGTTTGGAGCATTTAAGTTATTTACTCCAAATGCAAAATCCTTTTCATCTTTACCATAAACGCTGATAAATTAGATATTATTATGACCATGAAATAGAGGCTTAGGCATAATATACTTTTTGTAAGCTTACACAATTAATTAATAGCAGAGCCAGAATTCAAATTCAGTCCTGTCAGTCTCCAATGAACTTGCTCTTTCTGCCATACCATGCTTCCCAGCACTGTAACTTAGACATTCTCACGACTGAGCCATTTCCAGCTTCTGACTCAAGCTCTCTCTCTACATGATTGACTGGTGGCTGGGGCACAGGCCTGGCACAGGATCGATGCTCCATATATATTTGGGTAAATGTAAGAATGAAATTTTTTAGTGAACAGTGAAGGGAAGGCCAAAGAGAGTCTGCGAAATCTGTTTGCTCCATACATAGTCTAAGTTCACAAGATGCAAACAGTTCCAAATTACCTCACAAATATTCAATGCATCTTTATATCTGGGAAAATGAACATACAGATTGATACAGGCAAGGAATGGATTCCCCCAAAACCTCTAGAGGGCGCACAGGACTGCTGGAACCTTGATTTTGGCCCTGTGATACTGATTTCAGATTTCTGGCATCCAAGACAGTGAGAGATTAAAGTTCTACTGTGTTAAGCCACCACATTTGTGATGATTTGTTACAGCAGCCACAGGAAACTGATACAATTATTGACTTAGCAGAGCAGTAGATAGCAAAACGTTAGCAAGTCTAAGTGTGAGCTGAGATCCACAAGCATGAAGATTTTCAGGCCGTGCCATCTGAGCTTTGATTTGTTAGGTCTGTGGGGAGGGGAGGTGAAAGATGCAGTTTAACTAGGTACCTCGTGTCCCTGCATGCTGTATCCTGTGTTCTCCTTTCCTATCTCAAGTTAGCCAGTATTGTGGGATAAGAAGAGGTAAGGGATAGTAATGATGCTTAGCTCTTCAGTTTGTTTTTGTGTTTAGTTGGTCTAGGGTGAAGTACAAGGAGTCAGTTCATTAATGCAGCACTATAGTATACTAATTACAAGTTCTGCAGTCAAATAAATCTGAGTCTGCATCCTAGTTATGCAATTTACACACTGTGAGAAATAAACCAAGAACAATTTTACTCTTTTGAAGCCTCCGTTTCCTTATCTGTGAAATGGGAAGGAAAGCAGTTCCCAAGTAATCTATTATGTGAGGATTAAAGATGTTTTAAGGAAGAATAGATAAACAAGTTTATATTGTATAGCACAGGGAAATACATTCAAGATCTTGTAGTAGCTCACGGTGAAAAAGAATATGAAAACGAATATATGTGTATTCATGTATGACTAGAAAATTGTGCTGTACACCAGAAATTGACATGACATTGTAAACTTACTATACTTCAATAAAAATTGACTACTGAAGGTAACAAACACTAAAATTATTAAGAGACTGCTATAAAATATGTTTTCTAACACTAGATATGATTGTACTTTGTGTTTACTGGGCATAATATCAGTGAGAAACAATTTATAGCATTTTAAGTCAAAAACACAAGAATAAAGAACATGTTTCAGAAAATGGTTGACATTTAAATATACAGTAGACATAGTGCATACATTTTCAATGGCCTCTGTCTCTCTCTCTCTATATATATGTGTATATATATATATATATATATATATATATAAAGCTTACAATTTGCTCACAAAAACAAAAATATCTTTTATCCTGTCTGCTAAAAAAAATGTACATGGAACCTGGAATCCAAACCAAAATTAGTTACTTTATCTCAGTTTCTATGTGTCCTCCTAATGGCACAAGCCAGTTTAAATACTGATACTCACAAGAAGAACATTTACACTATTTATTTCATAATATAATGTTAATGCAGAAAAGCACCCTTGTATTTTGGCATTTACTTAATTTCTGAATGGCAGGGCAGATAACTTCCAAAAAAATTTAACAGCCTTGCTGCTGCTGCTTTTCTTTGTAAATTAGGCAATGTATTTAGGGATGATCTTTCTCACCTTACTATGAATGTAGTTTTTAAAAACTATACATGTTGAAAACCTAAGTATATCTGTAAGATGAAATATTGAACAGAAGCCATGGTCTTTGAAGCTTTGTTAAACCATTCTAGGAAGTCAGAGTTCCAACGGACTTCAGAGTTCATCAGTCTAATTTCCTCACTGCAGAAATGAGTGAAGACTGGGTGTTTAATGAATTCTTTTTCCTGGGTCATCTAGTTAGAATTTCAGTGACCACTGTCTTTTCAACATGACACACTTGCTCACAGAGCCCCCATGTTATTTCAATGGCTTCATTTGAACTTTAAATTACTAGTATATACAGAGCAACTCCTAGAGACAAACTCAGTTTTAAAGGTCATCAGGGTGATACTCTAATAAATTCCCTAATGCTTGTAATTTATGCTCATTTCTCCAAAGACTGAGCCTACATACAAATAATGAAATCATTAAGGAATTTACAAAGTGGAGATTTTTCAGTTAGTATTTCTTGTATTTCTTTAGAGATCAGAGCTATATTTGTAGGAAAGCATTTGTCTTCATTAAGCTATCTTTTTCTAGACATTCCAGAAGATGAACAGCTTCAAAATGGCAGGGGATCATGTGAATGGACTAACTTAGCAATATTCCCCTCCTCTGAGTCATGGGGCTAGAATCCTGCAGTGTGCCATTTATAAGATTCTATTAAACCTTTATAGCATTCCAATATTTGATCTCTTCCCTATTTGGTTAGAAACCTCATCTTCTTATCTTACCTAAATAGATCCCTTAAAAGAGCAGCAATAATAAGCAATGGCTGAAAGAATTAAAACTTTAAAGGGCAGCATGCTGATAAAAGCACGAGATATTTTTTCTATCAAGAATAGTTTCACAGTCCAGATAACTGTAAACTATAGAAAAGGAATAAAGATGCCTGGGAAATCCACAACAGTAATGATTTTGGAAGCCACAAACTTTTAGGACATAGAATCAGAGAATTAAGCGGAGATTAACACCTAATTTTTCATCTTCTAGGAATGAAAAACGGTAAGAGACACAATTGTTCCAAAAATTCTCAGATCAGCAAAATTTAACCAGTATGATATGATGGAAAATAAGGTAGAAGGTCGTGGCTGAAAAACAATGAAGCCACTAGAATGAGTTAAAGGGAGGAGTCAGCAAAGCAGAAGGACAGGCTGTGGATCCCATTTGCCAGATCCTCAGCTATGCTCTGTCATCTAATTCTTGGTTTGCGACTCTTTCACATAATCAAATTTCCTAATCTCTCAATGCGTTTGTGAAGATTATTAAGTATAATGGTCTATTTTACTAACATCACACTCCAACCAATTGAGCTAACCAGCCAAGTGCTCTAACGGTCTATTTTAAAATAAAGATTTCTTTTCAAAACAACTTTTCTGTTACATGTCTTACATTTTTGTCTAAGAACCTTGCACTTGTGCCTCTGCATTTCAAATACATGTTGAGCATTTTTTTCCTGCTATTTTTAATCTGCTGGGCATTCTGGGCATTCTTGGTATTTATAGTTTACTAATTTATTTCCTCATATAATCTCACCAAAGTTGTGGCATGCAGCATATATTTTGAATTCTGATACCACCCACCTAGAAATGACTTAACAGGTGCCATCCATATTAGTAACTTCATCTTTGGATGAGGTTAAATATAGTGCTGAATAAGCTCCTACAAACTTAGTTCTGGCCTTTTGGGATGAGTTTAGTCTCAAGCTTATTAAGGAAAGATAACAATAGATAGCAACTGACACTGAGAGTAAGTAGGTCTCAAAATCTCTCAAAAATCATGCTAATAAATTGCTGAAAAGACAAGCTCCTAATTTTTCTTATATATATATATAATTAAGTCAGTATTATTTGAAAGAATTATTGTTGAATTTTCTTTATTTGCTGTAAAATCAAATTTTTTCTTTATAATATAAGGTAACTAATAGAGAATAACACAGAAAAGAGAACATTGGTATTATCTAATATTCTGAAGTCATTATCGTATTGATTTGAATCCCTTCAATTTCTATGCAATCCACTTTCATATAGCCACCTCTTCACACAATCGTATCCCTTGATGATATGTGACAAAGGAGAATGTATTCTTTTCCAACATTAAATCTTCCACACAGAGTTCAAATTTCCTCCTCTGCCACTTCTTTGAGGATTTGGCACTATCACATGTCTGCATCCTCCCCTCTCCCTACTGCTTCCTCCTTCTCTGCCTACTTCCCTCCCCGTTCCCGCAAGAACTTCCCTCACCCAGCCTTCCTTTCAAACTATTTATTTTTTATTCTTCCTTCAACAGGAAAGTCCTCAGAAGATTACTCAAGACTCCATGGATACCTGCACCTCTCAGTTACTCTTGCACACATGATCACTCTACAGAAGATGTTTACATAAAGGCCACCCGTGCCCGTCTAATTACCAGAACTAACTTTATTTCTTTCCGATACTCTGACTCTGGGTATCTGACAGCATTTGCCACAATCTGTTTGTCTTACATTGCCCAGTCCCACTGGGTTAGTCCAAGTAAATGCTACAGCTTATGCTACCATAGCTACTCCAAGGATTAACAATCCACATCTGCCCATCTACCTTCCCAGCGACGGGCTCATTCTCTCACCACTCCTTCCCTCTTCTGATTCCTACACATCTGCTCATCACGTACATGCAAGAACCACAGCTTTCTTCCTTTCTGACTCTACACAGACCTCCAGGGACATCCCATCCTTGTCTGTGGTTCCGATCATTTTCCATGTACTAGGTACACTCTAACCAATATCTTACTTCTGACCTTCAGAAACACATGCCTCACTGCCTCCAACCACCTCCTACCTGATGGTCCATCCAATGGATACATCAAACTCTACTTGTCAAAATACGAATTTATCATCTTCCCCCTTCACCTTTTAAGCTGTTTTCTCCCTCTATAATAATCACCTTGTTTAGTGGTAACTCTTTACTCATTGAGGCCGGAAAATTGGGGGCCATTTCTTACTCCCTATATTTTTCATCTCCCACATCCAACTGGAGACCAACACTTAAGTGTCCTACAATCCCCAGAAAGCACCTAGAGTGGTATTTTTTAACCTTGACATCAGATTGTAACACAGCCCAGTTCTAAAAATCTTCCAAAGACTCCTTAATCAACTTAGAGTAGAGTAGCATACAGACTCCTTTCTTTGGTCCAACATGATCAGGCTTCCATCGTCCCCTTCCAACACCTCTCACTGTGCTCAAACCACAGTGGTCTTCTGTTTCTGCAACACACCAAGCTCACTTCCTTCACGGTACTTTTGTTCTTACGTATGTAACCCTGTTGCTATGACTTATTTTAAATATTTGTTCCTCTGATCCTCAAGTGTCCCTGTGCCTGGTATCTGATGTGCTCAGTTAATACTGCCTAGATACGAACTACCATTACTCATCAATGTACTGTAGATTCATAACACAAGAAAATTTCTATTCTTAAAGGCTTAGAACAACCCAATAAAAGTTATCAAGTTTGAAATAATTAAAGAAAAGGCAATTTGTAACCAGAAACAGTAACAGACCTAGTTTTACCTTCCCTCTTGTAATTAAACACAAACAGCAAACAAAGGCCATGAAAGATCAAATATAAAAAAGAATTGGCCAAGTAGTTCTATGAGTAAAGATAGTTCTCATTATTACTAATGCAGCACTGCTTGGTTGTTACACAAGAAAGAAACAGGCAACATCCTGTTTGGAACAGATACGTGAAATTTATAAGCCTCGTCATAGTATCATAATTCTCTTTACTTTCTTGTCTCAGTTAAAAGCTGCAATTTTTATTCATTAATAACATAGTGCCACTGACAATTCTTAAGAACAGAGGCAAAAATATTTCAACCAAAGAAAGTTACATTTGTGTCATATGTATTCTTCTGAAGCAACATGCTGAAGGCATGCCGATTTCAGGTTAAGAATTCAACCACATCAAAAAATGAGGCTCCAAGTCATTCTTACTCAAAATTCAATGTAATTCCGATGAATAAGTTTTAGCTAGAAAAACCACTGTTTCTATAACATTTGCATTTCTCAGGTTTTGGTTTTTCTGTTTTTGTTTTTTTTTTTTAATCAGAAGCAGAAATACCAACATAACATGTATACTAGATGTTATAAGACATTTGGAGGCTGATAAGGTAGGGAGTAATTAAAAAAACAGTCTGATACTCCTAAGAATATTTCAAGAATCTCTGGTACAGATGTTTCAGATAAATATGTAAGGACTTCATCTCTATCCAGAGTTATGAGCTTTGGAGGTTTATTTATTTATTTTCTGTCATAAAGTATTAGCTGGGCTATTTATTGGATTCCCTATAAGCAGACTCAAACTGGGATGACAGCAGAGAAGGTAAGAGTTTTAGCGTCCAACCTCTCTTTATGATTGAAATAATGAAAGCAAAACTGATAGGGTTGGGTTTGAGAAACATACTCTGTACTGTTCAGGGATTATAGAGCTTTTTAAATATGAAGCCCTAAAAATCCTTTAATAGGTATTAATTCATGAATGTGCTCTTTTTAAAGTTTGTAAGCAATACTATTCTGCATTTCGATATCAGTTTAGAGAGTAAAGAATGTCCTTAATTATATGACATTATCATACGTTAATTAGGGTTCATTTTACAGATGAGAAAGTTGAGGCTCAAGAGAAGTTACAAGTCTTCCCCAACATCATGCAGCTTTTATTGTAGCAGGGTCTGAAGGTATAATTGCTTTCAGTAAAACTTCAGGGAACAACTATAAATAATATTTATAGAGTCATCTTTGTGCCCAGAGTAATTAGATCAGGAAGTTTCCTTAAAACTGAAGTGTTTTACAGAGAATCTTTCTTTATGGTGATTTTCTCACAACAGTGGCACAGAGTTCATGACATTGTAACAGGTCCTTAGAGTGATTAACTCACACACACACACACACACACACACACACACACACACATCCCCCAGACATGCTAGTTAATCATTCTTTAAAAATAAATTCCTTTTACTATTTTGGATTTCAGTTTTCTGACACTAAATAAAGCAGGCCAGCAGGTCAAAAAAGTTCATTTTTTTTTCATTCTTCCAGTGTCTGACAATTAAGAACTCATTATTTTTATTTAAAATGCCTACTCTGTACTAAAAAGAGCTTAGGAGGAAACCCCATCTTGTGGATTTTGGCTATCATTCCTGATTATATCTGCTGACATAACTTCAGTTAAGGCATTTTGGTTTCAGGTTGCCCTATAAAATTAAGTTGTGGCTATTTAATTAAGAAGGGGTGAGTTTTTATCTCAGCAATCTATCAATCTATTATTTTCTTATAAAACTTTAAGGTTTACCAGTTGGTCAAGATAAGAGAGGGCTGGGGGCGAGACAGGCCTCTGGATAGATGAGTTTCTGGAAAAGGCTATGAATCACATCCCCTAATCAGTCCCTGCTCAGCAAACTTTCAGCAGCCTGCCTGTGCAGCTACTTCCAAAAGTGTTGAGGAGTCCGTGTGTTTACACTGGACTTTGTTATGAACAAAGAAAACACTATTTATGTATTTTTTTAAATGCACATGGCAAGTTCTGTTCCTCAAACTAGTTGTTCAGACAAAAAGGCTCCACTTAAAATTGAAATTATTGCCAATTTTGTATTCATTGCCATCAAAAACAGTGTGAAGTGAAACTATTCAGATATCAGAAAAAAAAATGTCAAAAACACCCAGAGATAGGTTATTTCAATGCTACACATATTTAACTCTATTGTTTCTACCACTTCTTCATAAATTTCACCCAAAGAAATATATATGATAGAATATGATCAAATGGTTTCTAAAACAAGCAAGAGGACATGCAAAATAAATTTCTAGTCCATTTACAAATGCAGTTAAATCTGGAAGTGAAGATAAGCATTATATTTAGAATAAACATGATTCTTACCATCTGAGATTGACTCCTAGGACATCCATTGATATCTTCAACTTTTTCATTTGCTAAAGCCAAGAAATAAAACAGAAGAGGGAAAAAAAGAACAACATGCTTAAGCAATGAAGTGAAACACACACACAAAAAAGGAGACTAAGAAAAAAAAAACAAACCACCAAGCAAAATGCTGCTGCTGCTACATTCACTCTGTCTCCCAAGCCGTGTACAAGAGGACACACTTGTTAGCAGCCGCCAATTCCATATGCACAAATCAGGCAAAAGGAAAAAAAAAAAGTGAATGAGAAGGAAGTTGCTGCTAATTCTTTAGCCTGTGCCAAATGACTGCTGACATGAAACCTTTCACAACTGTCCCCGCTGGATCAGGATACAGTTTCAAGGAATCTCAGAGTGCCTAAGTTGCTCCAGTTAACGAAATGAACACATGGGAGACATATGGTTTAATGAAGCGTTCATTTCTGACATTTCACTGTATGTAAAGATACAGTTCTAGCCATTTAAAAGTATGGCCAAACTGCCTTTTTCCAACGTCCTCACATAAACATTTTAATTAAATCACAGGAAGAGCTGCACACGTCTCAGAGACACGTGGAGTGAGTTCATAGGCATTCAGCTTACATTGTATTTTTACCAAAGTCAGGGGTGGGGGGAGTGGGGGCAGAGAGTTCCACAATTTCTCTCAGAGGGCAGGTCTTACCAATGATCTGGATGATTTCGGCTAGCAGTACTCCATCTGCAATGTCTTGTTGCAAATCCTTGATCAGCCGCTTGTGGCCTGATTTTGCTAGGTAGTGGTTAGCCCAGTCCGTGTAAATCTGTTGAACAGAGGAAGGGAAGAAGTGAGATGGGACGAGGGAAGCGAGAGACAATCAAAATGCTTAAGACAAATGTTGGATTCAAAGGGATGTTATTCTGGATCACATTCCAGTTTAAGAAGTCATAGCTCCAAAGGAAATAGTTGTAAAATAATTTTTAAACAGCTCTTCCCCCCCACTTATCTCTTGTTTCAAAGGGGGATGACTCACCCTCTTTTAAAACCAGGGACTAGTCACTTGTGACACAGCAAAACTCCCTTCCTGGATGACTACTGAGGAAGCTTCTATTTACAAATCAGGTTGCCTTTTTACTCTCTTTCCCTTGGTTCTATCATACTGAACATAATTCTGCCTGTCCTTGTAAAAGGAAGCCACCTGGACTGATTTACACAGGAATGTTTACTATACAAATTCATGATTCTCAGAGAAGACTTTATTAAATTTGCCATGTGAGATAATGTATGTGATAATATTTTGGCATCATTTTATGAAATAATTGCAAATGCCTAAGATGCTTTATTTGGACTGTCATCTCATTTCAGCCTCTTGAAATGTGTTTATATAAGAGAATAGAGGAAGCAAATGCAGTTGTTACACAGAAATTATAATACAGAAATGAAGAGTGGGTTATGAGCCACAAGGTTGGCAATGTGACACAGAGTAGAAGTATCTCTTCAACAACAGATTATGATACAAGAAAAAACTAGAGCTGTTAAAAAATTTCACAAAAGTAAGATGTTACTAGTTTTCCAAATGTTATCAGCCCTTACCAATGTAATCTAACTGTAAAGAAATAAACAAGTTAAGACTTCAACGTCATGAGTAGGACATATTAGTACGTTGATTACAAGGCAGACTATAACACGTGATGTGATAGAAGAATGCAAAATTGGAAATGAGAATAGAGGAAGAAAATTAACTGAGACATATACACACAAAAATTTGTTATAGAAGCCCTGGAATTAGAACTGGCAACATAAAGAATCTGAAGACACCACAGAGGGAGTAAGATACAAAAAGGCAGAAGAGCAAAGGAATCAGGGGCACAGTTGTTCATTACATAAGTAAGGCAGGATGCCTGAAATTAGGACAAGTTACTGCAAAGGTAAGGTGTGCCTTATAGTCATGAGCACTGAGTGCTGAGAAAATTGTAAAAAAGAAAAGAGAAGAGAAGAGAAGAGAAGAAAAAAGAAAAGAAAAGAAAAGAAGGAAGAAAAGAAAAAAGAAAAGAAGATTCTTTTTAAAAAATTCTAACAACACCAATACACATGCTTTTGTAAAAATAAAACAAAACAGAAGTGTCGAAACTGAGAAGTGAAAGTTTCCCAGTAACTTGCAACCTGATCCACTTTTGAATATTTTGGTATATAGTTCTAGATTTTTTTTTCTATGCCTACACACTTCACCACATGACACCATATTACACACACACACACACACACGATAGAATGTTTAACCAAATCTAGTCAAATTTTATATATCACTCTGAATTTTTCAACTTTTTATGTAGCAATATTTTAATAACACTTCTAAAACTGTTTCACATACATTTATCTCACTATTTTTGATGTTGTGTTGTACCTAATACCAATCTCCCTGTTGAAGGATATTTAATTTGTTTAGATATGTTTCTATTGCATCCAAAGTTATAAGAGGCATCTTATATGCTTATCTTTGCACATTCATATTCTAGTATTTTTTACAGGACCAGAACCTAAATGGGGCTGCTAAGTTGTGTGTTTTTTTTTTTAATGAATCCTAGATACATTCCAAAATACAACAAAGAAGAAAAAGAGTGTTCCTTTACCATAGAAAATACAAGTGGCATCTTAATACATATGTAGTGGGATTAAGTGTCCTGAAAGACATAAACGGAAACATTCTGTTGCATAAGGAAAATATATATGATGGCAACAAAACATCTTTTCTCTCCGTGTTTATGATCTTGATGCTAAAGATATTAAAGTGTGAGAAAAATCACCCGCACAACCGTCTCCTGAATTAGAATACAAACACGTGATTTCTAGACAAACATTCTTTTATTTGGTGATCACTTTCCTCAACTAATATTTTTTTCTGCTTGTATTATTGTAAACGTTTATTTTATACAGATTTATACTATTTAGAATCTTAACAAATGAACACTTTCCCTTCATCTACACATCAGTCAAATGATGGCATTAATTTTTGGCTTTCTGGTAGAAACTTCAGGGTGAGCCCGCTAGGCAGCGAGCTAGCATGACCAGGTAATTGACATTAAAGGACCTACAAAGAAGAAGAACATGTGTTCTGGAGTCAAGTAGCCCTGGCCTGGAGGCCCAGCAAACCACTTACCAACACTGGGACCTTGAGCAAGTAACTTATCCTTTACAAGCCTCAGATTCTCATCTGCAAAATATGGATAATAATAATACTGACACATTATAGGACTTTGTAAGGACCAGAGAAGATGACACTTGCAAAGTGCTTGTCTCAGAACTGGCTCTGAAGAACTGCCTGCTATTATTATCACTGTTATGGTATCTAGTGTTATTTCCTAAGATGGCTTCCAGCAAATATTTGTTGATATTACCATTTCACAACGGTTAAAAAATTTGAGAGAACTGGCAGGAGAGGACCCAAGAAACTCCACTTCTTACTTCTAACACTACTCACATCTCTGACTCCTCCTGCCTTCTAAATCACTGGGGCCACAGATCTGTTCAAACTCAGAGGAATGTATCCAATTTCAAGGCTGTGATGTTCTCATCCAGGCCTGCACTGCCTCCATCGTGACACCACCTCCACCAAACTCCATACTGCATTTTTTTTCTCTTTATGAAGGTGTTCAATTATAGAAAAAATTACTTATTTAAATATACACAGAATGGAATGTATTAAAAATAAAAACAATAATACTTCCATTCTCCAAATGCATGTCAACCATGCCTTCGCCTCTATCCAAATCCCTCCTGGGACATAGGTGAGAAAACAGATGGGAAGCCAGCTGGTTGGCTGCAAGACCTTGTTGGGAAAGCCTCTGACTGAGCTCATGAAACAGTTTCCTACTTGGTCCAGGATTTCTTCTAGAGGAATCCCACACCTATGTGCTTTGACTTGTCCAGCGTCTCTAACATGTGGAACTTTGCTCAGACAATGGCTGCGACCCAGTTGCAATCAGTAAAATCTATTCAGACTAAATGAGTGAATTTAAAAATTAAGTCTATGTACTTTATTTTACTCATTCTTTTGAAGAGACGTGTGTAAAAGATACCTGATTCAAGTAAATCAGTACCTTCCAAAGGAGGTTATAATCTAGATGAGGAAGTATAAAATAATTACAGAGCAACTTCTACATATTTTGATATTATATATAAGCTTTATTTTTCTTTTAAGAAGTTAAGAAATAAATTAAAAAGTGGAAATATGAAGAGCATTTTAATGAGACAGTCTTCAAGCAGAGGACACATAGTATATAAATATATTTAAAACATCAATGAATTTAGTGTAATAATCTGATGAGGGAAGATACAATCTTGTCAATTGTCATTAGTCTGTTGTTCAAATCAACACAACAGAATGGTAAAATCATGTCTAAATTTTGGATATGAACTCCAAAGTTGCCCTTGATTCATTTCTACAAAAAATAATCACAGAATTTAACCTCTCAGCCTCAGCTGAATGAGCTAAAAAATGTGTGGTAATGCATTTTGTAGGATTATGGTATTAATTATAGGTTTTTTTAATGAAGAAATTGATATAATTGGGAATGATATCATATTAATCATAAATCAGTATTTGGTATCTTCTATACCAGGGTCATTGAGTATTTGAGTCATCAAGGTTCTGACCAAAGCTTTAAATAATCAATTACCTTCAAACATCTGGAGCCAGTTTTCTTTAACTGTTTTAACTGCAATATTGTGAACATAAATGTCATCTCAGATAATAATTATATTTCACTTAATTCAGAAGAATTAATGAGATTACATTTACCAAAGTGTTACTTAGAAATCCTAGCACACTTGAATGCATAATAGTTCATTTACAGCAATTAAAATAATAGAAATTAAAGGCACCATGGCATATTTTATATTTCACATTTATTAGCATGGATCTTGGGGCCTATTATGCAATAGCAGGAATTCTTTGAGGAACATTCTATATGGTTGGAATTTCTGTTCTGTCACTTAATATCCATGTGAATACTGACTGAATATTTATTTCCTCTCAGTGTCAGATTTTTCTCATCTGTAAAATGAGATAATGGCAATAATAGTATTATTGACTAATGGGATTATTGTGAGGATTGAATGAATTTATACTTTTGGAACATGGCCTTTTACTTACTAAATATTTGTTAAATGTTGAATAGTATTACTAGCTCACTGTTTTAATATGAAATATATTTACATTAGAGTAAGTTTCTTAACGTTATACAACAGTATCATTGTCAAATCCTTAAATATTAGCTATGTAGCCAAATGTAGTCCATCTAACTGAGGAAAACTGCTGGGATTTATAATGATCTCTTAACTTGGTCATTTGTTCCTCCACTATGTCTTTTACAGTGCTAATTTTAATTATAAAATAATAGGGTCACACAGAAGGCAAGATTCCTGATTTCAAGCTATACTGTAAAGCTCTGGTCATTAAAACAATATGGCACTGGCATAAAAACAGACAAAAAGACCAATGGAACAGAATTGAAGGCTCAGAAACAAATCCATGCAGACATGGACAACTAATATTTCACAAGGGAGCTAAGAGCACTCAATGAAGAAGAGAGTCTCTTCGATAACTGGTGCTGAGATAACTGGATATTCACATATAAAAGAATGAAACTGGACCACATTGGATATATTTGCCACATAAAAAAATTAACTCAGAATGGATTAAGATCTACAACCATGAAACTCCTTGAAATAAACATAAGAATGAAGTTCCTTGGCATGGGTCTTGATAATGAATTTTGGGGTATGACACCTAAACCACAAGAAACAAAATAAAAAATAAATAAATGGGACTACATCAAATGAAAAAGCTTCTGTACAGAAAAACAAATCATCAACAAAGTAAAAAGACAAACAATGGAATGGGAAAAATATTTGCAAGTCATATATCTAACAAGGGATTAATATCCAAAATATATAAAGATATCATGCAATTCAACAGCAAAAATACAAATAACCCAATTGAAAAAAACAGGCAAAGGTCCTGAATAGACATTTCTCCAAAGAAGATATACAAAAAGCCAACCTGTATATAAAATGATGCTCAACATTACTAATCAGGGAAGTGCAAATTGAAACCACAATGTGATATCATCTCACACCCATTAGAATGGCTATCATCAAAAAGACAAGAGATAATAAACAATGGCATGCATATAAAGAAAAGAGAACCCTCGTGCACTATCAGTGGGGTTATAAATTGGTACGACCATGAGCAAAAACACTATGGATGACCCTCAAAAGGTAAAATTAGAACTACCATATGATCTAGCAGTTCCACTTCTGGAAATATATCCAAAGGAAATGGAAATACTAACTCAAAAAGATATTTGCACCTCTGTGTTCATACCAGCATTATTTAAAATAGCTAAGACATTGAGAAAACCTAAGGATCCATTTTTGTTTGTTGGTTGGCTTTTTTTGGTGGGAGGTACTTAGGTTTGTTTATTTATTTGTTTGTTTGTTTGTTTTAATGGAGGTACTGGGGATTGAACCCAGGACCTCATGCATACTAAGCACATGCTCCACTACTAAGCTATACCCTCCCCACTCTAAGTGTCCATTGATGGATGAAAGAAAAAAGAAGTTGTGGTAGATATATAAACATACTATTAAGATATACATACACATAATAGACTATTATTCAGTCATAGAAAATGAGGAAATCCTACTATTTGCAATGATATGAATGAAACTTGAAGGCATTATGCTCCCTGGTCTATTCAAATTATTGGCTTTGAGGAGTCAAATAGGCTCTTCTAATCCATACCAGACAGAAATCGTTTTGAAAACTAACAGTTTCAATGGAAATAACTGAGCTTCCACATTTTAAAAATCAGCAAGGGCGTATCAAAAGTTTATGGAATAGCATCCTTGGTTTTTTTTTGGTTTTCCAATTCCTGAAAACCATATGGAATTATCTAAGAAAAAGCCTTTGATCCAAGATAGTACTTGAAATCAGGACAGGAAGAATGTACAGACTGTATATGGGAAAGTACAAAAAGCAAGGAAGATGTTAGGACAGGTTATAATAACTCCAGTCTGGCAGGCATCATCAATTTCACTGCTCTTCAGACAGCAGTGTTGGTGGGCACTGACAGCCATGAATAAGATGTGGCATCATGGTGCCATGGTAGCAGTAACTATGCTCGCCAACGCTCCCCAGACTATCGCTTCTGAGAGAAAAGATGCACAAGGGAAGGAGAAGAATCTGGAATTGACTGAGCCTTTTCCTCAAAGACTGAGCTTTAAACCAGATGTGACTGAATACTCTGAATTGGGAGAAATAAATTTTATATACATATATATTCTTATATTATTTTTTCATAACACATACATGTTTTTTTTTTGTAAATCAATTATACTTCATTTGTTTTCATATTCTTTTTTTTTTTCATTATGGGTTACTACAAGATATTGAATACAGTTCCCTGTGCTATATAGTGTAAACTTGCTGTTTATCTATTTTATATACAGTAGCTAGTATCTGCAAATTTCAAACTCCTAAGTGATCCCTTCCTACCACCTTCCTTCCCTGGTAACAATAAGTTTGTTTTCTATGTCTGTGAGTCTGTTTCTGTTTTATAAATAAATTCGTCTTTTTTTTTTTTTTTAGATTCCACATATAGTAATATCATATGGTATTTTTCTTTCTCTATCTGGCTTACTTCACTTAGAATGACATTATCCAGGTCCATCCATGTTGCTGCAAATGGCATTATTTTATTATTTTTACGGCTAAGTAGTATTCCATTGTATAAATATACCACAACTTCATTATCCAGTCATCTGTTGATGGACATTTAGGTTGCATCCATGTCTTGGCTACTGGAAATAGTGCTGCTACGAAGTTGGGGTGCATATATCTTTTCAAATTAAAGTTCTCTCTGGATATATGCCCAGGAGTGGGATTGCTGGATCATATGGTAAGTCTGTTTTTAGTTTTTTGAGGAATCTCCATACTGTTTTCCATAACGGGTACACCAAACTAAATTCTTACCAGCAGTGTAGGAGAGTTCCCTTTTCTCCACACCCTCTGCAGCATTTATTGTTTATGGACATTTTAATGATGGCCATTCAAAAAAGCTGTAATTTTGTACATCCCACTTTATGACTCAAAAATTCAAGAATGGTAGGCAATGTTGGACAAAGGAGATTAGAAAAATTACAGTGTGGAATTAAGATATGAATCATGCTAATTTTAGTCAGCTTGAAATTTGATCACAGGCTGGGTCTTCTGTTGCTATCATAGAACTGATGTGACCAAAAGATCCATGGAGTTCAATCTCATGACTCTTGCACACTTTTCCAGAAATCTCAATACTGAGAGCTACAAGGTACTATTATAAAATGAACCCATTAAAAGCTCTTGGTAGTATCAATATCATCACAAAATATGTAATAGATTCACCAAGGAAATGATTCAACTCAGCTAGTTTACTTCCCAGTTTTTACTTCAAGGAAAATACTATTTATGAAGTTAAAAAAAATTTCAAGTTGAAGGTTGATTAAAAGTCAGTATTAATGAGTCAACAACCCCATAAAATCACTAGGTGGCCTATGGAGGAGGGCAAATTCTAAAGCAAACATGAAATAAACTCTGATAATTTCCTTCTGCTTTTGCTTTATTTCTTACACCCAATCTGACCCAGTCTCCTTAACACCTCCTGGTCCTTCTTCTCCATTACACTGTAGTCATTCTGGTTCCGCTTTTCATCTCTCACCCAAATTGCTTTATAAGTCCTAGAAACTGTCTCTAAGTTAGGCAGGTTAAACATTAAACTATTCTATACACTATAGATAGAGATTGCTTTAAAATGCAACTCTGATCAACCAATTTATCTTCCAAACTAAAAATCACATAATAACTCCTACTTGACTTTAGAATAAAAGTTTCCTTATGAAGCCAACTAACTCAGGGGAAAGCATATTCCATGTATAAGGTACAGGGATAATGACATTTACAAAGGGGCAGGTGTATATTTCACATTCTGAATTTTGAATTCACTGAATATCAAATAATTCCGTTTGGTTAGAACATGGTAGGAGATGCATATGAAAAGACTAGAGAGAAGAGGGTAGCAATAAAGTAGGGGTCCTATATAAAGTTAAGAGGGCTGTATCAATATTTTTAGGTGAAAGTTAGCTTATTTTTATGTAGGGGACATAAAAATGACAGCTACGGCTAAATTTCTAAACTCTAGCTCTGACGCAGTATGAAGAATAGTTTCAAACAAAGTAAAACTGAATAAAGGGGGACTACTTGAGAGGCTAACACTTAAGATGTAAGACTTCCATTTTCTGGTGGTAAAATAATTTTTCACCCTGTATTTTCTAGAAATTCGCCTTCAAAACAGCACAAAAGTAAAACCAAAACTCAAGTTGTATCTCCCATGACCACAATATATGAATATTGAAAGTAGATGAAAAAGTGATACATGAGTTAGCCAAGAAGAGTTAAAACCATCAAGCCCAGAGGAGCCTGCAGAGGGAGGTATCAGAGCGATGCAAACAGATGGTCCCACAGAACCCCAGAACAGCTCAGGAAGTGCGGGCAACAGACAGAATGGAAGGTGGGGTGAACCAGACATAAGAACTATGCGACTACTTGCCTCCCCCTCAAACCATCAAGAGCCAGGAAATAGAGGCCAGGGAAAGTCCAGACTTAGAATTACCAGTCAGACAGGAGGGTGGAGGCATAGGGCTGATAACAGCAAGGGATGAAATGAAATCCTACATACTGATGTTAAGACTCCAGCAACTGTCTTCCCCTTCTAGGCTCTTCCTCCTTCAGAAATGGAAGATTCAATCTCCCCCATCCTTATACCAGCCAGAACTGGAAAGTCCTTCTGTGACAACAATGATCCCCCAAGACCAACAGACATCCGCATTCAGCGTACCCAGTGAATCAACCAGCTGGCCAGTGGACGACCTATAATGACGCCCAGAGGACACTAAGAAATGTGTGTATGTGTGAACATTGCTTTTTAGTGTCTCCCACTGGATACATACAGAGATGAAGGTCAACGTACATCTGATGAAATCTGCTAAAATAGAACACAGACACCAGATAGGCAGATAAAAAATCAGAATCAAACAGAGTCAAAGGCAGGAACAAAATGAAACTTCAAGGAAGTTATAATATGGGCATCTCCTACTTATTAGACATCCAAAATTTCCTGGCTTATGGACTTTGGGCCTTCTATGCACAATCCACGTACATGATACAAACCAGAGCTGTGCGATGTGGTAGCCTTGAGAAGTTCATACAAAAGAACTCTAAAAATGTCATTTTTAGGATTTAAGTAAATACAAATATTTCTTAATTTTGAGAAGATTTAATTTTTGGATACAAAGAAGAAAACTCCTTATGATTATTATTATATTAAAATTCTGGTCCAGGGCACATATATTACTAGTAATATATTCCATGTGAAGGGATTAACAGTCTTAAGTAAACATGATTAAACTTCATATACATGCAAATATGTCTTTCTCCATTATTACTGCATTTAATTTTTCAAGTTCTTTGAGAGTTATTTACAATCTGAGAAAAGAATACACCTAGGCTGGCTACTGTATTTATTTCGACAGATAAAACAAATAATCAACATTGTACACACTCCTACCCACCCCACTGACACTTTTGGTATATAGCTGTCGAATGCATCCCTTAACTTAAGTTTCAAAGTTTGCTGAAACTGAAATTCTACTGATATTTTCATTTACAACTGCATTTATCTGTTTATACCTTTATATGCAAATTATTAGCTTGGAATGTAATGATATCTCTGTACAGCCATACCTCAGAGATACTGTGGGTTCAGTTCCAGACCACCTCAATAAAGCAAGTATCTCAATAAAGCAAATCACATGCATTTTTTTAGTTTTGCAGTGCACGTAAAAGCTATGTTTACACTATGCTGTAGTCCATTAAGTGTGTGATAGCATTATGTCTGAATAAACAATGTACATACCTTAATCAAAAAATACTTGTGCTATACAGGATAAAGTTGTTGTTTATCTATTTTATATATGTTAGTATCTGCAAATCTTGATATATACGGTTTAGCACAGGGAATTATATTCAATATCTTGTAGTAATTTATGGTGAAAAAGAATATGAAAACAAATACATGTATGTTCCTATATGACTGAAGCATTGTGTAGTACACCAGAAATTGACACATTGTAAACTGACTATACTTCAATAAAAAGATATTAAAAATACTTCATTGCTAAAAAATGCTAACCATCATCTGAGCCTTCAGTGAGTTGTAATCTTTTTGCAATAGGGAACATCAAAAATCTCTGAACATAGATCACCATAGCAAATGTAATAATCCTGAAAAAGGCTTAAATACTGTAAGAATTACCAAAATGTGATACAGAGATACCAAGTAAGCAAGTGCCATTGGGAAAGTTTGATGCAGTGTTGCCATAAACCTTCAATTTGTAAAAACAAACAAACAAAACCCCACAAACAAAAACAAACAAACAAATCGTATTATCTGGGAAGCGCCAATAAAGCAAAACAAAATGAGGTAAGCCTATATTTTCATATTGGAAATAGGACATTTTAAGAGGGACAGAAATAGACCTAAATGTAAGGTGACAAGAAGAGATAGAGTTTACTGTGATGGCTACAGTATGTCCTGATTTTTTTTTTTCACTTGCATTTTTTTTTATAGAGAAAACAATGAAGTCCTAATACCACAGAGGCATGCATAATCAAATCAAATCAGCCAATATGGACCCAGCAGTGAATATTTCGGAGTGAATTCTACAGAGAATACTACATTTTGTAAATTTTTGGAAAAAGGTGTTGGACATTACAATTATACAGTGCAATTCTGGTACTAATTTACATTTTTTCACTTCAGTTGCATGTCCACCGCCACCTACAGAACCACAAAAAAAGGCTACATAGTATTCTTTCTCCAAGATGTAATATCTATGAATAATATTGTTGAGAGTAAGGCACTGTTTTCAGTGTTAAATGGTTTAACTCAGTCAACCCTCAAAGCTCCCTAAGAGGAAAGTACTATTATTCCATTTTAGACACGAGGATCTTGAAACAGAAAGGTGAAGTATTTTCCTTGGGTCTCAACAGTAAGGGCGCCAAAGCACCCAGATATTCTGGCTCAGAATCTGTCCTCTTAGCCCACACAAAAGGAAATATTTCATTTATGAGCTCCCTTAATTCCAGCCTCCTACAGTTATTTCCACTGCATCTGACACACATCTCAAAATATGGGGGAAAAGCTCCTTTATTCGACTGCTACAACATCTGGCGTGCATAGAATGCTCTATGGGGAATCCATCCTAACAGCTTGCGAAATTCTCAAACCCAGGTGACAGCATGAGCTAAACTCTGCATATTAAACTGTTACCAAAGAGTATTTTAAAAAAACCATTAAGAGAACTTTTCGTTTTCATACTTTTGGGGGTGGGGGTGGGGGTGGGAAGCACGATACTTGAAATTCTTTTACCTTCTTTTTATCTCAGTCTGATAATTGATGTAAACAGTGCAAGTTGAATTCAAGGTAAATATTAGCAACCATCCTTCAAAGGCCAAATAATATGGCAGAAAAATATGTGTAAGAAAATAATAGCAATGAAACACAAAGTTAGGAAAGAATAAACTTCTATTAGTCTTAGCAGTTCAGTGTTTCTAGGCTTCTGACCTAGGTATTTCCACTCACATGTCAAAAATTAGCAGAACTGACCGATAGGAACATTTAGCATCGACCAGTAGCTCTCAAAGTATGGTCCCTGGACCAACATCACCAAGGTCATCTAGGAACTTGCTAGAAATGCAAAATATCAGTCCTCACACTAGATTCACTGACTAGATATTCTGAAGGTGGGGCCAGTAATCTGAGTTTTAACAAACCCTCCAGGTGACTTTGATGTATGCTAATATTTGAGACCACTGGCATAGACAATGACGTTCACACATAAAAATAGTTTTATTTCTAATACTTTAAACTGTGTTTAAATATAAAGAGAATCCTATTTCAATGTAAGTGAAAAGTTATAAAAAGCCCATTGCTTATATAGTATTTTCCCTGTCCTCCTAAACTTCTCTTGCTACCAAAAACAAAAACAAACAAAAAAAACCTCACAATGAGCCCAGAAATACTGACTGTAAATACTCTTGGCAAACCATTCATTCCTATGCTAAATGCTTTAAATTTTTAGTGATAAACGTAGGCATCTATTTCCAAGTTTTTTCAAAATAAAAAAAAATCATTATTTAGAAAGAGGTAAACAAGAAATGGTTTACATTTACTTAGACTGAAAATATTGAACTTGGAAGCTAAGAGAGCACATTTCCTGCTGGGCTAAAAAACTGCAGTGGAAAGTAATGGAAATAAAAATGCATCACCCCTGGGATACTGATACACCCATCCAGCCGTCCGCTAGCTAGGCTGCAGGAATGAAATGTCTGGGGACAAAAAAAGACTTTACAAAATATTTGTTTTCTTGCCATCTTTTTTTGGTTATTGTTGTTACACAGATTCTAAGCAAACACATTATTTGGACGATTTTGTTGATTTCCATTGGGGCAAAGCCTACTTCCATATATATTTGAAATTTCTGAAACCATCATAAATTATAATAAAACACACACATATATGTGTGTATATACATGACATATGGTGAGATCTGTCATCTAGTCTGCTGTTTGTTAAGGACACTTTGATGCATTCAATTTACATTCCAATCAGACACAGTTATATCGGCTTCCTGCAGGTAGTTTCTCACTGGTGATGTGCTATAGCTCCACGTCACCACGGGTAGGGGCTAGAGCCACACCACTCCAAGACTATCAGCCATCAGCAGCTGAAGTGCTACTTTGTCACCTTGCAGTGTAAGCCTACTCACACAATGGGACAACCACATCAGTGGTCTCCTGACCCCTGAGAAAGCATCAAGATTTTAGAAGTCATCACATTAACCATCACCTTGAAAATCTTCCAATTTCACCCCCAAATCCTTTCAGTTTTTAATTGTACCCCAACAGCCAGATTGCTAAGGATTCGATATAGATTCCTTACAAGTGATCACACTAAATTAAGTAAAATGGAAAATAAAAATAAAAGTAGGAAAAAAAAAAAAACCCAAAAAGGCAGACTGCTCACTGTATGTTTTCATACTCTATTTATACACAAATGTAAGGTAGCAAATACAAAATCAAAATTTCTAATTTGGCCAATATTTACCGTTCAAGCCTCTAAACCGAATTTGACAGTCTTTTTTCCTTTTAAGCTTATTTCAGGGATTTAAATTGTTCCTCAAGACATACGTGAAACACGGTCTAAAACATTCACCCAATGTGGAACACTCAGGAATAGTTTCTCACTAGGCAGGGAGGTTGATCTCAGTTGATGCTGTTCTCCTACGCCTCTGAGAAAAAAAAAGTCAAATTTTTGAAGAGTTTCAGAAGTGGCGCCTGGAGTCAGAAATTCTGGGCTCCTTTCCCAGTCCCACCACTTACTACTGGATCTTGAGTTTCCTCCTTTTTAATGCAGGGATCATATCTTTATCTACCCTGCCTATCTCAGAGGATTACTGTGAGGATTAACTGTAACAGAAAACATTTGCAAAAGCAAAATATACAAAATAAGGCATCATTAGCATAATCAATGAAACATGTTACTCATGAATTACATTTAAAAACATATTCCCTCCTAAAATACAGTAATTTCAAAGATGTATTACACATGCATATTAAGATCAACTACATTTTTATTTTTTAATTGCATTAATGAGACCCAGAAACTAATTTATTTCCACAAAATGCCCTTATCTTGAATTTCTTCTCTGTTTGTATCTGATGTATGACTTAGTCTATTCCTAGGAAGGTCATATATCAGCTATATTTTGTCAATGGATAATTTTTTTAATGGAAGTATTGGGGATTGAACCCAGGACCTTGTGCTAAGCATGCTTTCCACCACTGAGCTATACCCACCCTACAGACAATGGATCGTTTTTATGAAGAGCTGACCCAACCAAGGATGCCGTTCTGGCTGCTTCAATGACTAGAAGTATCCCCAATCCCACCCCTTGTCAAAGAACATGTTACATTTTAGCTACTCTTCACCAAAATCGGTGTTCTACCTCCCATAGCATAGAATACCATCTAGCAAGCAGCTTCTCACAAGGGACTTCATTTCCATCTCTTCTCTCCTTGCATTTAGGTAGGGAAATGGGGACTAGTTCTTATGAATAAAATGTCAACTAAGGTGATAGTCATCTCTTCCAAGCCTGGCCCATAAAAATATCCCCTACACCGTTCTCCATCCTTTTTGCCCTCAGAGCAGCTAGATGTACATATCTAGGAACACAGAAGCCCCAGAATGAAAATGGCAGAGCTTTCATTAGTACAAGTTCTTGAGTGACCAAAACAGAGCATCCCAACTCCACATTCAACAAGCAGGAAACCTCTTGGATTGTGGGAGTGAGAAATCAACAGCTACTGTGCTAAGCCACTGAAATCCAAGTGTTTGTTACAGCCTGGCGTTCATTTAAATTACAGAGGCATTCTCCTTGCAGCCGAAGACTCTTCACAGAACGACTCCCCTGTGTCCAAGAATTTGATGACGACTCCAACAGAGGGGAAGTGGAGATATTCCTAACTTTACTTCCAGAGACCATCGCCCTGTAGCCACAGTCCATCCCAAGGACTTTCTCCTCATACCTTGTAATCTTTTCATTTATTCATTTAATGTTTAGCTTCTAAACACTTATTAAGGGCTCTTTATCACTATGTATGCCTCTCTCTTCCTTCTGAAGCTCTGAGTGTGGATCCCCAGCAGTTCCATTTAACTTGTTGCTACTGGTTTTGGGATGGGAGGATGGGCATAGGTTGGTTAAATTTCCACAGTTGTGATCCTGAGAACTTGGGTTTGAAATATAATATTTTGGGTTTAAAAAAAAAGATAAAAACAGGACTAACTACTGAATATATGCAAAATCCTAAATTTGCTTTACAATTTACAAATGGGTCATCTCATTTGTTCCCCACAATACTCTTTTGAGTTGAATAGAGTAGGTGTTAAAATTATAGCCCTACTTTATAGATCTACAGGATGGGTAATATGGGTTTAGGTGCACTGTTCAGGAAAACTAACCATCATTTATAACAGTGTTTCTATGGCAATGGTGATTCCAGATTTCAGTAAAATACATTTTAAAGACTTTGGAAGACAATCAACCTCTAAATCCATCACTGCCTCTCTTATATTTTAGTTCTAACATTTGTGGGTACGTGTGAAATTAAATTTGATGGCTTATAAGTTACGTAAAAATACAAGCACTGGTTTTTAAAATTCAGAATTCTTCACTATCATAATTTGGTTGGTGGAATTCTGGAGTGATATACATTTTTTTTTATATTTCTCAGATTGGCTTTAGGTTCGTTATACACCCCTGTGACATTTCTTTATTCTCTTTTTAATGGGCATTTATATGTCAAGAAAATATCATTTATAATATTAATTATACTATTTAAAAATAAGAATTAAAATAAATGCCTAATGGGCAAATTATTATCACAAAATTTTACCCTATGAAAAATTAAGTAGCCATAAGGAAAAGAAATTATGATGCTTTATATCAAAATTAAATAGTACAATGCAAAAATGCAGAATATAAGAATCTTGAGATGTGAATATAAAAAATACTAGAAGAAAATCTGCATTTCTCTATATTTAACAAAATTCTGTAATATTATATTTCTTATATCATTAAAATTGATTTCAAAGCATTACCTCACAGGTAGTATAAAAAGAAATAGTAAGAACACTTTAACAGCATTTTTTTTTTATTTTCTAGAAGAAAGAAGATACAGTGAGACTTTAAATTCAAAGCAGTAATATGAAATCTCATTATTACTTATCACTGGCACAGAGAGAAACACAGGTAGTAACAGGAATTTGGGACCGCAGATAGTTTGAGAGACACATGCCAACAGGGCAAGAGTGAAGCCAATTCTAGACAAAGGTTGGGGCCACAGTTGGCACGTGGTCTGAAAGGGCAAAGCACTTGAGGATGGCCCATCCAGGTCCAGAAAGTAAGAAACTGATGAGGGATTTTCACAGAAGAAGAGGAGTCAAGGCAAGAGAACTGAAAATCAAAAGATCAGACAAGAGCCAGCATGTTCCCAAGAGCCTGGTGACCAGAAAAGCAACTAGGAGATCAAATGCAAAGCACTAGCCTCCAAAAGGGCAGAAAACTTTAAAACAACAACAGCAACAACAGAAACCGCTCTGAGTCACAGCTCAGAGATTTTTAAAACAGAGGCAGGAAACTATCCCAGGGTATCTGTTCAGGCATCTTCAGGGAGAGGAGGTAATTGGAACTGATGGCTGAATTAAGGACCATCTTCAGGGCTGACAGAGGCAGCAGCATTCTTAAAGCAAATTTGGAACCTCTTGTACTCAAAGCTCATTGACACAAAGATTCAGAGAGAGCTTTGGTCTAACTGCCACAGTTCCCACTAAGTCAGGAAGGACATTTGTACCAATACAGCATTGACTCCCACATGCTGGGCACTTTACAGGCATTATTTCATTTACCTTCCAAAGGATCCTATGAAACAAGCATCCTTATACAATTTACCCTCAGGATTTGTGGATGCAGAACCCACGGCTGCGGAGGGTCAACTATGCAACACCCTTTAAATAAGGGACTCAGTGTTTGTGGAGGGTCCTGGAACCAATCCCTTGCAGATATCGAGGGACCACGGTATTTATTTTACAGGATCAGACCAGTTTCCCAACTTGCCCAAAGTCAATAAATAGCAAATAACAAGCCAGCTCTGAAATTGCTCCTCTCTCTCTCCTATACCCATGCATTTTCACTGACACCATACCAATCTTTCTGTTAGTAGAAACAAACGAAAAAAGTACCATTAAAATTTTTTTGAGATATTTGTCCTGGTACTGTCTTTATATACCCATAAAATAGCTGCTTTCCTTAACAATGCCACTTCAACCCTACGTTTTTCAGTACATTTTTCATCTTTTCACATTAGAAGGCTCATGTTAACTAAACGGTAAAAGGACTTAGCTATGAGAAAGAACTTACTGTTAAACACTCTTGCCCAAGTCAGTCCCAAGCTGCAGCTATTAACAGGATTGTTTTCTTTCTTTTCTTTTCTTTTTCTTTCTTTTTTGGCTCTAATATATTTGAATTAATAATGATCACAATTTGTCGATTATTCCAGACTGTGAGTGTCTATGACTTGGTACATATGGCTAATTCTGGAGTGCAGGATTATAAAGTATATTATTGCCACATAACTACAGTTCTTCAACAGTTCTATCAATAATAAAAGTGAAATCTGATTTTCATCTCTGGAACTTCATCTGTTTTCAGTTGGCATGGACTTAGTAGAACATTGACATTTCAAAAATTTCAAATTAAAATTTCAACAAAAAAGAACAATTATAGAATTCCATATTTTTTCCCCATTATTTTTATTGAAGTGTAGTTGATTTACAATGTTGTATTAGTTTCTGGCATACAGCAGAGTGATGTAGTTATAGATATAAATATATACATATTCTTTTTCATATTCTCTTTCATTACAGGTCCAGGTCCATATTGCAAAAGGATACATGTCCTTAGTTCCTAGATTTACATTAAAAAAAATAATAATTCACATCTTTTCTCAAACTTGTCTATTAGGTTAAGCTTCTGTCAAAAAGTCTGTTGAGTATTTCACGTACATCTACCCTTAATTTTCAGCTTCTCTATTAGGAGTTGAGCTTTGGGAATGGGTATCCCTTTCATGTTCTCTTGATGGGATAATTAGAAGCTCTCTTTTCTAACCAGAATTCTCTACTCAGAAGAACCTACGGACTTCATTCCTTTCTGGACAAGGATTTGAGTAGATAACCCAACCGAATGTGAACGATGACCTGTGAAGGTCAAACACTTTCCACATTCACCAGGTAAATCAATTATCAACGTCACCTTATTCTTTGATAATCTTCTTTTTCTTTATTTACTTTAATACAACTTTTTATGACAAACATTGCTGTTAATATCTGGATTTATGTTTGCAAATCAAGGAGAAAGAAATGGCAAATATTTGACTACCTGAGTGAGAAGTTGTTTGAGTATTGGTACATAAAAGGAAGTTCAAATATTTGTACCTGTCTCCCAGATAGTGCTAATTTTCACAATATATATTTCTCTAAAACTTTATTTTGACTTTCCACAATACCAAATTAATTGTGTTTCTAGAAAAATGCTATGAAGTATTTCTTTGTTCTATGAAATTTCTAAGTAAAAAGGTCACTTGGGACTTAATTCATTTGACACTTTTTTGGATTTTTATCTTGTTTTTTTAAACTTATCTTTTCCATTTTCTTCATGTCCAATATGACACCATTCTCAAAACAAACTCCATTTCTTTTAAGCAAAATAAAATAGCTTGAATTGGATAAAGGAACTGAGAAAATTAAGTACAATATGGAGCATAGTATTCTTTATTCAAATCTGAATTATGAGTTTCAGGATGCTATTTACATATGCTGAGTAATAGTAATGATAATAATAAAATATATGTAGGTCTTACCATGTGCTAGGTGCCAAACTATGCTCTACAAAGGTACAGTTAACACAATTTTCAAAACAACACATTAAACGAAGTGTTATTACTGTTATTTACAGATAAGGAAACTAAGGTTTAGAGGTATTAAGCAATTTGCCGAAATTCACACAGGAAGTAAGTGGCTTAGACTGGGCTCTTCAGAAGCCTAACAAAGGCTGAAACTTTAACACTATGCTGTATTTTAAATGCTTTCGATAAATAATGCTTAAAATAGTGGTAAGTTTGAAACTTGCCCTATTTATAGTGCCATTTCCAAAACTGAAATATAAATGATTGTGCTGTCCTCTGTGGAAATCATCAGTCCCTTCAATCTCTAATCACACAGCCCTGACAATGCAAAAGGTCACCAGGTGACAAGGCTCCATTACGTTGTCATAAGTTGAATAAACAGTGGCCCTTCGAGAAACAGAATTCTGCTGATCTGATCGACTATAAAGCAAAGTGTGTATAATTGTCTCTGAGAACAGTGTGCATGCAGATTGCCTCAATGAAAACATATCTATCCTCAAAAAAAACCCAGATGTTTGACAAATTAATATGAATTCTACCTTGAAAGATATAAAGATGCCCCTCAGTGGTCGCTAGGTAACATCTTTTACTTTAAGAAATAAGCTAAATTACAGACTTAGAAATTTTTATAAATTATGTATTTTGGCAAAACAGGGTTAAAAAGTAAGGCACAAGGCAATGGCTTACTGAGACACGATGTATTCCGTGATGCTCTTCCCAGTTCAACTTATGCAAAGTTGCAATAGTGCTGCCTGAGTATATTCAGAAGATACTGGTACATAAAAGGACCAACAACAGCTCAAGTCAATACTCCCATATTTGAAGTCTCCCCCTCCACCTCTGCATCAATATTTGAAGTCTAAATTAACAACATTCATATGGGTCTCTGATGAGGAAGTTTTAAATACCCTGATTCACATCTATTTACTTCATTTGGTGTGACCCATGTTTCAATTCATGTGGACACCTGGTCAAGATTTAGCAGAGCAAAGGCATCTTTGATTGCACTTTAACCCTCAGCTCACCTTAATCCACGATTAAGGGCCTGCTCTTCATGCATCCATTTCTTTTTGCCCACAGACAACAAACATCTGTTCTGTTTATTCTCTTTCTGGCATATGCAAACCCATTCCAAACCTAAGTTTCTCTCCCGAACTCATTCACTAAGTATACCAATTCTTCCTCTGTCTTGTCTTGGAAAATACTGTTTCTCTCATGATCCCACCAGACCAGCTCTTGGGTTCATTCTTTCCCCTTCCTTGAATGAATCACCTGGTCAGTTGTATATATTTTCTGTGGTAGAGTGTAATAAAGTTATCCTCTCTTCCCATAATGATATAATCTCTCTCTCTCTCTCTCTTGACTCTCTCACTTTGAATCGGAGCTGGGCATTTGACTGGTTTTGCCCAACATTTCTCTAGCAAACATGACACAATTAGAGCCTGGAAAAGCACTTATACAATGGACCTTGCCTGCTTGCTGCTCTTGGAACTCTGAGCTGCCATGTGAGCAAGCCTAGACCATTCTGCTGGATGAGGAAAGACTGTATGGAGAGAAGTCCCAGTCACCCCAGTTGTATCAGATAAGGCCATCATGGGCCAGCTTGACAAGAGCCATCCAACCCTCAGGAACAGTCACTTAGCTGACCACAAACATGAGTGACCTATGGAACACAGTTAAACTGTCTTGATGAGCCCAAGCCACCTTGTTGATCCACAAAGTTGTGAACTAAATAAATGCTTGCTGTCTTAAGACCTGGAGTTTGGGGTTGGTTTTAAAGCAAAAGCTACCTGATACATTTTCCAATAATTCAAAATAGGTGTGGATGTGCTAACAGAATCAATAGCTAACAGCTCTAGACTAGCTGACATAAAAGATCCCCACAATATAGACTAACCAAACTCAGTCAAATAATTTCTATTTATGGCTCACAGGCTAACAGAATGCAGATGTCAAGGGTGAGATAATAGAGTCCCCCAAAGAAAACAGCTTTGTACGAAAACTTGTCCAAGGAAGGGTCACAAAGTGGTGTTTGACGTATCTCATTTCAGAAGAGCTCTAATAATTGCAGCAAGGGGGAATCTCTAGGATCCAGAAAGAAGAGGAAAATATCACAACTGACCATTCCACATCAAAGGTCAGAATATTATTCTTTACGTATATGTTCAAGTGCTAATGCTGGATTTTGATTAAGTCAATCTAAACTTTATATAGTTTGTTGATCTTCCTGCTAGAAAACAGTGCTGCTGACCATGTGCAGGTGAATGAAAGTGTTTCTAAATTCCATTCTATGTTTTCCATCTTTAAGAATAGACACCATCGATTAAAGGGATCCATTTAGTCACAGCCTTTGGATACAAAAAGTCATTGGATGAGTGAGGGTCTAACAGAACTCACTCTAGGTAATTTACATAAGAAGAATTTCATTTGTGGACATCGACTGAAATGATAAGGCAGCCATGAAGACAAATAGAGAATGTTTAATCCAGATTTTAACAAGAACATGAAGCTATGATCACCTCTACAGCAAGAGGGAAAAAGCATGTGGTACTGCCAAATTCTAGAAGCTAGACTGAAGTGATGGGAGCTACAAGCGACAAGAAATGAGAGCACAGAACAGGAGACACTCACTGCATAAAATGCCAACCTACCTTCCAAAAGTGTTCACAGATTAAAATATATTTCGTACAACAGAAAAAAGATACTGGGTAAATTTTGTACGTTAGACTTTTGTTGAAATGTTCACTAAAATCTATGGATAACTTGCCTTCCTCCTATTTCAAACTGATGCCTAAGAGCATTTACTCTGTTTCCAATACAATCTTAATACCTTCTGTCCCTCTCCTGGTAGGATTCATCACTCCTTTTTCTTTGCTCTGGTACCTTTTAGTTGAAGGAAATGGACTCCCACAAGGTGCAACCAGAAATGAGCCTTAGTCTTTCCCTTCAAAACAGTTTTCTGGATTTTTTTCTTTCCTCTTCACTGAATGAGATATTGGACCAGTCATACATATTTTCCAAAGATTTTCAAATAATAAATAGCCCCTTAGTTTCAGCATTCAAGCAAATAACTGGTGCAATTTACGTATCATGTAAGTCCAGTCCAGCTTGGGGGCATTGTATTCACGGATCCTTTTGCTCATAATGCTCTTCTATCAACAAATCATTCACATAATCATGTTTGTTCACTTAAACATTTCATTCATGTCTCTGCTCAAATCACCATCTCAGAGAGACCTTCCTTAAATTCATTGATAAAAGACTCTCCCCACATTGCAATTCTGTCACTGCTTAACTCCATATATTGCTTAATTTTCTTTAAGATCTTAGCATCACCTGATACCCTATATGTTTGTCTCCCAGTTCCCTCCATGCCCTTATTAGAACATAAGTTTCACATCATTCAGCACTGTCTTGTTCATTGTTGTATCTCCAGTGGCTTGGATCCGGTCCAGCCCATAGAAAGTACTCAATAAATATTGATGGGATAAAATGAATGAATGAGGAATGTATGAGGCTACAGAATACACAGAGCAAATATTTTACCAATTTACTGGAGAAGATAATATTGGAATCAAGTTAACTATTTCTCAGAGATAAAGTGATTACCTTCAAAGAGCATAGGAAATTCAACACTTTTGGTCCTGATAAAATTTTGCAGATGTAAAATGGCAAATGTTACCTAAACAGATGTAAAAAATACACTATCTAGCTGAGTTACTTGATTCTGGCTGGAAGATCTTTACTTTCTTTTAACATGAAGAGACCCAGTGGGAAATCCCTGGCTTGCATGTCTGTTTTTGTCAAACATTCAGCAGTAACTGATAATCTCTACATCTGTTATTTATTTGACAAATCTCCAGAGGGCCATACAAGTGGAAATTTCAGAGAAGCCCTAAACAAACTCCACAGCTCTATGCAATGCCAGGAAGAAATTTTAATCATTATATAAATGTTAGGTTTAATTTAGTATACACACAATTGACCACCTACTGATGCATTCTTCTGCATAAAGCATGAAATGTGAAATTCTGTGTAGCGTCCACTATTGTATTTAAAATTAAAAAAAAAACTACACATTGAAATTAAGCCATGTGACTCTGGGAGGAGGCAAAGTCAAAGAAAATTTGCAGCTGGTCGGGAAGTAAATCCAGGGTGGAGAAATTTTTGCAGCGCTCAGGAAGAGAGCAGGATTGTAAGGCATGAGGAAAGACATTTAGATTTTGTTATGGTGTTTTTGAGAATCTGACAGCTGGAATCAAAAAGATGCAACATATCTCTTAAACATACACTGCATAACTCAACTAAATGATCTTCAGAAATTAATGAGCTGCATTTGGCTTGGATTTTAAAAAGCCATTTAAATGACTTACACTGTAAAATAACATGAATGCCGCAACATATGCATTTGGCATAAAATGGAAAACATCAGATCCTGAAACAAAGACAAAGCACCTACTCGTTTCTTAACCTGGTAACAGGTTTAAGTTTATTGTTTTGAGTTTTAAGCATCTGTTTTCTGAATGAGACCAGATATCTGAAAATTGCTTTTTACAAACTATTCAACATTCATCTCAGTCCACAACAGACTAGGCAAGACCCAACACCATGTCACTCCATATTCCTGCAAGGGAAATAAAAGCAAGATACACAGCTATCCCACAGGGCACCAGCTAACCCTTTGAAGGAATTTAATCCATGCCTGTGATCATAATTTATTTTAATGGAATCCCCCAAGCAAGAAGTTAGCCTTCAAGCATGATTTTTAGATAAAAGCAAAATCATTTATCTTGCAGTTTCATGACATGGAAACATCTGCAGCAAAACACTAGAGAGCACCCCTCACTAAGCTATCACAGTAACTGCTCAACTCAGAGGCCAGCTGAAGTACAAGCAGCAGCAATCATCCAGCACCTCCAAAAACATCTCACACCTTCTCACCTGATTAATCGATCATCTGCTCGATGAGTGAATAAACGATTGAGGCTTCTAATAGTAAATCAAAGGCATGCTTTCTTCACATGCCAGTAAGACCAGTAAGTACTTATCTGCAGAAGAGATTGTTAGAGGATTCTCTCCTGAAACAGTTTAAAAAGTTGGCATAGATACAAAATGTAAAAATTATGGGACGCATTAACTGACTAAACATCTGCTGAAATTTTCATTCAATTAAAAGCAGAACATCGTAAAACCTCGACTTGGCTTCCTTAAAATGTCATGGCTCAGAGGTGAAGAGAGGCTTCTGCAATGGAGATGATTAAGACTCACAAAGCAAAAAAAGTCAGCATTCAATCAATCTGTATTCTATTCTAGGCACGGTGCTAAAAGAAGCCAGGGGAGAAATTCAAGATCCACATCAGACTGAAAAAGAATATGTACAATTGACAGAAAGAAGAAGAGTCATGTAACTAAGAACACACCCTTTAAAAATCATCTATAAAAATGTCTGAAGCCCAATAAAATAATTGTGTAAACATTTAAATTGCTCATATTTAAAGACAGAACCCAAGTGAGAGAGGATTAAAAACACTCAAATCCTATTTTGTTTTTCTTCTCTTAAAGCCTCATTCACAGACATATTCCCAGAATTCAGAGTCTAATATTCCAAGATACTACAACCTAAGTTGTATCCTAACTAGAAAAATGTAACTAACTAAAAAAAATCAATTAAAGTTAATACTGTACATGTAAAACTCTTAGAATAACACCTAGAACGTGGTTAAATACTAGATAAGTGTTAACTATGATCATCATCATAATCTTCCTTTTATTATTAAAACACATTAATTTTCTAGTGGTTTACTGAATGGAGCACATGTTACAGGAACTGTTTAGAGTTTTCTACCTGTACCCCAATCACCACTAGTGACTTGAATGGATATGCATTTGGACTTTCCTTCTATTTCTTCCTTTAGTGTTGCTGACTCTCCTCTGAGTATAAGAATTGCTGTGTACATAATATATAAAGTAAAAATATATGTGCGCATATGACATCTAACCATGTACACCATATACTGGGGCCGATTATGCTATTTTAAGGTTTTTTTCCACTAGGCACATTTTTTTTTTCATATTATAAGTGGATTTTGAAATAACATTAAGCAAAAGAGTAATTCAAATGTAACTGGTAACCTAGAAATGGAAAATACCAAAGGTCACCAAAATAACTGAAGACAGAAGAAAATACAGTAAAAAAAAATTATCTAGCCACTTTAAATACACTTAAGTCTTCAAGTACACATTGCTGTTTCCCAAAGTTCTTGAAAATGCATGTTTAAGAAATATAGATTGATTCAATTTTCAAAACTGGGGAAAATGTGCATTGGTGGCTCACTAGCTTAGTGCTGATTTACAGAAAAATTCTAATGTGAATTAGTGAACAAATGATTTATAAGCATTTACACACTAAAAGGTATTTCTAGCAATCAGATTGTTTACTAGGAACAAATCAATTCAAATTAACACCATATCATTGTAATAGGGTTACTAGACTTTCCTTGGCTTACAGACCCATCACTCTGTTCTCTGTCTCCATGATCAGGTGGCATTTTCCCTTTTGTCTGTCCAAATTTCCCTCTTCTCGTAAGGACACCAGACATTGGATTAGGGCCCATCTTAAATCAGTATGATCTCATCTTAATTTGATTATATCAGCAAAGACCCCATTTCCAAGTAAGGTCACCTTGGCAGGTATAGTAGGCTAGGACTTCAACAGACATTTTTGGGAGACACAAGTCAAACCCCAGTAGTACTTCATTCCAGGCAATTTACACTAGCTGCCATAAACTCAGTCAACTAGGCATTATTCCCTTCTAACTGATGAAAAGCAAGCTTGCTCAGGTTAATTTACTTTTTTGGACGAACACAGCACGTAAGAAGTAGAGTCTCATTTTAAACATGGAACTGCCCGTGTCTCTGAAACTGGAGTATGAACATCCTGCAGATACAAAATGTGTGATTGGTGGTGTAAGAACCTTTCTGATTAACATGGTCCATCGTCCATGGAAATCAACTTTATCTAATGATAAGTGACTAAAAACATTCATTTTATTTTAAAATCAATATATTTTTAATGGAATGTTAAATTCACATAGGGTGTTATAAATAATCTTAGCTTCAAATATATTTCTCAGTTCTGGAGAACTGATTTTTGGCCAACTCTTCTAAGTACATATTCACTTCATCAATCTGTAGATATTTTTTGAGTTAAATATAATTAGAGAGGCATTGCCAGATTGAGAGGTTTTATATATAGAGAGAGGATAGATCATCATTTGCTAGGATGTTTCAGAAAAAGTCCTGGATGGGATTTGATTCTTTGAATCTAAATTGGTAATAAGCCAAAATATCATTTACTCTGTTCTTATTAGTTAATATTTTAACAGAAACAAAGAAATAAGATGGAATGAAAATCTTAAAACAATTCTGGCATGATGCATCAACAGACATATATTTTTCGGTGGCAAAGTTTCATTCTCTCACTAGTCAACAAGTTGGATACATTTTATGAAAATGTTAGATTCCTTAAGGAGATTCTAGAACTTCCAAAGGTTAGTATAAACCCCCTGTTTCTAGTTTTCTTCCACCATGAAGTCTTGAGGCACTTGATCAGTTTTCTCATCAGGATGCTCTTTGCTCTCTCCCCACACACTGGTACTTAGTTACTCCACAGCTGGTGTTGGGTTGAAATGACACAGTGCTGCCCTAGGGGTCCTCATTCATGCGTGCACTTATTCATTCTTCCATACTTTCAGAATCTCCTTATGATGCTGGTACTATCTGCTGGGCACTGTGTTCTAGGCTGATAGAAGTATAAAAGGTGGCTATTCAATTCTTTCCCAGATATGGGAGTTCTGGGAGTTTTTCCTCTGCTCTTTTATTATCTCCACTGATTAGCATCCGTACTACCTCAGTATCTAGCCAGCTCGTGCTCTCGCTCTCTTCTCTCCCTGGCCCTTCATGGTTTACCCTACTGTTCCCACATTTTTAAATCTCTTAGCTTTCAAGAAAAATGGCTTTGGGGGCACCTCACAGCCTACTGATGAGCTCTAGGGGGCACTGCATAAATACAGGTAGGAGGGCACAGCCTGTTGGAGGCTTTTAGCTCTGTTCTTCCCCTGATGTCATCTGTTTGCGGTGCCCCGGGCTTTCTTTGTCATCAATTTCAGGTGCAGAGTGACTTGATGGAACTATAGTTTCTCAGATACGAGGACTTCATGCTTGTTGTAACCAGATCCTAGAAAGCTGCTGAAGTTCACAGCAAAATACTTAAAGATAAAGGCAAGAGAGAGATTTTAGATTATGATACCTTATTAGCAATATATTAAATTTATGAATACTCCAATTCTCTTAAACATAAGATACTGTCTTTAATCGAACTCCCTATGGGGTATAGTTTAAGTGCTTTAATAGTCAAATAGTGCTATTCTGAAAAAAAAATAGTAGGAACATAGTAAATATGTCTCAAAAATGACAATACTGAAAACATTTAAATGATAGCTTAAATATAGTGATTTATCATAGTTCCTGACAGTATTCATGCCATCAGGGCAAATATAAACTAAACACATTTTTAGACATTCAATTTGTGTTTAAAGCCAAATGGTGAAACATTTTTTAAAAAATGTACCTTGTAACTGGAGACTCTGATGCTAATTCAATCCTTTCAATAGAGTCTGATAGTTATAAAGATTCAAGAGATTGTTCCACAAGACATAGAGCATTCATGAAAAATTATTTATATAAGAAAACTGTAAAATAAATTCTCCATTTCCATTGAGTCATATTAGATGACAGGCAATCCAGTCAAAAGGTGACTGAACTTCAGGCCAGTAGCTAACTTTAAAAGGCAAACATACTTTCTACTTGCTTATCTTCCAATAAAGAACTGGTTCTACTTAAACGAGGACGAACAAGCTGGTCTGCCTTTCCTTCCGTGACAACAAGCACTATCCCATAGTACCACAAGCTCTTCAAAGCATTTTCTTCTCTTTTTACAGAATCTGAGTTGGAATCTCATGTGTTCCTGGCTCTTCTCTGTGACTCAGCCTTGTTCAGGGTGGAATGGAGTCATTATCTGGCTGGAAACAGGCCTCTCTAAGTTGCATCAATGTTTTAGCAAGATCAAGAAAGGAAAATGTCCCTAAAGAAAAAATCTCACTTACATATGTTCAGATGCATTTACTGATTTTTATTTCCTGTTTTAAAGTTTATGCCATTTTTAATGATCAGAGAGTTGTAAAACCCTATACCTACAAAAAATAAAATAAATTTAAAAATTATATATATATATATATATATATACACATATATATATATGGCAGAGCGGAGGGCATAGTGCAGTGGTAGGGTGCATGCTTAGCATGCACTGGGTTCTGGATTCAATCCCCAGTACTTTCATCAAAAATAAATAAATAAACCCAATTCCCTCTCCCCTGCAAAAAAAAAAAAACCCTAAAATTAAATATATACATATATATAATTCTACACCTACAAATATAATTCTGAGAATAAAGGGAGCCACATTTTTGAGCACTGGCTACATACTAGGACCTATATTAAGGGCTTTATATCGAATATCTAGTTTAATCCTCACAACAAAACTATAAGGCAAATATTATTAGCCCCATTTCACTGATAAGAAGACTGAGGCTGAGAGAAATTAAGTAGCCTGAGCAGCGTCAAACGTTAAATGCAAGAGTCATGATTTGGATCTAGTCTGCTTATTTCCACCTCTATGTTCTTCTCCCTTAACTATGTATGGTTTATTTTGACTTACAAATTCTTTAAATACAAACGATTCAATCTATTTTCATAGGGAGGAATAAAGTGCTGTTATTATACAGAAGGAGGAATCTGATCTATAAATTATGCAAAGAAGAAAAAAAATCTCTGAGAACGGTACACTGAATGCTTCTCTGAAATACTGTAAATAGTAAAGCAGTGGAAAAATTCATCTATTAATCAAGGTCTTTTAACTGCATCTAAGCCACTTATCAAAGCAAAGCACGCATTTTTATGATGAATATTATTTTCAGAAAAAATAGTGAAAAATCCAAACATTACTATAAAATGAAATTGATATGATCATCAAAAACAGTTTACACACCAGAAGCTAGAGATTAACAAGGATATATTCTTTTTAAATTGTATTTTCTCCCTTTCAAAAATATTTGTATCATTGTTTCTTTTTCTTTTAACAAGCACATTTATGCACATTTTGGTAAGTGATGCCCATTTGGAAACAGTTTTACAGTTCTAAAATAAACAAATAAATGAAAGACTTCCAAACTTTTCAGTGAAGCATAATATACTTAGCCCATATGAAGTCATAAACAATATGTCAGCTTCAATACTTTCTAGAAGCACATGTTGTTGGTTTTATATTATATTTACAATATGGAGACTTTAATATTTATGTATATTTTTCAATATGTAATTAGTAGTGTATGTGGAAATAAGCAATTCTGAGTACAAGTTATTCAGACTATCCTGCTGACAAATAAATATACAATTTGTGATTGTTACTTGTGATGGTACAAGACTTCATTATGTTTTAAAAAAGAACGGAATATAAGAAAACAAGCTGAAAACCACTGCTAACCATCATTCTACAGTTTCTATGCGGAGTGCTTTATTTTTAGCTTTCCAGAATATGATGGAAGAAAATATGTGGCAATCATTGTGTTTAACACACAGGCCACTAACTTCATTTAGCAACTCACACGGTGAAAGAAGAGTTTACATACATCCACACCTACTTACAAGTTTGTGACATGCATGTAATGTTATTGAGATAAGAAATATTGCAGTCAGTTAATGTTTATTGGGATTATTCACTTGCCTAGTATCATGTCCATGTCCAATATATTGGATATTATTAGCTATCTCTTAGGTGCTTACAGTCTTAGGAGATGGTGCTCGAGTCTGAGATTTCTTAACTGAAAAATTCACGAGTTATATAGAATTCTTGAGAGGGCTTATATAACAAATGAATAAAAAAGAACTGAGTATCACACGAAAATATACAGTAGACCTAAGAAGTGATTTGTATCACTATATACCACAAAAGAAAAACCAGGAGAGGTCTGCCGTGCATGGGAAAAGTTTCACAGAAGAGATGGGATTGACTTAGATCTTGACACCTGAAAGGGCTCCCAACAGCTCTCACCTGGTGGCCACTAGCCACACCAACCAAAGCTCACCCTGTAGAAGCACAAGGAGGAAAGGGTCTCTACGTAAATGACTGCCATTCTCAGAGACTCAGGCTGGGAATAATGACACGTTCCTTATATGAATTCTCATGTCTTGAACTCAGGCTTTCATGCATTCTGTTCCTTCTGACTTGAAGGTCCTTTTTCCCTTCGCGGTACGTATTTCAAATCCCATCTTCTCAGGGAGGATTTTCACGTCTACTGAGCCCACCTTCTCCACCCCTCCCCCTCCTCTGCTCTCTAATCAGTTATCGTGACTGTGACCCATCCACCCCAAAATCTAAAATCTGAATTCCAATCTGAAGTCCAGCTTTCTGGATCCTTTGCAATTTGATTTTCAGCCACCCTCTTCTCTTACATCATGAGACTCTAGCACGGACACGACGGTTGATTGACATGTGTAGAGACAAACTATCAAAGGGATCCTAAAACAGGATGCCTAATTTGGAGCATTCCCCTCTCTTCCCCACTCCTCCTCCCCTCTTTGTGTTTTACATGCCTGCTTTTTGCTCCTTCGTTCTTCTCTCAGGAGGGTAAACTGGCTTTCTCTACTCTGCAGGTCCATGGCAAAAGCAGGTCTGATGTTTTTAAACTAATAAATCCAGTGTCTAAAACTGATTACACTCATGGTTCACTATTTCCAGGGAGAAGAAACAGAACTGGCATTGCTTAGATTAAAAATCCACCCTTTATTTAATCAGAAGGGACTAGAAGGGGCAAGGTCCCAAAGTATGCTGCCTACTCAGGAGACGGTGGGAAGAGTACTCAGAGAAGTGAAGGAAGTTCTAGGTACCTATGACCCGATTACTCCAATGTTCAACACCAAAAGTTTCCATCATGATCAACACACAGAAGTTAATCACTATGCTAAGTTTTGTGCTAGTATTTTTATGCATCGGGTCAGCCACAGTTAATATAGCTTTTATTAAACAAAAAATAATTACTATTGCTGTAAGAGACCAATATATTACTTCTAGATTCTGAGTTACATAATGGTAAATTCAAAAAGTTTCCACAAATAAGAAATACATTAAATTCGGAGACAAAGTCCAGTGGAATGTAAATATATAATTGAAAACTGAAAAGATAAATGTAAAATGAAAATATAAATTTAATGTATTTGAAAGTAAATGTGAATAAGGGAAAAAAATGAAAGCAGTTATGGCACCAAACTTCCATCTCCTTGGACAAATCACTCAAAGTTCTCTTGGTTTTTGCCATCCCATCATTTGATTTATGCATTTTGAAGGTCTTGCTACTTTAGAAGCTACATGATACTTTCCTTCATACAAGTACAGTATTTAAGGTAATAATCTTAAATCTGAAGAGAATTCCTTTCAGACAAAATGATCCACTGAAGATGTAAAGAAATGTAAGGCAAAGAAAACCATGTTTTCCATTTGCATAAAACCAGTAAAAAATACAAGTAGATACATTTGGGTTTTTTTCCCCCCGAAGTAATTTTTAGAGCTTATAATATATCAAGCCATTTTGAATCTGAATATTGAGTTTCCAGGTGGTGTTTAAAAAAATCACCAAATCCCTGAAGAGATAGAAAGTATTTCATTATGCCAAAAGGTGAGGTTTTAATGAAATAATTTCAACTATATTCAAAAGCACTTAGAGATCAGGGGGATAGCATATTGACTTTGCTATCACTGAGCAGTAAGTGTGAGAATAACTTATTCCTTGATTTATGCATTAGCACCTTTTACACATACACATTTCAGATCTTTCTAGCATCTTTTTAAAAATAAAGTACCTGCTCAAATTAACACAACCATATGGCATGACCAGCACAGCAGGAAAACAAACACCAACACTTGTGCAGATAAAGTGCAGAAGGAAAATTAGAGTAGACAGAAGTATAAGGAAATAGTCATGAAAACAACTTTTGGTCCTAAGCCCAAAACAAGGACAGAATTCAGAGAATCTGGCAGTAGTTCTAAAGTAAATTTAATAACTGCCTTTCTATTCACTGTTGGCTTGGTTTTTCATGACCACCTACCTTTTGGGATGATCTTTAGCTCATTTTTCATAGGCCCAGTTGCATTGGGGCTGTCTGCATACATAAAAACAACACAGTGGTTTGTTCAATCAAATAGTTGGTCAGCCAATCACACTTCTGGTATAGTGGGACTGACCAATTCACGCAGTGAGTGAGATCAATCTAGAAACCAATTTCAGGTATAGCAGCATCTTAATTAGAGATTATTAAATAGGGGAGATAATTCGAAGAAATTCCACAATCAATAATGTATCTAGATAAGGCGTCAGGAGATAGTTTTTAAAAACAACATATAAAAACTAAAATGTAACTCCAGAAATAAAAAAAAAAAGAATAGAAATCACTTGTTTCAGAGAGAGAAATACAAGTAAAGACAATTATGAGGAAATCATTTACTACATCTCTTCTTCCATAAGCATGCTATGTATACTCATACAGTGGACAATGATCGCTAAACCCAGATGGCACTTCTATGTCCCACTCAGAAAGACATTACTGGATAATTTCAGAGCCACATCTTCAAACAAGCCCAGAGACCCCAAACAGAAATGAAAGAAGAGAGGCTTCCTCTCTAAGGAGCTAGGATAGCTCAGCTGAGACTGGTAGAAAAGATGGCAACAACTCAGTCTGAAGATGAAGCAGAGAAGAGGGCTATATCTGAAACAGTAACTGATGGTTAATTCAGAGAACCAGAGAAAGAAGAACTAAGGCAAAAATAGTCCAGATCTGGGGAGTGATGCAGAGCGAGAAATTTCTAGGTAAGCTTCATTTTCCACATTCAACGCAGGTGGACTTTATAATTGCTGACATAACCTGAGAAAAATTTCCTTCATGTTCAGAATCTGTGCCTTCTCTTGCCCTCAAGATGACTATGCCGTAAGAGTTAAGGACAGCATATTAAACAAGATCAAATAAATTAAGCAATAAAATGGCGAAGTTCTCCCTCCATAAAGAAGCAAAGAAGCAGACACCAGGACCAACCTTCTGGGAAGAATTTAATGTGATTCCAATGTACAAGAAATTCTAGAACAATAAATCCATTCCTTCTCTTGAGAAGTCTATTTAGCAGGTTTGGAGGTTAAGGAAAGAAAAGTGTTAAGATTTCAAGAAGACAGCCAAAGAAAAGGAGGGCAATTTGTACATAGCAGAGGAAACGTTAGAACAAACAGAAGGAAAAGAGACATAAGAAACAGAAGTTGACTTACGAGTATTTTGTAGCTAGTGAATCAACAGTTTATTTTGAAAAAAAGACAAACTTTAAAAATTCAAACATGTAAAATATGCTTCATTGTATAATCCAGATATCATTTAAATTTTAGACTATACTCTTCACTGCTCCAAAACTCACATGACGTCTTCAGGAATAATCAGTTTGTATGTCTCCTCAAGAAGCCCTGGACAGATTATGCTGCTCCCCAAGAATCTCATCCTTATAAAACTCTGTCCATTGCATTTTATGACCCCATCTTCCAACCTCCCTGTACACTGTCTTTGTCAAGTTCAATAATGACTTCTGGATGTTAAATTCACAGGCCTTTTTTTTGTTGTTGTTCTTATGCACATGACATACCAGTGGCATTTGATGGAGTTGATCATTCTCTTCTCCCTGAACCCCTTCGTCATGTGGCTTCCAGGACACCACATCCTCTAGGTTTTCCTCTGGCCTCCCTGACTGCTCCTGCTTGATCTCCACATTTTTTTTTTTCTGCGTGTCCCTTTTCTGCGTGTCCCTGGCCCTTAAACATTGATGTTCCACCAGTGTCAGTAAACCTCTTCTCTTCTCAATTTACACTCTTTTCTTTGGAGATTTCAACAAGATTCATGACTTTAGATACTACCTGTATATTATTAACTCCAAAGTTATTAACTACAGTTATCATCTCTTCCCCTATTCCAGAAACATAAATTCAACTTCCAACCTACTATCTCTCCTTGGATATCCAAACAGCATCTTGTAATGGTTAATTTTGTGTCAACCTAACATGGCCACAAGATCCCCAGATTTCTAGTAAAACATTATTTCTGAGTGTGAGTGTGAAGGTGTTTCAAAGAGATTAGCATTTGAATTGATGAACGGAGTCAACTAGATGGCCCTCCCCAATGTGAGTGGTCAACATCCAAGCCATGGAGGGCCTGAATGGAATGAAAAGGCAGAGGAAGGTTGAACTGGTTACCTGCCTGATTGCTTGATCTTCTCCTGCCCTTAGCACTCCTGGTTCTCAGGCCTTCAGACCTGGACTTGAATCTACACTATCAGCTCTCTGATTCTCAGGCCTTTGACTACACTACTAGATTTCCTGGATCTCCAGCTTTAGACAGCAGATAGTGGAGTTCTTCAGCCTCCAGAATATTGTCAGCAAATACCTTAGAATAAATAATAAATCTCTACTTATATTATATATAAAATATATACATATATATATATAATATTCTATTTCTCTGAAGAATCCTAGTATACATCTCAAACTTAACATTTCAAAAATTGACTGTTTTGATACCTATCTCACCCAAACTGGCTCCTCCTGCATTCTTCCCCATCTCATTTCCCAGCAATTTTATCCTTCCAACTGGTCGTTCTAAACTCTCAGAGGTGTCTTTGACTTCCCTCATCCATTTATAGTCTATATATGATTTGTCAGCAAGTTCTGATGACTTTACACTTTGTTATATTTAGCTATGTATTTAACAGGACGGAAACATATTCATTCAGTCCGACTAGTTTGTGAGAGATGAAATGAAATGCAAATGGATTATAAGGACATTTCTTTATCATGCTTGCCAGAGAATATGTGATATGATATGATTTCAAAAAAACACCAACGGCCAGAAATGCAGTGTTTGTTCAAGTGTGTATGGTCTTAGTCTGCTTAGCTAATTTCCATAATCATCATATTCTCCTTTGTGAAATGGAAATACAGAGATACCTAATCTGTATTGGTAGTTATAAGAAATAAATGCAATATAAATTTCAAAAGCAATGGAATGCCAAATAAAAAATAGGTACTTATAATACAAATTATTGATGAGCTGTTTCAGTATTAGGTCAGTTGAGACGTGGATGACTTGGAGACACAGCTATAAAAAAACAAAGGTTTGTGAGACTGGAAGTTGAGCTCAATGAGTGTAGAATCCATAAGAAAATATGTACATGGGTGTTCTCTCTTGAGACCTCATTAGAACTGCACAATTCCCACAATGCTTTGAACAACATAAATACCAAAGACAGAGACATATTATACATACATACACCTGCACACACCTGTCAACCAGCCCCAGTACACCCCCAAATGACAATATAAAAGAAGAACAGGACAAAATAGGAGCTTAGAATTGGCTGATGGAGACTATCAGTACAGCTCATGCTGAAAGAAAGCAGAAGAAGGAACCACAGCAGGCAGATCAGTACTGAGCCCAGGACAGCCTACAGGCTTGCAATTCAATTGCTGCAACAAAGTAACGGGAACTTGAAGTCAACAGAGATTAACTAAGGTCTAGCTAAGGAAAGACCACTTAGGCTTTGAGTAAAATAAATATGAGAGAGTAGAGATGGGGCAAAATGGCAAGAAAGGGTGATAAAGAATGAGGTCAGAGCTCCTGGATGACATGGAAAACACCAGTAAATATTTAAACCTCCTATTAAGTTAAAGGATGAGGTGCTGTGATAGTATGCACTAGTCGTTTACTGAAATACCCTGTAATGATTCAGAAGACTCATATTCACGGATAGTGGAGACCAAGAATCAATAAAAGTGGCCAGTGGGTATAGGAGAAGCACAAGAAGAAGACAAAGGGAAGGGACAAGAATTCAAAATCACGACTTCTAGAGAAAAATCAATTTTTTCTTTTGGATATCTTCCTAGACCAGAGCTTGTCAAATGGTTATGAGCCTATTAATCACGTGGGACTTGTTGAGATGCAGATTATATTTCAGGAGATCTAGGGCAGAGCCCAAGAGTTGGCATTTTTAACAAACTCACAAGAGACACAGGTGATCCTTTTACCACTGGTCCACACTTTAACCAGTGAGGTACTGGTGTGGAAGCAACTTGAGAACCTGTTTGACGTGGGTCTTCTGTGGCTGTTCACTGGCCTCCAGCAGGCCATGATCTACATAAAGCTTTGCTTTATTTTGGACCACACAATTTAAAATCTACAATTAAAAAGTACAAGATTTCACATAAAGATTGGGTTTTCTGTTCCTGTTAAAATTCTAAGACAGTTGGCATCTTATACCTGTCAAATATCAATTAACACTGGAGCGGAGGGAAAGTTACCCCTTTAGAGGAGGCATGTCCTTTCCAATCCCCAGCAGTCCTCTTCACCAGCAAGTAAATCCCCAACAGAGGCAGAGACTCCTTCCTATCCATCATGAAATTGTTATGTTGATTTTGTTCATAGAGAAATGAGTTTCCATACCTCTGTTTGTCAAAACTGAGAAAACAAATTTAAACCAAGTTGTATTACACTGTGTACTTTTCCCATATCAGTCATGTGTATTATCTGCCAATCCTCTTTACATTTTTGACTTTGTAATAGGTGGGTCTTATTCATCTATCTATTTCCAGTATCTGAGAGAGCCTGGCAAACAGTACAATGAAATGAATTTCTAATAGAAAACAGAGACTCGGAATCAAGAGCTTTCTTTTGGAATCCTTTAGCAGTACTGTTTTGTTACATTAATATTTAACATGCAGCAGATCCATGAACTACACTTACATCTACCTACAGTGAATCCAGAGGTTCACAGTCAATCTTTTAGATGAATTTTGTGGCCTGGCAAATTAGAGAATGTTTGGGGCTGTAGTAATTCTGAAAGAGATCTTGGTTACTGATATCAGAAATGATGATAAAATTAAAATTAAAAGTGCAACCTTAAGACTATATATCACTTATTTCATTAATTTTCTAACATTAGCACCACTTGCTCAGTTTTATGACAGATTTCCATTGTCCTAAAAATAGCATTAAAGAAATTTTTTTTTCAACTGGTAATAGAGATCAAAAGACAAACCAAATGGCCACAAAAGTTCAGAATCAAATCAAATCCCACTCACAGTGGTTATAAATCATAATTTATACTTTTATATGAGCTCTTTGCAAAGGAGTGGGAAACATGACTCCTCCTATCAGATCTGTGTATTTTGTTTAAAAAGGAACATTTGTGTAAATGTTTCCAGACAGAATTTTTTAAAATGTGTGTGTGTATATATATATATATTGGTATAGGGTGGAGTAACATGAAAGGAAGGCAGATTTGAAACAGAATCACGATGCCCACTTAAAGGAGACACATATATTTAAGAAAATATTAAACTTCTATATTTTATACAAAGCTCAGGAGCCAAATTCTGTATGGAGAATAGAACTACTGAGAACATTAACAACAGAAGAGTCAGAGCCAAATAATAGAAAGGCAGGTTCTAATCAAAATACTTACCTTGTATTTGGAGAGTAAAACCGAAGTTTTTTATTCTCTAGCCTGTCCAAGATTCAAAAAGTGTCCCCTTTACTGTTTATCATGAAATAATTGACCAGCAAGTTTTGAACATTGTATCATCCACAGTCTACTATTCTTTTCTTTCCTCCTTCCCACAAAATACACGTACACACACACACACACACACACACATACACACACCCCCCTTCTTTTAAAACTATGTTCTTAAAATCAGGTCAGTCCCAGACAAACTAGCAAGTCTCTGTTGACTTTCCACTTTTTCGTCCTATTACTCTGTTCTCATTTGACATCCCTGGTCCCTTCATTGTACCCCATCACCAGGGTCCTAGCCCCGCAAGGCCACCGTGGAGGAAGCTGAGAAAATACATATCTTTCAAGAAACAATGCTGTCCTTTCCTTATCTCTCTTCTGTCAGACCCCATCATCTCATATCTCTTTCAAATGTGCCCTAATTTGCTAATATTTTAATAAGTGACTCCTGTAAGGTAAGGCATTTTGTGTCAAAAAAAAATTGAAATACTTGAGAAATATTTTGAGAACAGAGGTAGTCGACTGGATCAGGCCCTCCAAAGATGCTTTGCTTGACAAGCACAGTGTTTTAAAAAAGATTTTAGCTAGTTTTTAAAACTCAGACTGTTTCACACACACAACGCAGAGTACTAACCACTATACGATCACGGCAGACTGTTTCAGATTTCTGGCTTCTTTTGAGAAATGGGGCGATCTGGCTGCACGAGGCCCCAATTCATGCATTTTGATAGTGAGGGAGAGCTGTCTCTTTAATATGGAAGCTGTACTTTTTAGTTAACCCATTCTCCTCACCATTACCTGTTGTTCATATAATCAGCCCTTTTCACACATTTACCCTTCTTGTCTGGTCCCCAAATGCATTTCTTTCATTGTATAATTCCTGTGCTGGGTATTAGCTAGTCCTTTCTGGGTCTGCTAGCTGCACCTGGTGGGGTTGGTTAAAATAATGAAATCCCAAGAATTGTTTCTTTTTTTTTCCCTAATAAGCAAGCGTGCTTCACTATCAGTAGATTACTGTTTTTCAAACCCAAATTAATGAGGTTTCTATATTAACATGAAGTATTATTTAGAGCAAGATTCAGAGATCTATAACAGAGGTATATTTCCCCTAACTTTTATCTTGGCTTATAAACTGTTTTGAGTCTTATTTTAGAGATAGAAACCTTTCTAGGTTATGTTCATAATTGTCATGCTGGGAGGGCGGTGACAGCACCGTGGAGTTAGTCAACTGGAAAAAACATCTAGGAAAGTGCTGGGCAAAGTTCCAAAGTCAACAAACCAAAGTCAAGCTGCTATAGTTTCTGGAAGTCGGGAATGGGGAGGGGATCTCAAGTTCTGAGATCTAGGAGAGCAAATCACACATTTGAAAGAGGAAACAGGTAAGTGTCAGGGAGTTAGAGAAAGCCAGCTGCACTGATGGGCAAAAACAAGCTGTCCTATGACATCCCTGGAGTTTTTGCAGAAAATAGGCAGCTGTCTGCGTACTTTTTAGAACACATTAGTGTAACAAGACAGCAACTAGGAGAGCGATACTATAATCACAGAGTTTGCATTTTACTATCAACAATGTGAAGGAAGTTCTTAGAGCATCCTGAAGATACTTCTCCAGCTCTGACAAGCTCACTCTGCTTTAAATACCACTGAAAAATTCTGATTGAAAGGTTTGATTGCAAAGCCTTATTGGAACAAGGTATCATTCTTGCCAACTAACTCTATGACCCTGAAACTCTAATTCTGTCTTGGAGCAAATCTTAACCTCTGAAAATTAGATTAAACATGCCTACGCAATTCCAAGTTTTCAATCCCCTTGCCTTCACTTTTTCTCAGATTGCTTATCTGATGTTTCTTACATTAACAGATTAATTTTATCAATTCACTTTTAATAAACATACTTACATGACTATGTCCATAGAAGTACTCATTGCAGTTCAACTCTAATATAAATATATTGCATTATGGACTTCAACTGCACCTTTTCTTTCTTTTTTTCTTTCTTTTTTTTTTTTTAAACAATTACTCTTGAATTTAATGCTTGAGGAAAAACTTCATATTTAGCAGCAGAGAAAGTCTGATGGAACAGTAAACTCCTAAGGAAATGTTTAATCTGGTAGAAGGGAACCTCCATAAACGTTGACACCAGAAGATGTATAGCATGAGGCAAGGGGTAGTTGGTTATTTAGCTCATTCCTGAGGTTCTTAAGCATATCAAATTTCCTTCCTTAGTTCCTTTATGTTCCTCTGATTCTGATTTTATATTTATAAAGACCTTTTCTGAGGGTGGTGGGTGGGTATAGCTCAGTGGCAGAGTGCATGCTAAGCCCTGTTCTTCAGGAAACTAACATCCATTGAGATATTAATAGTTGTCTATCAATGGCACTGGATGATTATCAAGAAACTCCTCATCACTTATGATACTTTCCCCTTACTTAACTAATATCAAAGTTAGTTACCTACCAAATAATCATTACCTGTCTCTCCTTTTCCTTTATTAAGAGCTAACGCATATTCATTACTTTTTACCAGGTACTGTATTAAGCACTTCATACCTATTTTCTCACTATTATTCTCATTTTCTGATAAAGAAAATGAGACTTACCAGATTTCAATAATTTTCTCAAAATCATGCAGGTAATAAATGGTAAAGTTGAAAGTAAATCCAGAGAGTTGGATTCTACAGCTTGCCTCCTCTATGAACTTTAAGGGGAAGCTTTGATGATCATCATAAAGAAATAATTTTCCATCAGCAAGAAGATATAGGTAGAATTCTTCAACACACATTTGTATTAAATGCTTCTCCTCAGTGATTATACGCTATGACATAGGCTTACAACTTTATTATCTTGACTGCACATTAAATATGTCATGTTTTCATAATTTATTAAGTAACTAATTTATAAGAGTATTTTTGCCTTCTACTCTAATGTTAGTTTGAATTATTCCTCCCTATTATTGAGTATCTTGTTAATATCACAATATAACAAGAATTATAATTATAGAAGTGTTCCATGGTCAGATGCATTTGAGAAATTTTTGTGTAGGTCAATTCCTTTAAACTCACAAAAGTGACAGAGTGGATGACTAGCCTCCACAAAGGCTTCTGCTAGACTAGTAGATGAGGAATTATACCTGCAAGGCTGTTGGTCACAGAGCAGCAAAGGGGAGAAACTGATGGAATCAATGACACCATTCCCGTGAAGGAAAATAAATGGAAACAGGACCAGTGCACTTAGGATGAATGGCTTGTCTCTGGAAGGCAGCACAGTGTTAACAGAAGCATATTAGACTGAAAAGCTGGGGTCCAGTGCCATTTCTATGGCTGCTGGCTTTTGAAGTTGTGCGTAAGTCTTGCAACTCAAATTATTTCAATGAACAAGCATTTGCTAAGTTGCTAGCTGTGATTTACATGACACAGCGCATCATAGTAAGTCACTGAACTTAGGTTGTTACTGTTTCAGAAATGTAATAAGCCACAAATAATAGGACTGGAAATTTGTTAAAGAGTTTTGGGGAAAAAATGTAGGCACACCTCATTTTATTCTGTTTTGCTTTATTGTGCTTTGCAGATACTGAGTTTTTTACGATAAGAAAGTTTGTGGCAAACCTGTGTTAAGCAAGTCTATCAGTGACATTTTCACAACAGTGTTTGCTCACTTCACGTCTCTGTGTCACATTTTGGTAATTCTCACAATATTTCAAACTTTTCCATTATTACTATATCTGTAATCGGTGATCGCTGATCAATGATCTCTGCTGTTCCTACTGCAAAAAGACTAGCATTTTTTAGCAATAAAATATTTTTAACTGAAGCAGGTAGTTTTTTTTTTAAGACATAATGCTACTGCACAATTAACAGACTACAGTATAGTGTAAACACAACTTTTATATGTACTAGGAAACCAAAAACGTTATGACTTGCATCATTGCAATATTTGCTTTATTTCAGTATTCTGAACCCAAGCCTTCAGTGTCTCCAAAGTATGCCTGTATCGAGATTTGAGAGTAAGAGAAACGAGACTGCCACCACCCCAAACAGATGACATATAAATATATTTGTCTCTCAAGAACATCAAAGGAGATGAGAAACAAAAGCACTTCACAGAATACTTTAAGTTCAACATAATATGAAAAAAAAATGCTCACCACACAACATTTACTAAGTTAGTATCAATATAATTTTTGGTAATACATTTATACTGAGTGACAGCATAGATACAGAATACCATATCTAAATTACTGGGAAAATATATTTGATTTCAGTTATTTTGTTATTTCAGTTTGTTTCACTTCCCAATTTTTGTAGCAGAAATACCAAGGAAAAGTTCTAACATTTCATCATAAGCGTTAAATTAACAGGCAGACTTACTTATAAAATAGGATAATCTTGCTTAAGAGAAGAAAGAGCGGAAAATATTTCACTAACCACAGGCTGCTTCGGAGAACTATCTTGGGTCTAAATTATTAAATCATTTATTATATTAGAATATTGGGCACGACTCCCTCCCTTTGAACTAGAGTCTGAAACATTATAGGCATTTCAGATGTTGATGTGACTTGAAGTCACTTTCAGAAGAACTTGAAGCTTTCCTACAGAGTTTACAGATAGCTGTTTAAGACACTTTGTGGAATACCTACTTGGTGCAAAAAGTCATCTGCATACTTTATACTATAATCTTACAGTTGTTATATTGAGATTTAAGGATATTTCTCTAAGTCAACATAGAGCACGCTATTTACCCTCTGAGGTTTTGTATAAATATCAAAGCATAACAGATGTTCTCAAAATTAAAAAGGAAAGGTAAAATATAGACATGCTTTGCTAATTTCAACCATGGATGACCAAATATGAAGTAGATATGAGCTACGGGATAAAAATTACTGTATTTCTTTACTTCATAATTTCTTTAAAATTAAAGAAATCAAAATAGGCTGCAAACCACAAGTTTATATTCTATGTCTGTGAGTCTGGGATTTCAAAATTGTAGAATAGATAAACAAGATTATACTGTATAGCACAGGGAAATATATACAAGATCTTATGGTAGCTCACAGAGAAAGAAAATGTAACAATGAATATACATATGTTCATGTATAACTGAAAAATTGTGCTCTACACTGGAATTTGACACAACATTGTAAAATGATTATAAATCAATAAAAAAATGTTAAAAAAAAATCCAGGCAAAAGCTGGAAAAAAAATAGGCTGCAAATAGCAAAGTTCTCAGCAAAATCATTCATCAAAAAAATTTAACCAAGAGCTCAAATTTGATTAAATATAAATTATAATTTGTTTAGAATGAGAATCTGTAAAATGAAGACTTATGAGACTAACGTAAGATAAAATTCAAAGATTATGTTCTAGTTCTTAGGTTTTTCTCGTATTCGTATGGGTTTGGTTTTAGTTTTGAGTAACTAGCCAAGCTTCAGACAGACACAGGACAAGAGTGGAAACTACTGCATAGATTCACAGAGTCCAAATTTATCATAGAAGTTCTTTGTATATCCCGAAGTTACCAAATGCAGATGAATGCTGTAACTACTGGACATATTTTCTTATGCTCATGTGAGGACTAGAATTTTCTTCCACCCTAAAGATACAAATAGTACTTAGAAATGAGATTAAGAAGAACCCAAAGTTATGGGTTCATGTACATCACTAATTACCATGGTGTTTCAACAATTCGACAGTCATTAATCCTGAACTGTAACTAAGGGTAATTAAAATTAATGAAAAGGCTCTTTAAGTTCAATATAACATGATTTTCTGAGTTCAGTATAACATTGTCACAGAGCAAAAGAATATTTGCTGTGTTATCGTTGAAATAATTATGGTTAGTTAAAATAGTTGTGTTTACCATGAATTGTCCAGCATTTAAATTTTAATCCTAGATAAATCCACCTGTATTAGTCAGGGTTCCTCAGGGAGACAGAACACACACACACACACACACACACACACACACACACACACACACACACACACACACACACATACACACACACGCACGATGTATACCCAGGACTGGGAAGTCCCAAGGTGTGCATTTGGCAAGCTGGAGATCCAGGAGAATGGGTTGTATAATTCCAGTTGGAGTCCAAAGGCCTGAGAACCAGGAGAACCAAAGAGGTAAGTTCCAGACCAAGGGCAGGAAAATACTGATGTCCCAGCTCAAGGACTCAGCCTTTTTGTTCTATTCAGGTCTTCAATTGAGTGGATGAGGCACATCCACATTAGGAGGGTATCTTTACTCTGTCTACCAGTCCAGATGCCATCTCACCCATTAACACCCTCACACTCATACTCAGAGTCATGTTTGACCAAATGTCTGGGCACCTGTGACATAATCAAGGTGACACATAAAATTAAACATCATATGACCCAAAAGGATGTTCCTTTTAAACTTCATCATTTTTCTAAGATGAAATGAGCTGTTTTATTTCTCTTAAAGTTTATTGTTCATTTTAAAATTAAATTAAATAATACATATTGATTAATATAATACTCCAAAAAAGGATAATTTACATTTACAGAAAAATGAATTCAGAATTAAAGATCTCAAAGGCATTGCAAATATCTAAATAATTCTATCAAAGGAGAAAACCACATTAATATGTAGTAACTCCTCTAGTCCTTCCAATAAATATTCATTGAGCTGCTATTAAGTTTTGGGCATTTTGCTAAATGCAAATGATATATGAGTGAGCGAAGTAGATATGATCTCTGTTATCATTGGACTTATAATCTAGTGGAGAAAACCAGCATTTCATAATCACACAAATCAATACAAATTTTGATAAAACTTGACTATATCCCTAAACAAGGTACAATCTTTCCCTGGACACTGGTTCTAAAGTTACCTGTAAGTCACACATTACTCACACTCAAATTTTCCCTTGAAAAATACTTCAGTTTCCCCTCAATTAGAAAATGTATAGTTTTAAGCATACAAGTCTATACCGTTGTATGGAAATCGAAACCAAGAAGAAATTCAAGTCTTCTATCTCATGAGCACCCAAGGGGTAGAACTGAATGGAATGATGGGCTGAATTTTCCATAGCATTCAAATTATTTTCTCTCAATATCTACTCCCATTTTCTCCCTCTCTTACCAGCTCCTATGAATAAAATTTTCTAAATTAAATGCACTTATGATGGGACATCACTGTGAGGGATGCATCTGTTTCTTGAGAATGAGACTATCTTTAAGGCAAGGTCAAAATTGTATTCTTAGCATCTAACATTGTTAACTGGAACCTAAAATAATTGTTTATTTAATTAGCATGAAAACTGTTGTCAAAACTCAGACTAGAAAAGAATCCTCCTTTCTCAAAAAGCTTGTAATCCACACCATACTAAATGAAAACAATTGAAAAATCTCATACAAAGACATTTTAAATTGACTATGGTGACTGAAGTCAAGTGGTAGAGTTATAAATCATGTCAAAAGGCAACACTAGACTAGGACCACAATTATATAGCTCATTCCAGCCTAGTAATTACTTATGGAGAGTTGGCTATGTGGTAGATACTGTTTTAGGTATTTATTTAAGAAGAAAAAAAGAACTAAGGTACCTCTAATTCTAGATGATGAAGGAAATGACATTAAGAATGTATCAAATTTAGCAACTTTTATTCAGCAAGCTACAATAGTTAATAACAAGAACATCAGAAAAAGTGTGGGATATAACCATGTCTTTGAGAATGAAGACTTCAGCAACCAGTTGTCCAGGGGTGACAAAATGCTTAAATGGCATCCAAGGCCAATTTGCGATATTGTCAAATGGAAACAAATTATATACATTAAAAATATGAATAAAGCATAGTACTATACTTGAGGGACTTTTGGTCTGTGTTCGACTAAAAGAAGCAGAATATAAATCAATATAACACACTAAGTCTAGGAGGCACATGCATTAAAATGATAGTGGGGAGGATACAGATGTTCAAAGGAACCAGGGAATTAAAACAAACAAACAAACAAACACACACAAAAACCCTGAACCACTGAACAGCAGGTTGTGTAAGCAAAAGCCATTCAGTGTTACTAGAGCAGAGAAATGAGGCTGTAAATGAAAGCAGGGACTGGATTATGGCTTTTATGTACACCGTGCTGGGCAGACGGAACTGCGCCCTATGGCAATAGGGAGCATTCACATGGAAATAGTATGATCAAACTGACATTTCTCAGGCATCAGTTGAAAGATTGTTTGGGAGGCAGTAAAACTGGACTGGGACCATCAAACAAGGTGACTTCACAGATTGCAGATGAGCGATCACAATGATTGATACCAGGACAGTGATAAAAGAGATAGATGGGGGAGGGAGGGATTAAAGAAATATTTAAGACATGAAATAAGCAGGATCTGGTGACTGATTTGATACCAGAAATTAAGAATAGATATCTGGCTCAGGTAAATAGATACATGATGTCACTTTCAACCAGGAGAAGGAATTGCCAGAAAGAATTGTATTATCTGTTTAAAAAGAAATATTCTTCAATGGAAAGGTTTAGTTGCTCCCACTGTCAAGAAGGTGAGAAAGATCATGGAGCTCAAGCTATGTCTCCCTGTGGATTAAAATCAGCCTTAAGCAACAGGACAGTTAGAGAATGACTCAAATTGCAAGCAAGTTACTTAATTCAGTGATGTTCTTTTAGGAATGTGACCACTCCAACTTATTTAAGTGCTTGTTAATAGATTATTAACTACTCAAGTGAGAAACTAAGGGAAAGAGATGAGCATAGAGAGAGAAATTTAGAATGAATATTAAAAATCACTTTCAACTGAAGATCCAAGCATACTCTTAAAAATTTTGATTCACAGAAATACTCCTCTGGGGCAGATACAACCTGGAAGAAGAAAAGGAACTTTCTTTTATGACCACCAGAACTTTGATTTCTATGCAGATGTTTATCGTACGACAAACATGCATGCATTTATTGAGCACTTATTCTGCACAAGGTATTGCTGTGCACTGCTTTTTTCTGAAATAAAGAGGCACATACATATATATAGCTACCAAAAAAACATAAATAGTGGTGAAAGCTTTGGCAAACCATGTCGTCTTTGCAGACTTCAGATTGATCATTTGTATAATGAGGCCACTGAAATATAAGGGCCTTTCAAACTCCGTGACTCTGACATAAATTGAGGAACCTAATGACACATTACTATGATAAAACACTAACTCTTAGAAAAAGTTTAATATTTTAATTATTTTTCCCTACCCTATATAATAAGGATAAGCTCATATTTTCAGGAACAATGATGAGATAATTAATTGGTTAGACTCCTTTTCCTTACAGCAAATGACACATTTGACATGACATACTCGCCATGGTAGATGTTATATCCACAAATACAGACTTTTCCAACAAAAAAGATGAGATTCCAGAAATACTCCATCCATCCAGCATCATCATCCTTCTTATCATACTTATGGTAAGACTTGCTTTTTCATAACTTAATTTTTTGAAAATGGGGTACATCCCATAATAATTTGGCACTGTAAACATTTATTTCCTCCTTCTAAAGTTTTACTAAATTGATGGCGATTCTGAGATTGCAGAAATACTCAGAGCTACTCTTTCTCAAGACTTGGAGCTGCTTTAGGGCACCGTGCTAAAAGCATCCAGTTATTCTCTAAAAACCACTATACAATTCAAGTAAAACAAATACAACCAGAATATCTAAGCTCTACCCACCAGAGACCTCTTAATCAGACCACATTACCGTTTTCTTTTTAATAGACAGTTTTTTAGAACAGTTTTAGGCATAGAAAACTGAGAAGATAGTACAGACACTTCCCATATAGCCAGCACCGAATTTCCTCTATTATTAACATCTTACATCAGTATGGTATATTTGTCACATTCAATGAATTAGTGTCAATACACTATTATTAACTAAAATCCATATTTCATTCTTATTCCCTTAGTTTTTAATTAATGCCTTTTTACCCCCTATTCCAGGATCTCATTCAGGATACCGTAATACTTTAAGTCAGAATGTCTGCTTGGGCTACTCCTGGCTATGTCAGTTTCTTAGACTGTGGCCAGAAAATAGTGATGGAAACAGACCAATTGCATTTCCACATTTATTTCCATATCTACATGATTTATTTTAGAATTTTGATGGAAATATGAGTAATAACACTCACAGTTATCATTTCTCACTCTACCCTATGCCTTGGAAAAAGATAAAGAAACTGAAATGCTAAGTACTTCTCCAATATGTGATATTTTTCTCAAAATATACAAGGGGAAGGAGGAAACGACTATGGCCTCTGATAGAGGCACACACAAATGGAGACAAAAAATCTTACAGACTGCTCATTAATAATGTGTTTGCAATGTATCATCTACCATGTAATTTACACACAGCTTAAATACTTGTAGTCAATAAATACATCATTCATATGAGCGAGGATATAGTCAAAATACTGTCGATTTAATCAAATCCCACAAATGAGAACTCTTTTTCTCATTATTACTAGATTCAGTTTATTCATTCATTGATAAATTCACTGAATTAAAATTTATTGTGCCTAGGGACTAGGGGATGTTTTAGAAACTGAGAACACAAGAGTGTTAGCTCACAGAACTAACATTCCAATTGGAAACTTAATTGATCATTATTATGTATTAATAAGTGCTGTCACTTATCAAGCAGAACAAACAAGAAGGATAGCAAGATAAGGAGTGACAAGGTGTTTTCTTGAGAAGTATAGTCAGAGAAGATCTTTTGAAGAAGTGTCATTTGAGCAGAAGGTTATATGAAATACAGACATGAGCCATGTAAATAGCTAAAAGTAACAGTGACCACAAACGTTTTGAGCAATCGTGTATGGAGTGTTCAAAAAATAGCAATTTAAATGTTTATAGTCTGTTGGCAGTTTGAGGAAAAGGGACTTTTCCCAAAACATATTTCTGGAGAAAATACAATTTTAAAATGTTTCTTCTCTATAAAAACCAACAAACAAATGACCAAGACCTCCCTTTCACCTCTATTGGTGGCAGCTAAAGACTTTGACAACGTAAAGTCTTAAGTTTTCTTGCCAAATAGCTAGTTATTTATAAAGTTTAAATAAATACATTCTTCCTATAAAGAAATATACATTTCTTGTGCAACTCTGGTTAATTTCTTCTAATGTGTATTTTTGTACATTTATCATGGAAGCTGTTAATGTCAAACAGAGTAACCAGATTTATAGAGAGTAAGGAGAATGAAGTAATTGCTTATCAAGACAGGTGCCCCTGGATGCTTAATGCATTTATTCACTATTATTACATAGTGAAGTAGGTATTATGCACCTCATTTTTAGAGATCAAAAATCTAAAGGGCTTTTGTAACTCATGCCCATGGAACTCCTAAATGGTAATTATAGTATATAAACCCATTCTGAGAGATTGCAAACTTTGTAACGTACACACGTGTAAGCTTTCACTAGTAATTAATACACTGCAAATAAACATCGGTGTTTTTAAAATCTACCCAACCCACTTGAAAAGATTAAAAATAATGCTATCAACTAATTTATAGAGAAATATAAAAACACTGTTATTGAAAGAACAAATTGATAAAATATTTAGAAATTTCACATAATAGAATATGACATGCTAAGATACAATATAATATATATATTTTAAAATGTTAACACCATTTGCTTTTCTGAATATTTACTCTAAACTGAGAAAAAAGTCATAGTTCTTTGCTATGACATTATAAAAATCTGCAAACAAAAATTACACAACAAAAACGTTAAATACTAAGTATGTATTGGGATAAATTTTAACAGACCTGTGGAAGGGTTACTTTCGTCATTAAAAATCAAATTCCTTTGTATGACTATGGGGAAATATATAAGACACATTAGTTCAAAAGGATAAGTTATGTACAACATGCATATTTTCATATATATTAAAACTAAAGGTAATTACTATATTTAAAAAGTAATATCTGAGAAATGGGGTTAGAGGTTTTTAAAAATTTTTATCTATATTTTTCAAATTCTCTGAAATGAGTATATATTTACTCAACACAAAAGAAAAAGAAAAATGGTATAATAAACAGCTCCACACTGGTAAAAGTCAGAGCCATAATCACATATTTAGAGGTAAAAAGATTATGAAAAGAGTAATATTTGGCAAGCATGATTTAAGATGCAGTGGCCAAGACCTCAGCCTGAAACAAATGAAATGCTTCAATCGACTTTCATCAGTAGTTGTGCCTCTACTGTACATTTTCTTGGTTCCCCAGGATTGACATTAACTAGTGGTCCTGTCCTAGGACTCGGCCTTGGGTCCTAGAATCTCCAACCAGAGCTTTCCTGAGTCTGAGGTCTCTTTCCCAAGACTGTGGTCTTTCCTCAAAGACCAACATTTCAGGGTGCACCCTCAGCTCTAATGTACGCATCTCCACTAACTGCTACCCTCATTCTTTGAATGCTGCTATTTTTCAGAAATTTAGCACTTAGAATGAAATGACAGTATACGTAAAGTTAACACAGAGACCACTTTATTTAGCATCATATATGTCATTTACTTTTAATTTTTCACATTAGCTGGTCTTAAACATAAGTTTACCTTATATTATGTTCAATTAAAGAAATGGCCATTTACACCCATGCTCAAGGAAAAAAAAAACTTAACCAATGAATTGCAATCTAGCATAGTACACAAAAGTATTAGGTGTGCTATTCTTGAATTCAGGAAAATCTCAAAGGCAATTTTCAATAAAGTTTATTCTCTACTTATATGCTGATTTATAGAAGTTATCTCTTGTCTAAGATTCTATCCACTTAGATCTGTATTAAAATGTGTTGCACATGTTTAAATTGACTATAAGCTACTAATGAGTAAATTGAGCATATACAATTTTCAATATCTTTGTAAATGATTAGATTCAAGAGCAAAAACTAACATAAATACACTTCTGTCACGGGCCAGTTACTTTCCTGTGCTGGATTAGTTCATCCTTCTCGTGTGTGTGGCTGTGTGTGCAAGTACATGCCCATATGCATATTTCTTAACCCCTGCTTATAGGAAACACTACGGGTAGAGCAGCATCCTCGGTGAAGCAATGGTGAAAATGGGAAAAAGGAAGCAATGTTCATTCACGTGGCCTTTCACCTTGCTTTTAAGCTGAGGGTAATAAATACCCTTGAATTTCATGAAAAATAACTGGTGCTTTTCAGAATTCAGTTTACACCCTCTCCGGTTCTCAGTTTGATTTTTAAGATCCTCGTGGATGAAATTCTTCTTGCCAGGCATCCACGGTCTCCCTTCCTCTACCCACTTCTTCTGAAACACTGGTTATTTTTCCTTACTCTGCTTACTTCCTGTCCCTTTCCAGTATATGCCAGGTTCCCCATCCACACGTTCTCCAGCATTTGTAACAGAAGCACCATGACTGACTCAACGACGACGCAATTTCATTTTCAGATCCAATATTTCTCCCTGATTTTCATTCTTAAATGTCTCACTAATAAAAAGAAAATGTTCCAATTTTCTAGTCTTTATTCTGACTTACTGATCACCTAAGATATAGTCATTTGGTCCCTCAATATTCTTGTCTGTATTTAGAGATGTGATGATTATTAAAAAAATTTATACATTATATTTCTATATATGATTTTGCAATAACAAATTTTGATAGTTTCTTGGTAAATTGTCATAGACATAAAACTTGATTAAAGTAACAACAAAAGACAATACAGGTATTCACTTATATCCTATTCAATACAAATATATGCAAAACAGAATTGAATGTACATCACACATTCATTCATTCATTCATCCATCAAATAGTATATGCCCAGAAATATACTGATGGGCAAAAAAAAAAAAAATCACAGGTTTGGTCCCCATAAAACTTGCGGCCTAGTGGGAAAATATATATTTAACAAATAAACTAACAAATGTATTATTAAAATTTGAGATAAGGGCTTTGAATGAAAGGAACATAATGTCAAAAGAGAGCAGAAAGCAAAGGAAACTAATCTCAGTTGGATGCTGGAGGCAGGTGGTCAAGGAAATTGGCCCTGAGGAAGTGAAGTTTGGGCTTAAATCTGAACATGAGTAAGAATTAACCAGGTTACCAGCAAGAGAAGAAAGCTCCAAACAGAACCAGCACTTCCAGAATTCCTGAGGAGGCAGGGGCACGCCATGTCCAAAATGGCTGACATGATCAGGACCACAACAATTAAGACACATTTTCATTTACTCAATAAATGATCATGGGTACAATATGTCACTGCATTAGATAATCAGTTTCACAAAAAACATGATCACTACCATATTTTTCAACACAAAGTTGTTTTTATTTGACATTTATTTCCCCAAATAGGGGATTTACTTACTATCTATCAAGAACTTTCTATCATTATTTAATGGAATTCTATTACACCTGGGAAATTGAGGCTTAGAATGGTTAGGCAATTTGTCCAAGGTCACAAGGCTGATAAGGGGCAAACCTTAGAACTGAATCAGCCCTGCCCAAAATCCAGTCTCTTTCCACTTGACCTCATTTCCACCAGATTAATGAAACTTGCATTCCCGGCTGTCGAGCAGAGCAATCTTACTCTTCTTAAATAATCATTTTAAATGCAGTGTACAGCTCTGTAAGGGTAGTTTTCAGACAGTGATGTTTAAGGCTCCCATACAATTATGTAAATTAACCAGACTGCATGCAAGAGCTGAGATTATTTAGAAGTACCTATTTTTAGTCACAGACCATCTCCCTTGGCTCTGTTTTTCTCCACACAATGATCCAGTGATCCCAATGTGCTATCTATTCTTCCACATTCTTCCTAATAACAATGAGTTAGAGCCAACTACCAAGTTTGAAGACTGGAAGAAAATGGCAAATATTGGTTTACGATAGAACAAGCAAATCCCCAATGCAGAGCCTGAGATGAGGGACAGCATCTGGGGTGAGCAGACTCCACTGTCTAGTCTCCCTCAGTGCCTTACCTAGACATGACACATCCACACTTGGGTGGTCTCGGCACCCTGCAGTCGACCAGGTCCAGTGGTCCAGAACTCTTTGCATACTGTTTGGGGCCTGAGGGGTGGGGTCACACAGCACCTTTGGCTTTATTACCTGGAAAGGATATTTTTTTTACTATACTAGGATTACTTAAACAAATTATTTAAGACTTCAAATTTTTATTACACCATTGGGTCTGCTCAAGGGTTCAGGGTCACAGCTCTAGGGACAGCCTGCCTGCCATACTTGAAAACGTTCACATTTTATCCTCACTGTCTAGAACATTCTATATCTCTGATTCTGTTTGAAAGCACATCATGCATTCCAGTCCTTTCTTCATACCCATCTATACTTTATTTTTTAAGGGTCATTCAACACTCATCTTCCTGTAACTATTAGGCTGAGCTAAATTTTAATTTCACTTACTTTAAACAATAACTCTTAGAATTTGATATGCTAGCCTATATTTTAATAACAATTCTTACATATGTTTTAAATGTACTTAAGCCCTGTATATGCATTTCAGCACAGAAATGCCAAATATTCTTATAGAGAGAAAGATTACAGAAAATCAATATCATAAGGTATATACTGGTCAAGAAGAAAAAAGAGTAATTATGTATCTTGGGCTTTATCACCTCCACCTTGAATATTTGCATTTATCATGTCTAAATACATGCTTCCTTTTAAACTGCTAAATTTATTGCTTGACTGTCATGTTACTAGTTTAATCCTCACCAAGTTATTTGCATGTTCTAAAGAACAATATATCTTTCATAATTTTATTTGGTTACACTGAAGAGGAGGCTAAGTTTAGATGAGAGATTTCTAACAATTTATCTTCTTTGGAGATGTATGTTTCTTGTTATTTGATGGGAGAACTTAGCTGTAGACCAATGCTCTGACTGGATGTTATCAGGATTTCTTTCTTTTTATTTTCTTTCTTTTAATTTTTTTAAACCTTCTTCTTATTTATTTATTTATTTATTTATTTTTTTGAAGGGGGAGTTAATTAGGTTAACTTATTTATGTAGTTTTTAGAGGAGTAACAGGGGATTGAATCCAGGACCTTGTGCATGCTGAACATGCGCTCTACCACTTGAGCTATATCTTCCCAACCTGGATTTGTTTCCTCTTAAAACTACTAAATGAGCTATTCAAATTGCTTACTGAGTTTTTCAAGGAGACTTCAGACCAGATGTATACCTCCTGTGCCTCAAACTTCTGACATTTTAAATCTTAATCAAATGGTACACTTCTAATAACCAACAGAGTAAATCTGCCTGAAGTCCCTTCTCAAAATTCTCCTGTGATTATAATTAAACTGCACAAAATCTGAGTTATTGGTCTTGATGTGGGACTGAAGAAAATGTCTGGTTCGGTCTCCTGTGGCTGCTGGACTCTCTGGCTTCTCTGAACCAAAGTGAAATACCTCTAGGACGGCACAGCCCAGGGGGCCTGGGAATCTGCATGAGCGAGCAGTCACTTGAGCTGCTTGTTCCTAGTGCACCAGATTATTTTTACAAAGTCCTATTTCTACAAACTTTCACTTCTAAAATAAGTAAGTCATGAGGATGTAATGTAAAGGACGGGGAATACCGTCAATAATATTGTATTAACTTTGTATAGTGACAAATGGTAACCAAACTTATTGTGGTGATCATTTCACAATGTATACAAATGTCAAAACCCTACGTTGTTCATGTGGAGTATAACGTGGCATATCATATATATTTCAGCAAAAAAGGAAAAATAGAAAAAAAACCCCTCTCTTCTTGCATCCATTAACACTGTATAAACCCTCAAAACCATTCTAATTAAACTTAAACCTTATGTATACAACCTCAATTCTCCAACAGCATATAGGAAAATTATATTCTAACATCCACATAATTCCTCTAGACTATTCATATTTATCCAAGTTGACCATCCAGCATTAATATAACTGTGCTCAAGAGTCATTTTTTCCTCCTGCATTTGGATTTTTACTTTTTTAAAGTTAAAATCTGGTTTCAAACCATATGCTTAGAACTTTATGAACTACTCTTCTTAAAATGTATTTAGTAAACAAATAATGGAAAAATGCTATCACATTGTTTTGGTGGCAGTCAGACAAACTCCCATTATCTGAGGTCAATGGGAACAACATTAATAGCATTATTAATAAAAATAATAAAAAAATTATTTTTTCATGCATTAAAAAAAAGTATATACAGATTACCTACTAGGCTCAAACTAAGCGATCTCAAAGCTTAGGGAAAAGGAGGAAATGACAAAGTTTGTTTCACAGTAGTTACTAAGCAAACAGATTAGAATGATAAAAATATGCACATAGGATAAGAGAAGCAATTATCTGTCTCACATTGGAGAAAGATATACAGTAAAAGCTTTGTTCATTCATTGTTTGTTTGTTGTTAAATACATTATCTTAAAACTTATAAAAATCCCTCAATACTACTCTTAACATCATTTCCTTAAATTATAATACATAGAACATTTAAACAGAACTAATTTTTTTAATTACTGCTATCAACAGCAGTTACTAAATACATTACAAAGGGTCAAACACTAATGAATATTTTTTCTTATATTGCAAAGATAATCATAGTTCCAAAGAGCCTCAAAATCTCCCTTGGAAAATGTACTTGTAATAATAAGAAAATTAGAAAACAAAAACAAGTTCTATTATGTTTGTTGGAAAAAAAAAAAGAAATATTTGGTGTCCTTATGGACATTATGAGACTAGAGGGGAGCATCTATTCTTTCTTGTTCAACAGAAACAATTCACAGACCAGTTTTTCCTCCCATTTCAAACTGAATCAATATTAAATAAAAATAGGATGAAAACCTACAGAGTCATCTAAATGAAATACAAAAGAGTTTTTAACTATAAATATGTTTTAGTTCAAACATCTAGTTTTAAAAAAGAAGCTAATGTAAATAAACACATCTCACGTTTCCTTACCAACTATTCACATTTCATGTAAAGTCACCTCATTAGGATAATATAAGTGCTTTCTCATAGACTTCATGTAATGACTGCATGTAATGCCCACAATAAATCAAAATAAATCATAAAATGTGTCTGATGCCAGCTGGGAGAACAGTAAACACTGAACCTCTGCAGGGTTCTTCTGGGGTTAGCTCACTCATTCATTCTTTCACTTATCATTTGAATGGATACGTACTGAGCACCAACTTTGTGCAAGACACTACTCAAGACACAGAGGGGCCCAAGGTGAAAAAGAATAAGGCAGGTAAGGCCTCTTCCCTCATGGTCCATAATTCTAAAACATAACAAAATGAAACAAAACAAAACAAAAAACAATGAATCAAAGAATTACAGATTGAAGTACATACCAAGAAAGAAATAAAAAAATGGTAACATGACACATGGTGGATGGACAGAGGGAATTTTAGATAGGAAAGGGGTGCTTAACAGGTGAGCAGAGACTCCACTGGAATACAGTTCTGCATCAAAGCTTTATAAATGCTCACTATGTAGACTGACATTTGTGAGCAAGTTCCTCCCCTCTGTTGCACCAGGAAAATTTTTGCAGTGAACATATACCAGTATACATGTGATACTTTTAAAGGTAGTTAAAATAAGAATTACTCGCTATGAAAAAAAAGCCATGTCGTAACGAGGCATGCTTAAACAAATTCCACTATTACACTTACATACATCTGCAAACCACTGAGCCCTACTTCTGAGAAGGTGAGGGACTGATAAGGACAGGGAAAGCATAACTTGGTGGAACCCAGTAAAAGACTGAAAATACTAAGAAAAAGAAGATATAAACAAGGAGTGCATGAACAAGCTACAGCAGGATGAAAGTGAAAATCAAGTGAGACAAGCTCTAATCACAGCATTTAAATGAATCTATGTATTTAAGTATTTTCTAAGATGTACCAAAAATGTGCATCAGTCCTACCCCCATTTATATTATAATATCTGCCACAAGAGGCATATTTTTACAGTTACAGATACATTGAAATATATATGTTTGAGAATTTGGGGATCTTTTACTAGTCACTTGATTGCCCTGAATGACTCCCTTATGATTTTTGTTTCCTGTCCGTGTCTTCTGATTTAATAGCCCTATTATTATAAACAAACGAACAGAAACACATTGAATTGTGAGAAAACTTTAATCGTTTTAGTCTTAGCTCTAAATTTCCCTACTTTCAAAGGTCTGTCATATACTCATTGTAGCCTTAAAACATGACTCTCCGGTTAGAGAAATTTATTTCCCTATGTAGTCCATTCTAACTTTTTCATCCAAAAAAGATAATTTAAGACTATAGGAACATTGCTAACTAAATAAATCCCTTACACACTTATGACAGTGGGGAATGCAAACATGGCAAAAAGAAAACTGAAGACTTAGACAGGTCATGATCCAAACTAACAGATTTTTAAAGTATCTTGCTAAAACAATCATTAGAGTAACTTATGCTATTACTTATTTGAGAAAAAAATAGTTAAAATACTTAATTATAAAGACTTCAAAAAGTTGTCTACCAAATAGTGACTATAAATTAGGGAATATGAAGTGATAAAAAAAAAATAGCTGGGTGGTTTGTAAAAATTTAACCGGAAGTCATACTGTCTTCCCAACGTCTCTCCTGACATCTGCTAAAGAGAACTGAGCTTCATGACTTTAAATATAGATGATTCAGTTTAACAATCCTTAGATAAATAAGTTGAAAGTTAACTTTGTCAAACAAGCGTGTATTCTGATCTACCTTCTTTAGCAGAATTGTTATTTGTTTACACTCTGCACTTCTTTCCCCCAGTATTTGGACAGTTGGCACTCCAGCCCTTCCATTTTAAATAGAAACCTGTCCTATTTGGTGTGAGCAGCTGCAAATGATTTAACAAAGATTTTCAAGATGTCAGTTCCTTAAGAATATGCATACAGTTCATCAAGTCACTGGCACAAAGTTTTCATTAACCAAGAAGAAAGGGAGCTCAGAATGGTAACATGCAGTGTTTAATATGATAGAAATAAAGAAATGGAATACTTTAGCCCTGTTTTTTTTTTCTTTCTTTCTTTTTTTAAGATGAGAGAAAAAGGAAGGTGAAGGTTTCATGACCTTCGAAATTGAGTGTGACAGTATCCTCCTTCATCCTGTCCCCATTCAATTCCTAAAATAAATAGCTGCTTCATCCAAGAAAGTCCTGCCTGATTCATATGGAAACATTAGATAAGGCATCGTTTACTCAAAATAATGTTTTTTAAAAAGGTCACATATCACCACCAATGAAACCATACTTTCCCTGTGGGCTTTCATTTATTTGATGGATTCAAACAAAAGGAGAATAATGATGCTGTCTTTTTAAAATAATTTTTTTTTTGTTATCATTTGGTTGGTACCCTCATTGGACCTTGCTAGGAAGGATTACAGGAAGGATTATGAATTTAATACATTTTCATGTTTGGTTCCATCTCAAAACAGAAAATCAAGCCAAAGTAAACACTCAAATTATTCAACAGATTCCCCAGGCTGGCCAGAGCGAATTCAGCATCATTTTCCATTGATTCGCCAACTTTCTGTTCACCTCCCCCCAAAACCCTTTGGCATTACAAAACTGGAAACAAATTCATCTTGCTGACAAGCAGAAATGATTCAAAGAAGGCAAGAAACCTCATTATCTTTATCATTAAACTTTAGGTAATTAAAATGTCACATCAAATTTTCCTTTGTTCAAAAGGCTCTTTGGGGACAACTGATGAACTGCTCTTTTCTATACACTTAACTTGAAAGCATTTAAAAAACATTATTTTAATGATACAAAAAAGAAAATTAATAGACTGTTACTTTATTCAGTCCTCCTCCATAGACCCATGAAAAGAAACATAATTCATTTTAATGTGTATCCCACATCTGGAGAAACCTCAGAAGAGCTGTATTTGCCTATTATTTAAAACAACAATCATCAGAACATTATCCACTGGAAAAATTAGAAAACATTTCAGAAATGAGACAGCAAAAATGTACCTTTTTTGTGTATGGAATTCCTTCTTGACCTTTGACTGTATATTTTAAATTACTCTTTGACCAACAATTTGTATCAATTAATAAAAAATGACTGAAATCCTACATAATGTTTATTCACATTGATATTAGCCTTGGAAAGGAGTGACTATTTTTCTAATGGCTCAAAATAATAAACTTCATTTGTAGAATAATGGAGTTTAAACATAATATGTCATAGAATATAGACTAACAAACATACTTCAGGAAAATTATTTAAGATTTCAGAAGTTTTATTGTCTCTTCTAAGATTTCTGGATTTTTTTTTTTCCCCATAATTTAACCCCTCCCCAATCTCAACAATTTAAAGCCAAACTGGCTTCCATGATATCTGGCCAGAGGTACTAGAAAATCCAACTTAGGCATTGTGAACAAAAATACTGCAAACCATATCAGTGAACAAAGAATGCTGAAGCCATCAAGTCATCAGTGGCTGTCCCCACCCCTCAGTGAAGACAAGCCTGCAGCCCAGCCTCTACAGCCACTCACAGTGGTGCCCTCTGAGGGTGCTCAGAATAAGAAAGGACAGGACACTGGCCCTAGATAGCTAGGTGCTTGTCAAAGGAATGAATTCAGTGAGCCCAAATGTTTGCTTCCTCCCATACATAGAAAACCATTAAATTCTTTAACTTGAGATGCCTGGTTTTCTTTAGTTAACAAGTAATCTTTACTGTTCCAACTACCTGGTCTTTGTTGTAAAACTCCTATATATCGTAGCTCCTCCGCTACCTCTTCGGAGCAGTCCCTCAGAGCGATCTGAGAGGCTGTAACCCCGGGCTCGAAGGGGTTCGAGTCCTCAAAAATGTCTGCTAAATAAAACATAACTCTCAACTTTTAGGTTGTGCATTTATTTCAGTCGACAGCATCCTATTGCTTATGTAGCAGGTTGTAAATATCCGGGGGGTTCAGGGGATCATATTTCATTTGTTATTGAACTATCTGCTTTTTATCAGGATACAATATGAAGTCCACTTGCAATGTTGAAGCATTTCTTAATGAGCTCTTAAGAGGACATACAAGCTAGTTTCATTAGACCATCACTCCAGATTTCTTAGCATTTGACCAGAATGTAAATGCTATGACTTGAACCCATTAAATGTTGTCCCCTCTAATCATGACCGATACTATATGATTACAAAACTGGACAAAAAGTCACAAAACTTATTGTTGGTCTTAGTTAAGTAAAAAAGTTTCATGCAGATGAATGCATATAATCATCCACACAAAATGACAGGAAAAAAAAAAGAGAAATAAAGTTTGAGTTCCTATTTTTTAAGCCAAGAAATATTTCAATCAATCATGACCCTGTAAACACCACAGGGCTATATGATTTTGCAATCACTTGCTAATTTTATTTCTACTACATAAGAGACAACCATGGTTATAGCACATCAATGCCTAGAAACAAATGTCTCTGTGATCAGGAAAAGAATGAGTGGGATTGACCAATGCTCTGCTTTCAAATGTGACTTCGTCATTTCTTCACAAACATACATCAAATAAATATTGTACCATATAGCCAAGTCATTCAGACCAAAATGATCACATCTATCCATTCTTTAAAGAAAAGTTTTGATCCTCAAGCCCTTTATTTCCCTTTTACAGGCCAATTAAAGCAACATGACAGAATTACTGAAATGCTAAGTTCATTGCCATTCATATTTGAAATCCCTATGGAGCTCTATTTACAATTTTAAACATGACTTTAGGCACTCACATCTGCACCTCATATTTTGACAGTAAAAACTAACTTCATTCCATTTAAATGTCAAATACAGACTTGGGAGTGCTGTATTTTATTCAGATAAAATGATGCCAATTATTCCAAACCCAAAGTAACAATGCTTTATCGAATAATCACAATGTATGCCCGATACCCAGAAAATATTACCAAAAGAGAAATATTGTCTAGCAACCTGAAAAATAAACATAAGTGTTTTTTTGGTTGCTGTTTTGTTTTGAATACTCATGATTGTTTGCTGTCATGTAGTACTATTTTGGAAATGGCTATTTCTAATTCAGGGATGAAAAGGATTTATCAATTATTTTTTATACCTCAGCAACATTTTAATATTCTTTGCTTTTAAATAATGTGCATAATAGAAGTTTAAATACAAAGTGTATATCTATGTGTGTCTGTATGTTTCTATGTATAATTTTATATACATAAGTGCATATATACTTATTTGTACATATGTGTTATATGTATATATGTGTAGAATTATGTTTTATCTACATATAAATTATGAATATATTATAAACATAAGGATATAAACATAGATATAATATACTATATAATAGTTTATTATATTGTTATACATATCTAAAGTAAGACCATTACTACCCTTGAGCTCCAAGCTTCTCAGTTTCCCTTCCCTCCCTGGAGGCAATCATTATTACTATTTTCTTATGTATTCTTCCAGAGCTGATATGCTCATAAAAATACACATGTATATATACATGTATTTTGTATATTTGATTACAAAAATGGAAGCATCCTACTCACTATGTTCTGCACTCTACCTTTTCCACTTAACGTATCTTGAGTCTAATTCATTATGAGTACATGTAGATCAACCACATTTTTTTAATAAACAGGGAAATATTTTCAATGTGCTTCACTTGTTAGTAGAAGTTGATTTGACTTATGATGAAATAGAATTAAGCATAAAAATGAAGAAAAAGGCGACAGTGTGAGCAAGAGAAGGAAAAGGGAAATACAAGAATGATGAGGCATGTCAGAGTTCAAATTCAGGGCGAAGTTACCATTTAATATATTTTCTTGAATATCAGAGAGATACAGCAAAAGAGGTTATCAATTTTGTCTTTGTGATCACCCAAAAATGTTCTTCCAAGAGAGCCCCATCTGATTTTCCTTAAGTCTGAAAAATTACTAACTCTGTCATAAACCTTTGCCCTGGGGGCCAAAAGACATATCTCAAGGAACTATATATTTCTCTTAGACAAAACTGAATGATTTGAACACTGGAGTTATATAGTAAATTGTTTCTGAGACATATGTGCAATAATATTTTCCAGGGTCTTAACAATATAATTTCTAGTGTTGCAACTTGGGAACATAACTGTATTCCAAGGAAAGGTTATGTGTATAATAAGATATGCTAAGAGTGTTATGAATTTAAAAAAAATCAGCTAAACTGAAATTTGATTCTCCTCTCTAAAAGACTTAAGAGAGTTCTCAACCAGTTGTGAAGATTTTTACTTCTCATGCTTGGATGGGGTGACTGAAACCATTGTATTGTGAAAGGTGCACACTTACTCATCTAAAACTAGAGTAAAGAGCTACACTTTCTATAGTTGTTACCAAAAAACACTAGAAGAAATACCTGCCAACTTGTAACGCTGCTCAATCAGCACAAAAGTTTGATGATCCTAGATTGGGGTAAAGAAGTCTGCATCTCTCTCAGCAGGAAACCATAACAGAATTATTCAGGCCAACTCCTCTGCTAAGCACAGCACATGCAGTTGTACACTTAATGCGATTTTGTAAGATTTCGTTTGGATTGGTTTGGGTTTGGGTAGAGCGGCTATTGTTACATGGATAAGCAGGCTTATGTAGCAGGGTTTTCCTCTTAAATATTTTCCTGGGGTTCAACGTGAGCAAACTTTTGATTTGTGAGCTTTTGCTTTCCCTGAAGAAAAGTGGTCAGACTGAAATGAAAGTAAAGAGGCTCCCCTAGTTCTGGAAGCAGAATTCCCACAGTGTGAAAAACCACAATGAGATAGTGGTAATAAAATATGGCTGTGAGTTCCCAATCTGTCTTCAACAGAGCTGCTTTCTCACCAATTCTCCTGGTAAATCAATTGTGTATGTAAACAGCTGGTGTCTCAGATATTAACTTGCACATGGTGGCCGTGCACATGATGCTTCTGAGAACCTGAGGTATGGCTGAACCTATGGAAATCTTAATTAACAACACAGTCCTCCCAAAACATTTCCTGGAACATATGTATTTTGAGTCAAATTCTTCATCCACATGGAACCCAATCCCCCCTAAACCCCCTGCCTCCCATTTTCATTTTCTTTTCATGTTTTCCACCTCCCATGAATAGTGAATTTTTCAAGCCATACTCCAGAGCTTAAAATACTGCCATGTGCTTTACAATGTGAATGATGGATAACTTTTTGAAAAATTATAACCTATTGTGTTTTATTTCAGAAGCCACTGCCAAAAGTAAAACTCACAGGCCAGATTCCTAACTCCCTTGGAACTCTCCTATAGAAGTGACCCCTTGAAATTACTAAACCCATGAAATAAATATGGATTGTATTTTGTCTCAAATGCAAAATGTATTTTTCTTCTTGGCAAAATGCATAGATAACATTTGGTACCTAATGTGAATTTGTTCACCCATGTAGTCTCTGTCATTACAAAGATACTAAAAAATAAAAATTAAAAAAAGCAAACAAAACAACAATAACAAAACATCTACTTTGTGTCATAAAAACATAACCAACTCCATGGCATTGTAAATATAAGACTTCATGGTGGGGCTCATTTTCCATCTAAATAGTACATCTTCAAAATACACATTTGTATTATCCCCAGTTTTTAGACATGGTTTTATATCTAAGTATTTAATTACATTCTTTGCAAGAACACTTAAATATGATTAGCTACTTTAAGGAAAAGATTATTCAAGACAGACTTTTTCCAAAACCTTGTTTTGTTTTGTTTCTTCTTATCTTTCAAAAAATTCAAGAAATGTCATATAAAATTAAAGATAATGGTTTAAAATTCAGACAAAAGGAACCATTAGAAATCAAAATTATTTCATTTTAAATCCATCATTACAAGAATTGCTGAATATCTGAAGATAATAGAATTGATTATATTTTGATTTTAGTTGCTGAATTAATGAGACTTATAATATTTTTGAAAAATTTTTGTTGCAAATTTCCTATTCCATGCAACCATCATTACTGAAAAAAAATTTGCACAATTATCATATGGTCAAAGAAAACTGAAACAAAATCTTAGAGTATATAATAATAGTTCTTATTTATTAAAGGCTTAATTTATTCCAGGTACTGTAAAAAGATATCTAACCCTTACAAAAACTCCAGGAAGGTCACATTACAATCTCCATTTTAGAAAAAAAAAAAAAAAACGAAAACCATGGAACACAGACAGGTTAAATGATATATTCAAGAATACTCTCTTTATAAGTGGCAGAGCTGGAATTTGTATGTAAAACTGTCTGGTTCCAACCTCCATGCATGAATTCCTCCCCAAATTTATCAGAAATATGTAGGTTTGAATTTCCCTTAATTAGTATCTCATTTTTCAGATTATGAAAATGGATGCATTTGTTGAAAATAAAAGTTAAAGATGTATTCAGTGCAAAGCCAGAAAATAGTTTTAAATATCTGATAAAGCTAATTGAACTCTAAAGAATCAGAATTCAATCATTCTTATCCTTCATTGTCCAAAGTAAGTATAAAAATGTAAATCCACTTTAAGATCTGTACAATCTTATTTTCAGGAACTATCATTTCTTATTTTCAACTCAAACTATTCAAATTTTAAACTGCGTAATTCCATAATGTCTGGGGAATATTTTTTACAAAGCCACTCCCTGATGTTCAAATATTTAATGTTATTTAGAAAAGAGAACAGATAATTAACTCTATTTTTCCTCTTTTCAACTTTATATTTTAATGTTATATATCCCCCTAAATTATAAAATAATAGTAAAGATTTTATTTTTTTTAATTATATCAATTCAAAACTCTGTGATATTCTTTCCACTACAAAATTTTCCAAGAGAATATTTTTCAATTATTTTGGAGCTAAAAACCTTAATTAAGAGATTGAGTTTAACCAATTCAGTCTTAATTGAAATAAATCTAGATTTCCAATGTGTATCTTTATACTTGAGAATAAAACAAATTTTGGGTGGGCCTTCTGAGTGACAACGTTGCCCTTAGGGCTCAGAAAATGCCAACAGCCAGCTTTCATAACTTCTGAGCAATTTATCAATATTTTCTCTTAATCTCACCCTGTCATTATCATTTCATAAACTAGTATTTATACTCAGACTTAAAAGCTACCAGTAACAAGAACAAATAATGCTCTAGTGAATAGAATTGCAAGATCTGCAAGCCCTATTTTTTCCTAACAGAGAACAGGACGGACTTAAAACATCCTAATGTATATCCACTGGTAAAAAGAATTATAAAGCATCCCTTCGCAATCCATGTCATATGTGCAGGATAAAATAAATTTCTGGAAAATTACATTAATGTGAAAATATTAATATTCCAAAAAGTATAGGAAAAAGAAATGTTAATAGTAAAACTTACATGGAAATAAACTTTATAATATTATGATGATAATCCAGTGCACATCAGTATCACTTCACATGTGCTATAAAATAATTGCCCAAAATTTAGTGAATTAACTCAACAACCATTTTTTAACTCATGATACTGTAGGCTGTAGGCAGTTCCTTCGTTTGATTTTGGCCAGTCTCACTCAGGTATCTGCAGTGAGCTGGTACTTGATGACTCATTCACATGTTTGGCATTAGGGAGCTGTTGGCTGGGGACCTGGGTCATATGCTATTCAATATCCACTGGGCTAGCCCAGGCTTACTCACCTAGGATTCCCAAGAGCAGCAAGTGGGAAAACTACTAGACTCAGCTTTCTTACAGTGTCTCTTTAACTATATCCTACTGCTAGAAGTAAATTTCAAGGCCAGCCCAGATTCGAAACGGGGGTAAACAGAGTCCCACATCCCACTTTGTGATGAGAGGACCTACAACAACATGTGGAATTTTTACAGTATATCAGGAAGTCATTAGGCAAAGACCTTATGAGAAATGTGAAAAACAATGTAATGCCCCTTAGGGATAGCATAGATTCACTAAGAATAGATTCTATCAAATAACCTTCTTTCATTTTGTGACAGAGTTACTAAGCTGGCAATCAAGGGAATAACAAAGACATAGATATTTTAATTTTAGCAGATTTTTGATAATGATTTTACTACTTCTAGCAAAAAAAAAAACCCCTGAAATTCAGGCTATACAATAGAACAGTTGGATAATTTCACAAAAATTTAGATAAATACAATTAAAGAATGATGATTAACATACTATTACCTACTGAATATTTTTAGAGAACACCCCAAAGGATGTACTTATCAGTATTTGTAAGTAATAGATTCCTAGACTTAAAAGATTCTGGTGGTATTCCTTTCAATTTAAAGATTAAGAAAAGATAGCAGGAATAACTAACATGACTGGTGAGAAAATCGGAAATTAGCACAGCTGGGTTTAAAACTACACGTTATTATCCAAACACATATATAGAGACACACAGACACATAATTGGGTTACAACCATCATACAACTTTATATCTTAATCTTTTCACTTACCTTTATATAAAAAAAATATGGCCCTACATGATGATATATTCTTGGAAAACAGAGTTTATAATGACAAGCAATTTTGTTGTGTATCCATAAATTAACTGAAAATGTCAGAGGACACTTGAGTCAAAAATAATCACAAGAATAAGATCTATGGGATTTATTCAGATTTATTCAAATTCAAGACTAGTCGTTTAGTATTTGCAAATAATATGAGCACTGCCGAAAGGACAATAAAGCTGGTTTAGGCTGAAACAGCAGAAACGGGCTGCCTTCCAGTTGTAGGAACTAATGAAACCCAGTCTGTTTGCTGGTAATACATCATGAACTACTGCTTTCTGTTAATTTTTCAATGTAAAGATGTCAGTAACTAATTAGGCCATATCTAAAGAAGAAGAGCCAGGGCGTAAAAGAGTCCAGAACCCATATGACGTGTGGAATAGTTGAAGGCTTATGCTCAGAAGGGAGGACGATAAGGTGAAATATTTTAATTTTTCTTCCACCTCACAAGACTATGAGCTCTCATGCCTTTTAATATGCCGGCTTCCCAAAGCCAGCTCTGAGATGCTCAGGGCTTTTATTCATCTCCGTGTCCCTGAAACCTAATCAAGTCTGGGATGTGACAGGACTCATATGATGTCTGCTGAATAAATAAGTGAATAAAAGGATACATTAATAAACTAGAATCAGGAAACAGAAGTTCCAGAGAGGCCCTTTTACCTTAGTATAAGAAAACAGGTAGATATTGTGAGACCCTAACGCCTGGTCATTAGAAGGATCCTGTCAAACTAACAAACATGTTAACGTAGAAGGAGCCTGACATTAAAATGAGAATTTCACTGTCTTACTTCATGTAAAATAAAGTTGACATTAATTTTTTAAAATAGAAATAAGATTATCTCTATTTTATACAATGAGTAATTCTGCATGTTTTAGCATAAGAATATATACGTGTATGTGTGTATATTGAAGAGTAGCTATCAGATATATTACATATATTTGATTTTATATCTCCAATAGTGTTTTTCATTAATAACTACTATTAGTAGTCTTTTATGAAGTATATAATGGACATTGAGTCCAGAATTAGAATATGTTTTCAACATTCTAGAAAAAAAAATGGTATGGTGTGAATTTCACCAAATCATAATATATATTCATTGTATTTATGTAGGAGGGGGTATATTTTTGAGATATTAAAATAGCATACTTTTATGAAAAAGAATCTGAAAAGAAAAAAGTATCTATATGTATGTATATGTTAACTGAATCGCTTTGCTGTACACCTGAAACTAACACTGTAAATGACAAAACAGCCTCGAAAGTTAGGATTCATTGAATGAGGAAGTATTATCCAGATTGCAAAAACCTCCTTTCACCTACCAAAATGAAAGCTCTTGAGAACCAGAACACAGAGTTGTAGTATAAAACATAATGCACAGGATGCGGGAGATTTTTTCAGAGAGGCTAAACGTGATGGTGAGAATTTTAAAAAGTTCAAATAGCAGGAAAGAAGCAAGGATATTCAGAAGGGGTATGTCTAAAGAAAGACACCAGTAGGATTAGGATTCGAGCTAGAATCTCGTAGCTTGGGGGGTAGTCCCAGGATGGACTGTTGGATAAGAAAAATACCCAGACAGGCTGAAGATCATGGTGACAGCTAGAGGACTTGTGACCCACTTCCCATTTGGTAGCTGGCAGGGCTAAAACGCAGGGTGCCCCTTGCCAATATTGACAGCCCCAGTAGAGGGGAAATGGCAGCTGGACAGGGTTAGGCAGATAGGGCTAGAGATAGCATTCCTGATATGTGTGAATCCAGAGTTTCTGTGTATCCCACTGGGGGTATGCAAAAGGGCGGAGAGGACTAGTGTACCCAAAGAGAGCTGGCATTAGGTCGAGGCAGATGCAGAAATGAGGCAATGGTTACCAGCAGCTGGTGTCCACATAGGACCTAACGCCCAAATCTTAGCAGAAAGTGGCATTGCATGCCCAGGGACCAAGCTGTATGAGGCTATTGCCGCACAGAACAGCAAGGATTCCAATGGTTGCAAGCAACCAAGAGAGTCATTCTCACTCCATCTGCTGGTATCTTGAATACACACCAAGCTTCCCTAAACACACTGTGTCCATCTAGCAAATGATGGCATTCTGTAAATGAGAAAAGAGGAGAGAAACCTCATGGAGGAAGGAAAACAGCACTGACAAAAAGTCTGACCCTCAAATTACTAAATATTTATTCTAATGGAGGCTTGCCTAAATGAACAAATAAGGAGGAGTCTAATTTAGGTTTCTCCCATCCTTACCAATCTCCTTTTCTACCACCATCAGCAGAAATGGAGATTTGAGAGCAAGAAGAGGTATGTTACAGAAAATACTGAATTATATTATCTTATCCACTAGACAAGTCGTGTATCTTAAAGCCCTTTAAGTCAAACGTATATATTACAATGCACTTGGCTGAATTTACTACACTACAATGGACCTGTGATTACTTACAGGATGATCCAGATCATGTATCACCCTAGACAAGGAAAACTGTATTAACACCCATAAACCTACCCTGGTGATAGAGCATGGCCATGGTTACTGAACAGAGTGACCTCACCAATTATGTTCTAGCTGATGAGGAAATCAAAGAATGCCAAGGTTATTTTAGGAGTTAAACCATGCCTGGAGGATGTTCCATCTCCTTACTGATTCTCCAGCACAAAGCTACGGCTGGCTTTCTATGAAACAATGAGTATTGGATTTGATAATAAAGTCATATTCATTTCCCAAGCAAGTTTCTTAGAGTAACCTAAATAATCGTTAACAACAGATGGAACACTCAGGTCATGACTTGTATATTCATTTTTTAAGATGATCTGGCTTTAAGATGGTCTGTTTCCATTTGCTGGGTCTTAATTTTACTAATGTCCAAAAAAGAGGTACTTGTATTAGAAGACCCTCCACTATCCCTTCCACTATTCATATTCTACATTTGATGAGACAGATTTAGAGACATATGAAACCATTCATTCAAGATGGACTAGTACACTATATTCAAGTAAAAATTATAGAGATTTTGACCTTGAATCACTGAAATGGCAGAAATATACCAAAGTAGTGGAACCAATATTGATACTCAAGCAATCATGAATAAGTTCTAGGATAGCTCTTTCTGAAACAAAGGCACCATGAGGCAAATCATGGGTCAAAAAAATTTACACAAATCACTGTTAATTTTTAAAATTCAACAAATATGTTTAAATTCTTATTGCACACAAGACATTGCGTGAAGGATCTCAGGGGATACCAACATGAATCAAATATATCCCTCCTTAAAGTAAGAGTTTAAATGAAAAGCTTCATTTCAATCAAATTAAGGAGAACTTTGAATGAATGCCAAGATTCCCAGCTGTGTTAGGGAAGATTAATTTGTCAACAGTGTCTAGGAAGAACTAGTATCACTTTTATAGCCACAAAAATCAAAGAAAACACTTCTATTATACAATCATTCCTGAGAGATTCGAAACTTATGATCTATAAATCTCAGTGAACTGGCAAACCCAGCACAACCTCTTTTTTGGAATATGTATCAAATTGAATGGAATCACGCTGTGAAGACTGATGGTTTCAGTCTTTCTTAAGGAAATTTATCTCTGTTTACCTGGGTTCTGCCCTCTAAAATAAAGGACGGCAGTGAAATTTAAATCCTCGAGTGCCCCAGAACACATGGCAAACACAGCCTACATTTTGCTCGACAGATAAAAAGGCAGGCATCTCTTGATGCTTTATGCCACTTCCAGGATAAACTGTTCCAAGTGTTTAGTAAATTATGGTGGTATTGAAAATGGTCTGAGCTCATGATTTATTTTTTTGTAGTAGAGGACAAAGTTCCTGTATGTTTCCAACTTGACTATTTGCAGCAGAGAAAGGTTTTGATTTACTTTGACTAAAACACTTGGAGTACAATGGAAGGAGGGTAAGAACTTCTCACTGATTTTTTTTCACATTAAGCATGTTTAGGCAAACCTGAGAAATTATTCCACAGAATGGATCTTATATTCATTCAGTAACCTAGCTTTGCAGCTAGTAGCAAAATCCACTGGCTTAACTCAGAGCTGTCCTGTTATTTTAACATGGCTGTTTCTATTTATAAAGTTACACAATCCACTTGGTGCCTTCTTCCTCCTTGTCTGAGGCACAGTTTACAGAAAGAAACCACAGTCATTACATAATTGCATTGCCAGGAAATCCAAGTGTTGTTTTCTGGTAGAGAGTAAAAGACCGGCACCTTGACTTATGTCTTACTCATCTTAAATCACATCTGCTTTGGGGCACTTTCCCCTGTCTCTAGAATGTGCTCTGAAGTTTTACCACGTTTATTAGAAGGCTCTTTTTGCTCTTATGACTATTCATGTGGCGGTATTACAGATGTCCTGTAAATGAAAGCCTGCTGCACAACAGGAAGTGCCCACTGCCAAGTCCTCTAGAGAGTCAGCGACACGTCCATGAGAGGATCCAGGTGGTCAGACATTTGAACAAAAGTTTTACACAACTGCATTTGAAAGGAAGAAAGCAAAAGACAAGGCAGACGTTGGAACTCACTCTATCTCTCCTTTCAACTTAATGGCAGCTGCACCAACTGGATACGTTAATCCAAGCCAATATTGTGATTGGGTAGTATATTGAAGAACTTTCCTCTGGAAGCTGAAATGAGCTACAAATGCAGTTGAATGAACACAGGGATGAGATGTCAAAGATATTCTTGCAACTCCTTAAAATATTAAATGTAATTAAAATGTAATTACTATTTATTTGATGAAGGCTGCGGAAGAGAAAGGGATATACCAGTGAGGTGATACCCATAATTCCAGAAGCATCTTTTCTCACATTTCATGCAGAATGAGTTGCAGATAATGTCAGCATCTGGGCCACTCTCTGCCTACAAGGACTTCTTTCCTGTTGAAACCTCTGCAGTGTTATCTTTCAGCTGGATTTTTATCTTCTCATTCTTTTAATTCTCTCAGCTTGCTTCACACAGACCATACCGAACAGCTAAACAAAATGTGTTTAGTGCCCGAGGGAATTCATTTTCTGCCTGGGATAACCAGACAAAGGGTGATGCAAATCCTCGACTGAATTGAAAATGTGCTGTTATCTTGAAGGCAACTTTCCTTATCCAATAAAAACAGAGAGGGAGAATGTGTGACCTTAAAAAACATTTTTTCTGAAACCTAAGATTCTCACACACACACAAATGCCTCTGATAATTCGGGGTGAAGACAGATGCTCTCTCCCTCTTTGTACTTCCCAAACATTTTGTCAATGGTCTATTGTTAAAGTGTGGACTTTCTCCCAGACCACATCCTGTCTGTCTTATGGAGAAGCAAGCTGCTGAAGCAAAAGGAAAGTCTTGTTTTTGTGTGTAGTTTCTGACGGCGTAGAGAAAACAAACCAATCTCAAGATATCTCTAAATTCAACTCAGGATCTGTAGGACTGATGTTGGAAACTACCTGATGAACTCAGGGAACTAAGTATGCTTGTTTTATTGACACCTGTAAGTCTTTCGCACAAAAGGAAAGATCAGGACATTTATTATTGCCAACGCTAGTTACAATGGTATGGCTAAGGAAGGAGCAGATGTAAATATTTGAACCTTGAAAAAAGGAATCATTCTTCTTTGAATAACTAGCACTTTCACAGAAAAACTACTTCTAATTAGGATAAGTGTCATTCAAGAAAGGACATGTTCTGTTAAATCTAAGTAGAGAGCTACCCATATCTGACAACGAATCCTTAATGAAATAAGGTTGTACTTTAAAATGGATAAGTTTAAAATATATTTTCAACTACTATAAGATTAGAATAATTTGACAAAAGTGAAATAAAATTAAAGAGAAAAATAAGAAAATCTGGTTCAGAATTAGGGTGACCCAGTGCCCCAGGATGCCCCTGGACTGAGAGATTCCCTAAATAAGAATTTCAGTGCTAGAGTGAGGACAGTTTTGGGAAAATCAATACAGCTGGTCACCCTATGTAGACTTCATAATTTCTTTAAAAATTTTAATGTTTCCTTATAGAAGGTAGGGGTAAGGGGAGAAAACAGTAAGTAAAATCTGTAATAAGAATTTTAACAAAATTGTTATTTAAATTACGTAGCAATGTTTCTGTATGACCCCAGGAAATATTTCGTGCACATCTAGAAGCAGATAAAGATGCAAACTTTGTAAGGAAATAACAGCTCATGCTTTGGGCACTGAGTACAACTTCACTCGCTTAACCTTTATGTATTCGCAGCTCCAAAGTTCAGATCCCAATGTCTAGATGACTTCTAGCAACTGTGCAAGACATCACAGCACAAACTTTATACAGCAGCCTTTCTTCTAGCTTTATCCTATTCTATTGTTCTTTCCTTCTTATAATCCTATTTTATTTGCACGTGCTTTGAAATCTTGTATGTTGCATATTTTTTTAAGTTCTACTGAATCCTTTTTTCAAATGAAAAATAATTTAAATCAGTGGTTCTAAACTGACGGCAATTTCTCCTCCATCAGGGGACAGGCAATGTCTGGGGACATTTTCAACGGTCACAACTGGAAAGAATAAACCTGTTTGAAGGGGAGGGTATAGCTCAGTGACAGAGTACATGCTTAGCATGCACGAGGCCCTGGGTTTAATACCCAGTACCGCCATTAAAAACAAATGAATGAATAAATAAACCTAATTACCTCCCTCCAAAAAATTAATTAAAAAAAGAACAAAAGATACAAAAGAAAAAATGCATAATAAAAGTTATGATATTTAAAAATCTGAATTATAATTGTTTCTTATACTTCTAGGTACTATTAAACAGGAACTTAATGTTGCCAAAAACAATGAATTCCTAAAAATAGTCCCAGGTGTTGCAAGTATATTTCCCATAAAGCCTATCATGTTAAGGTGAGCTTTCATACACATACATGTGCACACACACACACACACACACACACACACACACACATCGCCTTGTAGATGGTAAGTATACAATAAATAATTGATGACAGACTAACTGATTGATAAAGATAAAAAAAGTCACCTATGATCCATGATGTAGACACGGAAGTGGAAACTGAAGGGATTTACACTTGTGACATGGCAACATTTTAGAATACATTAGATGTGGCCTTCGTCAGAGGAAAAGAGCAGAGAGAACACATTGTTGGAGATGATAAACCTTGTGCTCAGTGGAAGAAGGCAACACGCAAGTGTGGATATCAAAAAGCCAGCCAAAGGAAGGAAGAAACAGCTATAAAAAGCAGATGGTTTGAGGGGAAAGGAAATGTAAAACAGAATCCAAGAAATATATGGGTCAAAATAATAACATAAAAGGTTCTGGCAAAAATATTGCTCCATAGAAATTCAGCAAAAAGTCAAAAAAAACAAAAAAGGCACGGCAAGATTAAAAATGTAAGCATTCCGGAGCAATAAAGAGAAATGTGTATTATTTGCGTATTTTTTAGAGTCTAAAACGTGAGCAGTCGAAATTGATCCATGTTAAAGCTAAACAGTAAGCACTGTCAAAGAGAAGTAGAAACTTGATGACAATCCCAGTTGCACAACTAAATCTAAAGACCAATTAAGTCATTAGAAATTTACCATGCATTCAAAAAGAGGTTGTTTTTTGCACCATTCTTTGTATTTGCTTACCGAGGTCTGAAGGGACTGTACTATGAGTTGCTTCCCTCAACTCACAGTTGGGTTTGCCAATGACCCATTCATACCTTCCCATGAGGTTCCCTGTGGAACCAATTTGCAACGTGCCGACAGAAGCTACGTGATGCCTCCAGGCCAAGGGAGCAGATGCTCCTTCACACAACCATGCTGCCACCCACGTGACATCGAGAAGCCAGCAAATGCCTCCTTCCTGCTGTGACACCTGACTCCAACCCGATAGTTTAAACTTCACTTGGAGAATTCAGATCTGACACTCTCTTGGCCTTTCTGGCTCCCAGCTTGATGGAAAGTTTCCAGGTCCAGCAAGAGAAGAACATTACCAGCTGAGCACTGAAGCAAATAGAGACAAGGGCACAGGCCCAGGAGAGTGATGCTTTTAGGATCTAAGTTTGGATCGGCAGGTTGGAACAGGAGAAATTGAAGGTGGTTAGCAAAATCATAAAGTGGGAAGTATCCCGAGGCGTCTTGAGACCACAGAGAGCTTTTTTTTATGATATGTATGTGTAGGTGGGCCTGGTCTGTTTTTTAAAAGCAGACTTAACTACAAGGTATTTTCTTTCTGTTCATTTAGTAACTTGAATATGATTATCATCCTCCACTCATTCAACGTTTTGCTCTTAAAGACAAGTCCTTGGAATTTAAGACAACTTTTTGACAATCTGAAAGACACTTCTGGGCACCTTAGAATATTTTCAATATGATAATTTTTTGCTAAATGTTGAACATCTGACTAAGTAAGTAGTCACTGGCAAACTAAATTCTGGCTAATAGTTCACCAAACCATTTCTGGGCACACAGCTGGATTATACTTCCTAGCCTTTCAAGAGATTAGGTATCACCATACGACTGAGTTATGACCAAGAGAAGTGAGTGGAAATGGTACATGGAATTTCTAAGTCTCTCATGCAATCCTCCATTTTCTCCTTCACTGATGGTTAGCTAGAGGTGGATGATGAAACCACAAGCTAAAAATAAATCTGATTTCCTGAATCACCATAACCCAGTGTCAGAAAACTTTCTATAAAGGACCAGACAGTAAATATTTCAGGCCACACAGTCTGTTATAATGACTCTACTCTGCTGTTACAGCACAAAAACAGCCACAGACAACAACAACAAAAACCCAACATCACGGCTGTGTTCCAATAAAATTTTCCTTAATAAAATTGGGTGCCAACCCAGATTTGACCTATGGACCATAGTTTGTCAATCCCTGATTATCTGGAATAGCCAAAATTACAAAAAACAAACTCTTGTGTTAAGCTGCTGAGACTTTAAGGTTAGCTGTTAGAGAAGTCAGCATTACCAGAACTAACACAATGCCATTTTGATTGTTTACAAAATTTACTCCAACACATGTCACAAGGGGAGATGGTGAACCCGCCACCTCAGGTTTTCAGTTTTACAAAAGAGTCCTTTACAATATCAAAATACAGCAACAAGAGATGGCCTGTTGTTTTGTTTCTTTGGGTTTTCTCTTCGATGGAGATTGTATCATTACTTTATTGGGGAAATTTTGTTTCTTTGGGTTTTCTCTTCGATAGAGATTGTATCATTACTTTATTGGGGAAATTAGGTAAATTTTTGCCACTGCCCTCTCATCTGGTGACTTTATCTCCAGGCAGAATTGCAACACTTTTTAACAAATCATTCCATTTTCTGGGAACAGTAAAGAAATCGTGTCATGTGTCCAATTAATGATCTCTCCCACAGATATTGAATTTCTCTACTGGCTCTGGTGACTAGGAATCCAAAGAAAAGCACTTCTTATAGCAAAAAATGGAGCAACGGTAAAGGCTGGAGAGAAAGGAGAATTCAAAGGAAATTTGTCAGAGATTCATTCAGCACTCCTGCAAGAATTCAGTTTTGTTTTCCCACTATGTGACTCAGAACCCACAAAAAGAGGAAAGAGTAGCAATGATTTTGACTGTGGTTTGTAAATTGTTGTGTGAGAGAGAGACAGAGAGGGAGACTGAGAAGAAAGGACTTCAGAGTCAAAGAGACCAAGGGTGGAATTCCCACCCTACCCTAGCACCTCTCTGAACTCATTTCTATATATCTTTAATGGGAATAACAATAAATTGGGTATAGCATCCAACATGCGGTAGGTACTCAAAAAGCATTAGTGACTATCATCAGTTTTCATTGCCACTTAGGGCCAAGTTCACAAATTATCTTTTCCAAATAAACTGCAAGTTTTTGTTTGAAGAAAAAATGTGCTGATCCCTCAAGACGTAGAATTTAGTGATTTGCTGATAATTAATAAGTTAATCCAAACTTCTACAGCTTCTTGACTAGATTTGTCCCTCTTTCATTGCTCTTGAGCTTGGTATCTTAGACAAAAGTTTGCTTCATTACATTCTCATTTTCACCTGTATTTTTGAACTCTCCTTTTACTGGATCTTTCCATATTTCATTCCATCCCCAGCTTTTAAAAAAATAGACTTACTCAAGTCACTTTTGCATCCTTCCCCCATCCTCTACAGAATAAGTCCAAACTCCTTACTGGGCATTTAATGCCATCTTCCTGTTGCCTCACCTCAAATTCACCTCTCTTATTTTTCATCCTACTTTCTAGGATTGGTGAATTAATTTGTAGTTTTCTAAACACAGCACAGCGTTTCCTATTTTGGTAAATGCTATTCTATCTAAGATGTTCTTCCTTCCATATTTACTTGACTAAACAAATTCATCCTTGAAAACATGGTTGAAATGTTACTTTACCCATATATGGAAAATTAATCAGTGTCTCCTTTGATCTACTACCAATTCTTAATATTACTAATTTTTGAATTAAACTATTAGATATTTTTATAGTGTTATAACAGGTAATAAGTTGACCACCCACTGTGTTCTAGGCATACTGCTGACAAAGAGTTTATAGGCAATATCTCATTTTTCCTTCACAACAATTTTATATGATTAGTTTATATTACTCTCCTCATTTTATAGACAAGGAGGCTGAGGCTTAAGTATTAAATGACTTCCAGGGTCACTTTGTTAGTAAATATTGGAGCATTCCAAAATGAGAACTGGGGTCAGCAGATGTCAAATCCTGCAAACAGGATGGAAACAGGAGGTAAGTGTTAACCGAGAAGAGAGATCTTTTTAAAAGTCACTGGTAACCTCCAGGAAAACAGAAGTCAGAAATCAAGAAAAGCAAAGCAAGTGTAAAGCTTGCAATAGTGGCAATGGACACAAGCCACTCTCTAGAGAAATGGTATCTGCAAAGTTAGAAAGATGGTGTGATCATCTGAAACAAGTGGAAGGAAATTATTATTATTAAAAACAGTAAAGATCTGAGCATTTTTGGAAGCTGATCCTAAAGCAGTGTTTCTCAACTGAGTTTGATTTTGCCTTCCTCATAGATACATTTCACAACATGTGGAGACATTTTTGGTTGTCACACTGGAGAATGCTACCGGCATGTAGTAGATAATGGCAGGGATGATGCTAAATATTCTGCAATAGTAAGACTGCTCCTCCACAACACAGCATTATCAGGTCCAAAATGTGACAAGGTTGAAAAGTCTTGGTCCAAAGGATCCAACGGAGAGGAAGACATTGAAAAAAATATGAGAAAGGTGGTAACGGACAGGACAAAATCAGGAAAAAGAAAGGGAATAAATAGTAAAAAGATCATCCTCAGAAAAATGTTATCAAGAATGACTGTCTTCACTCCTCTTTCATTTTTTTTTAAAACAGATATAGAGATTGAAGTTTAGAGAGTTTAACTGACTGACCTTTTCAAAATCTAGCAGAAGTTTAACCCAACTCTTTGAGCTCCTAATTGAATGTTCTTTTAATTATACCACCTAATATTTTAGGTTCAAGATTGACTGAGAGTAATTGTTAGAGATGTGATAACATAAATACCAATCATGAAACAATTAATTTGTTCAAAAATTAATGATGTATCTATTGATTTTATATTTCCATAAAAATATATATTTGGTGCCTTCCTTTTTATTATAGGGAAGAAAAAATTTCTATAATACTGGAAAGGAAGAAACTAAGAAGAATATGTTTAGCCAATTGGCATCAAATACACACTAAATACTGACACTAGCAGAAGAACAGTTTAAAAGTTGTATGAGATTGTCAACATTAAATCAAATAGAATTTCTACCCAAATCTTTGGTAATTTCACAGTTGAAAGCATTAAATATAACTCTTTGAAGACTCTGTAAAGCACACACTAAAATAATAGATGATAGTACCAGATTGCACATTTCTACAAATCGTTACTTAAGGAAAATAAATGTATGATACTGACAACCCGAGTCTTCCGCCAACAGAGAAACCATTAAAATTCAAGGATTATTACAACATTCTTCACACCACTGCCACCACAAAGGCAAAAACAATTAAAACAGCCACTAACAGCTTAACTGTGAAACTTGGGAGCATGGATGAGAAAAAGAAATCATGTTTCTTTAAATGCAAATAAGTAAATGTGCAAGCACAGCAGAAACAGGCAGAGCAGGCAGAATCATTCAGAGACCTGAGGGCTGACCTCTGCAGCTGTGGGCCTGGCCAGCTCTGGAAGTGCTACCATGTGAGCAAGCCCACAGGAGTGTCAACAGTCCTCAGCAATCAGGCATCTTCTCCATGAAGGAAACAGCTGGAGGCCAGCGCCAGCCATCTATTTCACTGACGTCTGCTGCTATATATTTCTGTCATAGGGTTTCTTTTCTTTATTTCTGTTATTCAAACAATTCGGTAGAGAGCATGGATCAACTTAATTGTCTTCTCCTGATCATTCTAGGCATTTGGGTGCACCTATCATTTATTTGCAACTCACCAGCAACACTATTAAATACTTACAACAAACCTTACCAATATATGTATAGAAGTCAAGTCAACCAATAGCCCTTCATCTCTCCCCCTGGCAGCAGCAGAACTCTTCACTGATGCAGTGTTGTGTATTGGCTAAGAGTAATGTCATGCAGTCTTAGTTTAAATCCATATTCTACCACACTAAGCTATTGGCAAGTGATTTACCCTCAGCCTCAGTTTCTTCATCTGTAAAATGGGGATAATAACAGTGTCTAGATCATAAGGCTATTGTGAGGACTGAATGGGATACTCTATGAAAGGCTTGGTCCAGCACATGGCATATAGCAAGCCTCCATAAACATTAGTTAATACTAGTCCCTTTCTGCTAGGATTTCTCTTAAATGTCATTGACAGTGTAATTTTGTCTCATTTTTACATTAGAGCCTTCCTCACGAAGTCTGCCTACACCTATAATCTGACCCCAAACTGTTCATTTTCATGAATAGTCTGTTCAAACTTTGATGGTTTCTCACTGGGTATTCTTCTATGAAGCTTTCCACTCAAAAGAATGCTTTTTCCTCTCTATATCTGAGTCCTATCTGCCCATTAAATTCCAACTACTTGATAAAGTATTTTTTTTGAATGTTTCAATCAGATAGGATTTTTCTCAAACCTAAAATCCTACAAAATAATTGTCCTCATTAGCAGTATTACCCACAACATATTTGCTTGTCTATATCACAATTTGGTTTTTTTTTTCAAATTTCATTTAATGCTTTTGAGTTCTTCTGTTTTCAAAGCATCAGTGTTAACACTTATGAACAAAATAGTAAGAAATAAGCTCTATCTTGATTGTCCTTACAACTAGTAGGGTAAGAACATTAAACAGACATCCATTCTACCATGTACACAAATGCCACTATTCTTTTAAGAATTTTCTTTATATCTCCCCAACTGGATGTAAACTTTCCTTCCTTTAACAGTTTATTTATTCCTTTCTTTGACTTTCAAAGTGAGTCTATAAAAGTAGGTAAAATTTGGAGGAAAGGGTGTAACTAGAAAAAAATACTGCAAGTATATCATGAAGAGAGAATGTAAAGGACCAAAATAGGCTTTGTAGAGACAAACCTAGTTTCAAGTTCTGGATTTCTTTACTATTAGTTAACCGTCTGATCTTACAACTGTCTCCCACTTTATCCAAGCCTCAGTTTACTTCTTTATTAATGTGGGTAACAATGCCTTCTTTGAAACATTGTAAGAATAACATGAGAAATTTCCTATAAAGGATAAGACAGATGCTCAAAAAATTAACTGTTTTCTACAGCAATATAAAAAGGATCTTGGGTTTGCACAGATAATCTAAGAAGAAAGAGTTGAGCAAGCTCAAGTCTGGAAAGAGTTAGAAATGAGAACAGAGGTAAAAGCTAGGTGGCAGATTAAGTTGAAAGGAGGCTGGGGATTCAAAAGTGAAAGCCAGTTGTTAGTGGTAGGTATGGCCAAGGAACTTTCATGAACTTGGATGTCAATGCTCAATTGTATGTTATTTGCTGAACTGTGACAAGGTAAAATACTCTAAATCTTAATCTCCAGATTCTTAAGTAAAGTTTCCAGAGCAAAGTGACTCTCTTTCTCATTTGGGTGAAAACCCAGGAAGAATGGAAAAATATATCTGTATGAGGAGAGACACTAGAAAATTCAAGGAAAGTAAGAAATCAGAGTAAAAGATAGCTAGAGAAAATATAAGTCCTTGAGATGTCATGGTGGAATTTAAAAATGTATCTGACGTGGCATCTGTAACTCAAGTTATTTATCTGTTAAGACCACGATGAGATATCACCTCATACCTGTCAGAAAGGCTATCATCAAAAAGAACAAAAAAACCAAATGTTGGTGAGGATGTGGAAAAAAGGGAACCCTCGCACATTGTTGCTGGGGATGTAAAATGGTGCAGCCCTTGTGGAGAACAGTATGAAGGTTTCTCAATAAACTAAAAATAGAAGTACCATATGACCCAGCAATTTCACTTCCGGGTATATACCCCCAAAAAACCAAAAACACTAATTCAAAGAGATTCATGCACCTCAATGTTCACAGCAGTATTATTTACAATAGCCAAGATATGAAAGTGACCTAAGTGTTTATCAACATACAAATGATAAAGAAGGCGTGGTATGTATATGTGTACACACACACACACACACACACACACACACACACACACAGGAATACTACTAAGCCATTAAATAAAGAACAAAATGTTGCTATTTGCAGCAACAGGGACGGAGTTGGAGGGGATTATGCTAAGTGAAATAAGCCAGACAGAGAAAGACAATTACTATATGACAACACTTATACGTAGAATCTAAAAAAAAATACAACAAGCTAGTGTATATAACAAAAAAGCAGACTCACAGATACAGAGAACAAATTGATGTTTACCAGTAAGAAAAGGGGAGGGGGAAGCAGGAGGGGCAACACAGGAGTGGGGGTGTAAGAGGTACAAAGCATTAGGTATAAAATGGGCTACAAGGATCTACTGTACAGCATGAGGAATGGAGACAATATTTTATCATAACTATAAATGGAGTATAACCTTTAAAATTGTGACTCACTATACTGTACACCTGTAACTTATATAATATTGTATAGCAACTATATGTCTATAAAAAAAAAAGAGCAGTGAGATGAAATAGTCTGAAAAAGTTGGGACACCCAAGAAGGAGACATACAGTAGCTGGATGGGGCTATCATGGAAGAGGTGACAACAACTAGGAGACTGAAATGCCTGAATGAAAAAACTGTTAAGACTTGAGAAGTAACTAACTTTTTTTTTGTTTTTTTATCCCCCTAAGCAGGATGGTGAACATGCTGAGTGGATGTGGTGGAGAGCCAGAGGAGAAGAGACCGATTTGGATTTATTACAATAATTGACAGAAAACTTAACAAGGGCCAAAGCATGAGGATGTGCATAAGGGGAGAAATCCAAGCTGTAATACAGAAGCAAAAATCTCCAATTTCCAGCAAACTATGGAATGTGAGATAGCAAGCTATGTCACCAGAAATGAGACTAGGAATTCAAGATGAGATGTCTGGAATGATGCCATGTGCACTAATCAAAAACAAGCGTACGAGAAGAGAGTGCCTGGTGGAAGATACATTTCTGACACTGTCATATACAGGTTTGTTCTCTCTAACCAGACTGGGAGAATGTTTGGTGCAAGGACCAGCACAGTACTCCACATAAATGTTTCTTAATGACAGTTGTCTATTGTGGGTACTCTCCATGGTCTCTTTTCCTTAGAAATAGAACCCATAATTTTTAGTTGGGCACATGGCTGCCTAGAAGAAACTACATTTTCCAGTCTCTACGGCAACTAGATAAAGCCTTGGAACTATAAACAGGACAACTGGACGAGGAAGAATCTTTAATGAAACAGGATGTACCCTTTTAATTAAGTGGAACTCAATTATCCACTCAAGGCCTAGAGCTGGATACCAAACTGATGATGGTAGGCAAAAAAGAGAGCCTCGTTCCCTGACAATTTCATGAAGTCACCCTACCAGTCATGGATGGATTACTTCCAGATATACTTTACATGAAAAAGAAATAAACTCCTATCTTATACTATTGTTATGTTGACTTTTTTTTTTTTTACCATTTGCAGCCAAATCTCATTATCTCTTACACAACTACCCTGATCATTTTTGCTATTTTCTTGAGTTCTGTTTTTTCAAAAGTTTATAAAAATCATTAAATATCCTTTCCTAACATTTAAGAATATTCTGAAATGCTGACCAGACACTCTTTACATTTGTTTGAAAAAGTTTTTAATCTGATAAGTGGCATGGTAAAAACATCCTTATAAATACAACATTGCTTACCACAGAGTCTTAGTGGAATATCAGATGTATGATTGATATGTTGGCTAACCAAAGAGATCAACCAAAATTCTATTGAAAACAGTACTTACAGTGGTCAAGTCTTAGGCCAAGGCCATTTATCAAAGTGGAGGTTTGACTAAACCTGCAGAGATGCTAGCCATGGTCAGGAGAGAAAAATGGTTTCTCTTCCATCGAATCCAGACAAGTCATTGTGGGTACACAGAATATTAGAACAGAGTGCTGTGACATTCGCTTGTAGTTAATTGCATAAAGTTAAATAATTTAGTCTTTTATTGATAATTTATAATTTCTTAATTTTATGCTGAATTGCTTACACTGAGAACTCTAAGCCTAAAATTACTTATTTTCTTTTAACTGACATTTCTTGCATAGACAATGCCGTCCTAAAACACAAAAGGAATAATATAATTTTAGAACTATAAGTCATTTAGAATTCATTCATTCCAAACCTGACGTTTTGCAGATTGAATGATCCAAAGAGACTCTTGAACTTAACTAAATCTTTCTCAGTATAATTTTTTGTTCATTCACTGATTCATTCATTCATATATTAATCCATTTAATTACTATTTAATTATTATGCATAAAGCACTGGGTGTTGGAGCACAGAATAAGGCCCTAGCTTGCATATATTTTCAATTTAGTGGGGAAGAAATAAATTATTCAGGTGATTAAAATACAGTAGAAATTAAGGTGCTGTAAGTATTAGCACAGGTGAAGAACCACAGGAGAGAAAAGGAGGGAAAGAGCAAAGGGGTAACGAGCAAAGACTTTCTGGAGAAAGCTGCCTTGGGCGGCACCTGAGAGGATTTGAACAGGTGAGGACAGATGGAGTGGACATTTCAGACAAAAAAGGGTGACTTTCTCTTTAACTTGTAGAGTTATTTTCCATATGAAGGTTTTTTTCATATATTAAATTTAAATTACATTTGAATGAGAAAGTAAAATCAAACCATTCCTTAAGAAGCCAGAGGTGAGAGAATGGTGACTCTGTAAAGCTTGACATCATTGTTAACACTGCATTAAAAAGTGATATTTACCAAGGTACAAATGAATCTCCAAGAAGCTCCCCAATGGAAGGGACATGCTACCATACAGCATCTGGAGAAAATGAGTGTAGTATGGCTTAAAAACCAAGATCTATGAGCTACTGCTCATGAATGTCATAAATTAAGTGACTGAAAAAGATGTCAGTAATAAGTTAAACAGTAGGGTTTCAATTTACAAGTGAAAACCCAGACAAATGTGCAGTATCAAGGAAAATAACATTTCATTTTCCTTCATAATGCAATGAATTAAGCCGTCTAGGATTCACACATTCAATCAGAAAGTGTTTAAAATGCAAATGGCATTTAGAGAAAAGTGATGATGTCTGCAGAAGTTTTTACAAATAAATCTTTTTTTACATTATAATATATATGCAAATAGCCCCCCTTTTCTCACATTTGTGATTGGTTATGATTATGATTACGAGAGAGATCTAGGATTTAACGAGGCACTTTATCAGTAAGCAGTACTGATACCATATGCATATTCAAAGAATTTGGTTCACAACTTTTACAACAACTGTAAACTATAAATACAATTCTAGATAGGCTAAATATTCAGCTTTTCAGCTATATAAACTACTTACTGTCTTACACCAGTATTCCCCTACTGCTCCCCGTTTCACAACATGCTTTATAGTTCACCTGAAGTGCAATTTGCATTTTAGCTTTGTAAGTCTATAGGTAACCCACAGCCACTAACCTTGCTGTCTTCTGTCTCCTTCGTTTTTCCTTGGAGGAGTTTCTTCTCTTCAAATTCACAAGTTGAGTGTAATGTGAGCTGACAAGAAAGCATTGAGCTCTCTGTTTCAGTAAGTTCCAAAGGTCTTGAAGAACAGTGCTGTGACCCAGTAGTGCCAAGATTTGGTATCGGAAGAGCAGTATGAACAGGCTTTGACCCAACAGCTGGCTGCCTCAATTCTGAGGCAACCCCAAGTACAGGCATGGCTTCTATAAAAGTGTCTTCTTGCTGCCAAAGAAAATGCTTCTAACCTCAGTCTGGTAGACTCCAACTTTAGTATTTCCAGAACAAATACTTTAAACAAAACTAGCAGTCATCATGATTTAAAAAAAAAAAAAGCTAATAATATAACTCTCAAGAAGAGGCAAAATTCCCCTTCATCTTTAGCTAAGTATCTTTCTTTCTTGCTGGCTTGAATTTTCATATTCTCATTCTCTTATATATCCATTCTCTCTCTCTCTCTCTTCAGTCAGCCAGTGACCATGTAATATTAAATACTCCTCTGGGAAGTAAGCTTTTCTTGAAGGTAACTGCTACAAAGCTCTTTTTCTAGGATTAAAGAGCTCCTAGTTTTACTTTTTTTTTTTTTTTACCCCTCACTACAGCAATCTGAGTCTCAGCATTGCGAGTGAAAAAGAGGAGAACAAAAGCAAAGACCTTCAGTTCAAGTGTCAAAGCAGCCAAAAAGTCCACAATAGAGGAAGGACAGGCGTTCTTCCTGACTTCAGAAATAACCAGCCTACATTCTCTTTTTAAAGAAAATTGTATTTCTCCCAGCTTTAAAAAAGAAAAGAGAAAGAAAAAAAAAAAGGACACGTTTAATGGCCAAAACAAACAGCTGCTGGAAGAACTTTTAGCCCGGAAACAATCTCAGCAATGAAGCTGTTTGTCTGATTTCCAGCTATTTTTCACTACTGACAGCCATAAACCACGGTGTGCATTCTGTTTCATCCCATGAAATCAGGTTAAATTCATGCAGTAGCAGCTAAAGCTGCTAAATGATTCAGCAGATTACGCCTGCCTAGGTTACAAAATATCGTAAATACAGAAATCAGGGCACCAGATACATAGTAATTGTTTTTAAATTTAATAATGGTGATAATAAAAGTATTTATACCTAATACATACGTGAAGAGTACTAGACGGCAGTTATGGGGCAAGCGCTTTATGCGTTGTCACACTTAATCAATGGAATGGCTCAAAAATAGGCATAATTCTTTTTCCCACTTTAAAGAAAGGATAACTCAGATTCATCTGAGTGATTTGACCAAAGTCATACAGTTAGAAAGTGGAAAGTCCTGCATCATTTAAAGAGTAATTTAAAAAATTATCTTAGAAGCAATTGAAAATAACATTATTATTCAAGCTCATTAAATCCAACTTAAAATCCTAAGCTTCTGAAAAGCGTTCAATGGTATACTCAATGACCATGAACAACAATGCTTCTATTTGTACAATTATTTTATGATAATCAGATCATGTCTCATTTCTGGTAAAAGCACATCAGGATCTATAACAAAAGCAAGGGGTAAGTTTTTAGGAAAACATGGGACAGCATTATTCTCTTTAAAGCAGTTGTATTTTGATAACAGAGAAATTTTTCCACCATTAAGTAAATATCATAGTTGAGATTTCAAAAGCAAATTTCTACCTAATAACAGGATGTTTTTGATTTTATATCCTTTATGTGGAAGAATTCTGTAAGACACCAATAGATTTACTCTTCTTTTTAAAAAACAAATTATATACATTATATTTATAAAATATTTTAAGAATCAGTAATATTGCAAGTAAAGTTCCTAGAAAAATGAATGGACATTTAGTATACATTCAAGAAATAGTGGTAATTATAAGAATAATAATTATTATTGTAGAAAATCTCTCTCTATAGTAAAGGAATTATTTTTTGTCTGTCATTTCCAGCTCTAAAATTATTATGTACTTTTAGGTAAGAAGGGGTAATTTACAGATAAAAGAGACAGTAATTGAAGTCAAATGTATTTCCTCTTTTGATAGAAGTATAGAAGAAATTCAAATACAAGTTAGAAACCTTACAAATTTTTTAAAAAAAGTAACCCAAGTGGGCTTTACAGAATGGGACAATAAGCCACAAATAAAACACTAGTGGGGATAAAGAAATGAAATGATCACTCTGAAAAGTATGTTACTTTATACTTTACAAATCATTTATCACACTTACTCTTCCAGAGACTATAAGATATTGCAAAGCAGGAGATGTTCAAGGAACTAAAATAGAGTTCCAATTATAATTTGAATTATAATTTGAGAAGATACACACATCTTGTAAGCCTCACACTGCAAACAAAATAGCATACCTAAAATAACAGGACTTGTGGGGAAACTAGGTTCTGGGAAGACCATTCAAAACATATGCAACTTTGGGAGCAGATCACTAGCAAAAATCATAGTGGTACTTTGGAGGATAATTTGGACCACCCAAGCAAGCAGCTCAGCTCAGAGTTAAAAACAAAAACAAAAAACAAAACAAAAAAATTGAATAGAAGTGCTGGCAATACTTTAATTAGAATTAGTGGAAAAAATCTAGTTGGAAGGCAAAGTCTGAGCCAAATGGTTTGCCACTGAAATGGGCACAGGGGGCAGTGCAATCTGCAAATATTTAAGTCATATAGGGGATTAATTTATATACACTACTATAAATAAAACAGATGACCAACAAGAAACAACTGTATAGCACAGGGAACTATATTCAATTTCCTGTAATAACCTATAATCCTATAATGGAAATGCATTCAAAAAGAATATATTTTATATACATACATACATATATATATATGTATATATCTGAATCACTTTGCCATATACCTGAAATTAACATAGCATTGTAAATAAACTATACTTCAATGAAAAAAAAGAGGGAAAAAGTCACATAAGACAAAGGCTATGCTCCTTTGGTAAGGAAGCCCTGGATAGAGAGATTTATTTTTTAGATTTTCTTAAAACTGAGCCAAAAGGGCACCTGTTGATTATATGGTATCAAAGTTGAGGCTTTCTTTTCCTACCCAAGGTTATATTTCTACTCTGATTGGTCTGTCTCCCTTGGCCTAACTTATATCACATAAAGCTACATAACTGCTACATTATAGCAATATAATTCTATTTACCAATTGTAAATAAGCTAATTGGTATTTCAAAAATATATGATGGACAAGAGCACACTGTAATTCCTGATACAACCAAAATGAAAAACAGTGTTCACATGGAATAAGGCACCTTTTCACTTTGAAATGCTTTTTGCTTATTAGACAATATCACTTCATTAGGGCTGAACATAGGATTGAACATAACTGTCACTGTTGATAGTCTATGAAATAACACCTACCACCAAGAGCAATAAAAACAAGTTAACTTATTACAGAGGATTTACCGTCATCCATTTCATCCCAAAAGTACAGCATCTTGAATAGGAGACAAAGGCCCTGAGAAGTAATTAGCATAAAGTCATAGAAAATGAGGTTTCTCAAACTGGGTTCAACAAATCACCACCTGGAGTGCTAACAAAACTATGGATTCCTGAATTCACCCCCAGCCTACAAAATAAGAACTGTGAGGCAGAGGGAGAAGTTTGATAACTAAATTTAAATAAATGGATTAATTCTCCTATACACTAAAATTTAAGATCTATGTTTTACGTGATTTGTAGCTTGACAATTGGAATGGACTCTAAAAAGCTTGACTACCTGTGGTCGAATCTTTGCTACCTTACTTACTAGTTGTATGAATTTGGCACTTGCTGTGCCTCGGTTTCATCTTTTATGAAGTTGGAAATAGAATTGTACTTTCTTTCAAAGAAGTAGCTGTGAAAATTAAACAAAATAAATGTATGAAATCATTAAAACTGAGTCTGCCGTATAAGTGCTCAATAAATGTTAGCTATTATGGTATAAGAAATATAGTGACCTTGAGAATTACTGAAGTAAGGTCAAGAGGCATAACTGAAGAGTTTGGCCAGATCATAAGAGTTAACAGAACTGAACTTGGGAAAACCCTAAAAATAAATTAATAGTCTTTTTTTTTCCCCCATCAAATCTAACAGGAAAAGCAGCAATGGCTTCTAAAACACACTGCCTTCTAAAGCTAAAATTAAGTTGAAGGGTAGTAAGAGAATTCCAATCAGGCTAGATTTTAGTAACAGTGATTTTAAAAATAAATAATAAAACCTCAAGAAATGACAATCTGCTAACTATCATTTATTTGTAAGAGAGTGGAAAAGATAACCAGCTATCAGCACTATAAATACGCTTGCGAAAGGACAAAATACAGTTGGTAGTCAGCTCTGACGTTTGCTAAGATCTTATATTTAATGGCTAAATTGAAGTAAAATTTACACAGCATAAAAGTCAACAATTCTAATGAAATAGTTCAATGTCACCAGCATCATAATCAAAATGCAGACCCTTTCCTTCACCCTAAAAGCTCCTCTCATGCCCCTGTGCAGTCAATGTCCCACTCCCAACTCAGGCCACCCATGAAGTGCTTTCTGACACTACTTTTGTCTTTTCTAGTACATATTTAAGTGAAATCATGCAGTATATTGGTCTGACTTGCTTTCACATCACATGATATGTCTGAAATTTATCCATGTTATGTGTATCAATAATTCTTTCTTTTGTATGGCTGAGATATAGTTCATTGTATGGATATGATACAATCTGTTTATGCATTCACCAGTTGAAGGACATTCGAACTGTTCCCAGTTTCAGGATATATGAATAAAGCTCTATAAAAATATGCATATGGTCTGCGTTGATATTATTTTATTTTCTTATGGATAAATACCTAGGGGGGGATTGGTGGGTCATTTGAAAAGGATATGTTCAGTTGTATAAGAGACTTCAAAATTTTTTCCCAAAACATACCATTTCCAAAACATACCATCAGCAATGTATGAGAGTTTCAGTTGCTCCACATACTCTTCAATACTTCACACTGTCAGGCTTTAACTTTATCCATTTTAGTGAGGTGCAGTGGTCTATCACTGCAGTTTTAATTTGAATTTTTCTAGTAACTTACTGATGTGGTGTTTCTTTTCATCTGTTTACATGCCATGTAATCCATATATCATTGTTGACAGGTCTGTTCATAATGTTTGCCAATATTTTTATTTGTTTATTATTGAGTTTTAATAGCTCTTTATATTTTGGATACAAGTTCTTTCTCAGATATATTTTTGAAAACATTCTCACCTAGCGTGCAGACTGCCTTTTGTTGGGAGAAAATTCTCCCTCTATTTCTCACATTTCTGCTATTTTGTGGGCATATTTTATGCCTGACTATCTTTTCTGGGAGTCTGAATAGTAATAAGCCTTAGATGATGGAACTAAATAGCCTTGGAAGATAGAAACAGTGTTCCCTTCTGAAGCAAAGAGTAGGTTTATCTACTGTACATTTTAATAAAGATCAGTCTCCCTCGAGGAAAAAAAGTGATGCAAGTTTGCTTGCAACTAATTATAAGAGATTTGTGTTCCTCAGGCTCAAAATTCCTCTCTGGTAACACAATCCACTGCATATGCAGACATTACCTGGTCCTTACCACATTGTCCTGTAGAAATTGAGGCTAGAGAAACTTGCACAAGAACATATGATATTCTGGCTACTGCTGTTGCTGTAAGTAATAAACTGAATCTGGTCTTTAACAGAGGAGTCAAATGTCTTCTGCCAGCACCCATATATTACGAGTATATGCCAGGTCAACTTACTAGCTTGCAAACAGAGTAAAACCTCAGACCCCTCACAGTCCTTGACACCGTTCAGTTATCTTACAATTGTCTTTTAACAGTATTGCCAGTTTCTGCTTTATGTATTTAAAGCTTTATCAGTGGCTTCAAACACATTTAGTATTATTATTTCTTCTTGATAAGTCAGCTTCTCTAACAGCCATAATAAAAATGCTTTCTTTATATTTGTTAATATTTCTTATTCTAAAGTCTACTTTAACAATATAACAAATATAAAGAAATTGGTGTTTCTTTTAATTAGTGTTTGGTATAACTTTTCCATTCTTTGTGTCTTTACAGCTAAAGTGGATTTTCAGTGGGTGATGCATATTTAATTTTGTTTTTATTCTCTCTGACAATCTGTGCCTTTTAATTGGAATATTTATACCATTTCATATGAAAGTAATTATTGATGTGATTGGTTAAGTCTACCATCTTACCATTAGTTTTCTATTTGTTCTTTATCCTTTTTCCCTTTTCCTGCCTTGTTTGGATCAATTCCATTTTTTAATGATTCCCTTTTATTTCTGCTATTGATTTAATTACATATAGTTCTATGCTTTAACACTTTGTTTGGTCTTTGTTTGTTTCCTCTCATACACATACAGTGTAGTCCTCTACCAAACACTGGAGAAAACATCTCTGTAAGTTTTCAGTGTTCATTCTCACTCTCTCATTCGCTCTCTCATTAATTTGTCTTTGTCTCTTTCGATGGCCCCTCCTTGCTGGTACTCTGAAAAATTTTAGACCTCTAGGTTTTTCTGAAGTTTGATTTCAGTCTCTACAACTCAGAACAACTGCTGGATTCTACTTGGGTTCTCCATCCCTACTCTGGGATCTGGATACTGCCTCCAAGAAATAAGCTAGCACAATAATAGGACTGGTTTTTAATGATCTTTTTTCAGGTATCACAGACCTGTGCTGTCTTTTGTCCAATGGCTAAATAATGTTGTTTTATAAATTTTTGTCCAGTTTCTAACTGTTTAATACAAGAGAATAAAGCAGATCCCTGCTAATGGTTAGAAGCATAAATAAATAGACAGATTCTTATATTTTTTTCTCCATTCCGTCCTGAAAACTGTTGGGTATTAGTTTTTCACAACAGACCTCAAGAATGTCATTGGTGTATTAGTCACCTTCATTTAGTGAGAGAACTTCCCTTAAACCTTAGAGAAGAAATAATGTGTACTGACATCTTGCAAAGTTTTTTCCTGACTGATGGGTTAGATTGTCTTCCAGATCTAATGAGGAAATAATAATAAATAAATAATAATAAAATAAATAAATAAATAAATAATAAAAATACAGCATACAAAGAGCATGGAGTTAAAACTATTCTCGAAACTTGGCTTGAAATACTTAAAACACTGAGGTCTGTTTTAGAATGTCTTTTTTCAGAATCCCCAATGGCATCATTTTTTTTTTTCAGATATCTGGGAAAAATCCGATGCAGAGAGAACTATTAGCCATATAGTATATTTGAGGGGGCAATAAGCCAAGGTATGCCTTTATTGTGGTACTAAGCAGGGAAAAAGAAAGGAAGCCAGCTGGCTGAAATATAAAAGCAGGTGATGAGTACAAAAGAGTCAATAATAAAAAAAGCTAATAGACATTTGGAAATGCAAACGATATCCACTACAAATGAAGAACAACTCAGGAGACGTGAAAACTTATTATACCAGCTCTATGGCATACATTTAGCATCTTACAGGCTTCCTGACAATATACTACTGATACAGTTGATCGAGCAAATAAAATTCACCAAGTTCAGAAGGCCTTTTAACCATAAAGTATAATGAAAATCAAATGCAGTAGGCTTTGAAATGGCATTGCATGTTGATACTCTCCCTTTCAGAATCACCCTTCAAAGTCAAAAATAGACACATCTGGAGAAACAGCTATTTTATTAAGACAAAATCACTTTGATAGTCTTGTCACATCAATTTGAGTGCTCCAACAAGACAGTAGACCTTACAAATTAAAGAAATACTCAGAAAGGACATAAATAACTTTCAAAATAGTTACATTTGAAAGGACTATTCCTGTCAGCATGTAAGTACACAAATATACTGTGTTATGAAGGTAAATAAAGGGCCCTTAACCAAGTCTTGACAGTTAGGTCCTGGGAAATGCAGTCAAGTAATTTTAAGCATAACAATATGTAAAAACACTATTTTTTAAAGGTATCTTTTTAAAAAACTATCATCTTCTCGCCACTTTCATTATTTTTAGCTATTTTTGAATATTATATATAAATGAGAATTGGGTAAAATAAGGAGAGATGTCACAGCAAAACCTGTTTAATAGGTATCAATAAAAATGTTCTTTGCAAAGGTTGTACTTTCTAGTTGTCAATAATTTGCAGGAGTGCCACTTGGGATATTATACATTCTCATATCCCAAGCATCCTAGGGCTTGAAATATAACCACTACTTTTACTCTTTCAGAATAAAAATGTTAACTATCCCCTGCTTTATTTCAGATATATGGAGGGTGCACCAGGATTCTTTCAGGAATTCAGAATAAATCTCTTTAAAGTTCTCCTTCTAACTTTACTTTTATATTTTAACCCACAACATAAGTTAATTGCTGCCTGTGATCAGAAATGTCTCTTAGCTTTAGCAAAGGGAATTTTAGATATAACTAACTTTCATAACCATTCTAGGAGACCACCCAGAAAACCCATCCAAATCAATAGCTTCCCAAAGGTGGTCCTTATCAGACCATGCAACATTTTACTAGAAACTCTGGGGATATTTCATAAACAGCTGTGTATGTGTGTGTGTGTGTGTGTGAGAGAGAGAGAGAGAGAGAGAGAGGCTGAGAGAGAGAGAGAGAAACAGAGACAAAGAGAGGGAGAAGGAGATGAGAGAAAGGGAGGGAGGGGGACAGAGAGACAGAAGGAGGAGTACTGGGGGATTCAACAAGATTGCCTATTATTCATACTACCTGAAGACATGAAAATAAGAAATGTGGAATTAGGAAGTGTGAAGATGAAAACATGAAGTCTAAGGATTATTCTCCTACTATCCTGAGTACTTTTTTTCCCAACTGCTTGGTCAGCAACATAAAATTACAAATACATTAGGAGCATCTGTTTATTTCACTGAACAAAAGTAATGATGCAGGGCCACCACCTGTAGCTGCAATGCCTTTCGCATCTGGATCGGCACTGTGCATGGTCTTCCCAGCTGTATGCAGTGACCCTGTCCACAACAGCCCAGAAATAAAGTGAGACCAATAACTGGAAAACCATGTTTCTGTATCAGGGACATCTAATCCACTGGATTCAGAAACATAGAAAATACACCATAAAAGATGTAAGCTTCAAATACATTCTTTAAAAAAAGTCTAAGGGAACACTTCAAAGTTTCTTTTTTCTTTTTATCTGCCTTTCACGAGAATAGTTTTCTTGATGTATTTCCTTTTACTGATATTCATCCTGACCTCAACATTCGTTTTCTTTGCCAATCAGTTTTCTTACTAAAGTGAGATATCCAAATATATATTCCCTCTGCTTCCATATTATCTGAGTCTAAAGAGTTCCTTTTCTTGAAATTTCACAATGGAAGACTGATTTCTGACAATAGAAACTGTTGCCTAACTCTTTCTTACAAATTCTTTGCTTATTGGTTTTATGAACGACACACGTTACCCTAAAATATCTTCCTCTTTCCTGTTTTAATCACTTGGGTTATGAAAATGGCTGAATAGAAAAGCATAATGTTGACAAATTACAACAGATTCTGTAAAGATGACTTATAATTAAAAATTATTTAATTTAGGAAATTTTTTTATCATTATCAACATAAGATATATACGAGGAGATTCTAATCTTTAACAAAGTTGAAAATTTAGGCTGAGGATAAGATGTTTTGTTTCATTTTCTTTATTTTATTCCCTATACCCATATCCTCTTGCTAAATACTTTTACAAAAACATTTTGTTTTTATTTCCCCCAACACAATGCTTTATAAGCTTTAGGAGGCAGGCAAGGATGAACATAGGAAAAAAAAAAGGTAACCAAGTTTGGTATCTAAAACTTCAGACTATTTTTTGGTATTCAATAGCTGTATTTTTAATAATTACCAATATTATATAAACTTAGAAGAAATGAGAATAAAAATTACTGAAAACATACTATTAAGTAGCTGGTTATTTTCAACTAGATTTTCACTTACTAGAGGAGGAAGTTTGACTTAGTAACCTCAGCTTAAAATCCTTATAATTAGTCAATTCTTGTACTTTCATGATGAGTAGTATTTTTATACCATAGCTATGTTAATATTCAGTTCAGACGAAAAGGAAAACGAGGGTGAGGTGAGAGAGAACCACCAAAAATATTTGTAAGGTTCCCACTGGTCTCATAAAAGTTCACAGAAACATCTCTTAGTGCCATAAATCTTCTCTTTGCCAAGTTCTATAACAGCACCAAGAAACTTTGAAATCAGTCAGTTCCACTATCACTGACAGGTATCTCCTGAGTTACTGCAAATACCTTCAATGGATTTTTAAGAATATGGAGAAAATCTGCACAGCCAAAATAAAACAGAATAAAGCACTATTATTTGCTGAAAATGGGATGGGCTAAACTCTATCAACAACTGGCATGATGCATTCTATATGAGAACTTGGAATACAGACCTAGGGAAATGAATAATTTGCTAACTTTTAAAATAAGCCTACTTTTCATTACTTAAAGTTGGCTTATAATAAATACATTCATTTTCATATTCTTTATCATAAGTAAAACAAAATCTCTCACATATATTTCTGGAATTAATAGAAAAAAAATTCTCGCAAATGCAGGCAGGATGAAATAGGAAGCGTTAAAGATAAAAGGTAGTATGTTGTCTCTTCTCTTCTAAGTACTTTCGGATGGAGACCATCAGATGCTAATTTTTGCAAATCTACTGATTTACTACAGACTTTACTAACATAAGCAGTAACTTCTAGATGAGGTCATTGAAAACAAAGTGTGTTAGTGTTCACATACTCTCAGTCTTGGGGACAACATGGCCAACTTTCCACACTTTCTGACAAAAAACAGGCAAACAAAACAAAACAAGACAAAACACTTTAAACAAATGTAAGTGGAAAGTTTCATAATTCTAACTGGATGGGATAGATTTTTCTCTCATAAAGCCAATTTCCCTGTTTCTATTAAACACGAAAATTATTCATTAGAATAGGACAGTTTTGAAAGCCATGCCTGAAAGCATGTGCCTTCTAGAGGTTTTATTTCTGTAATTTTTTCAGCAATAATAGCCTATTTGCATTTTCTACTGTACATATCCCAGATTCTCATGAAACAAGATATTTGGAATTTCTCTAAGAATAGCATTAGGAAAAATCAATTCAATTCAATTGTATGGCTTATGCTAATTTAGATGTAACTCCCATGTTCTTTGAAGTAGTTTTTGTTTATATTCATCAGGCAGAAATCCTTACATCTCCCCTTCCCTAAACACAAGAAACCTAGTTTCTAGGTATATTTATTTCACCACACCTGACCCTTTAATTTATCTGCATATTGTATCTTATCTAAGGAAGTGCTATCTCAGTAGCCCAAATCTATTAAGTGGTAAGATCAGGTTCTAGAAATGTAGGCTTCTTCCTTCATGGTGTTGAAAAACTATATAAAAATACTGCCTGATTGCTGAAAGATGCTTAGAAACACACTTACCCAGCTGAATTTACCTTTGAGAGTTAAAAGGATATAAATGAGAGACCAGTGGGGATTTCAACCCCCTCACCAGCTTGCATCCCTCAGCTGTTTTTAGATCTATCTCACAAAACAAGCATTTGGAGACCATAACCTCACCAGTGTACCTAAACAAGAAAAATAATGACCATAACATGCCACAAAAACTATAATAAAGGTGAAATGGCCATCTAATTGCACATCTGGCAATGGGAAGTGCGGAAAAGGAGAGAATGCTCAGAAGAGGTTAACATTTGCCTCTGCACCAAAAAAAAGTAGAGTGTGGTCTTAAAGAATCACTGGAAGAATTTGCAAAGCATTTTAGTCAACAAGCAATGCCATGAAGGAAATGATGCTAAAGGAAGAAAAAAAGAAAAAGAAAACAGAAAAGATTTTTTTTAAATTTAAACTAACAGAGCAGCTTTTCCTCTTGAGCTCTTCTCCAGAGGATTTGATTGAAACAAAGCATCACTGGCAGAAAAGCAGGATTTATTATTGCTTTACAGAATATTCAGTAAAATTGTAAAATTACTAGTGAATTTTAAAGAGGGTACAGAAATTCCAGGCAATCTTAAAATAGTGAGCCCCACTTAGATAAGCTGTAGTTTGGTTGCCCACTTTCTCTCTCTCCCATTTACATTTTATTGGGATATTTTCTTCCTCAGCATCTAAGCCCCTACAAGCATCCTTCCAAAAACTCATCACCAAAGTGTATGTAGTAAATTGGGACTAAGGGTCAATAAATAGCCACTAAGAAGATGGAAAAAGTATAAGAAGTTGGAAAAGAGACTGAAAAAGTTGAAATCAACAGGAGCAACCAGTTTGATAGCAGCATGTGAACACCAGCTGTGCAAAGTCGCAAAATTCAGTTTGTCAATCAGCAAGAATTTATACACCTGTTAACGTATAGACGATACTTTACTATTCTCTCCGAAATTTTAGCTTTATATGTTCAAAGAAAAAGTGAAAGATGTTTAGAATTGAACCGAAACATAAAGACCTAAATCCACATTATTTATCTCAAATAACTTTTAACATGGTTGTCTACTGATATAAAATTTTTTTCTCCAATTCTGCCATAGGGAAGGAAGAGAGAAATGGCAAATAATAAAATTAAGTCAACATAAAGCTGAATGGAACAAGATATTGTGTTTGTGAGTAAAATTCAAAGCCTACTGTGCACAAAGGGATAGTGGGTCCACAGCAGGACACCATTCTAGAGGCGAGCAGGTAATGGTGCTTCCAGAGTCTACCTGGTGGCTTCACCTTCCATCTGTCTAGCCATTTGTGCTTGCATTGGATAAAGAACTTCTAGATAGTCCTGAATGATAAACTCATAGGAAAGGGAGCAAAGGAAAAGAAATACCATTATCTTGGAGCCAATCTGAAAATACTGACCCAGTACCAGTTCTACCCAGAGAGCAAAAACAGTGGTTTTCTATCGTTCATTTCAGAAGACTGACAAGTTCCTTCTTTCTGTAAAATGCACCCTTTTCTCTGAGCTAAAACACTTATTTGCATATTGATCACATTAGAGGGTGGTCAACAAGTCTGAAAATACAGATGAATAAATTAGATGATATATGGAAGTTACAGTACAAAACATCATAAAATGACATTCTAGTTTTCCAGACTTTTTGATTCTCGTATTTTTAACAGCCTTCATTCTTAAACCCTTCCAATGAATACCATGATCATTTCCCCCTTAACACAACTTGTAATTATCCACAAATCTCTATAAATTCATTCTTATTTATTCTCCCAACAAGTTGTTTCCTGCCTTTGAAATTCTACCTTATATTTCCTCAATATTCCTGCTCTTATTCCCTGTCCTCTAAAATCATTTGATATTATAAGGCTAACTTCACACATAATATATTTCAATTCCTCACCTCCCTTGTTGGATACTATATATTAAGATGTTCTAAAAGACCATAAAATATCAATAGAAAATTATCCAGTTTTCCTTAGACATCACATTATTATTTTATTGGAATATCTAAACATTGCTAAGTCCCACACCCAAGTTCTAGTTTTGATAGATCATACTTGGCAATCCAAAAATTACAGTGTACAGTCGAGGAAGGATGTGGAGATGAGATACAGGGGAAAAAAGATTTGATAAATTATGACATCTCAGGAAGCCATAACCACACTTCATATTAGAACTAAGATGTTCTAATATAAAGTGATAATTATATGAGACTACGATGTAATTTTGAAAACTGCGACTTACTGGAGATGATATACATAATAATTTAAGAAGCCATCCATGGGGGGGTATATCAGGATTTTTTAAATGCATTATATTTAACCTGTCTTCTCATAGTAGAGACCCTTAGCCTACCCAAATATTTAAAATGAAAGGTCAATATTTACTATGTACTCCTGAAAATACACATGCTGTAATTCTCGTAATGAGAAAATAGTAGCATAATAACATAGCAGCATCTTCACAGAACAAGATATTCAAGTTTCACCACTTGGATTTTTAAAGTAATTGCATCCCCGCCCACTCTAGTATCCTCCCGATCAAGGCAGATCCTCATTTGCCTCAATATATACAATATAAGTAACTGTTATGCCCTAAATAAAAAACTGCACTGAGCTAAACAGTAACTTATGAATAAGATAACCGTCTGTAAATTGCTTTTTCCATTATTTATGTATTCAGCCTAAAATTTTACTTTGAAATAACGAAGAACATCTGACCAGTAGTGAAGAGGGCCAGAACTAAAATTCAAGAAACGCGTGTCCCCACTTCCACCATCCGCACTCACCATCTTGTCAATTCCACTGCCATACTCTGATGTTCATGTCAGTTCCCACCCCTGACAGGTTTCAAGGATCCCCTCCATCAATAGTGCCAACTTAAATGATAGCAAAGTCAGTACATCTTGCTGCACACATCTCAACTGTTTGGAAAAATTAAAAAATAAAAAATATAATACTCTTCCCTTCTCCAAAATGGGGATTCACACTTAAGAAGACCTTGAAGTTTCCAACCTCACTGAGTAACAGCACCAGCAGCAGCAGCACTCTAACCAACGTTTTCAGACCATGAACAAGCTTAAAAACAGCCTTAACTTGTGTTAAATCTTCCACACCTAGTAGTTTACTGTGTTGGTGTTGGTTTTTAATTACAGGCAAGTTCCATTAATGGGCAGTTCCAGTCTAATTAAGGAGGAAAGCAGGTCTGTGCTGTTGAGGACTCACGCCCTCAGTTCACAAAGGGCTTCTCAGCAATTCTTTAATCCTTTCCCCAGATTCAGTGTTTTCCCTCTTTCTCCAACTGCCTCTGCTTACTACACATCAGTTGTTTTCATTGGCTCTCATCTACTCCTTCCCTTTGAATTCAACCTTCTCTCCCTGTTGTTGTTTTCCTGGTGTAACATTTCAAATAAAGATCTCCACTGCTTTGGTGTTGCTTTATTTATTTCTCTTTCAATTTGCATGGTATAGAGTTTGGTGAAAGTAGAGTTCAATGACAGGCCATGGTAGAGAAAGCAGGATGTCTGATTTGGAGACCATATCTTCCTAGAGGATTTCTGAGAAGTTTATCAGAGGGCAGGAAATGTTAGGAGATGTTGGGGTGTTCTCCCCAAATCAGCTTTCCCTCGACCTATGAAGAGTGATGAGTCTCCTTAGGCATTGATACATTACTTCCTCCAGGATATTGGACTTGTGAGTGTCCACCAACCTCTGGCATGATATTAGGTCAGTGGTCCTTTAATGGGAGTGGGCTACTGAACCACTTGGAGGGCTTGCTAAACCCAGGTGGCTGGGCCCTACCCCTAGAGACATTGAAATGATAAATCTGGGGTGGGGCCTGAGGATTTGCCTTTCCAATATGCTCCTAAATGCTGCTGATCTGGACATCTTGGTCTGTGGACCACAGTCTTGCAGCGTGCAATAAACAGAAGAGCAAGAAAGAGGATTTACTTTTGAGAATAACTTGAATGTATTTATACTAGATGCTAGGAAAAAGAAAAAAAATAGACTGGAGAAACAAAGACATTGACATTTTAGAATTTTCCACTCTTCACTGAAATATTCTGGATTAATGCCAGGCTCTAATTTTTTGAGTGCTTGCTATTAGTCATGTGAACCAATCTGGTACCAGCCCTGTGGTTGCTGAACAGTCCTATTCTTCATAATTCCTTATGAACCATCTCTTAGATACACATTTATTTTCCCGAAGCCCTTTTCATTTTGATGGGTTTGTCATTCTCCCAGGCTATTTTCTGAAGGATCACTGTAGAATTTTGGATAGCCTCTCCAGGTATGAATATAACCATTGGAAGGTGAATGCAGAGGAGATGCAAATAGAAAAAAACAAAAACCAAAAAACTACATCAATCAGGTCTGGTAATCTGAGTGGCAGGAACTGATGGGCACTTTCTTCAGGGCCTCCTAAGATCAATTCCAGACTCATTACTTTGCTCAAGGATCATATTTCTGGGGTGGGTGGGGATTGATTCACGAAACTTGAGTCACATCACTACCACTTGGCCAAGAAAAGTAGAGTACCTTGATATATTGTCTGATGAAGACAGTATCCAATTGCAATGGCTGGTTCCCCAAAGTAAAACGAGTGTGCTGTCAGGAAAAGAATGACTAATGAATGTCGGGTAGATGAACAAAAGGAGTCCACTGCAGACTGAGTTGCTGCTTGGATTTAAACTCTGCCCAGGCACTAATAGCTGACAGAATCCCAGTGCTCATAAGAGTTCAGTGACTTTTTACTTAGGAAGAATGTCTATGTCAATCCCTGAGCTTTGCTCAATGATCAAATGTGATTTTTATTTCATTAAAAAAATAAAAACTATAACTCAATAAAAAAATGCTAAAAAAAAAGATTCCTCAATATTTCATTGGGACTAAATCTCTGATCTCTGAAATGATCATGGAAGTCTGGGTGGGAGTAAAAAAATCATTTATTAAGTAGCATTTCATTATTTAAGTTATTTATCTTTGTTTAACTGATTGGTTGAACTTCCATCAAAGTAGGATATCCAGGTTCTCTCCAGTCCAAGAAGAGTACAACATAAGTTAAAGGAATAGAACTAAAGTGGAAGTTTGTTACAATTAAACCATCTGAATGGTATGGAGTTTAGGATATGGGGCTGTTACTTCAGGCTAGGGCAGTACAAGAAAACAAAGGAAAATACATGTCTCACTGTATGTACTGAATAAAGAAATCCTAGGAGAGTGGAATAAACTTTTCTATGCTTATGTTTACCAATTTGCAGAATATTATGAAGAAATGTCAAGGTTGAGGGTAAAGAAAATGTGATGATTGAATCAGGGCTCAGAATTAATCAGCATCTCCAAAGTCAAGAATCACCTTAAAAGGTTATTAATTTGAGTATTAAGAAGATAAAAGGCTTAAGGGTTGAAACAAAGCAAGAAGTAAACTTCTATTTCAAATTAATACAGTAGAAAATAATTTTAATATGATATGTTTGTGAATAAAACAATCATAAAAAGTTTTGGAAAACAATGGAAAAGTTTTCCATTAATGTAAAAATTAATGAATTGAATATAGTCATAATATTAAAAAATGATCTCTTTTTGGGATATCCAATAAATATCTGGTCATAATTTGCCCCCAAATCAGCAAAATGTCACAAAAATATGTTCCAGAAATTTTACTCCCTAAAGATTTAAAAACAAATAATTCTAAAATTTGTACAGAAACACAAAAGACTCCAAATAGCCAAAGCAATCTTGAGAAAGAAGGATAAAACTGGAGGTATCATGCTCAATTTCAAATTATACTACAAAGTAATAGTAATCTAAACAGCATGGTACTGGAACATAAACAGGCACATAGGTCAATAGAACAGTATAGAGAGACTAGTAATAAACCCACATGCACACAGGCAATTAATCTATGACAAAAGAGGCAAGAATATACAATGAGGAAGAAAGACAGTCTCTTCAATAAATGGTGTTGGGAAAACTGGACAACTACATGCAACAGAATTTAGCTAGACCTTACACCATATGAAAAAATTAACTCAAAATGGCATAAAGACAAATGTAAGATCTGAAACCATAAGACTCCTAGAAGAAAATATAAGCAGTAGGCTCTCTGACATCCGTTTTAGCAGCATTTTTTGGATCTGTCTCCTCAGGCAAGGATATGAAAAGAAAAAATAAACAATTGGGAAGACATCAAACTGAAAAGCATTTGCAACAGGAAAGGAAACCATCAATAAAATGAAATAGCAGCCTGCTGAATAAGAGAAGATATTTGCAATATAAGAATAGATGATATGTCTGATAAAGGATTAATACCCAAAATATACAAAGAACTCAATATCAGAAAAATAATGCAATTCAAAAATGGGTAAAGGACCTAAATAGACATTTTCCAAAGAAGACATACAAATGGCTAACAGGCACATGAAAAGATGCAAAACATCACTAATCATCAAGGAAATGCAAATCAAACCTACAGTGAGATAACATCTCACACCTGTCAGAATGGTTATTATCAAAAATTCTATGTGTAACAAGTGTTGGTGAGGATGTGGAAAGAAGGGCATTCTTGTGCACTGTTGGTGGGAATATAAATTGGTACAACCACTGTGGAAGACAGTATGGATATTCCTAAAAAAACCAAAAAAACAAAAAAACAGAACCACTATATGACCCAGCAATTCCTCTTCTGGGTATTTATCTGAAGAAAACAGGAACACTAATTAGAAAAGATATATGCACTCCTATTTTCATTGCAGCACTATGTATAAAAGCCAAGATATGGAAGCAACCTAAGTGTCCATCAACAGATGAATGGATAAAGAAGATGTAGTGTACAATGAAATATTATTAAGACATGAAAAAGAATGAAATATGGCTATTTGTAACAACATGGATGGACCTGGAGTGTATTGTTCTAAGTGAGATAAGTCAGGCAGAGAAAGACAAATACTGTATGATTTCATTCATATGTGGAATCTAGTAAACAAAACTAATGAGCAAAGATAACAAAACAGAAACAGAGTCATAGGTTCAGAGAAGAAACGTGTAGTTGCCAGCAGGGAGACGGCGAGGAGGAAGAGAATAATAGTTGAGGGAGATTAAGAGGTATAAATCTCCAGTCACAAAGTAATCCACGGAGATGTAATGTACAGCAAAGGGAATATAGTCAATAACATTATAGTAATTTTGTATGGTGACAGATGGTAAGAAAACTTAGGGTGATCATTTTGTAATGAATGAAAATACTGAAGCACTATGTTGTCCTCCTGAAACTTAAAGTCAATTATACTTCAATAAATATAAAATAAATAAAACGAAATAATATTCAAAGCATTAAAAAAACAACCAAATACTAAAAAATTAGATGTGCATTCATGTTCACAGCAGCACTATTCACAATGGGCAAAGGGTAGAAACAGACCAAAGGCCCAACAGTGGATGAATGGATAAACAAATTGTGCTTTATACACACAACAAAAGATACAGCAGCCTTAAACAGGAATGAAGTACAGATACATGCTACAATGTGAATGAACCTTGAAAACAAGGTGCTAAGTGAAAGAAGCCAGATACAAAGGTTATAGATCACATAACTCCAATTTCTATGAACTATCCAGAATAGGTAAATGCATAGAGACAGAATGCAAACTAGTGTTGCCAGGGGCTAAGGGATGAAATGAGGAGCAGCTGCTTAACAAGTACAGGGTTTCCTTTGGAGGTGATGAAAGTTTTGGGGAACTAGACTGAGTTGGTGGTTGCACAATATTGTGAATGTACTAAATGCCACTGAATTGTTTCCTACAATAGTTAATTTTACAGCACTCCCAGTGAATGCCTCTCTTCCTTCATCCCACCAGTCCACGTCCTGCTCTTCTTTTAGAGTCAATTCAAATGTCATTTACTTTGTTAGACGTTCCTTGTTAATTCCAATCCCAAGTTAACTTTCACATTCTTTGAGTGTTTACGCTGTATTTTATATTTAGTCATTCAGTCAACAATTATTTACTAAGCACCCACTACATGTAGGGCACTGTGTTACAGGCTAGAGAAGCTCCTTATCAAAACAAATGGCAAGAATCATACAATTATATAATCCAATCAAAGAAGGCCTCGCATCAAATCAATAAAAGTGCTTTGATAAAAAGAAACATTCCTTGAGAACATACAAGGAAATAATCTGACTGAGACCTGGGGAGGATGGCCGTCAGGATAGAGTTCTCTTAATACATGTTTTATCATACACCCTCTTAATTATTAATGATTATAATTAGTTTTTCCAATTATATTATAAAGTAATGGAGCCATGAGTTTTTAAACACTAGAAAAGAAGGCCAGATACCATGCAAATTATCCTGCTCTTAAGTGATACTGAATGAATGGAAGAATGGCTGAATGATGGTGAAGAGATGGGTGGAGAAAAGTTTGCACTACCACCTAATAACTAATAACTGCAAGACTAGTTAACACTTTTATTCTTATGTTTTAAAAATTTAAGAATGTTTACATGCCATTTTTGATAGAAAGCTTTTTAATTAAAAAGGTTAAATTTTTCCCTTTAATAGATCTAACTGCCTTGGATATTTATTATTGGTAGTCCTACCAGGGAAATCTGACATAAAGCTGTTTTATTTTTATCATTACATGTTTGAAAATAAGCAAGTACTTTTAATTTAAATAAGAAAACTTAATAAAATTGATTTAACATAAAACTTTGTGAGTGGCAATTTAAAAAACTTATTTGAGTATTGGCTGACCTTTATTCATAATGGCTTGGCAGAAATATTTGTTAATGAGCAAAAAGAATTAAAATATTTGCAAAAATGTATTTGCTGACATAATACCTGAAATGCCTTGTTTCTATTTTAATTAATTACCCCCAAAGTATTTAATCCTGGAAAGAAAACCCTGTTTAGCCTTACCGGACTGTAAGACTACCCTAAATTTTAAAGTATTTTCTGATTCTAAAACAGTTATCAATTTATAAATGGAATCATGCAGTATCTCTTTAAACCAATCAATTATTCATTAAGTAATAAAAGGCTACTGATTGATATAAAAACATACATTGGATCTTATACAAAAAATGTGTAAAATGACCAAAAAGTTCAGAAAACTGACCAACAGAATTTGAAATAAAATTGAAAAAGAAGGCAAAACCTGGATCAATCCTGAGCAGAAAGTTCAAATACCCAGGCATTTGAGAATCTGGTTTTAATAGATACTTGATTTAGTATTTTTACAACAGTAAAGGTGACAAGCCAATAAAAATATTTGGCAATCCAATTTTTGCTGTACTGGAGCAACCAGGAACTCAACCAAAGGCAGATCTGATACACAGACCAAGTACATATCTGCCAAACATTAAAGCCAAAATGATTTGTAATTCACCGTGGAAAAAGCCATACAACCGTGGTTTTGCTATGAAATGGAAATTAGCAATTTAACCCAATTTCAAGGACAGAGTTCAAATATAAAGAATAAACAACTCACATCAGCAAAGTATTTTTTATTCCAAATTTTTTTTGCATAACTAAAAAAAAGCGAAAGAGAGTAACTCATTCCTCAGTTCACTGGCTAAAATGTAAATAATACAGCAAGGAAGAAAGCTAGATGATGTGGCATTGGTATTAAAATATCACCAAACATAAGATGCCGTATAATAAATGTTCCCTTTAAAATTATCTGAAGGAGTATTCAAAGTACTAGGTACACAAAAAGGATGTAATTTTTAATGTTTAATGGTGTTTTGGGCTTCATTAATGTAGTTTACGTGAAACTCATTCATATTACTCTAGTTTCCATTTATAGAAAACAATTATTTGAATCTGTCAGAAAAAGTTCTGTTTTCCTTTTGAATACCGGGGGATAATAGCAAATCCATTTTCCCTTTCTCCATCTTTCCTTCCTAAAATCAGAGATAAGCTTGATCGAGTTGTAAATGTAAACCACACAGCTATATCTAAGGTGAAACTCATGACACACCTAACTTCTCAAATCTCTTAGGTTTGGTTTTCTACAGTCCATTATTGGGGGAGGACTCATTGTATTTTCTATAGAAAGTCATTAGTGTATTTTTAGCTGGTTTCTGTCCACTAACCCCTGAACATCAAGGCTAACTTGGGGAAGGATATAGAAAAAGGTGCTATTCTTAAAATATACACCAAGCATCAAAATATATACCAAAGCAAGAATCATCTGGGCAAAAATCATCTCTCATATTCTTATATTCATGCAAACACTTTAAGGCCAAAGCCATCTTTAAAAGATGGATTCTTTTAAATAGTCATTTAGTTCACTTTTATATTTTTATATATCGTTCAAGGATGTTCAACATGGGGCCCCTGAGAGACTAAATAATCATTCATGCATGTATCAAATATTTAGTCAGCAGCAACTGTGAGCAAAAGTGCTATTAAGGGTAGAGTGATGCAAGACACGGTGTCTCTCAGTTGTTTCCTAACTGAAAGGGAAGCTAAGATAAGAACCTTTTCACTTAGAAATCATGAAAAAGTGAAGATGAACGTCTCTGATGTGCTCAGGGAGATTCACCCCCCAGAGGCCAAGGAATGAACAAGTTAGGACATCAGGGGAAGCTCTTAGTTCTTCTAGGCAATGAACTGAAGTCTTCAGGAGCAAGTCACACAAGGCCTGTCAGGTTGTTGTATTAGTAACATTGAAACTCAAGAGAGAAAAATTTAAGTTTTATATAGAGTTTTCCAAATTGGATGGAGCACACTATTTATTTTTTTACAGTCTTAGTGAAATAAAGTATCTCAAGTTCTATTTTTATTCATCAAAGAAAGAAAATGAAAAAAAACATATTAATGCATTCTAATGCTCTGAGAATCAGTACTGCATGTATACAGTGTCAAAATAAAAATTTTGAAATCATGGGAAAAACAAATATCCCCCTCTCCGTTTGGATGTATGTTTGTATGAGAGAGATACAAATAAATCAGGAGGATGTGAAGTTTTTAAATAGGACAGGAAATTAAAATTCATAGATAATTAATTTTAAAATCTATTAAATGTCTAAAACCACTTCCAGTTAAAGTTTAGTTTTTGTTCACAAAGACAGTATGTTTAACGTATGTTATTATATAAATTATATATACAGTATTACATATATATACACATACACACACACACACACACACTCACACTCACACAGCATGCTATGTAATTATGAAAGTGAGGGAAGGAACGAACAATTACTGAGTAATGTCTATGTGACAGAAACTCTGCCAAGTTGCTGTCATATATTAAGTTCATTGAGTTCTAAGCACCACACTTTGAGTTAGGGTATCATATCAGTTTTTGGTTGTGGGAACTAAGACTCTGTAAGGTTAAATATTCTACCAGGGTCCATTATGGAAAAGAGTATGGAGAGTCCTCAAAAAACTGAAACTATGATCCAGCAATCCCACTCCTAGGCACATACCATAGAGAACCTTAATTTAAAAAGATATATGCACCCCAATGTTCATAGCAGCACTATGTACAATAGCCAAGACATGGAAATAACCTAAATGTCCAACGACAGATGACTGGATAAAGAAGTTGTGGTATATTTATACAATGGAATACTACTCAGCCATAAAAAATAATAAAATGCTATTTGCAGCAACATGGATGGACCTGGAGATTGTCATCCTAAGTGAAGTAGGCCAGAAAGAGAAAGAAAAATACTGTATGATACCACTTACATGTGGAATCTAAAAAAAGAGACAAACTTATTTACAAAACAGAAACAGACTCACAGACATAGAAAACAAACTTATGGTTACCAGAGGGAAGGGGGTGGGAAAGGATAAATTGGGAGTTCAAGATTTGCAGATACTAATATATATAAAATAGATAAATCAGTTCATACTGTATAGCACAGGGAACTATATTCAATATCTTGTAGTAACTTATGGTTAAAAATATGAAAGTGAATGTATGTATGTTCCTATATGACTGAAGTATTGTGCTGTACACCAGAAATTGACACAACATTTTAAACTGTAAACTGACTATACTTCAACAAAAATATATTTTAAAAAAATATATTGTACCAGGATCAGAATGGATGGATTAGAATCTGAATTCAACAATATATATATTTTTTCAGATTCTAATGCTTAGGTAGGCAATGGAAAGAAACATATAATTTCTGGTGAGAAAAGATTATGGTCATGTTTTCCCCTAACTGCCTCTTTAATAAAATCACAGAATCTACTGCAGATAATGGTAATGTTCTAAAAAGTGTGAGGAGTTTTCTGGATGAACAAGAAAAATTTAAAAAGAAAGAAAAGGTTAATGAATGCTAGTTTCTACCTTCCCTAAAAAGCATAGAAATAAATGAGGAGTTTTCTATTATGTGTTTTATCTCATAAATCTGTGTCCATTAAAAAGCAGATCTTATAAATCATTCCCCAATTAATTCTTCACCACTCATTCTGGTATAAACTCAGATATGTAGGCCACTTCAACAAATGCCAGACAAATGCTATTACTTGTCATTTAAAAGTAAAGTTACCTAATCACTTTTAAATAAAATTATAAATTCTTTATAGCCTATAGTAGCCAATATTGTACTTAAAAACAGTAAGAAAAATGCCTATTTTCTTTGTTAATAAATAGTAGAAAACTAAGGCTAATCTCAGACCAATAACTTTTGGGGGCCAAATGCTCTAGTTATTTTATCAGTATTTGGTAACCATCAAAGCTTTACATTCCCTCAAGAAAAATATGAGCCCCAAGAACATCAGACCATTGTATACTCACTAGAATCCATTTACTTTATGCCATGGTATCAAGCACTTTCCTACAACAACAGCCAGACCGAAGTTGGTGTGATTTGCAGCTTTGAATACCTCAGTTTATTAGCTATGGGAGTTGAGTTCCATGTTCCATTTCTGCTTTGGGAACAGTTTCATTTCTAAAGCCCACCCATAAATACAGGCAGTCCCTTCCTGCTTACCCCCTTCCCTTCTGGCCTGTGCCTCTGCACAGCTGGCCAAATTGAATCCTCGTAGTGGCTGCCAAGTTCAAGGCCTCAAAAGCCATCTTGTGACAATACTATTAACGTTTCATGGAAGTACAAGTCCACTATTATTAAACTATTATTCACCCATAGTTTATGTTTTAACTGTTAAAATCTCTCAAAGCAAATGGATGTGATAGTGAGAACGATGCCTGTTAGCACATTAATCTTCTCATGTCATTCATTTTTGATTCTGAGCATTCACTGAGATTACTGTTGAGATTCTGGAAGAATCATGTAATACAATTGCATGAAAATACTAAGTACAGGTAATGAAAAACATAATTATCTATATTCATTTAATATTCTAAAATATACATTATATATACAGAAACAGGTATACACAAATAAACTTTGTGACACTGAGTATAATGACGAGAAGTCTGTGTTCTGACATGAGACCAAGAGATGTAAATTATTATCTCTAGCACTTGCTAGTATATAAACATGGGAAGTTTATTAGCCTTTTAGTACTTTACTTTCTTGTTTGATTTAAAAAAATAAAAAAAATAATAGTCTAAGATAAGAATAAAATAGGAGAGTGAATGTAAAGAATTTAACACTGTGTGTGATGCACATTAAGAGCTCATTTAATGTTAGATGCTGTCACCATCAGGAGCATCATCACCACCAGGGGAGCAATAAATCTTCTTAGTATTTATCATCAGCCATAGCAAATAAACCTTGGTTCAGTCACATTCTGACATAAAAGTTATAATTAGACAATAATTCTTAATAAAGGACCCTATTGACTAAGGTCTTTAAAATCGCGTTCAATGGTTTATCCAGTTTACTTCATGAACAGGAAAGCTAATCAAAGCATTTAGCATAAATTAATAATTCAATAAAGCAAAGGAGGCTCAAAAGTTGTATTTGTAGTAGATTGTAACAATAAAGAGAATTAAAAACATACCCCAAGTATATAATGAAATATAGTCAGATCATAATTTTTAAATCAGTTTCACATGCACATACATCTATATACTGAGAACCCACAAACGTGCTTTTATTGAAGGCCACACGTAAACAATAGATTATAGAAAAAAAAAATAAAAATCCTAACACTTTGATTAATACTCTTACTAGTCTGATACTTGCTACCCAGGTAAGCTGAGCTCTCTGGGCTTCATTCTTCTTACTTGTAAAACGAGGACAATAATGTATATATTCCATAAATATTTTGTAAATGAAATAAAAACCAAGAGATACTGTTTATTTCACATCTAGTCCATTTGTGCTGAGTGCTGTACATGCATCATCTCCATTCTACACACAGTATGAAAAATGACTATTATTTTCATTTTATAGTAAAAGAAGTTGAAAATGCGTTCCAAGGTCACACGTCTTAGATGAAAGGAAGCCAGTACTCAAATCCAAATATATCTGAGCTTGCTGCATTGTGCACTGGAAAGTATAAAGGTTCACGTTAAAATGACATGGTTTTAGATGCTGGCAAGATCAGTCTTCTAGATCAATAGCTCAGTGGTTAACTGATTTCAGCTTGGGGACTATTAGAGGTGAAGTGATCTTAAAAACCACCTAGTTTAAATAACAATAAGAAAATGGAGTCCCTAAGGAGTTCACTTAATTGCCCAAGATTTTACTGATAGTTTGAAAAGAAGACTCGATTATGATCAGACTCCTGACCTTAAGTTCAGTGTTTTTCTTCTATAATAAGTTGAAAGCCACAATTCTACAACTTAGCTACCTTAACTATTTCTTGTATCTTGTGTTTAAGGTGTTATCATTTCTCTTTTAAATTTTAGACAAAATACTACCTTCTCAATGAAAACTTCCTGATTTCAATATAAAATTACCTAATTCTTTTTAGAATTCCTCTATTGTTGGTTTTTCCTTCATAAGATTAACTATTAGCTTTAATTATTTTACTTATTCATTCATTTCATTCCGTTACTGTCTGGGTTTTCTCAGTATAATATAAGTTCATGGAGGGCAGCCTTATCTGATGTGTGTGGGTGGGGACAGCTTGGCATTAGCAAGGCTCAAGAAAGGTTTTATCTTCCGAGGGTAACTAAACATATGGGACCATAGGTAGCCTTTCCAAAGATTCTTGCACTGGAATTAGAGAAAAGAACTAGCCAAGAGCCAGCAGATTTGAAGGGCCACAGTAATTATGTCCACTGAGAGACATGCCTCTTTGTAGTAACTGGTGGGGAGTGATAATTTGATGTCTAAACTCCCTTTTATACCAGTCTGGCGTTTTTAGAAACAGATGCCAAGACAGGATTAAATGTGCTAAGATTTTACTAAGGGAAACAATGATGAAAGAAAATATGGAGTGAAGCTTAAAAGGTTGTGATCACCTTCAGACTGTAACACCAGGCTGATCCCAATAAAGGAGAGAGGGAAGGACCATTAGGAGTGAAAGTGCCTTAGGCCGCTAGGCAATCAAGACACAGTTCAGCAAGGTTGTAAGACCTTGAACCAATGCTGCCCATCAAAGGAATCCCAGGTCTTCCAAGAACAGGCCTGCCTTAATATCCCTGCTGTGCTTAGTAACTGGCTGGGAGCAGCCCCCTAGGGAAGTTTGTGTCAATGTGGCGATGGGCTCAGGGCAGGGCAGCAGAGGCTTTGGTTCAATGATGCTCCCTCTAGCTTGTGGTCTGATAGATGTATTCTCATGGCCACAATGACCCATATCCTATGCCTCATCCTACATGATATTTAGGTACCATGGTTGGTGGGTGTATGAGAGGGGCCCTAAAAAAGGCTGAAGATTAGTGTTTTGCCAGCCTGACAGGAGGTTGGTTAACGTAACAATTAAAATGAATTATGAAACAGAGACTGTTTCATTGCTTGTCACCTGCATTTGTGAGCTGAGCTTTATATCTGCTGCACGTAGGAGGATAAAGAATTCCAAACAGAGGGAAAAGCAGATCGTCCAGAGATTAAAAAAAAAAAAAAGACAATTTGGAGGAATAGGAAGAAAATAAGTCTGGCAGTAGCATACAAAGTGAGAGTGATACTAATGTTAGATGACGTTGATGAAAAAATATAAAATGCTTCGTGCTTAGGTGGCTTGGAGAGCAGCACATAGAGATGCGAGTCTCTGCCACATGGTGTGGGAAGCCACGGATACCCATTACCCTTTGTCAGCCTCAGCTCCTCTGATGAACACAGGAATAATACAGCACCTATGTTGTATGGGAGTTATGAGGATTAAATGAGACAATATGTTTAAAGCACTCATAGTAAGTTTCTAAGAGCTAACCTGTTTAATTTCATCAGAGAAGCTGTTCCATAATGCAAGGAAAATACCCTCTTTGATCATTAGAGTCAAGCCATAAGGATGAGTCAGAAGGAAGGGATGACAAAATGAAAGGAAAGCCTTCTTATTATCCTATAGGAACTAAGAAAACACCAAACTGAGGTCAAGGTTCTTGCCTTTTTCTCTCCCTTCCTTTTCCTCCTCCTTTAGAGGAAGACACTGAACGGGTATATGGGGAGAAGGGAGTGGCAGAGAGGAATGCCTTTACTATGAGCTCAGTGGAGGAAAGCAGAAAGGTAAGGCAAACTTCAGTTAGCAGAGGTTGCCTGAGTGGAGCGGTCAGGCATAAAGGCTTGAGTTTTCACTCCTGAGTATTCTTACAACTTTAGATACTGACCTGAGTCACTCGGTCACTCGGTGGTGAATCCCATGTGCTGAGATAAATGTGCAGGATCTCAAACTCTACAGAGGATGTTGCAAAGCCTCAAAGGCCAGCAAGCCCCTAAAACCAGCAAAACCTTATCAACTGGAGGACAAAGGTGGGCCCCCCCAAAGTCAGACTGCAAATTACACTAGGAGCTGTTCCTAGCTGCAAAGACCAGCAACCAGGTGCACAAGGGTAATCAGCCCGGGGCCAGAGCAAACAGAAGCTTCAGAAGCCAAGAACCTCATCTCTTTACCCACAGATTATGCAAGTCACTTATACCTCAACACTTTATATCCAGACCAGTCTAGGACAGAAGCATAAAATGGGGCAGATGCCTGAACCCAAGACTGAATGTGTTCTCCTGGAGATGCAAAGCATCACGTAAAGAACCATTTTATATACGTCATCTATTTTTTCTGGTGAGTCAGAAGACGTGGACCTTTGTGAATTGCACCAGCTCAGTTTAAGAAAGCATGTGTCTCCTGTGCATCTCAGCTGGAGTGTGAGAAAATCTGCTATCATTTCCTTTATGGTGATTCATATTACAAATGACAGCAGGGGCCCAGAGAGAGGCTTGTAACTGGTGGTGTGAGCTTATGTGGTAGTAAGTTAAGTAACAGAAGTTTCTGAGAGGGAGAATCTGCAAAACAGACTTGCTGAAACTTGAAAGGTTAATGGGTCACTTGGAAGACACAGGGCAGATGAAAAGAAAGGTATTCTAGAGAGCGAGAACAGGAGGAGAAAGCTAGGCAGTGGGTACCAGAAAAAAAAAGTACTAAGGAAAATAAAGTAGTTCAAAAACAGCTAAAGGGTACAAGGTCAGGGAAAAGAGGGACTAATGACTAATAAACCAAGTGATGATGCAGGGATGAGGCAGCTGAAGAAGAGCTGGTGAGAAATTGGAAAACTTCAATGGGGAGCGAAATGATAATCAGATGTTTATTCCAGGAAATTCCACTCTGGCAGAGAAGTGGAATATTTATTGGAAGGACTTGAGATCAGAGTGAGGAAAATAGGTTAGCTGGAATAGTCCAAGCAAGAGATGGGTAGAGCCTGAAGTGAGGCAGTGATAAAGGGAATGGAAAGGAGAGGATGGACTATAGGTATGTTAAGTAAGTAGAATAGTCATGACTCTGCTCCTGGATTACTGGGGATGGGGAAGGAGGTAAGAGGGACACTTCTACCATGGCTTCCAGTACTCTGGTTGGGAAGGTGGTCTAGAAAGGGATGGAAGGTGAGGGAAAGAAAGGGCAGGATTGAGTTTGGGGAGCTAGGAAACAGACAAGATAGTGAGTTCGGTTAGGAGGCAAAAATCAAGTTTTGTTTTGTCTTCATTTTGCTATGGTTTGAATCTACTGTAAGAATTTAATCTCATGGAATCTCAATTACTGTGTCTTAGAAATGGAAATCCTATTATTTAACCATCCTGAATGCAATAGTCAGGCCTGGAATCTCTACAAATTCTACATAATAGAAGGAAGGAGAAGGAAAAGGGGGGTGGGAAGGAGGAGGAGGAAGAGGAAACACCTGAAAAACTCTGTGTTTAAAAAAAACAAACCCTAACTAACTGCTTTCAAGAATATTCCATGTGTAAAACTCATTAAGTCAAAGTGTATCAAAAGACTGTTGACTTTTAGAGCTGAAAGCCATGTTAGAGATCATGCAACTCAAGGTAGCACTTTTATAGATGAGGCAGCAGAGGTACAGAGGGGTTAAGAAACCTGGCCAAGATCACACACAGCACCCATCACAGGATCGTTCTTTCCAGTGTGCTACGTTGTGGCCCTTGTTCACCACAATCAGCACTGACTTTAAGGTAAAAACTATCACAGACTGACAATTGAACAGAGCACATTTTTACCTGTTGCATTTCTTTCTAACATCCAGGATTTCTAATTTTACTAGCAACATCTCAACATCATTCTGGATAACTCTAATAACAGTAAGAAAGTTGCATATATACATGTGATAACACTCCCATAAAGTCCACAATAAAGACATTATACAGGTCTAATGATACTACAATCCCGTGAGGGTTTATCCATATTTTTATAGGTGAAAACACAAAGGCATGGTGATGTTAAATGTCTTACCCATGGTCACAGAGCTAGTTATTTGTGAGTTCAGGACTGGGACATGAGTAAGCTAGCTCCAGAATCTTGAACGCTATAATATAATGTGTCTCAATTCTCTCTCTCTCTCTCTCTCTCTCTCTCTGGCTCAATCTCCTTTCTTTCTTTCTTTTTTTGGTCTCAAAATAACAGGGCTAATAAAACACTTTAATAATACTGAAAATATTTTCAAACATGTTGCCATTTAAATCTAGATCTAATCATTAACAAGATAAATCCATGAATAATTTAAAAATGTTTATATCTGTAGAACTATCAAACTGCACATTCCATATTAACTTTATGATGATCTACCAAACAATCTTAGTAAGTCACATTTACACAAAATTAACAGTTACCAAAAACTTGCTAAATAACAAAGAAGATTATTTTTAAAAACTGCTTAGCTAAAGTTCAAGGAATCGCTACTAGGTGAAGACTTATGAATTCAGATCCATTAGACAACAAACACATCATAAAGGAAACAACACCTTAAATACATAAATATGTTGGTCCATCAGTGTTTGGACCTAAGCTCCCATCTGAGCAATTGCTGCTGGTCTTAAAGAACAGGTGGGACATGTGAGACACCCAAACAAGAACTGTTTCTCTACATTGTCACTGGCATCCATCGGCCCTTCAACCTCAGGATGCCACTGTCCAAGCAGATGAGAGGACACAGGGAGTGCTCTTCAAGCAACTTCAGATAATAAGTAGCTCTCAAACATCAAAGCTCTTCATCTGGGATATTTCTAAACAATGGGGAACAATAGAAGGAATTCAAGCAGAGAAATGGCATGGCGGAAGTGAGGGTAATGTGCCCTGAGAGATGGAAGGCCAAGACATCCTTCAGAAGAACAATGTGACACTCTGTGACCTCAATTCCACTGATGGTAGGATTGGGGAAGAGAGACCCTGAGCAGTCAGAAGTGATAAAGCTGCTGATGTGGGGTTAGGAAAAAGGGAAGAGTTAAAGACTCAGGGATTTCTTCTACGTGGTCCTTCCATCTGGAACCCCGACTCTCAACATCAGCTTTAATAGGACCTTTTTGCAGAGTTCCACCTTCTCTGCTGGCTCCATCTGAACTGTTTCAAAATGTTACAAGAAATTATACTTATTATTTGAACTGTTGACATACTGCCCAAATGAACAAAAATATTTTATTTGGCCCACTGTACAAAAAAATAGAATGATGTTTCAAAAACATTCTCTTTAAATTAGCCCAGTGTTACAAAGACAAAAAAAAAAAAAGTCATTTGGGTTTTAACATATGAGCAACATTAAAATGACATATGAAGAATATTAAAATACATGTATAATAGTCACCATTTGGAAATGATAACAGGCAAAGAGGTATATGATGAACAATCCAAAAATATAAAGCTTCAACTCAGGAAAAAAGACCAAATAAAATAATAACCAGCATTCTCTTATTTCACTATAATCAGGAGTATCTTATTCTCTATCATACTTCTTGAAAAGAAGTGAGTAGTACCACACAGCAGTTAGGATCATAGCAAAATAGACATTTTCAATTATTTTTGAGAAATGACTAAAATAGGGATTCTTTTAAGAGGCACTATTTGGCAAAAATCTCAACTTGCAATGATTTTTATTGGAAAGATTTCACGGGCTCCCACAGTTTAGGTGAGAGAATTTGATCCCAAGCCCCAAGCCAAAATTCTTATAAATCAACACTCATCAAAAAAGATCATTCAGCTCCTGCTAAGCCTTAACATGTTTAAGGTTTAACATGACAAACATCTCCTCATCTCAGTATACACAGACTCTGTTACTAAGGGATTTGGAAGGAGGGATGACCACAGGTCTCTTGGGTTTCCAAAGTATGTACTTAGCAAATTGCTCCCTGATAAAAGGTATCTTGAAGCTACTATAGAAACCCACCATTATTTCTGATGGGGGTCAGGGTAGGCTGCCCCCAAAATGTCACCTTGGCATATTGATGATTTTTGAATTCAAGCTACTTAAGAAACAGCCAGTACAAAAGAACACTCTGATCCTCCTGTCTCCCTGAAAGCAGGAAATGAATCTCCCATGTGAAAGATACCCTTTCTGTATCAGAAGGTAGAAAGAGGCAACCTTATCATCAGAGATAGAGAATTTAAAGCCAAGAAGGCTCTATCAACAAACCTTGTTACTTCTACACCAATTTACTACCGTAAGCCCAAACTTCTTTGTATTGTCAATTCTTCACAAATTTATTGTTTCTTTGTCTAAAAGATATACAAGTTACCGTTGTGGTCACTTCTTTGAATCTCATATTTCTATAAGCTCCTGTACATTCAAATTTAAATTTGTGGAGTTTTTTTCTCCTATTAATCTGTCTTGATTCAATTTAATTATTAGACCAGCCAAAGAACTAGAGAGAAAGAAAGGAAAAGTCTTCCCTTTCTACATTCCTTTCATCAGTAAGGTGATGGAGGAAGCAGCCCACATGTACCCAGCACTCCCACTCCCGGAATATCACCATGCTTACAAACAAGGTAGGAATTGTCCCAAGGCTTTGTGCTTCTACTCATAAACATTCTCATCCTGTTATTTGGAATGTCTTCTTGCTTGTTTCTCCATTAACCCTGCAAGGATCAGTTCAGTTTCTATCTCTCCCTTGAACCTACATCCAAAACATCAATGTGTTATCAGTACTGGGATTTGTCTTCCAGAAGCTTATCTTCTTTGTCTCTTTACCCTCATTAGTTCCCTTCCCCTGCTTCCTACATTTTTATGTATATGTCTAACTTGCAAAGGTTAATAGAAGGGATAAAGAGCCATCATTCCCTTCTGTCCAGACTGGTGAAGTCCTCTAATAGATTCTTTGGACAACTCATTGCTGTAGACTCCTAAAAACTCTCTCCTAGCCTTGTCACCTCAACAAATTCATTCTGGGCTCAATTCTACAGGCTTTCCATCTCCTTTAGTTTCTTCTTTGCTTTTGGTTGCCTTTCTCTAGATTCTTTCTCTCTACATTGAGAATTCTGTTGCACATTCTTCTAAATGGCTTTGGTTTATGTTTCTCTCCATGAGATCACTGGACTCCCTGCTCAGGCTAGTGTTTTAATTCATTTGTCAATAAGCTAGATCCATCGAGGACAGTTTCTACTTCTCTGGGAGGGAGGAAATGTTACATCTCCATCCTCAATGGAAGAGAGTACTTGTGATGAAGTTAATGGTACTGCCATCTGTCTCTTTAGCACGATCATAGCTACTGCTCAGAGCGCTGTTATTGAGTGGCAGGTACTAGCTTAAACATTTTAGGTACATAATTCTTTTTGATCCTTAGAATGACTCAAATAAATTGGCATTACTGTTCTTCATTTACTGATGAGAAAACTGAAGGTGAAAGGCATTATGTACTATACAAGTTCATGCAGCTTGTGCATGGCAGAGTCAGGATGGAAACCCAAGTCACTCTGATCCCACAGTCCATGGTTTGAATCACTATACTGTAACTCCAATCTGCCCCCAACACATAGACTCATGAAAAATAGCAACAACCCTTAATCTGGCAATTGAGCCCTCCATAACTTGCCTCCAATTTGCCTTTCCAGAGGAGTCCTCTCTCCCTCTGCCCTTATGCTTTCTTCTCAGCCACATGGAATCTGAACTCCAGACAAACTGAAATGCATACATCCACAAATAAGCCATATGTCTTATGCCATAGATGGCCATCCTTTAATTAACGCAGTTTCCTCTAATGTAAAACATTCTTACCCTTATAAACTCCATTTTCAGTCCTATTGATTTCCTACAACACAGATCAAATGCACCCTTTTCCATGAAGCCTACCCCACTCCCTCACTTTAAGAAGTGGCCCCTTACTTTAATTCCTGTAACTCTTTATTTACTCTCTACATAATCTACATCCCTCCAGTCCAACTAGATGTTGAGTTCCTTGGAGGCTCACACTGCGGTCTTCTCTTCTCTACACACCCTCTGTGCACCACACTCTTCTGTGGTAGGTTCAACTGTTGGATTCACCTAAGTGTGATTCTGCCCAGTCATATTCCCGGTACCTCTGGAGGGAAGGGAATATGGGTGCCAGATGCTGGCAGTCAGAGGCTACCGAATGTGCACTTTCTCGTTTTCTTTCACAATTGCAATCTCCGTCTGAGGAGGTTCTCCTACCAGGCTTGGGAAGGTCATGTGCTTACACTTTACAAGTACAAAGGAGACAGCTGGTTCCAACAGTCCTAATAAGTAAAACATTAAGCAGCAGATGGAATCTATCACCAAAACTGCAGTTAATACACCATCTTTTAAAATGGCACCCTTAATATTATAAATTGAAAAACAATCATAGATAGAGTCAATGGTATAAATGAAAATAAAAAGTATGTTCCAAGGATAACTTGTGATGGGCTGCTTAACAACATAATGAGAAAAACAATTGCTAAGGAAGTGCTTCTTCCCATGCTCCCTCCCACCTCCACCTCACCTCCAGAGAGCCCGTGAACACTGCCTGGGACATTGCATCAGCATCTGCTCCATTTTCACACTAAGATGGAAAAGATAACTTTACAAATAAAAACTGGGAAAAATTAAAGTCTGCTGTCAAATGCAGAAAGCTCAACTAAGTAATAAATATTCTAGAATGATAGCAACATGTAACTTGGTAAGCTTTAATTCATGAAGCAAGTTTCCATTTTAAAATTTATTTGAATCACAGCTTTTCCAGCTAAACTGATCTTCATCATTATCTGGTGCAGTGCATTTTTTTAAACCATATTTTTAAGGAAACAGAAGAATTTCATCAAAAAAAAAAGGAAATAAGAAGAAACAAAAACACAAATTTCATGAGGAATCTCAACATGTTGCTTAGGTTAAAGGAATGCATAGACAACCAGAGCTCTATAACATGACACCATCTTCATCACCAAACTTCTCTAGAAGCAACCTTTAGACTCCTATGGATCTAAAGAAACTACTATTAGTGAATTGCTTTCATTTTGCAAATGAAAGATGTGGCACAAAATGATCACGGAAGCCTCCTAGCATTTGCATCTTTATGTAAAAGCCTTCTATTAAGTGTGTATGGAAAATGTGACTTGCTTCTATAGCAAAGGTAATGAGATGTCATTCCGAGGATTACATTATATCATGCAAAACTTTCCTTGCTAGCCAACCTGCCCGTCTCTCTCTCCCCTTCTTCACTTTGAAGAAGCAAAATGCCATGAATTTTGTAGCCACAATTGAATATTGCCAAGAATCATGCAAGTGGAGGATGCAGATGCTTCCATAGTTAAGCTTCTGGAAGAAAACACAGTCGTGGTCAACACACTGATTGCAATAGAGCTGAAGCAGACCTCTGACCCATATAAACTGAGATAAATAACTGTGTGTTGTTTAAAGGCACTAAGTGTATGGTAATTGTTACACAGTATTGAAAACTCAAAGAAATGACATCCATAAAATATATCTAATCCAGAGCCAAAGATAAAACCCATTTTTTTAACTGATGTATAGTCAATTTATAATATTCATAGCAGCACTATTTACAATAGCCAAGACATGGAAACAACCTAAATGTCCATCGACAGATGACTGGATAAAGAAGTTGTGATATATATATGTAATATGTATATAGATACACATGTGTATTACATATGTATATACACACACAATGGAACACTTCTCGGCTATAAAAAAGAATGAAATAATGCCATTTGCAGCAACATGGATAGACCTAGAGATGATGGTGCTAAGTGAAGTAACACAGAGAAAGACACATATCATATGATATCACTTATCTGTGGAATCTTCAAAAAATGACAGAAATAACTTATTTACAAAACAGAAACAAACTCACAGACATAGAAAACAAACTCATGGTTGCCAGTGGGGAAAGGTGAGGGAGGGATAAATTAGGAGTTCGGGATTTGCAGATAGAACCTACTTCTTATGGTTAGAATTTTCTACCTCCTTGCGGCCCCCAAGAAAATGAATGTAACCAAGATGGCCTTGAAGATGCCCCCAGTGTCACTAAACTTTAGGCCAGTTTCTTCCTGACTTTTGCCCTGTGTCTTCTCTTTTCTTAGAGAATTTACTTTTAAAAGTTGTAATTGTAAATTCTTTCTCTGCCCCTTTGAGATATAAATCTTTCCCCAGCCTCTGGCTCATTCTACTACATAGGAAATCCTTCTCAAGGACATAGGAACCATATCTTTAAAATTTAATAATTAAAAAAGACTGAGCCTCAAATCCCCAGTCTCTGAGGGAGGGTCGGAATCTAAATTAGATAACCTGCCACATCGCAAACACATTGACCAAACTCCCCATAAATGTCTTCCAGACTTTTCCACCAGCTCATCTTAGCACTTAAAAAGAAATTCTACTGCCTTTTGGTTCAGCAGAATTAAAACACTTTCTTCTACTGTATAATCTTGAAATTTATTCCAACAGTCTTAACCCCTATTGCAATAGCCATGAATAGTAACATCTTCCTTGTCTGTTTTAACTCCACCCAGTGTTTGCCCAGTTCCAGGAGGTATCATTCATACTTTATTCCCATTGAACTTCATGGAGTTGTGCAACACGGTGGTCCTACTGTACATACTAGTTTTTTTTACCAAAGAGTAGTTTAAGAAGTTGAAAATCATCTTCTTCAGCAGTCCTGGATGATCTAAGTATATTCAAGTTATACAGAACTCAACTTCAAGATACAGGTGTCTTGGAGTATTGCGGGTTCAGTTCCAGACCACTCCAATAAAGATGAAGCAAATATCGCAATAAAGAGAATCACGTAAATTTTTTTTGGTTTCCCAGTGTATATGAAAGTCATGTTCATACTATACTGTGGTCTCTTCAGTGTGCAATAGCATTATGTCTAAAATAACAATGTATATATCTTAATCAAAAAGATTTTATTGCTAAAAATGCTAACCATCACCGGAGCCTTCAGTCAATCATAGAGTTTTTGCAATAGTAACATCAAAGATCACTGATCACAGAGCAACATAACAAACACAATAATAATGAAAGTTTGAAATATTGTGAGACTGACCAAAATGTGACATAGAGATATGAGGTGAGCAAATGGTGTTGGAAAAATGGAACCGGTAGATTTGCTCAACACAAGGTTGCCAGAAACCTACAATCTGTAAAAAATAAAAATGAAAACAACAACAACAAAAAAACTCAAAACAAAAGACAGTATCTGTGAAGAGCACTAAAGCGAAGCACAAGGCATGCCTGTATGCCGATCTTACTGGAATGGTTGGTTTTATACCCCGTGAGATATTATTTTACTGTTGGTTTCACCCAACTCATGGGTAGAAGCCAAAATTTAATTCATACTCTCTGGGTGAGATTTTTCAGTGTTGTGGCAAAATTTCAACCGGAAACCACAAATCTCAGTGGTTTCATAACATTTATCTAAAACTAACACTTGTAGTGGAAATAAGTAATGTGACCAACTGCCATAAAAGTGTCATTACAAAACAAAATTTAAGTATGGACTCCAATAATTTATTCTCACATATACAAAGTGGCAAAGGCTTCTACCTAAGAGACTTTCTTTTTAATTTATATTTTTCAGAGACTATTAATTACGTGTGTTTATTAATAATTTGAAAAGTTATAAATTCCAATACGTACATTATATATCACAACTTAATTTAGTCATTTGAGAAATCCAGTCTCAACAATCACAAAACAAATTGATTCTGTCTCTTTGTTTCAAAGAGAATAATTGATATTATATAATTACATACACATTTATTAGTGAGGATTGAGAACTCTTTTTGCCTAAAGACAACAATTTTATGTTTTACTAGTATATACAATTTCCTTTCTCCAGCAAACTACTTTTTATAATTTAAAGATAAACTGTTGTTACCTCTTAAAAGATACTGTATTTTTACTATAAAATAATACATGTTCATTATAATTACATGGAAAATAAAACTGTATAACAAAAAACAATGATTTATAATTTTATCAAAGAGGATCACTAATATTCTTGGTATAGTTTCTTCTAGTTTTTATTTTTAAGTACATAGTTTTTTTTTAAGAAATAAATGTTACAATCATACTGATTAAACTCTTAGGTAATCTACTTTATTAACTTAGTATAATTAAGAATTTTTTCCTAGGTGATTACTACCTGTTTTCAAACATTCTTTTAAATGACTGTAATATTTCACTAATGATTAACTTAATCCTTGCTTTCTTTTTTCCCTTTTTAAAATTGAAGTATAGTCGATTTACATTGTTGTAATTCTTGCCTTCTTATTAAACATATGCTTAACCACCAGAATGCTAACTAGAATTTGAACTGCTGAACTGGATGGATTCCTGTTTCAATAGTGTAAACTTTCTGCTCCTGTTTACATTCACTCAGAAGCCGTATTTATCAGTGGTTCAATCCCAGAGCATGGCTTTAATGAGCTGAGAGATCGATGATTCTGACAGGGTCAGACAGGTAGAGGACCCTCTTATGGAGATTATCACCACCCTTCTACTGAACAAATGACTGACTGATGGAACGAGCCCCCCACAATCAATAACTGGAGTTTGCTTCCTACCATCTGATAACCTGCAGAAATTCAATAAAAAATGTCTATGTTTATGCCTTTGTGTGTTTTTCTAGAGAGGGACCATAGGTTTCATCAAATTTTCAAGAAGTCCATAACCTACCAAAAAGTATTTAGCTATTAAATGCAGGAAGAGTTCAACACATAGCAAAAAAAATTAATAATTTGTTATATGACTTATCTATCCTATTATCATATTTTCCTTTTCTGTGAGATTAAAACTGCTTGTTTTTGTTTACATGTTTATAAAATGTCACCAGCCTGGAATTTGCCCCATCTGCTCTCAATCTAGTTTTCCTTGGTTAGACACATATGACAGATGAAATTCACATGTTAACACACTAGTAAGGTGTCTGTGAATGGTCCAGTAGATTATGCCTTCCCCAGTAATTTCTGGCCTGAGAGAGAGGGGAACTACAATCCTTGCCACACTCTGAGGACAAAAATATTGGGTTGTATCCTCTGAGGGGACAGAATGTCCTTTTTTACACCGTGAAAAAGTACCACATGGGTTGGCAGCAGTCATGTATTCACACAAGGACAAACTTCTGTTGACATGCTACTCCCAGCATTAGATGTAAATTTACCTCTTTTATCAAACTTAAGAAAGTGAACAATGGTCTTATTTAAGATCTCTTTATAAGGACCATCAAGTAATCATCAAAACATGCAAAAATGTAAATATTTTGCTATTATTACTTATGTTTGGTAACAAAAATATTCGCATCTATGACTGACCTGGTAATATACTAGGATGCAGTGCTACTCTGATAAGAAAAATGTCAACCAGCATAGATTTTGGAAGTTGCTTATTCATTTATTTTTAATCTTACCTGTTGCCAAAGTTCTAAGGTGTTCTATATAGTTATACATGAAATGAAACAAGAAATAAATTTTTTAATCAATTGATGAAGAAATAGATCAGAGGGAAATGAGAATAAGGTAAGATAAAGTCAAAAGTGAAGTTGATAGGTATATCTTGCAGGTTGAGATCCACTAGAGCTTGGTTATAAATTTAAATTAACTTTTGCAAGAGACAGTTTAAATTGACAAACAGAGAGAGACATTTTTTAAGCAGAATATCCATGTTTAAAGCCACCAGCTCCTGGTGTAGTGTGGTGCAAATTTACTTATTTTATTCATAAGATAAAATCAGTCATTTGTTCACAGTGGAAGCACAACTAATCCTGGTACTAAGACCAGACAGAAATTTCCCCCCAAGCTTCTTTCCGAGGAATACTCTGTGATATATAAATACAGTGAACAGAACCATATGCTTCATAGGTCTTTAATTTTTAACTTCCTCAATGTAGACTGTTGGATTCACAATACATTAATATTCAGAAAATTATACTTTAACAGAGATGAGAACAATGTGGTTTGAGGTATCGGTTACCAGCCTATTGTAATCAGAGGAAGATCTGAGTCAATTTCAACGTATGGTTTCAAAGCGGTCATCTGCTTGCAGACACCAACCTGCAGAAGTGTTTTGCAGACTGAGGAATAACTGTCTCTTAGATTGGAATGTGACCTCCAGGATGCCACAGGTCACATATTTGTCTTTTTTTCAATTTTGTTACTTCCTTGACTTCCCTAGTCCTTTAAGTTTGTAATCACCAGTCTAGAGGGGTGAATGCTCTGCACCTCCTTCAAGGATTCCTCCATAAACACTCTCATTCCAGCTTTGGATAAGCATCTGGAGCAGTGACATCAAAATGATATGCTCTGAGAAGTGCCTTGAATACAGCTAATAAAGGTTGCTGAATGAGCAGTGATAGATAATACAGGAAAACAGTATGACTAGCATCAACTTAGCAAGGCTAATGAAGCCCACCCTACCTCTTCATGGGCAATGACTGGATAACTGTAGGCACTTCCTGTTACACCTTTCCCAATCTGTGAGAATAGAACCATCTGAGCATCAGAGTGGAAGATGGCATGTTTACTTTTTCTAGTCTTTATAACTGTGTAGGCAACTAAGCAGACCCGAGGAAGAAAATTGTAACTAGAAATTGCTATGTAATTCCCAGGAAAATTATTCCATTCACATTAATCCAGTAACATTGATGCAAAAATGTGTGAACTCATGCATTTTTAACCCATGACCAATTTCTGATCGTGAGCTTAACTGGCAAGGTAAGTACAACAAAAACTTAAGTTTTCGGCAACATAAGAAAAGGTATAATAGCGCTTGATTGTAGAATAATCATATCTATTGCTTACCAGCTCTTGAGATAGAAAAGCTGCTTGTGAATTTGCCAACTCCTACTGCTTTTTTGTTTATTAACATAACAGCAGGGGTTGGTTGATATAAATTTGAAAATAGCACATAGTGTAATTACATAATTAAATAGATGAATGTCAAAGTTATATATTATGTACGCTGGCAAAAACAGAATATAAAGCTGTCAAAATACATACTTGAGTCAGTATTTGATAATTATTCTATTAAAATTGCACCTCCCCATATACTCCCCAACAGCATTCTGTATTTGCCTTTCCTGCCTTATATTTCTCCACAGCTCTTAACCATCATCTAACATTATGTATTTTGTATGAAGTATCTTACTTATGCATCTTATTCTCTGGCTCCTGCAGTAGATTTAAACTCCATTAGGACAATAATTATTTTTCCGCTTCATCAAGACAGGGTCTATGTATCTCCAACAAGTGTAAATGTTCCTAGCACTTAGTAAGTATTCAATACATATCTATGAATTATTAAACAGAATGATTTGTAGTCAGTTTTCTTTAAAACATATAAAAGACTTTGCAAAAACTAAAATCAACTAATAGAGACATCAAATAGAATTTTCCAGTGGAAGATGTATTGTTTATATTGCTTCTCTTTTGAAATCTTGGTGGTAACAATTACAGCCTTTATGCTTCTCTCTACAATAATTTCAATACATTCTTATCTCTGAGGATCATCACTAGAGAAAACAACAAAAACATGATGGTTCTGGCAAAGCGGGTTCTGTTAAGATGATACAATAAATGGTCAACACTTTGGGGGAAAACAATCTCTGCTTATTTATTACTGAAGTGCATGCTAACCAGATACCTATCTCTTAATGAGGTCACAGCCATGCCATTGGATGGCTTTGTCGTCAATAGGAGAACTCATCTGTTTCTGCCATCTAGGATGATTAAGTCTTAGAAAACCCCTATTTTTGCATCATTACAATTTATTCCCATAATATATATGCTATTGAAATGTCCAGATTTCTCTGTTGTCCATGAAGAGTCATAATGCAAACAATTAAAGAAGACTGGAACAGCTGGTAGGAAAGACCAGCAATCTGTTTAGTTCATTAAGTCAGGTCTGGTTGCTATCATGTAACATGTGTGTCCCACAAGCACATTTTGGCCATCAGCAGTCATCCTAAACCTCAGTAAGAATTCAACACAGATTCCAACTGCTTGAACCATCAAGGATTTTCCTTTTAAAACAGCTTCTCATGTGACTGTGAGTTTACCCATTGAAATAGAACCTCTCCAACCAAGAAGGATTGAAACTTAAGATTAAAGGAGAGCAAACCAAAAACTCAGTTCAGCTTTCGATATGAAAATTACTAGCATCTCCTTACTAATTTTGCTCAGTGATGTCAAGGTCAGTTTTGACACTATTTATCATTAGCCTTAGCAAGGATTCGATTCTGAGAGTTCCTTTATGGAAGGGCATACATTCATAAAAGGAATGACAAGTAGAGTCAAAGTCAAAGATTTATGAATAAAAATACTTAGTTTGGTGATAACTCATTGCCTTTTCCTAATTAGCAAAAGATTTCAAAATTAATCTCTTCTTATTTTTCTTTTGAAATCATCTTTGCATTTTGTCATCTGTTGCTTAAAGTACAAAGCATACAAAGATTTTGAAAAGCCTTCACAGAATCAGTATAACTTAGAGATCAGGCAGACTTGAGTTTAAATACTGGTTTGGTCCCTGTTACCACTGTCACCTAGAGCAAGTTACACAACCTTTCTAAGCCCCCACATTCTTATCTATCAATAGAACTAATAATGTTATCAAATTCAGGGTTGATGTAAGGTTTTAAAGGAGATTATCATGCAAAACCTTTAGCACAGTGGTACATCACAAAAGAATGATAAATATTGGGTATTATTAGTAGGTACCAATTTTGAATACATAGTATTAACTTTTCATACTTGATCACATGCAAGGCTAATCTAAGTCCAAATGGTAAAGTCTAAGACATCATGTAAAATCAAGGAAGAGTGGGCAGGCTCCAGAAGCCATGGTGTAGGTGTGACTGTCAGGCTATCATGAACCACTCAGACCTGAAGCTCTTGGCAACTGTTGAGATAAGCCACCTCTAGGTCAAATTCAACTTGCCAGATCTCTCTCTCAAGAGCTCTAAAGTCATCCAGCCAAAATGACAAAATGACACTTTCCTGGTTACTTGGGAGGTCAACTTGTTGATTGGCCCATTTCCTTGACATGCTCAATCCCAGTGACATCCAAGTCCAGGGCCACTTCAGCAGGGACCTATGGGAGGTCTCTAACTCTGACTTCTCTTTATTTAAAAGTGTTCCATCTCTGAGATTGCAGATTGACAATCTACTCTCCTCCTACAGGCATTTTAGCTTTCTCATTTCTGATTCCTTCAGTCCTATTTATGTTATCCTCAGTGCCATTATTCTTTATCATAAACCAGAAAAAGCCCCACACCTCCAGGCTCTTAATACCTCCAATGTCAAAAAAAAAAAAAAGATAAAATAAAATTGAGAACTCTACCATGAACAACTCTCTTGTTTCTTGTTTTCATTGTGCTTGACGGCCTCTCAATGCAACATATCCAAATTCAAACCCATTATCTTCTTTAAAAAGATAATTGCTCCTTCTTATTTATTTCCTTAACTCTATTTTTAAAAAAACTAACCCAAATATCCTAGTTACTGATCAAGCATTCATTTCATTAGACATAGTAATGATAAGGTACTATCTCAAAATAGGAACTAATTAATAATATTCACTGCCAGGTTAATTGGAAAAAAAATCAATACAGGGTATGCTCAATTAAGGTCTAATAGTAATGATTGTAAAATCATTTTGAAAATCACTTCCTTGTTGAGACATCTGACTTTCTGTGATGACAAAATATTGGCATAAAAGGCATTAATTTAATAATAAAAGTAAACCATTTTAGTTCAGATTATTACTAAATTATTATAATGATTCAAGTTTTACTTTACTAATTTATAAAACTACAATAATTTTTGTTTAATTAACCCATGATCAGAATTGTCTCTTCAAACATTCCTGTGACTTTTCTTTGATGGATGTACTATTTACTCTTTCAGGGCAAGGAAATGCACAGAAAAAGTTTCAGATGTCAAAGTAGTTATCTGGCTAACCATACAAAACAGATCAACATTTCTCTTTTCAAATACACTAACTGCTGCACTGTCAGAAAACGCTTCTGACAGATGGCATGGCTGCTCTGGGATCAGTGCTCTTCTGTTAGTTATTACTGACAAACTGAGCATTTTACATACGTCTGAAGTTATACTAGAAATTATATTTGAAACCTTGGAAGCTATATATAGTGGTACTTTATATCAAATGTGATTTATATCAAACACATATTTGACTAAGAATTATTTCATAAATATGCAGCAACTATATGCAGTAGCTTAAACCAGAGGTTCTGAAGCTGACCTGCTGGATTTCAACTTGGCCTAAGTTCTTTACTATATCAGTGACCCCATGCAGATTATTTAACCTCTCTATTCCTGTTTCCTCAACTGTAAGATGGCAATGAAATAATATCAACCTCAAAGGTATTTTTAAAGAGAATTAGATACATTAACTCATGTAGAAGACTTAAAACACTTCCTTGTTTATAGTAAATTTTCATAGTAAATTTTCCTATTAGTATTAGGTAAAGGCATTACCAATGAGCAAAATTAACTTCAGGAAGAAGAGAATCACCAATATTCATTAGGCATCTATCATCTGCCACATTTGTGCTGGCTACTTTAACCAGATCATCTCAAGTGGTTCTCACAACAGACTTGTAGAAATTGCACCTACCCACAGTGAAGAGGTCAAAATTAAGATTTAGTTCAAGTAACTTAGGTAAAGATACAAAACTACCATATAAGAAGCCAAGATTGGAAACTACCCCTCTGATCCTCTGACTTTCTACCACATTTCCTACTAGTCATTTCACCCCTTTTAATAAAATTTTTACTTGCTTAATTTCAGTATCCTTGAATTTTTAGCTGGACTACATCTTGAATATAATCTATAAAACTGTCATCTTTAAACATAGGAGAAGAGAGACTTTACATCCTTCACAAAAATAAACTCAAAATGAATCACAGTCATAAATGTGAAATACAAAACTACAAAACTCCTGGAAGATAATATAGGAAAAAATGTAGATGATCTTCAGTATGGTGATACATTTTTAGATACAACAAAGACACAGCTATAAAAAAAATCATTGATAAGATGGACTTCTTTAAAATTAAAAACTGCTCTGAGGAGAAGAAAAGCCACAGACTAAGGGAAAATATTGTAAAAGATGTATCTGATAAAGGACTTCTATCCAAAACATACAAAGAACTCTTAAAACTCAACAACAAGAAAGTAAACTACCCAGTTAAAAAAAAAAAAAGGATCAAAAGACACAGAATGGCAGATAGGATTAAAAAACAAGAACCTACAATATACTGCCTAGAAGAAGCTCACTTCAGGGTAAAGGCACATACCAACTGAAAGTGAGAGGATGGAAAAGATATTTAATGCAAATGGAAGTAACAATAAAGCAGGGGTAGCAATGCTCATATAAGATAAAACAGATTTTAAAACAAAGGCCATAAGAAAAAAAATGGGCCAAGGGCCTTAACAGTACCTCATCAAAGAAAATACATGGATAGCAAATAAGCATATGAAAAGATGCTCCACATCATACGTCATCAGGAAAATGCAAATGAAAACAAGTAGATACTACTACATACCTATTAGAATGGCCAAAATCTGAAGCACTAACACCACCAAATGTTGGGGATGATATGGAGCCGCAGAAACTGTCATGCAAAACTGATGGAAATACAAAATGGTACAGTCACTATGGAAGGCAGTTTGGTAGTATCTTACAAAACAAAACATACACCCCCATCCAGTCACCAATAACTCTCCTTGATATTTACCCAAAGGAGTTGAAAACTGATGTCTGCACAAAAACCTGCATGTGGAATTTTTGCATCAGCTTTATTCATAACTGCCAAAAGTTAGAAGCAATCAAGATGTACTTCAGTAGATGAATGGATAAATAAATTCTGGTACATCCAGACAATGGGCTATTATTCAGCATTAAAAAAAATGATCTGTCAAGACATAAAGGAAACTTAACCACATATTAATAAGTGAAGGAAGCCCACCTGAGAAGCCTATATTTTATATAATTCCAACTATATGACATTCTATAAGGAGTAGAACTAGAAAGACAATAAAAGATCAGTGGTTTCAGGGGGTTGAAGATGAAAATACTCAGTATAATACAATGATGGCTATGTTATTATACATTTTTCCAAATCCACTGAAGGTACAAGAGTCGACCGTTAGGTAAACTATGGACTTCAAGTGATTGTCAACATAGGTTCATCCTTGGTAAAAAATCTACCATTCTGGTGAGTGATGTTGATAAAATGAGTGAGACTGTGAATGTGTGGGGACAGAGGGTATATGGGCAATCTCTATACCCCTCTCAATTTTATTGTAAATCTGAAACTGCTCTAAAAATGTATTTTTTAAAAAGGAGGAGGAGACTGAAGCTTAGAGAGTTTAAATGACTTGTCCTGAGGTCATGTGGCTATCCTATTTCTTTCTTTCTTCAGCTATCAATGTTTTTTTTTTTTAACATACTAAAACCATCCTCTTTGAATGTTAAAAACATTCTCTTGGCCATTATCCATATTAGACAGCAATTTGATGAATATGTATGAGGCCATAATGACTGGGGAATGAAAGGGCCGGCCACTAAGGAAAGTGTTGAACCAGGTTCTGAGACTGAGATAAAAAGAATAGCTTTGCTGGTGGATTACAGTTGTTCCAAAGGGGGAGTTAAGTTTCATTTGGAAAGGAAATGAAGAAAGAGAAAAAAGTGGTGTTGATGTCTAAAGGAACTGACAGATTTTCCACACCTCCTTTAAAAGTAATTATAATCGCTTTTACTTCCTGTATCTTCATTGTCTTCCTTTCCTTCTAGATCTTCTTCCTTGTGCAATAAATGTGATCTAAGTTTTTCTATCTGGGAGGGAAAAAAACGGCCTGTCTGGATAAGACTTCAGTTGCCATTTCCTTGTACTTTACTCCTTCAAGAAATTTGACCATTCAACATCTCTTCTTTCTCACATCCCTTAAATTTCTCAGTCTGTGACAGTTTTTCTTTCCCAACCCATCAGCTGACATAGATCTTGCTCAACATTCAGTAATCATCTCACATTCTCATCTGGCTTCATGTCCCTCCTTCAAAGTTCACCGCTGATTCTTTCCTCCTTCAGTACATTTTTCTCTTCTTATTTCTATTATGATTTGCTCTTGGTTCTTCCCCTTCTCTCATGCTTCAATCTTGGTATCCTCTCCCTGTCTAGCCAGTTTCCTCAGGTTTCATTGTTGGCCTTTTTTCAACTCTCAGTCTGTATGCCTATCTTGAATTTCCTTTTCTTCCACTGCACCCTCTCTACCTTTCCAGCCTCAGCTCCTACCATCTCCCATGTGAATGCTAGCCTCCAGCCATACCGTTTTTTCCAATATCCTATGTTATTTCAGAACCAAATGCCTTTGTTCATGCTACTTCTTTTATTCTCACGGCCCTTTTCTTCTTTGGCTTACTGGTAACTTAGCTTAAAAATCATCTTAACTGAATGCCAAAAACACAGTCAGCTGCTGTTGCTTCTGTATTTTCATATTCCTCTGCAGCATCTATTACCTTCTTCCGTAATTGCACTTCTACTCAAGCAGAATGTACTCTTCAAAGGCAGCTCCTTGAAACAGATCATTTATCTTCATAGCCTAAATAACTGGCATGATACCGAGAATTCAGCAGACTTTTCCACAATTAGTTTTTGATAGTCTGATCAGAGAGCAAATTTGGAGTCATGGGTTCAGCAGGTGACATTGACATTAGAGAGGCACTAGAACCCAGCGAGGAGGCCAAGGTGGCTGGAAAAGGGATTTGTGGCTGAGGGTCTCAGAAAGGTCAGAGAACCTTGGAGTCTGAGGAATTCAGGTCTGGCAGCAAGACTGTTGTCAGAAGTCTTCTTTCAACTCAGGGTATGAAAATGCTGTGCGCTCTTCCAACAAGATGTGCATAAAGAAGCAAGTTTAAAAGATTAGGATTTCTGGGGATTTCCACTTTCCAAATACCATTTTTTAAAATTTAATAGCCTTCATAATGTTTTATGTTCATGAAAACTTTAAAGCAGTTTTCCTAACCTAGCATAATTGATGACACACCATTAAGAGATTTTACAAGAGGGCATGGGGAGGACCGGCTTGCTAATGGGTACACAGATACTTTCTGGATAAGGTATATGTTACATGAACTGGGATAGCTTCCAAAACAATGACCCAGTCTTGCTTTCACAAGTGTCACTGATACACTGACATAAATAGGTGGAAAAGTATGTACCTATTCAATCCATTTATAAATGAGAAGTCTGTTAGCTAATTCACAGGTAGAGACCTCCTGTAAGAGGGTGAAATAGTTAAAGCAGAATAAAATGCAATACTGCCATGTGGGAAAGCAAGATTTACCACCCCAAAATGTGTCCTTTGGCATGTGGATTATTTCCAGCTTTATAACAATCAAGGCACAAAAAAATCAGGAAGAACTTTTGACCTTCCCTCTGGCTGCCTAAAAGAATGTAGATAGAGGAAGTAGTCCAGGAAAGAAACTGTCACCACAGATAATCATAGCATGAAATAGGTATGGTAGACAGGGAGGAGTCTAGCAAAGTCTGTTTGTTAAAATTTCTCTGTGTCCCATTATCTCTACATGGACCAGCTAACATTTGTTTACCAAGCGTTTGCTTTTTGGTCTCCATGTGAATTGCCTTATTCTCCTTTAAGGTCCCAAACCACAACCTCCAACATTCTCCTTTGGCTTTAGCTGAAGATGCCATTTAAGGAGACAGCTTTGGCTGTTTTGGCGAGTTAATTTTCCTGAGTCTCTCCGATGTATACAAGTTATTAAACTTTTGTCTGATGTTCTCCTACCCATATGTCTCAGGTCAATTTAATTCTCAGACCAGCCAGAAAAACCTAGGAAGGGTAGAAGAAAATTTCTTCCTTCTTGACAGCCAACAAGAATGAAATATTTGATTGGATTTAAAAACAGTATGAAAAATAAAATTAAAACAATGTAAAACACCAATTTAATACACGTCTATATTTTTAAAATCCCATGAAGTAATGACGAAAAATGTATTTCAGGTCCAAATCAACAAAATATCAACTTAAATGAGGTTACATTCTATTTTGGAACTCCATTAAAGTGATCTTAAAACACTTCAAGATTAAATTTGTCTTGAAATCCCCAAATATATAAAGCAGTTCATTTTTATCTTCTTTTCAAAATAACCAATGACTGGTCTCAGTTACAAAATGGCCAGGGTCCTCTGTACCAAAACATGTACCAAAATAACTATGATTGCCTATGTGGTAATATTTGCATTTGATGAGTGACAATTGGGCTGATTTTATTGATTTTGAACAGATTCTATTACTTAGTATATAAATGCCAAACAAACATATAAACAATGCAGATGACAGTGTGTACAACTTAATTAGGAAAGACACTGCCCAGCACAGATGGTCCCACTCAGAAAAGAACAGCATATAAAATGTTGTTATACTTCAGAAAGCATTCATCCACTGTGGGAATAGTTGAAGAAATTGAGAAGGACAAGAAAAGATGACAGAAAGGAGAAGAAAACTTTTTACATAATGAAACAGCTATTATGGGTAATGCCACCTTTTACAACCAGGCAAGTGAGGCCCCTGTCCTGGGCCCCAGTCCTCAGGGACTCCCACACTTAGGGTGCCTTCCGTGAATTTTTTTTTCTTTTTAAAATAGCTTTATTGAGGTATTACTGGTATACAAGAATCTGCACATACCTAATGTACACAGTTTGATGAGTTTAGACATGTGCTTAAACCCAGGGAACCATTACCACAAGCTAACAGATATATCTTTCACTTCCAAAAGTTTCCTTCCCTTCTCTGTGTGTATGGATGTGTGTGTATGGTAAGAACATTTAATATAAAATCCATCTTCCTGATCAATTTTTAAGTGTGCAATACAGTATTATCAACTATAGGCGCTATGTTACACAGCAGATTTCTAGAACTTACTCCTCTTGCATAACTAAAACTGGGTCTGGGCCACCAATGGTCTACCACTAGCCTTAGGGCTTGAGCTTCATGGGCTCAGGCCCCAGTCTGCCTATGTTCCAACCATGTTGATGCTCCTGGTCTACAGCACTTAGGGGAGCAGGGGGAGCAGCTTTATCCTTTCTTTATCCTGTGGGCTCACTGCCCACCGCACCCAGGGCTGTCACCTCTCCCCATTTGCAGGTTCCAGGCTAACTGTCAGGGAGTCCTTTGGTAGAGACCATACCTATCTTTCCAAAGAAAGGCCTTTCAAGATTTTTCCCTAATGCTAACAGGGCCTTCTGATCAATATCCTCTCTTACTTCCTATTGATGTGTCTCCCAGGCCCATCCTAAGCTGTATTTCCAAGGAACAGATACTTCTTATATGAAGAGGCAACTTTTCTCTGTCTCTCCGAGGGTCCCTCACCCCCTCCTTATGGGGGGCCTTGTGTAGAAGGCAGGGGCACATTCAAAATGATCACATTCTAGGAATGCAGTGATTTTGGCCTAAGGAGTTCATGAAAAGATACAGTTGGAAGATGGGTGTGTTATTCTCTGTTCACATTCTAAATTCTGAATAGTAAATTTAATGTAACTAGAAAACAAATTACAATTCACATTTCCCTCCGTATTCATGGTTATTACTGTGCACAACCTCTGAGGGAGCCACCAGAGGCCAGTATTCATGGGAAGAACCATGGGTGATGCAGAGTCACGAATAACCTAACCAATGTGAAATAAGTGGAGTCATGGAACTGCAGAGACAGGATGCATATTGTTCCAATACAAACAGGTTCTGAAGATTTGTGGCACCGAAAGTAGTAACAGTTGCGCTCACAGTGGGAAATTACCAATTAGCCAAAAATTGTGCATTTAACAATAAAGAATATGAAGAGATGGGTGGAATTTTAAGCAGGGAGAGTTCTGTTGGCCAAAAAGAACTTGGTAGCAATTATCCCGGTCATACTGGAGGGGTCACCTTTTCAACATTTTCCATGATGCGAGTTCAAGCAACGCTGATTATATGTCAGGAATGTTGGGAGTTGATAGTTGCGCCGTGTAGCAGATTGAAACAGATGATTTTAATGTGTTGCTGAATTTTAATGGTCTTAGATCTCTTGTTTGGTGAAAGACAGTGGAATTCCCAAAGTGGTTTCAAAGTAGTTTTCCATGTAACTCCAGGTTTCCACAAGGCATCGCTTAGGGTTTCTCAAAATAAAACTATGAGGCTGATAGAGATTTATGAGTTAAAAATATTCATATACACATCAGCTGTCAATCTGGAAAAAAATCCCACTGAGACCAAATTTTTAAAACCTAAAATCTTCTATTATTCTGTTAAGCTGACTAAGCCACGTGGCTTTGTACAATGACTGAGTGCTTCTACTACAGTAACACGGGAAACCATGCAGTGCCATTTCTGTAGTCTATTTTCCTTTACTCTTCTCTCCTCTGAATCCTCCAGTTCCATCCCTACCTTCATATAATTCCACCATTTTGCAGGTGAAAGTGTATGTATTCTGCACAAAATATCATCATCATCATAGGCCTAAGATATTCTCAAGTACTTCATTTCTTCATTTAAAAAAATGTATATTTCATTTTGAAGTGAATTTGAATCCAAATGGAATTATTAAGAGTGCCAATATATATCATTCCCTTAACATGTAACAATCTAGCAGAGACCAGCATAGTGAAAGAAAGGAAAGTTGAACAAGTGAATTTAGGCACTGTAATGATACACTTTCTGATCAGCTTTTTTTGTTAATGGTAAGTTGTTTTTCTTATTTGTATTGTTTTTAGGAGCTACCTTAGGGTGATCTATCGATATGCCAGTTCTCTTCCTACTAGGTCAGTACAGAGCCAGTGCATTCTCTATGTCCATGGCAACCAAGACATAGGATGTGGGCCTCCTGTGAGTGGAAGCTGTGAGAGCCAGCATGTAATCTCACAATCTCTGTTTTCCTCTCTGCCACCACCTTGGCGTGGGATGCTCGTCAGCCTGAGTACCACAGTGACAAGGGCATGAAGGGGATTCTCAGACAGTATTTAACATGAGCAAAGAACAAAGCTTTAACTTCATGGAGGATTTTGCTAATGCAGTATAAACCAGCAGAGGCCACCTAAAAGATGTAAAGAGTATGTTGAGGAAGTTGAAAATGAGGAGGTTTTCATCTTACGGAAATAGCAACTAAAATCTTAAGTTAAGAGTGAAGTTAGGGATTTCTAGCAAGTTGAATGAACAAGAAGAATCTTTTCAGGAATGAGATAAATCTATTAAATATAATTTTTTTCTTAAAAGGCAGGGAACATTTAAATAAAAAGTGTAGCTAACATCTACCCACTAAATGTAGATGGGTCAATCTGTGGACACTGTATATCTCAAAGACTTCCAAAGTATACTCTACATTTTGCTTATTAGGACCTTCTTACTTCTAACTAAGAAAGTAAGAGTAATGCAAAAATAATAGGAAGAAGAATTCAGAATATCAATTTTAAAGCCTTACTGAAATAGTCAGTCTCAAAAGAAACTCAACCAGGAATCTTTATATAATCTCTAGCTATAAAACAGAGAGTTACGGATGTTTCTTTTTTATATGACACTCTAGACATAAACTACACGGCTCCTGAAGGAGCTGGTTTTAATGGTATCACGGAATGTAACAAGAGAATGGCCAAGATAATCGAGACATTTCCTAGCACTCCTTTATTCCCATGTCCAGAATAATAAGTAGGACAACACACTGTGTGGAAAAATAAAAATACATGTTTCCTGGAGATGAGAGAGGGAATTGAAATTTTAAAAATAAAGCTGACAGTTAAATAAGCCTGACATGCATAAACTTCAAAAGCCATTGGAGCCAACATTCTGAAAGAGTATTCCAGCCTATAATTTTCAAATTTTTATAACGCTATTTAATTTCCATAAGCTCTTGTTTTTAATAACATTGGTAGTAAAAATAAAAGGCTCAGTGCATTAAGAACCTAGTTGGTGGCAGTCGTTATGCATATTGTATCACACAGTCCTCACACACCTCTGTGCAGATGATACTTCTATTACCTCGGTTTTTTTAGAGAAAACAAAATGAGACTGCAAGAAGGTTAAGTGTAATTTGTGCCTGTTAAGTAACAGTGCTGGTTTTCCAAAGTTGATATTTCTCTTTTCAAGCCCATTCTAAGTTACTATTTAAGGCTTTTTCCTGTGCTTTCCTATAGTGTACTAAGCTCTGTAAAGTAATTTTTATCTTTAAATATTTCTTAAAATGATTTCTAATGTGACATATGATTCTAACCTATTAATGTTATGATCCAATAGTTTCTCAAAAAGGAGAACTGTAACTCCCACCAGGTATAAGCAGAGGGCTTTGCATCCTCCCATGCCTAGCACATAGTTGGTACCTGGGAGATATGGCTGAGCAAAGAGGTCAAAATATATGTTGCCTCTATTAAATTAAAGTCACGTGTTTCTTTTTATCTTAGAAGAACCTTACAGGGAAAACATAAATCGAACATTATTAATTGATAAAAGAGATCAGCAACAATTTCAGAAATGGGCTCTTCGGAAAAAAAAAAGACTGTAAGTAAAACAGATTTCAGGGGAAAAACAAAGAGATTTAGAAATACCAAGATGGTAAGGTACACATCTGTATGAAGAGGTTTACCTGCAGACTTACTGTCACAGCTAACTGAAAAATGAGAGAAAATTAAACTATTAGGTTTTTGTTTTTTAATTCAGGAAGGAAATTTTCTTGGCTGTTGGTGAACAACAACAAGAAAAACCCATTTAGGATATCATATTTAAATCTTTTGATAAAATATTCTCTACTCATGCCAACAATTAGAAGTTTGTTTTCTTGTTTCACCAATCACTACCTGATTATGTCTTTGGGGTCAGTGCAAAATCAGGAGCAAAATAACAGTTATTATAAGAAACGTGATTCTGGCAACACTTTTTTCCAAGGCAGAGGGAAAAAAACCTCATAGTATCATTGGTCTCATGAGCAATTCAGGCAAAGTTTCACACAAACAGCTAATTCACTGGAAGCACAGCCAAAAGGAACATTAAGGTTTTCCTGGGATTTTCACAAAGTCTCACTAATACTAGTTAACAGGCCTGACTTCCTGCCTGTTTTAGGAGCAGGAAGAAACACAAAATTATGATTAAGAAGCTTGCTTTCTGCAGCTGTCCAAGTTTTAGTCAGTAAGAATTAGATATTCAATTAAGCTCAAAGTCTTGAGCTGGATAGAAACAGTTATATGTGCACACCATGAATTGAAATCATGGAAGAGAAAGACCAGGCAAAGGAGAAGGTCACCAGGATGATCAAATACAGGGTAATTGTAATAGCCATAGCTTACCCTGAAGCATAGCTGTTAAAGAACTCCCACATGTATTGTTACCCCTTCTGCCCTTTCCCATGTGAGCATAAATGGGGAATTAAGCCAACAGATAATTCACTTAATCTCTCTGACACTGGTTCTATGTGACTGGAAGCTTTGGTATCCCCAATCCTATGTCAAGATCAGCTTGAGGGGAGTGAAGGACCTGAGAGCAAATGGTCAGAATAGGAGCTCTGAATGGATAAAATGGACAGAAAGGGAGGGTGACAGCAAATGATGAGATGCCTTTGGAGATGCTCATTCAGAAATATGTGTAATTTCAGAGATAAACCTAAAATGACTGTTCCTGAAGCAAACTCAAGTGGAGTAGCCTAATTTTTCCCCATGTGTCAGGACTCAAAATCACAATTCATTGTGTGAAATTCAGTAGCACGAAAAGTGGCAGTCCGACTAACGCAAAAAAAAACTTGGATCTCTTAGTGAACCACGCACAGAATGACAAAATATCTGTCATTCAATTCTTCTTTGAATATAGTTGGAGACATTATTACCTCAATAAGCACTAATTATCTTCATCTGTAAAATAATCTCCCTTTAGACAAGAATTTATTATATAATGTACATGCCATTTCTTAAAAAGCAACGAGCTTGGTGTTGTAGGACAATAGTAATGGATACCCGCCCCCCACTTTCCTATTAATCTGTGGCAAAGGATAAAAGAGTACAACACTTCATTTTTAATGCTAGCATCATTCTCAATATGACCTAATCAGTAAAAACTGCAAACTCAGCAGTGGATCCAAACCTAGAGATTGTCTTTAAAAAGAGAGAGAAGAGAAACATACATGAGCAGCATCCAAGAAGCTGTCATTAGACTCAGGATGAAGTTGGCTTTTGGCTACTGCGAAGCTCAGCTCTTGCTACTTCTCTACTTCTGACTGGGTATCTACTTTGAAAAGAAGAGATTTAGAGACTATTTGAAAAGAAATCTTGACTGTGAAAAGCTTGGTTATAAACTTCAACTGAAAAAAATTTTATGAGGTGCCTACAATGTACAAGGCAGGGAGTTCATGAGAAATGATGGTTTTCTCCACCGGGTAGGTTCTAGACACTCAATAAATATGAATAAATGGGTTGATCTGACAGGTAAAGGTTGGTCGAAATTCTTTTTTTTTTTTTAAACTATTTCTATGTGGTTTCCATTTCTAGCCTCAGATAGCTCTTACAGAGATAGTTTGAAAAAAATTTCAAAATTTGGATGAACTGAGCTGACAAGACCTAAATTATTCATGAAGTATGATTGAATGGTGCACATTTTAGAGGGGTATTAGCACCTTCAGGTGACGGGGTTACCACTCGGTTTGCTATGTAAGATGTGTAAGACTCCGTCACTGACTCGGTGAGTGACAGCCGGGTGATAATGAGGCCAGAAAGCCCAACATTAACTCTTTAAAAACCCTAAATTCCACAGTCTTGCTAAGAAGGAATGTAACTTGCGTATTCAGTTTTCAGAGATGAGGAGAAGGAGGAGGATTTTCTGTGTCAGTCACTGTTCAAAGTCACTTTCCATAATCTTTCTAAGAGCTCTATGAGGTTGAAACTTTTGATATCTCATTTTACAGTTGAGAGAAACAAAGACGCAGGGAGGTTAAATAACTTGCCTGGGCATATAAGTGGTAGAGTCAGGATTCAAACTCAGACAGTCTGGGTCCAAATCCTATACAATACTGAGTCTGTCCTGGAGGACTGCAGCAGTGAAAGCCATTGGGCTTTTTTAATAGATTGCTTTGCATTCCATGAAACTGAGGCATTTTGATGGGTCTCTATCTGCTTCTACCTATAAATTGAGAAAAATGGACTTGGCTGGATTTTTTCCTTAATAGCAGGGCCAACCCTGAACTTGTGGGTACTGGCACATTCAGGTAGCAGTTCTGTCCCCTTAAGAGCAACACAAACATCCTGTCTATATTTCCCTTTAGAGAATGTCAAGCAAATAGCTTCCTCCCCAGATTCCAGGTCAAAATGGAGTTTGTTTCATGTTTTACACCAAAGACAGGATTTGTGCCAAGTTTAAATTAAGAACAAAAGTCGAAGTAATGGTGCATCAGTTGTGGGTTTGGCACTGGCAAGAAAGATAGCCTCAAAGAAAACTCATACCTTTTATGGAAACCAAAAATTGACCACAATTGGCACACAGAAAACTGCATGGACAAACAAAACTGCTGGATAAACAAATCAAAATTACATAGGAAGCTGACACCCATTCTTTACAGTGGAAAATCAAAGATAAAAATGAGTCACCAATTTTATATTCTTGGAAAGGATAAATGTTCAACCCATCTGGTAATATGTTTTTTTTTTTAATTTCCTGAAGATGTCTAATATCCCAATATTTTCTTTAATAACAAACTAAGAATAACTGCAATGTGTTAATGTCATAGAACAACTGACTATAAACTCGGTTGTGAAAGGAAAAACCTTGAATTGAACAATGTGTCATTTAATAATACAAAATTTATTCTCAGATTCCTATAACACTTCTAGATTATAAGAGTATGTATATATTTGTGTGTGTCTGGGTAGGGGTAGATACTGAATTTGAGGGAGAAAAAAAAGTTATTTCAATGACAGCTCTATACAAGCCTAGTAGTTTTGAAGCAGAGAGGCTTTTAAGGGTCTAACACATTAGCCATCCTTTTTCGTCTCTTTTGTTATCCGAAATCCTTATATTTCCTTTGCCCTGACCCACACCAAACTAAACTCATATGCTTAACAGATGCTGAAGAAATAAGATCAATTTGTTCAAACTACGATCTACCACATCTTTATGAAACTTGAAGAACAGAACTCCCCTAAAATAAAGGAAAAGGAGAAAAAGAAAATTCTTACTATTAGTCATGAGAGTGTAGGAATCACTAAGCCAATTATAAGGGCAGTCATGTAGCCAAAGGCAATTTTATTTTCAGTTCTGAGTGAACTATAGTGTAAAAAACTGTAATCCTGTTAGTTCATGAAAACCTTCAAAGGGGAGAGACTATCCTTTCTTGTGAGTTTTATGTTCTGCCTTTTTATTGTACTTTATTGCATTGCCTGATTCGGGATAAAATCCACATGAAACTATTTCTGACCTTCCCTTTCTAATACTAACAGTACACCTTGTGATATGCTTTTCTATCCCGAGTCACTGTAACACAATCATTTAAGTCCACTTCAGTCTTACATGGAGACCCGAGGTCCAAACAACATGCTTTAATAGGTCCAGAAGCTAATCAGGAGTGAGAGCCCAGTTACGTCCCATCTCGGTTCTTACCCAAGGCTGTCTTTCTTTTCGCTTTCCCAAATTTATCATTTATATTAAAATAATCATGGCATCTTTGACTTTTAAAAGGAAAACAGAAGTTATTCCACTTAATCTCTACCAAGCCAAAGAATCCCCTTTATTATATCTTTCTGGCAGCAGCTGCCCACAACTTCCCAGGAGAATCAAGTCCGCTTCTTGAAGCTGTTACTTGAAAGAAAATAATTCTAGCATCTGTTGCACTGGCAATTCTAACATGTGAAGAAAACTGGTCAACCTCCAGCCTCATTTGGACCCACTGATGTACTCTCTTAAAACATGGCTCAGAGAGCTCAGCACAGTGCTCTGGATGCAGGATACAGCCTACACATCGCAGTGTGCAATGTATCTAGGACTTCTTTTGATCTTTACTACATTTCTGTCATGCCTAAGGTCTTTATTTTTAGCAGCTGCCTCATATTCCTGGCTCATATTAACCTTTGAGTCATATAAAAATACCCAGCTTAACCTTTTTAAAAAGCATTATTTGCTCTCAAGCTGTGTATCCACTATCTTAAAACTGTTCAAATTGATTCTTAAAATAAATATTTATATTCAAATTTAATGCTATAATTTGATGCAGTCCATCAACTGAAGCTATTAACTTTGTATGCTGTTCTCATCTACCATATTATATTAATGTTCCCTCCCATATTTCTATCATCTGCAAAGGTTGATTACATATCTTTTATGACTTCATCTCAGTTTTAATATTTAAAAATGGTTTTAAATGTTAAAACCAGTCTCAGGGATGAACCCTTCAGAGTCAGATCCTCAGGTATCCCTCAACGTAACAGAATTGTTAGAAATGAAAAATCCCTTTCCTGTTTACAATTATATTTCCTTCTCTGTTCATCTGATGCCCATCAGCACAGTCTGGTTAGTATAGCTCTCTTCAGAATTGTAGTTCGTACCAAGCTTTCCTTCATCCATCATCATTAAATGAAAGCATCTCTTTTTCAGAAGTTCTGGGTAAGATTATGCTGGGAGAATCCCACTTTACTTTGTGTTATCAAGAGTTTATTGTCAACAGTGTGTGAAGATTTCTAGCACAGGTTTAATATCACATTCATCTCAACTTTAAAGGCCAACTTGAATCTTACCCACCATCTTGAAAGTGTGATATACGAAATGTGGGGGTCAACCAGTACAACAAAAATCTTGAATCTGACAATGAGCAAAGCCAATCACAAATAGAAGGAGCGCAGGGACTGTGGCAACCAAACTGCTCAGGCCACCATGATAATGAACACCTCATGCTGTCATTTTCCATCTAGAATCACCGACTGTGTTTTATTGTAAAATCACCACTAGGAAGTAATAGCGCTGGGGCCTTTCAACATACTGTTCTATGATATCAAAATGGAAAAAAATTTATAATACTGTCTCTTTTTTTTATATGCCACTTTTTAATTACTTTGAAAATACGATTTAAAAATTTAAAGAGATCATTTTAATCTGGCAAACACTACATAGAATTTATCCTCTGGTCTTTCTTTTTCTTAGGTACAACTTCCCAAAATAGAATCAAAAGACTTAAGGATCTATCACCACATAAATTTATTTTATAATTCAAAAAATATTTTAAAAGAAGATAAAGGAGTCTGTATCATATACAGCAAATCATTAAGGTATCAAATATTTTGGGGACCATCATCGTACCAGTCAAAATATGATCAAGTCTGGAGTGTCCATTTAATTTTTATATTCTTCCGACTTCTAATAACTATTCAGACGATACGACATTTAGCAGAACTAAGCAGCAGAAATAACAATCCTGGAAAAATGAGTCATTATTTCATCTTTCCAAAGCACTAGAGTAGCCGAAATGCTATATGTGAGAGAAGAGTTCCCAGCTGGCTACTGTTTTGAATCTCAAGTCCAAAGGCAGAGAAATCTTTCTGCTTGGTGTACAGGCATTCTGCACTCAAAGCCATTCAGTCACCTTTTTGCAGTAATTTATGGTCCAACTAAAGGGCATTTTATAATTATTCCCGTTCCCCCAGTTCCCTTTCCCCATTCTCTCCTCCAAGTAGACTGGCATTTTTTAGAAAATAGATTATTTAATTTCTATATATTTCCCACAGGGACCAAAACAGTATTAGGCATATAACTTACAGACATACACACATATATGTATGTATAATACACACACATGCACACACGCAGACACAAATAGATGTAGGCAGACTGAAAAAAGCTCTTTGACATACAGTAGGTGAGGAAGTTTATTTCTACAAGAAATGCAGCATTATTTTTACTGATTCTTCTGTATGTTAACTTTCAAGGGGAATTTCACACTAGTGTTTCTGGACAACCACTCGTAGTTTTCACGTAAGTGCATTTTCAGATGGTCTGAGACTGTTTTCTTGCTATTATGGTAGACTTGAGGAGTTGTGATAGAGAATATGGTCCTCAAAGCCAAAATATATACTATCCAGCCCTGTAAGGAAACGTTTTCAAGCCCCTATTTACAGGCAAAATACACAACAGAAAGTAGCCCTCCACTAACAGAACAGTGGTGGAAGCTGTACGAGCGTGACCAATTTTCTTTCGACTGCTATTTTGCTACTGTTATTATCAGCCTGCAATTGGGCAACAGCTTACCACTCTTTACTCATGGTTCCAAGAATATGTTCCTATAGTCTGACCTTAAGTATTAAGCTAATCTTGTGGGTCTGCATGGATTTCTAGTCTAAATTTTCAGTATCGGGCCTTCTTGCCCCCTGTTCCATCTTCCCATATAATTCCGTGGTCTCCCATCCACTTGAGAGTTCACTGCTGTCCCCTTTACTTTGGAATTTTACTTTCCTTTGTCCTCTGCTGTCAGTGACCAGCAGAAAGGTTACAAAGGCATCCTGACTGACTCAGAATACACATGGAGCCATACCAAGACCTCACTGTGGCCCAGCAAGCCTTTGATTCCATCCTAAAAGACTCCAGATTGCATTCTCCTCCACACTTGACCCCAGACTTTACCACTCTTATCCAAATTTCTCAGTTTTTTTTTTCTCCTCTTAATCCTCTCAACTCATTCAAGGAGTATTTACTTAGCAGATGACCCTGCTTCTAAATTTACAGAGAAGATTATAGACCCTGGAGATGACATCTTGATTTCTCCTTCCTTCCCACCTGATGATGTGGCTGGCTGGCTTCTACCTGCATCTGTTCACTCAGCTTCACTTTCCAAGGCCCCTGGACTTATCTCCAGTCTTCTCACAGGCAATTTGTTCTGTCAATTGCTTTTTGCCCCTTTATCATTGTCTTTTTTCCTCTGACTCATCTAACTGAGTCAAACACTTCCACCTTTCACAAGAACCAGTGATTGCTGCCTGACTAAATGGTCCAAACTCCTACTGGGATAATAAGAAGACAAGGGATAGCCTCAGTTTCATTCAGAGTGAATGATGGAATACCACTAACAAAATTTAGTTTTAGTCATTAACTCATTTGACAAAGTCTAATGACATTTAAATCAGCAAAAATTACTGCAACACTGATTTTTAAACAAAAGACAACACCTTAGTCCTAGATTGTTAATTAAAAAAAATAAAATAGAGAATTCCTTACCACACTAATTTAACACCTCACAGTCCAAAATGAGACACAGAGATATAATTAGTTCCATCTCTTGAAATGTAAATCTTATACAGAAAGATGAAGCTATGTAGTATAAAAAAAATTTCCATGACCTATTTTAAAACCACTGCACTTTTAAGTTCATATCCTCCCCAAAAAGCCCAGTATGATTTTTCATTTTATGTAAAATATTTAAAATTTTAAAATATTATTATGTTGGTTTCCTCACACACCTTTTCCCATTTTTTTTTATTAATACACTATTAAAAACACTGAAAAAAAAATCACACTAGAATGTAAAGTATGGCAAAGAGGCTATCTGGAATCTTAGGAAGTTCTACATTCTACAATCTTCCTGAAATTAGACTGAGGACAAACAAGCAGTGTCCCATATATTGCTCCACTTACTAAACAGAGAAGCCCTTCCGTGATACATGAGATTTCCCCCTTAATCCTACAGCCCCTTGTATCAACTCAAAACTCAGTCTCAAGTTTCTGTAATTGCTGCATCATGTGAGAGGTATATGCTTCATTTTATAACTATGGCATTTCATATACATTGCCACCAGCAAAAGCAGTATGCTAAGATAAATTCATTCAATCAGGATGGGTTTCATATACATGAAAATTGTACCAGCTGAATTAAGCGCACAACTGATTCAACAGTTAAAACTATAATATAGCTTGTAAAACATCGAGGTCAAACTTGAAAAACATGTACATAGAAAGAAAACAAAGCAAAGAGCTAAAATTATGCCAGAAGAAAATTTTTATAGAGCTAGCAGAACATATCCCTAATAGAAGATTTTTAGGTATACTGAGTGAGAAAACCAGAAAAATAAGCAAAAAGAGTCTCAATATTTATTGAAGAATGAATGGTAATTATGAAAGAAAACTTGGTGAAGCTGTATATGAAGGTTACAAACTATTTGAATGCATACTCTAAATGACTGAGTAATAAATTTTAAGAGATCCTGAATAAGGAAGTCGGAGCATAGAGTACTAGCAGGGAGAAAAAAAGAGTCAAATAAAGTTGTCTAATTATAGTACATATGGTAAAAAGAAGATCCCAAAAGCAACACAAAAATTAAAAGTCCGTATTTATAGAATGCACATATATAATGTAAAAATAGCTTGTAGCAACAACATAAGTCCCAAACCTCAGATTATCATGTTTATATAAAATAATGAAAAGTAATGGCTAAATTCACGTGGACAAATTTTTTTAAAAAGTGCTAAGTGTATCATACTTCATAAGGATTTTGGTTTTTTTCTATTTCTCCTTTTAATTCTCATAGTTCTTTTTTTTCTCTCTTACTACCTTTGCCAATTAAATTGTGCTCTTATTTCTAAAATCAACAAATATTAGTTCCACTATTTATACCCAGTGGGAAATGACATTTCAAGAAATACTTTCCCAGTAAATTATTATTATTTTTTATATTGGACTCTCTTAATCTGATAACAGACAAATCTACCTGGCAAACTTCTGTTGATCTGAAAGGTTAATGGCCAGAAGGTTGCTCAGGAGTCCGCCTACTTTTCTCCCAAGTAGCAATCCTCAAACATCACATCCCTGGCATAGGATCACTCAGGTTCTGCTGAAGTAGTCGCAGTATTTGGGAATTCACTTCTTTGCATACCACTTCAGACCACAAGTGCATGGTCTTGATAGGAAATGATGCTTCTCTTCCAGGAGCCATAATTCATCTCCCAGGATTAGTATTATTCACCCATTTCTTCTTCTTCTGCCTTCTTGGAGCCTACCAGCAAGCCTTCTCCTTTCCAGGGTAATCACAGCAGCTCATCCACATTGGAAACCATGAAAGACCTCTTACCTTTCCACTTATCCTTTTAAAAAATGGCCCCCAAGAGATGGATTCAGTACTCCAGATGTGATCTTAACCACAGAATGGGATTTAACAATAGAGTACCATGGTGAAATACTCTCTTTAACTGGAAATACACTTTGATTAATTTATGATAAGTCTATTCTCAGTCTGATTCTGTTTTTTTTTCCAAACTGAACTATTGAACATACTATTTCAAAATTAATTTGTAAAAGAATAACTCCCTCCTCCCCCCATATACATCACAAATTTTCCCAAGGATTTGTGTGTGTGTGTGCAAAATCAGGTTTCCTCTAACCAATAACCTATGTTTTTTAACTTCTGTAATGACCTTTTCTCTGTTACATATCATCCTATCACTTTCTAGATGTTTATTTTCACAGTTTTTTAAGCATTCTGTGTACCAGTTTTCTACATATTAGAAGTATCACCTTAAATATTTCCTTAAAGAGGAAAATGTTCAATGAAGCTTGTTTAAGCTTTAAATTGAGCACTATATTGTTAGTTTTCTTATGTCTACATAGGAATAGTAATTACATTGCAACAGTTTTAATAAAACCTGTAAAATCTACCAAGTTTAGGAATTGAAAAATAATTGGTATGTAATAAATGGTAATTATCAGTTCCCAATCCAAGAACTGAGAATCAAGTGGCATCTTTTTTTTGTCTTCACTGTATAACTAAAAGAATAGACAATGTGAAATAATTAATAATAGTTAGCATAAAATTGAAAAAATTTAAACTTTGTAATTTTCTTTTAAGGCATTGATGACATTCTTCTAATTCTTACAAATGACTGTTAAACAGATTTTGCACTTCATATTAAAATTTGATTTAAACAATTCAAATGTATAATGGAAAAGGTCAATGTGTGAATCATTATAAAACACTAGGACATTTGTCTTTTAGATTTAAATCTTTAAAGCTCCAGAACCATAGCCACTCTCTACTTATAAGAGACAATTACTCATGTGGATTTGAATTTTCCATCATCTGACATTATTCCAGTTTATTATTACTATAATTTTCTGGGATCTGAAAGGTTGAGTAGAATAGCTGAGGTTAAAATAAAATCTGTTTACTTCTCATAAGCTTATTTTCATATCATTTTAAAACTTGCTGCTAAAGGAACAATTATGCTTTGGGTGGATTTGGTTTAAATCAGTCAGATACAATTTTCACTACTAGTTAGGAACACACAATTTAATCAGTTTTTCTAATAAGAACTATTTTATTTTGATCTGGTATGACCTCCTTGGTCAATGTTCAGTCAGACAATGAATGTCGATTTTTCCCCAAACGTTACATGTAACATCATGCTAAATGCTAGACATATACAGAGGTAACAGAATAGTATAAAACCTTATTCTCTGCATGAAAAAAGATACTAAGTAAAGATATGGGACGTACAAATAAAAGAAATATGTAATGCCATTATTTTAAGAAAATAAATTTAAAAATAGCTAACATTTATATGCTATTTAAGATGTGCTGCACACTTATTTAGATGACTCCCTTTAGTCCTAAGTCATAACAACCCTGTGAGATAGGTACTTTTACCCAGATCTAACTAATGAGGAAACGGAAATACAGAGGCCAACCACTTGCCTCTCATCACACAGTTGGTTAGTGCTGGAGTCAGGATTTAAACCTAAATCCAGTTCCAGAACCCACAATCTTAACTGCTCTGCTACTCTGCTTCTAATTACACCTTTCTCCCCCAAGCTATTTATTGAGGTATGATTTACACCTAGGAAATGCATAAATCTAAAGTACAGAGCTCGGTAAACTTCAGCAAATGTAGAGGCCTGTGTAGTCACCACCCAAATCAAGATATGAGTACATGTGCTTGTGTGTGTGTGTGCACTTGCTTACTTCTGGGCCAAGCTTCCATTCATTATACTTTGCTTAACTTATTTAGTGAAGTTTATAAAGTTTTGGGGGAAAGGGAGGTGTCATTAGGAAGTAATGATAACAAATACTTACTGAGTACTCACTAAGCGGCCACCACTACACTCGATGTTTTACTTCTAATACCTTCTCTAAGCCTCCTCACTGCCCCATGGGGAAGACAGCACTTGTCCCCATTTTACAGATCAGGAACTGAAGTGCAGACGGGTTGAGGAGAAGCAGTACCACATGGCATTTTCTCTCTACTAACTGATCAATTGAAAAGGTAAAGCAGTAAAGAGAGACGACAAAGTAGACGGATGTTAGGAGAGCTTTTAAAAGACCGAGAAAACATTCTGTATTTCACATTTAAATCTGATTTGCCATCAGAATCCAATTAGACATGGACCAGACTGCATATCTTAAGATACTCATTAAGGAACAAACAGAAAGAGGCTAAAGTTAAAGTTAACATCCAAGAACCTGAGGGAGAAGAGTGAGTTGGAACCAGGAAACATTCTTAAAGGATGCTCAAAGTAAGAAGCATGGGGTGGGATGTCCAGGGAAGAAAAGAGAGGAGCAAGCAAGGAAAAAGCTAGTGAAATTTACTGTTACCAAAAAAGGAACCAGAAAAACACAGGAAAGCATGTTTGAAAGTCTCTAGAATATGATCAGATTCAGTGACCAAATCAATGTGAAAAACTAGAAACACTTGTACCTCTAAAAAAACAGTGGCTGCTGAATTCTTATAATGACAAAAGGTATACTAGAAGGTGAAGAATCCTATAAATAGTTATGAGCCATCACAGAGACCATCTACATAAAGTTATCATTAAATTTGTGACAGTAGCTAATATGCTATGGTTGTCTCTGTCACCTGTAGCTGACCTTACAGGTATTACCCGTAGGTGTCACATTATCAGGTCTCGTTTTGTTCATCTGACTTTTGTTTCCCCAGGATGGAATGCGTACCCCTCTTACCTTTTCACTTTCCTTTAGTGGTTCTTATTCCTGGGAGTACATCAGAATCTCCAGGAGAGCTTTTAAAGCAGTATCAATGCCCACATCCCCTGGGAGAGGACAGCATATAAAAGAAGTACCTGGGAGTTTTGTCAAAGTACACATGCTTCCTTCTCTACCCCTGTGTTGTTGGGAGGCAGGGCAGAGTATTAGAATAAAGAATTTGCAAACGACCCCTGGTGGATTCTCATGTACTTCCCTCTTCTTTAGGAAAGACTGTTCCATGCATTCCATGGGGGAGCTCAGTCTCTCCTAAGGCTTCAAAAACCATCTGTAGGCTCCTAACTCCTAAATTTCTTCTCCAGTCTAGATATCTGTTCTAAATCCACATACCATGTGACCAGTACATATTTCTACCTGTATATCCAAAGAAACATCAAGGTCAACAGATCATTTAGAAAGAAGTTTCTTCTACCTCCCTCACTGGAGTGAATGGTGACACACAGAATCATACTCAATGTCTCCTTCCCCCCGTATCTTTATTTCTTCACCCTCTGCCAGGGTTAAAAGGAGGCCAAAAGAAACTTCAGGAAAAATAAATAAATAAAAGTAGCATAATTTTATGTTCAAATCACTTCTTATCTCAGTACTACTGCACTACTTTTGAACTGGCCTCATTAATACTAGTCTTGTTCTTCCTAAATCTGTCCTCCACAGTGATGCCCATGTGGCCTACCTAAAAGTTTTACTCATTTATCTAAATCTATGAAATGGGTTCACTCACCCTCTTGGGCAAAACCCAAAATTCTTGTAGTGACCGACAAAGCCCCCTGAAAGCCAGAAGAATACATCTTAAATTCAGTCTCTTTACAACAGTGTGACACTGGTGGCCCCCAATGAACCACAGATTCCAGTATTCATGCCTTTCTTGTCATCTCTCCCAGTGAATCTGTTTTGGGATAGCAGATGGGAAGTGAAGACATCAGAAGAATTCAGGCATACCAATTAAACCTATGAATGATGGTGCTAAAACATGTTCTATTGTGATTTTGTTATCTCTTTTTAAAGGCTTTGTTTTATTTTTAAGCTTATGTAGTGGTATAGACACTCATTTATTGCACCTGGCACTTCATTTTATGAAAGGCTGTGTGGGGAGTTATAACAGCAGATTCAAGTGATAGGTATCTCATCACATTTTAAAGTAAAATCTCATAAAAGTAAATAATGTGTCTTTTCAAAATTAAAATATATGTTTCTTCTGCGTATAAAGATAAAATGATGTCTAAGAATGTCTAACAGTACAAAAAATTAAAGGAATATTGGGAAATTTAAAGAAGAAAAATAATCACCATAAATAGCAAGAAAGTCCTTAATCAAGCTAAGAAAAAGAATGGGCTCCTGCCAGGGTGCATCTTCTGTTTACAGGAGGGGCTTAACAAGTTTTCCCTCTTATCTTTAACATCATTCAAATTCAGCTAAACACTTACAAGCTCCTACTGTGAACAGCGACTTGCACTTTCCTTCATGTTCATTCACTTACTGTTAATATTTCTGCACATATTCACTTGTATTGAAATGCAAATCCTATTTAAGAATAATTAAATTAAGTGTTTATATTCAAAGGTAAATATCATCTTCTAGCACTCTCTTATTAAACTATTATCAACAGTGTTCAGCATACTCATTTTCAATATGAATCTTCTAAGACACTAAAAGACTCTGTCAACATCTATGTAATTTCTCATTTTTGGTCTTTAAAATATCTTCATTGCCCTGTGGTGTCTAAATCTTTGAAATGGTGTGAATAATATCATGTTTTTGATATCTGCGCAAAAGAAAGCTTATAATATCATTCAAGAGCACATACACAGTGTACTCACTGACATTTGTATGTCAATTTACATATTATTAGCTTTTTCAGAGAGAAAATTGATTCAACTTTGTCTTCTCCTTGGTAAAATGAGTTATATCTGACTGTTCTTGTAAAACATCAAGGCTACGGGAGGGGTGGGGGACACCAGATTTTCAAAGGTAAATGAAGGAAGTAACCTTAAGAAGGCCTTCAGTAGTAGTTCTGTTGTTTTTGCCTCCTAATGTTTTCTTTTACTTAAAGGAACCATCAAGGTTGACACATTAGGCGGTACTGCCTAGTAGAAAGTATTTTTAATAGTAATTTGCTGGAGACATGGCTTTGGGTTGTGCAGTGTCCCTGGAACTGACTGTTTAAAATCCCAGATAGGCTGACTCATCCCTTCCACTTTGGGACGTTAAAAAAAAAAAAAAAAGAGGCACATCTTACAATTTACTGCATGCAGATCTTTGAGGCCAGGTTGTAGATCATCTGCTCAGACTGCAAAATGATATCCAAATACGCAAATCAAAAACCTCAAATTTAGCTGCTGTGACTCTGACGTCTATAAAGGTCATCAGCCAATGATTCAAAGCCCAGTTTCCTTTTATACCAGGTTATTTCTCATGTATATACCAAGCCATCAGCAAGATTTTCCTTAAAGACTATCATGTTGCTAGCAGACACATGGAATCTAAGGAAGGAGGAGGACAAATGAACATGGTCCGTGAGTCCAAGATAAAAATGAATTGTGATATTGTGATTTATAAGAAATATATATTTGGTCATTTGGTTTATTTGGTCTTTGTCCACAGTTCCTGGTTCACAGCTCCCAAAACCTTTGCAATCATCCAGGTATGAAGAGTGATATGTTGATGTGGTAACTTTTGGAAATCACCTAAGGATGAGGCTGGTTGCCAATGGAGCCAACCATGTGCTTAGACTGTTGGTACTTTGAGTCCCACCTCCTGACCTCTGGAGAGAGGAGAGAAGCTGGAGGTTGGGTTAGTCACCAATGGCCAATGATTTAATCAACCATGCCTGTATAATGAAGCCTCCATAAAAGCCAAAAGGATGAACTTCAGAGAGCTCCTGGGTTGGTGAACACTGCAGAGATGGGTGAGAGTGGAACACTTAGAGAAGGCACAGAAGTGCTTTGCCCTTTTCCCATACCTCACCCTTTGCCTTTCATCTGGCTGCTCCTGAGTTACATCCTTTTGTACTGAAGTGGTGATCCACTAAATGAAATGTTTCTCTGAGCTCTATGAGCTGCTCTAGCAAGTGAATTAAACCCAGGAAGGAGGTTGTGGGAACCTCTGATTTCTAGCCAGTTGCTCAGAAGTACAGATAACAAACTGGGCTGGCAGGTGGTGTCTGAAGAGAGGGTGTAGTCTTTTAGGACTGAATTCTTAAACCTGTGGAATCTGAGGTTATCTTTGGCTAAATAGTGTCAAAATTGAACTGAATTCATGGACACCCTGCTGATGTCTGAGAATTGTTTGTTAGAGTTAAAGGGAATCCCTACACACACATTGGAATTGAGTCTCAGAAGCAATTTAAGTATGCAAATAAAAAAGACAAGTAACAATAGGAATTCAAAGGAAAAATGACTGCTTTGTGGAAGATAGGATAGAATGTAAAAAAGTAGAGTCTATCAAATTGACGGGTTGCTCAATTTTCTCCACCAAGATCTATCTTTCATCCTTACAGCATTAGTGAACAAAGATATCTGGACCATTATCCAAATCAAATGGCCCCCTTCTGTACTCTGGATGCGATCTCTTCCCATTAAAATGTTCCTCCACAATTCCTTCTTTGCTCAGAATTTTCAAATTCATCTCCCTTTTATGATTCTTTCCCTTGAGTCTCTCTTATCTTAAAACAAAACAAAACAAAACAAAACAAAACAAAAACAAAAAACTCTCTTGATGCTATTTTTTCCCTCACCTTAACTCCAAGATTTAGAAAATCCTAGTCTGCACAAATGGGATGTACTTCCTCGCCTCTCTTTTTTTTATAAACTGAAAACAAGCTCTTAACCCAACTACTTCACAGAATCTAGTCTAAACCAAGTCAACAATGGTCTGCTAAGTGCCAAAAGGTTCAGTGGCCTTTTAGTAAAATTTGATCACTCCCTGAAATTCTACTCACTACTCTCCAACTTTCATGAAACCATTATTTGTTGGTTTCCCTCAAAACTTGGCTCCTCTTCAATCTCCTCTGTGGTCTTGGTTTCTAGCTACCATTTAAATGTGACTTTTCCCCCAAAATTATAACCATATTCTTCTTTACCATTTGGTTTGTATTTGTCAAATGATCCCAGATGAAGATTTGGAACTTTGCTATATGTCCCTGGGATGGTTACAACCATGTCCAATATGTGCAGGTGATTTATACAGGTGAAACACAGACTGAAATATACAAGCCACACATATTCATCCATTCATTCGTTCATATTCATTTTCCCTTCCCTACCTTCCTTCCCCTGCATCAGTCACTCACACACATACACTTTAAAGCAACCAACCACTGCATATTTCCATCTGGAAGCTTCCCAGGTAACCCAGAGTTGCTGTATCTCAAACTGAACACATATATTCCTTATCTCCCCAATGCTCTTCTTTCCGGCTTTCTTCTACAGATGTATGGTACTTCATCTACCTCATCACCCAAGGCAAAAAGGAAGGAATCATACCCTTCATCACCTCTTCCAATCTTTCACTAAGTCTGATTTAATGTACTTCCTTAATGCCTTTCCTATCTGTCCCGTCTTCTCTGTGCCTACTGGCACTTTTTGCCTCAATCAATGTCAGTCTCTTAAATGTTCTCATGGCTCCATGCCCTCTGCAGACATTGCCAACAATCTTCTTCTGTAATGTCAGAGGGCTCTTTCTAAGACAAATCCAATGACATTATTGTCTTACTTAAAATACTTCAGTGGTTCCTTTTTTAGCTATCAGGCTAAAGCCCAAAGGTCTTCAATATGACAAGACTTCCTGAACTAGTTTTGCTGATGTCTACGGACTCTCTTCACCAGTTCCTCACATGCCCCCTTTATATCTTCATTACACGTCATATGCTCCAGCTCTGCTAAATTACTCCCAATTCTCCAAATGCACTCTGTTCTTTCAACCTCAACACCCTGTGCACTTGCTATCCCTCTGTCTACAAGGCAGTTATAGCTGACATAGGATAATGATGAACCACCTGGATCAGGAGTCAGGCTCCTTAGATTTAAGTATCAGCTCCCTCAGTCACTAGCTTGGTGACCATTTGTCAATTAAACTCTGTGTTCCTCATATTTCTTTTTTTGTAAAAATGAGATGAAAACGACTTTACCTCGTTGAGTTGTGGTGAAGATTAGGTGAGACAATCCATAGGAAGCAACAAAAATAGGGCAGCAATAATCTCTCAGTGTGTCACCAGTAATCACCAAATATACGTGTAGTGAGTATCTACAGGAAGGACTGAATTCTATCTAGTTTGAGGAGTACTTCACAAAAATAATCAAGTGACTTAGACGCGATGTTGAGGTTCTGTAGCATGGGACCACTCACTGTGGAGGCACCTTCAGAAACAATGAGAAGAGCCTCTCATCAAATCCCTCTCTGTAGACAAAGTTCTCTCTCTCAGGCAAATTCTCCAGTTCAGTTAATACCCAACTCCCTTCCTAAATCCCTCCTCATCTGTCCTTCATTCCATTTCAACGCCATAATTTTTTCTGGAAATTCTCATCAACGAATACAGCTCTACTTCACGTCCCCTGCACGTGGGCTGCAAAATAGGTTATTAAATTAGGGGAGGGGATAAGAAGGCACTAGAAATCCCTGGTGGGAGAGAATATAAACTTGCAGTGACCCCAATCCTTCTTAGTGGTCCCAATACAAACTTTACTATTTTGGATGATTTAATTCTAAGTTCTTTTTTTTTTTAACCGTTATTTTCAAACCTTCCTCTCTATTTCATTCTCTGTATTCTATAAACCGACTCAAACCTCTCCCATGCTACAACCATCCTTTGCCTCAATGCTAAATGCAGCAATAGCTCCTCACTTCCCTTTCTTCTGCCCCTCTTAGCTTAATTCTAACTACAGTTGTGCTATGTTTGCAGTCTCTTCCTCAAACATTCCCCCTTTAATTTTTAATTAATACAATACAAATATAACTTTATATTCAAAATGTTACATGCAAACTTTTTTAAAAAGTTAAATAATACTGGAAAGTTTTAATAAGAGCAGCAGTCCTCTAGATCAATATGGAGTTCAATTCTTTGAAAGGCAATTTTTTTAACTTTTATTTAATTCTTCTTGAATGTATCTCAGATGTACACAAATTATCTGTGCTGTTGCCTATTATTTCAAAGTTTAACAATTTATTGAATTCCTACATGCAAGACAAAGAATATTCTCTGTCCTATGAGCTTAATCCTTAATGAGCTTTCTTTTCTCTAATCACAATTTGTATAGAAATCAATATTCAGTGTTTATATCACAATAACTAAGTAAATTTGTGTATTGCTGGCTATGTTTCACATCATAAAATCATTTACTTTATACAACTTTTTGTTTTTCTTCGAATTAACTGCATTTTTTTTTAATCTACAGAGTTTTCTACGTTCCTGCCACAAAATTCTTCTATAAATCTCTATGGAAGAGCATGTAGGTTAATCCATCCATCATCTTAAATTTTTCTTTCCTCTGAGAGACCTCCCTTATACTCTACCAGTCAGCACTGGTTGCACTGTAGGTCTGGCATACAGGTGTTACCCCTGCCTTCAATTTCATTTTTCTGGTAATTACCTTCACCGCTTTTCTGGGCTAGATCCCCACATTCCTGAACCTCACGTTACCTTCATTCATTCTTGATTTATTCCCTTGATTTCAAGGATCATAAGTGATGTGAGTGGTAAAATTTCAATGCCATATATTTTCTCAAATATTTTTCTTTTATTTGTAATCCTCATATTATTCTGACATTAGCTGAATATCAAATTCTAGGTTGGTAATCATTTCCCTTCCAAGTACTGCAGGAATTGCTCCATTTTTTCCCTAGCTTCTAGCACTCCTTTCCAGAATAATCTTCATTTTTGAAGATTATCTTCCTTCTAAAAAGCTTTTTCTCTTTCTCCTGATTGTTCAAAATGTCCTCATGATGCGCCTTTCTTTTCTTTAAAAAAAAAACCACTATACCATCTAATTCAATGGGCATTTTCAATCTGGAACCTCAATAATTCAAGTCAGATTAGTTTTGTACTCTTTCATTCCTAATTTTTTTCATTTGTATCTTCTCAATTGTGTCTTATTGGAATTCACCATCATAGGATTTTATTTTATTCACTGCAATACCCCCAGCATCTAGAATAACAGACAACACGTAACAGCACTCAGTAAAAACTGACTGAACATATTCATCAGGACTCTAGACTTCTTGGCTCACTTTCCTTATCTTTTCTTTCCTTATTATGCTTCCCCTATGTCTTTTTTTTTTTTTTTAGCAGATACTAAGTATCTTCCTCATTTATTATTATTTTTTTAATTTCTAGGAATCGTACTTTTTCATTTCTAAAAATCTTCTTTGTTCACTAAACCTTTTTAAAAAAAACTCCTATTCTTCTTTCATGCATCTTCTACTTTCTCTGAGCTTATCAATTATTGCTCTTTATGTTTCCTTTTGCTACGTATGCTGTAAATGTTTTCATTTCTTTTGAGCTATTTTCCTGACCTTTTTTCCCATGTTTTTTGCATGCATTAAAGGGACGTATCAAATGTCCTGGAATCCTTGGCAGTCTATATGTTAAAGTGAGGCATATAAAGTAGATTAGAAGGCTCGTGTGAATGGTTAGAGTTTATCAGTTCATGGGTCTCATAGTAGAGTGAGTAGGTAGCGTCTGTATGTTTCAGCAAAGCGTCACGTGTCACTATCTAGAAATCCCTTCTACTCCCCACTCCCCTTTCTTGAAGAAGAAATCTAGCACTCTCCTCCCTAGGGAGTTAAAGTTTGGATGTGGCATCCTGTAATAGGAAGGATTTCATGGTTTCTCTCCTTAGTATCTACACTGTCAATTAATGATCTTGTTTTCAGGCTCTCCATTGTGTCAGAAACTATCGTATCAGACACACTACTGTATCTGGTTCTATTCCAGAGGGAGTGAACCTCAGGCCTTATCTCAGGATTGAGTAGGAATTGTCACTTGGTTGTGGAGGCAATCTGGGAAATTAAAATAGCTCATTCAGAATTTCAGCTATCATCCATTCCCCTTTTCAGTGATTCTTGTCACCTCCGATGGCTAAGCCACTCCAGGGTCCAAAGGGAAAACTCCATCTCTCATGGCCTCTTGCCTCTTCAGCATTCTGTACTCTGGTGACGGTGTTTCCTTTGCACTTTGCTCTACGACACGCCATCGAGCTTACTCATGTCCTCACCTACCTCCTTTCCTGGTAGGTTTTTATTCTTTGCTAACTTTTTGGTGAGATTTGAGAGGGAGAAAGAATAAACACATGAACTCAATCTTCCATGCTTAAGAAGAGGACTTCCCTTCCCTATCCAATTATGAAGTCAGGTTTCTGTCCCTTTCTGGCCCCCAAAACTGTTTTAGCAAGGATCAATAATGATATTCTACATTCCAAGACCAACACACTCGTGACTGCCAAACCTCTGTATATGAAGCCAAGGTCTCTCTTCACAGCAGCATACAGAAGTGTTCTCTGGGCATCAGTTACAAAGCTGGACTCACTGTTTCCTCTACCCTCAAGCTATTACTGCCTTAAACGATACCACTATCCAACTATCAAGCTGGAGACTTGGATATTTTCTCCCTCTCCCTCATCCTTCCCCATCTAATAAAAAGTTCAATAGATCTGACTAAATTAATATATTTTATATAAATATCTCCCCTCTATCATCAGTGCTAATGCTTTAGTCCACTTTTTTTAAACTAATGTTTATCTTTGTTACAGAAAGAGTTCAGCTAAACTCTTTCTATCTCATTTTGTACTTTCTATACTGTTACAAGTGAGAGCTTTCCTAAACACAAATCCACCCTGCCCTTGCCTGTTGAAAAGCAAGAAAACACTTTTGATCATAAGCCATAGTAGCCAACTCAAACACCCTTAGGCATTTTTTGCTTCATATGACCAAACTGCTGGAAAGGTATGCTAGCTCCCAGAGGACTAAAATGAATCCGGTATTAGAACACCTCCAAAAGACTCATTAGGTTGCTTCTCTGTTTTTCTCAGTGTGTTAGGTTTACGAACCACACTGACTGTGCCCATAAGGCTGGAATCACAGCCCCTGCAATCTGGGGCACACATTCTACCGGCTTGGCTACCAGAGGAGCAGGGACTGGCACTCTTATTTCCAATGTTTAATCCTAAAGAAAGATACGGGTGAGGCCAGCTTGGGTTTCTTGCCTACTCTGATAGCCAGTGGGAATGGAGATGGGTGACGGAATGAATGGGGAGTAGGTTCCCAGAAATGATTAAAATAATGAGAAGAACACTGGGCAATAGCATTGTCCACTATGTAATACAGACTGTCTGGACTTGAGTTCCGGCGCAACAGCCCCCTAGCTGTCTAACTGCCTTCTCAGTGCCTTAGTCATCTAAAATATAAAATGAGTAATAACTCCATAGACTTGTTGATTTAATATGGGTAAAATTCTTAGAATAGATTTAGCTCTACAGTTAAGTACTATTATACATGTATAAGCAAATCAAATTTTCTTACCGTGACAAAGAGAACCTATTACAACCTGGTCCCTGATTAATATCTCAACACTACTCTTAGCCTGTTCCTCATACCAACGCTTCCAAACTGTGCTGATCAGTATCTCCATGCCTCCTGGTTCTTGCTCGTGCTATTCTCTCTTCCTGGAATGTGTTTCCCTAGTTTTGTCTGCCTATCTGTCATAAAAGTTTCATTTTAGTATTAAAATGTTTATACCTCACTTTAGTCATGTTACTTCTAAATGATACAAAAAATTGTCCAAGATTTATGCCATGTTTTAATTGCTCCTCTTAAGAACTGAAATAAAAAATGGTCTCCTTTTATCCCCCTCTTGACTTCAGTCCCATGCCTACTATTGCTCTATACAGACTAAAGACTCGCACAGATGTAGCTCCAGCCCAGACTGAACCCTCAGACCCTGAACATATTATTCAGCTTCTCACTTGAACCTCCACATTTATGACTCAAAGCCTCTCAAACTTCAATATATCCAAGGCTGAACTCAGTCTTTCTACTACAATGGCTATTTTTGGCCAATACTTGTTCCTGTAAGTGAAATCAACCTTCCAGTGGTTCCTGCCACCCTCACTATTCACTTCATCAACAGCTGGTGGATGATTCTCGACACAGCCGCCCTTCCCCAGTTCCACTTCTGTTCCTTTCCTTCATGATGAGCACTACAGCCAGAGGGTTCGTTTTGAATGCAACCTTATTGTATTTCTCCTTCAATTAAAAGTTTTCAATAGCTTTTCTTTCTCTTTATCACAAAGTCCAATATTCTTACCCTGGCAGACGACATCTTGCAGGATCTAGACTGCCCACTTCTCCAGCTTTATCTTAAGCCATTCGCCTGCTCACCAAGGAGGAGATTTCTCTGACTTCTTCAGATTCCTCCAACATGCCAACAGCTCCTGACTTGTAATCTTGACTCATGCTTCTCTTTTTCCACCCACACTCCTCCCCAGTTCCTAAAGTGTATAAATTCATGCATCCTTTTAATCTCAGCTTAAATGTCACTTTATCAGAGGAACCATTCTTTTCATTTTTCATGGCACTCTATCCTTGATTTTCATGCCTGGGTCAGAATTTTAACTAATTAATTAATTCTTCTATTACTTCTTTACTTTCTTTTCCATTTCCCCATAAGTTCCCCAAAGGCAGAGCGTTTGCCTTATTTATGACTAAAACCCGAATTTCTTTGCAGAGTATCTCTAACATAATTGGAATGTAATAAATACTTTTTGAATAAGTGAGATGGCAACATTAGGTAAGGACAGTAAATTCGACCAATGTAGTACTGTGTGGCTGTGAAAAGATATATACTAAAAACTGCTGATGTGAACAAATGCTAAATACAAATTAGTCACATAGTATTTCAATTTCATAAAAATGCACAGAAGGCAGATGTGGTAGTCAAAAAAAAAAAAAAGACAGAGAGAGAGAAAGAAAAAAAGACCCCCCCTCAAAGATGTCCACACTTCGGAACCTTTGAATATGTTATATTGCATGGGAATGAGTAATTAAGATTGCTAATCAGTTGACATTAAAATAATGATTATTAAAACGAGATTATTCTGGATTATTTGCTTAAACCAAATGTAATCATAAGGGTCCTTTAAATATAGAAGATGAGGCAGAAGAATCAGAATCAGAGCCAGGAGGATGGGAGAGACTCAATCAGCCATTGCTGGGTTTGAAGACAGAAGGAAAACATAAGCCAAGGAATGTGGACAATCTCTAGAAGCTAAAAAAGGCAAGGAAAATGTTCTCTAGAGCCCCCAGAAGGAATGCAGCCACGCATTCTTAATTTTATCCCAGTGAGACCCATTTTGGACTTCTTACCTCAAGAACTGTAAAATAAAATATTTGGGGATTTTAAGCCATCAGTTTGTGATAGTCTGTTAAAGCAGCAATAGGAAACTAATACAACAGGATATATGAAGATAAACAAGTGTACATGTTTCTGTTTTCTTTTCAAATTCTGTACGTTTTTGTAGGCAAGCTCTCTGCAACTTCTCCTTTCTCTGCTTTTAGTTCTATTTCACCAGCATAGTTTGCAGCACTGTGCTTAAGACTGCCATAGTTCTATTGAACACATGAAATTTAAAAAACAAAAAAATCTAGAGAAACTATCTTGCTCACAAATGCAATTATCGTTTTCTAAACACGTTAAGTGAAACACGTAGGCAGCAAATATCCAGAGAAATTTCATAATTTTGCTTGCTAAAATGACAAATAAATTTTCATAAGTTACATTAATATTTAATATTATGAAAGGACTTTATTAAATATCTATATAGCTTGATGACTTTTAGCACTGAAAGACAGAAATAGTTCCCAGGATAATATTATTATCCTTTGACTATTTTATTCTCTTTCTATGCTTTTATAGTAGTAATAAAAACCAACACTGGATTTTGGAATCTGAGAAGCATGCTGTAGTTCCTGAATAGGGGAGAAAAGGGAACTCCTCAATGGAATTTTCTGTTACTGTCAGCATCTCTTAGGTGATCTTCTTATGCTGAAACAGACCATCTGAATAAAATGCACATGGACACCTGATACTATTTCATATTTAGGAAACTTGGAGGACAGTAAAGCCTTTAAGGTTAACAAATTTACTTATAAGGCTAGAAAATGTACTCCAGAATTATGCATTCAACAGTATTATTCTCAGTTCTATCACATTTTGAAGAGAGCGTAAATTGACCTTTGAAAGATCTGAAATTTAAATTATAATGTAACATAAGATTTCTTTATCAAATTGATTTAAGAGATGATTTTTTTAAAGCAGAAGCATAAAATATTTATCTTCAATCACATGAATGTTATGTTCTCAAATCATGCATTTTTTTCCTAAAGCCCTTTCTAGATATTTCTTGGTGTATAAACAGATTAAAAATCTGCTTTTGTTTTGCCACATGGCCAAATCCCTGAAACTTTGTAGATAGAATATTGAAACCATATGAAAACCTGTCACTGAACAGAGGAAATTATTCACAGGGAAAAGACCACTAAGAGCAAATGGAGAAAAACTAGTTCAAAGCAGCCATAGAGTTGGTTCATTTCACTCTAGCACCTCCTGGTGGCAAATATTGTGTATGGCTGAATCGTACAGCATAGACAGAAGAATTTACTGCAAACATTATTTAATGCTTGGGGTATTGCTCAATATTTTGATTCCTGCCCCACCAAAGCAGTTTAAAAGTATTTGTAATTTTTTCTATAATTAAGAGTATACATAAATAATATGACCGTATCAGAAAAAAAATTTTTAAGTTTCCTTCTAGAACTTTGAGTTAATTTCCAGGCATTTTGAATTTCTGTTCTCAAAAACAAAATTGGATAAGGTAGAATCAAAAACAGGACTGTAGATAAATACACAAGTACCCACGTATGTGATCTCAGTCTGGATTATACACAAAAGAAGCAACCTTAACAGAAACATGCCTTATATTTTCTTATTAGATTCACAATGTGGTATTATTTCGTGTCAGTAATATCTAACATTTCTTGAGATCTTACATGAATAGCTGAAATAACGCTAAAATGTTATATGTGTAATCACATTTGGTGATACAAAAAGCTAATGATATATATATATGTGTGTGTGTGTTATTATCCACATTTAATGGATATGAAAAAGTAATAATTTATTTGGCATACTTTAAAATAATGAATAGAAACACTTAAGAGACAAAGATTAAAAGTACTTTCACATTCAAAGAATAAGTGAATGGATAAATGTATTCATAAATCATGTATTTATCAAGGACCAAACATTGGGAATTTAACATGAAAAAGGTTCACCACTATATCGAAAGCATTCACTGTCTGAGCTGCAGAAACAAGAAATAAGACAATCAGAATATCATGAAAACTGTCGTAATAGACACAAATGTACAAAATGTCAGGATCACGAAGAAGACAAGCCTCTACATTTGTATAAAGACACAGTAAGGGCATCAGCTGGCTAGGGACCAGAACCTGCCCATTAATTCTCTATTTCTGTGACCAGTAAGCATCCAAGGAATTATAATATGGCTCTGCACCTGGATTTCCTGCAGGGAGAAGATGTGTGAGCCAGAAGATTCAAACCCTTCACAGCATGTGTCATAATTTAATTTTGGAATTTATTTACATTAAGCGGACAGAGATGTTCTCTATTTTGTTTATCATTGACCTCCCAACAGCCAGCCAGCAGAGTGCTGGACACATGGTGTGACTTGTAAAATACCTGCTCAATGACTCCACGTGGCCTACGCAGGCTGCCTGCCTCCTTAAGGAACATCTCATCATAAGCCCATAAGCACAACACTATCCTCTGCAGGCAAACATTTTCAGTGCTTTTAAATAGCATGAAGTGTAACGATTAAGTGGTGCGATTCTGCAAAAGTGAAAGGTTAATGCATACAGTGATCTACTCCTCAGTTTACTTTATTGATAAGCACTTCTATAACAGGCAGGTTTGATAAAGGAAAGGGGATTGAGAGATGTTTTGGTGTATCACACAATCTCCCACGATGACAGAGACTGCATCATTGTCTCTTCTGCATCCTAGTCGCCTACTCAGTGTGTGACACACTGTAGACAAGCAATCAAATACTTGTTGAAGAATGAGAAGCAATAACTATGAAATGGTTTATGTATTTTACAGAGAGTTTATCACAAACTAGAAAAATATTAAGGTTCTGGAAGGCAGAAAAATTATTTAAAATCACTGAAGCTTGTCACACAAAAGCTACAGCCATATCCCTATGTAGAATCATAAAGAGAAAGAAACTCCTTACACTTTCATCTGGACCAAGCCTCACTGGTGCTTGTGCCAAGAACATACGGCAAAGAAGGGGAAAAAGCAATTATTTCTGAAGTCAGAGAGCTGAACTTCATGAGTAAGGCTTTGGCTGGAAAATTGCTATCACCGTAAACACTGCATGATTTCCAAGGAACATGACAAAATTTCTATCAATAATACCATAAGATAAATATTTGGCTTAATTCAAGAATAGTTCAGATCATTATTTTATTTAAACCATTTCCCCATATAAACAAAGCATGGAAACAGCTTGGACACTCTTCAAAAGACTCTAAAGAACTCAACGACCCATGTAATAACATTATTTAACAAAATTTCTCCCAGACTATAGCAGAATATTTTACATTTTTTTCCATTACTGCAATTTATGTGTAATATGAATACTGTCCATTAAAAAAAAAAGTCGCATGGCCCTCTAGTAATCAAAAGTTATTGCTAAACAGCATTACCAGCATAATGCTTTGTAGAAGCAAAGGTTTACACACTGAAAAGCTGAAAGCTCTCACATACCATATCAACATTTTTTAATACTACCTGGTGCTCTAACATATAAATACACAGCATGTACTTTGCTTGAAAGAGCACAAGTATTTAGTTACAGGAAGTCTTAAATCCCCTTTTTTCTTGAACAAAGGGTGTTTATAATTCCTATCAAATGAAGTATGTCAGTCACAGCCCAGTACACAGTGTAGAAAAATACTACCAAACACGACTGAAATCATTTTCAGGTCTTCCGTTTTATATAGAAATCCCACTCTTACAATGAAACAAGAGAATAAACAAAAATGTGCATCATGTTGAAAGGGTTGTTTGTGGGCTCCAGCATTGTTTTTTTCAAAGCAAACATTTGTCCAGCAGAAAATTGAGTTGGGTTTCAGTTCCATTCAAATACACAGAACACATGGTTTATGGCAATTGTTGGCACTGTATAAAATCAATTCTTCCAAGTGTGCTATTCTTGAATTTCTTGCCCATAGAAAACCTAAGCAGTGCAGTGGTTTCCAGACCTGATTAGGGTTGGCTATCCTGAGTCAGAATAGCTTCTTTTCCTTTAATTAATAGATTTTGCGATTTTACCTCCCAAAAATCAGATAATAATTACGAACTGATTTGCATTCCTTGAGAAAATATGCTATGTAAATTGCTACATTTCTATAGCACACTTTCATGAAATAGCTGCTCATAGGGTGATATGAGTTTCAGTATTTCAGATCTTTAATGTAATATCTTAATTTCAATATATATGATAATAAGAATTACTGATTTTAAAAAGATAAATAACTAAAGCCACTCTCTTTACATTCCATTCAATGTTTCGTGTTTTTATACCCATGTTTCTTACATACAATTAGCACTAATTTAAGTGTAAAATATCTACCTAAGTTATTGAATTATAAGAGTTAACATATCTGAAATGCATGTGGTTACATTCAGATATATGAGGGAATTAAGGTAAATATAAAAAGGAATTACAACAAAAATTTAGTTACTCAGAATTTGCAGTTGATTCAAATTTCTTCACTATGCTAACACAGGGCAAAGTAGACACCATCAAAGTGAGCCAACTATATGAATTAGGCTGAGAAAAAAAATCCACATATTCAGAATATATCCTGTAGTCATTACACACAATAAATAAGATTAGCTTCATGTTTAACACCCTTACAATGCACTCACAAAGATAATGATGAATATTTGACTATTATCCTAATTTTGAAAATGGGAGATTAGAGTTTTAGAGATGTTAAACGACTGTCTCCTTTTTCCCCAGCTTACAGAGGATCCATTGGATCTGCACGTGGACCATAGTTACCAAATGGCCCTATTACCTAAAACACAAACAAACAAACCACAAATTTATCTCTAAATCAAACTCAGACCACACTGCTGAGCAAACACAAATACAGAATACTGCAATGCTGTAACAGTGGTGCATAAATCACTTTAAACTGTGATATAGTAGTTGAAAGACAAAAATATGAGAAGTAACGATAATAGTAAAATAATATTAATGGATATACAATATATAAAGACATAATTTGTGACATCAATAACATACAGTATAGGTGGCATGAGAAGTAAAAGAACAGAGTCTTTTGTATGTGATTGAAGTTAAGTTGTCATAAGTTTAAAAAAAGATTGCTGTAACTACAAGATGTTTTATGTAAGCCCCATGGAAACCACAGAGAAAACATTTCTAGGAAATACACAGAGAAAAAGAGAATAGAATCAAAGTATATCACGTCAATCGGAAAGCCATACCTATCATCAATTACTTTAAATGTAACTTCCCAACCAAAAGAGATAGAATGACTAAATGGATTTTAAAAATCCAATTATTTGCTGTCTACAAGAGACCCACCTTAGATTTAGACATACATAGGCTAAAAGTGAAAGGATTGAAAAAACATAATCTATGCAAATGGTAACCAAAAGAGAGCAGGGGTATCCAACTTCTGTAAGGCATAATAGACTTTAAATTGTAAAAAATGTCACAAAACAAAGAAGAACATTATAAAATAATAGGAGTCAATTCATAAGGAAGATTTAACAATAACAAATGCATATGAACCCAACATCAAAGCACCCATATATATGAAGTAAACAGAGAGAGACTGAAGGGAGAAATAGACAGGCACACAATAATAATAGAATATTACAATACCCCACTTTGAATAATAAATAGAACATCCAAACAGAAGATCAAGAAGGAAATGGAGAAGTTGAACAACACTATACAAACAAATGAATCTCACAGGCATATATAGAATATTCCATCCAACAGCAGCAGAATATGAATTTTTCTCAAGCACATATGAAACATTCTTCAGGATAGATCACATGCTAGGTCACAAAATAAGTCTTACAGATTTAAGATTAAATCTTTTCTTATTACAATGGAATGAAATGAGAAATCAATTACAAAAGGAAAAGTGGAAAATTAACAGATTTGTAGAAATTAAACAGTGCATTCTTGAAAAGCAAATGAATCAAAAAAGAAATCAAAAGTTAGAAAATATCTTGAAATATAGGAAAACAAAATGAAAACACAAAATATCAAAACATGGGATGCAGCAAAAAAAACTCACAAATTGGATAGTATAGAGTGATAAATGCCTATATTTAAGAAGAGAGATCTCAAGTAAAAAACCTAATTTTATACCTAAAGGACCTAGAAAAAGAAGAAAATGCTTAGCCCAAAGTTAGCAGAAGAAAGAAAATAATATTAGAGCATAAAATAAACAAACCACAGAATAGAAAACCAACAAAACTAGAAGTTGACTTTCTGAAAAGTTCAATAAAATTAACAAATCTTTACTTTGACTAACTGGACAAAAAGGGAGGACACAATTAAATAAAATCATAAATGACCAAGGAGATATTATAACCAATGCCAAAAAAATATAAAAATATTATAAAAATACTATGAACAATTATCTGCAAAAAAAAATTGAATAATCTAAAATAAATGGAAACTGAACAGACCTATAATTAGTAAGAAGATTAAGTCAGTAATCAAAAATGTCTTATCAAAGAAAAAACCAGGACCAAAGGGCTTCACTGGTCAATTTTACCAAACATTTAAAAAATAATTAATATCTATTCTCAAACTCTTCCAAAAAAATTAAATAGCAAGGAACACTTCCAAGTTAATTTTATGAGGACAGAATCACACTGATATCAAAGCAAAACAAAGATACTACAAGATAAACAACAACTACTACAGGCCAATATTCTTGATAAATATACATGCAAAAATCCTCAAAAAAAAATACTAGCAAACCAAATTCAACAGCACATTAAAACCATGATGAAGTGGGAGTTATCCCTGGGAGGCAAAGATAGGTCAATATATGAAAATCAATCTATGCAATATACTATATTAACAGACAAATGATAAAAATTACATGATCATCTCAATAGATGCAGGAGAAACTGCTTGACAAAATTCTACACCTTTTCATGATAAAAACACTCAACAAATTAGGACTAAAAAGAAATTGCTTCAACATTATAAAGGCCATATATGAAAGCCCACAGCTAATATACTCAATGATGAAGAGCTGAGAGATTTTCCTCTAAGATCAAGAAAAAGGCAAGAATGCCCACTCTCACCACTTCTATTCAACACAGTACTGGAAGTCCCAGGCAGAGCAATTAGACAAGAAAAAGAAGTAAACGGCATCCAAATTGGAAACAAGAAGTCAAATTACCTGTTTGCAAATGACATGATCTTAAATGTCAAAAACCATAAAGATTCCACATACACACATAAACTTTTATAGTTAGAAAACAAATTCAGTAAGATGTATGACAGTCAACATACAGTAATCAGCTGCACATTTGTATCCTGACAACAAATATTCTGAGAATAAAATTTTTTAAAACATCTCATTTCAGTAGCACCAAAAATAATAAAATGCTTAGGAAAAGGTTACAGAGAAGAATAAAATACTTGTAAATAAACTTAACCAGGGAGGCAAAATAATATACACTTTGAAATACAAAACACTGATGAAAGAAATTAATGATGGCACAAATAAATGGAAAGACATTTCAAGTTCATGTATTAGAAGACTTGCTATTCTTAAAAATTCCATATACTCAAAGTGATCTACAGAGTCAAAGCAATCCCTATCAAAATCCCAATGGCATTTTTTGCAGAAATATGAAAAAAATCTGAAATTAATATGGAAGCACCCAGGACCCTGAGTAGTTAAAACATTCTTGAAACAGAAGAACAAAACTGGAGGCAACACACTTTCTGACATTAAAACTTACCACAAAGCTACAGTAATCAATAGAGTGTAATACTGGCATATAAACCAACGTAACAGAATAGAAAGCCCAGAAATATACCCATGTATATTTGGTCAAATGACCTTTGACTAGGGAGCCAAGACTACATCCTTGTGAGGAAAGGAGTCTCTTCAACAAATGGTGATGGGAAAACCAGATATTCATATGCAAGAGAATCAAAGTGGACCCTTATTTTTATACCATATTCAAAAATCAACTCAAAATAAATTCATGACTTAAGTGTAAGGCTATAAAACTCATAGAAGAAAATATAAAAGAAAAGCTTTATAAGATTAGTCTGAATGTAACATTACAATGGTGTATTGGCTAGATACAAAAAGCACAAGCAACTAAAACAAAAATAGACAAGTGGGGCTATGTTAAACTGAAAAGCTTCTGCACAGCAAACAATTAACATAGTATATTAAAAATATATTGGATGAGAGAAAATATTTATAAATCATATATCTGCTAGGGGCTTTAATATCCAAAATACGTAAGGAATACCTACAACTCAATAGCAAAAAACAAAAAAAACCCATTAAAAAATGGGCAAAGAACTTGAGGAGCTATTGTTCCAAAGACATACAAATGGCCAACATGTGTATGAAAAAATGTTCAACATCACTATTCATCAGGAAAATACAAATCTAAATCACAATGTGGTATCACTTTATATGTTAGGATGGTGATTGATGTGGACAGAGGGACAGAAAATAACTAATGTTCATGAGGATATGGAGAATGGGAATCTTTGTACACTGTTTGTGGTAATACAAAATGGTACAACCAGTGTGGAAATCAACATGGAGTTTTTTAAACAATTAAAAATAGAACTACCATATGACCCAGAAATCCCACTTCTGTGTATTTATTTTTAAAGAAAACTGAAAACAGCTCTCAAAGACATATTTGCAATCCCATGTTCATTACAGTATTATTCACAAAAGCAAAAGGTAGAAACAATCTAAATGTTCATGATGGATGAAATGATAAAGACAACGTTATGTATACAAATAATGGAGTATTACTCAGCTTTAAAAAGGAAGATCTTGTCATATGCCACACCATGTATGAACCTTGAGAATAATATGCAAAAAAATGAAATAAACCAGTCACAGAAGGACAAATGTGTGAATCCCCTTACACGAGGTATCTAATGTAGCCAAATTCATAGAAGCAGAAAATAGGATGGTGATAGACAAAGGCAGTGGGGAGGGAAATAGGGAGTTGCTGTTCAATGGGTGTGGAGTTTCATTCAAGATGAGCAACTTCCAGAGGTCTACTGTACAACAATATGCATATAGTTAATACTGTACTGCACACTTAAAAATTTAAGAGTAGATTTGGTGTCGTGTTTTAACTACAGTAAAAAAAAAAAAAAGCAGCATGAACCGGAGATGCCCAATAATTCCCTACATGCACACATATGAACACACTCATGTACATATGTTTAACTTTCAGCAAGCTGCAAAACATAGTTGCTTTATTCTTTTTACTACAGTGTTCTCTTACAATAAACATCACAGGCAGCTTCCTAAAAACTTTATTCTGCAGGATTGCTGCTGTCAGTGTAAGATGTCTAATTTGCTTCCCAGATGGAGTTTGCTTTGTGCATATCTCATTTAATATTCATCAAAAGCTGGTGTGGTGAAAATTGTATACCCCTTTTTTCAAGATAAGAAAATTGAGGCATAGAAATGTTAAGAAGAGGGAATAAAAAGTATAGTTTAGATTGAAATTAGATACGTACAACTCTAGTCTAGGATTCTAGCCACGATTGTAGTCCAAGAGAAAAACTGAGAATGTCAAATTATTCATAGGTAACTTGATTTGTTATTATATGACCTTGAACTTATATATGAGAAATGATTTCAGCTGCTTAGATAAGGTGCTAATAAATTTCTGCCATGACTGAAAAACGTGCAGGAAAACTAAAGGTCATAATTTCCGCTATTCCTGTAAACCAATGAGTGCATGGTAAATTGGACAAATGCAACTTCCCAAATGTGTAAAGAAAAGAAAGTCTCATTATTTCCTTTTGAGAAATGCAGTTAGATTCCTTGAATTGCAAAAATTTTATAAAAACAAATATTATAATATTTAACTTAAATTCTTATTTTAAAAAATACTGATGATCTCAAACTTTATATAGATTAGAAAGAAACTTGAAAAATGAGACTAAATTTTAAGAACTTGACAAATTCTAAAAGGTTCAAAGCTATAGTTATAGGTTTTGTACATTGTACTGTATAACTTGTAAATATATTATTCTTGTAAAGTATGATGATTTTCTTTTTGCCTCTAAATCTTGACTCAGCTCTGAAATTTGCACTGTAGCTATGAAGTAGTACCTATAAACGTACCTAAGGTACAATTTTATAAAGACTTCATGCTCTCATGATGTAAATAAATGGCGTACTACAACAGTGATTGAAGACTACTCTAAGTTTTTCATCATTCAGCAAAATGGCACACTATGTAGAAAAAAATATACAAGAAGTAAAAAATGGCTGAGTCAGCAAAGCTTTACTACTCAGCCCATATGTGCCTACTTAGTTAATGAGACACTCTGTATATAGTAACAAAACACATTGAAAAGAAGACTTTACTTCAAAACTTACCAGAGGTTTAACATATCTAACACTAGTGTCCTCAGTAATGGCAGAGTTCATTTCACTGATAACATCTATATCATAGTAATTTAATAACCCTAATTCTTTGGGGTAAAAATTATTTTTTATCAGCCACAAGTTTGAAAACAGTATTTTAATAATCTATATACACACATATACACACAACTGTGTATTTATATATCCAAAAATATTTGTTTTGGACATTTTTAAAAACATTGGGCTTTCACATTCGAAAAGCAATAAAAATAGATGTAAATATAATACAAAATGGATATATAACCAAAGTTTCAAAGTTTATTTTATATGGAAATATGTACTTTTTTATTTAAGATTTGATTCCACTATGTACCAACTGTATTTTAATGCATGTTAGCTCGCTGAAAAGGTCATTTTCAATGGTATGATAAAGAAGAAACATTTTCAGCATGGGGATTAGTTAATAGTATGATACTGCACATTTGAAAGCTGCTAAGAGTAAATCTTAAAAGTTCTCATCACAAAAAATTTAACTAGATTTACTGTGGTGACCAGTTCACAATATATACACATACTGAACCACTAAGTTGTACATCTGAAATTAATACAATGTTATATGTCAATTATACCTCAAAAAGTTATAATTTATACAAACTTAATTGTCAAATCATACTTCTTATGAAATATCCCCCTTTGTCCTATGAATTTAATACAATTGCTAGATTACCAAAAGAATTCTACTGATAGACAGGATTACAACTAATGTCTTATAGTTCTTGCTGCTATAATTTCAAAGGGAAAGCCAAATCACTATCAAGTGTGACCTGCCATTTATCTATACTTAAATGGCACCTAATATTGTAATATTAATCTAAATTAAATTCTTGTGGATTAAACAAATTATGAAAAATATCATATTTTTAAGCAAAGATACCTTGCAAATTTCTGAAAAATCTGTACATTACATATACATAAATATAAGTATATATATTTAACTCTTTATGGCAAGTAGAACATTTAATAACATATATAGAAACTTACTTTCTGCAGTCTATTTAAAATGGTAAAGATTCCCAAATTGTAAGGGATATTTACAAAAGAATGTCTTTGCAAATTTCCTTCCAGATGGCACATAATGAGATTTGAAAGCAAAATTTTTAAATCCAAAATAAAAAATTGAATTCATAGATGTTTAAAAGATTTATTATAAACAAAACTATAGATAAATGCTATTGAATCTAATATATTTAAAATTTTTAATGCCTAATGGGCCGACATCTTTTACTAGGTCCTATTAAAGAAGTCCCTAAAGAAACCAATGTTCTAAGGTGGTGGTCTTATTCAAATACAGATCTGAATAAGGAGCAATAAAGTAAGAATGGAATCTCCTGACAGGTGGGGCAAGGCCTTCAATTCTAAAAAGATCTGACAGGCTGTATGACACAAAGCTGAATAAGGTAAAGAAGATCAGGAACTAGGTCTATTCATCAGGGATTGTGCACAAGGCTCATTACAGTTAAGCAAGTAGCTACCAAATTGGAAAACAAACAAACAAACAAACAAACCAAAAGCAAAATAACAGCTTCAACTGCTGAATTTCCTAGGGTAAATCTGAGTAGAGGGTTGAGTTGCATTGGATTTTCTTTTCTACTCATTCATGCGGTATTATTTTTGATACTTCTTCATTGCTTCATTTCTCAAACTTCTGAGTTATAGAGATTTAACATCTCTATGCCTTATATCCTCAATCTCTGAGCAAGATTTTGAGAAGCAGAGCCTGGAACATCAATTTCTTTGGAATTTCTCCAAAAGCCAGTCACAAGCCATGCATGATACATATAACAAACTATATTCCCAAAAGAAAACTGAGAAAATATATCTTTCTTATCTCCATAAAATTGTAGGATTTTAACCACGCAGAAAAAGATGAAGTATTTCCTCAGTGTAAAAAATGTTACATTATAAAAATACATAATAATAATAGTAATAATAATAGCAAGTACTGTTTATTGGGCATTTAATTTTGCTGGGAAATATTATCATCCCCATTTTAGAAATGATGAAAATGAATCTAAATGATTAATTTCTTAGCCCACAACATCCACTGAACTGGTAAATATTAGAGCTACAATTCAGATCCAGATCTTCTGACTATAAAGCCTATGCCCTTAGCCACCACAAGATATAATATACATTTGTTTTATTTCAATTTCTGGCTTAGACATTTCCATAATTAATCTTAGATTGGAGAGAGATAAAAAGTAAGGATGCAATGGGGGAAATAAAGTCATCAAAAGGTCATGCAGAAAAGATCTAAGGAAGATCATAAAAGGAAACTTTAAAACATGATAAAGAGTATAAAACAGAGTAAGCAGGGGCGATTCCACTCGGCATTTCATGAGCTTCATGTATTCTACATATGTTATTCAACACCATTTCTACTCCTGGGTTCACTGACTTTCAGTTAAATGTATACTTAAGAATGGATATATTATTAATACCACACTTTGGGAAATATTTCACAATGCAAAAACTGTTCACTCTGTTAAATTAAAACAGTATCTAAAACTGAATACACATTGTAAACCAAAGTTTAAAAGTGTATCCCTAAAGGAATAGATAGATACAGGTATACAGCATGGATCATTTCTGAACACATCATCTTGTTGTCAGGGAAGATATATTATTTTTATAATTGGATAGAAAAACAAATGATTAAAAAATCAAACCAATGCATACACACATCAGCCTTGCTCTTTAACACAGTTGCTTGTTGTTTTCTTTCAGCTAATGCATATGGGAGCATACAGAGCACAGGATGGTGCTTAAGTCAACTGTAATTAACTGAAAAGGCCGTTTCTTGGTCTTAGTGCTGCCTCAGTGGAGGAGCACTGGTCCTCACCTAGCTCCCATGGTGACCTGACACCAGAGGGTGGTAGGACAGACGACGTCTGAAACTAAAGGAACCCGGGGCCACAGCCACAAGTGGCCATGAACTCTGGAAAAACCATCACAGAAACAGTCACATAGGACTGAGTCATATGCACACTTTGTTAAAAAAAATATAAAAGCAAAAACAAACAAACAAACAAAACAAGCTATTACCTCTGGAACATGATTTATGAAATTTAACCATATGTAATCGTGTTAAGTGATTTCTATCACCTTGCTTGCCTGTTTATCAATACGACTATTTGCAGTATGAGTTTGTTTTATTTCTATGCAAACTCTAATACACAGAATTCTGAGGCAATGGATACTATCCTGGACAGATGTGAATGTTCAGCATTTTATATGGGTTAAAATAAGCCCCATTTGAAATGTCTGTAGTTGGAGACTTATTACAACCATCAGTTAAGAATCCAATAGGCAAAACTAAAGTTGTAAAGCACCTTTGGGTCACTGTAAACATACTATGGCTGGGACGTCAGATTAATATTTATCTTATTAAAATCTCAATTCTTATTAGAAGTGGCCTTTCATTGGGAACCCTTTTTTGGACCCCAACATTTGTTGGCCTTGAAATTATCAGACTGTCATCTTCCTGTTTCCAAAGCTTTGATGTAAAGATAGAGTTTTCAATAAATTTCATTTTAGGGGGAGCTTGTGTACATTTAAACTGGGCTTTCTGGAAACAATGAGCATTCTTACAAGCAGAATAAATTCACAAGGGAAAAACATTGTATCATAAACATAGACTGATATCCTTCTACTTAAACTGCAGTATCTTTCATTGGTCCAGTATTATTTTTCTCTTGAATTCACCTTAGTCTCTGTTGCTTATTTGCACACAAAAAATGTATCTCTAATCTCCCTGAAAAGGAGACTGTGGCTTAAGGGGTGTACCGAAGTTAGACATGATAAAATGCAATAATAGAAAATAATACAAGACAGCTAAAGCCAATGTTTTCTTTTAACATGCTCAAGTTACAGGTGATTTAAAGGACCCGGGGGTTGAAGGACAGATGCAGACAGCTTTAATTCAAAAGAACTAAAAGCGTTTTAATGGAGTTGTGGGTTTTGAAAAATAAAAAAAAAGACACAGAGAGAGAGAGAAGGCAGAATGAGTTCATCGGAAATAGCTCTAAAAAGAGCCCACCATGAGAAGGATAAAGCCAAATACAGGAGGCAATGAATAAAAAACAGGAAGATCAAGCTGAAGGGGAGAGAACCTCAGCTCTATTTGTTGGCATAAGGGCTGAGTAGCAGTAAACTAATCAGAAAATTTCCTGAGAGCTGATTTAGTGGCCACTTAGTGGCTACTGGGATAGCAGCTTTTATTGCAAGCCCCAAGAGGATACCTGAGACTGGAAATGAAGGCATGTCTGCCCAAAACCTAGAGCTGGAAAAAGAGCTTAGTTCAGGACTACTGTTGAAGATGAGAGCCTAGAACTAATAAAAAGGGAATGATAGTAGCATCCCCAAGCAGGCTGTTAAACGTTGCATTCCTGCCTCTGAGTGTAGCCAAGTAACTACATCTGATTTACTGCAAGCAAATACAGCTTTTACTCTGCAATTTCCTCCTTTTGTGAGAAGACATGTTTGGGGACTTAAAGGACAGCACTGGACCCCCTGGGAGGGAAGAATAGAAGCAACAGACAGGCATCACGGGCTTGGAAGGACAGTGTTTTGGAAGGAAGCCGTGTTTTGGCTCCCAGGGGATGATGATAAAAAATTATCATTCTATTCACAGCAATGAGGGTTCCAGCTACGAGCTTCCAGTCTGTGGACACCTCCCTTCCTCAGAGATCCCCTGTCTCACCGACACCCTCGCTAACCTCTTTCTGGCAGCTAAAGAAATAAGATGGAGAAGACACCAGGAATGCCTGCCCTTCAGCTACACTTAACACTTAACAACACTCCATGCCACAGCCAGAAAAAGATCAGATCCTATTTGTAATTTCCTCTGGTTTGTAAGCTATAATTTGAAGATCAGTTCCAAGTTCTTGCCCCTTCTCTCAGATTTTAAAAGAAAAGAAATGAGGAAACAAAATTAGCACAATACTCTTCTAGCTTTCACTGATCCCTCTGTAGAACAGAAAAGAAGATCACAAAACTGGTAACAAAGAAAGACTGGGAATTTCCCATAAAACTAATGATTCATAGGCAGCAAAAGGCAGGACAGAGGCCATAGGAAAAAAAATCTATATTTATATCTCTATCTATCTATACTATATAGATATATCTCCTTCTACTTCAATCCAGAAGCATGGGGTTAGAGCACATTAACAAGAGTGAAGACACATGAGACTCTGAAGCTCCCACTAGTAATTTTAATGAAAAGTCACAGAAGGTCTGTAGATGACTGAGAGGTTCTAAGTGGGTTTGATGTTTCACAACATGCAAAGCATTCAAAGAATTTTGTTGTGTACCAAGTCAGTTCAGTCAGCAATTAGTTCCAAAATGTGCCATGTCTAGTTACTTCACTTCTCTGAGAAGTGCAAAGTGACATGGTATTTGAAGAGGGTTTTTATTCAGTTTGATGCTTTATAAGGTCATTAGTTTGACATGGAATTAAGAATTATCATGGTACAAAAGTTCTGACCAACAAAAACTGACTGACTAACTTAAACATTCTTAAAAATAATTTTGTAAAAACTATGGTTAAAGGTAGCTGCCAGAAAAAAGAAAAAAGAAAGAAAGAAATAGAAAAGAAAATCTGACACAAAGAAATTTTGCCAATCATATTAGATTAGTTCACTTAACCCACTGCCAAGAGCTAGAACAACAAAAACACTCACACTGTTTCTAGAAATACAAGTAACGTGAAGTGTTATCTTTCTAATATGCTAGTGGAATTCTATGAAGATTCAGGAGAGTAGGAACAAAGAATGCAATTTCTTGTCTATGTGCATGTTAGAGATACTCTTCCAGGACATTGTTCTTGAAAAGTTACAGAATACCATCTCTGTTAATTTACTAATTACACTATGGTCATGCAATATATTTCTAAGCACTTGTAAGTTAATTTCTACTGGTACCTATGGGGAAAAGCAAGATATATCACATTAATATCCATTTACCAGATGTAAAAACCAGTACAAAGAGGACAAGTAAGTTTCAACACCACAAAGAACATCAGCAGATTCAAAGCTGAACTCAGTTTTTTCCACTTCTGCTTTTCATTCATGAGTCTTGGGAAGCTACAGGGCATCCAAAATGTTAATTACTTGACAAGAGCTCCAAACAGGAAACAGTTGCCCAGAATCAAGTCCAGGAAAACTCCCAAGTTTTAGATTCACAAAATAAATTTATGTTCAGATTTATTATTTTTGCTTCATAATTGAGAGAGTCTGTGCAAAAGCATTTTGTTTCTGAAGTGATTTTAAGTGTTCTGGAGAGAGCTAAATCTTTTAATGACTTGACATATATGAAATATATTAGGATATTTATAAGAAAAAAGTGTACATCCTAATAAGAATAATCATCGACTGATTTTTTTTGTTAGGATCCATTAAATAACTACTGACTTTCAAAATGAAGCTAAGACGTATACTACTATGAAAAGTAATTTCTCTTAAAAATTGTAGTTGAGATTTGTCTCTGCTGATGCTCGTATTAGAACCATATTAGAAGAGCTCAAGATTCCATGCTCTTCCAGGTTCGGGTCATATAACTAGGTCTTTGGGGATTGGTTCAGTCTTTAACATTGGCAAATTGAACAGAAACAAATTAAAAGATTGCTTGAAAATATATACGGAAGGAAAACATATGCCTTTTAACTAAACAAACATTTATTGAGTGTTTACTGTATGCCAGGCACAATGCTAATTGCTGAAAATACAAAATCAATAATGAAAAGGCTGCAATTTAACAAGAAGGAAACAAATGCAGTGGGAAGTACTTGCCTATATTCAAAGGCCCTTTGCCAGACTATGACAATGGACATGTTCCTGAACTTCTCAATACCTCAGTTTTTAAATTATCAAGTGGGGATTTATCTAATTCACCATTTATTGTGATTAAGCAGAAATTTCATAGATAAAGTACTTTTTATACTTGAAGACACCATGTTGGATATGATCCCTTGCTCTACCTAGCAAGTATATTTATAGCCCCTAAAATACTTTATTTATACTCAAACTGTTCCTTTCCATTCCACTGCCTGTCTCTTAAAGGCACTGGATGTTTATAAAACATAATATCTTCCAGAGCAGACACATGGTAGGGAACCCAGTCATTATAAATAAAAATGTTTTGAAACAGAGAGAAAGAGAAAGTGAAAACTAGTCGGTAGTAAAAGAAAAAAGGTAGAAAAGCTGGTCCCTTGAAAAGCGAGTAGGGATTTAGTAAATAGTAGAAAGCAGACAAAGCACACACAGACCTGCATACTATGAGAATGCAGAAAAGCACACTTTTTTAACCCCAGAAGTTCTCATCCTAAGTCTGTTTTATCTTTTGATTTCCAGTGTGGGAAGAGCGATCAGGGCCAGTGAAGGTAATCATCGTAACTCACCCCTTGGCAGGTATTCGAGTAGCACATTAAAAGCAGAGTTTCAGAGAAGTCTCAGTAATGGATGGAGGTTACAGATGAACAGGTTGAGTAGGTCCCTAATTTGAAGAAAGTCTTTTTATATGAAAATGAGAAAACAATCTCAAAGTCTTTGAACAACTGTTGAGAAATACACTATGCACTTCTAAGAAGTTTAATTTACTCATTAAAGTTATAATACTATTTTTTCACCATTCATAATGGAGATCCGCGAATGTTATTTTAGTTCCCCAAAATGATTAACTGGGTTTTCTGGAGTAGTTTGCACAGTGATAAGTCTACCTGAAATTTCATTAACTTTTTATTAAATCGTATCTCTTAGTTACACAAAAGGGTAATCTTCTTTGCTTTGAAGTATGAATCATAAAAGCTAGAGGTTGTTCAATAATAACTTTCTGTCTTTATAAAAGAATTATATTTTCTCAATTATAGATAATCAGGGGCTGTAGGAACACCCTCTACTCTAATAGCTTTGATGGGGAAAACACAATCAAAATGGACAAACACATCAAAGACTTATCCCAATTGAAGAAAATAAAATGATTGTGAAAATATACAACTTAAAATCAGAAATAAGATGGAAATTGTAAAATATTTGAAAGCTCATATAAGATTCTGAAAAGAATATCAGCTGTAATCCAGCTATAAAAAATGTTTCACTATTAATAACTGATTGCTTTACACCTTCAGTCAAAACCAGGACACCAAGCTCCTTGATGGCATGAACTTGGGACTGTTCGTTATCAGCATTCAAAACAGTACCTATAATTTCAGAGGGGCCAAATCCATCCCTCAATTTAGGGGTGACAAGTTTAGACTGATGCTAACTAATGTACCCCATTTGGTTGGAGCTGCCAATAACCATATGCATCTTCTTTTTTCTCCCTCAATAAACTGTGTCCAAGAATGGAAACATACAGAGGAAAGTAATGCTAAGAAATAGAGATGATATTTTAAAATATATTTTGGGGGACTGGGTCTAAAGCCATTTCATGATTTTAAGGTTTCCAAGTTTCATTAGCCAATAAATTCCCTTTTAATTTCAAACCATTGTCATTTATTTCACTATCATGAGAGAAAGCGTCCTGATTAATACATATGCAAATATGACAAAGATACAATCTCCTTTAAGGTAACACAGAAATAGGGTTAGTATAACATCAGGGCAACAATAAGTTTCCTTCACTCTGCTTTTCACTGTCTCTTGCACCTTGAAAATGACTTACTATGTGCTGTTAAGTCTCTAAAATCGTATCATAAAATCTTTCATTTCACAAATATAAACCAGATTTAAAATTCAAACATCCTAGAAAGCAGTAACACTATTCCAGAAACTCATATATGAATGGGAAGTTACTAGATATACTGAGGGTCTTTGATATGCTAGGACCGGTCATAGAGAACAGACAGATGAATGAATCTTTGAAATGTGGAAAATAAAAATTTCTTATACAATTTCTTTAGTTCACTTAGATTTTTTTTTGTAATACAGCTTTTAGCCAGGCTAGTTTACTAATGTCCAGATGGTTAACGTGGAGCCCAGTTCATGCCACTTTAGCAAATACAGAGAATTGGCTCTTTACTATTATTACCCTCAGCAATTAACCATTATTGGAAAATCCACACACTATTTCCCCAGGAAAAAAAAGCTGGCATGTTTTACTAAAAGGCAGTTTTTATGAAATTGCATAAAATTGTCAAAGGATTTGAGGGCAACAATTGCTGGATTATTACGGAATTTCCAGAATTTGTATACCCAATACTATCTTGGAAACCGAGCAAAAAGGAATCAGGGCTGCCTGACTGAATAGTAAGTATTTGGGACATGGTAGCTTTTGTTTGTGCTTCCAAGTGTGAACTGTGTTAACAATATCTTATCAACTCCAGATTTGGCACTACTGCTACTAATCCAATCCATGTGAATCACTTGCCAATTATTTTTAAGTGCTACACATACAGACACACACACACACACAGAAAAGCCTGTTTCTAATCCTAAAGCTTTTTAATAGCTTTAAATATTATTAACACTAACAGAGAAGAACGTTCTTTACCCAATTTAAAAGTGACAGTGAACAAGATGAATGAAAATAGAATAGAAAAGGGCCTCAGATGAATGCTCTTTTAAATGTGTTCATTCAATAGATGTTTAATTGATCTTCCACAGCTCAGATTAAGCTAAAAATGTCAGGGATCTCACTAAGATCATCCATCCCATTCCTCAAGCATTACAAATGAGAGACATGTTACATAAAGAAATCAAATGTGGTGTAGAAGGTCATGCAGATGAGTACTTGCAAGGCCAGCAGTAGAATCAAAATCAAACCCCGTGGTCCAACTGTCTTTCTACTTCTGTAACATTTTAAAGTGATTCACACTGCAGGAAATAAAACTGCTTTCACCTGATCAGCAATTATTCTTCTATCGTCAGGATCTCATTTCATTTGGAAAATTACTGCCTTCTCACTGATTATAACTCTGTTGAATTGTCAAAAAAGAAATTCTACTCTCCCTGGACCAAGGTGTACACATATGGCTGAAACCAAGCAAGATAGACTTGTTTGCTCAGGAACTTGAACCCTCATAATTTGTTTGTGTACATGGAAAATGTTACAGATATTTTACAAAAAATTTGGTGGTTTCTTATAAAGTTAATCATACCTTGCCATATGACTCCTAGATCTTTACCGAGATAAAAATAAACATATGCCTACAAAGCAATTTGTATGCAAATATTCATGGTAGCTTTATTCAGAAGAGCTAAGAACCAGAAATGACTCACCTACCTACAACTGACGAATGGGTAAATGAATTGTGGTAAATTCATAAATGGAATATTCTTCCACAATAAGAGTAAATAAACTACTGATATATGCAATACATGGATGGATTGCAAAAATATGTTGAGTGAAGGGAGACACAATCTTATATACTATATGATTCCATTTATATAACAGTGTGGAATAAGAAAAATCCAGCTGCTGCCAGCGGCTAGAAAGAGCGAAAGGGATCAAAGATGTTCGAGAAAACTCTGTAGGGATGAGGAAGGTTCTGGGTTACAAGGAGTATGTAGACTGCTGTGGTGGATATAGGATCGCATACATTGATCAAAACTTATCAAACTACAGTCTAAAGAATGACTCTGATGTATGTATTAATAAATCTGTAAAACAAAATTGTTTTTTATTATTTTAGAAAGGGAAAAATAGAAACATTTTACAGATAAATAAAACTGGAGACAACTGGTCATTAGCAGAACATCCCATTACAAAAATTTTTAAAGAAAGCTCTTCAGGCTGAAGGGAAGTGATATCAATAGGAATAAAGATAAATAGGAATTTCTGATATGTAGGTAACTAAAAAATACTATTTATTTTCCACCTGTTAATTTCTTTAAAAAGCATTTGTTTTTGTTAAAGCAAAAGTAATAATATTTATGTTAGAATTTTTAATGTTTATAGAACTAAAATATATGACAACAATAGTACAAAGGAATTAGTAAAGTATACTTTTATATGGTTCTTACATTTATGTGAAGTGATATAATATTAACTATAAGTAGACTGAGACAGTTAAGGATGAATGTTGCAATCCCTAGAGCAACTACTAGAAAAAAAATCAAAAAGCTATAATCAAAAAGCCAGTAAACAAATTACAACAGTAAATAAACACAAAATTTCATTAACCTGAATGAAAACATGCAAAGAACAGAGGGGGGAAATACATGTGACAAATAGAAAACTAATACAGATAGTAAACTTATTCCTAGGCATCAGAAAAAAATACAGTAAGTTTAAATATACTAAATACTTCAGTAAAAGGCAGACATTTTCAACCAAAATGAAAAGGCAAGAATAACTATATATCCTCTACAAAAGATACATTTTAAATGTAAAAAAAACGAAAGAAAAAGAAAAACAAAGGAAAAAACTATACCATACAAATAGTACACACATACTATGCAAACAGAAAGCAGATATAACTATTTGATGTTAGACTAAGTAATCATTGAGACAGGAAGTATCATTGGAGTTAAAGAAAGATATTTTGTACTAATGGGTCAATTCACTGAAGAGACAGAAAAATCCTAAACATGTATGCACCTAATGACAAAACTTCAAAATTCCTAAAGCGGTAACTGAAAAATAAAGAGAGAGATTAATAGATTCACAATCAGAGTCAGATGTTGATACCTATCCTATGGTAACTGATAGAACTAGAAAAATCAAAATGTAAGAATAAACAAAGAGGAAATGCAGATGGCCAACAGGCACATAAAAAGATGCTTAATATCCCTAATCATCAGGGAAATGTAAATCAAAACCATGATGAAATACCACCTCACACCTCTCAGAATGGCTGTCCTCTAAAAGACCACAAATAGCAATGGTTGATGAGGATGTAGTGAAAAGGGAACCCTCGTACACTGTTGGTGGGATTTTAAATTGGTGCAGCCACTGTGGAAAACAGTATGGAGGTTTCTCAAAAAGCTAACATTATATGATCCAGCAATTCTACTCCTGGGTATATATCCAAAAAAACCAAAAACACTAATTCAAAAAGATACATGCACCCCAATGTTCATAGTAGCTTATTGACAATTGCCAAGATATGGAAGCAACCTAAGTGCCCATCAACAGAAAATGGATAAAAGAAGATGTGGTAGATAGATAGGTATACAATGGAATACTACTCAGCCATAAAAAGAGCAGAATTTTGCCATTTGCAGCAGCATGGATGGACTTGGAGGATATTATGCTAAGTAAAATAAGTCACACAAAGACAAATATGATATATCACTTACATGTGGAATCTAAAAAAGTACAACAAACCAGTGAATATAACAAAAAAAAAGAGCAGACTCACAGATACAGAGAACAAACTAGAGGTTACCAGTGGGGAGAGGGGAAGGAGAGGGACAGTATAGAGGCAGGGGATTAATACAAACTACTATGTATAAAATAAGTTGCAAGGATATATTGTACAACATGGAGAATATAGCAAATATTTTATAATAACTATATAATTTAAAATAAATATTTAATAATTATAAATGGAATATAACCTTTAAAAATTATGAATCACTATATTGTAAATTTGTAACATAATATTGCATAGCAATTATACTTCAATTAAAAATTAAAATAAATATGTAACAGAAAAATTTGTGAGATGTAGCTCAAATAACAATAGAAGGAAATTAATATATTCAAATGCTTATAATAAAAAATGTTTTCTCACTTAAGCTTCTAACTCAAGAAGCTAGAAAAATTAGCAACTTAAAGCACATTCTGTCTCTAACTGGATTCTCATCACCACTGCTATTTAACTTGTAAATTCTTGCTCATCTTTCCAGGTTCATTTCAACTCTCACCTCTTTTGGAAAGCCCTTAATTCCTAGTTAATTGTACTCATTTTTTTCTTCTCAAATTCTTGGCACATATTTTAACTATGGCACTGTAAATAATTTTGTTCCTTTCTTTCTAGTCTGTAAGTACTCTGAGAGCAGAAGTAACATCCTATTGCTCCTTTTATCCATGGTGTTTGTCATAGGAGCTGTCCTATGTGGGCACTTACTAAAATTGTACTTAATGTGTGAGTGACTGAGGGAATGAGTCAGAGTGAAATGCAAATCCAGGGTGTACACAATTCTGAAAAAATGAGAATATGAAATTGAAAGGACGTCTCTGCCAGCTTCATGTGAAAAATGGAACTTGACGCTAAACAACGAACAAAAAATGATTTAGCATCTCCATTTTACAGACGAAAAGACTGAGAAAGAGAGATTAAGCATGACTCATAAGGAATCAGGATTTATATCTAGGACAGTCTGACTTCAATGTCCTTGAACTTAGCTACTATACTTGGTCAGTTAGTTGAAGCCACTTCAGCCTGCTCATCACTGTTGGGAGATGCCCCAAGACAAGCCTGAGGGCAGATGAAGGGAGAAGGAAGGAAAGGTGGATGATGATACAGTGATGGTGCATCTAGACACACAGAGAGGGCTGGGAGAGTAATGGGCTCAAGGAAGCCTGGAGAGAGATGACTGGAAGGTAAAAGGGTTGTGGGAGTTAATCACACAATCCAGGCTCCTCCAGACCTGGAGAGTCACACAGGATACCAAGATGTGCTAACTCCTCTGGGTGAGGGAAACTGGGTCAGAAGCAGAGAAATGCAGCTCTGTAATAAGATGAAGAGCTCAGCTGCCAGAGGGGGAATACCAGCGAGAGGTTTCACATCCCATCACCAAAGATGAAACTAATGAGCTAAATCTATGCTGCTTTTGAACTGGTAGTAGTTGGAAATCATTACCGACTGTACATGAGTTAGTGATAAAGCGCAGTCGCTTCCAGTACGTTTGTGTTCAAGCAGTATTAGATTATAAACAGGTGAACAGATGAGTGTAGGAAGCCCATGCATACATCGCTCCATGTATTTACTCATTCAGCAAATGTATTTGCACCAATCATGTCTCAGGCACAAGAACAGTCACCAGGGATTACAGGAAAATAGAGGAATGGTCCCTGCACTCAAGGAACTCAAAGTGTTGCTACATGTCATAGGAAAGAATGATGAGAGCATCATATCAATGTAGAGCCTAGAGAACCAGAAGATTCTTACTCAGCCATAACAGAGAAAAGCTACTTAAGGTACGTTTAGCAACTTAGAAAATATCTTCAGGGAAAAGGCTGTGACTTGCCAGAAGGTTCTTCCTCAGGAAAGAGCCAGTGTCACTTGTTAGGAAGCCAGAGAAAGTTTCCAAAATCAGAAAGAACCCAGTTGAGGGTCTTTCTGTGTTGGCCACAATTCTACAGAAAATTCAGAAAGCACAGATGAATCTCAAGCCCTCATTTACTCCATTAAATACTGAACTTCTTGCTAGATGCTATCATGTCTTATGCCCAAGAGTAGACATGGAATCATGTGAAAACTCCCCTCAGTGGTTCTCATTCTCAGGTCCATGAACACCCCCTGCTTTCCACCTCCAGTCCCAAACCCAGGACATAGCTATGAAAGGCTAGCCACCCAGAACACATTTCACTGCTGGGATCAGGCATGCTACAGGGAGTACACCAGCCATGGAGAGTGGTGCCTGAGGGAGAGGCAGTCCAAGGGGAAGACGTGGGAGAGCATGTTAGTACAGACAACTTTGTCCTACTTATTTTATCTTCCAATTTTGCCAAGGGTGCGCCTGACATATTAACCATCTATTGCTGTTTGACAAGCTACCACAAGCTTAGCGGCTCAAAATAACACCTGCTTATTATTTCACAATCCCTGTGTGTCAGGAGACCAGGCATAATTAATTAACGGGGGCCTCTGCTTTAGGGTCTATCCAAGGCTGCAGTGAAGGTGCTGGCCAGGGCTGAGGTCTTATCTGAAGGCTCAACCAGAGAGAAATCTGCTTCCAAACTCACATGGTTGTTGGAAAAGTTTTGTACCTTGTAGGTTGTTAGACTCGGGGCCTCGTTTCTTGCTGGCTATAGACCAGAGGCTTCCTTTAGTTCCTCACCAAATGACTCTCTCTATCATAGCAGCTTATTTCCCAAAAGCCAACAAGGATCACTTTAATTCAAAACAATACCAGTAATGGTGGAATATGAGCAAAAGATGTCTTTTTCAGGCTACAGGCACAGATTATGTGGTAGCAAATCTTTTTAGGAAGTAGTGTCCGTAGGTTTTCTTTGCTTTAATTTATATATGGATGAAATGTGAGTTTTATAATCATTCATTTAAAAGCTATTTATTGTTTTAAATTTAGGAGATACTTTGGCATCAAGGTGGACAAAACTGTCTTTAAAAAGCCTACATTCAAGCAGAGGGAGAACCTCTATGATGATCTAGAAGTTTAATAAAAGATTATATTTATTATGTGCTTACTGGGTGCCAGTCAATGGGCTAAGCGTTTTACTGCATTTTACCTTTACATGGCTCTTTCACTGAACACACTATATAACTTAATTTCGCTACATATTTTTTTTAACATTTTTTAATTGAGTTTAATGCTGTATCCAGTTTAGAGTAACCAGTCTGCGAGGGCATAATAAGTGGTGGGTATGTGTTTTGATCCTTGGTCTTTCTTGATTCCAAAGTCCCTAACTTTAACTATATAGCACATGTAGTTCAGAGAACCATCAGTCTGGGAAACGGAGTATCAGGAACAGGAAAAAGATCAAAGTATTAGACACTGACAAAGACTCTCTGATGAAACTTTAGGCAGGCTCATCTGAGCCCTCTTTCTGGCTCGGACTTGTCCTTGGGCTCTGTCTTCAGTCTGCCTAGTTCAGTTGTAGCAAGAATCCTACTAAGTCAGTTCAGTGAGACCCCTGACCCTTGATATCCGACACCCTGGCCTGACTTTAGCAAGAATCCCTGCCCCTACCCTTGATACCTGCTCTTAGTCTTCCGTGTCCACAGACCCCTTCCTCCTGTACTCTGGCTGTAACTCCCCCCTTATCCTTTCTGTACTTAGAGTTGAGCCCTATCTCTCTCCCTTATTGTGGCAATCCTGACACCTATCACAATACTCCTGAATAAAGTCTTCCTAATCATTTTAACAAGCATCCAACCAGTGTTTTCTTCTAAAAATGTGATATATCTAAGAGGGCTATGCAAACCAGGGATAGCTCAAGGAGAGACCATTCATGTTAAAGGTAGTCTGGTAGTTGACTTTCATCTGTAAGCACTTGGTCTAGACAGTGAAACGGGTTGTGAAGGTTTGGGTGCATGACAGATTATAGCTTCAAAGGAAGGAGCGACCCTTTTTTTTAAACCATCCCTGGGGTAGAAAATAGTGGCACTGACGACATTCAATCACAAAATTCTACTGCAGATACTAGGATGATGTAAGAGAAAACTGGGCTGTATAAAAAGAGAGATCAGAGGCTTGATAATAAGGATAGAGTGGGGGGTTGCAATGCTGTAGCAAAACCCCAGGGACCTGCATGGTGTCCCAATTATTCTGCTGATAAGAGACACAGTAGCCTACGTATTTCTCATATATCCTATTAGATCACTGTGTCAGCTGGGATTAAAGATTGTAAGCAGAGACAGATGCTCTTTCATTTGAAGGACATTAAAAAGGACCCCCAGAGAAATAAAACAAGCTAGCTTCTGTGGTCCAGAAAGTCATAGGGCATGATGCCTTTTTGGGAGAAGAATGAAAGTCCAGAGCAAGGCATAAAGTGGATAATTTTTGTGAGCACAGCTACCAGGACAAGAATTCTATGAACCCGATGTTTTCAAGGCTAATCAGTTATGAAAGATGGTAACAGGTGTTGCCCCAAGGCAGACGAATGGGTGAAATAATTTGTTCAACTCCATAATTACACCAAAACAGTATGAAGGGCTAACTCTAATAAGAGTTCCCAGCGTCTCCAGTAAGTAACTAGAAGCCATAATAAATAACAAGGTGTCAACAAAGGAACCTCCAGCTATGAGTGGTTCCATGGTTAGCAGGAATGGCATCTGCACAAAGCAGTCATTCAACTGGTGCCAGATAATGATGTGGGTCCAAATGATTTCTACATTACAGACTGAACTACAAGGCACAGAGGTTTGTTGATGGAAAGAATGACAAGATTTTCTCATAGCCTATTATCTGGGCTCCAAGGTTGAGACAATTTTGTAGTGGTACTTGCTCGTGGGCGTTAGGGATCAGAAGTCACACCCCAGGATTCTGCATGGCTTGGCTCCTAACAACCTCTCCTTACTCTCTCCATTCTTCTCTGCAATCTGGACCCTGTGGTTTTCTTTGTCATTTGGAGGGCCTTCGTACATGCTGCCCCCCAACCAGAAAGTCACCATGTCCCCCTACCGTACCTGCTTGGTTAACTTCCATCTTTCAGATTTTAACTCAGACATAACTTGCTCAGAGATGCTTTCACTGACCTCCCAGAGTAGGTCAGTTGTCTCTTTTTATGACATTCTTAAAATTCTGTGCTTTTCCTTTGCAGCCTTATCATAGCTATAATTTCTGTGATTCTTTGATTAGCATCTGTCTCTCTCGAGAGACTATACGCTCTGTAAGGGCACTTGTCTTTTAAAGAATTACATGTTTTTGTACATTATCTCTCTTGTACACAATGGCACTAAAAAATGAATGGTTGAATGACTAATGAAAGATAATCACTAGACCTTTATATAAATAGCTAAATATGCTTCTGTGTTCTAAGCACTGACTGTGGCTCAGAACTGTCACTAATGACAGTGCTGGATGGGGATGGGAAGGAGCTTTTGGCCCCACCATGAGTAGTTCATGGTGCCAGATTCAAAGTGTACAGTACACTGTGCTCAATAAAGTGCTTCGACAAGTTCATGTGATCCTGACCACAATCTCACAAGGCTTGGTAATACCATCCTTATTACAAGTTTGGCACAGTAAGGCTTAGACAGGCAATGCTTTACTTAATGCCTTGGAGCTGAATCAATGGTAGAGCAGTGCCTTTGACCTAGGTTGTTTCAGTCTTAGTCTATTTCTCATTCAAAATAACAATATTTATAAAATGAGTTTTTACATTGTAAAGCCAAAAATGTAAAGTATTTCTTTATGGATTTCTCATGTAACTATAAAATATAAACATTGTACCCTATATAAAATAATACTCATTTTGCATAAACAGATATATTTCATACTTAGAACTCTCAACACTCCTATGCTTGTCTTTCATTTATATATTCTGGTGTTTATTTGAGACCCAGTCTTAGGCATAGGAACTTCTCAACTAAGCTGTATACTAGAATCACTGGAGGGAGTTTTAGACAAATACAGAGGGACATTTGGCATCCATGAATAAGCATTTGTCATCACTGCTAAAGGTGATACCACAGTGTAAAGGTACAGTCCCTATATTTAAATGGGCTTAGAGTTCAACAAGTTTTATGAGTGTATTAAATATGTGTGTGCGTGTGTGTGTGAGTGTGTGTGTGAGTGTGTGTGTGTATTAAAATTTGACATAGGAAAGTGATGTGGGTAAGACCTTACATGATTTGAATTCTGACAGATCTGAGTTTGAATCCCAGATCCTCCATTTACTAGCTGTAAGACATGGGGGAAGTTACTTTCTAAGCCTCAATGATTTTATACATAAATGGTTATATAATAACAAACCTCACAGCATTGTATATAGTATAAAGCAATCACTCAAAAATGAAAACAGCAGTAGTAAGATACACCTTAAAAAAGGCATATTATGTGAAAATCCTAAATGTCCACTGACCACTGACTGGATAAAGAAGTTGTGATATATACATACAATGGAATACTGCTACTCAGCATAAAAAAGAATGAAATAATGTCATTTGCAGCAACATGGATGGACCCAGAGATTATCATACTGAGTGAAGTAAGTCAGACAAAGACAAATACCATATGTTATTCCTTATATGTGAAATCTAAAAAATGAAACAAATGAACTTATTTACAAAACAGATACAGACCCACAGACATAGAAACCAAATTTATGGTCACCAAAGGGTAAAGAGAGGGGTATAAATTAGAAGTTTGGGATTAGAAGATACAAACTACTATATACAGAATAGATAAGCAACAAGGTCCTACTGTATAGCACAGGGAACTAAATAGCTTGTAATAACCTATAATGAAAAAGAATGTGAACACAATATATATATAATATATATTATATAATATATATATATGCATAACTGAATCACTATGCTGTACACCAGAAACTAACACAACATTGTAAATCAACTACACTTCAATTTAAAAACAGAAAAAAAAAAAGAAAATGCAAAGAAGGAAAAATTACATTTGTCATAAAAAGTCATTATCATTAATACTTGGTAATTCACACAGAGCTGTATTAACAAATTAAAAACAAATTAAAGCAAACAAAACATAGACATCACAAGATTTTTAATTTAAAAAATGAGATGAATTTTTTTTTTTGGAAATCACTTTTAGTTTCATAATTGTACCCTAAATATTCCGTCTTACATGTTCTGTGGGTACCTTCTCTCAGGAAATCACACTATACAACTTTCTACAGAGGTGACGCCACATCCTACCACCTGAGTTGCCACTATTAAAGATTCAGGTTCAAATAAGCCGAGCAGATATAAAGGATGGCATTTACCAGGGAATGTCACACACTAATTGAATTCTAAAGCCATAATTCATGACAATAATTGAGTTGTTAATGGCTCTAAAAGAACTTGCTCTAGAATGGTCAAATCCCTTCTGACCAACTTGCCACCTGCTGCCTCGTCTCATGATTTCTAATCACTTAGCCTTCTCTGCTACTGTTTTATTTTCACTTCAAAATTTGTAATTTTGTATTTGTGTTACTCTAAATGTTCCTGATTTTTAAAAAGACATGATAGGAAAGATGTTCACTCGCATAAATCTTATCAGGATAATACTACTTGCTTCCTTTTAGCACATGACAATAGCCAACTTTCTATTCTGTTAAATTGAGGTTTCCATTTAATCTGATTTCATTTTGCATTTACCAAGGCTTGACTGACTACTCACTCCAACCATGTACCAAGCACTGCGGCAGGTGCTAGGAAAACAAAGAGTAATGGATTTATTCTACCTTAGCCTTCCTGAAATTGTGTTCATTTCCTGTCTGCAATACAATTGTGATTCAATACTATTTTTCTGATGTTATTTCAACTAGAATCTTTATTTTTTAATAATCCCATTACTAATATAAAATGTTACTTAGCTTGGCTCAGAAACGAAAGATTAACATAAAGAAAATAATAGATATAATTGGAAAAAGTATGAAAGAAACCACATTTAGAAGACAACTTATTGCTAATATGTAGGTGTGGTTTTGCTACTGGAGAATAGGTTCTTGTCTCCCACAGGTAAGAATTGAAGAACAAAATATAGTAAAGTGAAGGTAAGTTTATTTAGAGAGACACACACTTCATAGACAGAGTGCAGACTTCTCAGAAGGCAAGAGAGAGTGACCACCAGGTGCAAGGATGTTAGTTTATGGGCTTGGTAATTTCATATGCTAATGAGTATGAGGATTATTTCAACTATCTTGGGGAAGGGGCAGGGATTTCCAGGAATTGGGCCCCTGCCCACTTTTTTGGTCTTGTATGGTCAGCCTAGGAACTGTCATGGCGCCTGTGGGCGTGCCATGAGGCTCAAGGTCTACTGGAAGTCGAATCTTCTGCCATCTTGGTTCTAACCAGTGTGTCCTGTCCTCAACTGTCATTCTTTCAATGATTGTGCCCCACCCACTTCCCTCCTGTCTCAGTTTAAGACTTTGGTTTTAATTTTAGCAATCGGAACTACTGAAACAAATTCATAAAGTTGTTAACACTGAATGAGTGCTTCTTTTCATATGAGGAAGGGAGGAAAAGGGGGCAATTTTTGAGTGACTATTATTCTAGACACCACACGTACATTTTATTATTTATTATTCACAACCATACAGGGATGTAATTAAGATAGCCACCACTTTAACAAAGGAGAAAACTGAGGCCCTAGAAAGGTAAATAACTTGCTTAATATCCTTCTGCTACACGACAGGGTTGAGAACAGAGTTCATAGCTGCCTGGCTGCATGACCCAAACTCTTTCTATTCTACCATATTGCCCCACATCCAGCAGAGATGAGACTAAAATGCGTCTGACTATAGGAAGAAATAAAAAGTGTAAGTTTTAGGAATTTAAAATGTATTTATATTAGAATGATGTTTACAAAGTAGAAAACATTTTGAAGGATTTATTGGATTTTAATTACCTTGTTAGAAACGGCAACTGAACATTATCCTTTCTAAAGAATGGATTTTTAGCAGGGCTTTTATGTTCCAAGCCTCATACAATCAGCACTAAATTTATCTGCCTCCTTCAGAGTCTCTCATTTGTCAAAGTGACCCAAGGCTTCCCCGGGGCATCAAGTTGAGACAGTTTGTTTCTCAAGTGTTGTCTGGGAACCATCTGCATCAGACTAACTTGTGAAAGTAAAAAAATATTCAGCTCTATTGATTTTGAATGCTTGAGAAAGGGATCTGAAAATCTATATTTTATCAAGCACCATAAATTATTCTGATACAGATAGCCCCTGAAGAGCCTGAAAGGCTGAATGTTAACATACCTTGAAGTCTGAGGACTGCTTATCTGAGAGGGAAAAAACAGCTCAGGGTTGGCGATTATTCAATTTCATTTCAGAATGGCAAATGCGAAAAAAAAAAAAACTATGATCACATTAATTTTTTACATGATCATCACTCCTGGAGATGGAGACTACAACAAATATTTAGCCCTCCAAAATCTAATAGCTGACTTGGTGCTAATTAGTCCTACTGTGATTTCTGGAAAACATCGAAATACTCAAATGCATCATAAAAGTCCAGTAATACAAAACAGATGCATTACTTAAAATGTTGACTCCCCCTCCCCTTGTTTTAATTATTACCTTAAATAAAAACAGCTAAAATATGAATGACCTTTAGCAATGGTCATTCAGAAATGTTACCTTTATGATAAATCCTTACTTCCATTTAAGTTCCTATTCATTTTTGCTTATTACTACATCTAAACACCAGGAAAGTATTTCTACAATCAGCTCTCAGAGAAAAACATCTAAGTATAGTACATTGCTACAGTTGCTAAGGTAACCACCATCTGCTAGTCCCTGAAAAGTTTTGAGTTCACAGGCATCTTAACCCACCTTTCTGAAACATCCAACGTAAAAGCCACTGCCTAGAGAAATGTGCGCTCTCATGAATTGGTTACACATCTCAGACCAGACAGTGTATGGCATCAAAAGAGGTTGATATTTTTAGTTTAAAATTTTCATCGCACTCCAGCCGTTGGTAGAAGACTAGATATGTTCTAAAATGAAATCTTGGATGAGCTCATCCTGATTCATTCAGCGATGTTAGCGTTGCTTTAGCCTGAACACTGGTATCTAATGTTGAGCTGAGATTTTTTTTTTCCTGGCAGCAGATGTTCAAGACATGAGAAGAACATATTTTACTTGGAAAAGAAGCAGCAGTTTCAGCAGGAAATGTTATCTTTTTTAGACTCGTTAATACTTGGAAATAGTCTGCTCAGTGTGTTGAGATCTTCCATATTCCTAGTGGTAAGGTCTGTAATGATGTTCTCAACTCCACCGCCTCCTTAACCCTTCTGTTATTCCTGCCTCAAATTCACCCCCATGATACACCTCCTGTTATTCTGATTTCAGCTGAGCACTTTCAGAGAAAGGCATGGAGCTATGTAAATTTGGCCCACAGATAATTCAGATTTTCCAATTTCAGTTACCATCGTCCAACTTCATAGAAATCCTCTCGTTCACCCCTTATTGATTATACAGCACAGTGATCGCAGAAGTCAGCCATAACCTTCCTTGCCCCATGCCCACACATCCCAATTTCACTGAATTTTTCTGTTCTTTTACTGCCTCTCCTTCTTCATGACCCATCAGTCTTTAATATTCTCTACAGTCTAACTTCCATTAATGTCCTTCTACTGAAACTTCATTCTCTAAAATCATGCAATTATAATAAACAGTTCTTGTAATAACTGTGCATAATGTGACTGGTTTTTAATAATACTTCACCCATGTTCCTGTCTGCTCTTCCTCTGTCTCCTTCACTTACTGATTCCTCAGTAAAATTCAACTGAACAAACAGTCATTGTGTATCTACTATTTTCCTGTCATTAGACTTAGTCCTTAGCAGTGAAACAGCGAACAAGATAACAAGGTCCTTATCCTCATGGTACCCACAGTCTACTGAGGAAAGCAGATAATGAAAAAGTAATCACAGTATTAAGAAAGAAGTAGCACCAGATACACTGAGCACACATAGTGAGCGGGTCTAACCTAATCCAAGGGGTCAGGAGTGGTCTTCAAGAGGAAGAGCCTGAATCCTTCTAAATCAAAACACCATTCATACCATCTCTTAACTTGACATGGGCTTCATATAAATTTTTAGCAATGATAATTTTAAACATATTAATGTAGCTTTGAACTTTGTGGACCAGTAGTAATTATGTGGGAGAAGCGAACTGGAAAGAAAATTTTGAGAAGAAAATGTAACGACTTAAATTTTCCACCTGTTAAAATTGAGCTTGTACATAGACTGTTTAAATGGACATCAGTGGGTTTCAACTTTCTATAATATTTATATTTCAGTGGATACAGTTTGAAGTGTTATATGACAGTATTATGTTAAATCAATATTTATGATTTGCCAAAAATGTTATCCTTATGTAGATACAATGAAAAAGTAAGATGTGGATTAAAGTACATTTTTATAAAAATCACTTTGAGGGGATACTCAGTCAAAAGGTTGAAAACCCTATATGACATATTGATTTTTTTAAAGTTGTTATTATGCAATGAGGTGATATACAAGACTCTGTCCCGACCCTTAGGTAGCTTATAATCAAGACATTATTATGTCTTTAATACAGAGAACTTACTGACCTACATAAATTCATACTACTGTTCAGTGGAAGAGTCTAAGAACCCATTTTTTTCTTGTGATTATTCCTTTTCACTATGCTAGGATGCTTCCATATGCTGTGTTTTTATTTGTTCATACCTGGCTATTCTGGGCAACTAAATAGTCCACTTAAAACTCTGGCAAACATAAGCTTGATTAATTAAATCTCTTTCATTATCTCTAGGCATTTCCTGGGTCTACTTCCCAAATCTGGCTTGTCAACAGATTCATACATGTGAGGTGTTTTTAGATTTTGAGTTCTCGGAAATGAGTTTGGGATGGACCCAGAAGTGGAAGGATAAAATGTTCCCTTAAGGACTTGTGGATAAGCGTGGGCTCTACAAAGCTTTCTTTCCTAAGTCCACACACACACAAACACACATCCATTCTCGTATGTGAACACCTAGTGTATCCAAATAATGAAGAACATCCCTCATAAAAATCAAATAGCAGACCTAAGATAATAAAATGCACCAGGCCACTTCCTTCTGTTTTTGTAATTGATTATCTGTCATAGGAAAAAAAAAAAAGAGAGAGAGAGAGAAAGGGAGAGAGACAGAGAGACAGAACACTGCTCATCAACTGCTCATGTCCTTCCAGCCTGGAGGTATAAAATTAGAGAACTGGGCTAACCAGAGATAAGACCCAGAAAATGTCAATAAGAAAAATCAAATTTTGTACACTTATAGATCAAATCATTATATTGTATACGTGAAACTTATGCAATGTTACATGTCAACTACATCTCAATAAAACTGGACAAAAGTAAAAAGAACATTTTGTAAACCGACTGAAGTGTGCATATGTTAATACTTGCAGGAAATTATGGATTCAGTCAATACAAGAGGCACCATGGCTGATGGGATAATGAAGATGCATGGGCTGTTACAGAAAAGAGACCCCACTAAGAGGCAATATTGTGTTTTAGACATGCACACACTATTAAATTTGTTTCTTCTTTTTTAAAATTCTCTTACAACCCTATGTTTGTATATTACAAGATAAATCTTAAATTAGAAAAGAACTGAGATTCGAAAACTCCATTAGAGCATTTATGGACAGCTGTTTTAAGGGAGTAAACATCAGAAATAGAGAAATAGGCAGTAATGTGGATTAAGAGCTTGTTATGAAGTCAGATGGATCTGGTTCAAATACTGGCTTCCCTCTACCACATGCTTATGATCTGCCGTAAGTTTTTCAGCCATCTAAGCACACTGTTATCATCTATAAGCAGGGATAATAATACAATGAAATACTACATGGAAAGTACTCTGCACTCGTGGATGTTATGTGTGGACTCCTCACTGATTTTTGAGGCTTAAAATAGCCTTACAAATTAAAGTCTGGTAATTCAAATATTACACATATATAAAAGGTATAAAACACACTTTTTAAAAAAGAGCCAAACTACACAACCAACTTAAGAACTTTAGAACAAAGTCTCTGATTTTAATGCAAAAAAAACAAAACCAAAACAAACAAACAAGAACTTTGGCAATCAATATGGCTAAGCCTAATCATTACGGTAGATTGCAGATACTCATGTATCAGGGCTCAAAGAGGAGGAAGAGGAATTCCACACTTAGATAAATTAATCTCTCGCCGATTATTTATTGACTTTAAAAACTAGACATTGTGTTTAGTTGGCAATGCTAAAAAGACACTACGAGCAAGCAATGGCTCTATGCCTACAGTAAACACTGTCAAAGTCTTCTCAAGTTTCTTAAGTATTCTAAATGACAAGAGTGCAGGGAAGCAAAATATATTCAACATGTCTGAATTCTTCTATTTATAAACTGTTATGTATAATATATATACATTATGTATAAACAACTTTTAAAGTGTGTTCATGGGTCCTGCTCCCTAGTAGGCTGAAAGACTATAGAGAGCAGTTTAAAAAACACTGAAACTGATTATCTTAAATGAGGTTTGAAACAGACTGGCAATGACCTGACAAAAGCCATTTTTAAGAGTCCTTTGAGACTTCCTCAGAGTGGAGAGCTGACTCTTCAGGGCCATCCCAAAAGGCTCTTGGGAAGTGAAAAGATGTTGCACGTGGCAGTTGAATAGGAAGGATAAAAGTGGATAGGATGGCAATGTACAAATGGATATAGAAACAACGGTGTGTGTGTGTGTGTGTGTGTGTGGTGGCGGAGTAGGGGGTGTATGTTAACAAGTAGGCTAGAGAATCTGTCACTGAAGATACTGAATGAACAAAGACAGGAAGTTAAGAGTTTAACATCTGACAATGCAGTTAGACAAATCTACCAGCAGATGGCACACTTGTCAGGAAACCTGTTTCACTGCACTAAAGAATTGCTCAGACTACGAATTTCATGGCGTGTCACAACACACATTGCTTCTAGGAAGCACAGCGAAAAGATGTACGCATGTTTACATACTGGAATTCTTCAATAACCCATTCATAATCATTTTTCACTTAGAGCAGAGGAAGAATAGTAGGCTCTACATAAGTACAAAGTAATTCTAATTAAGAATTCCAGCTTCAGAATCTTGAAAAGGAATAATGAAATTAGAGGATTAACATCGTCTGATTCTAAGACTTAACTCTAATGCTAAAATAATAACAGTCTGGTACTGGCATAGAGACAAAAAGATCAATGGAACAGAGTACAGAATCCATAAATGACCCAAATGACTTTTGATAAAGGTTTTAATGGAATTCGGTAGGGAAAAAAAAAAGTCTTTCCAACATAATTTGCTAGATTAAATATTTATCTGTATAAAAAAAAACTGAACCTTGATTCATACTTCTAGCCACATGTGAAAATTAATTTAGTTAATTGGGCCTGGATTACAAACCTAAATGTAAAAGCCATACTATACAGTTCACTGAAAAAAAACATAGGAAATTATCTTTGTGATCAATTAGAAAGATTTTTTTAAACAGAACAACAAAAAAGAATAACCATAAAATAAATTATAATAAATATGATTTCAAACTTAAAACTTCTGCACCTCGAAAGACACCATTAAGAAAATGAGAAGGCAAACCACAAAATGAGAAAATATTCACAGTGCATAAATCAGACACTTGTGCCCAGATTATCTAAATATTACCTACAAATAAATAATGGTGATGATGATCTAACAAGTCAGTTAAAAAAGGGCAAAGGACTTGACACTTCAGAAAAGAGTATATTGGAATACCAGCAAACACATGAAAACATGTGCCTCAGAGAAGTGCAAATAAAAATCACAAGATATCACTTCACATTCATTAGAAGGACTAAAGTTAAAAAGCAACAGCATTTAATGTGGGAGAGAGCAATATTACTGGTCAAAGTAGAAAGTTCCTCAACATCTGTGGAAAATCATGAGGCAGGTTCTTATAAAATTATACACATAACTACCTTATGATCCATTCACTCCAGTCCTATGTATTTACCCAAAATAAATACAAACATGTCTCCCCAAGTATTATTCACAAATATTCATGGTGATCTTATTCTTAAAACTGTAAACAATTCAGATATCCATCAACAGGAGAAGGAGCAGACAACTGTAACATAACACAGTCATACAATGGGACATTATTCAGCGACAATAAAGAATAAACTTCTGATGCAGGGTAAATGGACGAATCTCAAAAACTTTATGCTTAGGAGAACTCAGACATAAAAACATACCTACTATATAACCCATTGTTGCAATGTTCCAGAACAAACAAAATCGTTCTATGAAGCAAGAAATCAGAGGAAGCACTGCCTTGGGAGAGAATGAGATAAACTGGAAAGATGGCAACGCTATGTATCCTGATGGGGGTTTTGGTTACATGGGTACACACATTTATCAAAACTCATTAAACTACATGTAAGATCTGTGAATCTCACTGTTTGAAACTATACCACCAAGAAAAGGAGAAAATACCCAACTAAACACAACACCTGGTATCAGAAACCTACTGAGGAAAAGAAGTTAGTCATTTAACATGTTACACTGTTATTTCTTACCTCTTCTCTACTGCAAATGGCACTCACGTGCAGGCAGATACCTGATGCTCGCACCGCCTCTACACTGACTGTTTCTTCTCCATCCACTTGACTCTGACCTTCTTCCCATCAATCCACAGACACTATGGTACTTCAAGTCAGCAACTGCCTCTGGTTATTGAAGCTTATAGGTGTATACACCACTCCTTATCCTACTGGACTTTCCAATGTCATTTGACACCGTTGACCATTCTTTCCTTCTAAAAGACATCTCTTCCTTGTCTTTTCTGACCCTGTCTTTTCCTGCTTCCTCTACACCTCTCAGGCTGCTGCTTCTCTTATTTTCCCAACAGTTCCTCCACTTCCTCCACTGGTTGGCTTTCCTCAGGTTTCAATCTCTAGCTTTCTCTTCTCACACTGTACCCTTTTGCTGAGTAGTCTCCTTCACCATCCTGGAGTGAACAATCATTTAAAATGGATAACTCTTAGATTTTTTTTTTAACTGCCCTTTGGGTCTCTCTCCTGAGCCCCAGACTCATACACTTCCCTCCTACAAGTGAAAAAAACTCAACAGGACCCAAAAGGAACTAAACGTCCTATTCACCTTGTATGTGTTCTGTCTTAGAGAATGGCATCAATTTCTACCCATTCACTGGTAAGTTCTCCCAAAGACTCAACCTCTCATTCATCTCATCATATCCATTCAACACCAATAGCTATCAAGCCTCGTCCCAATACCATCCTATCCTTCATCGTTTCCCCAGACTCTCCAGGGGTGCCCTCACACAAGCAGAGGCCTTCACCATCTCTTACTTAGACTACTGTCATGTTCAAATGCACCAACCATCTCAGTAATACTGCAATTTAAAAGAGCTAAATACAAAGTCCTGAATGGGGGTTAAAAACAAAGAAAAAGAGCCAGAGCTAGGGAACTACAAATTCAAATGAGTTAACATTGAATAGTAACTGCTCAGAAGTCTAATATAGACACAATCATATTTAATATGCCTTTGTTCACAAGTAAAAGAATGCAAATCCAAACCATTTTTTAATAAGTTTTGGAATCACTTAAAAGATAATGAGATACTTAAGGAATCTCAAAGGAAGCAGGACCTCAAGAAACTCTAGAAACAGAAGCCAGAAAGCCTTCAGGAATCTGGGCACACTGTCCTCATCTCCTCTCCCCTTCCTCTCTGTCCTTCTGTTTACTTCTGGTCTCTCTGGGACTAGCTTTCCCTACTTCCTAGGGTACCATCTGGCCTAAGATGGCTGGGGTACCGCTCCTGCATTTTTACAAATCTCTTAATTCTAACCATGTAAAGAGACTGACTAGAATCAAATTATTTAAAAAATCCTGAGAAAGAGGGGGAGCCACAAAAACAGACCCACCCACATCAATGAAAGGGTTGTTAGAAAACAGAAAGCTGTGCCAACCAATGAAACAAGTGAATACCAGCTAGCACTCTGCAGGAGCTTGGAGGGACTCCGTGAAAGAAGGAAGGGATTCCTACGTCCCCAAAAAGAAAACAGCAAAGGCATGACACTCATAGTCATGACCTTGAGTTATTAAAGAAAGAAACACAATGCTTACTTAGTACATTCTATTTTCTGAATTAGATGCCTGCAATACTAAAGATTTCCATAGAAACAATGACTCCTATGAAGACACGTTAAAGCACACATGGTAAGTTTGTGTTTAAACTTCAGTTATGAGGAAAGTTCATTTATCCATTCCTCTGGTATGCTGAATGGCTTGAGGCATTTTGCTTCCAATCCTTTCCCAAATAAGGCTAATTATACATTTTTAGAATACATTACTGGATGACATCTATCGGCTTCCTTCTAATCTCCCACTTCCATGTGTCTACCAGCTCCATCCTTTTCTATTTACTGGAGTTTGTATGTGCTTAATTTATTTATAAATCTATCTCAAATGTCAGTTCCTTAAAACAGAAGCTAAATTGTCAGATTCTTAGCAGTAAATCGATGCCAATAAGGCATAATATCAGAGCCTGCTACTTCCCCCTTTAGAAAATCACACTATTTAGCAATCTTAAAGTTAGAAGAAACAAAATATCCCACATTTAATTTAAATTTGTGAGAAGCAACAAACAACAACTATCTATCTACTTACTGTAAGAAAATTAACCAGTGACTAGAAAATAAGTATTGGCAGTGTTAGGGTAATACCTTAAAATTTTAAAACATTATTTTGTATCATTTTTATTGTAGAACAGTGAAATGTACTTGCTACATTAGGCAGGTTGTTCAGCCCTATAAAACAGTTTGGCTCCAAAACACATCCATTTATGTACTAGTAACAGTAGCAGCAGCTGCCAGCCTTCCTGGCACGCTTGCTGATTGCTGAGTGATACACTAATTACTCCATTCACACATCTCATTTATCTCATCAGCAATCCTATGCAGGCACCAAAATATTCCCATTTTACAGATGAGGCAGTGAGGTTTAGAGTAATTAAGGGACTTGAGAGAGAGCTAATGAGTGGAATCAGGATTAGGAGGCAAATCCCTCAGCCCCTATCTGGCTACACAATTTCCTGAACCCAGTCCAAAATGAAAACATGGGGCTGTTGTTAAAAAATTATTAAAAATTTTAAGATGGCCACAGTAGAGCATTAAACCAAGTGTGGGCTCTTCTAAGCATCCCAAGAGTCAGTCCTGCCTCTGCTCCATCAGATCACAAAAAGTGTGAAATTCTATTTTTTTAAAAAACAATTTAAATTATATTCTTTAAAGAATAAGCCTTTGTAACAGCTAATTAGCCGATTATAAACTAAGACTCAGAATTCGTCTTACAGGCTGTGCCTAGATACACTCAATAAAGATTTGTTGAATAAATAAACTGACTTCTTGGCCTCAAACTGAACCCCTCTCTTCAATAACTCATGCTGAAAATGCCTCTGGTTAAACATGGGGATGGGTTAAAAAAAGATAAATGGCTCATTAGGAATCCATCCGCACCACTGGGAGAAACATTTCATGTTCCATTTGTGCTGGTTTGGGAGTTTTTATGACTGTAAAGAAGCTATTTTAAAATCTAATTATCATTTCTATCCAGAGTTGACATTTAAATTCTGTGGCTTTAAGTGAAGCTTAAAGAATGCACTCCTTACTTCCCCACCCCCAATACTCACCACCCTCATCCCACCCTCAAGCCCCTAACTTTCCCTAATAAACAGTTTACCAGCAGAAGGGAAAGTAATCCTTTCTCCTGCCTCGTGTGTATCGTGAAGGACAATGTGATCGATATGTATACTCAAAAGACATTAAAGGGTCAGGTTTGCAAGCCCACCAGAGGAGGTCTGACAACAGGAAAGAAAGACCACTCCTTTCTAATCCTGGGGGATTATGGGAAGGAGAAAAAAAAAAAAAACAACGTAAGACATGCTTGTTGGCTCTGTAGGGGGAACACCGAAGACAGCACATCCTCTGCCTGAAAGAGGTCATGGGCAAATGCCACCTTGTAGGCTCCCCTTTGTTGAGTAAGGGAGCCAAGATATCAAGGTGGCAGAGTCCTGTCAGGCAGAGGATGACCTTAAAGCTAGCAGTCGGAAGTTGCTTCCCACGTCAAGTTGATGATGTGTTAGAACCAGTGGGTTTACCACTGACCCCTCTTGGTGAGTGAGGAGCTACGGAAACTCCTAGGCCAGGAGATAAATGGAGGACAAAAGAGAGTCTAGAGGTCTACATGACAAGCCACTCAGATTGTTGAAGACCAAAGTACAGAACAGCAGAGTATGCTTCAACCAGGGAGATCCAAGGACAGAAACTTGGAGGCTTTGGGAGTGAAAATCAGCTAGTATACAGATACACACAAGGACCAGTGTGAGAGTGGCCCCTCCACCCTCCTGTGACCTCAGGTCTTAATAGGCACAACCTTTCCAGAACGCTCACCCTCAGACAGCTGGATGCCATAGTAGAAAGGGAAGAAGGTTAAGAGGGAGATGCTTCGAGGAGCACCTTTTTATCTAAATGAGAGGCTGAGGTTTAACAACTGACACTGTTTAAATGTGCAAATGGGACACATTTTAATGGTACCAATGTGATGGTGAGTTTTATGTGTCAACTTGGCTAGGCTAGAGTTCCCAGTTATTCAAACACTAACCTAGGTGTTGCTGTGAAGGTATTTTTGGATATGATTAAAATCCATAATCAACAAACTTTTAGTCAGGGGGACTTTCCTAGATATTCTGGGTGGGCCTTTCAGTTGATAGGTCTTGAAAGCAGAGAAGGAAATTCAGCCCTTGGGCAGCAGCTTCAGCTCCTCCCAAGCGTTCCAGCCTGCCCTGTGGATGTGTCTATGGACTCGCCTAGCTTGTCCCCACAACTGTGTGAGCCAGTTACACTTACAATAAATTTTTTTTCCCCTTAGATGGCGGGAGATAATTAGGTCTATTTATTTATTTATTTATTTATTTATTTATTTATTTATTTCTTTATTTATTTTTAGAAGAGGGACTGGGGATTGAATTCAGGACCTCATGCATCCTAAGCATGTGCTCTACCACTGAGCTATACCCTCCCCACCACAATAACTCTCTTAATACATATCTCCTATTATTTCTGTTACTCTGGCTGAATTCGGACTGATCACAATCAAATAACCACAAAGAAAGCCAAAATAATGCTGAAATATGTAAATATTATATTTTTTCTTCACATCTGGCTTGTAGCAGGAGTAATTTAATATGTGTAAATAAGACTTGCATACCTCTTTGCCTGAAATGCATTTATCCTATTCTCTGCCCGTCTAGTCCCAATCTAAAGATCTATTTCTCTCAGGAATGCTTTCTTTGACTGCCCATCAAATTCAGGTCCTGCTGTTAAATATGCTCATGACACCTGTTCTTCTCATGAAGCACTTTATTAAAATTGAAATTAATGTTTAATTACTTGATATTCACTTGTCTTCCCCTCTAAAGTTTAAACTCTATGAAGACAGAGGCCGGGTTTGACTTGGTCACCAATATATCCTCACTAACAAGCACACTGCCAGGGACATATAGTGGATGCTCAGTATTAGCTGAATGAATGCATGGGTATCAATAGATACAGAATTTTAAAAACACCCTGCATTCCAAATTTGAGTATACTCTAAGAATATCTGCATTTGGTAGTTTACCCTTAGCTATATCTTTCAAAGAACACTTGTGTAGGATTCAGAATGTGGAATTTAGGGGTAAGAAATGCCGGTGTTATGAGCTTTGCCTGTGCAAGAGGCCCACTGAACATCACTGTGTTACTCAGTCTGGGCTGCGATAAGAAAATACCACTGACTGGGTGGTTTATAAATAACAGAAATGTATTTCTCATAGTTCTCGGAAGTTAAGTCTGAGCTCAGTGCACTCAATGGCCAGGCAAGGACTCTCTTTCGGGTTGCAGACTTCTCCTTGTATCCTCACTTGATGGAAGGGGCGAACTATTTTTCTAGGGTCTTCTTTTACAAGATTACTAATCCCATTCATGAGGACTTGACCCTCATGACCTAATCACCTCCCAAAGGCCCCACGCTCAATACTATCACCTTAGGGGTCAAGTTTCAACATATGAATTCGGGGGGATATATTCAGACCATAACAATCATGAACTCATTTTTAGTTAACGTGACCCAAATCACAAGAGCTAAAAATGGCTCAAAGCCAGTGCTGCATGAGGAAGAGCTCATAAATTGGTTGGCCAATTTTACATTTATGCAGAAACAGAGAATTTATGGTTCCTTGAGACAACTAAATGACACCACATTTTATGAAATTCTTAATAGTATTTTAAGGTCTGGGGGTGGCCAATTTTACATTTATGCAGAAACAGAGAATTTATGGTTCCTTGAGACAACTAAATGACACCACATTTTATGAAATTCTTAATAGTATTTTAAGGTCTCTTTGGAAATAATGATTCATCTCATGACTTGGGATATTAATTTGGAAGTTAGAATTAAGTAATGAGAATATAGGGAGTTTTAAGTATTTTTAATAAAAACCTGTATTCACACTCTAAAGGCAAACCAAAATCTTGTTCTTTTGATACAACCTAAACATTAGGCACTGATTATAATATATTATTAGGCAAAATATGTATGGAAAAGAACCTCCTTATAAATCTCTGTATTCCACAGCTTAAGAAATGAAATCTTCCCTGTTGAAAATTCTTCCTGTGAGAAAAGGATCTTCAACTACCTCCACACTAATTTCTCTTTTAAGTAGATAACCCTTAGGAAAGCCTGAAATCACTCACCATACAAAAATGCAGGGATGTTTACTTTCAAATGAATTTGATGACACATGAATCAGATTACTTGGATGGGTGTTCAACAAATTAGTGCATCTTTCATATTCACTAAGATACCTTCACTGGCTCACAGACGATTTCAAGCTTGAAAGCAGACATAGGAACTTAAAAACGTAAGTTATGATTTGGGTCTAATATTAAAGGAAAACCTTCTGAAGAGTTACGGCTAGTATGTATTAATTCCACCCCTTTCAATGAACCATAAGAAATTACTACTATAGCAATTAAGCTCTGTTTAATCATTCATACAGCACACTATGAAGGATTTACAAAGCAATTTCATTATAAAAAGCTAAATTTTAAATTCAAATATGTATAAACGTTGAACCAAAATTCACTGTCAATGGAGTTTAATAAAAATGAAAGAAATACCATTCAACAAAAAATGGATTTAAAAATTGACATCCCCATAACTTAAAATATCTGATTTAATGATTAGATGAGAAAATTGAAAAAAAGTGAATTTATATGCCAAACTATACTGGATTACTACCAAATATGAGCAAACACAAATAGTAACTATTAAATTCTAGAAAAAATCTTTAATGTTCAAATATATAGCAATTTTTCAAAAAGTAAAAGAATAGAAGAATAAAGGGCAAGCCTATTTTATTTGGAAGCCTTTAGCTTTTGTCTTTTTTTCTTATTACCCTTCAAGATAGTCGGAAAATTTTTTAAATCCATTTTCACAAATAACCAAAACTAGTAGCTCCTTTCACATAAAATTCCTTGCATTCCCCCTTCATACTCTCCATGATTGGGAATTTATTTTTAGGATTTGGATATGGCACTGATAAATCTAAAGAAAAAACAACAACCCTCTTTGCACTCTGAAAATTAATTTTAAGTTATTATTTCTCAGTAATTCAGTACCCAATATTCATAAACCTCATTTTAGTTCATATAATTTGTGCTTAATAAACTCTTCATTTAGAGGATACTTTTATTTAAGATATTTGACTTCTTTAAGAAATTAAATATGAAACATCCAGAAAACAAATCTACTTCCAAAAGAAACCCACTATTACCCATCATGATAAATAACATATGGAAAACGTTCAATAGAAGTATAAAAAATCAAATCTAACTTACAAGAATTTCTTTCAGACCAAGTTTATCATCCTATCTGATATATCAAAGCAAAATTCTAAATCAAATAAAAATACTTAATCCAGGTAGAATAAACTTCAAAGAAGCACAATACATACCTTTAAATAAGAGGATTTAATTCATAATTCAATTTAATACCTTTAGTAGAACATTTAGACATAATTAGCACAAGCCAACTGTCCTACAATCTTTGAATTCATTCTCAGAATGCATTAAATTAAAAGTATCATTTTCTTATGGAGTATTTTTTTTCCCTTCTAGACAATATTCAGGAATCTGGCTTCTTATTTAACACACATCAGATTAAATTAAATGAAAGGACACAGTAGTTTAAGTAATCTAACATTTTTTTTTAGTCTGGTCATTGTAAGTCCACTCATTTGCTCATTCATTCTTCAAGCATTTGTTCCTTGTCTGCTATGTACAAGGCATTTGGTTTAACAGGAATAGTTACTGAAATCAGAAACCAAGGACCACTGTTCTTCCAGCACTTTGAAATTGTTTATGGACAGTTTGAAAGACTCAACAGAGAAGGCTCTGATTAGTAATAAATTGGAACCACTGGGGTCTGAGTATATATTTGACTATACCTGAAAGAGTTTAATATGGAATTTTGTAAAAAAAAAAAAACAGAGATTAGGGGAAAAAATTGTACAAGTAAGTTACGATTAATGCACAATAAACTAATTAAAATCATAATTGCACAGGCTCCTCAAATTTTCTCATCTGTCAAGTAAGGACAGTTAATGGTATGCACTAGGTAACTATTGAATAAATCAATTAAAATGAAACATGTAAAGATTTTGAGATGTCATATGATGTATATAGAAATAGAAAAGGATTTCTAATTTGAGAAACTATCCAAGTAATATTTCTTTGTTAATTCCAGGCAAACTATTTTAGTTTGTAGTGGAATGGTTACAATTAAAGGCTGAAAAGTCAAACTAGCAGGCATTCCCATCTGTCCTCTAAGTAATTGAATCATTACTGATTGAGTAATCCTGGGAAAATTACTTCAACTCTCTTAGCCTCAGTTACTTCAACTGTAAAATAGGAATAATCACATATATCTGTTATAAATTTAATGTTTGTGTCCCTCCACCCCAACCCCCTGCCTATGTTGAAACCTAACCCCCAGTGGGATGGTATCAGGAGGTGAAACTTTTGAAAGGTGGTTAGGTCATGAGGGTGGAGCCCTCATGAATGATTAGTGCCCTAATCATTTCTTCCAAGTCAGGACACAGCAAGATGACAGCTAATGAACCAGGAAGCCTGTCTTCACCAAATATGGAATCTGCCAGCACCTTGACCTTGGACTGCCCAGCCTCCAGAACTTTGAGAAATAAATTGTCACTGTTTAAGACACCTAGTCTATGATGTTTTTGTTACAGCAGTCTGAACAGACTAAGACAACTTACAGGGTTTTCATGAGGATGAATGGAATGATGTCAATAATATGCCAAATATAAAAAGCCTGGCATGCAGCAAGTGTAATACTTAATATTTATTTTTATAACTGAAATTCAGAATAAAAAATATCTTAAAGATACATGAGATCTACACAGTTTTTATTTTCCCAAGATACTAGGATATTTGACTAATAATGGAGAATTCCTCACAACTTCCCGACAGGAAAGAATATAGTCATGATAAGAAATAGCATGATTAAGAGAGACTGCCCTTTTATTTTTTCTCAGAGTAACTGTAAAAATTGTTTTTATTTCTTACAGAGAAACTATAATATGAAATAATGCCACAAGGCCTAGAATGATTTCATCTCTAGAACTAAAAATGTAGAAAAGGCAATAACATTTCTGTGATGTTATACAAGAAATTGTGGATTGCTGGTAAGTGTCTTTGATTTACACAGAAATATCAGAGCCAGGTTTCCTAAAGTAGTAAGAACTATACTATGGATATGTCCTTGATTTATCTTAAACAGGTCAAATGACCTAAAGGAATCATAAACAAAATTCTATTTGCCTAAGTGCCTACATGCTTTTTTCAGACTAAAATGTCCAGAGTTTCTCAGATTCCTTTATAGATTCTCAAAAGGGTCCATAAACCAACCACAAAAGGTCAAGTACCCCTGTTCCAAAAGTGACGACATAAATCACAACTCTTATGCGCTGCAGAGCACGGCAAACCTGTTAACAGTAACTGTCACTCAATATTTATTTTTAGTGTACAAAGATAACATGTTATCAGAGAAGAATCTACACAGGTTAATAAGATTCCAGTGTGCTTTTTGTTTTCTTCTTCTTTTAAACCTAAATAAACATAAATAAATGGAGAGGCAGTTCAGATATGACCTCTTAACCGATAAAGAAGTTGGAATAAAGATTTATTGAGTAATAAGTACTTTACTTTTGAAGTTCAACAAAATTTATGGCTTAGGAATTATAACAGTACTGCAAGTGAGAACATTATCATTTATGAATTAAGCAGTGCTATTAAAATATTTTCATTAGATCATATTTGTCATTAATAATGAGACTGTCAAATTACCTATTACTTTTCATATAATTACAAGTGTACATTAAAAGTGTCAAAAAGAAAAAGTATTTTAAAATATTCTCAAGCATTGGGAGGAAGCACAGGATAAAGATCTATCGAATACTTAGCTAACCCTTCCAGGAAAAAAAACCAAGAGTATGTTAAATAGAAATTAATTCTTCATTGAATATCACAATTATTTAGTGAAGGACGGAAAATCATTCTGATATATGTTAAGGAGGATGACCATGGGTATTTAAAAGAATGTGCAGTTCTCATATTGCTAAAATAGTTTGGATCCGAAATCTAAATATTCACCACGTTATTAGCTATTGAATTTACGTACTTTACCACTGGTACACATCAAAACCTGAATCATTTTGCAGTTTGTCAATTTGGTTGACTTTGTTTCCCATGATGCTCATCAAACTTTGTACCAAGCTGAAAGGTTATACCAAGAAATGGTTTATATAATACCAGCCTTGACAAGTATCACACCAAGGCATTTTAACCAAATTTAATAATGATAGCTAAAACATACTGATCACTTATTACATACCAGTCACTGTTATTCAAAACAACATGTATCTACATATATATATACACACACATAGACACATAGGCACAAATATTTGTGTCTATGTTTATGCATGCATATATATATAGAGATAGATAACAGATATAGCACCTTCAACACACACGCACATACCTCCACACACATATTCATAGGGTTAAAGGGATAAATTCATATCTATTTTCATAACACCCAAGAAGGTAGATACTACTGTTGTCTCCATATTGCAGATTGAAAACACGACTTCAGAGAACATCAATCAATTGCCCATGATTGCGCAGCTAATAAGTGACTGAGCCAGAAATGTGAACCTGGTTAATACAGTCGAGTCCTGGCTCTTACCCCTTGCTTACTCTGCCTCTGGGAGTAATGGTCACAAAGAGGTAAGACAGGTGATGAGGAGAGAGGAGGAGTTTGGGAAGTGGTAGTTAAATGAAGGGATACCAGTTTGATCAAAGCTCTTGAGTAATGCTGATTATACTTTAGGTGTAACATTGAAACATACACGCAACGGAGCACAGTTACAGATGTACACCCATGCACACCTGGTGTAGGCTCACCCACACACACTTAAAAGAAATGTTGTTTCAAATCCTTATTTGTATTTGAAAAAGTTAACTTTGTATGTAGCAACATTTTGTTTGTGTTTGTTTACTTTTTTTCCTTGTGTCCTTAATTTCCAAACTGATGCAGTTTCAGAACTGACAAACTGAAAACTCCATCAACCTGTTTTGGCTTGAAAAGTGAGGTATGTGTTGACACAACTCACACAGTAGTCATGATGATGTATGTTTAGTATTATATCAATTAATACTGTGGGGAAAACAGGTGTTTGTGTTTTATGCAATTAAAAATTTTAACTCAAAAATTATTTAAGGGAAAAAGCTTTTCCTAGTAAAATGTGAGATGTTTAAAATGATTCAGATTGTTGAAAAAAATAAAACTTAACTGACTAAAAAAAGATCTGTATACAATGTTTTCTTAAGGAGTGTAATTTATAACCGGTATGTACAAATTAAATAAATGCACTGTTGCTGTAAGTTGAAAATTATGCAATAAACATAAGGCATAAGCAATTTTCTTTCATGAAATAAAAACCTGATTGTAAGGAATGCATTCTTAACAAATGTAGTATTGACATATTCAATTAAAATGCTCATCCTTTTAGAAAAGAACAAAAAGGTGAATCTTTTTACCAAAATCCCTTTGGATAAAACAAATCTATTTTATTGCCAACTTGTGTTTTGTTTTCATGTTGTCTGTATAGCCCAGGAATGGAGACTAAAGAATGAAACACTTGCAATGTAATCGTAATGAAATGTAAATATATAATCATCAAACCTATGTGTGAAGTTTAATTTTTATAAATTTAAAGTACCTATTATAGTTAGAAAAAGCATAATACTTTGGAGAAATATATGCAAAAATCCATTTCATTATTCAATAAACATGTATTAAGTATTCAGGATGTGCTATGTATGGGCATCTACTCTCAAGTAGCATGTAGACTATTTCTGAGAGATATTCAGAGTGAGATGTCTTTTAGAAGTCCTAAGGAATCTATGAAAAACTACTAAAACTAATAAATAAATGTAGCAAGATTATAGGATACAAGATAAATAGTGTTTGACATGGTAAGAACAAAATATCTGAAATGTAATTAAGAAAATAAGTTTTTCATAGTAGCATCAAAAGAATAAAATATTTAGGAATAAATTTAACTTAAGCACAATACTTACAAACAAAAAGTTATAAACATTGCTGAGAAAAATTATAAAAGCCCTTAAAAAAGGTGAGATATGCCATGTTCATGAATTAGAAGACTCAATACGATTAAGAAGACAATTATCCAAGATGAGCTACAAATTTAAGAGAATCTTAATCAAAATACCAACCATCATTATTGCAGAAACTAACAAGCTAATCCTAAATTTTATATAGAAAGGCAAAAAACCTAAAACAGTTAAAACAATTTTGAAAAAGAAAGTCAGAGTTGAAGGATGTACACTCCTCAACTTTAAAACTTAATATAATGCTACAGTAATCAAGACAGTATGCTGTTTCCATATAGACTGACATAAATACAAATGAAACAGAATAGAAAGTCCAGAAACATACTCTCCAGTTATATCAACTGATTTTCCACAAATGTGTCAATGAAACTTGAGAGGAAAAGGAAAGCCTTTTCAGTAAATGACAATGGAATGACCGGATAGTTATATCAAAAACCAAAGATCTAGCCTCACACCATTTACAAGAATAAATTCAAAATGAAAAATATATCTGAATGTACAAATTAAAACTAAAAACCATCTAGGAGAAATAGAAGAAGAAAACAGGGAAAAGGGGAGAAAACCTCTGACTTTGGGTTTAGGCAAAAATTTCTTATATGTTATTCCAAAGGCATGATTCATCAAAGAAGCAAACTGTTAAATTTAACTTCAGCAAAATTAAAAACCTTTCTTTTCGAAAAGCACCATTAAGTGAAAAGATAAGCTACAGACCAAGAGAAAATATTTGCAACTCACATATCTAATAAAGGTATTACACCTACAACATATAAATAACTCTGAATAGGCAATAAACTGAATCAAAAGTGAAAAAAGATCTGAATTAGACAGGTAGTAGGTACATAAATGCATTCTCAACATCATTAATCATATGAAATGCAAATTAAAATCACAATAGGCCACTCCTTACACGAGAATGGCTAAAACCAAAAAGTCTGAAAAAAAATCTAAGTTTGTTAAAGAAACGGAAAACTAGAACTCTCAATAATTGCGGGTGGTAAGGTAAAATGGTAACCCCATGTTGGATAACAGTTGGTCAGGAATGAAGAGGAAGACTGACTGCAAGGGTCATAGAGGAACTTCTGGTGAAGACAGACAGGCTCTAAAACTGGACTGAGGTAGTGGTTACATAATTGTACATATTTCCTTGAATGTATTGAATTGTAAACTTACAATGGTGAACTTTACAGTGTATAAATTATAAATCAACTGGAAAAATAAATGGACTATATCTTATAGTAACCTATAATAAAAAAGATTATGAAAATGAATATATGTATGTATATGTATGGTTGAACTATCATGCTCTACACTAGAAATTGACATAACATTGTAAACGGACTATACTTCAGTTAGAAAAAAAAGAAATGTCTTTGGGTAATTCATGTAGAAAATCTATAGTATAAACACACAAAGAAAACGTCTAATTCCTTTGAAGGCATAGAATTGATTCATAGACGTGAATCTTTCTGACTTCCCCCAAATTTCCAGCTCCAATAATTTAATATGACATCACAATACTTGACTTAAATTCTGAGATAAAACAAATTCCATTCAAATGGAAAAATGGGACTGACACCTACTTGCTAAAATTTTTCTATCCAGTTTAACCCACAGTGGTAGCTGAATGAAACAGCTCCAATTAGACTTTGCTCCACCCATTAAAAGTAATTTCTGATGCATTAATTTTATACATATAATTACCATAAAATAAGATGACTATCTGTTATTTATCACTTCAGGGGTATTTGTATACTTTCTCTTGACTCAGAAATCCAGAATTTTTCCCAGTACCCTTCCCACATAGATACATATGTGTGTTTGCAAACATGAAAATAAAAATAAACACACACACACACACAGAGCTTTAATGTATTTACATATAACATATATTCATATATGGATATATACAAATAGTTCGATTTTGTATTCAGCCAGTACTTACTATCTGCCAAACACTGTTCTAAGTGCTCCTAGCTTCACTACTGTCCCAACCTAAGAGAGAGGTAGCAGCAGTAACCTCGTTTTACAGACAAGGACACTAGAGAGAACTTAAATCCCAAAAGCAGAACAGAAAGCTATCGTTTTTGTTTCCCTTTATCATTCCACTGTCTTCTGGTCATCGTACCCCCACGACTACTCCTTTGAAAGCTACTCTGTCTGCACCTGTACCTGCCTGTCGCTAGCTACAGATGAAGAATGGGCCAAGTTCAAGCTAACTAGTGCCCCCGTCAAATTAGATTCCCAAACCTAGGACACGAGTTGCTGCTACACACAGTCCAAAGCACCTCTGACCCTTTCTTTTTCAAAGTCTGGATCTTCAGTTGTTCCTTTTTCTACATCAGCTGCCACACATCCTTTTAGTAAATTCCAGTGTTTGTGGAAACGGCCACATTTTTACTCCCTTGTATGTAACTGAAGTAGTCTAAAGAACAACACTAGCTCAGCTAAAATTCTGATTCTAGCCCCTGGAGCCTTAAAATATGAAAGGACCACTGGCCATCTGATGCAGTTGTCACCTCATCATATGTCCTTATGGACCACGTGTAGATGGGGATTCAGGACATTAAGGGCAAAGGAAGAGTCTGCCCTAATGATGGAACCAATTTCAGAGTTGTTTTTTGTGAAGTATTTTAAAATCCCTGTGGCTGTTAAATAATCTATTTCAATCATCATTCCTACAAGCAGCAAGAACTACTTAAAAAGAAAAAAAATCATGGGAAAGATTTTGGTAGTAACAAACCAAGTCACCAGCAAAGTGGAGAAAACCCATCAGTCAGTCTAAGTCTGAAAAAATTAAGGGATCACAGAGAAAAAGCGGTGGAAATTTTACTTCAATATATTTTTTTTAAGTCCATATAAACATGGTGGGGAATATCCTTCAGTTTTAATGACCGAAATTTTCTAAGGAATTGATGAAGTTCTGTTTCGCAATAGGTAAGGCAAGCAGCTGGGTTGAAAAGTGGAAAAGTTTTACAATTAATTGGACTCAAAGGGAGTGTGTCATCTCTGGCATTCTTCATTAAGCTGTTTCAGCAATGTGCAACATATTTGTACTTTGTTGAGTTCTAAAGGCCCAGTAGTTAGTTTTAATAACAATCGGAGGTATCTGGATGAATTTCCTCTAGATTTGAAATAGCTGCTAATAATTGATGAGAAACAGGATTTTTGATCCTCAGTACTCACTCAGTTGGATCAACTCACTCGAAAACCAGGTGGAAAATCGGGAAACTGTTTCTATCATTAGCAGTACTTTTATTTGGTTCTTGATCTTCTCACTGACTTAATGATAGGTATTACAAGGCACATACAATTTCTTTATTAGTCTGCTTTTAAATGATACCATAAGTGGGACATTTAAGTCATTAACTTTAACTAATGGTCACCTACAACTGACATCAGGCTCCAGGAAAATTTTCAGACTTATGAACCCCATGAAACAAAACATCCTTCTAAAAGTTAATTATAATTTATGTAATTTTTAAATTAAGGTACTAAGCCACACTAAATAATTCAAATCAGGAACATACAGAGATATTATAATGGTTCATAATTAATGGTAAAATGCTCTTCTCTCCATCAGATTTTTGCACTTAAATCTTCTCTCTTCAAATTACGCATAAGATTAATTCAGAGTACCTAGTAACAAGGCTTCCAGATGTATCTCCTTCAAACTCAGCGTCGAGTGAAACACCCCCTGACAGCAGAGAAGTGGCAACTAGAGCTTCTTATCAAGTTCTTTGTTGTTCTCTCCAACTAGGAAACGCGCAAGGTTCAGCTTAATCGTTGATCTTCAGGGAAGATTTTCTTGATGCACCCCCTCCTCCACAGCCTAGGGTAAGCCAAGTTCCTCAATTACACCTCTCAAAATACCTCAGACTTCTCCTTTCAAGAGATTAAATACAAGAAATTAAATTACTGTATGTGATTACTTGTTTAAGGAACATTTTTAATTCTCAGCTTGAAGGGGGATGTGCTTAACCGCTTCATCATTGCATCCCTTGAAGTCAGCACAGAGCCTGGCACTCAGGAGGCACTTACAAAATAAAAATAAGCAGGGAAGAAGAGACAGGAGGTTTGACAGGGGCCAAACCTGGAGAAGACAAATTTATAAGACAAGGAGAGACAGTGGAGGGACACCAGGGCTGTAACCCTGAAATTAAACAACATATCTCACTGTATTTGAACAGAAAGATCTTTGTTTCAGCACATTCTGGCTAAAGGTTTCATGAAGGAACCCAAACTGAAATGAAAGAGGAAATCAAACTGATCTTGGAAGAGAAAATAAAACCACTGCAAGAGGAAACAAAAGTGTAGACTGTCACTTTGAAAAGAACTATTACATCATTCATTTTGAAAGGCAGACGTAAAAATCTCCAGTCATACAAAATATAGCAGAGAGCTAGTGATATTGGCAAAATGATTCTGCATTCGTCACATTACAGAAGACTGCTGAACTTTCGTCTATTACAACACAGTCATTTTTAAATAAGATTACAATATAAAGGTCACAATGATGTATAGTTACAGTGCATATGAATTTCACTCTTATTTTAAAATTCAAATAGAAAATTTCTTCATATCTCTGATTTACTCTTCTTAGTTTATATGTTGAATTGTACTTTGTGAATCAAAGGTATTCCAAGCAGTCAGCTGCATAATTTGTGCAAACATGGTGTGCTAATTTATGCCTTTAAATTAAACAAGATAAATTAAAATTTGAAGTAAGTACCAACAGAACAAAAAATAATACAGCATATAGTGTATTACTATCCAGGGTTACATTAAAATGATCTCTGTCTCTTGTCACTTATACTCAATACAGAATTTGAAATACACAAATACCATCATACTTTGAACAATTTAAGGTCAATGACAACATATGTTTTATTCACTAAATTATCCTCAGTGCCTAGTAGAATGCCCCCCATGTAAGAGGTGCGCAATAAATGCTGAATGAATGAATGAATTTCTCATTTCCAGTCTAGGTTCATCTATGTGGCAGAGGCCCTCTGCAGAGCTACTGGCTTGAACGAGGTCTAATTCAATATATATTCCGAAACTTGTTTAAGACATTGAGGAAGAAAAGCACTGAGGAAGCTCAGATAGTAGGGATAATATGAGCCTGATGGATCTGGACCTAAGGCCCTGGGACCCTAAACCATAAATTTTGCTAGCAAAAGTAGAAAGTTCAGGAACGTCTGTGGAAAGTAGTGTTGAACGAAACTTTAGCAGGCTTGGTCAGGTCTGCCCCTCACGCATGAGGCAAAACGGAGATAATTATGAGAGCAGACAGTCACCAAAGTGTTTGTGACATGTATTAGGGGACTTGCTGGTTGTAGATTTCTTCATAATTTCTCCACAGCTGGACGAACAACAGCATTCAGAGGACAGCTCTTCCACTGCGTGCCAAGCCCATCATCGAGAAGCAGAAATACTTGAATAATCAGTTTGGCCCTGATCCAACTATTACCGTTTAATAACAAGCCAGTAATATATTCTAAGACTCTGTAATTTGTGAGATATAAATACTGCTATTAAATTGCTTGTCTGCTCTGTTCGCCACCTTTGATGTTTTTGACTTAAAACACCCTACATGACAAAGTCTCCAACCAAGAGCCCAATTAATTAAGTAAAATTAAGGGTGTCTGGGTGTGTGCGTGTGCATGTGTATGTGTTACTGAACAGATAATAAAGCTCAGGTTTCCAACTACGGCTGAATTACAGTGTAATTCAGGATCAGACCTCATTTGATAATAAATTCCAGCAGCTTCTTGGCTTTTATACTCCTCCAAAGAAATTCCTTTGAAACCAGGACTTACTTTTACCGGACAAAGCTGTAATACTCAATTATGCTTTGTATGCCTTTCCAAATAGGCATGATCTTTCAAATAGGCCAAAACCTCTATTTGGGCAATGACAGAGGGTCCAACATCAGGGAAAAATCAGGATCTGTTTTCTTCTCTTTGTTATGTCATTATTTTTGAACCGCTGCCCAGTTTCTCCCTGGTCTTGAGGGCCCCAAATGTAATATTATTGCATTTCCCCATCTGTTTTAGGAGAAGTTGAGATGCACACTGTAAATTAAGGTACAGAAAACCACATTTTTCTTCTATATGGTATAGAAATGGTAGAGCTGTGCTTTTAAATCAAGCAATTTCCTGACTGGAAGGCTTTATTTTTCTGCAGTAGTAAAACACAATACAGTAGTAATATCACTAGAAAAAGTGATGCATCTATATGACTTCATTGCATCCCTTAGAGAGGCTTGGCACGGTATAACAACAGTCCTGGCTGTGAAATGTTAATAAATCACTTGACTTGATGTCAAAAAGAAGCTGCACTAAACAAGCAGTGACTTGATTCTGATCACGTGCCTTTTCACGCGTTTCTAGAAAGATGCAAGGAAGGTAAAATGGAGGGAAAACCTCTCAAGTCCCAAACTTTTTCAAATTTCTGAGATGAAAACATTAATGCTTTTTCAGTTTCAGCAAAGAAAACCATGTTGCAAGTCTATAGTTTGGTTGCAGCCCAGAGCTGTTTCGGAAGACGAATGACTTGAACTTAATTGTGATTTCAGCTGCTGCTGAAACAGTAAAATGTAATTTGGTGTACCAGCTAAGACATGTAGAGCCTTTCTAATGCACAGGGGAGCTGTTCTCTCTTTACCAAGAAATGTCACCTCCTAGTTATTTTTTTTAATTGTAAAGAGGTTAAATGCTTAGCTTTTTAACTCTTCACTGTATGAATGTGCAATAATTTATTCATTCTCTTTTTGATGGCATCAGATTATTTCCAATTTTTGCTAACTTCATTTGCATTTCTTGCACACATGGACAAATTTCTCTAAGATTGATAAATATATATATATATAAATATACATATAAATATATATATATATATATAAAAGACTATCTGAAACTGCCATTTTTGTAGGTCATAACCAACTAAGTATCAGCAATTTCAAATGGTTCAACTTAATAGGAGTGGAATTGCTGGGTCACTTGAGTATTACTAGGTTTTACCAAATTGTTCTCCAAAATGGTTTTGCAATTCATATTTTCTTTATCAGGAGTATTTTACAGAAAGTTTTGCTCTTTTCCAGTCTTTTCTGCAACATGATTACTCATCCCCCACTGAGGAATCGCTTCTTCCTGTGTGTTGCCAAACGAGTGTCTTTCTCTCTGCTCTGTGTGTCTGTGATTAGCTTTTCAAATTCATTTCTTTTGTACAGGGCACTTGGCAATTGCAATCTTCTACTTCCCTGGTACATTTTAACAGCATAAAACTTAGTCAGAGGAAACAAACAGCAGCATATTTAAGCAAGGTGGAGGGTGCATGAGGCAAGAATCATTAATGAGCCTTAATCTCTTAAGATATGGATCTAAGAAGTGAAATGATGGTCAGGAAGATTCTCTACCAGGGCCTTTGCCTGGGCCATTCCTTCAGCCAAGGGGGTTATTCTTCAACTCTTTTCCACAACCAGCGTGCCCCTTTGGAAAGCTCAGGTCAAATGTTCCTCCTTGTCAAGTCATTTTTAGGCCTCCACTCAGACTTTCATCTCTGCCTCCTCTATGCCTCTGAGCAACAGTGAACATACTACATTTCTGCATGGACAACTCAGTCTATATGTGGGGGGTGTGCAGGTACGGGGGTAATTAACCCTAAGATTCTAGAGTCCTGAGTTTTAAGGTTGATGACTGCTTGGAGCACTCAGACATCACTTCCTTTAGGAAGCTGTGCCTCATCTCTGAAGTCTGAATTTGTTACTCCTAGTCTGTGCTTCTCCTGGTACCTGATTTCTCTGTCCACTGTGGCATGGAGCCACCTCTCAGTGGGCTACCTGTTCACACGTGGGCATTCCTGGCCCCTGTGGTTCCCATTTGTCTTTCCGCACCAGGCACTCAGCACCCTCATACGTCACAGATGAATGGGAAATATGTGACACTTAACTTTTTGGCTTCAACACTGATGTCATACCCCGAGCCAACCAACCACTGTTGTAGCAATAGAGTTGCAGGAAAGAACAAAGTAGACAAATCCCAGCCCTTGTGGATTTACATCCCATTTGGTGGAAGCAGACAACAAAGTGGTAAATCTGTAATGTGTTGGATCATAAAGAGTGCTACAGATAAAAATTAAGTGTGTTGAATACAGGAATAATTGACTCCTCGTTTGTGCTTCGGTGTTCCTCTGCAGATTATAAATCGTCCGAGAGAGTATAGATCAGGTCTGTCTTGTTCATTCCTGAGTCATTTATACCTAGACAAGTGCCTGGCATCTAGACTAGATTGCTGACTGACTAAATTAATGAATGAAGGCCTCTCAGATAGTCCTTTCGACCTATCAGATGAGCATACATAAAAACTTGTTTACAGTTTCTTGATCTATTATAAATCCAGATCCAAGTGGAGAGGGTCTAGCAATCCTAAACTTTATCTCAGTGGGTATTTTCCCTACATCTACCTCAGTGGTTCTAAACTAGTAAGCCATGTGCCCATCACCACTTATTCTTCAATGCGAAATACTTTTGCTGAATAGAGATACTGTTACCCCAGTGTCTACATAGAACCTTGAACAAATGATGTGGAATATATTTGAGCTTAAAAAAGCACGGGTCCAAATAAATATTCATCCTTCCTAAAGTTATATTTCAACACTGTCACATGATTACATTAGAGAGCAGATTCAAGAAAATAAACGGTTCTACTCAGATAGAGTAACAAGGTTAAAAATAAACAAGTTCAGAGGATACCTATGACCTAAACACTGGGGATCTCAGTCCAGTGATGACACTAGAAATAGTACTGGCTTTACTGTTGTTTGGAGAGGTTTAATCTATTCAAGTATGATGGCCAAACTATTAGTGTATAAAAAATGTCACAGATTCAAAAAATAGTGTAAGAATTCTCTCTTAAGTTGCTCTACTCTCCAATCAGTATTTTTAGAATATCGAGAAGGTCCTTAGCAAACAAGAGACTTGCAGCTCATGTCGAATGGCCTGTAGATTCCTGTGAAGGACCGTGCACACCCACTACACACATGGGGCCGTGACTTCTCAGAGAAAGCAGATGCCCACACTGGGGGTAGCAGCCAAGAAAAGGTACGGAGTACAGAAGCAATGTGAGGTCGTAGCAAGCTGACGAGAAGTACACTAAGTGGATTCCTGGTCTTTAAAGAGAGTAATCCTAACGTAGAGGAGCAAACAGTCATCCTTTCTTGGGGCTGGTAAGATGCATTAAGGGAAATTCCAAGATTTTATCCTTTGTTTTCAAACAAAGCAGCAGAAACAATTCCCCATTGTACTCAGGATGAGACTGCCTTATAAAGTAAAGTTTGGCAGTTCATAAACATCATTCAAAGATCCTGTTTTTTTAATTAATATATTTAATTGGGGCCAGACATTAATATCTCTCCTAAGACTTAGCTATGCTATGTTTTTCAGTGAATGATCAATTGCTCAAGAAATCCCTGTAGACAAGGAACATTATGTTCTATGCTCTAGCACACAAACCAGATGACAAATGCCAGCAGAATACAACACAAAGGTGACTGTATGATGCATGAAATAGTGTCTGTTGAGAACCTTTGACTTGTTAAATAAAATGTCAATTAATTTTTAAAAATGTCTATGATAGTAGTCAATAAGGAAATAAGATAATACTATTTAAAAGCATGACTCTGCCCTATCACAGCACAATTTAAAAAATTAATTATATTCTTTGCAATTATATCTGGCATAGATCAGCTACTTAATAGAACACAGGACATTGTAAAATTTCTAAATGTATGCAATACATTTAAAACGCTGATCTAACTACTGAAGTAGTTTGGTAGCAAGGTAGCATAGGGCATAGATTCTGGAATGAGACAGCCTAGATTTAAATCTGATGGCCCTATTGACTAGCTGTTGCAAACATGAGCAAGTTATTATGCCTCTTTTTCTTTTCTGTAAGATGAAAATAATAACAGTGCCCATCTTACTGGCCTCGCTCATGTCAATATGAGGATTAAATAAGCTCATATTTGTAAAATGTTTAGGATAACCTCTAGAACATAGCAGTTACTATGCATCTGTAGGATAAAATTACTTTTAAAATATGTACATCTTTGAAAAACAATGTTTTTGTCAACATCAGAAATGGCTTCAACTCTAGCTTTGAAGATCAAAAACTGGAAAAATGCTGCTATTTTCCTGATCATGAAGATATTTCCCCCCTACAATTCTAATGAATACTTAATCCTTACAATTCCAAGTGACATAAATAAATTTTACATCTTGGTGATGGTTTAAATATTATAAATTCTATGGTCAATTTTTTTTGTCACGAGCATTAGTAATCACCTAAAGTCAAATATTTACAGCATTGATTTATTTTACATATTAAATCCATTATGCATGCATCACTCGATGTTTATAAGCTAGGTGAATATTTTTAAAGAAAAAATATGTCACTTTCTGATATAATAAAGTAGAACAGATATAGAGAATAAGACGGTGACTTTAAAATTAAACTAAGATTTGAGTATTGTATCAGCCTTTTATTAATTCTGTAACCTTGGGAAGTTCATTTAATTCTCAGAGCTTTGATGTCCTCATCTTCAAAACAGGAATAATAATTGCTCCTACTTCAGGGTATTTTTGTTGAGAAGATTAAGTGAGGTAATTCAAAGATAGGGTTTAATCTCAGAACCCGAACAGGGTAAGTGTTCACTAAATGTTAACTGGTACTATTAGTTTTTGTAGCCAAATGTTCTTTAGTTAGTTTTTACGTGCCTTTTCAGTAAGTTAGAGAAATTAATCAGTCCCAACTTATCAGGACGTCCCAAGTCAAGTCACGTTACGAAGGCTCAGGGCATTTATAAACAGCCCCCTTATTTCATTTCTTAATCAACTATTGCTATTGACACAAAACTGTCATATAAACATTTCAGAAGAAAATTTGATCTACATCTATTTTCCCAACTGAAATTACATTTCTCATCCTCTCATTTAGAAGGCAAAACTGTCCTTAAAATAATCTTTGGTAGGGTTATGACACGATAATCATCATTTATAAATCTTCAGACGTGAATGATTTATTTTCTCCTTGTTTTCCTTTGAGATGTGTATTGTCTTAGTAGATGTTATCAGTCATACAGGTAATGGATTTTTTTAATTACTGCTAACATCTAAAAATGCATAAAAATGGATAATGCAATTCTCATCAGTAATATAAATAGAATAATGTAAGGCAATTCCAAAATGGAAAATAAAAGTGACACCTACTTCAGTTTCACACTATGAATTTCATAGTTTACGTGTTAAAACATATATATTTTTGTACCTGAGGATTTAAAAACTGCCATCTATTAAAGGTGAAGATGTTGCAAGGAAAAGAGCATCTCTTTTCTGCATGCTTCATCACCATGTTAATTACATTAGTTGCAGTCCCAAGGCAAGATGACCTTGCAAGTTGATCCCTTGTAGTACATTTATGGTATGACAGCCTTTAGAACAAAGAAATTATTGCTCATCTGCTTCACAAAACTATCAAAAATCACCTATGTAAAACCAAGTAGCATGCAATGGCAGAAACCCAGTAAATGTTATTCAAAAGTAAAGTGAATCTATATCAAGCCATCAAAATAGCAGTGCATGCTGTCCAATGCTGAAAAGGATGTTCTATAGATAAAGACCATGCAGCCTGAAAGTGGAACCTCAGGTATGAAAACAGCCACTGTTCACTGAGGACTTGCTCTCTATCAGGCATCATTTAAGCTTTATAATAGCATATCTCATTTTAATTCTCTCAAAACCTCAAGGGATTCTTGTAAAAACAACCTGAATTAACAAGAAGATTTGCCAAGATGGCCGGAAACAAAATTAAAGTACACATAAAGAAGATAGAAAAAGAAGCAGGAAGTGTTCCATTTAAATTAACAAAAAATCTATTAAATATCTAGAAGTGAATTTAACAAAAGATCTAGGGTTAAATGAAAAAAAAAGAAAAATATTTTTAAAGGATATAAAATAATACCTGAACAATTAAAAATTCATTTTATATTATATTATTTAATATTTAGAAACTGCTTTGAATATTTCAGACTTTTTTCTGGCACAGTGTCACGAACAGTACCTAGTTTTCTTTGATAAACATTTTTATGAACTCATCAGAATTACGAAGTTTTAAGTAAAAAAACACCTATTTAATTATCATTTTAATCTCTTCATCATGAACAACACATGATATGCAACAACTGTAGATCAGCTTTAGCAAAAGAAATGTTATTTGTATTAGGTATACACTGACTTTAACAATAAGTATTAAGAAAAAAAGTTTTTCAGAGTCTAATGGCTGCAATCATGACTAATCTTTAGAACCCTTCATTCTGCTTATGTTATATAATGAAACAGTTACAGATAGATGAGTGTTACAAGTACGATGTACACTTAAGATACTAAAAGAACGTAACAGTGGGACCTAACTCCTAGGGTTACAGTGAGAATACAATGAAATAATAAATGTGAAACGTTTAACATGCTGCCTAGCACGTTATCTTTAAAAATTAATAAAATTCACTTAATAACTAAGTTTACTCTGATAGAAGCATTTTTTAGCTTCTTCCCAAATATGAACCTCTAAGGGAAAACTGGAAATATCTACAAAAGTAATTTCATTCACATTAGTGTCATGATATGAAAGGAAAGAGGAGACCAGCTACAATGACAGCTAACATTTCTGAGTGCTTACTGGGTGCAATGCTAAACATTAGTACGGATTTAAAATTATAGGATATGTTGTGTATATTTCATAAGATATACTCAATATACAATTATCCAAAAACATTTATACATAATTTATTCAAAAATCAATATATAATGTGCCTTTTAAAATCTATATATGTATATACAGAATACAGATATTTATAGAAAAGAAAAGAAAAAAAAAAAAAGAAAATCCCCAATTTGGCATATTGCTTTTAAAAGGCTCTTCATTTCTGGTAGTATAAGGGATGGACTTTAGAATTTTCTTCTTTGAAATAGCAAGTAAAGAAAATAGAGGTAATCAAAAGCATTGTATAGTACATATAAATGTATGGAGAGTATATGTATTAGCTTTTTTACAAAGAACATTAAAAGATCACAACCTCTTTGAAAAAAAGCATAAATACCACCCTTCTCATTTTAGTTAGAGTAATAGAGGAAAAATTTGAGTAAGCTCTCCAGGTGTGTCTCTTAGTGGTGTGAGTAGGATATAAAACAATTTTCTTGACTCCCCACCCAATCTCAGTCCTTCCAACGAGCTCCAAATCATGCAGGCAAGACCAGGCAGATCACAATTTTGCTCCCGTCTATAGTCCGCCCACGACCCAGCCCACAGTTTGGAAGTGGAGACAGTTTGGATGATTTCTGGTTGCCTTCAATGTGTCAGGCTACACAGGTTATCTAGCCAAGCAGCACATGTTAGTCCTTCAGGAGAAGGGACTAGGCCCTGATGTACCATGACTGGCCATGCGACATTACGCACTTTACTTGATCTCTCTGGGCCTAAGTGTCTCTCTCTCCCTTGTATTGTGCTGAACCACATGGAAATTACTTCCTTTATGGTCAAAAATGGTCAACGCTAACAATTTAATAAGGTTCCACCAAATAAAAGAGGGAAACTGATCAGTCTTAATTCATAATTGTTGTGCCCTGACATGATCGGGTGAGGGGGTGATGAAGAGTAAGAACCAACTCAATGACAATGTTATTATTGTCATCCTCACAATGAGGGGAAGCTGAGATTTCCAGTCTCAGCCTTAGCATATGGTGTCTCCAGAATTCAAACTTGGATCTCTAACTCCAATGTCATTGCCGTCTCCTCAATAACATGCTGTTGGCCGCAGTGTCTGAGACTCAGCTAAAAATATTTAAGCTTTTCTCTTCAGAAAAATTGACGTCATGCCAATCCTGCTTTCCAGGGACATTTTATAAATTAAAGCACCACTGATTTAATTGCTATGAAACGGCCTTTGTTTCTTCCTTTTTCCCCCCATGATGGATTAGTTCCCTGGAGTAGCTACTTGCCAAATAGCACCCTAGCGTCCTGAAAGAGTTAAGGCAGCTTGTACATTTGCATAACTTACAACCAGGGAGTAGCTGGGGACAGGGAGAATCTGGTTCAGTAGGCCATTTAGAAATTCATTAAAATTCATTCACTCTGTATTCTTGTTGTTGTTGTGGCCAGTACCTAAAAACAACAAAAACGTGCTTCCAAAAGTGAAGTAGTAAATAAGGTAAAACCAACATGCTGACATCCAAAACTGTAAACTCAAATCACCTCATTGTTTGGGGGCTTTTCTCCTAAACACAGAAAACTTATTCATATATTCACATTAGCAGTCAATTGAACAGAACAGAAGTTGCTATGGAAACAGTGTGGTATGCCCTCGCACTTAGTAAGCAAATGAACACGACTAATTATCACCAAATGTATGATATCTCTGCTTTTGTATGCTATAGCTTTTAATGTACAATCTGTTTAATGAGCAGCAAGTTGTTCACCCAGCGTGCAGAGGGTGAGCGAGGCCTAAACATAGATGATTAAGTCCTCAGGTGTGAATCTGCCAATTTTATTGAAATAAAGCAATAAAAGACTTATCTTTCTCCTATGTATCTTAACAAGAATGGGGGGCTTATTGGAGCCTAAGACCTTAAACATAAGAAGTTAAGACAATAGGAAAATGCTGCCAAGAAAAAGAAAATCCGGTTCTTCCTTCACTTCATTAAAATATTCACACACTCAAAACACTCAGACAGGCACGTTCTGGATGCTTACTATGGGCCAGGTACTAGGAAGCAGTGAAGGCCTGGTCTACAGGTACACAATTTTATTCTGTTACAAAGCCAACTCTATTAGGTTCCAGAAAAGACTTCCAAAAAAAAAAAACCATGCTATTTGGAACACAGAAGATAAGCAGACGAAATTTAGCCTAGGGAACTGAAGGAAACCATTTTCAGTGGGTACCTTGAAGGATGATGAAACTCCTGGGCCACTGAGATGCTCTCAGCTCCCTGAAGGAGTAACTTCCTCAACCCTGGGCAGGCACAGCCCAGCCCTTGAACTCCACAAGTAAGATGGTGCTGAATGAATGAGGAACCTCCTTCACTATGAGGAGGAGGAATCTGCAATGGGAGGGCCTGCCCTTCATATCCCTACTTCTCAGAGCATTTGTAAGAGCACCTGGAGGCGCTTCCCTCTCCACTCTGACCCTGGTCAGTCGAGCCCTGCCTGGAGTCCAGTGTTCAACCCTGACTGTTGTATTTCTCTCACTCAGCTTCCATCACCCCTGGTGCTAAACCTACGGGACCTCCTCCAACAACTTCTGTAACCATCGTTGCCATGAGTCGGCCCCATTGCAGCCTCCCTTAAAAAGGCCTCGGTTATGCGATAATGGAAATTTTGAGACACAACAACCTGGCAAGGAGTCATTCCCTGTATAGGTGTCCCATCTTCTTCGAGGCCTGCTTTGTTCCTACTTTCAGCATGCTAGGCAATCCCATTATGCCCAAAAAGCAGAGTAACAAGCAGAATGACATTTTAAACAGAGAGGAGAGTTCTTAATGTACAGAAGTTAATATGTCATATATTTAAGCAATAATGTATATCAAGATAGTCTAATAGGAGATTAATACATAAATATCATCACACTTGGAAAGGTGGGATGGTACTACGTTGCAGAGAACACTGAATGTTTTAGACTTTATTTCAGGGAAAAATTAGAATGAATGATACTGCAACAGTCCAAGCAGAAGATAAAGGGAAACAGAAAGGAACCATACTTACCCACAGCTTTGCAAGTGACACGCCCAAGCTCCAATAACGGTGCACATTAAGCAACGGGTAACGGATAACATTTATAGATGACCCTGATGTTGTCAGGTCAGCTTCAAAATGTCAAACTAAAGGCCACTTATCACAATTACACTTTAAAAAAACCACATTATTTTCTGCTCTGCTTGTGTAATTCATAGAGCAGTCTCAGAATTTGTTTCACTTTATGTAGCCAATAAATTTCATAATTACACATTAATCAAGCTGCGAATACTTACTGAATACTTATGTCCAAGCCATTTGGAATCCTATCACTAGCCTCTAAAGAAAGACAGTATTTATGGGCTTGGAAATAGGTCAGCCTCAGATTTTACAACTTTATTATTTTTATGCTAAAATTATTATTAAGTAGTATAGATATTAATATCTTATAAAACTCTGCTTTAGGCATTCTTAAGAACTTTTTTCTTTAGGATAAAATTACTTTCAAATATATGAGCAAATAAGACTTACTTACTGTATACATTCAATTTAGTACCCTATATGTACCTGAAGATACAATTAAGAAATTTAAAATTCTGGAAAATGCAGAAAATATACTTAGATTTTGGATTCCTCATTTTGCAAATAGAAAAAAAAACCCAGGAAATTTATAACACAGTAATACACACCTAATAATGATATAAATAACAATTGGAAAAAATGTGTTTCTTGTTGATATTGTGTTTCTTCTCTTGGGCTACAAATTTAAGACTAGAATAATCTGATATAATTGTAACCATTTTAGACATGAATTTATCTATTGAGTTTTGTTTCTTTCATTAATTTTACACAGAACTCGTTTTCAATTATTCATTTTGACTTGTTCAGTTTATGGATTATCCAGGCCTTTTGTTTCTGAAACTGTTTCTTTTTAAATTCAAATCATTACATATCTGTTCATATTAGCAACGGTACTAATAGGTGATAAAAATCATTAACACTTATTAAGAACTTACTATGTGCCAAGCATTGCTCAGAGCATTTTATATGTAGTAAATCACTAAATTGTCACAACAATCCTCTAAAGTAGGCAATATTATTACTTCTAATTTACAGATGCAGAGAAAGAGAGTAACTAATTTCCTTAAGGCTGCAAAGCTCCTTAGTGGTGATGTCACCATTTAAACCCAGGCAATGTACTTTTAAAATTCACACTCCTAACAACTTCTCTATTTATACTTCATTCCTCCACAAAGTGTTTCTCAACCATGTATTTTTAAAACCTCATTCTATACACTGACAATTTACAAAACTATGGAAAACCAAAGTCAAAGGTTGGGAAAATCTCCAGTCTAGAACAAGCCACTAAAATATCCCTGAAAATTAGGGATGACAACGTTCAATTAACTGCAATATCTGAAAGGCTTTAAAGTGGTTAAATCTGACAGACAATGTTGACTTTAACCTTTCAGTTACATGTTAGTTTCACAAATGAATATCCCATAAATTTGGAGTAATCTGTAGACCTCGGAGCCATCCTTGATTCATCTCTTTCTCTCCCAGCCTACATTCTGCCTTTTTCACACTCAGAATCTTACAATGGTGGTCAGGGTGACTCCAGATAATAAGTGTTGGATGGACTAACAGTTCCCACCTGTCTGGGCACTGGGCTGCCCCTCCATCCTCATTTCTACAATGTACCTCTTGCTCTCTGATCTCCTCACTGGTCCTCAACATGAGCAATTATTCTCAGAGCTTTTGATGATCTCTCTGCTCAATTTCTTTCCTGCACATATTCACATGCTGACATCTGCCCTTTATTCAGTTTCTACTCAAGAGGTCACCTCTTCCTGACAGTCTTTTTTTGGGGAAGCCCATTTAAAATAACCCTTTGTCATTGTCTGCGCACTTACCCCATTTTCCTTGAGCTTCCCGCACTACCTGGCATTATCTCTTCTATATTCCCTGTTATCATGTAAGTTCCCTCAAGACATTGCTGTATGCTCAATTTATAGAGCAGTGCCTGGCACACAAAAAATGCTGGGGGTAAAAAAAAATCGCTAGCTGAAAGACTGGATGAATGTAGATACAAACATTCTTCTTATAATCATTTCAGTGGCACAGTAGTAAACGAATCTAGTTCTTCATCATCTTATTTTCTTTAAGGAGATTAATTCATAAGTTCATGTCCTGTGTTTTTAACAGATATTTTTATTTATAACTTTCCCCTGTAGAATGTTTCCAATAATTTAAAGGTTGTAATGTTTGTCTTTATTGGTAAGAATTATCTTCCTGATACTCTTTCAAGAGAAAACTCAAGGAAAACCCTTGCATTTGAATACTCTTAAGACAAGAACAAGTACGTAAGGATGCCTCTATCTGAAAGAACATGCTGGACCTTAATTATGCTTTGCAGAACAGACTCCCTGGAAGTTTCTTATCCCTAATTACAGTGTCTCTTAGTTAATATCCTCCCAAACTCCCACTTGACTGCACTACCCCATTCACTCAAGGGCTGTGTCTGCAGGCAGGATGAGAAACTCTGTTGTGCAGATCTCTCATGACACAGGATATTTCACTTTCCAGATTCCCACCCACTCAACATCGGAGGCATTCCCCAGAAAGTGTAACAACTAAAAATGTCTCCAAACATTTCCACATCCTCAGTTAAGAACTTGTGATAGTCTATAGGCCCTTGAGGTTCACACTAGCTCTCCTGTAATATTGTCCTCCCAGTCTGACTTAACTCTCTGTTTGCTTAGAATCTGTCAGATTGTTAGAATATTATCCTCAGATTAACCTCCTGAAGCATGTCTCTTATCAAGATGCCTGCATGGCTTTCTGGTGCCTAAGAGACACTGGGTGAAAACAGGCCTTGGTTATCTTTAATTTCATTTTAATTTATTGTTTTATTTTTGGTCTTACAGTATTTTAATAAAAGAAGCAATCCATTTTTAGTAATAGAAAAATACCATATTTTAATCTGAAAAAAGACGTATTCATGCTAAATGTGTTCTGGCCTCAAAGCCTTCCTGTACCGAGACATCTAAAGCAGACACTTGGATGAATCATTCCTTTTCCTGCCCTGATATTTGCCAAGACACACTTCTGTCAATATAGTTTGGTATCCATTACTTTCTATTATGACATAGTCTAGCATAAAACTGTACTAGAGACATTACTGACGGAAAATCACTGTGTATATCACATTCTCCGGGCACATACGGACATGAACTTTCACATCTACCTAGGTAACAAAAGAACTGCTATGTCTGCATCTCAATCTCAGCACTGTTTCAGACTCCAAATAAAAATTTTAAACCATATAAATTATAGATACACATGCATATATACACACACATACATATTTCATCCAACTTTATGTTCCATCAATTCTTCACATCAAAATTCATTCAGTAAATGGAACAAAATTAACGTGATTGATGTAACGCAATGTGTTGAAGCCAGGAACTAAAACACGAGGGCTTTATTGCCTTACTAAGTATTCTGGAACAAGTACAACTAGCCCATGCATCATGTTCTCTTGGTGCTTGCCTAATCATTTCTCCTCCAACTTCAATGAAAAATTAATCAGGATAAGCATCATGCAGAGCACAATGGACCATGATCAATGCGGAGTGGTGGAAAAACACTGAAGACGTGAAACTCGACACTCAGTCTCCTGCCTCCTCTACGCATTTTCCTTATTTGTATAATTAAGTAATAATAATGACCAGGGCAAGCACTATGCTAGAAAGATGAGAGCGCCAAGACGTTCTTGCCAAAGAACAAGAACTTTACATTTGAATGTGTCCACCATTCCCCACCATCATAGAAGCCTATCTACTGGATCTGCCCAAATACTATTTCTCAGGTTCTAAGATACAAAATGATATAATGATGGGCAGTGAAATGCAAATTACATGGTTGTCATTTAGGGGAGGGGGGAATCTTATTTGATGAGAGTTCCTGAGCTCAAAATTAGTATGCAATGGAGCTCTGTGGTTGAAAGGGAGACTTCAGTGACGGCTGTATTACCTTAGGTTTTAAATAAACCAATGACTTTATCCAGAGGCTACAGTGGTTCATTTCTCATATCTGATAGGTTGTTGGGTGCTTTGCTGGGGAAGGCATTGCTCATGTGCATCAGGGTCTGTAGTCCTGGCAACAAAACAGGGCCCCACAGTTGTAGGAAGGCTTCTTAACTAACCATCCCCTGGGATTTCAGAGTGACTGATCCAGAAAATATAGAGGAAATGATTTTATAAATGATAAGCTTGTAAATGATAAACATGATTGTTTGCTCATCACTTCCAATACATCTCCCAGAAAGACTGAGTTTCAGAATCAACTCGAACACATCAAAAGCCCAATCTTTTTTCAAGAACAGTTTATCAGAAGCAAGAAAAATCTGAGCCACTTGTTTCACACCTTCAGTTTCCCCAACTTCTCGATCACTCTGCTGCCACATCGATGCCTGTTTCAAACTTTTACCATGATGTCACCTATGTTACTCAATTCTTTTATTGATTCAGATATGTTATGACTCTTGGTTTCCCTAAGTTCTAAATTTGTAACAGTTCATTCAGTCCTTTCACATAAATGTCAAAATATTTTCCTTTTGGACTCTTTTCAGCAGCCAGCTATTTTGGTCTCTTTTTCACAAATGGATGTTCAAAGTCAGAAGTAGTATATTGAAAATTGAGCACATGCCCAAGTAAATCTTTGCATTCCATGTTGGATTCCACTGGGGTATCTGCATTTTTGACTCAGCAATACCTGCCAACATCATCACGAGAAGCAAAAATGATATTTATTGAGCAACTACTTTATATGAAGTAGCATGTGATAAGAAGTTTTCAACACCTAGAATCTTCAAAAAAGCCCAACATAAAGATGAGAAAGATGAGGCTAATTCTACTTACTCATTTTTCTTTCCCACATGTTCCCCATGATAGCAGAAGCATTCATTCCTTCAAGAGTCCAGGAACAATTAATATCATACATCATGTGTGAATCCAGCTGACAGGACACACCATCTGCAGCGACCATAAAATGCCTGCTTAGATGGCCAAGCACATCTGCCATCAAAGCTCAAGACAAGAAAGTATGCTAAGATTCACAGCTATATTTTTTAATACAAACCTTGTATTTACTTTACCAACAGAGAAAACTGTCAGAGTAAGAGGAAATAATGAAAGGTGATTGCTCTGGTCAGAACAAAGAACCAGAAGAAAAGACTTAGAGTCTGATTCCTGAATCTGTCTAATGTGGTTTATGGTCTTAATCAGCAAAAGCTTATGGAATCTAAAAAGTATTATTGATGAATACACATTCTTTTTAAATATTTCAGGAAGCTTTGTGGCTTTTGACAGTATTCATAAACTTAAGTAGGGATAAGGAGACAGCTTTATTTTCTGAGGAAGCATGCAGAATCATGGTTGGCAGTGATCATTATGTTATGCCAACATAATAAACCGCTTTTTCAAAAGACGGTGGAGTAAAATAAAATTATTTTATGAAGGCAGCGCATTGTGCTAAAAGCATTCAATACACTACTAACCTGGCTCACAAAAACATATTTTCAATGATTATTACAACAAGATTCTCTTTTTTGTGAGCAAATCTCCTGAATCAACCTTTATGCCCTCAGATGTCAAAGCTACACTTTTTGGATACACAATACAGAGCTTATCCTGACAATGCAACCACAGGGAACACAAGCTCCTTGAATACTAGAAGGAACCTCTGGCAGGATACCGACAATCAATTTAGACTTTATGTGGCTTTCAACTCTTGATTTGTAGATGAGGGCTAATAATATTTAACTGCCTTATCTTTCTTCTTTTCTCCTTCCTTCTGTCTTTATTTCTCTGAGGCATTACAAAATCAATGAATAAATTTTATAAAATACTAAGATAAAAGTAATATTCAAGGATTACAACCATTTTTTTATTAAGGGGGAATCTCTTCAAGCTATTCTGTTAACATTATGAGATATCATATAAATATGTTAAAAACACATTGTAACAATTTAGAAATGAATTTAATTCAATAGTTTATAACTGCCTAACACTTCAGTTTTATGTTTTCCATTTATTTCCTTTATTTTAAATTAAAATACTAAATAACAATTAGTCAAATCAATTAAAAGAATCATTGTTTAATTATAATACCGAGCAAATAAAAGGCATATTCCATTTTGAATAGACAAAACAATATACAGAGCACTTAATATTGCACTTCTGTTTTAACACTACCTGACTATGAAGTTCAAAATCATTTCAAATACATACTATTTTAGTTAACAATTGCTCAGTATAAAATATTATCCCCAAACATTGTGGCTTTAAACAATAAACATGTATTATTCTGTAGTCTCTGTGGGCCATGACTTTGGTAGTAGTTTAGTTGGCTGGTTCCAGTCCAGCATCTCTCATAATGCTGCAGTCAAGATGCTGGCCAGGGGCGGCAGTTATCTGAAGGCTCGACTGTGGTGGAAGATTTACTTCCTAGATGGCTTACTCACATGGTCTAGATAGTCCTCAGTTCCCTACCACGTCTTCCTCTCCATAGAGCTGCCCTGTAAAACGGCATCTTCAAAAAAGGACAGTTGGCTTACCCCCAGGACACATGATTCAAAAGAGCAAGACAGAAGTCGCAATGAGCTTTGGGACCTAGGCTTGGATGTCAGTCTCGTCTTGACAGAAATATCCTACCAGATGCACAAGTCAGCCCTACTCCATGTGGGATGGAACTCAAGGGCATGAAACCAAGGGAGTGGGGATCACTGGGGAGCATGTGAAAGCTGGCTACCACAACCATGTATCTTGTAAGATGGTCAAAATTTAACAGTCTGATCTACCCCAGTAAATTCGGTAGTCAGCTGTCCAAAGAGCTTCCAATAGGTGTGAATTCAGTAAGAGGAACTTGTGTCAAGGTAAAGTCACAGAAGATGTCCTCAGAAAGCTCAGAAGAATGGGCCCAGTAAGTGATTATTCAGAATCATGTAAATGCTAAAATGCATTCTACTATATTCAACTTGAATAATAAAAATATTTTTAAAACTAGTGGCAAGTTAAAATAATCAGTCGTTTAAGTCCACTGGCACTAACCAAGGATTATGAAATATAAAAGAAATAAAGAAGAGACACAAAGCTTTTCTGCAAAACATCATTCTACCTTCACAGCTAATAAGAGGTCTTTGAAAAGGTAAATGACTACATAGTGTTCACTTTAATACATAATTGTGTATATAGTACAAGCAACAATACTTTTGAGACCATTTTTCTCACCTGTAAAATTGTCCTATCTCCCCCACTAGTTATTCTATGGGTCACAGAAACCTACCTACATGTTGGAGATATCACTATGTTACATATATACATACACTAAGAAGGGGATTGGTTTGTTTTCAATATTATACTTGAATCACCAAGGCAGCTGAGCATTCATCAAGAATTGCCCAAGGATAAATAGATCCCGATTCTTACATAAATAAGGTAGCTAACATGGGAATGGAAGACAGAAAAAACTCCACTAAATAACTTATGTTTTGACATTATTTGTAAACAAGCAAAAGGAAGTCAGAAATAGCCAGGCTTTCCTTAGCCTGTGATCAGAAGGAATTCTAAAATTAGACAACACTGTCCTATAGTTCTCATCATGTAGCTTTCAAGGAAAAATAAGGTTTCTATTAAAATCAGTATTTCATGAAAATGGTATAAAGACTAATTCATGAAACTTTTCTAATAGCAAAATGAACTTTCATTAAGTGTAATGAGTTGTGGGCCTGAGAAATACAGGTTGAAAAATAAATATTACATTTTAAAGTATTTAAACAATACTATTTTGTTTCCATAACACAGATTAGACATAAAAGGGAAGGTAATACTTGTGCTGAGATGCCCTTCCCCCTGCTTCTTCCCCTCACTATCTTTTGGGTGAATTAGTCCTACAGGGCTCAGCTCAGGGCTCTTTTTTATTTTATTTTTTTTAACAAAGCTTTTCGATGTTGCTGCCATCCCTCCATTCAAGATTAGAGGCTGCTCTCCTGAATAAGCATAGCACCCTTAAAGGTAATGCTCCTGATGCAGACGGTGATAACATCTACCACAACTAACATTCGCTTGACACATATTATGCACCAAGTACTGTGTTAACTGCTCTATGTTTATGATTTGGTTTACTGTTATCAAAAAATGTGTGAAAGCGACAGTACCATTACTACCATTTTACATAAGAAGAAATTAAGATACCCAACTTTTGAAGATCGCATGGCCAGAAATACTGGAACCAGTTGGTCTTTGAACTCAGGCACTCTGACTCTAGAATTCACACTCTTCACTTATTAAGTAAATACTGCCTCATCTTATGTATTTTAAATTACTCTATAACATAGGACAGTGCCTGGTCCACATAGATTCTCAATTCCATTAAAAAAATAAATGATTTGAGGTGTAACAGTAATAGATACCTTAAATATTAATTAAAAGTTTCTTCTCACTAATAGAGTCAGACTGAGGACAAAAGGTTTCTGGAAGATACAGGATTCCCAAGGCCACAATAAAGGATGACACTTGCCTTATAAAGGCTTTGTGTGTAAGAGGCATCCATGCACAGACTTCCTTTCCCTAGAGACTGGTGGTTATCAACTAAGGGGTGATTTTGTCCCTCAAGGGACACTTAGCAATGGCTGGATACACTTTTGGTCATCACAACTGGGCAAGAGGGTAGTGATACTGACATCTAGTGGACAGAAGCCACAAAGGATGCTGCAAAGTGATCCACCAGGTGGTTAGAGCCACAACAAAGACTTGCCCAACCTAAAATATGCCTAGTGATGTAGACCATGCTAGCCTTGAATATATCTTCCCTCCTAAACTGTAATGCACTGGTTAATATTTAGGGAATCTCCACCAGCCTCCAAATTCCATAATGTTTTATATCCTAAGTAGCAATAAAAGTAAACATATTTTCGAAGGGCAAGAGATAACAATGATTTGGAAAATAAAGACTTCTGGAAAGATGAACACTGTCCTCAGAGATCACTAGAACACCAAAAGCAAAGGTTGGTTGGAAGGAGCGCTATTTGCTGAGTACACCTACTTGGTTCAAGCCATGGGCTAGGAATCTAGAAGCATCTCAGCACCCTACTGTTTCACAGAAGAAGGAATAGAGTTTTAGAAAGGCCAAGGAGCTTTGCTAGGGTCACAGGTCCAATGAAGTAGCAAAACCCAGACCCACCGGTGTCTGATCCAAGGCCAAAGCCCGCCCTGTCATGATCACACACTCGGTGTTATATGGCGGAGGCCTAGAAGGACGAAGACCAGGCCCCCTCCCTAGTTCACCTTCATTTGTATCAAATCCACTACAAAGGACCCTGCATTTCCCAATGGACAAAAACACAACCCCACAGAGAAGTGACCAAACTTCAGTACACTCTCCTATGAAACACAGAAATAAATGACAGTGTGTGGGGGTTTATGCTGTGAAAAGGCCATTTACTGTCCACAAACTACCTCCAGCCTCCCCACAAACACTGAGAACAAGGCCCTTTTCTAAGTCACGGGCACAAGTGCTGGAAGGACATAGGCTGTCTTGAATACTAAGAACTTCCCTCTGCTTCTCTCTACACAGTGAACACCAAATACAGGCAAAAGAGAATACAGTGAGAGCTGAGCCAGCACTCTTCCAGGAGAGAGGACGCCTGAGTCTGGGAGGCACACTTTTCCTGTACAAAGGCTGTGTACCCCTCCCTGAGGCTCAAGGTTGCTAACGTTACTCTCCAGGCTTCTCTCTTTACTGCAGTGTTCCCAGAGGCTCCCAAACTATGCACCGATATGGTCAGCTTCCTCAGGCACTGGTAAAGATAATGAAAGTTGTCGGGTTCTTTTTTAAACAAAGAACAAATTAAAATAGTAGAGGACTAATATGTGCCTGAAATCCATTCACTGCACTATTTAGAATTCTGTGCAATGTGTGCAAATAACGGGCCAATAAACCAATAAATAAAATCTAGTTTATTCTGCTTCCAAGGCAAGATGAATCCAGAACTCAATGAGAGATTGATAATTGCCACTAAAAAAGTCCTCTTTCAAATGACCAGGGTTGGGGGGAGCATTTTAAAAATGAAAAGATAGATTATAGATCATCAAAAACATTTCTGGAAAACTGTTATTCTATAAAATAATAAAGCAACATTAGAGGAAAAGTATCTCCTTGCTCTAAAACCCATTGGAGTGCCTTCTGAATCTACAAGAAGTTGTGATAGGTTTAGATAAATGCATGCCCTCATCAAGCCAAATTACACTGTAAAAGCAACACTGGTGCCACCAAGGGGCATGGGGTCTCTCCTGCTGCCTCCCACCTGCAGGGTGGGTAAGGAAATGTTAATTCTGAAGATAGGAGACCACAAAGACCAAGGGCAAGTTGACAAGGTCCCATGTGTGAGAACACACCACTTGCCTTCACATAACTGCCTCTGCCAGAAAGACATGATTACAGAAATTACAGATTTATCCAACAGTGGATCAGATACATAATCTAAGCTTCACTCTACAGAAACTCAGAGTTGCATCTTTTCCACAAGTGCAGATCATCACTTGGAGGCACCTTTCACATCAATGACTGAGGAGTGATTCTTCCACTACCAAGGTCAAATAATGGCTGTATTTTCACCAAATTCACATATTTAAAGTCATATTATAATATGAAATAATTTCTCCAGCAATTACACTTCTAAAAGTCTGTTCAGACTATTTATTATGGCACTATGAACACATGAGGTCTAGACGTTTCTGGCAAATAACCTAAAAATTATTTTTGCTAACAGTTCATTTAAGAATCAAAACTAGAAATGTACAATGAATATACAATCACAGCAATAAATATCTGATAGGATGTTTCTGGAACCATTTATCTCTTTAGTTCATTAACAGCAGGTATAGAATTAAAAGAGCAGCGAGTGGCAGCAAACATCTTTGAGTAAATGAATACCAGCTTCTTGAATCAACAATTTAAACAAAAGAGACGCTCGCCTCCTTGGCTTCCTTTTCTCCCGAGGAATAGAGGATTGTTAATCTGTTTCACTTTTTTTTTTTAAAAAGTATACTTGATAAGCTATCCTCAATTACTCATTTCTTCTCTTCTTATTATATCTGTTTTGCTCATCATTCTTAAGTATGCTTTTTAAAAATACTTCAGGAAAAAAAATAAGGCTTTGTAAAACACACACAGCACGATTCACTTTCTGTTGTGTGTGTGTGTGTGTGTGTGTGTGTGTGTGTGTGTGTGTGTGTTATATAAATAGAAAGGATACACAGAAACCTGTTAATGATGATTGCCTCTGGGGAGTAGAACTGGTGACTGACAGAAAATTTCCTAAAGAATTTTCATTTTATATGTATTTTATGCTTTTGAATTTTCTACTATGGGCACATATTTCTTTCAAGATAAGGGGGAGGGTATAGCTCAAGTGTTGGACTGCACGCTTAGCATGCAGGAGGTCCTGAAATCTCATTACCTCCTCTCCCCAAAAATAAATAAAATTAAAGCAAAATTTAGTTTCAACTTGATCAAAGTAAGAAAATCATACTTTATAGGAGAATATTAAATAGCTAGTATTTGTATTTAGCATTTTATTCTTTTGCCTGGTCTCATCAAACTCAATTGAAATTATAATTCTTTTTTTCTCAAAAAGTAGAGGCATAAAAATCTATGCACTGCAACTAATTTTCTCCAACTCAAGGAAAAAGCTTTTTGATGGGAGGAAAAGATAAACAAAATGGAACATTAAAATAAATGGAAAATTAGAAAACAAAATTGCTTTATCAGGAGGGAGATTTCATTGGGAAGTGCTGCCCTGTAAGGTGTCCTGGTTAATACTTGTATTTTCAGCCACTGATGTGAGTTACTAGGTACAAGACTAAACTCTTCTCACACTAGCTTTTAAAATGAAACAGTATTATTAAAGTACTCAAAATTAGTAAATATCAATACTACTACTATTAAGAAGAGTTAAAGAATTTTTTTTAAATAGGACTTTTCAAAATTACCTGAAAAGTAAACTTCCTGCATTCTCAAAGGTTGAGTTTTTACTTCTGTTACTCTAGTTTCTTATCCATTTCATTTCTAAAAGTACACAGATCACACACTTCTTTGGTCAAATATAGTTAGTCTCTTAAAATACCCGGCTTTCCAAATAAAAAGGCAAAAAGAGGGGCTTTGCTTCTGAGTCCAAAGAGACTTGGTTCCCATTCTCAGGCTTTTCAGGAGAACCTGACTCTTTAAGTGCTGTTGAGGCAGGAAGCCCTGCAGTTCTAAGCACATATAAGATGTTCTTTGAAATTTTCTTCTGAGTCTCAGTAAATGGAGTCCAGCTGATTCCAGACAGAGTTTTAGGATGTGATCTCAACTACTGAGATACAGAAATCCATCACCAGGTCCATCTGTGACCAGCACAACTCTTTCATCGTACCTGGCTTCAGTCTATTTCTCTATAAATATGAAATGGAATGGAGTTCACAAACTGCCATATTTCCAACACTAAAATTCTGGCTCTGGGTTAAATATGTCAGTGATAGTTACTTTCTATTTATTTGTCCATTAGAAAAAAAAATGAACAAAATTCCATACAATACCAAATAGAAATATCTACCAAGACATCTGACAAAGGAGGATGTGGAGATCAAATAAAAAGTATAGTTTAACAGGATCATAGCAGAAACATAACCTCAGACAAAATGTATTCTGAGCGACGGTACTTGAGGTTAAATGACAGTGACTAAGGGAAGAACTTTCAAATATATATATATATATAGGCAAGAACTGGCATACCTTAGAAACCAGTAAGTCAATGGCAAAGTTTATCTACCTGAAAATAGTTTTCAGTTGAGTCTTTTTACATTTCAAAGAGAAATCTTGAAGAATGCCTTGTGAGGTTAAACACACACACACACACACACACACACACATTAGAAGGGGAAATGTAAAATCATGAGCAAAAAGTAGGAAAAAACAACTGGGAGAAGAAATTTTCAAGGGGTTGCCTTTCATCCAAAAATGTACACTGAATTTCGCTCTTTTGTACAAATCACTGAACCACAGGTGTGAGGACAGGATGCTGTACAACAATGATATAAAGTTTCAAGGAACTTATGATCTCATTCCAACTGAAGTAGGTAATAGGGATAACAGAAGCAGAAGAGAAGTGCTGGACAGAATACGGAGGGAAAAGATCCCTTCCAACGGGGGCCTCGAGGATTGCTCCAGGAAAGCAGCAGCAGAATGATGGTTAACATGCTGGCAGGTGAAGATGGTGTAGGGAAGTGGCGCGCCAGAGCAAGGTCAGGTTGGAGCAAGGTCGGAGCATAAACCAGAGCTTCCCAAAGTGTGGTCCCCCACCGGCAGCATCAGCACGAGGTGGGAAGTAGTTAAAAATGCAAGTTCTCAGGCCCCACCCTTAACTGACTGAATCAGAAACCCTGGTGTTGGACCTAAATTTTAATCATCACTCCAGGTGATTCTGATATGGACTGAAACTTGAGAACCCCTGTCATAAATAAAGGCATAGTGAGTCAAATATAATGTTTTCCAAATGTTTAACGATGGATTAGCAGCATGAGAATCATTTGGAATGAAAAAAAAATTTCAGCTCCACATTGAAGTTTCTCGATCTCCAGAGAAAATTCTCCAGATAATATTGCTCTGTAGCAAAGTTAGTGGAACCAACTTGAGGCCAGGTTGTTGGGGGCCAAATTCAAGTTTGATGAACCAGACCTGGGGTAGGAGAGCCATTAAGTGTTGGGTTTTTTTAATCTTCTTTGTTGAAATATAACACCCATTTATAGAAATGTTCACCATCATTATGTGTACAACTCATTAAATTATCACAAAATAAATACTACTACTGCACATTTTGTAAGCCAATAAAGCAATGTTTCAGAAAAATGGAATGCCAGGGGTCAGGAGCCCTGATTTAGGAAACAGAGATTCAGGGAGAGGCACCATAGGAAAGGTTATTACTACCTTCCAGATGTGACAAAAGGACAGGCAGATGTTCACTGAGGAACCACAGAATGTGAGCTGGGAGGAACTTAAGGGTAGAAGAATTGAGACCAAGAAATGTTAGGTGGCTTGACCAAGGTTATATACATGGCAAGAGGAAGAGCAAAACTAAAGCCAGACTTTCTGTCTCCCAGTCCGTGGGCATTGCTCTTATATCAAGTGACAGGCTAGAAGAAAAGGCTATAGCCAGAATTTTCAAAGACAGGATTGCTGGGACTCGACAAATTATGAGAGGAAGAAAACGAATTCGAGAATTCCCAGTTCACTCTGGAATGTGACTGGGGAAATGCTGCTACCAGCCTGGACAAATCGAGGCAGAGACCTAGCAAATATCTTTACTACATACAAAAGGGTATGACCTCAGCTTCTTAGCATCGTGAGCCTCAGCAAGGACAAAAGATTCTTTTTCTCTTACTAGCATCGTGTTATGGTCCAACTCCACATCTAAAACAAAGCAAATGTTTTGCACATAGGATATAACAGTCTGTTTAAATTACATGGAAAGGATAATGCTGGCTCAGCTGACACTTGTGATTAATTCTAATAAAGACTTGCTTTAGAAGGTTTGGCAGAACGTTTTAGGCTGACAGTTCACCAAAGACAAGGACTCCACTGTTTACAACAACAAATATGGAAACAATAATGGTATTGTACCATCTCTCCTCATTTCCCTGAATCTATTTCAGAAGAATGTTTGAATAACATTATGTCCATATCTTGACATTTTTATGAATTTTATGGAAGTAATATAAATGCAGTGACACACCCATAACATTTCTTCCTTTATTATCTATCTGTTTGAGAGTCATTAGAAACCTGGCATCAGAAAAGCAATGAAAATAATTTCAAATGGTTCCATTCCCTTTGAAACTCTTTCCACAGTCTCCTTTCTTATTGGATCTTTTTCTTTGCATGTCAATATTTAAATTTTAATCTAAGTTTCTCAGTGGAAAAAAAAATGTTAGGCAAACACTTTGCACATCATTGTGGTCTAATCACCTCAACACAAATCACCATAAAAGAGAACATTTGATTCAATTCCCACAGGTATGTAGTCAGCACTAATTATTTACTATACCACTCTACAAAATACAGGGGTTAATTTCAGAGAAGGACAAGACAAAGCTCTTGCTCTCAGAATGTTTACATTCCATTTAGGAAGACAATGCATGCAAATGAAAAGACTTACATTGCAAGATATTGCAAGGCAGTATGGGAGTAAGTGAAGAATGAACCAGACAATAGGATTTGCACGGGACTGACACAGAAGAAAGGGGTACTGCCATGGAGCTGAACACTTGATAAACATTCTACAAGATGATGATTTAAGTTTTATACACAGCACCACTCCCACAATACTGCATTTGGCTTCCTGGCTACTGTCCCTCCCCCAACCTTAGACACTTCATTCTTTTATATACCTTCTTGCAAAATGTAAATGCTCACACGAAATCAAGTTTTTAAGAAGTCATAAATATCTGGGATATCTCTAGGTAAAATTGTGTCTGTTAAATTTGTTTCCCTCCATTTTCAGCTTTCCTTGTTTGTTTTCCCTCACCCAGTTATTCAATCATTTTCCTATTATCAAAAGAAAAAATGCATCCTTTGTTGAAGGCTAAAATTCTTCATATATTTAAGAGAATAAGTTGGTGGGGACTGGAGCTGGTAGAAGATTTTTTCCTAAATTGCATCATGAAAATCATTGTACAGTATAACTTTTGCTAGGCTAAGCCTTGGGTTTTAGTTAATTGTGTGCAGCTAGAATCATTATGAACAGATTTTTAAGCTACTTGTGTAAACAAGTGCAACTATTTTTGAACCATTAAAGACAAAGATTTCAGATTTTTAAAAAATTTTAATGCTGTCTCATTTCACTACACTTTATTAAAATGCACAAGAGATCTGGAATTCCATTCATTAGCTATAGTGCATATTTTTAATAATTACATTGCATTCATTTGTCTCTTGATTCCAATCATTTTTTAGAGGCAAAACATACAATCCCAGCAAAGCCAATCCATCTGTTCTATGCTTGACCGCAGGTATGGGTTTAAGAATGACATGCAACCTAAAAGAATTCAACTGGAGGGAATTTCAGGACTGTTTCCAGCAGTCTGGGACACAGACCCTGTCTCCTGCCCTAAATCTGTGAGGGTACCTGTTGCAGTCTGAGGGAAGCAGGCATAAGGGTCAAGTTTTGACCTTGGGATGTAAAGAGCTAAACAAACTGCAGAGAAGTGGTGGTGTGAATCTTGATCAAATTAGGCCAAAATTATTAAGTTTAATACCTTAATTGTTCAACACATTTTTAGCAGGTTTTCTCTTAACCTGCAACTAAATACACATGACTTATGAATTCAGTAAATATATACTGAGCACATGCTATGTGCTAGGGTCTAGGACTGCAGCAATGAACGAGACATAAATTCTTCCCTGAATTTTCTCACATTCTAGCAGAAAATTAAAAAAAAAAGACTAAATCAATATAGTGTGATAATAAATTCAGAAGGGTAAACAAAGGATAATGGGATATCAGGAAAGGGGACCTAATCCAGCACCGGTTTAATAAAAACAAGTTTAAAAAGTTCACAGTAAAAAGACTAAACCACATTATTATTTTATATATAATCAACCACCCAGTAGTTAACAGCGTGACTAGTTCTTTTGTGCTCAATATGAAATGCCTGAGGTTTAAATGCCAAATACTAACTCTCTCACCCAACACTGAACCCTCTGAAATCACTAACTCATTCCGAAAACAAATTGTCGTTCATTGTGTAGCATGATAAAGACATTCCATTGATTCCAGTGAATAAAAGGCAAAAAATTAACTGTTAAGCCACTACCTGGTAACTTGTCTTACCTGAGGGGTTTTTCAGAAGAAATCTCTGGGGACCTCAAAGTCAACAAATTCAGTGAGGCAAAGACTAACTGCAATTTAAAACAGCGGTGGTGGTAAAATTGTAGTTGGATGTTGAAATATATTCCTATATGAGCGAAATGCTCCCTGGGGAATCACTTGGAAATCAAGAAATGAAAGCAAGTTGAAGAGTATAAAGTAGTCAAGACAAATGCTGGCTCCTGCCATTCTTCTAGGGTGGACCCCATTCCTATAATCACAGATGCAGGAATTATGGTTATTTCACATACCTGTCTCTAGAAAAAAATTATATCTTCACTCTTAGAGGACAAAATAAGCATGTTAGAGAAGGCCCCAAACAATTACTGTGCTGAAATATAGAACTGATCCCCTACTCTTCTTACTTGGGTTTGTACAAATAAAACCAGATGATGGTTTGGAGCTTTGTTTCTCTGGCTTTTTGTCACTGAGAAAGGAATAAAAAGAGAGTCAATGAACTGATTAACTGAATCTTGTAGCCTAACAGAAAAAGTGGACAAGAGAACTAAAATTTCAAGGTAATTATCACTGGGTAAGTGCTATCAATTTTATTTTCATAATTACCTTGTTTGGAATGATTATTCCCATTTTAGAGATGAGGAAATGGAGACTACGAGAGCTTAAATGACTTGACCACCGAATCAATGACTGTCAGGCATTTTGCTAGGCATGATTCTAATTTATCTCATAATCGTATTATTGAGAATTGCTGTAGTTAAGAGACATTTCTACAGGATAGAAAACTGAACTACTTTTGAAATTATTCATCGTTAGTGATGATAAAACTCCTTCTCTCTTGTTCCCTACGTACAGAGTCCTCAGTCCATCTTTCATAATTTAACCTATAGTTTAATTTAAATCCTAGGCTCTCAGCAGATATTGAATAAAGAATGGCAACATGAGGTCAACTCCTAAAGCAAACAGCCATTTCACAGTAATCCATTTGTTTTGTTTTTTTTAAGTGTGCTATCTGAAAGAGTTAAGACTTAGAGTTTAAAGGAATACAGTTTATTTCTATACATAGTGCAGTGTTAACACAAGAGGCCAGTTTTGTGATAAAAAGTGAATAAACCCTCTTAATAAGCTACCTGAACATCCCCAAGATAGCTGGAATTTTACCAACTATATACAAAGTTTGTACTTATAAACAGAGTTTAAACCTATCAAATAAGTGCAAAAGAAACAGAAATGAACTAAGAACTATACCAGCACAAGTTAAAAAGCCTAGCAGGAAAAAAAAAAAAAAAAAAAAAAAAAGCCTAGCAGACCCTCAAACGGAAATGTCATCAGAGAAAAAAGGAACACAATCCAATGTTCAATTTGCATCCCAATTGCATGCGAGAGAGCTGTTTTTCCCCAAAACTCTCCCCCACCTCTGGAAGCTACTTATAAATAAAGACTGGTTCTAAGAGGGGAAAAAAATTATCTTTTAAAGAGTATTTATTTATGGCTACTCTGTGCCAGGCACTCTTCCGGATTTTTTTGATCAACACCTCTGTTCGTAGTTTTACTAAGATATCACTGTGTATGGTTTTAAGTGTTCATCATTCTGAGAAAGCTAATCCTTTCCTCACTACTTTTACATTTTCATTCCAAACTGCACTTAACTTTCCTAACCCATCTGGAACCTTCAAATTCTCCAGCATTCTTGATTCATTTTCTCTCTTGTCCGTCTGCTCCTCCCACCCTTCCGCCCAGGATAAAAAGGTATCCACTCTGCCCGGAATGCCTACAATTAGAAGTGTTGCTGAAAATTGTCTGTGCTAACTGATACATGATTGATGGTTTCTGACTCCATCTGGGACCTTGGCACTGCTCTGCCCTCATCACATCTGTCCATAATCAGTTCCTTTTCATGTTTCCTTTGCAGCCTTTCACTCTTCCTAGGTCCCGCACTCCAACCACACCCATCATCCTCAGTTGATAAACCAGCTTCCTGATTCATAGAGAAAATATCAAACAGGAACTTACCCAACTTGTCTCCTCAAATGCCATCTCTAAACTTACCCAATACAGACTATTTTCTTATGTCTTTTGCCCCTACCTTTCTTATGAAAGACTTCCTCCATACACCAGACATCTCTCTCCTGTATTTTAAGCAACTCCCTTTGCTCTGGCTTCTTCCTTTCAGCCTATAAACATATTTAAAACGTCCACATTGAAGAGAGAAAGGAAAGGAGGAAATAAGGAGGAAGGAGGGAGGAAGGAAGAATGTAACTCTTTAGAGATTTGTCCTCAAGTTTCTATCCTTCATCATAATCATCCATCCAGCTTCTGCTCATCAGCAAAAAGTCTTTCCAAGCAGTCTACATTTTCTGTCTTCATTTGCTCAATTTTTGTTGATCCACAGCTCAATGTGCATTACTCTGCAACTTCTGATCCTCCAACTTCTACTAAATAGCAGTGTAGTAAAACGCCTTTTACTTAAATCACTGGAGTTCATTAATGTCATGCCCCCTTGCCCAGTTTTAGCTCTCCCCTTACCTGACCGCTCTTCAGCACTTGCTACTTCTAAATACTCACTTCTTCCTTGGTTTCCACATACCGATGAGCATGGATTGGTGTGCTTACAGATGAACCTAAGGGCCATCACCTGTGAGTCAATTCTAAAGTCAATCAGCCTTAAAAGCCTTTTAAGCCTTAAAAGCCTTAAAATCCTGGACCTTCTGATGTTCAGCATCAGAAGGTCCAGGATGCCCACAGCATTATCTCCCACATCTCCTTAATGATAATAAGAAAAGACATAAATGCTGAATCATTGTAAGGAATTGAGAGGTATTGTATTATTCAGTTCTCTGAACTGAAGGCTAAGTCCTTCAAAATTTCTTAAGAGTCCCCTGTTGCACTGGTCTTTGCTTCACACAAATAGAGTGAGCAGTTGGCTGAGGACATATTTGAAGGTCACTGTGACTGGACTCAGGGAATTTGGAAGTTTTTTTCAGATAGGTAAGAGGCTGCAGAGTGGAGCCTCTTTGAAGGGCATGATAATCTATGCAAGGGTGCTGTAGACTGCTGCTACAGGAGCAGTGAAATGGGGTCTACAACATTGAAAGAGAATTCTAATGTCGTTCTTCCCCATCTCTCTGTCCATCTCCCCCTCTATTCTATTAACATCATGCATAAAATAAACTACCAGGATATATTGTACAATACAGGGAATACAGCCAATATCTGATAATAACTACAAATGGAGGATAAACTTTAAAAATTGTGAACCACTACATGGTATGCCTGTAACATATAATGTTGTACATCACTCATACTTTAATTAAAAAATGAATCTTAAAAAAAGTTTAAAAAAACCCTCAATTTCAATCCCTCTTCTCCAAGTGCACAGACACTGCTTGAGCCCGAGCTGCCAAAGCCTTTGGCTTAGAATTCTCTAAATCTCATATTTGATGCTTCTCACACTATGGTCTGTTCTCCAACTGCCTAAAGCATAATCTTCTTATCAGATGAATCATTTAGTATCAGTCTTCAGCATCAGATCTTCTAAAGGTTTCCCAGTATCTACCAAATACAATCCAAATTTCTTAGCTTGATATACACAGATTTTTTTTAAACCTTTCTCCTTCTCACTTACTACCATCCCTCCCTGTGCAACACATGCTCCTGTCACACAGAAGTCCCCATTATTTCCAAAATGATCTCAGCCTTCTTATAACACTATGCCTGTGCTCATGAAGTCTCTTTGATTGACATAACCCCTTTCCTCTTCCTGGTCGTGAAACTACCTGCTTAACTCTTAAGTCCCAGTATAAATGTTATATCATCCATGAGGACGCTCAGAAGTCTTCCCTTAGCGATTATTGATGTTACCTGTGTTCTCTTAATTATATGAGGCTGCCCATACTTCTGTAACAGCAGTCATAAATCATATTTTAATTTACCTGTTTGCATGTCTGACTCACTCTAGATTTCTGAAGGATAGAAATCAGTTTATTGATCTTTGTATCTCTATCACCCTGGCATGCGTTGAACAACAGTAAATGTTTGTAGAATAACTGCATAAATCCTTCAAAAGTTTAAGCACATCTACAAAGACTGATTTAATGAATGTAAGGAAGTATTCTACCAGTATGAAAATATGCAATGGTGATAGCCCTCCCTTATATTCAGCGTGGACTCTCTCCATCAAATCTCTCTTTTTTCGGTTACAAAAGGAAAATAAAGCATTAGTTGAGATAGTAGCTAAGGAATTGTAAAGTACGTGAGCTTTGAAGCCCCAATGTCTGGTTTCAAATCCTAACCCTGCCACTCACCAGTCCTATGACCCTGGGCATGCCACTTACCCTCTGTGCTTCAGTTTCCTTATCTTCCTATACCACATGGTATTTCTGAGGATCACCTAAGTTTGGATATGTAACGAGTTGTAAATATGTAATAAAATGTAAATGAACTGAATAGGTAATGAGTTTACATATACAGCACTTAAAACAGGAACTCCCACACTAATCACTAGATGACAGCTAGCTGTTCTCACAATTTCAAAAAGAAAACATTACGAGGAAGGCTAAGGAGGGCCCTGGGAGGTGTGAGTGAACAGTAAGGATGATTAATTATTTGTTATCTCTTCTCATTATTATTTGGAAGGAATGCCATTCTAAAAGTAGCTGTTACATAAATAATTAAGTTTCAAAGCTTGCAGGATGTCTGGCAGAAGCCTGCCACTTTAAAGCTCAGCTTAAAAAGATAACTGTAAAGATACCTGAAAAGATACTGGAAGCCAGAGCCCAGTGTCTGCTGGATTGGTCCTGAACTAGACCTCTTTTCCTATCTAATGATCATCCATTGTCACTTGTCCTGGGATGAACCTGACTTGCCTCTCTGACTAAATTTCTGTACTTTTCTCTCCAGCTCTACCAGCCAGTGGATGCTTCTCCTTTAGTGCCCAATTCACGTACTCATTCCCTGATTTACGATGTGCTTTCATCTCCTTCTGAAATAATGCACTTGCCAGCTGTGTTTCTGCTAAGTTCTCGCCTCTGGTCTGAGCTCAGATATGTAGACCATTCCTACACTGTGGCTTTCCCCTGTAGTCCCAACCATCCATACCCCATGTCCTATCCAATTCCTACATCAGAGGTTGGAGATGAAGCTTGGGAAAGACTTGAAGGTGAAAGGAGGGTTGGAGAGAACTGATAGTCAGGTCAGGACCTGTGTTGGAAATTTTAGTAAGAGAAAGAGTTAAGATATGCTCATTGGTCAGTGCTAGATCTGTAGACCCAGTGTATCAGTAATCCTATACAGAAAAAAAGCTGAAAGAAGATGTGACCGTCACCTATTCTGCCTAGAGCCAGCCTAGATACTAAATATTTAAGCACACACATCAAAACACTCGTTTTGTATTCCCTAGGGTGAACTTACACTTAATGCTGCATTACTTTGACCACATGTATTACACATTTGCTTAAGCATCAATGTTTCTAAATATATTCTGACACCAAGTGCGGCTACAAAGGAGAAGAAAATCTGTGATGTTGTGTAGTTTTTCAAAGATCTGACAGTCCTCTTTAATAATTAAAAAGCTGCTATACTGGCCTAATGGCAAAATATTTCTGCAAATTGACTTTCTCTTCATAGTGTGAGAGGATGGGACTAAAAACCGGATAACTGTTAACGTGCCTTCCTGCTCTATATTTCTTGGGTTTGTTTGTACTCAGCGTCTTATAAACTGGAAACTAACCAGACTAAAAATTCACAATCTCTCAAATGTAAATCACAGCATTTTATTCGGAAGGAAATCTAATTTTTGAGTCTTCTTTTAATAACACGAATATGTTTAAAGAAGTAAGAAAATCTCAGGAAAATTCTGGGACTTTGCAAATTATAATTGTCAAGAGGATGATGATAAAGGATGATAAAAAAGTGTTTAAAAATACTTGAATAAATATTTATCACTACTGCCAAAAATATTAAATATTCTATCCTGAAATGGCTTTCTACAGAATTTTATTTTATCTTTGACTAGTGAGAAATTTATGGTATGCAAATCATACTTTAATAAACAGACTTAGCATCACCCTTATAAGTCACATTCCTGGTAAGAACACCAGATAAATTATATTACAAATGTTCCACTCTAGGATATAGAGTTCTTCTGGGTGTATAGCCAAAAAAAAAAAAAAAAAATTGAAAGCAGGATCTGGAAGAGATATCTTCCATGTTCACCATAGCATCATTCACAACAGCCAAGATATGAAAACAGCCCATTGACGGATGAATGGATAATGAACGGATGGTCTAGGACAGTGTTCAGCTCTAAAAAACAGACAAACAAAAAAATCCTCCCATCTGCAACGACATGGATGAAACCTGAGGACACAATGCTAAATGAAATTAGCCATTCACAGAAGAACAAATACTACTTAATTTCACTTAGATAAGGCATCTAAAATAGTTAAAGTCATAGAAGCAGAAAGTAGAATAATGATTGCCAGGGGACCAGGGGAGGGATTTATTGTTCAATGGGTACAAAGTTTCAGTTATACAAGATGAACGAGTTCTAGAGATCTGCTTACAAGATAGTGCCTACAGATAATAACACTGGATTGTGCAATTAAAAAATCTGTTAAAAGGGCAGATCCTGTATGAAATGTCCTTAATACACGTATAGAAAAAAAAAGTGTTTAAGGAATATGTGGAGGTATTTTTATTACCTTGACTGTGGTGATAGTTTCATGGGAGCATGCATACATCCAAACTCATGAAATTGTATATATTAAATACGTGCAGTTTTAAATATATCAGGTACCTCAATCAAGCTGTTCATAAGTAAGTAAGTAAATAAATAAATAAAGTCATTCTTTAAATTCTTCTAAGATTTCTGTAGGACAATTAGGCACTATTACAAAATTTTCAGATATATGCATAACTTATCTGACAATTCTACTTCTATAAATTTATTCTAAAAATAAAAGATATGTTGAAATATTTAGCAAAGTTTCAGTTAAGAATTTCAATGGTGTGATGCATTGCAAATACAAATGGAAACAAACTCCCAATAATAATGAAATGGTTACTTGATTGGGATACATTCATTAAAAAAAAAACAACCATTTAAAATGATGTTGTAGAATAATTCTTATGTGTTTTTTAAGTGGCCACTTATTATGAGATGAAAATTTCCAATGACAAAATAGCAGGTGTAATAAAATCATAAATATGCTGAAAATGTATAGATACATATATTCAAAGACACCATTCTGAAAAGAATGGTCTAACTTTCTACAATGACTCTATACAGCTATATAATTTTTTTTAATTTAAGCTATTTATAGGAAGGTGGCATAAATTTGTATATAGATGAAATGCAAGTGGTTACCAGGCATGTACTTCTTCAGTGCTCAGAGACTTTCATAAACTTATTCCATTTGTACCTGTCTTGTTCCCACCTTTTCCCTTTTTCCTTCTTCTACCTTGTCAGAGATGTAAGAAGGTTTCCACTCTCCTTTCCAAGACTAATTCCACCATAAACCTCCTAATTCATCTCCTGCAAACTCACCTGACAACTACTATCTTGCTACCAAGTCAAATGTTCCGTAACACCATCAAAGTTTTCTTATCATCTCAAGTTGACTTGGGTGCCGCTTTGTCTTATTGTATTTTGTACAAACCTCTATTTTCTTATTGTTCTTCAACTGTTTACGTGTATGAGAGGGCAGAAACTGAAAGCTATTTGAGACAAAAAAGCATGTATTTTCATGTTTCTATCCCCAGCAACCAGGACAATGCCCAGCATCCAATATTTGTTCCATGAATTTCACATAAAAGTCTATTAAAATCCCTCTTTGAAAATACAATTAAGTAACTCAAGATCCTCTAAAATTTAATTACATAATTATCATTATGCTAGTCAAAATCTTATTCAACTGATAAAAAAAGTGATATTTTCTTAATGTCCCTGAAAATTACTAAGCCAAGAAGATAAAGAGTTTGACAATTTGAGTACCTGCTCTGTACACTGGGGATATTAAGACTTCATGGCTTAGGGAATTAGACAGGCGTAGAAACAAGTCATTTCATATCATATGACCAGTACCGAATAGAGACCAGTACAATGTGACATGGTAATAGAGAGAAGTGAGTAATGACCTATCTTACCAGTGGTGTCAAACTTATTTCAGTAAAAAGAGAGCAGGCTGAAGAAAGGAGTTGTCATTTTGGACACTAAATATCATTTAACTCTAACAACTGTCACCTTTGTAAGAATTCTTCAGGGTTCCACACTACATGGTAGATGTCATCATGTGTCTTGAGCTGGCCAATGTTGACCAATTTTAGAATAATGATGTACACAGATCTCTATCAGCATATTGTTCTTTGAAATGAAGAAAATGGTCATGATTCCATGCTCCTGTATTGGCAGAGAATGGAATCAGTGGATGCACAGAGAGGTAGCCATGCCTTGACTCTAAGACCCTTCAGGGTCTCACTTTTACCAACCACTTCATTTCACCTCTCTCCATCCCACCTATCAACTCCCCTCTCTGGTAAAGTCAAACTGCATATGGATGCTCAAACATACCAGCTTAGTGCAGGTCTCTGCACCTTCAAACACAACCCCCCAAAAAGCTACCTAAGTCAACCCCTTCAATAGTGAATCACTACTTCCTCTGTGTTAACCTCTGTACATTATACAAGTGTCTCTTGTTTCACTAACTAATCTACCAAAATGTTTTCCTCTCTTAGTCTCTGAGTGTCTTGAAAGCCAAGAAAGTGTCATTTATATCCTCTATTCTCAGCACCTAATGCAGCATCTGGAAATGACGGTTTCAAGAAAGAGATGAAAAAAATCTTTAATTGAAAAGTACAAAGATATGCTAAAACATTCTGACGTACGCTGTCTATAATCTATGGAACTGGCTGAACATGTGATTATCAGACACAAACCTGAGAAAAAAAATTTATGGAATTTTACTTGACAGCTAGGAAACCTCAACTGTAAATCATATGCCCTGGTAGTATTACATTTATTTTTTTTTAAATTTTACTGATATTTAAAGAGTAAAATATTTATGCTCCAATGGATCAATCAATAAACATCAATATGGATCTGATAAAAGGCTGAACTCTGATCAAATCCAGGGTCTATACAAATAAAACCTGTTAATTTGATATACTAAAATAATCAAAAACTACCATTTTTGCGTTCTGGTCATGCATTATGTGTACACCTGTAAAGACTTTCCAATCCCATGAATTCTATTATTACCCTCCATGAATACAAGAGATTTAGAGAGAGATCAAGACTCTTGTCCAGGGTCAAATGTGCAGGAAAGGGGTAGAGCGGGAATTGGGACTCAGATTTGCCTGGCTCCAGAGCCCAGGCTTTTAGCCACCAGTTATGTGACTAAAATGACATGTTGCTCAGAGATGGCCAGAATGAACCAGACAGTTAAATACAATTATAAACGCAGTAAATCTCCGGTGTTCTTAAGGTAGGTTTCCCCCTACTAGAGACAACTTTAAAATTCAGTGTGTTATTTTCCTCATTATTCATCTGCCAGACAAATGTAGATGTCAGAGAGCCAATTAGAACTATGTGAATACGACAAATATTCAAGTTACCATATACATAGCACAGCAAATACCCTTCGTATTTGTATAGGTTGGTTTATTTCTTTCAGAAACATCTTTTTTTTGACATGATAAGAATGTGCTAAAAATAAATATAAATTATGGAGGGATCTGTTCAATAAGTCTTCACTTAATAGCTACTAGATGTCTGTAATGGAATAGAAAATAAAATTGGGAGGACATAGTCTTACCCACAAGGCAATCTCAGTCTATTGCGAAGTCCGTCTGAGCAGGTACAATAAATGAACTGCCGCAACTTGAGGAGTACAAATAAGGAAGTCATGCCAACATATCCTACAATTCATGCTTAGTACAATTGATCATTTCCTTGGAAAACTTTTTTGTTAACGTCCCACAAGAAAATAATACGCTACCACAAGATTCTTAGAATTAGATAAACCACAAAAATATTCACAGCAACATTTTACACTCTCAAGCACAGTCTGTAACAGTCCACTTAGAGAAATCAGGCTGTCAGAGACCACCCTGCAAACTTTTCACTGTTGTCCAAATTGCACGTTTATGAGAAAGACAGTTAAACCACCCAAACATATAATGCACATGCCAGACACGTTAGGTAAGAAACGAGCCAAATGACTGTATTTACCCTAATCAGGACTGCGTTCCAATCAGTAGGATCTTATACCACAGATGGATTTTGCAAGCATTAGATTGTTAATGAATTCTTTCTATTCTCATAAATTGGGTTTTCCTTACTTGGCACTTATTAAAGAAAAACTGCATTTAAGAAAAAGAATAGATGATTACAAATGATATGAAGTCAAAACAATTATCCTATTGCTTATCGCTTGGTTTTCATTTTGAACTTCAGTAAGGAGGTCCTGGAAACAAGCCTTCTAACCTTCAGTCCATGTGCGAAAAGTGTCCCATTTCTTCTTCCTTTTCTTTTATTGACTCACTTGCCTGTTGCCATCTATGTGTTTTATGCCCAGAGCAGCCTGGCCTGGCACTTTAGTGCCCTAAAACCCAGCAGCGAACTTCCTCTGACTGGGGAACATTCTTTCCAAGTAAATATCCAGGCTGTTCTGCCAGATGTTCAACTAACAAAATCAATTACTGTACAGTATCTCTGGCCAGTCTTGCCGCCAGCAGACCATTACGATACACAAGAATTTTTGACAAGTCAGTGGAAACTGGTTAAAATAATTGGGTACATTTATTTTAAACACTGGAAGAAGGGCTAAGCTCTTTCTTCTTTTTTCTTAGCACAGATAGACGATTATAGAAGACGTTCCCAGACTCTCTTCTGCGTGACAATATTTTCAGTACAACAGACCAGCTACTTCCTCATCCCCCTCCTCCCCCTCCTCCCCCGCGGGCTACAGGAATGATTAAATAAAGTATCTGTAATTGTAAATGCGTGAGATAACACCCGTAAATCTGCTGCTAAAAGACATAAAATTTATTAGCATCTTTTTTGTTGTTTCAACAGCATAGGTCTTAGTAGGGCTTTCCTTTGAGGATTGTGTTAGTCACCAGCATTAAGTTGATCTGCTGGCTGAAAACGAGAAGAGAAATAAATCACGTGAAATTGGTTCAACAATTAGTGACCAAATCTTTTGTGACAGAAGCTGTGCCAGTGTATATGTAGTTTCATACACTCCAAATTGCAAAGGCAGAAGAATCACGTGACATTAGGGAGAAGGTGAACTATTGAGAAAAGTGCCTAACACATTTGACAACTTAACAAGCTATAAACATCTAATTTCTCTTCCTTCTACCCAGAATGTCCCCTTCCCCCAAGAAATCACACACACACACACACACACACACAAAATCGATAATATTTCGGCTGTCTGGGAAAGAAACGGGGAGAGAGAGTGGGGAAGAAAGAAAGAAAAAGAGGAAGAGAAGTGGGGGGAGAGATTGAGAGCAATAGAGAAGTCAAATATGTTAGCATAAGATATAATAAGCTTTACATCGTTTAAAACCTAAGGGGTAAAAATATACATGCGCACGCACATGCGCACCATACACACGCTCCGTAGAGTGAATGAATGTTAACAGTGTTGGTGTGACACTGGCATTCCTTCTCAACAGATCCATTACTTTGTAAACTGTTATCATTTCTAGGCATCCGAGGGCGATCTGGGTTTGCCTTTTCTCTGCGAGGCCCAGAAAGCTGCTCTGAAAGCTGGCTTCCGTCCTTGCTGCAGGCGACAGGAAGGCAGGGCTGCGAGCGTGGCGCAGCACCAAGCCTGTAACTCCGAGACTCGTGCCACTTAGAAGCTCAGTTTCTCCCACCTCCATCTGCTGCTCAAGAAGAATTAGATCCCAATTGTCCAGGCCACTGAGAAAGGATATTTGTAGAATTTCTCTGGTATTTCCTAAGGCCTCCGGTCTTTCCATTCAAATATCCGCATTTTCTTTTCATTCAGTAGGCTTCGCTAAACACAAATCTGACACTGTGGGAAATGGTCTGATACAGGCTGGAGAAGTTCAGAATACTCAGGATACGGGCAACCTGGGTAATTGGCTTCCCGAGACGATCATTCAGCCCAGATATTTAGGAGAATTTAGAAGAATTTTGCAAGTTAGCCAATGTGAACAAGTACAACATATGTTGCAGCACCAACCAAGATACCAGACCAAAGACCAGGAACAACTGTTAGGCTGCAAGGCATAATCTGATTATCTTCATTAAGGAAGGTCAGAAAATAAATCCCCCCTTGAGGCTCTGCTGTCTTACAAAAAGGATCGGGTGGGCATGACGGGACTCCTGTCGCAAAGGGAAAGGGCAAGGAGCTTCGGCAACTAAAGGTTCAGATTAACACAAAGGGTATCTCTTTATTCAACCATAACAATGTTCACAGGAGACCAAAGAATGACCTACGACACGTGACACACATCTACAACAACAGAGCATCCTGAAACTGATCTATGACCTCCCCAGGGCCCATCATGCAGCAAATCCTAAGCAGCCTTAGCAAAATTCACCTAGGCCCTCTCTAGGTGACCCTTGAGGCAGAGTGTGGACAGTGCCCCGTCAGCCCCAGCCAGCTTCCAACCCCATGTTGACTTTCAATAAGCCTCCAAATGACAGGCAGCAGCTGGCCTTCAATTTTCTGATCAGGAAACCTGGGAGGAAAGCCCATGAGCTAGGCAGGATCCAAATCTAGTTTTGGAGCCAGACATTGTGCAAACCACCTGCAGTGTCGGCTCATTAAGAAGCCCAGAATTTACAGTTTCTAACAAAGATGCAGCAACCTACCAATGAATCCCATTTCAGAAGCCGAGCTTCAACAAAAAAGCGTATTTTACAATTCACAAACCATCTCAGAAATCCATAATATTCTTTATATTTTCCTAAAAATTGGGTAGACTTCCTTATCAATAATAAAGTAAATATGATATTGTGCTTTGACACTTTGATGCATTTGGATATATACAAACGTACACATACACATACCTAAATCCAAATTTATATAAATACATAGGTAGGATATATATAGGATTGCATTCATTTTTAGATATGCACATATCAAATAATCTGCTTTATGTTTAAGTGCTTTTGAAATCAAATAACACATCTGAATATGGCTGATCAAACTGTTATGCATAAGGTTTCCCAACCACTCAATTTATCTCCATTGGCTGATTCCAGAAATCAGTAGCATCAGCTTCCTCAGTTTCTCCCATCTATGTAGACTTGACTTTATTGACTGCATATTTTATAAATTTTCCAGAAATATCTCCAACTTCAAAATTTGTACAAAGTAACTACATAAGGAACATCACAAGCACTCCCCCCATGCTGTATAACTCTAAAAACCTACAAAAGAAATTTGGCTGCCGAGATGTATCCTATTGTCCACAAAAGCAAATTAAATAGACAAATATCTTTGAATGTATTTAAGAGGGATATTTAAAACAATTGGGAGTTTAAGAAAACTGTGACTTTAATGAGCAGTGAATTTAAGAAAAAAATAACTACTATACATGAGGAGAACAGTATTTACATCAGATACTTTCTGCTTTCTCCCCCAATTTCCCAGTTATGTGACTATGAGAAGCATCAGAAGAACCAACTGGGTAGGTCCCCACTGCCCGTTTGTATTAGTTCCTCCTCTTCCTGTTTCCCGTGAGCCATTCCTTCACAGTGAGCTCTACACACTATGGCTTATCGTCCTTATTATCACTCCACCTAATGAGGTGGGCACTGCTGTGCCTCCCATCTTTCAGACAAACTGAAGCTAAGAGGGCTATGACCACATTGAAGAGAGCGTCAATCTGGCACTCACACCCAGATCTGGAGGACTCTGCAAACTTCTCTGCTCATCACGATAAAATTCTATGTCTATTCACAAATTCCACATAAGTTTCTATGGGTAAAGTCTTGATGACCAATCTCCAGGAATGAGCACATTGGTATGAATAATCAAAATTACAAGTGTCAGGTCTTAACTTCATTCCTCCTGCTGGGGTATCAGCTACTGAATCTTCTTAACTTATTCATGGAGGGAGGTCCTGAAGAAAAGGCAGGTTAGAAGCTGAACCCATCACTGATGAAGCATACACCTTCCCATCCTCCAGGTGCCATCGTCTGACCTAACATGCCAAATGCAGATACAGGTATCCCACCTCTTCTCGGAGTTGTTATTTACCCTATGGAATGATGACTCTAGACCTAGACAGCTTCTTCTTCCCTGCAGACTGTTGGTCTTGTATCACTCAGGAATTACAGTAACCACTAAACCTAACCCACGCCACCTGCTTACTCTGTTCCAAGTTTACATGAGTTGTCTTCCTTCTCAACAACCCTGTGAGGAAAGACTATTATCCACCCCATTTTACAGATATGGAAACTCAAACACAAAGATTAAGCTATTTGATGATCAAGGTGATTCAGCTAGGATAGAGCAGAACTGGTGTTCACAACCAACCTGCCCAACTCCAGAGTTCATGCTCTTAACATCCAAAGTTTGTAGAACATATGTGGTGGACACCTAAATTCAAAGTTAGTTTAAGATGTTCCATATCGTGGCTATTCATATAGTTTCTATGTGAAAAATAAGGCTTCAGCAAGAGACTCTATACTTTCGATGGTAAAACTCAAAGAGATCAAATATGGATTAAAACTATACTCTCCAGAGTCCACTGACATCATTGTCAGGAACAAGGGTATTGTGGTCCTTCTCAGGGCCCCTTGGACAATTATCCTCTTCCATAAACACAGGACTTTAGCAGCAGCAATTCCTCACCACCCTACACGCCACTCCACTAAGTATCACAAGAGTCCAGAAACGGGAAGAAATTCTCTCCATGAGAACATCGGGAAACAATTTCCAAGAAGAGTGTAATTTTAATTTTCTTTTTTTTCCAGTTTATTTTATTGAAGTCTAGTTGATTTACAATATTATATTAGTTCCAGGTGTACAACATAGTGACTCAATAGTTTTATAGATTACACAGCATTTAAAGTTATTATAAAATAATGGCTTAATTTTCTTTCCAACTGTGGCCCAAATACAAGCTAATAGTTTCACATCTTAAATCAGTAGGCTGATTTTTACTGTATATATAATATATATGATATCTGAATATAAATGTAGCTGTGATTTTCACATATTCACATTTGGATACATACCATGTATATGTGTACACACATAGTCCGTAGATCTAAGCATGAACAAATATTTGTAAATTTGGCCTTTTTTAAGTGTACTTTTGCAATTTCCTTTTTACTAATGTCCAATATATCTGTTGGAACCCTTCATTTTACTATTGTCATCTACCAAATAGAGAAGATATATGTGATTTTAAAAAAGCATCCACATTTTCCTTATGTCAGGGAACTAACATTACAAACCCATTGTACACATGAGGAAAGTTGCAGCTCAGTGTGGTTAAGTCACTGAACCAATTTACAGAGCTATTAAGTAAGGGAGCCAGAATTTGAACTGTCTCTTAAATTGTCTGTCTCTTTCCATGGCCTGTGTTTTCCTACTGTTTAACGCTACCAAGATCTTCCGATAGGGGAAAAATGAGAAAAGGTTTCTTTCCTAAAACCATCTTTGTCTCAGGATTCTGATCCTTTATTTCCAGCTTCAGTTAATCCAGGCTGGCTTGGCTTTGATGAGCTTTGATGCTCCTATATCACCTGTAGAAGCTTAGGTTCTGGAATGTGAAGCTGCCTTTATTTAAAGCTCTAATGTATCACCCATCCGAGAATCTCTTCAGTTTGTTCCTACCAGTCATTCCCAAGGCTTTAGTTTCCTGTGCCCAGTCCTAACTTACAACCCACTGCTTTCATCTTCTGCTGCTCAGGACTCAGATAGCTAGATAAAACTCCATTTCAAAAGGGATTTACAATTCAAAACAGAAAATCAAATTACCTAATTTTGTTTTTCTCATCAAACAAAAAACAATATTGTGTTAAAATCATAATTTTGCTTTCAGGAAAAAGAAAAAATATTTTTATAATTCAGCCTTATATTTTTCATGTGAATAGCTTTCTTTATAATACTTAACCAAAATAAGATCTTTATTGGACAGCAGGTTAGGATCACTAATTCATTTACTCAACAAACAGCATAGGGAGAGTCTGTACTAAGCCTGATGTTAGGCACTGGGCATACAGGGAGACCCAGGACTTCAAGTGCTGAGCCCTTGTGGTTATAAGCAAAGGTCACTGTGAAGAGCTACAAGACAAGTTGGGTATTTTTTGTTTGTTTGTTTGGGGGGGTGGGTTTGAGCAGGGAGGCAATTAGGTTTATTTATTTATTTATTAATTTTTTACTGGAGGTACTGGAGATTGAACCCAGGACCTCTTGCATGCTAGACATGTGCTCTACCACTGAGCTATACGCTCCCACTACAAGATAAGTTGGAATGTGAATATCAACGTCTGAAATTGCCAAGGAGACAGCAAAGGAAGCTCAATTCAACTACTCTAGTGGGTGGTTCCAATCCTATCACTGGTCACATGTAACAGTAAACATATACTGGTTCAAAACATTAAGAAAGTTTCTCTGCATGTATTACATCTGGAATGATTGGTTTATCTAAATGCAGGTTTAAAAAAGATGTGCAAATTATAAGCTGTTAAATATACTGAGCAAGCGTAATTTTAAAAAAATCTACCTGAAGGAATTGAAACAATTCGTGTGTGTGTGTGTGTGTGTCTTTGATCAGAGCTCTGACAGCAGGCATCACTATAACCTTGAGAAAGTTACACAGTCATTCTGGGCCTCAGATTTCTCATATTCAACCTGAACTATGCAATCTCTAAGATTTCTTTTTCTTTTTAGGCTTTAAAACTCTGTGTAACTATTACGTGGAACACATTCTTCATCTACTAAGACTTAACATTCCTGGTATATTAAATATTCATGTACCTTGTATTATTATTTAAACTCCATGCTACTCTTTCATTTTTAGAGAACATAATGGCTTCACCATGCTTTTCTGGCACCCTTTTGGTTTTATACTTTGTACCTTGAGTGGTCTGATACTACCTGACTGAAAATGGGTTTCCATAATACATATTTTAGACCAATACTGCCTGCAACAGAAACTTAAATAGCGATGCCTTTACTGATTGGCAAATATTTTACTTGTTCTAGCTTTAGTAAAATTTTTGTCTAAGAGGAGCTCAGGAAACATGCGGCTCTGTGGATCTTATCATTTGGCAAGAAGACCATCAGTAACAGATGAGTTGAACTACAATATAAATGGATATAATTATGACTTCAAATCATTTGCTAACTTGATGGGAAAATATTATGCATGTATTTTAGTAAGTATTTTAAAGTTCTTTTTGACCTCAGTACTTTTGCCCTGATACTAATTTGTTGTCTGACCTTACAATGTTCTGAGATTCGAAACAGTGTTTAACGCCCTGTGAGATCATGGAAAGCATTTTTGTAAAGTCTTCCTGTTGGTGTGAGAGTGAAAATTTATTATCAAATTTATTATGGACAATAACTTATGATAATTCAATGTTTCCTTTATATGTAATGAGAAACTGATGATCTCACTCATTGCTCAATGCATATTGCTTCTGAAGGTAGGGAGCTTTGGGTTTTTCCATATATGCAAAAATATGCAATATAAATACTTCAAATATTAATTTGGTAATTGGTCGAACTGACCTTTAAGACTCTTTCAAACACTTTATTCATTAAATTTATGGCAGGAGAAGAAGTTACTGTCTTCTTCATCATGGAGCAATGATGGCCTCCCATTGCAATTTTGTGCACAAGAAAGATGACAAAATATCTCCTATAGTTGCTTTTTTCCCTCTGACTTTCATTGATTTAACTATGACTCTGATTACCCTAACATCCCATTCTCTAGTGCATTTTAACCAGGACAACATTTCAGCAGCAAAGGTCAACAGAACTTCCTGCCTCAATGAAAATGTTGTATGTGTGCTGTCCAATATGGCAGCCACCAGCCACATGTGATGACTGACCACTTGAAGTACGGCCAGTGCAACTGAGGAATGGAATTCTTTATTTAATTTTAATTAATTTAAGCGGTAATAGCTACAGTGGCTGGTAGATATTGTATCAGTAAGCACATATAGAGCATTCAAATCTTTTGTAAGCTCGGGTTGGTTTCTATTTTGCAATAGTTGTTCTAGTTTTATTTTCTCTTGGAAATGATCCTAAATTTTTTATTAGGTGCTCTCTAAGACTTTCAGAAAAAACTAAATAACACTTCAGTTAATAGCATTCTATTAAAATTAAGTTCCCCTCTACAAAAGCCTATTTTTAATTATGTTTGTAAACAAGAGTATGAAAGGCCCATTATCTCTGAGAAAAAAATAAAACAGCAGTGTGTGCTAATGGACCCCTAGTCTTTCTGAATATTGGAAAGAATCTAGCCACATAAAACAAGCATATAAAGGGCTGATTACATTTTCTTACTTGGGAAAGTGCTCTCCTAAGCACCAACAATAAAGTCTTTCTTCCAGGAAAGAATCCTAATACTTTTGGCCAATCAATATTATAAGACTTTAAAGAATAGAATTCATGTATAAGGATCTGGTGGTCAGTGTACATGTACATTACAAAATAACATCACAGCAAGTTTTGGAGACTAGACATGCATAATATTTCAGCGGTAAGGTCATCAACAAACCTACTGACATCATGTATTTTAAAAGTAGTATGTCTCATCTGCGATTTTTTTTTTCATGTTTGTGTTCTTTCTTCCCTAGCAAGTGAGTTGTTGGAAATTATCTTGAAGTCACTGAAATGGACTCTGTCTAGTGTCCAAGGAAGTTTTACTAGAAGCACACTATCCAGGTCAAGAGAGTATAATCAAGCACATTGTGTTGGACAGTAGGGGGAAGAATGGTGTCTGGTATCTAAGGGTAAATGCCCAAAGAGGAGAGACCCTGGGAACAAGTCTGATGCAGCATCCCCGGTGTCAGCTGATACTTGGGAAGTAAGTATATGTACGTGACCTGAAAAGGAGGAACACTGAACTCTGTAGCTTGGAGACAAGATTGGAGGAGGAATGGGGATTAAGATCAAACAGGGCCCCATGGGCCATGTTAAGGAGAGTTCACATTGTACTCTGAATGCACTGAAAAGTCACTGAAGGGTTTTAGGAAGACAAGACTGGAAGCACTGTGCATTAAAAAAATCACCGTTACACTCATGAATACTCTTAGTGTTACATAGGCTAGACCACTGATTTAGTATCTGATAATGACTATGGAAGACATTTCATAAATGGCAAGTGCTCCGGAAAAGGCACTGTATTTTTTTTTTAACATTACTGTGTACTTTTCTCCCAAAGCAATGTGGAAATTACTGCATCAGTTCATAATAACATAAAAATATTTTACAGAGCAAAGCAGACTAAGACATTAATTACAAAATTCATGTGGTTTTTAAAGTTTAACCCTAAATCTTTCCCCAGTGTTAATGAGAAAAATACATGTATATACAAGGTGTTGTTTATCTGTTATCTGCAAACATTACAATCTGCCCATACCAGCAACTGTTACAAGAGAGAAGCCCTTCTTAACTGAGACAGAGTAAGGTCAAACTTCTACACTATACCCAACAATGTTGCTTAATCAAACAGCTGGTAAGAACTCAGAGGAGAACATGTAATTTTAATGAAAAATATAAAGTAGGAAATTAACTACCAGCAGCAAAACATGAAAAACAAGCAAGAAAACTAATGTGGTTTCGGTCACCCTCCTAAGAAGAGGCAGCCTTGCCTGAGAACGGCACATGCACATTTTGAGAAGTACCCTACAGCTATGAGCATGCGCGAAAACATGGACATTAGGAAAATGTGATGCTTGTCACCACAGCACTATTGAAAACTATTATCGAAGTAGAAAATCAGAAGGGTCATTTAAACAGAATACTATTCTCATCTTCATTCTGCATCTCACAAATCAAACATACAGTAAGGTAGTCCAAAGATGGGCACAGATACAGTTAATTTTTTTCTTAATATTCCCTCAAAAATGATATGGAGATGCCTTGAAATGGCTAGCAGTCTTACCTCTGGGATGGGCTCTACTTCCCATTCATTTCCGCCAGGATGAACAAATTCTGAATGTGAATGTGTTCCAACAGAACATCCTGCCTCACTCCAGGAGAGCAAGGCAGCTCACATACCTGCATGTACTCACATGTGTCGCTGGCACAGCCAGGAGACCCGGGAGCCAAGCTTTTCTGGTTATTTGGTGGTGGATGAGGCTGTCAAGATTGGGAAGCTGAGATGGAATGTGGCCCTACCTGTGTGGACTGGTGATTTTTCTCTGTGTAGCCCATCAAATTTAAATGTGACCTGTGTTCTTTACAACATATTTTCCAACAATTAAACGAAGCTTCCTGATGTGATTTAATGAAATCCGTCACCTTTCATCAGACAAAAAACCTCGAATCTAAGCCCCCAAATGTGACAAGGCTAATGTGACCAAACCAGTTTGAATGCCCACAAAAAACTGCAGTTTTCCAAACCTGGACTCTCATTTTTCATACCTTTTTGAAGTCTTTTTGCTCAAAGAAAGTATACCATACCCAGACTGATGGAGCATAAAAATTGAATAGAAAACTAGAAAGGCCTCTGAAAATTTATATCCTTCCAGCAGACTTTTAACAAAACATTAATAAATTTGATGTTCTTAAGAAAGAAGTGAAATTACTTGAGATATAATTTCCATGCACATAGAAAAGATGCTAAATATAGGTAGATGAAAATTTAAAATAAAATCATAGACCACTAAGTAAAATAAAAAAAATGCAACCTGGTGAGTTCTTTGACTTTGGGCCAGTCCTTCCCGAGAACAGACATGAAGAGTATGTGACCTACAGCTCCACAGAGTTGCAAGAGTAGGCAGAAATGCAAGGAAATGTGCTTTTTATAAACTACAGTCTGCTACTTAAATATTAGGAATATTTAATTCAATTATATTCAGAAAATATTCAGTTAGGAGCCTAACCTACTTTATTAATACAAAGAGGTGATGAATGTACATGGATAAACTCATTAGTAACACAGTTACTAATGTAAGTGTAGTAACACTTACTGTTACCTACCCACAAGCACTAGTAGGCACTCCATAAATACACAAATACACATTGAATTCGGCCAAAATACTGTATCATTTAAATTTGTGTACAATTTGTAAATTGGTAATTTTTACCTTCAAACAAAAGATTACACTAAGATACAATATGTAATACAACTAAGAGTAGCATTGCTAACCTGAATACTAACCTCCATCTCTGTCTCTGAATTGATGACTTTTCTAAACCTGGTTAGTTAACTGGAAGACAGCAAGCAAAGTGTAGGGCCTTCTGAGCAGACTGTAGAAAATTCTTAGCCAAGAGTGTATCTGTTGGGCACTGATGAACTATTTTACCACGATGCAAAAATGCTCACAAGAAATAGCTCCTAAACCAGCAATATAATATTGCACATTTTAATATAGCCTAACCAATTACAATGCCCAGTGTAATATGTGTTGAGAAGCATTTATAAAGGAGTTTATTCTACAAAATATGAAAAAATGACTACAGAGAATGATTCCAAAAGTGATTAAAAGGTATATTTTTTATTGCATTATTGCTTGGCATTGACATCTCCAGATTCAAACTGGAGCACAATAATCGTGCTGTTCTATGAAACATAGAAATGATCGACTATACAAAATTTATTTTTAAGTCAAGGAAAAACCAATGCATATGGGACAGAGTCCTAAAATTGATTTTCAAGTCAGTTGGTGAAAACTGTGAGTGTGCTGCTCATATATATCATGTAACAGAAGCCGCTTAGGATCCCAAGCCAATTGAAAAAACTTCCTAGTGCAGCTCAAAAATCGAGTAAGAGCAGTCTCCCTTAACTCCTGTAAAATCCTCTAAGCTCTCTTGATCCCCAAGTTACACTGAGGAGGAGGATCAAGCTTGGGGAAATAAGGCAGAAAAATTATAAATATACTACTAGACTGTAAATATGCTAGAAGCAAGCACCGCATCTCATTAACGTATCTCCCTCCATGCTGTTTTACACATATTTTCAAACATTCACAAAAGTGGAAATAATTTTACAGTGAACATCTATATACCTACCACTAGACTCTACAATTAACATACTTCTGGTTTGCTTTATCACCTATCTTTGCAATACATAATTTTACATTCTCTATCTCACTTTGGAGATGATAAAGCATCAGTTGATGTATTAAGGATTTGTCTTATGTCTCTCCCTTTGAAAACAGAAACAAAACCACACTAATGTTTAGAATTTAGAAGGTAAATTTTTATTTATAATTACCATGAATTAAGGATAACTTGTACTTGTCAACATGCCAGGGCCAGAAAGTGTTTTGATTTATCAAATTTGTCATCTTATGGGAAAAAAAAGCTTGAACTCACAGACTTCTTCTAACCAGCTCCAGGGTTAAGCTCTAGTCACATGTGGCTGACCTTGTACCCATATTTTAAGATGAATATTCTGGGCACCAATTAGCCTCTCACTCCCTCTAGGAAACAGGCAAACTGAGCAGTGGCCTCAGAGGAACTGCTAACACCAAGTCCAGTGTATGTGTGTGTGTGTGTGTGTGTGTGTGTGTGTGTGTGTCCCAAATCAAGAAGCCCTTCACCATTTGGAGAGTCTGGTGTTAAGACTGTTTAAATTGTTTCCTAAATGCAGGTGGGAGACAGAAGTCTCAAATGAGCTGCTGTGATTGGAGCTAACGCAGAAGTCATTCAGCATCAGTATTTCCAGGTTCTCATAGGAAATCAAATGTTGAGAAGGGAGTAACACTTTTGCCCTTCAGCTTACCTTCCAGCCTCTGCCCACAGAGGAGAGACCATGTCCAACTTCTTATTCACCCCTAAGAGCCACCAACTGAGTATTTCCTACAAGTGAGGTTCTGTTCCAAACTCTTTGTACATGATTATTTTCACTACTCCCGTTTGATGAAATAACACAAATGCAAAAATGAGGCGAAGACAGAAGTTGGGTAATTTGACAATGTGCCAAAGCCAAGACTCAAACTCAGGTAGTCACTCTACATCCTTTGCTCCCATTCCCTACACTCCCTACAGATCTTCCCAAAGACATTGCTAGCTCTCTGGGCAAGTCCTGAGTGAGAGAGCAGGCCATGTTTAATTACTGGGCAGTGTTTCTTCTGCACAAGGTAGGGTTATGAATCTCCCCACTTTTTCCCATTGTATTGCTCATTTGTGGTGAGCTCATGTATATGGCTCCTCCTCTTTGGGAAAGTTCTCTCCGTCCATCATCATCCACACAACTAACTTGGTTAATATTTTCAGGTCTGCTCAGTGGAGAAATGATCTCAGATTTGAGAAACTAGAAAACCCAGATTTGGCTTCTGGACCTAAGGAACCACAGCTTCTCAAAAAAGATCTACTTGAGGGTAGTTCAGAATCATATATATGAGATATACATAGATATGTATACACACACACACACTCTTTTATAATGCTACTCCCTTGTTCTCATTTATCCATTGTTTTGGATCTGTTTCTCTTCCTCAGCAGGGAAACTCAGAGGTAAAGAGGAGTGAATGGGAGGATTTCACATAAAAACTCACCCCAAATCCCAAACACCAGATTCAATGAATGACTCATAATTGTCTTTTGTTTGCTTTTTAGTGAATGGGGGAAAAGGCAGGAGCTGAAAAAAGGGGCTGGCAACTCCTTCAGCAACTGCTTGGGACAATTTCAGCTGCAGAGGCCATCGACAATGGTGTGATGGTGGGAGCCCGCAGCAGTGTCCTAGGAGTGGCTCACCTGTCAACTGAGTGTTTATAAGTCAGGATCAACCATATGGTACAAACGTTGATGTTATCCTCTTTCTGGGGTATGCACTTTGGATATCCGAGAATAAAATAGGAATGAATAAAAAGCACAGAAGAATTCTTGAAAGTTTGAAATTCCAAGCAGCTGTACTAACATAGAGTCAAATACCAACCCAGAACTCTCAATACAGAATGTCTTTAGTTTAGGTTTCCCCAGAGCAGACCAGAAATAATGATTCAAAAGCAAGTAGTCAATTTGGCTGTTGAGTCCAGGAAATACTAGGAAAGAAGTCAGGAAGGGAGATAAGAGCCAGAAGATAGAAAATGAAGGGCGTCTTATCACAGGAGTAGGTAACAAGAGCTTAATCCCACTGAGGACCTCCCAGGCATGGTCCCTCAGGCACTGTTCCTCAAATAGGCTAAGCATTAGCATCGCCAGGGGGTCTTGTTAAAGATGCATATTCGGGAGGTTTTGCCTGGGGTCTGAGACTCTGCATTCCTTATACGTGCGCAACAGATAACGCTGCTGCTGTTCCTCAGAACATACTTTGAAGAGCAAAGATGTTGATGATTTCCTGCTTGTTTCTCAAATGTTCTCAATTTGCATAGAAAATGGACAGAATTTCTTATGTCCACTGCTTTCATAGTGTATCATTAACTCTGCTTTGTTTCATATAACTCTTAGTCTAGGCATTGCATCTCCACTGAATATCATCAATCTTGGAAACAGTAGGTCAGTCTCTATGGAAGGAAAACATAAGAAGTTCTGTCCACCCCGTCATAGCACTACTAAATCAGATGCCTCTGCTCACGAGCAGGTAGCCTGCTGTCCACGGAAACAAACGGAGCATCTCAGCCCACTCCCAACTCCCCTGGCTCGTCTCTGCTTATACATTTGTTGTTGCCCCCCATTCCTGTCTAGTGCTCAAATCTGTGGCCTCTGGAAATGAGAAATAAGCCTATTTGCCTGATTTTGATACTCAGCTCTCTTTAATGGTATGTTTTCAAATATTCACAGATTCTTACCCACTTGGCTACCTCCAGGCAAGCTTTCTGGAAGCTCAGTCCTCATGTTTATACTCATCTGGAACCTCAGCACAGCCAGTGGGACATGGTGGAACTATTGTTTGACAATGGTGGGGCTGTATTCAGATGTTCATGTGGTCAAATGGAGAAAAGTCCCAGCCCCTTTATAAACATAACCTTAAAGAGAAACTAAGAATACTATGATTGGCCATTGAGAACAGGTCACAAAATATTATAATGTTTGTTTTAAAAAGTTATGTATTTAGATACACAAGATACAAATATATGCATAAAAATCTAATTATAGATGTATAGAAAAGTGGATCATGTAGTACTGTAGTGAGTACTCACTGAAAAAAATCTAAATATAAGCAGACCCACACAGTTCAAATCCACATTATTTAAGGGTCAACTCCATTTCAAAAACCAGAAGTCTGGATAATTATTAACAGCATGACTAGTCAGTTTTGTAGAAGCCCTCACTCCATTCATATGAGCAGGCAATTTTCGGAATTGTATGACTAATAAATGATGTGGTTTTGCTTCAGAAACCTCATCCTCCTTCATGGTCCCTTTTACAGATATTGTACACGCTAACAACAACAACAAAAGAAGTCAGGCAGATTTATAAACATAAAAGCACCATGTAATGAGTCCAACCTTCAAGACTATCAAAGAATGAAAGGGCTGGATCTATCCTAAGCCTCTCCTCTTTAGTGACTTATCTTCATATTTTATCTTAAGAAGACAGATCTTTAATCAGCTTCCAACATAACCAATTTCAAGTAGTCCTCAACCCCTGCGAGAATAACCCCAATACACATCCGGACTCTTAGAGACGCTATTTTACCATCACTACAAGAAAAATGCAACAAATGCACTTTAAATTAAAAGAATCAGCACACTAAAAACAAGTTAAAATTAGGCTAACCTTAAATTGATAAAGTATTTTTACTTTATAAAGCAGTGGCAACCATAAGTGGGTAAGATTATCAGTAAAATTATTAGAGTCGCCTAACACAGTCACATGCAGATATGCACCTACATCACACTTCTGTTTGATGTCAACTGAAAAAAAGAAGAAAAAAAAAAAAGAGCAAAACTAGTCCATGTGGACAGATAGTGATGAAGCACTCACTGTCACTTGCAGATAATGCTTTCTCTAACTCCCCAATTAAACTTGACTTTAAGTCCACAATATCACAGGGGCTGCCCTTAAAATAATACGCCTGCTCCATCAGCATTCCCTTTTCTTTTAATAAGTACAATCATTTTTCTCGTTTCCCATGATTATCCACATCTCAAACAATCTCATTCACTACACTCAGGGTACATAACTTCTGAAATAATCGTCATCCCTCAGAAAGAAAGACATGGTGTGCTGGAATTTATCATGAGTTTTTTGCAGGGCAGTGTGAGATAATGCTCACATGTAAAAGACATGATTTTAGGAAGTAAAAAAAACTAGGGTGGCATCAATCTTGGACATTTCTATAAAAGTAAATATTTCCACATACATGCAGTAATACTGCTTATTCCTTTCTGCTTTAGAGAATAGAGAAACAAAATAATTCCAACAGGTCACTGTATGTTTATTGTACTTCACTGCCATAATTTCAAAACGTGTATCCTGCTACCCTTTTCAGTAGTACCTAGTAAACTGCTAACTAAGACCGATGTTTTGGATTAATACACAAAATATGCATGGAGCAATAAAGCAGTGTCCCAGGGCTGTCTGAATGGCAGACTGCAACAATTAGACTGACAGTAAAATCTACCAAGCTGTGCTTTTCAGTTCAAGGTCACAATTAATTATACAAAAGTGACAGTTGTACCAATATGGCTTTCACTGTTCCAGGAGGTTTTGCAGAAATAATCCCACACAGCAGTTCAACACATGGAAAGCAATAAACCAACTTCACTGGCATCAGTGAGCAAACAAGGGTCAAAAGGTCAAGTTTTCAAAAATAAACACCTCATTATGGACGTTCAGGAGCTTTGAGAAGCCATCATAATTTTCCCATCTGGAACATTCCAGAAGCTCAATGCCAAGAACAGGATCATGGGCCAATACAAACTGAAAGTTCCACTGATAAAAATCTCAGGAATCAAAAAAGGCAACTGAATTCCACCTAGCCCTACACTAAACCAAGGTGATTTGAAATCCTTAGAAATATTCTCAACTCCTACAAGATCCACATTTCTGGTTTACCCATAACGAAGAGTGCTTCAACATAGGACTTGTGAAGATGATACTTTTTTAACTTTCAAGCATGTTTTCTTTCTTCTGTTTAGGTTTAGTAAGGTGATGAGGCATTATTTAAAAGAAGCCCAAGAATTCACACACACTTCTGAACTCTTTAATTTTGAATAATAGTGTATGTATTTTTAGTACATAGATTCTTGAGGGACTGATCCGTATTTTTATGGGACCAAATATCTTAAGGAGGTAAAAAAAACAGTTTTTATCTTTGCAAGAAGGTATTTTCTTAATAAATCAGGAAGGACCAAGCCTGTGCCTGGTGTAAACACTCCATATGTGATCTCTTCTCTGACTTTTACCTTCTCCTTGCAATAGAATATATATTCACAAACCCACATGTTCAGTGTCCTAAAGATTTTTACTTAGAAGCAGAGCATAAATATAAATCCATGTATTTTAAATTAAGAACAAAAGTTGGTGAGCTACTTATAGAATGAAAAAGAAATCAGTTATGCAGTGTTGAAAATAGCCTATACTCAAACCAGTTCAATGCATTTTGCTTTGAAAGTCTACCACATGTCAAACACTGTGAGAACTTATTTTTCAGCAACACCAAAAAAAAAAAAAAAAAAAAAAAGACCTCTGGACTAAGTCATGAGTTAGAATTCATGCATTTTATTTTACTGATGCAAAACACTGAGCTTGTTAAATTAATTCATCATGAAGGGCTACAAACACTTCAAGTAATTCTATGAATAATCTTATGATTCCATTGGCAACTCTGAGGCGGCAGGCTTATGCCCAGAGCTCAGTCTATAAAGATTTATGATGCTACATTTCATTTTTCTCCTTAATACCAACTCACAAAACTGTCACTGAGATTAGGTGTTCCAACTGACACTTAGCAAATCTGAAGCTTAAGTATTGATCAACCTCAACCAATCCATCAATGTCTGGCTTCTTTGTTGCAAACACCCACTCCAATTGGGTGGCCAGGAAATCATTAGAACCCCATTTTCCACCTTGATACAACTCATTGAAAATGTTCCTTCCCCCCCATCTCCCTACCAACTAGAAGGTAAGGCTACAATAAAAACGGGGATTCTCTTGTTCCACACCAAGCTGATTTTCTTTATTTTTTCCAGAGAATCGTGAATCTCCAGTTTGTCTAAACTCTATTACTATTCTTTATGGGCCGAACAGTCCTCTGTGAAGTGGCCTGGGCAACAGAGCATCGTGATAGACCATGGTTTCAAGTCCCATTCAAGACATTTTCAAAATGACTCGTAAAATTCATTCCATTCCTCAGCGTGTAATCCCTTCTGTGTTTGCAGGAAATCTCTCTTAGTCAGGAAATGAAAGGATAACACCTGCAGAGAGGCTTTTCCTTCCCACCAGAAAAACAGGATTTCTATTAAAAATGAGAACTCTGGAGTATTAATTGCTTACCTAACCCACTTCTGCTCTCACTAACCCAACACACTAGGTAAATCAGCATCAGTGTGAAGGATATTTTTAAAATGTGGACAGAGAAAAAGGATTAAATGGCTTCTCAGCAGTTAAGAAACTGAAGAGCATGCTTGCGATGGAAACTTATTTTGCCCTCTCTTTTCGATTAACATCCTTAGTGCCAGCAGGAAGGGAAAAAAAATGCTGGCTATCTGAAACACCAACAGAATTCTTGGTAACACACTTATTTGTTGCAGACATTTATATCCACATTGAATACAGGCATCTTGGATTTTTTAGTACTTCATGTGGGCTGAGATTTACTTATACTGCAGGTAAACTTAATGAATGAGCCAAACTTGGGCGTAAAGTATCCATCCATTTCTGCCCGGATTGATGCAAAGGGCTCACTGGAGCCCTCTCTTCCAGTGGCACTAGTCATAATGTCAGAACAAATTAATAAGCTATTGACTCTTTATGGCCTCTTCTAAATGTCTTACCTCCCAAACTGTGAAAGAGCTAGTTGTCTTCTGGGGGTACAAAGTGATGATCAAACAAATTTCTGAGACAGATGTATAAACAAATGTTAATTATGTCCCTTAGATCCAGGTCTAACTAAAAATCTTCTTTGTATTATCTCATTATTCCTTGCTTTTGTGCCTTTGCCCTCGGTCCCCACACACCTCTCCTGTACTAATGGATTCAGTGAAAGCCCCACAAAAGATAATATATTTCACTGAGTAGGTGTTCTCTCCCGGGCCTATCCCTGACCCTTCTGATAACTGCTCTCCAGATGCTTCTCAGAACGGTGCAACAGTTTAGCAGGTAAGGGTTTCTAAAAAGGTAGTAAAATGAATGCAACCCTCACTATTCAATTCCCAGCCTCCTACTCAGAAGCTCTCTAAACCATTTAAAAAAAAATACATTAGCACAGTCCTTTCTTGATATTTGCTCTTAGTTCCTTCAACATCACACATGAAGAATCACACCACAGCTCACAGCAGCCTCACAACTCGCTTTGCAGGCTAGCTAGAAAACACAAGATGCTGAAGTGCCCCAAGGACATGAAATCAGAGAATTTCAAACGCCATCTATGCCGTCTAATGGCAGCAAGGCAAGGGTTCTCTTTTAGGAGAGCTCTAACGTGCTCCATTACTCCAGAGATGCCCCAGGACTCACACCTCACCCTGAAACTCAGAAAGCTGCTCACATGAGGTCAAATCAGCATATCATTAGACTCAAGTCAACAGTGAGAGAACAAAGTGTAATCCTTTACCAACTCACCAGATGGATGAATCCAGATGACTTTAGAAACAAAACCAGCTGATCATGAATCCAGGCCCATACATAGCAACACTTGGCTATGGGGCAGGACTTACTTCCGTGGCATAGCGTGCTATTTTATCTCTCAAAGCACATTCATTTTCAACTTACAAAATAATATGTAAGCATAAACAAAAATAACCAAGCAAACGGAAATGTATGTGTCTTACCTTCTTCTGATCTTCTAGCTTGTGGCTCACTGGACTCTTCCCATGTCTGTTCATCTCTGAAGATAAATCCATCACATGAGGTTCTTCCCCTTCAAAACGGAATCTCTTCAAAAAGGCAGCAAACTAATCCAAGATGCAATCACTAGGAGAACACTGGCATGACACATTCCCCATCACACACCATCTCTGAACTTCATCAACTCCAAGGAATGATTAAAAAATCCATTGATTGAATGGAAAAAATGAATTCTGTAATTTACTCCCAGGACTTTCCAAATCAGCATATCGTTTTTCAAGGCTGACTTCTCCACAGCAAAGTATTCAACCAGGAATGTTAACTCCAACTGCTATCTTTTTTTTCTTCACACTTTTCCATTTTAATAAATAATGACACAGCTCCTGTAAACCTGTGATAAAAAAAAAGCACACAATTAATTCTCTTCCACTATGTATAGTACAAATAATGAAAAATTCTTATCTGAAATGTCCAATTTGGAAAAAAATTGTAGGCATGGATTACAATTCACATAAAAGTAATAGCAAGTGAAAAGCATTATTCTTTATCCCTATTGCCTTAAAATGCCAATTATAATATCTGAACCCAAAAAGAATATTAAAACCAGGGATTCACAACACGTTGAAGCTAAAATACACACCCACTCACCAAATGTCTTTCTGCTCCATGGTTCCACAAATTAATCTCAGCACTCAGAGAGCTACAGAATTTGGAAAAGACCCCAATATAACTCGACACTAGGCTAGACTGACACTTTGCATACATAATTTTATTTAAACTTCAAGATGAATCTACAAGATGGTTATTATTACCCCAATTTAAGATGAAGAGATTGAGAGAGTAAGTAAATTTCTGTAAGTCTAGTAAATAAACATAACATGACTAGACTTTGAATTCAGATACCTTTGAATCCAAAACCCATTCTTTGTCCCAGAAATAGTTGTTTCAATTCATGTCCCATACTCTGTCCACAAGGACACCATAAATGAGTTTATCAAGTGCCTTGTGGAGTATGAATGCACAAGGCACTCTCCTTATAATCCAGTGGTTTCTAAACCCAGCTGGAAAATTGAATCACCTGGGAATAATCTTAATCATATAGATTCCTTGGGTCCACCCAACCCTGCTAATTCGGAAGCCACAGGGTAGCGCTTCGAAATTTGTTTTGGTTTTTGTTGTTGTTTTTCCATCTTTTCTAACTACTCCTGATGCAGATAAAGTACTAAAGAGTTGAAACCTCCCTCTGATGCAAGACGCTTCCCAGACTTGTCTGCATTTTGGAATCACCAGGGAAGCTTCAAAAACTACTAATTCTTGTCTCTCATCCCCAGAGACCATGGCTTAATTAGCCTGGGATGTGGCCTGAGTCTTGGAACCTCTGCTCTAATATATAAATTCCCTTTACATAATTGTAAATACATAATACATCAAACAAGAGGAAACCATGTCTCAGGAGGCAGCTCTTTCCATATTGAGGCAGTTCCAGTCTTTAGATAGCTCTTCCTAATTTGGAGATGAACTCTTCATTCCTGAATGTTTCTGTACATCTGTAATTATTTATATCCTCGTAGGCATCAATGTACACAAAGTCCTTTTTAATTTCCCCTTTTATGTGACAGTTCTTCAAGTATCGCTCTAGCAAGGTTAACCACCCCTTGTGCCTTCAACAATTCCTCATCACCCTGGTTTTACTTCTGACATAACCCATAAACTGTGCTATCCAGAGAGGAACACAAGGGCTAAGCCTGGCACGCTCCCTTTAGGAATTCACCTCCAGGTCCCACAACACATGCCAGGCTGAGCATAAACTAAATGATGAAGTAGACAGATAAGGTTTGAAAAATCAGCTTGAACCGTTTCCCGCCTAGTCATTCTTTTGCCAACCCCTGCTCCTTCCACAGCCCCACTGCTCTGCCCCATACATATTTTTACTGTAGACTCTGTACATAGGTTGAGTATTATGTGAATGTTACCAGCAAAGGAAACTGTATGGGCAAAGGCTTGGACATGAGAACAAACATAGCCAATCAAAGTTCAAAGCAATTCAGTGAGAAGTTACTAATTATGTAACATTAAAGAATTTGTGATTTTAAAAGTGCATCTTAATTGTAATATGGAAAATGGAAGAGACCCGAACTCGTGGCAGTGAAATCCCACAGGGATCCCAAGAGCAATCAGAGACAACTGCATTCATTCTGAACTAGCATAGGAGCTGCCAGGTTGGAAAACGTGATGAACCTGGGTGATACGGTATTTAAAACGTGGAGCTGATGGAATTGGTAATTGATTGGACATGAGTGTGGATGTGTGGTTTAAGGGTGCATGAGCATATGGATGATGACACCATTATCTAAGAAAGCAAATCCCACAAGAGAAGCACTAGACACGAGGAAGACAGAAGAGTTTATAAAGCAAACCCAGGACACTTCTTAAAAATCAAGAAAATCACCAGCCAATCTCACTGATGGATGTAGAAGTGAAAATCCTAAAGGAACTTTAGCAAACTGAACCCAGAGTGTATAAAAAGAAACATCAATTCCAGGTTGGTATTATCCTAGGAATAAAAGACTGGTTTAAGATTTGAAAATCAATCAGTATACTACAACACATTAACAAAATCAGAAAGAAAAATGATTGGCTCTCTATTGGTGCAGAAATATAATTTGGCAAACTGAACACCGATTTATAAGCACACACACACACACAAACTCTTGGCAAATGAAGACTAAAAAGGGACTTTCACAATCTTCCTTTATCTGATAAAAATGTATTCACAAAATATCTACAGCAAACATCATACTGATGAGTGAAAAGTTAAAGACTTTCCACTTGTTCAGGAACAGCACATAAATACCTGCAAACATGACTTCTATTCAATATTGTATTTGAAGTCCTACCCATGCAGTGAGACAAGAAAACATGTCAAATATAACATTCTTTTAGGTTTTTTATAACAGCAACAAATACTCAAAGAATGGAACTTTAAATAGATACCTTTTACAGCATCACTAAAAATATCAAATATCTTGGATGAATCCCAGATGGTAAAAACTTTATGACAAAGCAATAAAAATATCAAAAAATTAAGATGTAAACGAATAGTGGGCTATTGCCATATTAATAAACTAAGATGCAGTCCTGTAGAAATGCCAATCCAAGCCTAACAGATTCAGTGTATTACTAATCAAAATCCCCAAGTTTTCTTTTTTTATAATTTGAGAAGATGCTCCCAAAATATATATGAAAATGCAAAGACCAAGAAAACCCAAGACACTCCTGAAGAACAAGTTGCAGGTACTTGCTTTACCAGATGTTAAGGCATATTATCAACCAACAGTAAATGAAAAGGTATGTAAATGACACAAGAGAAAACAAATCAACCAATGGAACACAAAAGCCCAGAGAAGGACTCAATACATATGGTCACTTAATTGGTTACAAAGGAGGGACTGCAAAGCCATGGGGAAAAAGTCTTCTCAATAAAGAGTTCTGGGTCAACTGGATATTCATATGGAAAAAAAAAAACACAATCTAGACTTCATACCAATAATCAATTCCATATGGATTTTTAGACAAAACAATAAGGCTTCTTGGAGAATACTATCATGGTCTAGGGGAAGGGAAAGATTTCTTAAATAAGAGACTAAAATCACTACACATAAATAAAAACTGATTAACTAAGATTACATTAAAATCAAAAAACTTTTATTCATCAGATTATACCAATCAGAAAATATAAATACAACACATAGAGTAGGAAGATGTACTTGCTATACAAAAAATCACACGTAAAAACATACAAAAATCAAGAAAAGTAAAAAATATTTGAACAGGTGCTCCAAAAATAATAATAGAAATGGAGAGCAGATTCGTGGCTGCTACAGGTTAGGGATGTGGAGAGAAGGCAAGGGTACCTAAAAGGCAAAGTAGAAGGAAGTCTTTCAGTAAGAGAACAATGTTGAATCTAGATTGCAGAAGTGGTTTTACGAACCCATAAGTGTGATAAAACTGCACAGAACAATACACACACACGCACACAAATGGGTGTATACAAAACTAGTAAAACATGAATAAAACTCTGTGGATTGTACCGATGCCAATTTCCAGGTTTTGACACTGTACTACAGTTAGGCAAGACGTTCCCACTGGAGGAAACCAGGTGAAGGTAGGCAGGACCTCCCTATACTTTTTTATGCCACTTCCTGTGAATCTAAAATTATTTTAAAATAAAACTGAGAGGGGAGAAGCAAGATGGTGGAGTAGAAGGACGCTCATAGCTCACCCTTTCCCACAAATACACCAAAACTCACATCTATGGACCCACTCAGCAAACCAGAGCACCTGAGGAACTCCAACAGAACATCACCCTCTTCGAAAGACGAAGACGCCAAAAGTCTGGTAGGAGAAAAGGAAAAAAAAAAAGAAGAAAATTCAAAACAATGTGGACCAGTCCGCAAGGAGAGAGTGGCAAAGGAGGACTGGCGCTTTTTTTGCTGAACTTTCCCCTCTCCAATGGAGAGGCCGGCAGGACAGAGGGGGAGACTCCGAGGCTCATATCTGCCCAGAGCACCCCTTGACCGACAGAACTAAGTTAAATGGGCACAAAGGGTCCCCGTGACACCCAGCCTGTGACGTGAGCTGGCAGCTGGGGCCGGGACAGGCCGCCTGAGCTGCACAGAGGACCGGGGCTCGCTGCACTGAGGCAGCCCCAGGGGACTGCAGGGTGCTGCATGCGGTGGCTGGGAGGGGATACGAAGCAGAACAACCTTGGTTCCCCATAAAATGCGGAAAAAGCAAGGCAACACAGCTGGTGTGCCCTGAGGGGAGGGGCACCGTAGCCTTTGTCTCCTCAGACCTGCGGCGCCATTACTGGCACTTCTCGCGAGACGAGAGGCAGGGCACAGCCACAGTCTCGGTCTCCTTCTGTGCGCAGCGCCGGGCGGGGGCGGAGCCTAGACTTGAATCCCTAGCAGGGGGATCCGCAACCTCCTGGGCAGGACTGAGACTTGTTAACAGCCCCAGGCAGGATCTTTCTGCCCTGGCACCTCAGAGAACTCGCGCCACCAAGACAAACATGGAGCTGAGTTTTGGAACCGAGCAGGGATGGGGCAGTTCGACGGTCTTCCCCCAGCCCGCCTACGGAGCGCCAACCTGAGGCGGAGCGGACAGCTGCACAGAGCAGTGGAGCGACCGGCGCGCCGGGAAAGGGAGGGCAGCCACCCCACTTCCTGACAGGAATGCAGCACCTGACCACAGTGCTGGGAGGGGGCGCGATCCACCCGCCTGCCTCCCCCCAGCACAGCATCTCACCGCGGCATCGGGAGGGGGAGTGACCTGCCTGCCCACCACGAAGGAGAGCAGCACCTGACCCAGTGTTGGGAGGGAATGCGATCTTCTTGCTGACAGGCACTGAGAGCAGCACAGATGAGGGCACCAACAGAGGGCCTCTGGAAACAGCAAGCTGAGTTTGCGGAACAGGCCGATGACAGAAAGACCTCTGAATAAAACCATTAAGAGCGCACAGTCTCCAAGAGAACACATCTTTTTTATATCTGTTTTATTTTCTATTATCTTTTTAATCTTTACTTTTTAAACAGTTGTATATGTTTACAGTTTTAATCCCTTTTAAATGTTTCTTTTAAAATCTTTTTATTATTATTTTTAAAAATCCACCTCATTTCATTTTTAGTTATTTTGGTTTTGATCTATTATTGATTATTCACAGGTTTCAAATATTGTTTTTTGATTTTTCCTCCTTTTTATTAAGGTTTTTATAAGACGTCTCAACGCAATTGCTACTCTGCTTCAACTTGCTCTTCTATTATTGATTATACACTGTTTTCAAACCTTTTTTCCTCCCTTCTTTTAAAATTCTTTTATCTTTTGTTAAAATCTGTTCTACTTTCTATTACCTTTTAAAAATTTACTTTTTAAACAGTTGTATATATCTCCAGTTTTAATCCCTTTAAAATTTTTCTTTTAAAATATTTTTATTTTTAGTATTTTTAAAAATCCATCTCATTTCATTTTTATTTCTCTTGGTTTTGATCTCCTGTTATTGATTATACACAGGTCTCAAATATTGTTTTCTGATCTTTTCTCCTTTTTTTAAGGTTTTTTAAAAGACGTCTCAATTCAATTGCTATTCTGCTTCAACTTGCTCTTCTATTATTGATTATACACTGTTTTCAAACCTTTTTTCTCCTTTCTTTTAAAATTTTCTCTCTCTCTTTTTTTTAAGTTTTATTCCTACATAGGCTTTAGATAGATAAATAAATAAACTCCTTAAGGACCACAATAGATAACTGATACTCCTTAAGCCACAGTGCCAGAGAGATATGAGCAATATGAAGATGCAGAGGAACCCACTTCCCAATTAAAAGATCAAGAGAAATCCCCTGAAAGCACGATCAATGAAACAGACATCAATAGCCTACTAAATCAAGATTTCAAAAAAGGAGTGATCAAAGTACTGAAGGAACTTAAAGAGATAGTGTTTAGAGATATAAAATACGTCAAAAATGAAATCGAAGCTATAAAGAGCCAAGTAGAATTGGTAAACTCAATGGCTGAGATAAGAACGGGTCTAAAGGCTGTGCAAAGCAGACTAGATAATGCAGAGGAACGAATTAGTGACCTAGAAGACAGGACAACGGAAAGCACCCAATCAGAACAACTGCAAGATAAACAAATAAAAACACGTGAAAGCAACATAAGGGACCTATGGGATAATATAAAGTATGACAATCTTCGCATAATAGGGGTCCCAGAAGGGGAAGAAAGATCAAAGGGGATTGAAAAGGAATTGGAAGAAATCATGACTGAAAATTTCCCAAACTTAAAGAAGGAATCAGATATCCAAGTATATGAAGTGCAGAGGGTCCCAAACAGGAAGAACCCAAAAAAGACCCACACCAAGACATATCATAATCAAGATGGCCAGAGTCAAGGATAAAGAAATGATCCCAATAGCAGCAAGAGAAAAGCAAAGAGTGAGTTACAAGGGAACCCCCATAAGGCTCTCAGCTGATTTCTCTACACAAACACTACAGGCCAGAAGGGAGTGGCAAGATATATTCTAAGTCGTGAATGAAAAAAATATGCAGCCTAGGATACTTTATCCAGCAAGGCTATCCTTTAGGATAGAAGGAGACATAAAAATTTCACAGACAAGAAAAAACTACAAGAGTTTAGCAACACTAAACCCATGCTAAAAGAAATACTGAAAGGTCTACTCTAAATAGAAAAGCAACAGGATGCTACAGAAATGAGAAACTCATAACTGGAAAGGTGGTAACTCATGAATTACAAATAAAATAAACACGAAATTGTAAAAGATGACATCTAAATCATTAAGAGTGGGAGAGGGAAGCAATCAATAAGAGAAAGGACAAAAAACACATGATCATCTCAATAGATGCAGAAAAAGCTTTTGATAAAATTCAACACCCATTTATGATAAAAACTCTCACCAAAGTGGGTATAGAGGGAACATATCTCAACATAATAAAAGCTATATATGAGAAACCTACAGCCAGCATAGCACTCAACAGTGAAAAACTCAAAAGCTTCCCACTAAAATCTGGGACAAGACAAGGATGCCCACTATCATCACTCCCATTCAACATAGTCTTGGAAGTCCTAGCCACAGTGATCAGGCAAGAGAGAGAAATCAAAGGGATCCAAATTGGAAAAGAAGAGGTAAAAGTGTCACTATATGCAGATGACATGATACTATATACAGAAAACCCTAAAAGGTCCACATAAAAACTACTAGAAATAATTGAAGAATTCAGCAAGGTAGCAGTTTACAAAATTAACGTTCAAAAATCAGTTGCATTTCTTTACACTAATGATGAATCAACAGAAAAAGAAAGTAAAGAAACAATCCCCTTTAAAATAGCACCCAAAGTAATAAAATATTTAGGAGTAAATCTAACCAAGGAGGTGAAAGACTTATACATAGAAAAGTATAAAACACTGATGAAGGAAATTAAAGAAGACTTTAAAAAATGAAAAGATATCCCATGCTCCTGGATTGGAAGAATCAATATTGTTAAAATGGTCATACTGCCCAAGGCAATCTACAGATTTAATGCAATCCCTATCAAATAACCCAGGACATATTTCACAGAACTAGAAAAAAATCATAATAAAATTTATATGGAACCACAAAAGACCTAGAATTACCAAAGCATTACTGAAGAAAAAGAAAGAGGCTGGAGGAATAACTCTCCCAGACTTCAGACAATACTATAGAGCTACAGTAATCAAGACAGCATGGTATTGGTACAAAAACAAACATATGGACCAATGGAACAGAATAGAGAGCTCAGAAATGAACCCACAAACTTTTGGTCAACTAATCTTCGACAAAGGAGGCAAGAATATACAATGGAATAAAGACAGTCTCTTCAGCAAATGGTGTTGGGAAAACTGTACAGCAGCATGTTAATCAGTGAAGCTAGAACACTCCCTTACACCATACACAAAAATCAACTCAAAATGGATCAAAGACTTAAACATAAGACAAGATACAATAAACCTCCTAGAGGAAAATATAGGCAAAACATTATCTGACATACATCTCAAAAATTTTCTCCTAGAACAGTCTACTCAAGCAATAGAAATAAAAGCAAGAATAAACAAATGGGACCTAATGAAACTTACAAGCTTCTGCACAGCAGAGGAAACCATAAGTGAAACAAGAAGACAACCTACGGAATGGGAAAACATTTTTGCATATGAAACCGACAAAGGCTTGATCTCCAGAATATATAAGCAGCTCACACAATTTAATAAGAAAAAAAAAACAACCCAATCCAAAAATGGGCAGAAGACCTAAACAAGCAATTCTCCAAGGAAGAAATACAGATGATCAATAGGCACATGAAAAAATGCTCAATATCACTAATTATCAGAGAAATGCAAATTAAAGCTATGATGAGGTATCACCTCACATCAGTCAGGATGGCCATCATTCAAAAGTCCACAAATAACAAATGCTGGAGAGGCTGTGGAGAAAAGTGAACCCTCCTACACTGCTGATGGGAATGCAGTTTGGTGCAGCCACTGTGGAAAACAGTATGGAGATTCCTCAAAAGACTAGGAATAGACTTACCATATGACCCAGGAATCCCGCTCCTGGGCATATATCCAGAAGGGACCCTACTTCAAAATGACACCTGCACCCCAATGTTCATGGCAGCACTATTTACAACAGCCAAGACATGGAAACAGCCTAAATGTCCATCAACAGATGACTGGATAAAGAAGAGATGGTATATTTATACAATGGAATACTATTCAGCCATAAAAACCGACAACATAATGCCATTTGCAGCAACATGGATGTTACTCGAGAATGTCATTCTAAGTGAAGTAAGCCAGAAAGAGAAAGAAAAATACCATATGAGATCGCTCACATGTGGAATCTAAAAAAATAACAAAAAACAAAAATACAAAACAGAAACAGACTCATAGACATAGAATACAAACTTGTGGTTGCCAGGGGGACGGTGGGTAGGAAGGGACTGGAATTTCAAAATGTAGACTAGATAAACGAGACTGTACTGTGTAGCACAGGAAAACATATACAGGATCTTGGGGTGGCTCACAGCGAAAGAGAATGTGACAATGAATGTATGTATGTATTCATGTATAACTGAAAATTTGTGCTGTATAATGGAATTTGATACAACATTGTAAAATGACTATAACTCAATTTAAAAAAAGTTTATATATGAAAAAACAAACAAACAAAAAACTGAGGAAAAAAAGAGGATATACCAATGGCCAATTACATAAAAAGTGAACAACCTCATTAGTAATCAGAAAAATGCTAATGTAAACCAAGATCAGATAACCTTTCATCTACCTAAGTGGGTCAAAAACAAAACTGACAATACTAACTGTTGGCAAAGACATGGAAGAGCAAGAACTGCTGGCCAAAGTATATGTGGGTACAACTATTTTGCAAAGAAAAATTGGTTATTTCTTACTACATTTGAAGATACACATAGTATATGACCCAAAAATAATACTCCTAGACATGTACTCTTAAAAAATATGCATATGGACATGAAGACATAGGTACAAGAAAGTTCCTTCAGAATGCCCCCCCCCCAAAAAACTGGAAACAACGCATCTGTATAGAGAAATAACCTGTGGTATACTTATACGAGAGATAACTATCCATTAAAGTGAACTATAGATACACATGTCAACATGGATGAACCTAAAAAATATTATGAATTTTTAAAAGTTCAAACCAAAAGAATATATACCGTATGATTTCATTTACATAAAGTTTAAAATCTTGTAAAACTCAACTCTGGTTATTAGAAGTCAGGATAGTAGTTACCTTTGGTGAGGGGAAGGAAGGGGTTTTGACTGGAGTTTGGAGTGCTATCAGTATTCCATTTTTTGACTTTTTAACAATTCATTGAACTATAAATTTACATGCTGTACGGTTTTCTTGATGTCTAATATGCTTCATAATAAAAAAATTTAGCTAAGAAAAAAATACAGATACATCTACGTCTTTAGCATTCCCATGAATGGTTTCTCCAACAAACAACAAAAAAACACATCCAAGTAAGACTGATGAAACTTGTTATTCGTAGGCATTCTTCTCTTTTTAAGATTATGGACCAACTACTGGATTAGGGGAGAGTTTTGCCTGAGAACAATGTCAAGCTTACCAAGACATGGTCTAATGAATGTCAGAAAATGTGTCCATCTCCTAACTTCAAACATCTCCCACTTTCTAGAGAATGTGTTATTGTAGTCTATCAACCATAATGCTTATACACATATACTTACATCAGTATAAAACAGTATTTCCAAAGTATCATTACTTCTCTCAATTATTCAGATTCATCCACCTTACTTAATACCTTCCATTGCAGTGCTAAACGACATTTAAAAAACACATAGCTCTGAGCACCTAACAGGTATTCAAGGTGGTGCAGGCCCAAAACAGTCAAATTTCAAATTTAGCTCTTGTCTTTACAGAGTTTACAGTCCAGTGGGGAGTCATATCCAATGAAAATCAAGAAGCATCAGCATATTCTTTTCAACTTTGCCCAACAACAAAACCTTAAAAATGCCAATGAGTTTACACCATTGATAAAAAGGCAATTTCATATGGACAGAATTAATTGAACAGTATGCATACAAAATTAATTTGCATATGACTTGATTGTAAATGCATAAAAAGTTTACCATAACTTATGCTTACTTTTGTGGAATAAAAGCTATTTATAATAAAGCTAAACTGCTGGCCAAAAGCAGAATAGATTTAATGTATATTGAAATGATTCTTACAGGCTGTTCTCTCACATGGAGGAAACTGCCAGTATGTCCTTAATCCCCTGCCACTGTTACTTAATATAATTCAGGGTTGGGTTTGGGAGTGAAATTCATTCACTTTATACCTAAGTATAAGTAATTTCATTTTTCTATAGCTTAAAAGAAGGTTTCCATATTGTTCAAACTCATCTAGAAGTCCCTCTTAGATTCAGGATAAAAGTGATCAAGAAAGTGAGATTTTGAAAGGAGTTTTCAGTGATTGGGGTATGTCCTACTTCCTAATCTAGCGTTCTCACAGGGATCTTAAGGGAAACACTCTGAGAGCTTTTCTACATTTGTATGTTCCCTGCAATTGAGAGAACACAGAAACCAGCCCTGGGTGAGGTAAAGTGGCTCGTGGCAGCAGGGGAGAGTAATGCATCTGGGAAGTAAATTGCAGTCTTCTCTGGAGATCAAAGATGTACACATCCTAGAATAAGGTAGGAATTTGCGGTAGGAATGTTTGCCTGAATTCATTTTAAAAAGGGATCCCGCTCAAAAGAGTAATTTGCCAGCATAAGGGGATGCCTGCAGGAGGAAGCTGTAGATACTGTTGGGAAGAGAAGATGGGGAGAGATCTGAAATGTCCAGCTTAAGGAGAGGACATTACCCAGATCAGGGAGGTGAAATCTTCAAACGTCTCAGGTAAATAACCATGGTAGAGTTAGCTTTGACATCCCCGAGGTCTCCAGAGAATGAAGCCATGAAGCCACTATCAGCCAGTCAGAAATACCCTACCTCCATACCTCTCCTCTCTTCCCTGCCTCACCCACAAAGACCCTAGTTAGTTGGGAAGAGGTGAAAAAAAGAAGGTCCTTCCCAACTGGCTGAAGTGTGGTAAGGAGGTGCACTGGTACCCAGTCTTGGTTTGGGTGAAGAGGAAGAATTTTTGAATAATAAGACATTTATAAATACACTGAAAAAATATTCTAAATTTTAAATTGAAATGTGTTGTGTGATCTAAGGTGACCATACAACTCATATCTAAAAGTGAACAAAAATGTGAAATAACTCATTTCCATCCAGAGACAGAGAAACAATTCTACTCAGAAGTTTGAAGGAAAAGGAGAGAAGTTTGGAATAGAGATATAGATTAAGGAATCATCAGTCTAAAGAGGAGATCATTCACATGAGTTACCTAAATTGAGAAAAGCACCAAAAGCAACATGCCAGGGAAGATCCCAACTGTTTAAGGTCCTACTACCAAAATTATCTCCAAAAATACAAAAGTGATCATGATAATTAAAATTCTTCAATGGTTCCCTAACCCCTAAAGCCAAAAAAGAAAATCAAAATTCTTTAGCATGTCATTCAACACTCTACCCTGTCATGATCCCTTTTTAACTTTTCAACTTCATATATTACCACTTTCAAGTTTATTCTTTTATAGTTATATCAAAAAAGCAGAGTTCCTTAGTACAATGTGTCATTCTACAATTTCAGCATTAGCATATTCAGAAGTGTCACACATCCGCTTGGCAAACTTCTACTTATCCTTAAAATGTCTTCTTGAATCCATTTCCTCTCACAAGGCTTCACTTTTTTATACCCAAAACCCTACTCCAGACAAGTTCGCCCCATCTTCCCCAGTGTTCTACTAGCATTTATATACTTCCCCCACACTATCATACATACCTAGTTACTCGTTCCCCCACTGGATTGTCAGCCCTTATATACTTTCTCAGAACCCCCAAGGTATGACAGAATCCTGGAGGGTAGTAGCCATTCATTGATTCTTATGATTCTGAAGGAAACATATGTATGCATATGTACATATATTAGTGTATATGTGCTCCAACCAACACAGTTGACCTTGAACAACTGGGGTTTTAGGAGTACTCCCCCCTTACAATTGAAAATCCACTTTGCAGTCAGCCCTCTGCAACCATAGATTCAACTAACCGCTGTCATGTAATGCTTCAGTACCTAGCAGTCAGAAACAATCCACGTATAAATGGACCTGCGCAGCTCAAACCTTTGCTGTTCAAGGGTCAACTGTAATTTCCTATAAACCTAAAAAGGTTGTACCAAAATTGTCTCTATCAAAAACATATTTATAGCCATTATTTTAGCCATTCTCAATTAAGGCATCGTACCTACACAACAAAAGACAAAAATCTGAAGTATATAGCCTATGATTCACTCAGTTAACTCCACCCACATCAAGATAGAAAACACTTCCAAAACTCCATAACTCCCTAATTCTCCCTCCTTCTTAACAATCCTAAAGATAACCACTATTGTTTCATCACTACAGATTTGTTTTCTGTTTTTAAAACCTCATTTTAAGTGGAATCATACAGTGTGTACCCAATTTGCTTTTTCTCCCCAACATTAAATCTGGAGGATTCATCTAGTTGTAAGTAAGTAGTAGTAGTTCATTCCTTTTTTTTTTTTTTTTGCTCTTTGTGGAGGAATCGGGGTGTCTATGCTTATGTATCCCAATTTATGTACTTGACCAAAATAAAGCCCAATTCAATACTGGGATTTTTAATCATCTGGAACTCCATATCCTAATTCAGGCTTTCTACACACTTTGTGTTCACAAATGAAGAAAATAAGTAAGTTCACTTTATTTCACATATTTTTCCCAGGATCTATGACCTCTATTCAAGTCAAAGAGAATGCAAAAGAATCAACAGTTCCTGTGTCCGTACTATTGACTGAATAATAAAACCAGACCCAGAAACCATTAAAAAAAATGACTGGAAATTTCTATTGGAATTTTAACCATTATTCAGAGGCGATATGGCCATTGTTCATGCTTTGATTTCTGATAATGAATTGTTAAATACAGTTGATCTTTGAACAAAGCAGAGGTTAACAGAGGCTGCCAACCCTTCTATGTCCAAGTGTAACTTCATAGTCAGCCCTCCATATCTCTGGTTCTGCATCCACAGATGTAATCGATCTTCGATGGTATAGTACTGCAGTGTGCAAAATAGTGGAAAAATCCACATGTAAGTGGAGGCATGCAGTTCAAACCCATGTTGTTCAAGGTTCAACTGTAATCTCTATGTATCTAAATCAGTAAATATTAGAAAACTACTGGAATAACGTGACTGTTGGGAAAATGTTTCAAGAATTTTTTGATAAACATCAATACTCATTTACTGTTTAAATACAAAAAGAAAACTTTAAGTAATAGAAATAGGAATAGGAATAGAAAGAAGCCAAATAGCTTACACCAGAGAATATCATTCAAATGGCGAACAGAATACAAAGAATATGATACCATTTATATAAAGTTTAAAAACATGTAAATCATTATTAAGCATTATTTATAAAGAAAAATATAAGGTCTAAAATCATGTATGAAATAATAAGTCTTTTAATAGGAATAAGATAAAGATGTCCACTACCAATTCAATAAACCCTTATACCATAGACACATCACCACAGTAAGACAAAAAAAAATAATACGGATAGAAAAGGTAGAAAAATTATTTGCATATAATATTATTGATTATATGGAGAGTTGAGAAAATGTATTTAAAAATTATTTAGAAGAAACAGACATAGCTATCATTTATAAGACACCAGCAAAATACACATCTTTATATCAGCAACAATAAAAACAGTGAAAGAAAACATAATTTTAAAACCAATTCCATTAGTAAGAGATACATAGAATATAATGTCCCTAGAAGTAAAACTAGAAAAAAATATATTAAGATCTTCATGTTGAAACATCTTATTTTACATTGAAAGACATTAAATTATATACATAAATGGAGAGATATATCCATGGGTGGGAGGATTCAATATCACAAAGATGACAGTTGTATTCTAGGTATTCTGTAAGTTCAATTCAGTTCCAAACAAAATTTCAACTTATAACTTTTCTATAACTTAAAAGGATGATTATTAAATTTATATGATAGAACAAAGGAATAAGTCTAGCCAAGACAAAATTTTGAAAAATGCATGCTTTCATAAACATCAAGATTTTCATAAAACAAGGGTATTTAAGACACAGAGGTATTGGACAAAGGGAAAGACAAATTTTGGAACAGAAATATATACCTCAGAAATAAAAACAGAAGCACCCACATAAAGAATATTAATATGCAATCCAATGAGGAAAGAAATGACAATTTTAAAAACTGATTCTGGGACAACTGGTTATCCATATGGAAAAAATAAGACTCATAGAAAAAGATATTTTACACAATACATAAAAAAATGCTAACTCTAATAAAAGATTAGTAAAACTGTCTACCACCATTTGTACAACAAAAAGCGAGCACATAACATAGGAAAGCTAGAGACTGGGAAAATCTATTTACAGTGTGTGTGTGTGTGTGTGTGTGTGTGTGTGTGTACTAAAATCAGAATTCTTACCGAAAAGCCACAAAGGAGACAAAAGACCCAGTAGGAAAAAAGGAGCAAATTATATAAATAGGCAATGGCCACAAGAGGAACCACGAATGGCCCAATCAACATATGAAATAATGAAATTTTTCTAAAGAAATGTTAAATGTTAGCAACTGTTGGAAAAGATGTGATAATATTGAAACTTTCATGAATGGCCAGCAAGTATGTAACTACAGTGCTTGAATAGTGCAAGTGCCATAGTGAGTAATTTGACAAAACCTAGTCTAGTTAAAAGTCAGCAGATCCCAGATACATCAATTAAATTTTTACAGAGAAATGCATACACTAAAAGACATGCATGAGAATGTTTATTATGGCATCCTTGGCACTGACAGAAAAAAAAAATTAGAAATATTCCAAATATCCAAGTATCAGAAATTTAGGTAAGTAAAGTGGGACATATATTTGCATTACACGGTTTATAGCATTTAAAATGAATGATCTAAAGCCCCACATATCCACACAGACAAACCTTGATGACATAACCATGCTTCAAGTAAGGAAGCTGCATAAGAATTGAGTGTAACATCATTTATAAGAAGTTTAAAAACATGTAAAGAAATGCCAAATACCATTTAGAAATACACAGAGACATGGTAAAAGCAAAAAAAAAAAAATGTAAGAAATGATAAATCTGAAATCAAGGTAGTAGTGTTTTTTTCTGGGGTGAGGACACAGAAATGAGATTGGGGAGGATTTCAAAGGAAGCTTTAATAATGATGCTGTATTCCATGTATTTAAAAAAATTCCTAAAGCAAAATGTTAAAACGTGGCAGAGGTAGATGTTGAGTACGTCGAGGTGTTATTCTGTGTACTCTGTATGCATATGCACTGTGTTTTTCATAACACTTCAAATAGTTCACAATAAGAATAAGAAATGTTAAAAAAAAAAACAGCAAAAGTGAGAAGTAACAAAATGTAAAAGTACTTATAATAGATAAGTCAACCATACAAACTAACTCCAGGGCTATAACAAGGGCTAGAATCTCTCCATGAGTGGCTCCTGACAATGTGCCAAGAGAAGAGGGCTCTTTTTGATGGTCCCATTAACTGAAGAGTACTGCTGAAATTCACTAGGAGGGAGGGGACATGATAAATGTCTTGCAATACAGTGGATACAATCCAGCACAAGGAAAAATTGTCCCTATGTCACCCATTGACAGACACAGTTACTATACCAAGCAGCCCTGGAACATGCCTGACTTGACTAGAGGGTGAATTCAAGACCCTCACCAGGAGAAGATGGTCTTTTCCTTGAAGCCTTTAATTACTTCTTTAATTCTTTTTTTAATTACTCCCCCACCCCTCAGAGCCTCCTAAGGATCAGCGATTGTTCTAGGACCAGGAAGGGAAAAGATGCTTGAGGCTTTGCCCTGCACCGCCTCCCCCCTGCCCCCCACAAGCTGAGTTCCCAGCTCATCCACTCAGCCAAGGAGTTGGGCTCCACCCAGTTAACCCTAGGAAATCTTTATGGTCCACCTTGTCTGGCTGTACACAATCAAACAGAGCCTTGGTGCTACTGGCTGCCCTATAAATACCCCGACACGTAAATTTATCCTTTTCCACGGTGTCATAGAGAACCTGGCAACCAGAAAGTCAACAAGAACGTAACACAAATTTTGCGGGCTTTTGGAAAACTACAACCCAACTTTGTAAGATAAAACAAATGTTTCTCTTGTATATATCACACATAAAGGAAAAATACTTTAAAAAAGAAAAAACACTGCCTTGCATCAAGCTTCACAAACTACATTCTTGTAAAATTCCATCTTTTCCCACTGGTGATACGCAAGAGAAGTAAGAACAGCAGGGAGAACATGACGCTTGCAACGTGGCTGCTCTGCTTCCTTTCGTAGGCTGGAAACGGTACGTTATTTGCTTTATCAGATAAATTGGCTCTGCAGCCCACATTTAAAAGAACATACATGGGTTTTCAGCAGGAAGTTTGGACTTGATTAGTTCAAGATAAAAGGCTGCAAGGAGGGTTGAATATGATTCTGAGCCAATAACCATATCTATAATGGAGATGGAACAGTATAAAACATTCATATTCTTAGGTACTAATGATAAGTAAAAAAAAAAAAAAAGCTTGCATCCCTTAGTTAAATTTGTTTATTGCCTGAAAACTCAAAGCAGTAATTCAAGACCAAGTGACAGGAAATTACAGTCTCCTGGCTGACATCAATTCTATCTTCAGTAATAGTTCTGAAATGGAGTTTCTAAGCTTTGAAGAGAGGGATAAAACATATACATACACTATTTCCAATAATTCAGGTCACAACCCAGATGCTGTAGCACACATTATGTGTGCTTACAAACATGCAAGGCCTTACTAGGTCATCTTAATCAAACTTTTTACTTGATCAGCTTCTTACATCTAGTCTGTACATGGATTTGGTTATTTAGAAAATATGGGCTCCCATAAGGGAGACTGGAAACACACGGCTGTTTCTTGTTACAATAGCAAATGGAAAATTACTTTACCGAGGTAATCACAAAAGTTATATTATACTGAAAATTGGTGAGCCAAGAAAAGTTCTAAAAATCTTTCTTGTTTCCATGCTGTGGAAGGATTATCATCTCCATAGCTCCCCCAAAGGGAAGGGCACATTTTTCATCTTTTCTATCGATGCTCATTGCCCCATAATATATATAATTAGCTCGAACCGCCCTGAGAGCAGAGACTGCTAATTGTCACCCAATATCTACTCTGTTTATCCTCAAGGTTTTAGCTGTATACAGAACTTTAAAATGAGAGTGCACATCAACCAGTTTACCTGATGTCAAGGTCTTGCCTTTTCACGATGCTATGGCCAACGAAATGCAAGCAGAAATGACGCACGCCACTTTCAAAAAATTTCACACTGCTTGTATGGCAGTTCTCTTTCTCTTCCCCCAACTCCCATGGGCTGGAATGTAATGTCGTGCTGGTCAGATAGCTTCAACCAAGTGACAAGGACACCACCCTATGGAATGTCAGAGCCATGAGATTGAAGAAAACTGGGTCCTTCGGGCAGAACCCCTCATCCACCCTGGAATACTGACCTCCCTCTAAACTGTGATGAGAGTGAAAAATAAACTTCAATTTGGTTTGAAGCACAGCATCTTTTTGTCACAGCAACTGAGCCTTTAGCCTAAATGACACACAAATCTTGGCCATCTGATAGAGAACATGATCGGCTGGATTATTTCTAGTAAATATTCTCTCATCTCTCCTGCCCCAGTGACTTGGGATTTGTCCATGTGACTTGCTTTGTTTAATAAAATAAGAGTGGATTAATGCAAGCAGAGGTTTTCAGTCGGTTTGCCCTGGTGCCTTCCTATGGTCCTCCATGAAAAGAGTATGCCTCAGGTGCTACTGGCCCAGGAAGAAAGAGGAAATACATAGAGAAAACCTAAATCCAACCCACAACTCAGCCCAGCCCAGCTGAGGCACAGCTCACCTATTAACAAGAAAATAAATACTTGCTCTTCTAAGATACTGAATTTGGGGAGAAATGGGGTAGGCAACATCACTGAATCAATACACAATACCGAAAAGAAAGGTGGCATGCTATATTAAAGGAAACAATTTGGACTTCATGAGTTTGGCATTAGAAGTTTTAGAAACTTTTATGTGCAACTGATCATGGTTTCAACTCAACTTCCTGATCTTCAAAATAGAAGGGTGAAATACACACTCTCTAAGAATACTCTACAACTTTAATACTCGAAGATTTTGTACACTGCCTTCTAATTTCTGCCACTTTCTTAGCCAAGGCCCTTCACTATTTTGATCAGTGGATTGCAACCTACAGGTATTCTGTGTAGAAGAACATTCCCCTTAAGAGACATTCTTAGCCCTCTTTGATTTCAGATCATCCTAAGTCATGATTTGTTACCACTTTACAGCCCAATGGTCTACACTGTACTTTCTATTTATCCAACCTTTGGACACTAGTATAACATAAATAAAGCAGCACATTCTCTCTCTTAAATATCATAAACTCTACGTGAAGTAGAGAAAAGTCTGACCAGCACATAAAACTGTGGAACTTTCTACTAGAGGGATTAGCAATGTATTTTGAAGAGATAACAAAGACAGACTAGCACTCAGTGGAGGTCATTCCTTTGTGTAATAAGATCTGTAAACGTCTGGGGAGAGGAGAGGCCCTTCAGAGAACTGTCAGTAGTATATTGTATATACTTCTATATACAATTTTAAAAATGCAAACAAAGTAAGCAGGTGACCTTGGTGCTAGTCTCTGGAGGAAGATACTGGTTCCAGTGGACAGCATATCTCATTGGCTTACATTGCAAACAGAATACACTATAGAAATATCTGTCTACTTCTGTTTAAAATATGAATATGCATTCTATTTACAAAAATGAATTCAGCGACATTAGTTCACATGGTAGACTACAGTTTAGTTTAACAAAAAAAAAGCCAATTTAGTTTAAGGTACTACATATATTTTCTTTTGCTGTCCTTTCATAGAGGCAATTTCTTATTCAACTTGTTCATCAATAGTACAGGAAAACTTTTTAGTATCGCAATGAAGATAATTCCTTGTATGCTTATAAGGACTAGTCAGTGTTCTTCTAGGACCTAAAAACATACAGTGAGCCCAAATAAAGGGACATGAATTCTATCTGATGTAAACTCTGCTTTAATGATAATCCTGTAGAAGGGTCTGTATTGTTGAAATGGCTGGTGTGTTATTCAGCCTGCTGCTCTTCTTTCAAAGGGACTACAGATATAATAGCTTATACATACAGCGTCGTCCATAAGCCATGCTAGGCACTGAGTACCATCTCTACCTCCTCACCAAACATCTGTGAATCGGGGGCTTTCATTCTCTCCACTTTACAGACAAGGAAAGCGAGGCGTACAAAGGTGAAGCAACCTACCAAAGATCACATAGGTAGTAAACGGTGGCAACAGGCAGCTTGATTCGGAGTTAAAAGTGTGCCTTTCACCATTTTACTCTCCTTCCTGGCACAGTGGGTCTTCAGGGAGCATTTGTTGGATAAGTGAAAGGAAGTAGTAAAAATATCTACCTCATAAATAGAGTAGAATAATTGATTTTTGAAATGAATCAATCACTTTTGCATAGTGTAATTTTCAAAGCATCTTCCCATCCCTTATCTCACTAGAAAACCCATTTTAAATAACAAATCACTATACAATAATGAACAACATCACAGCAGCAAACAGTTATGATTTGAGTCTGTTGGTTCCATCTGACCCTCAGGTTCTTCCTCTGTAAAATAAGAAATCTAAAGGACATCTAAAACTCCACGATTCTTGAACTCGAAATGGTTTGTTTGTGGCTACCCAAGGAGAGGGCATGTCTGTAACTGCAAATTCAAATGTTCCTATGTCAATCTCTCAGCCACACATCTCCCTCAAGACTCTTGCTTCCTGTAAAGTTCTAAGCTGTTTCACTCCAGCTAATGCTCTTTTGTTCTTTATTCTTTCTTCCCCCATCTTATGTTCCCGAAGACTCACCTCCTACTCTTAAACATTTACGTTTCCATGCCAACATTCCTTGGATATTTCGTTTCTTTAATGGTAGATTAATCAGATAACGCAGAAGATATAACTCCCATGGAAAAAGTTGACCCTCTCTTTTATACAAATATTTCAAAATGTCACTAAAAGTACATGGGTCTCTCTAAAAATGGTCTTGGAGGGCTTAAGAAAAGGATTAGCGGAATTATTTCATAAGGAAAAGCTGTCTCTTCTCCACAATTTATGTGTTCAGTTGTTTATATCAGTGTGGATGTTTGTTTTATTCTATGAGTTATAATTCATTACTCTCATTATTTATTTTCTTGTTCAGTTTTTTTCCTGACTTGACCACTAGGAGCTCCTTCAGGTGGGCACTTAAACCCTTTCAATGCCCTCCAAACACTTTTATCATGATAAAATATAAATAACATAAAATTTATCATCCAAACTACTTTTAAGTGTACCGTTCAGTGAAATGAATACATTGACCTTGCTGTGGGCAACCACCATAACCATCCATCTTCATAACTATTTTCATCTTATAAAACTGAAACTATACCTGTTAAACAATAACTTCCCCATATTCCCTGCCCCCAACCCTGACAACCACCATTATACCTTCTGTCTTTATGACTTTGATTACTCTAAGTACCTTATATAAGTGGAATTGTACGGCATTTGCCTTTCCGTGACTGGTTTACTTCACACAGCATAAAGTCCTCAAGGTTCATTCATGTCGTAGCATATCACACAATTTCCTTCCTTTTAAAGGCTGAATAATATTCCATTGTATATACACGCCACATTTTGTTTATCCATTCATTTGTCAATGGACACTTGGGCTGCTTCCATGGTTTAGCAATGGTGAGTAATGCTGCTATGAACATGAGTGTACAGATACCTCACTGAGACCTTACTTTCAAATATTTTGGTTATAAAGCCAAAAGCAAAACTGCAGGATCATATGGTAATTCCATTTTAAATTTTTTGAGGAACATCATAATGTTTTCCACAGCAGCTGTACCATTTTATATTCCCACCAAAAGTGCACAAAGTTCCAATTTTTCCACATTCTTGCTGACTTTTGCTGTTTTCTGTTTTTTTTTTTTAATAGTAGCCACCATAATGGGTGTGATTGTGGTATCTCGTTGTGATTTTATCTCCATTTCCCTAATGATTAGTGATGTTGAGCTTCTTCTGATGTGCTTACTGGCCACTGATATATCTTCTTTGGAGAAATGACTATTTAGGTCTTCTGCCATTTTTGATTGGGTCATTTTTTGATATTAAACCATATGAGCTGTTTGTATATTTTGGAAATTAATCCATTGTCAGTCTCTTCATTTGTAAATATTTCCTCCCATTCCACAGGCTGCCTATTCATTTTGTTTATGGTTTCCTTTGCTGTGCAAAAACTTGTAAGTTTAATTAGGTCACATTTGATTGTTTTTGCTTTCATTTCCTTTACTGTAGGAGACAGATTAAAAATACATACTGCTACAATTTATGTCAAAGACTGTTCTGCCTATGTTTTCCTCTAGGAATTTTAGAGTTTTTGATCACTTAGCGAATCCCTTTTCTAGTTAGAGGTCCACTCAGATTTGCCATTTCTTTGTGAGTTAGTCTTGGTGAGTTTCTACATATTTGTCCACTTTATCTAGGTTATCCAATTTGTTAGCATACAATTGGTAATAGCTCTGATTCTAACCAAAACCATTAGTTCATACATTCTAGCCTTCCCTTATCCCATTTCTATTTATAACTTCTTTCTCTGACAGTGAGAAATCTGGCTTTCATTATCCATAACATATTTACTTACTTGTTCAGTTCTAACACACACAAAAAGGAGTTTAGAAATGCTAACCCAGACCCCTGAGAAATGTATTTATTAACTATAGTATAATATTTGTAGAATGTTCTTTTTTGTCTCTAACCTTACAGTACAGAGTCAAATACTGTTTTCCAAATTTAGTTAAATCTTTTTAGTGTGATTGTCATTCACTATAATAGAGTTATGTTTATACCTTACTCTCTAAATTCCACTTTGGGTTCTCCCCATATTCTGGTTGATTTAAATTGTTTACTGGGGATCCATGTGAGAGATTACCATATTTATAAGATTCAAAGATATATAAAATCTTTATTAAGAAAACTATCACTCTCATTTCAACGCTCTTCTTGTTCACCCCCTGTTGATAACAAGCTCAATAGTTTCTGGCTTATCTTTCCTATATTTCTTTTGGACAAATGAGCAGCAGACATCATATTTTCTTTTATTTCCTATTTCTGACATAAAGGGAAGCATAATACAGATAGTCTGTTATACTTTGCTTTTTTAAAACTTTTTTTTAACTATTGCATAGGATTCCACTCAATGAATATACCATAGCTAATTCGAGCATTCTTGTCCATGAGGGCATTTGTATTGTTTCCAGTAATCTGCAATTCTAATTGGAGTTACAGTGAATGAATAACCTTCTAGAGGTGTTTTCATAGTGTTGAAGGTGTAGTTACAGGGGAGAATCCTAAAAGTTCAGATGCTGGTCAAAAGGTAGCAGCATACATAATACCACTAAGTATTGTCAAATTTCCATTCAGAAGGATTGTTCCAGCTTCCATTCCTGCTAGAAATGTTTGAGAGCATCCATTTCTTCATAGTCTCATCAATGAGATGTGTCATTATACTTTTTAACATTCACTAACCTGATAGTTGAAAAGTAACATCTCAGTATTATTTTTATTGGCATGTGTCTAATTATGAGTGAATGTGAGGGGTTTTTTCCTGATGCTCAAGTACCATTTTTCATCTTTTCTTGCAAGTCTGAATTTGTTAGTCCACATCATTTCCCATTTTTCTTTCGGAGTTCTGGTCTTTTGTTTCTCAGCCTTTCAGAATTCTTTACATGTTAAGGATATACTAAGCCCTCTGTTTGTGGCATATGTTTCAAATATTTACTACCAGTTTATCAGTTGTCTTTGCTTTGCTTATGGTGTTTTATCCCACGAACTCTGTGTGTGTGTGCATTCATGATAAGAATTATCGATTTTTTGTCTTTTATTGCCTTTAGATTTTGAATCATAAGTAGATAAGCCTTTCCTCACATGAAGGTGAAAGAGGAAACCATCCATGTTTTCTTTCAGTGTGAGTATGCTAACACATTTTTTACATAAATGTGTTTCTACTAACCAAATTATTGAAGTGATAACTTAAAACAGTCTGTTTATGTTAAAAGGAAAATGAAAAAGTATCCATTTTACCTACTGCTTGATCTTTAATAGTTTCATTCTGTATTTTCTATTTTGTTTGGAAGTCATCATTAAACAATTTAAGACTTGCAGGAATATTTAAGATGAACGTATAGCAAAAGTTTCAAGGAAGTTTCCCCAGATCCTTCACACACACTATGCAACCTATGCAACCTAGGATCCAAATCCAAACAAAATTAAAAAATAATCTAAACCTTGATAGATTTTCCAAATCAAAATGAGCATCTTTTACTGTTCTGGGTATAAAAATGCTACTTGCTTTAATACGTGATATGTGAGAAACAAATTTTTTGTTTTCTATAATTCAGTTCATGCCTACAAGGAGCTCACAACTGAGTAAATAAGTTAAAATATAGATAAATAAAAGGTAAAAATTGGTAAGTGTCAGAATAAAAGGACGGAGAAAGAACGGCAATAAGCAAGAGACTGATCAGAACTAGGTTTGCACCCCACTCTCTTCTGACATTAGACTCAGTGTGCTCGTTAGTAAAAAGAGGGACTAGCATCACCCTTCATATCCAGAGGATTAAACAGTACAATGTATAGGAACGCAGTATAATGCACACCTCAGGTAGTGTCCGGTATACTCAAAAAGCTCCAAATATATTATTTAAATGAGTCAGCTACAGACAATTCCTATTCAGGTTAGGAAAAAAAGACACTATGAAAGGTATGCCATAAATAGCTTATCTGCAAAAATGCACAGACTTGGTACCAAATTCAGTACGGAATATTTTCCTGCTCTGTAATTATAGCAAACTGAGTATGTTTAAACTTTCTCTACAAACTATCTTCCCCATTTATGTGCTTTTTAGCACATAACACCAGAATATTTGCATATCAGAATATTTATTTGCATACCAAACAGAATAAACTAAATAAATCCTTTACATTTAAATGTGCAAAAGATATATTTCTCAGTAAAGCAATTTAGTTTGTATTTCCCTAACTGGAAACATTTCATCTAGTATAACATCTCAATCACAGTGTCTACATTTATGTAAATACACACACATGCACACATGGAATTTGAATTATATGTATATATAAAATAATTTTATAGTATATATAATATATAATTAATGTATATTATAATACAGAATTACAATATGATGCATATATATAATATACCTATATTTATTTATTTCAACATGTTTTAACATATATTTGAGGATGGAAAGATGCCTGGATATCACAAAGGGCAATTAGTTATGTATACTACACAAATTTTTTAACGTAATACTATTTACTGAATTACTACTAGGAGATATGACTAAACAAAAATGAATTAATGTAATATAACTTAAGAATTTTATCTGCATGGTGAAAGCCTGGCAAATTCTAAAATTTATTTTAAATGTCCAATAGTCAACTTTGTAGTTACATTTGGTATTAAAATAAAACAGCAGAATACCTCTGTTATCGGAGGAATGATTTCAAAGTTGTTAATGTCAGGACTGAAATGTAGGCTATGTTGAGATGTACAGTTAGGTTACATTTATATTTGGATAGAAAATGGTGTACTTTCCGTAACTCGGTATATATTTTAGTCTCACACAGCTTTCAGAGAGAAAGTATGTGTCTTGGAATGCCAATTTCAAATATTAAGAGAATGTCTCCTCAAAAATCAGAAAATGAAAACATAAAATAATGTTTAAAAAAAACACAAGGATTTAAATAGTTTAACCCCTTACCACCTTTTCCTCACATGGTATCCCTTCCTTCTTATCCTCTTAATGAATACGTATTCACCTGTTCATTTAGTATTTATCTATTAGTGATAAAACATAGGCTAAGAGTCATGTTAAACTTTGGGAATATAAAGATGAATACTACTCAACATCTACTCTCAAGAAACTCACAACCGAGTGGGGTGACTTCTTGCCGTTATTCCTCATATAGCCCCATGTCAGCTTTTTAAGATGATACCCAGTCACTTTCAGGAATGTGGTCCTTCCCCTCTGCCAATTACAGCAGGTGATAAACAATTCCTCTGGCCCAGTGAGTATCACAAGCAGCAGCCTGGGCTCATACAAGGCAGTGGGTGATGAGGGTACATAACACCTCTGGAAAAGACCACTGGTTTTTCATGAATGTGTTTTCAAATTAAATAAGTAAACAACTGCCTAGCTAGAGATACTTCCCAGCTTCCCTTGCATCTAGGTGTGACCACATGACAGATTTGTGGCCAGTGGAAGCTAGACAGAACCGATGTATGCGACTGCTCTTAGAAAAAAACAGATATATGCTCATCTGATCCTTCTTCTTCCCATTACGTGAAGTATAAATATAACGGCGAGAGCTACAGCAGCCATCTCGGACCATCACTCGAAAGTTGCGTATTGAGAAGAACACAACAATAAGACTGAATGAGCCTGAGTTCCTGGCTGGCTGTGTGAGAAGTGACACTCTAGCCCTGGTCTACCCTTGGCGTGCCATGTAAAAATAAAACACCCATGTGAATACACACACACACGCACCAAAAACTTTTCTTATTTAAGCTACATTATGAGGGGTGGGGAGAATTACTTGTCACAGCAACTTTGGACTGTAACTAACACCCAGCCTCACTTCATGGGACATCTAAGAGCATCCCTGTGACTGGCCTATTCAGGATTTGAGTCTACTCTACCCCTACTCCCTGTTTTGCTTAGACAAATCTGTTGCCATGACTTAACTTAGATTCCTGATACTCTGTCTCAATAGCTAGATCATCCTTGGACCATACTGGCTGGAAGCACTCAGCAATGATTGAGCCTAAATATGGCTGTGAAGCTCTGACATCCCTCATCAAGGGAAGCAGTTTGTCTCATTTTCTAGGTTCTTAAGTTGCCACATATTTGCCCCAGTTATCCTTCCACTGAAGCTCTTTCCTGAGAACACACATTCAAATTATGACCCCAGAAGAGAACTGCCACATTCAAACAAGTGAGATAGACTCTTGGCAGTCTCATGTACAATATTTGTAGTTTCATCATTTGATTTTCAACTCTTCCCAGCAACTTAAGGGGCCTTGACATTTAAAGATCTATAATTTCCATGTTGACTTAGTCACTGTCATTTTGGAATCATGCATTCTAAGACAGAGGGGATAAAAAGAGGCAAGGGAGGTGGGAGGAGGTAGAGAGAGGGTGGGTAAAGGCAGGGGGATGGAGGGAGGAGACAGAAGACAGGAAGGAAAAGAAAAGTAAGTAAGGAAAATAGACCAAGGAGGGAAGGAGGGGTGATGAGACAGAAGAGAGGACAGAGAAGGGGTGGGAGGAGAGCTCTCACTTCAGGGCTCTTTGTAGCTTTGAGGTCTAGAAAAATAAATCTAAAGAGAAACAGAAGATGTGTTAAGATGACAGGTTAACAGCTAAATAAACCTGCACTTCTGCAGTCATAGCCAGAAGAGGGAATTAACTCAAATGTTCCACAAATCCCTACCTTTCCAAAGAAACCCAAAGCAATTTTAAGAAACATGTGGTATACCTTCCACATTTCAGAAAAGACCTTCTCCCAGTACCTGGTCTGAGAAAATTAAAAAGAAGTGACTCCGAGCTAATTCCTCAGTAACTGAGAGCGCCCAATTTTCTCTGAAAGCAAAGTTTTCTCTATCTATTTCTATAAAAGGAATGCTTTATTGATCCAAATATTGGAAAACAAGAGTTCTCCTGCCACATGGGGGGAATAGAGCAGTTTACACCTCTATCATTCTGGTTAGCCAATTAACCTTAAATCTAGAAAGAAATGTTTTTCCCCTTGTTAAAGAAAAATCAAATTCAGAAAGGAAGAATATTAAAAGGAAAGTGGGTCTGAGAAATCAAACTCATGGAAATCAAAAACAGAATCCTAAAAAGATGATTTAGAATTTGACTATTCCTCTGAAACCCCACTACACTGTTGGTGGGAATGTAAATAGGTACAGCCCTTGTGGAAAACAGTATGGCAATTCCTCAAAAAATTAAAAATAGAACTACCATAATGATCCAGCAATTCCACTCCTGGGTATATATCTGAGAAAAATGAAAACACTAATTTGAAAAGATACACACACCCCAGTGTTCATAGTAGCATTAATTACAATAGCCAAGATACGGAAGACACCTAAGTGTCCATCAACAGATGAATGAATAAAGATGTGGTGTACACACACACACACACACACACACACACACACACACACACACAAAATGGAATACTATTCAGCCAAAAAAAAGAACAAAACATTGCCACTTGCAGCAACATTCATGGAGTTGGAGGGTATTATGCTAAGTGAAGTAAGTCAGAGAAAGACAAAAATGGTATGATACCACTTATATGTGGAATCTATAAAATGTAACATACTAGTGAATGTAACAAAAAAGAAGCAGACTCACAGATATGGAGAACAAACTAGTGGTTACTCACGGGGAGAGGGGAAGGAGAAAGGGGCAAAATAGGGGGAGGATATTAAGAGCTACAAACTACAAGGATATATTGTACAATACAGGGAATATAGCCAATATTTTATAAAACTATAAATGGAATATAAACTTAAAAATGTGAATCACTATATTGCATACCTGTAACATATAATACTGTACAGCTACTTTACTTCAGTTATTAAAAAAAATTTTTTTAAATCAATCCCTTTGAAATAATAGGAATTCTTTATCTCCAAAGAGTAATTCAATCAAATATTTACTTTAAGCAAGTTACCAACTTAATGTTGAGAGTAGTCTAGGTCTGTTGACCTCCTAAGAGCTAGCTAAAAGACTGCCTTACTTTGGTTTGACAAGATTTTTCAAAAAAATTATTGCTACTTTTACATGGGTCTAGGAATCGGTGGAAATTTTCAACAGAAATTTATTATATATCAACTGAAAAGTCAAAGCATATAATAGTTTTACTAATTTCTTACAGGGTTTGAGTTGGAAAATTAAAATACAAGTAGACAAAACACACACTATTAAATGATATTTGGAGGAAATTTTAAAATTTTTACCAAATGCTGAGACATCTTCTGACACTGGAAAAACATGGAATTATAGCAAAAGTCAATATAAAATATGATAGACTATAAAAATACTAAAACTAAGAATCACTTAAGCCTTAGTTATTGTCAACCAAGCACAAGCTTTTAAAATGGAGTTAATGAAAAAAATCATGAATCACAAATTATTTTTGTGCAGGGATATCATTTAATAGCTCCATCCACAAAACCAAGCCCGCAACTTACTTGAGAGTGTAATTCATAATAAATCTAAACTTTAAAATGCAGAGTTTTTTTAAACCCAGGTTGAACTTCAAAATATTTTGCTAGTACTTAAAATATTTTATGTTCCTGTCCTAAACTGTGAACAAACTTTGGTTACTGACTTTGTTAAAAATATACACCTCTGTTTGCTCCAAAATCTACAACACGACTCACTGTTGCTTTTGCAGACAGCTGGCTTGCATCTTTTCTCTGTGTCTTGCCACCAGAGCTCAGCACCCAGAATGGCTCCACACGTGCTACATCAAATTTTATTATTATCACAATATAGGAAGGATACAATATAAGTGTGAGATCTGAAATTAGACGTAAAATGAACTTTCATCTAAATCTACTACCTGAACCCAACACAGACTATCTGTTGGAAAATAAAAGGTGATTTGTATTAAGCAAGGCTCCCAGAGAGAGCCTTCATTACAAATGCGTCTTTGAAGAGACATGCATTCACTGTACTCAGTCCAGTTCTTCCAGCCTGGGCCAAGATGTGTTGGGGTCAAGTACAGAATATAGTACACTGAGTTCTTCTTTTAAGAGTGATAGGGGAGGACCAAGTTGGATATGAAGAATGAAAATTAACATACTCTCTCCAAAATGTTGTTAGCTGACGGCAAAAATTGAACCTCTAGCTTGATGCAGTCAAAGTAATGCAAACCACATACCCTTCTCCATAATCCATGCTCCTTATCTGAAGAAAGGCTTGAAGTGGGGGGACTCTAAGACTTGACAGGGGGAAGGTGTGACACTTCCCATTGAAATTCATTCCCCTCTAGACAGATCCACTGAACAGCACAGCAGTTTCACAGAAGAATGAACTTCAGGAAATAACCAAAGATGTTTTCTAGTTTAATCCCGAGCTCAATTAAATACTCACAGAAATCCTATCATTTTTAAATTGCACCCTTTGCCTTTTTTTTTAGGCCTGCTAAAACAATCTAAAAGTGATACATCTCTAGTATTTCTAATTAAAACTAAAACCTATTGATAAAATATACAAACAACCCTCTCTGGAAAGACCTGTCATGTCATTTGTTTTCCTAATTATGAAAACACAGCCTGTGTCCCAGCCAAGCTCCCTGCTGAATCAGACCATGAAATGAGCATCTTACTTGCAATGTTGGTTTTACATCTGGTTGTTGTCAACCTCACAGGCCCAGCTGCTGATCATGAGGTGGATTCGACTGATCAGTTACTGGGCACATAATGACAGTCAGGGGTCAGCTGCGAACATCACAATCAACCAGGGACAAAATGAGAAGCCCGTTCACAAAATGGCAATTAGATAAGGGGGCATTGAGCTAGTGACCCCAGACCACCTTCGATATCACAACCCGAATCCACATCACTCACGTAAAACAATTAGGAAGACCAGTCCTTACAGCTGTTACGCAAAACAGCAAACCCAGGACAGAACGGTATAGAAACACCTGGCTTACTGTGAGCCAAACAAATTCTTAGGTGGCAACGTGGAGAAGAGAGAATGTATTATTTATTGAACATACATGCTACAAGGGAGAAAGAGGGCAAAATGATGTCTTAAATGAAATAACAAATCAATAAAAATTCATTCCTTTCTACCTCAAATAAGAATCTCAGAGGATTGTTCCCTGATTCTGTAATAAAACAGGTATATTGTTCTGTGCTAGTACTGTAATAGCTATGCTTCCTGCTATTTGGGGGGAAGGCAAGGGATTCATGGCACTTTTAAATAAGATGATTCATGTAATGTTCCAGTTGGCCATGTAAATATTTTACTCATATTTCAGTTCATACAGCTCCATATTTTAATATTAATTTGTAGTGGACATTAGTCAGATCCTGCCATCCTTTTGCAAATGTCATAATTCTTCAAATATAAAATCCAATTTTAAAAAACCTATATTTAAAGATCATGATCATTTCTAATAAAATACGTCTGAGTGCCTGCATACATTAATTTTTTTAAAATAATCTACCATCTTTGGTTATAAAAAATCACAACCTAGAAGTTTATTTTTGCTAAAGATGCAGACTTTTAGAGATGAACTTTACTATGAAGACAATACTTTGAGGGCCTTTACCCAAAAATGCATGGGTCCCTTCACAGGAATTTTACTTTTTTTTTTTTAAGGAATATCAAATGTTTTCAAGAGGAGGATATAGCTCAGTGGTAGAGTGTGTGCTTAGCATGCACGAGGTCCTGGGTTCAATCCCCAGTACATCTGTAAATGAATGAAAAAAAAAAAGCCTAATTACTTTCTCCCCCCAAAAAATTAAATAAATTTTTTTAAAAATGTTTTAATCTCAGATGACCTTATACGTCACATCAGGTACATCAACAGTTCATTTACCCCAAAAACTAACACCCAAAAGAATGAGCTCCCTGCACTCACACATGCTTTTTCCTCCTATGTAAACAACTACATTTCCTTTAGATAGCCTTCTTAAAAACCTCACACGTTTCTATTATACTCCAGCACATGCTTTTAATTTACTTCACTTATATTTTTAAAAACCACAAATACAAAACTTAAATATTTTCACAAATACTAACTCAGATCATCTTCATAACAACCCTAAAAGGTAGATGATATTATTATTCCCAGTTTAGCAGATGAGGACATTGAGACACAGAGCCTAGTATTTTTCCAAGGTCACATAGCTATTAAGTGGCACAGTGGAGATAAGAATCCAAGAATCTGACTACACAAAAAAACAATTTGGAGACTTCTACCAATCAGGCATAATATTGCTGAGGTGAAACCACTTTACATATTTTTTTCAAAAATCTTAATTTAGAGCAATAAAATGACTCTAAAATGCACTTGAAGGTTAAATACATATGAATAGTAATTTCAGGAGAAAAGTAATGCTTTTTCCCTACCAGTTGCTTCTAAGACACAAGAATTTAATATACAAAGATTCAATTCAAATGAGCACTGAGAAGAAATACCCTATAAGTGGTATACAGGGGCAGCAGGCTAGAATTCAACCTGGGAAAATAATTTAAGATACATGTGAATGTTTAATAAACATTTTGTTTTAATATATTAAAACACATTAACTACAACTAAAGACATGACATTCCGGTGCTGTGTATTCTAGATTCTGCCAAACCAAAGGAAAAGAAAAATCACACACCTGAAAAAAGTTTTACCACCAAAAACACAGTAAAGATTAGATACTATCAGCTTTATATCCTCAAAACATTTTTTAAAAAATAACCACTGGTTTCATCAACTGTTTGGTAGAGATTTCTAGTGCTCACTCATATCTGGGTCTCCTCTTCTCCCAGGTACATATAGTTTGATGAGCTAACTGACTGCTTCTGGCCAAGAAGACAGAAAAATTAAATCACAGTGCTGAGACTGAAAATGTGGCATATCCCAGATGGTGCTGGGAAATAACTGTGAGGCTCCAGCAGGTTGAGTGACCGTGTGGATCAGAGCAGACCATCACCTTAATTTGAATATGCAGCATGAGGAGAAATATACCTCTTTCACTGAGCTAGAGATTTCAGGGTTGGTTACTTATTCCTGTAGCATAGACTATTCCATCCTGCTTAGTACAAATGCTAACATAATAAAACAATATTCTAAGGGGGTTGTACAAAGAATGATAGGTCATTTATAAAGCCATGGTAGAATTCAAAAGAACAGTAAGTAATGAACAATGTAAAAATCAAATCACAAATTATTGGTGAAATTTGACAGTCCTTTCCAAAAATGGAAAGGAAAAAAATACAAAAGTTGACTCCAACAGAGTTAATAATAAAACTAAAGAAACTGATTTTCAGCACATGAATGGCAGGTATTTGCTGGATGAAGAGACTGAGACAAATAGAACAAATAAAATAATGCAACATAATACTCAAACATTAGAGCTAAATAATGACCTGCATGATCAGTTGAAAAGACTCAGCACATACAAGCCAAAATTAATAAAAATAGAATAATAGAGCTGAGATGGACTAAAGAATCATTCCAATAAAGATATACGGAAAGAAAGAGAGAGAAAAATCAGGCCAAGTCACCTGCTCTGAAATAATACATTACAAAAGATAAGAAATAAATAAAAAGGGTACCAAGTATGACCTTGGAGCTCAAAATTTTAAACACTGAGTCAACCTGTATCTATAACGCAAATTTGCCTAAAAATGAAAATATTCATACAAGTTGTAGGAAAGCAAGATTTTTGTTTTTTTCCTCTTACTTATTTTGTCAAAATCTTTAAAGACTATAAACTACAGTGCAATCCCAGGTACTTTATAATAACATGAACAAAAAAGAAATCGTTTAAGGAAAAAAGATTGCAAAACTTTAGAGAATATAAAAAGATTGAGTGTTTGACTAAATCAGACATGGTTTGCTTATAAGAGCTTGTGTATGTAAGACTGTCAGTTCTGTCAACGTTCAAGCTCAATTAAGAGAACTGAAGAAATTATCACACATTTCGTTTTCTTCATATTGTTTTCTTGATGCTACACTAACATCTTCTTGCAGCTGCCTAGGAATTTTAAGATCACCATCAGTAAGGAAGAAACACTTGGATGGGACGAGTCTGATTGGTTTGGATTTATTGATACAGACTTGACTATATTTCAGAAAGCTCTACCTGTTGCAGTAATGAGAAAATAATTACTGTGCAAAAACTCTTAACAACAAATAATCTCACTTATTGGGGCTCTGCGTACAGCTGACACATAACAAAAATTACAAATGTAGTAATTTCCTGGTAGTTTCTTTATATATTAATGATGAGAATAAGAATAATTTCCCTCACATCTAACCTTCTAGGTCTGGAGTATGCGTTTGAGCTTTACATAATGTTTATCCTTTCCAGCATTCATATTTACATTTTATGTTACAGACATTTTAATTGGTCAAAAAAAGATACCTTAATAAGATACAGAAGGAATAGAAGCTAAGGAACTTCCAAGCACTTAATAATAAAGATAATGAGGATGAGTCAAAAACAAAGAGACATGAAAATATAAGTAAAGCCTTTACATAATTCAAAACTCATGTAGCTATATGGTTAATATATGTTTAAATGCCAAATTAAAAAGTTAAAAAAATTTTAATGGCAAAAATCAAGAGGGCTTCAAGGAAAAGTTGAAAAGATGTGCACAAATGTATGTTTATATTTAAATATATTAGTAGTATTGACAAAAAACTTAAAATGTGAAACTTAAGAACAAAAGAGTTGATCACATCGTATGTAGCATTTTGCTAGGCTCAAGCACGTTTAGTTTCATGTCCTAGAGAGACTGTTGGGTTGCAAAGGGTGTATAAGCATCACTCAGTTTATGGCCATCACAGTAACTGGCACCACCAGCTGGACAGTTTTCCAGGTCAGACACTGATGTAGTAATCCTTCAAGTCCCTTTCTTCTTAAACGACTGCATTCACTTAAACACAAGACCCCACTGAGTCAACCTCTTAACTTCCTCTGTTGCCTCAACCTGACCTTCAGTCTCCATTTCTCACTTGGATCACTAAGAACTTCCCAAACTGTTTACCTTACCCTTCTGAAATCCACTACTCACACAGAGAGTCATCCCTTGAAAGAACAGATTCCATAACTGCAGTTCCTTTTGTAAATGGCATTCACTGGCTCCCTATTTGCTCCAAGATGAGGTTCCTGCTCTGCAGTGTAACTTACCAAGGCACTTAAGAACCTGGCACCAGGTATCTCTCCACCCACATCACTGACTACTCTGCACCCTACCTAGCCCTAGCCCCCTCTGCTCCAAACACTGAAGTGATAAATGCCAGGTTCCCGCAACTAAACCATGCCATTCCTTGTCTTTTCTGGAACCTCTCTTTCCTACCTGTTTAACCTAATTTCTTCTCAAAGATCAAGTTTAAATATGACTTCCTCCAGGTGCCTGATGCCGCCCTCTCAACCCAGGTTAGAGGTCCCTCCTAATCCAGCCCCCATGGCACCTGGTGCCTCTTCCTGCCACAGCGCTTACCCCACTACACTTGGTATGGACTGAATGTTTGTGTCCCCAGCCCCCAAATCCATATTTTGAAGCCCTGACTTCCAGTGTGGTTGGTATTAGGAGGTGGGGCCTTTGGCAGATAATTAGGTTTAGATGAGGTCGTGCAGGTAGAGTCCCCACTATGGAATTAATGCCCTTATAAACAGATGAAAAGCCTAGAGATTTCTACCCGTCTCTCTCTCTCCCCACCATCTCCATGCACCAAGGAAAGGCAATGCATGTATGTAAAGGACGTAATGAGGAAGAGGATTTTCACCAAGAACCTGATCATGCTGACAACCTGATTACAGACTTCCAGCCTCCAGAACAATCAGCTATTTAAGCTACCTTGTCTATAATATTTATTACAGCACCTTGAACCAAGACAATATGGTACTCACCTGCGTACATGTCTGAATCCATAGGTGAAATTACACTCCATGGACACAGAGACTTACCTGTCCAGGCTCAGTACTATACTCTTAGCACTGACATGGTCTCTAACATAGCAGTATATAATTAATAATAAGACTTATTGAAAACAGCAAGCTGATGTGACATAAATGTGATACATTAGTTAAATTTCCTAATAGAACTTTCATTAAATAATAATATAAAAACTTGCTCTCTGGTGCTTTCTTACATATTAAAAACACTTTAAAGTTTGGAGTTCACCCAGTGTTATCCTAAAATAAGATTACTGAGCATAATGTTTGGAATAAATAAGAAAAATGGTAACAGAAAGGGTTTATAGAAGAGTGATAACTATTTGCATAATTTCAATCAAAAATTAAATTCAAGATAGTTCCTCATTTTCTTCATCAAGGCATCATAGGAGTTCAACTTCCACCACATTTATTCCACCTTTGCCCACTGAGTGATAGTCAAGGAGATCATAAACTTGACTTCAGTTCCAAGGATAAGAATTAGTCCACGTCAATCACGGCGATTCTATTTCCTCTGTCAGCGATTATTTTAGAGATGGACCTGTGACCCAATTCTGGCCAGCAAGCTGGGAAGCTTCAGGGCAGGTTAAGAGAGTCATAGAAGTGACTGCTGAATATGGACGAGGAACGTGCAGTTCCAAAGGCCACTGTGAGCATCGAGCTTTCGCGTGAGAAGTGAGAACAGTGACTTGTCTCAGGAGAAGTGAGCTCAGGAACCAAGAAGGTCAGAACTGAGTCCTAACTGGACTGACCTGGAACCCGCTTCACCACTGGATTTCCTCCTAGAGGAGGCAGTAAAATTGCTTATTAACACAGCGTGTGGTTGTTCGTTGTTGTTGTTGTTGTTACCTGTAGCCTTTCTGATAGTCGCTTAGTCTCCCTGGTCCACAGTGTCCTCACCTGTTAAACAAGTCCTTGAACTGGACGAGCTCTAAGTTGCTATTTTCTCAGTGTGGTCCAATAAACTGCATGTACCAGAATTACCTGGGACACACTTTAAAAACACAAACTTAGTAGGCCTCCTGTCAGACTTACTAAACCAGACTCTTCAGAGATGGGTAAGAACCTCCATTTTAAACCAGCATCCCCAGGTATACAAGAAAATTTGAGATTTGACCGGATCCATACTGAGATGTCTAAGCACTTTTAACAGTCCTAGGAGCTTCTGACTTCTGCAGCAAAATCATGTCTCTTAAAAAGCTTACTAAGGATGTATGAACACACATGCAAAAGCAATTGACATTTTAAAGAAATGATAAACAGAGTAATTCTGATGAAGCAACAATCAAGCTTACAAAAGCACCTTGTGAAATTATGGTTACGAGGTTGTCAACTTGAAAATGTGAAACTGGCACTCTCATTTTGCCTAACAGCTATGACAAGAGAGCACTTTATCCTTGTCACTATTTTTCCTTGTCACTATCAGGATGGACATCAGACTACGGTTACTCTGGCACTAAAAGCAAAATAGGAAGACTCACCATACCTAACTCTGTTTTGTGCTTTTCACGTCTTCTTAAATAAACAAACATAATATGCTTATAGAAAAGATGCATCAAGTCCTTAATATGTACTGAAATTCTGCTGTGTGTCTGAAGTATAAGGTGATACAGAAAAGCAAATTGAGAGTGGCATATCAGTGGAACTTTTTATTTTAACACGACTTTTTTTTATGGCTATCATCATTTCTTTCATACAATTAAAAAGCAAGACCTACACACTGAGGACTGGTCTTCGACTAAGCTGCGGTTCCTGATCTGCAGTATTCATACTCGCCTCCTTTTCAGCAGGTTACGTAATATAATCAAGGCTAGTGTCATCTCTGGCAATGAGAGAAGGACAGAGAGACGTGAAAAGAAAACCAAAAACCCTAACAGTCTCATTTTGTATGTAACATGTGGGAAAAGTTACTTGCTGTCAAACCCAGCATTTGAAGATCCTTGGAAGTTTCATCCTTATTTCCCATTCTCCCTCCTAGCTATCCCAACATACAAAAAACAAACAAGCAAACAAAACAGAAGAAAAGAGTTGGAAACAAACGCTCACTGTATTATACTAGAAAGTCATAACCATTTTTTTTAATACTCTCAAAATGTCAGACTCAGCGGATTTAATGTGCTTTTTGATTTAACACTATGATTGAACTCTACTGAACTTTTTGGAACCTGCTTAGACAATCCCTATGAGACACAAGAAGAGAATTCACCTACATATTTTTTTGAGAAAAACAAAATTGAGTTCCATGGTATGTTCTAGAGAAAAGCTTATGACATGCATTATTAGCCAAAATAAACTATTTTTAAATTTCACAACCCATGCAATTTTTTACTCTACGGAATTTATTCATGAGAATGTCTATATTCATAAAACTGTGATAGTGCCTGGGTTTCTGAATAAAAGCAGGTTCCTTGGTCCTTCTGTTGACCATTATTCAGTTTTTCTTCAGAAACTTTCAAAGCACAGAAGAAACAGGATTCCCTTCAAGCATAATTTATTGGCACTTAAAGTAAAAACATACATAACAGGACTATCACTTGAGTAATTCAGACATTTGTTTAAGAAACACCTTTCAAATTGAATTTTATATGTAACTTGACCTCAACAACTGTCTACCCCAATTGGTGTAGTAGACACTCGAAGCTTGTGATGGACTGATTCTAGTATCTTATAAAAGCTGTAGAAAGTCTATCCAATTTCAATAGTTTATTCATACCACTATTGGGAGAATATGTTTCATGAATATTTTCACATTTCTGCATGGTCAGGACGTTCTGAGTAAAAAATTACTGGCAACCTGAGTTAAAAGATGATTGAATGGTAACCATACTTTGGAAGTTAGAAAGAGTAAATTTTTCCAAAGAGATTTAAGAGCTTATCTCCCTCAGAAGCATTTGCTTACATTTTTAGGGTAATAAAAATCTCGGAACCCTTCCTTCCCCTCCCCAGACAGGATTTATGTCTCCATGATGGAAGAGGGGAAAACATGCCTGCTGCCTTATAGAAGCTCTGAGTTTCATAATCTGGGGCTTTTTCTCCTTTGGTGCAGTCCCTGCATGCACAGATGTGTTGGTCCGTACTGCACTGTCCGATGGGGAAGTGGAGCATGGGGAATTCGTGCTGCTAAGATGCTTAGTGAGTAAATAGTCTGTTCTCTGATCCAGAGGTCTCATGCTTTTTAGTGTTTATACACACACATTACAATGGCAGGTGAGCTTTCTGCTTAAAACAAAAACAAGCTTCTTGTACTTTTTAAATTGAATAATAGTTTCTGTACAATATTATATGTTATAGGTGTACAATATAGTGATTTATAATTTTTAAAATTCATATTCCATTTATAGTTATTATAAAACACTGGCTATATTCCCCATTTGTACAATACATCCTGGTAGCTAATTTTATACATAATAGTTTGTACCTCTTAATCACCTACCCCTATATTGCCCCTCTTCCCTTCCCTCTCTCCACAGGTAACCACTAGTTTGTTCCCTATATCCATGAATCTGCTTCTTTTTTGTTATATCCACTAGTTTGTTTTCTTTTTTAGATTCCACATTTAAGTGATATCATACACTGTCTTTCTCTGACTTGGAAAATAATACCCTCCAAGTCCATCCATGTTGTTGCAAATGTCAAAATTTCATCCCTTTTTATGGCTGAGTAGTATTCCATTGTATTTGTGTGTGTGTGTGTGTGTGTGTGTGTATTATATACACACTCCACATGTTCTTTATCCATTCATCTGTTGATGGAAACAGCTTATTTTCATATCTTGACAATTATAAATAATGCTATGAACACTGGGGTGCATGTATCTTTCCAAATTAGTGCTTTCTTTTTTCTTTTTGCAGATATATACCCAGGAGTGGAATTGCTGGGTTCCATTTTTAGTTTTTTGAGGAATCTCCACATTGTTTTCCACAGTGGCTCCGCAATTCACATTCCCAATTACACTGCATGAAGATTCCCTTTTCTCCACTTCCTTGCCAGAACTTGTTATTTGTGTTCTTTTTAATGATAGACATTTTGACTCCGTGGGGAGTGGGGATGGGTTCCAGGAACACGGAGGGAAATCACAGGCAAAGAGGAAGATCCTTCAATGTCAGATTCAACAACTTCCTACCAATGCTTTGCATTTAGACTCGTGATTTTTCCACCTGCCCTATTGTGGTAACCTACCTCGTCAGAGGCTTCCTCCACACTGTTTCTGGAATATCACCCTTAAACACATCTCACATTGATCTGCATCTCCCGTCTTTAAAAACTGTCATAGAAGGCAGTGAAATACTACATTACGAGCAGAAGCTTTGGAATCCGAGTCTGTGTAGCTCCAAATCCAGCTGTGAAGGTCATGTGCTATATGACTTTGGTTAAGTTACTTAGCCTCTTAAGTTTCCTTGTCTACCAAAGAGGAATAAAAATATACATGTAAATAACAAACAATTCATTGTCCACGATTAGCCCTCAATAAATAATGGCTATTACAATCACTGTTAACACAGCTCCTCAATACACTGTATGAATGACATAAAACTTCCCATTGGAGAGCATTATAATCCTGCTCCAAACCTTCTCATTTCAGCAACTCATCACCCTCAAGGCATGCTCTTCTTTCACAGCTCCAGGGCTTTACCACTGCTCTTTCTCCGGCCTACAGGCATTTCTCTTTCCCCACCAAGGAAGTGACTGCTCATTCTTTGCCCGGTTCTTCCTTTGTCTGCATTTGGCATTCAGTGGCTCCATCCTCTGGGCTCCAGCCCCACATCTCTACCTAAGTTCTCTGTGCGCTGACTGTAATCACCACTATTTACTTAGGCATCTGTCTCCCAAGCTAGATGGTGTGTTATCCAAAACAGAATCAGTGTGGACTTTTTCATGTCTATCCATATCTACTATTTTAAAAATAAGGACACTATTTACTGATCAGATATTGATAACAGAAAATATTCCTAGAGAAATAAACTGCATAGCTACTTTTACTTTTTGGCCACTATTATATGACGTAAAATTTGTCTAGCTCAAAATTTGCACACCTAAAATTTTCATAACAAAGATTTGATTCAGGTATCATTTTTATTGTTTACCTGTAAAATATCTAATTCTATCCCAGTTTATAGAGAAAATTTCCCTAGCATACCTCTTTTATTTTTTTAAGTTTATTTATTTGGGGAGAGGTAATTAGGTTTATTTATTTATTTAAGGGGGAGGTACAAGGGATTGAACCTAGGACCTCACACATGCCAAACATGCACTCTACCACTTGACCTAAACCCACCCCCCTCAGCATACCCCTTTTAGAAAAAAGACAAAGTCTAAATATCATGTCACACCATTTCAGTGTGGCTATATGTATTATTTTTAGAACTTCTTTTACTGTGATAAAAAATAACATTTATCATCTTAATCTAAGTGTACAGTACAGGATTGTTAACATATTATTGTGCAACAGATATCTAGAACTTTTTCATCTTGCAAAACTGAAACTCTACACCCATTGAACAACCTCCCATTTCTCCCTCTCCCTAAGTCCCTGGTAACCACCTACTTTGTATTTCTATGAGTTTGACTGCTTTGGATATCTTGTCTAAGTAGAATCATACATTATTTGTCCTTCTGTGACTGAATTACTTAATTTAGTCCTCCCTCCAGATTCATTCATGGTTTAGCATGTGAAAGAACTTCTGTCATTTTAAGGCTGAATAATATTCCATTATATGCATATACCACATTTTATTTATCAGTTCATCCACTGATGGACATTTAGATTCCTTCCACCTTTTGGTTACCTTAAATAATGCTGCAATGAACATGGATGTGCAAATATCTCTTTGAGATCCTGTTTTTAATTCCTTTGGATATCCAATAAATCTTGAGTGTATAAATGCCAATTTAGTAATGTTATGTTAAGTAATCAGAAATTTTACAAGATCCATTTTTTAGCTGAAAATATACAAATTTTTGGAACAGATATGTACTGAATCATGGAATAGCAACATTTCTCTTTATATCATGTAGTAAATAGGAAAAGGATGGCATGTTGTGATCAATAATCTAATTTCTAGATAAAGCAAATACAAAGACAAGACTATACCAGCCTCTTCTTTTATTTTTATATTGGATGTTACTGAAAATAAATTTTATGGAAAATAGCTACTTGGACTAGAAACATTTTGTGGCTTATACTAAATACAAGACTAAACCCAGAGTTAATGCCTATCATTCTGAAACTATACCAAAAACTTGCAGAAGGAGGAATACTTCTGAATTCATTCTGTGAGCCCAGCATCACTGTGACACCAAAATAGGTCAAAGGTATCACAAAAAAAGAAAATTATAGGGCAATACCACTAATGAACCATAGATGGAAAAATCCTCAACAAAATATTAGCAAACCAAATCCAGCAGTGCATTAAAAGACTTGTATGCCATAATTAAAGTGGGATTTAGCCCACTGATATAAAGGTTTTACAAAATTCCCAAATCAATCAATGTGATACCACATTAACAAATTGAAGAGTAAAAACCATATGATCATCTCAATAAATGCAGCAAAACCTGACAAAATTCAGCATCCATTTATGATAAAAACTCTCCAGAAAGTGAGTATAGAGGAAACATACCTCAATATAATAAGGGCCATATGTGATAGGCCCAAAACTAACATCATACTCAACAGTGAAAAGCTGAAAGATATTCCTCTAAAAATAACATGAAGACAAGGATGCCCACTCTCACCACTTCTATTCAGTGTAGTAATGGAAGTCCTAGCCACAGTAATCAGATAAGAAAAAATAAATAAAAAGGATCCAGATTGGAAAGGAAGAAGTAAAACTGTCACTGTTTACAGACGATATAATACTATAAATAGAAAATTCGAAAGACACCACCAAAAAACCTCTAGAACTCATCAATGAATTCAGTAAAGTTGCAGGATACAAAATTAATACACAGAAATCTATATGCTAACAATGAAATATCAGAAAGAGAAATTAAGGAAACAATCCCATTTACAATTGCATCAAAAAGAATGAAATACCTAGGAATAAACCTACCTAAGGAGATAAAAGACCTGTATTTAGAAAACTATAAGATACTGATGAAATTGAAGATGACACAGATGGAAAAGCATACCATGTTCATGGATTGGAAAAACTAGTATCATTTAAATGATTATACTATTCAAGGCAATCTACAGATTCAATGCAATCTCTATCAAAATACCAATGGCTCTTTTTCATGGAACTAGGACAATTAATTTTAAAATTTGTAGGAAACACAAAAGACCCTGGATAGCCAAAAGAATCTTGAAAAAGAACAGAGCTTGAAGTATCACCATCCCTGACTTTAGACTACTACAAAGCTACAACCAAAACAGTGATGCAGTGGCACAAAAACAGACATATAGATAAATGGAACAGAATAGACAGCCCAGAAATAAACACACACACTTAAGGTAAATTAGTCAACAGCAAAGGAAGAAAGAATACAGAAATCTATATGCTAACAATGAAGTATCAGAAAGAGAAATTATGGAGAAAAGATAGTCTCCTCAGTGAGTGGTGCTGGAGAAACTGGACAACTACATGTAAAAAATAAAATAAAATTAGAACATTTCCTACACTATACAAAAAATAAACTCAAATGGGTTAAAGACCTAAATATAAGACCAGAAACCAGAAAACTTTTAGGAGAAAATATAGGGAGAACACTCTTTGACATAAATCATAGCAATATAGCAACTTGTGGGGGCTCTGCCTCCCAAAGCAAAGAAAATAAAAGCAAAAATAAACACCTGGGACCTATTTAAACTGAAACACTTTTGCAGGACAAAGGAAACCATCAATAAAATGAAAAAGTAACCTATTGAATGGGAGAAAATATTTAGAAATGATATGACACATAACAGGTTTATATTCAAAACATACAAATAGCTCATACAACTCAACATAAAAAAATTAACAACCTGATTTAAAAATGGGTAGAATACCAGAATAGACATTTTTACAAAGAAGACATAAAGATGGCCAACAGGTACACAAAAAGATGTTCAACACTGTTAATCGTCAAAGAAATACAAACCTAACCACAATGAGATATCACATCATACCTGCCAGAATGGCTATCATCAAAAAGATCACAAACAACAAATGTTAGTGAGGATGTGGGGAAAAGAGATCCCTTGTACACTATTGGTATACAGTAGTTACTGTGAAAAACAGTATGGAGGTTTCTCAAAAAACTAAAAATAGAATTATCTTATGATCCAGCAATGCTACTCCTGGGTATATATCCAAAGAAAATATAAACACTAATTTTAAAGATACATGCACCTCATTGTTCATAGCAGCATTATTTATAATTGCCAAGATATGGAAGCAACCTAAGTGTCCATCAATAGATGAATGGCTAAAGAAGATGTGGTATATTTATATACAGTGGAATATTACTCAGCCACAACAAAGAATGAAATTCTGACATTTCTAACAACATAAATGGACCTGGAGGGTATTACACCTAGCAAAGTAAGTCAGAGAAAGACAAATACTGTGTGATATTACTTACATAAGGAATTTTAAAAAAGAAGACAATCTGTTGAATACGACAAAAAAGCAGACTCGCAGATACAGAAAACAAACTGATTACCAGTGGAAACAGGGAAGAGGGGAGGGACAAGATAGGGGTAGGAGATTAAAAGATACAAAGTACAATGTATAAAATAAATAAGCTACAAGGACATACTATACAGCACAGGTAATATAGCCAATATTTTATAATAACTATAAATGGAATGAAACTTTTACAAATTGTGAATCATTATGTTCTACACCTGAAACTTATATATTATAAATCAACTATACTGCAATTAAAAATGCAAATAAAAAAATAAATTTTAAAAAGATAGTAAATCTTATAACCTCATGTTGAATAAATACATATTAAACTTAAAAATGCAGGTTATTAGCAAAAATCAATCTCCTCCTCCACTTCCTCCTCATTCTTTTAATTCTACTCTATCTCCTTCTGTGTCTGTTTCTCATATGTATATACACTGACATTGAATAATATTAAATATATTTTCTATCCTAACTACCCACTATAGAAACATTCTGTGATATTTTATAGCTATGTCTAGAATCCAAGAAATTATGTAACACATGGATTAACAATTACTTAGAGTGACATTAGTATCCTTCTCAAAATGTTCAGCTATATCTGCAGAAAAACACTCCCTGAACAGTATATCAAGTTTGGAGAGCCTATTGTTAGCTAAACTCACCTTTCACATATTATCATTAGCAAGTGTTAATGTCACAAAGTTAAAGACAGATTTTAAAGACTTGATAATGCCTTTGTCTATGTAAAAAATTGCTAAGTGCCAAAGTATCTAAGAGGTGAGAATCTGTTATGTATGCATTTCATGGCATTTGCTACAAGCTATGGAGTTGTGAAAACTCAACATATATAACAAAATACCACACAGCATGGATGGTAAAATAATACTGAGGTCTTCGTTCTATCATTCTTGCCAGAGAACCTCTGAAGGATCTTATTATGCCTCATTATAAAGATGAATATACAATAATTTTCTTGTATTGGTATAGGTCAGATTATTAGTATAGCCATAGAAAAGAAGTAAATTTTGCATCTTTGGGAACATTGATACTCTTGGTCAATGAAATTATTAAAATCAATAAAATAGACCATAGTCATCTTAAGGAATAGATTATTTGCAAAATCCTTTTTTGTTTGTTGCCAATAGAATCAGACATGTGATTGCATTAAGCAATGAAATTACTCTAGGGTTTCATATATTTTCAAATAAAATTACTTATAAATAACAAGTCATTATATTTAACAACTATATGCATACAAACACACAGTGGCTTTCATGAATATACATGAAAGAGTATACTTAATTTTTCACCTTTACCAAAAAGTTATTGAACAGTACAGATCCATAAAATTCAAAGCTATCAAATTCCATTAGCAGAAACCATGCCTGAAAGCAACTGAGGACATGAAAATAAACCAAAAATGGCCCCTGAACCTGTTCCTTGTCATTTATCTTAACTCATTCTTCCTACTTTGTCACTGAACTCATTTACACTGCTTACCTTAACTCCCTTCCTCGACCACCATATTCCAATTAATGAATACATGTGTCAAAATAATCTACCCAAAGCTAATTCTTTATACCTTTTCCTATGTTGAGAACAGTGTGTGTATTTCTCCCCAAAAAAGGAAAATACGACAGTAAGAAGCAACCACCTACATGAAGAAAATTAATTTTCGGCTTGTAGCTGAATTAAATTTGCAATGGATGTGATGTTAATTACTCCCAAGGAAAAATACAACAGAATTTTACAATTTTATCCTAAAATTCACAATCATCTTTGAACTATTTAAACAGATTAAAAACAGACTGTAACTTTTAATGTTACTTAAATATCTAGAAATAATTTCTATTATTAACAAATATACAGAACACAACAGGACAAAATAAATGCTCCTTGCTATTGTAGCATTACTCTAAGGAGAAGATAAGCCACTAGCTATTAGAGCTTTCAAAACTATTGCATCAATCACCAAATTGAGTGAATAAAGTTATCCTTAATATGGAAAGAAATGGCTGTGTTTCATGCAGTTCAGTATCTCTGTTGAAATGCCTTCCAATTTCAATTCAGAATAGCAATTTTGTCAGCAGAGATGAGAATTAATGCTCTGAGCAAGTGAGTTTCTTGAATAACAAAAATACATCAAATTTTCTTTGCATTCTTTGTCTAGAACACGGGCAGTCATACTCTTGGTGCCCAATAAATGCTCGTTGACTTGAACCACTGCATATTTTTACTAAATGGTCATTTGTACTCCCTTTTGACCATGGTTCCAGAAAAAGAAAGGCCCAGAGCTTCCACACACTGCACCCAGAGCCAGCAGGGGGCTGAAATCACTACCTACCAGGAAACCATATCACTCTTGAAAAACAAGGTCAAAGATTCACTCTTCTCATCAACAAGTAGGTACAGAAACCTAGATCCTGATTACACACTGGTTTTTTCTTTTTCCCCAGTAACAGCTTTATTGACATATAATTCAGATACCATAAAATCCACCCTTTTAGAGCATACAATTCAGGGGTTTTTAGACTATTCATGGAGTTGTGCAATGATCAACACCATATAATTTCAGGACATTTTTGTCACCTCAAAAAGAAACCTCATAGCCATTAACAAACAGCCATTCTCCATTCCCTCATCCCTTCAGTCTCTGGCAACTACTAATCTACTTTCTGTCGCTAGGGATTTGCCTAATCGGAACATTTTACATAAATAATCATACAATATATGACCTTTTGTGACTGGCTTCTTTCACTTAGCATATTTTCAAGGTAGATCTGTACTGTAGTATGTGTCAATACTTCATTCTTTTTTATTGCCAAATAACCTTCCACTTCCACTTTATAAATTATATACATTTATTTACCCATTCATAAACTGATGGACATTTATTTTCACTTCTTGGCTACTATAAATAATGGTACAAACTTTTGTGTACAAGTCTTTGTGTGATTTAGGGCTGCATTTCTCTTGGATATATACTGAGGAGAGGAAATGCTGAGTCACATGGCAACTTGATGCTTAACATTTTGAGGAACTGCTAACAAGTTTTCCAAAGTGACTGCACCATTTCACAATCGCACCAGCAACGTGTAAGATTCTAATGTCTCCACCTCCTCACGACACTTGTTATTGCCTTCTGATTTTAGCCATCCTACTGGGTTCGAAGTGTTATTTTTAACTTGCATTTCTCTGATAACTAATAATGTTTTCAGGTGCTTACTGGACATCTGTATATCCTCTTTAGAGAAGTATATATTCAAATATTTTACCTATTTTTATTTGGGTTGTCCACCACTGAATTGTGAGAGTTCTTTAATAGTATGGACACTAGGTGGGGAGGGTGTAGCTCAGTGGTAGAGTGTGTGCATGAGGTCCTCGGTTCAACCCCCAGTACCACCATTAAAAAATAAATAAACCTAATACCTCTCCCTACAAACACACAAAAATGTAATAAAGTAACAAAAATCCAAAAAAAAAAAAAGGATGGACACTTGTCTCTTCTCAGATACATGAATTTCAAGTATTTTCTCCCATTCTCCCAGATGGTTTCACTTTCTTGATGGTGACCCTTGACACACAACTTTTAATTTTGATGATGTCCAATCTACCTACTTTTTTCCTTTTGTTGCCTGTATTTTTGGCGTCAAATCTAAGAAACCAGTGCCTAACCTATGATCATGAAAATTTACTCCTAGGTTTTCTTTTGAAAGAAAAGCCATAGTTGTGGCTCTTATATTTAGGTCTATAATCCCTTTTGAGTTAATTTTTGTACATGGTAGGAAGTATATCAAATTCATTCTTTTACTTGTGGATATCCAAATATTCCAGCACCATTTGTTGGAAAGAGTCCTCTTTCCACACTGAATTATCTTGGCAGCCTTGTTGAACACCCTGTAGCTTCTTCAAAGTCAAATGTATACCTGTTTACATAGAATAATTGCAAAATTCAGTTACTATCATTAGATATAGGGTTGTAATTCATTTTTATGAGGCTTTTTGTGGTTCTATCCCCAAATCCTCTGTTTAAACTGGTAGCAACCCTTTTTTTTTTCATTTCAAAGATCATGGTTGTTTCAAAATCTAAATTTTATTTTCTAGATGTGTTGTGCTAAACATTATAATACATTGACTTTTCAGGATAATATTATGAAGAAGGTTCTAAAACACTAACATTCATTTAGTTGTAAGTTCTACTATGGTTGTTCACTCTTTTAAAGAAAACTGTGAGCAGATGCTAGACTAATTATGCAAAGCCAGATTGCTTTTAAGACCTTAAATTCACTGAAACAACCAGTACAGAGGACAGCTCTTGCCTTGGAGCTGCCTGATAGACCTTTTCTTTGCTAACATTATCCAACTCCATCTTAGGAAACAACTCTCCTTTCCTATAGGGTATCTTGCTGGAGCAGTAAATCAAGGTGCTTTGTCCTCCCACTACAGGACCCTCAAGGAGTACCTGAAGGTCTCACCATGTGTCTTCTCCCTTTTGCATTCATATACAGGTAAGTGGGAACAACCTGAAATACAGGCTCTTAGAAATTCAAGCAAGATAATCAAGGGAAGATTATGTAATCTCAGTCCATGTATCCCAGGGAGCTGCCAGATGATTAAATGTTCCTACTCCCCAGAGCCATAAGAATATTCCTGGTTCTAGTCTATCTGTAGCCTGGTTTGCAGTATTTCTTTCAATAACAGAAACTACACCATTAACATCAAATAAATTCATTTATTTGCTTAAGGTAATCATAATAATTTATTGCTTAAAAAAAGAAGAACCTTAACTTATGCAGTCAATTCCAAAGATATCAGAGATTTTGATCTTGTTTTCTAATAAGACTTCTCCATGAATAAAAACTGATAAGCTTTCTCAGAGTCTTTAATAGCTGGGTCAACACAAATTACACAATTGCTTGAATTAATGAGCTTGTTTAAGCAGGCGGTTTCTAACATCATTAATGTCATCATAATTTGCCTCCTTGTCCGGGAAACACCAACCCACTAACTTGCATAGAGCTTTGAACATGCTTACATTCCTTAGATGCTTTTGTCTTAAGTTAGCCAAGCTGCTTTCCAACTACTTTTCAAGAGAATATTCATTAATGGCACATACCAGAAACAGGAAAAGAACTGAATTTTTGGCATATGTTTTTAATTTAAAGATAAGAGGAAGTGATGAGTTACAAGATTTTTTTCCTGCTGAAATATTGTGGATAAAGACTCAGTATGTGGGAACTACCCGATTAGCCTGATGGAGTAAATTTCCATGATCTTGGGTTAGGCAATGATTTCTTAAATATGACACTAGAAGAACTAGCAACAATAGGAAAAATAAATCAACTGGACTTTATTAAAAAGTAAAGAAGACGCCTGCAAACAATTCCATCCTCTAGCCATTCAAGTAGCCTCTGCCTTTCTAGTCTTTCTTAATGCCTCAGACAGCAAGAAGCAGAGACAAGTCACCCCCACATGTGGACAATGCCCTGTCCAAACTTCTGACCCATGTATTCCATGAGCATACAAAACAATGGTTGTTTTATATCGCTAAGTTTTGAGGTAATTTTATTTATATAGTAACTGGAACATTCTGATTCCTGTAAGTGGTGTGCTATCATAACAAACCGAAAACATGTGGCAACAGACACCCAGAACAACAGATATGGTCTTATCCCTGACAGTCTATTGAAAAGTACAGACCAGTAAATAATCAACAGCAATAAAGAATTAAAAAGAGCCACAATACGATGAGATGACTGCACAGGGATGCTAGCGTGAACACCTCTGCTTGTCTGGGTTCTCAGGGGAGATCTCCTCTATGCAGTGTCACTTAGATTGAGGGCAGCAAAGTAGGAAGACAGCGTCCAAAAGGAAAATCACGTGTGAAGACTGGGGGTCCTACAGCCATGGAACATTCAAGAACATACATTAAGTTTCTGTATGATGGGAGCCTAGCATGTGAGGAAGAGGTGATTCCGAAGCTGAAGAAAGAGAAGGAAGTCAGGCCCTGTAACACTTTATACAGCATCCTAAGTAGCTTGTTTCTTATCTTAAGGGAAATACCACTGATGTTTGAAGCAGAGAGATGGCATGATTATCCACCACGTCGACTAATGTGGGGAGAATGGATTAAACAGTGGCAGAGACAATGCAGAAAGTCATCCAACAATCTAGAGCAGCCAGAGAGGGGGCTGAATTAAGTACTGGCTATGGAGACAGAGAATCCTGAACAGATTTTAGAATGAGTTAAACAGTAGGAGTTGAGGATGAAGCCCATGTTTTTTTTAATTTCAGCAAGGGATTGAATGATACCACCAGACACTGCGAAAGAAAACCAGAAAGAACAGCTGGTGGGGGAATTTGGTAAATCATAATCAAGTGTTTGCCTCCTTCTAAATATAAGATGAGAAAACTCATATTATCAACATGAAAAATGGATAGATGTCTCATCCATAGGAATATTTCTTCAGGGCTCTTTTGAAATATAGATGCTTAAAGAAGAAATTTAATAAGCATCAAATATTTGTACATTAAATATTAAAACATTTAGGAAATGTCTTTCGCTAGGTGGGAAAGGGATCCAGCCCCCCTCCCCCAAATCAATGGTTGCCATTTTCAGTTTTAACATTCAAGACATAAATACTCCCATTAGAAGGAAGAAATGATCCTTTAAACAACTACCTCTTCAAAAAGAAAAGATGGCCAGATTCAGCTAGGAAATGGGAAATCAATGAGAATCTTCATGCTGGGGTGTTTGAAATTACTTAACAAGCCATCACGTGGCCACTGAGCCAAATGACCTCTCCTATCACCCCACATCACTCCTGCACTGAGAGGCCAGATCAGCTATACTCATCGACTAAAAATAAACCCTTCCTTCCTTACCACAATTCGTGTCTTAACTCAGCTGGGTCAAACAACACAATATTTACGGTGAATGGCAGAATACTTTCAGATCTAATTATAATTTCCACAAGTTTCTGAACATGTTGTGTTTTCAAAATGAATTTCAACACAATTGGATGACTCATACATCAATATGAATCGAGGGCACTGGGGATAACAAACGTCTGTATTGTTGCACATGCAGATGATAAACTGGCAGGATCAGAGTTTATTTTGCTACTGAATAATGCTAACGAGGCCAAGGGCAAGAGCTTGGTCCTTTTAAGGGGAATTCAAAATTGCTTTCTTTAGCCTTGCACTCCCCAAACAGGCTTATGTGTTCATAAAACACATAAAAATGATCACAAGGGTACCCTTGTATCAAGGCTGTATTATGAAAAAGCCATTGACACTTCCAGAAAATCAAGTTAACGTTTATGCATGGGTGGCTGGGTAGCAGGGGCTCTCACGTTGGCCCGCACACTGTTCAGTCAGCACCACACAAAAATAGTGTTCTAAAGCCCTGGCGTTTTTCACAGTCTTACTAGTCAAGCATTTACTTTAATATGTTTCCTGCCATACTTCATTATTCACTCCCAATTCTGCATATGTGTGATTTTCCGATTAGTTTTTGCACTTGGAGCTTCACCTTGTACCTGACAATGAGTCGTATTTCTGCAGCTACATCACTCTGCCTCCTTAAAGGATGCAGGCAAGATTCAGACCCTCCCTCTCACCACTTAGCCTCCAGCCACCATGACTCTGTACTCTGTATAATCCAGCCTAACACATGGGCCACTCTATCTTGGTTCAGGTCTTCACCACACCTCCCCTTCCAGCTCCTCAAGCAAAGCCACCCAAGACCTCTCTCTAAACTTTAGAGATGAACTGCCAATGGCCTATATTGCCATTTGAGTATCTTCCAGGCATCTTAAACTGAAAACCACATTTGGACCCTCGCTTCCATCTTCCCACCCATCTATCAATTCCCTCCTCCAGATGGTGGCTTACACCCGAAATATGAGACATTCTTGGGCCTCTCCTTTCCCTCACCACACATCCAGGCCTGTCTTATCAATTCTCTCTGAAACCCGGTAAAAATATTCTTAACTATTCTCCACTTACTTGACTGAAAATATCAGATTGACTGATAGTTTCCATTTCTTCTATCAAAAGACACTGACTTGCGACTGTGGCACACTGAATGCTTGCAGCCAATACAAGGTTTATCTCTAGCATTCTCCCTGCATTTTTATTCCCTCCAATCAAATGACATCTGTGCCAGAAGTCAGTTGTAGTTTTTTCCAAACTTGCTTATACCAGTATGCACTTATTACAGAAATTATATATTTCAATAAAATATCATATAAACCAATGAAATTTGAATTTTATAAAGTTTGGCTCTACAAAAACAAGGCAGAATGTTTTGGAAAACTCTAAGAAAAATCGCTATATGAATTGCTTTTAAATCACCTACTAAGCAAAATTGGAAACAAAATTTAAAAACGAGTAAGTTGTGTGCTCTTATTCTCATTCCTGCTCCATGAAGACATTTACAGATGTTTTTAAATTCTTGCACCACTTTAAAGGAAATGAAACTGGCAATCCTGGAAGATATAACCATGGGTCTGGTTCACACAAAAGCAAACCAAACAAAATCAGTTCAGAACTCCAATTCACAGATTCACATTCAACAAATGGTCCCAAGCTGAATTAGAAGATTCACAATGAGTGTTTATATTCTTTAAGTTAAAATAAAGTACAAAACCTGTGCATATATTATTTAGTATTTGTTTTTAACCAGCTTTGTCAATTAACTAACCAACTAGTGCAACTTCTACTGGATAATTCAAATAACAATAGTAGCTAACATTTACTGGCGTGAACCCTGTACCAGTTATCCTCATTTTAGAGATAATGAAACTAAGGGCTTCATCTGTACATCTGGACTCTGTCCATCACTATTTTCACTACCCTTCCATTCCTTCAGTAGCCTCTTAGCTACTTTCCACATTTTCACCCTCACTTCTTCTCCAGCCTTCATTAACCAATGAACAGTAGAGGATAGTCTTTTTTTTAAAACTCAACTCTACTTAGACCATTCCCCTATTTAAAACTCTTCAACGTCATTACACTTGGTAAAACATTCAAAATCCTTACAAAGTCCTTCATGACTGGCACTTCCCTATTTCTCCATCTCTATCTCATGATACACCCCTCCTTGAGCACTGTATTCCAGCTACCTTGGCCTTCTGTTAGTTTCCACAATGTGCCAAGCTCTTTCTCATCTCTAAGAATTTTCCCATGTTCTCTACTCTGTTAAGAGACTTTTTTCTCATTTGTCTTCACTCTTCAGATCTCAACTTGAGCCTCTGCCTCTGAATTCCAATTGAATTACTTCCTTTGGCTAATATTTAATTTCATAGCATCCAGTACTTCTCTCTCATAAGACATTACAACTGATAAATTATATATTTATTTGAGATTATTTTACTCCTGTCTTTTCAGGAGGATAAAGGCAAGATCTGTTCCATTCACCTCCTCAGTACCTCCCACAGTACCTTTAATCTAGAAGATAAAATCACCAGTAATTATTGTATCAATTCATCACTGTTTATTTCTGAGGCAGAGAACAGAGGCAACGCTATAGGATTTTCAAACTCACATGGCCCATAAAACCTCCACTAAGAAAACGTTTCCTAAAAACAGTTGACAGTCATTCTCCAGTTAGGTTGTGAATATCTCCAAAGATGGAGATTCCTCCACTACCTGCATTATATTCTGTTCCTATAATAACCATCATTATATTTAAGATATCTAATTCATGAACTCCGAATTCTATTCCCCCTTGTCACAGATTTAGTAAATCTACCAAATAATATCTATGTAATGTTAGTATTTGCACTCAAGTTCTTAATGTAGCCATACATTAAAAATATGAAACATAGAGGTCCTTGAACTGCATGTTAGAAGAGCGTACCAGAAATCAAAATAGTTCCCACAGCAGAGCTCTCCAAAACAGCCGGTAGCCCATCTACATACAGTAACCTCTCCCTCATTCTGTGAACTGTACTTGAGGAGAGAACACCGAGACCTCACTCAAGCTCTATCCTAGTGTTATTTCAGACACAATGCCAGCAAGCACAGCTCACAGTCAGAATCAGCAAACAAAGAGGATTAGCTTTCTAAAAGTAGGCACATTGCCAGTGGTGAGAAATAACAGGAGACATGAGAATTCACAAAAAGACAAGCTGTCTGGATCCATTTAGTACATGGTGAAGCAGAGCTACATAGTCTAATATATCCTGAGGACAGGGCTGTGTCACTGGGCAGTGTAATAATAAAAATGCCTAATGATGACCTTGTTTTAGGAAGAAAAAGTTATATCATTTTCAGTGTGTACTGCTTCAGGAGACAAGGAAGAGAGTTCTACAACATAGCGGGGATATCAACTGAAAAAATACATTATCTGGAATACATAATTTTCTTACAACATATCACAAAATCAAAGTATTACCCTGTCTTAGAGCTTTGCATCTCATGCCTTAATAAATAAAATTAAAATGGGCTGTATAAAGTTTCAAGCATAAAACTTCCTAATATTCTCTAAATAAAAGGCACAGACATGACAACATAAATTACCAAAATGAGAGGTTAACCATTCTACCTCAGTGATTTCATAATTGTGAAGTGCCCATCTATTAAGAACATGGCTTAGATTAAATAGGAACATTAAGAAAATAGTATGGCATACAGTTTTCACAAGATGTTCCATAGTAAAGAACTTTAACCTGACTGTCTTCCAGACAGATGAAATAGGCTGAAATAATATTCCAAAAATAATAATACAAAGTGATTATATATGATGTGTATATATATAGATTTATATTTTATTTCCACTGTGCATTATCTTTGGGTTCTCGCAAAGCATATTCTCCACAAACTGCTAAAATAGGAGCCCAAATACAGTGAATGGAAACTTGCTTGACCAAGAATCAGGTAGAGTAATTCAAATATTCTGATTACCAGAAATTTAATTACCAATCAAAACCAAATACAGATTACAAAACTGCAGAGACAAAAATTATAATATTTCATATTAGAACTGTGCCAAATACTGTTCTAAGGAAGCATATTATCAGAAGGATCTAATCTAATCCTCAAAACAAGGCTAGCAAGTAGGTACTGCTATAATCCCAAGACAAAGCTGGAAAACCTAAAGAACAGAAATGTTCTACATTGCTCAAAAATCATACAGCTAGTAAATGAAAGTAGGATAAATGAAAGTAGTAGATTCTTGGAAGTCCATCTCAGAACATACTTTTAATCATATCAAAACTCTATTTATGAGATCTTTAACTGTGACCATAAAAGAAATAGCTTTCTTCCATTTTATAAAGTTGTTAAGTTGAAGAGATATTAAAGTGACATAAAACACAATTTTGGAGAAAAGCTTTTTTTTCCTCAAATGTTTGTTTTCTCTCTGAAGAAAGGCACAAAGGGCCAACGACTTAATATAAAATAAGATGCATTCAATGATCTTCAAAACATTCTAATCCAGCAACCTCAAAATATTTTCCTGTTTTAAACAAAAGGTTATAGGAAAAAGAACAGTATGTTCTTCTTCAAACTGCCTCAAATCCCAGAAGCCAGCAGTCTATAAACAGTATGCTACTGTATAAATTAACCATATGACACAGAGTCATAACCAATGGTTTAGAATCAGCATAGTCAAAAGGCACACATTAGAGATGTAAATGAGGATCAGCTGCATTTAATTTCTTCCAAAATGTAGGATGAATTTAGGTAAAGGCATTATTGCTTACAACAAACATATTTTGCCTAGCAACTAAAATACTGTATTTCCAGCTGAATAACTACGGCTCTCTAATAAACAGATAGTAATATCAGATACACGTCATTAGCGCTAGAACTGTATTTCACTGGAAATTTGCAAAAGATTATGAAAGACATAAAATTTTGTCCTTGGCTAAATAGACCCTTCAAAAGCACTCATTTGTTGCCATATTTTATTCCATTTAAATATTCAATAACTTAGAATTTTCAGATGAAAATTCATCTTCTTTCTACTTTCTGGCCAATTTCCTCAGCAACTTCCATTGAAAAAGTAGAAACAGGAAGCAAAAAGATCGAAAGTTGAAGTTTCCCAAATGTGATAATGAACCTATTATTCTCTGCGTAGAATGCCTTTCCCCTGTCCTTGCCCACCTCAGTCTTTTGCTCTGTTCTGCCCTATTATAGATCCCCTTCTCTGATTCCAGGACCTTCCTAGAATTGCATTTCAACAGACCACTCTTCTTGGAAATTGACTGTTTTGATTTGTGAGCTCCCCAGGTTTGGACCGTTCACCAGATTCTGCCAGACAAAGCACAGAGGAGAATTACACAAGTACAATGTATTTGGAACCTGAACTCACAAGGACCAAAAAATGATGTGGGCGTCTGAAAAGAATTATCATTCATTCACACACACACCACACACGCATTCTTGGTGACAGGATACTCCTGAGAACCTTTGGGGACAAGCTTTCATGACTTATAGAGAGAGAAGAGTTGGAGACCTACAGCTTCCCAAGCAGGCTGGCCTCCATAGTGTGAAATCACCTGGAAACCTGGCTGCCCATCGGCTTTTTCTGACCCACAATTGCTATGGATATTGAGAATAGAGAGTAATACTCAAAGTCACCTCCTCCCCAGTAGCAAGTGCAATTCTATTATTCTAACTAAAGGAACCATACGTCATGGGCAAGGTAGCCTAGGGATGGCTGAGTGGTCAGTACAAGTAAGTACAAGTAGTAAATACAAGAACAATTCATTCAATCACTCACTCTTTGATTATTTCATCCAGCCGCCTACTAACTATATCTCAGAACGGAAATATTTATGCCTCTGAAGTTGGATATACTTGAGCTCAAATTTGATACTACCAATTACTAGTTAAATGGCCTTTGAATGAATTACTTATTTTTAAGCTTCAGTTTCCCCATCTACAGAAGAGAAATAATAATAAATCTATTTGGGATTATTCTCAAGATGAGAACAACTCTTTCATTTAATACAGGCATAACCTTGCTTTATTGTGCTTCACTTTACTGCACTTCACAGATACTGTATTTTTCTTTGTTTTTTCACAAGTTGAAGGTCTATGGCAACCCTGCATTGAGCAAGTCTATTGGAGCCATCTTCCCAACAGCGTTTGCTCACTTTGTGTCTCTATGTCACATTTTGGTTATTCTCACAATATTTCAAACCTTTTCATTTTTATTATATTTGTTGTGGTGATCTGTGATCAGTGATCTTTGATGTTCCTATTATAATTATTTTGGATTGCCACAAACAGCACCCACAGATGACAGCAAACTTGACTGATAAATGTGTGTGTTCCGACTGCTCTGCCAACCAGATGTTGGCCTGTCTCTCTTCAGGCCTCTCTATTCTCGGACACAATAATACTGAAATTAGGCCAATTAATAATTCTACAGTGGTCTTTAAGTGTTCAAGTGAAAGGAAGTGTCACACATCTCTCACTTTAAATCAAAAGCTAGAAATGCTAAAGCTTAGTTAGGAAGGCATATGGAGAGCCAAGACAACCTGAAAGCTGGGCCTCTTGGGCCAAACAGTCACAGATGCAAAGGAAGAGTTCTTGAAGGAAATTAAAGGTGCTACTGCAGTGAACACACAAATGATAGTGTAACAGCCTTAATTGCTGATAATGGAGAAAGTTTTGGTGGTCTGGGTGGAAGATCAAACCAGCCATAACATTTCCTTAAATGAAAGCCTCATCTGGAGCAAGGCCCCTAACTTTCCCTAATTCCCTAATGGCTGAGAGAGGTGAAAAGGCTTCAAAAGAAAAGTCTGAAGCTAGCAGAAGTTTGTTCATGAGGTTTGAGGAAAGAACCCATCTCCACAATACAAAAGTACAAGGTAAAGCAGCCAGTGTTGATGTAGAAACTGCAGCAAGTTTTCCAGAAGACTGAGCTAAGATCATGAATGAGGGTGGATACACTACACCGATTTTCAGTGTAGATGAAACAGTCTTATTTTGGAAGATGATGCCATTTAGGACTTTCATAACTTGAGAGGAGAAGTCAATGCCTGGCTTCAAAGTTTAAAGGACAGGCTAACTCTCTTGTTAGGGGCTGGTGACTTGAAGTTAAAAGCAATGCTCACTTACCATTCTGAAAGTCCTAGGGCTCTTAAGAACTATGCTGAATCTACTCTGCCTGTGCTCTATAAGTGGAGCAACAAAGCCTGGATGACAGCACATCTATTCACAATGTAGTTTAGTGAATATTTTAAGTGCACTGTTGAGACCTACTGCTTTCAGGAAAAAAAAAAAAAGAGCCCTTTCAATGTATCACTGCTCATTGACAACGTGCCTGGTCCCCCAAGAGCTCTGATGGAGCTGGACAACGAGATTCATGTTGTTTTCATGTCCGCTAACACAACACCCATTCTGCAGTATATGGATCAAGGAGTCATTTCAAATTTCAAGTCTTATTATTTAATAAATACATTTCATAAGGCTATAGCTGCCACAGATAGTGATTCCTCTGTTGGATCTGGGCAAAGACAATTGAAAACATTCTGGAAAGGATTCATCATTCTTAATGCCATTAAGAACATTTGTGATTCATGGGAAGAGATCAAAATATCAACATAAACAGAGGTTTGAAAGCAGCTGATTCGAGCCCTCACAGATAACTTGGAGAGGTTCAAGAATTCAGCGGAGGAAGTAACTGCAGATGTGGTGGAAATAGCCAGAGAACTAGAATTAGATGTGAAGCCTAAAGATGGGACTGAATTACTGTAATTTCATGATAAAACTTTAATGGATGAGGAGTTGCTTCCTCCGGATAAGCAAAGGAAGTGTTCTCTTTAGATGAAATCTACCCCTGTTGAAAATGCTGTGAAGACTGTTGAAATGACAGCAAAGAATTTAAAATATTACATAAACCTAGTTGATATAACAGCAGCAGGTTTTGAGAGGATTGACTCTAATTTTTTTAACTTCTTTTTATTGAGTTATAGTCATTTTACAATGTTGTGTCAAGGATTGACTCTAATTTTGAAAGATGTTCCACTATAGGTAAAATGCTATCAAACAGAACTGCAAGCTATAGATAAATCATTTGTGAACAGAAGGGTCAATCTACTCAGCAAACTTCACTTTTGTCTTATTTTAAGAAATTACCACAGCCAACCCAACCTTTAACCACCACCACCCCGGTCAGTCAGCAGCCACCAACACTGAGTCAAGACCTTCCACCAGCAAAAAGATTACCACTCACTGAAGGCTCAGATGATGGTTAGCATTTTTTTTCAACAAAAAAGTATTTCTACATTAAGATATGCACGTTGTTTTTTAGCTATAATGCTATTATTGCACACTCAATAGACTATAGTGTAAACATAAACTTTCACCTACACAAGGAAACCAAAAAATTCATGAGATTCACTTTATCACAGTGGCCTGAAACCAAACCTGCAATATCTCAAGGTATGCATTTAAACACATTAACTGCCTTCTATGTCCCAGTGATCCTGCCAAGGATGGGGATACAGCAGGACTAAGAGAGACATGGTCCCTGACTTCAGAACACTGGCAAAATGCCTAGATGATTCTTCCAAGTATATGGTAGGTGCTCAATGAATGGGTGCTGATACTGTCAGTGTTATTAATGTTTATTAGTATTATTCTGGGTCCAGCCAAATGCTGACAATAATGAGCTGAGAGCTACACATCTCCCTCCAGGAGGAGCACGTATTCCATTGCTCTGTACAATGAGACTTGAAATAGAAGAAGTTTATGTGAGGGTACAATTATGAAGAAGGAAGGAAGATAGCCACTGAGCAGACGCACTGGGACTCCACAAGCATAAATAAAACTCCATTGTGAAAAGCAGCCTAGCTTTACATAAAGGTGCAGAAGCCTCCTCTTCTGAGTCTTTATTTGAGCATGGGAAGATTTTTCAAGTTAAAGGTTGATCAGCAAAAGACTCTCTAATATTGCTTAAAAATCCTTCTCCACTGTGACTGGACACTCTTTCATTTCTTTGAACAGAAACTAGGACCACTCCTGCATTTTTAAGGATTTATAACCTTAGTTCAGGTGACCAGCTGATCTTTCTCAGAAAAAGAGATAAAATAACCTATTCTGGGAGAGGTATACTACTCTCAATTTTCTGTTGTCCAGAACAAGTACTGATTTTCCTTTGGGGACCCAAGCGTAGAGTGGTTGGAGTAAAGAAGGTTATGGACTGATCAGTAGGCCCAAACCAGTTGCTAAAATCATCAATGGAGAACTAACTAAAAATGCACAGTAATCATCCATATTAACATTGCAAAGGCTATCAGACTGTCTCACTATGCCAGATATCCCTGCTCCACTCAGATGCACGCATAGGTACCACACATAAATGGAAGGGGAAAAGTCATCAGTTGTAAGAAATGGAGCAGATTTAAAAAGCACAATACTGTGAAAGGTATTTTTATCTATGCCAACATTACATTGGGTATTCAAAGTTCCTTCAACATTCAATCAACTAATATTTATTAAATAAACAGTGTGTGTCAGTGACTGGCAAACTCCAGTAGGAGAAAGTCCATTTAATCCGAAAATTAGAGATGACTGGTGCTATAGACAAGACAGCTTCAGCAGAGAGCTCTCAGTAGAAATCACAATAAAACTGGGTTAAATTTGGCAAATGAGGATGTAAGAGAGGTAAATGCAACCTCTCTTTTAAGAGATTTAGGAGAAGAATGAAAGATACAGAGACAGAGAAACAGACCAAGTCCTTGAGCTTCAAGATACTTGTCTGTGTTTGGCTGAAAGTGTCAGAATGTGTGTGCATGAGTGTGTGTGTACATGCACACACACACATGGGTGTCCCTACACATGTTTGTTTTCAAGCTGCACCAGACAGCTTGTTTCTGGCCTTGGTGAAGAAGTCCCCATTAACGGAGAGGTTGAAAATCAAATGAAAAGAAAAACTAATTAAAGGAATCAGTTCTTGGAGAGGAAAGAAGGTAACTGGATCAAGAGGAACTAGCCTCGGATAGGAGAAGTCTTGGAGATAATTTTAACGCAAAGGGCTCTGGGGGAAAAAAAATACAATTTTTGAAGTAGAACTTATAAAGTATATAATGGAGTAAATAAAACAAATACTCTTATTTCCAAGAATAAATAGAATGCCACAAATGGAAAGACAAACACGTGAAAAGTATAACCACATACCTCCCCAGATACAACACAAAATGTCACTACGGTCCCGTATTTTTCCTTTATTATTTATACGGAACAACACTCATGAAAGAGCTTTTTTATTGGATTGTTGTAAATATATGTTTTCTTTGGTATGAGAATTTTAATCTTATATTAATATCTTCACTGTCACCAGTAAGAAGCTGCCTAAGTTATAGGGGAATCTTTGGTCTGTTGTGCAAGTCAAACTTCCCTGAAGAATCATAATAATGTATCATTTGAATGTTTTAATTAAAGATAAAAAGAACCTCCTTACTGCACAGATTTAAAAGGTGTATTTGAGTATAAATAAAAGAGAAAAATCAAAATGTAGCTCTCTTTTTATCAGATAAAATCATGCTCTCACTTCCAAAGAATACAGATAGGGAATTCTCACCTTGCAGCAGAGAATGCCAGCAAACGCTACCTCAGCCAAGTGATCAAAGTTACTACCACCAGGACTCACGTTGTTACCAGGTACCTCCTGCTAGGAGATGACAAGGAGGGAACTTTGCTTCGGTGATATTCTTCCCAGAGCCTCACAGCTCAAGTCCAATATTAGTCAAAACTAAACTGAGGAATATTTTAATAAATAACCAACCAGTACCCCTGAACAAACATCAAGGTCATGCAAAAGACAAGGGAAGACTAAAATACTGCCACAGAAAACTAAGAAGTCATGACGATTAGATGTAATGTGATAACTTGGACTGGATCATTCAACAGAAAAAAAAAAGGACATTAGTGGAAAAATCTGTGAAATCCAAATAAATTCTGGAATTTCGCAAGTATTATTGTGCTAATATTAGTTTCCTAGTTTTGATAAATACCCCAAGGCTAACCTTCGGGGAAATGAAGAAGGGGGACAAGGAAACTCTCTACTATTCACACAGTCTTTCTACAAATATAAAATCACTCCAAAAATACAAAGTTCATTTAAAAATAAACTTATTTATAAAAAGAAGTTAAATGAAAACCCCGGTGTCTATTTTTGAATTATCTCAAATTGCAATTAAACTATTGCTGAAACAGAAGCAATCATGGCCCCAGTTAAAACATGAGAGCAAAGTAAAAGGTTAATTTTGAAGTATAGTTATAAAAATCTTGAAGCAAAATTAGAAACACGAAGCCTCCTGTCTACATTGTAAAAACCACTCTGTTTACAACTTCTTTCCTTCTGTTCTCATACTATGTCATTTTATTGGACTTATCGATGTCTTCCTGAAAATACCATTTTTTTTTATTAATTGGCTACATTCTCATGGATGCAGATTGGATGCAAACTTGAACCACACTGCTTTGCTCATTGTACTGTTCAGAATATGAAGGCACCTTGGGCTACAACCCTATTATGAAAAGTAAACACGTAAATTATATCCAAAACCCAGAGGCTGTCACTTGGTTCATCAAATGAAAGTATTTTTAATACTTCCACACAATCCTTAAATATATATTTCCTTTTTAATAGCCTTATTGAGGTATATACTTTAAAATTCACCCATTTAAAACTACTAAAACCCATTCAATTGTACATCACCAGGGTTGTATAACCATCACCACGATCTAATTTCAGAACATTTTCAACATCCAAAACAGAAACCCCATGCCCATTACCAGCCACTCCTCATGCCACATCCCACCCCCAGCTCAGGCAACCATTAATTTAATTTCTAGCTCTCTACATCTGCCTGTTCTGCACCTTTCACAGTAATGAAATCATACATGTGGTCCTTTGTGACTGGCTTCAGTTGGCATAAGGCTTTCAAGATTCATCCATGTACTAGCTTGTATCAGCATCTCCTTTCTTTTTATTGTGAAATAATACTCCAATGAGTGAATGTATCGCATTTTGTCTATCCATTTATCAGCTGATGGGCATTTGGGTTATTTCCAACCTGGCGATATTATGAATAAAGCTTCCACAAATATTTATTTTTACCTAAGTTTTTGTGTGGACGTGTATTTTCCTTGCTCTCAGATGTATACTTAGAGATGGGGTTCCTGCATTAAATGGTAACTCTATGTTTAACATTTTGAAGAACTGCCAAACTGTTTTCCAAAGTGGCTGCACTGTTTTACATTCCTTTCAGTGATACACGAGGTTTCCAATTACTCCACATTCTCATCAACACTTGTCATTGTCTGTCTTAAAACATATATTTCTATACTTGTGATATCTCTTCGTCATTTTATTCCCTCTTAAAATTGTTGTCTTCTGATCTCCTTTCCATGGAAACTCCTATGTTACCAAACAACTCTACAAAACAAGTTTCAAATGATATGTAATATACTAAATCCATAATCCATCTTAATCCTATTATTTTCAAAGTGTTTTACTTCATTCCCCTCTGACCTAATCATTATCCTTCTTTCTTTCTTTAATAATTACTTTAATATGACTTCAAAATATAAATTCCCACTAAAGTAATTCTTCGCAAAGCAATTAATGTGACATGCATTTATCTCAGTGATAGGGGCAAAATTATTAATTTAGCCATGTTCATAGACTTCTCCAATGAAAGATAATTGTGTAATTCAGTTTCTTACTGCTGCTCATGACCCATTAATGAATCATAAAGTCAACTGGATGGGTCATAAGTGAAACTTCTAAATAGAGGACAAAGGAGAATAGAGGGGTGAGGAAGGGTCGAGTAGGGTAGAAAAGAATCAAATCAAATAGAAATGCTGGAGTCCACTGCATTATTTTCTGACACTTTCCACTCATTTATATGTTCAAGAAAGCTTGAAAGCCACGGGTGAAATCACAAATTTGATTTTTCCCTTACCTCTTTCTCACAAGGGAATAATTCTCTCCTAAATTGAAAGACTTGAAAAAAGTATTAAGAGGAGGATTTTTAAAAGACAGATTGTGCAAAAGGAAATTGTAGAATTAATTTGAAGAGAGAAGAACTGAGTTAGAAAAGGGCATTTTAATAAATGCTGATTGTGAGCTATATATTCAGGTTATTTTTATGTCTGTTTGAAGAGCAGAGCAAGTTAAGTGTAGAATATATTTCTAATTATTTTGGACTATAAACTTTGCCTCTTGTATGCCATTCTGAGATCTAGCTTATTAAGAGCCACATAATATATTCATACTTACAAATATATGCTCACTTATGTAAACAGGCATTTATTATGATTGGAAAAGATGACTTAACAACTCTCCAGACAAACAGAACTTGTCTTTTTTTAGAGATGACAGTAGCTTATAGTTAAGAGCATAAACTTTAGAGTCATGCAGACTTCAGATAATTCCAATTATACTTCCAATTTTATATGGTACACTGAAAAAAATTACTCAACTTACATAAGACTCAATTTTCTCCTGAAAACTTACATTGCTCTAAAAATCAAATATAAAGCACATTAAAACAAACTTAGTGTAATATCCTAGCACACAGTATCAGTAAATGGAAGCTCTTTTTTATTAAAATTATTTTATAAATCTTAAAAAGTTTTTTAAAGCAGATAATCCAAAGATACTATCAATTTTAATCAAGAGAACGTGAGTGGATATAACAGAAAACATGGCTGATATAAGCAATCAGACAAGGACTAGCACCATTCAATGAGTCTATCATAACTGCCAGTTCATGTAATTACTATATTCATTATGATTTTCAAAATTGACATATGATAAGCAAAAAGGTTAGATCATTACCTGTGTTCCAATTTCCAATAATTAATTAAAACTGAAATCAGCTATAGAACAGTCCACTGACAGCACAGGGAAACTGTGTGCATCAGCCAAGTAAAATTATAAGGCAAAATGACACATACAGGAGTAGGATGTTGAAAACTCAGTTAGAACTTACGTATTTTATCTAACACTGATTAAACTACACCATACTTCGGAAAGATAAGAAGTCTGGTGTAAACACCATTTGTTCAATGTGAAGCCACTGGGGAAAATGGAGATTGAAAGCGCTGATCAAAAAAGGCTAGGGAATCAACTGCAAATTAAAATATTGGAATAAATGCTTTTAACTGATGTTCCTGTTTTAACTTGGTGAAGTACTTCCTACTCAGTCAGTTCATCTAGAAAATGTCACTGTCCAAGAACCTCTAACCCTTGACACGTTAGAGAGGTTTCACTCTGATCCACAACCCTCCCTACACCTCGGGAGAAGAGTGAGGCTCCTGAGACATCTCTCTATTACCTAATAAGCTGCACACTCCAATGGTATCTGAGTCTCAATAATTCATAGATATTATGACCAAAACTAGATCTGTAACAAAAATAGTGTCTAGCCTGGCGTCCAACACATAGTAGATGCTCACCAGATGTCTATTTGAGGAAAGCAAGAAATCAGGAAAAATAAGATCTACTGCCTTAAGTAACAACACCTATTTCATTTCATTCTCCAACAGAATTTTCCCCAAATTCTAAAATAAGGATTATTTCTTCAATTATCAGAAAAAAACTACAAACATTCATTGCTAACAGACAAAGGTTTGTACTAAATATTGAAGACTTACCCTTTAAAAGAGATAACAGACATAAAAAGGGCTACTCATTCCTAATAATACAGGGGAAAAAGAAGAAGAGGGATAAAGAGAAAGACAAAATTAAACAAAATTAAATTAATATATCACCAGAGAATGTTAAAGCACCACCTTATTTCTCTGAAAACAAATGAATAAAGAGAAAAAATAAAATTATGCTGCTTTTCCTCTTTAAATTTTATTTCACAGTAAATGAGACAAGTTTACATAGGGAAATTCTATCTAATAAATGCAAACAGAATCAAAGATTTAGACTGCCACCGTTCTTCAATATCTAATAAACAGACTGATTTGTACAATGGTCATCAATGAATGGTAAAACTATTAGGTGCAAAGTTGATGGAAAAGTTCTGGCTGCCTCCTAACACCACCTGAACCCAATCTAAGTGTCACTAAAAGTCAAACCACCAGACATTGTCTACCACCAATATGATGGAACATGAAATACATAGCACCAATTACGAATTTTCTTGCAAAAAACGAATGTAAATCTAAATAAGTCCTTCTATCTAGCTTCTAGTCTACACGAACATGTAAAATAGGAGAATGAATTAAATACCTGGACAAAGCAGCAGTCAGAAAAACCGCAACTCCCAAAATGTGGGACTTTCTACAGGACAACTAAGTAATAGCTTCTACAAAATAATCGAATGAGAGAGGAGGAGGAAGGGCTGAAGAGATGGAGACAGGGATGGGGGAAATGAAGAAAGGATGAATGGAGGAAGGAAAGATGGAGGGATGGAGAGAAAAGGAGGGAGGGAAGGGGGAAGGAAGGATGGTGGTAGTGGGGCTGGGGTTTGGGCTGAGTGTGGGGAGGATAAAAGAAGTTGGTTCTTAGATCTAAAGAACCCAAAAGAGTGAAAGGGACTTAGAGAACAAAATCAGATACAAGGAATGGATCTTGTTTGGAACCTGATTTGAAGAAACCAACTGTTTAAAACACACACATTTCTTAGACAACAAGTCAATTTGAATTTGATATGAACTGAGAATAACCTTAAGTGAGTATTGCTCATTTTATTTGAGGTGATAATTAAATTGTATTCAGTGGTCTGCTAATGACAAAGTGATAGCTTTAACTGCTATACGGCTCTAAGCTAACTCCAGTAGATGAAGACCAGAAGCTCCAAGGGAGGGACCGTGCTCATTTCATTCTCTGCTGTCCCGGCAGTGCCTAACACCGCGCCCACACAGGAGACAAGGAGCTCCCTCAATATTTATTGAGTGGTTGTATCTAGGACAGTCTCAAAGCACAGCTCAGAAGCTTGTCTGGGAGTTTTAACAGTAAAATACAGGAAATAACAGAAAGCTTTTGAGAACATGCAAATTGCTTTACATGGCTGGAATTTCAGGCACATTTGGAAGAAAAATGAGAGATGCAGCTGAAGTAGCAAGAAGGAAGCAAATCATAATTATCCTCCATATGCCATGAACTTTGTGTTTTACCCAGTTGGTAGAGGTCAGTCATTGGCAGGGTTTGACTACACATAAATTAGAATGAGGTCTTCTATCTTTCTCTAGAAGAGAGTTGCTCAATATCTGTGCTGCTGACATTTTTGGCCAGGTAACGCTTTGTGGTTGTTTTGCACATTGTAGATTGTTTAGCAACACCCCTAGCCCTTGCCATCTAGATGTCAGTACCATACATCTGTGACAACCAATAAAGCAGCTCCAGACATTGCCAAATTCCACCTAGGGGGCAAAATGTCTTCCAGCTGAGAATCACTGCCACTGGAAATTTTGTGAATCAGAAGGTGAAACTCAAGGCAGGGAGGTAGATCAGAAAGCTACTGCCAACAGAGAATAAGTGCCTGAACTAATGCAGCAGTGTGGGGAACAGGAGGGAGGAAAACGGATCTGAGTGACATCTGAGCGGTAAACACAGCAACCAATTGTGGGTGGTGAATGAGGCTGAACAATGGTCAAAGACAATGCCCAGCTGTCTGGACTGAGCCACTGGATGGAAGAGCTAATCATTCAAACAAGGGCTGATGAGGGGGCTCATGTATTCATTCATCCAACAACAACATTTATCAGGTCCATTCTCTAGGGGGTAATGTGTTCAACAACAACAACAACAACAACAACAACAAAAAATACTCTTCTTCTCATGGAACTTACTTTCTAACAGAGGTAGGCAAGTGAAGAAATGCAGAAGTAACCTAACTTCACAGGGTGATCACTGCTAGGAAGGGATGAGGCACAAGGCTGAGGAACCTGAAGATGGACACAGAAAGAGATGCTAGTGTTACATAGTTGTTTCATCACACAGGCTTGGAACTGGGAGACATGCATGATCTTTGATGCCAATTCTGCTATTAAGTGGTCGTGTTGCTTGGCCTGTTTAAGTCTCAGTTTCCCCCAGTTGTGACATGAGGATAAGAAGGGTACTTATTTAATACGCTGTTATGAGTTTTCAACAGGAAAGAATATAGTGCGTGTGTGCGTGTCCATGTGTCCATGTCTGTGTGTGTGTCTGGAATCTCAGTGCAGTGTCTGGCACGTGTAAGCACTCAATAATAACAATTATTATATAACCATTCAGTTGTGTGTGGTCAGGGGGAGGGCTAGTGTTTAATAGCTTTTCTCAAAGCCATTCAGCACTTATGTTTTTCATGCTTTATGCCTTCATTCAACCAGTCTTCATCGTGTGTGTCCTCTGTGGCTGACACTGTTCTAGGAGCCAGGGACCCAGCTGTGAACAAGACAGACAAGGTTCCAGGCTTCGGCACCAAAGCTGTTCCTGGCAGCCTCCTGCTTCTTAGCAGCTGCATCTTTGCACTTCACAGCCTGTCTGGGCACCTCCTCGATGGAACATCAGCAAAACTCCCAACATGACCTCATACTGGTCCATTTCAAGAGCAATACATAACAGCTAAAAAGCATCACCAGCATCTGAGGGTATTTAGAAAATTAAACAGCTGTTTCCCCATTGCCAATCTATGATGATATCAAGTTTAAAGTTGTTAGAGAGAAAAATGGCTTGGCTCTACGGAAAGCAATTCCAATCAACAATGGCAGCCAAGCTGGAATCTTGCTAAAACTGCATCCTGGGGCCAGTTGTGTTCTCAGTAACGATACTGACATCTCCTAAGTGGGAGTAACAGGAGGAACAGCTAAAGAGGAGAAAACAGATTAATGCTGCAGATATTCCTGGATCAATGGGTTCCAGGAGACAGAGATTGCTAACCGCCATCCACATCCACTTCTGAGTGATGCTGGCTCAGGATCTGAGTCAGTGGTTCTCAGCTTTGGTCATAAGGTTAGAGTCACTTGGGCAAGTCTTAAAAATGGCAGGCCCAAGCCCCGCCCTCTAGAGATTCTCATTTAATTGGATTGGGTGGGGCCTGGGTATTGGTAGTTTTTTTTAAAGGTCCCTAGGTGATTCTAAAGTTTGCAACCTCTTTTGTGAACCATCAATCAGAGTAAATAATAATCAGTGTGTGATTTCAATTGAAACATTGCAACTAGGGGAAGGTATAAAGTAGTCAAATTAATTAGAAGAAAACCTGTAAATTATATTTCATCCACTCCTCCCTGGGTCATCCTCAAATTATCATCACTTCTTTTAATCCCAAGTCTCAACAGAATAATGATTATTATTGAGCTAACAATCTAATTCATTAACAATAATTCAGGGGGGTGAGGGTATAGCTCAGTAGTACAGCATGTGCTTAGCATGCACGAGGTATTGGGTTCAATCCCCAGTGCCCCTATTAGAAAACAAACAAATAAATAAACCTAATTACCTCCCCTCTCAAAAAAAAAAAAAAACCCACAAAACAAATAATTCATACTAAACTAGCTATTGTTTAAGATGCATTGTTTCTTGATATCTGGTTTACATAAACTAACACAAATAAAAAATTGATTTTTTAAATTCCTAAAAGTAACTTTAGCTCTCAAAATTTAGTTTCTCTTCTTGATCTCTATCATCTTTCTTTCATACTTTCTGTTAAACTGAATGCCATGTTCTAATCTAATATAATTTGAGGACAACTGTACCCAAAAGCTAGTTAGTTAGAACACTGTAACCTTATTAAATGACTGAGAATTCTGGATTGATAGGATTCCTTGAAAATGAAACTAAAAATAAAAAAAGTTATTAGTATGTTAAATGAACCAAAAATGGATCAAATATAATTTCAGAGACATTATTTTTCTGACAAAATTGTGTGAAAACATGACAAGACATTGTTTACTTCATTTCTGATTCACACACAAAAAGGATCATTTCATTTTCCAATGATTCACATCACGGTGTTTTATTTCACCAGGCGACTGCCCATTGTGAAATTTGATCAGGTGCAGGGAAAGATGGCATAATTAAGCACAGGAAATGCTTGAGTGGAGACTACTTTTTGAGGTAAATAACAATAAATAGCTTCATGTTATAGCAATTTTTTTCTCCCTACTCAACTTTATAAATGGATAAAAAGGACTCTGTGTATTATTCTAAAATTACTATCATAGAGCAGAATAAGCTAATTAGTCACTAAGACCATAGGTAACCTAATTAGTAAAATACTCAACGGATCACATAAAAGGTGATCTTACATACGAAATAGCCATCAGCCCTAACAGCTGATATCAAGGTCCAGTATTATTTTGAAATCAAATTGATCTTAAAATAAAATAGTATATGAGATACGAAGGCTTCTATCTAATCTGGAAATAACATTCTATCCTAATTGCTGCCAAATAGTATTAAACAATTATGTGATATTATAATGCTTTACATAGTGTTTTGCTATTTACATAATGTGAAGATATTGCCTCACTTGGTAGATGTGGAAATTGAGGCTCAGAAGTGCTAAGTAACTCACTCAAGGAAGTTTGGTTAGAAAAGGGACAGATGAAGTTCAAAGCCAAATCTTGGCTGCCAGTAGGAAGGTTTTGTTTTCCTGAATGGTACCACTGTGACTTTTAAAGACTCTTTATGCATATTTTTATCAAAAAGGTCAGAGAAGTACCTTTCTTTATTACTTCTATGATATGGGAACATTTCTTCCTAATGCATGGGACCAGAAAGACAACTTTATTTTTATTTTATTTTCTAGGAAGGGCAAGTGGGCAGATGTGTCATAAAAATGACAGAATTTGCTAAGAAATACTATTTTTAAGCAATTTCCATCATTCTTCAGTCACCTCTGTCCATTGAAATTAATACCACAAGAAGCAAACTCTTCAAAAGCAAAGACTCCTCTTCATCATCAAATCTGTATTTCAGCTCCTTTGTAAACTTAGCCAGAAGCTTACAGTTATTCAAGTCACTCCCCGAAACCCCAAAACACTCACGTAAGTAATGACCATCACACATTCTTCATAGTAGGAACTATCATCTACTGATAGATAAATTAGTCCGGGACTGGCACAAAGTAGGTGTATCTTTGTTAAAGTCCTATTCTCTGCACTATGTGCTTTTGTGTCTGAGATGTAAATGCACATTTGTGTGAACATTTAACTATTCTAACCCCTCCTCTATCTGCCCAGAACAGAGTACGCTGCCTGGCACACAGCTGGCCCTTACCCTGTCATGAGATTTTATATACAGGCCTCAGAATAATGGAATAGTTTCAGGTCTACAGCAAGCACCTTACGTGTTTATTATCATTACTGTTTTTGAATAAATCAATGAATCACTGACAACCTTATCACAACCTGATGTAGCAGATAAGGCAGCTTCTACAGTCTGTATTTTTACTAGATTTTTTTTTAACTTAGAGAAATAACATAAGTTGACCAAAAATACTTGGCAAGGATCTATTTTGTAATGCCATATCATAGAGATTAAGTGAATCAGAGTAAGATCTGATTAAAAGAAGGGAGACATATCTAATCTTGGCAGTTCCTAAAATATGAATCCAATCAGAAACTTGAGACCATAAGGAGCAGACGAGCCAACCCCCCTGAGTGCATTTCAGTCCTGACTAGCATCCAACTCCTTCACTTCTGATGGCAGACTGTGTTTTTCAAAGATAGTGGCAACTATATCTTCCTTCACACATGCTCTTCTCCAATGGGATCTACACACTCCTAAAGTTCTAAAATCACCCCTAAAGGGTCAAATCTAATCCACCTTCCCTTAACTCTAAGCTGTCCTTAGTGATTTTTTTGACCAGTAGAATATGGCAGAAGTGACACTGTAAGACTGAAGAAGGTTAGAGAAGTCCTACAGCTTCTGTTTGCGCTTCGTGGAACCACCCAGCTGGGTCCAGTCAACTCACAGAACCATGAGAGGTCATTAATATACCGCTAATGATGCTACTAAGTTTGGGAATGATTTATCACACAATAATAGGCAACTTGAAAATTCAGAAAAAACACACGATCCCTTCAATACGTAGGTACTACGCTAGCTTCTACTGCGTGTTACAAAACTGTTAGGGGTGAGGATGGAAGTCGGAGTTAGCACAAGTAGTAACTGAAAGTGCCCGACAGCCCCAGGGAAGCACAGCCTCTTACTGTGCACTCTTGCAACTTAACACACACACGCTGCTTACTTCCATGTGATTATTCTATACTCTGCCTGGAATGCTCAGTCCATCCCATCTCCGTCACTGAGCTGACCATGTCTCAGTCCCAGAGTTATTAGTTCTCCTTTTTCACACACTCATAACACCCTGTACTTCTCCGTTGCAATATTGTTCTCAGTTCTAATTAATGAATTATTTGTGTGATTATTAGCTTACTATTTATCCCAACAAACAAGAAACTCCATGAGAAATGAGACCATGAGTGTGTTTATTACCACATTTCTAAGATACTGTCACCTGGCTCAGTACTCTGCCCACAGTAAATAAAATGTTTTGTGTCAAATTAATGTATAAATGAGATGTCACAGCTGTGGGCCACTGGGTGGATGAAAGAGTCCTTCCCTCAAATCTGAGGCTTCCTACTTTGGTTTTTGTCAAAGATGATAACTGTAGTTTCCAAGGAGCTCTGAAAGTTCTAGCAAGATGACTGAGCTGGCTCTGGTAGGTATGACTTTGGGCAGTAAAATACGGTTTGGTGACAATGAACCAGGAACACAAAGAGCCAACATCATCAACTTCCAAGTGTCCTCCTTAGAAGCTGCCTGAATACCTCAAACATCCAACTCAGCCATATTACTCCAGGGGATAAGTGCACAGTCTTTGGAATGAGAGCAAATCAGACAGATATACAGTCGTGTACTCGTTCTGCTAATTACTAGTTGTGTCATATTGGGCAATTTTCATCTCTGAGTCTCGTTTTCATAATAGATGAAAAATAGAAATAATATATTTTCATGAAGTTATTATGATAAATGAAATAAAATAATATAAGGACAATTCTTGGCATGTAGTAACTAGGTTACTAAATAAAGTCAGTCCCCCCTGTTTTGGAATGGGTAACCACCATCCGGCTTTTCCTAATGGATAGCACACCACAATCCACCATGAGAACAAAGTTAGAAAGTGCATCAGCTTAAGAATATAGAGCACTGCTTACTAAACTTCGATCTATGTAAGTCATTCATTAAAAAAATGAAACGAAACACAGGTAAAAGCCATATGTTTAAGACGTAGGTTAGGTGAGCAGCACCAGGCTAGCTACTGCAATATTTTCAAGACACACCAACTTTGGCCTATGGCATTTTCAGACCGAACCCAGGATTATGCTTCCTGTTTGAAATTGCAGTTTGGAGAAGCAGCTTCTATCCCAAAAAGACAGAAATACTTCATACTGACTACACATCTGAAGAAAAAGGACAGCTTCATCCTCAGTGCTGCAGGACCTGGAACTGACATGTACGCCAAGAAGCTACGTCATCCTCAACTTCCTTCTATTACCACCAGTTGGCATGATCAGATGAGAAAAATGCAAATGAGGCAGTTACAGAAAGTGCAGAGCGGTGATTGGAGTATTGCTCCTTCCAGCTGATAGAGATCTGCCAGCTCATCAAGTTGCTGCCCTCCACTCACAGCTCATCACTCAGTACCCAGTGTTTTTGACTATTTACAATACGTAGTCAACCTAGTGCTTCAAAGAAGATTTGAAGATTCACAATAAGAGCATTTAAAACAGAGAAATTTGTGTGTTAACTGCTCTTACTCCAAGAGAGATCAGAAACCGTTTAGAGGAAGGGAAGAGAGATTCTAGGAAAATGGCATAAAACAGTCCTGCAGTTGAAGAGCAAATTTAGCACTCAGCTAAATTTTGTGATGGATTTTATAGTTCTTTTTGTCTGCAAGCAAGTTCATTTGAGAGGCAGATTTTGCTGGCATTAAATCCTGGGGAGAATGTATTTTGTGGATTCTTACATATGCAAGGGAGATGTTAGAGATGGGATGAAAACTATCTTTGGAATATGTGATGGCAAAACCATCTTCTTAAGGTCGTTTCTTACAACAACATTTGATGAACACTAAGGGCAAAACGGTAAGTCATTTCATAAAGTTTAAGTAATACATTGCTTCCTGAAGATATCTCCTGTCGAAAAATTTAGGAAAAGCAGTGTAATATTCTCATTAGGTACTTTATACCTGCAGTTCCAGGATATCAGGAATTTCTAATGAGTAAAATCAGTTGCTGGGGCGGAAGAATACCAGGACAAGGGGTTGCCACGTGTGAATTTTAATCAGATACAGATAATTCTGTCACTGTAATCATCTCAAAAAGAAAAGCTATTTTAAATGGCAAAAAAGTAGATTATTAAAGGGTTGGTCCTTTTATAAAATGTACAGTAAAAATATCACCACATACTTCTAACATCTTTTTTTTCCCTATTTGCCACAACCCATGACAGCCTGGCCACAGAGCAGCTCGAGAATACAGACATTCAGGAATTACCACCTCAGACAATTTTCCTGAAGTCAGCCAGCTTCCTGGGAGTGCCGCACACAGTGTCACAGGGCCCTGCACTCAGTAGGGCCTCTCACCGAGGGATTCAGTGCTCTGTGGTCATCATCTTGAATTCCCCCCCAAAACCAAATGCCTGCTGTTTTCATTTTGCACTGGGCACCCCCACATGATGTAGCCAGTCCTGCTTAAAATATTGTAGGCATCATGTAGGCTTTAAAGCAACAAATTCAAGATTTCATTTCCAGTGAGTGCTCGAAGCACACACAGAATACTGTCACTTGAAAGGAGAGTGAAAGTCTTCAGAAACAAGAGAGGGAAGTGGCAAGCAGACATTTTACAGTGAAAACGGTGACGTGTGACTGCGCCCAGATCAAAGGTTATTTCGGCTCTCAACGGGCTGCCCACGTGCCTTGGGAGAAAAGGCTGACATTTTTCTAAAGGAATGAAAGTCACAGTTGCTCAAATGATGAGACCAGTATTAAGCTGAGCCTGCATAGGTCTGTATCAGAGAACATGCAAAAAAAAAAAAAAAAAATGTTGAGCTGGGCCAGGGAAATGTTAATATCCTCTATTTTCACTCCTCTAGCACACAACACCACCTCTTGAAGGGCCTGTCGCAATGAATTAGCCCCCCAAAAGACACTCAAATTATCTTCCCCAGCTTTGCCAGCAAAAAGAATTTAGCCTCAACCACGTGAATTGGAACAATTTATGCCTAAGACCACCCACCCCTCAACATGTGGCATCACCGAAGTAAAAGAAAAAAATGTTTTTCCTGACAATAATTAGTCTAAGTGTGGTATGGCTTTGGCGCAAAATCAATATGGAATTAAACCCAGCTAGCTCTGACACTTAAGGGCTATGTGACCCCCAGCAAGGGATCTTACTGTCTGTCCCTAAACCTCAGTTTCCTCCACCTGTAAAGTAAGTATAGGATGACTGTGGCGACTACATGGACATTTTAATATAATGGCTCACAGCAGGCACTCTGGAGTAATCTTGGCCCTGCCACTTCCTGGTTGTATATTTTCTGTCAAGTCACTTGACCTCTGTGTCCCAGGATTGCCTGCTCGTTAGTTTTGAATTGAAAAAGACCTGCTTGTTGGGTACCCCGTTGTAACTCTTGCTGTACTGGGAATGTGTCCGAGCATCACTGCTCCGAGGCTCTGGGGAGACTCCCTTGGGTGACCCAGACCTTGCACTGTCAGCCCTTCTGCAGACGTCAAATAGCATACCCGCATTGCTTCCCCCCAGTTTCTCATTCTCCAGCACTCAAAGAGCAGGATGTGCCTTCCGACCTTGACCTTGGACAAATTAGTAGCACATGCATCCATCCTGATGAAATAGGATGTCCCAGACTGGGCCTGAACTGACATGCAGGCATATCTAGCACATGAGGACCTTCACTTCATTTATCTGTAGGAATGGATTACTCTTCTCCGGGGATTTAGGTCATGCTCTGTTGAAATTGCCCGGGCCTATCCCCCACTGGAGTATAAATTCCTTGAGTACAGGACAGTGGCTTTTGCAACAGTTTTGTTCCATCAGAGCTCATCAGATGGTGCACCTACCTCTCATGGACTGTAGATTAAATGTCTAAAAAGTAAGAGTAAAGAGCTCAGACCAGAGGAGCCTCTCAGTAACTATTTGCGCCCCTCAAACTATATTGTCCTTTTCTTTTCCACAAAGTAAGGCTGAGCTAAGCTTTTAGTCATTCATCTTTGTGTTGAAGTATTTTACTTGACTCTTAACTCTTTGAATATTGTTAAATCATGCACATTACATATGGGGATAATTCAGTTCTACAATAATTGGTCTTCTTTTTTTTCATCTCTAGCATAAGGTTGCCACCAGAACAATGCTTTCCAAATATAGGCATACCTTGGAGACAACGCAGCTTCAGTTCCAGAACACTGCAATAAAGTAAGTATTACAGGAAAGTGAGCCACGTGAATTTTTTGGTTTCCCAGTGCATATGATGTTTATACTATAATGAAGTCTATTAAGTGGGCATTCACATCATGTCTTAAAAAATGATCTGTGTACCTTAATTTTAAAATATTTTATTGTTAAAAAATTAACCATCATCTAAGCCTTAAGCAAGTCATAAACTTTTTGGTGCCAGAGGGTCTTGCCTCATACTGATGGCTATGGACTGAGCAGGGTAGTGGCTGTTGAAGGCTGGGGATGCTGTGGCAATTTCTTAAAATAAGACAAAAATGAAGTTTACCATACTGACATTTCCTTTCACTTGAACACTGAGAGGCCACTGTTGTGTTATTAACTGGCCTAATTTCAATATTATTGTGTCTCAGGGAATAGGGTGGTCCAAGGAGACGCAGAGAGATGGGGAATGGACAGTCAGTGGAGCAGTCAGAACACACACAACATTTATAAATTAAGTCTGCTGTCTTATAGGGGCATGGTTCACAGCGCCTTGAAACAATTTCAATAGTAACAACAAAGATCACTGATCACAGATCACTATGACAAATATAATAATGAAAAAGGTTGAAATATTGTGAGAATGACCAAAATGTGAAACAGAGACACAAAGAAAGCAAATGCTGTTGGAAAAATGGTGCCAAGGGACTTGCTTAATGCAGGATTGATACAAACCTTCATTTGGTCAAAAACATAGTACCTGCCTACCTGTGAAGCACAATAAAACAGAGTATGCCCGTACTGGTTGCTTGATAAATAGTTGATGGATGAATGAGTGAATGAATAAATGATTGAGGACTTAGCAATCTGTTCCATCATCTCCTCTCTCATTCATCGCAGATGTGGCTAAGAATTTATAACAAACCAGCAAATTCGAAGTGCATAAAGACCAAATTACACAGGCAGATCTGTAGAAGAGGCATGCTTAACTCCAGCTCTTATGCATATTCCCACCCTCCGAGGGAGGCAAGTGCCTTTTGTTTTGCAAGAACACCTGAGAGTCACCAACCTAGGAGAATTCCTCCAGGGTTTATGCAAAATTAAAAGATTTGGCTTTTAAGGTGCAATTATAAGGGAACTCCTGGCCTGCAATATAAAGTCTCTGGCACTCCAACGTCTTCATTTAAAAGTTCAGCTGAACAGATCTTCTGTCTATTTGATCTTTTTCAAGTTTAGTAAATTACTATGACTACACAAAGTCCTAATAAATGAAGATACCATATAGACGGGAAAGAATCACAAAGGAACTATGTAAAGGTATGCTAATGGTTTCTAATTCTCCTGGTTTTCTATTCCTTTTCCCTCAGCTTTCAAAAAGTAGAAAGTCTCTCCAAAGGAAGCTTTGGTAAAACAGTATTGTGTAGGGCAGTGGTTCTCAAACTTCAGTCACTTCAGAAATCACCCAGAGGACTGATTATACACAGAGCCTGGGCTCCAGCCTCAGAGTCTGGCATTCAGTAGATCTGGGGCAGCATCCATGAACTTGCATTTCTACAGGTTTTTAAGTGATGCCGATGCTGCTGGCCCAGGAACTGTACTTTGCAAAGCACTGGCATAAGGCAGAGGCAGTACTGAGGCTGCAGAGCAATACGGTTAAGAGCGCAGGCTTTGGACCAGACACACAGGTTAGGACTTGGCATTTCCCAACTGTATGAACTTTGGGAGATTAGTAGTCTATCTTCCTTTGAACAACTTTTCCACATTTGGAGATACTCCTGTGCCATTAGTCCCATGTCCCCAGTGCTGAAGTCGAACTCAAACTGTGGCCAGATCCCAGACATGTGACCTGTGCTTCACTCATCAGATGCACCCACTGAGGCATCAATTCACAAGTGAGCAACGTGTGGAAGCAAGCTCTCTGGGCAGCTGCCACATGGCTAGCACTGGGAATGGTGGGCACTGGTAGGCATCCGGTTTCCTGGGGCCTCAGTGGCTGAGAGGTCAAGTTCCTGATGTTCAAGAGGCATCAATACAGCAAGGTCAAGTTTCTGGCATTGATCGCTTGATCCAGCAGCTTCCTCAACAGGCCAGTGAAGCAGCTTGACTTCACAGGAAGTTAAGCCCTGAGTTTCGGCTCGAGCTACTCAAATGCTCTCAGGGCCACCCGCTATGCTGTAATAAACTCATTTTTACTGTAATGGATTCTATGAACCCAGTAACACCCACATTCTAGTGCTTTGATCCGATAAATATCAATGGAGCCTCAATTCCCTTCTTTGCAAAACTGAAGTATTACCAAACGAAGATTGGTTCAGAAATTTTTATACAGCATGAATTATTTTATACCCACACACATTTTTAACCTCAAATGTATTCTTTTTTTCACAAAGTTCTAATTTCATATGCTTAATACTCTTTAAAAAATATGGTAATGGGTAATTTTTTTTTTACAAACAAGATTCCTTTAACTCACATCAGCTAGCCAGAAAAACAAATTTATGTTAAGTATTTTTTTTTCTCCTCTCTTCTCTCCTCCTAGAATTTTGGATATTTTCAAATGAAATATTCAATATATCAAAATGAAAAACAGTGATTAGCAAAATGTCTGGAAAAAACAAAAACATAGCATCTGAAGTGATGCTTCCAACACACAGACTTTCCCTAGGCTATGCCTAAAAGAGAGGGGAGAGAAACCAAAATGTGTTTTTCCATGTCTACTTTTTCCATAGCCCCAAGAAGAACTCCTGGCAAAGCTGTCACATCTAATCTTATCTTACATTCCTGGATGCTGTTGACTAACCTCTTTTTTTTTTTTTCCAGCTGACAAGCTGACGAGCACAACTTCAGTTTCTAGTTTTGACTGCAATTTTCTTTTTCCTTCCAGTCCTCAGGACAGATGCTGTTGTCAGATAACCTGCCTACTTGAACCCATTTGACTGATGTTGAGCACAAAGTAGCAGGCTGGACCACTCATTCACCAACCACCTCCTGTCCCTTCTCTCCCTGTCATTCAAAGGCCAAGTTCCTCAAGGCCATGGCAGTTTCAGTCAAGGACCAGGATGCCCAGTAAAATTGTCATAGGCCTAAATTTTAAGAACACTCAAGCTGGAAGAGACTTTGTACACTTGGGCACAATCACACACCTGGCAAATATGGGAAAGAGGATTTGATCTCAGGTCTCCCTGATTGCAAAAGTCCCAGCTCTTAACCATTTTGTCATATTTCCTCTTTCCATGCATGTGAAATAGGAATTACATGAATTCTGTATACTTCTTGAAAGCCTGAATTATTAAATTGTTTTGTAGAATACAGTAAATATTCACTCATCTCTTAGAATTGCTGTTTTGATAAGAGACTACCATCTTTATTCTGATGCTTTAAAAAGCCAAATCGGAGGTACATATTACAGGATGAGGCTTGAATGGAGGGTGTAATTCCAAGGCAGTAAGCCTGAGGAGGAAGGGGAACATGCAGGGAAGGAGCAAAAGAAAATAAAGGTGGGCGCATTACGAAGCTTATGACAAAATACGGTCAGTAGCTCAGGTATACAGAGGGATGTCCTCAGATAGGCCATGCAGAGCCAGGCACCTTGGGACAATCAGGAGAGAATGGTATCTACACTCGTCTTCCAGCCACATCTTCCTCATGGGTCAGCCAGCCCCAGGTCATGGTAACTCTTCATATTTTCTGTTTTCTTTCCCCTGCCCTCTACATAACAGCTGGGACAAGACTCCAGACCCTCTGTACTGTGGGGCAGCACTTCCGCTAAGACTGGAAGTTGTAAAAGGACCCTCTGTGAGTCTTGTCAGCCTGGACCGAGAGGTAGGACTTGGGTATCAGACCGCCATAGCCGGGCCTCACCCCAGCAGAGGATGTGTTAGGGGAGACAGCGGTTACCAAGGCCTGCGGAGGCACCAAGCTGGGTCCAGGACAGTTGCTTAGACAGCTTCTAATGCGCTTTCTAAGTCTAATGGTCTGTGGTTCAAGACATCCCAGTGGGGTTAATGCCCTGCTGAGGATCAAACAGCCAATCAGCAGAGTTCCTCTGGTGTGCTTTCTCCTATACCACTGCTTCTTTAAAACTCCCCAGAATCCTTCTGTGTCCTCAGAGTCCCTCAGACCACAGGCAGCAAACAGACACCTAGCCGGTCCAGACAGGTGCCACAAACTAATAAACCGTGCCAGTTATTTGCACATGATACCACAACAAAGCATCCTCCTGTGTGGCGAACTATTTCTTTACCATAAGAAAAATAATACAAGTGTGATAATAAATGAAAACACCCTGTGGTATGCTAGAAACAGCTCACACCAGATTGTGAGTCTGCCTTCCTTCTTGACAATGACTTCACATTGGGAACTTGAAGTTGACCGTGGTGGAAAACCATCAAATGCGACAAATCTTGAGTTTTTATTTTCTACAGAACCAAGTAAACACTGAACAGCGCAACACTGCACATGGCCTCAGTTTTAGACAACAGAAAGTTATGGGGCCTGTAGACTAGGGAGCATGTTCTCTTTAAAGAGGACAGTGAGATTCAGTCTTAGAAACACACTGCCACATAAGAATGCAGGCTTCGCGTGGTTGACCTTCCAAGTCTTCTGGGAAGTCAGAGACCCAGGTATTTAAATCAAAACCCCTATTTTTAAAATGTCATCTCACTTTTTTTTTTAACCTAAACATCTCCCTAAGACAAACTGGGACTCTTGGACTCAAGTTGGCAAATTCCGGTTTAAATCAAGTATGACCCCAAAGGAGAGTATCCTACACACCTTCAACTAAATAAACATCAATATGAAGGAGTTGGTCTATGTTTTCCTTTTCTGGAAAAAGTAGCGAAAGATACTCCTTGGACTTAGCCGATGTGAGCTATTCCTTTACTTAACATAGCAGCAGCATCATTTGGTATTTATCTGGCTGCCAGAAATGCACTGACCCAACTAGGAGCACCGTGGGACTAAAGTTTTACATTCTCTCTTCAAAATTCCTTTGTTGAGCAAACTTCACTTATATTACTTTACAAAGTTCCAGATGACTTGCAGGCTGCTGATTTTCCTATTAGCCTTTATGTGAGCAGGCTCCCAGGGGGATAATTGGCAACACATGAAATAATTTTTTATCCTGCTTGAGGATACTTTACTATTAAAAAATGACAATAGATGGAAACTAAAGGGGGAAAAATATTGTTTCCAAAGTCTAAGTTTTGTCCTATTGGAAATGGCACTGGTTGCAAGGATGTAGTGATATCTGAGAATCTCTTGTAAGATCCACAGATACATCTGGAAGATGGGCACAGGACGGTGGTCCTTTGCCTTGTGGCAGGAGCTGCATTGTACCTAGTCTGTCATTGTTTGCAACCTTAGCTTCACAGATTCTTAGTGACCTTGAGCTTTTTTTTTTTTTTAGAATTTGGCAAGAATAAAGGATTGTACCTTTTTTAAAATAAAAATCATACACGTTTATAGTATACATGTTTTGATATACATATACATAATGAAAAGATTATTATAACAAACTAATTAACATATCCATCTTCTCATATACCTTTTGTGTGCGGATAGTACAAGTACCTGAAATCTACTCTCCAGCAAGTTTTCAGTATTCAGTACAGTATTATTAACTATAGTCATCATGCCGTAGATTATATCTCTAGATTTATCCATCCTACATATCTGCAATTTTGTACCCTTTGACCAGTATCTCCCCATTTCCTCCACCCCCCCACCATTACTCTTTCTATGTATTCAGCTTTTATAGATTCCTCATATAAGTGAGAACACACAGTACTTTTCATTCTGTGTCTGGCTTATTTCACTTAGCATAATGCCCTCCAGGTGCATCCATGTTGTCGCAAACGGCAGGGTCACCTTTTTAAAGCTAAATTATATTCCATAATATTATAATACATATTATACATGCATCTACACATAACACATAGATACACATATATATATATATCACGATTTCTTTATCCATTCATCCACTGATGGACACCTAGATTTCATATACTGGCTATCGGGAATAACGCCACAATAAACGTGGGCGTGCAGGATTCCCTTCAAGGCACTGGTTTCATTTCCTTTGGGTATATACTCAGAAGAGGCACAAAAAAAATGATCCTATCCCTAGAATTTATATCCATGCCCAATGGGCAGGCTAGCCCTCTAATTTCTGATTATATTCTTTTTCTGAATTCTCTCTGGCTCTGGCTGGCTGGCTGGCTGTCAGGCGTTCCATACACATATCTACACCAGTGGAGCTTCATTTGTAAGCACAGCTGGGGGAATCTGGAAGCCTCCCACTGCAGGGAGGTGCAGGGCACTGAGTAGGAACACACAGGAAATATGGATCCAACTGCATGAGCAGCTGGATATAGATAAAAAAAAAAACTCTCTAGATTCTATGTCAACCTTATAAAATTTCTTTTAATATAAATCTGAATTCTCTTCAGCACATTCTGTCTGCCGGTCCACAACAAATTTGGAGATAATTTTTTTAAATTTATATTTACCATTTACATGCTACCTAGATGGTAGAATATGGTAATATCTTTCAACTTCGCAGTGTCAAGCAACATAGTTGCATATACGTACAGGGTGTCTAAAAAGTCAGGAAACACTGGGAAAACTTACTTTTAAATAGTTCATAGTTACTTTTTTAAATATAGTATCCTTAATGAATTTTACTTCAACTCCTAGAAAACATTTTGGGTAAAGGGTCTCTAAATTTAAAGCAGTGGGTATAACTGTTAATACACTACAGAGTTATTTTTATCTCATGAACAACTGGTCAGAGCTTGACTACAATCAATATGTTTTTTCTCTCATTTACTGAAACAAAATATCGTTTAAGTGATCACACATGTTTGTCTCAATTAGGAGGAAAGTGTTTTAAAATTTTTTAAAATGTCCAGTCCTTTCTCTACAACTGGACAGGCAAAAACAGTATGTCTGAAGCACTGCAAAATGAGCACAAATCCAACTGGCTTGAACAGACCACATCCAAGAACTTTGCATCATTACTATTTTTTTTTCTGAGCCTGTGAGTAACCAGAGTCAGGAAGAAACAGGAGACAATAAATAAAACAAATGAGCTATTTCTCAAATGCAAATCTTTTGGCTCAAGTTGAAAGATTACATTGCTTGTAGACACACAATACTCTAAAATAGCAAAACCAATATTCTCTTAAAAAATACCACATGCTGAGTTGAAAATATGTAATCTATTGAAAGTATTGAGCAGAAAATCTTCTTCCAAAGAGCACACAACCACGGGTATGGGAAAGAATAATAAATATTACTCTGAGAAGGTTACTGGAGAGAACATTTCCTACTGGTAAACTTTATTATCCAGAGTAGGATACACTGATTACCAGCTTTCATTAATCTTATTTATTAAGGCTACTTTATAGTCTACTCAGATTCTGTTTACCAAGTACAAAGGAAGGAAACAAATGCCCACTGCATTGACTAACTCAGCATCGGAGACATTAAAGACTGCACGGAGAGGTTTCGCACTTTACAGCTTGGATCACCATTTAAAGATCATGCGCATTACCTGGTGACGTCAGGCTCTGTGACCAGGGAGGCAAACAGCTTTTCTGCTGTTACATCAGAAATCAGTTACTTCTGTGTGCCAGAAAATCTGAACTTGTCTACCTTTGTCATTATTAATAGAAACTTACTTTGTTACAATGTTCTTAAAATTTATAGATGTCATTGGCACGCATTTCTTTTCTTGAAACATTGAGAGCTAAAAATAAAAGTTTTACCATCTAGCCCCAGGTATGATCAGTCAAATATATAAACAGCAGATAGGATGACTGATGTATCCATGTTATATTAGGCAGTCAATAAGCCTTCATCTTTCAGAAAATGCTGTCTCTATTTCGTAAAAGACTTGCAGTTAGAAATGTGTAAACAAATAATCAAAGAAATAACCCACATCAAACCATCTCACAGTGCACATTAAACTTATATAACACTATATGCCAATTACATTGCAATAAAGTTGGAAAGAAAGAAAAATCATGAACCTAAAATTTAATGATGTACTACAATAAAACTTGGTGGGTATAAATGTCTCTAGGAACTTCTGGATATAAGAAGCCAGGTCAGTTAGCGCTGGAGAGTTGCAACAGGTTCTAATTCAGAACATTACTGCTGGGCTCTCAGAGGTGTCAGGAGCTAGAGAAGAATCTTATACTCATAGTGTGGAGGGAGAAGTTAACCAAGGTTTTGCTGAGAACCTTTAGGACAGAGTTTCAGAAGAATCTACCAGATCCCTGATGCATTCTTTTATCAACATGAAGCAAACCAGTGTTTGAAGGGTAAGGAAAAGGCTAGCACAGCTTCTGACAGCAGCCTTTGCTTCTGCCTGCCTGGGAGAGGAAAGCACCCCTTTCTGACTGCGTGTGCAAAAACTGTCTGGATTCAGACTTCTCTGGCTATAATTCTAATATATCAATGTTTGCTACAAAAAATGAGTATCCAAACCTACTATACTCCTAATAAATCAATACCCAGGCAGACTGTCCATCTGTCTGTCAAAGTATTGGCTTATTTCACATGTAGCTACCCATTTCTCTTTCCAAGACAGTATTTTTTTTCATTGAAGTATAGTCGATTTGCAACGCTGTGTTGCTTCTGGTGTACAGCTCAGTGATTCATTTACACACATAAATATATATTCCTTATCATCTTCTTTTTCAATACAGGTTATTACAAGATATTGACTATAGTTCCATGTGCTATATACACACTATGACCTTGCTGTCTATTCCAGGGTACTATTTACATCACACACACACACACACACACACACACACACACACACACACACACAGGACATTTCAGCAAGGGAGAAGCTGCGATGGTGTGACGTTTCAGTTGTCAACCAACCCCATCTCCTTGTTAATAATTCTGACTACCACCTTAAAAGTTAAATTCCTATCCCTAGCCCACATTCCAAAGGACGATTCACAGGACTTACAGGAAAGGCCCTGTGACATCAGCTTCTTTACTCTTTTGAAACCTGCAGATTCTGGCATGGCAGCACCGTCATGGTGACGCACACTTCAAATTCATTCAACCTGAGAAGATCTCAGTGCCTAACACATTTCAGTGTGTGGGTGTAGGGTAAGACCAGACAGTTGTGGGGGTTTTTTTCTTTTTTTGTAATGCAAGTGCCTGACTTAAACTCCGATTGCCCACTCATCCATTTTAAGGAGGCATGCACTTCAAAGTTAGCGATCTCATATAAACACATTGCCAGCACAGGACTAAACCAAGAGCCAGCCCACCTCCCACAAAGAGGCTCCTCAGTTTCAGAGATCTTGGTGGATTTCAACAACTGACTATTTGGGCCTCTTGTTCGTTTGGTTTTTTTCTCTTCCCACTCTTTAAATTCCTGCTCCTATGTTTTAAATTCACCAATAAAGAATGAGCTCAAGAAACCCTAGGCCGCCAACCTCCACCCCAATAAAAGCAGAACCCCAGGCCCTGCTGCTTGCTCTCCCTGCAACCCCATACCCCAACAACCTCACTGTGTGCTTTGCAATCTCCAGGTCTTGTAAGCAGTACATCTTTATTTTGTTAGTTTCCTGATTAACCATCAGGAGGGTATCATGCAATCATAGTAAGAACCATAGGGCTGATCCAGCTGTAACACTGGTTCTTGATAGGATGAGACCAGCACAAAACTGTATGTCCTTGTGTTCAACGTGATTTTCAAAATCAACCCCTTGAGTAGAATTACAGGGGAGAAAAATAGCAAATTGCTGTAAACTGAACATTTTGTCTCTCCCACCAATCCATACATTGAAACCTTATTCCCAATGTGATGCTATTAGAAGGCAGCACATTTGGGAGGTGATCAGGTCATGAGGGCAGAGTCCTCATGCATGGGATTAGTGCCCTTAGAAAGGAGACCCTGGAGAGCTCTCTCATCCCTTCGCCAGGTTGGACACAGTGAGATGACAGTCACCTAAGATCAGGAGGCAGGCCCTGACCAGCCACCGAATCTGCTGGCACCTTGATCACTGACTTGCAAGCCTCCGGAGCCACGTGAAATAAAGTTCTGTTGTTTACAAGCCTCCCAGTCTGCGGCATTCCATGACACCAGCCCGAACAGACCAAGGTGCAACTACGACTCCGAGTCCGTTTCTGGTCATCACAACCACAACTTCAGCCTCTGCTCCCCCGGGGAGGTCTGGAGACCCCATCACACAATGAGCCCCCACCAAAACCTCAGGACAGAGCACGGCTTCAGGAGGGCAGCCCTGCCAGGCTGGGGTTCTTAGCTCCGATTTCTTGGCTGTTCTCATTTTTATTCCATGCAATTCCTTCCTTTCTTCTCTATGATAATGATCTTCATTAACTACATTTTAATTCTTCCCACGTGGCACTGTATTAGATTTGACTGCTCACCATTAACTGGCCCTTCACTCTCCTTTGCCTCCTTTACAGCCAGTTCACAGGAGCTGGACTCTCTCCTCACTCCACCCTTTCTTCACCCTTGTGTTACCAGCCCTTTGTGTGTTGCTTTTCCTCCTTCCCTGCATGTGAGACCAGCTAGTCCTACTCTCCCTAAAGCCTTTGTTCTCATTGTGTTATTTTCCAGGGCAAACGTCACCTCTAATCTTATTTTTACCTCTTCACGTATCTCTTATTTTCTTCCATGATTAATTTATGTTAATTCTGGGCTGTATGGCAGTTGTCTCCAGCCAAGTCACTAGGGAGTTTGCATAATATAATCAATTAATAATTACCAACTGCTAATTTTTTTCCCCAGTCTCTGCATTTCAAATTTTAGATGGAGAATTACTTAGAAAAGGAAAAAGGAGATAAAGATCCATCATCTGACGCCTCTCGTACACAAATAATGGAATATAGACTTCTCATCACCCCAAAATACATTGAGGTGTGACTATACCGTAATTTGGAGCTCTTTAAACAAAATATCCCTCGGAAAACAACATAGATTTGAGGGCACAGATCGCTGAACTAGAGAATTTCATAATTTTTTCTCCCACATAAAAGTGAGATTGAAAATCACATGGTATAAGCTTCCTGGATGAACTGAAGTTATTTTCATCACACTCTTTGAAGAGGTAACCTCGCCAAAAACATGTCATTAAAGAACAAAACTGTGGAGCCCCCAGACAAGTTATGTTAATTAGTGTCATTTGCAAGTTACGTAAATACCTCATTAAAAATTGTAAAGGATTAAACAATTACTTGTCATATTTTAATAATGAATACAATACAGTAGCATCCTATAATTTAATTCATTCTGTGCCTCACACAGATTCCTAATTAGGTAGACTGTGTATTTGAGTCAATATGGCAGGCTTTCTAGCCAGTTTTTAACTACAGTCCTGATTTTCATTTCACTAACTTTAATTTAATTTGAGAGCTCTTTACATAAAGGAAATAAACACTGGCAAAAGCTTTTAATCTCTTTTGGGGCTGGGTAGACATGGAGACATCACCATTCCTTCAAGGATTAAATAAAAGACATAGACCCTCCTCCCAGAGAAGCATATGGAAATCTGCACATACATATCATATATCCTCACCAACACAGAATTTCACCTATACTTTCAAGGATTTCCCAGAGCTCCTAATTATTCACAGCCAAGTAAGATCCCAAGGACACAGCGTGACCTTAATAACACTGGGAATACACTGTCAAAACTTCTAAACAATCTTTCACACTATACATGCAAGAATCCTTCTAAGATTACAAATGGCAACATACAAATGTGAGAAGTGCCCAGACTGAGTGCACTTCCCTTTTTAGAAGATAGGAAAGAATACTTTTTTTATTTAAAAAAAAAAATCCGTAACTTCACTGCCCTATACAGTCGCTTCTAGATAGCAAGCACTGGAAACATCCCTACTAGTCTAAATTGAGATGTGCACTAAATGGTAATTAGCCAGATTTCTAAACTTAGTAGCAAAAAATATATAAAGCAGCTAACAATTTTCAGTTGATTACACGATGAAATGATAGTATCTGAAATATTGGGTAAAGTAAATTCTATGATACAACTAATTTCCTCTGTTTCTTTTTACTATCAAGATGCAGTTAAGTAGAAAATTCAAAATCGCATGCATGGCTTGTGTTATATTTCTACTAGACACTGCTGGTCTGGACAATATAAACCAATCGTTATTCATTATATACCTAATCCTGCAATAGGACTGGATTGTTATCATCATCCACCTAGAGGCAATAATTACACATCTGACTTAGATAGTGCATTTCTGATTTAGGGACGTGAAAAACTGTTATCGCTCACTGCCCTTCTCTTTCCTCCCGTTACCACCAATAACCTGGATCCTTCTGCTGCTTTTAACTGTCACTTTCTCTCCTTTCATCGATGTCAGCTTCTGGTCAAGTTCCTCATCAGTCCCTGCTCCTACTGTCCAGCATTAGAAGAGCAGGACATCCCTAACCTCAAGAGCCCTTCACGCATTGGCCAAGAGGACTTTTAACACTGTTGGACTTAGAATTCTTTCATTTCCTTTCTTATTTTTCCACAGCATGACACAATTTGTATTATGGCACGTTGGCCTCAGAAAAGCTGATGACCTTCAGGATTATCTACGTTCCTTGCCCTGAAGAAGTTTCCCATTATGTATGAAGTAACACATTCAAATGTAAAACAAAAGACAAAATTTAAAGGATGAATGCAATCAACGTTGAAATGTGTGAGATGGACCATAACCACAGCCCATAAAGATTTCTTTCAAAAAAAAATAAAGTATAAATTATTGTCTAACAAATTTTCTATCTTAAATGTCACTAAGACCCCAGAGTCTTCAAAATTATTCCTATATTGTTCAAAAGCAACTGATTGAAATGTGAAAAAATGGGAAAATGTTTACTTCTAGGAAAACAAAAAATGTTTGAGTTCAACATTTTGAAGATGAGAAGCAATGACATGAATATTATCTCAGATGTCATCTACTCACATACAAACTCAAGATCTTTCTTAACTGCTGACAAGCAAATGAAATGTCTATATTTGAAGAACTCAGGGTCCCGAGAACTGAAAGAAAACAACTCTGGGGAAACTTCAAAGCAGGGAACTGGATATTTTTAATTTGAAATTTAGAAGCATGTATGCCAGAGTTCCAAGTACTATTAACCTAAGTGGATGAAATATTATTTTCTCACTGTTTTATTTGGTATCTTGAAATTGGTCAACTTATGTCCGTTCACCAACTTTTGTCAGTGATATGTATTAATCACCAACTACCGTGATTGATTTTTTTTTAAGGTAATGAGTTTTTCAACGACCTTGTTTACAATTCAAACAATAACCATTTAACAAGGAGATATGACTGCCTGTTACAGTAGATTTTAAACCGTGGTCAAACAAATGTGTACCATGTAACAGGGCAAGGTCCACTGTCTCTGTGCCTTCAATATCCATCCTTTCCAAAAAATCCATATGTCATATGATATTCTGAATGCAATTCACCTTCCAGCTTAACCTTGGCCTTTGCCCATAATTATTAAAAGGCCTGGATGATGGCAGTAATTCAGGCTGCTCCTGTTCTGTGGCAGGGCAATCAATACTGCTGCAGCATTTCACACATCGCCTCTTAATTTCAGTAGTTTCATTCTGAATTAGGAATGAAACAGTAGTTGCCAAGAGATGGATACTCATACACCAAAAATGGCAATAAAAGCAATAATTAAAAAAACTAAACACTGCAAGATAAAGAAATGAAAACATGACAGAGGAAAATAAAAACATAGGATAAATTACTTCCAGTTTTTGAAATACAGATTTCAATGTGAGATTTTTACAGCCATCACAACAGTATTCCACACGAATGTATTAGAAAATTGTCGAACAAGAAAGTATAGGAGTACCGTATCGCTTGTTACTAGTCACGTGAATGCTGTATTTTTCTATATTCTGCATTTCTATTCCTATATTCTAATTCTTGTATTTTCCTGTATTAGGAAACACTTGAAATTATGTTTACTGTGTCGTATGCAAATTAAATCTAGAATGGAGACAATGCATTCAATTTTGAGTAGACACCTGCATAAACATGGTTTTATCTGTATGACATCTATATAACACATAGGCCCTCAAAAACTGTTGGATGAATGAATGAATGAATGAATGAACGAACTCTAAAATACCAAAGCCTGGAATTTTCTTTAAATAGTACTTACTGAAAACGACTAATTAATCGTGCTGTCCAGGCACAACGTAGACTCCCACTGGTTCCTTTCGCCCCTAGACAACGAAGTGAAAAAATTTCCCAACACATACTCTTAACTGAAGATCAATGGGTGTGAAGAGGGGCGGGGGGTGGGAGGTCGGACGATTCAGCAGATCAATTTTATAACATCTGTTTCCTGTGGCAATGATTAACTCACCAGCAAATCAGCTTTGGATTTGTTATTTTATATTTTTATTTTAATGATCTGGAAGGAAAACAAACTTTAGCCTATGACACCCTCTAGATAGACTGCAAACACCCGTGAAGGCACAAAAATGGAAAGGATAGAGTCAAATGTTAATAGGAAACAGAACCCCTCCCTCAACTGAACTGTGGTTGAGGAGGAGAATCCAAGACAAATACACACACACATCCACGTACACACGCATGATAGGAAGAGTCAGATTAGATATAAATATGTGTACAGGGAGAGGACAGCTCAGCAGTGGAGTGTGTGCTTAGCATGCACAAGGTCCTGGGTTCAATCCCCAGTACCGTCATTAAATGAATAAATCAAATTACCTCCCACACAAAAATTTTTTTAACATTAAAAAACAAGTTTAAAAAATAGAATAAAAAAAGAAAGAAAGAAGTGTAAAGTCATGTAATAAACCTTTCTCCTAATAGTGGATATGGCTTACTGAGGTATTCTCCACAATTCCATTTAATCCACAGTGGTATTACACACTTAAGGGTATGTCTACAAATATCTAAGTGTTAACAGAGGAAGAATATTTCTGAAGTGTGTATATACTGATAATTGACCAAGTTGAATTTCTTTCCCAAATGTAGCTAAGGAAATACATGAGAATCCTTCTCTAGATATCCAAAACGAAGTCAAACAGTTATTTCCCAAAGCGTCTTGGATTCTCTGCACTAGTGGAAAAAGAGACTATTATCTGACACAGTGGCCACAAATGATTTCTCTAGTGCTTATTCATTCAAGGAAAATGTGTTCTGGTGACCCTTGCTTTAGAAAATTAAAATGAATAATTGGAGGAATTATTATATAATTGAAAGTCATAGCACATGTATTGGCAGCTTAACAACAGCTAATTTTACCTTTCATCTACACCTCACAAACTCTCTAATGAACATTAGCGTCAAGTGAATTAGGAAACAATGATACAGGGCTTCTTCCTAAGATGCTCAACAATCGCATTAAGCACTTTCCAGTGCAGAAGACAAAACTCACAAGGGAACAATCTGATTACAATGAATTAATGGCCGAATTTCTGGTTTTGCCCTTGCAAGAGTGAAAATTTTATACAGCCTCAATTTCTTTACTTTTAATTTAGTCACCAGCTGGTCAAACAAGCAGGAAAACCATGTGAACTGTTCTACCAGGATGGCTCTAGCTTTTAATTTGATATTAATCAAAAATACGAATCTAACAGTCTGATTTTCTACTTTTTTTAATATTTTATTTATTATTGTATTATTACTATTATTTTTTATTTTGGGGGGAGGAGGTAATTAGGTTTATTTTTAAAGGAGGTACTAGGGATCGAACCCAGGACCTTGTACGTGCTGAGCATGTGCTCTACCACTTGAGCTACACCCTCCCTCCTCTACTCCTTCCTGTTGTGGAACACGTAAGACCATTTGCCACCATATATCATGCTTGTCTTCTACCACTTCATTTATGATTACTCTTCACATTTTTCTTGCTTCAGATATTTCATATTAAATATTGTTTCCCTTTTCTAAAGAAAGCAAAGACTGGGCACTGGCTCATCAAGATCAATTTGCTTACAGTTGAACAGATGAACAAATTAAGTTCATAATCAAGTGTAAATAAAGCAGAAGGAATAAGACCATTCTTAGGTGTTGGGAGGCGGCAGGCTGGAAGGAGGTGTGGCCCACGGAATGTGCTTTGTACCCACTTCAGTCTGGGGCTGGCCTGAGTGTATCTCCTGAACAGGGCTCTAATGGGAGTTCAAGTTCTACAGACAGAAGCAGAACACAGCCAGAAGGATATGCTGGGACTTTGCCCAGAATCGAACTAAAAAGGGTATTTCTGGGTTAATACTAACTGCAACATTTTATTAGGATCACATGATATACTAGGCGCATCATATTCCCTGAATCAGTACATCCTACCTACAATACTATGAAGTGTAAGTATTTTCACCCTTCTTTTATAGATTAGCAAACAGCCTCAGAGCAGTTGAGCAACTTGATTATAACCACCCAACGGAAGTGACATGCCCAACAAAGAGACCTCTTCTTTAAATGCATGAGAGACCATCAAAAACCGAAAGTGTTCCTGTCAAATAATAGCTGAGATGATCGAGGAAGACAGCCTCAGGAGGGAGAGTCCTGTATGTGACCAAGTTGTTCCTGTAACATACTTCCAACACTCCCAGTGTAAGAATCAGCCACTGGGGCAAACCTGGTCCTTACTCAAGCAAGAGCAGTCTTCCCATTCAATAAAGTAAATAAAACATATTCTCTAGCATTATCCATAGCCACTCTTAAGGATGTGGTAAGTAGGATCAAAAAGTCAAATGCAATTTCTCAGGTATGAAAAGAAACTAGATGTAGTATGGTATTTCAGCAGGGACGCCAAAGAAAGATTTATCTAGAATGAGTAACAGTGGGAACTGTTTCAGTGCGGGGCAACACCTGCTTTAAGGCCACTCTTGGGGAAGCAGGTACAGGGATTTCACAATAACACCAACAACTACTATTATACTTGTTAACACTTAAACAGGGTGCTAACCACATGCCAGGCTTTGCTCCAAGAGACTGAAGTGAATTAACTCATTTACCTTCATAACAGTTCTATAGGTAGGCATCAATATGAGCCCCATTTCTTATGTGAGGAAATTGAGATATAAAGTCACTTAACTAGCAGGTGGTTGGAGCAGGGATTAAAACTCAGGCCACCTGGATTCCAAGCAAGGACTCTAAATTCCAAAGACACTGCCCATATAGCAGTCCCTCAGCCACATACAGTATTTTCAGGTTTGGAACAGTGGCCTAATCTTTAATTCCTCACCCACGGCAAGCTGTATGGAGAAACCAAATGAACCGCTGAGTTTCTAGTAAGTGAATCAATTTCTGTGTGTTATTGAAGGTTTCTGATATGCTCATTTGAATTATTACCTGTGCAGGACCATCAAGAACTACAGTACCTGATTTTGTGCATTTCAAGCAGAAGGGACACTCTTCAAAAAGAAGAGAATCTAGGACTGAGGAATACAAAAGGGAAATTAGAAATATTACTACTGTTTTTGCTTTGTATTTTAAGAGCTCCCCGTTTCCTTCAATTAACTCTAAAATCACATCTTATACACAACAGCCTTTATTCTTTCAAATTGTTAAGGCCATAAAGGAATATATACAAAGGCGTATAGAGTCAACTACAGAATTAGCCGAAAAGTTTCAGCAGTTTTACAAATGTGGAAATTAACTCCAAATCAATTTGAAAGAAGAGTGCATAGGTAGTATGACATCTGGAAGTTTTGAGCTGTGTCCTTAACCTCATCTTTGAATTTTAGAAAACTAAACAGAGAGTGAATCTATGGGCAGAGAACACCATGGAAAATAGAAGAAAAATCAATGAAATCCCTAAGACAGAGTTTAGAACTCTTACCACTCAAAGCCACCATCTGAAAAGCATAATGAAGCATTCACATTTCTCCCAGAAGGCTTAAATCGCTCCAACTTCATTAAGTTTAACATTTTTCTAACTCAGATCACAGCTATGAATCTTGCCACTCATCCTGGCTCAATATTTTCACAGTAGTTCATTGCTAGTCAGGTTTGCACCTGCTTTCTGATTGCCTGCACCCATTTCCAAGTTGAAATCAATGAAACCTATTAGCATGTCCTCTACTCGGCACTTTAATTTTGGATAGCGATGTATTATTAATGTAATCATCCCAGCAAGCCTAGTACAGCTCAGAAGTAAAACTGAAGGGTTTACAATAGAGAACATTAATAAGAATGCTTATTAAATTGTATTGAAATCTAAATAATTGAATGCATATTTGATACAAAATTTAAATTGAAATGGGTCATACCAAAGTAGAGGGCTGTCAATGGAGAACAGAGATCCTTTATACCCTTAAAAGACAAAACATAATTCTAACCATGGACTATTGCATACATGACACATAACCACGGTAATTTATTTCTACAGTTGAAGATGACTGCTCTTTTTGATGTCTTTATTATGCTGGGCATTTAAAACAATTTAAATTGTTTTAAATTTAAAACAGTTATCCAAGTCAAGTAAAGATGATATTTCACCTGTGTTTCTACCGCAGAGACGTTTGAATCACTAGATGCCAAGTACCAATTTTACTTGGCAAATGTAAAGATCCTTAAGAGGAAAATTACTGAAGATGTGAATGAACACATGCATCGTCAAAGAAGGGAATTTTAATGCCACAGAATTAACAATTAAAAGAGCATATTTGGTTAATTTGTTATTAAATTTTTTACACCAAGAACCTTCTACTATTTGAAGATTAGTATTTACCTTCCTTAGCACTTGCCTTAATAAATATTAATATGAGAACATGATTATCATAATTAAAATAAATTTATTGATTTCCAACACGCACATGTTGTTCAAGCAAATTCACTGTCTATACCCTAGGTACCCACAATCTACGGTATTCACCAAAACAGACGTCATGGAAGAGAAGCAACAGAGGGGTATTAAAACAATGGTTGTCATATACATAGTAGCTGTACATGCATATCAAAGCAAATAGCAAAGCCAGGGGAAGAACTTCTTTAAATCTGGCTATAAGGAAAAAAAAAATGCTATGAGGTCATATGACTTCCCCCAAATTCCCAGAGAGGATTCAGAGTCACTTTGCTGGGTCATGTAATTTGAGAAACCTGCTTATCTTCTGATGGAGCTGGCAGTTTGGAGCTAGGGATTAATGATTTGATACATCAATCTACTCCACACGTATAAGGCACTTGCTTTCTACTACAACAGTGCACTTCTCCACTCCAGGTCATGGCAATGTCTCCTCGTAAGCCGTGTATACTATTTTTCCCCCCAACAGTCTGCCTGTGTTTCCTCTCTTGGAAACACTTGGAAGGGTGTTTCTTACATTAGTTCAGGTAAAAGATTATGAGAGTTCAAACCAGGATAGATGCGGTGAGGATGAAAAGGAGATACTTGAAATATAATTATGAGACCAAGTTGACTAGGATTTGTGATTAATTAGGTATGCGCATGAGCAAGAGAGTGAAATCAAGTATGGTACCAAGTCTGTAGTTCTGGTGAATTAAGAGAGAGAGAATTCCTCCAACTAGGATAAAGAAAACAGAAGTGACTGGCTAAGTAGGTGATGGATTCAGTCCGGGGCCTCAGAAGAGGCCTAGGTGAATGTCTAGCAGGATTTTCTCACTTGAAATTCCAGGGAGGGGTCAGTCTGGACTGGAGACAGAGATGGGGCAACCATTAGTACTTTAAAAAGTGCTCCAAACAGAAATAAAATGCAATTCACCTATGAAATTTCAAAATTTTCTGGTAGCTACAATTTTAAAATTAAAAAGGAATAAATGAAGGCATGTTTTATTTTGCCAATGCATCCAGAATAGGTTTCCAGCACATGGCATTAGCTAATTTCAAGTGCTAAGTAGCCATCTGCAGCTGGTGGCTACCAAGTTGTACGCTGCATACTTGGGGGCAGTTGAAGATGAGAACGGGTGTGTTACACTGAAAGTCTAAGTGGAATAAGAAGGGAGGACTGAAAGTGGAACCCTGGATAACCCCAATGGAGATGATGGAAAAACAGCCTACATCTGAGATGAGGATGAAATTTAAAAGAACAAAAAACAAAAAAACCCCACGAACTAGGCAAAATAGGAACCAAAGAAAAGAGATCTCCATGGAAAAGAGATTAAATGATAATGTTAGGTGCAGGAAGTCCACTTAGGCAAAACATAAAATCCTATAGTTACTGATATTTTTAGCAACAACCTATCAGTAGTGCACAGGAGTAGAAATTGGGGAAGATTCAGATTTGGTGGGGGACCTAAATATGAACCAATTTTCGAGTTCCCATGAAAAAGACAAAATTATCAACACAGAATTGTGTCGGCGGCCCCTGTGCAAGCCTAGGAAAAGGTTCATGCAAAAGGAAGGGTCCTGAAGTTTAAGCCTCAGCAGTTTCACAGAAAATCTGCCCTCAAATGTGTGCATGATTTCAATAGATGGTAAGAATATGGAAACATTTTCAGACAATTTTAAAAAAACTGTAATTAAAGAAACTGCATGGTAACCATAGGATTAAGATGAAGGTCCAGATAGAGCTATATAGCACAGCAAGTTTCAGCAAGAGTTAACAGGGCAGAGATGCCACAGTGGCAAAATGGAGTGAGAGATGTAGCTTCAAGTCATGGCAAGGCAGTCCAGCTGCAGTATCTGCACACCACCTTCCTTCTTGGATATTCATAACATAAGGGAACTCTAAGAAGCATTAGCTTTCCAGGTAATACAGATTATGCAAAAAGCATCTTCAAATTTCTGTAAATTTCTTTAACATCTATTTCTTTAACGTCTCACTTAAATACTCGTTAAAGAAACCACAGATATCTGAGATTCTGTCTGCTCTTACCCCATGCTCCTCCTAACCACTTACAGCCCATATAACTTTCCTGCCAGCCTCGTGCATTTCCTTAATTTTCAGAGTTCACAAACATAAAATGAGATGAAAGAAAATCTTTATTGCCCCCGAAACAGTCAATATAGGCTTATGTCATGAAACTCCTTTGTGGTATTTATTCTAGAATAAAGCTACATATCATAATTCTGAATCATTTAGAAACCTAGCCAAGCATAGGCATCTACAAATTTCTGAGTAAAGCTTTTGGGGATGCACGTGACAAAATGAATGAAAGGCTAAGAATGAAGATTCTTTACAGTTTCCAAATCAAAGCTTTCATTTAGAGTGGTCTTCTTCCATATGGGACCACCTGGCTACTTAGAGCAAAATCCTATCACCATGACTACGGAGCTCAAACTTTCCATAATGTCTTTGGGATTCTTATGATATATCCCTTCCTCCAGCCTACTGGAACCAGAAGGAGACTTCAAGATTTCTGACAACACAGCTCATGATCTTCCTTAGAATCACAGATTTCAGCGAGTCAAAAAGTAAGTCAGAGCCAAAAGAATAAACAAAGGGTTCATTCATTCATTTATCTGCCAGGTATCATGCACTGAATCCAATGAAGGGGCTAGATCTGTTTTTGCAGGAAGCCTTTATCAATGCACGTGATTTTTTATCCACAGACGTATAAACTGGTGCTGATTAATAGGAGCAAGAGTGTTCCTCATCCCCCAAAGCAGGCAACTGCCTGAATTTAAAAGAAAAAAAAAAAAAGGTTAAATGGTGCTGTACTGCTGTACCACATTTATTTATTTATTTTCTTCTTCTCCTTCATGTGCATTTTCCAGTTTGCAGGTTTTCTCACTCACTCTCCCTTTTAAAACATTCAGGCATTTGGTCTTCAGAATGTTTCTGCTCATTAACAAAGAATTCCAGAAATCCCAAGAGAAGAATTAATGGGATAGGATCCCTAACTATCTCATATACATTTTTAATTTGACATTCAGTGAACAGTAAAATTATTATAGCCCTACCAGTTGTGACATGCAATACCTATGTAAGCTTAACCAAGAAAAACATATCAAAGTCAGTTCACTGGGTAAATTATGGTATTTAGACATCAGAGAAGGCCCCACACCAAAGCAAAATTAATTCCATTAACATGGGCTTTTCAAACTGAAATTAGAAATAAGGCTTAAATAACAGTTGAAGCCAAGGCAAGAGAATTGCCACAAGTAAATAACATGAATGATACATATTCTTATCCAAATGCCAAACACATCTGAGAACATTTAGAATGATAGTAGTAAAAAAGAAAAGGGAAAAAAAGACATTTCTCTAATGAACTGTGCATCAACACCCATAGAAAGCCCTCTTTCTAGGTCTCTTCCATATTTGTCTATGGCCAGTCTGTGTTTACGGTGTTAAAATGGTCAAATATCTGTAAGTCTTCTCTTTTTTTAATCCTCCAAATGGAAAAAGTAGCTTAGGAATGCTATTCCTAAGAAGGCCAAAAGGTGTGCTGTGGGGCTCTCTTCCTATCACACCACTCAGCTGCTCTATGGTATGGGCCAATGACGTCTATGATTCATATTAGTGAGGAGAACTAACTGTATGTTCTTTAGTTGTTTGCTCATTCACGGAAAAAAGGGCTGGCCAGAAGAGTGTGGAAGCTATGAAGGCAGCCCTGGTAAAAGACCTGTGCTTTTCTTGGTTCGTGTATTTGCTTCTTAGTGCTAACCAATAAAATAACTTTTTCATGAGAAGAATAGGGCTCTGGTGACAACATTTTTCAAGAAAGCATCTTGAACACTGCTCCAAACAATTTCAGATAAACATTTAATATGATCTCCAACCTACACATTGCCTAGACCCAGATCTTATATTCAAAATGGCTATTTTGTTACAGAAAGTAAATGGATACGTCATGCTGCATCCTAGGATTCATTTTCCAAAAAATGTTCAAATTTATTATGACAAAATAATCAGCTGAAATAGTAAATTATCTTCTTTCCTTATAATTTCTTCTTTTGGAGATTTGGTCTGGCCCATTGAGAGTAATTTTGAGAAGAACTGAGAGAGGAAAGGAAGATTTCCTGAGACTAGGAAAGGCACAGAGGTCTGGGGACTGGCATCGTGCTCTGTATGAGAGAGGTGGTTGGGCCAAGGAGGGGAACTGCTGTGTAGGACACAAAGGGAGAGGAGATCCCAGCTTCCAAGGCTCCTGGATTCTCAACTTTGCTTAAGACCTCTGATGCCTAATTCTAGCATAGGATGAATGGAGTGAGGACCCGAAGGAAAACACTGGTCTAGAAATAAGGCTGTACCTCACAGTCACCACCACTCCACAGATGACCAACAACAGTAGGGTTCACATCATTGTCTTACTGGGTTGCATAATCCTGGGATGTCTGCACAAGTGGGGGAGAAGAAGAGCATATAAAAATTTTAAATGAGCTTGGACTACCCATCACTTCACCAGATTCTGCAAAATGGAATTCTGTTAGTGACAGAATATGAAGGAATGCAGCATTTTCAGTATACTTAAGTTTATGGGGGGTGATTCAGACTAGCCACCAACTTTAACATTTTCTAAGTCTATAAAATCAAAGACTTGTTCTGCTAAGCCCTCTCACCATCCTAACTCCACAGAAGACTAGGGCATTTGATGATTTTGTGGGTCAATGAACAGTATATTTTTCATTTCACATTCTCATTCATATGAAGTCACCACTCTACAGCACTACCACTCACATGTGACACAAATGAGGCCACTGTCTCAACAATGAGATCTGAGGGATTTTTAACAGAATCTATTAGCTTTGGTTTGGCTATATGGGAAGATCACAGGTAAATTCTTCCTAAAGCCCTTGACTGAACCAAATTTGACAGTGTAACAACTAAAAAGAAGCTTCTAGTCAATGAGACAACACTACTACCAGCCTCAAAAAAGAACATCTTGTATAAATAATTGATATATGTAAACAGAAAAGTTTTGCCAGTAGACAACAGAATATCAGAAACATTTGCTTTGTAATATACCCTGAACAATAGCAACCATCACTGGCATGGTCCACAAAAGCTTAAGAATATGGAATGCAAAGTCTGGGTAGGAAAAAGAGTCACCTTCAAAGACTCTGTCATTCAGTGTAAGTCAGAATGGAATTCCAAAACTATCATAGCACATCAGACGGCCAAGCATCGAGTAATCTTAATTATTCATAGAAAAGCAAGGGTCAGAACCTGTGTCACAATCCACAGAAAAACACCTCTGGACGTGAAATACATAGTTAGCTGTGAAGACTTAAGAATCAGATTGCCTGCGTTTTAATCCTAGCTTTGCCACTTACCAGCCATGTGAGCTGTGCCAAGGAGCGGGAACCTTTCCGTACCTCAGTTTCCGCATCTATAAATTGGGGATAATAATAGTGCCTAAATTTTCAGAATATTTTGAGGTTGACATGAGAAAATGTAGGGAAATCACTGTGCTAAGACACAGGTCCTGGCACATTGCCCTCAAAACATGTTAGAGAGTGTTTCTGTTATTGCTATTTCTATTCATAAATAGCCGTAAACCAAGTGGCTCTGTTTTCTGACTGCCAACAATTCATTTCACAAATCTTTTTTAAAGAACCTACTATCTATATAGGGAATGCAGTGCCAAATACAAAGGTGTGCTCCCTCCTTTTGCTGGGTCTTTCATTCTACAGGGAGGATGGAGACAGACAATAGAGACGCAGACTGACAGTGTTCCACTAAAACAGGTGAAGTGACAGGAAATGCTGCTGGAGTTTATGGCCTGGGAAGGAGTCTCTGAAAAGCAAATATTTGAGCTGATTTCTAGACAACAGAAAAGCACCTGTCTAGAGAAGATCTGGGTCAAGAGCTTCTGGGGAAAAGAATAAGTTCAGAGGCCCGAAGGCAGAAAGGAGCCTCAGGGACCTTGGGAATAGTTTCTCTCCAGAATGATCATAACAGAAGAGTACATATCAGTAGAAACTGTTTTGTTAACACGCAGCATGAATCTGTAGGGAGCAGTCTCTGTATATGGAGCCAGAAGGCTCAGTCAAGAACCTACATCAATTAGCATGAACATTCTTTACCGCTGTAGAGTGTACAGAACGGGCCAGGGTATTTATTCCATTTCAAACCTTAGCAACCATCTCACCTAGCAAATAGTTGGTATATTGTTTCTTCTTATCATGGGTATGAACCAACTGTATTTAAGTTTAGAAAATTTGTGAACTGGGACTGTATCCAAGCAAACAATGGGGTAGAACTAGTCAGTTCTCCTCAAAGTTGATTGTTAGAGATGGTTATCAAGAAGACATCTGAGGTCAACAACAGAAATCAATCTTCTGAAATTATTTGTAGGATTGTTTTGTATGCAGACTTTGTTTTTAAAAAATCACCCTCTTACACTGTTGGTGGGAATGTAGTTTGATGCAGCTGTTATGGAAAACAGTATGGAAATCAAAAGACTAAAAACAGACTTAACATATGGTCCAGCAATTCCATTTCTGGGCATATATCCAGGGGGAACCTTAATTCAAAAAGACACATGAACCCCAATGTTCATAGCAGCACTATTTACAATAGCCAAGACATGGAAACAACCTATATGTCCATTGACAGGTGACTGGATAAAGAAGCTGTGGTATATTTATACAACGGACTACTACTCAGCCATAAAAAAGAATACCATCTGCAGCAACGTGGATGGACCTGGAGATTGTAATTCTAAGTGAAGTAAGCCAGAAAGAGAAAGAAAAATACCACATGATATCACTTATATGTGGAATCTAAAAAAAAAAATTTTACAAAATAGAAACAGACTCATATAGACAATAATCTTATAGTTACCAACAGGGACGTGGGTAGATTGAGGGAAAAATTGGGAGTTCGACATTTGCAGATAATAATTACTAAATATAAAATAGATAAACAAGTTCATACTGTATAACACAGGGAACTACATCCAATATTTTATAGTAATTTATGGTGAAAAACGACTATGAAAATGAATATATGTATGTTCATGTATGACTGACGTATTATTCTGTAAACCAGAAACTAACACAATATTGTAAACTGATTATACTTCAATAAATATATATTTCAAAACTTTTAATGAAAGAAAGACTAATAACTATATATATTTTTTACTCTACCTGCCCTCTGCCTGTTTTTAATCATATAGATTAGTCCATATTCAAGACTATGGACCTGAACTCCAGAGGGTCTCCATCTTTAAGGAGTCACATGAGCCACTGATAAATGATGAAACTTTCTTCCCAGAGTGACTGCCAAGAGGTAGACCATTACATGCATCACCATAAAAGTCATCAGGCATTTTGTCTTTAAAGTTGCATCTCACCAGAGTGTCAAAGGAAGAAAGTAATATACTTTTTGGCCAATTACAACATGGCATCAACTGGGAATCCTTACACACAAGTCATGTAACACATAAAGTCACAATAGTGCACTATATTGCTTCTAAAAGAGAGAAACTGAGCATTAGATATGCTAGAAGAAAACTTTCTTTAATATCAATGTTTTTCTTTGTCTTTTTCCCTTCCTATAGTTATTTACTTAAGGAATCTTTAAGGAGAATTAGGTAGATTCATTTTGCCTAAGATTGGAACTGAGAAAATGGCAGAAATAGTAGCCCTTTGTCTAAGATTCTTAACCATCTTGGCATTTTGTTTTGTTCTGGTTATTTTACTGTCTCTCCCTATATTCTTTCTACCATAGCTTTCCCAATGTAAGATGATGACAGTCCCACTTACCACACCCTATTGCCATTTTTAATAGAGAGGTTCAACCTGCTGTATGGAGTCACATTTCTAATATTTCATCCCTTCTTCTGACTTTTCTCTTACTATCAGCAATCTCGGTATTAGAACAGCTCTGAGGGTCCAAAATCAGCATGGGGTGCATACATTAACAGTTATTACATAAGAGATTAAACTAAAGAGCAGCTTTAGCATTGAAAATATGCTACTAAACAACGAGCCAAATAGAGTTAAAGTGAATGTTAGGGAGCCTTTGTTTTTGCAAACAAGCCTGGGGGGAAAACGTAGACATAAGAAATAATTAATTATTGGATGCCTTCTGATTAAATGGTGTTCTGTTTCAAATTACCCCAACTGCATACAAAGATACATGTTACTGTGTAATTGTAAAGAACCAGATGAAACATTGATTTTACTATGATTGCTGCATGTTTGTACACAAAGCCAACAGAATTACATCTTCCAGGGTCCATTTCAAGGCCTTGAAATGCTAGATACTGTTATTGGGACAAGAGTCATAAAATGAAGATTTTTACAAATAGAAAGTATTATTTCCTCTCCTAATTTAACAACTAAAATAGAGAAAGTGAACAGCAGTAGAGTATTAAAAGCATATTTTGACTGAACTCTTTCAAATATGAAAGTGAACTTACAAAATCACCTCCTGGTCAAATATACTTTTGATGCAAAAGTGTTCTATTGGGTCTCAGTTTTGAATAAACATTCACACAGGTGACTTTTAGGTACATCCCCATCTGACAGCAGTCACATCTTGAGCCAACTAGAATCACTGTCAAAATCCCTCAAGATGCCCAAATTCCCAGGAATCTAGGAGTTGAGAAGGATACTCTTTGCCCCAAATAAGCTAAAAAAAAAAGAAAAAAGAAAAAAAAAGGCAATGTTCCTGTCTGCAAGAATAAAATGGATGATTTCAGATTCAAAACAATACATATGCATACACACACACATACACATCCATACAGACTAATGATATTATCTCAAATAATATCAAATATCAAAACCAAATTAGACATGGTCACTCTCCCAAGAAGACTATATTTACTGGGAAAATATATTTATCATATGAATTATTTTATCAGATAAGACTATTAAGAAGATTAATTTTAAGTGTCAACTTGACTGGGCCATAGGATATCCAGCTATTTGGTCAAGCATTGTGCTGGGGGTATCTGTGAAGGTGTTCTCGGGTGAGATTAACATTTAAATGAAAGACCTTAATATTCAGTATTTTTTCTCAGTTTCCTCACCTACAAAATGGAGAAAACAGTAGTACCTGCAGGATAGGGTTAGGAGTGAGAAGTAAAAGGATTAGCATCTGATACCACTCCAGCAGGACATGACACATACTTGTGCTCTGTGTTTGCTCTTATAATCAGCACCACCCCTGGCTGCATATGTTGACCAGCATCTCACAGCTATCACACGGTAAAACTGAATTTTGAACCCATCTCAAAAAGGTCCCGTTCCTGATAAATAACAGGTTTCTTCTGTATAGCACAGGAAAATATATTCAATATATTGTAGTAACCCTATAATGAAAAAGAATATGAAAATGAATTTATGTATGTATACGTATGACTGAAACACTATGCTGTACACCAGAAATGGACACAACACTGTAAACTGACTATATTTTAAGTAAAAGAAAAAAAACAGTTTTAAATATATGTGGAAATCCAACAAAATAAAATAAAATAGATCATATAAATGCAAAATCCAAAACTATAAAACTTTTATAGGAGAAAAATCTTTGAGGGGGGAGGGGGGATAGGCCCCAGTCCTAGTGGCTCTTCTACAGCCCTATTTCTTATAAACAAGGGGGCCATGCTGTAGGAAGAGGTCATGAAATGATCTACTTCCAGACCCTTCCTGCAACTGACAGGAGAATGATGGGCCATGAATAATTAAGCGGACGTTAAAAAAAAAAAAAAGGAAGAGCTCATCTCGAAGGTGCACAAGACCTAGATGACTTAAGGCTTGATGGACCACAATCAGCCTCCTGAAGCCGAGGGAGTGGGGAGCCTTGGTCTGATGCACTCCCTGCGGCACGCTCACTTGGCACTTTACATCATCAGAGCTTGTTCTGTCTCCTTGGTTTAGAGGTCACCACAACTGTGCACGGGGCTGCTAAGCACACATAAAACACGAAAATACAGCAGTAGAGAAAAAAATAATAAATCAAAGAAAAACAGCACTGCCTTTCTTTCTGAATCCCCAAGTTCCAGACAAGGTCCAGAAAGACATCACTGACAAAACTCTGCCCTTACATGTTTCATGCTGATCAACAAGTCCCTTTAAGACAACCTTGGCTACACACTGTCTGTTGAAACAGCTCCTCAACGTGGTCATTAAACAGAGCTGAATAAAGAGCTGCTTGGGAACCACGGATAGAAAAGTCACAGTACTTGGACTTCAACTTGAGCCCCTTTCCAGGAGGTTTTTGTGCAGGTAATACAAAAGAGTATGGCTCAAAGGGAAATGGAGTCCATCACGTGAGCCTTTAATCCTGATACCATGAATCCTCAACACGATCACCCAGCAGGCAATACGGCAGTTTTAGGATCTAGATTCACGGCTCTCAAAAGCAAGGGGGAGAGAACCTAAGGCCTGCACCCAACTCCTGCGCCTCTCGCCCCCAGAGCAGAAGTTCCACAATGGGCTGGTATTAACAACAGCACGTGTCCCCAAGAGGCGGGGGTATTAACATAATCTCGTGACCCATATCCAAGTTTCCACACATCTAACTCTAAGCATCAACATTTCACATGTTACTTTTGATGATATTCAAGAAGAGCACTTGGTAAGACTCAAAGGTAAACTACAAATCACTACAAATATTTTCAGTCTTCAGTGATTACAAAAGTGTAGGTGTGGGAGTTGAGTTTGGTTCCACTACAGCTGAAGTCTAGTGCTGCTACTGCTCAGTGTTTAGAACGGAAATGCCCTACTTAAGCTGCTACTGGCCTAGTTGTCTTATATTTGGAATGTGCAGGTTATTAAATTGCCTTGAGCCTAACGGAGCTGTAATGCATCCGATAATCCCTCAGGTTTACAAGCAATAAGAAGGACACTCAGCCACTTCTGTTCCTTAGCTTGGGGAATCCAAAACCCTCTTCTTCAAGTGACCTAAGAATATGGAGAATAAAAAGTGACTAAAAATAATGCCAAAGACTCGGTGGGTGTCAAACTGACATGGTCAATTGCTTTCATGTAAGAATTAAGGATCTCTTCTTGGTGAAACAGAGTTAGTATCTGACCTCTGGAGCACGAGTCTCTTGAGAAATAACTGCTAAAAGCTTATACAGCTAACAAGGAAGACGCACCACGTACATCCTGCTAGAAAAAAGCTGTAGATTAACTAGAACCTCAAAGTCAAATATGAAGCAGCTGGAGCTTATTAATGCCTAAACTGGGATCTATTTAAACCTACAATTAAATCAAAGGAGAGTTCAGTGAGAAATTGGTAGATTTCATGAAGAAATATCTCTGCAGCTCTTAGGGTTTCCAAGACATAAAACAGCTTTGACAATGTCATGGTGCCCGTTTGGAGGCCGGGCCCCTGTTTACACCATCCTTCCCTACTGTTCCTCCCGCTGTCAAAGTGAGTTTACCCACAGGCAGGACGTGGCCATATGAGGCAATCTGTGAAAACAAGTGTAATGAAACTAACAACAATGTTCAATGTTAATAAAACCAGATTAAACTCAGTGAAAATGGTGTTGTTTCAAGCTGACCGTGGATCTAGGTGAAACTTACTGGAATAGAAATATAATGAGTTCTTCAATTCCATTTCCAAGGCACATGGGAAGACGTTTCTCAGTCCTCTAGCAATCTATACGGGGCTATTGGACTGAATTCCAGCCAAGATAACAGCAGTAGAAAGGAATTCTATCACTGCTAGAATGAGGCCCCTAAATCTGCCAGTTTGATCCTACATACTCTCTCCACTCACTGCCCAGACGGATGGGGGCTGGAATTCCAGTCAGAATCCCAAGGATGCTCTAGGGCACAGACAGACCACAAGGAAGATTCTGGCTCCTTGAGTCACCACTTGGGGGAAAACAGCCCAGGTGAGCCTCTTGACTTGCAATCACCTGAAATAACATAGCTGTTAATGTTCCAGCTGATTTTAAGATCCCCAAACTCTCTCAGAACATAGGGAGAGCATGATGTTACATATCAGAAAATGAAAGCTAGTGTTCATTGAGGACTAAACATGGGCCAGGCACTTCCCATCAGTTGCGCATCCAGGTCTCACGAGGATGGAGGAGCTTCACTAACCCACGAGGAAGCTGAAGCTAGGGGAGATTCAGTAACTCCCCCAGGGTCACACAGCAAGAGGAGGCAGAGATTGGCTGAAGCTAGCAGTCTCTCTCCAGAGCTCACAGAACAAAACTTCACGGAGTCACCTCTCAGTACCTCCCAGGCACCGTGCTGGGTAACTGGGACAGAGAGTGACTCGAGTTCCTGACTCTGAGCAGCTGACAGCCAAATGGGGACATGATTGAAAGTTGACACTGAGTGCTTCCATGACCCCAATAAATACCCTAATAATGAGCCCCCTTAATGAAACATATAAAAGCACAAATGAAATAAAAAGACTTTCCAGGGAAATTTGGAAAGACTCCCTGTTCTTCATTTGACTGAACATCTCCAGCTCACAGGCATCACCTCGGGGCCCCCTCCACCCTGAACCCCTGGAGGACCTGGCTGAGGAACAGAACCAACTGACGTGCATTTCCTGTGCCCTGGCTCTTCGCAGAACTTCTCTAGTAAGCTTTCTCAGCAGCCTGGGTTTTAATGACAAATTCAGTCACCTCTTGATGAATTGTTGTCTGCGTATTGGGTGGACTGCTGTTGATTTCAAGGAAGCAAATGCCACACTCCTTAGCCGCAAGGTGTGTTTTCCCCCGTGCTATCAAGTTCCTTGGGTCTACCTTACTTGGGGCTTCCTTTGCTAATTACATCATCCTGTATCCGACTACTAGACTTCCTTTCCTGGTCCATTAAGCTACAGCCAGTGACAGTGAGGCATGACTGCCCAAGGGCTTGACAAAACATCCTTTCTAAACTCTTAATTTTAAATACACTAAAAATTTTGTTCAATTTATAAACATTTAATGAATCTGACTACTTTCCAGAGAGTGTGCTAGAAGGTTCAGGAATAAAAAAGTGAGTAAAAACAAATGCATGCCAGCCATTAGACAGCATATAGTTTAGTAATGAATACACACTCATGAAACAACACAATGTCAACTAAAATTATGACGAGTACCACAAAGCAGCATATAACATCTCGGAAGTATAAGATATAGTATAATGGCATAATAAGGACAGGAGAGGAAGAGGTAAGTGAAAATTAATTAGGCTGAGACTGGTGGGAAACACACTTATACTGAGGGCCAGGCTTGTACAAAGACTATGTGGCAAGAGCGAGCATGGTAATCACAAGGGAATTGAAGAATGTGGAGAGTAGTGGGTAGGCTAGGAGGAGATACAGCTGTAAGGCGGGCAAAGGCCAGATCACATCCGGGGTCGTGGAGTCTCGTTAAGGATGAGAAGCCACCGAAGGTTTTAAGCAACCCTACAACTGCTTCTAGAAATATCACCACTAGATCCTGCAGCACTCAGAAAACTGCAGAAATCTATATAAGATGCTATCCTCATCACTTAGGCGAGCTTCCCAGAGGCACAACTGACTTGTTATTTATGCATACCCTGTGGGCTGTTTTCCTTACAACAGGAGCCATCTAATTAGAAAAGGTGGTGTGAAATGGATCCCTGACTTCAGCTGAAGTGATGGATGACACCGCCTAGGCCCTGGAAGGCACTCAGGTCAGCCTCAGCTCACTGGCCAAGGCGATTATGGATGAGGGAAATGCACTGAACTTGCTCATTTCGGGCCAAGACAGAGCATACACAGTCATCAACATATCCTGCTGTCCCTCGACAAATGCCTTAAGCCAAGTAGAAAGGTCAATACAGAAACTTAAGGAAAAAGCCCTGATGTTTTACGGGATTTGTTCAGTTAGCTAGTTTGAGATCCTGGACTGCACGGCTGGGGCCCTGGAGTATGAGTGTGCTGCTTGGAATCCTGTTGATAGTAGTCTTAATTAAATATTGTATGAGACAAATTAAACAGATTCGATACAGCTTCCGTCGGCCAGATTAATTAGAATGGCCAATGGAGTGGCATACTCATGGGAAGATTTTCCAGAAACCAAAACGGAGTAGAAATGAGGAAAGGGTATTGCTGCAGACAACTTTCTGTGGGGCCCTCCCATTTATCTGTATCTGACAAGCAGAGGCACAAACAGCCTTTGTTCTGGACTATCTTTTCCAGGATGTTTGTGGAAGAAATCGCTTTGAAAGACAGAAATCTTTTTTCTCTCTCTGAAGCAAAGAGCAGGTTTATTTACTGTCCAGTATAATCAAGTTAATGACTGTCCAAGGCAAAGGTCAGGCAGGTTTGCTTAGAGGACACTGTAAAACAGTTCAGCTTCCCTAATCTTATTTGCTTGCTCCTTTTCTGGAACACGACCCGCTGCACATGCCAGCATCACCAGGCCCTCTTTGCTTCGCCCATGGGAACAGGGGCTGAAGGAACCAGTGTGAATGACAATACTCCAGCTACTGCTCTTGCTGTGAGCAGTAAAATCCTCTGTATCTGAAAATCCGAAACCTTGCGTCTGCCAGCAAACACGAACTGTAGCAGGCCAACATTAACTTACAAGTAGAATGACACCTCAGACTCCTCATTTCTCAACACTCATAACCCCAGAGGTAGACGTTTTTCAGATGAGGCTGTGCCAAGTAAAGTGTGGTGTCTTCAATCATTCATTTAGTTTCTGTGATCAGCCAAATTGTATCTAGTCGGTATGAGTCCAGCCATGATGTATGGGGAATCTATGCCCCTGGGATGGAGCTCAAATATTCTTGCCCCCTACACACTCATTTTAAAGCATGCTAAATTTATTTATTCAAAAACAAATGTTTTTTTTTTTTTACTGACGAGCACTAATCCTGTTATAAGCCAACTAGTACATGAGATTTCTTTAGCCACAGTGGTTGGCATGTGGTCTAAGGTGATTCAAATAAAGTAAATTCCAAAGCTCCAGTTCTAGGGTTTATAAAAAGTATAAAAAACAAGGACCTCCTGTAGAGCACAGGGAATTATATTCAATATTTTGAAATGAGCTATAATGGAAAAGAATCTGAATGAATATATATATATGTATGTGTGTGTGTATATATATATGTATGTATATATATATACGTATAACTGAATCACTTTGCTGTACACCTGAAACTAATATGTAAACCAACTACACGTCAATAAAAAATAAGAATTAAAAAAACTATACTCTGCACTTTTGGATGCCTTGATATAGATTATGAGTGCTAGATTTAAGGGGGGGTGCTATTTTCTCATGAGAGAAAGTATTCTGAAGGCAACTCAAAAAAAAAAAAAATGACACAACCAAGATAATAACAGATAAATGGTGCTAAAGCTGAGATCAAATCACAGCTGAAGAAAACTTATTGCTGGAATTTTGGTTACATAAGTCAAAAAAAAAAAATGTCCTTAGTTACACTACACTCCAATGCATTTTTTGAAACTTGCAACTCTCGGGTTGCTGATTGACATAGCCCATCTGGCTTTAGAGCCCTGCTTCATGTGCACTATACTACACTGGCTCCCACTTTTCCCACTGCCAGACACCCAAAAAGCTATTACTTGCAGAACACCGCACAAAATCAAGAAATGAGATTTAAAAAAAAAAAAGAGAGACAATAATCAACAAACAATGATCCCAAAGCTTTTCCACGGTATAGAAGAAATAGAATCTTTTTTTGTCCAGAGCTACTGGCGTGAGTTATTCCAAGCTGATACACTGATAAATAACTACTAAGAGCAAAGAAGGAGAAAACACTTAAATCACTGAAAGCCATCTTTTTTTTTTTTTTTTTTGCTAAAGCATTTGGCAAAGGCATGAGCAGTCTTCCACCTACTAATATGGTTATCAGACATTCAGAAATAGGTATCACAATCCTATAGCCAGAACTTCAGAGTTAGCTTCAACTGATAAGAGCACAGAAAGTTGAAAGAATTTTAAGCAGTGGAATGTTTATGCAGGATGGAGTAGTAGAAAATTAACCTGGAGAGGCAGGTATGTAGGGGTCAGATCACAAATGGCATCATGATTTGATGGTTAGGGTAATCAGTTTCACCTTTATCCTGAAAGTCAGATGCTTTAATTTGGAAGACACAGACCATAGATGGGGTCAATAAACATGCTTAGACTATAATTACAGAGAGAGAGAGAGAGAGAGCGCGCGCGCGAGAGCACACACACTGGAAAAGGATCTGTAACTGTCTTTAAAATGGGTCCACGAATGAAGAACAATTATGAAATCTGTTGGGAGCATCTACAGGGAAATTTTGTTCAAGTGCTCAAAAGATGAGTCAGAATCCAGGGCTGAATACAGGTTGGGTGGACAGTACATGATACTATAGGAAGGGAAATCAGGTCAGAGACTATAGGAAGTACTCAGGCTAGAAAGGATAAAGATAGCGCTTAAATCAAATCAGGCAGCTCAGAGTTCCTGCTGAGAACAACCAATTGGCAACAATGTCCTTGCTACACTCATGCATAACCATAGTGAGTCTATGAATATGTATACAATGTAAATCTCCAAGGATACACTTACAAAGAAGAGCATTATATACAAAAGTAGCTTTCTGGTAAGCCTCTGGATTAATTTCAATTATTATTAAGTCTGAGATTGGTTTTATATTACATCTTGATAGATGTTTCAGTTTTTGGACAACGCTAAGTATTTCTGGCTAGCAAAATGTCAATAACAGAAATAAACTGCCAGAAGATTTCACAAGGCTATGTGAGTGGGAAAAAATGTGAGCAAATATTCTTAGCCAAAATAAGCCAAGCTATACTTGTATGATGGTACTTACAATGGGAGAGAGAACAATTAGGCAAAAGGGCAACATACAAATGAAAAGATGATCAATATTTCTAACAATAAGGAAAATACAAAGTCTTTTATAACTGAAAGTAGTAAAAATAGTAAAGTCTGATAATGCCAGGTGTTGACAAGGACGCTGACCAATTTTTGCACGGCTAGTGGATGAGAAACTTGGTAAAACAGCTTTGGAGAATGATGTGTTAACACTTAGTAAAGTTAATAACATGTATAACCACAGTAGGCAGAATAATGGCCTCTCCAAAGATGAGGTTTCTCAATTCCTGAAACCTGATGGTATGTTACAGTACACTGCAAAAGGGATTTCGCAGATTTGAGACGGGGAGATTACCCAGGTGGGTCCAAAGTAATCATGGGGGTTCTTATAAGGAGGAGGAGGTGGGAAGGTCAGAGTCAAAAGACAGCAAAATGTTGAGATTCGGTAAAGCTGAGTGCTGAATATGGAGCTGCCTGTCATTTTCTTCTCTTTAATTAGTTATGACTTCGAGACTTTCAGACCCAACATTCAGCTGCAACCTCTCCACCCTAGATCTGCCACTTTCTATACCAGCCAAATGTCCCAAGAGATATTAGAAAACATGGTCTTTTTTGATCAGAAAACTAAATGGAAGTATCAGAAACTAAACAAAATATTTATAAAGCCCCTTATACCCAAGTGCTAGAACTCAAGAGATTTCAAGGAAACAGAAGTTTAGGAGGACTTACAAAAGGTGTGTAAGGAAAGTCTTCCCAAATTTTTCATATCTCAGGACCCCTGTAAACCCTTAACTTTTTGAAGATCACAGTGATCTTTCATTTATATTGGTTGTATCTATCACCATTTATCTATTAAGAATTAAAACTGAGAACTGTTTAAATATCTGTTAATACATTTTTAAAAAATTATACCCATTGCATGTTAAAACATAAATACATATCTTTTGTGAAAAATAATTATAATTTCTAAAACAAAAAAATTACGGAGTAGAGTGGCACTGTTCCACATTTTTGTAAACATTTTCACTATCTGGCTTAATAAAAACCAGTTGGATTTTATTGAGACACATTTTTTTGGCTGAAGGATATGAAGATAACCTGAACAAATCATGAACACGTGATTTGTACTTGGAAAAGAGGACTCTGTGGACCCTTGAAAGATTTGGAGAAACTCCAAGGGTCCTCAGACCAACCTTCGAGCTGGTAAAGGGAGTATTCTTTATTCTCAAAAGCTGAAAAAGATGATGATCGAAGTGTAACGATGTTACATAAAAACATGTTTAAGACTATTTGGTAATTTTAAGACTAATAAAATTACAGAACACCAGAACTATAATTTCCACCCAACCCATACACTCATCTTGAAGCTTAAAAGATAATAGTTTTTTGGACAGAAACATGAAAGTGTTACTTTTATCATTAGGTGACAAATTCAAGCTTGTGGAAACAGCAGAAGGTGAAAGAAAAACATTTTTTAAAGGAATTAAATAATTCTGATTCAAAGGACTTTGAAAATATGAACAGGTAATAAACTCATAATGGCTAATAGAGCAAAATTTCCATTTTCCCTAAGTGTTCTGCACCCAAAAAAAGTGAAGATGTGCTGAACAGAAATATCTCTTCATTTTACCTACTATTTACTTCCTATAGAAGAGAAAAATCAGTCCCAAAAAACTAAGTCAAAATACCAAATTATTTGCAGTGCTATCGTAGAACTAGTCATACTTTCAGTAAACATCATTTGCCACAGGAGACATTTTAATTTAAATGAGTACTGGATATCTAAATAAGGTTATTTCAGTCCAGAAATCAGTCAGTGAGAGAAAGAACTAACAAAAGCAACAATGGCAGCAATGATAGGACCCACACCCGCCTTGGTACTTTGGGGAAAACCACAAGCAAAAAACAGCAATCATGGAGAACCATAAATAAAAAACAGCTACAAGCCCACAGTCCATTTTCATCCTCTTAGTATACCCTCAGGGCACCAAAGCAATCTTTTCTGGGCCAGATCCTAATAATTCCTGATAGAAATATAAGAGCCCGAGGCTTATTGCTAACCTAACTAACCTGGAGCTTATTTGGTAAAACTCCAGAAAGGATGGAGTAGGGGCAGGGAGTTTTCACATATAGGCTGTCCCTATATAATTCTGGACATATTTAACTGCATGTCAACACACTCACAATTCCAATAAGTAAAATTCTTGGTTTAAATATTAATCGTGTAACACTGCCAGAAAATAAATGCAACTACATTTCTGCAAATCAACAATTGAAAAGTCAGGCATAGGTTTGTTTTTGAATCAGCTTTCTTCAGCCTTTTCAAAATCAAGAAACTAACCAGATGAAGTGTTAGCAGGAGCTACATTCAAGATAAAAGAATAAGCTTAAGAAAAGCATTATTTTTAGCACCACCAATTAAACAAATTAGTAAATTAGCAAGGCTGCTAGATATACACAGTAAATTTCCCCACCACAATCTCTCTCTACCGTAGCTGGGGTCCAGTCCATCTTACGGGAATCCACCACGATTAGCATAATCCCCCAACTTTCACATTCATGTGTTGCTATCAACACTGTAAATTTAAATTCTGGAGCAATGCCCAGAATTTTTTGTTAACTAAAAACCCAAGCGTATCCCTGAAAGAAAGATCTCCTCCCTCCTTGCTTAATGCACATTTTGCTTCTCAATAATTTTGGCAACACATTCTTGGAGACTGTTATTTCTCTGCCCTAGCTCTGTGACATCAATTCTCAAAAGTGATGTGTGTTATTAGCACAATGGGTGGGCAATTTTCAAAAGTACTTTAAACAAATCACAGTTAACTATGATTCATTTTAATTTTAAACAAATATTTGACACCTAGCATAAAGAGAGAGAAAAAGATCATAAAACCATATGGCATATCATGGGACAGCAAGACTGCAGCCCCCAGGAAGCTGTCTCTTCCAAAATGATTGAGGTCAGATTGGTATAGAACTGAAAATATTTCAGATCTTAGAAAAGTAATATGGTGATATTTCATATATTACTCTTTCTGGGGGGTTAGAGTACCACACTATAATCAAACACATTAATATCCTGTAGTGAAGCATACAATACACATTAACTACAATAAAGACTATAAATAGCCTCACATCAGTTCAGACTAGTTATTACAATTAAAGATATGAAAAAAAAATGTTTCCAGTCAGGGCCTCTTGAGTTGCATGCAAACACTGCAACCGAAAGAGGAAAAAAAAAAGTGAAAAAAACATAATAGAGAAAATGAAAATATCTGAACAAAAATTGAATATATAAGGGAGAAAAGAAGAATAAAGTGAAAAAGAAGGAAAGTTAGAAAGGTCCAAGCTTTCACGGTTTTAGCAACCAGATGAGACTTTCACGATTTCACAGTCCAACATATCCAATAAGCAAGCAGAAAGATCAAGATCACAAAACTGGTTAGTGGGGGAAACAAGCGGACTTGGGATAGTCCTTGGTTTGTTTTCACTGCCATTCTAGTAGGCAGAATGACATTCGAAAGATGTCCACATGCTAATCCCTGGAACCTGGGAATGTTACAAGGCAAGGGTGATTTTGCAGACATGATAAAGGTTGCAAACTTAAAAAGAAGGACGGAAGCCTATATTATCCAGGTGAATCAGATCTATTCATACAAGATCTTAAAAGCAGGGAATTTCCTCCTGCTGGAGTCAGAGAAGAAATCTGAAGTATGAAAAGGACTTCACTCACCTGCTGCTAAGAGTGGAGAGGAGGAGACACATGGAAAACAGAACTCTATGAAAGAATGCAGATGGACTCCAGCAGCAAAGACTGGCCCCTGGCTGACAGCCAGCAAGGAAAGGGTGTCCCCTTATCCCTTCTTTTGTCTTATTACAGTCTTTGTTTTAAAGTCTATGTTATCTAAGTATTGCTATTGAAGCTTCCTTTTCATTTGCATTTGCATTTGCATGTAATACCCGTTTCCATGCCCTCACTTTTGGTCTATACGTGTCTTTAGATCTGAAATGAGTCTCTTGCAGGGGACATATATACAGATGGGTCTGGGTTTTGTATCCATTCAGAGACCCTGTGTTTTCTGATTGTAGGATTTAGTCCATTTATATTTAAAGTAATAACTCATAGATATGTACTTAATGTCATTTTGTTAGTTGTTTTCTGGTTGTTTTGTTGTTGTTCTGTTTCTTTCTTTCTTTTTTTATTTTATTGTGAGTTGATGACTTATTTTAGTGTTGTTTGTATTCTCTTCTGTATTTTTTGTGTATCCATTACTGGTTTTTGGTTTGTGATTACCATGAGGTTCTTATGTAACAACTTGTATATAAGCAGTCTATTTTAAGTTGGTCACTTAAGCTAGAGAGCATTCTAAGAGCACTACATTTTGACTCTTTACCCAAAGTTGTGTTTATTTTGTGTATCCCTTAACTAATTACAGAAGATATAAATGATTTTACTACCTTTGTCTTTTTTTTAACCATCATACTCGTATTTGTGGTTGACCCACTATCTATACTATATGTTTGTCATACCAGTGAGTTTTCTTTTTTCATAATTTTCTTGTTTCTGGTTATGGCATTTTCTGCTGTTGATTCTCTCTGTAGTATTTTTCATTTATGTTATTGTATTCTTCATTTCCAATTGGTTCTTTTTTATATTTTCTGTCTCTTTGTTGAAGTTCTCATTGAGTTCATCCATTCCCCTCTTGAGTTTTATGAGATCTCCATGACTATTTCTTTGAATTATTTATATGGTAAATTGCTTATTTCCACTTCATTTAGTTCCTTTTCTGAGGTTTTGTTTTGTTCTTTCATTTGGAAGGTATTCCTTTGTCTCTTCATTTTGCCTTACTCTCTGTGTTTCTGTATGTTAGGCACATCAGCTACATCTCCCAATCTTGAAAGAATGGCCTTATGTAAAAGGTGTCCTGCGGGGCACAGTGGTACAACCCCTGGGTCACCAGAACCCACATGGGCTGTGTGTACCCTCCTTTTGTGGTTGGGCCAGGATTGCTGCAGGTATAGTGGTGGGTGGAGTTGGCCCCCAGACTTGCCGGCTAAGAGGTCTGCCTATGACTATCATATGCATGCTGATATGTGGGGACGGACCCCCAGAGCAGGAGCCACTTTGGAGGATGCTGATGCTGGCCAAGGCTGCCCCCTACATCAGGTATGGTAGGAGCTACTATGGAAGGACCAGCCAGGGCAGGGGGGCTGAGTGGGGCTGGTCCTCAGGGGAATTCCAGGGCAGGGTACACAGTGTTAGCCAGGGTGATGAAGAGTGAGAGAAATGGTACCTGGTAGCTAAGTGGGAGGAAGAGTTAAACAATAGTGCCCACCAGCACTTCTACCCCCTCAACCCTGAGAAAGTTCCACCAGATCCCTGCCACTCCAGCACATGCCCTACCATTAGTCAATGACTCTCCTTCTCGTATGATGCAGGTGCTTTTCAAGCTGCTGCCTCTGCAGTGGGACTCAACACAAGTGAGTTTACACACCAGCCCTTCGAGAACAGAGTTTCAGATTCCCACAGCCCTGACTCTCCAGCTGTAAACCCTGCTGATTTTGAAAGCCCAGTGCTATGGCGGGCGGGGGACTCTTCCCAGTGCAGGCTCCCCAGGGCTGGGGAGCCCAACGTGGGGCTCAGACTCCTCCCTCCTCTGGGGGGACCTCTGTGGTTGTGATCTCCCTCCCACGGGGGGGTCACCACACTGGGGTTGACTAGATTATGTCTCTGCCCCTCATGCCCATCTCAATATGGCCTTTTCTTTATATTCTTAGTTGGAGAAAATCTGCCATTCTAGTCTTCAGGTTGTTCTCAGAGATGGTCATTCTCAGGGAAAGCTGCTGTATATGCCGTTGTAGTTTGGGTGTGTCTCTGGGAAGAGGTGAGTTCAAAATCTTCCTACTCTGCCTCTTGATCTAGACCCCTTCATTTAATAAATCTTACAAGACACGTAGAGGATCATGTAGATATTTATCTGTTACATATAGCCCTGGATCATCTTAGCATAGTTTAAAACCATACCAGCTAACATACTATAAGCATATTGAGCTCTCCTATGATTCCAGATCTTAGAACCCAAAATCGAAGTCAACAGGAAAAATCCATTATATATACTCCTTTGGCTAATTGCTTTTCTAAGGAAGGGTCTATAAACATAAACAAAGCAAGATGGATATTTTATAATTGCAGACTTCACTCAAGTTCAAGGTTCAAATGCCTAATTTTTATAGAAATAACCATAAATACTGTATTTAACCATTTTCAGTACTATATAGCATAAACGTTTCCAAAGTTCACAGAAGTCAAGGAATCCAGTAACCAATCTCATTATATATCATTTAATATGATCTGAGTGCTTTATAACCTCAGTTCTATTATTTTCTCATCAAGCCTAGTGCCACAAAATTCAAAAAGGACTTCTCAGTAACTTTTTCATAAATATCATCAAAGTGATACCAGGCCTCTGGAGAATTTTTAAGACTTTTCCCAGGCATGTTTTACTTTCTTGTACTTATAAATTCCCTTATAGGAAACCTACACTTTCCAACTCAAATTAGTCTTTTTCAAACACATTCAAAGTAGGAATAGCCTTCTCAAAACTGGCTATACAAATACAAACTCCCTTCTTAAGTTTGCCAAGTAGTACGTGCCTGTAAATTTCTAACTAGCTACTTTTGCTTTTCATCTAACCTATTAACAAATGTATTGAACTATAAAATTGGAAATTAAAAACTGACAGCAAACAAAACAAAATTTAAACCTAATCATCAAATGCGGGTGTGTGTATTAAAATGTATTAGTATATATGCAGAATACGATGAGAATGCCATGGCCAAAGTATCAAGAAAATAGTTCAACCAGCAATATATATTGACATTCAAATGAGATTTAGTAACAACAGCCATGTATGCAGTAAGAAAGGAGTGTTTCAGGAAGCAGCCTCATTCTAATAGCTAAGCTGACGTTTAACCCTGCATTACCTCATGCTACGGTCTGGTATTTACAATATATTTCTTCTGAATTGATGCAGCAAACCACCAAAATGGGTTACCCACCACATTCCGAGCTTTCCTAAGTCATTTTCCAACGGCATTTGTGGTTTTCTTGAGTAAGGCTCCAACCTAAAAGGTTTAAAATATCTTCCTAAGTAATGGTCGCATTCTTTTCCCTTAAAGGCTGGGTGAATGCAACCAGCTAAAAATAGGTTTACATTCTCCTACAAATGAGCACTGGTCCCCAAGTCTGGCCAGACTCAAAAGAGCCACAGAAAACCGAGAATATTAATAAAAGATGCTCCCCACCCCCAACCCCCCCCCACCCCCGCCCAGCCCTGGAGCTAAAGCATACGCCTCAGGACACAGATGTTCTCTGCCAAATGATTTTAAAAAATACAAAACAAAATTTCTGCAGACTGACCTTTTTCCAGGATTGCATCAGTTTGAAGCAATCTATAAGGTTTGATATTTTCTTGGCCCTCAAGGTAGTTTACAGATGTAGCAAATGTGCACTTTTGCTTAAAGCAAGTGGTGGCCTAACCCAGATAAATGAAAACCTACAGGTTTTCGATTGGGAGATGTCTGCATCACGTTAATCATATTCTTCCCAGGTAGTCAGCCCAAACAGGAGTTGCTTAGGTACAGCAATGCACTCATGAATCCTAGTAGCAAGCACGCTATCCAATGATAAGCCGGCATTTATCTTTCATTTCTGGATACCCCGTTAAAGCAACTGACACCTTGTGTTGTTAGTGTATCATTTTTCTCACATAAGAATGCCTTACAGAGGAATACACGTAAAGCAAAAAAGAGAGGGACCAGCTTTTTAAGGCATAAAGCTCAATTTCAGAATGAAAACGAGTGTGATGGAAGTGAACAGTAAAAAGCTGGGAAAGCAGTCGGAAGATGATTATTACAAACAGAGCAGAAGCTAGCCTCTCAGTTTCATCACGTGTAGCTTATAGATCGGAAATCGCATGTAGCTGAAGGTTAAAAATGGGGACTAGGGCTGTGATGACTCGCTCTTGGTGAAGCTATTCGGAGTCGAGTCGGGTAAATTCAAGATTCTCATGACCCCTGGCAGCGTTCACATCTCATCACCACGAGGAACGTCCCGTTGATGGTCTGGAGAGCATCCATCACATCAGCACAGTCTGCCCTTGCTGTAAACTATCTCTGATTTATAGGCATCGGCAGACGGATGGTGCCCTTTCAGCTCTGCTGGGCGCAACAGGAACCTCCGGAGTCATGTCGGTGAAAGAAACTCGCATTGGCTGTTCAGCTCCATCTTTCTGTGAGCTGAATTCTCATTATCTCACATACCTAGCAGGGATGTGCCTGTAAGGCTTAAGTACCTTTCAAGACCTCCCTCTTCCCTGCAAGGAGCTCCTAAAAACCTTATCACAAAGTGATTTTGTAATTTCCTGTGTGCATAACGTAGCAGTTTAGAGTTTTATTTCTGTCAAAGAACTTGGAAAATCACATCTATTTTATAGATTACCGTCTCCAACCTACTTTCCACTGGGTATAGTGGCTCCCTCCTTAAAACAAAACCAAAATATTCAACAGTTCCCTAATGCATATGAGGTTAGGTTCTAACCCCTGGAATCAACATTTTCAGCCCTCCACAGTCTAGCTCAAGTTTTCACAACCTTAGAACTACTGACACGGGGGGCCAGAAAATTATTCATTATGTGAGACTGTCCAGTTCTAAAGCGCTCGATTTTACCCTTGGTACCATAATCAGTATATTTGGGGGCATCGTAACCCCTACCAACGAGATGCCAGCAGTACCCTCCTAACCCTCCTGTTGTGACAACCAGAAACATCTCTAGACACTGCCAAATGTCACCCCCTATTGAAAATCAATGAGCTAACACAAACCACCTAGCCAGGAAGTTTTATCCACAGGTCTCCACACATAGCCCCTTATCTAGCAAAACTAGAATGTGGTAGAGAATATTGTTAGACCTTCTCATTTTCATATTTTTCCAGAATATTCTATCTGTATCTTCAAGATTCAGCTTATATTCCAATTTCTAAACATTTTTTTCCTGGACATGTCAGTTTGAATCCTACAGTTCATTTTCCAAAGCTCCTGATGTTACCCCTGGTAGCATGCTTAGTAATTATAGGATAGTAGGAGCATTTATTGTTTAAGTGTGTAACCTCCACCTGTTGATTATTTTAAAGCAATATTCATTTGTGTGTTTTATTTTTGATAGTTCATTATAAAAAATAGTCTCATTACATAAAGCCAGAGCTCACATGGGAAAAAGCAACAAGTTTTAAGCACCATCTTTGAAACAAATTAACATGACATGGAATCAATCCAACTGCACTCTGCATTTTACATATAAGTTTGTTTCCAAATCCGTTATATTTTAATTTAAATGCTTATAAATTTAAATGTTTATAAAGCCTTTAAATGCTTATAAATCTGATTATTAATGCTATTGAAGGATTTTTTAGTAAATACTATCCCCTACTATTTTTTAGTAAATACTATCCCCTAATTTTACTATGAGAAACCTAAAATTTCCATTGAGTTCATTTACTCAAAATAGACAATAACCAATACCGATTATTTTAAGTAAGCAAAGCGGATTTTTAAATCTTCACCATCTCTAATGTTGAAATGCATCCATCTAAAACGAAACATACTCTAAATATGATGCCTATCTTCCCTGCTTGCATTAAGTAATGAATACACATGGGTGACCCATTTAAAAAACAGACCATAGTTCACTGCAAATTGCACTCCAGTTATCATTTTGGCAAAGGCTGGGGAACCACCTGAGTTACTGATCAAATCTGTACATCAGTATACAGAGATACTCTTGTGCTTTATAAGTTCTATCTAAGGATAAGAGCCTTTAAAAAAATCAATAGGTTTCCTAATTGATCCACTAGAAGTTTCATTTTGACAGTGAGGAGTAGTCAGAAAGAGTACCTGGTTGATTTAATTCAGCACTTGACAACAGTGGGCCGTGATTCAGATGTGGTTAGAAAGAAATCCATTGAGATTTAGAGTTGGATTTTAGAGACTATTTGATTTCTAAAGCAGCAAACTTGACAGCTAATTGATAACTTGGAATTGTAGATGAGTTACAAAGTTACGCCAATTTCCCTGGAGTTCAAAAAAGAGCCCTTACAAATCCCAGTCCTCATAATGGATCTGAATAAATACATTTCAAAAATATCAGGATATGAGAACCAAGTCCTTTAAGTCAGTGTAGATCTAATGGGGGGAAGGTAATTTTCCTCGCCTATGAGATCAATTTTTAAAATATGCAACTAACGGTCTATGGGCTCTTAGAAGGTAATGTTTAATGGCTTTCTATAGTGCTTGGTTCAATGTTATCACATTTGCTAAAGCCAGAAGAATGCTTTTATAATACCTCAATATCAAAAATTAAGAAAGATCTAACAGCCTAAAAGAGCTTAGCGAGGGAGAGAGCAAGTCACAGTGTTCTTCTCACATCAAGTTATTTTAGATAAAAATATCCCAAACTCCCTTTTCAGCCAAAGGAACATACAACCTTTAAGTCTAAATTGGCTACATATTAGTGTATGATCTTTGACAAAGGGCCGTATCAACCCATTCGAGACCACCTATATTCAATATAGGGTTCAGGAAACCTGGTGAAAATAAGGAATAATCTGTCTGTAATTCAACCTGTCTCCTCTAGATATAGATTATTATTTTTTCCAGGAGAAAACTCTTTAAGGAAAAAGATTTCTGTTGAAGAATGGAGTCCAACAATAATGGAAATAAACCCAATGCAAAGGCTAGAATTTGTCTAAATAAAATAAGCAGTGGCATTTCCAGACTGCTTGTGAAATTCCAAATATTTTCATAGTTCATGGAAGTGAAGGACTGTTACTTAGAAAAGCTACAAACAAACGCTAACACGAATATGGCTGTTACCACGTATCCGGGTCTTTTCTAACTTATTTGTATCTATTATTTATATCTATTTCATTCTCTCAACCACAGGTAGGTACAATTACAACCTCCAAGGTCACATAGCTAATAAGTGGCAGAAACAGGACTAGCCCATGCTCTTAGCCTCCACGGACAAGCAACTACATAACCATAAGGGATGAAGAGTCCAATCCTTTCTAACTACAAAAAGACAAGCAATCACAAACAAAAGGTTTACATCCAAACAACAGATGCAAATGGGAATCCCATATATCAGTTCTCCAGATTAAATCTAAGGTAACAGTTACACCTTTTCCCCTATGGAACAGTTGGAAAGTATAATTGATGAATCAGGTATTTAGTGATTACCTAGTAAGTGCCCAGTACTACTAGGTGTTGGGAATGAAAAATAAGTCAAAGGCAAGTTATGTGCCCCATGGGGCGTTAACAAGGTTTATTCCAAATACCTTAGGCAATGCAAGAAAAAACAAGGCCAGAAACAATTAAGGAATAAGCTCATAGGTAATGAAATGCAAATAATTGCAGTATAAGCAGTAACTACCTGAAAAAAACCTAGTTTCTGCTTTGGGAGAACATTGCAAAGTTGTCTACATTTACCTTGACCTCTCTGCAATTAACGTGCTCCCATACCAGGTACACTACAGTATCAAAAAAAATCTACTTGAACAAACATTCACAGTTCATCACAGAGAATTATGACCACAGGAATAAAAAGGAAAAGAACATTCTAAATTTATTTCAAATGTGCATTAATGCAAGATTTGAACTAATTTAATTGTGGTTATGTTCATGGCTTTCCTGGCTTTTCTCACCTCCTCCACCCAAAGGGTGCATGTGAGGAGTGCGAAGGACAGTAAGTGTAATTTTAATGAGCTCCTTATTTCTATAAGGAGTCTGTCTACAAGGAGCTGGAGGAGGAAGAGAAAACAGTGCTCCTATTTTTTTTCTATTATGCAGACAGCCTAGATTTTGCTATAGAAGAATCAGAGAAAAATTAACTTCTGCCTGAAATGTTTTACTTCCCCCATTGAATGCACAAGCCAGAAAACTTCCACTTAATTTCTATTTCTATCTTATTTAACAGAACCCCATCTCTTGTCTTCTGAGACCAGAGAAAAACAGATTCATGGACTCCTCCCACGCAAAGGAAATGGCAAATTTAGAGTTCCTAGGCAGAACAAGCTACAGTGCATCACTATGGCCCAAGATGTGATACAGTATGCTGGGAGTTTGCATAAATGTGTAATGACTATTGTCGGCCCTCAGGAGGTAGAGCTAATTGGATATCCTTCTCAGTGCCTTAACATCTAAAATCCAGAATTTTGTAAGAAAATGCAATCACCAACTCCAGCTGTACTGTGTGAAGAAACAGACCTGTTGTAAACTTCAGGCAATGATTACCATTAAAAAGTGAGCACCTGCAATATTTTATCGTTAACTCTTTTTAGACCTACTCACGTTCATGTCTGACACCAACTCTTTATGCGAGCATGGAATAGTTAACCTAACAGTGCTCCAGAATGTGTGCTGTATGAACACTTTTACAGTCATTCTTCATTTATTTATCTAAACAACTAGAAAATACTTCGCCATTGAATGTTACTGCTGAAAAGCTAATTATGGAAGGAAAAAGAAGGCTTGATCCATTTCTGTAGTTAGTATTCAGAGTACTTGCACAGGTGAGCTCTCCTTGAATGTGATGGATGGGAACGCTTTCACAGTCAAAAACCTCGACCTCTGTGTGAAGATGCTCCAACTTCATCATGAATAATTGGGGCTGGCTATACGCAAGCTCCTTCTCAAGGACGGCAGAGATTGTTTCCCTTAAGAGTTTCCAGGAAGATGAGTTCGAAAATAAATTACTATCCATTCCATGGATACTTGCGGTGGTGTTTACATTATTTTCTGGTATTGAAGAATCAAGGATGGGCTCAATGAGAAAGATGTGAATGATAAAGTCTAGCACACACACCCTTTTAACACGTGAGTGCCTGGCACTGTTCTAAGCAGGTTCCACACATTAACTCAGGTTCACTTCACCACAACTGTATGAGATGCTATTATTATCCTTACTGTATAAAGAAACTGAGGCACATAAAACTAGCAGCAAAGAAGTGGCCCAGACAAGATTCAATCCCAGGCCATGTGGGTCCAAACTCTGTGAACTCCCCCCACATGCCTCTTAACTGCACCCTAAACACTGGCCCAATACCACCTGCACCCTAAATGCCGGCCCGATACCACCTAATGTCTGTCAGTTGAAAAATCACATGAGAACATACTTCAGGACATTTTCAATTTCTTTACAACTACAGTTATTCAGCATTGACTTCTCAACATCTTTACCAAAAATATATCTTCCATAGGCTACTCAGTAACATTTCTACAGTAAAGCCGAAGTTTAAACAGGTACCAAAGAAAGTATTTTTATAATTTTACAGCATAATCAAAGGAATGAATTTTTCAGCAATTCCTTATGTATTGGACTTGCAGCAGTGAAACACACAGGCCATATTAACATCTGTATAGTCTTACCTCCTCCCAATGTGTGATAACATATTCAGTGGACCACTGTATCAAATGCTTGGTGATGAAAACAATAAATTCTGTTGAAGATTCAATTTTTACATAAAAATCAAAGCACATGTCAAGAACAATGCAATGGTAAACATCTCATTTGTGTTTATGAATTTTAATGCTGTATTTGCATTCTACTCAGCTACTGTGATGACAAACAAGGTCCACCAGGAACACTTCCTCAATGGAATTTAAGAATTAAGTATCCAACTTCAACTGTTAGAATTCTAGCACCCTTTTATTGTTGTTTTTTTTTTTTTTTACTAGAACCCATGACCCAGCAATGTTGAATGGATTAACTGGTCATGATAACAACTGGCTCATCCCATTATATGCAAAAAAGTTACCATGAACACAACTTTCTAACCACAAGGACCAAATACCACACACAGTATTTAAAGCTACGTTGTCTCAAAGAAGACAATGAAAAATAAGACAAGAAATGCTGTATTTTGAATAGAATATGAACAGCAACAGAGACTTCAGGAAACTAATTTGGAAACTCATTAGATCAGTGACCACTCAGTGCAAGAAAAGTAACTTAGGTGGCTGGTGAGTGCATACCTTGACCAAATGTATCCAAGCTTGAGTTTTGGTTTTTTTTTTAAACCACGTTTGATGTAAACTTAACACCTCTGTAGACTGAGTGTAGCCCACACGTGGGTCAGTTCCTAACTCCTGCTTTAAATCCTTGTCTCATCTCATAGTTTCCCACCAGGGACCTCACATTTGTTACTTTCCCCCTCAGACCTTAAGAACTTGTTCCAGTTTCAGCCTAAACTAAAGGACATTTTAAATAGTTTACACAATCGTTAACAATGATAATTATGTTATCATTGAGTTTTAAAAGATTAAACATAATTTACACACTCCATTAGAGAGCGGTTAAATGCAGGCTCTGGGACCAGAACGATCTTGATACGAAGCTCGTTTCAGACACAATCACATATCAGTGAGATGTATGACCTTGGATAAGTTTCTTAACTTCTATGCATCTCAGTTTCTTTATCTGTGAAAAGGGGAAAGGGGGGTTAATAGCAGCACCTGCCTCATAGGACCATTGGGAGGATCAAATTACTACCTGACAAACCCAGCACCTAGTGAGTCTTCCACAAAGACGAACTACCACAACTACTATTTGAACACAAGTGATTCCTAAGGACCGATCACAGATAAAAATCAATATATTGATGTCTTCTTTTAAAGAAAAAAAGTTCCCAAACAAGAAATTGGATTAAAATATTGTCTATTAGTTTAATATGAAACAAAGTGCTTCAGTGGAACTGTGTATTAACGATGGGCAATCCCTTGAAAGGGGGATTCGTTTTCATTTATGATGAACAGGCTAATCAGTGTTTTGATACAATCTTGACAGATGTGTCTTACGTTGACATTGAGCTTCAATCCTCTATTTGCAGTTTTCACTGTTTCTTATTATTGCATTATGGCAACATACACTTACAAAGTGTTACTTCACATCTTTATCACATTTATTTCTGCCTCCCCTGTAACAGCCTTGAGTGTCATCTCCTGTGATGTAACATAGGCAGCTTCTCCTCTTTCATTTCACTGCTGTACCTATATAACCAGGCTTAGATCACTGCTATTTCCCTTCTCAAAACCAGTATGATCTAACAGATGGGATATCTGTGGGTCTGACTGACAGCTAATATCTAGTTTGCTGAGCAATCAGTAAGCACCAGGCCTGGCAGTAAACACTTCCCATGCACAAAGTTTTACAAAAGTTCTGTAAGGTAGACGTGATCATTACCTAAATTATACGAACAGAGAAACTGCAACAAAGAGGGACATAACCTGACAAAGGCCACAGAGCTAGAAAGTGGCAAGGCTCACATTCAGATACAGGCAACTTGTTTCAGAGCCTGAGCTCTCCCTAGGATATGCAGTACTTCCTACTTGCCCTGTGTGAATCTGGTTGGGAGTAATATCTAAGCTCTATGTCTGAAATTTCTGATCTTGTACCAATACTCCAATACCTAACTCACAGTCTGTGACAAAGTCTAAATAATATAAGTGAACTGTGCGGTATAATGGTTAATACAGGGTTGCCATTAAATAATACTTAAAATCTTTTCTCTTCCTCTATTCTCTAATGATGGGGCTAAGTTATACGTGAAGTTCACCCTGCAGAATACTTCCTAGATACTGTGCATAAACCATCAAACAAAAATGCCATTTTATGCTGGAGATGGTGTGGGAAAAAGGGAACCCTCCTACACTGTTGGCTGGGATGTAAACTGGTACAGCCACTGTGGAAAACAGTATGGAGGTTCCTTAAAAAACTAGAAAGAGTTACCATATGATCCAGTAATTCAAACACCTGGGCATACAGCTGGAAAAGAGAGAAACTAATTTGAAAAGATAAGTGCACCCCAATGTTCACAGCAGCACTATTTACCGTAGCCAAGACATGGAAACAACCTAAATGTCTGTCAACAGATGACTATGTGGTACAGATATACAATGGACTATTACTCAGTCATAAAAAAGAATAAAATATTGCCATTCACAGCAACATGGATAGTCCTAGAGATTATCCTACTGAGTAAGTCAGAAAAAAACAAATATATATCACTTACATGTGGAATCCAAAAAGTAATACAAACAATTCTATACACAAAACAGAAACAGACTCACAGACATAGAAAACAAACTTATGGTTACCAAAAGGGAAAAGGAGTGGGAAGGCATAAATTAGGAGTATGGGATTAACAGATACAAACTGCTATATAGAAAATAGATAAACAAAGATTTACTGTATAGCACAGAGAACTCTATTCAGTATCTCATAATAACCTATAAAAATAATCCAAATATATATACTCTCAATTATTTTTATTATATATATTATACATATAACTGAATCATTTTGCTGTCTACCTGAGCATAACACATTATCGTAAATCAACTATCCTTCAATTTTTAAAAATGCCATTTTGAAAAATGTGCTTACTGCATTGTTTATAATTGCCAAGGTATGGATGCAACCTAAGTGTCCATCAACAAATTAACAAATAAAGAAAACATGGTACACACACACACACACACACACACAATGGAATACTACTCAGCCATAGAAAAAGAATGAAATTTTGCCACTTGCAGCAATATGGATGGACTTGGAAGGCATTACACTAAGTGAAATAAGTTAGACAGAGAGACAAATATTATAGGACACCACTTATATGTGGAATCTACAAAATACAACAAACTGGTGAATATAACCAAAAAAAGCAAACTCACAGATATAGAGAGCAAACGAGTGGTTATTAGTAAGGAAGAGGAAGGGGCTTTGTAGGGGTAGGGGAGTGAGAGGAACAAACCACTGAGTATAAGATAGGCCCCAAGGATGTACTGTGCAACACTGAGAAAACAGACAATATTTTGTAATAACTATAAATGGATATAACCTTTAAAAATTATATAACATTTTAAATAAATTTTTATGCAATTATTCAATTATTCAATTATTCAATTTTTATACAATTATTCATTATTCAATGGGAAAAGTGTGCTACATTTTTCAAAAAATGGTGCTGGAACAACTGGACATTCACCAAAAAGAAGTATCCAGACATTAATTTACACCCATTACAAAAATCACAAAAGTTCATTCAAAATGGACCACAGAGCAAAATGCAAAATATAAAACTCTAAAACTCCCAGAGGAAAACGTAAGAGAACATTAGATGATTTAGGGTTTGATGAGTGACTTTTTAGATACAACAACACAGGCATGATCCATGAAAGAAGGAATTGATAAGCTAGACCTCAAATTATTCAAAAAATCAATTTTTTCCAACAAAAGACACTGTCAAGACAATGAAAAAGACAAGACAGAAACAAGGAGAAAACATTTTCAAAATATCTGGTAAAAGCCTAACTATTAAAATTCAGCAATAATAAAATAAACAACCTAAAACTTTAAAATTGACCAAAGATCTTAACAGACACTTCACTAAAAAAGATATAAAAATAGCAAAGAAATAAATGCAAAAAATGCTCCACATTATATGTCATCAGGGAAATGCAAATTAAAACACTCAGGAGATACCACAACACACCTATTAGAATGGCCAGAATCCAAAACACTGACAATAACAAACGCTGGTGAGGGTGTGGAGCAACAGGAATTCGCATCCACCGTTGGTGGGAATGTAAAATGGTACAGCTACTTTGGAAGAATTTCATGGTTTCTTACAAAACTAAACACGCCCTAAGCATATGGTCCAGCAATCACACTCCTCGGTATTTATCAAAAGGAGTTAAAATTTATGTCCACACAAAAACCTGCACACAAATGTTTATAGCAGCTTTATTTAAAACTGCCAAAGATTGGAAGCAACTAAGATGTCCTTCAGTAAGTGAATGGATAAACTGTGGTACACCTAGACAATGCTTTTTTGACAGTGTGAAAAGAAATGAGCTGTCAAGCCATGAAAAGACACGGAGGAAACAAAAATCCTAATACTAAGTGAAAGAAGCCAGTCTGAATAGGCTACATGTTGTCCGATTCCAACTACGTGACAGTCTGGAAAAGGAAAAACTATAAAGACAGTAAAAAGATCAGTGGTTGCAAGGGACTAGGGGGTGAGGGGGGAATAAGCGGAGCACAGAGCATTTTCAGGGCAGTGAAACTCCTCTTTTTGATATCATAACAGCGGATACATGTCATTATAAACTTGTCCACACCCACAGAATGTACACTACCAAGAATGAATCCTGATGTAAACTATGGACTTTAGGAGATAATGATGTGTCTATGTAGATTCATCACTTGTCATAAATGTATCACTCTGATGGGGGATATTGATAAGGCGGGATGGCTAAATGCCTGTGGGTTCAGGAGATATTTAGAAAATCTCTGTACCTTCTCAATTTTGTTGTAAACCTAAAACTTCTCCAAAAAATAAAGTCTGTTTTTAAAATAAAGAGGTATACAGATACATATTGTAATGTAAATTCCTCAAGAGCAAGGATATGATCTTTTGTGCCTAGTACACTGTAAACACTCCGTAAATACTGATAAGGCAGTGAGTCTCGATGGGAAAGGTGAGTAATGTAAATCTCAGAACAAAAAAGGCAGCTGTTATAGTCACATACATGTATACCTACACGTATACATATATGCATGCATATGTATATATCCATTTTTATATATTCACATATATTTTTTTGACTAACATAACAAAATAGATCGATGAAGGGCCCCTTGCCTCTCTTGACTGTGGGAAACAACTGAAGACATTAGAAGAGGCTTTGGTGGCTTGGATTTGTTTTCCTACACGTTCACTCCGTGACAACCTCTGTGATGCCCCTCCCTGCAGGAAGATTTGCCAGTTTAACTCAGCCATAGCTACATGACTTGATTTGGCCAATGAACAGCAGGCGGAAGTGATACCCACTTCTGGCTTTGAGAACCAGTACACTGTGCATTAACTCCTCTCTGACACGAGACCAGCAATGTTCTACTGCCTTTTCTCAATAGAGAAACATTTATTTTTGCAAGGTGCTAAGATGTGGGGGTTGTTAATGCAGCATATCCCAGCCTGTGCTGACAGGGGTATGCCATTAGAACTTAAAGTTTGGAGGTTAATATATATATATATTTTCCACATGGTTCTGCTATCTTTTCCCCCAATTTACACACATGATCTACAACCAGAATACTGCAGCAGAGAAGTATGACTCCCTGAGTCTTTTTCTTTGCCCTTAAGACATTTTTTACATCTAATCTTCCTAGGTTTTATTAATGTTACTTATGGGTTTTATTAATGTTACTTATGAGGGGAAAGTAAAAGAAAAAATAAACCATATTCAAACTTTCACGCCTAAAATCTTGAAAGCTTTCAAATATTTAGGCCCTGTGTTTTGTTTAAAATGATAATCAAAACTTACAATTATAAGATCCATGAAATTATTCTAAGTATTTTAAATAAGTACTTAACATTCACCACATGTAAATCAGGAGGCCTTGACATGAAATTGGAAGTCATGGGTATGGACTTCAGTCCTGCTCTATAGCAGCTGCATTTTGAGATGCCAGTCCTACCCACATCCTTTATTTGGAAACTTACTACCCTGTGAAAGTGCAGCCACATTTGTGAAAGTGAATGGTTTATCTTTATACCAAGTGACTTCAGACAACCAGCTCCCAGGCTGCAAGGCCAGGTCTAAATGGACTTCATTTCCAAGTCATCAGTATCTATGAGACTGAATTATACCATATCTCCTATGATAGACTGAGAGGATTTTTAAAAGAATATGGCAAGAAAAAAATCTTGATTAAACATGTGCACTTTAAGTGAATTACTCTCTGTGCCTGAGTCTCCTGAGCTGTAGAATGGATTAAAATATCCTTGCTTGATTGTTCGGATAGTCAAATAATGTGAAGATGGGCAACTATATGGCAGTGATTGATCTGAAAAGAAATGTCAGAGGAGCAGTTCAAATCATTCCTGAAGTAAACATTCTTCTTAATTTTCAGGCAAGGAAATTACTAGGAATCAAATTTCCACTATAAGAACCATACCTACTATATTTATCTTAAATTTGTCAAATTTTATGAGTGTATTTAACTTATAATGCATTAAAACTTCCCATGTAGTTAATAGAAATACAGTATTTTAAAATTAAGGATACAGGCTTAAAAGCATAATTTTAGTATTTTAGACAATAGTAAATTTTAACTGAAACTCAATGTTATAACCAGTAATTGTTTGATACAACTATCTGGTCCTAGCTTAGAAACTCAACATCCTTTGAAAGAATCGTTTCTTTGGAAAAGTATAATGTGCTTTAAGTTTTCTGGAAATGCTTATAGAAAAAACCTAGAACTGATAGGAACCCACACTTGGGGGAGGAAGGAGGAGTACACTGGGCCTAAGCATACCTTTTAGGTGCCCGGGGGATTTTTATTTTCCTTCCTGTACACAGCCCAGAGAATGTTTACTGGGTGAACCATCATCCTGGTTACTTAACCTCACAAACATCATGTTTAGTAAGAACCATCCTTCTGCAGGAGGTGTTTTCTTTAAAGGAAAACATTGACATTTCTCCCCAAAATGACTTGAAGAAACTTAGCGAATATTTCCAGCAAGTATATTTTAATACACTAGATAAATTCTAACTAACTTATGGTTCAGCTTCCAAAAGCAAGACTGAATATTAACCGCTCACTAAACATGCACCTCATTTTAGAGACAATGTTATTCCCTGATACTCTTTTTTCAGGACCCCAAAAGTTATACCCAACTGTCTACCATGTTCTGAACTGCCTTGTTAGAGACAATTTTCAACATTATTTTACTATCTTAGATCACTTTTTTGTGGATCCAAATTTGTAGAGTTATGGTTGGCTCCATGAAGCCATTTTTAATAAAATATTTTAATCTTACAAACATTTTTAAGTTATCTCTTTCTTCTATGAGCCTGAAAATTGCTTGATAATGTGATAATTGCTTGGATGTCTCCTCCCGAAAAGACACTTAATACAGCGGCATCAGCATGGTAAGTGTAATGACCAAGCAGTGACAGTTCCAGCTTGAGCTTGATCTATTTCAATCTCAGCTACAGGGACAAACAGACAGAAAGCATTTACAGCTACTCTTGGTGCCATTTGTTATATCTTAAATGTTATTTTCCGCACAGTTTTTCAGTTTCCTTTCCTCCTTAAAACGCTCAATTCATTGGAATTTTCTCAGGAGTCAACTTAAGAGAATTTAACCAGCACAGTAATGATCAAGTGGAACAAATGAAGTAAATGAGATCATTCAGAACAAACAAGAAAAATCTTGGACTCTGAGTACCACACATTAAACATGCAACATGAATGGCTTCCTATTTCAATAAACACCTCAGAAAGTTACTCTACTTGCAACTATAATGAGCAGTTATCTCTCTCAATAGACTATTATTAAATCAAAATAAAATTATCTGCCATTTCTGAGGCATTTGAAGCTGTAAAGCAAGGATTATCAAAATAAGGTCAATGAATCATTGATGGTCTACCGATATTTACCAGGTGGCATTTAGAGAGACATGTTGAACTATTCATGTTTTGAATATATTAATGAGAGCATTAACTTATTATAATTGCTGTTGATGAGGCATTAAGAAAGAACACTGTCCATCACCCCACTTACAGTAGTAACCTAAACATCTCTCTTGCCTTTGTCTCATCTCAGTTACAAGCATGACTTGACACCCTGGTTCTTTTGTCTGGAGTATGGAATGTTAAAAACATTAAACAAATCAAATATCAAAATGTACTTCAAAAAAAAATAGTACCCTTCAATGGAAAGATAGTCTTACTTAGAGCATAAAGAATAAGCAAAGATTTGATCCTTCTGGCCAATAAGGAAGACTTGTTCTGCTGAAGACATAGCAAGTTATGGGACAGCAATTATATTCCACAGAGAAGAGTGAAGAACTTCACTTCCAGCATTCCACAGAGCAGTGCAGTAGCAAAATATATAGAACAGCAGGAAAGATACTAAACCAAGAGTTATTGTTGACCAGTGTCTAAACTTTCATCAATTTCAGGAAGAGAAACTAAAAACATTCTGGAATGAGTCTATTAGTTTTAACAAAGACGTAACTGACTTAAAGCAGTGCTGTCCAATAGAGCTTTCTGTGGTGTTAGAAAGGTTCTACTCTGCTCTACTGAACAGGTAGCCATTCATCCAGGAGGCTCCTGAGAATCTGAAAAGTGGCTAGTGCAATTGAGAACCTACATTTTTAATTTTTAAAATTTTATTTAATTGTATTTAATTCCAGTAGCCACATGGGGCTAGTGGCTACCATGTCAGACAGTGCAAGTCTAAAAAATGTCATGGAACATAGGATGGCATGGTACAGAGAATGGGTGGGAAACACAAAGCAGGCGAATGAGGAGAAGAAAAGTATCAAGACCAGATGAACCCAAATGTGCCTGGGGATGGGGAGACACCAGTTCCTCAGGGAGAGGAAGGAGCTGATTGTATGTCAGAATCACACTGTCTTTTCTTTTGAATTTTCCAAGTATGTTTTCACATTTGAGCTGTTTAGCCTACTTCCTTACCATTCCACATGAAACATAGGTTCAAGCATTTTAGCAACGTTTATGAATAAGACAGAACATAACATTTAGCACATCTACTGTATACTGTAGGTAGTTAATAAATGTTGACTCTTTCCTTTTCAATATTAAAGTTACTCTTTCAGATATTAGTCGGGAAAGCTACTGGAGCCAGATAGAGCCAAGCAAAAATTACAGTTAGTATTCTTTGCCTCAAGGGTGCTGATCAGGTAAGTAATACTGTCACCCTATCTATAGAGAGGTACCTATACAAGGCCACTTCCTGCTCAGATGGCTCACATGCTGCAATAACTATTAAGATGTGCACATACATTAAATTCATACAAATTGGGAATATTTTAACACATAATATGGCTTAGCTGTCAAGATATCTCAGCAGTATTTCAATGGTAGATATGAGAACTAATTAAATGACTTATAATATTTAATAAGAGTCCATAATTCACAAGGAGAGATTCTTACTTCTATGAGTATAGATAAACCTACACTTGAGCTCAGAAATTTAAATGCGCAGTTAACAGGGGAAAATACATGTTGGAGGGAAATTAAGAATTTTAAGCATGAGAACACACAGTACAATCATTTTATCTTACAGTTTTCTACACTTTCAGTAAAATTAATCTGAAAGACACAGAAAAACCAATCTTTTGAGTAGCTGTTAATAATTAAATTATTTAATAATGAATGATGCATATATATCAAGAGACAAATTATTCCCTTCATGTCTAGCGTACCTCATCACGTTTGAACTTTGATTATTACAATATAATAGAATTTTAGCTTGATTTTATGTTAAAGCTGCAAGATCTCAGCACTTTTTAATAATGAATTGGGAAAGAGAGTTTCATGTTTAGGCTCTAAAATGTTGCATTACTCACTGTCCGAAACGAAGTGATATTTCAAATAAAGCAAAACTGGAGTCCCGGCTCATCTGACCTTAAAAGTTCTGAGGGTCTTTAGGTTGAAAAAAATATGGGAATTTATAGACTGCAGTGCACCCCACAGCTTTTACAGACACCTCCAATGTCTCAAAGGTATAGGCTACATTCATGCTAGGGCCTTTCTTTCTCTTTGGAGAAAGAGGATGTAAAAAGGGGGATATGTATGTGTGTATATATGGATATATTTGTATATACAGCTGTATATACTGTATACACATATGTATATATATATACTATATATACAGAGAGAGAGGACAAATGCTTGAATTCGTATCTGAAACATCAGGGAAAAAATTAACACTTTTTTTCAAACTGAAGTTTCATTATAGTGCCCAGTCTATTTGTTCCGCCTTCAATACCATCATTTTTCCTTCTTCGTATTTCTGTATGTGAGAGTTCTTTGAATTGTAAAGAATCTAGACAGTAAAGCAACACAACAACAATCTTCAGTAAAGCACCTACCACATGCTAAGCATGATGTTAGGTGATTTATGTATTTTTTCTCTCCTTCTTAAAACAACTCAGGACAGGTGGGTATGGCTATCCCATTTTACAGGCAATGGAATCGCAGGCTTAACAAGGTTGAATGGCCTGTCCAGGGTCATTTAGCTTGTGACCACAAGAGCTGGAAATCAAATCAAAGTTAGCAAAGAGCCCTTGTCCGAAGGGGTTAGACAAGCTGTGACAGGGGCATAATGGAAGGAGTACCAGAGAAGAAACAAAAGGATGGGTATTTTCTCTTCCATGGACGACCTCTGTCCTGATGCTAATACCTCTAGAGCAGCAGCATTCTCCACAGCATGCTGTAACAGCACACCTCCCTAGCATGACTGCTTCAGCATCAGTCAGTCCTGGTACTAATGCCTGGGTGCTTGCTAACAGCAAGAGAGAAAACTCCACAGTATAGTGTCACTCTGTGTAAGAAATGCAAGAAGTGAAGTTAAATCCTATGAGACCCCACTTTTGAAAAAGACCTTCAAGAGTCATTAATATCTCATCTTCTTTTTTTTTAATCTCTAGACAAATAACAAAAAGCTTAAAGACTTTTAAAACACAATTCTTGGAAATAGATTTTTACCAGAATTATCTATGTGAGGTGAGAAAGTCAATATTTTGCTCTTTACAAAAGTTAAGTTTCTATGTATTAGAGCTAAAACATAAGCGTGTTAACAGTGTGAGTGTCTGCATAGGGTGAGTTTTTCTCCCACAGAGGTTTTATCATTTTTCTCATGAAAAGCAATGTTAATACAAGGACTGGGCATTACAAGCAGCCAATATGGCCCCTGGGCACCACCCCTGTACACAGGTGCCCACTAATTCCAGGTGCCAACACAGAGTTCACTATCAAACACTAACTCTCAGTTCAGATTTCCTTCCTTTAATAGTTACTATAAAGAAAACTTCTCCCAGAACATCTTTCATACTCCATTTCATTAAGTTTCACTTTTCACATGTCTAAGCAGAAGTTAGCAGAATGCTGAACTCGAAAACTGCCGTAATACTACCACTTAATACCTTAACACCAAAATCACAAACCAGAAAATTTTAAAAACCAATTAACTGGACTTAAACCTAAAATTTTTCCACTTCAAAAGACACCAGTTAGAAAATTCTAAGACAAACCAGAGACTGTCAAAAATTATCTGTAAATCATGTATCTGATAAAGGACATATATCTGGAACACATACAGAACTCTTACAACTCTATACTAAGTAGACAGACCAATTTAAAAACTGGCAAAGCCATTTGATAGATCTGTTTTACCAAAGAAGAATGGCTAATAAGCACATGAAAAAGTGATCAACTCATTTATTCATTAGGAAATGAAAATTAAATCCACCATGAGATACCACTATACTTCAACTAAAGATGGCCAAAATCAAAGACAGACAATACCAAATGTTGGTGAGAACATGGAGAACTGGAACCCTTATATATTTCTGATGGCAACTGGTCTAGACACTTTTGGTCCAGGTTGGTAGTTTCTTAAAAATTCAACATAAACGTATCATACAACTCAGCAATTCTACTCCTAGGAATCTACATAAGAGAGATGAAAACCTATGTTCACACAAAGGCTTGTAGAGAAATGCTCACAGCAGCATTATTCCTAACAGCCCAAAGAATGGAAACGATCCCAATGACCACACATAAGTCAATGTGACATATCCCCACGACTGGACACGACCTAGCAATAAAACAGGGATGAGCTACTGATATCTGGTACAACATGGATAAACCTCAAAAACATCATGTGAAGTGAAAGAAGCCAGGCACACACACATATTAAAAAAAAAAAAAAACTACATATTCTATGATCACATTTATATGAAATATCCAGAAAATGCAAATTTATAGGAAAACATATAAGTGATTACCTGGACTGTTGTTGCAAAAATGCCCATAGGAACTTGGATATTAATGGAAATTTTGTAAAACTGAGTTGTGATGTTAGTGGCATAACTCCATAAATGTACTAATTATTGAATTGTACACTGCAATGGGTGGGATTTTAGGGTATGTACAGTATACCTTTAGAAGTTTTAAAAATAATAATGCCTTCCACAACTGTACATTTTTTTATTTTCTAATTGGAAAGTAAAGCTTAAATCCAGAGAAATTCAAAAGCTAATGTAAGAGACATCTGTGTGTCAGTCACCCAGAAATAAAATATGTTGACTTGCTTTATTTCGCTTCAATTCTTTTCATATGCATTAGATCTCATCTACTTCAATTCTGTAAAGGAAGCAGAACTGTTATTATCCAAATTCTTTGTAAGTAGAAGCAGGCAGAAATATCAAGAGAATTAACTAAATCCATATATAATTAAGTCAACTAATCAAAATGAAAAACATTTTTAATAAAATTCTAATTTGGAGTCTTTCCACTCTTCCAAGTTTTAGTGCATTTAAAATTGACAAGCCAACCATAATTCATTTCTCCCTATAATTCACAGGTAATTCCAAAGAATTAAAGGCTAGTAGAATGTTTATTCTCTTTGACAAGGTATATGATGTTAGTCAGAATGTTGGATTCCACCCTCCTAGAGGAAAGTCCTAGTTACAGCTTTGAGTTTTATGAAACCTCTTTGTTCCTGTCTTTCCTTTTATGAAAAACAGAGGAAAAAAAATAACGTCTTTTCTCCGTCACAGGGTTGTGACAGGCGTCACAGACAAATTATATTCATATCCTGTACATCTGTAACAAAGATTTGAAAGTTGTAATAAATCAGATGTAAAACTTCACTTCACTGGTTATTGAAAATGCCCCTCAAAATTGAGAATGTTGTTCAAACTGAACAACATGAGACAGGTGATGGCTAAAGTTAGAGATACCAGCTGATAAGAGCCAGCCCTGTCCTCAAGTAACTCAGGGCCCAGAGGTGAAAACAAGTCATTTCAATGCCATATGGTCAGTTCCTTTTTTCTATCCACCTAATATATTTATAGATTACATGTGAGCATATTTTTTTTCCTGGTAAACATTTCTATATGCACAAATGGCTTCAGTTCTGCCAAACTGAAGTGCTACATCATAGTTTGATATGACTCAGACTGCTGCTTCTTCATGAAAGTAATTTCAGAATGCTTCAAGACATCCTGAATTGAGCAGAAGACATATCAAGTTGCCTACAATAAGCATCTTAGTTAGTTACCCGAAGATATAAATGTAGTTGCCTGATGACAACTACCTTGGATTTCAATGAGTTAAATATACAACATGGAAGACCTGGAGCTTTGAAAACAGTTTAATTATTTGTAGTTAAAATTTGAAGTCCAGATTCAAGGAAAAAGGAACAATTCCAGTCCTCAATGGGATTTCTAATGAAAAGTTTGCTCAAAGCTTAGATGAGTAAACCAAATACATTTCCACAGCTGCTCCAATTAAATGTGGATAACTTAAGTAAACAAAAACTTTTGCATATGATCTCAATAGAAACAACCAAGTTTTGTGGATCCACGCTTAAGACTGAGTCAACTACGTGGTCGTTCCTCCCAGAGGTTGAATGCACACCACAGTGGTATTCTTTAACATACACTCAATTCTGTCTTCTTTGCCACTTCCAAAATGTTAGGAAATGTCTGTAATCTGTAAAAATGTTCCACCCAAACACGATGGCTTGAATATACTGGTCAATCATGTGCATTTTTGAAATGGTGAGCTGTGTTTCCACTTAACAGCCAGTTATTAAGAGCATCTGCTTGGTTGCGCTCAATGGAAGGGAAACCTGGTTGGCCACTGCAGAGGGACGTTTGTTTCCGTCCCAGAGAGTCCCCTGCTGTCCAGTGCTCTGCTTTTTCCTCATAAGCTTAAATGAATAGAACGTTCTTGGCTTTCTCTCTTCACAGGGAGTAGCCGCCAATAAGGTGATCATCATCAGTAATAATACAATGTTTTAACATGTCTACGCTGCTGTTAATCTGAAGAGACTGGAAAAAAATGTTAAGAAGTACAGAATTCTCTACATCCATTTTATGAAACTTGGCCATTATTGAGGCAAAACAGAAGAAGTCATCAAACCCTCTAGATTTACTCTGCAACCAGAGAAAACCACAGAATGGATGACTCAACAGAGGCCCCAAGAAGGCGATGAGAACTGCTGTCTGGGGCTGCGGCTTTCAACTTCTGGAGAACATGGTAACCTTTCAAACTGCTGACTGGCTCTGGAGCGTCCGCCTAGTTTTCCTATGAATCTATACATGAGGAACATTTCCATTGAATTCAAAAAAAGCTGTGCAGACACATCGAATATTTTGGGCACTATGACGTTAAATGCAAAACAAATGTCAATGAGCACTGATCCTCTTTTTTTTTTTAATTTAATAGCAATAATATCCACAAAACTCAAAACAGATACATTTAATGAGATATTTGAGTCTGGAAATTTGGAAAATTATCAGTCCTGGACTTAAACGTCAAAAAGAATTCATGTTTGGTCCTGCACAGTTATTTGACCTAGGGTTAGAGGGAAAACATGACATCTCTTCTTTGTTTTTTTGGAACCACTGAGGTGAAAGAGCTCTATTTGTAGGCACAGAATACTAAAGATAAAAAATAAGGAGAACGGCTGTATAATCAAGATTAAGAAAGTACAATTTAGTGATTCTTGGGGGATTCTGTCTCTGGAACACTGTAAGAAAATTTGACTACCATTTCCATAGTTAGGGAGAGTAAATACATCTAAGAGTCTCCACAGTTCCTCAGTTTGACTGTAACTCCGTGACTCCAAATGGGTTTCCAATAGTCAGAGCAAATAATCATGATAAAACTACTCTTCTCTGCAAGAGCTAGAACCATGGCAATCCCATACACCATCCAGAAGTGTCTCGAGGCTACTCATATAAGCATCTCTCAGTTTATCCGTGGTTCTTAATGCTATGAAGACCACCACTCAATGCCCTCACTTTTCAGATCTCTCATAGTGAAGCTGGCTTTAGATACTGTTCCAACTCTGAACTGTTGACACAAGTTAGTCACTAAGATTTTTCCTAATATAATCTGATATATGGCTTCAGATTTCCTCAGGTTGGTATATAATCAGTCATGTGGCACTGTCTCTAAAGTATACAGGATGTGCAAGTTTTCAGGGCCCAAAATAATATCTATATATCACATTTTTCAAACCACAGCCATAAGGGGTATAAAAATTCCCCAGAGGATATCAGGCAGAGTTTAACACTGGTTGTTTACAATGCCTACTATGTCTCAGGTATGGCAATAAATAATGTGCTGAAAAAGTGAAGCAAATATGCTACTTTGCTTTGTTTCAAGAGCAAGTCACTTTTTTTTTTACTAGATCTGTAAGGAAACTAAATTTGTTTGATAAAACACAGAAATTCAGTCCTCTAGTCAAAATTTTCCTGCATCTGTCATGAAAGAAATCTGCACTCTCTTGAGAATGACTGGCTTATTACATGAGAGTTTTGTACATTTCTGAAAACATTTTTTTCTAATCTCAAGGGCCTGAATTATTTTTGTAACTATTACCTCTGTAATGACATTTTAAATAAGATCATATGGTTTGACACTAAATTAGTTTCCAGTATTTTTCCAGGAACATAATTCTTCAAGATGGTTATAAAGAAGACCACTTACTGCAGTCAAGTTTGGGAAACACTGTGGTCTCCCACTGGTTGTTCTCAAAGCACAGTAACATATTCAAGGCTCTGAGAAGTCTCGCGGTAAAGAACCCTTTTTAACCATTTAACCCAACATCCCGTGTATATATTAATCACAGGAAAACTTTCTCACGTGATTACAGCCTCTGGCAGCGGTGTCCCTATAACACACACTTCACTAACTGTGCTGCTGCTTTAACTCATAACATTTATCTGCATTATTTAAACAATTGAATAAATAATGAATAATGATAGAGATTATTCAGCAGTTTGTCTGCAACTACCTGGCTTATTTGTCTGCATCCCATAACTTGACTTTTGTAAACACGGTCTAAATGAATGAACAAACATCCTCCACATTTCCAGCATTTGATGGTGTTATGGGTTGAACTGTATCCTCCAAGAAAGACATGCTGATGTCTTAACACCCAGTAGCTCAGAATGTGACCTTTGTAGGAAACTGAGTTAAAAAGAGGTCACTAGGGTATACCCTAATTCAATATGACTCCTGTGCTTATTAAAAAAAAAAAAGAGAGAGAAATTTGGACAAAGAGAAAGACATGCACAGAGAGAAGATGATGTAAAGATACACAGAAAAGATGGCCACGTGACTGGAAGGGTGCATCTAGAAACCAAGTAATAATGCCAAGTCTTGTGGAAACACAAGAAGCTGAAAAATCAAGGAAGGATTCTCCCCCACGGCACCTTCATCTCAGACTTCTAGCCTACACAACTGTGGGAATAAATTTCTGCTGTTTTAAACCACCCAGTTTTGGGTTCTAGGTTATGGCAGAATCCTAGGAAACTAAAACAGATGATAGGTCCACACATACTTTATATCTGTTTTTAAATATTGACAATATAATGAACTAGATCAGTAATAAATTATTTTCTTTAACAGCATCTTTCATAATGGGTTCATTTATATATTGTTCTTACAAGTTAAATTTTAGATTTCATTCAGCAACTCCATAACCATTAGAGAAAACATAAACATCAAGGAAAATGAAGGGGAAAAAAAGAAAAATAATTGTCAGTCAAAAAAATTAATCAATGTCATATGACTATTACTCTCAAATGGAAGAACTCTACAGAGGGGGTCTCATCTCAACATTCTCCTTGAATACACTATGCTTGCTACTCTCCACATCTGGAAAATTTATGTACAAGAATTATGTCTTTCCACTAACAGACACACATTAATATATATAAAATAAACAATAAGGACCTATTGTATAGCACAGGAAACTATAAAGAAAAAGAATCTGAAAAAACTAGGTATGCATATGTATAACTGAATCACTTTGCTGTACACCTGAAACTAACATTGTAAATTAACTAATGTTATAAATCGATTACACTTCACTAAAAAATAAAATTTTAAAAAATCAATACAACTTGCAGACCTCTGGCTAGACTGACAAAGAAAAAAAGAAAAAACATTATTAATATTCTATCTTACACTTGTATAGGTGACAGTTGTAAAAATAAATACAGAGAGAAAAAATTTTTTAAAGGATTATGTCTTTCCAGATATTGCAGTGGACATTTCAGAAAATACAGCTCTGCAGAATGCTGGTAGATTGTCTTGCTGTTTTTTTGAAAATCTAGGTCATGATCAGCCTGTTTTTAAAGCAAACAAATATTATGGTGAGAGTGACACAATCATGTATTTGAAACTACAACTGTCAATATGTTTCTGAAGAGATATGACTCCATGTGGCCTGAGTTCTTTTCACTGTAATGCATGCTGTGAAATTCCTCACAGGAGGCACTGAGGAAGAGTGAGTGTTCAGGAGCCACCAAAGGTACATGGTACCTGATGGATCCACATATTCAGGCAGAAGAGCTGAGCCCACGATTCAGAAACAACGAGGTCCATAAGAAAAAATACCACCCGAATTTGGTTACCTGTCTCTGTACCCAGGTACGGTCAAGGGCAGCGTTTGCTGTACTAGTCCCATCTCAGAAGTGGGGACCTTCAACCTTTGGGAAGACACCAGTACTAGGGCCTGCTAGTAATGGCCATGGAGGGCCCACAACCATGGCGGCCAGAAAGGAGGCAGAGGCCCCTGGTAAAGCACACACGTGGCTGAGGAACACAGAAGGCAATTTTCTCTTACACTCTCAAGGGTATATCACACAAATACTAAAGTTCAGTATTCATTGTCAAAAGTTAGATGATTTTTTTTCCTCCCAGTAGTCCAATAAAACAAACTTTCAATATCTACATCCTAACACCTTCAAATTACAATTGCTAATACAATCATTATTGCATTTATTATTGTGTGAAGGTACTATGTATACACATATACTCATACGTACGTTTCAGTGTGATACGTATTATATAAAAGTCTAACAACAAACTATGTAATCCTTGTTGAATGTTCAAACTTCATTTGGTGATAGTATAATAAAAAATTTTTAAAGTAGACAAACAGCCAAAGAATAGTTTTTTTTTAGAAAGCAGAGATCTAAGGAATAATTATTTCTAACTGAGTGGTTCAAACTGATAAATTAAGCATTTATCAGTAAGAAATGACAGTAAAGAATAATATATCAAATGGCTAATTGGTTAAGACTGTCTTAATATTTACTCCCTATCTTTGTAGTGAACCACTAGAGAATGTCTTTATTAGTCCCGCACTATCTGTCTGAAGAAGAATATATATTTCAGAATCCACACTTGGATTCACATTCATGTATCAAAAGGTTTCTCTCAAAGTGGGGCTTATCAGTCTAAACCCACAGAGGCTGTCAATGACTTAACCATTTTAAGATAGGAACTTCTTTGTAAATACTTGCAAGTCAGCAGGTGCATATAAGCTATTTCCTGCTACACTATGGCTGGGCATAAGCTATATTGAAAAATGTTACACAGTGTAAAGTAAAATTCCAATATTCCAGATTCGACATCTCATTATTTATTAATTAGGGATGCATATCCCACGTCTCGGCATGGCATTGAAAATGCACTAATGCTAATGAGACGATGGCTTAAAAGTGGTGGGATATTTAAAACCTAGCTCTGAGAAGCAGTTCAGCTCTGTCACCAGCATTATAATGACCTTCTAACCTTGGGCTCAAAACCCAGAGTTTCTCATGGTTTCCTTTGTTTAAAGGCCAAGCAATCTCAACCTATTTCTCCAGTATCACTGCATTTGAAAATAATACAAGACATAGGAAGTGCCAAAATACTTTCAATTTCATGCTGCTATTGGTTCCTAAGGATGTTACCACTTCAGACAAAATCAGGCATGTCTGAGTACAGAGAAATCCAAGCAATCTTTGATGTTCTGTATCAGACAGGGAAACGCTACAGACTGTCTCCTCTGCAAATATCAAGCTACATGCCCTGGAACAATGCCAGGGAGAAACAGGCATTAATGAGTTATTTTCCATTGTTACTCATTCTGTGGCAGTGCCTTATAATTATGAAAATGACTGAAGGGACAATTTGAAATCTAATCAGGATTAGGAAAAAATCCTTACATTATAGCAATTTTTTTACAAACTATATTTGTTTTAATATCTACTCAGCTAAGCTCATTCAGAATACACCTCTCCTATCATAAATCAATGTGAATTTATTTTGTCTTTCATGTTTCTTTATGCAGTGCAAACAAAATGAGTTAGAAACTGACCTGCCCTGGAAAGATTAAGTCAGACCTAATTAGTTTATATTAAATTGAGAAGAAACTGAATCAGTGTGACTTTAAGGCTGCACTTTTTGCATTCACTTAAAGCATTTGAATCCTTGCATCAGCTCAAATTGAGTTGTTTCAAAAATGCTTGAATCCCACTGTAGAACACTAGATGGTTTAAAATAAAAGCGCTGGAACAATCACTCCTAGACCAAACTTCACACACTGAATCAAATTCAACAGAGTATGCCGGTTTTTGAATTGATTCTGTAGTGTGTGCCTGGCACAACTTCCAACCACTACACTGTAAGATGTTAAGCCCCTTCCACCAAGTTGTTTTTTTCATTCAAAATTTAGAATAGTTAGCTACAAGGCAATACATTCCCTATTACAAATATTGTTATGAATGCTTTGAAAAAGTAATGCCGGCTTCTAACAAAAATTTCCAATAGCACAGAAGGGTGAAAAATGAAAGTCCTCCTCTCTTTCAGATGCCATTTCTACTTCTCAGGAGTAAACCACTTAACAATTTATTGCATATTCTTTTATACATTTTCTGTACAAAGAAGAGCATCTTGCAATTTTTTTTTCTACTTCGTATGTCTTGGTTCTCTTCCCAAGGATGTTGTCATTCTTTGTAATGTACACCCATCACATTGTATGGATTTGCCATCACTTAATCAGTTCCTAATTTACGTGCATTTCATGTGTCCGCAGTTTTAGATTTTTACAGAACTATGCTATCATAAGCACCCTTGTCCATCTATGCTAAGAATTTATCCTCCGGCTGCACAAGTGCATGAATGGTAGGACCACTATGTCAAAAAAAACTGCCAAGATGCCTTCCACAGAGCTTGCCTGGATTAATGCTCTACCGAGCCCTGGTTTGTGAAAACTCCCCCTTCCCCCCAACACCACTCAGGGAAAAGGATGGATAACTAACTTCTGTTGGCCCAACTTTACATAAGCATCTTAAGACATGTTGTTTCATTTACTCCTCTCAACACAATTCTGTACGTCATGTATTCTCATTTTAACAGATGAGGAAATTCAGAGTTAGAAAAGCTGGGATGAGGCAAAACCAAAATTAAAACCTGGGGTGCCTAGTTCCTCGAGTCAAGCTTTTTCCAGTCTACTACGTTTCCATGTGAGTCAACAGACTGTGGGTTCTTAATTATAATTCAGAAACTTTTCCCACCAGCTGGCTTGGGAGGTTTCCCTGACCGAGGTAAGCGGTACATGACTGAGATGCAATGGTAGCTTCAGAATTGCCATTTAGAAGGTGCCTAGAATCAATATTCTGATTTTATCAGCCTCCAAAATGGGAGAAGGTGGGAGACAGTACAAGAAATATCTTCTGTCTTGACTCTATCAAAAACCTAATCATGACACTTAGGAGAAAACAGCTTCTAAGTGCTCGCCCTTTGCCCTCCTGTGCTGAGATCTTCCCAGTTATCACCCTCTCCCAATCTGTGATTAAAAACAAAACCTGTAGGTACAGCATTACCTCAGCACCCTGTGGTTGTTTGGTTTTGTTTTCCAAGGACAACAATGTCTGTGTCTCCTGGATACCAGCTATCAACAGTACTTTTAATCAAATTGGTCCCACATCACATAGAAGAGTGCTACGATTTATAATCTGTTTATCTAGACCAATTGCTTTCAATTTCCTAAAAGACTTCTCTCATCAAATTTGGAACAAGAATTTCTATAATGGAGGACAGATATGACCAGCTTTCTTAAAGGGGATTTACGTTACAAACTGCAGCAAGTTAAAAAAAAAAAAAAAGAAAGAAAGAAAAGAAATGTCAGGGTAATATCAGAGGAACAAAGAAACAATAAAAACTCAGCCTGGATTATTCACTCTGTCTATAGTTGAAATTTTTCCAGAAAGGATTTAAAATAAGCATATGAATATTTGGGAAAGTGAGTTTTTTAAGAGTTAGTTTTTTTTTTTTTAAACTCTACTCAAAGCACTTAGAGTCACAGAAATAAAATTTAAAAAGCAGTCAAGAGATAAGGAGAACATGGGAAACCAAGAAGTCAGATCTAGTTTTTAGTGCTGTTCCAACAAAACTACCTACCCTACAAGTTACGAGGAAGCAACGTAGCCAGTACACACCTGGCCTTCAATAAGTGTTTTCCTCCAACGACTTTCACTTTATAAATCTTCGCTAAGCACCTGCTGTATGCCAGTTACCATATTATTTTAAGCTGTCCATTGTGATAGCCACTGGCCACATGTAGCTACTGAACTCTTGAAATGGGGCCTGTATGAACTGAGATGTGCCGTCGGTGTAAATACACACCAAATTTCAAAGACATTAAAAAGGGAGACTACCTTATAATCATTTTATAGAGATATGTTGAAATGATAATTATTTGGGATATGCTGAGTTAAGTAAGATATATTAAATTTAGTATCTTATTTAAACAAGTCTCTTAGAAAATTTTAAATGACATATGTGGCTTGCATTCTGTTTCTACTGGACAGCATGGTTCTAGATTCATGTTTCCCAAATTTTCACGTGTACCGAACTCACCTGGGATCTTGATAAAATGCAGATTCATGGATCACCACGTGTGGGGTGAGGTCGAAAGTGCTGCATTCTAACAACCTCCCAGGTGAGCCCCATGTGGCCAGGCTGCAGACCTCGTCTTGAGAATCCAGGCTCTGGGCACGTGCTCCCCAGGTGTGCTGACCAGTGCTGGTCTGAAAGTGCCTGTTGTCAGTCCGAAAGGCGGCAGAAACAGAAACTGAAGAAAATGAGAATGAGTGTTTAGAAACTATTTTTGCTAATTTGACATCGTTGCAACATCCAACTGCACGCTCACTGGACCCACCATATTGAGCAGGATACAGGTCAGGTGGAAGGCTGTCAGATTCATGTGGTACAGACTGTGGACTAGTCATCACTAGTGGCTCATTATGACAGACCAGAATTGTTCAAGTTGGTATTTTACCACAGTATTTTTCAGAAGCACTGCTCTAAAGCTGAGGCCATCCTGCCAAAGAGGGTTCAGAGAATTATCAGTATATGGTATCTTAGGACATGTGAAAAATTCCTGGTTAAATACATTTTTTAAACTTTAGGTTTAAACAAAGTTGAGGTGGCCTCTTCACTGCAGGGTTTCTCATCACCTTCAATATTCTGTGTGTTTTTATATCTCCAAGAGAACACAGCATATAATGTTTCCCAACTATTTTTGGTACCAAAATTCCTCATCCTACACGACCACCATGACATCTTAAATAATGCTTTGTGGAACACCAGTGTATGGAATCTCTCTCCTAAATGATTTAACTGATGTGTCTAGCTTTCTCAGCCATTTGAAAAATACTGAGTAAGTACTGACTAAAATTAATGTGTGGTATATTCATTATCATGATCCTGAGCAGTTCAAGCAATTTTAATTTGCAAAAAGTTATTTATGTTTCTCTAAGATGAGACTTGGTCTATTAACAGTAGAAGACTTGTTTTGGCAGTTTAAATATATCACTACAAAACATAAATTAGGAAAAAAAAACACATTGACATGATACCACAGTATTTTAGGGTCTTAACAGTATTACCATGTACAATTTTATTATAAGGCTAATTTGGAATTTAATTTAGATAAGAGATTTGTGATGGTAGTCTTTCCCTCTTGCCACTAATAAAATTTGTAATGAAATATCACCACTCCACTTGGTATTCAAAGTTACTAATTAGGCTCAGTTCTCTTTTTACAAAATTGCTCTGACTTTGTCAACAGTTAGGAACTTTTAAGTAAAAACTGCTCCTAAGTTAGAAGGGATGACTTGTATGTTCAGTTTGACAAGCTTCACCTCCATACCTAAAGGAATTTCCAGACAGATGGAGTGAGGCTGAAGTCCACAAAAACACTGATTACAACACAAATGAACTTGTTTACAAAAGAGAAACAGACTCACAGACATAGAAAACAAACTTATGGTTACCAAAGGGGAAAGAGGATGGGGGAGGGATAAATTAGGAGTTTGAAATTAGCAGATACACACTGCTGTATATAAAATAAATGACAGGTCCTACATATAAGCACTGGGAACTATACTCAATATCTTATGAACCATAATGGAAAAGAACATGAAAAAGAATATATAGATGTATAACTCAATCACTTTGCTGTGCACCAGAAAGTAACAATATTGTAAGTCAACTATACTTCAATAAAAAAAAAATTTAAAAACGCATTGATTACAAAAGATAGTCCTCAACATCTTTTCACCACCACTGACAGCAAGAATACCTTTGGCCATAAAAACCACAGGTCTGTAAAAAAAAAAAATACCCATGTTCATCTTGCTAAAACAATAAAAGTAACAGCCTCTTTGTTTGTTCATTAGGGAATTACTGTTCATTTCAATTATAGGATGTCTACGGAATATTGGCTGTTACTTCACAAATACACCCTTGGCACCAAGAACAATATTTGATAAATAAGCATTCAACAAATATGTTTTAATTAATGTTCAGGGTTTTTATATTAAAACCAACATTTTAATACCAAGTATGCAGTTGTTTCAGACAGATTAAAAAAAGACATAGAAACAAAAGCAAAAACTACTCATAATCTTCAGTTTACCTTTGACATCCACCTGCACCCTAGCACGCGTACTTCAAGACACATATTTTCGATGCTCATACTCTGTGCTACATTTCCATGGACTCATACTCCATGCTGCGTTTCCCCTAGTGTTACTGGTCCCACATAATGTCCTACATAATACTCAGCTTCATTTTGAATGACTAGGCAGCCACTCACTTTATGAATAAACGAAACTTAAGAAACAGCTCTGCTGGTGAAGACTTAAATTATTCCTCCTCCCTTCTCATTTTCCCCTTTGTCTGAAAAGAGCTACTCTTTCAGCCAAGTTTCTGTCCATTCCCTAACAGTTTCTTTAGGAAATATTCCTGAAAGGACCTGTACATTGTAAAGGCTTTGTTATGCATTTTCAAGCTGTCCTTCAGAAAGGCTGTAATTCACCCAACATGCAGTCCAGAAGACTATTCTTCAGAATTTTAACTAAAGGTCAGAATCTATGACTCAAGAACTCCACTTTCATGACCCTCTACCCCAATTTCAACAAATGGCATCCATTGAACAATGGCTGTAAAGCCACTCAGAGAGATTTTTAAAATCTAACCTTTCCGTCAAGAAGCCAGCCATGTGACAATACTATAAAACAAGGATTGTCCTTAAGTACACAGGAGGCAAAACATGCCAGAGCTCAATGCAGAAGAAATAACAGTGCAGAAAACTAAGAACAGAAGAATAAGTTTTATCAGGTAAAACTTGAGTCTTGTAGTTCTGTGCCAATGACAGTATTCAGAGAATAAAACAATGAAAAACCCCTCCTTTATCTCACTCAGAAGTCAAGGTCTGCATGACATTTCAAGGAGTAAAGTTGAAGTGCATGGAGGAAAAAGATGATACATTCCGTATTTTCTGAGGTGGAGTCGTCCACGTAACCAGACATGGGTAACACTCTTAGCAAAGAACACCTGAGGATATTCCCAAGAAAAAAGTATAAATTAGGACACAGGCAAATCAAAAAATAGTCATATCAGATATAGTATAGCAGTACGGCACAGGGAACCATGCTCAGTATCTTGTAACAACCTATAATATGAAAATGAAAATCTAACCAAGGAGGTGAAAGAATTATACACAGAAAACTATAAACCATTGATGAAGGAAATTAAAGAAGACTTTAAAAAATGGAAAGATATTCCATGCTCTTGGATTGGAAGAATCAATATTGTTAAAATGGTCACACTGCCCAAGGCAATCTACAGATTTAATGCAATCCCTATTCAATTACCCAGGACATATTTCACAGAACTAGAACAAATCATAATAAAATTTATATGGAACCATCAAAGACCTAGAATTGCTAAAGCATTACTGAAGAGAAAGAAAGAGGCTGGAGGAATAACTCTCCCAGACTTCAGACAATACTATAGAGCTACAGTCATCAAGACAGCATGGTATTGGTACCAAAACAGACATATGGACCAATGGAACAGAATAGAGAGCCCAGAAATGAACCCACAAACCTTTGGTCAACTAATCTTCGACAAAGGAGGCAAGAATATACAATGGAATAAAGACAGTCTCTTCAGCAAATGGTGTTGGGAAAACTGGACAGCAGCATGTAAAACAATGAAGCTAGAACACACCCTTACACCATATACAAAAATCAACTCAAAATGGATTAAGGACTTAAACATAAGACAAGATACAATAAACCTCCTAGAGGAAAACATAGGCAAAACATTATCTGACATACATTTCAAAAATTTTCTCCTAGAAGAAATAAAAGCAAGAATAAACAAATGGGACCTAATGAAACTTACAAGCTTCTGCACAGCAAAGGAAACCAGAAATAAAACAAGAAGAAAACCTACGGAATGGGAGAAAATTTTTGCAAGTGAAACCGACAAAGGCTTGATCTCCAGAATATATAAGCAGCTCATACGACTCAATAAGAAAAAAAAAAAAAACAACCCAATCCAAAAATGGGCAGAAGACCTAAACAACCAATTCTCCAAGGAAGACATACAAATGATCAAAAAGCACATGAAAAAATGCTCAATATCACTAATTATCAGAGAAATGCAAATCAAAACTACAATGAGATATCACCTCACACCAGTCAGAATGGCCGTCATTCAAAAATCCACAAATGACAAATGCTGGAGAGGCTGTGGAGAAAGGGGAACCCTCCTACACTGCTGGTGGGAATGCAGTTTGGTGCAGCCACTATGGAAAACAGTGTGGAGATTCCTCAAAAGACTAGGAATAGACTTACCACATGACCCAGGAATCCCACTCCTGGGCTTGTATCCAGAAGGAAATCTACATCAGGATGACACCTGCACTCCAATGTTCATAGCAGCACTATTTACAATAGCCAAAACATGGAAACAGCCTAAATGTCCATCAATAGGTGACTGGATAAAGAAGATGTGGTATATTTATACAATGGAATACTACTCAGCCATAAAAACCGACAACATAACGCCATTTGCAGCAACATGGATGCTCCTAGAGAATGTCATTCTAAGTGAAGTAAGCCAGAAAGAGAAAGAAAAATACCATATGAGATCGATCATATGTGGAATCTAAAGACTCATGGACAGAGAATACAGACTTGTGGTTACCAGGGGGGTAGAGGGTGGGAAGGGATAGACTGGGATTTCAAAATTGTAGAATAGATAAACAAGATTACACTGTATAGCACAGGGAAATATACACAAAATGTTATGATAAATCACAGAGAAAAAAATGTGACAATGAGTGTGTATATGTCCACGAATGACTGAAAAATTGTGCTGAACACTGGAATTTGACACAACATTGTAAAATGATTATAAATCAATAAAAAATGTTAAAAAAAAAGAAAATGAATATATGTGTGTACACGTATGACTGAACTATTGTGCTGTACACCAGAACTGACACAACACTGTAAACTGACTATACTTCAATAAAAAGTAAAACAAAAAAAATTTAACATATTAATTTAATGGGCAGTACCAATTCTAGCACAGTAAACAGAAGGATCCAAACATTCTAGAAAGTTTAGCAGAAAGGTCATCAAAAATTTAAGGCATAAATTGATCCAATAGATGTTGACAGATTCATGTTGATGGACACGATAGTACTTTGGGGCATGAAACACAGATTTCCATCGATTCACAAGTCTGTCTATTGGTCTCCATAGCACCTAATGTCAGTCATCTTCCCGCAGAGTCAACAGTAGCTCCCTGCCAACAAACCCACACATCCAACAACCCCAGCTAAGTTACTGGGGAGCAATTCCAAACTGATTTGTAAGATCTTCATACCAGACCCAAGACTAGGTCACACTCTTGTTGAAAATACAACCATTGGCTAACGTGGAGGCCACCAAATTTATAGGGGAGGGTCTAAGAGAAATGTGATGAGTGTCACAAGTGGGGTTCCATGAGTTGGTGCTATTAGTCTGCTTGAGCCTAAATGAAAGGCAGGGAAAAGAGGGGAGATAGGCAAGTTTTTTTGTTTCTTTTTGTTGTTGTTGTTTTTTAAGCCCAATTATCTTTTCTGCAAGAGCCATGGCTCCTGCACATGAGCAAATACACCCACCCCCCGACCACACTGCCTGTAGCTCCCAGAGGCTCGGTCTCTGACACACCCACTTCCATGAGGACCCTTGAAGAATGTGACATCTGCAGGAGGTTCCAGAGGCCCATTTCAAAATCTGGGGGGAAAATGTGGAGCCAAATGAATGTAGGAAAAAATGTCCGGAAAATAATCTGCTGTTGTCCTCTTCCACATAAATATTCAGAACACCACAGATTAAGTTAAATACTGAGCTTTCTCATTGAAACAGTGTAGAAAACTTCCAGGATGACAAATTCTTCAAGCATTTTTCAAGGCATATAACATATGCTTATTTTCCTTTCATTATAATTGGGCTGTTAAAAAAGAAACCATTGGATCACTTCTCTATCTTGGTGAAAATTCCCAGTCATATGGTTATAATCAAGGGTCAAATTGCTAATGACACCAAAAATCAATGAGAGCCTTGAAATGAGAGGGTGGGGCCCACTTGACTCCCACACCCACTTTAACTCTTTATTTTCAGGATAAAAAGAGGCTTTAAGCACTATGGTTTCTTAGTTGATCTATTTAGAACTACCTGACATGGACTCGCTAGTCCACATTCCATGTTCAAATTTTCCTTCACCACCAATCCTCTTAGACACACACACACAAACACTCAGATAGACCAAAAAACCCTCAAAAAATCAAGTGTTTTCTGAACTCATGATCCAGAAATAAGATGTAAGTTGGTAGGTCTGATCTCAAAACGTGCCAGTTTCATCTAGCTCAAACCAACTGCAGAAACTTCATGAGCCTTTTCTGAACTTTCTTTTCCAGAAGTAAAAAAGAAACCAAAATATGTGCTTTGCTGCCTTTCATGAGATTAAATGACTCAATTTTGAATCTACGTCATTATTACTTTTTACCTGATAAAAATTAGTGAAAACAAAAAAATTATCAGAAGAATTAAGGAGTTTAAAACAATTAATGTTGACAACTGATTACATGGATAGAAACAATGACAGAGCCTGGCTGGTTCAGGAAGTTCGAAGGCTCAACTTTGGAGACCGAGTTTCATCTTGGATACATACTGTTCTGGGTAAGAAAAGGGTACTTCCCCTGGTTATTCTGCTACACCCTCCTCTTTACTTTCCAGCGTCGTGCTAAATATCATCAAGAAGCTAGACTGAAAATCTTTGTTTCAACAGTAATGTTTTTCTCCATATTGTAAAGTTAATTAAATAATAAATTCAATAAATACTTATTGAGCACTTCCTTTATGCCAAGCGCCCTTCTAGGAATTAGAGAGAGGTACTACAGCCAAAAAGACATAACCCTGCCCATACAGAACTTTATTCTCTGGACTCAATTTTGACTGAAAAATCACTTTGTGTTCATTGAAGTAAAGAGAAATTGAACTAAACAGTGTATGTATCAACAGCAAAGAAAACACCATCTCACCCTCAAGAAGTTGCAGCTTACTCATTTTCTTCCTGCTAACTTCATTGTTGTTTGCCTTTCCTGTTTTTTTTAGTTTTCTAGAAAGTGAATCCTAGGATACTTAGGCCCCGAGTTAGCCTGGATAACAAAATATTTTCATAATTTACCAAATATCAAGAATTCCCATTTTTTTAAAGTGTAGCTAACCTCTTTACTATAATAAAAACTTCTTTTAACTTATCTAGATGCAAATGATAATGTTGGTAAATCTGACTCATTTGGAGCTGTTAACTTCTAGAGACTCACCTGAATTTTTAAACTATTTTTGGCCTATTTACCTTCTCACATCCCTCCCCTCATCCACTATCCAGAGGCTGGACCTTTCTCACATTTCTGAATTTCATTCGGGAGATACCTTGAGATACCTTGAACTGCCTTCCCTACACTGAGGCCCAAAGTATATTTGCTTTGAATTTTACTGAGAAAGCACATTGAAAGATGAGTTTCAATTAGATTCCAGATTCATAAGGATTCAAAAAGGAATTTCATTTCATTACATTTTCGAGTGTTAAAAAAAAAAGGGTGTATTTAGCATGATGGCATGAAAGAGGGCCCCTAAGCAGCGTTACACGGATACTGTTAGCAAGGCTTTGCCACCTAAGTGATAATCAAGTCATCTCTGCTTGTGTCACAGGAGTGGACCATGCAGAAGGATCATGTATGCAAACCACGCAAATGAAAACAATTACAAAATCTGAATGCACTGGATGAGAAACAGCAAAGATGACAAAAGCTAGTGCTAGTATTAGTCGGCTACTATTTTGATGTTAATATCACACTTAAAAATACCTGAAGAAAGATGGGAAGTTTCTCTCTGAAATTTTGAACCAATAGTGTAATAATGAAGAAGTCTGTTACTTTCACGCTGGTGCACAGGGGAAAATTAACACACACATGTAGTTTTATGTCATTCTGGGATTTCATAATACATAATCAGGAATATTCTGACAGCAAATACATATGTACCCATGTATACATATATATACACACACACACATGCACCTATGTATATCTTTAATCATAAAGATCTATCTTTACCTCATGGAACTGTGAGGGTTTGAAATGCTGGATCTGAATCCATTAAAAAAAAAATTCTGACTGCAAATAGACTATCCAAGAAGCCCAAACAATACGCAATCATGACACAATGATCTTAGTTTGCAGATGTGAACATGTCTTTCATTAAAAGGGTTCCTCCTCAAGACAGATGCAATAACGCCAATTACTCCCCATTCCTGAACCTCCACGTGCACAATGAGGGGATGAGGACTTGAAACAGTGCCATGATATACAAGGGAAATGACGGAGGAGAAGAAATGGGCTTTGGATTAATGAGCTGGCATACACACTGCGGCCTTAATGGGCAGCGCTGACAGGGTTCAATTATAGCAGAGCGTGCAGCCTCATTACTGCCAGTGGCTGTCACTTAGGGCACTGGTGCAGAGGAGAATCCAACTGACGGCAGACAAAGGCTAAGAGGAATCCATGCAAACAAAAGACATTTACAAAGCATCTTCAGGAGCAAAGCTCCTACCCTCACCCTCAACACACACACACAGACACACACACCACACACACACCACACACACATGCTCCTTGGCTTTACTTACAAGCCAACACACACAGAGGCACCAGATCTTTGTATTTACGTTTCCTCCAGCTTGGTTTGCTCATTGCTTATCACACAGAGGGCTTTTAGGCCGAAATATAATTGAATTAAGAGATAGTGTCAAGGTATTTGTTTGTTTTGTCTTTTTTAATGGGTCCTTAAATACTACCCCTCCAAAAAAACTAATCCCCATTAAAAGTGTGACCCTTTACTGGGCAGTGCTGCCTTCCTATTCCAGTACTGCACTGTCTTACTAACAATGATCACCCCTCTACCACATAATTTTCTTTACAGAGTCAAAATAGAAAATTTTTAAAGGCAGTATTTTGATTGCATGAAATAGCTATGTGTAAAATTTCTAGGCTACTTAAATTCCCTTCGTGTCCTGGTGTTTAAATGGAGGGGGAAATGTGCTAAATGGAAATCTGATCAGGCCTGACTAATAAAAGTTTCAACAATATGTGGGACCAAGTCCTGCCACAGAAAATCCATTTTTAAAACGTGTTCCATGAGTTCACTTACAAAAGACAAAAGGCTGCCTCTCTTTCCCATGAAAAATCATCTACCTCTAAAAAATATACATTTAACTAACTGATGCAAAAACAGTGGCTTGACATGAAGACTAAAAATAAACTATTTACAGAGCATCTACTGTGTATTTGTTCAAATTTAGTCTATAAATTTTAACACACAACACACACATACTTACTGCTTGATATGCAGTATCATCTTATGTAACAGCAAATTGTAAGGCTGACACTGTTTCCTCCTAGAAAAACATCTCCAGGTGAACCTTAACAAAACCCCTCTTTAAGTAATAATTAGATTGCTTCTCAATTATCTATGACCATTCAGAGACAAAAATCAGTCTTAGTGGAGGTAATTCAGGAAATGTTTTATGCCTTCTAAAAAGAAGGAAACAATAGAAAATTCTCAGGATTACTCAGAGGATAGTTTCCAACTCCTTTTCCTGAATCCATAATAAACATGTTCAGTTGAAACTGATTTAAGCCTAGGAGTACATCCCCCCATCAGAAAAAATAATACCTAAATGGCCAGAGCAGACTACTGGGCCAAATGAAGCAAAAATAGCAAGAACATGCAAGGGGAAGGATCTCAAGTGAATGAGCATTTCTACACCAACAAACTATTGCTTGAAAAAGACCAGCAAGCCTTCACAAAAAAAAATGGCTAGAAGTAGTCATTTCTCTATAAGGGATTCAAACGAAGACCTTTTCTAATATAGGTGGATGCTAGAAATAAGGCACAGTTGTGATTCTGAATGGAAAACACAATGAAAGTAACCAAAACATGAACATTTCCATTTGGTTTTATATTATATCATGTGTTCTCACTCTAACGTTTACAGGTCATTAGAAGCCAAACAAGAGTAACTTATTTGGCTAAAGCATTTTTTTTTTTAACCAGGGGTGGTTATACTCTGGTGTAATTTCCAATTTGAAACATTAACTTAGACCAAAGGTCCCCTAGTCACCCGTTCCAGGAGCTCCTGCTGTCCTATTCCACCTGTGGCATGAGGACACACCAGGGAGGTCGAGCCACTAGCTGCCTGATCATGAATGGTGTGTGACCCTCCCAGGTCTGGCTGGAGTCTACCCACAGCATCTCCTCGCTCCACCACACTTATCTCTCACCCAGACTGACCTCAGTAGTTCCTCACCTGTTGCCATGTCAACAAGCTCTATCATGGGTACCCAACAAAACACCAATAAGCAACAACGAAAAATGGATCATGTAACATTCACTGTGTACCAAGGAGAGTCAGAGATCGTGGCTCTGGAAGACTCCATATAGCCCTGAGCAGCCCCATGAACACGAACAAAGGCAAGTCACTTAGTCCTATATATGTACCGGTGGAGAAATTAAGGCAATATTCACAGAGTCTTAATAGGCTATAAATGCAGAAAGAGTCAAATGCATCTGAAGCGCCTACACACAGAGCTTGGCTATTGGAAAATGCTGATTTCCCTCCCCCTCCCCATTACCGTAATGCATGACTTCATGATGTCTTAAGACCCACTGTACTTTGTGACTTACATCCCATTTCAGATCTGCCAAGCTAAACCACGAGAGTGTAGGATGAGGCTGCCACAGCCTAAGTGCTGTGCAACCACTAAAAATCTATTTATATATATATATATATACCTCTGATCTCATTAACATAATTGGCACAGACCAAAATATACTGAAACCCTTCTCATCATTTCCTGCCTACAATGTTAGCAGTTCAAAGGAAGATCCTGTCTTTTGGTCTTCATTGTCATCGTAAAAAACCCTACACAATTTTTATTCAGAAGATTTGTTGTTCCTAAAGTATGCTTTGTTCTCTTCTGAAAGTTCTCAATGCTATCATGAGTAAGATTCTTTTTTCCTCCTAAGATACAGAAAGCTACATACCAAGCCATAAGTATGGTTACCAATGGGGAGGAAGACAAAATGAGATGAGGAAGGTATATAAAGGGGTATGAATAAATATTTTTATATTGAAGTACAATACAGATTGACTTAAACTTTTACTCTTTTAACTTTTTATTACCATGTGTGCATTTTTAAAAGTAAACTTTATAAAAAAACATTAAAAATTTAAACTCTAGTTAAAATTAAATTTTAAAATAACCCAAAATAACTATCAACATTTCTCCAACTATGAGATGGGTAGCTTCCTGTTATCTCCAGCAGAGAATGTATGTCTTACTGTTGCTCATATCTTGACTTAGTAAAACCCCATGCTTTTTCACTAGCATTTGCATCTTTGGGCCTGCCCCCAAAGACCCAGGTCCCTGGCATCTGGAGAAAACCCATGCATGCAATAGTTACTCATATGACCCAGGAAATAAACACAGCTAAGACAGACTCAGCAAACATCCCACCAATAAAATGCCCTTTTCTCTCAGGAACAAGATTGATTTTCCATTCCCAGAAGGCTAAGCCACCTTCAGCCAACAACATTCACTTCCCCAGACTTGACTCAGCTGGGGTCTTACATTTTCCCCAGATAACCAAGTTTCTGCCCTGTTCTGATGTTTAATAGCTGCAAAATTCCAGAGTCATCCTGTGTGTTTCACCCCCAGCTGTAAACAAATTCATCCTATGTACGCTCCATAAAACCAAATGCCAAGCAACAGCAGTGGTTTTAGCTGTGGCACACATTCAAGATACCAACCATCTTTTCCCTTCCCCCACCAGCCCCATCACTAAAAGCAAATGCAAACTCATATGCCTCCCTTGATTTACTGGAGCTTCCCAGGCTAAAGCTCCCACATTCTGTAGATTCTAAATTAAATTTCAGTTTCTGGCCCATTTCACTGAAGGGACTCTGTAGACCAGTATTCCTCCAACTTGAATGTGTACATGATTTAGAGTTCAGGCTGCTATAACCAAATACCATAGACTGGACAGCTTATAAGCAACAGAAATCTGTATCTCACAGTTCTGGAGGCTGGGGAGTCCAGGATCAAGGCAGCCGCAGATTCAGCATTTGGTAAAAACCTGCTTCCTGGTTCCTAGATGGCTGTTCTCTTGGTACATCCTCACACGGCAGAAGGGGCCAGGGGTCCCCTCTGGGGTCTCTTTTACAAGAGCATTAATCCTACTCATGAAGACTCTCATGATCCAGTCACCTCCCAAAGACCTCACCTCCCACTACCATCACCCTGGGGGTGAGGTTTCAACATATGAATTTGGAGAGGGACATGACATTCCATCTATAGCACATACCAGCAAACTCAGGAGCTTGTGAAAAATGTAGATTTTTGCATCGGCAGGTCTGGAATGGCAACTCAGATTCTGCTTCTCTAACAAGCTCTCAGGTGATGCCAAGGCTGCAGGTCTGGCTCATTTGAATAGCACATTTCTCCATAGCCTTCTTAGTTTCCAGACCTTAGCATTCCTAATTGTTAGTTACCACTTGTTCTTCCAGTCTGGCTATTCCTCTTGCTAGATGTGAGGTACCCTGGACCCTTTCCACAAACTTATTGACAACATCCTGATATAAATATGAGGCTGTGATTACACAATACCTTGGAAGCTATTCATGGAAAAAGTCAGCTCAGATATCTGAGGTCATGAGGTCCCATTTAAAAAATTATCATCATAATCATCTATATTCAGGCTATTAGAAAATATTAAATTGCCCAGCCATTTAAATTAAAATAATTGCCGTTGAATATACAAAATAAGAGATATAATCTAGGTTCTCATTCTCATATTCGGATCATATACGTGCACGCCTTAATACCTGGGTCACCCATTTATATCACTGAAATCTACAGACATGATGAAGGTTTCCTATAAGTTCCCTAAGCTGTGGGGCACTTGGACTGTATCCTACAGGAAACAGCTCAGTATTACGTTACACGTGGCTGCTTCTTCCTGTAACAACTGCACAGGTTATATCATAATAAGGTAATTCCATGTATGAGCAAACCACATGCCTCCCTCACGATCCTCTAAGGGCTCTTTTGCATGAATATAAAAAATCAGCTCTTTTCAAAGGAGTTAAGGGAAAGGAGTGTCAAATGATGTTTAACACCACAGTTAGCAGCTCAGACTGTTCTAAACCCTCTAAGCACACATAAATAAAGCTAGATTTTATTATGGGCCTGACAGCGTTGTACACCTCTACATTTTTTATTTTATTTCAATCCCAGGCAAAAGCAAAGAGGAAGAAAAGAAGTGCTTATGGATTAAAAGAATGCATCATAAAATATCCTAAGAAATAAAAAAAAAAACAAAGAAAAAGAATGCCAGTGAATCAAGAAATGTCTTCAACGTATTCAGGACTTTCTCAAAAATATGTGAAAATTGTATCTAACACATTGCTCTTGCTACATTCTAATCGGAGCCTCTGTTTTGGGCCAGAATTTCAGCATTGGGAGTCAGATTACAAAAAGATGTACATTTTCCAATGAGAATTTTTAAATCAATGAGTTCTCTTTGCCCACAACTCCTCTCCATTAATTGACGACTCCCTAGTCATATCCTTTCACGTCTCATGACATTAGCGGCTCCTTCCAGTTAAAAACATCTTACTGTGGTTTGCTTCTTGCCTCAGGAGAGAATCCAGCAGAGTCTCTGACTCCTGGAATGTGTATGCTGAAAAACAACCAATTCCATGCACCTCAGGTCTGCTTCCAAGAGAACCGTGTCCTCTCATCACTCCTCTGCAGAATAATGGATACAAGTCATACGAACTTTAAGAATCTGGGTGCACATTTACTACGTAACTGAGAAGTGAAAAAAAAAAATTCAACAGACCTTGGAAATAATTTTGTCCAGGGCCCCACATCCTGGCAACTTTATAGACGGTTAACAGTTTATCCTTTTTCTAATACACTACAGAATTTACAATCTCTCTGGGCCATCCCTACAAGGCTTCAGCTTTATTCTGAAAACAAGTTCCTCCTGCTGTTATATATTATCTTCTTTAGGATTTAGAATGGATGCCATTCACTGTCCTCCTTCCAACTGTTCCTCATGATCTTCCAATTTCTATTTAAATCACCATTTATTTATCTACGTATGAAATAATTTTCAATTTCTCTTAATTTTTACTCATAGGTCCTATTTCCCAAATCATTAGTCATGTTCCAGATGTTTCCAACAAATATTGGAGAAGGGTTACTCATGATTACTGCGTGCTGCATTCTTGTTTAAAACAGTCCTACTCCCAATTTAGTAGTTTGAAGAAGGTGCAAGTAAAAATGAGTTTAATCAGGAGATAAGACATGTGTCTCTCAGGAATGGTTTCAATTAAAGTCAGGAAGAACTACCATTTCTAAATACCAATAAACATTTAAAATTTTGAGTGCAAGTTAAAAAAATTTAAAAGGAAGCATCAAAAATCACAAGTTTACACCACCAGGAAGGGAAGAGAATAAATGCAAATGACCTAATTTGAATTGGTTCCTGTGAGTCGTATAATGGCAACTTTTAAAAGAGAGATGAGCCCAAAAAGAAATCCCCACACTTCTAATCTAGAATTTGAAAGCATTTTTCATCACTGTTCTGGAAACTCCCATACTTAATGTGAACAAATCATTCTTGATTCTCTCTAAATACAATCAAACTCTGGAATCTTCTTTCTAAAAACAAGAGCGTTGCATTTATTTTTCGAAATAGGAAAGAAGGGAAAAAAACTTCACGGAAAGAAGTTACAAAACTGGATGTAACTCAACAAGATGACAGATTTGGTGGGGCAATGCTTACACTCCCTTCATGATTTTGTTCTTGCCTTATAAATCAAAACCGAGGATGCTAAGTGCCAGTGAGACACGTCCCACCTGGGAACTCTTCCTGCTTACGATACTACCACAACAATACAAGTTCTGCAATTACAATTTACATCACTGACAGCTCTGGAGATAATGCCAGAGCAAGATGCTATAGCTCTTTCTTTAGACTTGGATTGCTTTTTGGATGCAATGTGTACTGACCTGTAAAAGAGGTAGGTATGAATCAAACACTGCGGCTGATGACAAATTCAGTCAGACTGCGCCATTTACACAACAAACACTTTTCTGGACATCATGATGTTTTAATCTGAAACCAGTCCTGCATTTTCGAAAACTGACTACCGTCTCCAATTCTCGTCCTTTTATTTCTACACAGAAATGCTAACTGTTGTAAGTCACCCATTGAATGTCTAACTTGCAAGCATTCCTCTCATCTTGGTTGCATTCTCTCTATAGTTGTGGCCAGAATAACAAGACAGTAACAACTGGCAACCAGGAACTCTGAGGCCCCACTCCTGTACTTGCTCAAGCAGCAACAATAATTACTCATTCACTCTCTCCCATTTCATTGCTGTGGTTCTCCTATGATGCTCTAGGTAAACTGAAGAATCCAGCTCGGTCTCTGCAGTAGGACTAATTGGGGAATCTTATTTGGAAGAGGGAGGATGGGTGCTCACTCTCATCCTCAAAAGGCTACCCCTTTTCAAGCAAAGAAAGAAGAATTCTAGCAAAATTCAGTTAACTAGGGTTTCGGAAATGGCTTCAGAATTGATCCTTGTGGTGTATTTATACAATGGAATACTACTTGGCCATAAAAATAAAATAATACCATTTGCAGCAACATGGATGGACCTAGAGATCATCATTCTAAGTGAAATAAACCAGATAAAGAGAGAAAAATACCATATGATATCACTTATATGAGGAATCTGAAAAAAAGAAAAAGGACACTAATGAACTTACCTATAAAACAGAAACAGACTCGCAGACATAGTAAATGATTTTATGGCTCCTTGGGGAGAGGGGGTGGGAAGGGATAAATTTGAGAGTTTAAGATTTGCAAATGTTAGCCACTGTATATAAAAATAGATTTAAAAAACAAGTTTCTTCTGTATAGCACAGGGAACTATATTCAGTGTCTTGTAATAGCCTTTAATGAAAAAGAATATGAACATGAATATATGTATGTATATGCATGACTGGGACATTGTGCAGTACACCAGAAATTGACACATCATAACTGACTGTACTTCAATTTTAAAAAATTTAAAACAATAAAAACAAAACAATAGATAGCAAGAAGACACACAAATAGAGACAATTTCTGCTTTGATCAACTTTAGAAATAATCGAGTCCAGTGTCCTCATGTTGTAGATGTGAAAACAGAGTCCCAGAGAATAAATGTGACTTGCCCAAAGTCACAGAGGGAGCTTCAAGCCAACCTCTTTACCAGTTAGACAGTATACTACCAGGATAAAGACTGACTGCACTGAACCATCCCTAAGAACCTACCTTTAACTCTCCTGTCCTGAGCCTCTCTCTCAAACTTGGGCCATTTGGCATCCCCAGAACTTCTCTGAAGAAGACCCCATGAAAGCAGAAGCATGAAGGTGAACCCCGTGTAGGTGAGAGGACCCTCCATGAACATAGAGGCTGCCCCAGAATTGTAATTTTTTTTGTCAAATTATAGAAAAGATCCAAGAACTAGACCACCTCTAAACAGAGTTTGAACTCAGAATCAATCTTCCAGAAAAGCTTAAATGGGGCAGAGTGTTCCAAGAATCCATCCAGAAGGACAGAAAATGAATCTAGAGGCACTGTGGGCCGCTCCCCACAGGGAGGAACCATTTTCCACCTCTCCTCCTGCCTTTGGTCACGTCCTCCACAGCTGACCTTATGCGGAGCCACGTCTGGAGCAGAGGGCCCGCGTGTGCCATTGGTATTCCAAGCCTGTGGGTCCCGAGTATTGTGTGCCGGCTCCATGCTAATCACCATGCTTTTGCAAACTGAGAAAGGCAAACTATAATTTGGAAATGGTTGCTGTTGTGTTTATTTGATTGTTTGTTTCCTCTCTGACTGCCCCTGCACATAGCAAATGCCTCGCATATTGTAGGCACTTGATAAAGGCTCGTTGAAGAGTTATTTCCTTTTTAATGTTATGTCCTATTTGTGCTTGTTGGCCTGTTTGGACGGCATCTGTAACTAGCTCTGTTAACATGTTTTCCACGATAAGCCCATAAGAATTTTGGAAATAATCAAAGAGGATAACATTCCTCTTAAAATATTATTTCAGGATCCTTTATAACATACAGAAAGAAAGCAAGACCTAAAAAACCTAATTAATCCTATGGAAATATTTTAAATGTCAAATTCACTTTTTTTGTTTACTGAAGTATATAGTCAGTTTACATTGAGTCAATTTCTGGTGTACAGCATAATGTTTCAGTCATACGTATACATACATATATTCCTTTTCCTATTTTTCATTATAGGTTAAGAGATTTTGAGTATAGTTCCCTGTGCTACACAGTAGACAATAGTTGCTTAGACAAATTCACTTTCGAGTCTAACCCAGAAAGCTGTGAGTCATAAGTCTATGAACACTGAATATACTCAAGCATGAAAGGAGAGAAGGAGCATGCCCAAGGTTTTGTCTCAACAACAGGCACACCCTGCAGTGTTCCTCTCTTACACAATGTTCACACAACCGAGTAAAGACGAGGGTCCTCCCATTGCATTTTGGGTATTGAAGAACCAACATTGCCACTTTCCCAGCTCCTCAAGAATGTCATCTCGTAATAACAGATTATGAGACTTGGAGGGGAGCAAGCAAGCACTCTCATTTTACAGATAATAAATAAATTCTCACGGCTCTCTTCTAACATGCAAGGTTTCACACGCCTGTGTACAGTCTCATATTCCCCCAGTCTTCCTCTTTATCATGTCCTCATCTCCACCACATACAACTTTTTTCCAGCTGTCTTTTCTCCTCTAAAGTTATTTAAAACTTCAGAATAAATTAACTCTTTCCCGCAACCCGAACTACACCATAACCCTCTCCAAAGCCACCCACATAGTTCGCACACAATTTTAAAACTTTATTTCCATCCTCCAGCGGCGTGGATCAATGCAAAACTCATCCCTCTGTTCAGCATCCTCATTCACTCATGGACCACGAATATGGGAAAAGCTCATCAATGCCAATAACGACAAAATTAGTATAATTAGAAAAAATGGTTTACCCCATGGAGGAGACTCCAAGAAGCTACAAGATGGCAAGAAAGTGAGGCATTGCTATTTTAAAATTCTGGAAATGGATGTTGGTTGTCACTCTACAGAAAAAGTGGTTGGCTGGGAGACGTGACTTATGAGGTGCAAGGAAGACTTGTGTGTCTAAAACTATCTCACCCATCTGCTGAAAATTCTTCATTCCTCTGTAGCACAACCCATGAGACTTAGAACCTTTAAGTCAGAAAGTTTTACTTTTAACAAAATGCCAATGCTAAGAGAAGCAACACAGTGACTCCTACAAATGATAGTTGACCCTGGAACCACGCAGGGGTTAGGAGCAATGACCCTCCACACAGTCGAAAATCCACAGGTAACTTTACAGTTGGCCCTCCATGTCTGAGGTTCTGCATCCACGGATTCAACCAACCACATGTAGACCTGTAACACATTTTTTTGTCTTAATTCTGCATGTAAGTGGACCCACAGAGTTCAAACCAGTGTGGGTCAAGGATCAACCATTTTTCTAGTTTCAAAATAAATTAATCATCTGGCTCCTCTAACAATTAGCTGAGATCCAACTTCTATGAAACTCCTTATAAAGTGAGGACTGACAATAAAATGTTTTGCATTATTGAGGATAAACAAGGGACAAGTTTGAAATTTTGGAAAGGGAGCATTAGGAGACAAGAGAAAAGAAAGCAGAAAGCAAGAGAGATGCCACTTGCCTCAGAATGTGGTCGAAAACTTATCCTTCCCAAAAAAGAGCAGAAACGCTACTTTTACTTTCTGCAGATCATTGTGGCCCTTGAGATACTGGTAATCATTGAGCACTTTTGAAATAGCTCTAATTCCAAACCTCTGCACGCACATAAAGCACTTTAGCAATTCCTTCGACCTCAGCAAACGGGTGTTCTCAGAGGGTAAAGGAGCAAGCTGACAGAATGAATGCAGGAAACAAACCTATACCAGGAGCTCTCAATTAGGGGCGATTTTGTCCCCCTAGAGACATCAGAGAAACCTGGAGACATTTTTAGGAGTCACAACCAGGAGGGGAGGAATGCTCTGGCATCTAGTGGATGGGGCCAGGAATGCTGCCAAACACAGCATCCTACAATACACAGGACAGCTATCCACAGTAAAGAACTATTCAGCCTACAACGCCAATGGTGCTGAGACTGAGAAAGTCTGGTCTAGACTTCTGCAGAATATGAAAAGTGACTGCAGGACCAGTCACACAGGGTCTTTCATGGGGTCTGAAAAGGTCCTCCAGAGAAGATCACTTTGTTTATCTGCACAGCCCAGAAGACCAATGTTTTCTCCAAAACTTGGTTAAGACAAATGTTATGGAATACTACTCAGCCATAAAAAATAAAATAAAATAATGCCATTTGCAATAACATGGATAGACCTGGAGATTGTCATTCTAAGTGAAGTAAGCCAGAAAGAGAAAGAAAAACGCCATATGATATCACTTATATGTGGAATCTTAAAAAAAAAAAGATAAATGAACTTATTTACAAAACAGAAACAGATTCACAGACATAAAAAGCAAACTTATGGGTACCAGGGGTAAGGGGGTGGGAAGGGATAAGTAAATTCGGAGTTTGAGATTTGCAGATACTAACTACAATACATAAAATAGATAAACAACAAGTTCATACTGTAGAGCACAGGGAACTATATTCAATATCTTGTAGAAACTTATGGTAAAAAAGAATATGAAAACAAATATATGTATATTCATGTATGACTGAAGCATTATGCTGTACACCTGAAATTGACACACTGTAAACTGACTATACTTCAATAAACAAATATATATATATACACGAATGACAAATGTTGATCCTAGTGTGAAAGGTTCTAGTTGATATCCAAGGCTGCTCCCCTAACTGACCAAAGATCATGAGCACAAGTCAGGGCACTGGCACCCAATATGCAAAGCAATTTGATAAAGATGAAGAGTTGTGGGTCGGGGAGGTACCAAAATCTTAAGAACTGCAACCATATGGAGAGATGAAACAAAAGCAGACACGAGAACCTTGGGGTTTTCAGCCCATCCCATGAAAAGCATGGAAGCTCAAATGAACCCCGACAACAATAATGAGGATAGTAGCCACTAGCGTTGATTCAAAACACCCTGTGTGCCAAAGACAAGCTAAATTCTTACAGGCACAATCCTATGTGGTTATTACAGACTACCCATTTTTCAGTTAACAAAACTTAGGCTCAGAGAGGTAAGGTAACGATTAAAAAGAGCCAAATTGAGGAATCCAACCTACATGTGTGTGACTCGAGAGCCTACCTTTAACTGCTCTGTCACATCAACTTCCTAATGAACCAGCGTATGGATCCCAGAGCAAGAGAAGAGCAAACATTCCTTTGTGTAGTCCTCAATTATCTGAGCATCTCCTAAGCTCAGAACACAGCAGTGAAGGGGACAGACAGGTGCCCTCATCTCTGACAACTAACAAACCAGAGGGGGACAGAAAATATCCAGAATGAGACTCTCAGGGTTACCTGGAGTCTTTGATGATAAAGCTCACAAAGACGAAGCAGAAACAAAAGCTTTCTATTTGTTCAAGAAATTCTGACTCCCTTAGTAACTAGGCCTGGCACAGAGCAGAGATTAACCATGTGCCGAGTCCTCTCCTCTCCCAAAAGCCAAAATTAAGCCTCGCTCCCCTTTCCAGATAGAAGGAGCTCTCTTTCTCCCCTAAAGACCATTTGATGGCAAATTCCAAAAATTCTTTATAAAAACTTGCCACTTTCTACCCATCCAACTCTAGAAAAAAACAGCTTAGGGCCTTCTTGGCAAGAGTATGACGTCCTCAGATCCCAGACTGCCAGCCACACAGAAAATGATGAAAGGCATCAAAATACTACAAAATAACAAAGAAAAGAAGCCGCAGAAGCAGTTGTCTGATGAAACAGCTGCTGCCTGCGCATCGAACAGTCTCATACATTATGAAGAACATGAGAGAGCAAGGCAAACCCCCTGGATTAGGACTCAAAAGGCTGTATTTCAAATCACGGCTTTATCACTTACTGGTCGTGACCCTGGGCCAGTAAATTAACCCTCCCAAAATACCATTTCCTTACACCTATTAAATGGGAAAAACAGCTGCCCTGCCTACCTGACAGAGATGCCATAAATAATAATCCACGTGGAAAGGCACTGTCAACTGTCAAGGTTATCCGCCATGCAAGGTAGCCAATTTCATCCATCTCTAGTTGTTAGAGGCGAAACACGCGGTTAAAAACAGAGGCGCTTAGTAGCAAACACAACACAGCACCCCCATCCGAGTGCCCCCATCACCGAGCGCCACGAGCAGCCGCGCGCGCCTGCAGGGGCAGGATCTGACTGCGGCGATCTCTCCACAAGGTGGCGCTAGAGTGTCCTCGTTTTCAGTTTCCATCTTCAGTGTTTTGCTTATAGACAAGGAACCAAATAGTTGATTTATTTATCCTCGTGCACTCTCTCATGTTTCCCATCTGAGCACATTTCTCATAGTTACATGGCACACATGTCCCACCCCCACCCCAGTACGTACACTGAGGCTCTGATACGTGGAAGGACTCTATAAACTGCACCAGGGAAAGAGTTGTTTCTCCCGTCCGCATCCATGCTGCTACCACAAGTCAAGTTTATCTAACAACAGCAAAAAGACTAAACAAAAATGTGGGTAGAAAATGTAGCTGACATCTATTCAAGTAGTATTGAAATATTCTGAATGAATGCCATACCTATCACGTGATGAATGATACATTTATGTAGCTAAGGGCAGAGACTTAGTTGCTAGTATATCTGATTTGAAAAGTATCCATATAGCATGGTCCTTCCCAGTGAGGTGTGCTTTCTTCCCACTGAGAGTTCAACATGCCTATACCGGTGTCTGGAAGAAACGACTTCAATTATGCAGCAACTGTTAAAAGTACGGGCTCCATCAAACGAACCAGGTTCTTACACACATTAGACCATGTGACCTTGAACAAGTATCTGTGTGACCCTGGACAAGTCACTTAAGTTTCTCACTGTCAATTGCTTTACGTGTACAGTGAAGATAATAATAGCACCCATTTCCCACGGCCATCATGAGGATGAAAGGAGATAACCCAGGTAAACTACGTATGTAACACTGTCTGACATTACACTACACATGCAGGAAATGCCAGCAGCTACTTAATATGACTGAATGACCGTCGGCTGAGTGATATGTAAGTTCCTACTTTTTCCAAATAGGTAGATGATCTGAAAGAACTCATAATCCCCACCACCACCCAAGTCCACTTTAATCTCTAAGCACAGATTCAAACTGTGAGCACCTGAGGGTAAATTTCCAAAAAGCATGGCATCTGAACACACCAGCAGCAATGTATTAGGTGTAAAAGTGACCAGTCCATAGAAACCAAACCTCAGCCAGGCAGGCTCTCAGGTTAAGCAGGATCTGGGGAGCCGGTGCTGCCAGGACTGAGTTCCTAGCAGCCTTCATATTAATGCAGAAAAGGCCTAACAGGTGAGGATGGAAGACCAAGGAAAGGCTGGGCCACTGACAACAAAGCGGGCCACTCTCAGGAGCAACAAGGGTCAGACACAGACAATAGGACCCACGGGGGAAATTCCCAAGGGGGTGCATGGGGGATATTGAAGAGACAAGAAAACCAATAAGGTCATGAAAGAGCAAATGGACTTGACAGAAGTTTAAAGAAATCAAAATGACCTTATTTAACAGCAAAGTATTAAAAAGATGCTGGAGACAGACAGAAGATGGAAGCCTCAGGCTGGAACCCCAGCCCACATTTCCTGTCCATCCAGACGTCCTTTGTTACCTTCTCATAGCAAAAGCTAGTCAGTTCTGCTACAGCTCTTGCTTTGCAAACACGAATTTGTTCCCACATGATTGACTCTATCAGGAAACCATTTAAGCATAAGCAAATCTCAAGTCTGTTTATGTGCAATGTCATCTCTAGGAAAGACTAGTGCACCAAGAGGCCAGCACCCAGCTGAACCGAGCCAGGTAGGAAAAAAAAAAAAAAAAAAGAAACATGCACCCCACACACTCCAACAATCTACCAGCTCTATTAGCTCCTGTTTTAGGAGCCACACCATCCACATCTGGTGTTCATAATTTTCACTCCTATTTCAGATAACCTTCCTGGCCTCCCCTCCCCAGTAATTCACAAGCTACAACTCTTTCGACACCAACTTCCACCAGGTAAACGTTAGATTCTTTTCAAGGAAATGTGCCATATTTGTTGTAGCATTTCTGTATTTCTTAACCTTTTAACATATGTAAAGCTGTGCTATCATGTCTATTAGGTTTCTATCTTTTTTTTTTTAAGTCACTTATGAAGCCTTTGAATGCTTTGCCCTGACTAAGCCCTGTAGATTTTCGTTGTGCATTTTGCAATAGCGATTTTGAGTAATGCCTGCTTACATTATTGCAGACCCGACTGTATTCGGTGTGACCACTACACTCTGATGTCTTACACAACTGTGTAAGACTGTTCCCATTGGCAAGATTCCCACCACGCATCTGAGGCGCATGCTCACTCTTTTCTAGTTAAATCCTACTTTCCCTTAAGATTTAGCTCATCCAGAGAGCTTTCCACGGCTGGCCAGCCTGCCTACTGATGGATGTGCTCTTTCTCTGAGTTCCTAACAGTGCTTTCTATGAACGGTTCTATCACTACCCTTACCGTGAGGTACAAAAACTGCACCTTTACAGGTATCTCCACCACTGTCTTCAAGCTCAAAGGCATGTACCCAACTTATGTATTTGGGCATCTTCCACAAGGCATAGCAATAAATGTTTGTGGAGGTAAACAGGACACAACAAAGAACTGTCAAGTTAACAACCCATCTGATACCTCACAGCTCAGCCACAGTATCTATACAGAATCTTAGGAAGGAAAACAAAACCTCAAGGAAACAAGGATCGTTCTTATTAGCAAGCTGAGCATGTTCAAAGCTGCCAGATCAATTAAAAAAAAAAAAGGTGTAAAATTAAGGGGACTCAAGAGGAAAAGTCCACAGCAAAGGAGACACCAAAGAATATTATATGTCTATCTAGAGGGAAAGTATCTGAAAACATTGGGAAAATATGTTTACAAGTAGATTGTGAGTTTCATATATGGAGAAAGAAAGACTGCCCTGCAACTGCAAGGTGACCTTTTGCCAAAGCTTTTGTAACTGCTACATAATGTTTTCCCCTTACTAAGCTTCCTTTTTATCTTGTAAGCAAGACTTTCCATATATGTTGCGGGAAGGGCATTTCAGGGAAGACTTACTTTGACATGGGCTATGTTTAAGCCAACCAAAGGGTGTATTTCCTGGTCTTCCCTGAATGGAGACTGAAATGAGACATCATAATTTCCTTTTAGTTAGGGCAATGTATATAATGAGACAGATTAATGTTAAAAGCTTTATCATAGGTTTGGAATCCACATATATAGCAAAGCACTCAGAAAAGAACGTAACCTAGTGACTTCGAAGAACTTTTGTAGAGATGAGAATTAATGTCCGGTTTTACCAGATGAAGATCACCCCTTATATTGCTTTTAAAAGCTGCACACTGCATGCAACGCAACAATTGTCCTTGAACCTGAGAGTCACTCCCTGCTTGAATGTGAACAGGGATAAGACGATGACAATGCAGAAGCTGAATTAAATGCACTTCAAGCCTTTCATTATATTAGCAAATGAAAGAAAAAATTTCCTCCAATTGGTAAGAAATGAAACAGGGAAGAGCAGAAGGTCAAAGAGCATCACAAAGCAGTGTTATTAACAAGGGGAGACCCTCCTTTCACAAAACGTAGTGAGTTCAAGCCTAAAGAAAAAAACACCCCAGAAAAACACCGAAGTACATAAATCATATGGAAAAGAGAGCAAATAAATCCAGACTGTGATACAAGCTTTACTTATAAAGCCTGTTGAAGATGAGATGATCTCAGAAAGGCTTCCACAGGCTACCACTGGACTAGGAAACCTCAAGGGTGATTTAAATTAATTTACGTGATTACTAATTGTGATAAAGGAATGAGTATGTCAGAGGGGACCAAAATGCCCCCTTGGAGATGAAGCAAGGTGAAAAATTCAATGACAGAGTGAATATAGAAATTGCTACCAAAACCAGATTTCTGTAAAGTTACAGATACCCCACCAAGCAATCTTCAGTGGCTGTGCAGATCTTTGTCAAAACCCCAATCAATTCCTACTTCTGTTATTCTCTGATGCCACAGTGGTGCTCATTCTGAATGACTTCTAATAGCACCTGAGTACTTTTCCCACGCCAGATACTGTTTTAAGTACTTTATGTATATAAACTTATTTAACTCTTCCAGAAAGTGATTATTACTGTTCCCATTTTACACACAAGGAAACCGAGGCACAGACTGGGGAAGCGACTTAGCAAGGATACACATGGCCAGAATCTGAACCCCAATAATCTTGACCTAAAGTCTACACCACCACTGACTACACCAAACAATCAACATATTCTGTTTAAATGGATCCCCCTCGAAAACAAATTATACTAGTAGAAGAACCTATTGGAGAAGTGATAAACAAGACCAACAGACTCTTTCATCTGGTCTTTTGATGGGAATTCCTACTGCACGTGCATGGCTCAGGGGGATACTGTGTAGCCGACATGACACTGTAGTCACTCAGCTATAAGCCTAGGACTGGAGCCAAGAGACTCACCCCAATTTGCTGGAGTGCTCCAGAGTGTCACTCACCCAGCTGGGCAGAGAAAACATACACAGCTCCTAGGACCCGCTCCAAAACGGAAAACAGCAGGTTTTAAATTATCGTTTGCCCAGAGACAACACTTCTTCCCCTATTCCCAACTGCCGACCAACGTTCCCTCTTTGAGCCCTGAGTAATTTAAACTACAATTTGTCAAGAGCCCAAGAGTTAGCTGGGCCACACACCACCTCACCTTCACCACCTGCCTCCTACCACACCCCTCTGGCAACTGCTCGTGGCAAACACGGACGGCAGTGCTGTTGTTCCCAGCTGGCCTAAGGATACAGAAAGGGTGGGGGAAGAAAGCGAGGTGCCCTGAATAAATACGCCTTATGGATTTCATCACAGATTCCAAGAAGAGTTCTTTGGATGCTTCATGGTGTTGAAGATGTAACGCCAGAAAGAGAAAGGACAGATTGTCAGAGGAGCAAGGTATAGCGTCATAAGGACGTACTTGGAAACTCAGTGGTAAGAGCCAAATACCCATATCCAAAAGCACAGAAGGGTTTTTTATATCCCAAATTATAACTCGATAATATCAACAGTTTAAATTCTCACCGTCTCCAAGGAATGATTCCTGATCCACCAAGGTCACTATGGGTGCCCTCCAAGAACCCCTCCCTCACTCTTCTCCTGGTACATTTCACAGTACACACTGATCTCCAAGTGCCTGCTGACTCGGTCACATCACCATCGGCCCACTCCCCACATGAGCTCCATCAGAGCAGACAGAGTGTCGTCACCACGTATACTCTATGCCTGTACTGCAGCTGGCTTGTCATAGTCACCCAATCTTTTTTTTTTTTTTGAATGAACGCGTAATACAGGGCAAACCAACTGGCAGATTCTAAACCCAAACTCATCTTGAGGTCCAAAGACAGCATGAGCTGGAGTCCTAAAGAATTCAGGATCATCTAAAGGCACTTCAAAGCTAGCACCAATATTTTTTAAAATGGGAGAAGTGAAGCGGGGGACGTTTGCCCCATGGTGGTGCTTCTGGAAGGAGGTGAAAGAATGCTAATAGCGAAAAATGGAAAACACTGTCAGAAAAAAAGGTGAGAAGAGATGACAACAATTGTGACATAACTTTCAGTCCACATTAATGGGTTAAGAGCCAAAGAGAACACATGTAGCTGATAATCAGGTGAGATTTTGCCTCCTGTTATTTCTGCTTTACATTTTGCTTTATTTGGTTACATTTTACTTCATGGCTTGTTTGCGTTAAACTGAGTACCTATTTGGAAATCATTAAAATCTGAATTTAACTGAGTTTGGGTATGTCTTAGAGAATTAGGGGGAGAGCAAAAAGCCTAGGCAGTATTTTTACAGATGAACAACTGTATTGCCTCAAATGCCCTTCCTCAAATCACCACTTATGCATTTTATCATTTTTAATCTGTTTTTACTTTGCAAGAGTGAAGCCAAATGGTTCTCAGAGTTCTTTCGCTGACCAATTGTAAAATAACTTCAGTCATACATATTGAAGTTTTTACAGGCACAAAATGTAGAACTTCAAAAGATAGGGGGAAAAAAGTCAAGGGAAAAACAAAAAACAAAAAAGCATTTACTCCATGGCACACAACATCAGTTAACATAAAATACACAAAGACCTGTTTTCCGCTGTCATATTCCAGAGCCTGGAATAACTGTTCAAGTCACATGAATCTCTATTCATTTTAACCCTATAAATTAAGAACTACTGTTCATAGTGGAGCAGTGCTAAAACAGCTCTTTGTACACCACTGGCCACCATCACCAGGAACAGAGATTCACACATGGGAAACAATAATAAAAGAATAAACTAAATGTTCCTCTAAGTCATTAAAAATGAGCAGAAGCAAGTACATCTCAGAGGTATTCATTCATTCCTTCATATATGCATTCATTCAATCAACCAATGTTTCTTAAAGTGCTAGCTTGCATCAGGCACTGTATTAGATTCTGAGGATATAAAACAAGACACTGTACATGTTACTGTGGGGAGTGGAGTGGAACCAAGTTTTATTCAGGAAGGAATACCCTGATGGAAGAAGTGGTACCTCAACTAAATCCTAAAAGGCACAGGAACCAGCAAATACGTGTGTCTGCTTCTGTTTGTGTGGGATGGGAGCTCTGTGGCCGGGGTAAAGGAAGGGAGGATGTGGAAAGAAAGGGCATCAATAAAGGTATGAAGGTATGAAAGAGCAGGTTGTCAACAAACAGTGGAGTGTGACAAAAACTGAATGTGTGAGGCAAGAGTGCTAAGAAACGGAGCATCACACGTGGACAGGGCTGGTGGTGAGGGGTCTTTCCTGTCAGGTTAAGAAACCTTAACTTTTTCCCATAGGCAATAGATGGCGAGTAAGAGGGTCTAAACAGCAGAATGAGGTGGTCAGAGTTGTGACTCTCAAGTGGTTCGGCTCCAACAGAACAACTGTGGTGCAAGTCAGACCTGGTGCAGCAGCTCAACGTGCAACAGAGCTTTTCAGGTACAGCAAGACAGTGTTCAGAGTGTGAGTCCTCTGAGTAGTGAGAAGGTCCCGATTAGGTCCATGGGTTCAGGGGAATGGACAGAGACCTGATGAAGATAAGGGTTCCTACAAGATGTGTGGAGCAACCTCCACCGCCAGGGATTAGGCACTCTGAGACACTGCCAGTGGGACGGCACGTTGGTAAGACGATGATATTATACATTTTTAAATTATGCACCAGATCCCTTAAAGACATTCATACCCTCTGACTTAGTAACTGTGTATCTGGAAAGATAGCCTGAAGAATAATCTAAAATTAGGGAAGTGTCTACATGCGAAGATGATAATCACAGCAGTTTTACGGCAGCAAATATTTGAAGGAAGTGTCCAACAATAGGGAAATAATTGAATAAACTACAATAGATTTATTCAGTGAACTCATAGTTGTGAGTAAAATTTTAACACTAAACAGGCATCCTTTGTAAGTAAAAAAAAGCAAGATATAAAATTGTATATAATACGATGACCTTTACAAACACAGCCACCTGCACATTAAAATGTGAGAATTGATATACATAAAAATAGAGTACTTAACGTTAAGTTGTAAGACTATAGGTAGTTTTTTCTTCATTACAATTGTGTATTTTCCAGATTTCCTATGATGTGTATTTTATTATTGGCCATTAAGATAATATTTAACTCTAAAAGTATTTTTCTTTTTGTTTCCTGGTACCAGCCAAGATGGTATAAGCCCCCGTCTCTCTTCCCACCATCAATTATAACTGAAAACTCTGGATAAAACACAAAATGCAACCACTTGAAAACTCCAAGAAATCAACAAGGGCAGAAGACTTAGGGAGGGGAGTCCAAACTTAAAGAACCTCTGACGTGGTGGTTTCTAGATTTATTCCCCTTCTTTATATGCCTGCTTTGACCCAGAACGGGGACTGAACTACACAGTGGGTACGGATGGCCAAAACCCCTTTTTCTCTCCAGAGGACTTGTGGAAAGGATCCCTGCAAAAAGGAGGATACGGAGGGAATCCTGCCCTTTTTCCCTTCACCAGTCCTGCCCAGACACCAGCTACAGTTACGGCATTGTGCTTCTGCCACAGCTATGACTCAGGCATTAAGATCTGGAGAGAAAACCCATCTCTTGATTCAAAGGAACTGGGCAAACGAACCCAAGTGGTCTGAAGAATGTGAGGGTATCAGCATTTCTCTGTCTTCCCCCAAATCTCCCACCCCACCCCCATCGCTCTCTCCCTAGGGCAGCCCAGATGGGCAGAACTGAACAACAGCACAGGGTGCTAAATTGAAACACTAGCTTTTCTTACCAGAGAAGTAGGAAAACAGATCCCTATGAGTCAGAAAGTATTGGGGTAAATCCAATGAGGAATGAGCTGGAGAAAGGGATCCTCTAATGCTGTGTATAAACCAACACAAGTCCCAGTCCATCCTGACTGCGCACTTCGTGACACAGACACAAAGAAACCCAACAAGGCTTTGAGAATTAAGCTATGATCCAAACCACCGCCCAAGTCTGAAATGAAACCCAGAGTGAGCAATGCTTGAAGTGGACCCAAAGCAGCAGAACAAAGAGTTGGAAAACAGAACTGACATCGGGGAAAAATCACCTAATTAAGCGGTACGAACCTAAATAGGTTGATTGCCCGCTAAAACAAAGAAACAAAAAGAAAACAGTATTCTCAAGGGGACTTTAACAAGACTCAGAGCTTCATAAAAATAATATTCAAAAAGTCCAGGATATAATCCAAACTCATTCAATACACAAAACACCAGGAAATTCTAGCCAATTCACAAGGAAAACAACAAATAATAGGGGCCAGCCCAAGATGACCCTGATCTCAAAATAAAGATTAACTAAAAAGCAATTATAACTGTAGCAAAGATGAACATACTCTTTAAATGAACTGAAAGAGAAATGTCTCCACAGAAATCAAGAAACCATAAAAAAGGGCAAGTTTACTAGTTTTGCTTTTCCCTATTTTGACCCAAGCACAAAAAAATTAAAAACATTCAAAGCACACACATCAAAGACACTTTGAAATTTTAAACTTTGAAATTTAAAAATTCAGTGAATTTTCTCAATAGCAAAATAGAGATAAAAAAGGAACTGTCAGTGAATTTGAAGACAGATCAAAAGAAATTAACCAGTCTGAAGAAAAGACAATTTTTTTTTAATTAACAGAATCTCAAGGACATGTAAAACAAAAAAAGGTAAACATTTGCATCACTGGATTCCTGGAAGGAGAGAAGAATAGAAGAATGATAATGGTAAAAAAAAAGTATATGAAATAATGGCTGACAGAATCCTAAATTTGTTTAAACATTAACTTACAGACGCAGTAAGCAAAGCGAACCTCAGATAAGATAAACTCAAAACCATATCCAGACTCATTATAATCAAATGGCTGAAAGCAGCCATAGCAAAAAGGAACATTAAATATAGGGAAGGATCCAAATGACTACAGATTTATCATGAGAAACCATGGAAGACAAAAAAACAATGGAACAACATTGCTAACGTAATAAAGAACTATCAACCCAGGATTAGAGATTCAGTGAAGACAGACTTTAAGACTGAAATAACGATTAAGACTTTCTCAGTTAAAGGAAAGCAAATGAAATTTGTCACCAGCAGATTGACAATAAAATAAATTCTTAAGGAAGTTCTTCATATTGAAGGGTAGTATCAGGAATGAAGGAAGAGCAAGAGAAATAATAAAAAGTAGGCAAAAAATGACTTTCTCAAGAGGTTTAAAAATATGTATGACACCTGAAAGCACTGTTTGGGTAGGGAGGGGAAAGAGGTATATGGTAGACTGCAAAAGTCAGCTGTGCACCCTGTAATTTAAAAAACCCTACAAATAAAATAAAGAGATATAGCCAAGAAATACAGCCAAAAAGGCAATTGATAAAACATTTGTCTTTCAAATAATTCAAAAGAAGTCAAGAAGGGGTACCAGAGAAGAGACAAAATGGAAGATAAAAACAGAAAATACAGAGAGGGGAGAAAATAGCTCAGTGGTAGAGCATGTGCTTAGCATGCATGAGGCCCTGGGTTCAATCCCCAGTGCCTCCTTAAAATAAATAAATAAGCCAATAAATAAACCTAATTACCTCCCCTCACAAAAAACAATAAATAAAAATAAAATTTTTTTAAATTTAAAAAAAACAGAAAATACAATGGTGGACCTAAATCCAACTATACCAGTAATTACGTGAAATACAAATGTTCTAAACACACAAATTAAAATATCAAATGTGAAAGTAAATCACAACAGTAACCAAGACCCAACTATATGTTGTCTACAAAATCCCACATTAAATACAAAGATATATGTGCGTTAAAAGTCAAAAGAAGGAAAACCATATCACGTAAATTCAAATCAAAAGAAAGCTAGAGTAGCTATGTTAATATCAAAGAAGATCCTACTGTAGAGCACAGAACTGTATTCAATGCCTTGTAATAGCCTATCATGAAAAAGAATATGAAAAGGAATATATACATAATGTACAACTGAATCGCTATGTTGTACACCAGAAATTAAAACACTGTAAAATCAACTATATTTCAATTAAAAAATAATCCAAGAAGGCATCAGAACGAAAAACAAAAAAATGAAAAGGAACATCAATTCAACAAGGAGACATAAAAAAAAACCTAATTGTTGTTTATGCGTCTAACAACAGAACACCAAAACACATTAAGCAAAAACCAAGAGAACAGGAAAAAAAATATATAGATATGTCCCATAACTAAGCTTGGAGACTTCAACACAACTTTCTCAGGTTTTAGACAGAAAAAGAAAAAAAAGAAGAAAAAGAAGAGGTCAACAAAAATGTAGAAGTAAACAATACTACCAATCAACTCGATCTGACATTTTTAGCCCACTACACCAACAGCTGAATGCCTCCTGTTTCTAAGCGAAGATGGCACATTCAGCAAGACATACCACATCCTGGACCACAAAACACACCAATTTAAAAGAAATTAAATGCTGCAAAGTATGTTTTCTGACCACAATAGATTTAAACTACAAGTCAGTAAAAGAAAGCTATCTGGAAAATGACCAAATGTTTGGAAAGTAAACGACACATTTCCAAATAATGCAGAGGTCAAAAAGGAAGTCTCCAGGAAAAGTAGAAATTACAACATTATCAAAATTTGTGGGCTTCAGCTCAAGAAGCGCATGGAGGGTAAATTATGGTATCGTTAAATGCTTACGTAAGAAAATAGAGTTCAAAATCATTACTATAAGCTTCCACCTTAAGAAAGTAGAAAAGGCTCATTCCACCTAAAACAAGCAGAAAGCCAGAAATAATAAAGCCAAAGGCAAAAATTAATGAAACTGACAACAACCACCAAAAAAAAAACCAAGAAAAAAAAATCAATGAAATCAAAAGCCACTTCTCTTAAAGGACCAGTAAAACTGGTAAAACTCTATCCAGATTTATCGATCTAACAAAGCAAACAGAGAGAAGGTACAATTACCAACAATGGGAATGAAAGAGAGCAAAATCACCTCAGACCCCACAAACATTCAGAGGATAATAAGAGAAGATTATGAACAGCATATTTGACAACTTAGACGAAACAGACGATCACTTGAAAGACACAAACTGTTAAGCTGAGACAAAAAGGTAACCCGAATAGGCCTAAAACTATTTTGAAAAAATTCAACTCACAATTAAAATTCTTCCAACAAAGAAGACTCCAGGCCCAGATGGTTTCTCTGGGAAATTCTACCAAATATTCAAGGAAGAAATCCTGTAAGTTTCACAAAATCTCTTTCAGAAAATGGAAAAGAGCACTTCCCAGCTCATTTTATGAGTCTAGCATTACACTGAGACTAAAACCAGACAAAGACATTACAGGAAAACTATACATATTCTTCATGAATATAGATGCAAAAATCCTCAAGAAAATATTAGCATATCGTGTGTGTGTGTATATATATATATATACACACATATACATATATATACACACATACCATTTATTATTTCATAATTAACTGGGGCTTATTTCAACAATACAAGTCTACTTCAACATTCTAAAACTAAACGTAATTCACCATATAAACAGATGAGTAAAAAACCCATCTGATTATATCAATAGATGCAGAAAAATTCATGTGACAAAATTTAATACCCATTAATGATTTTTTAAAAAATTAATGTTAGCAGCATAATATGAATGAGAGGGAATCCTCTTAACCTAATCAATGGTATCTGCAAAAAAAATCTACAGCTAACATCAAACTTGGTAACAGGCTGGATGCTTTTCCCTAAAATTGGGGAAAATGTCAGGCTAATCTATTCTCACCATTTCAAAGTTCTTTTTTTTTAAATTTTTTATTTATTATTTTATTTGGGGGGAGGAGGTAAGTGGATTTTTATTTATTTACTTACTTTTTTTTAATGCAGTTACTGGGGATTGAACACAGGACCTCATGCTTGCTAAGCATGTGCTCTACCACTGAGCTATACCCTCCCCCCTCAAAGTTCTAATCAGTGCAATAAAATGAAAAAAGAAAAGGCATACAGACTGAAAAAGAAATAAAACTATGCCTATGTGTAGACAACATGATTGCCTATATAAAAAAAAAGTCAAGCAATTCTCATAAGCAGCTCCTACAACTTGTAAGGTTTAATAAGATCACAGGAAACAAGGGAGAAATGCAAAAATCAGTATTTCTATAAGTAACAATAAGTAACTTGAAATCAAAAATGTTTTAAACTACCTTTTGTAATATCATTATAAAATATTTAGATGATTTAAATCTTGAACAAAATATACAATCTCTGTATGCTAAAAATTTATAAAACACTGATGTCAGACAAAGAAGAAATAAAGGGAGAATTACATTATGCTCATAGATTGGAAGATTCAATACTACTAAGATGTCAATTATCCCAAATTGATATATAGAAATTGTATTACAGAGTCAGTGTAAATTCTATAAAAATGCCAGGAGAAAATTTTTTTAGCAATCAAACAAGCTGATTTTAAAATTCATATGGGAAGGCAAAGGAACCAGAGCACCCAAAACAATTTTAAGAAAACAAAGTTGGAGGACTTCCAGTACCTTATTCTAAGATTTTCTATAAAGTTATGGTAATCAAGAGAGTAAGGTGTTACTATAGAGACATTAATCAGTGGAACAGAATGGAGAGACCAGAAGTAAAAGCACACAAATACAATCGATTTTGATAAGGATGCAAAGGTGATTCAATGAAGAACTTTTTCAACAGCTGGTACTGGAATAACTGAACATATGCATGCCAAAAAAACAATACAGCAAAAAAGCTCTTGCCATAAAGGCTATGCTTTATACAAAAATTAACTGAAAATGGATTATATATCTAAATGTAATCCATAAAACTATAAAACTTTTATGGGACCCTGGGTTAGTCAAATAGTTCTTAAATATAGCACTAAAACCAAAAAAAAAAAAATACAGATAAACTGGACTTGAAATTTTAAAACATTTTGCTCTGCAAAAGTCTCTGTGAAGAGAACTGAAAGACAAGCCACAGAGTGGCAAAAAAAATATTTTCAAGTCACAAAAGTGACAAAAGACTTGTAACCAGAGTATATGATGTACACATAATAAGAAAACCCTTTTTCCAATGTGCAAAAGGTTAAAACAGTTCATTGTTTTAACAAGACATATGATAAGCACATGAAAGGATGCTCAACATTATTAGTCAATTAGAAAAATGCAAATTAAAACGACAGTGAGATATGTAAATTAGAACTACAATGAGATACAATTGAACTCCTTTAGAATAGTTAAACTTAAAAAAAAAAGTTGCCAAGTGCTGGCAAAGCAGGAGAGCAACAGACATTCAAACTTTCTGGTGAGAAGACTTCAAAGTGTCACAGTCACTCTGAAAAAGACAGTTTGACAGTTTCTTATTAAGTTAATCATACACTTACCATACAATCCAACAACCCCACTCCTAGGTAGTTTATCCAAGATAAATCCTTACATTCACATAAAAACTTGTATTCGAACATTTATAGCAACCTTATAATTGTTGAAAACTAGAAGCATCCCAGATGTCTCAACTGGTATGTGGGTGAGCCAACTACGGTACATCCATACAGTGGAATATTACGCAGTACAAAGGAAAAACTGATACACACAACAGCTTAGGTCAATCTCAAATGCATTATACTAAGTGGGGGAGAAAAAGCCAACTGAAAAGGCTATTATTCCACTTACACCACATTATGAAAGAGGTCAAAGTATAAAGATGGAGAACCAATCAGTGGTTGCCAGGGGTTAGAAAACAGGGTAGGGGGAGAGGTGTTTGAGTAGAAAGGGGCAGCATGAGGGAATTTTTCAAAAGACAACCGTCTGAACCTTGACTGTGCTGATGGTTACACAACTCCCATGCCATTTATCATAATTCACAGAGCTATACGTCTAAAAAAGTGACTTAACAAATGTAAATTTCAAAAGCAAATAATTTTTTATATCTTCAGTAAATCTCTCATTGCCTTTCATTCAGCTCCCAAATCTTACAAGAAAATACAGCATTTTTGGGACAAGACAACCAATAAGCAGGCACAAGCATGCACACACATCAAACGCTTCATCATAGCACTCCTTGGTTCATCAATTATGAATATTTCCGTTTCAACTTAGAAAGCGGTGAAGCAAAATACATGTGATCATAAGACTAGGATCAAGATGCCTAATATAAAGACCTGTTTTCAACTTAGTCTGGCTCTGCAAACAGTAATGTTTATTTGTTTACCATTGGAAAGGCAAAGCCAAGATAAATAAAAACATTTCAGTAAAGGGGTGAGTTTTCATCTAACAGAAACAAGAATTTCAAGCTACTCCCTGTTGTTCAGAATTGAATAGGGATGACAGAGGAAAAGTCAGTGTCATCAGAATTTCTACCCAAACATGCTTTACCATGACAATTCTGCTCTAAGCATTGCCTAAGATAACAAAACCTACAGAATTTTATCTGCTTTCTACACACATCCATAAGCTTCTAAATAAAATACACATACACACACAAAACTCCAAGACACAGACAATCACTGTCAATTGACAGCATTAGACAAATAAAAGTTATTATAAAAGTGAAATATTTTTAACATCTTTTTTAACTAATCCTTTATTATGAGAAATGGGGCTCTCAATTAGTCAAATAATTGCCATCATTTCAAAAGAATGTTCATCAGTCTGGCAATGACACGAAGTTGTAACTGCGACCCCAGTGGCCCTCAGCAGCATGCTGGCTGCCTCTCTCCACACAAGGGGGAATCTGTGCCTTTATTTCCTCTCTACCTGGATTTGCCCTGGAATTGGTGCTGCAGAATCAGGAGCCGACCATTCAAAAGGCCAGCATAACAATAACAAACCAGATGGAATGAGACATTAGCCACCCTTGGGTGGCAAAGTTTATACCAAAATCTAAAAGGAGGCGAAAAGTGTAAAACCTACGATGTTGCGGTGAAGAATGAAATGACAGAAAAACAAAGGCTGGCAAATCAGCAGAAGCAGACAGGGAGGTACAGCCTGATTCCTGGAGAAATGCTGGGATTAGCACATTAGCATTCGCCTTCCTGACTCTAATCACCAGGATTCTCTTCTACACAGGCTCCAGGTACGATGATGGGAGACCCTCGGGCTTGGCTGCAGATATAGGTTTGGGAAGAATACTGTTTCTCATTTTCTCTTCCATATTTGCATCCATTGGTCAAGAGAATCACTCAGGGTCAAATGTATACATGAAGAAAGAAATTAATCTCTAATAATAAAGAAGATCTAAGTACAATACCATTATTATGAATGTCACATCCTCATCAGTGAATTTGTTACACACAACGGAGTTGCATGAAAATGAAGACTGACTCAGACCTGACATTTTTTGCTTACTCTAACCTACTCTTTAGCTGTTTTATAATTGGACATGTCAGCAAGTAAGAAGGGAGATGAGCGGTACCCAGTCTACACCAGGTCCTTCGCATCCATGGCCTCGTTCAAGCCTCACTACAACCCGGTGAGCTGAGCATTATCATCTCTCCCTAATAGATAAATAAACTGGTCCAGAGGTAAAGCTGCCTGCCCAAAATTAAAGAGTTAAGCACTAGGTTCTAAGTATCAATCCCCAAATATGATTGCTTAAGCTTAATTTTCTAATCTGCCTGCATTACAGATAAAGGTTATGGGTTCCTCTTTCTCATCACCTTATAAGTGCACCCGTGGAAGGGCACCATTCCACGAAGCACCTTCCCTTTCCTTAGTGATCTCTACAGTGGCACCAAATGAATTCCAAAGGCCTGAAGATTTCTCTAGCACAGTGTCTGAATGTCATCCTAAGAAGTGATAAACTGCACAGTAGAAGTAGAAAGAAACAAATGTACAATGAAACTGAAAGAAGTTTTTCCATTCATTCATGTATTCTTTGATTCCTTTCATCAATGTTTTCTGTTTTCAGTGTATGAGTCTTTTACCACCTTGGCTAGGTTTTGTCCCTAGTATTTTATTCTTTCTTCCTAACTGAAGTGTAGGTGATTTACAATGTTGTGTTAATTTCTGGTGTACAATATAGTGATTCAGTTATATATACATATATTCCTTTTCATATTATATTTCATTATAGGCTATTACAAGGTATTGAGTACAGTTCCCTGTACTATGTCATAGGAACTTGTTTATGTATTTTGTGTACAGTAGTTAGTATCTGCAAATCTCAAACTCCCAGTTTACCCTCCCCATCCCTTTTCCCTTGTGGTTTGTTTTCTATGTCTGAGTCTGTTTCTGTTTTGTAAATAAGTTCATTTGTGTCTCATTTTTAGACTCCATATATAAGTGATATCATGTAGTATTTTTCTTTCTTTCTTCACTTAGTACGACAATCTCCAGGTCCATTCATGTTGCTGCAAATGGTATTATTTTATTATTTTTGATCACTGAGTAGTATTCCACTGTGTGTGTGTGTACATATGTATGTGTGTGTATGTATGTGTGTATATATATGTATGTCTTTATCCAATCACCTGACAATGGACATTTAGGTTGCTTCCATGTCTTGGATATTGTAAATAGTGCTTCTATGAACATTGGGGTGCGTGTATCTTTCGAATTAGTTTTCTCCAGATATATGCCTGGGAGTGGGATTGCTGGATCATATGATAAGTCTGTTTTTAGTTTTTTAAGGCAATCCGCATACCATTTTCCAAAATGTTTATTCTTTTTGATGTTGTTTTGAATGGAACTGCTTTCTTAATTTCTTTTTTAGATAGTTTATTGTTAGTCTATAGAAAAGGAACTATAATGTTTTGTCAATTATGCCTCAATTTAGTTTTTTTAAATAAAAAGATTTTTATAATGATTTTCTATCATGCAACTTTACTGAATTTGTTAATTAGTTGTAACAATTTTTTGTGAACTCTTTAGAGTTTAACATACAAGACTATGTGGTCTTTAAATAGAGATAGTTTTACATCTTCCTCTCCAATTTTGATGCCTTTAATTTCTCCCATGTTCACAAACTGGAAGATTTAATATTAAAATGTCCATACTATCCAAAGTGATTGATAGATTCAATGCAATCTCTATCAAAATATCAAGGGCACATTTTTACAGAAATAGAAAAAAAATCCTAAAATTCATATGGAACCTTTTATAAAGGACTCCAAATAGCCAAAACAATCTCGAGAAAGAAGAACATCACATTGTCTCATTTCAAGATACAAAAAATGTTTAAACAACAACAACAAAAACAAAAATCAAGATACAATGACTGTTGAACAACATGGGTTTGACTATATAGGTCCACTTACATGAGGATTTTTTTCAAAAATAATTGTTACAGTACTACACAATAACACAGTTGGCTGAATCCATGGATGTGGAAACATGTATACAGAGGGCCAACTATAAGTTATACTCAGATTTTGGACTATACAAGGGGTCAGCACCCCTAGCCCTTGCAGCGTTCAAGAGTATATTACAAAGCCACAGTAATTAAAACAGTATGGTACGGGCATAAAAACAGACACATACACCAACTGAACAGAATAGAAAGTCCAGAAATAAGCCCAGGTGTATACATCAACTGCTCTTAGACAAGGGTTCCAAGAACATACAATGCGGAAAGGCTAGTCTCTTCAGCAAATGATGTTGGGAAAACTGGACAGCCCCAAGAATGAAATTACACCCTTATCTTACTCCATACACAAAAATCAAATCAGAATGGATTAAATGTTTAAACATAAGACCTGAAATTGTGTTAAGTCTTTGAAGAAAACACAGGGTAAAAATTTGTGACATTGGTCTTTCTTGGCTATGACACCAAAAACATACACAATAAAAGCAAAAATATATAAGTGAGACTACATCAAATGAAAAAGTTTCTTCATAGCAAAGGAAACAGAGTGAAAAAAACCTATGGAATAGGAGAAAATATTTGCAAACCAAGTATCTGATATGGGATTAATATCCAAAATATATAAAGGACTCACTTTTACAACTCAACATCAAAAAAACAAAAACAAATAATCCAATTTAAAATGAGCAAAGTACTTGAACAAATAGTTCTCTACAGTCAGCATACAAACAATAAGTAGGTATATGAAAAGACATTCAGCATCACAGATGAGGAAAATGCAAGCCAAAATCATAATGAGATATCACCTCATATCTATTAAGATATCTATTATCCAAAAAACAAAAGCTCACAAGTGTTGGTGAGAATGTAGAGATATTGGATACTATTATATACATTGGTAGAAATGTAAAATGGTGTAGCCATATGGAAAACCATATGGCACGCCCTCAAAAAATTAAATATAGAACTACCATATGATCCAGCAACCAATCCCACTTCTTGGTACATATCCAAAAAAATGAAATCAGGAACTTGAAGAGATACCTGCCCTCCCATGTTCTTGCAGTATCATTCACAATAACTAAGACATAGAAGCAATCTAAGTGTCCAATCACACACACACACAGAGGAATATTATTCAGCCTTAGAGAAGGAAATCCTGCTATACACAACAGCACAGATGAACCTGGAGGACATTATGCTAAATGAAATAAGCCAGACACAGAAGGACAAATGCTGCATGATTTCACTTCTGCAAGTTACCTAAAATAGTTAAAATCATAGAAGCAAAGGGTAGAGTGGTGGTTGCCAGGGGCTACAAGGAGAGAGAAACATGGAGATGCTATGCAACAGGTATGAAGTTTGTTATACAAGATAAATAAGTCCTAGAGACCTGTTGCACAACATTGTGCCTATAGTTAACAAAAGTGTATTGTACTGTAAAATTCTGTTAAGTGTTCTTACTAAAGTAGTAAAATGAAAAAAAAAAAAAGAAATGGGAAGAAGTTATGCCTTCTCAAACATTCATGCAACTAGTAGAGAAAAAAAATTGAAGGAGCATGGAATTCAGTATCAGAGAGAATTGGGTTGAAAACCCAACTCAGCCTCCTTCTAGACTTTTAAGTCTTTCTTAGGCTCAGCCCTCTTACCAGTAAAATGGGAATTGTAACACTTGCTTCTTAGGATTGCTGTCGGGATTAAAGTTAAGTACGCAAATACCTACAAGTGTAACTGGCACACAGCAAGTGAGCAGGTAAGTACTAGTATCCTTCCTTTACAGCGTATAAACCTCCTGAACTTCCTCCTATTTCACAAAAATGCTAAAGCAAAAATGCTAGAGTGACTCTGAATAAGAATCTAAAGTACACACTATAGATGTGATCCCTTAAAAGCAGAATTGAATCACTACGCTGCACACCAGAAACAAACACAACACTGTCAATCAACTCTACTTCAATCTGAAAAAATAAAAAGTATCTGATGTAATAAGAATAATGGAAACAGACTAAGGGAAGTGAACTGACTCAGGATAACAAGTAACAGGGAACTGCTGCCTTAGTAAGCCCTCTTGCAGGCAGAGCGCTCAGAAGCGAGCTGACTGGCCCCAAGTCTTTCCTCTCCAGCTGCTACTTCAACTCCAGCCCATAAATGGATGGTGCCAAGTGGCTCCCTATCTGACAGCTGCTCAGCATCCCACATGAAACGGCACTCACGTCCAGTTCAAACTCCACCGCGCCGGCCGTATCACTGAGTCCCACGACATCGCACACTGCAGCAGCACCAGGCCCCTGCTGCAGGCTGTCATTCAAATGAAAAGGATGCAGTCAAAAACCCTTTTTGCCCCCAAACTGCTAAATATGTGCTGTGCCTCCTCCTCTGCTCGTCAGGAATGTACTGATTGAAAACTCACGTGGTGTACAAGATAGGAGGTAGGAAGTGCTTGAGGGCTTCCCTCTGCCCTTCATTTCTTCCTATCTTCTAACACTTTGGGAGCAAAGTTGCACACTCAGCGCAAAGCTTACAATATATTATTCCTGCCCATCCCTGGACAGGATGTTCAGAAGATGTGAGGATGGAAGCCTGCTTGCTACCTGAATGCAGGATCATTCCTTTCAAAGGAGGGAGAGGGAAGGGAAGAAAATGCAAATCCTTGGGAGGAATATGTAGAAGGGTCTGCCCTATTATGCACTTAATGAGTTTATATCTGTCTTACAAGGGGATTACCATAGTCACTGCCATTAACATTTAACAACGCCCTTTTAGGCAGTTGGAAGAAAGATGTTAAAATAAAATAATAATTATGAAAATGCTAACAATTTTATTATAATAATAAATGTGGGGTTTTCCTCCTCTGCTGATTGTTCTAAATACATGTGCTTTAATAAAATGCTAAATAATTATATATTGAAAATATTTGGGGGAGCCACGTTCTACCATGAGTAATATAATTGAGAATACTCACTACTATTCACCAGTTTCATAAAAAATGTACTGGATATATGAATTTTGCTCTTAGGGAACATAAACTTACCTTAAGTTGCTATAATAAATTCTGAGAACGCACAGTTAGTTCTTATAATGGAAAGTATTACCTTTCATAATCTTGGCCTTATTTTCTAATTGCTTCACAACAAATTCGTCAATAGTTTTAACAAGATGCTACCTATATCTAAATGTCATGTTATAAAATTTCAAAACACCACTGTGTGCATGTATTTAAAAAAAAAAGTTGGAAGAAAGTATTATCTCAAGATCTTTCATTTATTTCTGATAACCATACACAAAGTGTGTCAAAAAGAAGTACTCAACAGTGTTCCAGTTGCTAAGATATTAGAACTAGTGATTTTAATCAACATGGACACAATGACACATCTACATGTACAGCTCGGCATGAAATGTCTCATCAGAAAAAAAGTATTTAGCTTCACAGTATCAAAAAATTAGGATTTACCTTTAAAAAGAAAAACTACACACTGCTGTATTATGCCAAATGATATTGACAAATTCAAGTCTACAATCATAAAATATTCCCTTAAATAGGAAACTGTTTTCCCCCAAAAATGGGGTCTGAGAGCAGTCCCTTTCAATTCACAAAGACAATAAGATGATCCTATCAAACCTACAATGTCAACAGGTTTATGATCACAAACACTTGATGAGCTGAACATTGTACCTACCCTTCAATAATGCTTGCCGTGTGACAGGGCCTGACGGTTACCATAGTGACCGTGTGGCGGCTTCTGATTTATTACCCTGTTTCCCAGGCCTGTGATGGTTCCTAGGCTATACCTTCAGAAGCTATTTCAGATTTGAAAGCTACACCGTGATGAATGTCCACTATCTGAAAGATACACTCAGCAGAAGGTAACCTTGGAGAGCAGCGTTTTAAATGCAAATTGCCAGCTTTGCCCTGCTCTTAAAATATGAAAGAGTGATTCCAAAGCCATGAAAAGGGGAGACCTCTGCCCCCTGACACATGGATTTGTCTCCTTAGGGATTGTCATATTCAGGGATCTCACCCAGTGAATAGTTAAGCAATCTGAAACAGAAAATGAGGCAATAAATTCTGCTGAGGCTAGCCCAAGTAGCACATTGATTACAGAAGCAGGCATGCATCTAAGCAATTAGTGAGGCATTCAGTTATGGGGCGCCAAATGTTCAATGTATTTAGAAAGTTATCACCACCGGTCAATAAATTATGTCATTTCATTTCAACTAATTGACACAGCTAACGCTTTCACACGGAACCCTGAAAAGAGCATTTCAGGGAATAAATCTCCCAGCCCGGGTGTCAATTTGCCAGTGCTTCCCAGTTATACATACCAAAGGATGATGAGTTTAAACAACAACAACAACAAAAAACAGGTCGTATCTGATTTTTTCTTTAGGAAAACACAGCACACGCAATACCAATGATTTGTCACAGGAGTTTGTCACACAACTAGGTAGTACATAGATATTAGCTGTCGCCACTACAGGTGTGAATTAACATCCTAGGAAAATTATGATACATATTGTTTCATTCCCTTCCATTGTCTGTCTCTTCTTTCCTTTGACTGCAGGGCAGTAAAATACTGAGGGAACATGGCCTTTCAAGCTTATCCAGCCCATAAGCACCAAACACTAATTTGTGTATTAGCAAGTCCCACACGGCAACTGAGTTATTGATTCTGCCATCGAAATCCCTTTCCTTGACAGGAAGGATATTGCTTTTAGGATAAATAAAGCAGTCTCCATGATCATTTACGTCCAGTTCTTAGAGCTCTGTTTGCAGACATCTAAGGATGAAAACACACACAGTATTTTCACAGCATAATAGATCAGCACAGATGGAAACCAGTTTGCTTTCTCTTCTGCAGGACTGTTAAAAAGCGTAACCATGGCCAGGGATGTGCTCTTCCTGACTCACAAAACCCAGAGGTAAGGGTGTATCTTCCATTTTCTGCTTTGTTGATTCATCAAACCTGTACAATTCCTGTCTGTGGCGTACATTAATGGGCTTTCCATAAATCACTGCTGACCTAATCAAAGACTTACTTAATACTAAGTCTTATTTTGTTTTGTTGGTAGATGGGAAAGAGAGGAAGATCAAATAAGGCAGGAGACCTCTCTTTTTCAAAGAATTGGACCAGATATATTCACGGACAGTTTCAGGAACTACTGTCAAATTTCAAATCAAATATTCTAAGGTGTTTTGTTTTTGGGGGGTTTTTTGTTGTTGTTGTTGTTGTTGCTTTATGTTTTACTTATTTAATTAATTAATTTTTTTTTTTTACAGGGGTAGGGAGAAGGCAGAAGCTGATTACCTTAGATTAGTTATTTTACTTTGTACTGGGTAAACTCAGTAGATTACATAAAACTCTCCACCCACCCACTATGCCCCTCAGCTCTTTATAGCAAATGGTTACTTGTCCGTGAGCAGAGCAAGATACTTAATTGAATCTGACCTGTCTGTTCCCATAGCTAGGAATTCATACCTCACGTATGAGACCAACTTGGGATTAATATCTTATATTGCAAATCAGATAGAGAAGAGGAAGAATTCACATAATAAGGTATTAAGAAGTCACAAGATACCAGCATCTAGAATGAAATATTTCATTACTTTAATAACTGTATCCATTTATTTGGTATTAAGAAGTCCTCAAGTTCAAATTCTTTATATATTTTTATAAAAACATAAATAGCACTGCTACTGTGATCAGCCATAAATTAGGCAAACACACAATTTGCAAAGCTGGCTTGACTTCAGTTGTGCACAACAGTGAACTAGTATTTTCCTGTAGGTCTCTGCTCTGCTAATGTCCTAGGAGCTACAGCAATCGCCCCAACATTCCCAGAAACTCCTCACTCAAAGCCACTTTCCAGGTCCCAGTCCTCATCAGGAGTAGGGCAGCTCCACCACCACACCCACGACCAGAGCCCTTTAAGGACAGCACAAGGCAACCACAGCAGGTTTTTACAACACCTCCTAATATCCCCTCCTGCCCTCCCCCTCCAGGCTTCTGGTATAGTGAACACTCGTGATTAAAAGCCAAATGGAAGGCAAAACTACTAATCCCTTCCTGTCGACTAATCTGAACCAATCAGATCACCACCCATGCAGACCCAGAGCTAGAAAAGAAAGAAAAATGTTAACAGAGGTCCCCAGTCTTCAAACATCTGTTTCAGCATCTCCTGCAAGTTCTATCATTTACTTCCCGTACCTACATAGCCCACTAGGAGTTAACAACTGTCAGCCAGGCAAGAGTCATTCTGGCCCAGGGGTCAGCAATCTTATTAAATCCCTATGCCACCACTGGGACAAAGTAATACGCACACTGCTCAGTGCAAGGCAAGGGGGGGCAATGATTGAAGAGAGAAAGAGTTAGGAAAGCCAGAGAGAAAATGAAAAAAGAGTAAGAGCTGAATGAGAGCAAGTGATAGAGAGAAAACCTCCAAATGTGGCCTCACCTGGACTGTTCCTACCTTTCTTCTTAGAATTCACCGGTCAAGAAGGCATTCGGTGTAATTAAATAACCGTTACAGTTAAGAACGTTTCTAAGACAGAGCACGGTCTCACATTTTTGTAATTGATGTCATTCTACTGTGAAACCGCGGCCCACACCCAGAAGCACTGGTGTAGTCATCCTTTGGCATTTTGTAGACAAGTGCTAAAATGCTGCAAGTACGAAACATATTGACTTTTATTTTTATAATGGCAAAGCTCCAAAACAGAATGAGCCGTCTTTCATTTTAACGAACAAGAATTGGGCTGGAGCAAATGCACATGATATTAACTTCTCGTTTTTAATCTCATTCATGTATGCTCAATACCTATTAAACCATCTTTCTAGTGTTGTCTCAGCTATGCAGTTGCCAGTTTACGTCCCTTCTGTTTGCGTATGTTCATACTAGAGGGAGAACCTAGGATCCCTTGTAAAGCTCGTAATCGTGGATGCAGAGGCCTAGTGAGGCCATTTTTAAATGCACAGCGAACCGAGGAAAAGTGATGTTCACTTCATTTGTTGAGATAAAACTTTTACTTCACAATGCACAAAACTTCAGTTATTTCAAGAGAAAGCCTCCATGAGTACATCCAAGAATACACCTTGCTCTGTACTAACGCTGTCCAGAAATTTTTTTGAAAATAGCATACAACAAAAGAGACACCTAACCTAAAGATAGTGGGATTGTGAGGGGAGACAGCCATGACCTGCGAGAAGCAGTTCAAAGTCTGTGGTTATATAACCTGGGGCACAAGACCGACCCCGGGGAGGGTTCTCCACGTAACGGAGATAAGATGTGCTCTTGATAATTAGCAGGTATCAGACTAGTGACAGTGAGAAGGAATTTAGGCAAACCAATGACAACTTACAATAAGGAAACTTTCTTTTTCAAATATCAGCATAATTTAAAGACAGAAAGAGCTTTGTAAGTTAGTGTATAAGAATCATCTAGAAAGCTGGGAAGAAGGGTAAAGAGAAAATTCAAGCTTAAGAAAAATGACTCGAATATTTCAGGTCCCTTTGGACCAGACAGACTATGACATCTGATCACTGGAAATGTTATTAACCAAGAACAGAAAAATGACAGACTACTCTGAAGCACTCTCAGGACTAATTAGCAACCCAGTTACTTGCTGCCAATGCCGACTGGTCAACGACAAAATGTAAGTCATTAATATTTATTTCTTTTTCCTGCAAATATGGTTTTTATCAAAATAGGGTTAAGCAAACAAACCAAGAAAGTGCTCTAAACTTTCAATATGGCACCGAACACAGCTCAAATATTCCATTTCCGTTTCCTTCTCCTAATCCCAAGGCCATTTTCCACTAGCAGAGAAGATGGAGCTGAAACAGGCTGAATAAACACAACAGAAGAATCGGTTCTATCTCTCAAATCAACAATGAGCCACTTCTGTGCCCTCAGCCCACATCACAAATCACTTTAATACAATTTTCTGCAGCTCCTCTATAAAGAGTCCCTTTAGGTGGTAGGTAAGTGAGAAGTGTTTGAGGAACTGGTCTTTTCTCACTGGTGTTTCACAGTCATATGCTTCCTATGACAATTTCTGAATATTCCACTTACTGACATGTATGATCCGTACTCATCAGCTGTCATGTGGTAGAGAGGCTGGACTACATACAGCTTTAATTTCCCTTCCAGACCTAGGAGTCTGCAAAGCTCATGAAATATGAAGTTAAAGCTGAATCAATATACACAATTCAAAAATTTTTCAAATACTGACTTTTTCTCTCCCTAGGAAAGCAGGGAGTGTTGTAAATAATCATTTTTCATTATTTATTAAGCACCTTCTGTATGTTAGACATTATTCTAGGAACTGGGCATACAAAAATGAACTAAAGAAAACCACGGTCCTCATGAGCTTATATTCTAGTGACACATTTAAACAGTTCTAAAATACTTAAACTGTGAAACTCTCAAGCCATTATAAAACTTCACATACACGGAAAGGCTATAGAATGTATATGTGTATATTTCATGCATAATCACGCATAAAATAGGAACCCAGAAGTTGGAAAAAAAAACAGCAAGATTCTTGGTTATTAAGTTTTACACACAAGATAGGTTAGAAAAATAAAAGCCAACACCCAAAAGCTAAAGAGCATTATTCCAAAATCCAAACACATGGACCCATCAGGCACAGATTATGAGATCAGGGACAACTTCCTGTGAATGTTTGTCTGTTTACTATGAGTCTTTAACCATCAGGTACACATTGGGTGCCTAATAGGTATTACTATTTCTGGCACCTTTCACTCATTGTGCTTACTATGTGCAAGTCACTGTGGGAGTATATAAAGATAAAAGACGTGGTCCCATGGTCAAGAGGCTTACAGTTTACTAGCCAAGATTAGACAAACACAAAAATCATAACACAGTGATCAAAAAAAAAGATGACCATAAGATAGGTTTGATAGTAGTGGGTAGTGCAAAACTGTTGGAAAGAAAAGTGAGAGGCAGATTTTGGAGAGCGTGAAGGCTAGGCTAAGGCTGAGCTGAGCAGCGTTCATGGCACTGTCTCTAATGTCTGGATCAGTGTCCAGGGCAAAGACTAAGAGAACTGAGACCACAGACAGGACCCTGCCCCCATCTGCAACAGGCAGGGATGGGTAATGCCAGCAGAGCTCATGTGGGTTTTCCGTAGAGAGAGGCAGAACGTGGTCCAAGTGTCTGGCATCAGAGGACAGGGCTAGATACAGAAGACATAGCGCAATCAGGGAGGATCTAGGTAGGCACAGGCTGGGTCCTGGAAGACCCGGGCGGAGGCTCTGACGTGAGGAGATGATGCTGACAAAGCTACTGACACGAGGTTCATGGTGTGTTCACCAGAGAACCCAGGGAACAGAACCCAGACTTCGTAAAGAGCAGGGCAAGAATCATGGCTAATTTTATGCTTAGCCAATCAGGATAATTGCCTGGGTTTCTGAAATTCCCTCTGACTAAGAGATTCCCCTCAGAGACTGAGAGGAGGATAAAACTGCAAGCCGGAGCTGAGGAATCTCAGCTCTAGAACTGAGAAGCCTGGAAGTGGAGGAAGCCAGGAAACCAGGAATCCAGATGAACCATTTCAGCTGCCCTGAAAGAACTCTCCAATATCTAATATGCTGCAGGGCAAAACTGCTGTGGATTTTACAGGGAACATCAGCAAATACAAGATGACAGAATTTTCCTCCAACAGCTATGATTTAAATTCATATGACATTCAGAGCAAAACTCATCAATACCTCCCTCTAGAATATTCAGTCTTAGAGAATTACTAAAAGATTTGTGGTCTGTCCTACTAAGAAAAATGTATTTATTTCATGGAGAAATTAATAAAGAAAAAAGTGACCTTGAGCAAGTTATATCACCAAACCTTCTGTATATTGAACATGATGATATAGGGTCATTGTAAGCATTAAATGAGATGGTAAGGGAAGACTTCACTCAGGTACATATTATCATGGCTTTTACTACTGTTACTTCATTAAATACTCTGCACCACCAATGGTAAAATACACTATTATATTATATTATAAGAAAGTAAGCAATATAAAATAATATACTAGAAAAGAAATAATATGATAGGGAAGAAAAGAAAAAAAAACTGTCAGTTAACCATAAGGCATCATTGATTTTAAGATACATCCTGATTTCAGAGATTTTTTAATGTGGAAAAATGTGTGTTTTGGCTGTAAAGAAAAAAATGATACAAAAAGTGATTAAATTAGCGGCTGCTTTTAAATACAGGATCATACCTGAATGGCATTTATCATGCTTACAGTGAAGATTAACTCAATCATTAACTTAATCAGAGAACAGAACTACATCATGATGCAATGTCAATTTCAGCAGCACAGAAAGTACCATATTAGCCTTGAAAGGGATCTTGGAGAGGAGACTTCTTGCCCTTCCGACGCACCCCCACACTGATGCAGCACTTATCTTTATAAGACGCAAGTTCACCACTCCCTCTGAGGTTCCACGGGTTCTAAACCCTTAGGACGGCACATGAAGCCCTGCCAACATGGTCCCCTTCGGCTTTGGAGACTTGATGACTGCCCCCTCCAGCCACGCACTCTCAGCTGCAGCCATGCAGCACACCCGGCGTATTTTCAGTACCTGAGACACGCCATGCTGCTTCATCTCTCCTGCCAACTCTTAGAATCCTACAAGACTCAATTCAAACACTTTATCCACTTCTGAAGACTTCTGTGACACAAGCCCACCCCCACCCCCTCGTGACGATTACCCATCAGGAATGGCAACCAAAACAGCAGGTACTTCCTCTTCATGCTCCCACAGTGCATGGCCCATTCTACGGAAGTCTGTTGGGAGTACGGGATGGTGAAAAGGAGACCCTGGATGCCCACCTGAAGGGCATGCTTTAAAGTTAGCCAGTTTCACCACAATCTAAGGCCTGGTCCTCACATAACTCAGTTCCAGCAGTGACAGTGTTTATCAGTCCAGAGAAGCTAAATCACACTTACTAATCCGCCGGAGACGCAATGTCTTAAAGAGAAAGTCCTTAGCCCAGCTGCTAATCAGGACAGAATAAAGATAAAAACATACATGTGAAATGACAGTGTCAGCAAGTTTCTTGCCTTTATTATACCTAACCCGCTTGCATCCTCTTCCATACCCACAGCAGGTCTTATTTTTATAGCTTTATTGAAGCAACATAGTTGTTTTTTTTTTTCTTTTGTCTACTCTGCCTTGAGAGAGGATTTTCCAAAAGCCCAATCCTTATATTCCTTCTCCTTCTCATTTTCATCGTCACAAAGACATAATTTCACCACATCATGCCAGGAAATGAGTAACTATGCTAACGGCACCTAAGAAAATATGCAAAGTACTAACATTTCTAAAGCCAAGAAAGATTTTTAACACATTGTCTTTATCCGATTTCCCTCCTAAAGATAAAAACTGAGTGACTGTGTACCAGGAAGTATGTTTTCAGTGAATAATTATATATATCTTATATATGTTCCACTTTACTCTTCCTAATTTCTTCCAAGAAATTACGTAGTCATATGAAACTAGTTATTATGTTTATTGAAAATAGACAAAGTCAGCACTTCAGCAGTCACACACATGAGCATCTTTCCCCTGAGCTGTGTATAATACCCAAATATCTCAAAATATTTTGGGTTAACACTGTGAGTTAATATCTATTTAATGCCAATGACTAATTTTGTATCACCAGAAAAGAAAGTACTTGAGAATTTTAAGTATACATTTGGGTGTTCCATTATCAAGTTACCCTAGTGTACAATCCTTTTGGCTAACAATATAGACAGTGCTGGATGAATCCATTTTTATAACCAGAATGCAAATGCAAAAATCAATTATCTCAAAAATTTTGACAATGCTGTTCTAGGAGAAAAAAATTAAAGAAAGCAAGGAAATTCATGAAATTCTAACAAATGAGATCTGGGGAAGCTTCATCAGATAGAGATTAACAGTTGCCTCAAAATCACGGCATGGCATGTGGATAATGTTAAACATGGGTAGACACAGGACACAAAGGCAATTCTGAATTTAAAAATTTGTAGATACTGACTGACAGGCATATGTAGAATAGATAAACAAGTTTATACTGTATAGCACAGGGAAATATATACAAGATCTTGTGGTAGCTCACAGTGAAAAAAATGTGACAATGAATATATATATGTTCATGTCTAACTGAAAAAGTGTGCTCTACACTGGAATTTGACACAACATTGTAAAATGACTATAACTCAATAAAAAAATGTTAAAAAAAGTTACTGACTCTGCTAAATCGCATACAAGACAGTGACCACTAGCATTCAAGAGAGTGTGGTCAAATATCCAGCAAACCAGCTGAGCCAGCAGAGGATCTGAGAATGTCTACCAGGTCCACAGTAGTCAACAGCTTGGTTCCTGTGCCCCAAGTTACTCAAATATGCTTTCTTCTAGCTCTTTAGGATTGGAAGAAAATAACATAACACTGGATAGTATCTTAAATAGGCATGTACACAAGGAATCATCTTAAAAAGTCTATCCCTCAGTATCTTAAACAGTCAATGCATTGGAGAGCCAACAGCAGTGAGGACACGGATCTTTCCACCTTGCCTCTTAAAGGAGGGTTGCCATCAAGAGGGGTTCCGTACCCCTTTCCTAAGTATTTTTGACTTTGATATGTGTGTCATAAACCCATCTTCTTAAGATGGCCAATAACAAAACAGGAAATGCACTCTTAGGGACTAGGGAGATGCAGATTCTAGAGCCGGTTTTCTCACTGGGTAACTCATTTCTTTAGACATGAGGCTTTTCACCATTAGAGGAAGAGAGGTACAATTAAGTTATTCTAAGATTCTCCCCAATGTATATTCAGAGCTTACAGTTATGAAGCACTGAACTTCCGTATTTTTCGATGAGATAACTAGGATAAAAACGCAGGGTTTTGTGTATTTATTACCTGTTTCCTAGCAGACTGAACCTTAGCCCATCCCATCAAAATGATCACAGCTTTTCCTTGGAACTCTCCAAAGGAGATTCCATAACCTTCCATAGCAATAAACGTATAGACTTCTGAGGAAAAGTAGCTACACAGAAAAAGCAGCTAAATAGAATGTTGTACAAATTGCCCCAAATCAATGCATAGACAGAATCCTGGTTGTACAAATCCTGGTGGTACCCAGAAATACCATTTTGACATCTAGGGAGGGAGCATAAGAAACACATCAGCTCACAGTGAAGAAGTACTGAATCCATTCTGTAGCTGAATCACTACAGAGACAGTGAGGACCAGAAAGTGAAATCCTGACTTCCGCTTACTCTTCATCACTATTGCTCACCATTTCCCAAACACTGTTCTATGAGAAGACGGTCAGAGATGCTCTGCTGGAAAGGAGGCTCCCATGGCCCCCATGGCTGAGTCAAATAGTTAATAAGTCTCTCTGCCACCAGATTTTTCAGAGCCTTGGAATGTGACTATAGATTCTGTATCTCCCAGAGAGAAATAGATGATACATCATGACCCTGACTCACCCTTCCGTCACCAAGGAATACCTATTAACCACCCCAAAAGGGAAGCACACTTTCCAATCTCACCTGATTTGCTGGGTATTGGTCTAGAATAGAAAATAAGGTCTTGAAGTCTGTTTTTCTTTAAATTCCCACCAGCCCATCTCTTTCCCCATATGCAAAAATTAAATTCTATTATGGGATACCTATCATCAAGGAAACCCTGGACATTAATAGTCAGTGCATAGAAAATGCTTAAATGAAGGAAAGGGATCCTCTCTTCGATCGTATTGCCCACACCTTTTCCAGAGTATGTCAAATTCACTGCATAAGGAATGAGATTGTACTTAACATTATTTCAAGCTCTTTTGATGAGGGGAGCGAATAACATAAATACACTGAGATACTATGGCATTCTGCTCCAAGAATATGGATTTGACCATCTACCCATTTCTCTCCTCACCACCCCTCCCCTCCACACACACAGAGACACACAATTTTATGATAAAACAGCTCGGGAACAGGAAGGCAGCACCATCACAGCGTTACTCCAACAGCTTCTCTTTAGACAACCAGCAGCTTAAGGGAAGGTCAGCAGCATTAAAAAAAAAAAAATGACTTTGAAATGTGTGTCATAAAACAGAGCCATTTATCCACAGGCCTGACAAGAATAAGGTGAGAGTCCATTTCAGTTGGCCAGAATGACTGCTGTACATCACACTCTGAGGCAGAAAGCCAAGACAGAACGAACATTACCAAGTTGTTATGGTAACTAAATTGTAACTGGTTCCATAAAACATGAGCCTCCCATCACAGGGACTGTGTTTAAAATTCAACGGGAGTCAGGGTGTCTGCTCCAAACAAGGCAGTGGTGGGCACTTCCACCTCCAATAAGCCGCTCCGTGAACAAGCCTCACCTGCAGAGTAGCAGCCACAACCCAGGCAAGCTCAGCCGTCTCTGGCCACAAGCTTCCACCCAGTAACGCTCAACCCTGCGACATCACAACCTTAGTGACAACCTTCTCCACCTGACTTCACTGATGAGTAAGTACCATCCAGTAAGCAAAACAAAAACCAACCAACCGACCAACGGTCACTGTAACCATAGCAGAAAGCAAAACTCTTGGGAGGAACAGGGGTCCAATATCAACAGCACATGCAGAACATCTCAGACTGAGGCTTGTAGTCAGACATTCAGTCTAAACACAGACCCTGTGACTAACCAGGTGACCCGGAGAAAGCACCCTCTTTGTTTTAAGCACCCTCTTTTCACCTAAGCCCATCTGTCCTAAAGAGGTAATAACTGTGGAATTGCCTAGTGGTTAGAAGTGTGAGCACAAACAGCCTGGACTGTAATCCTTTGTCTGCGGCCAACTAGCTGCATGACTTTAGACAAGTTATTTAACTCTTCAAGCCTCAGTGCCTTCAATGTAAAATAAGGGTAACACTACCTACCCCTTACAGTGGTTGTGAAGACCCAACTTGAACACAGTAGGAACTTAACACATGTTGGCTCTTGCCATCATTCTGGCAGTGGGAGCTATGACCACCTTTGGAGGCAGCACCATGATCCCCTACAGATGGCCACATCCTATTCCCTGGAACCTGTGGATATATTACCCTACATGTCAAAAGGGACTTTATAGATGTGATTATGCAAGGGATCTTGAGATGGGAAGATTATCAAGGCTCATCCAGGTGGATGTGACATAATCACAAGGGTCCTTATAAGGGAGGGGGAGACGGGAGAGCCACAGTAGGAGAAAGAGATGAGGATAGATGCAGAGGTCAGAGAGAGAGGTGGAGATGGCATGCTTGCTGCTGGCTTTGGAAATGGAGGAGGGGGGCATAAGCCAAGGAATGTGGGCGGCCTTTTAGAAAAAGCAAGAGAATACATTCTCCTCTAGAATATCCAAAAGGAACCCAGCCCTACTGACACCTAGATTTTAGGATTTTTAAACTTTAAGAAGTATCTTTTTTCATTTATAACTGTAACAAATTGTTTTAAGCTACTACAGTGGTGTTAAGTTGTTAACAGCAGCAACAGGATACTAACACACTACCTTCTTGACATATTAAATGGGGAAGTGTGTGCCAAATACATGGCACAATTGGCTCTGAATAAATGATGGCTGCTGAATTATGACAGATGCCAGTGACTAGGGGACTCCGTGCCTCTCAGAGCAACCACAGTCATCTAGTATTCCACTGCAGCTCGTGTCTGTTACCTGCAGCAACCTGCATGCCTCCTACCCCGAGTCAAACAGTTCTAGATACATGTCATCCCCTAACCATTCATTTATCTCAGATAAGTGTACCTGAAATAGTCCACGTAACTCAATGAACTTGGAAGGGAGGGAACCATCAACCAAGAAGCAGCTGAATTTTGAAGATGAGCAAATCCAGACAGGACTATCATTAGCCCAAGGCAGTCTTGTAACTCAAAGCAGGAGGGGAAAAAAAAAAAACTCATAGTGCTTCAAAAAAAAAAAAAAAAAGCAGTAACAGCATGTCTATCTGCCTCGAGTCGGGTCTAAGAGCCTACAAACCTGACAGCCTCTCCGACGAGGACCCTCCAGATGATCACTGAGAAGGGCTGAGACACAAAAATTCAAGAGCCTGCCGCCCCAGTCAATAACAAGGGAAACGCCAAATCGGGAGGATCAATGGAAGATGGTGTCTCCTCTCTCCTGATCCAGTTAACGTCCAGTGTGGATGAAGTGTCACCATCACTCTTGGCAGCGTATCTGCCAGTACCTGGAGGGCTGTGTTGACTTCATTCTACCTTCCTTGCAAGGAGCTTGGCTTCCTGCTGCTGGGTGTTGCAGACCTACAGGAGAGGAGGCTTTGAGAGGACGACACAGACACAGTGATGAGGGCGATCTCGGGAACAACACCGCCAAATCACGTGCGGGAAGATGGATGGAGCATCTGCAGTGAAGAGACTGGAAACGGAAAAGAGTGCAGCAGAGAAACACAAGGACAGAGGACAAATGATAGAATTAACTGCTGATTCACGTTTGGGAAATTCATAAGCACATCAGGGCTGTTACTGTCTTACGTGCCTTCATACACCTCCCTGCAAACAGCCTTATCTTTCCCCCGTGAATGACAAGGGTCTCAGCACTGCGGTGTTCTTGATGATGGTGCAGGGTCAGGGGACAACAATGTCTGATTTCATATTTGTTTCTAAAGACTGCATTTCCACCTCTGTATTTATATTCTGCAGGTTCTGGTCTTCCCAACAAAAAACAGGAAAAAGGTTAGAAGAAATACAATTAACCCAAGCTCCTACTCCAGATGGAAAGACAAAATAGGAGTTAAAAAAAAAGGAGAGGCACAAACAAACAGATGAAGCCCCAAAGAATACCCTAGGTGAGATTATCTCCTGCTGCTGCTGCTGTGAGGATTTGCATTTGCCCTGATGCCTCCTGGACAAAGATGCGGCATGAGATTCCAGCTGAGGGCAAATGATGGCTGCAGTACACTCACAGAATGTCAGTGTTTGCAAACTGTGCTCCAGGGATCATTGGGTGGGGTGAGCGTGTGTGCAAGGAGGGTGGGGAACTGGAATCCTGCCCCTGTCTGTGCCGCAAACTCAACTGCTGTTTTACACTTTGGGCATCTTGAAGAAAAAAGTGCTCAAAAACACTGAATCTAATCCAACCGTCTCATTTCCCCAGTAAACATGGAGAACTGAAGACAGGGTAGCAGTCAGCCCCAGACAGTCGGGTTTATGTCTGATGACCCACTGTCATTTTGGATGGCACCTCCAGAAAGTGACAGCGAATTATACAGTCACTCAAGCCCAGAGAAGTTACAGATCTTCCCAAGGTCCCACAGTCCTATGTGGTTCAGCCGGTACCAGATCACATCTCGTAGCATTATTCTTACTACTCAGCACTGTCCTCTTATCAGGAAGAACACTTTTATTTATTTGCTTTTTGTTTGTGTTTCACTGAGAGGGGAAAAGAATCTCATTATAATCTAATAACATGTGTGGAAAAAATTTCAATAGTCACTGGATATTTTTCCTTACTTTGTTCCACACACTCTGTCTTGGATATTAACTGAACACAACAGAACCTTTTTGTATGATCCTTTTGAAAAGTTATGTTAGACTGCTGGATTTTTTTTCAGTAGTTCTGACCTAAATTGAGGTGGAAAATGGTCTGGAAATGACCCAGAGACGTGTACCAGAGGATACAAGAATTCCCAATATCAACAAGGCCCTTACTTCTAGATTTTCTCATTTTACTTCTTTTTAAGTCATGTAAGTAACACAAAGATTATGAAGTTGAATGCAAAATGTGCATTCATTTTTATAAGAACTGTGAGGTTTCAGAACAATTTTCTACTTTTTTCAATAAGCCAGCCCCATGAACCTCAGGGCGTGGATTCACCATCCTCTCCCATCTGAGAGTTGATAAACATTACTGCAGGTGCTCCATGACACCCCTTTAGAGCCGACACCCCTGACTCCCACGACAGCCACTGTCATTGCTTTTCAGAACGTGACCTGTTAATAGTCTTATTTTTGTGCCTCCCTGAAAAAGGTGTTGCCTTTTTCCCAGTCCTGAGGACCCAGTCCCAATTGGACCCTTAACCTCCAACCAGGACTTTTCGCCAGCTAGGGCAAAGAGAGACTTCTGAAACTCACTCAAGACGAGATTCTGCATTGCCCTACAAATGCTGACCCAGCCACGTCACCTCAGCAGACCCATGCTGCCTCCACATCCAAAGATCTGCCTAGAAAATGCCAATTCGGGGAGAAAAAATACCAAAGACTATGACAAGCCCCTTATCAGTACACATGCTACCAATATTGTATGTTCCCAGGTTCCAAGCGTTATGCTAAGCTGTTTACAGGAGAAAAACCTTGTCAACCTCTACTCTTTTAACTAAGGCTCACAGAAAACCTTACTGGTGACAGAAGAAAAACTAAACACTAGAAGTAGGCAGCAAGCACTAGAGCAGCAAGGAGGAGAGCTACCACATAGCTCACAATAGTCCCAGGATCGGAACAATCTTATCCTCTCAATTCGTGCAGCCTTCAGAAATATTTATTGCATGTGCTCGGTGTACCAGGTACCTAACTGAGATATGCCTTCTCACTGTAACCGAGGCTGCACTAAGTAGGAAGATGAATAGATGATTTCACCTTGGCAACTGCATTACTTTTGAATGTCCTAGTTTAAATGCAAAGATCTGGAAGGAAACAGACCTGCACTCCTGTCCCCACTGCAACACTCACCTGCTTGTGCAAATCTCTAGCCTCACTGGGCCTCCATGAAGTGAATTTGCAGAATTGTGTAAGTTGAGGGCTTTCAGAAATATCTAGACGGATACAAGTCTACACATCCAAGCATAAGACTTTAAAGGACCGTAGGAAGGCGGCACACTCTTTTCTACAGACAAGGAAATTGTTCCGATGACAAACTGCGGTGTCACCAAAAAAGGCAGGTTGTAGTCTTGGCCTTCCGAGCCTCAGGCCACCTACTAGACTGGGAAAGAAAAAAAAAATTAATGCAGAAAGGGCAACACAGAGATTAAGGAATTCAATGGCAGGGATGGAGGGGGAAGGAAATGCCAAATGAATTTTCTTTCCTAAACACAATCAAATGGCCCCAGATTCCTCCTAAAGTAATGAGCAACCATTTTAAAATCTGAGGCCTACACAACTTTAACCTTGTCAACAGGGTTTCCTCAAAGGACTATTTTGTTGGGCAGGGAAAAATAAAAAAACCATTCAGGGCTGTACACTTACAGAATCATTCCTCCCCAGTCATTTGTTTGGCAGGGAAACCTGATCTGCTTTATGTAATTACCTGATTAAAAGTGGTGTTTGATTGAACCCTGGCTATACAAAGTGATCTTGAGCTGATTGAAGGACACATTCAAACTCTTCGATTGACAATTTGTATTGGGGATAATATATCTTCACTCAAGGAGGGGATAAACATTCCTATTTAAACAATTTCAACACCTATAGTAATGCATTTAACTCACTCCAGAGGCAGGTTTTATTAGTCCCTTTCTAGCATGAAAAAGCATGATGATAATTTAAATGGGACACTCCTGAGAAAAATGCGCAAATTATCCACAACGATCATTTACAGTGAGAGTGGAAACAAAAATTATCGTACTCGATCCATTTATGATGTACAGAAGGAGGGGACTGCATTGTGTAACTGTAATTCACCATCATTACTGACTTTGCAGAAGCCTGCGTCGGAGGTGAGACATACTGACCCCCAACACAAGCAGAGAAGTGCTTTGTAGAAGAATTTGCTAGTTCCTTCTGTTCATGCCTCCCTAATAAACAGGCAGATCGTGTTTTTCCCCCTCCAACTGTCATTATTGATTTTAAAAAGTGGACGGCTTCCCTCAATGTTACAGAGGTATAATTAAAGTCCTATCATGGCTGAGACTGCCCGGTAAGTAATCACTAATAGAATCCCTGTCCCACTGCCTTCGCAACCACATGCCTTTCTGAATCATAGATGTCAAACCAAAAGTCTAGACATTAGTGAAAACTGGGCTGTAATTCCACTCCACCCCTAATCATTGTCTTGAATTCAAAAAAGCTGCTTTACTCCAAGCCTCAGTTTAGTTACCTGTAAACTGGGGCAAATACATGTGCCTTCTCAACTTGAAACCATCATATGCTATTTCAAAAAAAAAAAGGAACTATGTAAATGAAACTGTAACAAACACCAAATAGGTATTTCCTATTAGCCTTAGATTGCCAGAGGAACAGTAAAAATGTGTCTATAGTCTTCCTAGAGATGCTCTATAAACCTATTTGTAGAAAGAATATTGACTGATCATAGCTCATGTACTTTAAATGCCACCGTTTTTAAACTTGTTTTTAACTAGAGGAGGAAATAGAATTTGAGCACTTTTTGTCCCAAGGCCTGAGGGACTGTTCTATTACCTCTCAGAGATGGTCAGACCGTGGGGCCAGGGGCTATTTTAATCTACCCCCGCATTGTCATGGCTAGCTATCATAGAAACTCAGCCCTTGGTCAAATCAATCAGGCCCTCATGCAGAACAAAACCACATTGAATAGCTAGCAAATGAATTTGGTTTAAAAGTCAAATAAATTTAACTCCTCCCCCCCCCCAAAAAAAGGCAGTTGGCTGGAATAGCACAGAACTGCACCTCCTTATACATAAAGCCAACCAATTAGCAGTAAACTGTTAGAACTTTCCCATTTGGTTTCATCATTTTGCAGCTTCCAAAGCCTCCCCCTCAAGCATACAGCTGTAAACTGTGTTTCCACTAGGAACAGACCCTAGCAATTCAGTTCTTTCATCCCCCTCTATTTTATCCTCTCTCAGCCCTGCAAACCTTTAATACCTGTGTAAAAGCAGACTCCTCACTACTTGGCTACACACCCGAGAAATAAAAACCCGTCAAACTAGGATCCTCACCATAAAACCATTCGGCCACACGGTACGCCCATCCTGCCCAAAGACATAAGCGTGTTTGGAGGCTGAAATGTAAACAGGATTATTTATTTGCTGAGCACGACAGGAGAAAAATAAAATGCAGAGCTATGAGCCTCGTAATCAGAACTCAGTCAATTTATCGTCTACTGCCTGGTTGCTGAATTTCAATCTATTCTTTCAATGTAACACACACACACACACACACGAGGCTGAACACGAAGTACACGGCACAAATTCTCTTACACTGAAAGCAGGGAAGACATACAATGAAATCTTTTTTCTGTCTAGAAGGTCGTCCTTCTGATTCATGGAATTCATTGAATCCTGAGGTCCAATTCAGTGTGTCCTCCTCTACAAATAAATCCATACAAGCTCCTAACAGCCCTAATAGGGGATTCAGAATGCAAATGAGGAAAAATCACCACAACATAGCCGCTGGTAAATTGCTTTCGGGGGGTAAGCACCACAAAAGAAGCATGTGGCTATTTTAACTGTCTTTTCAAGGGCAATAAATGGTTTCATCCAAAAAATTAAACTCTAAGCAAAAAAATGAAACAAGTAGCATGTGCTAGAGGTTAATTTTCAAGGGCTTGGATCTATAATTTACCACCCACTTCTTTTTCATTAATGGCACCAACTCATCATTAAAAACTTCCCCAGACTGCCTTCCTTCAGGACTCATGATTCACATGACGGGGAAAGTAACAATTATTCAGCATTCAGTCTTCAATAACTGCTCAGCAAAAAAGGACCAAGGTCTGACTTCATCTTTGTATTACATTTGACAGATTTTATGAGAAGCTACAAACATTTAAAAGTCCTGATGTTTAGATTAATCTGATGAACTGAATGTCTCAATAATCATTGAAAAGTCAATGAAATAAAAAACACTCCTCCATCAAAAAATTATCATAGTTATTACCTTAAAATGTTGCTACAGTAGTCGGGAGATAATTCAAAACACTCCTCAAAATAGCAAAGAAAAGATAATTATCAATTAATAAAACTGTAGATATGCTATGGCGTGTCAGTCTATCTTTCCATCTTATAAAAATGTTATTTGATTTTTTTACTAAAAGAAAGACCAATGATAAATGTAGTGTCTTTGTACACAAAAGTCCTCATGTTGTTAAAATGCTTTTGTTTGTGAAATGCTCTGTACTCCCCTCACCAATACTGCATACATATTTACCAGTTGAAGCATTTATCCGTGTCTCATTTCTTTCTGAGAAAGATTTTATTACATTTAAGCAGTTACTGTCAGCTGAACAGTAATATCTAAGTGTGGTTTGTGAGGGATTTTCAAGTAAATATTTAAACACACGTTTTTGTGGTCATCCACATTTCACTGATAATTAGTTGGCCTTAAAAGGCCAGGAAAAGCCATGCCAAACCCTTACACCATTCTGGTACCCCAGCCTTCAGCAACACTGCTCTGGACCAACTGAGTCATAAAAGCTCCTTCAGTCTCACACCTCCCATTTTCTGTGATTGCTTCAAGTGATGACTCTACCTTTGCTGATAAAAGGACACAATCATGCTGATTGTGGCAAGGGACTTCAATAACCTCGGCCAGATGTGTACCCATCCCCATCAAAGCCCCATATACTGTTTGGCACACTACGATTCATTTTTTGTTTTCTACCACATCTCCTTTTCTAAGGATCCTTTCTCGGGCAGGTAAACCAAATAATCTCAGATTTCAAGACATATTTAAACTTCAGCATAGGCTTCTGGCCTTTATGATGAACTTATTAATACACATTGCAATTCACTGTTAAGGACCCTTGCAGTTGCCATGCTGCCAAGCTCTTGCTGGACGCCTCATCGCTGCTCTTTGTAAAAATCAAAATGCACAGCAAATATACACTTATTGTATGCTTGCTATAATGGTTCGGTTCTTTAGCAACAACAGCCCACCTAATTCTCACATCAGTTCTGCAACAGTTGCTATCATGATTCCCACTTTGTAGATGAAGAAACTGAGACGTGGAGGAGTCCCACCATGTGTCCCCTTTCACACAGGCTAGAAGGGTCAGCGTGTGGCGGAGACTCAGCTCTTAGCTGACACGTGGCACTGCTTCTGCATTGAACAATTTTACACGGAGATGTTATAATCCTGCTATCTGCTTTCAAAGGGAATTATACATACGGCTTCCCTGCGTAACGTTCCTCGGTGATCACTGATACTTGCAGACGTATCAGCACTAACTCCTTGATCTAGAATTTACACGCTCCCAGGGCCACCTACTCCTCCAGCTTCATCACGAGGTGCCTGTCCCTTACACACAGTTTTACTCATGGGGACAGATCGTTCCCTAACTCTTCAAGTTCCCTGATGTCTTTGTATACTTGCAGAGTCACATCCTGGAACGTCCTCCTCAGTGTGTCCATCTGGCGGGTTCCCACTCATCTTTCGTGACTCACTTCCAGCCTCTCCTCTCTGGGCATTCTTCCCCGGGGCCCAGCCAGCAGGCAGAACGGTCACTCCCACTTCTGCTTTTCCCACGGCCCCCTCTTCATCCATCAAGGTCAGCTATGAAAGTGCCACGTTGACACTGCTTGTCAGTCTCTCACCAGCAGTGAGCTCCTTAAGGGCAACTCTTTTCCCTGTCATCCTTGTCCCTTCAGTACTACACATGCTTCAAAAATAAGCCAAGGAATGAATGTCTAAGTGGCATTACTGGAGCTGAACAACAAACATCCCCTACATCCAAGTTCTGGAATTCTAGGACTCTGTGGCTGGCAAGACCGAACACCTATGAAGACACAATTTTCAGAGAGTAATTTCTGTATCTTAAGAGGGGTTTAAAAAAAAATGTTCAGCATGGAAATCTCACTGTACATAAACTATCTGTTAGCATCAGTCAAAAGTGGAAGGAGCATGACACCTGTAGGACCCGGACCTACAAAGAGCTCAACATGGCTGGAATGTTAGGTAATGATGGCCAATTGCCAGAGGAGGCAGGGCCAAATCCTACAGGCCCATGTGCCATGGAGAAGATCGAATTTTGCTTGAATAGTCTACCACCCTTCATGGTTCAAACGCCACTTCCTACTCCAAGCACTCTGTCTTTTCTCCACTCAGATGAAGTGCTGCTCCTTCATCTGCTCCTCTCCATGGATACTCGTCCTTGTCTACAGCACTTGCCATCTTCCCTTTGCACAGGTCTTCCGCTACCTGCTGGACATCAGCTCATTAAAGCCCGGTCTATATCCTCCCCACCCACCTACCCCAGAACATAGCCCAGAGCCCAGCACACTGTGGTGTGAGGAGTAAGGCACCTCGCAGGTTGTGAAATGATTCTGAACATCTATTTCAACTAAAATTCAGTAGAGTCTGTGAGGATTAAAACCAATTCATGATTATGTATCATAGCAATTAAATGGGATCGCTTTCAACTGAGAAAATTGCTCTCCAGAATTCCCAAAATGCTAGATTTTCACTTGGCCACAAAACACTGCATAAATAGCCATCTCATTACTGATTACACAGACATGAGGTCTCAAAACGGTCTCTCGTCCAGAGTAAGTTGTGGAGTTGGATTTGAATCACAAACACTTTTGTCAAAAGCTAAGAAAAGATTTCCGATGTATGACACTGGAAACGTTGGTGAAGAGAAGTATTGTGTTAGGCGGAGGGGTGACGTGGTTGTAAGGGCCAAGAGGAGATACATGTCTCTAGCGAGAAAAAAAAAGTTCAGATTCACACATTCAGTCATAAACCACAGCTCAAAACCTACCAGTTTTCTGCAAAAAGAAGGCAAAACAATAATACAGCCCACACACACAGGTGCCAGGCAGAGTAAGACACGCTCTCCCAGCATGTGGGTATCAAAAGAATCAATAGGCAAACTGACGTTCCTGGAGATTCAGCTACAGATCAAGGACGGAGTAAAGTGCACGCTCATAGTTAGCATTTTAATTTGAATCAGAGTTAGTATCATCATTCTGAAACATTTTCACTGAAAGCATGACCCTCAAACCTGCATCGGACAACTACAACCATTTCATAATAATGGAATCCACCGCCACGACACAGCATCACCACGAAAACAAAAATGGCCTTTTCTGTGTAAACTGCTGCCCCATATTCTAAAAGACACATTATACTTTGTGGGAACTTTCTGGGAAAACTTCCATACGTAGACTTTGTCTTGGACTCTGTCACAAGGAGGAGTAGAACGTGGATATTTCTTCCGCACTTAAAATTTTAACTTAATTAAATGGTTGGCAGTGAAGTACATGGATACGCGCGATGGCATCCAGCCTTCCTGTGGTGAGACATTCATTCCAGATGCCACCTCCCTTGGAGACACACACACTATAGAGACTTGGGACACAGGGGACGGGCTTCTGGCCATGAGAAGGAAGAGGCAGTCCCACTGCCATATTCACAAAATCCTCCTGTGGTACCTCCTTCCCCCAACCCTGCTAGAAGGAAGGAGGGGCAGGAGGCAGCTGCTCGACAATGAAGATAATCAAGAAGGACTTAAGTCAGACAGAGACAAACATCACAGGGTATCACTTACAGGAGGAATCTTAAAAAATGATGCAAATGAACTTATTTAGAAAAACAGACTCACAGACATAGAAAACAAATTTATGGTTACCAAAGGGGAAAGGTGGGAGGGATAAATTAGTTTGAGATTAGCAGATACACACTACTATATATAAGATAGATAAACCACAAAGACCTACTGTACAACACAGGGAACAATATGATAATATCTTGTAAGTATCCATAATGAAAAAGAATATATACATATGTATAACTGAATCATTATGCTGTACACCGAAACTAAGCCAACATTGTAAATCAAATAAACTTCAGTTAAAAAGAAAAAGAACCAATGAACGTCTGCACAGTAGAATTTGAGTCATTCCTTAATCTGACTCATCGTGAACCAAGGTCCATGGTCAGCCAAGTTGGCCAGAGCCATCAACAACCAGTCTAAGATCCATAAAGTCAACAGACATGAACACAAAGAAATCAGCAAAGTTGCAAGTATTGGGATGGTAACAATGAAAAGGCTTTCTTCTAAAGAACTCATCCTCCCATGATTGATTCAAACACCATGAGGTCATCCAGTTAAGGGATTCCCAATTCCTTGCACAGGTCCACCACGATCCCCAAGTACAATCTGTAATCCAAAAAGCTCTGAAAATCCAAACACTTCTCACTCCTGGACCTGAAGTCAAATAAGGTTACAGTCTTCACCCCACTGCATTAGTTTTCTATCACTGCCATAGTTAATTACCACAAATGTTGTGGCTTAAGACACAAACTGATTGGGAGTTCAGAAGTCTGACAGGGGTCTCATGGAGCTAAAATCACGGAGTCGGCAGGGTGGCGTTCCTTTCTGGAGTCAGGCTCTAGGTGACTGTTTCCTGGCCTTTTCCAGCTCCTGAAGGCCACCTGCATTTCTCCAACCCTGGGCGTCTCTTCCTCCATTGACAAAGGCAGCCAGAAAGCACCTCTCTGACCCTGCTTCCATCACCACAGCTCCTCCTCCTCCCACAGCTGGGGAAGGTTCTCTAATTTCAAGGACCCTTGTGATTACATTGGACCCAGCCAGACACTCCAGGATCAGATCCTCATCTCAAAGTCCTTAAAGTTTAGTCACAAAGGCAAAGCCCCTTTTTGCCATAAAAGGTGACATATTCACAGGGTCTAGGGATTAGAACATGGACCTTTTAGGAAGGGGGCATTATTCTGTTCACTACTCCCACTAATTCCAAATATTCATGGATTTTCTTATAGAAATAGTCATATGTTTGACCAAGAGAAGCTGCCCCAGGCCACAGTGGAATTGTTACATGACACCACACACACACACACACACACACACACACACACATATAGATACACTCTGTTGTCTTCCCAAACTATGAAAATGTCCAAATGCTGAAATATATCTTATCCCAAGGGCTTCAGATAAGCGATCATGACCTGTACCATGATTTATCTGTACTGTTGGCTCTCTTCCTCCTCACCAGGGGCACCTCTGTCCACCCTGTCAAAGAAGCAACTGCTCTTCTAATAGGTCAGATCCAAAAACAGTGACTGGACTTGAATTATTAGTGAGCAGGGTCATTATGCTTTAAAGATCACAAAGCCAATGTTTCTTTCCTCTCTCTACTTTCCGGCTATATATGGCTGTTGAGTTGAAATTAGGACCCCTCTTGGGACATGACCATTTCTTTCTCTTTTTGACTTCCTTCCTAAACTATGGCTACACCAGAGCATATCAAGACTAAATATATATATATTTGGACTCAAGCCTAGAGTATGTGCTGCAAACCACCTTTTTCCAAAGAGCCCTGCGTCAAGGGTAACTGGCACGATCTCAAGCTATTAATAAAGTGGTATCCTGATTACCATTTGGCTGCTGTTGGTGCATTTATCTTCCCTGGGGCCCCTGCACAGGCACAAAGGTAATTGGCAAAACAGATTCAGGTATTTCTGGGATTCTGACATACTATCTAAACCCCGATTATTAAAACAAACAGTTCTTAAAATATACAATTAGCAAGCACAAATATCAGGAAGTTTACTTCAAAGTTCGTAAGATGCACATCCATTCTGGCAGGGAAAAATATATATCTACTTCTGAAGTATGATACAGACATTTGCCCTGTAGGGAATAGGCTGAACCGACATTATTAGTTAGTTAGCTGAAAAGGAAAAAGCTATAGGTAATGGCATCATTCCTAATGCAACTTCCTGTGACATTATTGAGAGTTTATCCGCTGTCGGCAGAAAAGCCTTTGTGGTTACTGAGGCCATATATAGGAGACCTTCAAAAGAGCATTAGCATTCATTAACAGTGTAGAACTCAGGGTAAGTCTCAATTATGGTAACATAATTCAACTGGATCTCATGTTGAGTGCAGCCTAACCATAATAAATTGTAAAGTCTAGCTATAAATAAGCAGCTAAACATTCAGAAATTTTTTTTTAAAAAAGACAGTCTTTAAAGTTAAGCACATTCTAACTTCCTCTAGGGCAAGGACCTTGTCTTATTTATTTCTGTCCTGTTACCCTCATCACAGTATAGAAGGCAATTAATACACATCTATAAGCTTTTTGTAAAAATTCATGTTTATTTCGTGGAGCAAATTAAAACAAGGCCAAATGTGCAAAGCACATAAAACAAGCACATGAGATGACACAGATTATCCACCAAAACCAAGAGCCTGCTTAGCAAGACATCTACAAAAACACTCCCAGACTCGACACATATCTGCCTGGTATCCTTTCTGCCAGCAACTAGGATAGCTTAATTTCCACATATTTCACGAAGAACAGAAAAATCAGATGTGTTGTTTCTCTCCTCAATTCTAAAGGTAGTTCCTATTGCACAGTGTGCTCAAACATAAAAATATCAAGAAGAACTAGTGACTTCATTAACTTTCTCCTGAGGCTTGTGATGCAACTCATTTGTGATGTTCCCAAAACTAATTTCTGAGTGTCTGCTTATCGGTTTTCCTATATCCTCCCAGGTGGTGCTTGTTCAAATAGCAAATGTACATGGCCAAGGATCAAAAAAAAAATCAATTTCAATTCCCAGAGAGCATAATCCTGGTACAGGTCAGTGAACACCTTCACTGTTTTATATCACGATAACCTTGGACCTGAAAAAATTCTCAGGGGCAAGTATCCTGCTGGTAACCCCACCTAACAAATATAATAGCTAAAGTACTAAAACCTTTTGCTCCAAACTATATGACTGATGGCCCATTCATGAAAATAATATAATATTCACACCATTCTAAAGGCTCAAAAACCTTACATCTTAATATTCTCCAAGGTTCCTAGTAACTACTTAATGTGTCTTAAGGATTTGTGACCTTTCAAATTTTTATGGGGTGGTCATTTATGTCAATAAAATTAAATAGATTTCTATTCTATCTACAATATTCAATTTTTTGATTCCCTTAAACTTGTCCTACAGCAACGAAAAAAAAAAGATTGATACATACAATCCAGAACCACACTTAAGAAGGGAAGCCTAGCAATATACACAGAGGATGGAAGTGCAAACACACGAAGAACGGACACAACAGGCAACATTACCAGGACCTCATTTGGAGCTTATTTTATTTGGGGCACTTCCATCTCACCTAATTCAGAGGTAACAGAAGAACAGCTTCTATGGCCACGAAAGCCAAAGTCATAAAAGCCTTTCTGTGTCTTTGGGAGCGGGGGAGCTCTTTCAGGGATAACTTGAAAGTAAACTATGGTACTACCTCAAAGCTTGCCCAAGTATCAGCTGAAGCACGCCCCAGTCCTCCACCTTCAACCCCTGCTTTCTTCCAAAATTCCAAAACAGTTGAATTTTTAAACAAGTACGTTGCCAAACAAAAGTGCTGGGATGAAGTTCCAGGTTAGCAACCAATGAAAGAAGAGCCATCTTGCCTTCTGCCCTCACTGAATGATGGATAGTGTCCAAAAATATTCATTCTGAGGAGTTCAAAGTTTAAGAGAAGGCTAGGATGCTAGTAATTCATGGTGGTAAATGCAGATTTAAATAGCATTCTGTCCACCAGAACTCTGTTAACTGGCGCTTCTACCCATCTCAAAAACAATGACAACTAGTTATTTATAATAACAACCCTGAAGCAGTTTAAGGTTTTTGGAGCACTGCAGCATAACAAATTACTCCAAAATTGAGCCATTTCAAACATCTCATAACTCATGTAATTCCTGTGGGTTATGAATTCAGAAGCAGCTTAGCTAGATGGTTCTGGCTTGTGGTCTCTCAAAAGGATACTGTCAGTGTTTTACCAAAGACTGCAGTCATTTGAAGACTTTACCAGGGCTAAAGGACCTCTTCCAAGGTAGCTCCTTCATGTGACTGGTCAGCTGGTGCTGGCTGTCAGCAGAAGGCCCCCCTTCCTCGCCACGTGAATCTCTATGGACTGTGTGTCCTCACAACATGGCGGCTGGCTTCTCCCAGAGTTGAGTCATCCAAAAGAGCAAGGCAAAAGTGGCAGCGTCTTTTATGACATAGCCTCACAAGTCATCCACCATCCCATCCGCCATATTCCATTCATCACACAGAACCACTCTTTTAAAATGTGAGAGGGGAATTCACAAGGGAATAAACAGCAAAAGGCAAGGATCACTGGGGACCATCTTGGAGACTGGCTTGTATGATCGTGAAATAGGCTTCCAAATGAAGAGAAAGATAATGCTCAATATGTTTTAGAACTGTTTATGATCATCCAGTTTCATAAAAATTACTCTTAAATAGGATACTATGTATCATTCAGGCTACTGGATGACATCTTCGAGAGAGACATTTAATAAATGTCTGTTGAACCAAACTAATCCCAGAGTTTTTAACCCTGACATTGCATTTGCTCAGTTCCAACACATTTCTCATGTATCATCTTGTATATTATTTTATTGACTTGCCATTAAATGCTCACTCTTATAACTTAATAACTATAATTTAAGTACCAATTTCATTAAAGGTAGTATCAATATTATTTAAAAAGCAGATATTCTAGATCCTCAAAACCAGAGTGAATCAGAATTTCCATGGTCGAAGAACCACAGAATCAGGAAGGATCTTAAAGAAGTTACTTAATTTGTTGCAGTTGAATGATGGGTCCTCGGGAATCCATAATACCTCCTTTTCCCCTTTTGCTTTTAAAATTTTTCATTATGAAAAGTTTTCAGTAAAGAGGTATACTAATCCAGTACATTCATTTTGCAGATGAGAACATCCCCTCAATATGTAAAAAAATTTACCTATTCAATGCAGCTCTTAATATTGGAACACACACACACACACACAAAACCAAGAATGAAGCATCACCTCTTTAAACAAATGACATTTTCTCATCAATGAGACTTCAAGTGATGTCATACAAAAACATTATTCAGCAACCTTCTTAAGCAAAAGCTTGCAGCTTTAGGATTACATTAGGGTAACAATAGGCAGTTGTAGCTTGTGAGTAAGCAGCACTATAATACTAAAGCTAGAAGTCTTATGTTTACCAGTTTTTTAAGCTGATGCATTCTATTACTACTGTAGCTAATCCGGATTTCGAGTTTCAATTCTTGAGTTAAAAGAAATCCATGGACCATTTTGATAGTGTATATAAAAAGGTTAAAATAAGCTTTTCTGGAAACTGGAAGAATGGACTCTCTCCAAATAAATGTATTCTTCTCATCCAAGCTCCTGGTCACCATTTGCAGCTGGGCCTGTAGGGAAAAGCTAAGGTGAGGACTCTGGAGGCGGAGGAGGAGGGGATGGCCCAAGTCCCACGTGAGCTAGTATTAGGATTCCCAGTCAGACTTGGGAGCAAAAATCTAAACAGAAAAATAACGGTGGCCTCCTGATAGCTCGGCTGTTGTTGAAATGTAACAACAATAATAATAGTAGTGAATATGTAATGAATATTTGCTACATGTCAGGAGCACTCCGAAGTATTATATTAATATACTCTTTCACTCAACCTTCACAAAAATCCTTCTCAACAACTGATTTACAGATGAGGAAGCTAAGACTCAGATAAAGAAAATCACCAAAGATCACCTATACAGTTAAGTACCAGGGTTGGGATTCAAACTCAAGCAGTCTGCTCCAGAAGCTGCATCTTTTAAGTGTTGTCTAACTGCCTTAAAGTGGACCAATCACACAGCCTTGTGTTTGATCTCACCTCGATGTGGCAGCATAAGATGATGCTCCATCTGCTATGCCTACAAACCTACCAAATGCCACCAAGTAAGGCGGGGGACTTAGATGATATTTCCCAGCAGAGAAAACAAAGCTGGATGTGAAACCCACAGTTCTCCATGTAAGTGGACAGTATATAAATACACACAAAGCAAGATGAAAGAAATAAAAACGCTTTTTTCAGATCTTCTTGACTATACCTGAACTGTTACAAATCACTTCTTGTCAAAAATGCTGACTTTCCAGTCTGTTCCCTGGAAAACTTTAGCCCTGTGTCACCAGTAATGTTTCCAGACCTTGAAATCTCTAGGTCCCCATTATCTCAAGTATTTACCCAAACAAGCACAACCAGCAACTGTCCCAGCTGCTACGGCTCTCAGGAAAATGTTGCAGATTAACAAAAAGTATGATTGTACAAACACTGTATAAACTAATGGCATGAACAAGCAGCTTTTAAATCCTTACAGGGATCAGGCTTATTTTAAAACAACTTTATAATGTTTAGAGAAAATAAGAGGATGGTAAACCGATATAATTCAAGACCTGGAGCTTAAAAAAAAAAAAAGCTACATAACCAACTTGAATGATGCACTGAATTCAGAATCTACGCTACTACAGTGCTTGTCCTGAGACTTCATCCGGGGCAGAGAAGGAGGATGACCTATGAAAACATCAGCACCAGAGGCTCATCTCAGATATTACTGTTAACAGTCAGACTTGGGAGGAAAAATGAAGTCTGAGCAGAAAGATAACTCAGGATTTTTCCTACCCCGAGGTCCACTTAACTTTATAGAGAATTATTTTTCCTTACAAAATAGGGGAGGGGTGGGGGAGATCTTGAATGGTTAAGGAAAAAAAGGAAATTTATTCCTCACTTGCATTTGTGCAAGTAAAAGGGTGATACCTGCTGAGATTATTCGACTCTGCATATGTGATGTGATTAGTCACTGAGCACCCATATCCACAGAATAGAGAGTAATATATTTGCCTTTTCCTGAATGGAAGGAAATATTCAGCATCACTACCCATGTGTCAGTGGTACAAGGAAAGACTTCCTTCCTCTATTCGGAAGTCTTGTCTGTTACGTCTGAATGTGTGTATGTCTTTTAGCATCCACCACTGCTACGTACGTACCTGTGTGTGTGGCTGTGATTAGGTCAAATTCACCACATTTGAAAACGAAGAAACTGGAAAAAGATTACTATGCCCATTTTCCTTCTAGAGAAAACAAAGCTAAGTGACATCTGTGAGCAAGGAGGCCACCACCAGAATAACTCTGTGACAGTGAGAAGATTACAACCTTGGCCCCTGGCTCCTACTTCCCTCCACACTTCCCTGACTCCCAACATTTCTGAAGTTGACACAGCCTCTCAGGTTTGATTTGCTGTAGCTGGGATAATTAGGGTGAAAATATCACAGAAAGTCACATGCACATACACACTTCTTTATACATTTTCCCAATAAAAAAAAGTAACACGTGTCTTCTGAGAATTTTATCTTTAGCTAAATGAAGAGCTAAGGGGAATTGCAAAGCTAGGTCTGGGAATCATTCCTCTGACTAAAGTCAAAAATTTAACCCCAAGTCCATACAAAGAAGGCAACACGCTTTTCCTATCATGCCCCTGAATGATCACCAAGTGTGGATATGTGTCCACACTTCCGCTTGCACCCAGGACAACTGCTTCCTGTTGCCATGGGTTACACAGATGAGTCACTTGGAGCCCTAGAGATAACTTGAGAGATGTCTTATAGCAATGTCAGAATTAACAAAATATATTCCTGGTAATTAGCAGTGCTCAAAAACAGTCTATTAAAACATCAGATCAAAAACAGCTGTTGATCCCTCGGCATGAAAATGGGGACTTGAGGTAAGTCAATGTGAGAGATTCTTGTTCCTACTATAAGACAGATAGCTCATCATTCCCAGCCTTTCATTAAATGATCCACATAGAGGTGCAATCACAAGGGGGAGAAAACAGTTTCAGGATCAATGCAGTATAAGTAAGAGTAATTTACGTCTTGTCATCCATAGAACTTTTGATCTCAAATCACTCAAGGCTCAATCGGAACAGGCTTTATGTTAAATCTTTCACATATACACACTCTAAGGAGCAGTCATGGCCAAGCATTAAACATCCAGGAGGACATGACATCTCTTAAACCAAGAGTAAAAAAAAAAAAAAAAATTTATTGCATCTACAATTACTTGTGAATTCAAGTTCCATGCAGCCTCCCAGGAGTATCTTGTTAATGTGCCAGGAGCAAGCCACCCAACCAGAGAACACCAAAAACTCAGAAGTCAGGTGCAAACAATAACGTAGGGCCATTTCTACTTAGTGCCGTTCACTAAGAGGGGGAAGAAAATGTTGGAGGAAAAGCATGCCTTTTGGATTTCACTGGCAAGGGAATTTTAAGTCTTTTGCAAATATTCATTTGAACTGGATAAACATGACCTCCGGTAAGAAAAGTATTAGATGTAGAATGAAAAAGAGAAAAATACATTTAAAATCTACAGCTTCTTAATTGGCTAAAAACAAAGACAACAGTGTGGAGTGGCAAGGCAGTGTTTATCATTTCTTGGTTTGGGTGTAGTTTCCGTGATTATCAGTAGTTTCTCTTCTTTCTGATCCATTCTCTGCTCCAGGATCCTTTACTCCCCAGTAATAGTTGAATTTAAAAACAAATGTGTAGACAAAGAAAAGGAGGCAAGGGGAACTCTCTAAAACCTTTTTCTATATAAACTATGTACACATCTGAAACAGCGTGGAGGAAAATCATAGATTAGTATTGTTTTCACCCATGAAATATTTTGACCTCAGGAAAACTTGAAAGCACAACAACGAGATCTTTTGAGAAACAAACAAAAATAATCCATATAAATCTTATTTCTGGTTAAACTGAAGTCATCCTCTTTCTTCCCTTTGTTTTCATATGATAGAGACATCTTATGTACATTCCAAAGAAAAATAAAACCAGAGTGAGAAGTAACCTCAATATAAACAAGGCTGAATAGGTTCTATACTATAGAGGCTCCGTTTTTAAGTAAGTTTTCACTTAAACCTACCTCATATGGTTATACACACACTAAGAACCAAAAGCACAAGTCTGGTTTTATTGTATTTTCGTGTCTTCAGTACTAAAGTCTGAATCTAGTTTTGGATTTTACAAGAGTTACTATGCCTTTTCTATTCTTCGACAGGTCTGAATGCCCTGCACCCCCCTCCCTTTGGTTCTCTTTGCCAGCCTGGACTTTGGGAAGCAAGTCTCTGAACCTTAATTATCATCTACTCATTCCAGTGACTAAGAAGTGCAAAACTGATTAAAGAGGAGATAATTAAGGTAATAGAAGTTGCATGTTCCTCATCAACTGGGAGAAACACACACACCTGTCTCCCAAGTCCCCTAAAATGAAATACCAAAGAGGGGAAAGGGAGTATCAATAATTTAAGAGGGAAGTTTCTCTAGAACAAGACCAGATTTTTTCTTTTAAGATAGATTTCTTTATACTCATGGCTTCTGTGGATTTAAAACATATGCAGCCCTTACAATACATGTCATGCTGGGAGCAGGAAGCAAGCTGCAGAACTCTGATTCTGACATACAGGCGCCCAGCTTAGAATGCATTTCTGCAGAATCAAGGGAGATCAATAGACTCAAGGAACAAATATGTTGATGGATGAGGGCGAGTCTGAAAACGACCAGGTTGAGGTGGCCACGCTGCAGGTTTCACTGCTCTTCCCATGTTGGCAGAACGAAAGGCGGGTTACAAACGATCCCCCCTTTATTTTAAGAGGGAAAGGGGAAAAAAGGAAACGAGGGGAGGAAAAAGAGGTAAGGGAGGGAAGAGAACGGAGCTAGTGATGAAGAAAGGAAGAAAGAAATGAGAAAAGGGAAAGAGAGAAACCCGGAGAGGGGCGGGGGAGTAGGAAGGAAAGCTATGATGTATGGACGCTCGCCAGCTACCCAGCCGAGCGCTCCATCACCCCAAGCCTGCGTCCCTCACTCGCTCGTCTGGAGACGTGGGGCTCCCGGGCTCCGCCGCCCTGGTCTGGCAGCCAGCCCTCCCCGCGACCCCAGGTTGGTGCACACCACGCCGAGATGCCCAAAGTAGCCCACGGTAGCCCAGCCACCCGAGCCCGCCACTCCCTGGACCGCGCTCGCCACCACCCCCGCCCCGACTTCGCCCCGCGCCCCCATCCCTAGTCTCAGGGAAAAAGCCAAGGAGAGCGCAGAAATGGGAAGTATCGGGGGGGGGGCACCAAATATAGATACTGGCTTTTTTTTTTTTCTTAATAATGTCCTGGGGGAGCAGCAGGGGAGGAGACCCGTGGCAGGGACCTGGGAAGGAACACGCTGTTGCAAATACCCGGGGCTGCGTGGGGCTGGGCGATTTTCCACAAAAGGAAGTTTGGAAGGAGCGCAGCGGTTTGCAATGGAAGAGAAGGAGATCCCAGCGTTACCTGACTGAGGTCAAGCCGGCGGGCCGAGGAAATCCTCAGGTTAGCGATACTGAGCCACTTGATCAGGTTACTATGGAAATCGCTTTGAGGAGGAGGAGGGTGGAAAAAAGCCACCAGCCAGGCACATCCTCGTCACCCCCTGAAGGAAACTGCCGGGGCCGCCGAGCGCGGGGCGCGGGACCGGGCGCGGCGCCTCTCTCGGCCCGGTTCGCTCTTTCTTCCCTCCTCGGCCGGGCCGCGCCTCCCCGCCCCGCGCCGCCGCCGCCGCCGCCGCCGCCGCCGCCGCCGAGCAGCCCGCGGGCCGAGCGAGCCCTCCGCGGCGCGCAGCCGGGAGCGAGAGCGCGAGCGAGCTCGCTCGCAGCCGCCTGCCGGCCTCGGCGGCGGGCGGCGCTGTTTCCCAGCCGCGCAGCTGGAATTTAAAGAGACAGGCGCGCCGCGAGGTCAGGGGTCCCGGCCCGCGAGGAGAGCACGCAGGACGCCCACCGTCTCCGCCCCAGCCGGCCTTGCGAAAAAAGTTTCCCACGGGGACCACACGAGAAGCTCCTGAAACCAGCCTCAGCCTCCTCTCCCGAATGCAGAACGCAGGCTGCAAGGAGACAGTAAGAGGGATCTTTTTCCCTCCCTTGGAGACTGGGGGGAGATGATTTGTATGCTCAACAAGTCCTGCACCTATTTTCAGCCGCGCTCGTTTCTGTCCGTTTGCACCGAATTTCTTCATTGACAGCCCAGAGACAAATGGGGGTGCACTCGTTTTATGTCAGACTTCAAGCAGAGACGCATGGGTTTGGAGGGAAGGTGATGGCGGGAAGATATTGCTGTCAAATACCTTGGAAATAAATGCTTTTCCCTCTTCCCTTCTCAGCCAACAAGCATCTCCTTTTCTCTTTTCTCCCAGCCCTGGAGAACAGGCTTGAAGGTATTTTCCAATCTCTAGTCCAGCCTCATCACCTTCCCGCTGACACCTTTTCTCTAGCGCTATGGATGCAAGCCTGCTTCCGTTGCTGAGAATAAGCAAGAATCTAGCAGAAAGAAGCATCTAGTCTGCTGGCCTTTTTCAATCCCTAACGGAAAACCAGTTTTCCGTGGGCAGTTCTCTCACTGCTGTTGCAAATAAGGCACAAAGATTTGTGCTGTTTCCAACATACAACCCAAACAGAATGTGTTGATAAATTCACATGGTTTAGTGGCAGCACGTATGTGCTTGGAGTACCAGAGAAATCATAACCCAATCTATTTATTTTGCTATTCTAACCATCACCTTTCACTGCTTTATATAGTAAAGAGCCTTTGTGGTACCAGTTCAGTCCAGATTTTCCCCAGTGGGGGAGGGAATAAAGGGACACCCCTTGTGATCTTAACTAGGTCAGACTGAGTCCACTGAGTCACTCTTGCAAAGAGCAGTAGACCTTCTGTAAATGGGGATGGCACTCTGTTGGGTTGGTAGAATGTATTCTCAGAAAGAATGAATCTACTACATCTAGATAATCCACACCTTGTGGGCAGGAGCCATGTATTTCTCCATCGTAGGCCTTATATGTTTTTATGAGCCCAGCACAAAGCAAGGATGCCACATTCTAACGCAAGTGTCTTAAATTTCTTCCCTATTTCTCCCCATGGACTCACCTCCAGTACTAGCACCAGCATCCGGCATCCCTCCTGCTCGTCTTTGATTGTGCTTCCAGAGTAAGCCTTCAAAAACTAACAGTCTGATCTAAAATCCTCCATAGTTCCCCATTACCTTAAGGAAAATAGCCAAATTCCTTATTGTGGTATAGAACAGGGTTTCTCAAATTTTATCAGAATCACCTGAAGGGCTTATTAAAACAAAGATTCCTAGGCCCCCTATCCTTCTCAACTTTTTCCCTAAAAATGGGTCTAGGGCGGGGCAGAAGAATTTGTAGTCCTAACAAGACCCCAGCTGATGCTGTCTGTCTGGGACCCACCCTTTGAGAACCACTGGTATAGATCTTTTATGATCTAGCCCCTACCCACACCTCCTGCTTCATCCCTCACGCCTGCTCCATGGCTGCCAACTGGGTAAAACTGACTAATTGATGACACAGCTGTCTTACTCAGCAACAACCACCCCCACCTGTGCATATGCTGTTCTCAGCCAGGAATTCCCTCCCCTCCACTCTTTCCCGTGCCCCCCTCATCATATCTGGTAACTCTTGTTCAACCCAAAAAAAACTTCTGGATGCCTCCCCACACACACTTCTGGGTCCCACATCTGGGTTTAGTGCCACTCCCGTGCTGCCTCTGTACCCACTTTTCATATCTGAGGTCTAATTACTGTGTGTTTATCTGCCTGCTCCCTCACCAGACTAGCTGTGCTAAGGGCAGAAACTGTAGCTTCCTTATCCTCATATTCCCAAGTGCCTAGCACATTGGCTGAGATGTTGGAGATCAATAAATGTGGAGGAGGGTGGAGAGAGAGAGGGAGAGGAGGAGGGACATTTTTGGTTGCTGATTGTGATAATGGTCAAAAACAAAGGAATGGCATAAAGGAAGTAGTAATAATATTAGAAAGGACAGAGGGCGAAAAAGGAATTAGTAGTTCCTAACATGAACTCCTAGCATGTATCAGATACTGGGTTACATGCAGTTAAATGCATACATTGAAACCCAATCCCCAGTGTGATGTGTTGGGAGGTGGGGTTTTGGGGAGGGGATTAGGTCCTGAAGGTAGCACCTTCATAAATGGGATCCATGCCCTTGTGAAAAAAAAGCCCAGAGAGTTCCCTTGCTCCTTCCTCCACGTGAAGACACACTGAGAAGACAGCCATCTAGGAGCCAGGAAGCAGGCTCTCATCAGACACCGAATCTGCTGGCTTTTTGATGTTGGACTTGCCAGCCTCCAGAACTGTGAGAAATAAATGTTTGCTGTTTGAGCCACCAGTCTCTGGTATTCCTGTTACAGCAGCCGGAAAGGTTTAAGACAATGTTACCTCATCTAGTCCTCAAAGTGAGATAAATACTACCTGACATATAAGAAATCTAGGGCATGGAAAAGTGAAGTGGCTTGTTCGGCATCCCACAGCTGTGGGGTGGTTGTGGGGCTACAGGGGGGTGACTGTAGTGTAGACTTTACTGTAAGTGCCATGAAGAGTTTTCCCCAGGGATAAATTTTTTAGTGTATATCTTGTTAATGTTCATGAGTTTTTGTTGCTCTGATAAATATCACTTGATCTTGCATCCCCCTTCCCTCCAGAGGGGGTTCTGCCTCACAGGGCAGGGGGACCCTAAGGCTTCATGGAGGCTTCCCAGACTCAACAGCCCACCCGTGTGAGGGGCTTCTGTGGCTGCTGGGTGTCGCTTCTGTGTGGTCTTGCTCTACCTCTGTATCGTATCCGTAACGTTATATAAATGTGGAACCAACCAACTAAACCAGACAGGTAAACATCTGTTAATACTTCTTCCTTGTCTATATTTCCACTACACTACATTTTACTATAATGGAGGTAAACATTCACTAGCAAGAAAAATCTGAATAAATTAAAAGTATAGTAGATAAGATTATTTTTCCTCCCTTTGGATATTCATCCAAATACACACACACACACACACACACACACACACACACACACACACCCCGAAATGAGTTTGTTTGAAAGTAGATTTTATGGACATTTGGGATAAGGCTTCAATGAAAAATTCAGCTAATTTGCTACAAATATACCAACTCTTACAGCTCATAAAATCAGTTCGGCATAAACTTGGGAACCATATAGTGACATGGAATAAACGAGTACTGCTCTATAGGAATGTTCAATTTCCTTGAATCCTGTGTCCTTTACACAGGATTATGCTAAAATCATGAAATGCTTACAGCTACAAGGTATCTTTAGGGCAGTGGTTCTTACCTCCGCTGCAGAGTAGAATCACTTGGGGAGCACTCAAATATCTCTATGCTCATGTTGTACCTCAAGGTAGTTGTACCAGAACCTCCAGGATTGGCACCTAGGCATCAGGGTTTTAAAAGCCTGCCAGGTGATTCTCATGGACAACCAGGATTAAGGGCCACTTCTTCCGAGATGGTCTGCAGTGGAATTCAAACCTGGCTCTTTTATAGAATTACCTGGGGAATTTTAAAGGCTACCACACCCACGCCCACCTAGAGAGATTTTGATTTGGTTTGGGTGGGGGAGCCCAGTCCTTTCTACACATAAAAGCAGCCCCAGGGGATTGATGCTAATGAGAGGCAGGTTTGAGAAGTATTGTCTTAAATCAATGGTCCTCAAAGCAGAGTCCCTGGGCATCAGCTGGGAACTTAGAAATGCAGACTTCAGTCCCAGCCTAGATCAGCTGAGTCAGAAACACTCGTGGTGGGGGTCCCGAATGCTGTGTTTCCACAAGTCTTCCTGATTATTCTGATGGGCACTGAAGTTTGGGAACCACTGCCTTACAACACGGTATTAATGGCACCCTTCTCCTTTAGAATTAAAAACTCAGCACTATCTTCAGCAAACACCTAATGAATCCCTACCTTGGTGGTTCTAACCAGTTTCCAGGTAACAGGGATGCAGCAGGATCATAGTTTGAGAACTTATTATGTGCCAGGTCCTGTAATTATTAGTAATCTTGAGATTTGTTTTATTTTTGTTTTCAGAAGGAACCCATCCCAAAATAAAACCAATATATTGTGGCTCCTTCAAGCTGCTGCTGCTTTTTTTTTTTTTGAGGTTCTTTTTTTAATTCAATATTTTTTTGGTGGGGGGGATTAGGTTTGTTTACTTATTTATTTATATTTTTTAAGAGAGGTACTGGGAATTGAACCCAGGACCTCCTGCATGCTAAGCACTTACTCTACCACTGAGCTATACCCTCCCCCTTCCATCAAGCTTCTTAAAAGAAAATTTCTTGTACCTGATTCCTTAAGTACAAAGTTATGGGAGGATTGTGTAATATATATATATATGTATATATATATATATATATTTTTTTTTTTTTTACTTACTCTGATTTACTGGTTCAGAAAAACCATCGGCATTCAGCACTAAAATCTATGGGCACCAGGGTTATGGATGTGATTGCAAAAAGTTCCTTTACTATACTAGATTGCAGGAAAAAAAAGAAAAGGAAGAAAAAAATAAAGGATAATCCTTCTCTCCTCAAAGCAAAGCACCAGATCCAGGGCATAAGAAAACTGCTGGTGAAAACTTTGCCCTCTCTGGCTACACAAATGAGCCTATTTGCCTTCCCAAAGAGGCTACTCTTCTTCCTGTAATTGCATTAAGAAGAAAGAAAAACCTGTTCATTCTCAAAAGGCAAACACCGTCCCTCTTAGCGCTGTGGTGTCAATGTAGCTATGTAAACCCTGTCCACCCGAACCCACAGACGTTAAAAGAACCCCTGGTTCCCACAGCCTGGGCTTCTTTCCAGGGGAAAGCACAGACGTTCAGATCACTGAAAGCAAGCAGTGTGTCACTAATCTTTGCCTCTAGACAGGCAGCCAAAGAAAACCCCCAACCAGAGCACTCAAAGGAAGACACCCCAGACCATGAAATCTCCTTTCATCCTTTTAGCCGCTTGAATTGATTTCAGGCTACTAACCTGGATCCTTAAGGGAGGATCTTTCGGGGATAAGCTTTTTTTTTCTTTTTAAAATAGTATGAGACCCTGCCTCTATTTGGCAATTGCTTTTGAAAAGTTCTGAAATAGACTGCTAAAGCTGCGTTTTCTTTCTGAGACAACTTTAGGACCAGTGGCATTTCTCTGCTCTAACAGATGAGAGCCGCAGGGAGATCCTAAAAGAGCTCTGACTTGCCAGCTGAAGCATCAGGTGCCCAGTTGCTGAGGAGAGAAAGGGCTTTCTAGGAGTGATCTACCAGCCTGTGTTTACTTGTGGTTTTTCCAAATAGCCGCCATGTTAATTACTACATCAGCTACTGAACTACTTACTCTCCAAAGGTCTCAGAGTATGAGTGAAGTTTCCTCCCACCAAGGCTGGAGGAAATAAGTCACTGCCACACAGCCAAATGTCACCTCGATTTCTTTTTTCAGGCGTATACACTTAAATCAGCAATGCCGCTCCAAGAAATGTAATTAAGTTGCTTTGGTGAACAGAGAACAGCAGTAAGTGGCCTTTAAAAATATCAAAGTGTGAGGGGGGAAAATGTAAAGGGAACAAAAAGTAGATAAAGATGATGAAAAGAAAGGGCACATGAGAATGATTGGGTAGGGAGTAGCTATGAGTGGCAAGCCAGCCTTCATTTGGAGAGTGTCAGTTCCAGAGAGACAGCTGGAGTTGATCTCTCTGGGAAAAATAATAGAAACAAAAATTTCAAATCAAGGGCTCTTAAAAATAGATTATTACTACCTGAATCTGAAAGTAGCAGTGAGGTTACGTAAGAGAAAGTCCCTGCTCTTAAGAGATTTCAGCTGAACTGACATTGAAACAGCTACAAAAATAATAATAAATGCTTATGTAAAAATAAAAATGTGTTTGTTTCTTATTGTTACACAGAATAAAAATGCGTCATATATGGAGAAAGAGGATGCAAATGTGACAGGTGTTAACAAAAGGTGTATGTAGGTGAATCCAAGTGAACTGCAATAGACTTGTAACTTCTCCGCAGGTTTAAAAGTTTTTCCAAATAAAAAGTTTAATTGAAAAAGAACACCTTAATAAAAAATGCTGCAGAGGAAGTTACTCAAAGGAACCATACAAAAAGAGTTTAAAATGAGGGGCCTGAAAACAGGTTTCAGTCTGTTCTAGAAACCATTAACAGGCGATTGGCGGTACATTCTCCTCTCGCATGACAGTTATTGTTATTAGAGGTGCTGTGAACACGTTTCAGCGCATCCAAGTAACACAGCACACTACTCTGTACCACGGTGACCTTTTTAATATTCTGCAAATTGATTGCCAAGCCATTCCTGCTCCCCCTTGTTTATAGCCTGGGTTACCTAGAAGACAATGGGCAAGACTGGGCAGCTGCGAATCTGCATTTCTGTGCTCATCCACACTCACAGTCACATTTCTCTCCCTCCCAGAGACTTCATGTCAACACTTAGTGTAGGTCTGGAGAGCAGCAGCACCAAGAATCTTCTATAAGGACAGGTTTAAGAGCCTCAAGCAGTTGTGCGAGCTGCTTAGAGGTTCTCAGTTGAACACCACGAGCAGCAGATTTATACTTTTCTGTATTACAAACTATGAGAGTAAAATTATATAACCCTTTAAAAAATGTAGAGTGCACATAACCCTTCAAACCATGATATATACCCAGATTGTTCATCTATTTTTCTATCATTAAATTATCTTTGTCTGTTGTTTTCATGTATCTTTTTTAATCCATAAAAATGTCCTTCCTTATGCTAAATCTTCATGGATGCTGATCCCACTGACCTTACACTAAGGTTTCCTCTAAAAGCCCTGCAACAAGCAATCCTAAACTGCGAATCACACTCAGATCATGAAATAAGAGGAAGTCAACACCTACCTTAAGCTTGATGACTTAGAATTCCCCAGCAGACACACATTCCCATAAATAACCAACAAAAGTGGACGCAGAAGAAGCCAGGTGTATTCAGTTTCTTCAGAGCAACTGCCCTGTTTCTGTTAGAACAATCCAGATGTTCTAAGTGATGGGGAGAAAATAAACTTCATTTCCAGTACTTGGCTAACATTTACTTGCACACACTTCATTCATATCTTTGGGGGAAAACAAGCAAAAATGGAATTAGCTAGCAAGAAAATAAAATGGAACACAGAGTGATTTTTTTCCCCACATGCTGGAGGATATAGAGTAAAGATAAAGCTAGGAAAAGTTAATCACTTCTTGCCACACACTGACAGCACAAATCGAAATTCAAGATGTGCTTGCTAGGTAGGAACACCAAGAGACTGGTCTCTTTTTCTTTTAGAAATAAAGAATCAGGGAAGGGAATTTCTATTTGAGTAGCTCAGTACAGAGAAGAATTATACATTCAACTGTCCTTATCAGTGAATACAAAACCGTACTGCCACGGAACACTCAGTAAGTATAAAGTAAGTCGTAAATAGAAAGTTAGGGTCACCTTTTAGTTATTCAACCCTGTAGAGAGTCTAAATTGAATATGTGAAAAAAAGTTCAGAAACAGCAGACAGTTTTGCTCCTCAACTCAACAGGTCTTTGCAAAATGTATCTCCCTTAAAGGAAATCCTGTTTCTCTCCACATATTCAAAGTCCCAAGTCCGGTCTAGGAACTTCCTAGACCGTGGAACAGGAGAGCAAGGGAACAGCCTCTTACAGGAACTGGACGTGGATAGGTATCTGTGGACTTTAACTCATTTTTATTCCATCAAACACAGTGACAGGGCTGTACCTTTTCCTCTTACCAACGGATTGACGAGGGCCAGTTGGGGGAGGAAGCTCATCAGCTTCCATTGACGGGTTATTGGTTTCTTCTAATGTTTTTGGCAAAGACGCCTTTAGGAACTAAAACACCAGCAAAGACCAGCTTGTTGATTTGTTTATTCCACTCACAGAATGCCCGCCTCCCCCCAGCCACAGCTGTTGGGAATTCAAACAGAAAAGTTAACTTATTATAAATAATATGGATAGTGGACAAATAGCAGGTACAGCCCTCAGGCAAAATTACCATTAAAAACAAAAACTCTTTTCCATAACTTCATGTTATCACTGCCTGCAATCCCCAAATCCTCAAACTACACATTACATTTTATGTAATATAGATAGATGCAGACATAATAGACAGACAGACAGACAGATGGAAAGAAGTGTATTTGAACCTTCACTGCAAGTCTGATTTACTGCCTGGAAAACTTTTAAACCTCAGAGTTCCTAAGATATTACATGTGAGGGTTCAGTCTACACATTTGATGAAAATGAACTATCATGTTTCTGATTTATATGTTTCATTAAAATCTACTATTTAAATGACTCCTTACTGGCACCTAAGTAGTGTCAAAAAGCGGCACTAGACATAGTGAGAATATGCATGCACACATGGGCTTTAATTTGATTTCCTACTCTCAAAAAATTCTCAAACAGTTCCTGTTTCTTAAAAGGAACATACTACTTAGCTCAATAAGGACCCCAACTCTGTTTATGGCAAACCAAGGCATTTCATCCTGAGACCCTCAACATTTTACTCAGAGTGACTCTTCTGCATAAACACATGATTCAAGTCACAATCTGCAATTCGAGATGGAAAGGATGGATATAGGGCCTAAATCACATGACATGGAATGCAGAGTCGTATCTCAGCTCTTGAACTAACCGTCATAGGAGAGCAGATGTGAAAGCTAATGTCTGTTTCCTTGATGCTTTGCAGATTAGTGAGGTTCTCCTAGTAATGTATAAACTTGATGTCATGAGTGCTCATGAAGCCAGTTTTATTTCCAGCTGAATCAGGAGTCTTACTTAAAAGGGTAACTCTTATTACTTCCGCCAAACAACCGTGTTTGTTCTGTGGTAATACCAGAATACCATGTTCTATGGTAATACCAAAGTTTATTTAACTCTTCCACGCTGGGTTGTACACAGTATCCAATTAGAATGACAGATCCTGGGGCTAGTGAAGATAGATGATTATTTCCTTTATAGGAAAATTTCCCTAATATCTTTAGAAACATCTAGGTAAGAACCATTTCTTTCTTGCCAATGCTACCAAATAGGGTATGAGTGGAGAAATATAAACTGAATGCTGGTCATAAGAACATATGCCCAAAGACAATTTCATTAATTCAAAAATGAAGCCAAATTGAACAAAAAGCTCATAGATGATGTACAGATGATGAGAAAAATATATAGTCCTTCTGATTTCTTTCCTGAACTCTGAGATTCCTTAGAAGTGATGAGATTTTCATGAGGAAAAGTTAAAGTGATTGCAGGCATAGATTTGTTCCATTGAAGGCAAGTGCAAACCCTAGCAAAGCACATATTTTGGAAGGTATATACCCATAAAATTTACTCAGGAGCATCTGACTTCCTTTGAGAGTTTTAAGAGATGACTCAATCAAAGTATTCATTTGAAAACTGAGATCCAAGGTCTGTAGTCGGGATTTATAACCATTTTATTACCTTTTTTTCCCCTAAAATTTTCACCAGTCTTTCTACAGGCTGTTACATCCTGATGTCTGTGGGAGGCTTCCAACTCTGTTTCAAAGTTCTGAAAAGAAGAATGTTCACAACATGTTATTTTTGTAGAACATCTAACTTTTGAAATCCTTCAAAACTCTTTAAAAGGAACTCTCTGGGAGGATATATTTCACCCATACAAGTTGATTAAATTTGTATCCAACAAATCAATTTAAAAAAAAAGTTTGGAAATAATTATCAGGATTATAACCTCTAATTTTGCGACTCTTGAGTTTTCCAGAACACATGTATAGTAATCAGAGTAATAATACAATAATACATATTTTTCCCTAACTTAGTTCATAAAGCCTAATTCATATTTCTACTATCTTTAATATAGCAAAGACCTTTACTTCTTGCTTCAGCATTGTAATTTAATAATTCAAATACAGCCTTTTCTTCAGATTTTCTCACTTCAAGATACTTTATAATTTTGCTTGAGACATTTATTTGTTGCCCAACTATAAGTGTAAATGTAACTCAAGAGTCCTCATGTGATAGAACAGGAGGAAGGAATCTCTAAAGAATGATTACTCAATCAGCAAACTTAGTGCGGACCTATTATGTGCAAGGCAGAGGACCCCCCCACTAAAAGAGATAACAAAAATGGCAGAGAACCATTCCTGTACTAAAGAAGCTTTCTGTCGGCTGGGAATGACAGCTTATGAGAATGAAACATTTAAATAGTAGCATAAGAGAATATACACTTCCATTTGAGGAACCTGCCAGAAAGAACACTAGCGTCCTGTGCATTGCTTCTTACTGCTATGTGGGCAGCCTTGTTGAAGCTGGGTTCTACACAATTCAAGAATCAATACTACTCAAACAATGACCTGATAATACAGGTCCAAACTCAGGCCTCTGTCATTCCGTATAGACGGAGGAACGCACTTCCTCGGTGCTAAGGGAAGAGTGCCTCTCACTTGAGCTCCCAACACTTGTAGGTCTTAGCTCTCAACTTCTGGGGGTCTGGATTAGTTCAATGTCAACCAACCAGAGACCACTTTGGGTTCCCTCCCTAGGGTGTCAGGAAGCTTTTCTTCTTATATTTTTCAAACACAAAGTTGTTACTCTTCTGAAGAAGGTAATACTCTGTGAATTAAAGACAGTTTTACCCTGCTATTGAAGAACCCTTATATCTTTGGAGGAAGATGAAGGTCGATGGTACCTTTTATGATTCCAAGGCAAAATTCTGGCACCTCTCTTGAGAAAGATTTTTTTAAATTGTAAGTAATTACTACGGGATGCAATGTACAACATGATGATTATGGCTGGTGTATGATATATAGGAAAGCTGTTATGAGAGTTAAGAGTTCTTTTCATAAAGAGAAAGTTATTTTCATTTTTCTCTTATTCTTCATTTCTTTTCTTTTTAGTGCATCTATATAAGAAGACAGATTGTTAGCTGAATCCATTGTGGTAATCATTTCACAATACATGTAAATCAAACCATAATGCTGTATGCCTCAGAGACGTATGTCAATTATTTCTCCATGAAACTGGAAAAAAATTTAAAGAACTAGAATGACACAGCTTAAAAATTCTTTAGAACGAGATAAACTGCCAACATCACTACTTTGTTTACCCTTTGTATTTAATAAACTTACATGTCATACAGAAAGAAATAGTGAAAAAAATATTTTTAAAAAAATAGGTAAGCCCTAATGGGATATTCTACTATGCACAGATTAATAACATTGAAATGTCTCCCCTATTTTCCAAGTGGGTGTGATAGTGATTTAACAAAGACCTGGGAAAAAAGGTATTAACATTGGTGTTGGGATGGAGACTCTGTCAACTAGAGCCATTTCCCAAGAACAACTTTACTGAACCTAAAGACTGATCAGGCTTCTTAATAGACAAAAAAATAAAATAGGAAAAGAAAAAAACAAAGTCAAGTGTGAAACAAAGTTTTAAGCCTGGGAAATAAATGAGAATAATACTATGCCATGAGTAAGTAGGAGTTATGTAAATGTAGCTGATTTTGGATAAAAATGATTAATTCACTTTGAGAAATGTTGGTTTTGAGCATTTTAACAGCAGAACATCCAAATGGAAGTATCTCACGGACAATTTGAAATTTTAAAAATAGAACATGGTTAAGAATGAGAAGTTACTGTATAGTGCTGGGAGTCTTCCACTTCTTAGAGAACTGTAGCCTCGTAGATGAGCTCATTACGATTAAAGAGTGGGATAAAAAAGATACGTCATCGAAAAAGTCGAAGAAAGTACCAGCCTCTCAGAGATACTGCAGGTTCACCGAAAAGCAAATATTGCAATATAGTGAGTCACTCAAATTTTTTGGCTTCCCAGGCACAAACAGAAGTTATGTTTATGCTATCCTCTAGCCTATTAAGTGTGCAATATCATTATGTCTAAAAAACAATGCATATAGCTCAATTAAACTACTTTATTGCTAAAAAATGCTAACCATCACCTGAGCCTTCCTTAAGTTGTAATCTTTTTGCAGCAGTAACATAAAGATCACGGATCACCATAACAATATAGTAATACTTTTACAAGTTCAAAATATCACGAGAATTACCAAAATGAGACACAGAGATGTGAAGTAAGCAGATGCTGTTGAAAAAGTGACCCCGATAGACTTATTCGATGCAGAGTTGCCTCAAACCTTCAATTTGTAAGAAACAAAATACCTGAGAAGCGAAATAAAGCGAAGCATAATAAAACGAGGTATGCCTCGTATGGTCAGAAGGACAGTCGTGTAGTGTTGACTTGGAAGTGGAAAAGAATGTCAGTGTAACACAGAAATCTGTAGAGAGAGAACATGGAAAACCTAAACTAGAAAACCATCCATTCAAGTGGATGGATGTCAACAGTGTTAAATGTCATGCAGAGATCAGAGGAAACAGAGTCTAAAAATAAACACTTGGATTTTAAACAAAGGAAAAAAGTATAACTATTTGTGTGCCAATCTTGCACTGGGTGCTTTTACTTACATGAACTGTTTTAAGGAGAAAAGTTCAGCAGTGTCCCTGGATGTGGTGACCAGAGAATTCTGACAGGGCAAGAACAGAGCAACATGAAGTGAGGACTCAGGGGATCAGTGGGGTCAAGCTGGATTCTCTCCTAATCAAGATGGAACAATCTCTACTTGCTTGGAATCAGGGAGGAAGAAACCCATAGGGAGAGAGACTGGAGGGGTTACAGTCAAAGCTAAAGACTGCAATGGTCTATGCTGAACAGTTGAAGTTTTAGCATTAATTAGCAATAATGAGCAATTTTATATTCTCTATCAAAGCGTTAATTTTGTTTAATTATGCATGGAATGAGTCTGTTTCTGTATCGGCTCTCCTTGTCTCCCTGCCCTTTGCTTTTATGGCTTTGCATTTTTAAAAACAAAGTCTTTTCCATTTCACTATACCCTTGTGAACAGTTAACTAGTTTTATCAAGAAATATACATTTTGAGTAATCAGCCTAATTGTTGACCCAATCATACATTTATAAATTATTAAAAAAAATTCACCAGGGAATTTCAAATCATCCCTAAAAATCAACCAGATGTTGCTCACATAGTTTATTGTAATAAATTGTTTAAGCTTTTAACTCATAGCAGTGACACTCCTGCTTCCTTCAAATTGTCTTGCCTCATTAGACATTGGATGTATTCTCAAAATTGCATAAATGTATCTGTGAAGCAGGATAACTACCAAAAAGGAATTTCCTCATTTCTTGTGTTACTGGGATCTTCCAAATACCAAGTATTATCATGCAATATTCTAAACTGGTGGTTTATTTCCTGTATTTAGAGCAATATAATCTTATCTAAACCAAACGACAAGTACCTTCCAGTGCCCGTCAGTCCTCTGAGCACTAGCAACCCAGTTCTCCAGGACTGAGAACCAGTCTCAGCTGCATTAGCTGTTCCCTTGGCATCCCTTGGCTAACCTCCCGTGCCTAAATGTCCCTTGGGCAGGATAAAATTTCAGTGTGATAGGATATCATTTTTCTCTTACGATTAAATCCTATCCTAGACATGCAGCTACGAAAGCAACTTCATCTCTTGCCCAACAGCTAGCCACTTATGGGTGATGATTACTAAGTACAGTTACTTCCCCAGAAATAAGAAACAGAGATTGAAATGAATCACACATGGGTATCTCCCTACTGACACACAAGGAGGTTAAGTGGGCTGAAAAGAAAAAAAAAAAAAGAAAAGAAATAGCTATTGATTTCACCACATCAAATAGAAAGCAGAGCAAAATTCAGTCATCAAGAACCACAAACCAATCTAGTCTTTGTTAGACAAAAGAACTAAAAATAATTGAAAATAATAAAATTATTCAAACAGCGTCAATAAAGATATATTACATTTAAATTCAAGCTGACTTCCCTGAAATAAAAAAGGTGAAAATGCAAGTGAAGTAATAATCGTCACAGTATTTTAAAAGAAATAACCTATGGCTATTTCATGGGCTTGTTGAAAGACTCTCATGAGCTGTTGATGTATGTGAAGCTACTTAGAAAATTATAAAAGCGTTAAATAAATGTTATTCTGAGCATTCGAAAATCCAAGATATAATTATTAAACGGTCGTTGCTACAAGCCCCAGCTGAGCATAGGCCAGCTGCCAAATCCACAGTTGCCAAATCCACTCTAAATAAATGTTAAAATGTTTAGAGGTGCTTACACTGATATTCATAAGGTTTACGTGTAAAATTGATTCCAGAAATCTGCTGGTCAATGCTTAAGGATAAGCAGATGTCAATTGTAGAACATTACTATTTAGAAGCTGGTAAACCTAGACATTTTCTAGGAATACAAATTTCAGAGGTAAAATTTTTTCTTCTTGTCATTGCAAAATTATTCACCAAATGTCACGCAAAGTCTAAAAAAAAAAATGAAAAAGAAAACCCTTTGTTACAATCTCCCTATTATGTCTCTCCTGAAGTATTAATGTCAAATAATTATAAGATTCTTTTGTATTCTTCTTCAGTAACACAAATTATAGGCAAAGACTTCAAAATACTCTAAAGTAGTGCTTCTCAAATTTAATGTGCATACAGATCACCGAGGGATCTTGTCAAAATGCAGATCCTGATTCAATAAGTCTGGGCTGGGGCCTGAGGACCTGAGATTCTGCGTTTCCAATAAGCTCTCAAGTAATGTCAGTGCAGCTGGTCCAGGGCCACGCTTCAAGTCTAAAAAAAGTATCAAGGTTGGGTGTTGTATTAGTCACGGTTCCACAAAGGAACAGAATCATCCTATCCTGTACATAAATGAGAGAGGGAGAGAGAATGATTGATTGTAAGGAATTGACTCACACAATTATAGAGGCTAAGAAGTTGGGTCTTCAGTTGCAAGCTGGAGACCTGGGAGAACCAATGGTGTGGTTCCAGTCCAAAAGCCTGCAGGCTTGAGACCCAAGAAGAGCCAACATTTCAGTTCGAGTCCAAAATCAGGAAATGACTGATGCACCAGCTCCAGCAGAAAGTACCCTCCTCGTACTAGAAGGAAGGTCAGGCTTTTCATTCTAGACCTTCAGCTGACTAGATGAGGGTCACCCTCACTAGGAAAGGCAATCTGCTTTACTCACATCCCAAAGTCAGACATTCAAAAACATTCTCACAGACACATCCGGAATAATGTCTGACCAACTAGCTGGCCATCCCATGGCCCAGTCAAGTGGACACATAAGATCAGTCATTTCAAGGGCTGTTACTACTCTAACATATACGTTCTTTGTTTCAATCAAGTATTGATAATCTAAAATAATTCCAGAGAACTTATTTCAAAACCCTAATTTTCTTATAAGTTAAGGAGACAAGTAGCATAGATTGAGTGTGTTTCCTGCAACAAAAATAACCCTTTTTATTGAACGAAGGTGACATTTATCTCAAAAATGCAATTTTTAAAGTTAAGATTGGCCTATATTGCATGTCTTTATCAAAACTGTGTTATGAACTAGTGTGAAAAGTACAAAGTTAAGTCATCCAAAGCATGATAAGTTTTACAGGCAAAGAGAAGTGTTACTATAAAATGTAAATGAAAATTAAACCACTTTCTCTACTGCACAACTGCTTAGAGTCTTTAATATGCTAATTATTAGCATCTCTAGATACTAGTGGGTAGACCTATATATCCTTCTGTGTATGCCAAGAGGGAAATATATCCAATTTCATTGAATCTAAAATGCCACCTAATGTTAAGACATATCATTTTAAGTACCACTAAATAGGAAATAATGACATCAGTTAAATATGACACAATGTTCTGTGAGTCACTTATGATTTTTTAAATACTTACTGAGTTCTTGTAGATTGAAAGGTAGATTTAATCATACATCACTCACTTACATATATAAAAAGGAAAATATGAATAAAAGGACACTGATTATAGTATCAACAAAATTTCTTCACATTCAGCCTGACCCTTCTAAATCACTTCTCAACTGAGTTTCACTGTCATTTTCCCTCTGTGCCACCTAGAGCACTGACAATGCAGGGTTTCTTGAGTGTTTCACTATTGTCTCTAGAATATTCTTCGAAGCCACTTACACCTATTCTAGAAGTTTTGATGTTGCCACTTTTTTGATCAGAAGGTGTCAAAGAAGGTTTCAGAGGCCAGTCAAGGCTTCACGTGGTCTGGAAATGGACTCAAATGTCCAGAGGCTGTCATTTTCCAGTTTGGTACCAGAAGTAAAAGCTAAGCTTGCCCATGTGTAGGCAAGGACAGCTACATCACACCTGCTACCAGGCTGACAGCATTTGTAAGATACAGCTTGAATTCAGAGATGTTAAAATTGAAAACACACACACACACTTTATCTCAAAATCAATGGAAATATCGTTATTCCTAAACTTGTTTAACCACAGAAAAATCCCTCACTTTTTAAAGAACTATCTCAAGGAACTAGTGTTTCATGAATCTTATTTTTGAAAAATATTCCCTTAATGTATTCCTTCTCTACACCGCGTTACCCTTTGGCATAAGCTGATTTAAATGACTTATTTTTTCTTAGTTTATAACTCTTCTGAACAAGAGACTATGCCCATTTCTTCTCCTCTCTGCCCTCCCCACAGGGTCTAGGACATCTTTCATTACATTTTAGATGGTCAGTAAAAGTTCTTAGATGAAGGGGCAGGACTGAGCATTATAGAAATTTTCCCAGCCTGCTTCCAAAGCAAATGTCATTCTTATGTCTGTGACTAAAACTTTCTTCCTAAAATGTCTATCAAAGAATTTCTTGCCTTTTAATCTCATATAAATACAGGCATACCTCAGAGATGTTGAGGATTCGGCTCCAAACCACTGCAACAAAGCAAATATCACAATAAAGTGAGTCACATGAGTTTTTTGGTACCTAAGTGCATATAAAAGTCACATATACACTACACAGTAGTCTATTAAGTGTGCAATAGCCTTATGTCTAAAAAACTGATATACATACCTTAATTAAAAAATGCTTTATTGAGACACAAATGAACTTTTTTACAAAACAGAAACAGTCTCACAGACATAGAAAACAAACTTATGGCTTCCAGGAGGGAAGGAATAAACTGGGAGTTCGAGATTTGCAGATACTAACTATTATATATAAAATAGATAAACAACAAGTTTCCACTGTACAGCACAGGGAAACATATTCAATATCTTGTAGTAACCTATAATAAAAAAGAATATAAAAATGAATATATGTATGTCCATGTATGCCTGAAACATTATGCTGTACGCCAGAAACACACTGTAAACTGACTATGCTTCAATTAAAAAAATGCCAAAAAATGCTTTACTGATAAAAAAAACTGCCAAAATAGCTACAATTACATAACAAATATAATAATCATGAAAAAGTTTGCAATATTATGAAAATTACCAAACTGTAACACAGAGACAAGAAATAAGCAAATGCTTTTGGAAACATGGCACTGATAGGCTTGCTAACAGGGTTGCCTGAAACCTTCAATTTTTAAAAAAGCACAATAAATGCAAAGTGCAATATAACGAGGTAAGCCTGTATCTACTTTTCCCAACATTCTTCAGTGATCATTATCATAACCCTATTATAATGGGCCGATGTTTGCAGACACTTCATTGTCGAATAAGGATGAAAAAAATCTGAGTTCTAATCACAGCCTTGCCATTTGCTGACCAAGCACATTCTTCTTCTAATCTTCAGTTTTCTCCTAAGTCCAAAGAAGATAACACTTGTCCAACTAGCTTCACAGGGCTGTTTAATAATCATTAGAAAAAAATACAGCAAAAAGCACTCTAAAGGCTACATAGTGCTATCTCTGCTTTTATTATACACATTAAAATTCTGTTCAACAGTCGATTTGGCTTCAGCTTTGTTATTCATCTGACATAAACTATAAGCCCCCCAGAGAAACTTTATGAGCACTTCCAGAGTATCCTTGCCACCGAAAAATATCATTAAATAGTAATAGTCCTGAAATTTCCAAGAACTATTCCATTTCAGATAATAACCATAAACAGATAAAAGTGAGTCCCTTGTGGCTCAGTGTATCCAGTCATTGTGCACTTCCTGACTATATTAATTAAAAATCAAAGGTTTGCTTTTTTTCACACTAAAGAAATACAGGGATAATAATAATGAAAGCCTCGACATTACTATGAAAGAACTCAAAGTATAAAATTCTTTGACCGACATTATCTCATTGGAATTTTATAAAGATCTGGCAAGTGTTAGTGTCACCATGTTTTACAGATGAGAAAACCAAAAAGCTCCAAGAGGTTTACTGCATGGGGTAAATCATCTTGCTCACAAATTCACCGCAGAGCTAGGGTTTCCAACTCACAATGTTAGGCTTTCTCATACATTGGGATCTCTCAGCGTCAGCACCATTGACATTGTAGGCAGGATAATTCTTTGTTTGGGGACAGGGGTTGTCCTGTGCTTTGCAGAATGTTCAGCAGCATCCCTGGCTCTACGTGCTAGACACCAATAGCATCCTTCCCCCAGTTATGACAAAACCATCTTTAGATGTTGCTGAATGTCTCTTGGGGGCAAGTATCAGCCTCACTTGAGAACCCGTCATACATCATGCCACCTTTATAGTAGCACTTTCATAACTTTTCAAATAATTCTCACATGCTTAAGAATATCATTCTAAGTAGAGAACAGTGATAACTTAGAATCAGAGGATGTTAACGTCCTATGTTTGCCATAACAAATTACCACAAACTTGATGGCTTACAGCAAGAGATTTATTCTGCAGTTCTGGGGGCCAGAAGTCAGAAATCAAAGTGTTGGCAGAGCCACATTCCCTTTGAAGGCTCAAGAAGAGAATCCTTCCCGGCCTCACCCAGCTTCTGGCGGCTCCAGGTGTCCCTTGGCTTGTGTCTGCATCACTCCAATCTCTGGCTGCATCTTCACATCGTCCTCTCTGTGTCCTCTCCTCTTCTGTCTTCTATACAGACACTTGTCATTGGATCTAGGACCCACAAGCGAATCCAGAATGATCTCAAGATCCTTAACTTAATTACATTCCACAAAGACCCGTTTTGCAAATAACGTCTTGTTCACAGGTGCCAGGTGGATGTATCTTTTGAGGGGTTACCATTCTACTCACGTCACAGATTACATTTTTTTCCAAGGAATTTAAAACACTTTCTGGATAATCTATCATCCCATTAATTTTACCAATGCTCTAGAAAAATAGAGAGAGGTAAGAAAATGAGGCACAAAGAGATTAGGGGCAAATTTGCTAAAGTCAAGGAGTTTACAGACTTACTATAATAATATTCTAGTCCATGTCCAGAGCCTTCCCCATTGAGTCTATCCCAGGATGGTGAGAGCACGAGTTGAAGCGCATCCTACTTTATGAATCCTATAATTTACAGTTGAGTTCTGGTGGGAAGTTGAAAGCAAAAGAGACCATAGCTGGATTTTCAGATTCTTGAGTTTTTTTGTTTTTTGTTTTTTTTACAAAAAAAAAAAGTACATTTCTAAAATCAACAAGATTTTCCGGAACCTGATGAAAGAAAATAAACATGGAATCCCATTTAATAGAACTGTTTTTCAACACATTATTTCAACCAAAATGGGTAAGTGTCCTTTAAAGTTCATCCCTGTGTGTTGCATGTTAATTTCTTTTAAAAAAAATCTACAGTTACAGGATCACAAACAGAAATACAGAGCACTAGCTTTCATCGTGCATGATATTAATCACACTCTCATATACTGAGACTGAATTCACAAAAAAACTATGAGATCATGCTCACTTAACAGAGTTTGGTCACAGAGTAATGGTCTGCTGATTTCCCCCAAAATATTGCATTTCTTTTTTTTGATACCTCTGCATTTTCATTCTAAGCAACGCTGACATTTTAACCAGAGTATCCAGTAAGTTATGAATCACCAGCAGACACGAAATGACTCAGTTATAGAATTACAACCATGATTTGTATGAAAAGTCTTTTAAAATATAATATATGATAACTGAATAGTCCCTTTCTTGATTTCTCTTGCAATAGTCATATTCTTTCTTCTAAAGTTTAGCATGAAGATGTCCAGTCGCTTACTCATTTTTCTGATCTCTATTTATAACTGTAAGCTGAATTCACCAAAATTACATACTTATTATATCCGTTGCTGCATGTCCTAGATTTTATCTGAACATTTTTAATTCATTAAAACATTTTTTATTCACATGGTTTAAAAAAAAAAAACAGCAAATAGCGGTATAGGATGCAAAGTGTAAATTTCCCACCAAGCCCAAGTTTCTGTCCTTGTCCTCTGAAGCAATCAGTGTTGATAGCTTTGAAGGTATTTTTTTCAGAAATATTTTACATATATTCAAGTCTCTTTTTAAAGAAAGCCCTTTTTACTAATGCACAAATCATTCTTACTTAATGATAAGAGTTCTACGTTTTTGTTTTAGACCATGGTCTCCTACAGGATTAACCCTAAACTGCCCCAAATCATCTGAGTGGATTAAACCAAGTCATCAGATTTAGTAGGCATCATCTCACAACTTGGAAAAAGAAGATTATTTTTTAAAATATCTTGTTAATGAATAATCCTCAGCAAGACCTACTCATAATATTCTGTGTACTATAATCAGCTCACTCAAACTTGATCGTATAAGGGGACTTCTAAATTTTATTCTCAGAGAGAAATAATCTATCTTCTTAAAATCAAATTTCAAGTGACAAACCTCGTGCTTCAAAAAAAAAAAATATCCCCAGGTTTCTCTATTATATACTCCCAGGGACCACTAAACCCTTATATTTACTTTGATTTTTTTTAAGGGTTGAGCTTGTTAATGGGCTTATCTCTTAAGGAAAAAAATCTAGAGGCACACAGAAGCCAGATTTAGATTTATGCTAGATCATAATAAAACCACACACTACAAGTACAGAAGCTAACACAGGGCCTGAAAAAAATTAGGCAAGATTTAAAGCAGGTGGAAGTTTAGCTTCAACCCAATGTCATGAATAGCATAAGAACTATTCTTAAGGTACAGCTTTTCCTTGCCTTTTGCTGCAGATTTATTGTAAAAAGGAGGATGAGAGGGCCTAGTGAACATTTTATAATATTGTCAGGGTGTCTGAAGCCTGAGGATTCTGTCATCCCACGCATGGGTGCCCAGCAGTGATGAGCCAGGGGGTGGGTATCATTAGAAGATGCTGCATGATATTGATTCCCTCCTTCCACCCACACATGCACACAGCACACATGTTTTTAGTCAGATCCTTCAAGAAGCAGACACCGAGACAGAATGACATATTTAAGAAATTTATTAGGGACCCACTTGTGAGAGAAAATGAGGAGAGGGTGGGAGGGCAGTAAAGCATTGATTCTGGTCTGAGTGGAGAGAACGGGGGGAGAAGGAAGGGAGGAGGGTTGGACATGTCTGACTCTGTAGTACATTCTAGGGAAAGTGTGGCAGGGCCATGGTGGGTGGGGGAATATAGGAGGTAGGTAGGAAGGGCCTCAAGCAAGAGCTACCTGTCAGAGGAGTCCCACCTGTCCCAAGGATAGGCTCGCCTTAGTATCCCAGGAGTGCTCAGTCATTGACTGAGAGCAGCCTATGGGAGGCGTGGCCTCAGCACAACTTGGTGATGAATTTCAGAGCTCCGCATCTGGGACCCTCTGTCAGTTATGCTCCCTGTAACTGACGATCCAAGCAGCTCGTTCTCCTGGCGGACATGCACCATCTCAAATAAGACCCATCACTCCAAACATATCTTAGGCTGGTCTTTAGAATCACTCATTTAGAGAATTAAACATTTTTGTTTTCAGAATTTTAGCGTGACTCTCCAACTCCAAGATTGCTCTCCACAAAAATGTTTCCAATTCTAAACTCTCCCTGGGTCAACAAAACAATTAGCAATAAACTCATCTACACTAAGACAGGAATAATCACTATGTTTCCTGCTTAATTCTTCTTTAACTTGCCAAGTTGAACGCATCTTTAACTGGTGGACATAGGTAAACTTTACCTACATAAAGTACGTTATATAAAATACACAGGTCTTAAGTGCAAAATTTGAGGAGTTCTGATATTATATACACTCATGTAATCACCACTCTACTCGAGATTTAGACCCCAATAGAAACTTTCCACATGTCAACTTCCAATCAATTCTAACCTGCCCATAAACAGCCACTGTTCTAATTTCTATCACCAGAGGTTAGTTTGACTGGTTTTTTAAGTCTGTATAGTCACATAATATATACTTTTTTGCATCAGCTTTTATCCACTTTGCATAACATTTTTGAGATTTATCCATGTTGTTGCATATGCACGCAGCTGTTCATTCTCTTTTTTATTGCTGAGTAGTATTCCATCACATGGTTATACCACAGTTTGCTTATCTATTCACTTGTTGATAGACATTTGTGTTGTTTCCAATTTGGGGCTAATATGAATAAAACTGCTCTGAATATTCATGTAGAAATTTTTGTGTGGACATATGTTTTTGTTTTGGGGTCAGTCTGAGATATAAGGTAGATGTATATTTACTTTCTAAGAAGAGTTTTCCAATGTCTGTATCATTTTATACTCCATAACTTGTGGAGTTTTTTAAAATACTGGATGATACTTTAGGCCTTCTCGCAAATCACAACACTCAAATAACTTCAGCTAAATAAAAGATTAACACTGTCAGGGTCAAGAGAAAGAAATAATTTATATATCTCTTTCTTTTAGTGAAAGTATACTGATGCTCTAACACTCCATTCTACTGATGAGAAAAACAGACTTCAGGGAATAGTAAAAGCTTGCCCAAAGTCAAACAGCTGGTTAGTTCAATCAGGATTCGAACACAGCTCAGCCCCTTCTACAGCAAAAGCAATGGCCTTTCCCCCAAACAAACTTCTAAAGCATAGCACTGGAGAAACCCTAGTTTTAGCCAAAGGCCAGAAGCTAAAAGAGGAGAGGCTTGAAACGCAGTGCCAATCTCTTCTCTACTTACTAAAGAAAGAAGAGTGAGAGACCACCAGCTCTTCCTCATCAACCCTGCCCCAGTCTATTCTTCGTTTCATCCCCTGTTTTAGAAACAGAGGGGATTTGTAAGGGGCCTTCTGTCCACCTTGTTTGTTTTTCCCTCTTCCCTAATCTGACCCTAAGAAATTGTCATTGTTATTACCAATTCAAAGATAAGAAAACAGAGGCTCTGTTTACATAATTCATCTATACAAATTACAGATTAGTGTGTCTACACACTATAGGTTAGTGTGTCCTTCTTATTCATTAGTTTCTGGCTTCTTGAAAACAGCCTCACTGCCAAGCATTGTATAGACTAAAAGCCAGGCAGACAGTGGACGGGGCATCAACAAATGAATGGATCACAAACAAGTTTTTCTGGCTTCAAGTTCAGAAGTCTTTTCTTTAGGCAGTGTATGCTAAAACCTTATTTACCTCAAATTTTAAGAACAGAAGACTGAATGAGATGACCTCTGGGATTTTATTCAATTTAGAAAGACTAGGATTCCATGTATCTGCACTTAATACAAGCCTTATAGGAAAAGAACCAGCATTTTTCTCTGGCAGCACCTTAATATTTTCAAAGAGAGAGATCTGAGTCATCGAATGCAGGCGGGGCACCTCCTGTGAATAATGAGTAAAACGTCCCACGGGATGAAGCCTGTCAAGACACTAAGAACCCATCCAAAGGTGACATTGAACACATTTCCCTTCTCAAAAAGCACAAATATCAGATTTCTACTCTTGGTGGGGTGACAGGTTCTGGAAAAGTCATTTTCATGAAAAATATAGGCATCTTATTTGCATAAATGATAACAGCATTCTGAGAAAAATAGAATCCAGAAATATAAATTAGAGAACAAGAGGAAGAGAAAAAAAAACCTATGTGCCATACATATAAATCAATGCTCAAAAATAAATGAAGAAAGACCAATCATCTCTCAGTCATGCATGTAACTCCAGACTGTCCCTAACAGTGTCACACTCTTCTCTTTGTTTCTCTGTCAACCCCACTGCCGTGGTGTTCCATGCCACCTGCTTTGTATCAGATTAGGCGTTAGACTGGTTAGTTTCACCACGTTGCTGTCCCTGATATCAGCCAAGGGTCCTTTCCTAAGGCAGAAACTCTCAAAGAAGTGAAATCCTCCATTGCCTTCACCAAGTAGAAATCATGCCAATCCTATTCTTCCAATCTATGATTACATGTTCAGTCCAGACGCTTAGGCAACTGATAAAAGTCCTTTTCTTTTTATGTGAAATATCAAGAAATAATTCATTATTCAATCTATTGCACATGTAGCAACAAAATTTAATCCATGGGTATAGATCACCATGAACAGTAAGCTTCTCTGATATATTTTACATAATTTAATGGAAACTGCAGCTTTCAATCCACTGGGAATATAATATTACCATCTTCAAAGTGTTTTTATAGACACAGCACTCAATCTCCCTTCAAGCTGAATGATCTTACCCAAGTTGTTACTGAAAAGACCTCAAAGGTCCTTCAAATACGCAATTAATACTTTACGAATAGACTGATATATCTCTGCTTTTGGGAAGGTTTCATTCTGTACAAATTATAGCTTCATTCTTCAATTCAGAATCCTGTTGTTTCTGAAAAGAGAATGTTTTTGCTCCTGTGGAGAGTAAAATTGATCATATTTTTATGTCTGGGGTAGCTCCTGTGTGGGTACTTCAGTGTATTTTGCCATATGTGATAACAGGAAATACTATAATTTTCTAACAAGTAGTAGCTTGAAACAAAAAAACTAAGCCAAGAAGAAATTATATCTTTTTAAATGGACCCTCCACCCCTAATTCCCTTCTTAATTATGTCAATGGCTTTTAATTATTATTGAGGCAAAACAACACTGTCCCTACATCCTCTGGTACTTCATAATCTCTTAAGTCTTTTCCTCTCTAGGGACGCCTACACCACCATCTCCACTCTCAGCCATCCACCATATGCCCCTTCCTCCAATTCCTCCAGCAGTCTTTGCTTCCTCCCACCTTTGGGACTTCAAACACACTGAAAAATCTATCTTCATCTCCTACCTGTAGACATATCCCACCTTGCAACTGGATAGGGACACTCTACCCCTTCTTTCAGATTTCAGCTCTGTGATCAGGTGTTTTAGGAAAGCTCTCACTCAGCTCACTCACCAGGTGTCAATTTTTCCCTGTGCTTCTCCTTCATGACACTTAGCAAAGTAGTCATTTAAATGTATTCATTCGATTCTTTGATGAATATCATCGCCCCCATCCCATGCGGCAAAACCCGTAACTTTTTATATGGTCATTAGCATATTCCTAGTATGCTGTTTAATAAATGTATTTATTCAAGGAACTAACTTTTTAAATTGTAATCTACATAAAGAATATAAAACAAATTTAGCAAGGGAGACCCTAAGCAAGGATAATTATATGAAGAAATGCTTCTTTCCAGTAAAAACACTGGAGGAGAACACTAAGAGAAGTCAAAGGGAAATCTAATTACTATCAGCCTTAAAGAAGAAACATTGCATGGTTTTGTTGAGAAGGACTCATGGAAAACCTGATTTGGTGATTCCATACCAAGATCCCTAGTGCTTTGCTGGGTCATTTGTATAAAAATGACTCATTCTTTCTTTTAAGCCACAAAAGCTCCATCTCACATTCAGAAATGTCTGCAGCCCAACTGCTGCTCCAACATTTGGACTTGAAAGACAATATTTATAAACCTGTGTATGCAAGAGATTTTCCTCTGCCTTGCCTCCCTACTCAGGACCGATAAACACCCTATTTGTATAACCCAAACCTCCAAGGCATAGGTAACTAAGTTGAGCTGTTTCACTCAAGTGGGTACAATAACTTAGAAGGACTAATAACATGCAATTTAAACTAAAAACCATGATGAAAACTGAAGTTGCCAACTGCTGCTTTTCACTGAAGTCCTGTCTTTTACATTCTCTGTTTTTTTTTTTTTGTGAAAACGGCTGAATGTCTAAGATGTGAGCATCTTAGTAAAGTGAGCAAAGTTACAGCGACTGACTCAGAAGCAACCATTCAAGATGAGACACTAAAGTGAAATGGATTCCTAATAAAAGGCTGTGGGAGAACACAGATGGAGTCCTTGGACCACCACCTGTGGAAGGAAGCAAGAATTCCTTCAGTCTCACCTACACAACCACTATTCCTGGCACATATGTTGTTCGTTTTTTGTTGATCGAGTGACTGAATGAACGAATGAATGAACAAAATGATTTTGATAGCATCATATCATGCATTCATAGTGCATAGTATATCCAAATAATATTATCTACTTGGGACATCAGAACTTCACCTCACCTCAGGCAATTTAATAAAACCTGGAGAGGGTGTTTAACTCGGAACACCTTAGGGAATACAAAAGGTCAAATGAGAATAAGTAAACCTCAAACACAAATGGGACTCTTAGAATAAATTGGACCAAATGGTAAATTTCTGTTAGAAAATCCTTATTGGTAAGTCTCTATTCTATTCTAGCTTCAATTCTGTATTTTGGTCTGAACACCTCTTCTTGCATTTTCCAAGTTCTGCTGTTCCTCTTCTGTGATTTATGACTTACAGTGGCTGATTGTTGCAAGGAACAACCCACAGATGGCAGTGGCTTAAACCAACAAGGGTGTCTTTCTTGTTCAGAACACAATCAATGCAGAATCAGTGAGACGACAGTGGAGTCCACTCCCCACAGTCACTGAAGGACCAGGCTCCTTCCAACTGGTGGCCCTTCTGGACTCTGTGTAGTGACTAAACCTCAGAGTCTTTACTGAAATCTCTAGACAGGACCAGCTAACAATCAAAATTTGAGAGGGATCTGCACATTCTCCTGGGAAGTGCATGAGCCAGTCTCAAAACGGCATGCAGTCCTCATATCCACATGCCATTAGCTGGAACTCAGTCACATGCAAGGGGGTTGGGAAATTTAGAAAAGCAAAACATCGAAGAAGAGAATTTTAAACAGCTAGTCAGCCACTTTCTCCCACGATGTCCCCCATTTCCTGGCTCCATGTTGCCCTGTTCTGGAACATCACTTCTTTGCATCAGGATACCATTTTCCATCTCCATTTAGGGACTTGCTGAAAGTTGACTTTACTTAACAATTATGTATCCATTTTTTTATCCCTAAGTTTTTTCTCTCCAACCAATGTACTCTGTAAAACGCTTGCCACGAATTATTGCTTAACTCAAAATGGCTTTTCTCTGTCTACCTCTGACAACCTTCTAGTGTGGGTCTGTCTGGGGCATGTTCTTGGCCTGCAGTGGGTAAAGGGTACTTGAAATACTCTCATAGGGACGAGAAAGGAAGCTCAGAATGGACTTGACCTCCTATTGAGTAGAAAAGCCCATTAAAAATCCCCCTTGCAACCACAAAGCATTCCTCCCTACTCCTTTTTTAATCACCTCATTTTATAAAAAGTTACTAATATTTATGTTTTTGTGTTTATTTTGACCTGAGACATCTGGTAGCCTTTATGCTTCAAGCATGAGTCTCCCTTCTCTAATGTACTGCTTCCCTGGGCTCAAAAAGTACTGATAAAGAGGAGCCTCAGCTGAATCCGTCTCCCGGATGAACTGCCCTCGCATCTTGAGAAGCTTCACTTGCATCCTTGTATATTCAGCTCAGTAGTGTGGTTAACCCAAACCTTTGCACTTTTTTTCCAACCAGAGAAAATGAGACAAGAACTGCACTTTAATAGTATTCCAGCGATAAGAAAATTAAAGTTACTTTATATTAGAAACCTTAATATGGTCTAAAAATCTCAACAATTTTTTTTTATCATTTGAAATGACTTTAATGGATTTTCTCTAGTGTACCATTAATACAAATCCATTTTGTTTTATTGAGGTCAAACTACATTCCCCGGTCTTGTTCCCAAGGAGAAGGAAATTAGGTAAAAATTAGTTCACTGCGGTTATATTCGTTTTATATTGCTGCATAAAGGGGAGGACTCACAAAAGGGCAAGCTGATACCTCGTGAATATCAACCACTTTATATTAAGCCAGAATTCCTGTGGTGTAAGGGGAAAATAAGAAAGTAAGAAAGACAATCTATAAATAAATGAGTCAAAGAACTATTGAAGATAGTGGTTATTGACTTTTGGAAGCTTTTCTAAAAAATTACCATATGTTTTATGTATGAATGCATTAGTTATTAAGCCAAACAGAAAGTCAACTCTGAGTCCTTCATTTCCCTACATCCTCTTTGGCTACAAGTAGAGCTGACTACAAATATATATTTTCTGCCTATCAGTGTCATTTTCCTAAGTGCTTTAAGCCTACCTTATCATTTCAGTTACAAGATAATTAAGTACTCTACACACACACAGTACAAGTATCTCAGGCACAATTATGCTTTTCATGGTATAAATATATAAATACATCTACCTGACACAAATACATAAATATACACACACTGGATATTGCTGTTTATTGCTGGATACTGAAGGTTAGCTTTTTAGCTTTCTCCAGCTCCATTTCATCTTCTTCTAGTGGGAGAGGCTAGAAAGCCTAAAACTAAATATTTAGAGTTCCTTCAATCTAAGATTCTTGATGCAAATATAAGATTCTTGATGCCAATAAGATTCTCGAATGCACCTATGTGAAATCTGGGAGACAAAGAAAAGTGAAAGGATTGGCCTGTTCCTTTTTGGTTCTCTCTGCTGGCAAGCAATGCAAAGAAATAGGAGCTAATTTCTGCAGCAATGACCCAGGGTCTGTCCACCAGCTGTCCAGGTATTGAGAAATGGTTGGGTGAGCTTCTTCCTGCCTTCCGATCTTTAGATCAGTGCTCTAGGCCCATTCAGCAGATTCCTGGGTGACCAGCAACTTCATTGCAGACCTGCTTTATTATAGATGACTCATCTTGGGATCACAGTTAAGGGGTACGTTCTTGAACTCATAGCACCATTCATAGAGTTCAGAGTGGTAGCTCCGAGTAGAGTATGAACTCTTCTGGAAGTCATTCTTGGAGGCCCATGTTAGAGCCCACTTCTTCCTCCCTTCTAGTAATTCATGAGCATAAAACTTCATGTGTTAATTAAAGGCATGGAAGGTTTTCATTCCTTGCATTGAACCCTGGCTGCTGTAATGTGTGACATTTTATGTCACTTTTCAGTGTATTCAACTGCTCTCTGTCCAGTTCACTCGCTTTTATCTGTTACACCTAGTGCAGCTTCCTACAAACCTGCTCACATTTTCCCCTCAGGATGATCTCTACCCTCCAAAGCCCTACAGCCAGTCTTCTGTCATCGCCCAAGGAACTCAAGGGACGTCTGTCAAGGAAGGGCTTCCTCGCCCACGTCTTTCTAACTTCTGTCTAGACTTTCACGCTGTCTGCTGCGCTCCTACTCACGTCCCCTCTCAGCCTCAACCCTGACACCACTTTTATGCTCAAGGTATTTATCGACACGTATTTTCTGCAATTTGGATGAGGTTACAGTTTTCCTCTTTTATCTCGGATAAATATAAATTTTACAATAAACCTGCTTTGGATTTGCGGAAAAAGGATAATAACAACAAAATAGCAAAAACAAGGTCATTCAATGTGATCTCCATTCCCTTTGTGGGGGACATTAACCCATCAAAAAGGTGAATCAACCAGTCAGAATTAGATCCAGAAAGAGTTCGGTTTTTGTTTTTTGGCCTGAACTTCTTCCTGCTTTTCTCTTCTCTCCTTGGAATGTCATCAGGGATTTTTCTACTTCTTCTATCCTTCCCTTCTGCTCCTGGCAAGACTCACAGGGTTGGAGCCTGTCAGCACTGTGAGCAAAGACTCTTATGACAGACGATGGGAGAGAGAAGCCTCTGCTGACTTGCCACAATCATGCCATGACCACAGAGCAGAGTTTCAAGACTAATATGCTACAACAGAGGGAAGCAGCATCTCCAAGGAGCAGAGGTGGAGTAGAGATATGTTATGGCTCCTGGAGACCTTGTGATAGTGATTCTTTTTTCCTTTTTTTTTTTCAGTGAGACAATGGGGAACTGCCTATTACTCCATGCTACCTGGTAACTATCACTGACAATATTCCACCACCTGCTACCTACAAGGTGGTCTTTGATTCAAGCTAGGCCCGTCATCCTCTCTCTTTGAGGTGTTTGAAAACTGAATGGAGACCCACAGGAACTGAAGACATTGGGGCTGGGACATCCATTATAAGGGTGCTCCAAGATTTCCTGGGCTCCTTTGCTTCCCTCTCATCCTCAGACCCAGTTGTTTTTTGTGAGCATTTCTTTTGATTTTGTGAGCCGCCTCGTGTATTTTAATAAGCCCCCTTCACTAAAAATTTTGAGACTGAATTTTATGTCTTTTTAACCAGAGAACCCTAATCAGTATTCCCCTCCCCTAACCTATCCCTCGCTGTCTCTCTCTTTTTCATTTCATATGGTCCAATTGACTCTTCACAGGCAGTAAAGTCCAGCTTAATATTGCTGAGCAATAGTATCCCATCACTTAGTCATTCAACAAACACAGGTGAAGATTTTACTAAATGATGCTTGCTAGAAACACAAAGATGACAGCTCATATTCTAGCAAGGGATAATGTAATACAGAATAAATATGGGAAAAGAATTATCAGGAGGAATAACCCTTGGAAAGAGTTTAGGCATTTTATGAAATAGGAAGGAAGGAGTGCACTCCAGACAAAGAAGAAAACTGGCAAAAGCAAGATGGATTCTTGCCTTTGAGAACTACTAGAAGTTGTGTTAAACTAGAACCCAGATTCACATTGGAAAGTGATGGAAAATTGGACTGGAATGGGAAAAGGAGCCAGATGAATAAAACCAGATTATTTGCTCAGAATACAATAAAGAGATAAGAACAGACAGACACCTCTAGCTGCCCTCTCCCCCCGTATTCCTTCTCCCTTCTCATGGTGTTAGCTCTCACAACTTTTAAGCTGGACACATGAATGCACAGAAGAAAGAATGCATTTGCCAACTTCTCTTAACAGCTAGATGTGACCATGTGACCAAATTCTGGCCAATGGGAAGTGAGCAGAAGTAATGTCTGCAATCTGGGGTCATGTTCTTAAAAGGAAGGAGCTTGCCCTCTCCTTCCCTGCTTCCTCTCCCTACTGGAATGTCAGCGTAGTGATGGTGAGGCAACTTGGACCATGTTGATGAAAGCAGCACCCCGAGGGTGGAAAGCAGCTAGACTGAAGATGCCTCAGTCCTTGGCTCTGTGGAGCTTCCACACATGCCCTGGAATAATCACACTTGGACTGTGACACAAAAATAAATGTCAACTTTGATCCAGTTTAAGCCAATGGAGAGGGGCCACCTGTCACATCAGGGGAATCAGTAACCTAAACAGTTAGGTTAATCAGAAGACTTAAGGATAGAAAGTGAAAACGTGACAATTAAATTTATTCTGTAAAACAGGAGTCAGCAAACTATGGCCAGAGTCAGCCCACCTCCTGTTTCTGGATGATCCCTGAGCAAGATTTTTTTTTACATTTTTAAATGGTTGAAAAAAATCAAAAGAAGGATAATATTTTGTGATATTTGACAATTATATAAAATTTAATGCCCACATAAACATTGTATGGGAGCAAAGACATGCTCATTCATTTATGTACTGTCTATAGCTGCTTTCACACTACACCAGCCTGGTTGAATAGCTGCAACACAGATCATATGGCCCACAGTCTAAAATATTTACTTTCTGGCCCTTTACAGAAAGAGTTGCCAATTCCCGCTTCAGATGATCACATCAGTGGTGCAGCAAATTTACTGAAGATTGAAGAGAACAGCATCAAACAAGAATCAATTAGAAGACTACTCAGTGCTTTAGATAAAAGAGATAAAAGGGGCTAAACCAAATTAGTTATGCCCAGTGGGGATAAGCAATGAGTATATATTAAAAATCTATTCAGACAGTAAAATTAACAAAATAAATTTATGGTTTTTGTTGATTTTGGCTTCTACCCATGAGAAGAAGTGGGGAGGGATAAATTAGAAGTTCAGGATTTGCAGATACTAACATTTTATATAAAATAAACAAAGTCCTACTGTATAGTACAGGGAACTATATTCAATATCTTATAATAACCTATAATGATAAGGAATATGAAAAAGAATATATATGTGTATAACTGAATCAATATGCTGTACACCAGAAACTAACACATCATAAATCAACTACACTGCAATACAATTTTTTAAAAATTAACACAATTGAGAAATTTTCATCCCAACAGATGTATTAAGAACATAGTGACATATGTCCTTTCCCCAAACTACTATGTATTTGACACACTATTAAAATAAAAACCTTTCCCCATTCAAAGTTGATAACTGTCAAACCTCCACTAGGAATCTACCAGGGAAGTCCAAACCCATTCCTGCTAGCCTCCCTGAGCTTTACCAACATTCATTTTCACTCATCATATTTAAGTCCAAACTTAACCCTCAGCAGAAATTTCTCCCTAAGACAAGGCATGTCTTAAGTGACAAGACTTCCAGAACATGTCTTCCTACCTCCTTTTAGACAATCAGCCACACAGGTACCATGCCTTCTTCAGACAGCTTTCTTGGTACCCCAGGCATTTCAGACTTTAACATAACCATGGTTCTCAGTTTCAAAACTTATACTTATTGCCATAAATACTTGCTATTTGTGGAAAACTGGAACCACATAAATATTAACTTATATCATCATGCATACACATTCTACTATTTTATAAATAATAAGTCATTACATAAATATTTTTCATTAATCGCCTGAGATCAATCTGTAAAGTCTCATTTTAAGGCCTCCTAACCAATGGTTAGACTAAAACAAAATATTGTAGCTTTGATGTTTTATTTACACAGGTGTGATTCCAAATAAGAAAGAGGCTATATTTCAAATCCACCTGAGATAGTGTATATATACGTTGTTGCAGTTCAGTCATCATTCGTTCATTCATTCATCCATTTAACAAACATTTATTGCATGCCTATTACGTTCCAATAGGGATGTCAGACAGTGGGAATACCAGACAATAGGGCTTCTTTCCCTAGAGAGTATATGGTTTAGCAAGGGATCCAATCAACAGGCTGTCACAACACTTAGCCTGAATACTGAGGTGTAAAATGGGCCAGTGGATACATAGAAATGGACCCAGCCCAGATAGAGAGAGATGGGGGAAGACTTCTTATTGGAAATGATGTCCACATAAGAGTTATCCAAGAGAAAAAGGAAGAGCAGGAAAAAGGAAGAGCATGTGGACAGACTGGAGGGAGTGTGAAAAAACAAATGGCTCCTTTGTATAATAAGTGTAGTCAGAGTCTACCATCAGGGGATATGGACCACTCTTCAACCTTCTCTTTCCCATGATGGTCTGAAAAGGCTCTGCTTCTGGAGATGTGCTCAGGACCAGTGGTTGGTCCCCTGCTGACCCTCCCACATCCCCACTCTCTGCTTCCAGATACACCTCAGTTTTAGTAAGTGAAAGAAACTCCACATGGCTGAGAATCGAAGTATGAGGAGGGTGTGGGGAGTCAAGCAATGATAGGACGGTGTGCAGAGGGCCCAATATTATTTGAGATTTCTGTTTCTCGGTCCTTGCTCTGCCTTGTCATCAATCCATTTGACTGGTGAGTCCCTCCAGGAAGTGTCCGTTCTTGCTCATGGCCTTGTCAACTGTGCCAACTGTCTCTGACACTACAGAACTCCATGCCGGAGCCACTCAGGGATTGATATGTAACCATGGATGCATCTAACGTGCTGTCGGTTTTGACTTTTCCCTTGGAAGGGACTGCAGGTAGAGTGCTCTCTCTATGCGCCACGTAGCTGGGCTCTGACTTCTTGTTTGTTCCAAAACAAGGTAGAGAAACATGAAAGAGAATTCAAATCATTGTTTTTTTTTTTCAATCAGAAGCAGCATTAATAGGAAACTAACCTAGTTCACCTAATTACATTTCCTAATTTGTGTCTAACTTGAAGGAAAGAAAAAAAAAAGCCATGCATCATTGTTACAAATATTATTGTTTGACTTGTTTTTCCCCTATTACAGCTTTTGAATATTCTACTTCCCTTGCTCTGGCCCATGGTACAGTGATTTGTATTGTTCCTGAGTGATGTTTTGTAAAGCAAGTGGAGGAAAAAACATAAATTAAGAATTTCCTTACCAAGGATTTTAAAATAACAGAATGTTTACTGAAAATTGGTTCTCATTTGCTGGCATCCTGGCAAGTTTGACTCAGAAACCATCTACAGCATAGGAAATCATCCTGGTGACTTTTCACTGAACTTCTCAGCAGCCACCAATTAAATTCCATTTTCACTTGATGGATAAGTGAGCTCAAACTTTCGTGAGTTGATGTGGAAAGAAACACAGCTTCCTTCTCTTAATAGCTTGAGACAACCTAGATGTAGTAATCAAAACAAATATTCATGGAACTTTCAAGGGGCATCTCCACTTGACAGTGCCTGGCTAACACCCACTGGAGAGCAGATACAGCCGTAATTTTTCAAAAAGAGGAGTAACTAGTGTACTTTCAATTATATCCCCACTGAGCCAACAACTGAAAAGGGTGTGTGGGGAGAGGTATCTCGGTGTTGTCAAGTCAGGAAATAGAAGATCTGGAGATTTTACAACCACTGATCATGTTGTAAAAGTGAGAGGTTCGTCCTCATTTCTGGATAAATAAATATATCCCCTCTTCCATTTCTCCCCTGCTCACAACACCAGATACTAGGTTTGGGTCAATGTGTACCTCCCTAAACACAAACAAACAGAAAATACTATAAAAATATAACAAAATATTCTCTATATGTTTTATATAGTAATGCTGTTTTCTTATGTTCAGTTAAGTATTTTATATTATGACGTGAAATATCTGATCAGGTTGTAGATTTTAGCAGACAAGTTGCATTGATCAGCCTATTCATTGATAAAGGAAAGAGACATAGGAAAGTCTAGATGAGGATTATAATTACAAGTATCAAATTGATCTGAAAATTGAGAAGTGACAGAAGTCACAGGCATGCTGCACACACACACATACACTAACAGAGTCGAGGGGCTAGAATTGCTATATTTTAAAATAAAATACACTTATTATTCTGAGAAAGGAGCCTCTATAATCCTGAAAAGTCAGGATTGTAAACACTTTAATAAACTGTTTTTAATGAGTGTGTTTCCATTCATTTCAGGTACAGTTGGCAAAACAGGGCATTTCTTTTTGGCCTGCTTTGATTATGCAATATGATTATAATTTTATGTATTGCTTGTAAACAATGCTTCTAAGATGCTTAAAAATTTGTAGGAAGACAAGCATTTGGTTGACGTCTTATTGTAATGTTAATTTCCTTAACAAATATCTTTTCTGTAAATTGTAAAAAGGCCTTCTCTTTGTATGGGGATTTATTGTTTACAGACACTTTCACCTACATGTTCTCATTAAATCCTTACAATAATACTACGAGACATTAATTTTCCCTCATTTTTAAGGATGCGGAAAAACAGAGACTCAGTAGGGTTAAGAAGCTAGCCCAAGGCCACACACACAAAGAAACGTGACAGAGTCAATATGCAAATCCATTTCTTCTTACTCTACAGCTCTTTACTAATGAAACAAAGTATAAGCTCAGCTGGTAATCAAATTATCACTAAGTCCTCATTAGCGGAATGAGATAATGAGGTTTCACTTTATCATTCATAATTCAGAGATGCAACTTTAAGGCCTGTACAAAAATGGAAACACATCACAATCATGGTAACAACTACATCTGCTGTTTAGGATTTGGAAGGTAATTCTTATCTGTTCTTAAGTATTTCGTTAAGTATTTTATATTAGGATTTGAAATATCTGATTGGTTTATAAGACATTTCAGGCTCTCAAAACAATTTAGAAAAACTGGGTTCACTGACCTTCATCTCTAATGACTTCTTCCACCTCCACTTCCAACACACAGTCCTCCTGGGATGGTGGGCGTTGTGACTGAGAACATGCCTTGTCCAGACATCCTGCTGTATGATACAACTTTCCAAACTTTCATGTTTCTTATTCAACTATTTCTGACATGCCCTTTTAACCTTGTCAGGCCGGGAAGTCCAAGATAGTCAGGAACATTCTTATAGTTCTTAAATCTCTTGCCCTTTTGGTTTTTCACCTCACCATGGAAAAATACCAACCCTGATGTACCTAGCCATCTGTTTTCCCATGTCATCCTCCGTTTATTTGAGCACCACTGGAGAAAATCACTCAGCAGAGCAATTGGCACCCCTCTAAGTTCATGGTTATTGGTTACCATCCTCAAATTGACTCTCAATACCACCTGGAATTCCTTCTGGATTCTATGGTCTACTCACTCTCTCACCTTCAAGACTAGTGGAGACCTTCTCCGCTCGTTACAAACCAGCATCCCCAGTTTCCCCTGACCTTTGGCCTTAGAAGATCATCTCCCTTTCATTCCTTTGAGACAAAATAAAATCTAGTGGGAGGGAACCCTTCTACCTCTTCCAATCCAGTGCACAAGGATAGATATATCCGCACTCATTCTTTATTCTTTCCATCAGCAAATGTTTATAGAATGCCTAATACTCTCCAGGCACTGTCCTGAAAATCAGAGCTATGGCTGAGAACATGCCAAGTCCTTCTCTTCCCATGGAGTAACCTACCAGTGAAGAAATAAGTTAGATCATTTCAGAGAGGGAACAGTGTCGTGAGGAATAGGAGACAGGATAATGGCTTAGGCCATGACTGAGGATGACAACCGTAGGTGGCAACCTGAAGATACGGTATTCACGGAAAGCCTCTCTGAGTCGTTTTAGTTACGACTCAAATGACTAGGGTGAGTCAGTCACGGCAAGATCAAGAGAGAAAGTAAGAACCAAGGTCCTGAAGACGGATGACTTCGTTACAAGTTCAAGGATCAACAAGAAAAAAGCTCCATGTGACTGGAGCACAGTAAGCGAGGGAGAGGCTGATGTGAGACGGGGTCCTCCATTCAACCCTTTAAACTACGAGAGTTGATGCAAACACAGTCTTTCTATCTGGGCTCTGGAACCCGTGCCCTTTGCTTTCCCAAGAACGCTCTCTTTTGATTTGCTAGATCTGCCTCCTCTGTATTCTCTCTCGATCTGTTCTTTTCTAGCAGCAGTTAAACACACTCATAACACGTATCTTAAAACACACCCCCACTTTCTCCTCCAGATTCAAGCCTACTCAGACTTCAAAAAAGAGTTGTCAATACTTGTCCTTTTCTTCCTCTCCCACTTACTCCTCAGTACACTCCAGTACATTTCCACTCCAATGCTGGATCAAAAAACTCTCTCTAAAGTCAGAAGTGACCTTCATTTCCCTTGATCTCCCAACTACTTTGGACTCTGTTGACCCTGACCTTCTCCTTGACCTTTTTCATCCCTTTCCCTAAGGACTCTAATGACTCTCTTGGTTTTCCTTTTACCATCTGGTAAGCAGCTCAGTCTCAGTCATCTTTACAGACATGTTAGCCAACCCTTCCACTATCAGTGGTTCTCAAACTTGAAAGTGCATCAAAACCATCTGAAGACATGTTGCTGAGCCTGGCTTCCAGCATTCTTGATTCAGCAAGCCTGTTTTTGCAATAGATTCCCAGGTGATTCTGATACTGTTGGTCTAGAGAATACACTTTGGGAGCCACTGTATTAAATATGGTTCCTCCAGGCTTAATCATAGCTATCTTCCCTTTCCACTGTCTATTCTTTCTACTGATGATTTCATACACACCCACAGCTTCAGTTATCAGCTTTATTATCAATGACACACACATTTACATACCTCATGTCTTAGATCCAGACCCAGATATCCAGTTGGAGTCAAAAACTTCCACTTGCCTGCATCAAAATTACTCCCAAACTCAACGTACGCCCCAAAATGAACTTGTAATTAACCAGTTACTTTTCCAGGGATTCCTATCCAAGGAAATCACACCTAGTCCATCCTATTATGGAAGCCAGAATCTAAGACTCATCCTCAATACTCCTCTCTGATTTACCACCCCCATTTCGAAAACTTAATTAACTCCTACGTATTTTACCTCCTGAATGTCTCTCCACGAATGGTTCAGGCTCTCCATGTACTGCATTACCATCCTTGTCCAAACTGCCATTCTCTTTACTGGGGCTACAGGCTAGAATAACCATCTTAACTTCTTCCAATCCATTCTTGACATTTTCTTCAGAATGATCACATCCAAAGGCTAACGACATCCTTCTGCCTAAATTTCAATGTTTTCCCATTGTTTTATGGAATCAAAAATTCTTGTGGCCTGCAAGTGTCTCCGTCTCACTTCACATCTTGCTCCTTGCTCTCTGCCCACCAAAGGCTCCTTCAGGCCACAGGCTCTTTGCACATATTTTCCCTTCTAACAAGAGTTTGTTTGAATTCCTCTTCTTTTGAATTGCTAGTCATCCCTCATATTCCTCATCACTCTTCCCAGTCAAGGTCAGTTTCTTCTATTATATGCTTTCATAGTACCAGGTACCTTTACTTCAAAGCAATTTCACAGTTTGAAAATTCACATTTATTTATGTGAATGTTTCATTAAAATCTGTCTCCTTCTAGTTTTACACCCCATGAGGTCGGGGACAGAGTCTGTGTTTTCTCGCTATGACATCTCCAGGGCCTATCCAAAGTGATAGAAGGTCCTGATAAATATATGCTGCATGAATAAATAAATGAGACTGACTGTTTACATTTTAAATAAGGAGTTTATCTGTATGTTCCTAGAGGGCTTTGTTCTGAGCCTTGGGGGCCGCTTTCAGCATCAGAATTTCACTAGATGGTTTCCGCATCTTGCTTATTGTTATGCAAAAGCTACTAAGGGTGTATCCTTGAGGGCTGTATTTTGCTTAGACTCTCTTAGGAAACGTGAGTGTGTGCACACAGGCTGTGGATATTTAATATTAACTGACCTCCTACTGCGTTGCTCAGAAAGCAACTTTTGATTTGTTACCACTCTAATTTCCTTACTAATATTGTATCATGGCTCCCGAACCCTCAGTGGGTTTAGAGCAGCTGTTAGGGAATACAAGAAGTAAATTAGATTGTGCGTGGAAATTGGCCTGCATGTGAGACAAAAAACTTTGGTTTCCTTACTACATTTACTATACTACAATGATCTGAAATCGCAACCTCACTGGATTGCAAGGAACTGCAGCAGCTTTAATTAATGTTTTTGCCACTGTTCCTATTGATTATTGCAAATGTCTGTATGTCTCTCCAAATGTCTTCTGAGGGTTCTGAGTACTTCAAAGGACCTCCACTGTTGCACTGTTCTCTTGCAGCTCATTAAAGATCATATAATAAATGACCCCTCTGGCTCTAATTTCTCCAGGCTTAACATGATTTGGGATCCCATGCTGGTTTCAGATCTTATCCCTGCCCCTTGTTTGCAGAATCTGTGCTTTTCTGCAATTTAGCATCTGCACTTCTAGTGAGCAATTCAAATTTCTTTTGCAAGCACATTGTTTAGGTGATCTATGGTGTGAGCTTCTTGTATGTGCTATACTCAGAATACCATTTTGAGATTTGCTAAGTCAAACCATCAATTGCATATAAAAATTTGTTGGGGTTTTGGCTCTGTGTTTTGAAAAAGCAAAATCTAACATTGCTTTAAGACATCTCTCTGCTCTTTCTCTCTTTTAAGTTCTTGCTGACATATTTAGGAAGAATATATGAGAATAAATGTATTATTTAAATTTCCAGGTTGTCTATAGCAATCCCTTTCCAGTCTAATTAGGACCAATAGGTTGCAAAATGCCTAAAGCAAATCCATTAACACTTAACTACATCTCTTCTGGATCTATACTGCACTGACAGAAGATGCAGGCATCACATTTTTGATGAGGGCTAATGACTTGATAATGCATTCACTGTGTCAGATGTCAGGTGTACAATAGGACTGTGAGAACTACAAAGACGAAAAGAAGAAACAGCATTTGCTAATGTCTTCCTCCCTTCTGTCCCCAAGGTAGTGTCACTAGCAGAGCAATCTCCAGTTCATGGAGGCAGTGACGGAGGGACCTGTGGGATCAAGGGAACTTTTGCAATGATTTCTGTCTAGATTATAGTCATAAGGGATCTTGTTCATGTGCTTAGTGTGTGCATCGGGGTGTGTGTCAGCAGAAGCTTCGTGTTTATCAGCTACATCCTCATCTTTCTGTGGCTAGGTAGCCACGGGCGCCCAGGGAAAGGAAGTGACTGCATTTATTCTCAGTGTTGCCAACAGTCAGGTAAGATGCTCTCTCACCGTGGTATACAGCAAGGCAGGTGGCATTTAAAAAATGAATAAAGCAACATTTTAGAGAAGTCAGTGCTGCTTCTCATATGAATCAATGCCAGAGTCAATTGTTCTAAGAACCAAGATAAATTATATTGGAGGAAGAGGTAAGGGGTAGAAGAGCCCAGCTGCTCAAAGAGCTAGAAGTAAAAGTCTGTCTCTGTCTCTGTCTCTGTCATCTCTCTCTCAATCTGTCTCTTTCTATCTCTGTCTCTCACACACACATACCCGTCCACCTCTTGTGCACTATTAGAATTTAGTTATGCTATTCAATTTTTATCACATTTAAATTAGAAATTACAAGTCAGTAACAATTATGAGCTATAACTACAAAGTAACATGGCTGAATTTTTAAAAACATAATGGGATTTTTACATTATGGAAACAGGTTTTGTCCTCTTAAGAAAAGAAGCTGTCTGTAGATTTCCAGGACTCTATTGGCCAGCCTTTTGCATCTCTTATTTTGCAATGGCCTTCAGAACCTGTGACATATTCTTTTGACTACTGTCCAGAGTGGCAAAGCTTCATCTCTTCAGGGCAGATCTACTTTGTGAAAATAAACGAAAGTCATTCTGAGTCAAGCTCAAGGATTAAAAGTAGATTCCAAACTGTGTGATATCATCTGGGCTCTAAAGTGAGGTGCAGGTCTGCAGTAGTGATCCTGGTTTGCCTACGCTGGTTCCCCTGCACACCTCCTGCCCACCCCACCCCCCAGCACACCCACCAGAACCTACTGGTGTTCATTACTGTCTAGTAATACCAGGTAACTTAGCTTGCTAGAGTCCAGCAGTATTTTTCAACTTTCTCTTAATCTCTACCCTACTTCCAACTCATAGACCTTGAATCCAGAACTTGATCCTATTTCTGGTTCCTTTAACTGGGTGTTAGCAATGATTTCTCCAGGGTTTACTACTTTTCCAAATAAACTCTGCCTTAATTTTTTCTCTTGCCTTTGGATGCAGTGTGTTTACTGACAAAGGACTCCCTACTTTACCTTGCTTCCCTGGAAACCCAGACTCTGACATGAGCCATGTGGTCCACATGCTGAGAATCCCACTGTTATGAACACAATTTCAAAATATGTGTTTCAGAGCTCTTTTAGCTACTCATGATACTATTAGAATAAGTATAAAATGAGCATAAGACCTTCCAAGGTGACTACATTAAAAAAGGTACTTAAATGTGCACATTCTGACATAAATGCTCTATTCTTTCAATTTTTTGTTATGGAAGATTTCAAATGTTTTTGTCAGGCTTCAACAACCGTTAACTTTCTCCTGTTCTTCTTTCATCAACCTCCTTCCAAAAAAATTTGTGAAGTATTTTAAAGCAAAGTCCAGGTATCATATTATTTCTCCTAAAATTATGTCAATATTTAACTCCACCAGATAAGGGATTTAAAATAAACTAAATCACTGTTCTATTATTAAACTCAACAAAACTACAAAAATCTCCTCAATATTGTCTACATTCTAATTCATGCTTAATTTTCCCTGTTATCTCAAACATGTCTTTTTAGACCTGGTTGTTTGAATCAGGATCTAAACAAGGTCCACACATCATGTGTAGTATGTCTTTGAAGACTCTTTTAATAGGTAATTTTGCTATAAAGAATAACATACATATAATTTCATATATTACTGTTATAAACTTACCTTCCATAGCTAAATTATAAAGAGATATTTTGCTTATTTACATATAAGTAAGAATTGCTTGTTTGCATCAAGCATCAGATTCCTGTATAAAAGTGTATAAAAATGAATCTTCAGCAGAGACTAAAGAAATCAGGTTTACCAGCTATCTAAATGGGGTGGCCATATGAGGCAGTGACTCTCATTTCAATTACTTCAAACTCTCCCTTCTTGGACTTTGGTTTTGATTCCATAAAAATGATAATTCATCATTTCTATAATAAATTCAGTGTTTAGAGATATTGTTTACATCACTCTGTCTCAGATTTTCCAATATGAGCCCTCAAAAGGAGTTTATTTCAATGACAAATGGCTCTTCATAACATTATATTTTTACTCCTTTATTGCCACATAAATCTGTTAACTCTTAACATGTAACATTTGCAGAAAATGGACATTTCAAAATGAGTGGCAAGCATTTTCCAATGTATTATCCAAATGATAACAATGCCCTTTGTTTAATAAAATAAAAGAACAATAAAATCCTAACTCCTTACCATTAGCTTTATAAAAAAGATACACACTTATGCTATCTTCTTATATTTCCAATTGGCATAACTCTAATCCTGGGTCTTGATGTTAAATTCTTTTTTTTTTTTTAATTTAGTGTGGCTTATTTTCAGCAGCATATGTAAATATGAAAATAAGTTCCGAAAAAAAAGTCCTGTAAAAATGCATAGTTAGGTAAAACAATTATAAATCATTAAAAGATAACCTTAGTTTAAAAATCAGTGGTCATTTAATCACAGATTTCAGTGCATTAATACTATTACTTTTTGATTTGCAAATTCATTATTGAATCATTTTCCAACTAGAATGTAAAATATACAAATGTAGCCCAGAAATAACAGGTTAATATAGTCTTACTTCAGATGGAACTAATTCTGTGTTCAAGTTATTCTCCTTAGGGGGAAAAAAATTGAAGAATTTAATTGAGCATTTGGAATACCAAAAGAGAAAACTGATGTATTTAGGAGTAGACTGACTCAAATAACATTCCACTGCATTAGCATTTATTTGTGCAGCAAACAATCTCCAATCGAGCTCCTGTGCCTCAGCTTCTTAAGGTAAATATCTTCCTTTGCTTTAGAAGAGATTTCAATCTGGCTTTACAAAGCATTCTAATCTGACAACTGCTAATAAAAGACCCGATTCTATAGCTCACATTCCCATGTGTACACCTCCCTGACAGCAATATTTAAGTTTTAAATATGAAAATCTCCTCCTCTTACTTTTTTAAATTGAGGAAATATAGCTTTGCTATCCTCAGTGTCATAACTACACAAAGCGTGTGTGCGCACACGTGTGCACATGCACATACAGGCTCATGCTGCTCTTACATGCAGGCGTGTGAGCCCATAAACACAAAGAACAAAAGCAGGTACAATTTTATTGGGGTAAGGAATTCTCCTAGCAATATTTTACACTCAATATTCTACAAGTTTCTTCTTTTTACATTGTAAACCACTAAGTGATTCCTCTAAAAATCTGTAGCAATCAGTTTCCTGGACAAAAAACCCATCCTTTGTGGTAATGAAAGCAATTCAAAAGAGGAATGCCTATCAATAAATATTTAATATCTGGAATTAAAATTCCTGTCCAAGATCTGAATGACAGACAACCATAAGGAATAACAATTTTGAGGATCTCTTCAATTACAGGAAAAAATTCCCTGCCTAAAAATGCCTGCAAAGAATTCAATTTACTTACTTTCTCACTTAAGTCCTCCTGAAAATTCTGTCCAAAAAGTTGTGGCCGTCAATTCGGGTTTTATGGCACATAGGAGATTGATTTTTGCAGGAATCTCAGGATAATTCCCTTTGTAAATCCCTCCCTGCCAAAAATTCTCTACTCTGTGAACAATGATCTAACAAGATTGCCTCACGAGGTTGTCTTTGTAGCATAGGTTTTCTTAAAAGAAGGCTATACTGAAAGCCTCTACAATTTCCATGGACAGATAATGAATTCTGCAGATTATCTAGAACAGCTGGGCAACTGTGCCTTTTCCACCTGAGACCTCAGCAGGTTATCAGGCCATGACAGCAGGGACAGACACCGACGGAGACTCGGACTGAAAAGCAGGAGAAAGGAACATTTTGGCTTTTTTCTAAGCAGGTAACTCAATGCTTCCCAAAAGTAAATTCAATTCATTCTTATAAATTCTATTATTTTAAAATAAAAATCTAGTCTAATTTACCTGCCTTCCACAACGTTTTCAACTAATATTGACAAAAGAAAGCAAGCCACACTGTGAACCAGGGGCACACTATGTTCTCATTAATTGAGTTATTCATTGGGCTTTGAACGCCAAAATGTCATATTGAAATTTAACAATTTTTTAATATCCTAAAAATTACAGAGTTTAAGAGATGTTTATGAAAGGTTACATCCATTGCTTATAGAAGACAAATACAATAAAGATAAAAGTAATTGAGGGATTTGTAATATTAATATTTAGGCTTTTTGTTTTAGAAAATCAGTCATATTCTGTAGAAAGATGGTAAAATATTAGTCCCCACAACCCACAAAATAAAATTATCTCTTTAGCAACCGGACAAGAATGACAATGCAAATTGGTCCTGGTTATTTTCTGGTTTGGATACAACATGACATTCCCCCTACTAGTCTAAGATTTGTTAAGATTTGTTTGTTTTTCTATTTGTTTAATTTTTTTTGAGCTACCTAGAAAAGGGCATTAAACATAAAGGTGCTTAGAAATAACACTTGTACTTGTAATAATGTTGCTTAATCAAGAAAACTGTTTCACAGAATGGCCTAAAACCTTCACCACCCATCTAATTTTTTTAACCACTTGTCCCTGCCTAGGGAAGAGCAAAGAAATAAAAATAAATTCTCATTTTCCTTTACCACTTTTTCTAGTTCTGTTACTATACTCCGGGTAAGTGGCTATTTGCAGAGGTAACATGGCCTATTTGTTATTTCCATCAGATATTAAAACATTTTCTAAAAGGTATCCTGGAAATAACAAAGCCAGGTGTACAGCTACAAATTTCCTAACCCTATTACATTTGAATTTCATTAAAATATCATTCAGTAGAATGTTGACAATCCACAACCCAAAGAAAATCTTCATTCCAGAATCACGAAGCCATGCGAAAGCAGGACAAGGTATATAGAGGACAGCTTCTGTTTTTATTCTTCAACAAAGCAAAATTTACGAAGGATGACTAGAATATCCTAAGGAAAACTCCCTTCAGTCAAAGAAAATTTCTTTCAGTTGGTACCACTCCTTCCATTCTGCTGACAGATGGCTAGGGTTTCAGGCCTTCCGGGTGGGCTGGCACCAGCCTTGTCCAACGTCTAAAAAGACGATACCAGTTTGCCCGTAAAGACACACACCAGAATACTTATCCCTCCTTGACAGGCATACCTCATTTCAATGTGCTTCACTTTTTTGAGCTTCCCAGATACTGAGTTTTTTTGCAGATTGAAGGTTTGTGGCAAACCTGCATCGAGCAAGTCTACTGGTGGCATTTTTCCAACAGCATTTGCTCATTTCATGTCTCTGGGTTGCATTTTGGTAATTCATTTTTTTTTTCTTTAAACTTTTACCACCCAGTTTATACTTTGTGCCTTACTTAGGACAGCTGGTTCATTGTCTGACAATGAAAAGACCTTTCAGGGTGGTTTGTAGTATCAGTTTATAAATAGGGAAACGCACAGATGCACCACGAAGACAGTAGTAACATCGGTGAGCGTTGACAGCCATTTTTCTGGAGAACATTCAGTTGAGCACTACATAATGGTGAGCTCAGTCCTTTGGAGACTTCTTCATTAATGACTAGCCCCGCTCCAAGTGAGCTGAAGGTAGATCAGAAATCAAGCTGACATTTTCCCACTTTCCAGCAAGGAAGGAAAATGAAAGGAGTAGGCAGATAGGTGATCAGGATTTAGCAGAATTGGAGGCCTGGGGAGCTGTTTACTCAGATGGAAACTAAAAGTGGGGTTCTCTTTCCTAGCCCCCTCTTCTGAGCACTTGGGAGTGGCTTCACAACAGTGCTTTTTAAAAAAATTTTTTTTACATTTTGGTAATTCTTACAACATGTTCATTTTTTTCATTATATTTATTATAATGAATTATATCTGTTACAATGATCTGTGATCAGTGACCTTTATGTTACTTTGTAATTGTTCTGGGGACACCACAAGCCACAGCCACATAAGATGACAAATTTAACTGATGAAAGCCGTGTGTGTTCTGACTACTCCACCGACCAGTTGCTCCCTGTCTCTTCTATCTCCTCAAGCCTCCCTATTCCTTGAGAACCAACAGTGTTGAAAGTAGGCCCATGAATAGCCCTACAATGACCTCCAAGTAGCCAAGTGAAAGGGAGACTTGCATGTCTCTCAGTTTAAATCAAAAGCTAGGAATGATAAAGCTCAGTGAGGAAGACATGTGGAAAGCCAAGACAGGCTAAAAGCTAGGTCTCCTGTGCCAGCTAGCCAAGTTGCGAATGGAAAGGAAAAGTTCTTGAAGGAAACTAGTACTCCAGTGAACACACAGATGATAAGAAAAAGAAACAGTCTTATGGCTGATGTGGAGAAAGTTTTGGTGGTCTGGATAAAGGATAAAACCAGCCACGGTATTTCCTTAAGGAAAAGCCTAGCCCAGAGCGAGGCCCTAACTCTCTTCAGTTCTCCGAAGGCTGAAAGAGGTGAGAAAACTGTGGAAGAAAAGTTTGAAGCTAGCAGAGGTTGGTTCATGAGGTTTAATGAAAGAAGCTGTTTCCATAACATAAAAGTACAAAGTGAAGCAGCCAGTGTTGGTGTAGAAGCTGCAGCAAGTTATCTGCAAGATCCACCTAAGATCATTAGGGAAAGTGGCTACACTAAACAACAGATTTTCAATGTAGACAAAACAATCTTATACTGGAAGAAGGTGCTATCTAGGATTTTCATAGCTACAGAGGAGAAGCCAATGCCTGGCTTCAAAGCATCAAAAGACAGGCTAACTCTCTTGTCGGGGGCTAATGAGTCTGGTTACTTTAAATGGAAGCCAATGCTCATTTACCATTCCAAAGTCCTAGGGTCCTTAAAAATTATGCTGAATCTACAGTGACTGTGCTCTGTAAATGGAAGAGCAAAGCCTGGGTGACAGCACATCTGTTTATAACATGGTTTACTAAATACTAAATACTTTAACCCACTGTTGAGACTTACTGCTCAGACAAAAATACTCCTTTCAAAATATTACTGCTCATTGACAATGCATCTGGTCCCCCAAGAGCTCTCATGGAGATATACAAGGAGATTCAGGCTGTTTTCATGCTGCTAACGCAACGTCCATTCTGCAGCCCATGGATCACGGAATCATTTCAACTTTCAAGTCTTATTATTTAAGAAATACACTGTGTAAAAGGCTATGGTTGCCACAGATGTAATTCCTCTAATGGATTTGAGCAAAGTCAATTGAAAACCTTCTGGAAAGGATTCATCATTCTAGATGCCATTAATACCATTCACGGTTCATGGGAAGAGGCCAAAATATCAACATTAACAAGAGTTTGGAAGAAGTTGATTCCAACCCTCGTGGAAGACTCAAGTGGAGGAAGTGCAGATGCTATGACAATAGCCAGAGAACTAGAATTAGATGTGGTGCTGAAGATGGGACTGACCTGCTGCAATCCCATGATAATACATTAAGGGATGAGGAGTTGTTTTCTCTGAATGAGCAAAGAACGTAGTTTCTTGAGAAACAACTCCTGCTGAAGATGCTGTGAAGACTGTTGAAACAACCACAAAGGATTTAGAATGTTACATAAGCTTCGTTGATAAAGCAGTGGCAGGGGTTGAGAGGATTAACTCTAATTCTGAAAGAAGCTCTACTGTGGGTAAAATTCTATCAAACAGCTTTGCATGCTATAGACAAATCGTTCATGAAAGGAAGAGTCAATGATGCAGCAAACTTCATTGCTGTCTTACTGTAAGAAATTTCTAGAGCCATTCCTACCTTCAGTACCCACCACCTTGATCAATCAGCAGCCATCAACCCTGAGGCAAGACCCTCCACCAGTAAAAAGATCATTGACTCTCTGAAGGCTCAGATAACGATTAGCAATTTTAACAACACAGTGTTTTAAATTAAGGTATTTAACACTTAAGACTACAGTATAATGTAAACATAACTTTCATGTACAATGGGAAACTGTGTGACTCACTCTACTGTGATATTTGCTTTATTGTGGTGGTCTGGAACCCAATCTGCATTGTCTCTGAAGTATGCCTGTATATAATACAGGAGTAAAACTGCATTCAGATATATATAAAAATAGACTGTTCATATATATATGTACACATATACTATAAAAGCAGTAATCCTAGAGATGTTATTCTAAGGAGTGTAACACCCAGTATCTCTTGCTGTTCTACCGAAGTGAGTATGGAGCTCATAAGTACTAAGTAAATAAATACTCCTCAACATGACAACACATAAAACAACTGAGGCAGAGCAAGGTATTGCCTACAAACCACACTGTCATACAGTTCACATGTTACCCCCTAAATTTATGAGTAAACTTCTTAGTTCTCTGTTTCTACATGAAAGCAGCATACTTCCATTAGGTTTCATGTTGTGATCTTGCATATATGGGAGGGGACTTTGCTTTTACATTCTGCTCAACAAAACATAAATTGAAAGCTATTTAAGATAAAGGAGTAGAGTATTATATATGATGTCACATAAGATATAATTCCCCACAAATGCTCTAAGTGATCATTGTATGCGATGGTAATAGTGCCATTTTGAAACATTATTCAAAGTCAGAACCCTGCTGAGTCCAATGGAGATAAAGTCCCTTTAACAAGTTAAGTTATTCTCAGCTGGTGACTTTTCACCTTGCTCTATTAGTTTTAAATTCAAAGCCTCTGAATTCCCACTTAAAATAGTGCCTAAAAAACATCCCTTGACATACTCTACACCATCATTACTCTAGATTTTATAACAGCACAGGACAAGACAAAAAGAAACAGAAATGCCAAAAACAAGTTCTGCTAATCACTCTGCTTCCAGAATCGGGGAAGATTGTTCATTACAAGGTCAATGGAATCAAACTGAAGGATCATATCAATGGCCTATCCTGTTACACAGCCAGAGAAGGGCAGGCATGCCTCCTTATAAGCAGGTAGATGACACTTTTTCATCCTTTGTTTCTCCCCTGGTTCAGAAATACAAATTTGTACCAGGCAGAAAACTAAGGAGCTTTCTTTCTACCTTATGGATAAACAGAGAAAATCAAGGTGTCACTGCCCTTGTGACCCACCTACACATTCTATCCTACATCCAACTGGAAATTTAAATACTAAAATACAGAGTAGAGTGTTGGAGACAGAGGTCAGATATGGAGATAGCTCAAAACCCAGAACCCAGGAATGGTAATAAAACAGATGAGAATTAAGACCAGTTTAACTTTAATGCCATCTGAACACAATAAATGTGGATACTCAGCTGAATCTATATATAAAGATAGAACTTTAAAGGAAATGTATATTACTAAAAAGTAATCTTATATGTATAATTTGGGCTTTAAACCTCAGATTACATAAACAAACAGGGGAGTGAGAGCAACTACTTAGGCCCCCAAAACTTAGAAACATCCATGACTCTGCTCTTTATTTAATCCCTACGCAAATCCTGCTGGCCCTTCACACCTCTAAAATGTACCCAGACCCTGATGACTTCTCACCCTCTCTGCAAGGCACCTTCAGTGCACACCAGGATTACTGAATAGGCCTGCTAACCCTACCCTCGCCACACTCTGGATTGCCCCTTATTGCAGTCTCTCCTCAACGTTGTGATAAGTGTGGTCCTTCTGAAAACATAGTCAGATGTATTCAGTTGTTTTTCCACATCTTTGAGTTGATGCCCACCTCAGTCAAAGTAGAACTCAAAGTCCTACAGTGGCCATGAGAGCCTGTAAGCGCCAGCCCTCACTTACTTCTCCAGTGTCATCTACTCCTCTTCCCTATACTCACCCTGCACACCTTGAACTTGTCAGGTGCACTCCAGCCTCAATCCTTGCATACGATGTACTCTCGCCTAAACTACTGTTCCCCTGGATCTTCATGGAGGCCCTGAGCGTGTCTGTGAGGCTCTTCACGTCATCCACATGAATGGCAATCTTGAAAGTGAAGCAATGTATATGGGTGGTCTTACTCTCTCAGCTCCTTCAGGTCTTTGCTCAAAGTCACCTTCTCAAGAAAGCATCCTCTGACCATCTTACTTAAAAAGGCAACACTTCTCCAGAAATCCCCATCCCCCTTCTCTGCCTTCCTTTTCTCTCTATGGTATTCATCACAATTTGACATACTACAATATTTCATTTAATGTAAGACATCATTAATTACAAGGCTTACCACTTAAAAACTATTCTACCAGAAAAGCATGGCTAATTAAATATGATATATCACCAGTTGTAAGAGGCATCCTGATTTCAAAGATGTTAAATTGTGAAAAAAAAATGTACTCTTTTGAATCAAGGAAACATGGTCATTTACTTGTTTACTTGTTTATTATATCTCTCTCCCTTAACGTCCAAAAACAGAGAGATTTTTATCCTTTTTTTCCCCACAACTTGAATAGTGACCAGTGAATCATGAGGGGTATTAAAGAAGCATTTTTGATTGAATGAATGAAAGCACATAAAAGTAGGTTAAGTTCCTCACTTTACATGAGGAAAATTTACAAGATGATGTTTTACTTTTAATAATTGGCTATGATATATAATAATTTTTAGCTAATAATTTTTAGGTAAAATACTATATAATCCAAGATTTAAAAATCAAAAGGTACAAGATTCAATAATGATATAAAAATCACAAACTTTAACAGATTGCATAGTATGGCTCCAAGTGCACACACATACACACACCAAAAACTAGTTGAAATAGGATAAAGAGCTAAAAATACAATTTTTGTGGGAGACTTTAAAATATCTCTCCCTGCCTTTGGCATATTTAAAAAGATATGAAATAACATAGAAAATGAATAACACAATTAATTAAATTGAACAAACAGTTATCTGGTTAGCTACATAAAAATCTTTATTTTTATCTTTATTTTCAAGTACCAAGGAAATATTTATAAAAAATGTTCATATTCTTGTTTTGGTCACAAAATATAGTCTAACTAGTCAAAATATAGTTTAAATGGCAAAAGTCAGAATGCAAAATAAGTAGCAAGGCAACAAGAAAAACAAAAAAACAGAAAGCATGAAACATAGCAGGTGTAACTCTATGTAAGTGATTTAAACTTCTGTACCAAACAATATTCAAGTTTTTCCCCAGTCCATAACCAGCAGGTAACAGATCCTTTTTCCCTTCAATGATAATCTTTTCACTGACTTTTAAAATCTTTTGTGACATAAACTGTGTTTTAATTAATTTTATTTTTATCTCCTTGAAAGGTATATATCACATTTTAATTCTAACAGTTGTCAACTTAAAGACATACAATGATGCTAACTAAAGAGAACAAATATACGCTAACAAAAGACATTCAAAACAGAAAGACATAGAAAGCTTACAAGTGAAAGTATGGGAATAACAAATAAGAAAAACCAAGAACAACAAGAACAATAAAAACAGAACAAACCAATGGCAAGCAGAATTAAAAAAATAAAGCTAAAAGCGGAAGTTCATGTCTCAGAATACAGCAAAGCTATGGAATAAAAAAGTAAGTCTAAAAGCTGATTCTTGGCTCAAAGTAATGAAATAAATAAATCTCTGTCAAATATAAATTTTGAAAGGGGAAACAAATCAACAATGAGAAATCAAAGGGAGCTAGAAGGCCTCAAAGACCGGGTTGTGGAAAGGCAGAGGGACGAGCAGACCTGATGCTGAAACCGGGGCTGATTTTGGATCCTCTTCTGATCTCAAAACCGAGAGGCTAGGATTCAGCAGCCACCAGAGGGACAGGCAGCAAGCACGGCACTGGGGGCCTGGAGGAGAGGCTTACAACTGGGAACTCTTCACAAACCTGGGGAGACTCACAACCTCAAGGAAGCATGGACCCAAAAGACTACTACCAGCAAAAGAAGGTACCTTATCCTGAGCTCCGAGCAGGGGTGCAACATGACTGTCAAAGAATTAATCATGACAGACCAGCCTTCATAGGATTTTGGTGTTTGATGTTTATACAACATGTATAGTTTCAGAAAACCCAAATCAGCAAAACTTAAAGTGGTCCCAGACTGACAAAAAGCTGAGCTACAGAAAAGAGAAGAATACTAATCTGGCACGGAGGGATGCCTCCCTCACACAATTCCCACAAATAAAGGCCTGGTAACCATGACTTCACAATCCAAACTTACAAAACACACGAGAAAACAAGACTCCCGTGAACAAGGGTCCACAGGAACTACAACAGCACAACACACAGCATTAGACTCAAGAAGTTCAAATATATATCAGAATTATTGGATACAAACTATAAAATAATTATATTCAAATTATCTGGGAAATAAAAGATGGAACTGAAAACTGAACAAAAGATCATTTTATTGTCTAACATTATGATGGACAAGACACACTGAATGATCCCCTGATTGAAAGAATGAAAATGCTGGATACAATATAAAGAAAACATTTTTAGCACATTATTGAACTGATAAAAAAGCAAAGAATCTGCAGGTCCTCAAAACTCATTGAAAACTGAAATCCTAAAAGGAAAGTGACATCAAAACTGGCTACAGCCCTGAGGATTACTGCTGCTCCTCTGGAGACATTGAGCTTTGACTTCAATTTCTGCATGATATTCTCAGGGAACAGGAGGTAGAGTCCTAGGACCAAATGAACATTTCTGGAACTAGGTAGTTCCATTTGCACATGGTGCGCAATGAGTTATACGCTCATATGTAAGTATATTTCATGCTAATTTTTTAAATGAAGAAAACAAAAGAACAAGATATATAAAAGACCCAGCACACAGGAGTCCTCACAGATCTTTGCTTTAATCTGTGTGGGTTACCCAGCAGATTAAGCAGAGGTGAAATTTAAAAACTAAAATAATGAGTAGACTGGGAGGCATATCTGATTAATCCATCCAGAATGCAGGACCCACATACATTTAAGAGACAGATTGGGAATTTGAGATTTGCAGAGACAAACTACTATATATAAAATAGATAAACAACAAGTTTATACTGCATAGCACAGGGAACTATATTCAATATCTTGTAGTAACCTATAATGGAAAAGAATATGAAAATGAATATAAGTGTATGACTGAACTATTATACTGTACACCAGAAACTGACACAACATTGTAAACTGACTATACTTCAATCAAAAAAAAAAAAAGAGAGAGAGAGAGAGGATGAAAGTCATGGGGAGGAAAAAGCTGAAAGTATACATCACCGAAATTTCAGAAGGAGAAAGTAAAGAGAATTGGAAAGAAGCAATATTTAATTGTGAAGGACAGTGTTCCATAATTGATGAGGATTCTTGTTTCTCTTCCTCATATTCAGAAAGTACCACAAATTATATAAATATAAAATAAATAATCTCCATTTCTACTGAGGTTTAATATAGGTGAGTCAGTGCAGCAATATCCAGCATTCCTAATTTCTATCATAAATGTTTTTCTCAAGGTAGCCTGGTAAGTATTCGTAACATATGCCAGCACACACATGCCTTCTGCAACACTTGTGATGTGCTTTTTCCACTGCAGAAATCAAGTCAATGTACTTTCTTTTAGTTGATGAATAATAATATAAATCTATGAATGATGAATAATAATATAAATCTGCACTAGATTCTGTTAAGCAAGCAAGATAATTTAGGGAGAAAATGATGTTGAACAAACATCTTTTTCTTGGTTCCAAATTCTGCCTTGTGTGGGAAAGTCTCATGGCCACTGGATCTGTCTTAGAAACCTTTCCAGAAGTGAAAGTGCATAATTTATTCATTTCTGAGAGAGAAAGAAATACACTTCCACAGTGTTTAGACATAGAATATCTCTGTTCAGCCAAAAATTAGATACAAATGGAACAGAAATATTTGAATGGGGACTATTTTGGTGAATGTGGGACATGTGGTCACTATAAATACACTCAGGCTGAAGAATCACTTGGTACCTATATTTTTATGCATTAAGTTAAAGTATAGGCCTGTTCCATGTTCTCTTTCCATTTAATATATGTAAAATGAAACCCAGGACATTTGCTGAAGTAATTTATCCACCTACCTAGTCTTAGATTTATTTTTTAAAAATACATAAAACCAACTTGTTTTCCCTATACTTCCTTTCCTATACTTTCCCCAGATTTGCTGCAATGCAGGACCAAGCTCATTCCTTGCCAAGACTTTGGGTATTGGTTTATGCTAAAATTCTTTTTTCATGACTTGAGTAAAACAATAATTAAAAGTCATTTAAAATAAGGCAACACGTTGAAGTCTTTCCCTAATCGTATTTTTACCGATTATAACACTTAGGAAGTGCCATTATACCAGGAAAACAACACCCTGCTAACCTCTTTGAAGCATTTTGCTGTATTTCTAAGATGTTCAACTTTCCCTTTCTGTTATTGGGTGTGCCATGAATGATTCTCTTCACATTAGATCATCATGCTTGGGGATTAAGGATAAGGATGTTGGACTAAAATAATCTTGGATCTCTTAAATTTACAAATATAAGTTGATGTGTAAATTCAGGGTAAGTAATATACATGAAAATAATTCACAGTGATGCCAAACTTCCCCGTAGCCTGCTTATACAATCTCAATAGATAATCTTTTCAATCTCATACAGTCAGTCCAAACGCTGAGGACTGAAATTGTCAAGAAATGCATTAATATTTCAGGTCTTAATAATAATAATATGAAAAAACCTTGGCTGGTGGCTACCTTAACATTTAACCACTAAATGTGGTTAGTGGGAATTAAGATGTGCTATAAGTATAAAATCCACCCTAGACTTTTAAGAATTAATACCCCCCCAAAAATGTGAAATATGCCATTAAAAGGCTTTATATTGATTACATTTTGAAATGATAAATACTTTGGACACACTGGATTAAATAAAATATATTTATCATAATTAATTTCACTTGCTTCTTTTTAATGCAGTTAAATTTTTAAATACTAGAAAACTTAAAAATGATATATGTAATTCATAGCTTTGGCTTTATGTTTCTTTTGGAGGGTGCTATAGTGGGTTTTCAAAGACAAAGTTCTTAGTCATTTGTGACTATTCTTTTTGACTAAAGATTCTATCAAAAGGATCAGTCATTTAGGTTAAAGCCCCAAAACGCCGATTAAAACTTTTAAGTATTAGGCTAATAGAGTTAGCATATGGATTAATATTGGCTTTATCTGGTAAATTAGTTTTTCAAAGACATGCATAATTGTGGCAATACAATTTCCAGTGACTTTAATGACATCTTGAAACTTTAAAAACCAATTTTCTTCTGTATACAATTTATGTGGGTTTTTTTTTTTTTTGCTTTCAATATATACATTATATGAGGTAGGTACTTTTTTGTAGAAAATAAATAATTTAATATTTACTTAATATTTCAATATCCGTACTATACCCTTTATCCACTATCTTTCAGGAATTCTCACTAAGTTTTGGTAACACTGAAAAAATTATTCTATTTATAGTTATTAGTGTTATTGTTCAGTGCTGTATTCAGACTCCAATTTGATTTATAAAGGAATATACTAAAAGTACTGGGGAGTAGAATAAAATCAATTTGACTGTTTCTAAGTCATAATAAATTATCTAACTCTTCTGTGCCTGATTATTTGCAATCAATTGTGCTTTTATAGACATAATAATTTTTCTTCATTTCAAATTCAGTAATGTCTTATTTTTATATTTTCTTTATTTTATAATATGTACTTATATTTTACTCTTTTAAGTTTCCTGAAAGAGGCTATATTTCATTTATAATTAAGAAAAAAATTTAAAGTAATAAAGGTATATGAGAGCTCAGAGGAAGGAGAGATTGGAGTGGACATTTACAGTTTGTCACTGACTGCTACTTTTCCCCCTGCTTTTGGGTCCAGTCCTGCTTTTCCTTCAGGAACTCTCCTCCCCAACTCTAAATCTAATGGTTTGGGTGGAGCCGACTGCCATCTTCAGTGTTTATTACATCACATCCACTTGGCCACAGGGATGGCCACTAATCAGAGCCAACACAAAGCCAGTCTTAAGACTTTTACTGGGGCAACCAATAAAGACATGCTGATTTTTGCTGAGGAAATAGGATATACATCTGGAGCTGTTAGAAGTCATCCTGCATGATAAGGGGAGAGCCCTTCTGAAAATGGAATCAGTAGAGAGGAAAGAAGAACTAAGTGATAGAAAGAGACTTAACATTTGAGCTCTTGTATTCTATTGTGTCTGAAAACAGTCCAACTATGGAAAGCTGAGATACGTGTGTCAAAAAATTACCCTGAATTCCTTAAAACGGTTTAAGTTGTGTTTTCTGTCATAGGGCTGATCTTCAGCTAAAACACACCTATATGGCTGTGTCATTGTTTGTGGGGCATCCTGGTGAACTAGCGCCCATTCCAGCAACCATTTTGATTAGTTGCTGCCCACATCATTCTGATTGCTAAATATGTAAAATATTGCCATTGCTTTTAATTGAAAGAATTTAAACAATAATGTAAAATTTGAAAATATGAATATAACAAGAATAAGGCAAGGGTAAAATTTCAGTTGATAAAAAGATAATGTGGAAGGGCAAGAACCAAATCTAGTCACAAAGATATAATTCAACAAACAGGTGCTTTTGCCATCAAGTTATAAAAAGATATCAGCCAGTCTTTTCTGTCTCAGCAGGTCATTTGCCCTCTTGGAGAAATTTTCCTCTTTTATTAAATGGGCATTAAAAATAACTGCTCTGCCTATCTTATAACACCATGAGTATCAAGTAGGACACTACCTATAAAAATTCTATCTGTGTACTGGGGAGGCTATAGCTTAGTGGCAAAGTGCCTGCTTAGCATACACAAGGTCCTGGGTTCAATCCCCAGTAACTCCATTAATAAACAAATAAACCTAATTACCTCCCCTCCTAAAGAAAAATACTTTCTGTGTAAACCATTCTATGTGAGCAAATAATAATAATAAAATCAAGTGAATGCTTCACAGATGTCAAGTATTATCATTCCATTTGATCCTTATTCCCTGTGTTGAAAGTAGTGTCAACTCAGTCTCTATGACACAAAAAAAAGGTACTTCATCATTATAGATAAGAGTATTTCAGTGCTTATTATCCTTAAAATTATTTCTACTGTATTTTCCTTTGTGCATTTCTTACTCTCCTGTCACTGCTCTCTGTAACACCAATCATAAACGTATAAATTTACTTCTACCACTATCCCTTTTTTAAAAACATTCAAATGTTCGGAGCCACATTATATTTTAATATTATTTGTTACCTTAAACAAGGAGATTTCCTTTTTTATGCTTTAATTTTTATAATTACCAGGTTACTCTTCTAGCAAAAGGAATACTTGTATTTCTCTTATTTAAGATTATATATATATATATATATATATATATATATATACATACAATAGATATATCAAATTTTCTATGGAAATGAGTCACATCATACATATACAAAGGTTTGTGATCTCAATAGCCAGAAATAATGTCTAACAACGTTGAAATTTTTAACTAAAGGGATATTTCGTGGGGTATCTATTTTACAAAAAGTTTTTCACACTTGAAACATCCTTCCTTATTATTAAGTGTTACTACAAAGGAGTCCCTAAATCCTATCTTAATGTAGCACTGATCATCATCATTATTTATACTTTATGATCCCAGAGCATATTCCATTTTAGAAAATGCACTAGGTTTCATACCAAAGGGTCAGCCATATTAGGCTTTAAAATTTCGTCCACCAGAGCTCAACAGGTGACATAAAAATATGAAGGGGGCCAAATATAAGACAAGAGGCATTAAGGTCTGCATTTTGACCAGTCATTACATTTAACCAATTACAATGCCTCTTTACACTTCAGGAGGGACCAGAAAACAAACGAAACAAAGCGGGTCTCCAAGCAGTTTTGTGTTCAAAAATTGCCATTTTGAGACTCCGATAATCCTTCTTAACTGGGTCCTTACCCCATAAAAATTGTATGAGCATAAAGAGACCAGTAATTCCCTTATCTACCTTACCCAGGAAGCAAATTATTATTACCTTTGCTTCACTTGGCAATAAAATGAGATCAGATTTGAGTATCAGTAACTTTATGTGGTGCTTCCTTTCAAATAAGAAGCATAAGTATAGTGTCAGTAAAATTTGCTGATAGAGAAGGTTCTGGTGAAACAATTCTACAATTCTGCAAGTTTAGATTTTTCAATCATATTTGAATGTTATGTGGCCACCATGCCCTTCAAATGTAATGTTTTATTATTTTTAATCCAACTTACATTTGTCTATTTGGATTTTATTGGAAAGAATTCTACTATTGCAGCAAAATGTAGTTATGCTTTAATCCAGAAACCATTAATGACAATTTTAGTAGGCTCCTAGGGACAGCCAGGGTAAGCTGATACTTTTCTTATTCTATGTTTATTTGATTCATTTTCCTGAACAATCCAGTCAAATAAGTGACTTGTCAATTCTACTTCAGATTGACTACATCTCTCAGGAAGTCATCATTTGGTAACAACTGCTGGCCAACCGTGTGAAATGCTCTCGCATAGACTGCAGTTTGTTTAATGAAAGCTTCCTTAGGCAAATTGATCTTGAACTCTTTTCAACTTTTGAAGCATCATCAACATTATCCTTTAAAAGTGACTAGGTCAGATACATAATCTATTTAGAATATAGGCATAAAAAGACTATATAAGGAAGAACTTGGATTAGCCACCAATTGTCTGTTTAATCTTTCTAAGCTTCAGTTTCCTCATTGTTTAGTTAGGGAGAATAATACTGCATCTCTCACAGTATGAGAACTAAATGCAGGCATTCAATGGAACTGCAGCTATGCAAGTGGTACTGATGGGAATTAGCGGTCCAATAGGGATTCTGGTATTCCTAACTCTTCATTCCATTTCTTAAAGTATTCTCAGGAAATGGCAATTTTTTAAAGAATCTAGAATATGGTGAAAGTAAATTTACCAACCAATCAATTAATAAATATAGATACAGGTATTAAAAATTAAAATCAAAATTTTATTTCCACATATAAGTATATAATATCCCATTCCATATATATAGTTCATATATCCCATATACATAATGGAATATTATGCAGCCAGAAAAAGAATAAAATTTTGCTATTTGTGATGACATGGATAGACCTGGAGGGTATTATGCTAAGTGAAATAAGTCAGACAGGGAAAGACAAATACCATATGATTTCACTTATATGTGAAATCTGAAAAACAAACGAACAACATGACAAAACAGAAACAGATTTATAGATACAGAAAACAAACTGGTGATTGCCAGAAGGGAGGAGAATGAAACAGGTGAGGAAGTGTAAGAGGTACAAACTTCCAGTTATAAAATAAATATGTCTCGGGGATGTAATGTGCAGCATGGGAAATACAGTTAGTAATCTTGTAATAACTTTACATGGGGTCTAATGGTAACTAGATTTATCATGGTTATCATTTTGCAATGTAGAAAAATGCCAAATCACTATGTTATACACCTGAATCTAGTAAAATGTTGTAAGTCAATTACACTTCAATAAAAAAGTTAGTCGCACTTTGACATCCCTACAAATACTATCCTTAAATGTAGTCTAGAAGTTAGAATTGCTCTGTCATTCGCAGTGTAGATTCGGCAACTCATATAGTTTATTTGTGCCTCAGTTTCCTCACGTGTCAGTTGACAGAGCTTAATAAGATGGTCCCTTTCACCTCTAAAATGAACACAATTCTATCATACTGTTGATGAGTGACATTAACTAGGGATGGATGACACTACTAAATCATCACAGTATTTGATTTCAACTGAGCCTTCAAAGGTTATCTGAAAATTCTTTACAGTAATTTGCCCAAAGCCTCACCAGTATCCTCAAGTCCTCATCTCATCCTGCCATCCACACTGGGGAGATATGGACCCAAACTAATGAATTCTTCAAGTAGACCCTGACCAGCTACTAGCAAGTGGCTTGTAAGGCACAAGCGTAATGAGGATACCTCTCAGGATAGTTTTGGTGCTATCTGTTTAATGCTGAAGAGCCACCACATGGACACTGATAATGAAAATCACCATTTGGAGTGCAATGCTTTTTCCACATTTTGATTCATCTGTCATTTTTCTCCTACGCATCTGTTTGAAGACCAAGTGTTAGAAATATACATAAATGTCACCAGAAAAAAGAAGTTGATAGCGTATCCATTATGTTAATTAAATTCTACCTCCTTATTTTTGTTCTAAGAAATTGCTAAATAATCTAAGTGCTAAAATTAAATGGTTGGTCCTGAGAATAGGGCCATTTCACAGTAACAGTGGAATAGAAAGAATACGTTAAAATTAGAATAAGCTTAAGAAAGAAATATACACTCTGACCAAGGTGGGAAAATTAGCTGAAATATCTGCCAAGGGAAAGTGGAAAGTTCTAAGATACCAGATGTCTCTGTGGGTTCCAAATTTGGAATTCTTTGTCGCCTTTTAAATCTTCCTTCAGAAGAATCAAGGCTTACAATGCATGTGGTTTGGCATATGGGCTGTTATTTTGCATTTCTAGACTCTGAGTCTGCCTTTCAATCAGTATCTGAGCTATTTTGTTAAGTTCTATGATATCCTAGGGTATCTGACTCTCAAGAATACGAAGTAAAGAAATAATGACTTGTTCTTTCCTCCCTTCATTTCATTATAAAGATCTGCAGACAAGATTTAGGGCCCAAGGAAGTATACGCCTATATTTTTTTATTATTATTAAAGTATAGTCAGTTTACAATGTTATGTCAATTTCTAGAGTACAGGATAATGCTTCAGTCATACATATACATACATATACTGGTTTTCATATTCTTTTTCACCATAGGTTACTACAAGACACTGAATATAGTTCCCTATGCTATACAAAAGAAACTTGTTGTTTATTTATTTTATGTATAGTAGTTAGTATCTGCAGATCTCTAACTCACAGTTTATCCCTTCCCACCCCCTTCCCCCCCAGTAACCATAAGTTTGTTTTCTATGTTTGTGATTCCGTTTATGTTTTGTAAATAAGTTTATTTTTGTCTTTTTTTTTTTTTTAAGATTCCACATATGAGTGATATTATATGGTATTTTTCTTTCTTTCTGGTTTACTTCACTTAGAATGACAATCTCCAGGTCCACCTGTGTTGCTGCAAATGGCATCATTTTATTATTTTTTACCTTTCTTTTCTTTTTGGAAGTCCTTTTGAACATTTTTTTTTGCGGAGGAAAGTGCCTTAATTTTTTGAATATTAAATTATCATAGAAGGCAATCTGGCATCTTCACCTCTAGTAATAGTTCACTCTTCAACACCAGTCCCTCCCTGAACCTCCCCACTGAGAACCAACCCTGACACCTGTGCTTGATTTCATGTGATCAAGACAGTAGGAAAACATAACAAGTTTATACTGTATAGCACAGGGAACTATATTCAATATCTAGTAGCAACTTATGGTGAAAAAGAATATGAAAACAAATATATGTATGTTCATGTATGACTAAAACATTACACTGTACATCAGAAATTGATATAACATTATAAACTGACTATACTTCAATGAAAAAATATACATACAAAAAAAAAGAGGAAAAGTATCAGCATTCCTTCCTATGCCTTAAATGCTGCTTCTTTAAATAAAAGAAGACAACTCAAAAAAAAAAAAAAGACAGTGGGACAATGTAGTAATATGAAAATTAATTATTCATTTAGCAATGATAGTTAAATTAAAAATGAATAAATGATAGAAGAAAGAACAATTAAAATCCAAATGGGAAAGACCTCTAATATAAAAAAGGTAAAAGAAACACCCATTTCAAAACTAAGACATCAATTTTCATTTATATCTCATTTTTCTTCATCTTGGGTTGCAGGAATATTCAGCATTGTTCACTAAATGGAATATATTATGTTGGTGGCAAATTACTGATTTGTAAACATCCCATAGCTTCCTTGAACATAAATAACTTATTTGCATTTTCAACTGTTTACAAATCAATTGCTAAAATAAAATAAAGTCTAAATGGATAGAATCATACCTTCCAACTTATCAATACTATATGAATTATGTGAAAAATCTAAAAAATATCCCTTTCTTTTATCCATAAGAAAGCTGTTACACAAAATTGAGGTTAGAACTATTTTTTATCAACATGCTAAAATACTATTTTTAAAATAGTGACAAACCTCTTTGGAAAATGACTTCTATAATGAAAAATCAATTCTGGCAGGATCATTATACATACAAGTTAAACATTCATGGGAAAATGGGAAAGGTGGAGCAGCCTGCAGTGTTTAAAAGTAGAAACAGAAGAACATAAATGTCCTACATCATAAACTATACCCCGGCAGAGGCTTACGGGTCCTGAAATTAGAGAAGATAACTAAAAGTTACCAGATGAACAGACTTTCCTTCCCTTTTATTTTGTACCCAAATAGAAGCAGCCACAGGGAAGGAAAATGTTTTTTTTTTTTAAAGATAAAAGTGTATTTTGAAGCTGGAGCCTCTTAGGTTTAAAAAAGTGAGCTAAGAAAGCATGTAAAAGTAAAGTTGTGAATTACAGTGAGTTAAAACCGCCTTTCTCTCTGAATCAGTAATGAGGAGGTTTTCTGACTGGAAGGCTAGAACCCAGGAGAACAGCCAGAAGACTCCTACTGCTGAGTCCTGTGAGACGGAGGGAAATGTCATGGAAGTCGCAGCTTGGGAAACTGGCAAAACTTAATTATTCAACAGCCCTTCCCCTTTCCTCCTTGCCAAAGGAATCAATCATCATGTTGGGGTAGGTATGTGCTCAACGCCAGGAGATGACTCTGGTTTGTCTAATACAGTTATAGCAATCCTAGTATCCTTTGCTAGTTAACCATTTGGCCAATATTCTGTGCAGCCGTGGGGAGGAGGGGAGGAATGAGGGACCACGTGATCCAGTTCTTGCCCTGGAGTCACAAAGGAAAGCCTAATAAAGAGCCTCCAGAGAGACCCGGCTTCCTGACACAAGGAAAGTTCTTCACCTCCAGCCCATTCTACGAACCAAAGATGATGTCACAAGGTCATAATGCTTCCTTATTCGCCATCTTGTAGCTTAAGGACCAGAACACCAACAAGCAGAGGATGGCAGAGAAGAAAGATAGAAAACGCCTTGTTTCTTGATATGAACGTTAGGCTTCTTTACCAAATCTAGAACCACCGACTCCTAGACTTCTCACTGTTGGAAAATTAAAGGCCTTTTTTTTTTTTTTTTTGCGTCTCTGTTAGTTGAGAATAATGTAACTTGTATCTGAATGATGCTAACTGATAGAAAAGTTTAGACTGTGAAAGTAAGACTCCACGATTCTATGGCTGGGGAGTCACTGCCCACTTTGCAATGGCCACCATGGAGAAGAGAGTGGGGATCAAGGGCTTAAGTTCTGCTGATAAACAAAGGAGAGGGAAGCTGTGTTCGGGGTGCATCTCTGTGCTGTTTCTACCTCTGATTATGAAGTTTTCTGCTATCAAGTGTGAGAGGATACATGCTATTCATTAATAGAAGCAGCACCAGAGATAGAAAAATCGCTGTAAAATAGTCAACAACACTTCAATCAGTTCTGAGTCGTGCCTGTGACATTTTGTTTCATTTGGCATTTCTATCAGTGAGCTTATTAGAAACAGAAATTTGTTTTTAAGAGACATCAGGGAATTCAGAAATGCTTAGAGGTTTTCTAAATGATGATTCATATAAATTGAGTATCACATATGTTTTATGGTCTCATTTAACTATGTGTGTACACACACATAAGCACACAGAGACACACAAAGAGAGATCGTATTTAAAGACAGGAGTTACATTTTTAATTCCCCCTTAGGTTCTAAATTCCTCAAAGGCAGTGAGTGTCCACAGTTTAATGCAATTACTGAGGAACCAATATTCATTAATCAAAAGAAAACTTCTAAAATCTGATATTCATTTTATACTGCAGACACATTGTATTATCCAGGTCTTTATGTAACTTCTTATGTTCATACTCAGTATAATGTTTCGTGTTTCCTTAAATATCTGAGGAAGCCAAAAGAAGGATGATGCTAATAAAAATGTAAATATAAATAAAACAAAAATGTACTTCTTTGTATAACTTGAAGCTTTGTTTTGTTATCAGTCTTCCATTCCTTACTTTGATGTGATTTTCTTTAAGCATTTTATATATTTATTATTGCATTATTTAATTTTTATTTTGGCAGGGGGAGGGAGGAGGTAATTAGGTTTATTTATTTTTAGAGGAGATACTGGGGATTAAACCCAGGACCTCAGGCATGCTAAGCGTGTGCTCTACCACTTGAGCTATACCTTCCCCTGATTGTGATATTGTTTGGGAATATAAATTTCCTTAGCTCTTCCTTTCCTTGCCAAGATGCCACCAATGCCCAGCTTCATTCTTCATCCTTTTGCCTTTCTATGAGTATAAAAAATAGGCTGAAGCATCTTTTTTTAGAGTGAAAAAAGTTTTCACACTTGCATAACTCATGCAGTTGAAATGGCCTGAAATCAACAGTCCCCAGAAAAGTATCTTTGAAAAGACACTGAGGCTGAAAATCAGTAACTGCAAAGAACTACTTTGAAAAAAAAGAGTAAGGAAAAGCTACTGTGAAACTGTACAGGAGAGATAAAAATATCTAGAATGAGAAGACATTCACTTTGGAAACTTTCTTTAGGGTTTTCAAAATTTTATATATCTGAGAGTTGTTTTTTTTTTTAATCCCTTAAAGTTTTCCTGCGATTACAGATGTTTGAAGTTCCCAAACTGGCTTTGCAATTCTTGGTAGGAAAATTAGATTTCCAGAATAGCTTTCTCACTGAATAAAATATTAGTATAATTACTTGGTTGGCCTAAGAAATGAGCAAGAATTGAGCTTGTCTAAGTCCCCCACTAAAGGTAAAGGGAGGGTGTGAAGAAAGGAGCAAAATGAACAGTAAAGGAAGAGCCACGTACACTGGGTCTGGAGGAGCAGGGAGAATAAATAGGTGGGCAGCAGGCAGTGGAGGGGGGCAAGGGAGAGAAGATGATTTGGGGAGAGAGTCAGAAATCTGAGAGAGGGTTTTCTCTGTGGGAAAGAGACTGGAGCCCTGAGAAGTCAGAACTTAGCCCTCTGTCTCTCTCACATACACATCCTCATTCTTTCTATTTCTCTCTGTTTCCTCTGTGTCTATGTCTGTATCTCTCGGTCTCGGTCTCTGTCTCTGTCTCTGTCTCTCTCTCTCTCACACACACACACACACACACACACACACACACACACAAGTGAGGCCATGGAAGGACCCTGCCCCACTATCCCCGTAGGATCTGGTCTAGAACAAGGAAAGCCTGTAGTGTCCATGTGTGGGCAGATAAGGAGAGACTTTGTGTAACTGAATGTTCCCAAGAAAACACGATTGCTGACAGGCTCCTGGGAGCCCCTGGGACAAGGCCGAGCCATGTCACGGTCTGCATTTGGCAGTTATCTCCCCTAGATTCCCACACAACCCTTTCAAGACTTGTGGGAATTTCAGTTTCCCTGTTTCTCTCTCTGCCCCATCTGGAAAATACTGCAAACGGCTGTGTTTACTTCCTCTGGCCCATCTTATCCTGAGGCTGGGCTAGGTTTTGTTGTTCTATCCTTTTATGCAGGCCTGTGAGGTATGTCCTCTCCTCTGCCTCCTTCTCTCTGCTAGAAGTTGTTTATAACACAGAACCTCCTTTCCCCTTTTATCCTCTCCATCAAAAACAACTTCACTGCCTGTATTGCCTAAGGTCTTATGATGTCAATGAAACTCTGAGTTCTCACCCACCAGGGTCTAGTATACGTTGAGTGAGCTCAGGTATGCATACAAACCCAGGTGATCTTCAATTGCTTGAACCAATCTAAAGTGATGATTTGTCCTTGGAGCTTGGAGGATACCAGAGTGATCTGGGCTGGGGTGCATCGGTAAGGACCTTTAGCTGAAAAAAAATTCTGCCTAACTTAAACATAAAAAATGAACTGGAAGAATATGAGGATAGAATTGATACATTCCCAGAGTTGACAGAAGGTCAGAGGAACAAGGCTCTGTCCCGGACAGGAAAGAGAGTTTAACGGGCTAAGAAAGAAAAATCTCAACAGTAGCCTCGTATTAGGGACATCCACATCATCATGAGTGAGCACCAATGACCACTCTTGTTTGATTCAATTAGTTAAGATTCAAAGGGCCAGTGAAGACCTGATGAGCTGAACAAAGGTTATATGCCTTTTCCTGAACAAACAAGGAAGAGGAGAGAGTCTTTAGCCCCATCGAGCTCCAGAGTAAAAGGTACCAATCTAGATTTCCCCACCCTGCAAAACTACATGCACAGGAGAGAGATGATTCCCCAAAATAAAACTCTGATGCAGTTGAGAGCTATGAAGGAATGCTGAGCAGCTCAAAGCTACAGAAGTACAAAACAGAGACCTCTTTCACCTTTCACTTACAGGTTCCCATTTCCTGAGGTTGTACAGTGTTGGTACGTGGCAGGCAGTTAAAAAGTGTTCGTTGAATTAGTGGAACACCCCTGTCTCCTAGAGGTCCTGATGAAGGGTGGTCCCCAGGCAGATTATCCAAGTGGCTGTCAATTTTCCGGATAAATCTTTCCTGGAGTACCAGTCTGAGGCTATGCCCAACGAGTCCCTGAGGCAGGAACTTACGAGGTAAGATGTGGGCTAAATGAAAAACTGTAAATGATGGGGATCAAGGCAAAAATACCTGTTTCTTTCTATTTCTTTTTAACTGCTTATCTGATCCTACTTTTATTACTTGCCTTTAAGGCAGAACAGAGTTTTAGTGTTATCTGCTGAATTGTAATATCTATTGTAATATCACAGATATTAGAAAAAGATCATAGTACAATTAGCCCTGAAGAATTGTCAAGAATTATTCACAAGCTCAAAACATCCATTGTTGAGATTCAATTTGTTTGGCCATTACAGTGTATTTCCTTTAGGGCCTTTCAAAAAATAATCTTCTTTTCTTTCTGTTTGTTGGAACAAAGAGCTATCATTGGGAAAACGAAGATACTTTACAGCAAGCTCTTGTGGATCTATCATTTAAGGAATACTACATACCCTTCATCATTTCCGTGGTATCCTTCTATTATTTGCTGGACAATCACTCAAATATACTTTGGAATATAACTTTTTATGTAAGAATAGTTTTAACTAAAGAAGACCTTCCTAATTTTGTGGCTAGCTGTGCCACTGAATAAAAGGTATCCCTTTATTCTCTCATAAAAACTGATTACAATCATTAGTAAGTACTATTTTCATGTTCTTTTTCCTATCACTATTTCTACAAATGTTGAAACAAACAGTTGAAAGAAATGTTGTCAATAAGAATCAATACTGGGTACTTCAATTCCTAAACAATGCTAGAATAACCATTAATGATGGGTGAAAAAGCAAAAGTGGAAAATGCAATTATAATTATTGTATTTTATTTTTAATAATAATCAATGTTTAATTCTAATAATTTAGAGGGTTATTTTCACATTAACTAGGATCAAAATTGACCCATAGATGCTATAATCAACTGATAAAAATAAAGACTATAAACTGGAAACCTGATTTCAAAATATATTTTTGGTTCCAGAGAATATAATGTCATCTTATGGATATTTACACTCTGCCTCCTTCAGAACTAACCTCATCTGGTCACTCAGGAATTCCAATCCTTGTTGTAATTCAGCTCAACAAGATTTACTGAGTGAAAGTTTGGAGTTGGGTGCTTTGTTAGGAAGAGCAAGACATACAAAAGAGAGTAAGATAAATTCCCTGCCCGCCTGCCGAGAGCTTATAGTCTGATAGGGTGGGAGAGGCAAGAACAAGGATGCAAAGCTGAAGGATAAGTGTCAGAGTGAGGTACAAAGTTCTGTCTTCAAGAGGAGACTGCCAAGATGGCGGAGCAGAAGGACACATAGCTCACACCCTCCCATGAATACACCAAAAACTACATCTACATATGGAACAGTTCTCACAGAATACCTACTAAACTGGCAGAATACCTCTTACAAAATTCTGTCTTCAACTATCTAAAGGACAATTCTGTGGAGAAGGAGAGACTATGTTTTCAAAATTGCCCAGTCAGTCACAACATATATAAACCCACTCATTGGCCAGTTGCCTGGGAAATGCCTGTACTGTAGGAGCAATTTGGACACGACCCCTGGGAAACTACTGGTTTCAGATCTCTGTAAAGTTGAGGAAAATAATGCTTACAATCTCTTTGTTTTACAGATGTATTCGTTGGATGGATTGTATGATATTTTTAAAGCTGCAACTTTTAGGAGGACACCATAAAAATGCAATTTGATTAGTCAATCTAACCCTTTAGGGTACATAAAAATGTTATGAGTGCTTCCACACGTTTCGTTGTATTAAAGTCATTGTAGGGTTGAAATTACCACCTTATAGTCTCCAGAAACTCTATAAAGAACATTATAACCTTAAATAAAAAAGGGATTGTCTCAGGTACAGAAGCAAAATGGGCAGAATTGGCAGTGCAAATGAAGACAGACCCATGCCCTGCGTGGCCTCTGGTCCCTCCCCAGTTGCAGAAAAGGAAGATTAGTCTGAAGAATCACTACAGGTCTTAGAAACAAAGGCTATTAAATCTTAGTCATCATAGTATATAAATTTTGATTGAAAGAGTTGGTATAAAGTTATGGCAAAAGGTCAAGAGTTAGTTGAAAGTTGGTATGTAAAAGTTGATTGACAATCTTGGGAAGAACATGATACAAAAATAAAATCAAAGATTTAAGAAAAGAGTAGGATAACATAGGGGGCATGACAGTCACCTTTCAAATATATAAATGGCAGTCATGATTCCAGAAGTCAGCACTTGGACAAAAAGTGTGTGTAGTGATAAAGTGATGTAACTTTGACTGACTAGAAGAAAATGTTCTAATCATTATAACTTTATAAAATTAGAGTGAGCTATCTTAGAACATAAAAGCTTTCCATCACTGGCAATGCTCAAACTGAGACTGAACAACCACGTAGTAGTGATAATAATAATAGTAAGAAGAAGAAGAAGCCAAACCATTTGTTGAGTTCCTCACCACGCACTAGACTCCATCTTAGAGGCTTTACACACATTAGCTCATGCAGTCCTCACAACACTATGTGCAATATTATCATTTCCATTTTAGAGAAAAGAATGTGGAGCATGGAGGATATAAGCAACTTTCCCAAAGTCACACAGGAAGTAAGTAACTAACCAGGGGTTTAAGTTGGATTCTGACTCCTACGTCTATCATATCATACTTTCTTTCTTTGAGGATGTTGTGTAAAAGATTTAAGCAGGTTTTCATTTTAATTCTCAGGGACAGGAAAATCAATAATCTGTTGTTATTGTTCTTGTTGTTGTTGTGTATCTTCCAGACTTGGAGATTCTACTTAACAAATATGAGGCAAAGACAGATTAAATGACGTGCGGATGTTACCAAGTTCTAGTTACTGCTAGAACTGTGTCTGGCACCTATTTCCTAGGTCTCAGCCAGTTCAGTGCTCTTATCACAATTATTATTCTGTCTTCCAAGTATGGATCTGGCTGTAGGGAGAAGGAAAGAGTGAATAAATAACATGGAAAAATTATCTTGGACTAATGCTGAGAACAAACAAAACTGGAAAGGATAATTGTCCCTCAAATGATAGGACAACCTATAAAGAAAAAAGAACACAGATCCATGATTCAAAAGTATTTGAGAGCATTCCTTAAGGTTTGTGAAGAATTTAAATGCTGGAAGTGAAAGATATGTTTGCTAGATCCAACACACGTTCAACGTCTCTTTGAATAATAAGAAAACTTGAATGGTAAGGGTAATACGACCATTCTCCCCTGGACTTATTAAACTCTTCATTATGTGATCTGGCTTATACTCAGCATTTCTTATTTCTTTTCATGCTTGATTTGAGGTTAAAGTACTTTTTTCTACTGTTTTTTTTTCATCAAATCTTCATAATAACTCTTTTAGTACATAAGAAATATGTTATTAGCCTGTGTGTATTTTATAAGTAAGGAAACTGGGGCCCATGAAGATGATTTAAATGAGTCAGAGTCACATAGCTGGTGCATGACCCAGCTGAGATCAGGTGGTTGTATCAATTCACAGAGCAATGACGCCACACTGACTTTCTAGACTATAGGATAGGATAATGCATGTGCAATAAACATATACATGTCTTGCATTACATTTCCTTTATATGCTACTTTATTTTTCAAAAGAGAGACTCTGGCTTAGAGTATTATAAATATCACATTTGCCTAATCCATCCAGGTAGCATTTGTATGCCTCAAATGTCTATCTAGCTAAGGTAACTTGATAAAAAAGTAAAAAAGACCTTTGTGGAAACTTATATATCTAAATTAACCCAGGTGATCATTTGTAAAAAGAAAAGATTGCTAGATAAAAGCACTAAGTAGACTACATTCACGAGAAAAGAGGAAGAGACATATTTGTAATTTTAACAGAATTCAATGGCATGGCCCAGTGGAACATGATTTTTAATTTAGTGTTTTATTTTGTTTCTCAATATCCATTTTTTCCATATGCCAATAATTAAGAGTGAAGAAAGTGATTTTCTGAAGGGTAATGAGGTAGACATTGTGTAAGCCAGTAGACCACCAAACGTTTAAAGAACTTAGGGCCAGAGGAAACAAATAGATTTAACAGTGAATGAGCATCAAGAAGGCTAATATTGAAGATCTGAAAAGCTCTCATCATTTTTTGACTGAGTTCAAGGAATTCAGACTCCCTTGTAAGTCAGAAAGATAAGGAAAGGAAAAACTGGCTTGTATCAATTGGAGATGGTAGGTTAAAACTCTCTTTTTAACCTATTTCATTATATGAGTAACAAAACCAGAGGGACAGTCTCCTCTCCCACTTTGAATTGCTAAAGCCAGCATGCTGAAAAGAAGAGAACATCTTTGGATTCTTTCTTTTATCAACAGAAAATACACTTCTTGGTTATAAAAACGAGAGACCACAAAGACTAGCGCCCAGAGCAAAATCATGGGGAAAAAAAAATTCTGCTTCCATGCCAAAAAAAAAAAAGTTTATAAAACAATTTATAAATAAAAAACCACACGAAAATTTTAAATGTAGGTAACAGATTGCTGGAGTTTATAGGCTAATTCTAATATGTTTGATACTTGCTTTCTTGAGGGTAAGAAGGTGATGGAATATAATGAACAACCTTGGGACATTCTAACCAACAGTGTTAAGGCAGAGTTTCCAAGGTAACAGCACAATACATGCTCTAAAAAACTGGATTAAACCAATAGGGAAGAGGTAATTTAAAATGAAATGGTGCCAAGGAAAGATACTACTCGACATGGTCATAATTGTATATAGAGCCCACTACCCTTCAAAATAAAGTACTCCAAGAAAATTTATAAAACCTAACAATGAAACAACATATGTAGATCCTGGAAGCATCCACTGGGCTCAGAGGCAAGAAGTTTAAAGTGTAGACATTTTCCCTATTTAAAGATGACTAAATGAAAGTCCCCTGGGGTTAAGTAATTTTCCCAACGTTATGCAACTGACAAGTGGTAAACATCATTTGACCTATTTCTTAGGTCCAGTGTCTGTACTCTTCCCACCAAGATGCCTACACCCAGACCGGGGCTAAAACATGTCAGGGGCCAAGTGGGCACCCAAGGGAATGGAAACCCCCTATTTGTTTCAATAGCTGGAGCTCAGGGTCAACAATTCTGTTTAAAGCTTCTTTGCCAATGCTGCTGTGGTTGGGTATTTAGACCCAGCAACTCAGGAGAAGGGTCTGGGCTCTAGAAACAGACTTACAAGTCATACACCTCTAAATGGTGCTTGAAGCCATGGGTTTTGGAAGTACTAGAGATCATTAAAAAGCGAGACAACCCAAGAGCTAACACAGTTCTGGGAAGTATGGATAATTAAGAGTTTCAAAGAGGGAGAACCCCTGAGGCGGGGTGGGGGTGGGGGGAACTTTACTTCCAGGAAGAAAACCAAACAGGAAAGAATTGAATAATAAAAGGAAATTCAGGAGAAAGTAGTTTTATGGAAGTCCAGTGAGGAGACAATTTCAAAAAAGAAGGAATGGTCAACTCTGTAAAAAATTCTATAAAAGCTCAGTATTATTGGACAGTTTTCATAGGGCATACAGTATTTATTGGACAAAACCCAACCTCAGAAACATTTCTAAACCTAAAAAAAAGACCTGTAGACTCTTCAGATAAGACTCTACCTAGGGTAGAAGACACCCTATGGAATGGCTTTTTCATCCTGATGTTTATGAAAACACTATCATCTCCCCATAATATCTGTGGATCAGAAATGAGATCACATGGGTCTCATTCAGCTCTCGTGCATCATATAACTAATGCAAGAATCCCAATCCTCCTCGAAATTCCCTTCCCCAATCACTAGTTTACAACCTTCCCGAGGTGTCTCCCCTGCATTCCTCAGAGCCATCCTTTCACCTCCCCTGCAGCTCTTTGCTTCCTCCCTTGCTCCTCACTTCTGCGGTGTTGTCTGATAATAATAATAATAGTAACAGTAATAGTAATAACAACTCAACTCCCATTTACTGTGCACTGACTATATGCCAAGTACTTCACATGCCTGATTTTCAGTCCTCAGAACAACAGGCTCAGAGAGGTGAAGGAAGTTGCCCACGGCTATCCATAAGGAAGGAGCGCTGCCAGGATTCCCACTCAGTCTGTCTGGCACCCCAGCCTGCCTCTCCACCCCTGCACCATATTTAGAACCCCTGTGAAGGCACATGACAGCCAACTCTGTTCCCGGTGGAGGAGATGGCACACTTTCTTTGAACACTGTGTGCACAGCATCCTTGCTTTAACACCGGAAGACGCTACTATGTTCTCTTCTAGGTCTAGACGGACGGCTAACAAGCTTCCACTGGAAAGCCTACTAGGTTTGCTTCATTCTCAAATAATAACTATAAATAGCACTTTTACATCCACTTGCTGGCACTAATGCAAACACAGTACTCATCAAAGACTCCCCCGTCGTTTTATGAAATAAGGCCATAGGAGCCAGCCCCAGTTGGACCCATGAGCTTGTCCAGGCTTGCGTGAGTCCAAAAGAAAATGCAAACTTAGACCCGAACTAAAATCCATGACGCATAAAAATCTGCTTGAAACCTACTTTGATGGCTTTAAAATGCTAAGTTGCAAAGAAACCTGAGCTTTAAGAAAGGAACAAAAGGAAGACTAGGGGCTACCATAAACAAAGAATGTAGGTCCTATGCTTGGGACAGTCAGACTGGGAAAAATTGAAAAGGATCTCTGTTTTTCAGACAGAAGGGTCTTAAAACGCTGAAATGCTCAAAGGAGATTTGCCTTAGGGGAGGGAAATACGGTTCAAAGGACCAATTTAGGGTGACCTGTACAGGTTAAAGGGAAAGATAAACAAAGCTTTATCAACACAAAGCTTCAGCTAATCAGAGTTTATAACTTAAATTGTGAAAGCTCCTTTGTTTTCTCTGATACAAAGAATTAGGCAACCAACTAAGTCTCATTTTCACTTTAGCTACCCGAAAGTTTGGTGCCAAATACGAGTCTTCATCATAGCAACAATACTTAACAATGTGGGTCTTTACAAGCTATGTGTTTATTTCTTTTTCACCTTATAGCAAACAGATGTTTACTCTATCCCTAAATTTGTATTTGTTTCCACAGTTAGCCATTTAACTATATGTAAACTTTGGGGGACAAATTTTCATTGCAGACAAATAATGGATGATTTGTAGGTGACAAACATGTACAGCTAGATTCAAAAATGACGACTGAGAGATCGGAGACCAATTGGTACAGAACAGGAAGAAACCTGGCAGGCTTTGGTGACTCATTGTGGGACTATGGGAGATAAAAGAATTAAAAGAACCAACAAGATTCCGAGTTTCTCTAGGTGTGGTGGCTAGGGAGAAGTTATGTCAATCCACACTAAAAATACATCCTGAGAAGCTGGGAAAGATAATGAGTTCCATTTGTACATTTTGAGTTTGCAAGGCTTGGAACTACCCAGGAAGTAGTTAAATATATGAGTCTAAAGCTTAGAGAAATGTTCTAAACTGAAGATACAGATTTTTTTTTTTTTAAGCAGCAGTATAAAGAATGCAGGTTAACTTGAGAATGAAAGTAATCACCCAGGGAGGCATTCCCCTCTTCCTGGATTTAACTATAATAAGAGTAGAAACCATTCAAGAACAGACTTCTCACAAACACCAGCTTTGAAGGGGAAACTAATATAGGAAACAGGCAAAAACAAAACGTTCTGGGTAGAACTAGGAAAGCACAGTGTTTGGAAAAGTAAGAGATCAGGGTGTCAAATGAAGCGAGCGCTCCAGGTAAAAAAATACTGAAAAATGCTAAGAAATCTGGGCAGTTAGAAGATTACTCAGGGCCTTATAAGGAGCCAGCTCGATGACATGGTGGGAACAGAAGCCACTCTTATGAGAAGTTCAGATAAGAAGAAAGGGAGATGCAAAGGAGAATTTGAAGGGGACACACAAAACAGAGCAAGGCTTGTGTTTTACCATCTGATTGGAAATTTATGTAGAGGCTTGTGACATGGGATTAGAAAAGGTGGAGGAAGGTAACCAGAAGTTCAGCTGCACATACTCCCTCATTGTGCAGAGTAAGCAACTGAGAGGTCCCTGTTTGGCCCCTCAAAGGGTTCACAGAGGTGCTGAGAGAACCAGTGAGTCAGAAGTGGGCCTGGGGTAGGGATGAGCAGAGAAAGCAAGGCCCACAGGAATGGAATCTGCGGTGGATGCCACTGATTTACATGAATACAGGACACCTTCCCCAAAGGGCCAGGTGTGATCAGCTGTACCCCAGCCAACACCAATGCTGGGGGAAGATCAGCTTAGCTACATTGCATCTAAAACTAGAAGTGGCCCAGGGAAGGCTCTGACCAGGAGCTCCTGCCTCCATGCCACAGGGTCTGTTAGCATCACCCTGCACTCTGATTCTCTTGAGAAAGAGGAAAGGAAAGAACTCCTCTTAAGATGATTCAAATGAACATTTGTTCAAATGATGACTTTGTGACAACACAAAAGATAATTTAAAGTTTGGAAAAAACCCATGCTTCCAAAGGATAAATGTAAGGTTTTCAGGGGTTTGTTTTCTAGTTTTATTTTTCCCACTGTGAGGGCAATGGAGGTTGTTAGAGTGCAAGATGAGAGCAATTATCAAAAAATTTTAAAAACATTCTAGTGTTCGCACATATCAAATATAGGGAATATATGTTCACTCTTCTGTGCTTGCAAACAAAATGTCCTTGCAAATACAGCCAGGAAATGGTAGGATTTGTGTTGGAGAGGATGATAGTGAAAGAGTTGACTATATTTTTAATTAACATGACGGACTAACCAATCGGAAAGTAGGTGACGGGGATAAGGAGGGACATAGGATGTCATTCCAGATGGCAGAATCCTCAGAGTGGCAGAATCTTTATTCATGAAGGTGGAAGAAATAATGGAATTATCCATGCCATTTTGTAGAGAAGGAAAAAAGCTGACAACATCCTTCAACTCTGTGGTTCCAGCATTTGAGGAGATGCAGTGGAAATGACACATTCGTGGGAAAGCCACACTTTATTCCAGTAAAGAAGTAGCAAGAGCACTCTGAAAAGAAAGTGAGGATGTAGAAGAGTTGGTTTATGATGGAATAAAGTTTAGATATGGGCAGCAGTTGAGTTTGGGTCCTCTCTCATAATGAGAAGTACAGATTAACACCAGTCAAGAGACAACTGTAGAAATGAGTATGTCTGGGGCATAAGGGATGAGCTAACTTTGATTTTTCAAAGAAATTTCTGGTATAAGTGGCTTCATTACAAATAACAGTTGAAGTCCCAGATATCGTGGGAGGCCTTGGAAAGCCAGCAATAGTTGACCCAATCTGAAATGACCAAGGTCAAACCAGGCCAGTCCTTCTCAGGGATGGAGGCCTGGTCTGTGGCTTTTGAGGCTGATTCTAGTAAAGGTCCTGGTTAGGCACTGATACAAACTTCTGAGTAGAAATTTGAGGCCAGGGAGCAGTCCCTGCTGTCCTAAGCAGCAAGTCCAAGCTACCTTCAACACTCACCATCTGATGGTAACCATCTCCATCACCGACCAAAGTGCAGACGCATTCTGAATCTCCAACCCTTTCACCACCCAAAGACTCTTTTATTATCTTTCTCCAGCAGACCAGTTCTGTTAAATATTATCTGTGATTGAGAATCAAATGTCAACCAGAGGGAAAAGTCAGGTATTTAAGAAGTGGGAAAGGCTTCAAAGCGTTAAGCGGTAAATTCTGGAGACATTTCATAGATCAGTCAGAATTTCTAGACAGAGAGCCAGACCTTGTGGAGAGAGAAGAACAAAACAAGAAGAGCAAACTGGCAGAAATGTGGAGTGATTTGCATTCTTTTAACCTCGGGATTGAGAGCCGCCGAGAGCACAGAAAGAGTTCTACCAAGTAGAGACAAACCGTCGCCCTCAGACTCAGCTGTACTTAGCCCACTCCTGGGAGCTTCTCCCTGATCACGAAGACATTAAATAAAGCAAATGCAAGCTGAGAATTAAATGATAACTCCTCTTGAACTTGTTAGCTCGAATCTGGAAGAAGGATTAGGGCAGTGTTGTTCAGGTTGGCTGTACGCTGGGTTTACCTGGGAGCTTTAACATGCTGACTTTTATAGGTTCCCCAGGTGAGTAGCCAACATTGAAAACTACTGGTTGGGGGCATATTCTGAGGGAAGTTTGTACCCTGAAGGGGAAGAATGTGACTTATATAACTCCCTTATGAGTCACCTTAAGCTTGTGCACATTAGAGATTCTGAGTCGCATAGGACCTTTGTTTCTCCTACTGGTCCTGGTTAAGTGATCAATCATGCAGTTGCCTATTATAAGGATTCAGGTGATGCATGCAATAGCATCCCCTCCAGGAAGGGAATGGAGAACCCTGGACTGGAAAACGGTGGATGCTCACTCTCCTGGCACCTAGGCATGGGGAATGCCATCGGGGGAAGGCCTGGCTGCTCTCCCTGCCCATCTCATTTCTCCAGAGGACCAGGCTCACTCTAGATGGGAATATAATAGGGAGTCCGTATCACGTAGTGAGTAACCATTGATGTACTCATGTCTTTTGCTTTGAAGACATAGTATTAGTTCATGATAAAACAACCAGCATCCCACTGGAAAGGTGATACAGAACTGAGACTAGATAAACATAATGAAGTTCCAGGGGCAGACAGGCAGTCAGAAATGATATGGTACAGTTGGAAAGTGAAGCTAAGGGCAAAGATGGAAAGTTATGTCCCAGACAAATAGGTATAAGATGTTCTTTCAGTTCTTAAAATTTTGAAAATAATTCTCTGACACTGCTAGGTCATTTAAGGACCTTAAGGACTTGGATAACACAGGAAGAAATACCTGGTCTCAGAGGCAGCAATCACCTGCATAACATAGCCAAACACTTATTTAATTTAATGCTGGACTCAGGCCCCTCTACCATGTCAGTGTTTGGCCACATTTCTGGTCTTCTTTTATTTTAAGACTTTGTTTCTTATTTGTTTGTTTATAGCTTGTTACTTATTCTTACCCCAGTAAGGTGACTTGTCATATTATGTCTGATGTGTCCTTCTTTGTATCGAAGAAGATTAGCTGCGAAGACTTCCTCTGACACCACATCTAAATCATGCAGGACTAAATTTTCCAATATTCCAGATGAGACAAACTATTAAGCAAATATTGCACACAAGAGGATTTAGGAAATTTGCACATGGCTTTAAACTGTTGCAGTAAAAGCTATTTATATGAATTTCTGCCTTGGCAAGATGACAGTTTAATCCCTAGAAGAGCTAGTGTATGTATGTGCAAGTGATCAGCCCAGTGCCCGGTGGATAGCTGACACTCGGTTGTATTACTGAAACCTGAATCTGAGTCTTACTCCCAGAAGAAAGCAGTCGACATGATTCTAACCATTAGAATTAAAAGTGAGAACATTTGGGGGAAGATGACTATGCACTTTAAAATTAGAAATGCCAAAAGAGGCGGATGGTAGGTTTTGTCTGATGTGGTTTGGCTGTTTCCAGCACAGCTTAAAAGGCATATGCCAGAATGTATCCAGGCGATTGAATACAACCTACCAGCCTCATGTCAGACAGCCTACTCTGACCCGACCATTATTACCTTTGTTTATCTCCCGTCCTGCCTCTTTTACCTTTCCATTTTTGTGAGACTCTCAGCTCCGGACAGTCCTGTCTCATTCCTAAGTTGCATCTTACGTTTTCCAACTGAGGTGGACTGACACCTTTGTAGTTCTGGTATTTGATAATGTACTTTCCTTGGCTCAGTCTTAGGAAGCCCTATTTTCTAAGAACTGGCCTCACCACCAGCACTAATATGAATCAACATCACAGTACCAGACCAAACAACACGAACCAGACTCTTTCTTTAGATTTTAGACAGCCAAGTTCTTAAAGTTCTGAGAAGAGAAAACTGTCCCATGTCAGCTCCAGAATACATGGCAATAGGGATCAACAGATCAATAGAGATGGTAGACTCTTTCAAATAAAACTATATTAACACACTGAAGTATTATTTTCTCTTTCTCTTCTGGACCTTTAAATGTTAGAATGCCCTGGGTTTGATCCTTAAGCATTTCTCTTCTTGAACTGCACTTACTCTTCAAGTGATTTTATTGAACACTGCGGCTTTAAACACACCAATTCACTGTTGACTTTCAAATGATTACTTACAGGCCAACTCCCTCCTCTGGGCTCTGGTCTTACATATGCTGCACCTTGACATCTTTACTAGGAGATCTGTAAACATTTCAAACATGGCATGTCTTCATTTGAACTCAGTTTCCCCTCCACAGCCTACACTTTCTTTTAGTCTTGTGCATCTCAGTGAATGGTACCATTATCCACCAAGTTGGGAGAAAGAATGGAAAAAGGTAGAGAGGGAGGAAGAATGGAAGGAAGGGAGGGAAGGAGGATGGAAAGGAGGAAATAAAGGAATGAGGTTGGGGAAATAACCAGTTAATAGGAGTGTAATACAGTATTGGGAAATACAAAAGCAGAAACAAAAAGTTGTGAATAGAATTTTGGTGGACCAAAAACACTTTCAAAAATTGCTTTGGGAATTAGGGAATTGTTTATGCTTTATTCCCTGATTCAGATTTTACATTAAATTTTAAGAATGAGAGATAGGCATCAGAGAGAGTCAAACTTTTAAAAATTAAATGATAGGTTTGGCAAATTCCATTGAAAATGTCTTTCAACTTAACATGCAGTCAAGTTCATCAATATTCTGCTGAAGTCAAAAAAAAATTCTACTGAAAACAATACTAGCTATTTTTGAAACATGATTGTTGAGCTATAGAGACTGAGTAAAGTCCAGAATAATGTTTAGTGTTACATAAAGTAGGTTTAGGGTGCAGCCAGTTGTGAAATGTTGCCTACATGCCTGTGGGGTGGGGTTTGCTTATTTCAAGGCAGGTTTTAAAACCAAATCTGATGGCTAAAATGTGCTAAGAAAGAAGAAAGACAGGAAGAATCTCCAACACTGCTTCCTTCTCTCTCTTCACGTGTATTTAATCATCACAGAGTGCAGATCCCTGCCATGAATTTAACCCCATAACTATTGGCTGTGATTAGCATTTCTGCCCTTGGTTGACCAAGACAACAATGGAACGACTTAATTCCCATAATGGCCCTCACACACCATCAATCACATCCACAAGTACTTATTGGGTACCTCCGAAACCAGACGTTGTGTCATGTTCCACAAAATACATCTCTAACTTTATCCAGAAGTTGGCCCTCTGTTTTTAGTAGTATTATCATCACTATTAATTTTAACTAAAAATCTGCTACAGAGCATGAGTTTTATCAGAATACATATTTTAAAGGAGACAATAAACCATCTGAGAGCATAATTAAGGCTTGAACGTGGTACTTCGCTCACCTCCTTTAACTCTGGAGATATTTTTCTCCCTTCTTTTTTCGCTCTGTCATGCAGTTGGAGCGCACGCTGACTCCAGCCATTTCACCAGATACCACAAACTAATGGCTGTGGGACGGCTGCCAGTTGCCCCGTAGACATGTGCTTCCCATCGGCTTATCTTTACTCATTATTCTGTTCTTAATATCATTGTGCAAAGAATCTGAAGATTACGAAATAACAAGGTTTTCCAATATGTGGCTGTGTTTAAACATGTGATAAATTAACAAGGGGATAGTGCAATGAAAGCATTTGCATTTAATTTCCATTCAAGGCACAGAGCGAATACAGCACTACAGAAGGAAAGCAATTCGGTTTATTCTCAAGAGTTTGGGTGAGCACAAAACTAAATAAACTGAACCACAACAGGGCAGGATTTATTAAATCCTCACAACCAGTGACACCCTGAACTGTGAACCAAACTGCTCTTTCCCTTGCTTTCAAATGGCCAGAGCATAGATGCTAGATTTCCATAAATCTAGCAAAATATCACAATGAAAAAGCATTCTGTAAGCCAGTGTCCCACAGATACATACAATTTTAAGAAAAATTTCCATTTAAAAAAAAGTGAGAGTTACACAGGAAAAGAAAGAGGAGAAATTTTGGTCTTATACCAGTTTTTTCACACAATCATCTTATAAACTCATTTATTTTGCAGGATTTTTTTCTGTCATTTATGAAAATATGACAATAGAACCAAACCATTGTCCTATTTACCTCATGGTGAAAATTGCTTTTCTGAGGTGACAAAATATTTAACTTTCTAAAGAACTTTTGAAAAGGGGAATATAAGAGAAATAGAATTACTTTTCAGTTATTAACAATTCAATTGGAAAATCAGCATTTCTGTAGATACTCACTCCAGGATAGTTTTTACAGGATTTGTTGGATGGATATCCCTGTTTTGATAGAACTAGGCACAGGTCCAAGAACAGAGATTTAAATCTTAAATATGAAACAGTCCTTTGTTTTGCTTTTCTCATTCTTTGCAAAGCTCATTTTGTGGCTTTAAAAATATTTATTCAAGGGATACTATCCTCAGGAACCATAACCAAGAAGTTGCCAACTTGATATTATTTCAGGGGGTGCCAAAAATGCCCTTGCAAAAAAGTCTCCCCCAGGTCCACCATGATGCCTGAAATCTCAACAGCTGTGATTCACTCAGTTGTACCGATTGTTGCCATCTCCCTAGAGTAACCTTTAGAGGTGGGGAAGGAAGGAAGGAGGTATGACGGCTCAGACAACCACAAGATCACTGCCCGGCACTATCATTCAGCCTACCTTTCTCCATATCACTCACAAAGATATTCTGATGTTTTCAAATGGTTAACTGAAACCCAGCCATATCACTGCTATAGAATGTGTTTCCCAACTTATTGAGAAGAGATTTCTTGAGAAGGCCTTCAAGGAAGTTGAAGGGATGTTGGCATCTAGGGTTCTGAGCAGAGCAGAGGTGAGGAAAGGACGAAAGGCCACCAACGGCACTCCCCTATACACTGGGTAACCTGGGGACCCACAGAGAGGGAAGTCAGACTGGCCTTTAGGAACCACTCCATTTGCTTCTGAATGTTCATGGATTATATTTTGGAAAATCCTCTTTAGAATTTAACCAGCTATTTCCCTCTTCAAAAAAAATGAGGACATTTACCCATCATAAGACAGTCTCTTTTTCCATTTCTCTCACTCTCTCATTTTCAGTGGTTGCTTGGGATTTCAAAGAGTTCTAAAATGAACCTAAAAACTTTCTTCAGCATCCTTGGATATAAAGTGTTAAGGCCTTAATATTTGAATTCACCTAAGGAGGTTGTGTTCTCTTTAGTTCTTAATCTATAATAAACTGTAATTTATTCTTTGTGTTGCTTTATAAATGCTTTTCTGTCTTAAGACCAGTGTTTATATTAGAGAAGATAGAAGCAAAATAGGAGTTAATTAGCTCTGCCTTCTTTTGTCAACTGTTAGCATCGATTAAAATAACCAGCTTCCTCCAAATTAAGGGGGAGAGCTAAAGTCTTTGGTTTACCTTAATAAATCTTACAGGATGAACTGATAAATTCATCTAAGTGCACATATAAATTTGATTTTTAAATGCTGATCTATATGGAAATTAAAAAAAATTAATAGTCCTAATTTTATATCATTCTGAAGGCATAGATCCTATTATTTAAAGAGAAATACTTTATTTGAAACTCATAGTATTTTTTCAGGTTTGGACTAATTTTATCCTTGCAATGATCACTAGGTTCTGGGCATATAAAAATAATGGGAGGATTTCTAAAACCATCTTGAGTACTATGAATTCCCAGGTGTCATTATCAAAAGGCCTCATGAAACTATTTCATGTAAAAGATCACTGCTGTAACAAATACCTAAACATGTGGATGCTGTTTTGGAACTAGGTAATGAGCAGTGACTAGAAGAGTTTTGAGGTACACGCTAGAAATAGATGTTAAAGGTGATTCTGATGGTATCTCAGATGGAATTGAGGAACAAATTATTGGAAATGAGGAAGCCAAAGGGGCAGGGCTGTCCTGCAAGAGCCATGGGGGATGACACTGCCAACCCAGTGGGCCTGGAAGGTGGGACCTTGAGCCAAAGAGGGCTATTCTCAAGCCTTAAGATTTAATGGAATTTGTCTTGCTAGGATTTGGACTTGCTTGGGACCTGTCACCCCTTCCTTCCTTCCTATTTCTCCCTTTTGGAAACAGGAATGCCTATCCTATGCCTGTCTCACCACTGTATTTTGGAAGTGTATAACTTGTCTAGTTTCACAGGTTCACAACTAGAGAAGAATTTTGCCTCAGGATGAATCATACCTCAAGACTCACTCATATCTGATTTAGATGATATTCAGATGAGGCTTTGGACTTCTTGCACTTTACAGTTGATGCTGAAATAAATTAGGACTTTGAGAGCTGTTGATATGGAATGAATGTATTTTGCATGTAAGAAGGACATGGATTTGGAGGCGGGGAGCAAGGGTAGAATGCAACAGACAATTGTGTCCCTCCCCAAATTCACTATTGATAGATATGAGTTTATTGCCATTTTCAACCTTGTTTCCTAGTTTATTTTGTATTTCTTCTTTGTTCCTTTCTTTTCCTTTTTGTTTCTCCCTCAGTGGTTGAATGATTTTCTTTTGTATTGTGCTTGAGTTCTTTTCTTTTTGTTTTTCGTGGTCTATTGTACGTTTTTGATTTGTGGTTACCCTGTTTTTCAAGTATGTTACCAATTACTGTATCTACTTGCTTTTGACTGGTAATCATACAGGCTTCCCTCCCCAAATTTATATGCTGAAGCCCTAACCCCCAATGTGATAATACTTGGAGATGGGTCTTCTGAAGGTAACTAGTTTAGATGAGGTCCTGAGGGTGGGGACCACATGATAGGATTAGTGCCCTTATAAGAAGGGACACCAGAGTGCTTGTTTTCTCTTTTTCTCTCCCTCCCTCTCTCCACCTGCACTCACCAAGAAACGGCCACATGAGGACACACTAAGAAGGCAGGTGTCTGCAACCCAAGGAGATCGTTCTCATTAACCAGACACTGACCCTGCTTGCACCTTCATCTTAGACCTCCAGTCTCCAGGACTGTGAGAAATACATTCCTGTTGTGTAAGCCCCCTGGTCTACAGCATTTTGTTATGACAGCCTGAGCAGACTAACACAAGCACCAAAGTGTTACCTCTTGAAGTTTCTACTCTTTTCCTCAAGAAAAAGAGGGATAAAAACTTCAAATGATAAAGTTAAATAATGAAGTCAATGGGTGATAAAAAGAGATTTATTTATCCTTGGAATAAGAAAACCAAATAGCATGTTTTCCTTACAACACAATAATTACCAATTATGAAACAATTTCTTTTTGTTATCAACCAAAAAGAAAAAAAAAAACTACAGTACTGGTGATGATCACTCTTTCCCTTCACCAAAGGAAACTTTTCACTTATCCCTGCCTCTCCAGCACGTTCACTGCCCTCTGCAGCATGAAAATATGATAAGGGTCAGAAGGGACAGGAAAACTTAACTTCAGTATTTTCCTGCTGAGCTTGAGAGTGCTTTGCAGACCCCAGCAAGATGAAAATCTTCGCTGCAGCATCAGGAAGAGAACGTCTCCCTCTAACCCTTCCTAAATTTCGATCTCCGTCAGCAGAATAACTCTACGGAAGGCACTGATTAAGAAACTCGAGGTGGGCTTTCCTTCATGCTTAAAAGGATTATCTCTGAAGGAGAAGCTTCTTTGCTCCCTACATCAGCTTTTTATAAATAATACAACTTCATTAGAATCAGTTTTTCTTTAATCCCTTAAGTTGGAGAGCCTGAGGAATTTGATTTATTGACTTCTTGACAAAAAAAGGGGGGGTTATAGTGGAGTATTGTTCATTATTATAATGGTATAAACATATTGGTATGTAGCTGGTTTTTCGGAGGAAGGCTGATCTTGCACACTTACTCCTTAGATGGGGAGGCAATAACACACTCAAACATCTCACAGATGACTGTTCATTTCCCAGCTGTGCTGGAGTATTAACTGTTTACCCGTCAGTGAATTCACGTCTCTGAGGCCCAGTTTTCTCATCTGCAAAGTGAGTTACACTGTAAGTCTCATAGAACGTTGTGAGGAATTAAATAACATATGAAGAGGTCCTGCCATACAACAGGCATTGGATCAACAGCAGCGGTAGTTATTATAATAAGAACAAAAATAAATCCTTTATTGTTTTTCTGCCAGAGACTTTCACCACTGGGTGGCAGGTACTCAGTCTCCTCCTCCATGTCTGTGGACCCTTCGCAGTCCCCTGGGAGAATCCCTCAGGACTACCAAGATGCTCAAGATGGGAGGTGAACAACAGCCACCAGCAGAACACTCTCTGCAGCCAAAGGAGTCACCCCAGGTGCAACAGGCTTGGCACTCTGAGAAATGTAAGCAAACAAAAGGAAACGTCTGGCCTTACTGAATAGGGATATTGACATGTCTTCAGAGATGCTTATCAGTGGGTGATAAGAAGCCTCCGGAGGTGTGTATCTGAAATCATTCTGGCAGAGGAAGGGCTGTAAGAAAACTGTCAGAATGAGGCCACCATCCTTGGGAAACTCAGAAAGAATTACAATGAAGGGGGAGCCTTGGATGAAGACAGAAAGGTACCAGTACGAGGCCATAACCAGGGAGGGGAGCAGCAGTGTCCCACAAGGAGGGACCCACAAGGAGGCAAACCTGCAGTAGTGAGCCCGCATGAGCCATCAGGGCTGCACACCGAGAGAAGGGAAGGGCACGTAGGGAAAGGTCTCGGAAGGGCCAGGCCCCTGCCGGGTATAGGACTAAGTTGTGTCTACGGTCACCATTGTTACTATTCACACCTTTTGACGCTCCACCTCTGAAATGGCCTGGGTCAGCATCACTTATAGCTGTGAAGCAAATATCTGTCTATTTAACCTCTTTCTAGTTATTGCTATTAATTAGTTCATTTATTATTCTTCCTCCTTATCCTTCACCAATGAATCGGAAGCAGCTTACAATAAAAAGTGTCTAAACTATAGGGCCCCACTAAAATAAGAAAGAACATGACCTAATATAGGAAGGGGGAAGGAAAAATATCTGGAGGGCATTTAGGAAATATTTAGATGACAATTAGCTGCTCTGAGCTTCTGTAGTCAAAACTAAAAAGAATGATAATGGCCTTCATAGCTTTCAGATAATCTTGGAGATGCCAACAGAGGGTACCGCTAGTGCTCACTTTTCCTGATCTCCTCTCCTTCCTGAGCATGTGGAAAATTGTATCTTAACCCTTTCACAGTGGGCAGGGGCATGAGACTGGTTTTGACCAATGACTTGTAAGCAGAAATGACATATCACTTCTGGACTGAGGCAGTACAAGGCCTTGTACCTCCTCCATGCGGCACACACATCGATTCAGAGCGGTCATCACATCTAGGTGGCTTGGATCACAGAGGAGAAACAGCTGCTCTGGAGAGTTCCTTGACTTTGTGTGAGTGAGAAATAAACTTTCCACGTTAAGCCACTGAAATTTTAGAGTTGTCTGCTACCATGGAGTGAGCCTAGCTTGTTCTAAGTAAAATACCAACATAGAAGGTGCCTGACATGGAAGCCACTATATCACTTATCCCTTTAACCAGTAAAATAAGATGTATGTGCTTTCTTAGAGCAATGTAGACTTTTTTCTGGAGCTAAGTTTTTGAGAGGCATTTGTCTGATGTATCTTTAAGGGAAGAACAACAATCTAATGAAAAATGTCTTCAAAAATGAATGAGACAAAGAGTAGAGATATTTTCTTTCATCTCAACATTTAATTAAAAAAAAATCTAGGCACATTTTTACACTGTAATTCCTCTGGAGGCTCTAAGCTACTATGGTCCAGGTAGTTTCTGGTGATCCAGGAGGACTCAAAGATGGAGCTGAGACAGAGATCACAAGTCTAGACTGAAGAAGTATTTTGCCTGGCCCACTATGTCTGAACATTTTTTGAACTAGTTGCCAACACTGAAACACCAAGAATGTCCACATAAAAAACCCTGATTTCTGGTTTCTCTTTTCTTAAAAAAATTAATTTTGGCAACACTGGGTCTACATTCCCAAGTGGTGAAGAGTCAGCTGGAGCTGAGCGGCTGCTGCCCCTTTAGCTATAGCTTGTTCTCCAAGTCTCCAAAGTCCTTCCCCCACCAACACACACCACTCAGTCTCATGACCTGAATGGCCCTCCTGGGTATTCGAGCTTATGACTCTAAACTTAAAAGATCCAGGACACTGGACCACCATAGAGCCTCGAGGGCATTTGCTTTGATAGTTTAGGGGACTGGGCTCCAGATTCTATCCCTTATTCTGAATCAATGAGCTCCAGCAGGAAACAGAAGGCTCATTGAAGGTGGAATGATTTGAGGAGGGTTTCATCATGTGTGGACAGGGTAGGGAGAAACCATGGGGTTGAGGGCAGCACTCTGGACCCGAAGGCATAGTGGGGCAGGGAGTGGTCACAGAGATGTGTGATGAGGAGGGGGACAACTGGCAGGAACAGTGACCTTCAAGAAAAGGACTCAGCTGGATGGTAGAGAAGAAACCAGGGAAAAGAACTCCTTAACCTCACTGGCCTCTCTGTCTCTGGATTTCTTGTCCCTGCCTGTCATCAGCTGAACTCAAGTGAAAGCCAGAGTGCAAAGAAACCCAGTGATGTGGTTCACAGAGGTACCTCCTGGAGCACAGAGCAGGGACGAAAGGGGAAATAAAAGGATAAGGAGGGGTGAACAGATGATAACCAGCATGGCTTTCAAGTAGAAATTTGGAGAAGGGATAATTCTACTACTGCCAAATAGTAAATCAATAGACAGAAAGACATAGATAGATAGACTATTAACCTAGGTAACTAGATGACTAGCTATATTAATTTGCTAGGGCTGCTATGACACAGCACCATGAACAGGGTGGCTTCTACAATACAAATTTATTGTCTCACAGTTCTGGAGGCCAGAAGTCCAAGATCCAGGTGTCACAGGGTTCCTTCCTTCCGAGCGCTGTGAGGCAGAATCCGTCTCATGCCTCCTCCTAGCTCTTGGTGGTTTGCTGTCCGCCTTTGGTGTCCACCTTGGTTTGTACCCCCCTGATTTCTGCCTCTGACTTCAGGTAGAGTTCTTACTGTGTACGCATTGGTCTCTGTGTCCAAACTTCCCCTTTTTACAAGGACACCAGTCATATAGGACTAAGGCCCACCCTAATGACCTCATATTATTTCGCTTATCTGCAAAGACCCTATTTCTAAATGCAGTCATATTTATAAGTACTGGGGCGAAGACTTCAGCATCTCGTAGGGGGATCTGATTCAACTCTGACACTAACTTGATTCTTAGACCAGTGGTTCTCAGCTGATGGTACATTATCAGTTGTGGGTTGTGACATTTACCAGATGGAATGAAGGGTTTTCATAAAACTTACTCTTACTTTGATTTGTGTTTTCTCATTTTTCCACCTTAACGATAAAATGTATGCCCCCAAAAAACACTGTAATTTATTGTTTTTTGTGTTTTCCAAGTCACCCTAGCATTTGATTATATGCTCAAAAGCATTATTTCTATTTTAAAACACTAACGTAATTACTGTTTTGGGTTTTTTTGTACATTAAAGTTTAACAACAACTCCCAACAAAGTAAGTGCAGTGTTTATTTCCTTTGAAAGGAAGAAACTATTTCTCTAATAGTAGAATCCCTCTTCTTTTTTTTTTTTTTTGATCTTTTTGTGGGGGAAGGGAATTAGGTTTACTTATTTACTTTTGATGGAAGTACTCGGGGATTGAACCCAGGACCTTCTGCATGCTAAGCATGCACTCTACCACTGAGCTGTACCCTCCTCCCAGTAGAATCCCTCTAAACATATAAATATCATTTTCGAAAAAAGGGGGCCCAGGTTCTCTGATAAAGACAGTATGAGCTCTAATGCTTGAAAGGTTATAAATCACTGCCTAAGATTCCTCTCAGCTCCATCTAATTTCTTTTACAATACTAAAGATCAAAACTGGCCTTCAAATAGATTCTAAATAAACTCACACTTAAGAATGATGAAATCATCTTTAAGATCATATATTTAAGGAAACCGATACTCAAACGATGTCATAAAATAACCAGCCAAAATTACCAGAGGTGGCTTTATGAACTAAGTCCAGATTCTCTCTGAGGTGCTGCTGCCAGACTTCCACCTTTATCAGAAAATATCCTGCCAATACTTCTCTCCAAGCCACACAGGCAATCGGGCAAGGCTTTACTTGAAAATAAAAAAGGCTGGAAAATTTCAGCTCAGTCTGGAGTGGTGAAAGACCTTGCTTGAAATATTTCAGTCATTTTAATTGAATATGCTATTTTAAGAAATAACTATGTCTGAGTACCTATTTTCATATTGCATTGCCATGCTCCAAAGCAAAGTCAAAGCCTAGTTATTTCCCCCGAAGTATATTCTCCTGTCAGTCTCCATCCTCAGTTCACTTAGAGAGACCTTCAGGGCCAGCACTTACTCTGCCGTTCGTTCGCTCATTCATTCATTCCTCTTGATTTATGGAGCACCCACTATGGATAGACTCCCTTCTCTTTGCAAATTCCAAGTGCATTACTATTAGCACTGCCCTCTTGGCCAGGAACTAGAGTTGGTCTTCCAGAACATTTAAAGCTACTCTAAATTCTTTCCCCACTCTGGTTTTCCTTTTTTAAAGGAGCTAGAAGTATTTGTGGACTATGCAAATGCTGACCACCATGGGAATTTTGTTATAATTGTTTTTTAATTGCTTGTGAGAGATTTTGCAAGATTTATGCATAAGTAGCTTTGGGTATTTTCTAAAGGCTTAGTTCCAACATTATGACTGTTCACTTCTTCTCTAACGGATGGCTTTGGTACTCTCAAGTCTCAACTAGGATGCTAAATCTGTTTCAGAAGATATATACAGTAATGTCCAATATGGTAAAACACTGGATTCAAGTCAACTGAAATGGACATGCAAGGATAGGTGGGTCCTAGACTGGGAAGAACGGGATCACTGAAAAGATGGTGAGGCAGAAAGAAATAGGCAGAAATTCAGGTACCAAAATAAGGATCGAGATACGAAGTTGGGCCCAGAAATAAGGTAGAAATTCTCAAGGTCACAGTTGGGCTAATGTTAAGATGTCAAGCTGAGTTACTTGCCAGTAAAACAAAATCCCTTGAATCGCTCCTAACTCAGGATTGGCCTCAGAGCCCAGGTGTAGCTAACCCTGCAGAAGAGGTCAAGGAAGGGACACAGTACAGTTTGCAAAGCAGGCCCTGACGGCCCTAAACTTTCATTCATTGATTATTGGTTCCCCAATCACACAGGAACACCCATATAAGGACGTAGTTTGGGCTCTGCTTAGCACCAAAGCCAATGGAGAATTCTTTTTAGGCTCAGGAGAATATACACAAATATTTGTTCATGCATTTGACCAATGTATTGAGGGCCTACTCTTGGGCTCAGCCTTCGACTGTGGATAAAGTGATGCACAAGTCAGAAGGTACCTGTACGGGTGAAAGAGTGAGAGGAGATGGGGCCAGAAAGGAAAAGCAGAGGACAGATCACGCAAGGTGTTTGGGCCAGGTCAAGATGTTTGCATTTCTTCTAAAGGCAGAGATTGTCAGATGGATCAGTGACTGGCTCTGAGTTTGTTTGTTTCAGTAACTATCACTTGGTCACCGAGTAGAAAAAAGATTATAGAGGGGCAAAAATTACACTGAGATGGCTTAAATGATTTAACTTCCTACACGCCGGACACCTGGAGGTTACTGCAACGATCCCAGTGAAAAGTTTGGTGCCTCGGACTAGGTTGGATGTAATGGGATAGTGATGCTTTATATTTATTTAGAGGAAGAACCAACAGGATTTGCTGAAGGACGGATGAAGGAAGGAAGGAGAAAGTCCAAGTTTTTGGCCCAAGCAGTTGGAAAGATGGTTGTTGATACCATAGTCCACGGTGGAGAAGAATTGTGAAGGAGGAGGTCTGGGAGAAAAATGAGGGGTTCTGCTTTTAACAGATTAATATAGAGAAGTTAGACATTGAAGTGGGACTCACATACAGGCCTGGAGTAGGAGAGGTCAGGGCTAAAAAGAACTTAAAAGAATGTCCCAGTTTTCTTCCGAGTTTTATTTTGACCTTGAAATGTCGTCTAAATTTCTCCTATTTAATTTACTGTTGAAAGTATGCAAAATAGGAGTTGTGACATTTTATCAATGCTTAAAAATACTTTTTGAAAGCTTCCCCTCAGCCATCTGAAAATGTGACATGGAAAGTGTTTGTCTTTATAAAAATCAACAAGTAAATAGTGTCAAGAAGAGGAAAACCTAAGTCCCTAATCTTTATAGAGTTCAAGTTCAAAACACTAAGAAAATGACTGGAAGGAGTGTACTACCCAATGCTAATACTGATTTCTTAGAAAATTAGCTGGAAGTTATTGCACATAATGTTTTACTTGAATTGAAAGCATATTTTCACTTTAAGACAAAAATAGTTACTGCCAAAATTAGACAATTATGGGTATAGTGCAGAAAATTACACATTTGAAAACAACTTGGCATATGCCTATGTTCCAAATTTATATGAGGTCTGAATACTTCATACCTCCTTAAGACAAATACGTCATTCCTATTTAAATATTCTTTCTTCACAGAGGTGTCTCTGCATTTAAGAACAGTCTGATAACATACACACATCCCCTGTATAATAATGAATATGCATGTGAATCATACCACAGAGGCTATCAAAGAAATTACGTCATTCTTTTTTCCTTTTCTTTTCTTTCCTCATGAGATCTTCCTCTAATTGACCACAGAAAGATAAGAGCAGCCTGGTTGAGGCATGTTACTCGATTTGCCAAGACTGATTTAACTGCTGTAGCTGAGAGGTGGCTGCCTTCCCTCCCTCTCCCGCCTGTTCATTGACCCATCGTCGAAAAAAGGAGGCTCCTACTCAGAGCCTGAGACAACTGAGACCAGCTTTCACATCCCAGATGTGGAGAATGGTACCGTTCCTATTGATCAGTACTAAGTGAAATGCGGTACTCCGGAAAGCTTAAAAGGTCCTTTTTGTGCTGGTAAGGAAGTTCTTGCGCAGCATCTGAGTACGTCTGAGGGAGCACGAAAAGCATGAAGAAGGGTTTGCACGACTCACATGTCAGCCCTCACAGAAAGCCTGCGTGATTTAACTGCCCGCATGCCCGCCTCAAGGGGATTCTCCACGCGCTGCGTGTATCACAGGATGAGGTCACTTCATCTATACATTATGATCCCGCTTTCACTAGCCTCTCTCTTCCTGTGACCCAGGAGATAGTTCTTCTTGGTAAAGAACACAGAGACTCTTTTGAATATGTCCACACTTACTTCTCTCTTGCTGTAAAATGTTTTCTGTGTTTGTTTACATAGTAATTTGGAAAAACAGTTTCTGGTGGGCAAGTATTGCTCTGTCTAAACAATATTCAGAGATATTCCTGCTGCAAACATTTCGAAATTATTTAACACGTCTTTAATAACCAGAAATACTCCAACACTCAAAGGCCTGTTTTATTACTACTAATTTTTCTTTTTTCTAAGTATTGAATTATAAGTGTACTGGCATTGTATGCAATCACCTATGATGCGAGTAAAAGGAGTCCCCCCATTGCAGCTGGCAGGAGGGGTCACCTGGCAGTGGATAAGACTCCCCATTTCATTGAACCCTGGATGAACTAAGGCCCTGAATAGCAAACACAGCTTTTCTGTTTGCAGAGCTTTTATCAAGTTGCACTGTGATCTTTGTGGCCCCAGGGCCCAAAATGATGGGGAAAGTGGAACCAGGATTACGTAGGGCATCTATTCCCACTCCACCTTCTTCCTTAATCACCTCGTCCACAGCTCTCTTCCCCTCTCACCCTGTAGTCTTAACTTGAAAATCTCATCCATTCCTAAAGATGGACCTAATACCTCCCTACTGATTCCTAAATGTGTGCCTCCAGGTCGTCTTCCTGACAGTCTATAGCTCCCCTCACCCCAGATCCCTCCAGACAACACAAATGTAACTTCACCAAAGCAGAACTTGCCTTTCCTTTCCCAAGCCCTCCTGCTCCTCTGTTCTCTGTGACAGTCATAGACAATACACCATGTCAATCCCAACAGAAACCTGGGTGCCACCCCAGACTCCTCCAAAGCCTTCCTTCCACCTGCATCCATCCTCTGAGTGAATCCTGTTGGTCTGACTCAACATCTTTTATATACGTCCCCATGTGAAGCTACAATAAGATGTGTACCTATGGGTACAGTTAGGTATAAAAAGAGTGTGGCCAGATCAACTTGGGTTCAGAGGAGGTTAGCAATGTTCTGAGGAGAGGGTGACCTTTGAGCTGGGGCTTAAAGGGAGGTAGGTATCAAGGCCATTCCAGGCAATGATGGCAACATAACCAAGACACGATCGCAAGCCTTTTGTTTTACCTAGAACCTAAAGCTGAGTGTTATGGGGAGAACTTGGCAAGAAAGGAAAGTGAAGCAAGAGGCAGGGTTTAGGGAGCGTGGGCAGGTAGGAACCACTGCCAAGGCTTAAACTGAGGGAGGACAAAATCAGACTTACCTGTGAGAAAGCTGTCTGGTGCAGGGCGGAGGGTCGATGAGAAAGGGGACAAGCCTAGAAGAGGAGGCTGTTGCTATAATCCAGGTGCCAGGGAGGCCAGTCTGCACTACAGGTGTGTCTGCAGGGATGACAACAGACAGAGGCAGTGGTGAGGAGGCAGGACTCTAAGCCCCACTCTGGCTCTAACTAGGGCAGCTTTGCCATCTCTCATATAGATGTTAAGCTTCCACATAAGCTTTTCATTTGAAGAAGGGTTTCTGCAGTTGGGAAAGCTCTGATCTACAGGGTAAAACCTGGCCCACGGAGCCCTCAGTCACATGACCTCTGACCAGCTCCTCCTCCTCTTCTCTCTCCACTCCATGCCCGGCCCTCCGCCTCCTGTGACAGGGACTTCGGGTGCTTCCCACACACACTGTGTGGGCTCTTTCTTGCCACGGTGCCTCTGCTTGACATACTCACGCCCTTCCCTGTTCTCTTTGTCCTAGCCATCACCTCTCGTAAGGGGCCTTCTCTGATCCCCTCAAATCCTGAACTTCCATCCCCACCCCAGCTCATCCTCTGTCCCACGTCCGCTGAGATCAGAATCTTCCTGATCTTCCCACTCCACAAAGAGCCTCTGAACATCAACTGTCCTTCTTTTCTAATCCAGCTACTCAATGCTTAAGACAAACGAGCTTTTCTTTCTAATGTACTTTCCATTTGGATGGTTTTTGGTTCTTAGCTCCCCCAATAAATTCCAAACCCCTGAGGGCAAAGTCAATGCCTTCCTGGTTTTTTTGTTTGTTTATTATAGGGGAGGGAAGATGTCTCTTTTATCACATCCAGCTGTCCACTGTACTTAGCAATTAGTTTTTAAGTGTGTGTTGATTTAATTATCTTTTCTTTCTCTCCTTCTCTTTTCTTCTTTCCCTCTCTCTCTCTTACACACACACACACACACATATTTTTAACTCTTTTAATTATACTGAATATTTGATGTCTTTGTAGTCCACATTGTAAAAGCAGATTACAAGTAAGATGATGTTACAATGAAATTCTTTCCCATTCTTCCACTGACAGATGTCCAAGACTAGAATAGACATGCTACACTACTATGCACTGAATTGTGTCTCTCCAAAATTCATATCTTCAAGTCCTAACCTCCAATGTGACTGTATGTGGAGCTGGGGCTTTCCGGATGAAATTAAGGTTAAATGAGGTCATAAGAGTGAAGTCCTAATCCAACAGGATTGAAAAGATTAAGAAGAAAAAGATCTCTGTCTCTCTCTCCCTGCCTCCCTCTCTCTCTCCACACACACACACACACACACATATCAAGGAAGACACGGCAAGAAGGTGGACCTCTGCAAGCCTGGTAGAGAGCCCTCACCAGAACCTGACGGTGCTGGAACCCTCATCTGTCTTCCAGCCTCCAGAACTATGAGAAAATAAATTTCTGTTGTTTACCACCCAGTCTATGGTATTTTCTTATGGCAGCCTAAGTTACCTAAAACAAACATCAAAGTTAGGGCTGTTGCAAAGCTTCAGGGTAAAGGATTTCAGCTTGTGCAAGGCCTTTGTCATGAGGGGTCCATTTGGAATATAATCCTAGATGCCAAAATGCCATCACATTTTCTCAACCTAAAAATTCACACCCTATCCACTCAAAAACAACAGATAATACGGTCTTAGATGAGAAAAGAATAATTTTATATACAATATATCTCAAATGGAAAATGATAATACCTAAGGGGAAAAAAAATGAAAGAAAGTTCTTGATAAGGCAGTTAATTCAGATGTCTTCTCTCCTTGAAGGTCAGACTGTGGTTTCACTCTTTCCAAATGACAGCAATCAATTCCCAGTGGATAACAGGGCGCTTTGTTACTTTCAAGATATGGGGAAAGATGTTGTGGTTCTCATGTAATAGCATCACAGATACCCAAGGCCACACAGAAAATAAATGATGCTGGAGAGTCGGAACTCCATCTCAGCACTAATTAAAACCACTCTTGGGGAGGGGAAAGTATAGCTCAGTGGTAGAGCATGTGCTTAGCATGCATGAGGTCCTGGGTTCAAACCTCAGTACCTTCATTAAAAAATAAATGAATAAACCTAATTACCTCCCCCCAAAATTAAAAAAAAAATACTCTCTTTAGTATAGGCACAGGGGAAAAAAGAAAAAAGGGAAGACATCTCTCAAAATTTTTCTTCCTGTGGACCAACTAAATTCTTTGCATACTTGTAGAATTTCTAGTGCAAAGGTATGACAGTGATTATCTAGAAGCAAAGAACAGAAATGCCTTCTAACATACTCTTCACAGGTAATGGAGCATCTTTCTCTTGAGTATACTTCCCATGACGCAAACTCCTTATCTTCTAAGTCAGCCAGTTCTATTGTTGAACATTAAATCTTAGGATCTGAGGTTTAACCAAAACACATTTAAAAAAAAATCTTCTTTTGCAAATTCCTTCTGAAGCAAGATAAAAATGATGATTCTATGGCTGTTACACCCCACAAGTGCCCTTCAAATATTTAGAGAGTAAAATAACAGTCACGCCTGATTAAACATAGCCTATTCCTTCTGGTCTAAATCTTTTACTCATTAATAATGTTAATTTTTTTCACTTTTATTACATTGGAGAGAAAGAAAGCCTATGTAATATCATTTTAATAAATAAGACTATGAAAGTGATTAACAGCTTTTAAAATCCCTGTTAGCAGAGCTCAGCCTTTTCTTTTTCTTTTTCTTTGCTTTTTTTTTTTTTTTTGGAACTTGCAAAGAAAGAAATGAGAAATATGCAATGGAGTAGCATGGGAGAAGAGAGATTCTCTCCTTCCCTTCTTTAGAGTTTTTCCCTTGATCACTAATTATTCAGACCAACTACAGAACAACTAGACATGGGAGGCGGGAGGAGGGGAAGAACCACAGATCCCCTGAAAAATGAACACATGAGTTTTTGTCTCACGGGATTCTCTGAGGAGTCCAGGAATCCGAAAAGGTTAAGAATCACTGAGGGAAACAGCCTTCCATAGACCTAAGACTCTAGCATCAAAAGGGTTAACTGTACGAATAGTCACTAAGTTGGTGCAGAGACAGGAATAAAGAGATTTCATTGGACTTTCAACCTCTGTAGACAATGGATGGTGTTTTTTCGGTTAACTTTTCCAAAAACGACTTCCTGCCAAGCAGTGGGTTGCAACACTTGCTCACAATGGTCCGCACTTCCCACACAAGCCTCTGAGAAAACCCTGATTTCCGTGGACTGTTTCTGAGGAGTGCCATTATATTAGAGTCGAGAAAACGGAGTGGGAGGGAGGAGGGAAACACTGCATTCAATTCTCCTACAATCTATTTTTAACACGCCTGAGAAGGTTTTGAGCTATTAATGTAATGAGGCTGGATTCAAAAACAAACAAAAAAAAGAGCAGTAGGGCAGCAAAGGCCCACTGGGGAGGGCGAGGTGGCTGAGCCCGTAAGGATGCCAGCAGCTATTTCAGTATCACATGGATGTTCACAGTACTCATCACCTTAACATTCAATTGGGGGAAATCTTGAGAAAAAGCAAGTGTATAATATGAATGACTTAGCTTCTCCGTTGATTTTGTTTTTCACGGTCTGTGGTGATGCTTCATAACTCCCTGTAGCCCAGCTACTGAATTTTATGTTTCACATGCTTATCAGGGGAAATTTCTACCATCCTCCACCCTGGTACTGCTCTAGGTTCTTTTTGCTTTAGTCATAAAAAAAGAAAATACAGATTTGATCACCATGGCTGGGATTCAAGGCAGGTATTGATTGCTAAAACACCCAACAAACAGCTTAGCTAGTGTAGCATCATTCAAGGTCAAGATGCAGCAGATTTTATGACACTGTGATGGCCGTGATGCTCTGCTGTTAAACTTCAGAACGACAATGCAATCAACAGCCATCACTCAGGGCAAATCTGAGACCCTTAAGTGTATTATTTGTAATCACATTTTGCAAGTTCACCCTCCCTTTATTCTCCAGAAGACCAGGTTGTCAGCCTGATTACTGGTGAACTAAGCAGGCATTAATTAAGAAAATTATAATAGCAGTAATAGTAATAATAGCAGCTAGAATCCGTTAAATGCTTGATAGTGATTATACACAGTATTGGGCACTTTATAAATGGGTGTCTCATTTAATCCTTGTTTCTCCCATTTACAGACGGTAAAAGTGAGGTTCAGAAAAGTCAGTTACTTTTACATTACAAGGCAATGCTGCTAGTAAGTGGTGGAGCTAAGATTTAAATCAAATTCCATCTTTCTCCAAACCCCCCATATTCTTAACCCCTATGATACATATACTATTTTTATCCATAGTCCTGGTCCACCCTGTGAATCACAAGAAATTTATATCAAGCAAGATAAACCACTTTCTTCTTAGAAAAATTTACCTGGCACTGTGTCTTAGAATTTACTGCTCGGCCTCTCCAGTTTCCCAGTTGAGGTGAGGATGGAGGAAAAGAGAGAGCAGGCAGGTGGAGAAAACATGTCATCCAGTGGGCTCTCATTCTGCACAACCAGCATCTTGTTATTCCTTGGTCATCTCAGTCTAACATTCAACCTAAGAGAAACAGCTTCATACATTAGTCCAGCTCATCTCAATGGAGCTTAATAATCTGCCAAACACCAAGCCATCCTACTAGTATTGTTACTGCTATGAGTATATCGGTATCCTGACTAGTACCTACAGAACAGAACAGGACAATCATATTTCTTAACCAGGGGGCTATTAGGCCGCTTAATGCTCCACGTGTCTTTTATTTCCTTTTATTCTCTTTATTATAAATGTATAGGTGCAATAAAATAATTCACTAAAATGTCTAAAAAGAGGCATAACTTGAACTTGTCTGAAAAGTTCAGGGATAATTAGAAATGGGAATACTTGGCAAAACTTCAACATGAAAGGAAAGAGGATGAAAAAAAAAAAAAGATCACCCAGATTCACAGCGACATATGAAATGGATTTCTGGGATGTGATTCTCTAAACTAGCCTCAATTCTCAACTCTCAGCATCTCAACTTTCTCTCCTTGGCCCACTTGCCTTCTGTTTTAAGCTGCCTCCTATCCACAGATCCTTATGCCACTTATGCTAGGACAAAAATTATGCTAATTACTGATAAATGGACAATCTCAATGATATTAAAATTAAGAAGGAAAAGAACCCTGAAATTTCTATGTAGAGCCAAACAATTTTACAAAGCTGTTTTGTTTTCATTAAGTAAATCATATATATTTATTAGAGATCATTTAGAAAATATAGAAAATATGAAGAAAATGAAAATTACCCATATTCATAGAAAGTGGAGATAACCACTATTAATTTTTTAACTTCTTTCAAATATTTATTCTGTTGATATTCATTCATTCATTCAACAAAAACTATTGAGTATCTATTATGTGCCAGGCAATGTTCTAAGTGTTGAAGATACAGCAGTAAAAAGAAAATGGCAAAAAATTTCTACCTAATGGAGCTTATATTCTAGTTGGGGGAGACAGATGATAACCCCCCTAAAATGAGGAAATCATATGGTATACCAGAAGGTGGCAAGTGCTGTGGAGAAAAATATAGTTGGGAAGAGGGGTTGGGTGTTCTGGGCTGGAGTGAGGGTTGTCATTCTAGTTAGGGTGAGTCAGTCACTAAGAAGACGACAATCCAGCAAAGCCTTGGAGAGGGTGAGACACAAATCCATACAGATAGTTCACAAAACAACCTCAGACTAAAACAGAATACAAAAAGAAGCACTTGTTTCTTGCTCAGTTTTGCTGGTGTCCTGGGGCAGCTTTGTCTCAGGTAGCAGTCACTGGAGTGGTCCTCCTCTGCCCGTTTCTTACCCTTCTCCTGAGACCAGGAGGCCCTCAGAGGCTTCTTCTTTTCATGACAGTGGCAGAAGCACAAAAAGGCAAGAGCCACCACTCAGGCATATTTTAAGCATTTGCTGGCACTATGGATGTGAAAATACCATTTGCCAAAACAAGTCACATGGCCAAGCCCAAGGTCAAAGTGGACAGACACTCTCATATAGAAAAATGGAGGTGAGGGAATAAAGCGAATATTTTTAAACAACAATCTAGTCCTGTCTAATGTTTACAAATAGTCATATTCCTTTCATATGCAAAGTATTCACTCCCATCTCAAGTCCCTCCCCCCAAATCTCATCCATTAGATAACATCAGACTCAAAGTCCAGGATCTCAGGACCCACATCAAGTCTAGATGTGCCTCCTCTTTTTCAGAGACCCAGGATCGAAATGGGCAGACTATCTCCCTCTTCTCATCCAAAATACAATAACAAAATAAGGACAGGATAACCACAATAAACAATCCCATTCAAAAAAAGGCAAGAATGAGAGACACGTGGCAACCAATGGTCCACAGCAATTCTGAAGGCCCACTATAAATGTGTTGCAATGTTCTCCTGAGGGGAGAAAATGTTTCTTGGTTTGGTCCAAGTTCTGATCTCTGTAAGTCTCTGCCTAGTCCTTTGTTCTCCAAGCTGTTGACAAAGCCCTCTATGGATGTGGTGGACATCCTTCCTTTTACATTCTCTTCCTTGGCCTTCTGACAAGGACACTGGAAAATATACCATTCCTAAGTCCTAAGTAGCTTTCTCAGCCTGCTTCCTGTGTACAGAATGCTAAGATGTCATTTTTTAAAACTCATATAGTCTTAGTCCCTGTTAGTCCAGCCTGGGGTTGTTTTCATCCAGGCTGGAGTTAGTCCAATTCAGTTTTCTCAAAGACTTTGGGGTACTCCTGTGTATTAGAGTCTAATCAACACCATTTGCTGAAAACCACACCCATCATTCTTTCTGAGACACATCCCTCTTTCCAGATTCAGTTATATGTACTTCAGGCACATCAGCTTCTATAAAGTACACTTAATGCAATTCAACAATAATTATCTATTTTTCCTTCTTTTTTTTCTTAATAATTACTTATTTTTCAATCATAAGTTTGCAGGTCATTTGGGGCAGCTCTGCTTCAGCATGTAGATTCACATTATGGGGAAGCTGGGGTGGCTCTGCCCCATGACTCTTTTATTCTCCTCCTGGGACCGGCAGGCTCTCCAGAGGTCAAGTTTACTCAGGGCAATGGGAGAAATGCAAGAGTGGCCTCCAAGTGCACTCTGGAAATGAATGAAAGGGTGGGCACACAGACACCTACCCTCCTTGTGCCCAGATGGGCACATCCTTTTAGTTTCTTTACCAAACCAGTGATGTGGCCCCACATCCATTGCTGAGAAATGCAGACCCTGGCTGGGATCCCAGCCACGACTCTACACTGGGGAAGGGAAGCTCAAATCTTTGGAACTCAACTGGCCTTCTCCATCATGATGGAGAAAAGTTTCACTATACAACCTTACACAAAGGAAAACACATTAAAAATATATATAGTATAATGTCACTTCTATGACCTATCCAGGGAGCTTAATGTGGTAGGAGATGTTGATGTATTTGTAGATGTAGATGAATAGAGAAAAAAAATCAAGTTATATATTACAAATGGTTATTGATGCATAGGGCGGTTACAAGCAGTTTTATTTTCTTTTCACTTATATACAAATATGAAAAATTTATACTCTAAAAATTAGAGTAAATTTTTTTCTTTTTAATATTTTTAATCAATAGCACTGGCTAGATTATTAGACACATTATAATCTCTTCTTTTCTATTGTGTACTGTTTTTCCTACACAGCAATTAACAAGAACCTGAAAAAGGGAGTACACACATATATCAATGATACATTCCCTCAGCCTATTCTGTCTTTAAGCAATGACTTGTTTTTGCTGTTCACCTAGAAATAATGGGACATTTTGGAGAAAATTGCTCCAATGACTTTTCTATAGAAATTTTCTTTTAAAAAAAGCTACTGGAGAGAGCAGTATTTAGATGAAATGCTAAAAGGAGTCAACTATAGAGATAAAAAATCGCCTGTAGCTTAGAAGATTTTATAATATGACAATTTGTCTTAAAGATAGTTAAGAAATAATTCTCCAAGAAAAAGAATATCTCTGAAATCAACTATTTAAAATCTGTAATATAGAGTAAAATTTTTATAATGAGAAAATAATAAAATGCTATAAAAAGCACAAACAAATTTCTTTTTTACAGCACAGTGATATTTGCTATTTTCTCTAAGGATCTGTCGGTAAGACATTGCCATTCTTTTTTCACTTTTTCCTTCATTTTAAAAAAAGAAGTATCCATTTTTAATTTCTGTCATTTCTTTCGAAAGAAATGATTACGCTTTGATTTTTGGTCTGCCACCAATCTCGATCATTCTTTCGAGAACACTCACAAAACCCTACATTACTCTGGATATGTTGACAGTCAAAGGCATTACCTTCCAGCACACAGAAAGAGCAAGGGTAAAGGCTTTTTCCTTGTCATTTTAAAAGGAACTATTTCAGTGGCCTTAGTGTCAAGCTCTACGTCAGCAGATATGTTCCCAAGAGACAGAATAGCTCAAGGGGCATAGAAATTAATGTCCTGATCTTTCCCCTGTGGTCTCTCTTCTGAATAGATTCATGTTGACAAAGAGTCACTGTCATCTTACATTTGGTCATCTCTATCCACCAAAGGAGAGTGAATGTGTACTATCCAAATCATTCACTTAAATTGCTTCTCATGAAGGTAATTTGTAAACTACAGTTCAAGAATTTCCTTTATAAATGATTTCTTACTGCTAGTGAAACTACAGTCTTCAATCATCAGAAGCCAAAATAAATAATGAATTTTAAAGTTTTATTCCAAGTTTTATTCACCTAAATCTAATGTTTTAGTCCCCATCTTGATCTTTCTGTCACAGAACCCTTGCCAATTATCCCCTGTAAAGAGAAAACTTTTCAGAGTATCATAAAATATAAAGAGGCAAGGTACAAGACAAATTAGCACTAGTCCATTTTTCCACGAAGGTTAACATCTAATTGGGAAGATAAAGCAGATGTGGAAAATTATCTAGAAACTACGATAATAATATTATCAGTGTGGTACCATTCCACGTGATAAAAAAGCAAGAAATCTCCCTCATGGAGTTCACTGTCTCCCTCTGAATTATTTAAAATCCTGGAGGTTTACATGGTGCAAAGGGGATTTGGTCTGCTACCTCCTGCCTATTGGAGAGGTCATTTATATCTGCAACATACTCAGTGTCTAATAATGAGGTCTCCAAGGAGAGACTGCCTGGGTCTCTGTCTTTGAATTCTGCCACTTTCCAGATTCGGTAATTTATTCCCTCCCTTGGCTTCAGTTGCCTCACCTGAAAAATAGGTAGAGAGAATTAAATAAATTAATTCTTGCAAAGAGCTTAGAATAGTGCATCGTATGTAGTTAAGTGCGTGATGAATATTAGCTATTAGTAGGTTGCTAGCTGCCCCACGGTGTTATTGTTGAAAACGTGTGGTGCAGGCACCACAAAGCTGCCTGCTCTGTGATGACACATCACTAGCTATTACCGTGCAGGTCACCATCCGACCGCCTCAGGGCTAAGCGTGGCAAAGGATGACCCACACTTGGACTCCACAGGGTTGCAGCTTTGACTTATCAGCTCTTTAGGGGCTACTCCCAGCCATCTCACAGAACAACAGCCAGCATCCCAGCCAGTGACTGGGAATGAGTCAGATGGTGACCTCTTCAAAGACCCTAACTACTGCCACTTTCCCTTCCTATAAGAGATCCAGGCAAAGAATTAAGACAACGTCTTTGTTATTTTTTAATTAATTAATTTATTTCTTTGTTTTGTTTGTGGGGGACAGTAATTAGGTTTATTTATTTATATTAATTTGTTTCTTAAGGGAGGTACTGAGGATTGAACCCAGGACCTCATGCATGCTAAGCATGCCCTCTACCACTGAGCTATACCTCCCTTCAAAATAACTCTTTTTTTAATCACAAAGTCATGACACATGAAGGATGTAATTATATACTTTACCGTAGAACATAGGGTTACCCACAGGATCACCACTTCAGTCCAGCTAGGGAGACTTCTGAATGGGGATGCCTTCTGTGACTCAAAGGTGATTAATCCCTAAAGAAGGCTCCCGTAAGATGCTTCTTCAGGCATCCTACACTTTCATTTATGGGGTGAAGGGCAAGGATGTGGACTGCCTTTGGTGATTCCACCATTATGTGCCCTCTCATGAAAGAAGAAAAGTTTAATCTCTGATGATGCGTAGCACTACCATAAAAACAAAAAATTATTTATTAAGTACATATAATTTATCAGACAACAGGTGAAGTACTTCATATGTGCCATCTCATTTAATCTCCTACAACCTTCTGAGGTAAGCGTTACTATTATCCTGTTTAGTGAAGAAGAAACTGAGAAGATAAAGAAGTTAAAATCGTACAGCTGGTCAGCAGTGGAGGTGGTATTCAGACGCTATCATCTGTGTACTTACCCAATCTGAAGTATTCACAGAGTAAAGGAGTGGCCCTAATCTACTGAGATTAATCAAAGCTGGCTTCCTTTTCCATTAAAATATATTTTGGGAGTGAAAGAATGATGGTTTAGGAGAACATAGCATAGTAGTGCTGAATGAAGGTTTTATATGCATAGAAAAGGATCCATGTTCATTTGGGAAATTCAGGCTAAATTATACAATTAATCCAATAATTTCTATAGATGTTAAATAATTTTCTCTTTTCTCCTTAGGAAAGATTATTTGAAATGAAAGAGTGAAAACAATTAGCCTTGAACTAGAAATGGCAGTCACTGCCTATCTGCCCATTGCCTCTTCCAAATAAGTTGCTTCTGCCCAAGGCCTCCAGAACCCTGTTTGAACCACACCATTTGCTTCCCACTACTGACCCAGACGGGAATAACTGATCCAAAATGAGCCAGTCCATAGGTTAAATTGAAACAATTAGATATCCACTCTTCAAGTTTCAAGAAATATGGCAACTAAGCCAACTGGGATTTGAGTCACATTAACAGTAGACTACAAGAGGAAAGGGCCATGTGTCCCGAAGGCAGAGGCTCGGCTCCCCACCCTTCCAAGGGAAGCCTGATTATTAGTTCTTGCAAAAAATCCACTTTGTTCAGTGCTTACAAGAGGTTCCTATTCCTGTAACCAAATAATTCTGCTCAAGAAAATACTTAATAAGCAAAAGTTACATATCAAGCTCAGTACTATCCTAAAAAGCACTCTATTGTATCGGTACATCTTTTTCCATTTTATAGGCGAGAAAACTTGAGATTCAGAGAGGACAAAGGGTTTTCAAAATCACACAGAAAAAATATGGCAGGTCTAAGATTAAACCCAGATCTATTTGATTCCAAAGCCAGTAATCTTTACATTTTCAAACATCTCTAATTACACTTGCATATTTATTGTGTATGATATTGTATCACTTATTGCATATGATATTGTATTATAGATAATATAAAAGTAAACAATGCTCAAATCAATGCTAACATGACTTAATAAAGTTAAAGATTTCCAAAGCCATATTAATCAAACAAGAGATTTTTCTTATATAATAATAACTCAAAATAAATTATATTCAGGCTTCTATTTAGAATGTATTACTCTGGAAAGAGTGGTGCTCCTGCCCTTTGAAGAAAAAAAATCTAGTAATCTGCAAATTCAAAACTTTCATCAAACATTTGAGGTCTCAGGGCAACAAATGAACCCCAAATCTAAAGACAGATAGGAGATGAGAAGGACAGGTCCTTGTTTACCTGAGGAAGACACTGGGAACCATACACGATGGTAAGAAGAAAGCAATCAAATTTTTTAACAAATTGTTAAAAGCCAAGTATAATCTAGTACAAGAGTATAGAAACGCTGGGAACTACAAACACAAAGGGATTTGTACCTTTGCACCTACTCACAGACTCTTCTCCAGGAACCTCACCAAGTACTCACAAGAGAGACTTGGGGTAAGTAAAGAATTGGAAGAAAGCCCTTCTGGGGGGAGGGTATAGCTCAAGTGGTAGAGCGCATGCTTAGCATGCACAAGATCCTTCCCCAGTACCTCCTCTAAAAATAAATAAACATAATTACCTTCCCCCACCAAAAAAAAAAAAAACAAATTTAGAAGAAAGCCTTTCTTGTAGAGAAGGCCTGAGGGGAAGGAATGTCACCCACTAGAGAATGGATTCTTCTCCCCATCTTCCTTAGTAACCAAAGCCTTAAGCTCCGTCACTCTTGGGTAAAAGTCAAGACCCACTGCACTTGGAGAAAGGGAATAGAAAAAAGTTCTCTCCCTCCAAGGGCAGGACGTCATCTGAGCTCAGACGATTAGTGGTCTCCTACAACTAGGGAAGGGAAGAATAATTTGAAAGCCCTACCCCCAAGGCTCAGGGACACAGTACTCGCCTAGTATAGCAGAGACTACCATGCATGCCCACCCTGAACAACGAAGCCAGCAAGCATTGAGTGAAAAATAAATCAGTCTGTTGCTGGGAGAGGGAAAAGAAATTGGAAAGAGACACTGTCTGAGGCACAGGCACAAAGGGAAGACCTCAAGCTGAAGATGGAACAGATATTGAGAAAAATTCTCCAACAAAACAGCTACCACCCTAAGGACAAGGAATTTAAAGTCTATGATGTGCTGAGGATCATAATAATAATAAAACCATACCCTACTCAATATCGCCTCCACCTCTGAAACCTAGCCAAAAAAGGTGAACATTTCCAAGCACAAATATTATTAGTTGCAGTCTTTACTCTTCTACATTAAAAGCCAGTCAAATAAAGTATACAACACACAAAGAAGTAAGCAAAAAAAAACCACATTGCCAAAATATAAAGCAATCAACAGAACCAGACTCAAATATAACCTAGATTTTGCAATTATCAAAGCCTTTAAAATATGATTAATATGTTGAAGCGTATAATGGAAAAAGTGGACATCATGCATAAGCAGTTGGGGAATCTCAGCAGAAAAATCAAATGTAAATGGTAAAGATGGGGGAAAAAAAGGTAACAGAGATGAAGTATGCCCTTAATGGGCTAATCAGCATACAAAATTAAAGATAGGTCAATAGAAAAAAAAAGCACACACAAAGAAAAAAATTTTTTCAGAAAAAGAAAAAGAGCAGAACAGAAAATCCAAGAGTTGTGCAGTATTAAACAGTCTAATATCAATGTAATTGGAGTCTTAGAGTGAGAAAGAGACAGAACAAATACTGGAAGAAATAATGGTCAAGAATTTCCCCCAAGTTAATGAAAGATATCAAACATAGATCCAAGAAGCTCAGAGAATACCAAGTAGGATAAATTTTTTTTTTTAATTTTTGGCAGAAAAAAAGAATGATATCAGACAGAATTTGGATCCACACAAAGAAATACAGATACGGAGACAATAAATGGAGATACATACATAATTCCTTTTTCCTCAATTTTACTTACTCTAAGAGCTAACTGTCTAAAGCAATAACAGAATCATCGTTACGTGTGTTTACTGCATATGTAAAAGTATAATATGTGACAATAGCTCAAAGTATTGAGAGGGGCAGAGAACTGAGAATATACTACTATAAGATTTTTACACCTTGCCTCACAAGAAGTGATATACTATTTGAAGGTTAATTAAAATAATGTGATTGACTAAAATACATATTTTAAAACCTAAGGAAATTAATAAAAATTTTTGAAAGAGGCATTAAAAATAATCCAATAATGAAAATAAAATGGAATCCTAAAAATATTCAATCTGTAAAAGGGGCAGAAAAATAAAAACAAAACAAAAAACAAAATGCAACAAAAATAAAACCACTAGCAACATGGTTGATTTTATCCAATCATATCAATAATTACATTAAAATGTAAACTATCTAAACACACCAATTAAAAGAAACTGTCAGAATGAAGAAGAAGCAAGACCTTACTATAAAACTGGGGATGAGGTGGGACATTATATTATGATAAAGGGATGAATTCACAAGACATAACTATCTTAAATGTGAACGTACCTAACAACAATGCTTCAAAACACATCAAGCAAAAATTGATTAAAATGCAATGAGAGAGGATTTTTAACGAAGCAAAAATACTGTGTATGATACCATAATGATGGATATTTGTCATTACACATTTGTCCAAACCCACATAATATACAACACCAAGAGTGAACCATAATATAAACTATGGACTTTGGGTGATTATGATGTGTTAATGTCAGTTCATCAATTGTAATAAATGTACCCTCTCAGGGGAGCTATTCATAATGAGGGAGGCTATACATGTGTGGGGGTAAGGGGTATATGGGAAGTCCTTGTACCTTCCCCTCAATTTTGCTGTCCTCCTTAAACTGCTCTAAAAAGTAAAGTCTTAAAAAAAATTTAAGTTCAAGGAGAAATAAACAAATCCACAATTTTACTTAAAGACTTCAATCCTCTCAGTGATTGATAGAACTAGGAAACACAAATGAGTAGAGATATTGCTAACATTGTACGTAATAGTGAAAGACTGAGTGCTTTTCCCCTAAGATTGGGAAAAAGACAAGCGTGTCCACTTCCACCACTCCTATTCAACATAGTACTGGAGGTCCCAGGCAGTACAATAAGGGAAGAGAAAGAATATAAAAGATAAAAGGCATACAGTTTGGGAACAAAAGAAAATTGCCTCTATTACAGAAAATATGATTGTCTTTGTAGAATATCCCAGAGGATCCACACACACACACACAAACACACACACAATCTACTAGAACTAATAAGTGAGCTTATTAGCAAAGACACAGGATACAAATTCAATAAACAAAAATCAATCAAATTTTAATATAATACCAATAAACAACTGGAAATTGCAAATAAATTAGGAAAATAAACAATGTATTTTCCCAATGGATCACTCTTCTAATTAAAGAAGCTAGAATAGTACTTAATATTTTAAATATACAGACCAAAAAAAAAAATCTTAGTGTTAATAAAGTTGGGAAAAGATAACTTTCTTCTTGCATGGTGAATTCAACTAGATTATTTGTGTTATTTTATAAATATCAAGCAAACTATTTCCCAGAAAAAAAAATTTGGTTTAAAGTCAATTTCTGTATCAGCTAAAGAAATATAAAATATATTCTGATCTTTACTGTGTCATGTTTAACAGTATTTGTATTGATAAATGTTATTCTTCATTTTCTACACTTGAAATATTACAGTAATGAAATGTTTGTTGAATGGACATTTTTTATATCATATTTAAGGTGACTTTGCCCAAAAAAACAAATCCACTGGTGTGTTGCCTACTGCATCATGGACCGCTATGTAGCAGTTATGACAAAACTTTCCCTCCCATGCCCACGGCAGACATCACTAATCACAGCATCTTGGTCGTTTATTCTTTGACTAGGCTTAGAATCTTTCTCAGTACAGCCACCACCTGACAGCGAACACCAGTCAAACAGACTTGACATGCAAGTTGAAACCTATTTAACATCCTAGAGTTACCACGCACCAAGTCCAAATTCCTTTGGAAAATAAGTCTCCATAATCTAACACATTCTGACCTGCTTAGCTGTCCAGTAAAATTTCCTTTAGTCTTCTCTCTGTCTTTTCCAAGTCTCCCTTTTCTTCCAGGCCAAACTCAGTCTCAACATCAACCATAAAGCCTTCCCTCAAATACTTGGATCTACAATGAATATTCACTTTTGCGAACTCCTATCCCACACATAATCAATACGACCTCTTAATTCTTAATCTCTCCTACTTTGGGGTCATGATGTTGCCAAAACTTGGCATCCGTACCTTGATTACTGAATTGAGACTCAAGGACAGAATTTTGGATGAAGCAGAAAAGACAGCTTTATTTCTTTGCCAGGAAAAGGAGGTCACAGTGAGTTAATGCCTCCAAGACTACGAACCTGCTGGGGAGAGAAGGTAGGCGGTTTTATACTAAAAGTTTAAGGAGCGGCATTGGTCTCCATAGAGATCACACACAGGGTAACAAATCATTGCAATGTTGTTCTTTTTGCAGATGCAATGGTCCCCTTCCTTCAGCTGGGCATGTTATTTATCTACAGCCTTGGGAATCAACGACCCATATCTCCTAATATCTGTGTGCCTAGAACAAAGGGTATTTAGGAAAAGGGTCTGTGAAAAAGTGCTCTAAAGAAAAACTGGCGCAGTTTAAAAGTCAGGTTGATACGTTTCTAGTATTGAGGCAGGCTGAGACCTGGGACCTTTTGCTGCAGCATTTGCACAGACTGGGACCTGCACCTGGAGCAACAAAATAAAACAAAGAAACTAAAAGGGACTAAAAATAATTGCATGCATGGGCAGCTGGGGCAAGTTATGAGCAACAAGGTATAAAAAACAGAAACACAACTGCCACTCCCGAGGTGTCAGGAGCAAAAGCAGGGTACTGCACCTGATCTCCGCACCCAGCACTACCAAGGGGTTGGGCAGACCACCCAATCCCCGTCCCCGCCCCCCCAGCCCAGCCCAACCCTGGTCAGCAACAGCATGAGAAAAGGCATCTAAACTATTATACAATTAAGTGGTTACAAATACCACGTGGTCACCAATGACAATGAGTTGTGACTTTGACTCCCCAAACTGGCAAGTGTCCCATCCTATGATTATTGTACAGTCCTCCCATCATAAAGCTGAAGGCAATACAAGAACTCAACAGCTACCGCACGTAATTTGTTCTGTTAAAAATGGGAATGTCTAATAAAAAGGACCCTGCTGATTGTGTGTAAAGAAAAAAATGCTGCCATTTAATGTTCACCAAACATTATAAATACTCCAGAACAACTTGTTCATATTGTTCTAAATTGTTCATATAGCTCTAATTTTTTTCCCCAAGCTTTCTTGGAATTTCCACGTCTTCCAAATTTCTTCATAAACATCATTTTAATGGGTACCCTGCATCATTATACGCATATTAGAAGAAAAAAAGATTGGGATGAAGTCAAACAAGTTGTTGATAGTGATTAACTTTGGCAAATTTACTGTGACATTTATTTTCATCTGTATTTTTTGTGTTTTACAAATTTTCAGTAGTTAAGAATGTACTATTTTTATACTTGGAAAAGTAAAGTTAATTTAAAAAATATTCTTACTACTTACGCAATGAGGCTCAGCTTCTTATTTACAAAAGTGTCCCAGAATGGACTTTTTTAAGATTATTTAGGATTCAGGAAAGCTTCTATTGCTCCTTACGATAAGAATAAGGAGAAAAATGCTGCTCACTTCACTAAAAGAAATAGAACATCTAGCACTTTAACAACACTCACAGACACACACATGCAGTAGTTTCTTCTTTAAATCAAAAATTAGGGTTCCTCTATGGGACAATCACAAATCAAATATTTTTTACAAGCCTCCTTTAACAAGTTACATATGTTGCCTCTTTTCATTTCATAATTTTTGCCTCTTTTACTTCATTTTACAGATTTCTCATCACTTCCTCTGCATACTCTTTGATGGCAGAGAGATATTACAATAATATCCCACGTTCATTTCACCAATATATGGTATCACAGTACGTATATAGTCTCCAAAATTAGATTTACTTTTCCAGTCTTTAAATAACACCATGCAGAACTTGGAAAGAGAGAAAGATAAATAGGTAGATAGGTAAGTAGATAAACCTCTGACATCAGTTGGCAAGTTTCAGCTAATGAACCGAAAAAGAAGGAATAAAATTAAATTTATCTTAGAAATATATAAAAAGAGTACTCATAGAACTTGCTCTTTTGTTCCCATGAAGCTCAGAAATGATTATTCAAATGGCAGCACACAAATTTGAATTTTAAAAGAGATATCTGTGGTACCTTAAAAGATCTTCATAATTTTAGGTCACTCCTATTTTGTGTTAATTTTACTAATATAGAAGTTTTGACAAACTGATCTGTCTTCTACACAATAACAGAAGTCAACCAGGCAAACAAAGAAAAGCCGAATTTTATTTCACTACACTGACTTTACCCCTTTATATGCATGGACATGATTTATTTATAAGTCTAAGACCCCTAAAACACTAAGGCCAAATAAGAAGACACTGACCTCACTTGTTCAAAGAACCCTTTCCAGTTCTGTCTCTTTGCCTGGTTGTCTGTCCCACGACTGAGTTTATCTGGTTTGTAATTTCTCTGCTCACAGCAGAACCCGCAACTTTTTGAATGACCACGGTAATCCCCTAGAGCCATTGTTTACAATGATTTTTTTTATTCAAATACTGTCACTGCAGGGAGTTTTCTTCCCTAGTACACTGAACTTTTGACAGTCCATATGGTCTTAATGAATTTCCCAGGTGCTGAACACCATCCAACCTGTATTTCTGGCAGCCTGCAGGGGTACTTAAGCCTGCCTTTGTCATTCCCCCTAATGCTGCGTAAGATGATTTTTAGAGGAGAAAGTTTGAAGTGGTTGGTGGAAACAGTCAAGCGCTACATGCTTCTATTACCAACGCAAAAGAACTGTCAGGGAGAATTCACTTCTGAAAGAAGGAAACAAAGCTGTTCACTTAATAACTATAGAGAACGCTCACTGGAATATGTGTTTGAGAGGTTATTCTGTACTTGCAAGATTGGGTTTGCTGTCTTTAGTCCATTATGAAAAGTAGTGTTACAATATTTTCTTCACCTACCTTATAATTATAAATCTGGGTAAGTTTAAAGAAAGCACCAAATTGGCCCAATTGTCAACCCTGCTTATTATGGGATTTCAAATTAATTTCAGAATATCAGCATATAGTTGGCTAGCTGAAGTGAAATAATGGCTAGTCAGTTAATGATACAGATGGAGAGATATTATTAAGACTGCCTAGAAAGAAAGAAAATACTTTAAAATCTTCAAACTATATTTAAAAGTTAACGTGTATATCTACCCCTTGTTTCTCAATGTATTAGGCAACCACTTTACAAATGTTGCCCATAAAACCCTAGGAGGTAGGCATTATGAATACCCCTATTTACAGAGCAATGACTATAATTTTGTTTTCTCTAACTCTGAAATCATGCACTGAAGCATTTATGCCATTTTGCCCAATCTGAAAAATATGTTTATCATTATAGTGCACATTTTGGAATTCTTTTAAATGGCTGCTCAGAAAATGAAGCCCCCTGTCCATACTTCGGGTCCAAAATTGTGTAAGTCGATCTTTGCAGGAGACAGCTCAGCCCCACCCCCACCAATGCCCAGAGGCCACACTTGTATTCCAGACCCCTGGCAGCCATGGTGCAGACTCATGTGCTAAGTTCAACATTCCAGTGTCCCAACCTGGGATTTTGAATGTGGCACAAAGATTCAAAGAGGGAGAGATAGTTTAAAATTCATTTCCAACTTTTTCAGTATCCAGTACCTAGTTTTCAGTGATGATACTGGCAACAAAATCAAGAATCTAAGAGTCTAGGGGTGGCATCACCAGAGGCATTATTATAAGCAGATCATTTCATGGTGAGACTTTTTACATGTGTCTGTGGCTGCACTGTCTTAAGCCTAGGAGCCTACTTCTGTGTCTTATTCTCCAAAATCTTTATCAATAATATCATGTCTAGCCAGTAAGTATTATCTCAATTTTTGTTAACCATAATAGGTCTCTGTATCTTATATACTTACAGGTTGCTAGACTAAAGGATAATCACCTGCTTACCTCTGTATCATATTGTTTCTCTACTCCCTTAATTTTACCAGCAATAATTATAGCATTATCAGTTATCTCCTTAAATCCATTCTTTGCTGTTTCCCTCAATTGTAAAGTCTCTGATTTTCGGCTAGGCAGATGGCCACTCAACGAAAGGCCACATTTCCTAAACTTCCTTGGTTGGTTCATGTAACTAAGTTCTGGCTGATGGGATGTGAGTAGAAATGATTAGCACAACTTCTGCATCATGATAGTAAAGGAAAGAAGCACTCTCTCCACTTCACCTTCTTTCCTTCCTGTTGACTAGAAGGCAGATATGGCAGTGAAAGTTGAAGCAGCTATTTCAGACCAGAAGATGGAAACCACAGGTTGAGAAGGCAGAGCAACAATGTAGAAGGAGTGTGGGTCCTGGATGAAGTGCAACCTTCATCCCTCGTCTGCTTACCCTTGGACAATTAGTCATAAAAATAAATGAACTTATATCTTTTTTTAAGTTACTGTTATTTTGGACTCTGTCGCTGAGCCAAACCTGCATTCTAACTAATGGGGCCATTGGCATTTTCAACTCAACTTCTTGCCAGTTATCCTCAACCCTGGGCTCTGCTGAAGCTTTCTCATGAGAAGAAGAAAACTGCTTCATGTGTCTCCTACTTGGACTTTTTGAAAACCACTTACTTTGTTAGCTACTCAACAGTAACAAAAGTGAGAAGAAACAAGAGGAAGATTGCTTGTCCATTTCTGCCACATCGGCAGAAACAGAAGCCACAGTGTAGCATCAAAAGATGTGGTAAATTCTAATGAGCATGGAAAGGTCAGGTCTTAGTTTTACATGCTCCTTGGAAAGTGGTATGAGGCCTTTTAGCAAGACTTAAATAATACTGTCGCGCTGGTTTTCATTCTGAGGTTCATGGCACACTACCTAAATAGAGAACAAATAAAAGAAAACAGCTGTGTTGTAGTTTACGATACTCACGTTTGCTATCGACAAAACTGCAGTTGAGGTTATTTTTTTTTTATTAATCACACTGAACAAATGTTCCAAAAGCAAGATTCTCTTTTTCCAATTAAACATAATCTCTATTCCATAAATTAAAATTGAAAAAGTCAAAGCCAAAGCAGTCACGAAGATCTTCCTTTCTCTTCTCAGCTTACAGTTGACCATTCCCAAGTGCATAAGATAAGAGGGTAGGGAAACAAGTGGTTTGCTAAGCATTCTGGTATGCGGAGAAACCATCCCGGCACTGATGCTATGGGACTGCAGTCAAGTTCACGTACAAATAAAACTTTCCCATTGTAATAAATTACTGGGCACATGAGGGCCTTGATTAGACCCAAAGTGCTTCATAATGGGTGTTTTACTGTGTCTAAATCTCTACTTTCTGAGGGGGAAAAAAATTGGAATCTTTTCTGATCCATGGTTCATGTTCTATAGTTAGGTAGAATAAAAAGAAACACTATTTCTAAGCTGTTACAAGAATGTAAAAGTATACTGTTTCTAGGAAGTTGGATCAAGTCATTAGTAATTATAAGCACTAAAATTACTATCGCTGTTAATTTTTTTATCCACTGAAAATGCTAGAAAATCTTAAAATATAGTTGAAATTCTCATAAATAAAGGCACACACATATGGCATATCATAGAGTCATCTTCTTGAACCATTATCAACTTCCTTCCATACGTATTAGAACTCCAAGAGATTTGATAACTTCTTCCCTCTGTTCTGATACTTATCAGGACAAGTATCTCTTAAAAGCATGTAGAGGACAAGCTAAGAGCTCAGCTGCCAAAGATGATTGCTTTAAAGTCTTTGTAATATCAGCCTAAGGCAGCCTAAGGGATGAGCAAAGAGATTAATCACAGACCTTTGAACACGGGTAAGCAAACCACAGCCAAATGGATAATGTCCCACAGAGAACATGTAATCTTTGGATGCTGGGGCTTCTTCTACCACATACATTCCATAATGGCTACAAATTCCATCACCACTAAATACCCTCTGAGCTCTAAGCCAAGAGGAGGGATGAAATCCTGTCTATACAATGTCAAGATGGCCAATGAATTCAGTTTGTTTCAATAAATATTTAAGAGTACTTTCTATAAGCCAGGCATTAGGTTCGGTGATAAGGATGTAGCTGTGAATCAGACATAGCTCCTAAAGTCTACATGCTTACAGGTTTGTGGTGATTACAGATCCTGAAACAGATCAATGTGTAAAGAGCACAGCTATCAGCACACAGACAGGCAGTAAAAGTGTCTGGGTTCAAATTCTAATGCTACCATATATGTTACTTGAATGCTCAATGCCTCAATTTCCTCAACTGTAAAATGGGAATAATAACTGTACCTGCCTTAAAGAGCTCTTGTAAGGATTAAATGAAAACATATATTTAAATTATTTAGAATGAACCCTAGTTAGAGTAAATACTCAATAATGGGGAGCTTTAGTCTTTGAAGTGAAATAAAATTGCCCAGGGAGACAAGAGAAGAGGGTTGTAAGACTGCAACCGTAAGGAGCTTTAGCATTTAAAGATTAGGAAGAGAAGGTGAAATCTCCAAAGGAAAATGAGAAATAGCCAAAGGTGATTTTTAAGAAGTCAGGGAATTTCAGTGTCATAGAAATCAGGGAGAAAGTATGTTTATGAAAAAGGAGTTGACAAAACATACCAAAAATTAAGGAGAGTTCAAGTAAGGTGGGAACTAAATATTGTCCTTTGAACTCTGTAGGTCCTTTGTGGTCTTGACAAGAACCAATCAATGAAACAGTGTGAGTGGAAGTAAATACTGATGAAATGAAGAGTCCACGGGAAACGAGGAGGTCTGCCGTGCGGTGGGGGAGCCTGCTGGGTCAGCTGGACGGTCTTAGAGGACCCCAGAAGGTTCAGCTGGTTTCTTTTTTAAGACAGGAAAGTCTAGGTCTGTTCAAATACCTGAGATCCGTAAGTGGTTGGCCAATGTTGGAATCCTGAGCACATCCTTCTAACTTCCAAGGCACAGATCAACTATCTCTACTTTTGAGGAACCTTTCCTGATACGCTAAACTACGTTAAGTGATGGACCCAAAGAAAAATGCCCGCAGGCCTCTATGAAACCACTTATCATGCTGAAACTCTTGGTCTACTTACTTCACTCACTAAAATAGAATGCACTTCAGTGCAGGGATCACTTATCTACTCCCATGCCTTGCATGTTCATTTCACTAGTCAAACAAGAAGGTCTAGCCGAAGAGTAAAATCAATTCCATCTACTTGTTAAACAAAAATGTCCAATTCTCCTCATTAAAAAATTTTAAAAAAAAGTCTGGCCAGAGACAAAGAACTTGGACTTTTTAAAAGGCCTAGATAAAGAGATACTTAACCTAGACTTGAACTTAACTGTTTAAAACATGTTAGAACAGATGAAGTTATACAGATTAAAAGATTTCCTCTCTAACTTTCCTGTAAGTACCATTTTGTATGCACTTTTGTATCCTGCACTGAGTCCAGCAAGGCACTAAACATAAAGCAGGAAGTTGAATAGAGATTTATTGATTCATCTCTCTTTTACCCGCATGAAATTTTGTACATACAAAGCAAAAACACTGCCACTGAATACTGTGGTAACAACAGTCATTTCTCTTCGGCGTTAGTGGAACAGCTTGTGTCACTCATCAATTTGACAAAACAATGTTCACACAAAACAGCAGGTAAATGAATCATGGTGAGTAAGACCATCCATTTGCCACATAAAATAGATGTATTGGTCTCTCTGCAATATGCAATCTTCTTTAGCTGTCGGGCGATTAAATTGGCAGCTTAAGTTCTAATTGTTTAAATGCGTTGGTGTTGGAAACCAGCATAAAGTTAATCTGCTCTCAGGAACACCTCTGATGGGCAGGGAAGTTATACAGCAGCATAAAAATGAGATCTTTCCTAGTAAGAAAAATGGACAAGGTGATCAACCTATTGTTCTCTAGGATGAATCAGTACAGGACATTTTCCTTCTATGTAAAACACAGTCATTTTATTTTGTTGATGCCACTCCCTTCTGCCTCAGGCACAGATGTAGTGAGAGATTAAAAAGTCTGAAACACAGTGAGAACTCAAGTGTTCTGACTTTCAATTTTTCTTGACTAAAGAAATCTAACAAAGGATGTTATTTCCTGTCCCAGGACATCAGAAAAGTGTCACTAAATGTACATTTTCTGTGGCAGAGGTCACTGATTCATCTACAGCTGTGTTTTCAGAAGTAAAACAATATTTTCTGGAAGAAAAAAACATTTTAATAGGGCACATTTTAAGCTCTGCACTCAGGACAATACTTGGTTAAAAACATGAGCCCTATGATTAGGTGAATATTTTTAGGTCTGGGACAGAAGAAAATCCTTCTCTCGGTCATTTTGGCACAGCTGGGGACCCAAAGAAAGTTGAGACTTGTATCCTTATTTCAAGCTATGAAATAAGATGCTGTGCTGGACAAGGACATGTAAAGTCTATGTGACTTCTGGGAAAGATGACTGCATGAGCACACGAGTCTGGCCCTCCTTCCAAAATCCCACTGAAGGGATCAATGGAATATTCAAATTGGAAATGTTGCCTTAGCACCAGACACCAGAAGGGATCTCCATTGCTCCATACTAGAAATAAAAAAGGATGGAAAGCTTCTGCGGCAATCAAAATAGTGGGCAATAAGTCAGAGGATACTTCAATCACCCTTGTTAACTAGAGGGAACATCCAGAGACAAGGGCAGAACACATGACTGTGGGTAGATTTCTTCTTCCTGCTCTTGCAGACTAACAGCACAGGACCCCACAGCCAACACTGGAAAGTGCCATCGTTTGCTCCCAGCACCGGGAGAACCAAAGCAGGCGTGGAAGTAGGTATATGGAACATGGGAGACAATTCATTTGTAGTGCCACACAGAGACCTAGCTCTGTGCCATGAGGTCCCCCAGCACCAGCTCCCTCTCTGACCCACTCATATTGATCATTGACTGTGGTCTTTTTGTTGATCTGGGTTTTTGCTTCTTCCCTACTTCGTGTCTAGACTTGAAGGAACTCTGGGAAACATTTGGGGAGAATAGGAAACATACCAAGTTCTAACAGCACCCACTCAACTCCTACAAAGGTTGGCAAGCATAGGCGACCTTCTGGGAATAAAAGAAAACTGAAAAATCAGAAGACCTAAAAATTTTAAGAGTCTAAATGAAGGAAAGCACTTGAAAAAATGACATTTATCCATTGACACAGCAGGTATTTTTTTTGAGGACTTAAGGTCAAGCACTGTGCTTGGTGAAAAAAGGAAGACAAAACAGTCCAGACATCTTCTTTCTTTTGAGGAAGTAGCTGGCTGCCTCTAATACTGATTTACTACCAGAATCAAATAAATCTTTAGGAAATGTCTAATCCACGTATCAGCAAGATTCAAGGGACCCCTGATCTGATAGTGCAGTAAGAGGGACAAATCTAAGATTAAAAACTCATTGAAAATGAAATCAGTGATTAAATTAAAGCCACAATGGAGGCACTTAAAATAAAAAAAATTTAAATCAAATGAGAAATTCACCCAGAACTCTCAAGAAATCTCTAAAAAATTTAAACTATGGGAGAAAATACGTGAAAGAGAGAGAGAAGGAGAGAGAGAAGGAGGGTGAGATTGGAAGCTCCTGGTGCTTCAACCTGTGATCCATAGGAATTCCAGAAAGAAAGGAAATAATCAAAGCAATAATAGCAGAAAATTTTGCTGATAATATACCCCTCAAAAAAGGTATTGTGAAAACTGAATGATGTCCCAGTATCACTCCTCAAATCTGGAGGTTAATGAGAACATGTGTTAACTGAAAACGTTCTGAAAGATTACCTTTTTCTGGGACATCTGACTTTCAACTAGAGTTTTGATGTGTATCAAGAAGCGTGTTAAGGAGTTTCATATAAATTAAGTCATTTCATTTAACTACTCAAAAAAGGAATGCATTTCTAAAGGTATAACTTCAGTTTGTCAGCGAGTCCTAAAACTTTGGCCAGTTTAAGACATTTCTCTGTCCCCTTGACAATTAAGAAGATATCAAGAAGCTAAAAATAAGAATTTAGTATTCAGTTCCTTGGAAACGTGTATTTTAATAAAATCCCATGTCATGGAATTTAAGCCTTGAGGGTTGTCCAAAGAGCATAATTATTATATATCAAAGCAAACCCCCCAAAATAAGTATCTTCAGCTGCACCTAAGAGAAATAAAAGAAATAGAGATTATCTTCACTTCTGCTCCACCGAAACTTCCCTACCAACCTTTAACAAAACGATGCGGCTTAGAAACTACTTATTGAGTGGGTTTTTTTCAAGTGTTTTGTTCACACAGCTCAAGAGAGAAGATTGTAAAAATAATCTATTGCAGTTAGATATAAAGTGGATCGGTCAAAGAATCTTGAAAAAAGCCACAATATCCCCACACTAACCAGACTTCAAGAAGCTCCTTTACTTGAACTTACACCCTTATGTGAACATTAAAAGTTAGACAACATTTAGAAAAAGATTCAACCTTCCATTGTCCCATTTCCCAAAAGTTAATTAAATAAGGCTCAATGAGACTGCATGGGTCAAAATTTTGAAAATCTCCCTTTGATCACAGTAACATCTCTCTTCAGCTATATGCTTTTCCAAATACATTTAAGCTCTTATCACTTCTAGAATTTGATTGACTGAAAATCTCTCAATCTCACTGTTCTCAGTTCTCCTAGGTAAAAAGGGAGTTGTACTACCTTAACTACTCACCTCACTGAATTATTTGGGAGGATCAAATAGGATAATGTAAACCAGAGCATTTGATGGTCAGTAACATACTGTAGAAAACTGCAAAAATCTCTACAATGTTTTTTCCTTTCATGTAGCCATTAGTGTTTGCTATGTGAATTTGTATCTTCTCCCATCAAGAAGTACATTTCCCCACCTCTAGAATCTGGGCTGAACTTTTGGCTTGCCCTGACCAATAGAAAGTGTCAGAAATAATATAATAACAGTTCTGACCTAGGCTTCAATAACCCTGCACAAGTCTGACCTCTATGGGGTGGGGTGAGAGTGGGAGGTGTGGGTTGGAAGGAGAGGACAGTCATGGTCCCCGTGAGCCAGCCAGCTAAGAACAGCTGAGCCCAGATCTTCAGTGCCACCCGGTCAACTCGGACTCATGAACTCTGCATGAACTACAGAGCTGATGACAGGACAACTCTAGAAGTTTTTGTTTATGCTTCTTTTCTAATGGTGGTTTCCACCTTTAAGGGGTTAAACATGAATCTGTAGAGGTTGACACACAGGACAATCCATGGGACAGAATCTGACCTAATTCATTAAATTACAGATCTTAGAAGTCTTGTAAGCCTCCCATGACATATCCTCTGCCCTTAAAAATGTGTTGGTAACTCAATTATCTTCTTTGGGAATGAGTTCTTTCCCCCAAAGCATGTGAAAGCAAGAGTTCCAGATAAAGACTTAACTTCTATTTTTTCCCTGCTTAGTAATAAGTGTCAGAAAATCCTGGTAACTATAGAAAAACACATAAGATACCCCCCCTACAAGGGGAGCATAAACAAGCTTTTGTGTGGCTTCTATCATCTGTAATTTTTCTAATAAAAAGATCAATCATCAGAGGGGAGAAATTGGATGAGCATTGTTCACGAGTTAAGGGTTGATCAGGAGTGGAACAGTGATTTCTGGGGAGGAAGACAGGAAGAAGGAAACGGGGTGATGCTCTGGGTCTGACAGAAAGCCGACAACTGAGCCCAGTTCTGGGATCCATCTAGGGTGGAAGAGGTGTCCTGGGAAGGACTGACATGAATAAGATGATGCTGCAGTGACACCAGCTCAGGCCAGCCCAGAGGACCCATCCCTGCACCTGGTTTACAAAAGGCGACCAACCCAGTCAGCATCTACTCTGCCCCTCACACTGATGCTCTGGTCACCCTCCTCCAGCACACTCCATCGGCATCTTCCAGCCCTAGAGAATATGCTGTTCCCCAGGAACACTCCTGGACAACTACTAGGAAGGGAGGGAGGTGTACCTCAGAGCTGCTGCTCCATCTATCAGAAGGTAGGAGAGTTCAGGACCTTGGGGCCAGACTCAGGACATTGGTGAACTCCAAATCAAGGAGAGGGAAGAGTGAAAACCAAGATTATACTCTTATAAATGGACACTGGGAAGGGCCACCTCTCCCCAACCTCCATAAAGTCCTCCAGGCCATTCCAGGCAATGCCGAATCCTATGCTGAACACAACAGTCAATCTGGTCCCCCCATCTCACATCCAATCCTTCTTCCAGATGACAGGCTTTAAACTACTTGATAGCAGCTTTCATGCCCCCTCCGTCTTCCTTCCTCTGGGCTAAGTTTCCCTTGATCCTTCAATTAGAAAATAAGTATGCCTGAATGGAGTCATTTGAACAAAATTCCCAGCAGCCTCACTGAAGCAGGGAAACCCATCTGTAACCATCAGTGTAAACATTAAATTGGGGAATTGCCCTGATACTGTGTACAAGACAGCCATCAACACAGTGGGCCCTGTTAAACAAAGTCATCAGCATTGGAGTGATGAAAATTACACAAATTAAAAAGCTACATACAAGTGAACAAAAGATTGTCTCGCTTTGTAAGTGAATTGTCTGGCATTGTTCAAAATGGTTTCCTAGGCACTGGTCTTGCTGTTCACACAACTGTAAGCTCTTTTGGGGGCAGAGCCAGCATTTCCTATCGCTTCCCTGGAACCATCCTGCCCAGATGTGGGCACACAGTTTGCACTTAGTACATCCTTAATGAGATGTCTGTGAATTGAATATATGCTTTGTCTGCACTGCATCATCTCCAAAGCCAGAGGATAGAGGTTTCTACCAAAGACTGCACTGAGGTATACGTTTGTGCTAAGAAACTGGCATGCTGAAAGTGGAACTCCAAGATAGAATAAATTCACTTTTATGCAGAATAACCCAATTCACAGACTCCCACACAGCCCTAATGAAGCTACACCCTGTATTTGATTGACACTGGAATTACAGGCCTGAAAATGTGAATGAACTTTCACTGGAAAAAGTCTTAGAATCCTGTTTTCCAAGAGGATCTTCATAATCAATAGGATAATATTTTTTCTAATTGTAATAAAAAATAATTGAGATACATCACTGTATAAGTTTACGGTGTACAGTATAATGGTTCAATTTACATATATGATATATGACAATAGATTCAGCTAATATGCATCTTCTCATACAGATACAATAAAAAGAAAAGAAAGAAGAAAAGAAAAAAAGGAAAAGTTTCTCCTTGGGAGGAGAACTCTTAGGATTTACTCTCTTAACTTTCCTATATATCACACAGTAGTGTTAGTTACAGTCATCATGTTGTACATTACGTCTCTAGTACTTACTCATCTTACAGTTGGAAGCTTGTACCTTTTGACCACCTGCCTCCGATTCCCCCTCCTCCAACCCTCTGCCTCTAGTAATTACTTTTATCTCTTATTCTACGAAATTTGTTTTGTTTTTTTTTAGATTCCATATATGAGATCATACAGTATTCATCTTTCTCTGTATGACTTATTTCACTTAGCATAATGCCTTCAAGGTCCATCCAAATTGTCACAAATGGTAGAATTTCCTCGTTTTTTATGGCTGAAGGATATTTCATTGTATATATATATGCACCACACCTCTTTTATCTGCTCATCCATCAATTTATACTTATGCTGCTTCCATGTCTTGGCTACTGTAAGTAATGCTGCTATGAACATGGGAGGGCAGACATCTTTCCAAGTTAGTCTTTTCATTTCCTCTGGATGTATTTCCAGAAGTAGAATTGCTGTATCATATGGTAGTTCTATTTTTAGTTTTATGAGGATCCTCCATACTGTTTTCCATAGTGGTTGTGCCAATTTAAAATCCCACCGACAGTACACAGTTCCCCTTTTCTACACATTCTTATCAGTGTTCGTTCTCTCTCTTGTCTTCTTGATGGTGGTCATCTAACAGGTGTGAGGTGTTATCTTGTGGTTTTAACTTGCATTTCCGTAATGACTAGTGATGCTGAGCATCTTTTCATATACTTGCTGGCCTTTCGTGTATCTTCTTGGAAAAAATGTCTATTCAGATCTTTTGCCCATTTTTTAATTGAGTTATTTGATTTTTTTGCTATTGCACTGTATGAGTTCTTTATATGTTTTGGATATTTACCCCTTATCAGTATATGGTTTGAAAATATTTTTCGCATTCCATAGGTTAGCTTTTCACTTTGTTGATGGTGACTTTTGCTGTGCAGAAGCTTTTTAGTTTGTTGTAATCCCACTTGTTTATTGCTTATTTTCTTGACTGTTCTTAAGCTGTCATATCTAAAAAAATCACTACCAAGACCCATGTCCAGGAGATTTGTGCCTATGTTTTCTTCTAGGAGTTTCATGATTCCAGGTATTACATTTAAGTCTTTAATCCATTTCAAGTTCACGTTTGTGAGTGGTAGAAGGTATGGGTCCAGTTTCATTTTACATGTGAATATCCAATTACCGCAGTATCATTTATTGAAGAGACTGTCTTTTCTCCATTGGCTCCCTTGTCAAATATCAGTTGACTGTATATGCTTGGGTTTATTTCTGAGCTCTCAATTCTGTTCCATTGGTCTATTTGTCAGTTTTTAAGCCAGTCAAATACTATTTTGATGACTAAAGCTTTATAATACAAATTGAAATGTGCTATCTCCTGCTTTCTTCTTCATTTTCAGGGTCATTTGTGGTTCTATATAAATTTTAGGGGTGTTTTTTCTACTTCTATAAAAAAATGCCTTTGGAATCTTGATAGAGATTGCATTGAACCGATAGATGGCTTTTGTAGTATTGACATTTTAACAATCTTAATTCTTCCATCCATGAATACAGGATACCTTTCCATTTTTATTTGTGTCATCTTTAATTTCTGTCACCAAAGTCTTGTAGTTTTCAGCATAGAAGATCTTTTACCTCCTTAAATTTATTCCTAATTATTTTTGATGCTATTGTAAATGGGATCAATTTCTGTATTTCTTTTTCAGGAATTTTATTAGTGTATAGCAACAATACTGATTAATTTTATATCAAGCAACTCTTCTGAATTCATTGTTTAGATCTAACAGATTTTTGGCTGAATCGTTAGGATTTCCTGTATGTAAAATCATGTAATCTGCAAAGAGAGACAACTTTAATTCTTCTTTTCCAATTCTAATACCTTTTTTCTTTGCCTCACTGCTCTATGTAGGACTTCCAATACTATGTCGAATAAAAGTGGTCGGACTGGGCACCCATGTCTTGTTCCTGGTCTCAGAGGAAAGTTCAGCCTTTCACCACTGAGTATGATGTTACCTATGGGCTTGTCACATGGTCTTTATTATGTTGAAATATTTTCCTTCTTTGCCTAATTTGAATGGGATAACATTTTTAGAGAAATCTGATATGGCTTAATACCACAAAAAATAAGGATGAAACAGTTTGAATAATTTCAAATGTAGTTACATATCATAAAACTAATTTAACCATTTGTATCTTTATTTATTCAATACGTATTTATTTATTACTTGCTGTATGCCAAAGTACTAGCCTGAAATCTTGAATGAAATTAGTCAACTCTTGCTAACTATTGCTAATTGAATTAGTCAACTATTGGTGCAATAATTTTGTAGAAGAAAAAAAAAAACAAAGTCCTAGTTGCTTACAACAACAAATATGTATTTTTCTTGCTCATAGGTCTGCATTTCATTAAGGATTCAACTGGGTTTAAATCCAAGTTATATTGAGTCTTGGTTTATATCAAGTGTTTTCATTCTGGGACCAGAAGCTACTCATAGTATGATCCTCATATAGAGGACTACAGGAGGGGCCAGTGGAGACACACCATATCACTCAAGGACAATTCTAGAAACAATTATGGCTACCTACCTTCCCTTGGCTAAAGAAAAGCATATAGCAAAGTTCAACATCAGTGCAATAAGGAAGCAAAATCTGCCTGATCTAGTGTGAGGAGCTAAAAGGTCACATAGTAAAAGACATGGATATATACATTTTTATACAGGAACAATAAAAGAATTAGGAAAAATAATCCAATCAAGGCATCAAGGCATGACTGTGTGCTCATGGAGCTCAGGTATGAGGGAAAAAAAATTAAGCATATGATTAAGTTCAGCAGAAATTCACTGAGTAATTTTAATGGTGCTACATTTACTGAATATATTATAAGATCATATTTGCTGCTGTTGGCAGAACAAGGGGCAGGAATGTAAGCAAGGAGATGAGTTAGGAAGCCATAACAATTGTCTGAGAGGGAGCTGATGATGTTGTGGGCTATGATGATGACAGAGATGATGAAGGGCAGTGGATGGAGTTAAGGTGTATTTCAGTGGATGTGGCTGGTCACTATTAGATGCTGGGGTGGGAAAAAGGCATATTAGAAGAATGTCACTTGAGATTCTGACTTGACTATCAAGGAAAATGATGCTGAAATGGGAAACATGAAGGGGAGAGTGTCATAGTCTTCATGGTTAATTCCCCCAATTAATTCCTTCAAAATGATAGATTAATCTGAGCCAGTAGTCCTAAACACACCATGCTCTTCCCCTTGACCCCTCACGCCCCCACCACTGCTTCAGGGGGTTCTCAGAAAATATGAGGTAGGGGAAGTTTGAGGGTTTCTAGTGACTGAGAAGTGCTATTGGTATTTTCATTTGGCCTTCCAGAATGGTAAACATCCTGAGATGCACAGGGCAGGCTCACAAAGCAAAGATTTGAGTTGTCCCACCTGAAGCACCAATACACCCTGCTGAACTGAAGCCTATTAAGATAATCCCATTCCATGCACTAACAACTGGGTTAGGAATAGACCTGTCTGTAACTGTGTCCCAACCAACTATGTCCCAGTGAGACAGGAGGAGAAACAGTCTAGAGAACGTCCATGAAAGATTCCTTACCCATAGGAGAGAGACACAGGAAGACGAAGGAAGAAATGGTCCCTTCTCCCCCTCAACACTGTTTAGATTGTGATGCTTGGAACTTCTGCAAACATCTTATGAATAAGATGGAGGCCAGTCTAAAGCTAATGAGGATGAAAGAAGAAAACAGCGATAGAAGTAGGACCTTGACAACGTCACTGAGCTGCTGAATCAAACAACCACCACTTCCCCACCCTCAAACATGATGTTAGATAATACATCTCCTTACAGTTTAAGTCAGCTTGAGTTGGACTTTTTTTGCTACTTGAGTAAGAAAGTGTCCTAAATAACAGAGGAGGGAAACAGGTTTAGGTGTCAAAAAAATTTGCGTCCCGTTTTATAAGAGAGCTGGGTATGTGAGGCCAGACCTCTCAGTAAGAGGGTCTGGAGTGTATAAGCAAGACCAGACCTACCCATGGTCAACCCTGGCAGACTACATGTGATGAGTAAATACACTGTAGTAAGTGCAGTGAACTAGACCTTCACAGTTTATTACCAGCAAAGATGGCAGACCTAAGATCACTGGGCATTTTGACGAATGACCCTGGCTTTTCTGACAGTATAGGCAAGATGACTACTCATCTCAAAGTCATGAAGCAAATACTTATTTATGTCCTCTAGTTGTTCCATGGCTACCTGGTTGCTTCTCCCCAACTAAATTATAATCTGCTAAAATTATTCATTCCACATCCACCATAGAACCAAACAAAATTCAAGGCACTCAGCAGGTATTAAACAAGTGTTCACTGAATCAAAATTGTTCAAAACATCTGTTGCATTTTCACAGTCGTTAGGTAAAGAATAATTCTGTGGACTATATCATGTGTCTTAACCTACAGGTTGCAAACTGGAGACCCAGAGGAATGTAACTGTGTGGTTTAATGTTTCAGAAATTTTGAATTATGTAGACATCAGTATTTAAAATTTCAGCAATTTCACAATGAAATCTGGATGTCTGGCTTCCAGTGATGATGTGGTCCCATTTTCCTGCCTATCAACGAGCTAGAGCTGAGAAAAGGGCACTGCCCTCCATCACGCAGTCTCCAAAGCCAGCTTCACTCACATTTGAGTGAGTGCCCCTTACTTAATCTCTCTGGGAGCAGGGCTTACTTCATCACAACCAATGGATTGAACCAAGTGATCCTGTTCTAACATTGCATAAGTCTAAAAGCCTGTCTTTTATAATAATGCAGTAAATTAGTGAAATTTCAGATTGTTCTTCCCTTCTTGTCCATCCCTCCTGAGTATTTAGCCACAATACTGCCTGTCCTTAGTTTTAGCCTACAGGTATACTACCCAGTGAAAACAGAATAGTCAGAGTTGGTCTATTCAGCCTCCACATGGATTGGATAAACCTTCAGTTTTCCTTGTTTTCTACAAGAGAGTGCCTTCCATTAGGATGCTGAAAACCTACTAACCAGGTAAGAGCCAAATAAAGCTGCCATCTATGGAAATGACTCAACCAGCAAGAAGAGGAGTCGTGACTGGTCCCTTCCTCTTAATACCGAAGGAAAGGGGAAGAGCTTTAAAAAATGTTTTTCACCTGTGTGATGATCCATTCAAAACAAAAATTTAACTATTTATATGTCAAGATAAATGTAATAATAATTTATTACTGGATTAATAGTGGAGACCTCAGCTGGACACTATGAACTTTTATTTATGACTGCCTATTTTTTGATGGAGTATTACCTATTTTCAATCCTATTGAGATATTCTAAGAACACATTTTTCAGCTCTTGTGCCCTCCTGCTGTTCTATTCACTCTGTGGCACTAACAGTCCTCCCTCATTTAATCCATTTGAAAGACACATAAAGAGGTCAGACATCAGGATTTCAGCTTATTTTCCCTTCTCAACTAAGGTTTCCTAAAATAAAATGAAGCCACGGTCAATAGCTCTATTAAGCAACAATTGTAAATTTTGGTACACGGGTACATAGGGCTACCCTCTTCTTAACTCTAGAAACTGTGTATCTAAACTCCTCTTCTGCAAGGCACTATATATAACGGCTTTGTATTGACACCTAGTAGATGATACTAACATAAAAAAGCAAGATTTGGTGTTTCTCATGCAGAGAAAATAGGAAGCTAACACCCCTGAGAGCAATGAATTGGACAAATATGGACCTTTATGTCATTTATGTCAACCAAGGCAAGAAGTGTAGGAAGGCAGAAATGTAAATCAGTTGCTCCAACGGTCACGGAAACACTGTGACTGTTAAGTTTAGCCTGTAATAAGAATGAAAAATGAGATCACCACTCCATTTGTCTTCAAAAAATTCTTTTTCTCTCTTGAATCTATAATATCCTGATGCTTTTACTGCACAAATATAATGCACTCCTTTTTACCCTGACTCAACAATGTGCTTAAACAGTATGCAATTAGAGACAGACAAGCAGCAATAAGTAGTAATAGAGAAAATGATCTTTTATTCATGCAAAATGTTATAGAAAAGATGACCAAGTTTCAAGATCATGTTGACTTGAAAATTTTTTTCAGCTATGAAAGAATGTATTTTAAACAGTAAAGTACATGTGAAAGTTTTCAAATGTAATTATACCAAGGAGTAATTGTACCAAACAGGTCTCAACTTCCATATTTAAGGAGAGAGACCTTTCACCAAGACATTTAGGAAAGATGTTTGAGCTTCTGCACTGTCTAAGCACTGCAGTTAGTGTATGATGTGATTCATGAGCATAACATTATCCAGCAGGCTTCACTACTCTGTATTCCACTTATGCCCTCCCTCGAAGAGACACAGAATGTCCAATAAAGCTTGAATCAATAGCATAAGACAAATTAGCACGGGTGAAATGCCTACTTGTCATGGCTTCAGATACAGATGTAATGCTTCAGGATGCCTCCTTTATCTACATTTTGATAAATTCTTTTCACAATCATATCTTCTATCATTTCTGGCCAGTTCCACACTGTTTTTAAACTTTAAGAATAGAATTTGAATTCCTTTATTCCAAATGGATTATTTTAACCTTTTTTACACTTAATGGAAGAATATAAGTATCTACTCTGAGTACAAATAAAGTATATATTGCTGATGTAATCTAGAATATAGGAATGGAGTCCATTATTATAATGTTATTCTGGAATAAATTACTATATGGCATGTATAGACATACGTGTTCAAATTAAAAATTTGTCCTATGAATTCTCTGATTTAGAAATATGATAGCACTCAAATGTGAAATCTAAAAGAAGGAAAAAGGATAAAGAGGACACTAATGAACTCATCTACAAAACAGAAACAGACTCGTAGGCATAGTAAAAACTCTTATGGTTACCGGGGAAAGAGATAAATTTGGGAGTTTGAGATTTGCAAATGTTAACCACTATATATAAAAATAGATTAAAAAAACAAATTTCTCCTGTGCAGCATAGGGAACTATATTCAATATCTTGTGATAGCCTTTAATGAAAAAGAATATGAAAATGAATATATGTATGTATCTGCATGACTGGGACATTATGCTATGCACCAGAAATTGACACATTGTAACTGGCTATACTCCAATAAAAAAATAAAATAAGAAATTTCTAAATGTGAAATTGGGTGACTTAACAATATGAAATGTAAACTAGAGGTAAGAATTTAAAAATTCTTAGGGAGGGGGTTCAAAAGTAGGGTTATGCAATAAGAGAGAGAACAAACCCGTAAGTGTTTAGTCCTTTGGTTGGATTAATAAATATGTAAGTCAAATACTTGACAACTTTCATCCTTATTTAAAAACTAAATACGGTGAAACATTTAAACTTCTCAGAGAATTCCCTGGGTTAGCTACTTAATACTTTTATCTCTTCACATATTCATTCATTCATTCAACATTTATTGAACCCTTACTACAGGCTAGGACCTTATAGAAATTTAAAAATTACTAACAGAATGATATTTTCCAATCATAAAGTACACACATACATACACATACACTGTAATTATATTCCTGTGTCTATTTATAAAAAATATAAAACATGCATTGATCTAATTAGCCAGCTGGGGAAGTAGGCAGGATAATAGTGTGTGGCTTAGCACGTTCCCTACCTAGGAAAGAAAGCTTTGGAGCTGCCACTTCCCTGGGGGAGACGCTGTCACAAACGCCTTTCTGGGAGGGATTAAGAAAACCAGAGCAGCTGAGACCCATTTTCAAATATAAAACTGGCATGAAAGGCTTTACATGAATGACTAAAACTTGAGTTCAGACAAGCTGGAAGAGCCTAAGAAGAGGGTGCATTATTCTTGGTGTTAAACCAAAGAAAATTGATTAGATCACAAATAGGTGGGTTTAACTTCTGGTTCTGTAAGCCAAGGAAAATGAAAAACAAAGATCTGCACCCTTATTTATCAGTCTACTTGTACATCATCGTCAAAAGAAGATAAGAATGGAAGGTTATATGAAATGCCAAAGGCTGAAATAAAATAAATCAATACTGTGATTTGGGTTAAAATTTTTCACTTGCCAAAATTTTAGATAACTTTTGGTGTATCTCATTTTTGAAGTTTAAAAGATGAGTAACTTTTTGCTCAGACTACAGGTAGTATCTGCCACTTTCTATTCCTTTGTCATCGCCCACTGAGAGCAGCCCTTCACTGGTTAAGCAGTACTTTTTATTGAGCATCTTCATAAACAAGAAGAGTTTAGTCAACTTACAACAGGTTCTTATGTTATATTCTTAGATATCAAAGTTTTGTGGTCCTTTGTCTAAATTTAAGTTACAGTCAAATGAGGTTGTAAAAGGTCCTAGGAGTGGGGTCAAATTAAGGTGAAAATGATGAGACAGTCCTATTGTATTTTCCATCTCTCTACAAAGATAATCAAATGATGACAGTGATGATTATTAAGCTTCTAGACACGGCACCTATGAAACAGCACTTTGATATTTCTAAAGTGTCCATTTCTAAAACAAATATAGAAATGCAGCAATAATCACAAGCACTTTCCACCGTCACATTGCAGAAATGTATTGAATTAGTAAAAATAAGGAAAAACAGTACACTTCTTAACAGTTCACAGCCAGCAATGCTTGTTCATTAACCCTTTGCTGATTTTTGTCAAATACAGCCTTTTACTGAGCCTAGTACCGATTTCACATGGTATGAACACCAGAGAACTACAGGTATCCTTTAAATGTCACAACTTAAGGTTCCAAATAAAAAGCCAGTTCTGAATTACACTCATTTCATTTACTGAGAGAAATTATCAATCCAATGTGTTTTTTTGATGGTAGTAACATGTAATTCTCATAGCCTCTAAATTTTTCTTCTGCTAAGAAACCAAAGAAACATTCCCACTCCTTAAGGAAGTGGAATTATTGCTGTTGGAGGCCATAGAAAACCTATTCTCTCCTCCTTTTCCCTGTGGGTTCTGAGCAACTTGAAAAACAGATAAAGGAGCCTAGATGGGGATCAAAATAAACCACTGAATGGATGTAGCACTCTCTGGGACTGGCTACATTAGAGTCGTAATAAAGCTCCCTAGTATTCACCCAACTCTTTCCCCAGATTTAGACTTTGGGCTCTGTCTTGGGGGAAGGCTGAAGCGCCAGAGCTCTTCTAGCCAAACACCTCTGTGGAGCATCACAGACTGTAATCCCCGCTGTGGTAATGCCAGGGACAGGTGTGCCTGGTGACTTCACCCACTGATTACCACGAGCCAAGGAGTGATTCCTGACCCCGTCTCACTAATCAGTATGTCATACAGAAAGAAATCTGGGAGTAACAAAGAGAAAAATCAAGATATTTTTCCTTTCAATACTGCCCTCCTTTCAGAGTTTAGGGTGCAGGTCTCTCAAGAAAATCAAAGAAAACTTGACTAAGTATTTCCCTTGAAGCTAACTTTGTGGAATTTGATTACAATGCTTTCATATTACTCATGTTCTTTAAAAAAAAAATAAAGAATCCTCTTATTTTGTCACAATACCTTCCAAAATTAATAGATTACACAAGATCGTTTGGCCATTTTCCCTCTCTCCCCACCAGTGAAAGTCACTAACTATTATGAAAACATCAGCCATCTGCTCTACTGACTTGATAGAAAGTCATCACAGGATGTGCAAATTTTACCAAGTGCATCACTTAGGATGTGCACTTGAATATTTGTCTGGTGAGAACCTTTGTCTGCTCAGCGGCAGCTGAGATGATTCTGAGTGATACCGGCCCACACGGTAACACTGGAGGAAGCTCCAACAAGGTTCCTTCCTGCACGGAGTCACCCGCCACATGGCAGGCAGTGTTCAAAGCACTGGGGCAACAGGCAAGGCCCTGCTCTCAGAGACTTCCATTCTGGAAGGTGGTTATAGACAATAAGCGAAAGGAACACATAAGTGGGATACGTTGGTGTAGTGGTGAGTATAACGGAAAATACTACATGCACTCGATGTGTTAGCAGAGATCGCCAACCAGAGACAGGAGAAGGGGAGGACTGTGCAGTAGGTGGTCAAGAAAGGCTCTCTAAGGAGAAACCATTTGAGCTGAGAGCTAAATGGAAAGGAACCAGCCAGACCAGAAAGGGAGCATGTTAAAGGTCGCAAGATGCCAAGGTCCAGAAATGAGAAGCTATGGTTTCAGTTTTAAAGACCCAGCCTATTGCATTCCAAGAAATTTGCTCTATAAGATGTTACCATACAGTCAAACAGCTTACTCCTTTGTAAATAACACATGGTAAACCAGTGGGAAATGGCAAAAGACTAATGATGAATCCTGCAGTGTTTATCCACAGTGAGGGGTGAGTGAGTAAACAAATACCCAGTGCCTACTAAACGCTGGGCACTGACCATGATTGTTTTATATTTTGCTTACTTTGAACAAATACATCCATTGTTAGTTCAGCAAATCTGTATCGAGTCCCTCTATGTGCCAGGCACTGGACCTGGCATTTGATTTCATTATGAACCTGACACAGGACTCCCTGCAGGGCACTTATGCTCGATTGAGGGAAGGTGACAATTGAAAAAGAAATTGTGACACAGCTTGATCAGTGCCATCACATGAGTCCAACGGGCACTACAGGTGCACATGGAGATGCTCTCAGGCTACCTGGGGAAGAGGGTTAGGAAGGTCTTCCCAGACGAAGTGCCACTTAAGATTTTACAGACGTGCCAGAAATAGCTAGACCACGTGCCTAGAGAAAAAAGAGGTTAAGGAATTACACGTTCTTCTCCAGGGATGGAGCCATAGAAAGTGAAAAAAAAAAACTGTTAGGAGATAAGACTCCAGGATCAGCAGTGGTGGATCAAACAGACCCCTATATGCTGAGCTAAGGCTTTATGTAGAGGCAACAGGGAACCATAAAAGAGCTTTAAGCAAGGGAATGACATGACAGACTTGTGAGTTTAAAAAAAAAATCTCTCTAGCTTCAGAGTGGAGGTTCCAAGGTGGGGAGGAAGAAAAGCAGGTTGAACACAAAGTGAACATAACTCATTCAAGTAGTTTGCTAGGAAAATTTGAAAGCCTCTGCTGAGCTGGATTTCTGCCCAAATCTCACAGTGCAGTGCTTTAAATGAGCTTAAGGTTTACCTATAAACCTCACTCACATTTTTAATACTCAGGTGGTGAATTTAATCGCATAAGGTTGTATTGTATTACTTACTTCATGCTCTTTTGAAATGTGAGTTTTTCACTGAGTCAGCGCGGCCATCCCACTTAGCTCAGGAAAACACGTCAATCCTTACGCCCCTCAAAACTGCCTTTAACACGCATGGCATCAGATTTTTCTAGGTGATGTAAAATTAAATCATGACTCTTTACAATGTATTCTAATCAGCTCCTCCATTAACTGTTTTCAGATGCTAATCAGCTCAACTTCAAATGAACAGTTACATATTCAGCTTGCTCCATGAATTCTATGAATGCATTTACCATTACGAGTTATAATTATATTACTTTCAGAGTCATTTACAGCAATTGAACAAACTAAGAAGAATTCTAAGGTTCCTGTGTGACAGTGCAATTAAATAATATGAACTGTAAGACTCTTGAATCATATTCAAAAATTTACTTCTGATGTAATTTCTGAGAAATGGTATTTTTGGAAATATAGACATCATTCAGGTTAAGACTTTATGATTTTAAGTCATGGTCCATCAAGCAAAATCATCAGATAACATATTATATTTTGCTATATGGTAAATTAAATACATCTCTAACAGAGAGTAATCTACTTTTGCAGCAGGGAGGCAAATGGAAATGTCAGCAGCAGAAAGATTCCTTGGGTAAAGCTAATCAATACCTTTACAACATCTACTATGTGCCAGGAACTGCACTAAGGACTTCATGTACTTTGACCGATGTCATGTATTTCGTTTGAATACTGGACAGAAGAACCCACCTTCTTCTGGTCAGAATCCTTCAATCTCAGGTAGTTAGGTAGTTATAAAAGAGACTACAACATTATTGCAATTACCCACCACTGTACAGCACACCACCCTCAAAACTTCAGGGGCTTACAATAACAGCCCCCATTGATTATTCTTCATGATTCTGTGGGCTGACCGGGCAGTTCTGCCTCCGTGGTGATGGCTGGGGCACCGGGTTAGCTGGAAGGGCTGTAGTGACCTAACTCACATGGCAGGAAGATGGTGTTGGCTGCTTGCTGGGAGCTCAGATGGGAGTGTTGGCCAGAGGCGTTGATTCTTCTCCATGGAGACCTCTCTACAGGGTTGCCTGGACTTCCTCACAGTAAAGCAATTGGGTTTCAAGAAGAGGAATTCAAAGAGCAAACATTTCAGGAATATAAGCCCACCATGGAAACGTTCTTGAGGTAGATAGCATAAAGACCCCCAGAAAGATACCCATGCTCTAACCTTAAACCTGTGCATATGTTATCAAAAGGGACTGTGCAGGCGTGATTAAATTAGTGAAGTGGGAAGATTAGCTTGGATTATTCAAAAGGCCCTAATGTAATGACAAGAGTTCTTACAAGAAGGACACCAGAGTAAGAGAAATTTGAAAATGTTATACTGATGGCTTCAAAAATGAAGGAAGGGGCCGCGGGCCAAGGAATGCAGGTGGCCTCTAACACTGGACAAGGCAAGGAGATAAGACTCTCCCCTAGAGCCTCTGGAAGGAATGTGGTCCTGTTAACATCTTGATTTTTAGCCCAGTGAGACTTCTGACCTAAAGAATTAAAAGATAGTAAGTTCATTTTGTTTTAAGTCAACAAATTTGTGTAATTTGTTAAAATGGCAATAGGAAACAAATACATTTGTCAAGCCTCTGTTTTTATTCCATTTGTTAATATCCCATGGCTAAAGGCCAGGGTCATTGGACTAAATTCATGAAGGCATGATTCATTGTGACAGTTCACCACCAAAGTAACAATCCAATACCCATACCATTTCCTTCAAAATATTTTCTGTGATTTAGTTTTCTGTTGCCACTGTAACAAATTACCACCAACTCAGTGACTTACAATAACACAAATTTATTATCTCAGTCACTGTGTGGCGTAAGTCTCACATGGGTTTTACTAAACTAAAACCAGTGTTGGCAGGGCTGGACTCCTTACTCAGAGAAGAATCCAGTTTCCAAGCTAATTCATGTTGTTGGCTGAGTTCAATTCCTCGGGGTTGTAAGACTAAGATCCCTGTTTCTCTACAGGTTGTCGACCAAGAATGGTCCTGAAAGCTTCTCTTCAGTCCTCACATGTGATCCCTTAGATCTCAGAATGACCAATAGTGCATCGAATCCTTCTCACACTTGGGATTCTCTGACTTGTCTTTCCACCGCATCTTCCTCTAGCTGGAGAAAGTTCTGTTTTTAAGATATCTTGTGATTCAACTGGACCCACCCACCAGAATCTCCTTATCTTAATTCCTATAACCTGAATTACCTCTGCAAAGCTCCTTGTGCCATATAACAAAATATATGATCAAACTCCAGAGATTAGGGCATGGACATCTTCAGGGAAATTATTCTGCTTACCACAGTTTTCCACAACCAGAATCTTTATGCTGAAGAGAGGTCAGAAGTGCAGCATTGATCTACTCTGTACCCCTGTCTAGGAATGAGCCCTCAAAGGCACAATTAGCACAGATAAACTCATCATCATCCGCTGTTCACTGGCTCCAACAGCATCTCCAGGAGACAATTTATGTGAGATGTTACTCCTCCAAAATTAGTCACAGTTGGGTATTTCATAACCAGCTCTGCTCCATCGTTAAAGGGCAAGGCTTCTCAAAAGAGCAACAATACTATTTTTTGAAATAACCAAATAAACTCTCTTCCCTTAACACTGGAGAATAATAACTCAAAAATCAAGCGATTCAAAATGATCTCATGACATCATATGGCAAACTGTGTACCTACAGTGGTGGTTGCATCTTCACACCCCTCTGAATCCTCCAAAGATATTGGACATTTTGTTCAATATTCTGAATCTGCTAGTGGCTTCTTCATTGATAAGAGCAATGCAATTTGAGCATTTGGGGTGAATGTGATTATCCTATGTTATTAACATGAGAAAAGTCTCTTACTTACAGATACACAGAAAGTAAGAGGGATATGTAGGTAGAGGTTCCGCTATATTTTTAAAAATCCAAATGCCTTACTGATTCATCTCAAATAATTAATTTTTAAAATACTGTACTGGATAGTTAAGGACAATCATGATAAAACAAAGCCGCAAGAATTAAGCTAAGAAATGCTGAGACAGCCCAAGTTAGTGAAGACAATTTTATCCTAACATTTTTATTAATTGTTATTCAGCTAGAAAAGAAATCTATGACTGAGCTGCTGGGAGGAAAGGACACTTTATACTTATTTATTATCCATGATGCAAATTTAAACTCTGTTCCTCCAGGGAAAATTTCACAGTGCTGCCCCTGCCATCAACAATGGCTTGGGGAATATTAGAACCACTTGCAAAGAAGTACGTTTAGAAGCTTTTAGTCCAGCTTTATACAGTGAGGTGGAAGGGAGCCTCCTTCTGGTCAATTAAAGAGAAGAGAATTTTGTTTTTCACTGAAAGTTCTTTACCTGTTTTACAGCTGGAAATGCAACCAACTTCTCTTGTTAAAAAAGATTTTGCAGTATTAATAGAAGAAAAGCAAAGAAAAGGATCACTCTGTACTACCTTAGCAGAAATGTAAAGGAAGTTCTGCACTATTTCAATTACTAGATAATCATTTTACAAAGCAGTCAAATTCCAAAGATAACTCAGCCTACACAGTAAATATGTTCTCAAGTTACGGGTAGACTTAGGACAAATCCTATAGGCTAAATAACTTGAAAGTGAATTTTGTAAATGACCTTTTGTTTACTAAAATATTCATTAATTTAATGTAGCCTTGATGTAGACTTCTAATATATTTTTTAAAACTATGGAACACTTCACAAATTTACATGTCATCTTTGCACCAGGACCATGCTAATCTTCAACGTATCATTTTAACTTTAGTATATGGGCTGCCGAAGCGAGCACTAGGCTTCTAATATTTATTATAATAAATGTACTATAGAAACATAAATCCTGATTCATATATTTTAATTTACAAATATATCAGTTTGATTCATGGAGTCATTTTTCTGTCCAATCACATTAAATTACATTAATAGACTCACAGACATAGAAAACAAACTTGTGGTTATGCGGGAAGGGGGAAAGGGGTTGGAAAGGATAAATTAGGAGTTCAAGATTTGTAAATATTAACTACTATATATAAAATAAACAAATTTCTTCTGTATAGCACAGGGAACTACATTTATTATCTTGTAGTAACCTATAATGAAAAAGAACATGAAAAGGAATATATGTATGTGTATGTATGACTGAAACATTATGCTGTATACCAGAAATTGACACAACATTGTAAACTGACTATACCTCAATAAAAAATAAAATAAAATAAAATAAAATAAAATAAAATAAATTACATCCATAGCCAAATCCCTGAAATAAATTATGAGCTCATTCAGGAAACATTCTGCCAAGAGAGTATTTGGCATACATTAGGCAGTCAGTAAATACTGAAAATAATAAACATGTATTCTGTCAAGGTGTACACAGTCTAGAATTCCAACCATGTGTAAATCTCCAGTTGAAATGTTCACAACAGTCCACTCAGTCCCTTATCCAACACACCTGAGACTTGCTTCCTCTTCCATTAACTGAAATGCATTCTGGAGATAGACATTAATTACCATTAATCTAGCTTACTATGAAAGTAAAGCAGGGCTATCCCCTGTGTACTCTGAGACCGTATAATGATTTTAGAGCCACTGAATTCCTTTTTCCCTCCGTTTGTGCTGATATTGAACTGCATGTCATTATGTAGAAATAATCACTTGTCAAGAATTATCAGGGCGGATGAGGTTCCAATGAGTCCTTTGACATAACCTAGGAAGGCTTCCTGAATTTCTCATTCACAGATATTGAATGTTGGGTCAGGGCTGGAGGGGAGGTCCCTGGGCCTGACACTATGCTAGGCAATAGGTATACAGACATGAAAAGAGACGTGGTTCCTGACCTCAAGAAGTTGATAATCTAGACAGAAGTTTAAACTCATCAGTGCAACAAAGTAGAAAACTAAGTGCTGATACAGAAAGAATGAAATCACAAATGAGGAAGTCGTCAGTTCAGTTAGGTCTAGGGGGAGAAAAACTGGAAAAAAGCTCTCCCTCCATAGCTGAGCACATCAGTTCCCTGCTGCCACAGGCATCTGAATGTCCCCATCTTCCTATGAGAGCTGTAGGAGATGCCAAGGAAAATTAAATGCAGGGAAAGAAGGCCTGAGACATCTTGAGAAGGACTCATAATCAAAGCAGGGTTTGCAACAGGCTACCCCTTATCCAATAGGCATAAACTTTCAGAAGCCAATAGCAAATACCAGAATGTAAGTTCCTACTGGGACCCGCACGTGGGCACCCCATACTCATAGTGATAAGCTGCCTTACACTGTCGATATTTGTTTATTTGGTTTTCATTCCCCAGCATTAGGAATAATCAAGAGCTTGAGACTCTGACTCACCAGGGCCAAAGCCCCGCCACTTTCCTCAGCCAGTTCTCTAAAAAGAGTTGCATGTTCTATATAAAAACAATTCCTGGAGGTATGTTTCAAAGTCTCAAATTATCTGAGTTCAAGGGGCCAATGAGCTCCCTCTCTCATTCCTGCCTCCCTGGAGGCTACTCCCAGTCAGCTATGATCACTGTCATGGTGACATGTCATCCCCAGCAAAGATTATGTCTCATACTTCTTTCTTGGTGTCCTCCATAGCCCCAGCCACAGGGCCTCGCAAGTAGCTCATTACACAACTGATAAATGATGCTGATAATAACAAACACAGAACCTTGCCAAAGATGAGATTTTGCCATGTGTTAGAAGTTCTGTGACTAGTGTGGTTGGTGGACAGGATAGTCTATTAAATACATTCTATGCATTTTATATTTCCATTCTCTCTTCCCTACGGTACGGTAAATAAGAGAGGTAGGCTGACATATGTGTTCTTTACCTGTGCTGCTCATACAGAAATAGGGAGGCTCCTGTTGGTGCCAAATAAGGCATTTTATCCGCCTAACATAAGTCACCATATGGAGCAGGTTCTACCTGAGGCCTGCCTGGGTGAAGTCCAAGTCATCCTGAGACCTTATGTCCAATTTATCTAGGGCTCTGATTTACCAAAGAAGGTCCCAAGGTGCTGCCACAGATGCCAGGCACAAGAGCCCTAACCTGTGTCCAAGAAGCAGAGGGATGTCTTCGCTCTCACTGGGCAACCACACTTCTGTTCCTTGCACCCCCTTCTGGGCCCAGAAAGCTCGTGTTTGTTGCAAGAGCATTTATTTGGAAAATTAAGGGACAAAGGGTTTGTTTGCTTTAATAAAAGCAAAGAACGAGCTCAATAATTTATGAGAAGTTTTATTTGACTCCTGGGTCAGCGGTTTAATTTTGCATATGTTCTCATAAATGTAACCGCAGTGTTTTGAGTGAGGATCATCTTGTAAACTAAATGTGCTGGCAGAGGAAAATCAGTTTGTGGCACCCAAGACGTTAGGGAAATTGGCAGCCATGGAAGGCACCTGAAAGGCTTTCCTCCCCAGCCTCACAGCTAGCCACCAGAAAAGAAATACCCTTGTTCTAACACTCTCCTCTCAAATGGTGAGCTCTTCAGTCAATCGGCTACGTTCTGGGTAAATTTAATATCAAGAAGGAGAAGTAACACCAGCACTTATCCCAGAGCTACTGTGTTGAAGAAGAGTCTCACGTGACTTAGTAATCAGCCTCTCATGTCTCATGCATTCCTGAACACTGGCAAACAAATTAAATGGAGAAATTCCCTGGAGGTGAAGGTGGTGTGTACACACACATGAGCACATGCGTGAGTTCACATGTTTTGTCTTCAAGCAGCCAAGACCTACATGTTAAAACATAATTATGGGAACTTTAGAGCCTTACACGTTTGCCTCAACCTTACCAGGGATGGAAAATTCAACAGTGCAATCTCCATCTAAAGTTGTTACTATTAGATGCAAGTTGGTGTCGTCATGAAATTGACTCAAGAGAGCCTCTTTGTTTTTTATAAGCAATCCTGACCCTGGGGTTCCCTAACATGACTATCAAAGGGTTATGATAAGACTCAATGGCTGGAGAGATGCATGTGTAATTGAGAGCTACTGGATGACACTGGGCTAGGCATATTATCTCTAACCCCTTTCCCATACTGCTGAAATCTTGCAGGACACATATTCTCACCTCAGTTTTACAGATCAGGAAAGTGAGCCTCAGAGAACTTAAAAAGTGGAAAAAATGATGTGTGAACCTAAAATAAAAATTTGACTCCGTGGTCAAATTTTCCCACATAGGCATAACCACTGACTTTGTATACCTCTCGGACGACAGCCAGCCACCCAATCTGATTTTCTAAGAAACTTTGTTCTTCTGGGTGGTTAATACTCTTGAGAGACAAGTACTATACTTATGGCTTCCCAGCTGGAAGTGGACGTGATCATTTACCCACTCTGCTGAGCTAGGACCAGAGGGCATCCCTCCCTGACCTGAGATATCAAGACGTTAGGAACAAGGTTTACACATCACACCAGAAATAAAGCTTTGGATGGATGGATGGAAGGAAGGAAGGAAGGAAGGGAGAGAGAGAGAGAGAGAGAGAGGAGAGAGAAAGAAAGAAAAGAAAGAAAGGAAAGAAAGAAAGAAAGAAAGAAAGAAAGAAAGAAAGAAAGAAAGAAAGAAAGAAAGAAAGAAAGAAAGACAAAGAAAGAAAACAAAAGCTTCTCTCGGCCACTCCTAAGAAAAAGCTGATGTCCATCATTCATTCATTCATTCATTCAACAAACATTCACAGAGGGACTTTTCTGTGCCAGGCACTGTATAGAATGTTGGACTTAAAATAATGAGTGTAAGATAGCACTCGCCCTCAAAACTCTCACAGTATGAAGGAGAAAGACCAGCAAAAGAGCAATTCTTATGCAGAGCGATAAAAGCTACTGTTGGAACAAACGAGATTACTGGGCACAGAGCAAGGACAACCACTTGTCATGGAGTGTTTAGAACAACTTCCAAGCGAAAAATAGCATTCGGGCAGAGTCCTAAAGAACAAATTATAGTGAGCCTGGCTACTGAAGGGAGGCAGTTAGGAGTTTTCCAGGCAAAAAGGACAGGATGTACACAGATCTAAAAGAGAGAGCCTGCATGTCCCCAAACCTGCAAGCTCTCCGCGTTGCTAAAGGGGTAAAGGAGAGAAAATGATGACACTGCATAATTAAAAACAGAACAAAGCATGAAGGCCCTGGTGTGAAATGCTAGGATTTCATCCTAGAGGTAACAGGTTCCCTAAACAGACAGAACTGGATCCCTTAGCCATCCAAGTAGAGACTCGGGAAGCTAAGAACATTGCTCACCTGACCCATCTCGGGAGCAAAACACTGCACCTATAATGCTTGCCCCCAAGTGCTCCTCACTCAGCCATCAAGAGTGACTGTGGTGCTTCCCCCGCCTCAGGCAGCGATGTGATTCTCTCGCAGTCTCATGAATATTCATGAGAAAACTGAGCAGACAAAAGCAGGGGAGGGCTGGTGCCAAAGAGGGTGTCATTCAATCATTCATTGCTCCATTCATTTGTTCAGTCACTCATTTAATCCGGGCAATACAATCTTAAATCAGGGTCTAAATCAGGGGCTGGCAGTCTGCAGCCTGTTAAGTCAAATGTGACCCACCATCTGTTTTGTACCTAAAGTTTTACTGGGACACAGCTATGCCTGTTTAGTTATGTACTGTCTGTGCCTGCTTTCACACTACAGCAGCAGAGGTAAGTATGGACCACAAGGCTGAAAATATATGCTATCGGGCCCTTTTACAGAAAAAGTTTGCCAAACTCTTCGTGGTCGACTTAAATAGCGACTCTGCCATTTGGGCTCTGAACTTCAGTCTCCTCTTCTGTAAAGCAAAGATGGCAATAATGATGATTTAAATAATCTAGAGTTTATTTATTTATTAATTATTTAAAACAGATTTGAATAATTTTTATGTGCAAAGTACCAAACACAAAGTAAGCACTGAACAAATATTAGTTGCTAGTATTATTGTTAATTCCTTCATGAAATATTGCAGGAGCGATCGGGGGATGGGGGCAAGAACTACACTGGGCATTGTGTCCAGTCTTCATGGCTGCTGGGCTGTTTGAGATGCCTGTTACGCAGGCACATAGGTAGTAGGGTACCCAGGAGTGGACTGTGCAGGAAGAGCTAGAGCTGGGTATATATACTTGGGAATCAATCACATATGACACATTTAAAACCACAGAACTGGATGGACTCACTGGGAAAAAGTGTATGTGGAAAGTAGAAAAGGGCCAGACACTAAATCCAGTTGAGGTTTTGCGGGCATAAATTTAAAATTAGACCAGGAAGCCCTGTTGCATTTTTTTTTTCCAGCTACATTCAGCTGTGCTAATGCAGGGGTGGAAGAGGAAGAAGGCTGAATTTATCGAGGGGTGGAATTTCACTGCAGGAGCAGTGAGGCAAGGATGCTGAATGTGCGTACATAAAAACTACTTAACAACAGACTGAGAAACCTTAGCCATGTAAAGATGGATATTTACCGGTGAGATAGTAGGAAGATCAGTGGACTAGGGGTTTCTGGTGGCGTCCAAGAATTACAGCAGTGGGATCATTCTCAAGTTCCTCACCCTAGAGGAAGTGAGCTGGAGAGACAAGAAGAGGAGACCAAAGAATAGACAGAAATAGGGATGGTGAGAAATTTAGTAAACTAATGACTAAAATCCTTGATACATGGGGGAAGTGATGGAGAAGAAAGCAGATTACTGTTAATAAAAAAAGTGGGGGGGGCAAAGTGGTATAGCCTAATTCCATGTGCTTCAAAGGACCCGAGGGGACAGAGAGTGGAAGTAAGGGTACCAAAGCAGGAAAAAGGTGGGCACCAACCCTAAATGACTTTAGCCACAGACAAGCAACTAAGAGAGAAATGCTTACACAGTAGAGGTTAAGTGTAAATAATATAAAGAGAGTGCATTATTAAGGTAATACTAGCTACCATAAGACATGGATAAAACCCCAAAGCTCAGTGGCTTAACTTCATAGATATTTATTTCTTGCTCAATCAACTCGACAGAAATTTATCTCTTGGAAGATGAAAGGCTCTTCTCCATGTAGTTCTTCAAAGACTCGGATTGATGGAGGCTCTCCCATCTTCAGTATGTGGTTTCTAAGGCTTCCAGGGGTGTTGACATCAAGGGGGTAAGAGAGAGGGAGAGAGCACTGCATTATGGGCCAGGCCAGGGAGTGGCCAACATCAGTTTCTCCCACTGAGTAATCTGGCTGGGAATGGGGTCTGTATTTTGTGCCCAGAAATTAAGGGAAATAAATTTGATTACTTGCCGTGAAAGCCTGGGGAACAGTTTAACCAGTATACTTTGGTGGAACTTTATCAGGAAATAAAAAAAAATCAAAGTATAATAAAAAAAATAACATGGACTCATAAACTTATTAATCCTTATTTAGAAAATTGGGATCAATAACAGTTCTCCTGCCTTAAAATGTACGTAAAAATATCAAAATGAGAGATTCTGGATTAAAAACATCTTATAAAAAATGTCAAACTCTGAAGCACTGCATACATGTCAGCTCTTATTATTACTACTGAGAACACAACTGATATCTGCCCCATTCTTGCTCCTTTAAAATAACTACACACGCCTCTGCAAACCAGCATTATGAAAAAAAGCTGCTTCACATACCTACATTTCCTATCTGAAATTCTGGCATACATGCACTTCATTTGTCTACCTAAGTCCAGACTCTTGGCAACCTCACCTCCCAGTTGCCCATTTTGGTATCCAACTTAGCTCTCATTTTCTGCCTGTCTCATAATATTGAGATCCAAGTTCCTAGTTTCTATCTTGTTTTCGTCCTGTGACACATCTACAGGACACACATCTACTCCTGCTAACATTCATGCCTTTACAGAGAGTGACACAGGCAGGCTGCTCCATTTCTGTTCACTGCCATCATGCTTTTGAAGGACCTCTGCATACAGTTGCACAGGCTGTGTACTGCACAACCCCACAGGCCATTGTTCAGCTAGCTGACCAAGTTCTTACAATGTTCTAGCATATGGCAGCAAAGAGCTTTGCTCTACCAAGACAATATTATGTCAGACAGAAGTTATGTGTCTTAAGAAAGAAGCCGCTCTTCCTAATTCATTCTAAGGTGCCATATGGACTTTTCTTGCTCCTTCATAAGAGGTCTGTTCCTGCCCAAATGTGAATGAAGGTCACATGTCCTGTCCAGTTAAGACTAAGCACAAAACCCAAGCAGATACTGCACCTAAAAGAACCAGAACTGTGTCAGAGCCTTGTCTCTTGCAAACCATAGATGAAAAATATTTACCAATTCCTAATGACATGGAATTGTTAATTAAAAGAGTAACACAATAGTAAAACACTTGTTGAAATTTGTTATATACCTGCCTGTGTTCATTATTACATAAACCTATGTGTAAATTTCCCATTGTAAGGCTTTGGAGCGTCAAAGAAAAAAAAACCAGAAACCAAAAACCTTTGTTTCAAAGCCAAATCAGAACACTCTATTCCATCACAGTTAAAGTAAAAACAAATGAACCTAGTGTCCATGCTCTTGGACCCTAGGTAGGTGGTTCTTTGTCTTCTGGGCCACAATTTACAGTGATGAGTCATATACAGCTGATGCCCAAAGATCCTCGTGAGTTGGGAGCTGCAGATATAATCACATATAGACAATCACAGTGAACAGCAACCAGAATATCCACAACCTACGAGGGAACTGCCCCAAGGAAAATTAATCAGGAACATGATGTCTTGGCTTCTAACGATCTCAGTACATGTTAGGAAAACACATGCTTTCACACCGTATTGACCCCCCTACTTTAGGTGGCCCCTTTTATTTCTGCCTATGTAGCACTACCATCTTTGAAGACGTAGCTCAAAATCAACATTTTCTTTAAAAGACAGATACTGTATGGTCCCACTTTTCTGAGGGATCTAAAATAGTCAAATCCACAGGAACAGAAAGCAGAATAGTGGTTACCAGGGGCTGGGAGGAGGGGGAGATGGCGAGCTGTTGTCCAGAAGGTAGAGCTCCTGTTTAGCAAGACAAAAAAGCCCCAGATCTGGTGCAAAACAATGTGAATACACTTAACGCTACTGGCTGTACACCTAAAAATAATGAAGATGATAAATTTTGGGTTTTTTTACAATTAAAACAAATTTTAAAAAGTTCTATATTCTTCTGAAGTGTTTTGTTTAGCCATCCTTGTCTAAAATGACCTTGCCTTCTTCCCCAAAGTTACTGTCTTTTTACTTGTTGCTTAATCCTGTGCTTCCTTGTTTCAACTACTTTTGTCTGAAACTATTGACCGAGCATTTTTAATGTAACAACCTTTTATAGAGTTGAGTCTTAATTAGACAATAATAACAAAATTATTTTAAATCAGTATCTGCATTTTACATTCTATCCCCACGATGCCCTGCCTATAATGGCCCTCAATAAGCACCTGCTGTTTTAACTCAACTGTGTCACAGCAGGAGTCACAAGATTTGGAGAGCTGAGGCTGAATCTGATTCAAACTGAAGGCTAGTGTGAGAAGCAGGTTAAGAGTAAAAGTCATCAGAGAAGGCACAATGGGCCATCAAGGACAACTAAGCTGATGTAGCACCTTTGATTTGCTTATCCTTTTATTCAAGAAAATATTATTGAGTTCCTATGTCTAAGACGTTGTACTTGTTCTGTGGGATACAAGGCTGACATAGTGCCTGCCTCCAAGAATTTATAATCTAGCCATTTCTGACTCTTTCTCTCAAGAAAAGCTGGAGGAGGTGGGCCAGCCATATTGGCCCATGCCAGCTTAGGGTCAGAGGGCTGAAAGTCAGATATAGCAGCAAGAATCAAGATGGACAGAAACATGTGCTAAAACGTGTGTAAGGAAAAGAAATAAAGAAAAAATATGAGAAGTTAAATTTGTCACAAGAAAGAAGCACAAATGCCAATATAGGAAATGAAGACAAAGGTAAGGTAAATGCAGTCATGGAGCAAGAATTTAAAAGATACATGGACCCCAGTGTTCATAGTAGCACTATTTACAACATCCACAATATGGAAGCAACCCAAATGTCCATCAACAGATGCCTGGATAGAGAAGCTGTGGTATATATATATATAGATATTTATGTATATAAATATGTATTACACACACACACACACACACACACACACACACACAATGGAATACTACTCAGCCATAAAAAAGAATAAAATAGTGCCATTTGCAGCAACACAGATCTATAGATTATCATACTTAGTAAGTCAGACAGAGAAAGACAAAAATCATATGACATCACTTATATGCGGAATCTATTCTCGGTTCTTCTTTCTCAAGATTGTTTTGGCTATTCGGGGTCTTTTCTGTTTCCATACAAAGTTAAAAAAATTTTGTTCCAGTTCTGTGAAAAATGCCATTGGTAATTTGATAGGGATTGCACTGAATCTATAGATTGCCTTTGGTAGTATGGTCATTTTAACAATATTTATTTTTCCAATCCGAGAACATGGTATATATCTTTCCATCTGTTTGTGTTGTCTTCAATTTCCTTCATCAGCATCTTATAGTCTTCAGAGTATAGGACTTTTGCTTCCTTAGGTAGGTTTATTCCTAAGTATGTTACTGTGATAGTAAATGGGACTGCTTCTTTACTTTTCCTTCCTGATATTTCACAATGCTATAATTTCATGCAAAATGCAATAAATGCTATTGTGAACATGTCATAACTATAGCATTAATAATCAATTTTTTTTAAATTACCTTATGTAGCAGTACCAAGGCTTGAACCCAGATCCAGGGAATTATCCACCAAATGCTCTACCACCTACTAGCTCCTCTTACCCTTCCTACCTGAACCCCTGACCCCCAACCTCTCAGGCTGTGCTGTGATGAGTTTGCACTGGTCCAATGAGCAGGATCTCCACTGTGTGCCACCCCCAAGGGCAGAGGCTCTGTCATTTTCACTTTTCAGTTTCCAGGTCACCATTACCCAACCTGTCCATGGCAGACATTACCACAGTCACAGCACTCTTTCTGCCTCTAGCCCATTCACCGAAATGCCCCAACCAGTGAGGACCAACTGATCAGAGCTGCAGTCAAAATGAAGACTGACTGCCTCCCTGGAGACAGGAAACATGGAGGAATTACACTGTCCATCTCAGAAAGCAGAGACTGAGTCAGATTTCACGGTACCTAATGACCACTGACTTACTACAGTTTTCTTAGCACACTTCTCCACAAGATACTGGGCATTCTGCCCCAATACCACCCAGTGCAAGAAGGAGGAAAAAGAAGAGAAAAGCGAAGGAGTCCTCAGAATTTTGCATGAATCTATAATATTCTTTGATTTTACTTAAGCATCTTGCTTTTTCCATCACTCAGTTACAATAGATAGTTTGTCATTTTTCATTTTCTAGCTTGAGCTAGACCAAAAGGGACAATCTAGCAAAGGGGAAAAAAATGATTGAGTGGTACAAGGCACTAATTCATGAAGTGTAACACTTCTCTCTGCCAAATGCTTTCCCTTGTCAAATTTTTGCCAGAATCAATCGGTTATTTTTGGAATTATAAAACATAGTACTGAATCACGCAAATTATGCTACAAATAGCATCTCAAACACTATTCAGACAAAGAAAATAATGGATGATTAAATGTCTCATTGCAGTTTTCCTGGATAGTGTTTTCTAATGAATTATATGATGTAGAAATTAAGGAAACTATTTTCCCCTCAGAGGAATGCTCCTTTATTGACTTAGGGGAAAAAAAAGTAGAATGATGGTCACACAAATAGTACAAATTCTTGGTTTTCAAAGAGTGTTTTCATTTAAATAACAAATGCACAGGGAGAATAATAGTCAATGATCTAATTTCACATTTTGAAGACTTTTCTCACTCTGACTTTCTTTCATCTTTACACAAAATCCAATGCTTCATCACATTTTATTTTCATCTCTACTGCTTTTTCTGATTATAAGAATAATAATGCACGCTACCATAAAAATTCAAGTATTTCAGAAAAGCATTACATAGAAAGCACAGAATCCTGCAATTACCCAGAATTGCTACTCCTAAAAATCAGTAACTACGGCTTCAAGTTTTCTCAATCTATTAACCCGCTTCTGACGTGCCGAGATCAGCCCAGTTGTTTCCTCCATATTACAGCTCTACCTTTCCAGTCCATGTACTGTTAAACATCCCCTGTAATTTAAAAAAATGCCCTCTGACCCTCCAGTCTCTCAGCTTTACAATTTTTCTCTTTTCCTTCACATCTAAACATCGCAAGAGTGAGTTTCACTCATTCCTCGGATCACTATGATTTCATTTCTTTCCCTTCTATTCAACCGAAGCCATGAAGTTCTAATGTCCAAACATAATGAGCACATCTGTAGTCTCAGAAACCCACTCTGCTGATCTCTCCCTCTTTAAAATACATATCCTACTGGTTTGATTACATTTCTATGTCCTGATTCTCTTCCCACTTCTCTGAGAATGCTTTCTTAATCTCCTTTATTGTTCCCTCTTCCTCTGCTCGTCCTTCTTACATTGCTGTTTTGTCCTTGGTCCATTTTCTTTCTCACTCTACATGAGTTGTCCCACCTGAGTTATCTAATTGATCTCAAGGTTTTTATAACCACTCATTACAGCTAACTCCCGAATCTTACTCATCTCCAGCCTTTAACAGTATCTTCAGGCTCCGTACTCATTCATGTACCTGTATTTCCCAAAGGCACCTTGAAATCAGTACTGGCCAGAGTGAAATCATCACTGCCTCCCCCCTTTTTCCAAGCCCAGAGATCTCCTTCTGCTGTATTCCATGGGCCAGCTATTGACGACATCACCCACTTCATCACCCAAGCAAGAAACTGAGCAGTCATTTTTCTTACTTTTGCCTTTTCTTCATTTTCTGTACAGACTTAACCATCCAAACATATCTTGAATCTGTTCCCTTTTTGTAATTTAGGCCCTAACCTTTCCTTTGTACCTTTTATGAGACTAATTTTCTAGAGTCTAATCTCAGCCTCTCAAATACATCCCCACACTCTTTCCAACATAAATTTTGTAAAGTTAAAATCTGATCCCATTATTTCCTGCACTTAGATAATCAGTGATTCCCCACAGCTTTCAGACAAAAATTCAAGCTCTTTAGCATGGCATTAAGGTCTTTCATAACAATGGTTTCTATAATTTTCTACAACCATCTCATAATTTACAATCCAACAACACTAAACTACTTATGACTCCTTGCAAGCCTTATGCTCTTTTCTTGACGTATGCTATCCCCTCTTATCTTTCTCTTCGTTCATACTCATTCGCTTGTCTAATTTTCACTCATTCATTTCTCTTTTAAGGAGAATAAAAGTTAGCTTTTACTGTTTCTAAGGTTCAAAGGACATCCACAAAGGATTTCTGTTTTTAGTAACAGTGGGTTAGACAGCTGCAGAACAACCTCCCGCTGGGGCAGGGGAGATTCAAAAAAGCTAGACAAAATATTTTTAAAAGATTTGATTGAAGACACATGAGAGGTCCCAAAGCAGTGAGGACTGAGGTAACAAACACCCGCGAGAGAAGGAAAGTATGGAGAGGTGAGCCCCATTTTCCCCTCAGAGAATTTTCTGGTGGGAGCATAAGTTAGTACACCCCGTTTAGAAAACGGTTTGGGAGTATCTACTAAAGGTGAACTACCTGTGCCCTGTAACGGGCAATTCTACTCCTCGGCATACACCCCACAGAAATGTGTTATCAAAAGCCACGTAGAAGAATGTGCATAGCAGCGTAAGTCACAATAGCCCCAAACTGGAGACAACTGGTATTTCCATCAAATGATAGATCAGATGCATAATTCATATTATGCTTATACAATGAAAAACTCTACAGAGGTGAAAATGAGTGAACTACTGCTATACACAGCAACACAGATAAATTTTCTAAACAAACAGTATGAAAAATGCCAGATAAAAAAAGGAGTCCCTAAGACTCCATTTACATAAAGTACAAAAACACAAAACAAACGCATGATGTTAAAAGTCCAGAGAGTAGTTTTCTTTGTAGAGAAAGGAGAATAAAACCATTGGACCCTGATAATATTCTAATTCTTGTCCTACATAATGTTTACCTGGAGGTATTCACTTTATGATTTGTCCAGCTGTACATTTAGAGCTTGTGCAAATTTTGGTATCTATGCTATACTTCAATAAAATTAAATTCTTTTTAAAAAGGAAAACAGGACATTTATATCTAAATAGATAATAGTATTATGTACAATTGAAAAGTGATATAAATATAAAGCTATGAAATAAACAGGTTTGGAACTGGGTATCTCAGCATACATGCTTTAAAAGCTATTACCACTAAATTACTGGAGACCTACTAACCACAGGTAAATGTCCAGTACACACATATTATTTATCATCACAGAGAACTCATGCAGAAATTTTATTTAGACAAAATCAGAAAGCTTCTCTGTCCGTAAAATATGCTTTACTTTTCAAAGAAAGCTGAAATCAAAAATGGTTCTCAGTCATTTTTTTCCAGCTGACATCTCCTGTGAGTCGCTATTCAGCTTCATTTGTTTTAGAGTCTGGTGAATGCTTTGGACAGAGGCTGCTAGAAGGCTTTTCCTGGACTCTGAAACAGGTAACTACTTTTCGCTGTATATGAGTATCTAGAAGACCTTCTAGATAGGTCTTTGTGTCCCAACAAAGAGTGGGCCTGCATAGACAGTTCTGTGTCTATCAAAGCACCAGAAAATATTTCGACAGCTTCCAGGTGTTTTTCTAGTCTTGGGGGGGTCAGGAAAAACATTTATATTGAAAGACCTCTGTCTTTAAAAATTAGGGCCAAATTAACTATCAACATTAGATCAGTGCATTTGGATGGTAAAAATGGTGTCCAGATGAGCCAGGTTCAGCTCGTGGACCAACAGGAATAGAGGAAGGTACATGAGTTAAGAAGATATAGGGTTAGGCATCCACCCTCTGGCTCCATCTGTTGCCTCTACCTGTAGTTACAGAGTTCAATTCCCGTATCTGACCACCATGCTTCCTCACACACAGGTAGCATGGCACAGTTTTAATAACAAGCCTCTAACTTGATAGGCTTTTCAATGTGAGGAAAGAACAATATGTTTACAGAGATCAATTTCTAATGCTATTAAATTCTGCCATTTTTAAATGTCTGAGATGAGTTGGTGAACAGTTGGTGTGATGGTCAGTTTCAAATGCTGAACTTGGTTAGGTTACAGTACCCAGTTCTTCAATCAAGCACTCATCTAGATGTGGCTATGAAGGTAAGACAGGATTAACATCTACAGTTGACTTTATGTAAAAAAGATTATCTTGGATAATCTGGATTAGGCTAATCCAATCAATATAAAAAGCTTTAGAATGGAACTGAAGTTTCCCTGAGGAAGAAGAAATTCCATCTTGGGCTGCAGCATCAGATCCTGCCCAAGAGTTTCCAGCCTGCCCTTCCTAACAGCCTGTCCTGCAGATTTCAGCTTGTTTAGCCAGCCCCCACAATCAGGTAAGTCAATTCCTTGCAATAAGTCTTCTAAATATACATATATCCTACTGCTTCTGTTTCTCTGGTGGAACCCTGACTGTTACACAAATCGTCTGGCCATGCCCTGTCTGACTTCTTACCCACTGAACCCAAAGCATAATAAAATGGTTGCTTTTTTATACTATTAGATTGAATTTCTGGTATACAGCAATAGGTAACCAGAACATTTCCTATTACTTAGCTGCCTCATAAAGAATCCTCTAAATTAGGGGAAAACACTGATTGTGAGTATGTACTTTGCATCCTTCTCATGCTTCATGCAAAATTAGAGGAAAAGTAGAATACTGTTCCTGAATCCAAACACATTTTCATTCTTTATATCACTGAGCTTGAAATCCAAAAGGCACATTTCTTTATCTTTAGTTAAGACTATGTTAAAAATAAACAAGACAAAAAGCTTCCTAACTTATTCTTAGAGGAAGCAACCACATTTGTAACCTGGATTTTACCCTGATAATATCAATGTGCCAGAGACACATTAATAATAATAATAATAATTAATAGCAACAAACGTGTCTCTCTACCTGTAGCCCTACCTCCATTCTCTAAAAGTTCCCCTTCCTCATCTCCCAATTTTTCTGAGAATAAACACAATCTCTCTGCTTGACCAGGTGCCCACCAATTGTTCCCCACATTTCTTCAGCACCTTTCGAGTATCTAGAATTGAACTACTGAGTGAAGTCCATGAAGGTGGTGCCTCAGTATACCGCCAGCATCTGCTGTCCATGGTGCTAACTTTCGTGCCAAGGGCACTGTACCCTAATGACACACAGCACTGCCTCACGTCACTGAGGAATCCATTGACCCCAGACATCAGAGCCAGAGACTAAGACATTGGATTTTGCCAGGTACCGCTTGCTATAAGAAGGTCTTAAGTGTATCCATGGTGCTGGGGACAGGGTTTGGCTGAAGCTATAAGTGGTATTAATGTCAGTGCTCTAAATATACCGAAGTTCCATATTCCCTGTACCCACTTTATTCAGCTCTCCATTTTCTGAACCATGCTTTTTTTTAACGGACACCAATGCAACGCTGCTTATTGCTCTTAGTGTATGACTACACTTTAGAAAACAGACTTTTCTGTTTTTATCTTCTGTCCTCAGTCTCCTAGAAATGAGTTCATGAGCATCTCACTGAAAAGCAAATCTCAATAGCTAACAGCATGCTGTACACAAAAGTGGTCCTCACTTCTAGTTACCAAGCTTGCTCATTAATTCTCTCTTTTCTTGGAGGAAGTTCATTCTCAAGAATTTTCTCGCCAGAGTGGCCCAGCTCCAGGCCGGGATCAGCCCTTCCCACCTCCCCCGGTGCCTAGAGAAGTGGTATCGCTCTAACTCCAGAGCAAAGCTGGGGGAACCATTTCCTGGAACCTGGCTGGCCTCCCCTCCCTCGGCCCAACTGATGGTCAGCCCCGGTCATCAGGGACCTGTTTACCTGGAGACAGAACCCCCCACAGTGTTCTGGGCCGTCAGTTGGTCAGTTGTGGCCCAGAGGACCCTGGCCTCAGAGGCAGAGCTGTGGGGCCCCGGCAGCCACAGAGGGTCTGCCTCCTTCCCCTAGGCCTGCATTCCCCCTGACGCTGCAGAGCCTGTGGGGCATTCTGCTGCTGGTTTCGGAAAGCCTGACCCTTCTGTTTCCCTGGGGCACCCTGGTGTGTGAGGTAGGGCTGATCTTGACGGTAAAAAGATGGCACATTTCCTGAAGTGGGAAGATTCCAGGTGAGGGATGTTCTTTCCCCAACGAAGTCTGTAGACAAGAGACTGAGATAGCTGGACCCACAACCCAGGCCGATGGAGCCGGCAGGCAGCCTGGCGGGGAGGCCAGTCCTCCACTCTTAGAAACTGTGTTTGTCGGCTCTGAACACAAGTCTGAGCAGGTCATCCTTTCAGGGCATCTTGGACTTTCTAGAAAAGGCTTGGAGGAGCCCATCTCCTCAACTCTCCCAAGTGACGGATGAGATACCCAGCCTCCAAGCACCAGAGAGCACTGGGGAGCAGCTTCGGCAGAGAGGAAGGGACGACCTGAAGGAAAATCCTCTTTCTCCAGGAAATCCAGAGCTGCTGGCCCAGGAAATCACAAGATGGAAGCAGCGACCCCAGGAGAAGGAGGAGGAGAAAGAAGGGCTGGTGGAGGCGAACGCCCAAAGGGAGAGGGCCCTGCAGGACAAGGTCGGCCAGCTGGAGTCCCTGGCTGAGCGCCTGCTGAGGGCCACCCGCCAGCCCAGGCCCCTGGGAGATGGTGGAGGGAGCGGCAATGCCAGAGGTCAGTAGGGTGCAGGGGCAGCACAGAGCCCCCCAGCTGTCCCTCGGCCAGAAGGTGACCTGAAGTGGGTCCAGGGTGACATCAGAGTGCCCCATCCAGGTCCTGGGTGGGAGCCTCAAGGAAGAGCCAGACAAGTGGGAGAAGAAAAGCAGATGATTAAAGAGCTGGAGGGATAAATAGCGAGTCTGCAGGCGGAGGAGGCAGGTCTGTGGCAGGAGAACGCCGAGCTTGACAGCAAGATCTGGCAGCTGCGCCAGAGGCTCCGGATGCTGCCCGGAGTCCGTGTGGATTACTTGACGCAGCTTCAGGAGAAGTGGCGCAAGGAGGAAGCGTGCTGCTCAGAGCTGGGGAGGAAGCTGGCCACTTCAAGTGGACAGGTGACCTCCACGCAGCAGATCCGCAGCGTCTACAAGCAGATGGCCAAGGCCCTGCGCCAGCACCTGGAGGAGAATCCTCCCTACCATTGGAAGAAGATCCTCTTGTTGAGCAGAGAGCCCAGGGGAGCTGGATGGCAGCTGTGGGGATGTGGAGAAAACTCAAGGAGCTCAGAATGACAAACAGCACCACAGGCAAGCACTGCAGGTTCAGGGCGACCCCTGGCCCTACCCGCCGGGCCCTGATGCTCCCACTGCCCCACCTGCCACCCCCAGGAGCCCAGAGGTGGAAGACCCTGGACACTGGGACCCTAGCAAGGAGGAGGGCCTCCCCATAAGAGCTCAGGGTTCCGGGGTCACCTGTAGGGATGACTCAGCTCCCAGTGCCCAGGTCTGACCCCCACAAAACCACTGCACCACATCCACAGGCACGTGTGTCTGGGGAGGACGCGTCCATCCAGCTCTACCTAGTTTGTCCTGGTTCCCCATTGATGTCACAGTGACTCCTGTTAGTACAGCATTGTAACTCGACGGTAGCAGTATTTAAATGTGGATTCGTTAATGTATTCTCGTAATTACCTAACTTCCCCATTGAAACCCTTAGGAATATAGTGTATGGTGTTGTATTTTGGTTGAAATTAAGTGCCCACTATGATACAAAGCATCCTCTAAGTTTGTCCTCGTAGACATGTTTGAGACAATGAGAATTCTCTGTACATTAGGCTACTATTTACAATGTAGAAGTAACTGCTGGATATTGACCTCATAAAGTTTTAGTTGGTTTGAAAACCTAAGCAAAACAAAACAAAAACCAAAAAAAAGGGGGAAAAAAAGAAACTGAACAAAAAGAAAAACTTAAGCAAGACAACCCCATTCAAACTACGTCTTATTTCTATTAGCTTAGTCTTAATCTATACTTTGTCCTAAACTCATAAGAGTAGTTCAGTACCAAATGCATAGGTTAGATAATTTTGAGATTTTGCAACCATTATTTCCTGATTTGTAATTTCTTCTTCATCTTCCTTGTTTTGTTTAAGATAGTGTTTGTCATTTAACATTTCTAAATATATGCAGTCAAAATAAAAACGTATCCTTTTGATGCCAAACACACACACACAGATATTATACAGATACTAGACAATTTTAGTTGTTTCACATACCTCAAAAATGTAAGAGAGTTGCAAATTTCTAAAAATGTTTTAAAATAAAGATGATTGAAGAGAGAAGGAAAAAAAAAGAATTTTCTCAACCTTCTTTTGAACAGTCCCTGGGAGAGCCTGCCCTGATGTGTCCAATTCTAAGGTGGGCAGCGCTTAAGCTTTAGCTAGGAATGCCCACTACACTACAGCTCTGTAAAAATCTAGTTCAGTTGAAGGAAAGATGGAAGTTCTTAGTTCGTTCTGACACATGAAGAATCCAGAAGCCCAATTTTAATTAAAACATCTTATTTTGATGTGTCAGCTTATTTGGATTTATTGATTCTAATCTTGCAGAGGATAGTAATTAAGGGATGAACTTTGCAACAAGACTTAAGTTCATCTCTGGTCCACCGATTACCAGTGGTAAGACCTTAGAAAAGTTTCTAAATCACCACCTGTGCCTCAGCGTTCCTAGCTATAAGGTGAGACTACTGATGCGCACATCATAGAGCGTCAGTGGAGATTAGGTCACAGGAGTAAGCCACATTGGCAGAGAATGGTCATTGGTATAAAGTAAGCCATATAGAAAGTACTACATATGATTTGATAGCAGTATTTAGCAATTGCTTAGCTGTTAGAAGCTTACCAGTCATCACCCGTGCAAAGAGCTTCTCATTTAGTGATACTAGATGAGTAAGAACTGATGTGGTCCGGACATGTGCCAAGGACTTTATTTACCTAACACTTCTATGCATTCTGAATTGGGGAAGGGGATGCAGAGAGGAAACTGTTCAAATGTTTGTACTTATTTGTAATAAGGCATTAAGTTCTAGTACATGTCACAGTGGGAAGAGGATGTTGCTTGGGAGATAGTCTACAATCAAATGTGGTTTATTGGCATGTAGACATCCTTCCTATGGAAATCCAGCCATGCACTCTGACCAGCAGCTGGCACAGTTATATGATGTTAATACATTAGCTATATATACACGTTCCTGTGTGGCAGGCTATGTTATTAATTATTCCACTGATATATATGTGAAAAACATTCCTATTTTGAGCAAGAGAAATACCTCCAAAAAAGACAGAATCTCTAGTCACTAACTTGTGTATTTCCCCTATTCATTAGCCCAAAATACTAAATATCTCAACTAATTAATTAACAAAATAAAAATAAAATATAAATGAAAACTTAGATTCATACATACACACACACACACACACACACACACACAGAGTACACAAATATTCAGAGAAGCTTTATCCTCAATAGCCAAAAACTAGCAACAACCAAAACATCTTTCAATGAGTGAAAAGGTAAACAAACTATGGTATATCCAAATTATTAAATACTACTCAGCAATAAAATAGAATTATTGATACATGCAACAACTTGGATAACTCTCAAGAGAATGGTGCTAAGTGAAAAACAGTCAATATCAAAAGAGTACATAATATGTGATTCCATTTATGTAACATTCTTGAAATGACAAAATGATAAAGATGGAGAACTGATGAGTGGTGGCCAGAGGCTGTGGGAAGAACTAAGTGCATGTAGCTATAACAGGGCAGTAGCCCAAGGAATCCCTGAGATGAAACTGCTCTGTACCTTGGCCGTGGTGGTTTCACACGAATCTACGCATGTGACAAAAATGCAACAGAACTAAAACGACACACACATACAAATGAGCGTATGTAAAGCTAGCAGCAAAACACAGATAAGACTAATTCATTTTATTAACATCAATCTCCCAGCTGTGACATTGCATCACAGTTATATAAGTTATTACCGTTAGGAGAAACTGGGTCAAATGTATAGAGGATCTCTCTGAATTATTTCTTACAACTACATGTGAATCAAAAATTATTTCGGGGGAGGGTACAGCTCAGTGGTAGAGTACATGCCTAGCATGCAGAAGGTCCTGGTTTCAATCCCCAGTACCTTCACCAGAAGTAACAACAGATAAACTTAATTACCTCCCCCCATAAAAAAAATTACCAAAACAAAATTTTTTAAATTATTTCAGAATAAAAAATTGATAAAAAGAAAGTGCACCGAAGAACTTTCATAAGATGTTGTATAACATGTCAACTTAATGTAAAAGCTAAATCTAAAAGTAATGATTTCATTGTCTGTAGACTTACAGTATCTGCTATTCTTAAAACAGCAATCCCATGACTCTGATTCAGTAAATATTTACTGAGCTCTAGGCATAACTCTAGGCATTTCAGCAAAGAAAATATTATATGACCTTTAAAGATATGCCTGTGGTAGGTAGTAAGGTCCCTATTTTACAAATGAAGACAGATTCAGTGATGTCAAGGAAGTTGCCCAAAGAACCACATTCAATATACAGCAGGTCTGCCACGTTCCTCCAGCCAGTGCCTTCCCCAGCACTAAATCAGAGCAGCCTCTGTCACAGAGAAATCTCCTTCAGAGAACAAAACAGTGGTTATTTATGAATTTAAGAACTTAAATGGTGGAGTTTGTGTTTCACTTTCTATCACAACAATGGGGTAACCAATTTCTTGCTGCTACAAACCCTAAATCTTGTTTTACTTTTCTTTTGTCCCTTGAAACCGCAAGCAAAACCTGATCACTCTCACCAACACCTCCAAAAGCCATCCCAGTTCCTTTCCACTTTCAAAAGATGTTGTATAAAATATCAACTTAAAAATGCAAAAATCGTAATCTTTAAAAGTAGTATGATTTCATTACCTATAGATTTACAATTAAACATATTAATCATGAATGCATCATTAAATCCTCTTTGTTCACCCCAACCAGCCACTGAGCAGCTGAGCTGCTGCAGACTGGATAATCGGGAGAGTGGTACCACAGTGAAGTCACGACTGCCAATCTTGGGAGCCACAGTCTACTTCCCTGAAATACATACCAGCCGGTCCCAGCCTTTCCCTTGATTGTAGAGTGTAAGTCTACTCCCTTTTCTCACACTATTACTCAAAAATTTGAAATCTGCTATCAAATTGCCCAAGTCATCTTTCTCTCCAAGCTTCTGAACACACTCCAGTTGGTCCATGTCTCTTTTAAGGCCCAGTGGCCAGCGATGACTATAAAGTGACTTTTTAGGTGGGTTCTGCCTAGAACAAGGCAAGCTTATTCTCTTCCCTCATTCTAAACACAGTGCTTCTTACTAATACAGACAAGTTTACATGCATCTCCCTGACATCCAGTCACTATTTATAAAATGACAATTTACACTACTTCTAAGCCATATTCTCCTTTTCCTATAATTATGCAATTGGGTGTCTGTCTCTTTCTTTGTTTAATTTTTTTTGCCAAGTTATAGATCATTTCACACATTCAACAAAGATATTGGAAGGAAGGAAGGAAGGAAGGAAGGAAGGAAGGAAGGAAGGAAGGAAGGAAGGAAGGAAAGAAAGAAAGAAAGAAAGAAAGAAAGAAAGAAAGAAAGAAAGAAAGAAAGAAAGAAAGAGAAAGAAAGAAAAGAGAAGAGAAGAGAAAAGAAGAGTAAAGAAAGAAAGAAAGGGAAAGAAAGAGGAGAGAAAGAGAAGAGAAAGAAAGAAAAGAGAAAAAAAGGAGGGAAGGAAGGAAGGAAAGGAAGGAAGGAAGGAAGGAAGGGAGGAAGGAAGGAAGGAAACAAGATACCTCCATTAATTGATTTGTGAAATATACTGACTTTCAGTTATTGAAAAATGCCTTCTAAACTGGCCAAAAGAATTAACACAGGCTATTTAAAATTCTTTAACTCAGCCACAGGTATGGGTAAATTGATTAACCAACACTGGGAACTAAAGATGTTTAGGAAACCTAATTTTTAGTACCGTGAACAATGAAGAAAGTTATACTACCCACCTCTTCATTCCAGACCCGCACCTCCAGTTGGCCCCAAGGCGGCCTCACAATGGAGGCATTCCCCCCACCAGGGGATGAAATGTGACTGAGCTCCCCCAGACTATGATGTGCTTGCATTGAATTCCTGCCAAGCTTTGTCCAGGGAAAGCCAGTGGGGCTGCATTAGGTATTAGGGCGTCTCTCCACCAAGAAGACTGTGCCAAATAGAGCAGCCTTGCCTTCTAACCGAGGAGCAGTCTTTCCGTAATGTTGCCACTGCCCTCACCCACCACCATCACCATCCCAGCTCGAATTCCTGTCCACCAGAGCTGGCCCTGATCTTCCCTGGTCCTTCTCTCCTTTTCAGTTTCTGGAAGCAAGGACTTCTCTTTTATTGATCATTTACCCTTCAGGCTCAGACAGAGAAATGGGAGTTTAACCATCATTGAATGAATTGGTCCATGGTAGGAATCCGGAGGCCAGCAGGCTAAGAAAAATAATCAAAATGTGCTAATAATATTTTAAAAGTTCAGATTTCTGTCTTCTCTTGGAAAGCTATACAGAGGGCAGGCGCTGAGTGGGATACATACAGTGTATCCCATACAGGGGAATATGATGGACATACGACGCTCCCTTTCAGAAGGCCAGGCACGCTACAGCTCTCCACAATTCCAGCAATTCACCTGTGCAAGTTGCTGCGTGGCCCAGCGGGCATTCCAGTTTACAACCTTTGACTCAGGGAGGAAGGCATCCTTATTCTTTACAAATGACACCTTCAATAACGCGTCTTAGAGAATCTTTCCTGGGGCATCAGGCTTGCTGTCTAACAGCAGTATTCACTTTCTTATCCTTTGTGAAAATTTAAAGTATACCCTAGGCTTTAGGAATTTAAAAAAAAAAGGGGCTCTAATATGGAAATTGGGTCAAAGGAGTTAAGGAAATTTAAGGAATTTAAGGAGAAAAACAAGCTACGTTTATTTACTGACCACTCAATATGGAAAGGAGGCATACTAAGTGTTTCAATGTGCATTTTTTTCAGTACTTCCCAGTTTTTCCTAGTGTTTGTTTAGCTCCTCAGTGACTCTTACCCTTGGAGATTCTGAATCACTGGATCTGGGCTGGAGCTGGAAATGTTACATCTTCAACAAGCACTCTTGGGATTCTTATCATCAGGGAACTTGGTAAATAACTGCATTAGCTTACTTAATCTTACCATGACTCTATAAGGCAGGTACTATTCCTAAAGGAAAACCACAACTGAGGTTAACTAATCTGTACACAGACACACTGTTAGTCAACTCAAAACTCACATAGATCAGGAATCTAAAAATTATGACCTGTAGGCCAATCCCACCCACTGCCTGTTTTTTTTTTTAAATTGTGGTAAAATGTATATAACATAAAATTGACCATTTTAACCATTTTTAAGTATACAGCTCAGTGGCGTTAAGGACATTCACGTTGTTGGCCACCATCACCACTATCCGTCTCCAGACACTTCCCAACCTGAAATTTCACACCCGTGAAACAATAACTCCCCATTCTCCTATCCTCCCAGGCCCTGGCAACCAACATTTTCTTTTCTGTCCCTATGAATTTGACTACTTGTGGTAGTTCACAGAAGTGAGATCATACAATGGTTGTCCTTTTGTGACCTGCTTATTTCACTCAGCGTGTGTCTTGAAGATTCATTCATGTTATAGCATGTGTCAGAATTTTTTCCCTTTGTAAGGCTGAACAACATTCCACAGTTTTATGTACATGCCACATGTGTTAATGTATTCACCCGTCAATGGACACTTGGATTGCTTCCACCTTTTTTGGCTACTGTGAATAAAGCTACTATGAACTACATAGTAGAGCTACATGCATATAAAGCTGTTCAAGTCCCTGCTTTCAGTTCTCTCCAGTAAATACCAAGAAGTGGGACTGCTGGATCATATGGTAATTCTACTTTTAATATTTTGAGGGACTGCCACACTGTTTTCCACAGCGGCTGCAGCATTCCACATTCCCACCAGCAATACACAAGGGTTCTGATTTCCCCACGTCCCCACCAGCACTCGTTATTTTCAGGGTTTTCGCTAATGACCATCCTAATGGGTGTGAAGTGGAATCTGACCGTGATTTTGATTTGCATGTCGCTAATTATTAGTGATGTCAAGCATCTTCCGTGTGTGTGTGTGTGTATATAGGTTATCTGAATACCTTATCTGGAGAAATACCTACTCAAGTCATTTGTTTATTTCTTAATTGGGCTGTTTGGCTTCTGTTGTTGAGTTGTAGTAGTTTTTCACACATTCCGGATAATAATGCCTTAGATTGATTTGCAAATATTTTCTCTCTGTTGATACAGTCCTTCGATGTGTAAAAGCCTTTCATTTTTATGAAGTCTAACTTATCTATTTTTTCTTTTGTTGCCTGTGCTTTTCGGTGTCATATCCAAGATATTATTACCAAACCCAATGTCACAAAGCTTTCTTCTATGCCTTCTTCTAAAAGTTTTAGAGATTGTGGTCTTATGTTTAAGTCTTTGATCCATTTTGTGTTAATGTTGATGGTATAATGGCATAAGGTCCAACTTTATTCTTTTGCATGTAGATACCCACTTTTCTCAGTACCATTTGCTGAAAAGACTGTCCTTTCTTCACTCAATGGTCTTGGTACCCTTGTCCAAAATTATTTGACCATATCAAGCAAGGGCTTACTTCCGGTTCTCCATTCTATTACCTTGGTCTATATGTCCACACTATGCTAGTACCATACTATTTTGATTATCTTAGTTATGTAGTAAGTTTTGGGAACAGGAAGTGTGAGACCTCCAACTTTGTTCCTCTTTTTCAAAATTGTTTTGGCTATTCAGGGCCCTCTGAGACACCATATGAATTTTAAGATAAACTGATGTTCTTAGCATTTAGTGTATGACCAAGTCCTTGCTGGCTCAGAATAATCAGCTGTTTACTCTTCCCCAAATTCTCTCTAATAACCTATACTCATGCCCTATTTCCAAAGGAATTTGTTTGTATGAAATTTCAATTTATGTATCACATTCTTCCAGTGTCTGCAGCATACAAATTAAAGGTTTTTATTTAAATGTACTGTTTCCCTCACAATTCAGTAGTATGTATTATTTAATATTTAAATTTTTCCAAGATGTTACTTCCTAGCGAAAAACAAAGGGAACTTATCATCTGAATTTTTAAAGAAGACTCCCATTACCTTTATAAGTATTAGTAGCAATGCCCTGGATATATATTATGCTAAACCAGAATACAATTTCCATAACTAGCTCTCATTTCTAAACCAGCCAACCCCAGGAAATATACAGACCTTCCAGAGGCAGGCTCAAATAACACAGGGGAGTAAATGCTGTCGTCCCTCCCAGCCTTCCCCATCCCAGTAATGGCACTTCAGTCCACCAGTCACTTAAAACAGAACCTGAGACTCATTCTTCACATCTCTTTTCCCTTCATCCCCACATTCAACTTATTAATGAATTTTGTCCATTCTGCCTTTATAATGCATCCTGGGTCTCTCCCCTTCTCTCCATTTACATTGTCAGTTGGAAAGGAAAGTCCACCACCATTGCTGTCAACTGGACAAGGTCTTACCTAGTCTCCCTGTTCCCTCTTGTCTCCCTTCAATCCATTCTCCACATGGCAGCCGGAAGGCTCGGGTCCCTCCTCATCTAAAACTCAGTGGCTTCCCATATCACTGACAATAAAACCCAATCCCCTGAACATGCCTGAGGTTTGAAAGGCCCTGAACTGAGCTATGCTTCTCAAACCTCAGCCCAGCCTATAACCACTCTCCTCTTGCTCCTTAAGCTACAGCCACATCAGCTTCCTCCAGGTTCCTCAAACTTACCGTATCCTTTCTCACCAGAGCCTTTACAGGTGACTGTTCCTTGTCCTGCCACAGCTGTCCCCCTTTCGTCTCTTGAAACTGGCCATCTCCTATTCAACCTTCAAGTCTCTGCTCAGATATCACTTCCCCAGAGTGACTTTTCTAACCAGCAAACCTAAAATTGGTTTGCCACCAGCCCCCTGGTTCTCCCTCATAGCATCCTGTTATTTTCCTCCAAAAATCCTTCACAATCTAAAATTAATTTTTCTTTTTGTCTGCTTCTTTATCCCTAATTATATAAATTCTAATAAGGCAGAGAGTGTTTCAGATTTGATCTCCTTATAACTATGCCTGTCACACTATGTAGGCCCTCATAAAAAAACTGTTAAACAAATGAAAGAACAAATGAAGAAATCAAGGCTCAAAATATACAATATCTGTTCAAGGTAGGAGTTAAATAATTTTCTAAGCCAGAAAGAGGACCATAATTCCTTCTGTTTTCATCTAGCACTTGAACCACTGTATCACACTTTTCCTAAAGGAGTATAAAGCCTTGTTTTTCTTGTAATACACAGAACTATAAAAACTAAAGACTTTCAGAATCCAAAACCCTAATTCCAAAGCTGCTGCATTCCGTGACTAATGTGAACCACATACCTTCACTACTATAAACTCAATTATTCTGAATATGACTATTAACTCTTAATCAGTAATTATTCACAACTTTTTTCAAACTGCAAAGGATCGAGAGAATAGTTGCCACTTCAATGTATTTTTCACTGATGCATAACATCAATATGATGCCTTACTTTACTATTAAACCCAGAATAATGAATGTTCTAAAGAGGAGTTAATATGAGCAACTTTGACCTCAAATACCACAAATATTCGTTCTGACGACTGTGTCCCATGGTTCACTTGTACCCACCAGACTTCTAGTTCTCTCTTTGTGTTTAAATCTGAGAAATTCTGAAAAAATGAATTTTAGAAGTTCTCCCAGAAATGTCAAAGACTGCATGCTAAATTGGTTTGAACTGAAGTTTTTCTATTTTATATCACTTACTGATCACAGACGGTGCAACTTGAAAAAAGTAGAAGTCACAATGCTCGCGAAAAGTCGTAAAAATGTCTAATAAGCATTTGAATTCAACAGAATTCTTTGATTTTCAACTTTATAGAATTTCTTCCAAGCTCTTTTCAGAATTCATTACTTTACCATAGTCAGTCTATGAAGGGCATTCCCACTTAATTCTGACTTTCTTATAGTCTCCAGACGTGTGTCTGTCCCCGTTAAAATCCGTGTTTTACGGTGATGCATACATGATCTCTTGTTATCGCTATAAATGAATTCTTATTCTCCTCTATTTTTATCTGTTTTGTCCATCTTCTTCATTAGATTATATCCCTCTTGGGGTGGAAATCACGTTCACTGCTATTTCCTTTGGAACTTTGCACAAAACCTCGCAAAAACACTCTGCCCATTGTAGCTACTTAATAAACCTTGGCTCTCCGCCTGAAGGAAGCAATTGACAACCCAGTCATAAAGAATTCACAGTGGTGCATAAGTTTATCAACTTAATTTTTTATGTTCCTGTGAGAGGTGATGTACCAAAATACTTTCTAATCCTAGCTGAGATCGACTCTGGCAATCAGACAAGAAGAGGAATACCATGTCACTTACATTCCTGGCTGGCTAACTTTGTGATAGCAAGCACTTCGGGTGTATAAAAGTTAAACTTTCAGGAACGAAAGCATAAAAAGATGTGTTTGTTGGTGTGGACATCTTTAATTTGCTGCTTTCCTTACTGCCCAGATTTGGAATATATAATGCCAACTTGGGAGATGTGTATTAACAACCATACTTACTAAGAGAAGAAAAGCATTTCCTCAGATAATACAAAAATGCAGAAGAGTACGCTGCATTTGTTGGAGAGAGAATGGAATTTGAATCTGGATATTCCTGGGTTTAGATCTCAGTTCTGCCACTTAGTAATGTGACCTTGCATAGGTCATTTATCCTATTGGAGTCTTGGTTAATTTAACTGAAAAAAAATTTTTTTAATCTACCACATAGCATTGTTATGGGGAGTTAAAATATGTAAAATGTCAAGTACTGCTAGTGTGAACTGATGCTTAGCTCATATTTTCATTAAATTTTCTTCCATAATCGCTTCCCTTTTGTTACAGGTATCGGTTGCTGGAAGGGGACTTGGTAAGGGGAAGAAGTTATATACATCTTTCCGTTGATCAGGGAGTGACCGTATTAGGTAGCAACATTCCCCACACCAACTTCTCCCCTGTTCCTGCTCCACCTCCTCACTATAAGCAAAGTTCATCAGCAACTGCAGTCTCCTCAAAAAATCAAACTGTGGGGTGTCCTACACATGCATTTGTGTAGTTTGCCTCTCTCTTCTCATCATCCTTTCATTCTAAAACAGAAAGTACGGTTATGGCAACATCTGGGGACTGTCCACCAAAATCTTCAATAATCATTCAGAGACTCGTGGGTCTCAAGTCTGGTCAAAGGCCCCCCAGCAGTCAGTCTCTCCTCACTTCAGCCCAGTCCTCACACACAGCACCATAAGTCTCATCTTGCACTCGAGAACTTTCTGGCACTCCCCACTCCCTAAACACCTTACCTCGACTGCCACGACCTGCCACAGCCTGCAACCCTCCGCCTTCTTCTCTCTTCTCTCAGTACACCCTGTCACGAGGTCGGAGAGAGTTATCGATCAGTTTTGAACACACCCTAAACTACACGCCATGACGACCGCTGTTCTCTCCACCTGCTATGCCCACTTTCCATTTATAACTATTAAACTTACCCTTTCTGTAAAATACAATTAACTTTTCTTACTTTCTTTGCTTAACGTACCTGAAACTCCCTCTTACCTCACCTTTATCACCTGAACACCTACTCACCATTTAAATTCCAAATGCTACACCCTCCTTGGAGCCCCCTAAAACTGAACCCCTACCTTCCTAACCTCAGGGAGAACCGATCACTGCACCACATGATCTGCCATGTATTCCCCCGGTAGTCTGTGTCTGTCTCACTTATCACATTTCCCCCATCAGACTCCGGGTCCCTCAAGGGAAGGCGCTGTATGCCCAGAACATACCCCCAGTTCTTCCACTTAGTGTCTGTAAATGTATTTGCTGAAAGATTAAACCCCTCCGTGCAGCCTGCACCGTTCTCCCCCAGATCCTATTCAAATCAGTCTTTTTTCCCCCTGCAGCCCCACAGCCCACTGTACCTCTCTGATTGGACGAACCTGACCACATTATTCCCTGATGTGTGGTTATGTGTGTACTTGTCTTTTCCTTCCTGCAAGACAGTGAGCTCCTTAAAGGTAAGAATGGGGTTTTTCCAAGGCGGGGCTTGTGCCTACCACAGTTTCTCACATAGCAGGTGTTTAGTGAGTATTAGCAATTCTGTAACTTTTTAAACTACAACAGAAAGGCCATCAGAAGTGGGACTTAAGATTATACTTTAAAGAGAAAACACTGTCATTCACAAAAGTTTGCACTGTCTAAATCTAATTTTTAAACCATTAAAGTAAGATGGAGCCACCCAAACTCCGTAGTTCAGGAGTTAGAAGTTGGCAGGAAATGAAAGAATGACACTCCTTGGTGTAAAATAATAGAGAATAATAGTAACTAGGAGAAACTTGATAGAGTTTTTGGCCACTGTCAACCATTGCTGCCAAATCTTCCAATTTTTCAAAAGAAGCACCAAATGTGTATTTGTACATCGTCTCTCTCAAGCTTTTAAATGTTGGAAACCAACTCATTTAAAAAAAGTCAAAAACATTGTACAGGCCAGACTAAACACATTTGTGGGTCAAATGAGGTCTATAAATTGTCAGTTTTTTAAAATTCTCCCCTCTGGGTTGATTGTTATACTTCCTAGTTATTAAGGGCTTACTTTGAGCAAACCCTGTGCTAAGAATTTTGTGTTAATTACATGAGTAAATGTGGATTCCTATGATCTGAGCACTACTGATCTGAGTAACATAGACACCCACTTCTCAGACGAAGAAACTGAGGCACTTGGAGTTTAAGTTGCACACATCAGATAGCAACATCAAATGTGTCACACTCCCATGGGCACATACAGATTTTTGTCTGACTGCAATGTAAAAATGGCTTTGAGTCATGTGCAATTCTGGGCATCCTGTTATCTTACTTCTTTTTCTCCCAGTGATCTCTGGAATACCTTATCAAGACAGTCAAGGTTGGAAACTGCTGCTTTATATACTAAAATTGCCGAAGTTTGCTATATACCCTATAAATACACTACCTTAAGGTTACAACTACTAGTCTTTCAAAAGACAGCCCACCATAAATCCTGAATAGAAAAAAAAAACCTTAAACATCTTCATCCAAATATGAGATTGAAGCCAGGAAGCATATAAACAAACAGGCGGAAAGCAGGAAAGATTAGATGTAGAGACATTTGGGAAAGATTAAAACTAACATACTGCACTCCGCAAACACTTTTCAGCATAGACTACATTCAAAGCTCTGTGCAAGAAGTTATTTTAATAGCCTAGAGGCTATGATGATTTCAGATTCAAAAGATATTTTTCAACTTAGACTCAATAGGATCGGTGACTAATATGAAGCAGAGGGTATGTGAGAGGGAGAAATCAGAGGATAACTCAGAGAGCAAGAAGAGGCCAACAGAGTCATTAACCAAGATGAAGGAGCACAGGAGAAACAGCAGAGCTTGGTGTGGGGAGCCCAGGGGAGTGTACTGACAACAGAGGAGGGGATCCAGAGGGCACAGCGAAGTGGGCAGATCATCATCAGAGACACAAGAGCCAGGTGGGCTGAGGTTGAGATGGACAGAGACAAACAGCAGTGAGAGTTTGGGAGAGGACAGCAGGCCAGGCATCCTTGCTTTCTGGGTGATACTCATGAGTCACAAGGAGAAGAGTCAGAAATTTCCTGGAGGGACATGGGAAACGATGGAGTAGTTAAGGTCCAACCCTCCATACGGTACATTGCTGTCCCAAGTCAACAGTGTCCTTCTAAAAACATACTTTCCTAGATGCCTCATCCTAAACGATTTCTCACTGTGGTTCAACTTCACGGAATCATTGTCTGTAGCTTAAAATGTACTCAAGGGCATTGGGTCTACTATGCAAAGCCCTAAGAATTTTATCGAGGGGCTTAGGATTCGAAGACTACTGAAGGGATTGAGTTCTGGGCCCTTAACCTAATCCACTCAGTGAAATTCCCTCTTAATTTGTGTCACATGTGGGGCTTCTTTGATTCAGGTCTCCACTAAAAAGAATACCACTCTTGAGAAATTTTTTTAAGAAGAAGAAAAAGCTTTAAAATTCACTGAAGTGTCTTGATCAATTCTGAAGCGAAACTTAAGTAATTTGTTATGCCTCATAACATAATGCATTTATAAATTTTCCATAAGTTACAGTGGATTTAAAGGTATCTCATTAATAACGTCCTTCTCACTAACATTTCTAGTTGCATTCTTGAGGGAGAGAGAAAAGAATAAGGATATTACTAGTATGGTAGGAATTGTCCAAAATCCAGCTGCACTCACGGGAGTATGTTGTTTCTGTGAAAGGTAAATCCTTCGTAACTGTTGATAGAAATAAAGGTTGAGAACTAGTGATCCCAACGCTCCCCAAAGTCCTTCATGCTTGTAGGACATCCAGTTCCCCCACTTGCAGTCCAGAACCAGCGGAGAACGGATGGTTCACTAAGGGTCAGAGAGGGAGGTCTTTCCTAAGGGCCAAAGTCAGAGCTGAGACAACAGAACAATGCCTTTAAACTGTAAGGGAAACTGATTTGCCATCTAGAATTTTGTATCCAGCGAACTATCAATCCAAACTGTCAATTAAGGGTGAAGGTGGAATAAATACATTTCAGAATATGCAAGTCTCAAAAACCTTAGCGCCCACCCTTTCTTTCTCAGAAAGCTACTGCAGGATGTGATTCACTAACATAGGGGAGGAGATGAAGACAAAGAGTCAGAACTGAAGAAACAGAGTCTCCAACACAAGACAGAGATGAAGGAAACACCAAGAAGAGATCCCAGAAGGACAGCTCGGTGGCAGGTCTTGAAAGCCACTGTCTAAATTTTAGTAGGTTAGGAGTCCCTAGGAAAGAAAGTTATCTCTGAAAGATGAAGTTGATAGAATAGCTGATGTGTTAATACGAGATTTAGACAACTGGGGGAGAATTTGGGGTTAAATCTGTGATAAACACATTAAAAGAATTATCATTAACAAAGAAGATACTTGTTGATTCCAGGAAAAACAAACTGTACAAGTAAATAACAATAATTACAGCATCCTACATTACTCAGTTTGTATGGTTACAGTTATTTAAATATTGAATATGAACCCAATTAAATTTCTGAATACTATAAAACTTTATGGAGAGGATGGGAGACTGGCTGGATGGGGAGAGTGTATGTGATTGGAATGGACCATGTGTCCATTTGTAGAACATCTACCACAAAACACCTAACACCAGATGAAAGTGTTTGCCTCTCAGCAATGGAAATGTGGACGGTGGGAGAGCTGAGTTGGAGGGGCTGGTATTTTTCATAAAGAGCCTTATAGAACTGACTCCCTAAGCAATGTGAACGTAGTATTTGGATACAAAGAATGTTTTCATTTTAAAAATATGAAAAAGCTTAAAAGATAGCTAAAACAAATTGGGAGAGCTGTGGCTGAACAGATTTAAAGGAGTGGATAAGACGTTGCTTCTCCCTGAACCCCTCCATCCCTCCTCTCGTTAAGTAGAGGTAACATAAAAATATGATTAGCAGCAGTTAAAGCCAAGTCCCCTCATAACTGGTTATGTTACTTGTGAGACTGATATAGTCTTTCCTCCAAAGAGCTCGGCGGCTGTACTGAGAATATTAAGTGTGGGACATTTTAACACCATGAAATTAAAAACAAAGGAGGTGTATGGAAAGAAAAATAAGATTGAGATTACCAAGAGCAAATGAAATCAAATCTTCATTAGAAGATAATTAAGACCAAGCCCCTGAATAATTCTGCAGCTTCCCCAGGATGCTAATAATACACATTGGCAGCATCATTAGTTTCTTCAGGAACCATTCTCAACACGGCACTATTTACCTCTTCTGCTTTTTGTTTTCCTGAAAACACTTTAAATCCCCCTTGCCCACCTGAAGTTATCAAAAACCAATCCACACCACTGCATTTTACCAAGATTGGCTGAGCCTACTTTGGGGAAATATGTAATCAGGGCTGCCTGTGGCCTGATCTCTCTCTTTGTGCTTTGCCCTGCTCTTTGGAGGACCAAATAATTAACTTAAAATAATCCAGCCTGGATCAATCCTGGATGCCTGGAACTTTCTTGCTGATTTGGCCTTTTCTAGTGGACATTCAGGCATGGACTAGTGAAAAATTCAGAATACCTGGTTAACTCTTTGGGCTCCAAATGTGTCTACTATCGAACAGAAGTGTCAAAAAAGCATTAGCCAGAGCCAAGAATATCTCACTCTCATTATGAGCTGGTTTGTTTTTCTCCTACTTCAAGACTCCCATTTCTGAGACTTAAAAGAAAAAAATCAGGGCTTGGAGGAGGAAGAGTGATAATTTTATTCTGACTTTAAAATATGACAGCATAAAAGTTTCATCAGCAAGGACCTGAAATTAATTCCTTTTTATTGCGCACTTTCTTTGTGCTAGCCACCATGTTGGACCCTTTGTATAATGGGATCGCTAGTCCTCAGTATACTTCTTCAAGATCCCTATTATATCTGCAATTTACAGGGGAGCACCCCGGAGGTTTAAACAACACAGTCTTCCCTAGATCACTGGAGGAGCAACAGAAGCAGTGTGACCAGCTGGAACCCCATCTTCTCATAATCATGATCTTTCCACTGCCTTATAAGGAGGTGTGTCCTAGAAACAGAAAGTTATAACTACCCCTAAGTTGTTGCAAGGATTAAATAAAGAAAAAAAAAAGAAAAGAAAAGAATACCACTGAGGCCAGTGCCCTAAATATAGTGAATATTTTATACATATTAGCTCTTAATGTGGTTACTACTGTCATTAGATACGTAAAAAGCTAGTGACCTTACCTTCCTCTTCTTTTCAATTTCTCTTCTTTCATGGCCAAAAGGAAGTAAGAGATACAATATGCCTACAAGTAGAAAGGGACGGCTCCGTGATGTAAGAGATTTTATACGTAAATGCCCTCTCTCCAGATCTTCTCTGCTGACCAGCGCACAGTTCCTACAGGACAGACTGTTCTCCAAGTCACAACCTGGCTATTTAACGAGTTGGCACCCAGTCTGAAACCTATTTTCCCATCTAACTTTGTCCTTCAGTAAGACCAGTACCAAAGGACTCATACTGCTTCCTGCAAGTTTCAGGACCAGTATCATCAATAAAATAATGCTTATTGAAACGATTTATTCTTGCTCATTCCCTCGTCACAGATGTGGACTGAGTAGTGATGTGCCCAAAGTGGGGTTTGCATGGATTCCTAACATTCTGTTTAGCAAGTCCTGGCACTGTCTTACTTGGATGTGAGCACAACAGCCATCCTGCTTCGAGGAGATGACAGACTGAGGTTAACACCTGCTTTAATGCAGTTATTCCCATCAACAGCCTCTCAAAACGCTGCTTTATGCCCTCAACCAATCACTGTTTAATGCAGTTACCATACAGTTTTCCCTCTGGGCTCCCTCGCACATCCCCACATATTCTTAATCTTCATATAAATTCCTTCCCTTCATCCTTTCCCAACAAATAACCACCCAGTTACAGGTGCGTTTTCTTTCCTTTTTTCTCCTCACGTGACTGGGTCTCTAGTTCAATCTTGACTGCTTTTCTAAGTTAATCCTTATCTCCCACCTCCAGGCATTTGGCGGATGCACAGTTGCTGGAAGGGCTCTCATCTCCCACTCTCTAGAACTCTCTCGGAGTTTCTTCTAACAATAATGTGGGAAGGGAGTCCTTTGGTCTCTTCTTCAAGTGTGTGCCCACAGGAAAGATAACAAGAAGGCTCAAAATCTGGGAACCAATGTTTTGTTGCTTAACACCCTGCACAACTGTTTGCCTTAGTCCTGACAGCACATGAGTGAGTATAGGTGTAATTCTCCTCCTATGACAAAACAACATCACAGTCGTGCCCTAATATGACCCATGTGTGGACATTCATTCAACCACAGATGAATCCATCCAAAAAAAAAGTACCTTACTTGCCTGCCATGTGCTCATCACTTTGGTAAATGACAGCAATACAAAGGTTAATCAGGTGGAAACTGGATCGGAGGAGGAAGGGCCAGACTAGGACCCAGGAAACCAGTTAAGACAATATGACAGTAGGTCAGGCAAGAAGTGATAAGGTCCTGAATGAACCCATAGAGTAACAGTGGTGCTAGGAAGCCAGGACAGAGACATGAGATGTAAGGAGGGTATATCAGAATAATGTGGGTATTTATTGTGTGTGAGGAATGAGGGGAAAAGAGATGACAGTCTAGGATGACTCCAAGATTTCTTGATGAGTCTGAGTTAATGATGCTATCATTCCCTGTTGGAGGGCTAGGAGAAATAGGTTTGGAGGGAAACAATGAGTCTAGTTTGGGAAACTGATATACCTGTGGCCTATCAAGATACAGATAACTACTGAGTATTTAGACTAAAGCTGGAAATACAAATTTGTGAGACTGAGTACTTGCCACAAAATAGAATCTCATGCTCGATGCCCTCAACAGAAATCAAACACTGTTTTGAGAGAATATTTTGGGAGAATTGTGTGCAAGACAAAAATTAACTTCACTTCAACATATTACAAAACATTTCCTTAGGAACACGAACCATATTGTACTGGCTTCATATTGTCACAGAATTACTTTAACTAAATTGACTCTTGTTCTGATGCCAGTGTCTAAAAGGAAAGTATTTACAAAATACAGACCTAAAAATTCATGGGTGCATCTTCTGGAATAACTTTGAGGATTTGATTCTCTTTTTTTTTACTGAAGTATAGTTGATTTACAGTGTGTTAATTTCAGGTGTACAGCAAAGTGATTCAGTTATATATATACATATACATATATATACATATACATAAATATATGTATATATATATATATATACACATATATATGCTTTTTCAGATTCTTTTCCATTATAGGTTATTACAAAATATTGAATATAGTTCTGTGCTATACAGTAGATTCTTGTTGTTTATCTATTTTACATATAGTTGTGTGTAACTGTTAATCCCAAGCTCCTAATTTATCCCTCCCTACCACCCCTTTCCCCTTTGGTAACCATAGTTTGTTTTCTATGTCTGTGAGCCTATTTCTGGTTTGTAAATAAGTTCATTTATATCATTTTTAAGATTCTGCAAATAAATGATATCATACGATTTTGTCTTTCTCTGTCTGACCTAATTCACTTAATATGATAATCTGTAGGTCCATCCATGTTGCTGCAAATGGCATTATTTCATTTCTTTTTTATGGCCAAGTAATATTCCATTGCATGTATAAACCATATCATCTTTATCCAGTCATCTGTCCATGGCCACTTAGGTTGCTTCTATGTCTTGGCTATTGTGAATAGTGTTGCTATGAAAACTAGGGTGCATGTCTCTTTTCAAATTAGAGTTTTCTCCAGATATATGCCCAGGAGTGGGATTGCTCAATCATATAATAACCCTGTTTTTCATTTTTAGGGAAACTCTATACTGTTTTCCAATTTACATTCCCACCCACAATATAGGAGGGTCCCTTTTTCTCCACACCCTCTCCAGCATTTATTATTTGCAGACTTTTGGATGATGACCATCTGACTGGTGTGAGGTGATACCTCATTGCAGTTTTGATTTGCATTTCTCTAATAATTAATGATGTTGAGCATCTTTTCATGTGCCTGCTGGCCATCTGTATATCTTCTTTGGAGAAATGTCTCTTTAGGACTTCTGCCTATTTTTTTGGTTGGGTTCTTTTTTTTTTTTAATATTAGGCTGTATGAGCTGTTTGTATATTTTGGAAATTAATCTCTCATCAGTCTCATTGCTTGCAAATATTTTCTCCCATTCTTGCTTGTCTTTTCATTTTGTTTATGGTCTCCTTTGCTGTGGAAAAGCTTTTCTTAAGTTTAATTAGGCCCCATTTGTTAATTTTTATTTTATTTTTATTTTTCCTTTTATTTCCATTACTCTAGGAACAAGTTCCAAAAAAATATTGCTGCAATTTGTGTCAAAGAGTGTTCTGCCTATGTTTTCCTCTAGGAGTTTTACAGTATCCAGTTTCACATTTAGGCTTTTAATCCATGTTGAGTTTATTTTTGGATATGGTGTTGGAGAATGTTCTCATTTCATTCTTTTACATGTAGCTGACTGGTTTTCCTAGCACCACTTATTGAAGAGACTGTCTTTTTTCCATTGTATGTTCTTGCCTCCTTTGTCATACATTAATTGACCTTAAGTGTATGGGTTTATTTCTGGACTCTCTATGAGGATTTGATTCTTATCTTCTGGAGGCTTCCTCACCCAACTCTGAGAGACATTCTTGTTTCTTTCAGTAGCATCACTGGTTGTATTCTAAACAATTGGTTTGTGTATCTTGTAGGTATTTTTTAGATTATGTAACCATGATGAGATTTCACACTTTTCTCATTGGTTTCTCAAAAGCATAGGACCAAATTTGAGACTTAGAGCATACTTAGCCTCACCCCTCCCTGGTGATATTTTGTTTTCTCCCTTATTTTTCTTCATTTCCTTTGCCTCATACTTATTTTACGTTACTGAATTGGATTTTCTTGCACTCTTACTAGTTTTAAATCATTCCTGAGACAAGGTATATTGTTTAGAAAGTAACTGTTCATTCATTCATTTACGTCCCTTTACAGTTCATGAACCCTCAACCTACAGATGTTCAGTGAGCACACACAGAAAGATGAGAAAAATGGATCACTCACATTTTAGGGTGGAAACATTATAGGAGGAACTGGCAAAGGAGACTGGAAAGAACTCATGAGACAGTTCTCTTTCTGACAGACCTGTGTCATGGAAGTCAAGAAAGGGACATTGACTGTAGATCAAATGTTGCAGAGAGATTAACTACAATAAAGTCTGCCAATAGCCCACTGGGATTGGATAATTGGGTGACGATGACCAGAAACAGCAATTGCATTGACCCCATGGAATCCATTGCCTGATTTCCAAGAAATGAGTCAAAGCAGAAAATAAAGATAATTCTTGTAAAGCATTTGAGGGAAATAGGAGATATTAGAGATAGCTAGAGGCTGACTTGTGATCAGGGAGGAAGCTGCATTTCATACTGAAGAGATCTGGGCATGTTAAAACTTCAGATTTGAGAAAGCAGAATAAAAGCACGGGAAGAGCAATAGGAAGCAGTGGGTCGGGTTTTGGTGATTGAAGGCTCAGGGCAAAGATTGAGTTAAGGATTTCAGAGGCAGTGCTGATTGGGTCCAGCAGGTAGCCAGGCAGGTAGCTGCAATATGAGAAAGTCAAGAAGCTTCAAGACTAAAGTACTGAATTTATCATCCATGTAGATGGCAAAGTCACCCAGGATCATGGCATGATGACCACGATCCAGATACCAAAACCCTCAACAAATGAGAAGGAGTGACCTCAACAGGGTGACAGCCAGAACAAGGTTAGACTGTGGTATGGTCACAAGGCAAAGTCCAAAATGGAAGGACGTTTTGCTTAAAGATGGAAAGGAGACGGTTTGCCAGGAATAATGGCAATATGGGGACAGTTCAGTGCTGCCTCAGAGCCTATGGGATATGTCTCTGATCGGAGGCAACATTTTAAGGAATCTCTGTGTGAGACTTCTGCAGGAGGCAACATTTTAAGGAATCTCTGGGTGAGACTTCTGCAGGGAGGCAAGGAGGAGGGACCCAGCTGGAGGAAAGCTGAACTTCAGTTGGGGCAAGAAGGTGCTGTTTGTTTGGAGAAAGGTTAGAGATGGGGGCTAGAGGAGAAAAGTTCACATCCATCTGTCTCCTATTTCCTTGAAAAAGAGATGACCATAACACACACAAGCCTCCAAATACGTAGATGTCAGTTTAAGGATGTTGCGCCTGAAAAGCAAATCTGAAATGCCAAAGAAATGGAAACTTCTCCCAACACATAGGCAGTAGCAGCCACCACAGTCTTTACCCTGATGCAACCCATGCTATGAAACTTCTATTTATTTGAAAGAGGAGGGAGACAGAAGGAGGAGTAAGATGACCACAGCGCCAGTGAGTATCTAATCTGTCAGGGCGGGGGTGGAGGACACAATGCTTTTAAGGCATCAATAAATAAACAGTTCTAATACGAGACGAGGGGCACCCAGTGCTTTCCCTTTAGAACTCATGGGAAGTGGATTAGGTAAAGAGCTCTATTAACATCCTGGAGGGAGAAAACCTGGGCTTGTCGGTGTCCTTTCATAAATCAAAGGATATCAAATTTACATGACTGTCTTGCTTATAACTTTTTAAAAATTAGTTTCTTTCATGTTGTGCAGCGAAAGAAAATACCTATTAGTAGCTACAGTCACTTTGATGTTCTAATAATTCTCAGAGAGCATTTTTAAGTGAAATATAGAAGCCCATTATTGTATCACATAGGATTCAAACTCTTGGGCATTTGGGCAGGGGGTGAGGGGATCCAAGTAACTGGATTTTTCTGTAAAGATTATTTTGTATTGTATATTATCACACATCTTAAAGAGTTTTAACTCTGAGCTCTGAATATTGCACAGTCTGGGTAGCAGCCAGATTGATACAATAAGTCTTAATGTCTCTAAATTAAAAAGTCAGTAGCTATTTGCCAGCTAAATTTTCAATCTGCTACATCAGTTTTTGCATAGAAACTATACCTTCTAGAATTCTACATTTTATAACTCACTTCCTCATAATAAATAATGTGTATTTAGTGCAATATCAAGCTCTGCCCTTTTTGCTTTTTTACATTTATGTAACTTTCTAAGTGCATAATTTTCTATAAAGCTAAAAAAGGACTGTTGCAATGGTTATTTCCATCAGCTTAAATGTGCATTATAAAAAAATGATATAAAAAAAAAGTTGCTGGCTTCCTTTTCACCAAAACAATCCACTTCTAATTGGAACAGCCAAGCTGCTCGAATATTGTTATCTTATACATTTGATTTACAATCGATGTTTTCCCCATCATTATCATCTAATTTTAAAAACTATAAGCATCTATCAAATACATGGTTCAAAGTAAAAGCAATAATTTAAAACAGACTCGCTTAAAGTAAATATTCCTGGAAATTAAAAAATAAATGCTCATTGACATTTTCTGCCATCAAAGTGCAGCACCTCAAAAGAGAAATCTGAACCATCAATGTAGCACAGTTTACAAAAGAAATGAGACATAAAAGTTTTGATTGTATTTAAATAAACTTTTTCTGATCCACTATCTCTTGCCTGCTCAACCTCTGTTTCTCATACCACCACCACCACCCCGCCCACCGCTTTATCTCAATTTCCTTTTAGATTGGCAGTAAAATCTGACAGTGTTTTGTTGTACGGCTGATTGCATTGGTATCATGCTAAAAATAAGAGTAATGCATTAAAAAAAATCCATACTCCAAGAATACTTTTGAAATTCCTCCTCATTTTTCTAATACTTTTATGGGGATTTTTATAATTAAATATTTCATCTATACTATTTAATATACAATGAATGTGAACTAGACTTCTAATGAGCTTCCTTCCTTCCTTCCTTTTCGTCATTTCTTCCTTTCTTCTTTCTCTCTTTCCAAATGTAAGTCAATTACTCCTACACCATGTATTAAGTAATAGATTCTTTCCCCTTTGATCCTAATAACACCTTTATCATATATTAAATTCTTGCATTCATAATAGTTCATGCTTTCACAGTGCTTACAGCAAACCAGGCTTTGCTTTAATATTATACATATATTGCCCTTACAGAAACCCTATGCAGTATGAACCACTTTATCCTAATTTTACAGATGAGCTATTTGAAATACAGAGAATTTACGACTTTGTCCAAGGTCACACACTACAATGCTCTCATCTGTACATATATTTTTATCCTAAACTCTACTCTGTCCCATTAACAATCCCTCAGCTGGGATCATACTTTCAATCACCGCAGCTTTACAGCACATTTTGACATCTCCTGGGGAACATGCCCCTTTGTTCTTTTACTGTTTTCTTGCTATTTTCAATCTTTAATGTAAATTTCATCATTCACTTGACACATTAAAAAATACGTATTTTCAACAGAATTGTATGAAACTGACAGATTCGGAGAGAATGTCTATCTTTATAACACTGAGTTATCCCATCCAGGAACATGCCAAGATTCCTCATTTACCTGGATCTTCCTTTTGTGCTCCTCAGCCAACGTTATGGTTTTCTTCATATAAATTTCACACATTTCTTGCTAAATTTATCCACAGGCATTATATTTTTTCCTATTTTTTTCATTACATTTCCAGTCTCTCACAGGTTAAGATATCAATCAGAAAGCTCTGGATTTTTTTGCATATTTCCCACATTTACTGAATTCTGTTATTCCTTTCTAAAAAGATTTTCAGTGGATTTTGAGACATTTAATTATATCTTCTGAAAAGAAAAATAATTGTGTCCAATTCTTTCCAATATTTGTAGTCCTTTGTTTTCCCATTTTATTGCTTTGATGAAAACCTCTAGAACAATATTAAATAAGGTGTTAAGACAGAAAGTATTGGTTACCCCCCAGTATCTATTCTTTTCTTCACCCATGGGAAACTCCAGTTTTCAGATGAGCACACAGCTATTCAGAATAAAGGCTACAGTTTCCAGCATCCCTTGCAACAAGGTGAGGCCATGTGGCCAATTACTGGACAATGTTAGCAGAGTATAACGTGGCAACGTCCATGAGCATTTTTTTAAAATAGCAGACACCACAGTAGTCTCCTTTCTTCTTTACCCGTTGTCCATTTCTCCATCCTTCTGCCTTAAATACAGATATGATATCTGGAACTGAAGTTGTCATCTTAAAATGAGAACAAAGACCACACCAGGAGTAACAGAATGAGTCTTGGTACCTGAAGAGGCCATGGAATAGGCCCTCTTTACCACCCTTAATTGCCTTTCTCCAGTTTTCTTGAAAGAAGGGAGAGAAATAAAAATCAAACCTAATCCTAACAGAGACAGTTGGGATAGTGACAATCACCCTTTTTCCTGAACATAATGGGAATACCACTTGGTATGATACTGGTCATTGGCTTCTTATATATACTGTTTCTCAACTTAGGAGCTCCCTTCTAACTCTAATTTATAAGAAATTTTAAATCAGAAATGACTGTTAATTTTATCAAATGATTCTTTGGATCAGCACTGTCCAATAGAACTTCCCACAACGATGGAAATGTTCATATCTGTGCTAACTCCATAGCCACGAGCCACATGTGGGTACCGGCACTTGAAATATGGCTAGTGGGAATAAGGAACCAAAAATATTAATAATTTAACTTCAATTATTCAAATTCCCATTAGAATAGCTGCATGTGGCTAAGGTCTGCCATGTTGGGCAGAGGAGATCCAGATGATCATATAGACATTCTCTTTTAATCTAATAATATAAGATATTGAAATAACAGACACAGTATTGTTGAAACATCTTTCATTGCTGAAACAAGATCCATTTCATAACACTAAATTTGACTTGCTAATATATTATTAATGTAGTAAGATGGAGAAAATTGCTTTCACCGGGATCCTTAGAGAAAGCACTATGTTTGTTCAGAAGAAATGCTTCACAAATCTCTTGGGGTGGTATATAAGACGTAGAGGAAATGCGCAAATAATAAGGGTAGTGGAATTTGCTCTCCGTAATGAAGGAGTACAGAATTTTATGTCCTAAACAGGAAAACTGACAGGGACAGAGTGGAGCCTGTGAGTCTGAGCACTGCATCTGCGAGAGAAGGAGAGACGTACGACGTAAGGGATACCACAGAAAAAGGAACTGGGAAGAAGAGAAATTTCAGAGATTTTTCTGCAAAATTCTAAATATCATGTGATACAATTCTTCCTTTGGTCCCCTCAAATTTTCAGTGACGTCTACAAAGATCACTAATGTTGTTGGGGTTGGGGGAGTGTTATATTTATTGGATGTGTTCACAGATATTCTGTTTCTTTGTCCTTCCAGATGTGTGGTGGGATTTAATTTTCTTAACTTCCTAAAATTGGCTGTGGTTTGCACTGACCAATAAATGTGAGTGGCAGTAATATACATATATACCTCATCTTCTTTATCCATTCATCTGTCTATGAACACTTAGGTTGCCTCCATGTCTTGGCTACATAAATAGAGCTGCTATGAACACTGGAGTGCATGTCTCTTTTCAAATTTTAGTTTCCTCTAGATATGTGCCCAGGAATGGGATTGCTCCATTATATGGTAAGCCTACTTTTAGTTTTCTAAGGAATCTCTATACTGTCCTCCATAGTGGCTGCACCAATTTACATTCTCAACAACATTCCTTTCCTCCACACCCTCTCCAGCATTTACTATTTGTATATTTTTTGATGATGGCCATTCTGACCAGGATGAGGTGATACCTCATTGTAGTGTTGATTTGCGTTTCTCTAATAATGAGCGATAGTGAGCATCTTTTCATGTGCTTGTTAGCCATCTGTGTATTTTCTATGGAGAAATGTCTCTTTAGCTCTTCTGCCCCTTTTTTGAATGGGTTCTCTGGTTTTTGATATTGAACTGTATGAGTTGTTTGTATATTTTGGAAATTAATCAATCCCTTGTCGGTCTCATCATTTGCAAATATTTTCTCCCATTCTGTAGGTTGTCTTTTCATTTTATTTATGGTTTCCTTTGCCATGCAAAAGCTTTTAAGTTTAATTAGGTCTCATTTGTCTATTTTTGTTTTTATTTATGTTACTCTAGGAGTCAAATCCAAAAAAAAACATTGCTGCAATTTATGTCAAAGAGTGTTCTGCCTATGTTTTCCTCTAGGAGTTTTGCAGTATGTGGTCTTACATTTAGGTCTTTAATCTATTTTGAGTTTATTTTTGTATACGGTGTTAGAGAATGTTCTAATTTCATTCTTTTACATGTATCTATCCAGTTTTCCCAGCAACACTTATTGAAGAGACTATCTTTTCTCCATTGTACATTCTTACCTCCTTTGTCATAGATTACTTGACCATAAGTGTGTGGGTTTATGTCTGGGCTTCTATCCTGTTCCATTGATCTATTTGTCTGTTTCTGCGCCAGTACCATACTGTTTTGAGTACTGTAGCTTTGTAGTATAGCCTGAAGTTAGGGATCATGACTCATTCAGCTCTGCTCTTCTTTCTCAAGATTGTTTTGGCTTTGCAGGGTCTTTTTTGTTTCCATACAAATTTTAAAGCATTTTGTTCCAGTTCTGTGAAAAATACTGCTGGTAATTGGATAGAGATTACACTGATTTGTTGATTGCCTTTGGTAGTATGGTCATTTTAACAATATTTATTCTTCCAATCCAAGAACATGGTATATTGTTCCATATGTTTGTATCATCTTTCATTTCTTTCATCAGTGTCTTAAGAGTTTTTGAAGTACAGGTCTTTTGCCTCCTTAGGTAGGTTTATTCCTAAGTATTTATTCTTTTTGATGTGATAGTAAATGGGATTTTTCCTTAATTTCTCTTTCTTCTTTTTCATTGCAGATGAGATGTAATTCATATAGGAGGGAATAGTTGTGACCACCCCCAGTTATAGGCTTACATCACCCCCATTTAGCAACCAAGAAGAACAGAACCTTTCCCACAGATGTGAATACAAAATTACAGGAGAGCACTCTGATGAACTCTACTTGGGTCACATGCCCCACCATGGATCATTATATGCAAGAATATATTACATATGGTTTAACAGGATTGGTTTACCTGTGACCAGGAATCACTGTAATATCGCACTATCATAATTATCATATAACTGACGTGGGGGAGGAGCCACCTCCAAAGGAGGGAGTGGTACTAACTGATAAAAGAAAAATGAGAGAGAAAGATAGAGGGACAAACATAATTATTAGGCAAAACAAACAAACAAACAAACAAAACACAGTAGGTGCTCACTCCCCTCCAAAATGGGCTCAGCTCTAGAGAGGAATTAATCTTTGGTGACCTTTTTCAATTCCTTCCATGGTCATTGGTCCATTTGGGTTTTCCTAACTCCACTTGAGTCAATTTTAATAATTTACATTTTTATTAGAAAAATCACTTATTTTATCAGATTTTCAAATGTGTTTGCAAAAATTGAACAGGTTTTTCCACGTAATGTCCATCAGCAGGAAAGCCAATGGCACAATGCCAAAGGCAATGTCATAAAAGCAATCCTCTGGGGAACTAAATCAAAAGTATTTCAGGCTGCAGCTCTCTCTTTGGTTAATCCAAGGGCAAAATTGAGTGTGTCCAGAGAATGGATGGACTGCATATCCTTCAGGGAATCCTCCAAATACATTACCTTTCACAATGGGGCTTTTGCTAGGTACTGGGCAGCAGAGATTTCTAGGTTATAACCTCTGACAAGACCTGGGAGTACAAATAATTTTACAATGTTCAATTGCATGTTTCATTGGTCAGTAAAAATGAATAGAGCTGGCACTCTCCTGAGAAAGTTGAGACATCTAAACAGAACACACGTCTGAAGAGAAGACTCTTCTGGACCACATAAAGGTAGGTCCACGGAATAAGTGCTCATGGAAAGGGCCAGGCTTTTCTCAGAGCAACTGAGCAGCTGAACAAAACATAAGACAGGACGACAGAAGCATTCTGTGAAAGCTCAGGAAAAGCCAGTGTGCTGCTGGCAGAGGGTGTGGGTACAGCAGGTGAAATGGAAAGCATCAGATGGGTTTCATCGTGGGGGTGGTAGTGGAGGTGGGCACGGTAGGATGGGAGGGGCTTCAAAGGGCAGAAGGTAAGCAGAGGGGCAAGAGAGAACTTCATGAATAAGCATGTCGCGTGAAACACACTGCTTTTCAGTTCAGGAAATGGATGAAGGGATAGAACAAAGGTTGGATGAAGAGATGAACCAAACTATTGCCCAGCAACTGTGATGTAAGGAGGTCCAAGCCAAACACTGGATGATGTGGAAAGCGGCCCTGAGAGCCAGAGGGCCTTGCATGTCCCAGTGGAATTCAGCCACAAGTGACCCTAGACATAATCACAGGAAGCAGAGAAAAAGTACATCTGAGCCCAGCCTGAACTCAAATCAACACTGAGAAATAATAAACTGTTGTGGTTTGAAGCCATTACATTAGGGCGTGGCTGGTCCTATTAGGTCAAGTCTGGAACTGCTTGCCCCGTCTTGTGCTGTCCTTAATGTGAGCAGTGGAGCGGTCAGCATTCTGAATCTAAACCATCCTTCACAAAGGGCCATGAATTTATTCTTCTCTGAGAAGCAGGAGTCCAGAGGTCCGTGGGAATTGAAGGAAAAAGTCAATCCAACACCAGTGTTGTTACTTATACTGTGCCTATTAACATTCACCTTGTGTGTGCTTTCTTTTGTCCCACACGATACAAAGCTTCCTTTTATTATGATTTCAACAGTGCTTTGCATTACTGTCTAGATGTTCTAAATCCAAGGTTCTACATTTTTCCCATTAAGATGTACAAGATGACTGACACTTACATGAATGACACATTCACAAGGGGTAATTTCAGGGGCTCTGAAAGGCCACCCCACTAGCTGTATAATCCTCTTGCCTCCGTTCTTTAGCTTTTTTCTACTTCTTTTTTTTATTGAAGTATAGTCAGTTTACAATGTTGTATTAATTTCTGGTGTACAACATGGTGATTCAGTTATACATATATAAAAAATGGATTCCTTTTCATATTCTTTTTCATTATAGGCTATTACAAGGTATTGAGTACAGTTCCCTGAGCTATACAGTAGGGCCTTGCTGTTTATCGATTTCATAGATAGTAGTTAATATCTGCAAATCCTGAACTCCCAATATATCCCTCCATCTTCCCTTTGTCCCCGATAACCACAAATTCGTTTTCTGTGTCTGTGGTTCTTTTTCTGTTTTGTAAATAAGTTCATTTGTCTCATTTTTTTTGGATTACACATATAAGTGCTGTCATATGATATCTGTCTTTGTCTGACTTACTTCACTTAGTATGACAATCTCCAGGTCCATCCTTGCTGGGGCAAATCTCCTTTGGTTCTTTAGAGCAGCCAGTTCGAAGGTGTTGATTTTGTGAAACATTCATGAAACATTGGTGGAAATCTAAAAAGCAATTTGAAAATACCATGGGAAGTTTGTTGGAATAACTTGTACCTTGATTCAACTTTCCCTAACAATGGGAGAAAAAAATACCGATTCTTTGTTTACACAATTCCCCTCTAGTAAGCTGCCCTTCCTTCTCTTTCACTTTTAATAAGTCAGCCTTTGATAGTCACTTGCTCTCTCTAATACTCTCTCAAAAGGCAGAATCAATTGTTCCTTCAACTAGTTCTCACAGCCTTTTAAATGTACTTCTATAACTGCATTTTATTAAACTCCTTCTGTATGTGTCTCTCACTGTGAGGACAGGTCTAGTTATCACCTTGACTCTTCCAGGTCCAGTATCAGCGCACAGCAAATAGCAGACACTTGGTAATTCTTGGTAGAACTGAAATTAAATGTCAAAACTAAAAATGTGACCTGTTAAACAAATTGTGAAAAAACCTAAATGGAAGAAAATATTCTCATGATTTGTTTTGGCAAGACCTTTTTAGAAAGACATGATTTTGAAATAGTGGCAAATAAAAGAAAAAATCAGAACCAGAACAGCTCAAATAAACATGTAACAATTGTGATGAATTCTAAAAAATAATTAATAATGCAGTGATAGCTCAGTTGCTTTTTTAGCTTTTTGGTATCCTCTGTTCTTTCTAGAACTTTATATCTGGTTTATAATTTGACCTTAGAAACAATTACTATATTCCAAGTCAGTATATTATCTAAGACTACATGGGGATCCTTCTACATCATTAACCTCAGGGCAAGGTCTTAGATAGCCAGAGAATGGAGAAAAGGGAAAACAAAAATGCTACCTTTCACTTATCTTTATGACTACAGAGGGAATAGAGATAAATCAGAGACTGGAGAACACTATTATAAAATTCCAATTAGTATCGGCAGATAACTTGGGAGCTATTACATTCACTGAAACAAGAACAGATGTCAATAAAAAGAGCAATCAGAGACATTTCTGGAATGGAGTAGCTCCACCAGTAATTTCAAAGCCTTCCTGACTGTCGCACACAAATCAGAAGCCACGTTTCCAGGAACGCACTCTGGAAGAGCAGAACAGCCCTGTTAAACTAAGCTGAGGAGACCTGACATTGATTTCACTTTATTGAAGTACAACTTACAAATGACAAACTGCATTTATTTTAAGTATGCTGTTCGAAGAGTTTTGACAATTTATAACTATCACAATTTGTAACCACCGCCATAATCCAGATACAGAATATTTGCTCACCCAAAAATGTTCACCGTGGCTCTTTGTGGTCACCCCATCTCACTCCCAGCCCTAGGGAACCACTTATCTGCCTTCTGTCCCAATGGGTTACATTTTGCATTTTGTAGAATTTCATGTAAACAGAATCACACAGAATGTACTCTTCTTTGACTTCTTTGCTGTGTGTAATAGTTTTGATATTCGTCCATGTTGTTGGGTTCCTTTCTCTTTACCACTGAGCAATATTCCTCTGTTTCCCTATACCACAGTTTGTTTATTCCCTCACTTCTTGATGGACTTTTGCACTGTTTCCAGTTTGGTGCTACTATGAATAAAACTGCGATGAAGTTCATGAATAAGGCTTTGTGCTTACATACATTTTCATTTATCTTATGTAAATACTCATGCATAGGAATGCTAGATAATATAACTGCTTGTTTAACATAAATTACAAAACTGTTTTCCTAAGTGTGTGTACCATTTTATATTCCTTCCAGCAATTTATGAGTTACAGATGCTCCATATCTTTGCCAACACTTGATGTTGTTACTTTTTTTCATTTTTTAGGCATTATAGGGAGTAAGTTGTGGTGTATCACTGCAGTTTTACTTTGCATTATTCTGATGACTAATAATTCTGAGCATCTTTTTATGCGTTTATTGGCCATATGCATATCATTTTTTGCCAAGTATCTGTTCAAATCGTTTGCTCACTTACTACTGGGTTGTTTGTTTCCTAATTTTTCAGTTGTGAGAGTTCTTTATGTATTCTGGATGCCAAAAAAATAAAAATAAACAGAAAAAGGATACAAGTAACTTTTTCATATGTAAGTATTGAGTATAATTTCTCCAAGTCTGTGGTATGCCTTCAGGCCTTTCATTTCCTTAATGGTTTCTTTCAAAGAACAAAAGGTTTTAAGTTTGATGAAGTCTAATTTATCCTTTTTAAAAATTTTACAGTTTGTGCTATCTAAAAAATTATTGCCTACCCCAAAGTTACATAGATTGTCCCTTATGGTTTCTTCTAAAGTTCTATAGCTTTGGCTTTTACATTTAGGTCTATGATTCATTTCAAGATAATCTTTGTGTAGAGGGTGAAATACATGCTGAGATTCATTTTACTCCATATAGACATCAACTTACCCCGACACCCTTCGCTGAAAATATTACCACTAGAGCCACTGACTTACCGTGAAATCTTGTCAAAACTCAGTGAATTTGTATTTTTTTCTGGACTGGACTCTATTCCATTTATCTGTATGTCTATTCTGATTCATAATCTTAACTCCTACAATTTTATGACATCTTAAATTTATATAGTGTAAATTTTCCAACTTGATTCTTACTTTTCAAATTGTGTTGTATATTCTAGATCTTTTGCATTTCTGTATAAATTTGCCAATACTACAACAGGAAGGCTATAGGAATTTTGATTGGGATTATGTCGAATCAATAGAACAGCTGGGAGAGTTGTGAAATTTTAATAGCGCTGATTCTTCTAATCCATGAACCTAATATATACCCCTCTTTGTGCAGATCTTCTTCAATTTCCCTCAGCAATATATGGTAATGTTCTATGTGCAGATATTGAAAATATTTTTAAACTTATTTTTAGGTATTTTATTTTTATGCTATGTGAATAGTGTATGATTCTTTCACTTTGATTCTCCAGTTTGTTGCTAGCATAAAAAATTCACTAGAGTTGTATGTTGAACTTGTACATTGTCATTTGGCAAAATTCACTTAGTTTTAGTAGTTTTTTTGCTGATTCATTGAGTTTTTTTTACATATACTGTCTTATCTTTTACAAATAGAAAGTTTTACTTCTTTCTTTCCCTATATGCTTGTTCATTGTTTTTCTTGCCTGTTGCAACAGCTATGATCTCCGGGAATATGTTGAATAAAAGTAGTGAAAGCACATACTCTTGCCTGTTCTCAGTCTTAGAGGGAAGGCATGCAGTTTTCCACTATTAAATACAATTATTAGTTGTGGGCTCTTTAGACTCCCTTTATTAGGTTGAAGAAATGTTCTATTTCTAATTTTCCGAAGATTTTTTAAATCATTAATTAATGTTGAATTTTTAAAAGTACTTTTATTGTACTTATGGAGATAATAATCTGGAGGGTTTTTTTCCCTTTTATTCATTTAATTAATTTGAATTACATCGATTGATTGTTGAATGCTAAGCCAAACTTGCATGTCTGGGATAAATTTAATTTGGTCATGAGGTGTTATCCTATTTATATATTGCTGAATTTGATTTGCAAATACTTTGTTAAGAATTTTTCTGTCTGTATTCCTAAGGAATAATGGTCTTATCTTTTAATACCTTTGTTATCAGGGAAATTCTGGCCTCATAAAATGACTTGGGAAAGGTTCCTTTCTCTTTTATTTGCTGCAAGCTTTTATGTATGATTCATATTATTCTTTCTTAAATTCTTGGTAGAAGTCACTAGTAAGTCCATCTGAGACTAGAGTTTTCTTTGTGGAAAGACTGTTAATTACAAATTCAAATTATTCAAAAGATATAATGCTATTCAGATTTTACGTATTTTCTGCATCCATTTTGATTACTTACGACTTTTATTTATGTCCATTTTCATTTATCTCAATTTTAGCAATGTATTTCTGTCAGTTATGTCTATTTTATCCGACGTAAACATGTAAAAATTTCTGTAGCACATATACTTAAATGTGAAATTTGGGGCTTTATTGATCCTCTCCGTTGTATCTTAATTTTCTGTTATGCTAATCTCTGCTTTTATTTTTATATTTTGTTTTCTTTTTCTTTTGGCTTATTCCATTTTTTCCCTAACTGTACACTTTGCTTCTTGATTTTCAATCTACATTGCTTTTCTTTAAAAAAAGCATTTATTACTATAAATTTCCCTCTAAATACCTTTCCTGCCCATCGCTGAACTTTTAGTATTTTACATCATCATTGAGTTCTAAATACATTTTAGTGTTCATTAATATTCTTTTGACTTATATAGAAACATACTTTTAAATGTTCCAAAGTATGAGGTTTTGCATTTTTTTTAATATTTTTGCTATTTTGATTGTATACCATAGTGCACTCTTGACAGGAAAGCTGAGCTATGTGATATTTAAACTTCAAAATCTGTTGAGGCTTGTTTCATGGTCCAGCGCACAGTCAGGTTTGTTTGTTTATTTGTTTGTTTGTTTTAATGTTCCTTATATTCTCCAGTAGAATATACATCCTTTAATCATTGGTTCTAGAAACAGAGTTCAATACATATCTATTAACTCAAGGTTGTTAAATATATGATTCGTCTTCCATATATTCATTAAATATTTGATCTATCTGACCATCAGTAACTGAGAGTCCTGTGGAAATAGTCCATTCAAATATTGCATTTGTCCACTTCTCATACACTTTTTTTAACCTTGTTTTTATTGAACTATGGTTGATTTACAATGTATTACGTTCTGGTGTACAGTATATTGATTCATTTATAGACATATATATATATTCTTTTCCATCATAGGTTATTGAATATAGTTCCCTGTGCTATACAGTAGGACCTTGCTGTTTATCTATTTTATATATCGTAGCTTGTATCTGCTAATCCCAAATTCCTAATTTATCCCTCCCCACCTTTCCCGTTTGGTAACCATAAGTCTGTTTTCTATGTCTGTGAGTCTCTTTCTGTTTTGTAAATAAGTTAATTTGTGTCATATTTTTAGATTCCATATATAAGTGATATCATGTATTTGTCTTCCTCTGTCTGATTTATCTCACTTAGTATTATAATCTCTAGGTCCATTCATGTTGCTGCAAATGCATCATTTCGTTCTTTTTTATGGCTGAGTAATATTCCATTGTGTGTGTGTGTGTGTGTGTGTGTGTGTGTGTGTGTGTGTACCACATCTTCCTTATCCAGTCATATGTCAATGGAGATTCTTCAAAAAACTAAAAATGGACTTACCAAATGATTCACTTCTCATATACTTTTAATAGTTTTGTTCTATATATTTTGAGGCTTCATAAATTATATATTGTATTTTATACATTTTATTCAGTTCTATAAATTTAGAATCTGTATAACTTCTTAGTGAAATAAACCTTTTATCATTATGTTATGACTCCCTTATCCCTAACAAATTTTTGTCTGAAAGTCTACTTTAACTATTACTACAGAAAGCTGAACTTCTTTTGGCTAGTTTTTTCCTAGTATACCTTTTAAAATGCTTTTCATTCTTTCCCTTCACCTTTCTTAGTCCTTGTGTTTCAGGTGTGCATCTTATAAACATGCAAATGGATTCTGCATTTTCATATCTAACCACCTCTGTCTTTCAGCTGGTAAGTCCAGCTGATTTACAGATATTGATACCTGGACTTGTTCCTGCCATCTTGCTTGTGCTTCTTCCCTTTATTGTACATTTTTAACGTTTCTTTACCCTTTCTTTGAGCAACCTATTGGTTTGCTGTCATCTTTAAAAAAATTTTATAGTAAAACATATATATATAAAACATAAATTTGACATTTTAACCTTTTCTTCTTATTGAGACATAGCTGATTTATGAATGTTGTACTAGATTTTAGCCATTTTTAAGTGTACAATTCTGTTGCATCACTTACATTTACAATGTTGTACAACCATCACCATTATCTATTTCCGAAAGTTTTTCAGCATCTCAAACAGAAACTCTATAACAATCAAGCAATAATTCCCTCATCCCTCCCTTCCCCCAGCCCCGGTAACCTTAATCTATTTCTGTCACTATGAATTTACCTATTCTTGATATTTCACATAAGTACACTCATATAATTTTTGTCCTTTTGTCTTTAGCTTATTTTAGGTAGCATAAAATTGTCAAGATTCATCTATGTTGTAGCATGTATCAGAACCTCAACCTTTTTGTGGTTGAATAATATTCCATTGTATGTATATACCACAATTTGCTTATCCAGTCATCTGTTGATGAATATTTGGATTGTTTGCACCTTTTGGCTATTCTAAAGAACTGTGTAATGAAAATGGGTGTGCAAATATCTGCTCAAGTCCCTGCTTTCAACTAATCTGGGTATATATCTAGGAGTGAGATTGTATATACCTAGCGTGGGAGGGAATCTCCACCACCTCCAGAGCAGGGAGCCTGCACAGTGGCTGCCCAGCTGGATTTCTCATTGCTATGAACCAATGACTGCCACGGATCTCCCGGTCTGCCCTTTTCCAAATACAAGTTTCTACTGTAGTTATCCTATTCCTGGTCGATATTTTTTATCTGAGGTTTGTCAAGGGGAAGGAGGTGGTGGGCGGACAATTTGTTTTTTAATTCATAGGTCTCTGGACCAAACGAACACATTATTTACAGTGCTTGGACTTTATCACAGATGAGGCGCCTAGGTGGAACTTTGGGTTGTTTCCTTTAGGCAGGATGTCACGCAGATATTTGGTGGCCAGAAGGCAGTCAGTGGCAGAAACGGCTAGCTGTCCCAGGAGTCCTTCCTCCCTGTCCACAGTGTTAGCTTCTCACCAGGACATGCTACGGAATCAGCGATTATGATCACAGCTGCCTTCGAGTCCAGTGTGGCCGTGTGACTAGCTATTCTTTCAAGAGAATGTGAGTACAAGTGATGTATGCCCTGTCCACAGTCTGATTTCCCTTCCACTATCTAGAAACAGAGGCCTCGGGAGCTCGGCTAAAGAGACTGCAAAGCCACAAAGGGAAGGAGCTTGCATCCCAGAGATGCCACTTACAGGAAAGCCACCTGCCGTCCTGGACCACCATTATCAGCCATTACAGGAGCGAGAGGTAAACTTCCGCTTTGTCAAAGGCACTGTAAATTTAAAGTTTCTTTGCTATGGAAGCTAGCAGCACCCTAATTAGCATGCTCCTGAAAGAAGTGAAGGAGAGAGAGGTACCCAGCTCTCTAGGTAAAAAGACAAGGAGCCTTTGGCACTACCTTAAAGATCTATCCAGAATCCAAACACTGCTTCCCATCTCCACCACCACCACCTGATTCCAAGTCACCTTGTGTCCCCTCTGAATTATTTTAAAAGGAAGCAATATAAACAGACACAAATAACTTTATTTTTGCTTTTAAACATGCGATTTGTAAGCTTAGTTTGAGCTATTCACAAGCAGAGGGAACAGTAAAGGCATAGCCCTCAGGCAGTAGAATAACAAGTGTTTCCAGGGATTAACAAGGAGTAGAGTGTGGCTGAAGCCCAGCAAACAGGGGGAAGAGTTGAAGGTGATAAGATCAGAGCTGTAAAAGGAGGCCAGATCTGTAAGACCTTGTTGGCCACTGTAACGACCTTGGCTTGTACTTTGAATGAGCTGGGGAGCCACAGGAGTGTTTGGAGAACAGGGAAGACATGACCTGACATTTTAGTTTGGGTCATTGTTCCTGGTGCTTAGGAGCAAATTACAGAGGGACAACATATAGAGAGGCTTATGGAAACAATCCAGGGGAGACACAAGGTGGCTTGGAGTCAGGTGATGGTGGAGGTGGGAAGCAGTGTATGGATTCTGGATAGATCTTTAAGGTAGTGCCAAAGGCTCCTTGTCTGAAATTCAGGCATAAATGATATTTATGCTCTGGCTGGCTCATGTCAGAGAACTCTATGTGCACTGAGAACAGAAGTTGGCTCCCAGCTGCTCATAAAGCACTCGGTGTCTTCTGCAGCGGAAAGGGCGCTGCCAATGCATAACGGCATTATTGTTTCCTTATGTGTATTAATAATTGATGTGTAAAAAGTAAACAAAACTAACTGAAGGGCTTATGAATGCTTTCTGAGCTACTCAGCCGCTAAATACTTTTCATTGAGATTTAATGCTATTAAAATACATTCACCCTCAATGCATTCATTAATATTAACCATGAGACTGCCATTGGCCTGAGAGACAAGATTGCTTTGGGTTCTTTCAAACAGCCAACTGTCATGGTTCCAAAACAAACAAAAATGGCAGGCTACCACTTTCAATAGGAAAACTATCAAGATGTCAGTTTCATAGCCATGAAATTGAGTGACTGCGTGGAGGGTTACCCTCTCTTACTTCTAACTGCAGATTTAACAAGGGAATCATTAGATAATGGTGAGAGCAAAATTAATTTCTTACTACGGTGCAAATTTTAATTCAACTCTTGCTTTTCCTTTTTCAAGTTTAGTCCTATAGTTACAACATGTGACATTTCTCACTGGCACTATTGTCTGCTTCCCTCTTGTTATAATAGATTCTCAGTTATGCCTCAGTTGAGTTTGTACATTTTCACTCCTTTAGAAGAGTCACTGGAGAAAAGGTAATCCATTTAAACTGTATTGCTCTTCAACTAGCAACTTTGCCTGGTTTAGGCTGACACTGACTGAGGTGCAATCTTTTTTTAAAATTTTTAGTCATTAAAAGAAATCACAAGATTCCAAAAAGTTTAGGAAGAAAGCAAACACAAACCACCCTAAGTGGATACTCCAGGATCATGTCACTGTAATTGCAAACATCAGTATAGTATTTAACCATGAAGCAAGTAAAGAAATCTGTAAAATGGGAATACAAATTCGATTAAATTTCAGCAAACATAAGAAAATAGTAGAAGTGACCACATGGGAATATAATCAAACAATAAGAAATCCAGTAAAACTGTGGTGTTGGACACAGGAAGAAATTCTCCCTGAGTCAAAAAGATAAGCAGAATTTAACTTCATCAGCTAAAAAAATGTTGACTGACTGAACCAAAGAGGAATTAGAGACAGAAACACACACACAAAGGATATCAAGTTTACTAAATAGATAAAAGGCCTAAAAGGGGAGAAATAAATGCAACAAAATATTAGACATTATTTGCAAAAACAAAAAGAGGAATAAGAAAATATTCTCACTTAAACTACATAAAGTACAAGATAAAATAAAGAAAACTATGCTGTCTTACGAATGAGGACCTGCAACTTTTAAAAACAACATGAAACAAAAGAAACCATTTTGAGGGGCACACCTTTGCCCAAAACACAATCACTCTTGATGGGACTTTTATAACAGACAACATCTGGAGAGGAGAGAAAGAAAACGTAACTAAAGTATGTCATTAAAAATGCAGACCAAAAGAACACATGCTCATTTGGAGGGCCTTGGGGGTCCTTCTGCTAGACGGTACCGTTCTTTACCACGGGTGCAGCCAAATACAAGAACAAAACAAGTCTGCTCTACCATCATGGAAGTGGCAGCTGGATAAAGCCTAGACATTTTATCCACTGCAGGTTTTATTCATATCTTTTAAATAATTTGGGGATCCCAAATAATTGTATCAAGTTGGTCTTGCAAGCCTCCATTTTCTCACACTCCTTTCTGAATCTGTCTCCCTTTATCAGAAGATTCTTTCTCTTCCTACCCGCCTAGGAACGTGGAGTCATCTCCATTCAAGCTTTCCTACTGGAACAACTCCTGCCCTCAATCTTACCTGGTTCCACTCAAGTCTGCCCCACTCAACTACGCCTGCCCTGAGCTCTCTCTCTCCTCGGGGCCTGGTATCTTCCAGGCCCAGTTATCTACGGCCACAATGATAAACTTCTCCAAGGGTAGTGAGGCCCTCAATACATGCCCAAGAAGTGGCGTCTCACTTTGTAACCAGAGGGGAGAGGAGCATTTTGGAAAATAATTCATCCAAAGAGACCTAAATGTGGTCCATTTACAATGGCTCAGCCACTGGAGGCGGGGACGAATTATGAGTATAGCACACTGTCTACTGCCCAGACTTGGCCCCCAGCCCAGGCCCCATGACTGAATGCTTAGAAGTAAGGATAAGAAGTAAAAATTAACCACCAACAGAGAACCAGAGATTTTTCTCTGACTATTTCAGCACAGAAAGGCACTGGCCTGATACGACTTTGCTGGAAGGTTGGGAGAAGGGCGCAAGATGGGGGCCAAGTCCATCTCCCATACTTCTGGCAGTAACACCAGCAAAATCCAGATCTCACTCATGTGATGGTGCCCTTGATGGAGGACATGACAGCATCACAGAGCATCCGTGATCTCCTGAGTGCCAACAGCTTCATCGGCAGGAGGCAGCCAGGCTGCGTGGAGATACCTGATGTCTTGCATTCCCAGTGGGGCAGAAAGAAACCATCATATGGCAGCGGAGGCCTTGGGTGTCAGAGAAGGCTGAAAGGACTTGTTTGAGAGTATGTGTGACTGGGGACACCCAGAATTCATTGGGGAGGCAGAAGTGAGTCATTGAATGAGGCCAGAAGATCCAGTGTTTTACAGAAGGTATTACACAGAAACAATGTTTTGTACTTTAAGGTTAACCCCATTTTCACCCCCAGGTGTGGTCTCAGGACAGCTGTCTCAAAGTGCTCCATGGGTGATGTTGGTTAAGTAATTACTCCTTCCAGGAAATGTTTGCATTTTAAAAGGGGCTTTGTGTAGACAATACCCTACCCTTTGTAAATCAACACTTCCCCTGACTGTTTAGTGAAGTCATGGGCTAATGTACCTCCACTTGAGCTCAATACTCTGCTTGTCCAGTTCTCCCAAGGCAGGAGGCCACTGCATGTGATGAGGTGGCTCTGGATTAGGAGAAGGTAATATCTGAAGTATTTAAAGTTAAGTTTCCAGTTCCTGAGCCCCTAATCCCAAACTCATCTTTCCACTTCACTATGAAAACATTTTCATTTGGTCTTACAAAGTACTATAATAAATAAATGCTATTAAAATAATGCTATTAGGGAGGTATAAAAAGTGACATTCAGCCATTTAATTCTAAGCTCAGAAAAATGAAAGGTCACTCTACGGCCTGATATTTTTGTAACATTCTCATTATTAATGTACGTACCCTACGTAATATAATATGATGAGCAGAGATGTGTTCAGTTTCACCAAATATGGAAATAAAAAAGTGATTTTCGTGACATTCTCACATATCCACACTAAGTGATTAGGCATCAGTAGCAAACAGTTTTAAGAGGCAAACCTAAGTATCCAATAAATATTTAATTGGAAGGTTCTTCAGAGGTCGTCCAAATCAGACCTACCATTTTAAAGAGAAAACTGAGGTCGAGGTAAGCAATACCTTTTGTTCCAGGCCACCCAGCAAGTTCCTGGCCAAGCCTGATCTAGAACCTGTGTCTCTCCACCACTCAAAGTGAATGCCTCCCCTTCTGGGTAAGAGTCTGGAGATTAAGGGGAAGCTTGTTCCCCATTTTCTCCAGAATCTCAGTTACAGGGCAGCAGTCAATCTCTATTTTTACTCTTTATATATTGTGGTCCCTCCAAACAACCATGCCCAAACCTGCAGCATAAATGTGGCATCATGTAAAGGCGTGTCACATTATATACCCTTCATTATCACATTATTCCCAGAAACACCTAACCCCGCTCAAAATCCATCCTATCTGCTGTGGTCTTAAATGTTTATTACAAACACTCCCTGCATCCTTGCCTAAAACATGCCCACACAAGTGCACACACACACACATACACACATGCACAAAACATACGCTGTCTTTTCATTGAGTGAGAATGCCAATCACACAATCCTTCAGGGAACTGACCTTGCTCCACAGTGCCAAGAATGACAAGGAGTCTGTGAAGATAAAAAATGAACTCCCTCTGCTCACTATGGGACATTCAGTCACAGCTTAGGCACCTCCCTTTGAATAGCTGGACATCTGGGTGTCATTTGAGATGGCAGCTGTAGCTGCCCTTTGGTATTAATATGATCTTTTTTGTTGTTGTGGCTAAGGCCATGTGTAGGAACCAATCACGGACTTATTCTCCTTCTGACATTGTTTGTGCTCAGCCAAGAATAAATGTTCTGCCTCCTCTGAACTTGCAAGCAGTTAGAGAAGCAAATGTATCACATTCCCAGATCTGGAACAGCTGAAGACAAGGGCCATTTTACATGGCAGACCCTCAGTTTAAGAAGAACCGTTAAACCGATCCACTCAAAGAGATCTAAGAATTGCTAGGATGTGGAGCCAAGGTCCCTCTGTTATCCAGGTGGTGAAAACTCAGTTTCTAATTCCCTTCTGTGACTGTACTTTTGCAAACAGATGCTATACTGACATGACTGTGCTTGCAGCAGTGGAAGAAAAGGAAAATATCAGAGGAAGCTGATACATGAAGTGGACAACTCATACCAAAGACATGAATTGTATTTCACTACAGTATATTCTTTATGTAAAGGGTGACAAATCTTGAGATGTGGAACCCCAAAAGGGCAAAAGACCATTTGCAAATTTGACAAGCTGGAGAGTAATAAGTCTTGTGTGTACAGAGCAATGTCAGATATCATCTGTGTACATTTTCATATCACAACCCTTGCTGCCTGTTCCTCTGATACACCTCCACCCTGCCCATCAGATTTCTCATTTACAACCTCAGCTCCTTCCAAAAACCAATGACATAGCCACAAACCAGCAAGAGTCAGTCCTTTGAAACCTCTGCACATATTCCAGAGGGTAACATACCCCCCCAACTCTTCCTATCCTCATTGATGGGAACTGTGGGTCTGTTTCTGAAACCACTGAGTAAGAAGCATTCAAAGGAATCAATTAAAAACCATACCATTAGCCTGATGCTAAGGAACAAGACACTATGCATCGAAAAAATACTTAATATCCAAGTTCAATTCCAGATCAAGCAAGCCAGAAATCTCTGAGTGTGCAGTTCAGGTATTGGTATTTAAAAAAAAAAATTCTCTCCAGGTGACTTTAAAGCATAGAGTTGAGGACCACGGGCTTAGCACAATACAGAACCCTGAGGGCTGTTGCCCCCTAGGTAATATTATACCATTCCAAAATCCATGACCTTTCAGATTGAAATGTAAAATACTTCAAGTAGCATGAAACCTGGTGTGGCAATTTTTAAATATGGCCCCAAGTTCTTTAACACGTCTCCCACTGAGAAGTAGGGTGTATGTCCTCACCTCTTGAATATGAGTGGATCTTTGACTGCTTCATTTTGGAAAGTATAGCAGAAGTGATGCTGTCTCAGTTCTGGGGCTACATCACAAAAGGCGGTGCAATTTCCCGTTTGTAGGCTGGGAGATTCATCTTGGAGCCCTGAGCCACCACATAAGTCCAACCGACCTGAACCACTGTGCTATGAGGAAGACAACGAATATAAGGGAGCCACATCTTCCTGATGCACTACCTGAGTTTCCAGCCACTATCGGCGTCAACTGAACAACTGAGAGACTGACAGATGACTTACAAATTCCAGGACTTGAAAACATCCATATAAATAAGTGTGTTGGAGTACTGTCTCTGAATTTGTCCATCAAATATTCATTTTCCAGTTTTCCCTCCAAATCTCAGACCACTTTTGCTTTAAGCAGTCAATGAACTGACAAGTATCAGAAACTATAATATATATAAATATATATATATTTAGTTTTTCTTATTTTGAATAGAGGTTACATTTGAATTGAGATAGGCAAGTAAAATACTCAGAAAATGCTAGGAAAAGGTCTGTAACATAAAACCGCCTAACTTCAAAGAAACAACCAATGTTATTTTGAAATATCAGAGAGATGAACAGACTTTAATCATTGGAATATTGATCTAGAAGGCTGAATAGGGGTCTGCAAAAAAAAGTGTATCTATGTCCTAATCCCTGGAACCTGTGAATGCTACCTTATTTGGAAAAAGGGTCTCAGAAGTCATAATTAAGACTCTCGAGATGAGGTCATCCTAAATTATATACCGATGGGACCTAAATCCAATGACAAGTATCCTTATAAGAGGCAAACAGGGGAAATTAAATAGACAGAAGAAGAGGCAATGTGACCAGCCAGGCAGAGATGTGAGTGAGGAACCCACACATACGTCAAGGATTGCTTACGACCACCAACCACCAGAAGCTGGAAGAGGCAAGGAAAAGACTCCCCAGAGCACCAGAGAGAGTGAGGCCCTGCCAACAGCCAGCTTTTAGACTTTCAGCCTCCAGAATTGTGAGAGAATAAACCTTGCTTTACCCACCAGTTTGTGGTAAACAGTTACAATAGTCACAGGAAATTAATAGAGTTGAAAAAATTTTTTTTCTTCATCTAGTTTTCTACTTTCACATAAGTGTAAAACTTAACAAATCACAATTTTATTTTTTATACTTATCTCTTTATGCTTCTACCTACAAGAAAGATTTCAGTTCAAAATATCATCTGGATTATTAACATGTCAAATTTTTATTACTATTTTTCTTTATGTTTAATGTTACCCGTGCTTTTTTTTTTGTCTTTTTAATGTATGACCTAGCAGTGATTTTTAGACTGTACCTATCACCAATCTTAATAGAGCACAGATGAAGCACTTGACTAACTGTTCTCATTTTTGCAGTTTGTTTAAATATTAAATGTTAAATATATTTGGGAGGTGAGCGTGGAGCACATGGTACAGAAATAATAATAATAAGAATGATAGCCTTGCTATCAAGTATACTGTTTGTAGGGAAATGTCTGTAGACGTGCTTTAAAGAAAGTTGGCAAATTCCAATAACGAGACATCCTACAAAATAACTTACCAGGACTCCTCCACACTGTCGAGGTCATCAAAAATGAGGAAAGTCTGAGAAATTGTCACAGCCAAGAGGAGCCTAAGGAGACACGAGGACTAAATGTAATGCTGTTATCCTGGAACAGAAAAAAGGACAGTGGACAATAATCTCGGAAATCTGAATCAAGTAATGACTTTAGTTCAGAATAATATATCGATATTAGTTCACTAATTTTAACCAACGTACTATGCAAATATAAAGATGTTAATGAACAGGTGGAAACTGCGTGCCAGATACATGGATTCTGTCCTATCTCTTCAATTTTTCTGTAAAACTTTAAAACTATTCTTAACATTTGTTAAACACACACACACACACACACAGGGCTGTCTATCAACATTTCATATTCAAAGTAAAAAACTAATGTTGAAGGAAGTGAAACATTTAATACAAATCAGCAATGTTGAGGAAATTTTCTCGACTGTTTCCCAGAACGCTAGTCCACATTGCAGTTACTTAATAAGGCTAATCACCGACGACGTTCTGAAAAGGGGACACCACAAATAAACTTTCCTGGACTTGCAAAGAAAGAAAAAACAGCTGGTCCTGCCTGCAAACTAGTTACCAGGGCTAACTGGCGTGCCATCTGCTCGCGGCATGGAGTGTCACACCAGCGTTCGTGTGAGGAAGTCTGCCCCAACAAGCCCGGACAACTCAGCTTCCGCGCAGGTTGCTGGGCGGCGGGGTGGCGGCAGCAGCATCCAGGCTGTGTATATCGTTTTTCCAAACTCCATCTGCTTTGCCCTCCCCTGACTGTGCCCGCGGTCTCCCCGCGCGGCAAGCCGAGGGGACGGGAGCGGGTCTTTTTCGCATAACAAAAGGGCCCTCCTTCCCGTCCTCCTCCTCCTCCTCCTCCTCCTCCCGCCGCCCCGCGCCGCCCCGCACCGCCCCCACCTTGGCTTCCCGCGGCCGCCCGGGCCCGCGTCCCCGGCAGGAATAGGCTCCCGGGCCCGAGGTTTCCAGGTACCCGGAAGGGGGAGGGGGCCGAGGCGGCAACAATTGGGCGGGTGAGGGCGAAACGCGCGCCCAGGAGCGCCAAGACTCCGAGGGGCGGCGAGCCCGGGCCGTGCCGCCGCGCGATTGGCCGGGGCCGCCCCGCCGGCCGCCGCTGATTGGTGGATTCTCAAATTCGGTCTCAAGGCGCCAGAGGAGGTGTTTTAGCGGGGACTGCGATCGGGGACTGCAGTCGCGCTCGGCGGGTCGGAGCGCTGGCGCTTCCCGGACGCCGCGGGGTCCCCGCCAGCGCAGGGCACTCGGAGCGGGGAACTGAGCGCCTCGCTTTCCCCGCCAGATGTCTCCGCCCGGCTGCTGATCACCTCGCCCAGCTGATCCCGCGCCGGTGTGGGATCGTGGAGGTCCCGGTGGAGGCAGGAAGCCTCCTTCGCAAAACGGGAGTAAGTAGCGTGTGGCCCCAGCACTGGCGAGGAGGCGGGAATTGGGGGGAAAGGGCACCCTCCCGCCCCGGCTGCCAGCCTGCCACCCGTCCCCTCCCCAGCTGGCGGGGAATCGAGGCTTTTCCGCCTCGGGACCCGGCGCGCGTGGGGTGTCTTGGCTCTAGCTCTCCCTCCAGCGGGGCAGTAGAGAGGACTTGCCGTTCTTCGGGATTTGGGGGTTTCACTGCAACAGTTTATCCTTGGGGTCTGCTGGGAGGCCTGGGAAGGGGCTGCGCTAAGCGCTGGGTGGGTTTGGTCTAGCGATCAGATTTCCTTTCCCCCTGATTCAAAACCCCCTCAAAGCCGAATTCCTCCTAGTTCTTTGCGCCAAAATTAACTGACCTAGGAGACCCTGTACTTTCTGGCAGATTTGTCCTACACCTTCTTGACTTGGAACTTAATTTTGTCCTACTGCTTTTCATTAAAAAATTACTATTTTTGTCGAAGCTTTTTTTCTTCCCAAGTTTTCAGTAATTAATAAGCACACTTTAAGTGTTTGTTCATGTGCGTTTTAGAGAGCTAGGGCGGATACAAGCCTGGAAATTCCCAGGATGAGTTAGGGAGGGGAAGTTCATGTTCATGAGCGAGTAGTAGATATTTCTGTTGAAAGAGAAAATATCCAATTGTAAAGTCATTTTCCCATATAATTATGCATTACAGATGGAGGTGAATTGTTTAACACTACACGATCTGATCAACCCCAGGCAGTCCAGACTAGATTTTGCAATTGAAGATGGGGAAAATGCACAAAAGGTAAGTGGACTTAAATACCTTAAGTCCTGTCATATTTAGGATGGTGATGTCTATTTCAATTAAGTGTTCCAATGTGCCACTTGTATTTGTATTATTAATTTTGGTGAACCTTATGGAACTATACTTTTTTTTCTAATGGAAGACGCATCCGACTGTTGTTGAATTTCTCAGTCATTGTGCAGTGGAAAGAGGCTACATTGGATGTAATGTTTGTTGAAACCAATTTATATGAATCAAAAATATGCTGGACACTGCAATCAAAAGTTTGTATTACTCGTAGTGTTTGTAGTTTGTAATACAGCCACTGATAGTTGTCAGGAGTAGAGCTAGCTAATGCTGGGCAGAAATGTTAAGCCTCAGTTCCCAAGAAAACAGACTCTTTTACTATAAAAGCGGGATTATTAAAGTGCAGTGAAATGTTCTTTGTACCAATGAACCAGCTCTTAGAGGCTGTTCCATTCTCCCAAGAGCATGACCACTGCCTTCCATATAGGGAGAGAAAGCGGCTGAGCCCACCAACAGACACTTTGAATATTGTACAGTGCTACTGCTGGTTTTGCACTGAGCACTCCCTTGAGGTTTTACACGCCTTGTGATTAGTAAGACAGTGGTGGTGTCTTGAAGAAACATTACAGAGTCAACCAGCCATAGTGATACGTCCTAAGCGTCACCACCATACCCACATGGGCACAATGCTCGCGCCAGCCAGCGCCCTGCTGAAAAGGTCCAAGAGCTTGTTAGTAGAGAACATCTAAGCATTTTTAGGCAGAGGCAAGTAGATATGACAAGCCTGGAATGAGAAACTGACTGTCTGTCTGAGCATAGCAGCTTCCTTAGGCACTGAATTTCTCTAGGTTCCTGGGCTTAATTCTGGGTTTACCATCCAACTGCCTGGTTGCAAGGCACCTGTTACATGGGCCTTTGAAGATTACTTGGCAACCATTAATTTTGGATAGGTGTGAAATTGTATGCTTTTTCATGTAGGGTTTTTTTTCCCCCTAGCATTCAATTTATTTTTATTTTTTTAGGAAAAGAAGTATACCAAAACATTATCATTTTAAAGAGGACTTTTAAAGACTTCCCTACGCCACATGAGGGTGGCAATGTCCAGACTTTATATATTCAGAGTATTTTGGCTTTGGGAATTTCAGAGCAGAACTTTTTGTTTTCCTTTATAATCTGGGTGGGACAGCCTTGGAAGAATGGGTATACTTTTATATATAGGGCAAATTGGTGTCCATCTCTTTTTTTCCAGGTCAATGACTTTTTAGCAGGTGCCTTCAACAAGGGTACTTCTCCTGCTCTGGTTAGCCCAGTGAGTGCTGTGCGCAGTTGAGTTTTTGTATTTTAGTGGATACAGAGAAAACAGCTCTCATAGAGACTGGGAAAATGGTTAAAATGCCTGAAATAGAATACTTAAGCAGGGATTATTTCAGAGGTAGCCAGGGAAGAGAACAGTGTTCCTCACTAGGAGGGGCTTTTGCCTCTCTTTCCACGTTGTTGTGAAGTAAAGGAAGGGGGCTATCTAGGGATAGTGAGAGTGTGGAATTTGGAGTCAGAGAGATCTGGGTTTAATCTCCTGTTCTACCATTTATTAGCTATGTAACCTCGAATAAATAATATTTATTCAGTCTTTCAACAAATATTTATGTTCCAGGTGCTGGGAGTGTACACTGGTCTAGTAAGTCTCCTAGCCTCTCTAAGCCTATTTTTTTCCTTCCATAAATTGGAAGTCATAAATAGCTCCTGCTGCTTGGGTGTCTGCAAAGCACGCAGCAACACATACTGCTCACAGCTTACTCAGTTGAACTGACAGCCCAAAGATGAATATGATGCAGGCCTGGCCCTTGGTTACCTGAGAGACTTTCGGGGAGTCAGATATAAAGCTTACCAACTAGACTATGATTTAGTAAGTACTGCAGTAGGAATAGAACAGTGTCCCGTCAGAACAGAGAAGTAAGGAGGAAATGCATGGGGAGTCTAGAGAGAGTTGGCAAGCTTCACAGAGATGGTAATATCTGGGCTCAAGATGTTCAACCTACAACGAAACAGGAGAGAGAAAAATGGACATTGGAGGCAGAGTAATCAACATGAAGTGTGGACATTCAAGACATGTTCAAAGTTTCCAGAGTGGCCAGAAGTTTGTGGTGCTTCTGGAAACACTCTGTGGGGGTGGGGGGTGCCTGGAACCATGTCCTGTGAGTTAGCTGGTGTTTAGAGAACTTATCTTTCTAGACTGTCTACACATTGGTCAAGTTCTGTAGGTATTATATTAAGCATGCAGCTTCCTGCCATTCGCAGAGAAACTTCTCTTTAAAACAAAGGAGTTTTCAACTTCATTACCCAATCTTACTACACCCTGTTGTCAGATTATAAGCAAGACTCTCCTCTTAAGATGTCTATAGTTCATTTAAGAATGATATAAGTAGGAAAAGGGTGGTTGGGGATGAAGAGGTGAACAATAAGCCTGAGCTGTTGGGAAGGGTTTGTGAAGGGGAATAACGCCTGAGCTAGGGCTTAAAGGAATGACTGCTGGGACTTGGGCAAGTGGAGAGGAAGGGAACTAGTAAAGAAGTAGAAATGAGGTTGGGACAACGTCTAGACATGGTGGGCATGGGTTTTCTTTAAAGGCCATTCATCTTTGGGGAGTGGTGAAGAAAGATGGTTAAGTTCAGACTTGAAGCATATATTTGTACCTGTGTGATCACAGGTAAATAAATATGTGCAAGAGGCCATTGGTGGTGGCCAGATTTGGGGATTCATGGAAGATCCTGGCTAGCAACAGACTTGGGAATTATCAACATACAGAGTGGCTCTAAAGCCTTGTACATGAGTGGGTGAGCTGCCCCAGGGAGCAACAGAGAGGCATGGAGGGCTGAGGTCTGTAAGAGTGGAAAAGAGGAACCAGTGAAGGAGGCTGAGGAGGAACAGTCAGAAGTAGGAAGAGAACCGAGAGAGAAAGAGAGTGAGCTCAGAAGGACTGAGAGTTTTATGGAGCAAAGAGTAGTCAACAGTCTTAACCACTGCAGTGAGGCCAAGTGGGACATTCTGCCATTGATTTGTCAACCGAGAGGTGACCTGTGTCAGAGCAGGCTGTGGCGGTGTGAGGGACCCCTGGAAGACGGGCAGGGGAAAGCCCTCAGGGTGGACTACTCATTTCTAGAAAGTGTGCTCTGGGGAGAAGGAGAGTGGTTAGTCCGTAGCTCGAAGGAGACGCTTCCTGACCTGCCTGTTCAGGTGTGATCCACTGCGGGGCAAGGCTGAAGAAAAGCGAGTGGACTGTTTGGGCAAAATGTGGGACCTGCAGGAGACAGAACTGGAAAAGAGGTCAGCACAGTATCACCAAGGGCTATGTAGTATTTAAGGTGACAAGATCAAAGCTGTATCTAAGACAGAAGCAAACTAGAACCAAGAGCTTTTAACCACGAAGCCCTTTCTATGGCTGCTGGCAGCTTACAGCATAGTCCTAATGCTGGTATAATTAATAGTAATAATAATGGTCATTTGTATAGCACTCACAGGTCACAAACCGCTTCCTCCCTCATTATCTGAGCTGATGCACAGGTTACCTGCCACGGTGTGTTACTTCTATTTGCATACAAGAACCGGAGAAACTGTTTCCTGGGCACCCTCTCCAGGCCCTCTCTAACTGAAGAGGTGATTTCCAGGGTGTCGCACTGGATTTCCTCGCAGGCGGATCTGATGGGGAGTTTGGCGTGTGGGAGGTTTAGTTAGGAGTACCCTGGGGATCCCTGCCCGTTGAAGGGAAGGGAAGGCAGCAGAACTGGAGGGAGAGTCAGAGCTGCAGAAGTCTCAGTGGAAGTCTGCATTTACCTTGTGGGGAGATCTGGGATGAACCCTCGGAATAGTCCTGAGTCTGAGTCTGGGCAGGGGGGCTGGGCTTTTACACGTCAGTGCTGCTTCCCCTAGCAGTTGAGGACAGTATCAGCCTCTCGGGAAGGGGCATGATCCGGCTGAGTCAGCCCTCTTCAGCCAAAGCATGAAGACATGTACTGTTGGGCCTTCCTTCCGGCAGCTGCGGGAATGAGTCAGTCATTCCTGAAGAGAGCCAGGTGCATTCCAGTGTCCACCACACGGCTGGGCAGCCTTGCGGGAAAGCCTTATAGATACTTCCAACCTGAACCCCTTAGTTTATAGATCCAGAAACGTCAGCCCAGACAGAATGAACAATTTGCCCAGTATCAAAAAGATACAGAGCTGAGACCAAAACAGGTTTCCGAATGCTCATTTGAATCCCCTTTCCACTGCCTTCTACGGTGTCAGGATAGCAGGATAGACAGATAGATGGAGCAGGGTGTGATTAGATTTCAGCTGACTTTCTGCCCACCTAAGATCTCAGAAAACAATTTGCTTGGCACTTTTTTTCTTTTGATGTAGAGGTGTGATACAGTCATAACCTACCACAGGACCTAACTCCCCTCCTACTTTTAAGTGTTACTTAGATTGTAGTGAAATATATCAAAGTGGTGAGGGAGGGTACAGCTCAGTGGTAGAGCACATGCCTAGCATGCATGAGGTCCTAGGATCAATCCCCAGTACTTCCATTAAAAATTTTAAATACATATATATTTATTTATTTATCAAAGTGCTAGAGGAAATAATCTGTCTGAATTGCTCCTCTTGGGGGGAAAGTGGGAGCTCATTGTTCCTGGGAGGACAGGTACCACGGAGGCAGTAGAGGAGGGTGAATCTCTGCATCTTCTCAAACCTGGGCCACACCCGCTACCATGGGAATATCGTTTAGAATAGATAATCAAGGCACAGTATTCCTTGAAGTCCCTGTGAGGGACAAGGCATTGTGCCAAAATTTGTGAGGGATGAGAGTTGTGGAACTCACTCCCTGACCCCCAGAAGTGCACAGTCTCTTAACAAGACAAGACACACGCCCAGGAAGTGAAATAGTGATATGATGTGCTATGTTATGTTAGCTCCGAGTGCCAGGATGGATGGTAATAAAGAAGGGGAAAGGGGGAAGAGAACAGCTAAGTTTTATTGAGTGCTCACTGTATGCCAGGAACTCTTCTCATAACTCTTGAGGCTGGTGTTTTTATGAACTTCATTTTCAGTGGAGAGAATTAAAGCACAGTGTGGAGGAAGAAATTGCCCGCGCTCGCTCTAAGGCTAAGAGGCGGAGGCAGGTGAGCTGGCCCTCACAGCCTGCGTGCAGAGCTGCCTCGGCCCGCTGGGTACCTTTTGTTGGAACTGCGAAAAAGCTAACTTCCAATTCACACCCAGGACAAGCTTTTTGCTAGATGCAGAATTTCAGAAACTTCTGCTATCAGCTGTTTCTTGCATACCAATTGCTATTTGTTTTAAGTTTCAATGTCATTTCTTACTGAGGTATAGTCCGTTTACAATGTTGTATCAATTTCTGGTGTACAACATAATGTTTCAGGCATACATATACAAACATATATTCCTTTTCATATTCTTTTTCATTATAGGTTATTACAAGATACTGAATATAGTTCCCTGTGCTACACAGTATGAACTTGTTGTTTATGTATTGCATATGTTAGTTAGCATCTGCAAATCTCGAACTCCTGATTTATCCCTTCCCACCCTCTTTCCCGCTTGGTGACTATGAGTTTCTTTTCTATGCCTGTGAGTCTGTTTCTGTTTTGTACATCAGTTCATTTGTGTCTTTTTAAAATTTTTTTGTTTAGATTCCACATACGAGTGATATATAGTATTTTTCTACCAATGACTTTTATACTGAATGAGGTTGCATGTGACCTCAGGCAAGGAACCCTCCGTGGGCCTCAGTTTCTTTTTTCTTTTTTTTTCTTTTTTTGGTGGGAGGCGGTAATTAGGTTTATTCATTTATTTATTTTTAGAGGAAGTACTGGGGATTGAACCCAGGACCTCATGCATGCTAAGCATGCACTCTATCACTTGAGCTATATCCTCCTGGACCTCAGTTTCTTCATCTGTAGGCTAGAAAAATAATTGGATGAAGAGTTAATAGGTGTAAAATACACGGAACAGGTCCTATGTGTAGCACATGGTCAACTCTCAGTACTTCCTCTTGTAGAAGACTTCATCAGAGTTGCACACTCACAGGGACTTGTTAAGAGACGTGAGCAGCTGCACTGCCCTAGGCGAGATGCCTACAGCTGCAGTGGCATGAGAAATTGTCACCCCCCACATCTCCACTCCCTCCCTATTACACCAGGACAGAACCTCACCGTGGCTGGCTGGCAGCTTCGGATCCACACAACAAGAGTCAGCCTGCTAACACAAACTCCAGTTTCTCCCAAACAGTTCTTTTTCCCTCTTCACATCTTGCTCATTTGTAGGAAAATACTTGTTTTAAACCACTGCTCAGCCAAAATCCAAGCATGCATAAGCTGTAGAGTGATACTGTGTGTGCAGGAAAGGGAGTGACAAATATTTAACTCATCCACCTTCATAATTATGTAAGGCACTATTGCCTGGAGGTGAACTTAACTTTGGGAAGAGCAGAAGCTTTCTGGTTTTAAATGGCAAAAACTTATTTAAGGGGAAAGAAATTTGTTTTAGTAATTTAGTCATTCTAAATGTAAGGTCTGTATACTCAGTCCTTTTGGCTTAATGGATTAATGGACCCATCGTTAACTTTTCCTTACAATTATCTGAGACAGTCTACTCAAAGGGTGATCAGGGGCAGGTGCTAGTCCACGAACTATTACCAAGCAGCAAAAAATTAAGAACAGAACTTGAGAGTTTAGCACTTAGAAACCTCTATAGAAATTTGACTTTGCCCCTGTGACATCTACGCCTGCGATCAGTGGTCTCTTCTTGTCGAACAAGCTGTAGGTCAGGGTGAATGGCAAACTCAAGTGGAAAGTCACATGTGATCGGAGTTGCATGAGCCCTAGGAAGTAAGATCATGTATCAGCCTGTGGGAGTTTAGAAATAAAAAACCCTGGTCCTTCACCATGGATAGTTTGAGCAGCACTGCTCTGGGGGAGTGACATCCAACAGCTAGCTGGTTTGAAATCTGGCTTTTTGTTGGATACTCTTCCATTCATTGGTCCTGCTAATTCCTATATTGGCACTGGTGAACCTTGAACAAAAGCCTAATTGCTCTTCACTAGTTAGTGCAAACCTGTAAATAGTGCTTTAAAAAATATGTCACTCAGAAGCAATATGGACTCAATCCACATTTGCCCTTATTGTCATCCCCAACTAGTACAAGCATGCACCAGGGACAGATATCCTCGTGACTTCTTTCACAGAGATGCCATGAAAAATATGTTTCAAAGGAGTAGCACATCGTAATTGTTTTCTCATTGAAGCCACGCTTTGATTCCCACGAATCCTTCTATTTTCATTAGTCCTATCCTGATATTTTTTCAGCCCTGAACATACAGTCTGTTTGTATTTTCACGTCTTAGTGAATGATGGAAACAAAGTGTACTCTTAGCTGATACCTGCCCTTCCTCATTTTTGCTAAAAGGTCTTTTTATTTAAATAGGAAAACATATTTGTGGATCGCTCAAGGATGGCCCCCAAGACGCCAATAAAAAATGAACCAATTGACTTATCGAAGCAAAAGATCTTCACTCCAGAAAGAAATCCCATTACTCCAGTTAAGCTCGTGGACAGACAGCAGGCGGAACCATGGACGCCCACAGCTAACCTGAAGATACTCATCAGTGCTGCCAGCCCGGACATCAGAGACCGAGAGAAGAAAAAGGGGCTGTTCAGGCCCATTGAGAACAAGGACGATGTGTTTACAGACTCCCTGCAGGTAAAGAGGCTGTGCTCCTAAGGCTGTTCATAGAATTTTAACATTTTTAGTTGACTATTAAAAACTCATACAATTCTCAACTTTTTGGTTACTATTGAGTCAAAAGCAGTACTCGACTTAATCTTTTTATTTATTTACAAGTGAAATGGAATTCCCACCCTCTGTTTCATTTTTCATAATGAGTGCTCTCTTTTCTTCCATGTTGATACTCTCTTGACCAGCATACATTTTTAAATGATACATTTTTTAAGCAATGATATTTAATAATTTTGATGTAATGAAAAATTTGGATTTTTTTTAACTCTGCCATGAATTATAATTCTTGCTCCAATTTTAAGGGTAATAGTAACCTACAGATTTTTGAGCTGGGAAATTTTGTGATTCTCAAGTATGTTCAGTTCATTGTTTTAGGGCTTTACGGTTAAGTCATCTTTAAGTTAGCTGTCCTGTAGGGAACCAGGCCTACTGAATAAGTAGCATATCTATACTTTTTTTTTTTTTAAAAATCAGTGGTCAATAATTTTCACTCCCCCATCGAACTCTTTCCCAGACTTGCTAATGAAAGTCACTCACAGATCAGAGTGTTGTCTCCCATTTTTTTCTCCTTTTGGCGGATTTTTTAAGCTATAAAAATGACCAACATGAAGGAATTGGGAAGGAAGATTTAAAAAGTCCCAAATTACAACTTGAAATCAATAGAACAAAATGAACTGAATCTGCTACACACTTCATTGTGGTGATAGAACCAACAGATTCCTTCATGTAACTAAATACAAATCATAGTTTTTAAGAGTAGTTCCTATGTGCTTAAAGCCAAAAATATTTCAGTTTGTCTTTTAAGTCTGGACTGTTCTTTGGCTTTTTTTCCATTTTATATTTGATGTGGAACGTATCATATAAGGGGGCTTTGTTTCAGAGACCCTGGGTTTAAATCACTACCCAGGTGAGTGGGGGGAATCACTGAAGGTCTCTGCACCTCAGTTTACTTATCTGTAAAATGGAGTCATGGTACCTGCCCTAGTTCCGTGAGGGCTATAAGAATTACATAACATTAAGTATGCTTTTTGCATCAAAGGTATATAAATATTAGTTGTTTTTTTCACTTTCTTGACAAAATAACAAAGTAAATATCACGCAATAGGAATTGTTAGTGACTTCTTTCACGAGAGAACACTGTTGGTATCTTACTTTAATAGAACTAGTTGTTTATTTGCCCCTAAAACAAGTAAATTGTTGTTTTTCTACCCTAGATTTATTGGGAGATTTTTAAATGATCAGTCATTAGAATTGTTCCCTATGACTGGGAAGTAAATGCCTAAAATTTGAGTGGCTTTAAAACAATGTTTTAATATCTTTTTTAAATGAATTCTTCATTACCTTTTGCTAGACTGGTCATATAAAATCTACTTATGTATGTAATATCTTTAATACTCTTGAATTTGCCCCCCAACCCAAAAACCAGAGTAATACTCAATTTATATTTACTTCTCCCACAAGGTAACCTCTCTCCACAATGTGTATTTATTATTTCATTGCCTACTACAATTTCCATTTTGTATAAGAGACTTAAGCATCCACAGATTGTGATGTCGATGGCAGGGGTGGTCCTGGAACCAATTTCTTGTGGATACTAAGGGATGACCATAGTATGTAGTCTTCTGGGACTTGCCTTTTCAATCAACACACACCTTTAAGATGCATCTGTGTTCTTGCATGTAGCTATAGTTTTCTCATTTTCATTGCTGTATGATATTCTATTACATGAATATATACCACGAGTTTTTTATCCATTTTCCGGTTTGTAGCCATTTGGGTTGTTTCCAGTTTGGGCTAAGAAGAACTACAGTCGTGTTGAAGCTATTGAGATAATCATGTTGCTTTTCTCCTTGAATATGTTCATGGAAAAATCTTTTACTTTCTTGGGGCTTGAATTGAGCTTTTTTTAAAAGTGGGCTAGTAAGACAAGGGCACTAGTTTAATGTACTTAGAATAAGAAAGAAAAATGAATAATAAGATTTAGCTGCCCTTGTTCATTTCCATCCACCCTTGGTCTATTGTGAAAAATAAGATTTTGGTGACACTGTGCAGGCTGGTACATCTCAGACTTCCATGTTAAGAGGACTTAACGCAGGATCTTAGGAAAAGATAGGCTCTGATACATCTGGTCTGAGATGAGGCCTGAGGTTTTACATCTCTTAACGTGCTCCCAGTAGTGCTGATCTTCAGTGTAATGAACACACTAGGAGCACAGGTGTAACAGCCTACAAATGACCGCATTGTTCCTTCATTTTTTAATTTAACCCCTAGACTCAGCCTCAGATTGCCAAAGAGAAAAAGTTCAGTTCAGAGAAAACAGTAGGTAAAATGTTAAGAAAATTGGATTAGGAAATGTATTTTTACCGGGATCTAGGACAGTACAGATGGGGATACTCCCCTCAACTCGCCAGTACCGCCCACCGCAGTTTCTCCACTGGGCTGTTAACAGTGACATCTCCCCCCTCCCTTCTGTCTGCTCTCTGTAGCTTGATGTCCTTGGGGACAGTGCTGTGGACGAATTTGAAAAGCAAAGGCCAAGCAGGAAACAGAAAAGCTTAGGACTCCTGTGCCAGAAGTTTCTAGCTCGCTATCCAAGTTATCCACTGTCAACTGAGAAAACTACCATCTCCTTAGATGAAGTTGCTGTCAGTCTCGGTACGTATCACTAGATCCCCTGGAGGCCTGTCTCCAGTTACAGCGGGAAACCGATTTCCTCGGGCAGGCCAAAGTCTCCAGATCGCCTCCTCTATTAAGTAGAGTCAGGACAGAGGAGCAGGTAGAGCTTTCTCCTGTCATCACCAAGTTTCTCATCATTATGCACAGAATTCCAGGGAGACTTCTAGGCCTGAAGGTCAGACAAAAGTTTGGTTTTCCTAACCTTAAAATTTTTTTTTACAAAAGACTCACATTACAAATGAATATCTAGTATCTTAATTCCACCTTATTTCAGATAGACTAAAAGGACATTTAGAAATATCCTGCATATTTTAAAAGCAGGATAGAGTTCAGAACTGATGTTATTTCTGTTATAAAGCAAGGGCATTATATTTGAAGCCCTACACTGTGATATTCACAGCAAATCTGCCAAACTAGAAAGAGCACATCTGGATATAACTCAGACAGCTAAGCCTTATAACAAAGAGGAATACGTGGATTCACATGGCATGGGTGGGTGGAATGAGCAAGGGTGTCCGGGCTATAAATATGTAGACAGATGATTCAGAACAGAGACCCCTGGTGGACACGGACTGCAATTGGTTTCAGGATGAACATACTGTTGACAATCAGTAAATAAGGAGAAATCATGATGATTTCAAGGTGACAGTGTCCCCTTAAGAAACAAGGAGGGTTTACATAAAGGGGAAAAAAAGTCTCGAAGAAATCAGCCCAATAGGCTTTGTGATAGATTAAATTTTTAGTTTGTTTATTAGTTCTGTATCTTCCCATAGCCCAGAGAATGTGACTCAGTAGATGACTGTCAACCTGAATTATTCAAACTGATGGCTAAAAAGATTTTATTTGCTGGAAATTGAAATAATGAGGATCTAATGTATTATGATAGGAAGACCACAGGCTGGACTTTGCGTCAGAGAGAGCTGGATTTGAAGCCCAGCTATCTAACTTATAAGCTACAAGAGCTTTAAAAAGTTATTAATCTTTTCTCATCCCGAGCGTAGGGACTATAGCACCTACCTTACAGAAACTTAGCAAAACTGGGGACAATGTCCGTAATGTGCCCAGCTCAGGGCCTGTCATGGGTAACTCTTCTGCTATGTGGAATGGTTTCTGCTCAGCTTTTATTAGAGGCACCCTCCCCCATCCCCATCCTGTCAACCTCTATAGCTAGGAAGAGGGAGCAGAGGGCTTGGACGGGGGAGCCGTTTTGGAACCCAGAAGTAGAATATAGCATTTTGTCATCGGTGGCAATGAAACAAGAAGGGGAAGCGAGCCAGCTGGACAGAGGCTTGGTGTAGACACAGTGGAGGCAGAGCGTCCTGGAAACTAGCCTTAAGGGGATGAAGGAGAAACGTCAGATCATATAATCTTTCTCATTGGGGTTTATGAAGCCAACTTCCTGCATATACGCAGCCTTCATCAAGAGGCCTTGCACTGATGTCAGTGCAGAAGACAGAAGATGAGATGCGGGAAGGCTACGTGACAGGTCCCCGGGAGGGCAGGAGCCTATTCTCATATGGGCTGTAGATCCCCACATTATAACCTCCCAGGGCAGAACTCCAAGGATTTTTGCAGCAGCTTCCTATCTCATGACTACCCAGAACTACCAGATGAACCTGCCATCTCTCTTCGTGTAAGATCAAAAAACAAGCTATTTCAGGGGTGACTATCTTGGGATTAAATCTGAACTCCTTGCTACATTCCAGGTCACAAGCTATAAGCCACATTTTAACCACGGCTGTGCAGAGCATTCAAATTGCACGTTTCCCAACTTCTGGTCTCATGTAGATTTGATACTGATATTGTAGGTAAGAAGTTCAAAGAACTGGGAGTGACTTTAGTAAGTGGAGAATTACACAACCTAGGAAACTTATTGGGCTGAGATGTTCTTGGTAAGTTCAGTTGGGGCACAAGGGAAGCATGGTAACAAAGGCTCGTAGGCATAACTAACGCCATAACTAGGATTAACAGGATTGCACTGAATACAAAAGAAAAAGAAGGCTGAATGCCAGGGAAAGCTTTCCTGAGCAGTCAAGCCCCAGAGTAACCTACAGGTCACGAAACCTGTGAAATGGAACTTTTTAGTGCACCCAGCAGGTGGATGGTTTTACTCAGTCCGGGTTGCAAAGGTGAGTGATTGACTATTCAGGCAAATAGCTGCACAGTGGCTGCTGCCAGCGCCGCCTACTAAACACCCATTGTGCATATCAGGCATCATCTTACTCTCCAAGTGGTCCAAATCTTCCTTTATTGCTTATCTGTTATTTCTTCCTTTCTTGGGGTGTCCAGCCACTAGATGGAGACTCAACAGCTTGTATCAAATACAAAATAACACAACAGCAGGGCAGATGGCTGGCCCTGGGGTGTCTCAGTTGCATTCACATGACATTTCTAATGGGAAGGTTTATAGAATGTTACGCTCTAAACAAGACATGTTAATATATGAAAACAGACTGGAATAAGGAACCAGGCGGATCTGGACAAGGGACCGCTGACTGCTCCTGCCAGCACCTTCCAGCCGGCATCTGGCACCGCAAAAGCCTGAGCTTTTGAGGGTGAAGAGCCTTTCACGGTCATGAGCCGAAATGTCCTGATGGACTGCAAAATGCCCCTTCATGCATGTGACAGAACCTCCTCTCAGCTCCACAGTTTTCACTGTAATTTGGTCTATTTCTCATGTTAAATCTTTGAAGGGCCAAGAGCTGCCCTGATTATATAACAGCTCCTGGCAAATGAAGAGAAAGGAGGCATTTTTGTAGCTGGGCCAGTTTTCTGGGAGATGCCTGGAGGCTTCTGTTACAGATACTTAGACAAGAGCAAAAGGAGCCAGTGGGTTCCAAAAGCCTACAGGCCTGCCTGTTGCATAACAGGATGAGACACAGATGGGAGACCTTAAAAATCTGTTTCTACCATCACCTCTTCTGTTAGTAGGGATTTTAGGTGTCCAATACCACGCAGGAAGTATCTAAAAATAATACACAAAGTAGATAAATTAACACCTATCGGGAACCCTTATAAGTGTATGGTCACATGTAATCCTCATCACTTTATGAGATAAATACTAAGACACCGAATGATTAAAGAACTTCGCAGGCTCACCCAACTGCTCAGGGATAATGCAGGAATTCAAATCCAGGCAGTCTGACCCTGAAGCCCCTACACTTAACCACTGTAAATATTTTTAGTAAATTTAATGGACTGCTCACAATCCTAGCTATTTGGGGAACGTTGGGAAAGTGGATAGGGAATTGATGAACTTGATGGTTGGCCTGTGCTAGATCCTCTGTGCTTTACTGGTGGGCTGTTTGGCGGGATATGGTGGACGGGAGCCCAGGGAGACTTGTCAATATCTGTGATATGCAGAGGGAGACTCGTCTGTGGCTCCAGCCCTGGAAATAGCTTCCTCCAGCAACTTGAGAAGCGGGTGCCCAAGCTCTTGACTCCTGAGTTTCCAGGGCAAAATCAAAAACAGTATTTACTATCTGTTTTCCTCGCTGGCCATTAAGAGAATTAACAAGGTAATTTTTTTCACATCATTCAAACTCCAGGAAAGGCTAGGATTGTCCAATAACAAGATAACAGTTACTGGGCACAGTTTTAGATATAATTCCTGTATAATTAGGAATACACGTCAGAATCAACCGTCCAGCATTCATCAGGCACTCATTCCTGTGATGTGTGTTGCTCAGTCCAGTCGGCTTTAGCACGCTGAAATGTTTATGTGGTTTGCCCAACGCATCCAAAGAAGAGTTGCCCTACTATTTACTTAATAGAGATGGACCTATTACTCATCTCAAGGTGGATGTTTATCCTAAGCCTGTCGAGAGTTGAATCCCAAGAAGAAAAAAGAAACACAATTTTTGTTGGCTTGCATTCTTACAGGGTGAATTTGTTGAGCATCCGGACGTGCTGGGCAAAGGAGCCTACAAAATCATTCACAGACAAGGCTTAGGCCCTCAAGAAATGTAGACTCAGACATGTTCATTGGCATGATGATGGCTGGCTTCTGTTTTTCAAACAGGCGTTGAAAGGAGGCGCATTTATGACATTGTCAACGTGCTGGAGTCTCTGAGTCTGGTCAGCCGGGTGGCCAAGAACCAGTATGGCTGGCACGGACGGCACAGCCTGCCACGCACCCTGCGGGACCTCCAAAGACTAGGAGAGGAGCAGAAGTATGAAGAGCAGATGGCCCACCTCCAGCAGAAAGAGCTAGACCTGATGGATTATAAATTTGGAGAACGGAAGAAAGACGGCTGTCCAGACTCCCAAGACCATCAGTTACTGGACTTCTCTGAACCGGACTATCCCTCCTGTAAGTCCACTGTAGCCACCTGAGTAACGGCAGAGGGGGTGATGGTCTCTTCTGAGAGATTCCCTGGTGAGGGGGGAAGGGCCAGACCGACAACCCTGGAGGGAGGGGTCCTCTCATTCTGTCTGCTGAGGACAGGGAGGCAGACGGCTTCGCGCCTGGGCTGCCCGCACGACCTCACTCAAAGCCCGTCTGGTGGCAGTTCACTTGGTACTGGGTGTGTTCGGACTGTCAGTCACTAATCGAGTTCCCAGTTCAGATTGACAGCCCTGTGCTGATGCCTACTTGTGGGCCTTTCGAGAAAATTTACTTGGAAAGAATGTGTCTTTTCCAAGGGTTCTATTTTTTTTAAATTATATATTGGAGTAGATGACTTAGAGAAGAACCCCATTAGCACAAAATGCTGATTAGAAAGATAGCCAACCTGCTTTCACTGGAGCAGATTTTTGTTTTTCGTTTGTATCACATTGCTCTTCCCCTCCCAGCTCATGGTCATGCTGTTTCTCCTCCAACCTCTGATCTTCATTCTCCCCCTGCTCTTCATTGCTAAGATGATAAAGAGCAAGGATCCCCCACATTTCACATGCAAATGTTAAGAAACAGGAGTGGAAGGGTTGGCCTGGTTTCCATTCCACTGACGGCCTCATGCCTTTTAATTCCACCCCGTGAGCCAGCTGTCCTAATAACCAGAGGAGACAGTCATCTACTGGGGATGGTTTGCCATCTGTGGCAACACACATCTCGTCCGTGTCTCCTATTTCCTTACTGTTTATTTCTTCGCTTATTTCTGAAAAGCAGTGGAAGAAGTGGGCACCTACTAGGTAGATAGACTTGGGTACATTCTAGCTCTTGTGGGCTCAGAGAAACCAAAGTGGAGTCCTTGCCTTGGAGGGAACAGTTGATGTTCTGGGAAAAGTTCCTGATCCCTACCCTACCCTTTTATCCTTCAACTTTAATCTTTTCCAAAAGTTCCTTCAGGAAAACTACCTCATGGATTCAAGTCTTAAGAAGTATGAGTATAAGGCATTTCAGAACATATACCTACTATCAAGTAATTTTATGACCCGCAAGAAAATCCGTCTTCTTTCTTTCTGAACCATCCTTTTGGAATGTGTCTTGTGTAGTCGGCTTCTGCTGATCCCGGAAACAAGAGTCACCTTTCCGCCTGCTGGTAGAGTTAGATGGTTCTAGCAAATGTTAAGTACAGTCTTTCTTGGGGTAAATTATATGTTTTGATGCTTTGGTTTCATTCCCTTTGTAGCATCTGCAAACAGTAGAAAGGACAAATCTCTTAGAATCATGAGCCAGAAGTTTGTCATGCTCTTCCTAGTCTCCAAAACGAAGATTGTTACTCTTGATGTGGCTGCCAAAATACTGATAGAGGAAAGCCAAGATACGCCAGACCACAGTAAATTTAAAAGTAAGCATCTTCATTAAATCCATTTATCCGCACAGAAAGGGTAGAATTTCCCAGGTCGCTATTTTCTGCCTCTGAGATTGAAAAAATTACTTTTTTTGAGAAGTGCACTCCTTCCTACCTTCACAAGGGTTCCTGGAGCTGTGACAGGTAAGGCAGTCACATACTAGGATTCCTGTGAAAGTTTTGTGCGACGCCGTTTCCTCGGCAGAGTGGATGGTGGATGCAGGACAGTGTCCCACGCACGCAGGTCAGGGAGGGTGTGCGAGGCTTTGCATTTCTCGTTAGTGTCACTGCATCCAAGACAGAATGTCTGAGTTTTTTTTCCCTTTTTTCCCTGCCCCCTGCATACTCTTCTGATGGGTGGACATGAAAGTTGTCTACAGGTAAGAACCAGAGGAATGCGCAGGGTAGGGTAGGGGTGGTGGGTCGCGGTTGCCGGACAAGGAGACTACAAGTTTCATTCACACCCAGTGCATCTTCCTTTCCCATCAAGCCTGAGTCCTGAGCCAGGGGCCCTTGGCTGCTGGTAGCTCTTTCAAGCCCTGGGAAACCATCAGCTCAACATTCTGTAGCCTTTTTTTGTTAGTTTCCAGCTGGCAGTATAGCTGCTCTGTGGGAGAAATGCCTGGGTAAAATCCAGCTGTATCAAGATTGGAAAGAATATTGCATGTGGGGTGAATGCTTGATGTTTCTGGATGAGACTGAAAGCCTTTTGCTTGATCTTAGCCCTGAGTTCAAGTTGGTATCCTACCTGTAAATTGATTTCTTGAATAGAAATTACTCTGTGGGCACCATCATGCCCATTTAATGTGTTACCAAGCCTCTGGATTTCTCCTCCAATACTTGCATTTTCAAATGTCTCTCCCCAAACATTTCAGGCTCAGGGAGTGCCCATCCCTTCCCTTCCCCACTGGTTGGTCTGAACACCAGGATTAAGGGGAAGGCGCTGTCTGTCTTTAGCACAGTCCTACCTCGTAACCTTGAGCCCTAGACAGACTGTGTGCCCAGCAGTGCAGCCTCGCAGGAAGCTCTGGGGAATCCCTGTCATTTTCACAGCCCAGCTGCCTGGAGAAGCTGGTGCCATCCCCTCCTGCTGGGAGAAACTCAGAGCGGCTTCTGACGTGCCACAGATCAGAAAGACATTTCCTAAGCCTCTAATTACAGCCCATTTCCCTCCCTCAGTGTTTTTGCAATCACAGCCTTCCCTGCGTGTCACCAGGTGCCTCTTGCAAGAAGTGTGAAGTTGTAGAAACGGAAGGACACACTGACCTTCCCTGAGTAGTGTCATCAGACACATAAATCCCTGGTGATTTCACGCCAGATCCATTGGTTTCCTCATCCGACACCCCTGCTTCCTGCTGGAGGTTTATGTGGTGGCTGAGAAAAGTGATCCGTCACAGAAACTAAAACGTAATGGTGTCGCGGACCGATTGATGTATAGTGTGACCACAACTGTTTTTGTGTTTTCAAGCAAAGGTACGACGCCTCTATGACATAGCCAACGTTCTGACCAGCCTGGCTCTGATAAAGAAAGTGCACGTAACAGAAGAGCGAGGCCGTAAACCTGCCTTCAAGTGGATCGGACCTGTGGACTTCAGCTCCAGCGGTAAGGCATGGCTTTGCTTGGGACCATTTTGTTTATAATCCCCAGGTCCTTTTCCAGGTCATACATCTATACTACACAGTGAGTCTTATCTTCCCCTTCATTTCCCATCACCCACGTCACATCCAACATTAGACTCATGACATCACTCTTGGAACAATGAGCCTTAGTCTGCAAATGCTTACGCTGGTCCAGTCACATACAGTAGGAAGGGAAATCCTGAGAGCTTAGAACCTGGCGGTTTCTGTAACTACTAAATCATAGCTCTTTCGCATTTTTTATTTTATTCCAAAGTTCCTGGAAGTTTGGGACTGAGGATTAAAAATGACACTTCGGATGAACTCTGGTTGTTTCTGCATTAGCAGAATGAAACATTGTTTTTCCTTGAAATTCCAGGTAATGTAAAAATTATACCAGTTAGCATCACAAAACTAACATGTGGTGAGAGGGCGTCTAAGTATAGTGTGGCCGTAATGAGCACCTTTTTGCAATTTATTTAGAAGGTTGCAAATGTCATCATTTCACAAAGCCAGAGCAAAGAGGGTATTATCTCCTGCTTCTTTCACAGGTAATATGTGAGCAGTTAGGACTGAATCCTTCTGCTGCCGACTACTTTACATATAGCTATGCTGCCTGGAAAAAAAGCCATTAAAGTGATTTTTAAATTACCCTTCCAATTTTAGTCTTAGTAGTATAAATTCCTGCCACTTAACCCAGGCTTATAAAAGATATAGTTCTCCACCTCGCTTGTAACACATTATTCACTTAGGATCTAGATGAAACCACTTATAACCAAGTATAATTAATTCAACCCAGCAGGTACTTACTGCATGGACTATGTGTGATTCCTATGCAGACATACTTGGTTTTATTGCACTTTGCAGACACTGTTTTTTACAAACTGAACATTTTGGCAACCCTGTGTTGTCAGATGACACTTAGCGTTTTTTTTAGCAATGAAGTATTTTTAAGGTATGTGCATTGTTTGTTTAGATACAATGCTATTGCACACTACAATACAGTGTAAACATAATATTTATATGTACTGGGAAACCAAAAAATTCATGCAACTCGCTTCATTGCAGTGGTCTGGGACCAAACCTGCAATATCTCTGAGGTCTGCCTATTCTCATGCCGTGAGAGATTCAAAGATGGCACACATTTGAAAATCAGAGAACTATGAAGCACTGCACATGGTAGTACTGACTCTGTAGAAGTTCAGAGAAGAAATGGGTTAAGTGCTGATGGACTATTAGGTTTTGGAGGAATGGGGAGCTTTTTGGTGGAAGGAACAGATACCTGAGAACATATCTGGTTTGTGTTGGAGAAAACAGCCACCCTGATTTAAGTGGAGGGCATAGGATAGGAATAATGAGAAATAAAATGTGATCACTTGGGACCACATTTTGGAAGTCCTCAAAAATTAAGCCCAGGAATTTGTAGCAGATGTAACAGGCACAAGTGACGAGGGGTCTTTAGATAAAAAGACTGAAAAAGAGGAGGAATTCAAAGGTGATGGTATCGTCAAGGAAAATAAGATAATCAGAGGAATGAGCTGGCTTTGAGGAGTCGTAACCAGTCTTTGGAAGAAGACGTCGTTCCACTGTCTTAAATCTTGCATTATTTCTGACAAAGAATCTGTCGTTATCCTGTTCTTCTATATGTAACGTGTCTTTTTTCTCTGGTTACTTTCAATATTTTCTTTAAGACTGATTTTTAAAAAGCAATTTGATTATGTCAGCCTTGTTACAGTTTTCTTAATCTCATTTACTTGGTTTTGTTGAGCTTCTTGGATCTATGGATTTAAAATTTTCATCAGATTTGGCAAATCTTCAGTCATTATTTCTTCTGTCCCCTCCTGTCCTTTGGAGACACTAGTTGTTTGGCTGCTTGACGTGGTCCCGCAGCTCACTGACATTGTGTTCATTTGTTTCTTTTTCTCTTAATGTATCCTTTTGGATAGGGTTTATTGCTCTTTCTTCAAGTTCACAATTTTTTTTTTTTGCAGCCATGAATTTTTTCCCTAATGTGCCATGAATTTCATCCACTGTGTTTTTCCATCTCCAACATTGTAGTTTTTATCGCTAGAAGTTTGACTTGAGTCTTTAGTTTTGATGTCTTGACCTAACATGTTCAGTTTCTTGAATTTATAGAATGTACTTATAGCATCTATTTGAATGTGTGCTTGTCTACTAATTCTACCATCTGTGTGTTACTTTTGGGTCCACTTCAGTTGATTTTTACTCCTCGTCATGGTTATATTTCCCTGCTTCTTTGTGTGTGAGGTAATTTTTAATTGTGTGCCGGACACTGCGAATTATAAATTGTTAGATGCTAGATAATTCTCTTTTCCTAAAAATGTTCTTGACTTTGTTCTGGGATGCAGCGAAGTTCCTTGGAAACAGGTCTTGCTTTTAAGCTTTTGCAGGCAGGATGCTTTCGCACTTAGCCTTGAGCACATTGTCTCCCCTACTGAGGCAACACCCTTTTCAGCGTTCTAACCAGTGCCCCGTAGTTATGACATTTTTCCACTCTGACTGTCGGCAGTAGGCACTATTCTCAGCCCTGTCTGAGCTGCGGACACTCTCCTTCTCCTCCTTGTGAGGGCTCCTTCCCTGGCCTTGGGCAGTGTCCTCACATGCATGAGTACTCCACTGAATACAATCAGCCCTCCACATCTGTGGGTTCCACATCTGGGGACTCAGCCCACCATGGATCGAAAATACTCAGTTCAGAAAATTTCAGATAGTTCCAAAAAGGATAAGTTAAGTTTGCTGCACACCAGCAACTATTTACATAATGTTTACATTGTATTAGTAATTGTAAAGAATCTAGAGATGGTTTAGAGGATGTACATAGATTACATGAAAATACTGTGCCATTTTATATAAGGATCTTGAGCATCTGCAGATTTTGGTACCCATGGGGGGACCTGAAACCAATCTGCTGTGTATCAAGGGACAACTGTACTCAAGGGGGGAGACCCTCTGCAGACGTCCAGCACGCTTTCTGTATGACTGCTCTTCGGTTTTGTGCCCTGCAGACTCTAGCTGCCTTGGCTTTCCTGGACTCCCAGCTCCTGCCTCAACTTATGGAGACTTCTAGGCTCTGCCTAGGTCTCCCTCTCTGTCCCCTAACCTGAGAACATTTTCTAGGCAGGAAGCCTGGGCAGTCACAGAGCTCTCCTCATTTGATTCCTGTCTCTGAGGGATCACTGTCCTCAGGTCTTGGTGTCCAGTGTCCTGAGAGCCATTACTTTATCCAGTATTTTTGTCCAGTATTTTATTTGTTTCAGGAAAGAGGCTAAATATGATCCCTATTACTGTCTTGACCCATTTTCTTCTTTTTGATTCTGTACGTTCCGATTTTCCAAACAGAGCATTTGTTAGGTTTTTTTGTTATAAGGAAAAGAAAACCATAAAGGTGATTTTCTTTTTCAATTTTTCTGTATTTTAGAAAGTGTAAGTCTAGCTAGCTAGGCCTTTCATGCTTTGAACTTAGGGAGAAAAATAGCACAGATGAGCAGGGTAGGAATAACTATCTGAGCAATGGGGACTATTTCTTTATTAGAAATATAGACCGGGTTCTATATAGGAATTTCTGTCCTGATTTCACACAGGCTCGTTTAGGCATAAAATGGGCCTCCAAGGCCCAGCCTCCTATTATCCTCACTGTTTCACGTGAGGTTTCTGCTGACTTTATTCCTTTGGTCACTTAGCTCAGCCTCCTACTGCATAACAAAGAAATATTAAACCATAATAATAGAAAATAGGGATTCTTACTCTCATCGCCCTAGAGCTGCAGCGTAAGAGGCTGATCTCAATTAATGTGAAAATCTCTACATATGCACATTGGGCTGAGTATGGCTGGGTTTTTCCTTTGATATCTCTGCCCAATGAAAGCATCTGAAATGTCAGGTCCATTCTAATTTGGGTTGAAGAACATCTTGTTCTACTTTTATCTAAGTTTAGATAATTTTAGAATACGTACGGATGCAATTTACTTTAAAGTCACCCACTCCACTTTAAAAAAAAATTAGTACCTTAAAAGAAATTGGGGTTTGAGACAAGGCTTATAAAATTCCTTTGATTTGTCTTAGTTTTTAATGTATAGGGTAGATCCCCTACAATTATAGGTTCTCAAAGCCATATCTGAAAAAGGCTAAAATTACCCTGAATTATAGGCGTATAACGACACTACCAATTCTCTTATTTATTTAGATGAAGAACTAGTGGATGTTTCTGCGTCCGTCCTACCAGAATTGAAAAGAGAAACATATGGCCACATTCAGTTCTGTGCAAAACAGAAGCTCGCTCGACATGGTTCTTTTAACTCAGTTCAGGCTTCTGAGAAGATCCAGAGGAAAGTGAACTCAGAGCCCAGCAGCCCTTACAGAGAAAAACAAGGTACCTGCCTCTACTTAATCCATGGAACCCATCAGTCACTATGTAACTGTAGCCCTCCCCATGCACTGGCATTTTGAAATGAGCTGACTCTAGACTCTGCCTGTTTTGTTTTTGGTTTGGGGTTTTTTTTTTTCACTTACCCAAAGTGAAATGATTTGGGACAGGTAAAAGTGTTGGTGACTTCACAGGGTGTAAACATGGCCCCATGCCTGAAATTGATCATAGTCGGCCTTGAGGGTTGAAGATCAATTGGTTTGCCATCGTTGGCCTGTCTGATGCATCACAGAAATTCATCAGACATACAAAGCAATACTTGTTTTGTTTTGTTTTCTTACTCATTCTTGATGAGACCTGAATTCACCATGAAGAGCTAGCTTCTGGGCGTGTCTCTCTTTGAATCAAAACCAGAATGGAGCTGAGGTAGTCTTATAATCCCTCAGCTGTGAATAATGAGCCCCGCTGTGTATAACTGCTGTGGTTAAGTCCCTTGCTGTATTTGTCAGACTTTCATTTGCCTTTTTAGGACCAGGGGGCTACTCCTTAGAGATTGGAAGTCTGGCAGCTGTCTACAGGCAGAAAATAGGAGACAAGTCACAGTAAGTAGTCTTTTTAAAACAACATGTATGCTTTTTTCTATTTCCTAGTCTTAACTTTGACTAAATTGAAATGCCACCCATCAAAAAGTAAAATTTAGTGGTCTTGCCCAAAAGTCGGCCGTTTGTTTGTAAAGAATTTTGTAAGTTCCCCCCTTATGCTCCACACTGTGCGGAATTTGGCATCAGGGACACATAAGTATGAAAAATGTATCCCCTAGGCGATGAAAGCTTACAAGGAAAAAAATAAATAAAAAGACAAATACACTGAGGAAAGGCAGTTCACCACTGATGTGATGCTGAGAAATGGTGCATCATAGTCCCATGAAGCGCTTTGTCATCCTCGTAGCTAACTTTGTTTATGATCTACCAGGCACTGTTTCGAAAGTTTTACATGTATCTCATCTAATCATAACAGCCTTTTGAGGTTGGCCCTCTTGTCCTCATTTTACAGAGAGGAAATTGAAACCCAGAGAGGTTAAGTAACTGGCCCAAGGTCACAATGCTCACCAGTGACAGACTGAGATTTAAACCTAGGCTGTCTGAGTCACATTTCGGGTTTGATTTTGAAGGAAATCAAATTATCAGAGGAAGTGCTAAAGAGAACAGGAGAGGTTTACAATGACAGATGTGGGAAGAAGCAGGTTGTTGGGTCAGGGAGTATGTGGGAAATTGGCTGGCAAGTTTAGCCATAATGATTTGTCCAAGTAGGATAGTGCAAGGAAATATTTATAAGAAGAGCTTGGGGTGTTGGGGGTAAGTAGGTCAAGTTGGCAAAAGGCTTTGAAAGCCAGGGAAGAGGGGAGGGTATAGCTCAAGTGGTAGAGCGCATGCTTAGCATGCACGAGGTCCTGGGTTCGATCCCCAGTACTTCCTCTGAATATAAATAAATAAGGAAACCTAATTACCTCCCCCTCATAAAACAAAGAAACAAACGAACAAACAAAGCAAAACATGAAAGCCAGGAAGAAGAGTTTGGATTTATCAGACGCACGGTAGAGAGCTATCATAGGTTCACTGGAGGAGACTGTGGCTACTTTAAGCAGGTGGAATTGGAAGTCGAGAAGGGCTCCCAGATCAGGAGATCACAGAACATTCACAGTCTAAGCCATGTCCACTGAAGATGGAAAGAGATGAGGATCAGCGTAAGACTCACCAAAGTAGAAAGAGGCATCACCAAGAGCCCCTGGGTCTCAGGTGATGGTGATCTTATTGGTGGAGACAGGGAGGTTGAAGGTGAAGGGCCAGAGGGCAGGGGGTGGGCGCTACAGTCAGTGCGGGCACGTGGTTTCACAGAGCTGAGTGACGGTGCCTACTCATCCAAGGAGCCTGTGGTTGGAGAGATTTACTCATCTCTGCAGGCCCATGCACTCCATTTACTCCCCACAGTGAGGGGACGAAACTGTGGGTAAAATCGCTCTCAGTGATTCCATCACAAAAGTTGAGAGAGATCCCTGACCTCTCTACTGATTCTCAAAGGACTCTTAAAGGATTTTCCTCATCCATTCCAGAAATATACTAAAAATAGAAACATGTTCTCTAGTATTTGGAAATGTTTCTATATAAAAGGCCCAGACATTGTTTATCTTGTATATTGATGGGACTTAATTTTGAACATGTGCTACATACAAATTCTGTAGTAATACAGAGCAGAATGCGACAGAATGACAGAAAATAATTTTGTGGATAAATTGATTTCCTCACGCGCTGCCCACTTCATTTACTATATGTGTCCTTTAAATCGAAGTTTGGTCCAGTCTGTTATGAGCCAGGGCCTCTCACGGCGACTGGGTGTGAGGCCTGGCTGGGTGACCTTCTGCAGGTTGAGTAGCCTCGGAGCTTCAGTTTTCCTCCCAACTGGGGGGAGCAAGCGTTATCATAATAATTATGTAAAATCACTGCAACATTATGCCAGTCATTATAGCATCTCTGTGCCTGGGAAGGGGTACCTGCTGGGTGACATGACAATGGTTGGCTGTGGAAGAGGCCGAGGAGGAGCCAGTATTAGCCCACATCTGAGATCCCCCCACCCCATCCCTAGCCACCCATTCAGATCGCATGGTCGCCTCCCTCTGGGATTGGCTAATAGATGCTCAGGAGTGAGCTTTACTGTCGGCCTGAGCTGTCTGCTCTTACCCCTGCCTTGGTACATCTCTAGGAAAGCAGAGAAGAGTTGGTAGAAGGTGGTAACTTGATGGGACCCCTTTTGTATCTTTTATTACAGGGAAGAAGCTCTTGCCAGTCAGAGAGTGATGCCTCCATCAAGCTACCTGGACACCTCCGCTCCTTTCCCCGGCCTCTCTGTTGACTCTGCATATCGTGTTAACCCTCTCGGCCACCACGTACTTTCTGTGGCTCCAATGGACATGCAGGCCTTCTCCGCACAGAATGGTGTCAGTGGACAAGGAGGGGTCCCCCTGGCTTCTGCGGCCTCAGATGCAGAGAGCTTGAAGCCGGCCCTGCTGGCCGGCCAGCCCTTGGTGTACGTGCCCTCCACCTCGCTGTTCATGCTGTGCGGGAGCCTGCAGGAGGGACCGTCCCCGGGGCCGGGGGCAGAGAGGGACAGCAGAGGCCCAGAAGTCACAGCGACAGAGCAGTCCATCCCACCCTCGGTTCAGAAGCGCCTCGGCGAGGAGAGGAAGCCCCAGGAGGAGGAGGAACCGGCCACGAAGAGACAAAGTAGGGACTGCGAGGACGGCCCCTTCTCCCTCGTCATGTCCAAGGTAGGGGAGCTTGGGCGGATGTGTTCACGGATGTCCATGAGCCCAGACTTCCTCCCTAAGAAACACACACAGGTAGACCAGTACGTCTCAGAAAGCAGAGGCACTGTCGTTACAGCTGTTTGGAGAGGGTCGGCAAGGCACACTTCATGGAACTCAGTCCATGAGTTAGGACCCTCCCTCCTCTGTTCCTTTCTCTTGCCAGAACGAATGTTTCTAATTCTGTATATAGCCTGGGGTCACAGAACAGAAGGGAAAGACTATAGCCCAGGACTTGCTCGCTCCAAAAATCCCACCATAAAGTAGTACTATAATAAAAGTGATTTTTATAAAAGTCACACTTTGCATGAAATGCTAAAAAAATATAAAGAAAAACAAAACAACCTATCCATAATCCCAGCAGAGAGGCAATCACGGTTAGCATGTTTGTATGTTCTTTCCCTGTCTTTATTGCTATACTTTTTTTTTTTAACATGTTGATGACATAGTCATGCTAATCCAGGGAGCACCTGAGTTCCAGAGTCAGGCATGCTGGTGCCATTTGAGAGCTCTCGGGTCTGCTCAGAGGGCCCGTTTCCCCAACCATGAAATAAAAAGAACAAAAATCTGGCTTTTCTGTGTCTCCGCTTAGTAGCCATTCGGAGGTTAATGAGACATGACCAGTAAAAGTCTCAGAAAGCAGCAGCACTGTCGTTACAGCCGTTTGGAGAGGGTCGGCAAGGCACACTTCATGGAACTCAGTCCATTAATTAGGACCCTTCCTCCTCTGTTCTTTTCTCTTGCCAGAATGAATTTTTCTAATTTTGTATATAGCCCAGGGTCACAGAACAGAAGGGAAAGACTGGTATACATATATATATATATGTGTGTGTGTGTGTGTGTGTGTGTCTCAAATAACCAAAACTCCTAAAAACCTGTAGCATCAAAGCCCTTTATATGGTCCAGCTCAGAAATTTATTTCCCAGTCTTAACACCATGGCCAGCTTTCCATCATCAAAATCTCTGTAAAATGTCTACGCCTGAGAATCATAAGCCTGCAGAAGCACATGCCATGACACTGACCTTCAGACCACCCCTATAAATGTGACAGAAACAAGTGACATGTACAAGTCAGGGTGGCGCACAGCTGTGTCTGACCTTTTTGTGTGTATGTGAGCTATTTTGAGAGAGCTGTTACTACAATTTCCTGCCAGGATTTTGACTTGCCTTTCTTCTGGCCCCTGGTTGGGTTGTGCATAGAAACCCTCCGATTCCACAGTCGTGGCCACTCCCAAGGCCGTGGGTAACAGGGGATCCGCACCCCACGAAGACATTCACGTGGATGGCCAACTTTCTGCTGCAAAGGAGGTTTCAAGAAAGGCTACCGCAACCTGCCTCATTTCTTCTGAGTGGGGGAATCCTTCAGGAAATACAGAGATTGAAAAGCCTGTGAAAGAAAACGAAAGCGCCAAAGAGCCGTCTTTGCTGCAGTATCTTTATGTGCAGTCGCCAGCCGGTAAGGGATGTCATCACACCTTCCAGTCCCTGGGGGCGGTCGGGTCATAAAGCGGGTTTTTAAATTTTTGTTCACGTCACCTGAGCCAGCTGGTGCACTTAGGAGCTGCTTCTGAGCCATTTCACCCCGGCCCCATTGCTTTCTCCGTCGATGAAATGTAGTTAGGGGCTGTTTTCACTTTCCCCCATCTCAAGGATAGTGAGAAAGTAACTAGGGCAGGGAATTTATTTTCAATGCATTCAACTTTACTTGGTGGAAAGGCACAACACACTCCAAAGGTGATTCTGTTTTTATCGTTCAGCTGAATCTGGCGTTGGTTCCATTTAATGACAGGAACCTACTGGCCACCGTGTGCTGGTAGCGTGCTGATCTCACAAATACCCGCAAGTGTGACATGTCGTTGTGGTCGAGTGCCAGGTCTGGAGTGAGAGGGCTGGACCTTCAAACCACTCATGATCTGCGTGAACTTAAGTATTCAGCCCTCCTCATTGGTAAAACGAATAATAATAGCGCCTGCTTCATAGGGGTGCCGTGAAAATTGCATTAAATTTAATAAGATAATACATCTGAAGCACTTAGGATAATAGTGCCTGACACCTGGTAAGACTCAGTAAATGCTAAATTCGTTGGAAATAAAACTGAACTATAACAGATACCTAATTTTTAAAATATGCACTATGTACACGGAGTGGCTCTTCATGCTAAGAGACAAGGTGATTTTCTTCAATTCCTTGTTTGCTTCATAGGTTAGGTAGGTATTTGTCATCATTTATCTAGAAAACATCCTTTATTCCTTCAGCAAATATTTTGGGAGGGCTCAATCTAAGAATGATACTCAGTGTTGCGGATACATTGATTAACGAAAAACAGACTTGGCTTCTTCGGAATGAAAATGACAGCCCAGCACAGGCCATGGACGCTTGGACCATGATGAAGCCTGTGGAATCCTCCTCAGAATGTTTACAAATGCACAGAATTAAATACATAGGATTATACAGGAAGCCATTTATATTGAAAGACAGTTAGAAAATGAATTTTTTAAATTATAGTAATAAAAGGATCTGACAGCATGTCCAGTCCTCTTGTAACTTCAAAGTTGTGGTGAGCTTAACACTCTCTTAAGAAACCTGCCGGCACTGTAATGTTACATGAATATACCCAGGCCTTTTACTTGTGATAAACTCAAGGTCCTGTTATGCTGTTGTGATTTGTGGCCGGTGATGTTAACTGAGGGAAATAGAAATTTCAGTTAGAAGTTTGTAAAAAGAAACATTATTTTCCCCTTCCAAATTCACTTTCCTCAACTTGGATTCAGTGGAGCTCATATTAATAAACACCCTCAGGAGACACGTGCATCCACCCAGCTGTCACACAGGTGGATGTGGGATTTCAGTCGTGGCCAGTGCTGCAGAGAGTGGTGTAAGGCTGGGAGGGCACGGAGAGGGCTGGCCTGCCCTGGGCGGGGCGGGGATTTGGTTTATTGTGGGTTCCTGTTGAAAGGACCCTGAAGGATGGAAGCTCATTGACTTTCACCTTGTTCTGCTTCTGTTTCAGGATTAAATGGCTTCAATGTGCTCTTACCTGGCACTCAGAACCCCCATGCTGTGGGACCACCTTCAGGCCAGCTTCCCCCACTCGGTGTCCCATGCATGGTCTTACCATCGCCGACACTGGGCCCTTTCCCTGTTCTCTATTCTCCCACGATGCCCGGGCCGGTTTCCTCCGCTCCCAGCGCTCTCCCGAGCACGGGACCTGTGAATTTTGGCTTGCCTGGCCTTGGATCAACAGCTCATCTTCTCATCGGCCCTGCCGCCATGGTTAACCCCAAATCGTCGGCACTCCCCTCCGCAGACCCTCAGCTTCACGGTCCGTGCTCACTTAACCTGAGTCCAGTGATGTCTAGATCACACAGCATCATCCAGCCTGAATCCCCCGTTTATGGAGGACATTCGGTCTCTGTGGTAAAATTACAACAGGTGAGTCCTGAAGTTTCATTTCAGTTCAGCACAAGAAGGCACATCACTCCCGGATGAGATTTGCCTGCATTTAATCAGATTTCAGTCAAACAACATAGGACGAGGGCTCTAGGTCAGATTCTGCCAGGCTTCCATCGTAGACCCAGGGTTATCTGCTTGTTTTAAAAGCACTGAGACCTCAGGCAGGAAAGCGTATGCTTTAAAGGCAAAGATAGTTTTAGTTGTCAGTCTGTTTCTTACAGTCAGAAGGGACTTACAGCACAGTTCAGGGGGATTTTGGATGAATGCTGAATATTCAGATGATTTCTTCAGGCTCTCATTTGATTAGGTCAGTAAAGGAAACCACCCTGAATTTTAATTGTGCAGCTATAGAAACAATCATGGGAAACAGAAGTCTTGATACTAGCTCAAAGTATTTTTAGCATCTATCATTTCTTAAAATGTAGTGTTTAAAAGGCCGTGGATATATATCCAGTTTACCTTGATGTGTATGTATGTGTGTGTGTGTGTATACACTCACATAAAATATTTACAAATGGACATATATAAGTGTATAGAATCAGTATAAATTAATCAGCACTATATTTGTTCCCTAAACTCCATCTGTAGTTCAGTCAATAAGCATTTGTTGAATTCTGATTATACATTAGACATTGTTCAGGAGTAATTACTTTCTCTCCCAGAAAAAGTTATGTTATAGCCAAAACTACTTTTGACAAATAATTCAAAGTCTCAAAGATTTGCTAGACATTGAAATAAACATGTTAGTTTTTAAACAAAGCAATTATAACATAAGCTTTTTGATCACCACTTAAGAGCCAGGCACTGATCTAGGCAGTAAAAATATAACAGTAAACAGGATGATACCTGCCCTTTTAGGGCACATTAAGGGGATAAATATAGAACATAAGAGGGGGGCAGGTGCTCAATGGTGGAGCACACACCTAGCATGCATGAGGTCCTGGGTTCAATCCCCAGTTCCTCCATTAAGAATAAATAAATAAACCTAATTACCTCTCCCCCGAAAAAAATTAAAATTAAAAAAAGTAATAAGATGAGAGGATAAATATTAGCAAGTAAACAAAAAGAGCAAAGACACATATACTTACACTTTGCCCAGCATAATCTAAAGCGCTTAATAGATATCTCATTTAATTCTTACAACCCTGTGAAGTTTTACCATCCCATTGTACGATGCAGAAACTGAGGGACAGACTGGTTAAGTAATTTGCCCAAGGTCACACAGCTAGTGTGGCAAAGCCCAGGCCCTGGCTCCAGGCGCCAGTGCCACACATGTACCCTCTTCATGAGGCTGCCTTTCTGTACACAAAATAAGTCAGTTTCCAACTGTGCTAAATGTTTTGAAGGAGATACATCAGATGAGTGTGACAGAAAAGTAAAGAGGATGGAACACCTGCAGAGGGGTCACAAGGATATAGGTTTAGAAGGGGCTTCCAGTTCAGAGACTGGGAACAATTGGACTTCACTTCTGTTTTTATTTACTTTTTTTTTCCCTCTTATTTCAGTCACCAGTTCCAGTGACCCCCAAAAGCACACGACGCACACACCGAGAGACATTTTTCAAGACACCTGGCAGCCTCGGGGACCCCGTCCTTAGGAGAAGAGAAAGGAATCAGTCACGAAACACCAGCTCAGCGCAGAGGAGACTCGAGATACCCAGCGGCGGGGCCGACTGACCTGACGCTTTGCCCGGCAGGGGGTGGGACAGAGCCCCCTGAATGTCGTCTGTGTTGCAGGTCACGTCCTAATGCAGAACAGAAACCAGGATGCAAACCACCCGGACTTCAGCACGCATCCTTCCTCTCTCCCACATCACTGCTTCCAATGTTATCTCCCTGTCATCATGAAGCATCTGTTTTCCTGAAAATCATTGTTATTAATCATGCATTTAATACCAGTGCGAGTCCAGACTCTGTGCATGGTGTCACCGTGAAAGCAGCAACTGACTTTTGTGGTTTTGATTCAAGATTCACTTTATTGCTGGAAGTCGATTAGAACAACCTCCTGAAGCCTTGTGGGTTTTGTAAAGGTGGCAGGGGCAGGGTGCGTCTAGCACTTAACTAGGGTGAGAGTTCTGGGCACATATTTCCCCTCACCCTGAGTAGATGTGTGGTGAGAGGAACTTCCTCTCTGCAGTTTAAGAAAGCTACTGCTTCCTTCGGCTTCATCAGGAAGCCAACTTCAGTTGTGAATCCTATGGTATTATTTATTTTGTTCCTGAAATGGGATCGAGTGCAAAAAAGTTTACAACTACAGCAAAAAAACACATGTGTTTCAGGGTGTGACGACATGAATGTTGATACTTTTTTCCTATAATTTGCCCTGCACTTATTTTACAACCTAGTAATAATGTGGATAAATGTCTACACATGACCAATGTCAAGACCAAAATACCTGTGAAGGATACACTTTGCTCTAGTATAATGAACTGTGCTCACCCTCTCTGGGCATGAGACCATGATGAACTCTAGCAGCCGGATAGCTGCTTCTCATTAACTATGTGAGTGGTGAAGTCTTACTGTTCGTTTGTAAAAATCCGACGATGATCAGTTTCCTTCACTATGTGCCTCTGTGGGTTTTTTATTTAAATGTTAACTGTAGAGTATCGGGTATGGGGTGCCTTCTAACAATTGTTTATTGAATTAATCAGGATGGTAGAAAGGAATTATCTGGAAAATTGGAACCTGGTCGGGACTTCTGGGTAGGATTGTCAAGAGTGACGATGTAGAAATTGCTATAGGGTGATAGGTGACATTTTAATTTTTTTTCTTTTACTTTTTTTCTTCCTGTTCGGAAGGGTAAGAGGGAAGATGGACATGTTATGTTCAGTATCCAAGAGTGGTATTCAAACTAGAGTTATTTTTCAGAGTACTTCTACAAAATAAGAACCAGGAGTGCAGGGGTTCATTGTTCTAGCATGAATACAGTTCTGCAGACTTACACAATACCCCTCTGTTAAACTGTGTGACTTTAGGGTTTCATGAAGTTGCCAGATTAGATCTTTGTGTCCCTAGATGTACTGCTGTGTTATTCATTGTCTCTTCAGAGCAAATGGCTTCCTCCCTCCCTCTCTCCCTTCCTGGTTTCCTTCTTTCCTTCACACTTTCCTTTCTTTATGCCTTTCTCCTTTTTTAAACTTCTTAGATATGGAATCTCAGTGCAGGATTTTATTTTATTTTTATTTGGGGACCCAATAAAATGTTCTATGAAAGAATGAAAATATTAATTTAAGAGACTCCGGGAGTCTGAGTAAAGTAGCTTTATATTAACTACAGGATAATATTAGCCTTATTACCCCCACAAGGTTTTTTTGAAGACTTGAGGTAGGTAGCCAGATTAAATAAATTTGCTATTATATACAATGTTTGTCAACACTAAACTTTTAAAGTTTACAAGATGGTATTTTTTTCTCCCTTTTTCACAGTCTTCTCTAGAGTTAAACAGATAAAAAGTGTTATTCTTATCATGAGCTAATCTAATCTAACTGCATGATAAAGATTACCCTGAAATGATATGATGGGTTCCCGATCAAAACAAAAACATGCCTTTTTCAAGTAGATTATAAGACACGCAGCGTGTAAATCTACACAGGGTGTGTGCATTTTAAATGTATCATGCTTAAGCCCTTCCACAAAATATTTTCACTTGAGAGGTCTACGTTTAGATGAAAACAGATTGATTTTCTCCTCACTGTCATGGGAAGCCCACTGATTTAACTTCTCTGCTGTCTTTTTTTTTTTTAATTCGGTTCACGATATGACCACATAAACCTCAGAGAATTCACAGTTCTTGAGAGGTGTTAAGAGGCAAACCCATAAATGAGACTATGATTCTGCGAGCAATAGAAAACCAAGAACAAATTCCTTTTGTATTCAGTCCTTACTTCTTCATGTGGCTCTGTGATGTGTGAAAATAAAATCGTAATGTAGTGGTTGTTTCCGTCAGGAAAGTCAGTCTGTTTGTTAAAGAGCAACTGATGGTACTGGAGCAGCTAAGCTAGATTTGGATATTGGGGTAGTGAAGAAGCCGTGGCAATCTTCAGTCCATTGCTGTATAATTTAGTAAAAGAAAAAGAAAAAAAAAAGATTGTTGGTGATTGTGCTAAGGAAATGCAGCTTTGAGTTGGCACTGAGGGAGGCGTGGGTGCCCCACACCGTCCAGGGTTTTTGAAACCCTTTCATTCTGGTACAAGAGTTGGGGGTGTAACTTTTATACTTGAATCTACCTACCAAGTTTACATTTCTCAATTCCTTTTTGTAAGGTGCTATTTCTGTATTTAAATAATTTTTTCCCCTAATGTAAAGCTGCTTTCTGCTTTATCTTATTGCACTGCTAGTTTTATGTAGGTATTAATTTTATTGCTGCATACTGCTTTTTTCACATTACTCAGCTCTGCTATTTCTTCTAATGGCTATATGATCTACATAATTTTTCTTTTAGAAGAATTGTTTTTCTTTTAGAAAAGTATTAAGCTTTATAAAATAGCAATAAAAGTTAATTCTTTTCACAAGTGATGTTGGTTGCGTTTGTTGGTGGGCTTTTCTGTGGGGACCAATTTCAGTAAAACCATTCATAGTTGCAACACAGCCACCCAAGCCTTCATAAATCCAAGTCAGAATTTTTTTGCTGAGAACTTCCGGTGGTTCCCAAACGCCAAAACTTACTGCATCAGAATCACGTGAGAGCTTGGGAGGGCTGAGAGTTTATGCTATTGAGCTTCGGATTTCTACTGGAGTTAGAATCACTGGAGGTTTGGTGCTTCCAAATGATCCTGATGCGATTCCAACATAAGAGTCACAGGTGAATGCAGACCACCACCCTGACTTCCCGTGGTATCTGCAACGTTACATGCTTCTCAGCCTAGCAAATGCCCACGTTTAGTTCAAAGCCAGATTCTGCTGTTAACCCTCACTTAAATAAACCTCCAGGCCGACTTAGTCTGACATTCCTTAGCTCGCTGTTATCTCCAGAGTCAGTCAGGTTGCACGGTTGTCAGTCTCCCCTGCTAAATTGTGAAGTGCTGGGGAAGATAACAGCTTTGAAACCCCAGTATCAAGCCCGAAGCTTGAGACTCAGTAAACGTCCCCAAAATGATGCATGGAGGCACCATAGGACACCCACCCCCGCCAACAGAGCTTACCCCTTCGCCAGCCTCCAGCGGGCTTTCCGTGGGTACCAGCTTCAGATAAAAGATGCACAAGCCTTCCTTATTCTGTGACCTCTTTCTCCCATCACATCACTTCTTGTCCCAGTCTTCAGCCTTCATCTTAAGATGTATATAAAATAGCCCAGGATATATATATATAAAATAACCCAGGGTAAATTTGCTGCTGCACATACGCCAGGATTAGGATTTTACCAGCAAATATTTAGTGGCATGTTATAACGGCCCAGCTGTATTGCAGGCATCCACCATTATCTTCTCACACATGCCTGTCTTTGTTGTCTTTTAACGGTGTAAGCGGCGCATTGAACAAACAGGAAACAGGACCCATGGGGTAACTGTGAAAGCAACTTGGTTTTGTCTCCCAGTGTCCCTTGAAATCTGGTCAATGAGGGTAACCCACTCACCCTTGTAAAACAGTAGGTCAGGTGCTGTGACCTCCCTGTTACTGTAAATAATAGAAGGTCTATAGTCGTTTGAAGTTACTAGGACAGTCCTGGTTCATTACGCAGAATAAGCATGTAAAACTTCTTCCACTAGGGCTTTCTACAGCCTGGTCACTGCTGATGGTCCTTTGTCTCTTCTCTGCTGGGCGTCTCTCCTCTCGCAGTGTGCTGGCCTAGACTTCTGTGCCCAGCAAGGTCAAAGCAGGGGCGGTGGGAGAGGTGAAGACAGCAGGACATCAATGGTTTAACGGGCACTGTCGTAAGTAGGCTTCCATACAATGGGACTTGGCAGATGTTGGAGTTGTTTTGTGCGGACAGATCTGCAGAAGCTTCAGCCTGGGGACACTTGCCTGAACTTCCTTGGATGCAAGCAACACATTTCCTCCAGCTGCTCTTCCCCCGCCATCTCTGGTTTTCCTGCCATCCACTCCACATAGCCAGCTGATGGGGCAGGATTTAGAATGGTGCCAGGCTGGCTCTATCTGCCATTAGCCCCCATCCAATGCCCTTTGACCTGATTCTTGGAGAGAAGGCCCAGCCAAACTCAGTGTAGCTTCTCCCTTCTCCCTTCTCCCGCCCTGCCACAGCTGCTACCCACCCAGATCCCCCAGCCAGTCATGCACGGGAACATGTCTCCAACTGCAGGCGAGAGGTGAGGCAGGCAACACCGCACACCTCCTCTTAGTGGATCTAGGGGGACAGAGATGAGGAACCACAGCAAAACTGTCCAAAGAATCTCTACCAAACAACAAGGTCCTACTGTATAGCACAGGGAACTATATTCAATACCTTATAATAGTCTATAATGAAAAAGGTATATATATGTATATATATAACTGAATCATTATGCCATACACCAGAAATTAACACATTATAAACTGACTATACTTCAATTAAAAAAAGAGAAATCACCAAATTCATTTCTATTTCCATTTGTTCAACCCTTTCAAGGCTCTTTCAAGGCCTTGTGGGTGAAGGAGTTCCATAGTGTGTAATTGGTTTGCAAAAACCTCCTCTGTCCACATTTTGGAATATTTACTGTAATCCACTGCTGCAGCCAAGCTCACCATTTAACATCCTGTTAAACTAGTTATAAACTTCCACTGTCCAAGATTTGCATTTTCCTAGATGACTGTTATGGCACTTAATATCTCACCCTGCAGAAATTAATTCTGGATAGCTATTAATTTGGTTTTTTGTATTAAGATCAGTTTGATTAGTTCAATGTCCTTTCTGCCATGAAAATGCTTCTGAAATGAGAAAGTCCTGCTCAAAGCTCAAATATTTTTCTTCTTTTCATTTTCTCGTATTGATGAGTCACTGAAGAAGACACCACCAAATGGTCAGAGATCACATTCTGGTGGAATGGAAGAATTATAATTGTCAAAGTGTCCGTTCTGCCCAAGGTACTGTACCCAAATCTTTGTTTGTAAATAGCACCATGGTAGTCTTCAATTTGGGACCCTCTTCTATATCAGCAGCCAATCTCTCCCCAACTGTGCCCTGAAGAACGAAACTATTGATAGATACTCGGAGTCAAATAAAGGTGGGCAATTATGGTAAAACAAAAACGGTTAACTTTTTTTAACTACAGGATTTGTTAGGGCCTTAAATTTGTGAGAGGAAATACAGTAGATAAACAAATTCTTTAAAATGGGTTTGAGAGAGGGACGCTTTTTTTTTCCTTAGAGCACCTTACAAGAATAAGGTTCAGCAGACGTTACTTTGAGAAGCAATGAATTAATCTACCACATAACCCTCTAAAATTTTCTTAGTCTTCACTGAAAAGAAAAAGGATATTAGCTTCTTAGAGACCACAGATACTTCATATCTGTAACCACAATGCCTGCCACAAAATGTGCACACAGTAAAAAACTGGGGGGAGGCACACTGGATGGATGAGTTAACACAACTACCGTGGACCCGTGAATCAGCTGGACAACAGGCACGCCGACCCCCGACACAGCTGAAAATTCACATATAACTTAGGTTCCGCCCCTTACACTCAGTTCCTCCATATTTGAAGTTCCTCCACATCCTGGTTCTGCATCCACATATTCAATTGACCCCAGATTGTGTAGCAGTACTGTAGTGTCTATTATTAAAAAAAGAAAATAATGTGTGTCTAAGTGGATTCACACAGTTCAAGCCTGTGTTGTTCAAGGGTCAACCATACATAATATTTTTAAAAACCCTTAAAGGACTTTCTCACTGCATGATTCTATGTACATAACAGTTATTTAATAAATCATTGTGGTATAGCTTGTTTTTTGTTTTTAGTTTAGATGAATGACCTCCACTGTGCCATCAACACATATAAAAACGGATGGAATTGTGACAATCCTGCTTCTAAACCTCCAGTGGCATTCCAGGCAGCATCTCCCTGACTCTTAGCATCCCTTCCCAGTCCTTTCACAGTCTGGTCCCAACTCGCCTCCCCAGCTGTGCTAGATATTGTCTACTGACAGCAGCCTTTTCCATTCCCCTTCTGAGTCCTTCATCACAGAATGTGGAAGCCTGGGAACCACTTTTCCAGTTCCCCTGGCTATTAGGTTCTAGATGAGCTTCTGTCAGTTAAATGCACTCATTGGAGATTTGGTATAGAGAAAGGAAGCTAAAGCTCTTCTTCCTCTTCCCCTGGAGCAACTCATGAACAGATCACAGCAGACTGAGTTTTTGTAGCAGCCATTCTTTATTCTACTGTCTAGTCCAAGACTATGTACCAGCTGTGATATTGGCAGTGGGTTTCACACTGGTCCCAACCATCAGGAAGAAACGGCATCCCCCTCCAACCTGTAGCAGCCGTGGTGACACAACCTAAGCACTTTACAACAACCCCTATTTCTGCTTTCCATCCCTTCCAGCAATTTTATAAGCACTTAATTCTCCCTATTAAAACCACAATCCCGTTCCTGGGCATATATCCTGAGGGAACCTTAATTCAAAAAAGATACTTGCACCCCAATGTTCATAGCAGCAATATTTACAATAGCCCAAACAAGGAAACAACCTAAATGTCCATCAACAAATGACTTGATAAAGAAGCTATGGCATATTTACACAATGGAATACTACTCAGCCATAAAAAATAATAAAATAATGCTGTCTGCAGCAACATGGATGGACCTGGAGATTGTCATTCTAAGTGAAGTAAGCCAGAAAGAGAAAGAAAAATACCACATGATATCACTTATATGTGGAATCTAAAAAAAAAAAAGACAAATGAACCTATTTATAAAATAAAAACAGACTCACAGACATAGAAAACAAACTTAAAGTTACCAGGGTGGGAAGAGAGTAATAAGGGATAAACTGAGAGTTTGAGATTTGTAGATACTAACTAATATATATAAAATAGATAAACAAGGTCATACCATATAGCACAGGGAACTATATTCAATATCTCGTAGGTAAAAAAGAATATGAAAATGAATATATGTATATTCATGTATGACTGAAGCATTATGCTGTACACCAGAAATTGACACAACATTGTAAACTGACTATACTTCAATTAAAAAAATATATATATTTTTTAAAAAAACGTCCTATGAGAAATGCCTCTAATGTCAACACAAAGCCCAGCAGTCTCACCCCACCATGCCTCCCTCCTTCTCCTCCACCCACTCTGTCAAGCATTCCACTCTCCGGGCTCACATTCTTCATGTTCTTTTCTGCATCCGTGCCTTTGCACCAACCATCCTCTCTTCCCAAAATGCCCTCCTCCCAACCCATTTCTCTTACCCTATCAGACTAACTCTATGCATCTTCCAAAATCCAATTTAAATGTCCCTCCCTTGGGAAGAATGAGTTGTTTTCCCCACCACGCTGGGAGATCCTCCAAAGCAAGAACTGAGTTTTTCTCATCTAGTGCCTAGCACTGTGCCCAGTGAATACATGAATAAATGGTCAACCAAGCTGACAGCTACATATTAATGCACCCTAAGTTATCAGGACAGCCGTTGCTTAACATGAAGGGCAACATGAAAATAGTGAGTACAATAAGCAGTATTTTCTCACCAGAATCAAATTATGCATAGCTCCACCTACCCTACCTAAATCACGCTAATCATTTATTCACTCCATAAACATTTACTGTTACTATGCAAATGGCAGTAGTCTCGGGGAGGGGGTGCAGTTTTCTTATCTCTCCCTTCCTTTTTCTCTTTTTAATAATAACAGAGAATTATAGATATATAGTGCCAAAAGGAAACTTGAAAATGATCATATTCACTCTATTAAACAGAGGGGACATAGAAGGGATGTAAGTGACTTGGCCTGGATCACACAGCCACTTAATCACAAAGCCGGACCAGAACACTAGACTCTGAGTAACGCAGTCCAGCACCCTTGTCCTACACAATGCCACTTATCAAGTGAACACAAAATCTTTTAAGGAGTGGTCCATACAAATCTATCCAATTTTCAGGATTTTTTTTAGACCCAGAAACTTGGGTTTGCAAAAAGTTGTGACTTTATTTCCCAGGCAGCCCTCTCTTTGCAAAGCAAGCTGAAATTGTGCAAAGCAATCTTACCATCTGACATGGGTTTTGGGAAATGCAAATGGAGGTAGAGAAATGGAGGTGGGAGGAGGGCATTTTAGGCAGAAGGAATGTCTGGTGCAGAGGCACGGATACATTATTACAATTGTTCTGAGATCTTTAAAAATTTTTATCAAACTGTTACAACTTTTACTGTTGACTATAAATATTTAGAGAAATAATAAAATAATAAAACTAATTTTGACTATGTGATTTGAAACATTAGAAACATTGAGAATTAAAGTGTTTTATTTCTTTATAAAAAACTTACAAAGAATAGTTTGAGCAGCATTTAGCTTCTCATCCTTACATTACAAGGAGAACTGATCATTTGTTCTATGTCTTGATGGATTATCATACTCCTTCCTAAGTTTAGATCTGCTTCCAAATTTTATCCTTTGTATATTCCATGAATTCCATGAAATATCTCCACGAGTTCATTTAACATGATGTTCTTGCAGGCATCACTCTCTCTGGGGACATCTTTATCCTTTTCATCACAGTCACTCTCCTCACTTATATTGATAAATTCACCTTCATTAAGTTCCTCTAACTGCATCAGACGGTGGTCAACGTCCCCACTCAACTATTTCTTCCTAACTACATTTATGTTCAATTCAAATTTCCCCTCTAGGATTGTTGCTTTTTTCCCTTCTTGGCTTCACTTTCATCTTTCTTGGCCAATTCTTTTCTCTAAGTAATTAATTTTATTAGAATATCATGTGCTTGTATCATGGGGAAACACAGAGGCAACTTGGCGCATGAACAAGAGAATTTGAAAGAAATGACATGATTGGGCATTGGTCACAACGGCATCTGTTGTTTATATACTGATCTATGGACTGAAACAGGGAATTTGCACTTTTATGCAACTGCTCACAGTGAACATATCATATCACAGTAAAGGAAACTGGAACCATGTTACTGAGGGGCTAATGTTATTTAACTAAACTGTGGTAACTGACACGCCTGCATAACAGAACCATACAAACCAAGGACTTCTTGTATATATTCTGTGATTGAAACTCATTTCTAATTTACTCCTTCATTCAAACTTCTGGCAGAAATTAATCTCAGTTAATTCAGAATAATATCAGTCAATTCAGCGCTCCCTCAACATACACTTCCTGCCACTCTCTGGAAGCAGTACTTTTAATGACAAGTATTTAAAAATGTAATTCAAACAGGCTTAAACAAGAAAGGGCCTTGTTCCATCATTCAAAAATCCAAAAATGACAAATGCTGGAGAGGCTGTGGAGAAAGGGGAACCCTCCTACACTGCTGGTGGGAATGCAGTTTGGTGCAGCCACTATGGAAAACAGTGTGGAGATTCCTCAAAAGACTAGGAATAGACTTACCATATGACCCAGGAATCCCACTCCTGGGCTTGTACCCAGAAGGAAATCTACTTCAGGATGACACCTGCACCCCAATGTTCATAGCAGCACTATTTACAATAGCCAAAACATGGAAACAACCTAAATGTCCATCAACAGGTGACTGGATAAAGAAGTGGTGGTATATTTATACAATGGAATACTACTCAGCCATAAAAACCGACAACATAATGCCATTTGCAGCAACATGGATGATCCTAGAGAATGTCATTCTAAGTGAAGTAAGCCAGAAAGAGAAAGAAAAATACCATATGAGATCGCTCATATGTGGAATCTAAAAAACAAAAACAAACAAAAACAAAGCATAAATACAGGACAGAAATAGACTCATGGACAGAGAATACAGACTTGTGGTTACCAGGGGGGTAGAGGGTGGGAAGGGATAGACTGGGATTTCAAAATTGTAGAATAGATAAACAAGATTACACTGTATAGCACAGGGAAATATACACAAAATGTTATGATATATCACAGAGAAAAAAAAAAAAAAAGAAAGGGCCTTGTTTGCTTATAGCACGAAAAGCACAGAGGTAGGACCATGATTCCAGCTCATTTTTACTTCCGTTCCTTCGGTCCTGCGTTACTTCTTGCAACGTGTGTCTGTTTTATGCACAGGCTGCAGCTATCACAGTTCCACTTGAGCCAAGTACAAAGGAAGAAAAAAAGAAACTCTTCAGAAGTTCTTCCAGAGGAGTAAGAAAGAACTTTCTCAGAGTTTCCCAGAAAATCTCTCCTCAGTTCTTATTGGCTCAAACTGTGTTATATGTCCATTTCTAGACCAATTACTGACAAGGGATATAGGATTACCTTCATTCCGTTGAGACCTGTCTTTGGAATTGAAGTACATGGGCTCCTTAGGGTGGAACTGACACTTGAACAAAATTTGGGTTCTATTAGAACGGAAAAGAGCAGGAAACTGATGCTAACTAGGAAAAGCAATTTCACTACAGCCCCGCCCCTCCTCCCTGCAGGGACACATGGCATCAAGGCATGGGGAAGGACAAACTGGTTCTCAGTCCTGATCTGTTCAAACTGACATCAGCTCAAATGTACATGTTTCCTTCCACTCTTTGGTCCCTATTACCTTTGTGGCATCCACTGTGACTTCCTTGGACACCAAGTCCATCCCCCCTGGCACTCTCTCTGCTGGGCCTTCCTCATCCCACCACAAGGCGTCTCCAAGTCTGCTGGTTCTCAAGCCCACGTTCATTCACCACACCACTCACAGCCCCTAGGAAAACCGCTAGTCTTCTAGGACGGTGATCTTTCATCTGCTTTGAGCACAACTCAGAGGCCCAGGAGAGGCCTGTGCGGCTGTCTCTGAGTCTCTCTGCTAAGACGGTTTCAGCTAAGACTGGGCCATGGTGTCAATTTTGTTGAGTCTGCCCCTTTGAAGCCACCATTTGTAAAGCTTCAACTTGATGTGCAAAATAATTAGCTTTACAACCTTGCAAGGCCACTCCGGTACAGTGTTTCAATCCTTTAGAGGGCAGAAATCTTGGAGAAACTCTTTGTCTTATACACAGAGACACACATGAAGGTGTTTATAGTTCCATTGCTTGCAACAAGAAGCTATTAATGGACTAAAGTTCCACGACATGGATAAAGTGTGATCTAATCATATCCTATGCTACTATTCAACACTTTAAATGTTATAACCAGATCTAAATGCATCAACATGGATACAACTAAAAAACATAACGCTGAGTGGGAAAAGTAAGTTGTCAAAAAATATACATTTTACATATACATAATGTAAACATATACATATGTATATGTTTAAAGTCCTTTGTAATAAATGTATAAAAGAATAGATACAGGGAATATACACTAGCACCAGAATAGGGTTACGTCTAGAAAGGCATGGGTTTAAAGGGGAATGAGATGGGATTGGTGGAGGTGCTTCAATTGCAGCTGTGATTTTGTTTTTTTCTTTTTTAACAAAGGGCCCTGAGGTTAATACGGCAAATATTAACAGCTGGTATTTCTGGGATATAGGAACTCATGTCTTTGTTATATTAATCTCTGTACTTTTCTGTATGTTGGAAATATTTTATAATTTTTAAATTAAAATACTTATTTTTAATATAATAATTTTAGAAAATGATTACCATCTGTTGACTCCAACAGTTCCTAGATTTGGGGGTTTTATGGGCGTGGGAGGCTGTATTATCGGTCAGAATATCTGCTGCTTTTTCCTGGAGGAAGTTTGTACTTCCTCGCTGTATTGAACTCAGCAAAGGCCATGACTTACTTTTTCCAAAGAAATGTAGATGGAAGTGATGCGTGGCCCTGGGAGCAGAAGTTTTAAAAGAATGCTTGTGGTCTTCTATGTCTGCTTTTTCCTCTGCCAAAAATCCAGGTGTCCTGGAGAAGGGCTGCTCTCTCACTGTCTTAAGGAAGCAGCAGAGACGTAGCCAACCTGCAGTGAACATGTAGTACAGGCAGAAATAAAACTCTGTTCTCAAAGCACTGAGATTTGAGGTTGTTTACTACCTTAGCCTGATTTAGGCTACCTAACTTGCACAGTTTAAAAGGCACTATAAATAATGAGGGACCAACACAGCATGGGTTTTCAAAATCACTACTGATATCACCTAGCACAGTCTTTTTTTTTTCCCAATGCAGAAGACATTATAGCAAAATAAGGAAGAGTTATTTAAACTCAGTAAATTAAACACTTTGAAAACTTAACCATGCCCCCCTCAGCCGCTACCACCACAGTCCAACTTGGTATGAGACTTATGGAAAGCTTCGCCATAGACTGGCTATAGGGCTAAACCAGTTAGTTTAATCTGGGATGTGGGAAGACTTTGCAAGGGATAGGTATGTATTCAAATAATTTAAAGGAAATCAACTTTCTTTGTATCTTCAAATTCCATTTATACTCACTTCTAAAACTGATAATCTTAGTAATTTCTAAAAATGATAAACTCCATAGCCCCAGTGATCTCCGGCCAGCTGTTGTGCTGGTATAGCTGTGATGTAATGTCATACTCTGTTGTGTTGTGTCGTATTATACATTATACTGTATGTTACTCTATTCCCATCTCCACCTTCTCCCATTAAAAAAGAATTTACTTTCCACACAACCAAAGGTTACAAAGGTACACTACTTGGAATATAGAAATCCATGAGACATCCATCACAGGGGCAATTTTAAATACTCGTATCTGTGCTGAGAAAGTAAATGATTCTAATGACTGGATTTCTAATCCTTTTGCAGGTCAGGTAGCTTCCAATTCTTTTTCTCTTAATAGCACTGGAGCAAAACTAAGCCAGCTACCCAGTGATCAAAATTAAAATGATTAAAAAATATATCTTGAAAGAATCCTAGGTCACATTTAGCAAGTAACTTAGAAATCATTCACAGAATTGAGTTACGCTGTCTCATAAAATTTCTTCCAGTCCCATTGCTTATTGCTATGAATGAAGTTTCTTGAAGTTTAAAACTAGAAAAAAATGATAACTACAGAGAATATTGATACTGACCCTTCTCTCATTCTAGCAAAACCGAATATTCACCGTAGGTAATTGAACTAATTTTTAGCAATCCCTATATATCTCACTAAGAGGCAAATTGCCAAATAAAACACTTGCTCTTTAATTTTTAATAATTATTAATCAACATTTATAATATATTTGTGTTTTAATCAATTGTGTGCTAAAAAATACAGATAACTAAAGCTTATAGTCACAGAAATATTTTGTAATTTAAATTCTAATGTACATACTTATTTTTGTTACAGAGAAATATATATGTATAAAATGTAATATATATAGCATTATACGTATAACATAGACTCATATATGATACATATGCACATAACATTACAATATAAATCTTTTGGAAAAGTGGAATTCAAATATAAGTTTAAGGTTGGGGAGGGTTTGGCTCAAGTGGTAGAGCTTAGCATGCATGAGGTGCACCCATGAGGTGCTGGGTCAACCCCCAGTACCTCCTCTAAAAATAAATAAACCTTATTACTTCTCACCCCAACCCCTCACCAAAATAAAATAATTAAAGAATACAGTAATAAATAAGTAAATAAATATTTTAAATATATACATATATCTAAGTTTAAGGATGAAAAGGAATTATGTGAAAATTACTTATTTAAAATTTCTTGCTCATGTAATATTAAAATGGCTGGTGATGTATATTAAATCCCTTTGGCATTTAGATTCCATTGTATACATTTAAAGGAGTGAGTGATGACACAGTTTTATTTTAAAATGTCTATCTCCACAACCACAGGAAAATATTCGTTACAATCATTTTAAACGTATAATTAAAATTTTTACCTACAAACTTAAAAGTATACTCGAAAATTATTCTAGGAGGTCATGAGCAAAGCCGTCCACAGATTACTGTCATATTCTCAGAGGATGGACCCTCTCACGCCCATCCTTCAGCCTCCAGTAGGCTCCCAGCATTGTCCACACGGTGGCAGTAGTGTCCATGAAGAAGGATGGATTTCCAAATCTAGATGACTTCTAAATCATTCCCATATTTCATTTGCAATCAGCATGTTAAGTAAACAGTTTACATATTGCATTAGGGCAATAAAATGTCCACTGTGACCTACCACTGCTGAATTTCAAAATATTTCATTAAATTTTCCAGTCATATAACAAATAACAGACAAATAGGAAAACTATCCTATAAATACCAGGGCTATGTAAATCTCTTTTCACCCACCTGGGAATGACCCAGACATTAAATTCATCTTTTACACTCCTCTTTGCTTTTCTCTTCCTCACTGCTTACGCAGTCTCTGCCCACCCCCACCCCCAGCTTCAGTTGCTAAGCAACTAAAAGAGCTTCGTTGTTTTTGAACACTAACCATTAGCTGCCCTCATTTTCTCTAATGAGAACATGGCTGCAGCCCAAATTACCTCCTTTTCCTGAAAGACAGAGCAGGATGCTTATGACTTATGCTAACAGAAAGGCAAATCACATCCCAAAAGATAAACGCCGGAAAAGGAAACCCAGAGTGCTCGAGCAACTCTGAACACAATACCCAAACACTGTACTAATGGTTCAGTTTGCCTTGTTAAAGAATCATGATATTATTGAGCACCTATTATATGCTAGGCACTGGGCTAAGTGTTTGAGGTTTATTATTTCTTTTAATCTTCAAAATATAATTTCTTGTATACACAACTGTGTTTTGGAAGGTTTTTACAACATAGGACAGAGTAACTTCATAAGATTTGGTTGGGTGCAGGTTCATTGGGTGTTTTTTTTTTTTTTTTTTGAAAGGACTATTTCTAAAAGGAAAGTGGGAATAGAAAGTTTTGGCAGATACCCATTCACCAGTCATCCTTAGGCAAATCTGTTTTTTTTACTTTAATTTTTATTTTAATTTTTCAGATCAGAAAGCTGAGGCCCACTGAAGTTAAATGATTTCCTAAGTCAGAAGCCAACAAATGGCTGATTTAGATTCCGTCAGGCTCTCCCACCACTATGACGCACTGCCTCGTGCTCATACTGGGTTCAGAACGTTGCAGGAATTTCTGTCTTAGCTCATTAATTCATAAAAAGGTGCGCTGCATCTGACAGGTAAAAGTATGATGAGAATTTCTACAGTAAAACTGTGGCAGGCTCTTCTCCATATACAAAATGAATGTTCTCAGTCTCTGTGTAAGCAGACAGACTGACCTGAGTTTAAACCTTGCTTTGCCACTCTTATTACCTGAAAAAGTGAGATCATTAGTTACCTCCTCACTTTGAGCCTCAGTTTCTCCTCAAAAAACAAAAAACAAAAACAAAAACAAAGAGCATCTATTGCATAGGTATGATGTGAAAATTAATGTATGTTAGTCATGGTATTTTCAACTGTAGCAACAAATGGATAGCCAAATGTATGACAGCTCAAACTGTACACGAGCTTTCTTCTCATTCTCACTGTAGCTCCAGGTAGGCATGCCCCTTTGGCAGCACACCTCTCCTTCAAGGTGGCAGGCTGCTAGGAGTTGATCGACCTTCAGCAAGTGACTTTCAATGTCACCCTGGGCATCAGCTCCATACAGGTCAGCCAGACATGGAAAAGGTTCAGACAAAGCAAGTTTTGGGGGGCTTTTTAAAGTCAGATCTGGAAGCGGGACACCCTACTTCCACTCACAGTCTATCTGCTGGAGCTCAGGCATATATGCATCCATCTGCAAGAGGCTGGGGGATGTAACGTGGCTGAGGGTCCAAGGAGAAAAGACCCTAGAATTTGGGAAACATCTCTGCCAAGAGATCATGTTTCTGTGACCGTTTCTAACCACACACAACGTAAGAGTTCAGCAAATGTTAGTTTCTTCCTTTCTTCCCTCCCTCCCTCCTTCCTTTCTTGTTTTTTTTCTTTCTCTATCATCTATTCATTATACAGAAAATATTTCCTATATAAGAAATAACCATTGGCTACAGCATGATACCTCTTCAATTGACATTGAAGCAGTAAAATAGAGATGAGATGATTTTTATAATAAACAACGTTTTTGTCAAGCAGGAATCTAAGTCTAGTCAATAAACATCAGCTATTTTCATTATGATTACAATTTCTTCTTTCCTAAGTTGTCATCAGCCATAAAATACTTGATCTACTACTCCACGAAATGAAGGACTATTCAAAACTATCCTGGATTCTCCACGTTTCCCTTTGCAAGTATTCTAGAATACTGTAAGTTCTCAGAGTTGGAAGGGCCTCTCAAGGTCAATTTATCAAATTTCCTCAGTTTGGAGATGAGAAAAATGAAGTGCAAAGTGAAGGGACGTGCCCAGAATCACACAGCTGGTCCATGGCAGGGCTGGGGAATTTGACATCTAGTCAAGGTCTTATCAGTGATCAAGGAATGGTTGTAATTATTGAAGAGGTGCATGCAAGCGCTTTGAGAACCCAGAGGAGCTTAACAGGAGGTAGATACAATCCTGACTCCCCCTGAAGGCTGATGTTAAAATGCCATTTGGGGTGGAGAGTATAGCTCAGTGGTAGAGCGTGTTCTTAGTGTGCACGAGGTCCTGAGTTCAATCCCAAGTACATTCGTTAAGGGAAATAAAAAAAGAAGGAAGGTCTCTAAAATTTAAAAGGTAAAAAAATGCCAATTTTATCTAGAATCAACATCACTTTTGGTTGAAATCATTTATCAAATTAGCTAAATAATTTCAAGGTAAGAAAAAAAACTAGAAGAGTTAACTTTTGATGCGGGGACAAAGTGAGAATTGGGGAAAGTATAGACCAGGGTGTGAGGAGGGGTTTTGAAAGACAAACCCAAGTGGAGCAGAAGACATTTGAACAGAGCAGGGACAGGGTAGTGGCAGTTGAGGGAGGTGCGGGGCTGAGTAGCCAAGAAGCAACATAAAGCCTTTGAACATCTCAGAGAAAGGGTCTTTTAACCTTATGTATTAAACAGATGTCAGTTTATGTAGCAAAAAAAAAAAAAAAAAAAAAAACTCCGAAAGCAAGTGGCAGACCATTTTAAAGATGAACAAGTTAATGATCAGAGAACAAAATGATTTTCCAAGAGAAATAGGAGAACAAGAATTTGAACATGGTCTTTTGACTTTGAAGCCACTAAACTTTCAACTAACGTATGTTATAGGAAACAGAGCACTGAGTTACCAAAGACAAACTTCATTCACTTCATGATTGCATTGTTACAGGCCATGGTAGACTTATTGTAAATATGGCTCCAGTTCTCCACTCCCCCTTATTTATCCATTGCTCACCGCAGTGTGACTTTACAGTTCCTTCTATCAGCTGGTAGAGTCCATTTCCCCGTATATTTTTTTAAACTGAAGTATAATTGACTTACAATGTTTCAGGTGTACAGCAAAGTGATTCAGTTACATATATATACTTTTTCAGATTATTTTCCTTTACAGGTTATGACAAGATATTAAATACAGTTTCTTGTGCTATACAGTATGCCCTTGTTGTTTATCTTTTTTATATATAGTAGTGTGTATCCGTTAATCCCAAATTCCCAACTTATCCATCCCCTTACTTTCCTCTTTGGTAACCATAAATTTGTTTTTTATGTCTGTGAGTCTACTTCTGTTGCATAAATAAATTCATTGGTATCTTTTTTTAAGATTTCACATATAAGTGATATCATATGATATTTGTCTTTCTCTGTCTGACTTACTTCACTTAGTATGATAATCTCTAGATCTATCCATGTTGTTGTAAATGGCATTATTTCATTCTTTTTTATGGCTGAGTAATATTTGATTTTATATATATATATATCACATCTTTTTTATTCACTTGTCTGTTGATGAACATTTAGGTTTCTTCCATGTCTTGATTATTGGAAAGAATGCTCTTATGAACACTGAAGTGCATGTATCTTTTTGATTTCCCCATATCTTAAATCTGGCTGGCCTTGTAACTTGCTCTGGCTAACAGAATGAAGCAGAAATGATTACATGCTAACTTGAAGCCAGACCATAAGAGATTTCATGTGCTTTAGTTTTCCCTACTTTGGACTTATGCCTCCAAATTAAGAAACAATTTGATCTAGCCAACTGGAAGTTGAGACCATTTGGTGCAGATATAATTCATGCCAACAGAGACCTTCCTAAACTAGCCAGATCGCAATCAACACACCGGCTAACAAGAAACATGTGAAGAATCCCAGACACCATCAGTCAAGCCTGTTCAGCGGACCTGCCCTGTAGACCCACGGACTAACAATAGTAAATTGTTGCTTTAAGCCATGTATTTTGGGATGATTTGTTACTCAGCAATTGCTGATGCAAGGGAAATCTTGCATTCAGAACAAGGTTGAGGATCAGCATAGCCCAATCATCCATAAAGATTCACCCCCCCCAAATTATAGAAATATATTGAAAATGTGTGCCAATTACTTCTAGTTTCTGCCACTTTCTTTTGTAAATGGTGAAATGCATATTGCTCCTGCTTCTGCCAAAGTAGAAAATATCTGTAAGTGAAAAACAAAAGTTACTCCTCTCAGTCACAACCACACCCCCATTAAATAAATGCTGAACAAATATCTTGAAAAATTAATCCACAGGGCATCAAATAATTAGGTTGCCAAGGAGCCTCTATGTTTTCGGTCAACCTTGTCTGCTTTGTATATAGATCATTGGCATGCAGATGCTGTTAGGGACATGTACTAATTGTCTTCATTTCCTCAGAAAATGTCAAAAGCAAATGACAAGAGGAGTACTTTTTAAGTATAGAAGTAGAAAAGTTGTTAGGGCTTTAAGAGGTAAGATCAGGTCAAAATTTGATGGCTGAAAAAGATGTCTCATTCCTCCCTGTCTATAAGTCTCCCTTGCTTCCTGAACAACTCCTGTGTAACAGGCTAGACTTTAGACTATCAGTTCTAGACTCTTACTCATCTTCAGACTTTGCTGAGTTTGGACTTTGGAGGGTCAAGTTTCAAGACAACCAGGCAAAATCATTTACGAGGTACGTGAGAGTGGAAATGCCATATGGTTTCTGACTTGTAAAAACTAAAATAATATATTTTTTTTAAAGCCTGCCTTCTCCACCCAAACTTGTTTCCTTAAAGCATAACCTTGTCTTGTGGTTACCCTCTAAAAGAAAGTATTTTAAAAGGTCTCCTTTGGAAACAAAAAAAGTTATTCAAGTTCACTTTCGGTCTGTGTCAGCAAGTATTTCCACATTGCTGTTTGCCAGCAGGCTATTGGTGCCATGCAATTTGCTCAAGGCAGCCTGCCCTCCTTCAGACCTGGGGTAGATGAAAAAAGGAGAGTGATCTGACAGTTAAATTTTAAATCTAGTTAATATTGAAAACATTTAAGTAGAGCATAAGAAATTCAGTTCTCATAAGCCAGAGGCCAACTCTTCCCCCACTGAACTTATGAGAAGGTGTTGTTCCACGGTTGGGGGCATGGGTTGGACATTTCAGTTCTGGCTCTGCCATTTACTTGCTGTATAACCTCAGTTTCCTCATCTGTAAAATGGGAATGATATTAATGTCACAGAGTGGTTTTTAGGAAAGGACGCCAGGTACATAATAGTAAACTGCCAACATTTATTGAGCTGAGCCCTGCACCGAACATGCAACATCTCATTTTAACCTCAGATGAGGAATTGAGGCTTGGCGGCTTCATGCTTAGGCTATAGCTTGCATGCAACAGCAGAGCTCACATTTGAGCTCAGATGGGTCTGATTCGAAGCCTCTTCCATGCCCTTCCTCTCCTCCTTCTGCCAGCTTGTTACAGGTGAAAAGAAGGTTCTAGAGAATGGTCAAAACACAGAAGGAAGGAATTTGAATTGCTGACTCCTCACGTGGAGGAGAGTCACTTGCCAAGCTTGCTCTGGGCATCAACTGAGAGAGAAATAAACTATTATGTTTGAGCCATCGTATATTGAGGTCTGTTTGTTACGGCAGTTTGGTCCACCCCAACCAATACAGTTGACAAATACAGAATTAAACACCAAATGTATTAGTTGAATGATGTTAAAGGCTAATGGGATGGGGTCTAACACCCCTACCTCCATGAGGAAAACACACTAGAGGCACGAGAGCAGGGAGTTAAGAGCATACTATTTCATCCCAGACACAGCTGGCTTGAGTCCCAGCTCTGCCACTAACTAGGTGTGAGAGAGCAAGAAAGTTACCCAACGTCTCCGAGCCTTGGTGAACCCAGGTATAAAGTGGGGATGTTGATAATCACCTAAGGTTTTGTCAGGACTGGATGATACCACAATGTGACGTGCTCGGCACAATTAATAGATTCTGCGACAATAGTCATATCAATATACCAACCAAGTGGGTGAGAAAGTTCCTACCAGCTGGTCAGAGTGCCCCTGCTAAAGGGCAGAGAGCTGGCGACACACAGAAAATTCTTCCTCTTCAGGCTGCCTTCTTGTCGCTGGCTTACCTCCTGTTCTCTCACATTCCATCTAGATTTGACTTGATTTCCAGTCCTTGCCAATCTTCCTTTTGACCTAGGGCAGTTCCCTTTTTATGCTATTTTAACAACTTAATTTAGTCTAAGAGAGCAATATTATTGCCCTGTTTCCAAAGTCTAATGCCCACTTTCCTGTCAGCCCCGAGGACTAATCACAGATTTTAAATTCTAGGCTCACATTGCTCACTCATCAGCGGGAGGAAACCCACATGAAGAGAGAGTTCCTCCACAGGCCAGCTTGGGCATTCCAGAGTGGGAAGAACTCTCAGATCCACTTACAACTGACCAGTAACATCCATCACTGGAAAACAGCCCCCTTCAAAACTTTTAGATCAGTCGAGGCCATCAGTGCGTCCCTGAGCCACACGAGGAAGGACACATAGTTACCATCCGCCCTCATTTATCCTGATGAGGTGAGAATCTTGGGATTCACCCAACAACCAGAGAGACAACCTCCAAGGGGCCAGTGTCTGCTCCCTGAGGTGGGGGCTGCCGTGAGGAGACTGTCCCTGGACTGTCAATATTTCACATTCTGCCAGAATCTTGGGGGCTCTGCAGTTGTACAGCAATCTGCCTAGGAGGTCAGGAGGGTTAGATCAATTATTTATCCCCTTTCCCCTGCCTTTTCCCCCAATACATATCCCGTACCACACCTCTTCTGGCTGCTCAGTTGTATGCCATTCTTCAAAGGTAAAATTCCCCTCCCTCCAAGTCTCAACCTTGCCCTTTAATATTATTTCTACTTTGCTTTGTCTTAACAGTCCTTGTAATGGACTAGATGCTACAACAAATAGGAGTACTGATCATTCCTAAGGCAATCTTCAGTTTCTATTTTCAAGCTTTGAGTAAAATCTCTTTGCCTTCTCTTGGGTCTAGTCACCAGGATCATAATCAGACTACCAAGTTCAGGAAAATCTTCCATAACACATTAAAGTTCACTCTAGTGCACCATTTTTTCCTTGACTGAATTGGTGCCACTTGGTTACAGCTGAATGACAGTTACAGTGTTTCCTGGAATAACTTCAGCATTTACTTTATTGCAAAATTCTACAAACCACATTGTGTCCACAGTAATATTCAGCTACTATTTTAACTCCAGTCTGCTTGGCACACCTAAACTTTTTCCTTCTTTTCTCCTATCCTAATGCTCTTCAGTATCTGAGGAAAAAGAGCAAGTAGGACTTACTCAAAGGAGTGGATATAATTCTTTGGAAAATGTTATTTTTTTTCTGAACCACAATGAAACCAAAGTTACTGGAATCTCTACCAAAGTTTGTAGAAACTTAGGCAGCTGTATGCATTTTCTCTTTTTCCGCAGTATCTCAATGCTGTCGATCTGGAGTTGGCAAACTATAAGCCCCAGTAAATGTGGTTTGTTGCCTGTTTTTTTGTAAATAAAGTTTTATTGGAACATCGACATGATCACTTGTTTATGTGTTGTTTGTGGCTGCTTGCACACTACAACAGCAGAGTGACCAGCAAAGACCAAGACGTTTATTATCTGGAGCTTTACAGAAAAAGTTTGCTGACTCCTACTGTAGACGAAAGACTTCAAGTGAGTCAATTTGTATCTATGAGGTTAGGGATGGGATGGAAGAGATGATTTCCACATAGTTGCCAGGCAGTTTATACTTAGGATTTCCCCTCTGTAGGGGGTTGAATAGTCTCCCCCCAAACTCATGTCTATCCAGAACCCGTGTGACCTTATTTGGGAGTGGAGTCTTGGCAGATCTGATCAAGGTGATGTCATACTGGATTAGGGTGGGTGCTAAATTCAATGACTGGTAACCTTATAAGGAGAGGGAGGTTCGGAGACACACATAAAAGGCTACATGCTCACAGAGGTGTCGTAGATGGGAGGATGCTGTTATGGCCAAGAGATGCCAAGGATTGCCACAGGCACTAGCAGCTAGGAAGAGGCAAGGAAAGAGTCTGTCCTAGAATCGTCAGAGGGAGAATGGCCCTGCTGACATCTTGACTTCAGGTTTTTGGCCTCTGGAAATGTGAGAGAAGCCACCTCACTGACAGCAATTTGTTACAGCAGCCTTAGGAAATGAATATACCCTCTATTCAGATTTTAGCTGTAAATTCCTTTGACTACTTTTCTCTTTACCATGAAAGAATAACCAAGCAGCTAAGGCAACTGCAGGTCACTGATGCACCGAAAATTTTAAATATATGTAAAGATGGCAAAATCTTTTTTCAACCATATAAGCTAGGACTGGGTTGGAGTAGAGATAAGAAAGGAGGTGGGGAGGGAATATTTGCACACGAGGAGACCAACAAGGGCTTAATTTTCAAAATATACAAACAGCTCATAAAGTTCAACATCAAAAAAACAAAAACCCAATAAAAAAATTGGCAGAAGACGTAAAGAGACACTCCTTGAAGAAGATATACAAATAGCCAACAGGCATGTGAAAAGATGCTCATTATCATTAATTATTAGAGAAATGCAAATCAAAACTAGAAAGAGGTATCACCTCACACTGGCCAGAATGACTATCATCAAAAAGCCTACAACTAGTAAATGCTGGAGAGGGTATGGAGAAAAGGGAACCTTCCTACACTGTTGGTGGGAATGTAGATTGGTGCAGCCACTATGGATAACAGCATGGAAGTTTCTTAAAAAACTAAAAATATAGTTACTATATGATCTAGCAATCTCACTCCTGGGCATAAAGCTGGAAAAGACTAAAACTTTAATTCAAAAAGACACATGCACCCCAATGTTCATAGCAGCACTATTTATAACAGCCAAGACATGGAAGCAACCAGAGTGAATATTGACAGATAAATGGTTTAAGATGTGCTATACACACATGTGCAGACACACACACATATTTACACACATAAACACACACATACATATATACACACATACACACGCACACACACATATACAGACACACACACACACAATGGAATATTACTCAGCCATAAAAAGAATGAGATAATGCCATCTGCAGCAACATGGATGGAAGTTTTTCACTTTCAGCATTCAATAAATCATGTGAGATATTCAGCACCTTATTGTAAAATAGGCTTGTTGTTAGATTTTGCCCAACTGGAGGCTAACGTCAGTATTCTGAACACATTTAAGGTAGGCTAGGCTATGATGGTTGGTAGGTTAGGTATACTAAAAGCATTTTTAACTTATAGTATTTCCAACCTACAATGGGTTTATCTGGATGTAACCCCATTGTAAGTCAAGAAAAATCTGTAGCTACCTGCCCAAACCCATAAAACATATGTCAGGAATGAACCATAAAATAAACTATGGGCTTTGGGTGATAATGACTTCAATGTAGGTTAATGAATTATCATAAACGTATCACTCTGTTGAGGGATGTTTATAATGGGGAGGCTATGCATGTGTGGGGACAGATGGTATATGACAAATCTTTATACCTTCCACCCAATTTTGTTGTGAATATAAAACTGCTGTAAAAAATGAAATCCACTTTTTTAAACTAATAATAATAATGATGATGATATAGGTTCAAAATCCCTTGTCCATAATTACAAAATCAAAAGATCTCTAAAAACCAGAGGCTTAAAAATAATTTTTCAGTGGCACAACCTGATCTGAATTAACATAAGACTGTTTATTACATACTTTGTGTGAGTATTCATGCATTTCACTACAGAAATACTAATGTATTTGATTCGGGGGTGCTAGAGATGTTGTGCAAGATGCAGTATATCCACCTTACTTCTATTTTAAAATCTAAAAAATTCTGAATTCCAAAATACATCTGATACCATGGGTTTCAGAGAAGGAACTATTGGCCTGTAACATAATTGGTATTTACTGAGGACTTAAAATATTCTAGGAGCTATTCTAAGCACTTTATATTTGTTAAATCATTTCATCTAATTAGTGTAATTGTGGTGTTTCCAAAACTAGGGCATGTCCAAAAGGACATGCAATCCAAGAGCGCTTGAACAAAGAAAAGAAAAGGTTTTGTATACCCCAGGCTTTGGAGAACTTTAATCACTCTCTCCATGTCACCTGGCAGGACTGAAGTCTCAGGGATCCAGCTTTAGAAAGTATGTGCTTCAACTCCCCTGTTGCAGGTGGAGACAAGTTTTGAAATCCTTAATTAATTCATTAATTCAGTGAAGCTTAGAGAAAAAAGAAAAGAGCTCCTTCAATATTAGGTCCTATTTTTTTTTTTGACAACACCAATTTGTCAAAAATAAATTTGAAAGGAAAAAAAAAAGAAGCTAACAAGAATGAAAATCTAAATTATATTTCCTTTTACAGTCAAATCATTAGACAAACCATACTCCATAGTTCGAACACACTACTTCTTGAATAGCAAATATATACTGGAGGTTTGAAAATTACTTACAGAAATAAATTTTTTATTGGATGAGAGGATTTCATTTTTCAACAGAGTACTGAGTAAATATTTGTTGGTTTCTAAGGATGAATGACTAAGGAAAGATACTATATTTAATCAATACTGTAATTCCTTTCTTTAGTTATCCATTTCCTGATGCACAGAACTAAATCGAATCAATGGGAGATTGATTTCATACTAGGCTTGAATAGTGAAATATCACCATTTAACCTAATATCCCGTATTACTCACTATGCCTCCATTATGTAGAAGAGAAAGGCTAAGCAGGTCTCAATTAGATGACACATCCTCATATTACATTGATTATAAGCTTACAAGCTTGACATCTACAACATCCTCTAATTTCAAGAGCTATGCAAATTAAGATAAATTAAAAAGCAACTGAAAGAACAGCCTCTCCCCTTGCTAACACAATATAATGGCCATACAAGGCAATCTATCACAACTGAGTGAAGAGGTGGTACTATTTTTAATATTCAGCTAATTCTTTGAACTGAAAATAGTTCAAGGTGGAATGCAACTTTGTCATCTCTCTTAGTAGTGGTTTATAGAAGTAAAGTAGCTTTTGTCTGGAAATAGCAGACAAACTTATCCACAGGAATTAAAATGAGAGATACAGAATTTTCACTTAATATGTCCAGATGCAATCCCAAATTACTGACCACTGACCCTATGCCCTCCAGTTATTCACTAATTCAGCTCACTTGGTATAAACCTTATTTCCAGGTTCATTAACGAGTAAGATAAAGTATCAGAATCAACCAAGGCTCCTGCCTACCTTCAAAGAACAAAGAGCTTTTAGTCTAATGCAGAAGATAAGGATAATACGTTGTTGAATTTAGTTCTGGAAAATCATTAAGAGTCTTTGGAAAGCAATGTTTGATCTATTGTCTAAGCTGGATTCCCTGGAGGCAGACCCTGAGGTGAGGATTTGTGTGCAAGGAAGTGCTCCCAGAAGAAAATGGTAAGGAAGAGAGAGAAGTGCAACCAAGAAGAAAAGGAAACCAAGAAGGTTTTAATTTCAGCAAATTCCTGGGAGAGCAATTTCAGCCTGATTGCACAGGATGTTTCTGGAGTATAAACTGCAGCCTCAGAGCTGTTGTACCTTAAAGCTTGGGACTCGACTTCCATCTCCCTACGTGATCACTGGTTAGCTAAGCATCACCCTAGGGTGTTACAAACTCCCGGTCCCTTTCAGTTCTCTGGGGCTGTGGGAAAAGCTGCTACAGTAGTCTGAGGACTGTCCTTTCAGGAAGAGTGGCTGCTCAGGAGGCTGAAAGCAAAAGCATATTAAAGCTGGGAGAGGGGTACCCAGAAGAGGTAAAAGGAGTCTGCAGATACCTGTACAAGCAGTGGCAATGTCCAATATCAAGATAGGTGGAGAAAAAATTGAGAAAACACTTCCTATATAATTAATTACTCCCCCCCTCAAAAAAAAAACCCACAACATATGACTTGAGTGAGATACAGTAAGTTAGAATTCAATTATAAATAGCAAAAGCTTATTAGGTGTTTCTTGCAGAATGGTATCTAATGCAGGGATTTAGGTGTTTGGCCCATCATTGGAAGAACTAGCAGACAGTTATAGGTTGGGCTTCCAGGAATGGTTCCCAGTAGGAACGACCTAGAAGGAGAGGAGCAGAGCTTCTATCTCAGCCACAGTCAGGAAGCTGACAACTCAGAACTGCCACTGCAGCTGTTGCTTGAGGAGCACATCTCAGCTGCAGTCTAGGGAAGGGCTGCTGCAACTGTTTGTTCCAGAGCCACACTGCACCTGCTGGAGACTTGGCAGCAAGATACATGAGTAAATGAATAAATGAATCAATTATCGGATCAGTGGAAGTGTTTTCCTTGATTTTTTAATTGCTAAAATATAATATCTTGTAAGATTTCTACTTAGAATCAAACTGGAAAAATAATAAACTATAAAATATAGAAACATACTTTGCTCTATGTGGAGAGTAAATAAGCAGCTTTGTTTTATAACAATTTCCTGTCTTTTTTTTTTTTTCAACCTCCTTTACCTATTTCTCCCACTGCTCACCCCCCACCTCTGGCAACCACCAATCTGGTCTCTGTGACTATGAGCTTGGATTTTTATTTGTTTTTTAGATTTCACATACAAGAGAGCTCATATGGTATTTTTCTCTGTCTGACTTAATTTCCTTAGCATAATGCCCTCAAGGCCTGTTCATATTGTTGCAAATGGCAAGAATTCATTCACTTTTTATGGTTGACTAATATTCCATTGTGTATATATGTACCACATCTTCTTTATCAATTTATCTATCAATGGACATTTAAGCTGCTTCCGTATCTTGGCTACTGTAAACAATGCTGCAATGAACGTAGGGATGCAGGTATCTTTTCCAGTTAGTGTTTTTATTTTCTTTAAATACCCAGAAGTCAAATTGCTGAATCATATGGTGATTCTATTTTTAATTTTCTGAGGACCCTATGGTTTTCTATAGTGACTGTGCCAATTTACATTCCCACCAACACTGCACAAGAGTTCCCTTTTCTCCCCATCTTCTCCAATTCTTGTTATTTCTTGCCTTTTTTATAATAGCCATTCCAACAGGTGTGAGGCGATATCTCACTGTGCTTTTGATTTGCCTTTCCCTGATAATTAATGACATTTAGCATCTTTTCATGTACCAGTTAGCCATCTATATTTCTTCTTTAGAAAAATGTCTATTCAGCTCTTCTGCCCATTTTTTAATTGGATTATTTATGGTTTTGCTATTGAGTAGCATGAATTCTTTACATATTTTGGATACTAGCCCCCCTTATCAGATATATGATTTGCAAATATTTTCTCTCATTCAGTAAGTTGACTTTTCATTGTGTTGACTGTTTCCTTTGCTGTACAGAAGCTTTTTTTTTTTCAGTTTGAAGCAGTCCCACTTGTTTGTTTTTGCTTTTCTTGCTTTTGGTGTCAGATGTAAGAAATCATCACCAAAGAACTTAACTGTCTATGTTTTCTTCTAGGAGTTTTATGGTTTCAGCTTTTTTAATTTCTAAGTGCTCTAAGAATATAGTTCTGAATGTGTCATGGAATCCTCCTTGTAGAAAGTGTGTATCTTTTATTGTCTTCATTGTAGTAGTTGGATACCTTTTCTCAGATTATGTTTCTCAAATTTCTCAGTTCATGAAGATGTTCCTGGGAGCTTGTGTTAACTGTAGCAACAGTTTTAATCTTTACCTATAGAGTTAATCAATACAATGATTATCTACTTCTTTGATTAAAAAGTGTACAGTTTAAGAGCTTCCAAATACATATATTATGAGCATGTGTAAGAATCAGTGGTGACCAGATGAGCAAGTTCATTATTCAGCTGAACACTGTTCATCATGAGAAGAGGTCTGAGTGCTGAGGTATTCTTTGGTTTCAGTATCAGAACATGCTTCCAGGGTCACGCCAGTTCTTTGCTAGGTATCAGAATGAGCAGGCTCTAAAACACCCAGGTGAAGGGTTATTTTCATGAGAAGTTACTGGAAGTGAAAGGACTTTAGAATTTTAAGAATTTGTGAAAAAATATATCTTCTCCCATGGATAAGGAAAACATGGTGTGTATATATATATATATATATATATACAACAAACTAGTGAATATGACAACAAAAGAAACAGACTCAGATCTAGAGAACAAACTAGTGGTTACCACTGTGGAGAGGGAAGCAGGGAGGGGCATTATAGGGGTAGAGTATTAAAATGTACAAACTATTATGTATAAAATAAGGTACAAGGATATATATTACAACACCGGGAATATAGGCAGTATTTTATACTAACTATAAATGGAGCACAACATTTAAAATTTGTGAATCACTATACTGTACACCTGTAACTTATATCATATTGTACATCAACTGTAGTTCAAAAATAAACAAATAAGTAAGACATACATCTTCTTCTAGACTGAGCCTAAATGACATACTATTTCATGTTGTTTAGGTCATCTTTTAAAATGCCTTTTAAAATTTTATTTTCACAAAGAACTTTCTTATTATTTCAAATTTTCTTCTTCTTACATTAAACATACTGATTCCAAACTGACTACAGTAGATAGGTCTAAATAGTATACTTTCTATTAGATTTTATTGCTATAAGAAATTCATCTATGAATTTGTGCTGTTTTAATTAAAATTATACATACACACAATAGAAACTTAGAAACCAAAAAATGCCTAGAAAAAAAATCACTGAAATTCCATTATACATAAATAATCATAAATAACATTTTAGTGAGTATCTTTCTAAAGAGAAGGATATAAGTTTACATAAATGAGATCATGCTTAGAGCATTTTTTCCTTTTGTTTTTCACTCAACACTATGTCAGGAACATCTCTCCACATCAGGAAATATTGAGCTACATCAGGTTTAATGGCTTAAGAACTGCATTGCATTTGTGTGCAATAATTTACCTAATCAGTTTCCCATTGATAGATGCCTAGGATGTTTCCAATTTTTGTACATTAAGGACAGATTTACAGGAAACATTCACTTGCCTACATCTTTTCACATTTATATCTCCTTAGGGCAAATGCTTAGAAGAGGGAGTACTGTGTCAGAGTCTGATATTTTATGAGTTGCCAAACTGTGTTCCAGAATGGGACATGGTTTTACAGCATCCTTTCTTCCATTCAATGCATAACCCCACATGTGACTTAAAAAAAAAGCACACAAAAACACAACTTCATTCCCTGAGGAATCTAGAAACATTTTTCTTTAGCATTTAGCATCTAGAAACATTTTCTCTGAAGCATTTCTCATTAAAATATGAGTCTCTAAGAATTAAAACAAATAATTCCCACTAAAATTGTTCTCAACAAAGTTTAATTCCATGACAGTTTTAGGATGATGTAATAAGGTTTCAAGAAAAATAAAAACTGATTGCTTTCCTCACTAGCATTTAAAACTCTTGTTACATAGGGAAGATTTGAAATGTATTCACTCTGAAAATACCCACTTTCCTGCAATTAAAGCAATTGAAAAATGAGTTAAAATATAGTCATATTAATTTTAGAAAATGTACAGATCAGTTATTCTTATTCAGGACAAGAACCATTTGATCAAAGCAAAGAATAGGGAAGAAATTACCATTTTTAGTGAAAAAATTGAAAGTGACCCTGTCATCCCATCCAAGTTTGAGATAAGAGGTTTGCTGTGCTTAAACAAAGTCCCTGATATTTAATAATCTGTACATATTAGAAAGCCTAGTCCTAGAGCATTTGAAATAAGGAAGATCTTATTCATAGGAAGAACAAATAAGAAAACTTTATTTGCTGTCTAGATATGAAAGATAGATGTCTTCCATCTATATGATTGACTTAGAGATAAAATCAACGATTGCTCCTCACCACTGGAAATCCACTAGTCAGAGTTCTGACATCTGCTGTGTCTAGGGATCCATATTCTCTATGGAAACTGAGCACAGTCAATGCTGGTGTGGTTTGTAATGTCTGTATTCCTTCTAGGTCCAAGAGTGAACACGTGCACGAATGACTATGTGAGGTTCAATAAGAAGATTGCTGCTTTGGGAGAATAATTTTGTAAACAGGCATCAAAGCCTTTATTTTCCTTGACTTCGAAAAATTTATAAGCACGATCCCTCTTTCTTTGCTCTGTATACACATGGTTTATGCTGCACTTTTACTCTTTATTTTGCTGTTTAAATTAAATTCCTGTTATTATTCACCTACATCACTTCATTATATATTTACTGAAAACCTCCTATAGGCTAGAAATGGTTCCAAGCATTGAGGACATAGCAATCAATGTAAGACATTCTCTCTCCTAAAGAAGCTTAAATTCTAATAAATTAAATGAGTGGTGATATCAGTTTCTCATGGGAAAACAGGGTAGGTAAGGGGGATAGAGAATAACACATAGGGGTGATGGAGTGCTACATCAGATACATGGTCAAGGAGAGCCTCTCTGAAGAGGTGACATTTGAGCAGAGGCCAAGGAAGTGAGAAGTGAGTCATACAATACATGGAGTAAGAGGGTAACATTCTAGGCAAAATGAACAGGAGCTAAGCTGTAGGAGAGTTTTCAGAGAATTATTCTGACTGCTCTGTAGGGGGGCTATTTCCTGATATAAAGAAGATCGTTGGATGACCAGCATTGGAAGAAAAACTCACGTATTTGCTGTTTGGTGTGCTGAATTTGAGACACCGGAGGGGAGATGTCAAGTAGACAGTTTGATACGTATGTATGAAGTCCAGAAAAGACACCTAAAGATGTGTGTCATAAAATGAATCATACTGTCTCAGGATTAGACGGATCCTTTAAGTATGACCTATCCCAAACACCTACCAGATGCTTGAATCTTTCTATGATATTCATGCCCATTGATTATACAGGCTAATTCAAACCTGTCCAGCAATGGGTAACTCATTATCCCAGTGACCATGAATCAGCTCCCTCTAGGCTAAGATCATGCTGACCAGAAGGAAATTCTTCTTGATAATAATAAAAATCAGTCTCTCCATAAATTCTACCCCCCAGTCCTAGATCCATCCATTTGATTCCTACAAATATGTCTATGCAAACTAGAATCTAGCCAAATATAGAAAAAAGACTTTCAAGTTCTTTTGAGAAAGAACTATTCAATTTTTAGAGCTATCCTAAATTTAGGTTTGGCATCACATAAGGGGATGAAGTTACAGAGTGAACTAATTTAGAGAAAAGTTAGATAAAGATTCCAAGGATTCAAGCATCAGCTAGATTTCTGAGAGTCCTTCTGAGGTTAATGTTCTAACTCTGATAAAGTCCATTGCCCATTGACAGTATATTAAGTAAATATATCATAACCTATATTTAATACTGGTTAAGGAGGATGGATCACTCTGTATGAAAGTGCTGTGTGCCTACTCTAAAAATCTCAACTCCATATGTTGAAATCTATTTTTATCTTTGACATATTTTGAAGTCAGAAATAATATCAGCAGTCTGGTCCCCTCCAGAGACATAATCTCTTTAAAAGCTGTGTTCCAGCAATAGACATCTGCAGAGAGGAATAAATTCCCCAGCTTGGCTCCTATTTCAAAGTAGTCATTTTTACAGAAAATGGGGGGAAGGATTTTTTTACCTCCTCCTGAGGCACCATAAGTCCCTAAAGGGTTAACCTAAATCAAAAATAAATACACTTCAAATTGGACAAATATAAAAAATGATATAGCAAGTTAGACACTGCACATTTGCTTTGGTTTTATCTCTAAGTTTAAATTTCAAGAGGTTCATGGTTCATGTCAAAATAACCTGTTGGTTCTTCCATAAATTTAACAGAATCAATGGGAATAAAGTATGAGAATTTCTGTACTTATCCAGAGTTTTGAAATGTTACCAAACTCAGAAAATAGAGTTCTATTTCAAAAGTATTGAAGTAATGGACTTAAAATGAAAGTTTCAACCTGCTCATTTTCAGAGTACTGTGAAATGCCTACATTCATTTATTTATTCAGCAAACATTCCTAGAGTTTACTGTGTGTCATTACAGGGCCAGGCAATGAGAAATTCATTTTGTACCTCTTTGAAGGAAAAATAGGCTGCAGAATAGAAAGACTATGTGAAAAATGAAGAAACTGTTGGCCCAGTCATCACTGGATATCAATCCATTTCAGTCACCAGGTAATAGGAAAGAACAAATCTGACTCCGTATTAGACCTCTTTCTTCCTTTAGCTCTAACCCTGTGCTCTGTTTCCTGTCCTTAGTCATGCTGGTTCTACACCTTTTGTAAAAGAATGTTGCCTACAGCCTGAAATATGTAGTATAGCCCATTCTCAAGGATCTGACCTTTAAGCATATAACATTTTCTCATTTACATAGAAATTAAAAGTTGCAGAACAGAGAATAACATTTGTCTTGTTGGAGGTTTACAGGAACATCATGAACTGACCTACATGGACAGCTGCAAGAACGAAGGATCTGGACACCAAGAAGTTTGCAACAACCACACTACCCCTCCCTTTTTAGTACAAAAAGAGCCTGAATTCTGACTTGAGGAAGATGGTTCTCTGGGGCGTTAGTCCCTCATCTTCTCGGTCTGCTGGCTTCTGAATGAAGTCGTTATTCTTTCCCCAACACCTCATCTCCCAATTTATTGGCCTGTCAGGCGGCGACAAGGACGAGCTTGGACTCGGTAACAACTATATCCTGTACAAGACGACCCAACCATGGGAACAGGATACATTATTATGAAATAATTTTTCTGCTACTAGTCTAACTGATGAAAAGTAAGCAAACTTTCCCCAGTGATTTATGTTCTGAATTATGCTGAGAGAGTTCTTTCTTCTAATATGAACATTTCATGCAACTTTCACAAGGGACTTGTTGAGCTCGTTACTTAAAGATATAAGTGAGTATTTACACACTCGCATCGCTACATTTTATTCTGGAGTCATCAAATGCTCAGTTGGAAAAGTACTTAGCCAGGTGATAAAATAATTTCAGTTTTACATCTGCACATAATTTCTTCCTCTTTAAATATAGTTTTCACTGCAAAAATGGGAATGGGAGAGAAGGCTTATGGGAATCCTAAGACGATGTTGCTCTCACAGTTTTGAAGGCACGGCAGCTGTTGCTGCAGAATTCCTCACCCCTCGGACCACCCTAAATCTGCAAGGCCTGGCAGGGCTACAGGCTGAGCCAGAATCCCTTTGGCGAATCAGAATTTCATGTGGCCCCAGTAAACCACATCACCGCCCTGTGTGGAGATAACTTGAGCTTTTTAAGTTACCGATATCAGAAATAACTGAGATATTTTTAATTTTTATTTTTATCCACAGGGAAAATAGAAACAGTTGAAGACAATAGAAAGAATTTAAAAGAGGGTTTTGTTTATCCCAGTACTTCAAAAAAGGAACCTGAAAAAAAATATTTCAAAGGCATCCTTGCCAGGAAGTCAACCTCTGTCCAGAGGGCTGCAGGAATAGGGTCTCTGTGTTGGTCCTTGTCAAAACATACTGTCCTTGTTGACAAAATCCCCAAGAGGCCACAGCTTGAATTCTGTCCTCATTGGATACACACAATCCAAAAAGGGAAGAGGAAGTGATATCAATAATGGCTTTCTGGATTTGGGGTTCTCTCTTTTTTTTTTTTTTTTTTTAAGCACAAGATCCTTTCTTCAAAAGAAATCACAGCAGGGAGTCCAAACTGTAAAACAAATAAAATAATAAGACGAGAGGTGCTTTTGGCTTCAAATGGGGCTGGTAAGAGGTTCTTATTCTAACCCTGACTCATCTTTTAATGAATCCTCATCATTATTTTAATTTAGATCATGTAGACAGACAAGCTTTCCTACATTTTGCTACATGTGACATCAAATCTAATCACAATGTTCAGGTGGCCTGTAGTTAGCTCTGATGCTGGTTTTAGCCCAGAGCCTGACAGATGTGTCCCGAGTCAGTGAGTAAAAACTAATTATAGTTATATTTAATAAAAAAAAAAGAAGAAAACTACATGAATATACTGTGCTTAAAGTGACAAAGCGGTGAGAGTAGGGACTCCTTCCCACATCATGGAGTCTGGCGCCATGAAGTTCATGACTTCTGGAATTATAATGTCTTGGTTAAAAATCCAGCCTCTATGCGTGCTACCTTTATCAAATAGTTAACCCTTTCAAAGACCCTGTTATGGCTGTCTATAAAATGTGGATAATAATAATAATAATAGTGCCTACCTCACAGAGCTGTTATGAGTATTAAGAGAATAAAGTTCTTAGAACATAGTAAGTGCTCAGTAAATATTAGTTACTACTCTTCATGGACTGTAATGCTGCACTCTGCCCTATAAGGATGGTACCAGTACAAGTGGTATCCCAGCTTCAGTGCAGCAAATTGGTGTGGAGTTGGCTTCAGTGAATAATAGTCATCTTTGGCATATTAAAGACTCCAGCAGCCAAAGCTCCGGCCACCATCAGGTCTACTACCCATCAACAGACCCTCTTGTTCCCACAGCAGCAGGAGGCTGTGTCTGTTGGTTGTGGCATGGTGCTGGACTCTGGAGATCGTGAAAATCTCCTTCACACGGCTTTGAGGGTGCTAGAGGCCTCTTTACTCAGGCAAGGCAAGTCCCCTGAGATAGTCAAGAGTTCAACATGTTCAGAGAACAGCAAAATGGCCAGGCTACAGTGGAGTGAACAAGGGAAGACAGAAGGAGGTGAGGCAAGAGAGGCAACAGGTCCAGATCATGGGGCATCTTACAGGCTCTTCTACAACTTTGGACTTTTAATCTGAATGAGATGGAAAGCCATTGCAGGAATCTGAGAAGGGAAAAATCATTAGCTTGGTTGAAGTAAATGCCTAGATAAGACTGTGACCCAAATGGCCCATCAGTTCTAAGAAACTAAGCGTCCATACAGGGTCAAGTGAACTGGGTGTGCTTTGATCTTGGTAGTCAAGTCAACTACACACAGGTCATTCATTGCAAACTCAGAGTAGATTTTGCAGGTTTTAATAGCATCCAGACTGAGTGTAGAAATCATTAGCAGTATCTGGATAACTGTCAAACTTCCTTTAGATGCGATATTTCTACAGTATTACTTACTGAGTTATTGAACTGTGAAATACAGGTCAAGTATAACAACCCCAAAGTCTAGTTCAAATCTGAAGCAATTGGAAGTTAGTGTTTGTACCGTCTATGGGTCACTGAAAGTGCTAATCCACATTGGAATAGTACAGATTTGATGGAAGCAGAAACGAGGAAAAGTCTAGAAACGTCAGGAGACATTCAGTAACAACTATTCCCAAACCAAAGATTGTGTATACATACCTCAAATTTACAACAGCCTCAAGCCCTCTGACAGGCAGGGTTTCTTACCCACAGCAAATATTTGCTGAGTGGGTTTTATTTTAATATAATGTGTCAGCATTTCCTACACTCTGGATCTAAAGCCAATCCCATCAATCATCTTTAAGGCTAGCTCTGTCATAAACACCCCAATGAGCTGAGGCAGTATTTTCTAAGAACTAGCAGTTACATGCCCCTTTAATCTCTCTGTTGTAGGAATCTATTCCAATATCTAGTCACCCCACCCAAGAGATGAGCTACAGAGTAAATGCTCAAAGATTAACACATTTGGAACATTCACAGCACCTTGTGTATTGAAACATCAAGTGAAACTTCTGTAAAAGTTCTTACCTTAATTATTGTTATTTCCTGATAGTGGTTCCTAACCATTAACAATGTGATTCATGGAATTACAGTTTAAAAAACCAAACCATCAAGGTCTTCACAGATGAGGAAATCAAAGTCCAAAGAGGTTAAGGGATTTTTTTCCTGGGTCTCAAAGCAAGTTAGTTGCAAAGCCACAACTTTAGCTCATGTCCCATGACTGTCAGCTCAGGGTTTCTTCCACTTCGTGATGCTTCCACTCAAGCTGGGTTAATCAGCTAATGTTCTATGGTAGCAAGCAACAGAAATTGTCTTGGCAAATGTAAACAAGGGAAGGGTTAATAAAAAGGATATGGGGGAATCACAAAATGGAAGAAAGCCATGAAAAACTAGTCTTAACTACAGAAACCCAGCTGATTCCAGAAGGTCTCAGGAAGGTATTCAGGAGCTCCAATAATTTTCTCCAACCTTGCATCATTCCACTCAAGACTTAAAGCTGCATGAAACTCTTGATATTATCATGTGCCTGCATCTAGATGGTTCTTGAGTGATACAAAAAAGGATCCAATAGAAAGGTTTCCAGAAATCACTTTACAGTCCATGATGGCAGAGCAAATACTTGGGTTTACCACCACACCAGGACACAATGGAGAGAATTACTTTCCCCAAATACAATCAGAGTGTAGGTAGGAAAAGGTATTGGTGCTGAGGGGTCAACAAATGATAAATGTTGTTCCAAGATAAAATAATACAAGATCTTGTACAACTTGAAGAGGATGGAAACTAAATTTTAGAAAGCAGAAACTGCTTATAAAATTAAGACAGTTGAGCACAATATTATTCTAAGTTAATAAAATTTATATCATTCTAAGAGTGACATGAATAGTTAAGGATTTATTGGATGATATTGTGTTAAATTAGAAACATGGCTGGAACATTTAAATTACTGAATTTCTTATAACTCTGGGGCATGGAAAGGAATAAATACTGATAAATTTATAGCCTTCATTAACTATTCTGACTACTAAAGAGAATGAAGTCATTCTTAACACCCCAAGGTTACCCAGAAAATTAGCAAGAGATGGCAATTTAGAAGTGAATATGTGTGGGGTTATATTGTGGGATTCATCCATAAGATAAGTGGATTTGATCACAGCAGCCAAGATATCTGTTTAATGGCTAAAAATACCATCAATAAAATGTTACTATGATTTAATTCAGTAAATACTTATTGACTCCTTACTGTATGACAGACACTAACACAACTTTGAGTGAAGCCTAATCCTTGCCCTTAAAAATATTATGCACTGATGGTGAAGGCGCACGTGCATGCACACAGACGCACAAAGATAGACATGCATTTCATCACTTTCATGGGTAATATTTCAAGCTTTGAGCTACAGCTACCACTGTCCTTTGGGGGTTAATGTTCACAGTCTCCACTGCAGCACTTCCAAAGCTCCTGGCTTTTGAGATGGTGGTTGGCCCATTTGGATCTGTTGGTTGGGTACTGAGAGCAATGTTTTGTGCAGACGGGTATCACTGTCAGAAAATCAACAAGTGATGTGCTGGTTGCAGACTGTTAGAGGGGACAGCCTCTTCCTCATTCCTGGTGTTTCCTTTAATGGTGAGAGAAGCATGACTAATGTAACACTGCTGACTCACCGGTCCAATTTTATGAGAGAGGTTTAAGTAGAGCCATTTCCCTATCTGATAAAATTGGGAAGAACAAACTGGGCATGCTCATATCATCTCCCTTTTTCCTCTCAGGGGCAAACTTGCTTACCAAGAGTAGTGGGAGCAGCCAGTAACCTCATGGGAGAGGGAGGGAGAACCTGCCCTTCATCCAGCACCCCCAAGTGAGGACAGAAGGTCCATCTATCTCATCTGGGATTCTATAATGCATATTCTACATCTTCAATGAGCATTTATCAATAATAGGGGTGATATTGTGGTTCTTGTTTACCACCTCTTGGTTTTATGTCTGAATTTGTTCAGAGTTCAGGCATATCCCACTATCCCAGATCATACCTGTCTCTGCCTCTCACCAGGTTATACTCCCTCCCTCTCCACTCCTCCCCCACATGAAGAGGCCCCAGCACAAATGAGAAGGACAGTTAAGGCGATATAAAATCCACAGTGGAATGGGACTGGACCCTCCGAGGCTGCTCACTCAGCTCTCACACGGTTCCCTGGTGCTGGTGCCAGACAGCACCCACTCTAGAGGATGGTGTGCAAGCTCTCTCTGGAGACTGGCTCCAGGCTTGTCTGTGTGAACCCTCCAGATGTGGTGTATCATCCTGGATCCCATCAATCTCTGTCTCCCACTTGTCTGTGTCCCCTCCACCTCGTCCCTGTCCCCCATACTCCATCTAGGGAACCCCGGCTATGAGTTAGTTCTTTTATAAGTCATCAAATCTTGTATCAAATCTGTTATCTCTACATGGGTTCTTCCTATTCCCATTTCCAGGCTTTGAAACTTAAAGGTCAAGAGTCAACTTGTTTTTTGTCTCGACATGTCTACTCTGTCACCCCTTCCCTGAGGCAAAAACCATGAAATACTTAGCTGGCTGAATGAAATAAAGGCCAAGGGGTTAGAATAAAGATGGGAAACAAAAACTTTATTCAAAAATATTATTCCAACCCACAGGTGACTAAGCAATTACAATTTGATGTCAAAAACAGAAGAAGTAAGCACAGAGCACCACATGGATACAAACGACGGCCATTTAATCCAGCAGACTTTGTGGGAGACATTAGGCAAAGCTTTGGGGAAAAGAGCATTCCAGGTCAAGGCTTGAAACTGTCAGAATAGAATCTGAGTTCTTGCAAAGGCATATATATTTGTGTGTGTGTTTGTGATGTAGAGATTCTTTAATTTGGGTTGAATGTTTACTTTTGGATTTGGAAAATTCCAACATAAATGTAGAAAAAAAGAGTACAACGAATCCCTAATACCAAGTGTGTCACCAAGCTGCATTAATTATCAACTCATGGCCAGTCTTATTTCATTTAAAACACCCATTTCCCCTGCCCAAATTATTTTGAAGCAAATTCTAGACATCTGAAAAGGTAAGGACTTATAAAATAGAACCTCAATACAGTATTACTAAGATTTCTTTAATATCATTAAATAACCAGTCAGTCAGCATTCAGATTTCCCTAATCACATCCATTAAAGAAACACAATTGGAAGGTTCAAATCAGATTCCAGACAAGGAAGTTCATGCATTGTTTTTGTTTGATAGTCATGTTAAGTCTCTTTTCATCTATAGCTTCCCCCTCCTTTTTTCTCTGGCAATTCATTTGTCAAAGAAACCAGATTGTTTGTCCTACAGAGTTTCTCACATTCAGGATTTTGATGAATAAACTCCTGTGGTGTCTTTTTATATATTCCTCTTTGCTCTCTATTCACCATAAGTTGGTTGGTAGACCTAAAGTTTGATCTGATAACATTGATTTTGTATGGCCCCAAAATACCTCATGGGTGGTCTTGTACACTTCCAATAGGAGTCAAATAATTTTCTAGTGCCCCTCTGTGATGTTAACAAGCGCTGAAGACAATTGCCTAGATTCATTATTTCATTAAGGGTTTTTATTTGTATTTTAGAGGTTTCTAACAAATTCCACAGAAAGAATTCCTGCTCTTCTGTGATATGGAGGAGGGTAAGTATTTCAGATTGACATACAACTTCTAACACTGTGGAGCTACAGTCAACAGAGTGAGGAAGAGAAGCCCTCAACAGCTTCGCCAGCTACTCTGAAATAAAGCTTTATAGTGTGTCAAAGAACGCTGGTAAAACTCCTTTAACGGCAGGGCTGCGATACCCAAAGAATGACTCTTAAATTGAGAACAGATTTAAATGCAGTTTCCAGAGCAATTCTACCATGAAACAGAGACTTCTGGAATTCTGATTTCATTTCCTTTATGCTCACTATTCAGTCACATTCCCCTAGATTCACTAAATAGGAATAAAAACCCATTTATTCCATTTCTATCCATTTGCATTTTCTTCCTGATATGGACAGATTTCACTCCCTCAAGTCGAAATTCTCCTTGTCATAAATGAAAAATCAGTTGGATTCATTTACAGACAGAGCTGTCGAAGATAAAAAGTCACTGAACGTGGAGAGCAAAGACAGCACCACGAAACAAGAGCGGCATGTATTTTCTCACCCAGGACATCTGCGAGCAGTTAAGGTGTTGTGATCATTCTTTTCCTTTGTGCATCAAATTGCTAAGCCACCTGTTAAGGTTTCAGTATGACTCACCTCACAAGGCAGACTGAGAATTTATACTAAATGAAGAATTGCTCCCAAGACTAACACTTTTTAAAATACAGCGTGGCTAAATTCATTTCTTATCTAACAGGCAGTAATGAAAAGCAATATTTCTATCACACTGGTTTCATAGATCCCAACCAATCCAACAAAAGAAAAGATTTGTTTTCCTGTATACCTCATGGAAGGCACAAATGCAAATGAAATAATAATCATAAGTTTTTAGCCACCCAAGGAATATTAGGATGAGGGTTGGGGGAGGGTGGGTTGGCAATTATGAAAACAACAGATTTTCCCATCAAAAATATGAACACCATATGAGGTGCCTAAACTCACAGCTTGGCATTACATTACAAACCACCGCTGAACTTACAATGTGTCACATTTCAAAGAAGCCTAGCTATGTTTTCAAGTGCAATCTTTAACACTTTGAGTTCCCTTTGATGTCAGTTCTATCTCTAGCTTAGTGACTGTTTCTTAATAAGCTTATTTAAAAACACCAGTCATAACAGCTCTTCATTTCAGAAGTGAGCATAGGAAATAGTACGATGCATGATCATTAACTAGTTGTTTGCTTGCACCCTGCCTTATTCATGATGGCTTTAAGACAGCTTCTAAAAACACATAAAATAAGGTGAGAAAAAAAGAAACAAAGAGAAAGCAATGAAGACATAAAACAGGTAAGAATGAGGCTAGTCCACAAAAGCTGTGTCTGTATGCTTCCAAGAAGGGTATGGCCCAAGCATGAAGAGACTTTTCTAAGACTCAAGGACATCACTGAATAAAGCCAAGGGAGGCTGACTAAATGTGGACATTGCTACTCAGGCCCTCATCTTGTGATAAGTTTCTCCCAGCCTATCATCACTTCTATGACTTTAAAACTTTTAGGTTAAACAAATGGAGCACACAATGGAAAGCCATAATTTTAGCTTGTTCATATCATCAACTCCCCCAGATTTCTTCAGAAATATTTCCCTTATCCTACACCTAGTATAACTATCAAAGACCTTGGTATGCCCTTTGAGAGTTTCGTACAAAATTAATAAACAGAAGCCGCAGTTAAATAGAGTCTGGAGACCAGAAGGGGGCGCTCTCATGTCCCAGGACAATAGCAGAGCCCAATAGAAAGAAGAAAGACTCTTCTTTCCTGGCAAGGACTCAGCCAATGAAAATTCAGAGCCTTAGTTTACCACTGTCCTCTCAACTTCCTTTCCCCTCTATAAACGTGTTCTCTTTTCCTCGCCCTGGGGGCACTTGAACATGGCTTTCCATGGTTGCAGGCCCTGAATTGCCATTCTTTGCTGATCCCAGATGAGCCCATCTTTGTTGAAGAAATATCTGGTCATCTATTTGTTTTAGGTCAATACTTTCAAGCCTTTTGAAGAGTTTCTAAAAATCAGAGTCTGGATTATTTAAACCATTTTCCCCTAATTTCAGCATGGACCATTTTTACACCACATTCTAACTCCAGTGAGTCTTATAAAGGGTACTCCCTAAAGCTTTATTTGCCTTTGGCAGCTGAAAAGTCATTCATCCATCCATTGTTTTATTTATTCATAAATTCATCAATTTAACAAATATTTCTTGAGCATTTTCTATGTTCCAGAAGTGGCACTAGGCAAAATGAGGAAGGATGGATCAGGATACAGATTCCGTCTTTAAGGAGCAGAGCAGATGTGAGGCCTAATCTGAACCCCCTTTGTATCCCCTTCCCTATGAAGCACCTCATCTCCAAGACTTCCAGAAGCTTGGTGTTGTCATTTGACATAGTCAAATGAGACATGAGAACATGTATGCTTGGATTTCTGGAAAAGCTTTCTTGATGAAATGAAAGGCTTTGCTAAAGCAGAGACTTTGGCTCTGCAGAGGATCAGCTGCTGGACTAATCTGTGAAGCTGGTTTCTTTCATTTTGATATTTTTATTTTGTATGTAAAAAAAACTACCTGTGTAAGCCAACCTGAGTCAAATTTTCTGCTACTTGCAGCCTAAGGCATTCCTAACTAAAATTGATGAACTCACAGTCTATCAGAAAAATTAGACACAGGTAACAGTACGCTACAAAACAAAAAGAAAAAAAAATGCTATTAGGCTCCAACAAAGTACTATTAGCTTTGAAGAATGTAAATCATTTTTATCTAGGAAATAATCGAGGAAGAAGAGATGAATGGGAATGGGGAAGAAGAGGAGAAAAGGGAAGGTTTTTGCTTTTGCTTGTATTTGACTCAGCAAACATGCTTTAGAAATAATTTGAGGCAGCACCTCCTTCTCAAAGCTCAGACAACACAACAGTCATCCTGCAAAATGCTGAAACATGGCAGTGAGATTGGGAGATTAGGGAGAGAGAGAGCAATGAGGAAGAGTTAGTAATTTTGGACAGAGATGGGGTAGCTGCACCGTGAACCATAACTTGGGGGAGAAGAGAATTTTTAGGCAGTTTTGGTAAATGCTGAATAATGAGATTGCACCTTTCCTTTCTCTTTTAGATACTTCCATAATGATTTTTTTTTATTTCTTATGGCTTTTGGAAGTGGATGTGCATTCTAATAAATGAAATACTGTACAAAGCAGAAACTTTAGGCAACTTAACAAGGGCCAGAATATTCAACTTTCACACACATTATCATAGTTAATCATTACAACTACTCTAGGAAAGTGTTTTTTTTTTAATATGAAGAACTGGGGCTCAAAGTACTTAAGTATTTGACTCAGTTCTTATCTTTAGAACATGGAACCAGCCTAAATGTCCATCAACAGGTGACTGGATAAAGAAGATGTGGTCTATTTCTACAATGGAATACTACTCAGCCATAAAAACTGACAACATAATGCCATTTGCAGCAACATGGATGCTCCTGGAGAATCTCATTCTAAGTGAAGTAAGCCAGAAAGAGAAAGAAAAATACCATATAAGATCACTCATATGTGGAATATAAAAAACAAAAACAAAAACAAACAAACAAAAACAAAGTGTAAATACAGGACAGAAATAGACTCACAGAGAATACAGACTTGTGGTTGCCAGGGGGGTGGAGGGTGGGAAGGGATAGACTGGGATTTCAAAATTGTAGAATAGATAAACAAGATTACACTGTATAGCACAGGGAAATATACACAAAATGTTATGATAACTCACAGAGAAAAAAATGTGACAATGAGTGTGTATATATCCATAAATGACTGAACAATTGTGCTGAACACTGGAATTTGACACAACATTGTAAAATGATTATAAATCAATAAAAAATGTTAAAAAAAAAAGAAAGTTGCACAGTGAAAATTGAATAGACTTTGCCCATTTCCAAAATCTGTTCTCTTTTTACTATACTATGTGGCCTGGAAGAAAAGGGAATGGAGAAAAATAGGAGGGAGGTGGATACAAGTAGGGCTGAAAAAAAAAGAATTCGTTAGACAGGAATTTCCCTGAAATTCCATAATTTATAACCAGAAGACAAAAGGAAGGTTTGTTATTCTGCATAGGGAAGCAAGACACACGGTTTTTTTGTTAGGTGAAAAGTAGCTATACTACCAAGTATCTCGGTAACCTTGGAGGATGTGCTTAACATCTCTGGCTCTCAGTTTTCTCATGTGTAAGACGAGTTACTGTGAGGACTCAAGGAGATAATGCATGTATAAAGTACTTTGCTGCAGTGTCCAGCATGTTGTAAGTTTCAAAACTGTTAATTATTGCTATCATCATGATTACTCTAATTATTTCTCTGCTGGTCCCAATCAGTGCTCAACTGCAAGTGAGAATTTGTCATTGTGTTCCTTTTCTGTTCTTAAAGAAGATTCGTTTCCAAGAGGTCAAAAAAGGAGACAAGAGATGCTGACCAGCAATGGGAAAAAAGTAATATCGGAAGAATAGGCTGCAAGATGAATGATCTTGGACCATCACCAAGATCAGGAGGACTTCACAGCAAATAGCATCCATGCTGCTCTTATATAGAGTAAGGGTCCTGGAATGTCCGAGCAGCCAGGCTTCTGGGGCTGGAATGGAAATTTTCATGGAGGGAGACTAAAAGGAAAACCAGAAGGTCGCAAAGGAAGGGGCCTCCCACTCTCCAAGAAGATAAAATTGGATTGTTTCTTCCTTTACTTGATGTTTAAAACACACTGAGTGAACTCAGTGTTTTTAAAAGCATATGGACATGCCATAATTTTTTGCTGACTGCAACACCTGAAATATTCCCCTAAAAATTTCTAAGCTGGATTTCCTTAAAATGTTTTTTTCCCCTAAAAAAATGCCTAAGCTTGCAGCAGTTATAAATAAACCCTTTGTTCCTGGGAATCCTAGGAATTGACTCTTAAAACTTTTAAAAATTTTGGTATGATTCCTGAACAGTAAACTACACATATTTCAGATGTACACTTTGATGAATTTTGATAGATGGATACACCAATGAAACCACCACCACAATCAAGACAGCTAACATTTCCATCACTCCCCAAGAGATACAAATTTCAAATTCCCAACCTATCCCTTCTAAAACTTTAATATAGTTGTAGCTAATGGTTTATAAACTGTTAAATAGTGAAACAAAAATGTCTACTAAGCAAGAACAGGGACCCAGGAGGTAAAGAGTTGAAGACAGGTACATCTTCATCTATACCAGGCTGGGAAAAAGACCCTCATAAGATAATATAAGGCTGAGAGGAAATCCTCTGTGAGTGAAATATGAGATACAAAAGAACACTGTAGTAGGAGACCCCGAGAAGAATAGACTTGTGAGGACCAGACCACCCAGTGATGGAAGAAGTAACAGCTGGCCACTGAAGTTACACGGCCTTCCATCTTTTCCACCTCTGGACCATTGTCTGGTCTTCCAATTTTATTTCTCTCCCTTGGTTTCAGTCTCCAAGTTTGGGACATACTGTGAACACAGCAATTTATTAATGTAGAAGTACTTTTAGAGCAGGGTGCTAATTAGGTTTATTTATTTATTCATTCATTCATTCATTCATTTATTCTTGGAGGAGGTACTGGGGATTGAACCCTGGACCTCATGCATGCTAAGCATGCGCTCTACCATATAAACTGTACCCTCTCCCAATTTAGAAGTACATTAGATTTCAGATGTATAATTTCAGAACTGGGAAGGGTTTGGGAAGGGTTGATGTGGTCCAGACTGGATCAACAGTCTCTTCACTTGGATGCTACCAGCACAGCAAGGAACCCTCAGGCTATGGGACAGATGGAGACCTGGGGAAATTGGCTGGAAAGGAAAGTAAGGGAAAGGGAAAGAGAGAAAGAGCAATGGCCTAGGACCGCCTTGGGGAGTGGTGGCTACCTTTGTCATAAGACTTCCTTAAAGCTACTATGACTCAAAGTCTGGTCTTCTCCTGGGCTAGATTTTACCTAAGCCACTCCATATGCGACTGGATAGTAAAGATATAAAAGAAAACTTGTGGTTGGAGGGAGTCTCAGTTTACCCTTCTGTGAGTCCTGCACCCTCAGTCAGTGCTTTGGTAATAGATAGGGGTCTAGTCCTCCCAGATTCTCAGCTCAGGCAAGTGGGCTATGTGCTCTTCCCACAGACCATCACTCTCTCCTAAATAAGAATGATTATTTACTTGATATTTTACAGTTTTCAAAGCAATCAAGTTCCATGGTTATAAGGCTTTGGAATCAGACAGCCTGAGATCAAATCTTATCTTCTGGTTGTGTGACATGGGGGCAAGTGAGTTCACTCATTCAGCAACTATTTACTGAGCCATAATGTGGCAACTAGAGATAGAATAATGAACAAAACAGAAGTCCCTCCTTATCACATGGAACTTAAATTCTAGTGGGAGAGAGAGTGAATAGGTAAGTAACTATATGAATATTATACTATGATAGGTGCTAAAGGGAAAATGTAAAGCAGAGGAGGAAGATAAGAAGTATTAAGGGGATGTGGCTTTAATTTTAGATAAGGTGACCAGGGAAGGCTTACTAAGAAGGTGGCTTTTTAGAAAAGAATGTGAAGGAAGAAGCCATGGTGACAATCGGGGAAGAGCACTCAAGGGGAGAAAGTAGCCAGCATGATGGCTGTGAAGTGGGGCGGTGGGGGAAAGAGCCATGGGGGCTGCAAGGAGGTCAGTGTAACTGGAATAAGCAAGAGAAAGAGGGGGGAAAGTGAGGCCAGAGAGGCAGCCCCACCTCGAGGACCTTGTAGAACAAAAGGATTTGGGCTTTTACTGTGAGTAACGTAGGAAGCCACCCAAAGGTTCTGAGCGGAAGAGTGATCAGATCTGATTCAAGTTTCCACAGGATCATTCTGCCTGTTGGGTCTTCGAACAGACTGAGCAGAGAGAAGGGTGGGGAAAGGGAAACCAGCAAGGAACCTATTGCAATAACCCAGGCAAAAGAGATGATGGCATATATTGAGCAACATCTTCGTGTGTCTTCTTCCTCATCTACGCAAGGGGTGTAGCAATGCTCGCTGCTTTGGACACTCCGTGAGATGTAGCGTTCACAGATGTAAGAGACGGAGCGAACACTCAAATATTCGCTCTTATGTGGTCATCTTTGAATTTCTCAACTGGCCTCCTTTTATGGATACAGAAAGTGCAGTTTAGGGGATTTAAATGACTCCTCTGAATATCTGGAAAGGGTTACAGGCAGAACTTGAGCAGAGGGTAAGCCTTACAGTGTGACATGTTGCTGCTACTTTCAGGGAGTAACTCATTCAACCTCATTCTAACCAATGTTTGCTCTGACTCTGTTCTTCAGATTAACCAGCCACCCAGCATCATCCTGTCCTTAGCTAACCCTGGGCCACAGAACAAGTAGGTTTGAGGGACAGAAAGAGACGCGGAGGGGTTCAGAGCAGAGGGTCACTCCAAATTAGAGAGGGCCCACCCTGAGCATTTAGAGAGGATAAACTGGAGATACTTTAGGAAGAAGGTAAAACAAAGGACTATAGAAAGAAGATGAAATACAGGCATGTAGGAAAAGCAAAAAAAAACCCCCAAAACCAAAAAAAAACCAACCAAACAAAAAAAAAAAGAAAGAAAGAAAGAAAGGAAGAAAAGTACTACAGAGAGAAGGTTAAATACTAGAGGCAAATTTTACCTTCTTCAAAATCCTGTTCAGGGCTGTCTCTGCAGTTCTTTTTAGACTTTACAACCTTCTTGAATGACTTTACTTTTAACCCGCTCCGAGTTTTCCACATCTCTCTTTAGCAGCAATAAAATGTGGATGCCCAATCACACTGAGAAACCATTATGGGGGCAGAGGAAACAGAGAGGGAAGTATACCTAAAATTAAGACCAATTAAAGAGCACGACCCTTGTAATCAGGAGCCACTTAAGAATGCAGAGTGGAGGGGAGGGTACAGCTCAGTGGTAGAGTGCATGCCTAGCACACATGAGGTCCTGGGTTCAATCCCCAGGACTTCTGTTAAAAAATAAATAAAATAAATAAACCTAATTATCTCCCGCCCAATCCCCACCCCAAAAGAATGCAGAGTGATTTATCCTTGGAATGAGTTATTCATGTTAATTTTGTATTAGGAACAGGAGATATTCTTTTCCTTTCAAATCCTTTTCTTCAAAGGAAAGCTGTCTCATTCTTCCGCTTTAGTTATTCAAAAAAAAATCTAGACTAACAAAAATATTCTTCATACAAATGAGCTATCCTTGTGTTTGAAATATCACAACATAACTATTTCTGCCAGCACCCATAGCAATAGTGTCTTCACCCACCAGTGTGCACCCTCCTCTTCATTAGAAAGCTTAATGTGTGCTTATATTCATTAACAAAGGTAATCCTGGCTTAATCAGCATCCAAATTTACATGTCCTCCTTTGTAGCAATAAGCCCTCGGAAATTAATAAAAACGCCTTCTAATTTATGCAAATCACCATAATCAGATTTGTAGTTAATTTTATGTGCATTAAGTTTCTATTTAGACAATGAAAAGAGCTGGGCCAAGGCCAGAACACACACAAATCCAAGCCAGAAAAAAGAAATTTTCACTCCTAATAAAAATGTGGGAAGTAGGGGGGCTGCACACTGGGATGAGACCTTTCATTAATTTGATAGCATAAGAAGCTAATGAGGCCATCTTCAAGTTATTCCATTTCTTCCCCAGTTAAATTGATTCTGGAAGAGTCAGACACCTGGGGGTTGTAAAAATGTCAGAGGATGAGCCAAATAGCAAAGCCAGTCTTAGAAGGGGCAAGTTCATTTTTGTTGGACTGAGAAAATTAAACTTGGAACATCCCACTCGAAAAACCTTGACAGCTTAAGTAGTGTAAGAATCACAGTAACTGACATGCAATCATTTTGTCTTCATCTTTAATGGACTGTTAGATAGTATCTTCCACATCTTTGCCAATAAAGCAGCAGTCATGGTTTGTGTGTTTGTTTGTTTTTTTAAACAATTTGCTTTGGTAAATGTAATTAGGGGGTTTCAGCAGGAAGCCCCAAACATCCAGCCCAATTTTCATTTTGGTAACACAGGCAATGGCTCCCCAAAGATCTCGCTTCTTAGCAGTTGCATCTGCTCACCTAATTGACAATGCAGGAGGGAATGGTTGTAATTTGTTTTGTTTGGACTACATCAACAATTTGTAAAACATTTATAACCACATGGTGTCAGAGATGGTAACTGTATAAATCCATACCAGTTCTTCTGGTGAGAACTTATAATTTCAAATAACAGACTGCCTTTTTCAGTGGTACTTATGGTACATCTGTAATTTTGAAACGTAATTCCCTCATGGTATCTGTCTAAATGGGTCTGGGAAATCACATTTCTGCTACAGAGAAGTCTTGAGTGGAGTAAGTTAGAGTGAACAGGCAAGGGGAGAAAAATATACTTTGTTGGTTGAACCAGATGATACAAATCAGCCATTCTATGTCTTGCTTTCAAAGAACATCCAGTAAGAATTATCAAGAAGAAAAATGCTTTCATTTTCTTTTCCACTGGATCAGTGAGCTTGTAGTAACTTGACAGCCTACTCTACCAAGTTGGAAAAATAATTAAATTTAATTAAACAATGTTTACAATTCTTTGCACATGTAAATGTTAACTTTTGGGTCCTCTGTTACTATCATCTGTTTTATATTTATGCTTTATATTTTTTAAACTGGGGTCAAAATAATTAAGCAGAGTTTAAGTAATTTAAAGCATACCTAGCTGGAAAATCTTATTTCTCTGAATTGAAAGGAAAGATATCAAGAAAATTATTTCAACCAAATCCAATCAATTTTACCCAAGACTGTTTCACTGAACAGCTCCCAGAGGTGCCATTCACATCATTAGCTGTGAGAATGGCGCCCCCTTGAGTTGTGCAGTCCTACATTCAGTGGCTCAGATTTTCCCGAGTCCACTGCTGTCAGATTACAGACTTCACGAACCAGTTTCTGAGCCTCGATTCTACACTGCGCAAAGCAAAACTTTCATGAGGATACTCTGTGCCATTATAAAGTCAAATTAGGCGTTTGTTCCATTTTGCCAGACATTATATTACCCATCCCAGTTCCCATCTATGAATAGGAATAATAAATGAGGGTAGTGGGTTTGCCCATGAGTATTTATTGGAAAACTACTATATGCTAAGTACTCTTATTTTAATTAATGCTCACAATGAATCTGTATAATAATACTATTACCACCTCCACAGGATGATTCAGCTAATAAATTAGAATATGGATTTAAATCCAGATCTATTTAATCTCAAAGCACATATTATTTCCCCTACATCATTTTCCATTGCTGCTATTATAAAAGCAGGCTTTGATAAGTGGCTATGGGAAACTCCTCCAAATGTGATGATCAGTTTCCACAAACATGATGCTACAACATAAAAGGGAGTGTTAACGTGGTGTCTAAACTACACCACCTTTTCCCCTAAGAGGTCAACATGAAAAAGTGTATGGAAAATCCTCCCAACGGAGATGTTGCAAAAAGAGCAGAGCAAACTGAATGCAAATGATCTGGTGCAGGGGATTAGAGGGGTGACAGAGCTGAACAAAGCTAATGCAGACGTAATGTGAGGAGTCAGGGGTATGAGAAATACAGATAAAAGGCACAAGCTACTAGATGAATCCACGACCAAGGGGAAGTGGACCTACACTAAGTGGACCAAGTGTCAGAGGCCCAAAGGCAATAAAATTAACGTTTAATGAGTACATCAAGAACATTGCTTTGCTAAAAGAAAATGAAAGAAAACAAGAATTCAGGGGGATGGGGGAGCATTCCAGAGGAACACCAGCTGAGTGGATCAGGATTGACAACCAGAGGTGATCCCAAAAGAACAGTTCTGGTTCTGTAGGAGGAGTTTGGGTCATAGCTGGAGGGGGGAGAAAGAGGGCAGTATTTCTTCAAGGATTATGCTGTGTGTTGTTAAAGGGTAAACTGAGGCATATTAAAAGTTTTTAGAGTTTATTTGAGCAAAAATGGATGGAACTGCAGTGCCAAACCGCAGGTGGTTAGGAGAGCTCCACAGACAGGAGCAGGGGAAAGATTTATACAGGGAAAGCATGGAAGCAAAGAAAGAAAATGATTTGATTGGCTAGTTAAAGCCTAGTTGGCTGTCTGTGATTGGTTGTCCTTAGCATTTTGATATCATCAGCTTGGGGCACTTCTAGGCTTAGATTTCAGTTGACTTTGTGGGCCCCCACGGCATTAGAACCCCGGTGGTCTAATCGCCTCCCTGTTTAATTAATTTAACAGCATTTGTCAAATCCTATATCCTTTTCTTCTGGCTCATAGCTCGACTACTTTCCCCCGTCTCTCTAGCAGTTATGTGTGGCCTGTGTGGTTGAATTTGGCCAATGGGAGAAGAATGAGGTGATGGCACCACTTTGTGGATGAGATGGTTAGAATGCATGTGTGTCTTCTCTTCAGGCTCCTTCCCCGTGTGCTGACTGAATGAAGACAGCAGTAAGTTTCTAGAGGTGGGTAGAGCCACAAGATGGCAGGAGCCCAGGTCCCCAGATGAACACATGGAAGTCAATCAACCAGAAATACACATTGCAGAGTAACAAGAGCAAGAAATAAGCTTGTTGTGAACAAAACATAGGCAAAACATTCTCTGACATAAATCTTAGCAATGTTTTCCTAGGGTATTCTACCCAGGCAATAGGAAAAAAAAGAGGCAAAAATTAACAAATGAGACCTAATTAAACTATAAGCTTTTGCACAGCAAAGGAAACCATAAGCAAAACAAAATGACAACCTACAGAATGGGAGCAAATATTTGCAAATGATGCAACTGACAAAGGCTTAATTTCCATAATATATAAACAGCTGATATAACTTAATAACAAAAAACCAAAAACCCAATCTAAAAATAGGCATAAGACCTAAACAAGCAATTCTCCAGTGAAGATATACAAATGGCCAATAGGCACATGAAAAAAATACTCAATATCACTAATTATCAGAGGAATGCAAATCAAAACTACCATGAGGTATCACCTCACACCAGTCAGAATGGTCATCATTCAAAAATCCACGAAAGATAAATGCTGTAGAGAGAGGTGTGAAGAAAAGGAACCCTTCTACACAATTGTGGGGCTGTAGTTTGGTGCAGCCATTATGGAAAACAGTACGGAGATTCCTCAAAAAACTAAAAAGACTTACTATATGTTCCAACAATCCCACTCCCAGGTATATATCTGGAGGGATCTCTAATTTGAAAAGATACATGAACTCCAATGTTCACAGCAGCACTATATACAATAGCCAAGACATGGAAGCAACCTAAATGTCCATTGACAGATGACTGGATAGAGAAGTTGTGACATGTATATACAATGGAATACTACTCAGCCATAAAAAAGAACAAAATAATACCATGTGCAGCAACCTGGATGGGCCCAGAGACTGTCATTCTAAGTAAAGTAAGCCAGAAAGAGACCATATGATATCACTCATATGTGGAATCTTAAAAAAAAAAAAAAACAGGACACTAATAACTCATCTACAAAACAGAAACAGACTTATAGACATAGTAAACAATCTTATAGTTACTGCAGAAGGGCAATGGGAAGGGATAAATTTGGGAGTTAGAGATTTGCAAATGTTAGCTACTATATATAAAAGTAGATTAAAAAACAAATTTTGTGTGTATAGCACAGGGAACTATATTCAATATCTTGTCATAACCTTTAATGAAAAAGAATATGGAAACAAATATATGTATATATATGCATGACTGGGACATTGTGCTGAACACCAGAAATTGACACACTGTAAACTGTACTTCAGTTAAAAATAATAATGATAAACTTTTAAAAAGAAATAAGCTTGTTGTAAGCCATTGTAAGCCACTGAGAATTTAGAGTTTCTCTCTTACAAGGGTAAGTTTAACTCTTACCCTAACTAATACAGGTTATTCCAAATTGTTTAGGGTTAAAGCCTAGAGGAAACCTGTGTAGACTGATAAACGATTGATAAAAGTGTCTCTGAAACCATTTAATGCTTCAAAAGCTGTCTTAGCTTACTGAACAAAACGAGCCTCCACTCACTCAGTGAAACTGAGGTGAACATGGCAGATCACATGGGACCTTGGAGATCATGCTCTGGAGCTGAGTTTTTTCTTTTTTATTTATTCTAAATACAATAGAAAGTAATTAGAGGTTTCTTAATATTCTGGGTTCTATACTCAGTATAATGAGACTTAGCTGTGTATGATTATATGTATTAAATATCCTACACTCTATAGCAAAGTTTAGTTGTACTTAGAACTGGATGAATGGGTAGAGACAAGGAAATATCCCTGACTTTAAGGAAAAAAAGAGTCAAGATGGAAACCGCTCCCTGCCCACCCCTCCTCATAGACTTTTATTCTTGGTGGCAGCTATTTTGAACATGACACCCCCTGTGGATGGCATGTCAACCCCACAGCATACTTTGAAGACATTTGCTGTAATTGTCAATGCCTGCATTGTTCCTTGCGTCATTAAAGAAAAATCACCAGTCAGGCGTTGGAAAATATGTACTGGGGGTAGGGGGTTATTTTCCCCAGTCTTTCTCAAGGGCACCTTATTATAGTTTGTTTCATGTCATTATGCTTTCCTCTGGAGTGTCATTAAAAAAAGAAAATTCAGAAGCCCTGACATTTGCGTGGTTGGATGTGAAATGCCACAGTATGTCTTAAATTGCAAATAAAGAAATAAGACATTTCAGTCAAAAGGACAAATATGTTAGTGGCACTCACTCTTCTAGCTCGTCTGATTATCTTGAATGCCAAGGTTCTAAGCTTCCCACGATGGTTCTTAGGGTTAGTTGTCTGTAGGATTCCTTCCTACATGAAAGAATTGTGATGTGGAAATTTATCAGCCTACTTATAATCTTGACTTCTAGTGCACCTGCTGAAATTAGCTATCATTGAATTCAGTTGTCTTCTGAGCATGGGGATATTTGGTTCAAGTTTATTTGTTTGTTGTTTTTGTTTTTTAAACTGGTAGACATAATACTTGCATTAAAACTCAGATCAACACTATTTCTTCTCCTGCCTAATTAAACTATGGTAAATAATCAAGTCTGCCTTCATAATGTAATATTTGTTTATAACCCATACATTTTCTGTCATTATGAGGTGATGGGAAAGGTTTCTCTCTTTAATTAGCATGTATGTGTGAATAAGTATGTGTGTGGGTGCATGCATGTGTGTGTGTATGTACTCTAAGGTATCTCGACCCCTGAATATCTTGAAAGATTACCAGTGATACTGGCTGCCTGATAAACCTCCTGTTTCCTGGAGGCACCAAGCCACAGTAAGACCCTGCCAGCAAGAAGAGAGTCTCCTTGTGTGCCAACAACTGTCCCCACAGCCCTGGTGGCTTTGTATCCAGAGGCAAATTCAGCAGCACAGACTATCAGCCTAACAGATCTTGCTTTGTAGCCTGGAAACTTGGCTTGCTGCCTCTAGCATGAGATAAAGCAACCAGAGGTGAGTCTCAGCCTGTCCAGGGCACAGAGGATAACGCACATCTGAAATGGTTTTTTATACGCTAGGATTACCCATTTATACATGTGTACATTTATACAGTGTGGTTTGAACATTTATAACTTTGATTTTACTAGCAGCCCCATTGTCTGCAGCCCAAGAGATAATGGGATTATCACCAGAACATCTTCGTTATACATTTTCCTAGGACTAACCAAGGTCTGGGACAGATATGAATCAACTCCTATCATGAAGGGGGCATCTTGCCTGCTCTGCACCAATTTTCCGTACAGTAGGATGGACCTGTTACTGCCTTTTGAAGAAGCAGCTCTCCTAGGAGGTGAAAAAAAATGTGTGTTTTGAAAGGAAAGATTATAAAACCACAAGATTCTTCAAAGCATGCCCCAATAAATACACTGAAATACACTTTTTCTTTTGTCCTTTCCAAAGAAGACTGAAACTCAGAAACTTCTTTCAACTGTTTCCAATATTTGCCCTTTTCCCTATTTTGCTCCCTTCAGAATTAAACCACCTCAAAGAAATCCCCAACAGTTTAACTCAATTTCTGCAGCAAATTACTCTGTAAGTTAGAGAGAAGAGCAAAACCATTTCAAAAGTCAACATTAAACTTCCAAGATGATTATCCTTGATACAATTTATATTTCCTGCAAAAATATATATGGTGCCTATCGTTACCTTTAGAAATGTAGGTAATTTGATTAATATAAAAGGCTTTCAAGAATGAGTCTGAAAGTCTTGATTGTTAATCACACCTACCACAAAGTGAATTCTAATGATTTATTAACCACTGCAGTTAGCCCAAAATGAATTCCTGCAGAAATTGGGTAAAATTACATGGGAGATTACTCTTCTGTATAAACCAGATAAATTATCCCTAGGTTATATACGTGCCCAAGAAAGTTACATCAAGAATGCAGCAAGTAACAAAACTCATCAGTCTTCTAACATGTGATTTTTGACCTTCACATTTTAATCTAAGTGAGATACCAACAAGAAATCTTTTAAAAATTACGCTGGGTTTTCATGTAAGTCTATCTAGTAATTTATTTTACTGAGGATATGTAATTTCTTGTGTAACTTTCTCAAAAGTCTCTTCATTATCTACGGATAAGGTTTTCTAGGATGAAGAATAGCCTTTTACTCAAACATTTTTGTTTTCTCTAACTTTCTAAAGTAAAGGAAATCTGATCCCCTTTAATTTTAAAGAATTGTTCAACATTTTAAGATGATGTCTAAATGTTTATGGGGAAAATTAAAAATATTTTGCATGGTTGTTTTCTTCTTTTATTAAAAAGTTAGGCATAAATATAAAGTATTATACCATGTTAACAAAATACAATGCACATGCTATTCATGTGCTACAGAACTTCATATCGAAAAAAATTTTCTGGTAACAAAGACAATCAGAGGAGTGCTATAGACATGCTTCCTACCGTTCAAATATCATCAGAATTCAATAGGAAAAATATCTATAAATTTTGCTTGTCTACAAATTCATCTAATGATTAAAAATGCATATTATTGAGAAGAAGGAAAGCTTAGACTATTTAAAAGTATGAATAATCAGGTTCTGGGTTGACAATTAGATTTTAAGCATATCAAAGCTAAAGTTCACTGTGAAGATAAAATTAAGTACCCTAGTGTTGTCAATAAAGTCTCTATAAATGTTGATTGTTTACTGCCCAACAAAACTTACAGGATTTTTGGGAGGATCACAAACGTAATAAATGTGATCATCCCTTTCGCCATGAAGGTGCTATATTAACATTAGTTGTCATTGTTATTGACTTAATTTTCTTCCCAAATTATTATATCTTCCTTAAAGTGGAATGTGCCAATTAACATTTGGTGGCATTGACTAAGTGTGTGGAAAATCCACTTAAGCTCCCCAGGAGTAAGTCCCCAGTGGTCAGATGAGACCCATCATTTCTACCAGCCTAACAAATATACTCTCACTCATCAAAAGAGATCAGGAAGGTAAATTCATATTAAAATTAAATGACTGTAAATAACTGGTGGCTGTGTTGGTCCTCTTGAATTGAAATAAATCTTGTCCACAGTGTGTTTTGTATGGCCTGCAAGCTATGAATGGTTTTCACATTTTTTAAAAGGAAGAATGGAATGAGGGAAGGAGGAAGGGAAGGAGGGAAGGAAGGAAGGAAAATACATGCTACAGAAACAGCATGTGGCCTGCCTAAAGTATCTACTGCTTGGCTTTTTATAGGAAAAGTTTGCAATTTGTGATCTAGATACTACAATTACAAGCAAAGTTGTTTCTGGTCCCTCAATTTAATAAAGGTGCTACATATATATTTCCATTAATAGATAGTTGAAATTTTAATTTTTAATACTTTACTGATGTATACTTTATGTACAATAAACTTTACATATTTAAAGTATATGATTTATAAGTTTTCCAGTGAAACTATTATCCCAATCAAGATATTAAACATTTCATTTCTTAGGTCGGTCTCCCAAGGCAAAAGGAAAAAAAGCAAAAATGAACAAATGGTACCTAATCAAACTTACGAGCTTTTTCACAGCAAAGGAAACCATAACCAAAATGAAAAGACAACCTATGGAATGGAAGGAAATATTTGCAAACAATGTGACAGATAAGGGCTTAATTTTCATAATATGCAAACAGCTCATACAGCTCAATAACAAAAAACAAACAACTCAATCAAACAATGGGCAGAAGTCCTAAACAGACATTTCTCCAAAGAAGACATACAGGTGGCCAACAAGCACATGAAAAAATGTTCACTAGCACTAATTATTAGAGAAATACAAATCAAAACTATAATGAGATATCACCTCACAACAGTCAGAATGGCCATCATCAAAAAGTCAACAAATAATAAATGCTGGAGAGGGTGTGGAGAAAAGAGAACCCTCCTACACTGTTGGTGGGAATGCAAATTGGTGCAGTCGCTATGAAGAACACTATGGAGATTGCTTAAAAACTAAAAATAGACTTACCATATGATCCTACAACCCCACTCGTGGGCATATATCCAGAGAAAATTCTAATTTGAAAAGACACATGCACCCCAATGGTCATAGCAACACTATTTACAGTAGGCAAGACATGGAAGCACCCTAAACATCCATTGACAGATAAATGGATAAAGGAGATGTGGTGTATGTATTTACAATGGAATATTACTCAGCCATAGAAAAGAATGAAATAATGTCATTTGCAGCAACATAGGTGGACCTAGAGATTATCATATTAAGTAAAGTAAGTCAAAGACAAATATCATAATATCACTTACATGTGGAATAAAAAAAAACACAAATGAATTTGTTTACAAAACAGAAATAGACTCAGACATAGAAAATAAATTTATGGTTACCAAAGGGGAAAGGTGGGAGAGATAAACTATGAGTTTGGGGTTAGCAGATACACACTACCAAATAAAAAATAGGTAAACCACAAGGACCAACTGTATAGCACAGGGAACTATATTCAAGATCTTGTAATAAACCATAATGGAAAACAATCTGAAAAAAAGGTATCAAACATTCTATCAGCTCCAAAAGCTTCTTGAAACTTCCTTGAAATTCATCCCTCCTTCCACTCCTTTTCCTAGACAACTACTGACCTGCTTTCTATTATCAAAGGTTGATTTGCATTTTATAGAGTTTTATATAAATAAAAGAGTATGTACTTTGTCAATTGGCTTCTTTCACACAATGTGATTTTGAGATTCATCTGTCTGTGGTGGGTATTTGTAATTTGTTCCATTTTATTGCTGAGTAGAATTCCACTGTATGGATATACCAGTTGTTTACCCATTCATTTTTTGGTGGGCATTTCTTGGGGGGATAAATACACAGAGGCAAATTTCTCAGTAATAGGGCAACTATATGCTTTACAAGAAATTGTTAAACTATTTTCCAAAGTGTCTGTACCACTTTACATTCTTTACAGCAATCCTTGCCCCACCTCCTTAACAGCTGGTATTGTCTTTGTTTTAAAAGCAATTCTTGATGTGCAATATTATTTCACTGAAGTGCTAATTTGCATTTTCTTAATGACTAAAGATAAAGATTCTCTCTGGGACCAAACTCTAGTCTTCTCTAGTCTTCCAGGTTCCTTTGAGCCCTTTCTTTACAAGCCCTCTTCCTTGACCTATAAAAAGAGCAGACTCCCCAAATGGGTTTGTCCAACCTCTCTCTTACCTGCACTAAAAGACTTGGACAAACGCTAGCATAGTTTATAACATATCAAGGCCTCCTTCCCTAGGATGACCCCAGCCCCCACCCCTTAAAATGATGGTTGGCAGATAGGCCCCTGAATCCCCTCTTAGAGAAGTTTCTTTAGAAGCTCTGCAGTTACGAATACTTTCTCTACCCTTTGAGATATAAACCTATCACTTAAAACTGTTTTCTCAAGGGCCCAAGAGCCATTTCTTTGAAAGGCAAACATTCAAGGGAATAACTCTCATCTTGTTCCCAGTCCCTGCGGGAGGACTGGACCCAAATTCACTGGGCCAAATTGACATCACTGCCTCCTGTCATCAAGATGCAAGAAGTTTGTTTCTCCTCCGGGTAAGTGCTGATTAACAAACCCAGATGTCCTGGTCGTGCTAACTAATCCCCTCTTCCTGCTTTTTGTAAATTCCTACTTCCATGACCTGCTCAAACCCCCTCTATTCCCCCTCCCTGCTCTTTCACTCTCCCTTTAAAACACCCAGCACCTCCGCACAAATCAATACTGGCATCAGTTCACACTGGACTCTTCCCTATTGCAGTAGTATCACTGCATAAAATCTGTCCCCATCACTTTAATGAGTATCTGCTTTATCTTTGAAACTAGTAATATTATCTTTTTATACACTGAAGGGCCATTCATGTATCTTTTTTTGTGACGTGCCTATTGAGATCTCGGTCATTTATTATTGCCTTCTTATTATTGAGTTGTAAGATTCTTCATACGTTCTGAATACAAGTCCTTTTTATATATATATACATATACATACGTATATGTGTAAAATAATTTCTGTATGTAAAATATGCAAAATTATTCTGTAAAATAACTTCTAATTTCTATGGCATGACCTTTATTTTCTTCATGGTATCTTCCAAAGAGCAAAAGTTTTAATTTTGATGAAATTTAATTTAGACATTTTTCTTTTATGGTTTTATATTAGGATTCTCCAGAGAAATAGAACCAATAGGATGTGTGTGTGTGTGTGAAGAGAGATAGACATATAGATATGCAGAACCAGCAGGACGTGTCACCTGACCAAACTCACATTTGACTGAAGCATTAACAGCCAAATTAATGCCCAAGGGAGAAATAAAAGGGAGAAAGACCTGAGGGCTGCGGTGTTGAGTGGAGACACTGTGGAGGTCTTGGATAGAGACAGCAGAAAGTTCACAGTGAGGGGAAGAGGAGGAAGGAGCTTTGTATCTGGCGGCACCCCGAGCCCATTTCATCACATATACAACTCAAGCACATTCTCAGCTCTGGCGCGCCATGAAAGCATGAGTTTTCATGACTTCAAATGATACGCGAATAGAAAAAGTAAGTGGCTTCCGGGAAGAAATCCAAAAAGTACATTTCATAAGAGGGCAATTTTCCCAAATTATAACCTTAGATATTCCAGAAAAGGAAAATGAATCGAAGATACATCCTTTAAAAAAAAAACACTTTAAAAGAGTTGAGCTGCACCAATGTGGTAACATGGAAGGTTTTCCTTATTGAATGGTGAATGAATGTTCAACAGGGCAGAGTCATTATGGGGGAAATGCAATTCAATAGAATTTTATTCCAATACGTTATTGACTGTCAGCACAGACAAGCAACGTATCATTGGACTGGGATCCCTTGTCTGACGGTTTTAGTCCTAGTTGTGCTAGATATAGAGCAAGCTACTGAAGGACAAAACATTTGAACCCCTCCCCAACTCCCGTACTTAGTTAATCCTTCCACAAGTCACTTTCATATTTATCGTGTTAGTAAGTTGAGAATAAATAACAAAATTTTAAAAGCTTAGAAGAGAGGTTTTTAACTTACTGTTAAAAATAGAAAAACCTGGAAGGTAGGTATTAACATCTCCACTTTACTAATGAGAAAATTAATTTTGGATAAATTAAGTGGCTCCCCAAAGTCACACAGCTAATGGCAAATCCGGGAGTAGAATTAAAGTCTAATTTCCAAGTTGTCTTTTTCCATTACATTATCTTTCTTAGTCGCTCACTCATCCATTCATTAAAGCGTATTGAACACCTACTATATTCCAGGAATGACGCCAGGGGCTAGAGATACAAGGATGAATTTGACATAATCCTTGCCCTCCAGGGAGCTCACTGCCTAATAAGGAAGAAGATGTGTGAATAAATACAAACTCTGTGTCACTGGTTCTTACCCACGTCTACAATGTAAGAACCAAGTGCCCTGCAAAGATATTTCCCAAGATCATCAAGTATTCCTAAGGCCCCCATGAGTCTCAAGAATAAATCTTATTACTCCTGCAGATTTGAGAAATAGTGACCAATGGTCTACAATGACAAAGATATTGTTTGATGTGCATAGTATTGACCTACATAGTTATCTTTCAAAATTTTTTTTTGAATTAGTTAACTAATTTTACCTAAAGATACTGGCTTTGAGCTTCTTGAAAATGTAGAAGATCCAGACCCCACATTCACTCGTGGCAGTGACAGGCTGGAACCGAGAAGTAGTTGTGCCTTATAGACAAGATACTTGGTGTCCAGTTTACCAATGACCCACCTCTCGTTTCACTGACTTAACCTACTTTATTCACTTACTTTAACTGTCTGGCCATCATCCATATTTTCCTCCTCCAGCTCTGAATTTCTCAACTAGTTACCCCAATATTAAACTCTTAAAGACTCGTAGTGATTCCACAGAGACCCACAAGAGAATTCTTCTGCAAGAACTCTTGGGAAGAGTCTGCGGTCAAGTGGAGAGACGTGTTCATTTTTGTGGCATGTGCTCTAGGAGGGAGACAAAACACTACTGTTTTTGCACAATATCATCTTTCAACTTTTTTTACTTCCAACCCCTCAGATTCATGTATATGTACACAGAGAACTGAGTGGAAGTACTTATAAGTCAGGGTCCAGTAGGAAAATAGCGGCCACATGAGGAACCAACAGAGAATTTTATGGTACGGAATTGGTTAGACAGGTATTGGAGAGACAGAAGAGCAAGAGGGGATGCCAAGATAGCAGAGACAAGGGAACTGCAGAAAGCAGCCATTGTCCATAGCCTGGGAGATAAAGGGGAAAGGTTGGGATTTTTACAACCTAGGAGCTTGGAGGAGGAGACCCTCAAAGCTGGGATTTGACCTTTGAGCAGCAGGGCCACCCTACTCACTGCCACTCGTACCTCTGAGGGGGATTGGTAATCAGCTGTTGGACCCGGTGAAGTGCTATTACAGAGACATAGAACGGAAAGCAAACAGGAAGGGACAATCCCTTTTCTGTACTTTTGCATCCCCATCTCCCTCTGGTGCTTTCTGTTGGCAGAGCAGAATCCCAGCCCCAGCACCACGAAGAAAACACAACACAGATTTGGAGGTGAGGAGTGAGAACGAAGAATCGGCACACAGACATCACATCAAATCACTCTGCTTTGTAACAACAGGAGACTTCTTAAAGGACGTGTTATTCTTGGCTTTTCTTCCCTCAAGTTGGGTTTTCTCCCAGAACAGCCCTCAGTTCCTTATACAAACACATTTCTGGAAGATCTGCCTGCCAGGCAGGATTATCAGACAGGTGTGACTCCCAAAGTACTGACAGAGAAATCTCAGGTTGGAGAGCTTGCTACACAAATAAGTTACACTTATGTGCAATTACTCTTAATCAAAGGTACATACAGCATGCAGCAGTGAAAAAAATCAAACAGGTGACATTTTATCAGTATTTTGAAGGACAATTAGGAGTTTTCCAGGAGAAAAGGAAAAGAGTCTTGTGGATAAATGAAGTAACCTCATCTCCTTCCTCTCCTCCCTTCCCCTTCATCCTCCAAGAAGGCTGGAGGCACAGCCGTGTGGCACTGCCCTGCCTGTGCACATGCCCAGGTGCTCTCCCAGCCTCTCCCCATCTGCCTCCTGGTCCTCTTTTAAAGCCCCGCTTAGACATCACCACCTCGAGGAATCTGTCCTGAGCCCAGAGGTAGACTGAGCCACCCCTCGCTGGGGCTGTTTCTGTGGCTTCTGTTGTCACAGTTTTCACCCAAATCATAATCATTGGCTTTAATTCTATCTTCCCTGTTAGACAATGGATTTGTAAGGAAATCTCTAAATTTTCATTTTTAATATCTCCTATGCTTGCTAAATGCTGGCCTTTAGTAAAGTTAGGGTATTGTGAAGTGTCTTCAGTGTCAAGTTAAGAAGAGTTTGACTTTTTCCCTATCAGGAGAAGGAAATTATTCTCTCATTCTTGCTCTCTTTCCTCCCAAATGTAATGACGTACATACAAAAACATCCACCGAGGTTGGGGGTGGGGGGAATCGGTCTAAAATGCACGTTTATTCATATGGTTTTTAGAGTCTTTAATAATTTAACATTTTCACTTCTTCAAAGAAAACATTACTATGTGACTCTTTTCTGAAATCCTTTATAGTCTCACACTTAGTTCCTACCACCTTCTTTCAAAAGCCCCGGGTACTGCTTTTCCCTCTTCCTAATAGGCTGTAGGTCCCCCATAGTGTCCCCCCCACCGCCCGTGAACAGTGCCCTCATCCGTGCTGCTCCTCTCAGGGCCTCAGCGCTCCAGAAGACTGCTGAACCATAGGAAAAGGGGCTCCCAGCAGGAAATGCAAAAGGACAGGGAAATTTTTGAAAATGGTGATAAACCTATGAAATGATCTTTAAAATGTCACTTGCATTTAATAAGAGTCAAGGGTGCACTCCTGTTAATGATAAGAGTCATCACCAGATAAATCACCATCTTCAAGAGGAGTTCAGGTGGCACTTTAGAAGAGGGACCAACATTTTCCAATCTTTAGTGGTATGCAGAAATAGGAGAACTTGGACAGGTAAATGGCAGAGACAATGGGCTTTCCCCACCCAAGGGGCTCATCTAAGCCAAGGTAACCCTCAAATTATCATTTTAGCCAGGCGTTGATATACTTACATTCATTTGTAAGGCCCCTACTTCCATAAAGGCATAAAATAAACAATACATTTAAATAGGGCTTTTTCACTATGCCCAGCTGTGTGCTCAATTTGTGTCTTCTTCCCAAATATGTCACTGAATGTCAGACTAGTACTTATTTTATTATTTAAAAATAACTACAAACTAATTCATGGGTGTGTAACAAGTGAACAGAGGTGTACAGAAAAAAGCTGAAGGCTGCCTCTCACCCGTTGCAGCCCTGAGGGAGCTCATGTTAACAGCTTGATGCAGATCCCTCAATACCTACAGTGCCTGGGAACGAAACTGGCGAGACTACTTTGGGAGGTAGTTTAGTAACATCCACAAAATCTGAAATGCACACACTCTTTGATCTGGCAGTTACAAAATCTCAGAATTTGTCTTGCTAGTACACTTGAACACACAGGATATTCTCTGTAGTATTGTTTACAGTAGCAACAGGTTAGATACGCTTAAAAGTCTGATTAATTATGGCGTATCCTGAGGACAGAACACTATATAACTTTAAAATATGTAAGAGGTAGGTCTGCTTCATACTTTTTGGTAGCATTTGACTTTTTTACCATATGGATCTACTGGGTAAAGACTTGACAATCTGATGGATGAAAATTAGACTCATTGTTTGGCTTTGTATGTTCCTGATGAAAAGCCAGGGTGAATACTTTCTTCATATTTTTCATAGTCCTTGGCAATCCCTCTTCTACGAAATGCATATTCATATCCTTTGCTCATTTTTTAAAATTAAAGTTTAGCTGATTTACAAAGTTGTGTTCACTTGTTGCCCATTTAAAAAATTGAGTGAACTTCCTTATTTTTAATACCTCTTTGAATACAGGATATATTAATCTCTATCATATATAACAAATATTTTTTCCTAGTCTATTAATTCTATATTGCCTATAACGACTTTGGCATTCGGAACTTGTTATATATATTTAAATATAAAATTTACATATACATATGTAAACTTGTTATATATATTATATGTGTATGTAAATAATGTACATGCATATGTAAATAATTCCACCTTTTTATAGTTTCCCCTTTTGCTTGGGAAGGCCTTCCTCAACCAGAAGTTATAAAAATGTTATTAAAAAATTTTTTTCCTTTTTTTTTAATGTATACTAAGCAATTATTTTCAGGGGAGAGAGGTAATTAGGTTTATTTATTTATTTATCTTTCAGTGGAGGGACTGGGGATGGAACTCAGGACCTCATGCATGCTTAGCACGTGCTCTACCACTGAGCTATATCCTCCCCTGACTAAAAGTGTTATTTTTAACATTTAGATCTTTAATTCATCTAGATTTTGTTTTTTTTTAATTATGTGATCCAACCACTTTCTTCCAAGTAGTAGTATCATTTTTTAAAAAGCCTTTTTTTCCCTCAATGACTGGAAATGCCAACTATCCTATATTAACTTTCCACATATGCTAGAAGCCTTACTTCCTCAGGTTGATTTTTCTGCCCAGCCCTGCCTCCTAAGAAGCTGACCCCTAGGATCTACATCATCCAGGCCCCTGTGCTTCCTGATTTTAAATCAGCTTTGACCAGTGGGAGGCCGTGGTAGGAGATCAGAGGTCAGGAGGAGGGAGAAGTTGGAATATTTCTTCCCCATCCTTCCTTACTTTGTCACCAAAGTGCTTCAGCCTCCCTGCTGGTCCCCTTACCCTGCCTACACCTCTATAAATAAACTCTCTTCTAAATTCTGTTTCTAATCTCCTTTGAGCATACCTTCTTTTTTCAGACACTGTCTTTTCTTGTGCCTATTTTATGCAGTTTGATTATGGCAGTTTGAACATGTTTTAACCCACGCTCAATACACTATCTGTCTGAGATATTCTTCTACTCTTATTCTTCAATATTCTTCTACCTTTTCAGTATCTTCTTGGAAACATTAACATGTTCATTCTTCCAGGTGAAATAATGAAAATAATGCAATCAGCTCAATAAAATCGAATCCATGATTAAAATCGTACAACATTTGGATGTCAGTCGGGTAGAGATCATCAGTCTCACAAGGCAGGTCTTCCCTCACCATTGGACGTGGCCCTGCTCAGGGTTTCCAGATGCCTATTGCAAACCTCAATACGCACAAAGCAGGTCAAACTAATTACTGTCCTTACAAGTTTTTATTTTTTTAATATTCTCTCGCTTGATGGTGTTCCCACTGTTGCACACACTTGAACTTCGTGTCATTTTCACTCACTCTTTCTCACTCCCACATCCGAATGGTTGCCAAGTCCTGCTAAGACTAACTGGAAAATATCTAACCAATCTTTTCCTCATCTATCTCAAAACCACAGAGCCCAGGTCTCAACATCTCTTGAAGGAAAAGTCATTTATGTCCCTTAATTGGCCTCCAATCTCTAACGCTCCTTAAATCGATTTCTCATACTGCCTCCTGAATTAGAGTTTTTAAGATATAGATGTGAAAATGTCATTCTTCTGTGGTCCCAGTGTAATAAATGATTAAAAAAATAAACATTTCATAGTCTTGTCACAATTTATCTTTCTGGTGCCCTTTACTTCAACTTACCACCCTGACACACACAGGCACACGCACGCACACCATGCCCTAAACTACTTGTAGTTTCCCTGACATCTTGCTTCCTTTCTGTCTTTGAAAATGCTCTAGTCCTGCACTGTCCAGTAGGGTGGCCACTAGCCACACGTGGCCATAGAGCACATGACATCTGGTTAGTCCAAGCTGAGATGCACTGTAAGTGTAAAATGCACAGTGGATTTCAAATACTTTGTACCAAAAATGAATGTCAAATATCTCATTAAAAATGCTTTATTAAAAATTATTTTATGTTAACATAGTAGAAAGTAGAGTGGAAATAATAATTTATTGAATACCCTGGGTTAAATAAGATGTATTATTAAAATTATCTGTTTCTTTTTTTAATGTGGCTACCAGGACATCTAACATTTCCTACGTGGCTCGTATTACATTTCCATCAGACAGCCCTGCTCTAGTCTGCTTTTAATCCTTCTGATAAAATCTTACTTGTGCTTAAAGTCCTACTTCAGATGTCACCTCCTCTGTGAAGCCCTCCCAGATCCCCCAACTTCATGTAAAATTAATCATTTCCACCTTTGTCCCCTAAGCACTTTATGCATACCTCTATCACAGCACTGATCTCATTATAATGTGATTATTCATTTATATGTCTGTCTTTACTATTTTTTAAATCTTTATTTTTTCCCTTACTCTCTGAATAGGCTTAGTTCTCAGTCAGTTTGTGCTTGTTAACAGTGAGGAATAAATAGTTCTATCAAAAACTGACACTAAGGATAATAACTAAAAATAATCACAAGATTTACCCCTAAGCTTACTGCACATAAGAAAGGAAAGGAAAATGTCACTTTATATAACTCTAATAAGAGAAAGTTTTTGGTTTGTCAGGAAATCAAACATTTTCCTAGAACTAACTGTAGGAGGGATTTATTGCCTGAAACTTTATATGAGACATTGAACCACATACTACGTCAGGTCTTTAATCAGGGGTCTACAGATAATACAGAAAAATTCCTTATATGGCCATTTCTTATATCAACCAACACTGCAAGCAGACAGCGTAACATTATAGCACTGCAGACAGCAGGCATTTTATAGACCAGTGTGAGACAGTCTAAACTGAGCTCTCTGGTGATCTCACTTGATGAAAAGAAAGAATCCAGAGAATACATCTGGGTTTTTTTAAATCTATTCTGACAGTCTTTGTCTTTTAATTGGATTGTGAATTATAATTTATTAAAACTATTGATATTCTTGAATTCAAATCTCTTATCATATTTTTGTTTTCTTCTTTTTTTTTTCTTTCTTTTTTTTTTTCTTTTCTAACAAGATGGTTTTTTTTTTTTTGTTTTTTGTTTTTTGTTTTTTGGAGGCGAAGGTAATTAGGTTTCTTTGTTTTATTGGCAGTACTGGGGATTGAACCCAGGACCTCAGGCATGCTAAGCACGCACTCTACCACTGATCTATACTTCCCCTCAATATTTTTGTTTTCTATTTTTCCTGTTTGTCCTTCATTCCTTTCTCACTTCTTCCCTTCTTTTGACTTAATCAAGTATTTTTATTATTGCATTTTCTCCTTTGTTAGCTTTATAGTTATATGTTCTTTGATCTTTCCTTTAGTGATTATCCTATTAATCAATAAAATTTATAATTGTTTTTAAATATATGGTGTTGACAAAAGAAAATATGTAAACATAAAGGACATAGAAAAATTCAGAGAAAAGGGATTGGAAAAGACATAAGAAATACATGCTAACCAGAAAAAAGCTGGTGCAGCTTTATTAATATCACATGAATGATTTTAAGACAAAATATTGCATAAAGATGAAGAAATAATTCACCTAAAGATATAACAATCCTGAACACGTAGTTAACATGGCTAAAATATATGTTAAAAATATTGACAAAATCATGAGAAATTTACAATTCTGTAATCATAGTGGATGATTTTAACATCCCTCTCTCACCAATTTATAGATAAAACAAACCCAAAGTAGTAAGATTATTTAAACAAAATAATGATGAACCTTGGTCTAATGGAACCATATACACATATATTCATATATATATGAATCCTGAGCACAATTTTCCAAACACATGAAATTTTTTTTATAAAATCTGAGCTTATACTAAGCCACAATGCCAATCTCAATACTACCCCCCAAATCAGCATAATATTCACCACATGGCTTACTAACAAGTCATTAAATATAGAACATTAACAAAAAGATAACTTCCCTAAATACCCACATTTGGAAATTTAAAAATGTAATTGTGAGACGTCTATGCATCAAGAAATAAATCAAAAAATGAAAATTGGAAAACATTTTAAAGCTGAGTAACATGAAAATATTATATATTAAAATCTATGGGATGCAGTTAAATAGTACTTAGAAAGTTCCCCACATTGTTAGATGCATAGACTAGGAAAGACAAATGACTGAAAATTAATACTTTCAATTCAGGAAGTAAAAAAGGCACAAAAAAGAAGTTTTGGCTAACAGAAAAGCCAAGAGAAGTACAGGAAAGGAAGTAATAAGAATGTAATTTATTAAAGTAGGAAACAAGGAGATACTAGAGAATCACACAGACAAAAATGCAGAAGCTGGTCGTGTTTGAAAACCTAAGAAAACAGAAACAAATTCCTGGCAAGTTTGATAAGGGGACAGAAAAAAAAAATTCACAAATCTATTAGGAATAAAAAAAGGGATTCAGTAGACTTTTTCTTTTAATCATATGTGTAAATTTTAACCCTCTTGTCATATAGGATCAAAAATCCAGCATAAACTTCAGTATCTTGTAATAACCTTTAATAAAAAAGAATATAAAAATGAATATATGTATGTATATGCATGACTGGGACATTGTGCTGTACACCAGAAATTGACACATTGTAACTGATGGTACTTCAATTGAAAAAAAAAACATAAACTGACTTAAATAAATACTGGGTTTATTGGCTCATATTATGGTAAAGTCCAGAGATAGGCATGATTTAGGTAGAGTAATAAAGGTGTAAGTTATATTGCCATGACCCACATTCAGCCCTATTTCTCTCAGTCTCTCAATTCCACTCTCCACCATGTTAGTTTCATTATTATCAAACAGACTGTCCCCTCACAGGGCAACACAGTGAGGGCCAATATCCTCCTCACTATACTCTGGAGCAAAAGAAGGATCCCCTCCCCAGTGTCTCAGTAGATGTATCACTGCATTGTGTTGGCTCTGATTGGCTCATGAGCCCATCCCTCATACAATTACTGTAGCCCAGAGAATGTGATGCTCTGGTTGGCTGAGCTGGAATCACCCATTTCTGCTGGAGTAGGTAACATGATTGGTAGCACATTAACCAAACTAAAAATGCATTTAGAGAAGAATGGTGAATGGCAGTTCTGGGATAAATAAAATAAAATAACAAGTGTGAACTACACCACGACTTGAGTAAAACGTTATATTTTAAATAGGACTCCAAACTTCTGAGCTCACCAAGATGAAATAATTGCCAAATACCCCTCCATATAACAAAATACATTTGATCTGTTGCCTGGAATGATTTAGTCCTATCCAGTGCACCTGAAAGCTACAGGCCATTTGCCAGAAGTGACTATTCAGGTTTGGGCAAACCTCGTACTGATTTGTTCTTTTTGACAGATACTAGCCAACGGCTTCAACAACCTCTCAATGTTAATTTCTAAATCATTTTGTTCCTTTCAGGCAGCTCTTTAATAAATCAAATACCTTGACTTAAAAGTATTATGCTCATGCTCTATCTAAAGTTTATTCTTTGTTCATTTATTTAAGAAATCTTTATCGAGTGCTGATGAGGCATTTTGTTTACTGCTGGGGAAACAAGCCCAACGAACCAGGACCCCTGTCCCTGCCCTCAAGGAGTGGACAGCAGTGAGCCTGAGAGTGGGATAACTTGCCCGCTGCTACAGTGACGTGCACCACTTCAAGAGCATGAGTTAATTTTACACCCTTTTTAAAGGGTCTTGCACTGTAGATTTCACAGGTCATTAATCTGACCAAGCAAGGAGAACGCTTTGTTCTTGTGCAAACGTTCTCTGGGCTCTGAGGAAAGCGTCACTAGCATTTAGACAGGGCTGGAGGCTGGAGAACAAGTGAAATTGGAAGAATTCATCCCGCCTGTGATCTAGATCCCATTCCCTGTCCAGCTGCAATCTGGTAGACTTTTAAGGGTGGTTAGGAGGAAGGGAGCAGAGGATAACAAAAGAAAAAAGGACCAGAAGCATAAAAAGGGGAGAAAGTTAGGAATGAGTAGGTGGGGGGGAGGGAAGAGTAGGTGAAATACAGATCAAATAGTGCCTTCTAGGGCACAAATAAATATTTGTCTATCGCTGGTTGTCAGCACTTACTTAGAGTTTCTGGGAAAGATGCCTCCTCTGATTCAGTGACTTTCTCTCATGTGATCTCCAAAACTTTGAACAAACACACTATTGATTAAAGACCCAGAAAACTAATTTTAAGCCACTCTGACTTAATTATGGCAAAGAATAATTGATTCCATATAAAATGTCACGTTACATTCATGTCCTACCTCTTAGCTAAAACAATTCGGTTTAGAGATCAGTTACATACTTGGCTCACAAGAAGATGATATTTGACTGCAAAACAAAGGGAAGAAAATCAAAATGCAGATTCAAAGGAGTGGAAACTATGCATTTTCAAACAACGAGAATAATTATGTGTACAACATTGTAGGCTAGTCTTCAAAGAATGTAGGCAGTGATTGATGTAAAGTATTTCTACCAGTAAACAAAAGACCTCTTTCAAATAAAGACAATAGCATACATAATTTACATGTATTGCTGAAAAAAAAAGTTTCAAAAAGCATTTCTAATTAAGAAATCAAGGAGTCTCATACCAATGTTAGGATAAAGTTTGAACAGCTTACCGAATGAAAAAATTTAGAAAGATTTGCTTAAAATTATTTCAAAGTGAGGAGAAAGAACTGGGGAGACTGGGTTAAGTTTGTGGTACCCAGCTGGGACAGCTTTCCACATGCAAGGCTCTGTTGCCTCTGGAAATAAAGTAGATCAAGTCACTCTTTTGCAGAAAATCTGTCACTATTTCCCTTGTAAACATCAGAGTCCTGCTGGTGTCTTTTGTGCTCCTGCTTGATTTGACCCTTCTTTGCTACCTCATCTCCTCTAATTCTGTCCTTGACCACTGCCCTCCAGTTATGCTGGCTTCACATTGCTTCCCAACCACAGCCCTATGTCACCCCAGGGCTTTTGCATATGCCCTTGCCTTTGACTAGAACCCTCTTCTCTCAAGCTTCTACATGGTTCCCTCCATCCTTCAAGTCTCTTCAAGTGAGGCCACTCCTGACACCCTATTTAAAATTACAGACCTCTTCCCACATTCACCACTTCCTCCCCTGCTTTACTTCTCTCCATAACACTTTTCAGATGAGCCCCACAGGGGCCAAAATTTTTGTGTTTTGTTTCCTACTGTTCTGTGTCTGGTAGAGAGTAAGTGCTCAATAAATATTCGTTGAATGAATAAGTGTTGATGTCTGAAAACAGGGCTGTCAGCATGGGAAGAGGTCTAGTTAATCAAGTGGGTAAAATCAGCTCCATCAAAAATCACATCTCCAGGGCCACCAACAAGCGAAGGAGAGAGACCTCAGAAAGAAACCAGTGCTGCCAACACCTTGATCTTGGACTTCTGGCCTCCGGAACTGTAAGAAGATAAATTTTTGTTATTTAAAAAAAAAATTAACATTTCCAAGCACTAGACTAACTGTTTGAATATGAGTTCTCTTATTCTTTGCCTTTAAGTGATCTGTATTAGCCTTTGAAATCTTTGGTTAAGTGAATAAGTACTGTTTGGCAAATTCTGAAAGTTCTTTGGACCTCCAGCTAACTTTGAGATGCTTTAGAGAAACCCCGAGGCATCTCAGGTATTAAATTAACTAGGATCACATGGTATGTTAAGTTAAATGTAATCAGTCATAATTCAAGTTATTGTAACCAAGCCTCTTTATTGATGACACTGAAATCAGATGTCTCATCATGCTTTTTTAAGTTTTCTGTCATTTGTAGACAGTTATCATCATTGTACTCTGATGCTATTGCAAAAGAATTTCATCTTTAAGATTTGTGGGAACGTTATGGAAGTGGTTACAACAGTTCCACATCGAGATGATGGCTGTGTAAGGATTCCAGCCCAGACTGTCCTCTGAGTCAAAACAAGGAGCTGTACTGCCCTGGGGGCATTTAGATTAGGCATTCAGAAATTTTCAGTCCCTAATAGGCAGGGTCAATACCCCTATTCAGCCCTGAAGCAGCTACAGAAGACTGCTGCCCCTCTGCACCCCCAAAAGAATATGGGGGCAAAATCTCTGAGTGAGGAATGAGACAGGAAGAAGGGGGGCAGGACACAGCCAGTAAGGGAATGACACAGCAGTTAGCACCAAGATGGCGGAAAATTCAACTCCCAATAGGCCTTGGGGCCCAGGATGGCGGGAGATTTGACTTCCAGTAAACCTTGAGCTTCATTATACACTCATTGCAATATACTCGCATGGTGAATGGCATTCTCACAGGAGCCATGACAGTTCTGAGGCTGACCATAAAAGGTCAAAAAGTGGGCAATGGTCCATTTCCTGGGAATCCCAGCCCCTTCCCCAAAGTATTTGGAATAACCCTCCCATTTCTTAGCATATGAAGTTACTGAGCCCATAAAAACTGACAACCCTGCACCTCGTGGCCTCTCGTTCTCTCACCTTCAGAGAAGGCCCGTGCTCTGTCTGTGGAGTGTGTACCTACTCTTACTTTAAACTAAACACCTACCTCCATGCCTGGTGGCCTCTCTGGCCTTCTAAGATGGCCTGCACGCTGTACTCAATAGAGCATGTATCTCTCTGAATAAATCTACTTTTACTCAAAAAAAAAAAAAAATCTGGGCTCTCGTAAATGCAGAGCCTCAAACAAAGGCAGGCATGCAGGACTTTTATTTGCCAAGTGATGCCAAGCATCAGGAAAGAGGGACAAAGAGGAGTGAAATAAATAAGAGTGAAACGGCAACAGAGGGAAGCCAATACACAGGACTAATTAATGAAGCGGAGCAATAGCCTCAAAGCAAGTAGAGGCAGCAGACAGGCCGGGGAGGTAACGTCCAAGACTGGGGCCAATAAACCGCGTAGGGGCAGGTCTGGAGAAGACAGTGGGTGGGGTTGATGTCGGACAGGGCCACAAAGCCAGGCAGAGCTGCGGAGACTGACAGGTTCTAACTTCGTAGAGTTATTTCTCATGTCAGGTTTGAAACAATTGTTCAGAAAGGCCTAATCGACAGGGCTGGCCTCACAGGCTTGTGACCTGTGCATTTGCACAGGGCTGCACTTGGCTTCAGGCTGTATTCTGCTGTCTTAAAATTCTTAATGTTTTATTTTTGAATCTCTGTTCTGTAGAAAAGTCTGCTGGGACAATGGAACAGGGGCATGAGCAGAGGAGACAGCTGGGTGGCCACGCAGGCAAGCGGTTGTGGTCCAGCAGAAGCAGCTCCCGTGCACACAAGGGCTCAGATCCGTGGGTGTGGCTGGTGGCAGGTGTGCAGAGCAGCGTCAGGGCAGCTCTGGGGGCCACAGGGCCTGAGGCAGCGGCTAGGCTGGCACCTAGACTAACAACGCAGCAGCCACAGTGGCCCCAGGAGAGAGAAGACGCTTTGGTTGGAGGCAGCACCAAGCTTGCAGCGGAGGCCTGCTGGCCCGTCTGCCCCAGAGATTGTGCTGGATTTAGCTGCACAAACACTAACTCTCCCTCTGGCTGGAGCGCTGGGATCACAACTGCCCACACTCAGGTGGTAACCTTTGTCAGTAAATTACTACAAAATAAAAGGGTACACATGGACATGGAAATAAAGCCTATCAGGGAATTATTAGAATTCTTCAGAGTTTAGAAATTCTGGTTTGAAAACTGCTGCAATACTGTAGAGCCAATATCTACAGGCTTAGTAATGCAAATAAAATTTTTAAATTATCGTATTCAAGGAAAAAGATGACTATTTTCATATGAAGCTTATGTTGAACTGAATATTAACAAGGAAAACAAATTTTCAATTATTTTTATTCTCAAAATTGAGACTACACAATAGAATTAATAAAAGAATGTTTTCAATGATGTACAGATTCTAAAGGCTCTTTTGGTTTCTTGTACAACCTCTACAAATTATAAGAAATCCCAGGGGAAAAATTAAAATGTCATGTAAAGTTACATTTCAAACTAAATTCAGACTTTACCCAAAACTGATCTGTATGAAGTTAAATTTTGGGGGGAAAATTTTTTTAAAGTTTTTTTTTTTTTAAGAAAAATTAGTACATCAGCTCCAGATGTACTAAAATTTCTATCAAGGTAATTTATCAGAAATTTATCCCACTGTTGTCACTTTCTATGAAATATTCTTAACAGCTCCAGTAAAAATTATATCAGCAGTAAGATTCTTCTCAAAATTACAAATAAATAAAATCGGCAATTTTGCATTTGCCAAGAGTGAGTGACATCATTCTAAAATACACTGATGGAGGCCGCCATCTTGGTTCCACATTTCCCGCACAAAATGCCTGGTGAAGCCACAGAAACCGTCCCTGCTACAGAGCAGGAGTTGCACAGCCCCAGGCTGAGACAGGGTCTGGAACAGAATCTGACAGTGATGAATCAGCACCAGAGCTCAAGGAACAGGATTCCGCACAACCACACAACAAGCCCAGCTGGCAGCAGCAGCTGAGATCTATGAAGAACCAGTCAGTAAAGCAAAACAGAGGCGGAGTGAAAAGAAAGCACGGAAGGCTATGTCCAAATTGCGTCTTCCACAGGTTACAGGGGTTACTGGAGTCACTATCCGGAAATCTAAGAATATCCTCTTCTTCATCACAAAACCAGATGTCTACAAGAGCCCAGCTTCAGATACCTACATAGTTTTTGGGGAAGCCAAGATCGAGAATTTATCTCAGCAAGCACAGCTAGCAGCTGCTGAGAAATTCAAAGTTCAAGGTGAAGCTGTCTGAAACATTCAAGAAAACACACAGACTCCAACTGTACAAGGGAGAGTGAAGAGGAAGAAGTTGATGAAACAGGTATGGAAGTTAAGGACATAGAATTGGTCATGTCACAAGCAAATGTGTTGAGGGCAAAGGCAGTCCGAGCCCTGAAGAACAACAGTAATGATATTGTAAATGCTATTATGGAATTAACAATGTAACCATCTGAAAAGAGGACTTTTTTTGGTGTTTCAAAAGAATAACTGCAGCTTGGTTTGAAATTTGTACTGTTTCTATCACTAATAAAGTTATGGCTTCTTGTTGGATGAAAAAAAAATACACTGATGGAAAAGTATAAATTTTGGTAACTAATAAATGAATTTGCAGAACATTGAGCCAGAAAAATTGGATGATCAGTCAAGATATCACATTCATAAAGTATTAATTTTAGTAAGTAAAATTATGACACTAAAATTTTTTTTGCAAATTTAAGTTTGTTACTCATCACTATTACCCCTATCATGTTTTATAAATAACAAGTTATTTTTAAAGAAGAAAGCTTTGTATTTTAGTACCTTTAACGGTGCCTCTCCTTTTTGAACAAAAGGTCCCACATTTTCATTTTGCACTGGACTCCACAAATTATGCAGCTGGTGCTAATAATAGTCATTGGAAGCTTCACCATCTGAATCTGGACATTAATTTGAAACAAAAGGAGATCATTTCACTCTGAAGAAAATTAAAAGTGTGGCATGTTAAAGAGAAACTAACATCTGGCCCTGGACCTTTCTGATTATCTTTCTCGCAGAGAAGATAACTAAGTGATGAGAAAAAGGAGGGAAAGAAACCCTTCGGTCTAATACACATCTTATGAAGTCACATTCAACACCCTGAAGAAGAAAGTAAAAGGGGCAGTTGAATTCAAGAATGCGCATGGAAAAGTTTGTCAGTGCCTACCTATAAGCACCTTGTTAAACTGGCGAAACTAGAGTTAAATACATAAAACATTAAAAATCAGATGAAATGGCATGCTCAAGAGCTAAATTAAATATAAACCAAGAGGTAGAACACATATTATAGATAATGAGGACTCTGATGAGAAGGTAGCCAGTGTTTTAAGTCAAAGAATAGTTCCTAAGATCTAAGATTGAGAGGTTTTTTTTCCATATAGACAAAGATGGAAAGGAGCTGGTAGCTGGCACAGAGGGAAGGAATACAGTTATTTTCCTCAAATATTAAAATGACAGCTACTTGGCCACAATTATCATCATCCTCTTATATCAACATGCAGAGAGCATGGTCGACTGGCAAACTGGGACGTAGTCGGGGTTCTCGCCTGCTGTTAAGTAGCTACACGACACTGGGCAATTATAGTCTCCCTTTTCCCTAATCTGAACACTGGAGGAACTGCAGATAATCTTCCCACTCATAGGACTGTAGAGATAACCTATGTGAAAGTGCTTTGGAAAAAATAAAAAGTAGTCAGAGCCTTAAATAATACATTCCAGCACTTAGAAGAGCTGTTTTATGTCAAAAAAAAAAAAAAGGAATGGTTTTCCTGTGATTTAAGAAGACTGTAATTTCAGTGGCGTGTTCATCAGTAGTAAATACTATCTCCTTTCACTACTACTGAAAAACCATCTATCAAGTGCTGAATTGCACAAATGCCAATAATTACTTAGTTGCCCTCCTCAAATCCTCCCTAAACTGGTCACAGTCATGATAAACAGCTAACAGAGAAGTGGCTGGCCGACGGAAAGTGGCAGTGGTGAGCAAACGCTGGCTTAGAGTCCAAAATAAATACCAAATCGTTTAAAAATAGCTGCATGATTTCGTAAACGCTAGAACACATACACACAAAACTCTTCAAGTTACTTGGGTAAACTGTGATAAACATGATAAAAATATCCTGAATTTTAAAATCAGACATGAACTTTCCCAAGTTCTCTCTTCAATCCTTAGCAAAGTGTCCTTCTAGAGAGTCTGTAGAATCTGGATGGAATTGGGGAAACAATGTCTGTTTGTCTGTTTCTGGGTCACAGCTATCCAGCCTTGTATATATTTCTGTATCTTCAAAGATTCAATTTAATCGCTTATAAAAATAGGATAATAGTTTCTCCCCTGCCCATTGTGTGGTGCTTTAAAAGGACCAAATGTGAAAATGTCTTGAAAACAGAGGAGGCTTACATAAGGGAGATATATCTCTACCAGTTTTCATTATGGTCCAAGGCTCTGGAACTTCATCTGGGGAAAAAAACCAGAGGTGGTGAGCAGTGGAGAATCTAAAGAGTTATTAAAGGCCACCATCAATGATAAAAGGACAGAATCCTCTTTAGAGGATTTTGTTAGAAATGAGGCAAAAAGAAACCAAAAATAATGGACTGGCAATCTCTAAGCAACCAGCTTCTGGTTTCTAGGAATCTGTATCTGTCTAGCCAAAAATCAAGAAGTGATATATTGCAGGGGTAGGGAGGGGAGGATAAATGAGGAGTTTGGGATTAACAAATACACACTACTATATATAAGATAGAAAAACAACAAGGACCTTCTATACAGCACAGGGAACTGTACTCAGTATGTTTGTGATAACCTATAATGGAAAAGAATCTGAAAAAGAATGCAGATATAACTGAATCACTTTTCTGTACACCTGAAACTAATACAACATTGTAAATCAACTATACTTCAACTTAAAAATACTATATATTAAAAAAGAATAAAGCTACAGAAAGTGTTACGTTGCATAAATGGAACAGATTCATAGCAAATATATCCAAATGTATTTATTCAAATAAAATGTTGTCTCCCTCAAAATAACCACATGCATCTTCTTTTTCCAAATAGACAACTCCCCTTTTCCCTGGTTCAAAACATTTTTAGATTTGCTTCACATTTGGTTTGTCAACCAAAATGATGTTGCTCAGAGTTGGCCCCTGCAGTTTTGGTTCCTGTCCCAAAAATGCAATCTGTTGTGGAAGGCTGACATTTCTCATCGGGGATTATTCAAAAGAAAGTACCGAAAGTCTTCAATCACAGGCAGTCACGAAAGGGTCTTCAAACTGCTTTAGCAATGGCCGCTTGGACGTTAATACTATGTAGCTTTACCTACAGTTGTACAGGGAACTGCCTGGAAGGGCCTGAGAGAGTTCCGGTTTTGTTCTATTGTTAACCAGTCACATTACATCATAGTGACACCTTGTGCGTTTGTGTGTGTGGATGCTCAGCTGCACCTGAACGGATCTGTAGCTGCAGGCATGAGCTGTCAATCACAGCAGGCATTCTTTAGCATCCTTTAGACTGCTGCCTTTTTACCTGGAGCAACTGATGTAAATTTGACTCTCTAGACTCTGCTTTATTAGAGTGAAAAACTAGTTTTACCTACTGGTCATTATTCTTTATCTCAGTGGCCTGTTCTTATTTTCATCATACTTCCTTATCTCAAATGATTTTGTTACCCTGTTGGTTGCTTTTTCTCCCAATTTAGACTATAAGTCCCATCTGAGCAGGGCCTTCTGGATCCTGTTCAACTCTGCAGCCCAAGGGCTGGAGCATAACAGATGCTTAATAAGTATTTTTAAGAGGAGGGGGGTCCCAGGTCTGGGCTGAGGTTTTATTCACTTCTCTATGAAGGAGGTTGGCTGATGGTTCATCTACACTGAGTCAGAAACAGGTGAGGGAGCCAAGGTCATTTAGCTGCACTTTCCTCCCCAATCCCCTCCACCCACACCCATCACCTCTGCCAGTTCCCACCCTCCTCACATCTGCATTCTTGGATAAATGTTCTCAGTCTTAAAGTATTGAGCAAATGCAGCTTCCGCCAACAATTCCAGCCACTGCTGTCCTTTTCTGCATAGAAATTATGGAGCTGCCAAGGAAACCCAAAGTTTTGAGTGTTTTATTTTGGGCGGGTGCTATGGTATCGCTCTGGCTCCTACAGCAGCTGGCTGTCTCTGTGTATGTCTTTCTGTTTCTCCCTCTCTCTCCGTCTCCCTTCCCCTCTCCCTCTCTGTCTGCCCCACCAAGATCAAGGCTCATATCGCACTCTGCCCCAGTCAGGGGTCATGGACAGGGATAACTGTCATAATCGCTGAAGTCTGAAATGCAGGCATTAGACATTTTCTCCAAGTGAGCTTATACTTACAGTCAGCTTTGGGGGTGGGGGTCACGGTAAAAACGGTTTGTTAAATGTAAACAGTTAAAATCAGTGTTATCCCTTTTGGGCATTTCTCCATTTTTAAAGATACTGGGAGTCCCAAGAAATGGAACTGGCTTGGACCTTCTCCATATCTGAAAGGTCCTGAATATGATGGAAAACTCTGGGGAGTTCTACCCTGAGGAGAGAGTCAAAACCTGTGGGTTGGGACCTAGTGCCTCCACCTGCCAGCTGTGCGACCTTGGCCAAGTCACCAGCCCTCGGTGTGAAAAGAAGGGCAAGTCCAGATATGCTTTCATCCCCACCAGGTAGCAAATTCTCTGATATTAAAAAATGAGAATTTTTACCACCAATTCCTTTTCACCTTTGTTTTGGCTGCTACGTTTACAACAGAAGGGGCTAAAATAAACTGACCTTTTTGAAGATGACTTTTATTATATGGAATTAAGAGTTTACCATTAACAAACTTCAGGAAACTGAACAGAGGGTGGAGCTGAAAGTAAAGTATCAGTCGGTTTACTGAGAAATTGCATTTTTTGCACCTCAGTGGCTAAGCTAATTTAAAAAAAAAAAACTTCTTGACGCTTCTAGCCACTGGATCACAGGGGACTGACTCATCTCAACACGCTTCACAACTAGTCAGGTGGAGCCAGTTTGTATTATTATCTGTAATTAAAAACATCTAACTCAAAGGGAACAAAAACCAGAAGGGGGAGGGGAAATGGCAGAGAAAGTGAATTTGGTCTACACATGCTTCACAAATAATAAGCAACGGAGGAGAAAGGAATGTCTGTTTTGAGTTGGATAGCTAATGACTAGCATAAGGCAAGAGCCAAAAGTCTTTCTAAAAAAGGGAATTCTCAAATTCCTCCATTCTTATCAAAACCTCTTAAGTAGATAATGTCACTGGCTTCCTTCAAATAGATGAACTCAGTTTTCCCGGGTTCCCATCCCTGTGGTCACTCTTACACCCTTTTCCCCCAACATAGTGTTTAAAATCTGGGGGGCAGACATTAAAATAGAGAAAGACACTTCAGAAGAAAAGACCTGATTTCTGGTTTCTCCAAAAATTACAAGATCTGGTGACAATGGACCCCCCCCCATGTTCTCTCCATTCTCTCTACCCCCTCTGCTTTCCTCCCTCCCTTCTCCCTGTCCCTTCTCTTCTCGCTTCTGGGGGGGAGGGCATTCTCTCCCCCCAGTTCTATCTCCACACCTCATCCTCCCCCTACTCCTTGTCCTCCCCTCTTCTCTCCTCTTCTCCTGGTTTCCTCTCCCTCCCTCCCAATCTCTCTTTAAAAACCCCAGTCCACTTTATTTACTTATTTAGATTTCCTGCCTGGCCCCTTTGGGACTTGAGTTTTCTTCCCCTGGTCACAAGGCGGGTTGGGTCTGTGTTTGCATTTCCTTTGTTTACACTACATTTTTAAAAGGTTTTCCTGCTCCTGAGTTTTTGTCTTAATGTCAGTATAATATGACCAACTTAGTAGTAAAAGACCAGAAAGATCGACTTTATTTAGATGTGTGTCAGTGATATAAACAGAGAAGGTACAAAGAGCGAGGGTATTAGAACTGAGTGGAAACAAATAGGTACAAATTAAGAAAAGTGAGGAAATTTCACCAGCAGACTAAAAAATCCCAGAATCCATTAAAATGAATCTGTAGTTAAGAGAACCTGATCTCATTAAGCTTCCAACCTTAAGGGACTGACTTTATGGTGAACCCTGATAATAAACTAGTCTTTAAAATATGTGTGCTTGAGTAATTGACTAGTATGTATTCTAAACCAGTTAAATGCTGGGACTATAACTACCACCAGTGAAGTCCTTGGGTACAGGTCAGGAGCTCTTCAATTTATCACCTTGGAAGATTTTATTAAAAAAAAAAACACTCATGTTTAAATCCACTCCAAGGGTTTAGGATTTAATTGGTGTGCAGTGTGGCCTGCACATTGGGATTTTAAAAAATCTCGCCAGGTGCTTCTAAAATGTGACAAAATTTTATAAGGACTGCTGTAGGCGGTGCTTTAACTGTAATTAAACATTAGGGCTATTGCCTCTAAACACCGATCTTAGTTCTTGAAAGAAAAGAAAATCCTCTGCCTATCCCCATAGCTGGAGGCAGAGGGCTGCAGGCAACTCCTCCAAAAGGTGTGTCCTGCCATTTAACTAAGGATATGAGAGAAGAGGAGGCCAGAGGGTAAATTGTTTTACCCCAAATGAAAATGTTATCTGATCCACCAATGGAAATTCCACAGTATTATCGGAACTTCATTCCTGAAATGAGCCTTGATATCCCCATCTGTAAAATGGAGACAATTAATTCCTCCCTTTGAAGGATGCTGTGAAGACTAAATGAGATCATGTATATAAAGCAATGGTTGGTTCTGAATAAACAGTAAAAATTTTTTTAATTCAATATTCAGTGGCTTTAGTTGTTCCTCAAAACCCTAGCCAATAACTCTAGCTAAGATTAATCTCTCCTCCCTGGCATTACAAAGCACTCCAATTTCAAGTGACCTGGTATTGTTCTGTACTTGTTCAACCAATGTGGTCTTACTGGATAGACAAGAATTATTTGAAAGAAAGGGAAATTAAAGAGATCATTTATCAGCAATGAAGGCCCGCTTGTGGCTCACACTATTTAACACAACACATTGAAAGACTCTACCCTAAAACTGTCAGAAGAAACTGGCCATGAATTTTAAAGTGATACCCAGAAAAATCAATGAGGCAGGAGTTGAGGAAGGAGCGTGGAATCACATTTTCCTTTTCAAAGGGAGAATAACTCATCATTTATGGATTACTTTTTCATTGCAGCTGTAACAAATTACCACAAACTTGGTGGCTTCCACACCGCAAATTCATTATCATACAGTCCGTATGTTATGAAAGGTAACAACATTCACCTCCCCCAAATACGCCGCTTTGGCGCACTGATCATTCTGAGCAGTAGGCACTGGGAAAATAGCAAATGCAGGGGAGGTTTCTCTCTTCCCCCCTTACCTACCTACAGACAGAATCTCCAAAACAAACTCGACTGTCATAAATCCCCTTCCCAGGAATTGCCTCAGCCAGAGAAGACTGACGTTTACCGCCAGAGGAGACACGCAGTCGACATCAAATCCAGACCAACTTTGTCACAAACGATTATAGCTCCCATCTGTACTTCCAAGGGCCTGTTCATCTTTCATAAGCATCATTTGCTCTCCTCTAAGAGGTTTACACCCCTCCTTCCCTGTTAATATGGTGTTTAATCCTGAATTCTAAACCTACGTTTTTGAGTTACTTGTTTTCCTGGGTATCTCCCGTGCATACACGAGGTACACACGTTAATAAACTTCTGTTTGTTTGTCTCTCTTTTAATACAGGGCATTTCAGCCAAGAACTCAGAAAGGTAGAGGGAAAATTAATATTTCTTCCCCATAGTTAGAAACAGGACATGGATTCCGCTGGGCTAAAAGCAAGGGCTGGCAAGGTACATGGCTTTCTGGGAGCTCAAGGGAGAATCCTTTACCTGGCTTTTTCCAGCTCCTAGAGTCTGCTCTCCTTGACTCTTGCTCCCTTCAGGAAACTTCAAAGCTGACAACATTAAGCAGAGCCCTTCTTCATGCTGCCAGCTCTCTGGATCTCTTTCCTATATCACATCTCCCTCTGACTCTGTCTCTTCTGCTTCTCTTTTCCACTGTGAGGAATGCTTGTGATTAAAATGGTCCCACCTGGATAATCCAGCATCAGCTTCCTATTATAAGGTTAGCTGATTAGCAATTGATTCCATCTGCTCCCAAATTCCTCCTTTGCCATGTGACCTAACATAGTCACAAAGCAACAAACTAGGGGGAGAGAAATTCAACTAGACTGCCAGGTGGGTTGCAGTCAGTGATCATCCTCTCTCAGCTCAGTCAAAACTGACTTATCCCAGTTCCCAGGATTAGGATGGGGACATCGTTGGGGGCCATTATTCTGCCTATTACATTTTGAACTCACCCTGAGAAGCTACTTAGGATCAAGAGTTTGTAAAGAAGTTTGTCTGGTACAAGACAGAAGACCGTGACAGTAACTGACAAGTGGCTCACTCACAAGGCCATCAGGCCCCTTCTCCTCCACGCCTGATCCATGGCAGACATTGCTAATCAACCAGGAATAATCGTAACCTTATAATCCTTCTGCACACAGCATGCTAGGTAATCCACCAGTACATTAATCAGACTTGGCAAGCAAACTGAAATCTATTTTCCATACTAACTCAGAACAGTTTTAGTAGAAAGAGACATTCTCTCGGGGCCTTTTTTGGCATAAGATGTTGATCCAATGTTTTTAAATTGGCAGACAAAAGGAGTCCCAGCTGGGCTAAATAAAGAGATCATAATAAGATAGTAAAATAAGTGGAATAATTTATTCAGCGCTTGACAGAAATCTGTGTTCCTACGACAACTTGTAGAAAATCCATTCAGGAACTAAGAAAGTCTGCATTTATTACTGGCCCTGCCCACATAACTCAAAAGCCTTCTCTTGAGATTTATTATAACAAATCTTTTTTTTCTAAGAGAATATTTTGCTTAGATAAATATTTGAATATATGTTTATATATAGTTATCTGAAAGCTTTTACTATTCTAAAACACAACACTCTGATCTTTTACAAGTAATACATAATTATGGTAGTGAATTTAGGAAAAACAAAGAAGAAACAAAAAAGAAAAACCACATGTAATTCTATCTGTCAGTAGTAAATTTTGGTTCTCATTCTGCCAGATGTATTTACATTCATTTATTCATTCAGCATATTTTTATTGAGCCTTTGTGCCAGGCACTATTCTAGGTTTTGAGAGGACAGAATGAAAAAGATTAAAAAAAGATTTATACCATCAATGAACCCAGTTATGTAGCAAAAAAAAAATTACACCAAAAATGATACTATATTTTTCATATTGTTTTTAACTGGCTATTTCTATATGCTAGTTTTTTTTTTAATATCCCTCTAATTTTGTCAGGTTTTTGTGGTTTCCCAACATTCTTGTTGCTCTGAGAGACAAGATGATCACTGATTGCTATATAATTGGTAGACCAGTCCGACTTGTCTTTCCATCGTTGAATACTATGTGATCAGGAAGAAATCTTCCCCAAAAGAGAGAATGTTGTGAATTCTCACACCACAAAAGGAACTGGGAGAGCTTCATTCATCTTGTGCCAGTTATATATTGCTGCATGGTGTGTCCTCATAAAAAAAACTTAGTGGCTTAAGACAACAATGTTCATTATATTATTATTAACTCTCACCATTCTGAAGGTTTTCCTTGGCTCAGAGGGGCAATTCCCTGTTGGAGATTTTCCCTCATGTGGTCTGACAGTTCTTGGTACTGAAGTCACCTCTCAGGTTTCTTTATTCACATGGCCCATCATTATGGCTGTTGGCTGGGATGTGCAGCCTGGAGCACCCACACAGCCTCTCTGTGTGGCCTTGGCTTCTTCAACTATGGTTGTTGGGTTTCAAGTTCAAGTGTCCCAAAAGCACTTGGCAGAAGCTATATTGCCTGTTATGACTTAGCCTCAGACATCACCTAGGGTGACTGCCCCTGTGGTCACAGGCCTATCGGATTCAAGGGGAGGAAACAGAGATACTATTGCTTGACAGGAGGGGTATCAACGTCACATTGTAAGCGGTGAGGTAGACTGTGGTGACCATTTGGATGCAGTCTGCCATCTGTCTTGGCCTCCTTCCACTGTTCCTCCATATGGTTAAAACCCAGGACAGCAGACTTTCAGGGCCCCTCTCAGCTTAAGAGAAAAAGTGCTATCACTATCAAGACTCTAAAAAAAAATACATCTCAAAGATTCATTTTAGTAAAAAAGAACAAATAATTGAATAACCAACTATCCTAATTTCCCCTCTATTTATCCCATGGATTCACATTTACAAGTATTAGTTGACAATAAAATGACTTGATCAGGTTGTTTTTCCTCTTTAATTTGCAAAATTCGCCTGAGAAAGTGACTCAGAGAGAAACAATCTTTCCCATGTATGAAGCATAGGAAGAACCATGAGCTAATTTGGCATAAAAGACAATGAAAATTATAGTGTAAGTTAATGAGTGTTTAAATGTAATATTAAGGAGGCTGTTAAATGGGTTCCAGACGTCTGTGGGATCTCCACGCACGTCATTGGGAAGGCATAAACACATTAAATCACAACAGGTTACTCTTACCAAAAAATAAGATAAGAATTTGGAGAAATGATTAATAAATATTTGCTAAAAAAAATCAACATTTTATCCTTTTATTTCAATATTTCTTGAATACCTGTGATGTATCTGGTACAAATAAATACTATGTACTCAAGGTATACTAGCTATTTAGGAAATATATAAAGTAATATTAAAATGATTGATACTCTATCACTTTATAGCACAAAAAAATCCTATTATAGTATATACCATTTTGAACATGGATTCTATAGAGCAGATATACAAATATCATAGCAGAATATCCGTAACAGTGTGAACATCTCAGTGAACACCTTTTGCTGTCATCCAGCAAGTACTTCTTCAACTCTTTAAAAACAAGAGTTACTTTACAGGTCCTAATTATTTCCTGAGGAGAGGACAGTCAAGCTGGATGGGAACTGAATGCCACACCTGTCTTTCGTCCTGATGTCAGAGAAGTACCCACTTCTTCCCATGCGGTAGAAATTCTCCAATCCTCACTCTAGAAGCCAACATAAAGAAGGATTCCAAGTTCAATCCTTTCTCCTTGTTAATTCACCAGAGTGAATGTTCATTGTTTCTTTCAGACCTGTTTCTAACCATGAGTTCATTAAAACTAAAGTTCTTGCTTTAAAACCTTTTTCTATGCTTTAGAGCCCATTATAATGTGAGTTGACTCCCACCATCTCCAAGAACGTCGTGCATTCATTAGTTGATAAAATCAACCCAAGAAATCTGAGATTCTTATGCATGACATGCTTGACTTTGTGAACTTGGTGGGTCATTTCACTTAATAAGGAGGAGAAAAAAGGAGGAACAGACAGGAGAAAACTATCATGAGCTAGCAAAGGGAAGTCCTGCTTTGTTCTCTATCTATTGTTTTTCGTTTCTGAGGCTTGGTTTAGTTTGGGCTGGCTCTGGCTGGGGAAGGGGTGCTTTCGCCTGGTGTCAGGAAGGGGCTCCCAGCACTGCCCGGACAAAAAAAATGCCCAGGCAAATCCCCCTTGTCCTCGAATCACAGCCTTTTCTCCTCAATGTGAAGGATGGTGTAGGGAACTCACATCATCCAGGTCTCTTCCAGAAAACTTCATTTTCTTTGTTGAATAATATACTTAAGCAGGGAGAGGAAATGATGAAAATGTTTTCTTCCTTCCTGTTCTGAGACTCATGGCTTGTATGGGTCCTTGAGTGGGGACTGCAGTCACCTGGTGGGCTTTCTAGGGTTTTCCGTGGATATTTATTTGTCTGCTGTTGGTATTTTAAATGATGTAGAAATAAGCTTATGTAGCTTGAATTTTTGCCTTAATTTTTGATATTATGACTACCATAGTGTCACAGTTTTCCTCCAGATACTGCAGACATGTAAACCACATGATAATGATGAAACACGACTTTTTTTTTTTTAAGTTTTATACACATTTTATTCTTAGGTCAAAGAAGCCTAACAGTCTAGGAAGCCAAAAAAAATTTTTTTTCTGCCTTCTTTTGGATTGAGTAATTTTATGATTCCATTTTATTACCTTCGATGGCTTGTTAGGTTGCTTTAGGCTGCTGTTATGAAATAGTGGAGAAGAAAGTGTAGCAGTTGTGATGGATTCATTCCCGGTTTTCCAAATCTGTCATAAAAATCAAGGTTTCACTTCACAGGCATTTCATATATATACCTGAGAAATCAATTTATAAAACCCAAGTGAATTGGCCTTTTCATGATTGGCCTTTCTCTGGTTTGACTTCATAAACCCTTTTCCTCTGTATTCGTTCATTCATTCTGCCAACATTCTCTTAGCACCTAATATACCCCAAGCCCTGTGCAGTAGGCTGGGAGCCCAAGGAGAGTGGAACAAACAAACAGACAACATCCTGGTCCTCAGGGAGTTTCAAACCTTGCAGGGAACCAGACAACAACTAGTCGGAAAACGACGCGTTTATACAGGATGCATTTAATGCCTTTTGCAACAAATACTCCAGACGTTGTGCAAGGTGGTAGGAATAGAGTAGACAGCAAAAAAAAAAAAAAAAAAGGCACTTGTTCTGATGAGATAGGCCTGAATCAAATGCTATACAGTTATAAGTCAAATGTTATATAGTTTAGAACCTTTTCAATCCCAACTGGCTGAAAACCCAACTCACACTGGCATAAGCGAAAAAAAAAGGGGGGGTGTTTACTGGTTCACGGAGCTAAAAAGCTGAGGGCTGGCTGAGATGTGGATTGGTGTACGGGCTTAAACAGTATCCCTGAACCCTGGTACCCTTCCTTCTTTCAGCCCCGCTTACCTGTGTTTTGGTTCCCATTCCACACCCAAATCCAGTCGTGAAAGAAGAGTGTTTCCCTTCTCCCAGCAAGTATCCTGGGCATGATGCCCTACCAGACCAAAATAGAACACTGCACTTTCCCTAAACTCATCCTGGCCTGGGGAACGTGGTGCCCTGATGGGCCAGGCCTAGTCAGGTGCCTATCCATAGACATGGGGGTGGAGCCAGTTCCAGGAGAAGCCTGGACATTGAGAGTAGGGAGGAGGGTGGTCCCCAGGAGAAATTGGGGACGCCTTACCCGAGGCGGGGACCTGGCCTAGTGCAGCCAACGCACACCAGTCAGGTCCCCTGCAATCTCCCGTGCTGTCCAGTCCCTGGGCCCTCCTATTCCTGGAGATGATCATAACAACCAAAATTCCACCAAAAGCAATTTCCATCCCTAATGGTGCCTCTCAAAGGTTCTCAAATGTGACTCCGTTCACAGCCCACAGACACACATCCTGATCTTCCCTTTCCTCTCACTCTCAGTATCTCTCATGTCCTGTATTGTCCCAGGGCCTCTGTGCACACCCCGTTTTCCAGCCCCACCCAAATTCTTCCCAAGCCCAGCTCACACCCCAGCTGCCCTTCCCTCAGTTTTTGTGCCTCAGCTCTCCTTGTCTGGGCTGCCTTTCCCATCACCTCCAGTACGTCCCGCCCCTTAGTGTGGATCCTCTAGGCTCATCTGTTCCTCAAGTTTTCCCTCCACTGATGACCCCACCCTGCATCATGAAGTTCAGGAATTTTCTTAAAAGGTGGAAGATGGAAGGGACCTATTAGCCACAAAAGATTGGACTGTTTTAATCTGAGAAGGTGAAAAATGCAAACACTTATGTCTTCTCTTCTGTCTCTGCCATCCGAATAATCTTACCCCACAGTGAATACAGTTTCAAAATGTGATAAGAATCTGAGATGGGGTTAGAGGGGCCTGTGGTGAACTTTCGAATGAAGACCTAGAGGATGAAGAAATAAGTGAATGAGTTCGGCAGGTGAGAAAGTGTTCTGAGGAGGGGACACGTCCCTGGACAGGACCCTGAGCCTGGAGGAGAGGAAGTGAAAAGAAGCATGTGTTCAGAGTGAGGAGAGCGGGACAAGGGGTGAGGCTGAGGGGTAGACCCCGGTGATCCCCAAGCAGTGGACAGCAACGACCAAGCAGAAGAGTTTGGCCCAGAAGTTCTGCAGGGTTTCCTGGAGTCTCAGGCAGACAAAGGAAAGTACTTTCAATAGTGCTGCTAAGCCCCAGTCTTGGGAGAAAGAAATCCGTTTCCAACCCCCCGCGCCTGGGTCGCTGGGCCCTGGCGATCTGAGTTATGTAAGGGCTCTGAGAGGGAAGAAATGCGAAGAGCCTTCAGCACAGTGTCTCCTGGCTGAACTTGTTAGTCTTCGTCTGTGATACACTGAAGTCAGAAAAGGGATCACTGCCAACATCATTTTGCTGTTATGATTAGTTCAAGTTTCTAATCTTTCACTGCACAACTTCTTGAGAGAAATGAAATGCTAAAAGGAGATAAAAGCTAGCTTGTTTATTTGCCTAAGAGTATGGGGTGGGGGGAGCTAGTTTATTTGCCCAAGTGTTTACAGATGTGGTTGGGTTTAAAATCTATCATCTTGCAATTTGTTTTCTATTTGACCCATCTGTTCTTTGTTCTTTTTTTAAAAAAGAATTTTTTTTCCTGCCTTCTTTTGGATTGAGTAATTTTATGATTCCATTTTATTACCTTTGATGGCTTGTTAGGTTGCTTTAGGCTTTATAATATACATCTATTAGTCAACTTTCAATAATGTACCACCAGTGATAATGTACTGCTTTGTGTATCATATAAAAACTTTACAGGAGCACCTTTCCCACCTCCAGGCCTTTGTGCTGTTACTGTCATACATGTCACTTTCATTTACATTATAAACCCTACAATACATCACACACACTGCACAGTTTTCTTGTTAAACAGTTGATGAACTTTTAGTAGATTTTAAAAATAAGGATAAAAAGGTCTTTTATATTTACTTATGTACTATTTCTAACACTTCATTCCCTTACGCAGCTCTAGATTTCTTTCCAGTATCATTTTCCTTCTGTCTGAAGAACTTACGAACATTTCTTTTGGTTCAAGTCAGCTGTGATGAATTCTTTCAGCTTTTATATGCCTGAAAAAAACTTTATTTAACCTTCATTTTGTGAAAGATTTTTTTGCTGGTTTTTGAGTTGTAGGTTGACAGATTTTTTTTTCTTCCAGTACTTTAAAAATATTGATCCACTGTCTTGTGGTTTGCATTGTTTTCTACAAGAAATCTGCAGTCACCCTTACCTTTTTTCTCCCTCTGCATAGATTGTGGTGTTTTTCCCTCTGACTGCTTTTAAGATTTCCTCATTATCACTGGTTTTCAGAAATTTGGTTATGTTATGCCTTGATCTAGATGTTTCCTATTCTTAGAGTTTATTGGACTTCTTGGATTTGTAGATTTATACTTTTCAGGAAATTTGGAAAATTTCTGGTCATTATTTCTTTAAATAGTCTTTCCGCCCTGCTCTTTCAGGGCCTCCAAGCACGTGTGTTTCATCACTCAAAGCTGTCCCGCAGCTCGCTAATGCGCTACTCATTTTTTTTCAGTCTTTTTTTTTTTCTGAGTTTCATTTTGGATAGTTTCTGTTGCTATGTGTTTCAGTATTTTCATCTTTTGTCCTGTTGAGTCTAACAGATTGCAGTTTTCACCTTAGACATTGTATCTTTTATCTTTAGAAGTTCCATTTGGGCTTTTAAAATATTTCCCGTGTCTTTATTTAACATGCTCAAGCATTTCTCTATCATATGAACTTTATGACTGTTTTAATGTCCTGATCTACTAATTTTATTATCTGTCACATTTGGATCTGTTTCTATTGATTGGTATTTATTTCTTCTCATAATAGATTGTGTTTTCCTGCTTCTTTGCCTGTCTGGTAGATTTTGATTAGATGCCAGTCATTGTGAATCTTCCTATAAATATTCTAGAGCTTTGTTCTGGGATTCAGTTGTTATTTGGAAATACCACTGACGCTTGAACAACCCAGGGGTTAGGGACACCGAGCCATTGCACAGTCAAAAAATCTATGTATCATTGATTTTCTGTATCCTCAGTTCCTCCATATCCCTGGTTCTGCCATCTGCAGATTCAACCAACTGTGGATTCTGTCATACTGTATTATTTACTAATGAAGAAAAAACCCACATGCAAGTGGATTCATGCAATTCAAACCTGTGTTGTTCTTGGCTCACCTGTAGTTTAATCCTTTTAAGGTTTGTTTTCAAGCTTCATTAGTCAGGATCAGAGTCATTCTTAGCTGCGGGCCACTACTGGGGTAATACCCTCTGAGTCTTCTACTAAATGCTCTGTGAATTAGAAAGTTCTTCCTCTCTGCCTGGTAGGAGCACAACCTCTCGCCAGCCCTGTGTGAGCTCTGTGGGTTGTTTCCTCTGCCCACCTTGGGCAGATCTTTCCCTGACCTCGATGGTTTCCTCACACCCATGCTCTGATCAGCACTCAACTAAAGACTTCAGGAAGACTCTCTGTAGTCCTCTGGATATTCCTTTCTGTGTGGCTTCCTCTTATCTGCTATTCCACCATGAAAATCCTAGCCACCTTGGTCTCCCTGGACTCCCAACTCCATTTCTGTAACTCAAAGAGATAAGCAGGCCCTACCTGGGATCCCTTGTCTTCCTTCAGTCTGGGAACTGTCTCTAGGTGTGCAGCTGGAGCAGTCATAGAGATTATTTTATTTGTTTTCCACTTCTCAGGAATGACTGTCCTGAGCTGCTTGGTGTCCAATGCTTGAGAACAATTGTTTCATACATTTTGTCCAGTTTTCCAATTTTTTTCTGGTAAGAGGGTAAATTTGGTCCCTGCTACCCCTTCTGAGCTGAAAGCAGAAGTCTTAAACTGTGTTTTAACTGGTGGTTTTCACACTTCAGTACGCTTCAGCATTAACGGGCAGGCTTGTTAAAACACAGGTTTCTGGACCCTCCCTCGGAGTTTCTAACTTGGTATGGGATCTGAGAGTTTGCATTTTTAACAAATTCTCAGATGCTGCTGAAGCCCCTGGCTCCACATTTGGAGAACAGCTGTGTTAAACTATTCAACTAAGAATTTCTCAGCTAATGTTTATCTACAAATCAGCAATACAGTGTGAACCACACTGATTTTCAAGACAAAACCTGTCAGTCATAGAAATTCAATCATAAGTACTTGGTGTTATTTGAATCCACTGAGAAACACATCCAACAAGAACTAAAAAGCTGTTCACACCCCCTTATCTGGTAAATCCAGGAAATAAACTCCATAGAAATCATGTAGATGAATCTTTCCCAAGTAATATTTCTTAGAACATTAATACTCTGTGAGTTGTAAAAATTTCTATAGTCAGATAAGGTTAGGAATCTATATTATATTCATATATTTTATGACTCTTTCAAGGGGAAGATAGAATAAAAAGTGTTTCCCAAACTCATTTGACCACAGAACCATTAATTTTGCAAAACACTTACTAGTAACTTGAGGAACTGTAATGATCCTTGGAAGCCAGTTTGGGAAATACTGGAGCAGACCCTTGGCATTTGTAAGTTTATCATTTTCAATGTTAGCTGTTTGTCAGAAGAAATGTCATTGCTATAATAATTTGTGGTTCTGCTGGAGCATGGTGGCCTTCTCAGGGAGTGAGTCACTCAGCTAATGAATGAACCCAGCCCACTGCCAGCAACGTATACCCCAATGTGGCTTTGCTGCTCAGGACACAGTAGCTTTTGTAGTAATAAAAAATGTGCTTGATTTGTGAAATGGCCCTGAAAAAAAAAGTCAGTTATTGGTTTTAGTGGTGGAAAGAAATGAAAAGAAGAAAAAGGAATTATTGGAGGTGGACATGGAGGTGATAAAAAGGAGGTCTTAGCAAGAAAACAGAAGTTTGGGGACAGATTTTAAAGGTGGTCTCCTAAATTTGTCACAGACTTGGATCTATATGCAGATAAGCTCATCCTGTAACCCACATGGAGAAGGTAAAAAGTGATTCATGAATTACTTTAGTGAGAGACAAACCATAGCAAGATAAAATGTTACACAAGCAACTGCCGACTGAAACGTAATTTAAGAGAAAGCTAGAAGCCTGAGCAGGTGTTTCTGTGAAGCCCTGGGAGGTGCAGACACTCATACAGGAAATAAAGTGTGCTTCTAGAATGAAAAATAAGAGTTTTTCTTTGAGTATTATGATGTTAACAAGGGAGGGATGTGGCCTTAGCTGACTATATTCCAAGGAAATGGAATATATTTCCATTAGGTCTTCCCTAAGCTAAAGACTTCACAGAAGAAAATGAGAAATAAATTTCATGTCTCAGGACCTGCAGACAGTTGTAGGGGAAAAAAGTGCTGCTAATCACAGTGATTCTTTTACAAGAACCTACACTCAAGTTCTCCTATTACCTCTTCCACACTCTGCTGAGGGGTTTTCTCATTAACTTAATCAGTGCCACCCAGTATTTACTAAGTGGTACGATAGTTATAGGGGTTTTAAGTGTAAAGAAGTCAGTGCCCTCCACGTGAGGACTCCCCGAGGGTGGAGGCTTTTTGAACTACCGTTGCCTGTCTGATCCATCTGTGTTTCAACAGAGTCTCTTGCTAAAATGTCAACTCCAAAATTTAAACTAAAATAAAATACAATGTCTACTCCATAAGGGCAGATATTATATCTGTCTTTGTATTTGTGGAAGACATTTTTATTCATGAGATGAATATTCCTTACCGTAAAGTTTAAAAACAATTTAAATATAGGGGATTGAGTAAGCAAAGAGTTAAAACAATGAAGTAGTAGGCAGCAATAAAAATAAGAATGAAATAATGTCCAGGGGGAAAAACAAATAAAATAGAGCGATACCAATTGTATTCGTTATCTAAAGCATCCTGAACTTTGCCTTTTCTTGGTGTGTGCTCCAGCTATTCCCGTGTTTGGGATGGCTTTTTCCTGCCTGTACCTGTAGACATTCTACGTCTCTACGGCTCAACTGAAGCACCACATCCTCCCTGAAATAGGATGACTTCCGCATCCCTCCATCCTCCTGGAAGATGCTGGTAATTCTCACCCATGTGCCTCTGGCTTTACCTTCAGTGTTCATGGGTGGACTTCCAACTGCTGGTAGTGGCGTGTCTTTGACTGAGAATCTTCTCCAAGCCTGGAGAAGCCTGCTGCATCCACTTGCTAGGCAGGCCAGAATGCTGGGGAAGTAACTCCCGCCAGAAAAGCCCCTGCTCCAAGACTGCCAGAAGGTGACTGTTTTAATCAGCTTGGGCTGCCATAGCAAAGCACGGCAGACTGGGAGGCTTAAACCACAAATTCCTCTCTCGTGGTTCTGGAGGCTGGGAAGTCCAAAGTCAACGTGTCTGCCATTTAGGTTCCCAGTGAGAGCTCCTCCTGGTTTTCAGAGTCTTCCTCCTGTGACCTTACATTACAGAGAGGGAGGGAGGGGGAGAAAGGGGAGGGGAACAGAGAGAGAAAGAGAGAGACAGAGAGAGGGAGAGAAAGAGAATCTCTGGTGTCTCTTCTTGCCCTGTTATGAGGACCACACCCTCATGACCTCATGTAAACCTAATTACCTCCCAAATGCCCCATCTCCTAATACCATCACATGGGGGTTAAGACTTAAACATACGGATTTTGAGGGGACACAACATTCAGTCTATAGCATTGATGTGTAATCATCTCAGCTCCTTTGCTCTGTGGGTGGAATAACCCTGAGGTCGCGTCCATATCATTTCTGGGTTTCCCCGGGGGATACAGCTCCTCCCACGGCCCCCCTGTGGTGACCGGTTTGTCAGCCACCTTCTCTTATCTGTCTCACTTCCCCACTCACCTTCCTTCCTACACCCTCTAGAGAAAACTACCTGTTCTCACATCCTTGTGTCAGGCTCTGCTCCCCATCTGGCTCCTGTATTCCTGTATTGTAATGTCTCTCACGTTATTCTCTTTGCTGAGGTTTTGTGAATGTCTGGGCTCTTGTAACTAAACTGCAAACTGAGAACAGAAACCTTTAAATACTGTATCCCCCAAAGCCTAATAAAGTACCTTGCCCATAGCAGGTGCCTTAAAAACAAAACAAAAACAAAAAGAAAACAAAAAAAACAAAAACAAAAACCCTAGATCAATTATCTACATTAAACCAATTGGGGATTTTTTAAGAAGAAAGGGACCATAGAAATCTAACACCTAAACAGTTCACAGCATTCTTTGCGGCAGGAAATAAAACAGATTATTCAAGCAAAGTTTTATGAATCGTAATTATTGATTTAAAATCTTGTAAACTACTGTTTCAAGTTCAAAGTGAAGCTTCAAGTTTAATCAATATATGGAATATATTTTGGCCTGTTCTGGTTGAAAAAATTCAGTATCCATTGAGGGAATCAGCGGGCACAAGATGTGAATTGAGTCCATATTTCCTAACAGCGTTCAGAAACCCATGTGGTCCAGCCCCCACTGCCCTTTCTAGCTTTATCTTCCATTCTCCTTTCACCATTCCTATATACACAGTTGTGTGATTTTCATGTAAACAATTTGTATTTCAAATTTATCTTTGCTTGTTAACAAAAGTGCGTAATACCATGGATCTCACTTCAATGGAAAAATTATCATTGTTTAATTGAGGAGAAAAAGCAACTCCAAATTGTCATTGTTTAATTGAGGAGCAAAAGCAACTCCAAATTAATAATGCTTCTTTAGACCCCACTTTTTCTTCCCTGTCATTACTATATAGTCTGTGTGTCTTTATTAACAAATGGATTTAGATATCTAGGAATTTGATAACATGATCTGAATTGGAATAATGATTTACATGTCTTTCAAAGTTACTTTCAAAGTCTAATAAGAAATTAGACTTTCAAAGTCTAATTCTGCGGCCAGTATCTTGAAGACAGATATCTACAAGCCACAAAAAGGCAAGGGCACCATCTCTATGCTGTGTAAAATCTGAGGAACATAAACAATTGGCATCATTCTTTTAAGAAATAATACAAATACTACTCATTCATAGAAATATCGGCCAATACAGAGAAATGAAAAGAAGAAAAAACACAGTAATACTTTTGATCAAAGCAAAATGCTACTAAAATTTTAGTGTATCCCTTTCAGACTTTTTTGCATAGGATTTTTAACATACATATTTATAGGGCTCATGGTGTGCACGTGTTTATTTTCCCCCTCTTTCTGCACTCAGCCAATGTCATACGCTGTGGCAGATGCCACACGTGGGATCACTCAACACCCAGTCACTCTTCTCACACAGCCTCCCATCCTCCAGAAGCTGGAAAGCTAAACAATTCCACGACTCCCTTGCAGCTTGGCCTCCACATATAACTGAGTTTCCACCAAGCCCTGATGGGAGATCCATTCCTTGAGGCAGATGGGGAAGGCAAGTGAGTACCTGAAGTGATGGCCAAGGTCAGGGACGGCAGATCTTCTGGGAGCTAAGGTAGAAAGTCTCCCCTCAAGCTCCAGAATAATAACTGTTGAGAGGCAGGCAGGGGCAGTGCTGGGGTCTCCTTAAAAAATGCAGCACCTGGGGTCGGCAATCGATCCTGACGCTGTAGCACCATTTGCCCCCCTGCTTCCTCTCAGAAAGTCTGTTGTCTGCAACGAAGACCCCTAATGAATACATGGGAACACCTTTCCATGTGCAAAAATACAAGTCAAAAAACGCCATATTAATGGCTACCAGTAGAATCGTAGAGTTTTAGAGCTAAGTGGGACCACAGCAATCAGCTAGACTTAAGAAAACCACACTCAAATGGACAGCAGTGGAGGCAGGACCGCATGCAAGTCCCCCTGTGTCCTCTCTGTAGAGAGAATTTCTTCCATCCTTGTGTCCCAGTGAGATGGGACACACATGGCTGTGCTCCAAATTAAACTTTGGCATTTTATGTTGCAAGACGTACTTATCTATCATCTGGTGGGCTTGAGCCCAAAAAGGACAGTCAGAGCATGATGCCTTTTTAATGTGTTGCTTCCTTTTCACATCCATCTCCATTTCTACGCCAGCCCTCAGCCCCCAGCGCAGACCCAGCCCCAGACCTGCTCCCCTGGATGAGGCCCAGCTGGCTGATTCAGGGCGCCGCTTCTAAGCACTGTAGCCTTCACTCCAGTCAGCGCTGGCGGTGGGGGAGCATCTCCTCAATGCAGAGGTTTCTATCTGGTTTGTTTGAATGGAGACTTGCTGCCAAGGAGCTAGCAGTCTTTAGTGCCGTCAAACAAAGGTACTTTTTTTTTTTTCGGTCTTCTCATATGACACGAAGGAATCATTGTTGAAAGGCCCCATTTGGTAACGGAAAGAGTGTGAGCTTTGGATCCAGACTGGATTTGAATCCCAGCTCTGCAGTTTACTAGTTATATGGCTGTGGGACAAGTTATTCAGTCTCTCACTTGACCTAACTGTAAAATGGAAAGGAAGATAATGCCCTTACAAGGCTGTTGTTTGGACCAGAAGAAATATTTCTATAATGTTTGGCACGCAAGGGACAATAAAGCGTTACTGTCATTGGGTTGCAATATAGACTGCTGGCTTGAAGAACAGCCAACAGTGTGTCCATTGGCTCTTTCCCATTTATGATTTTACAGCTGAATATGGACAGAAGAATAAGATCACTCCAGGGTAACCCACTGCCGTTCCACAGAGGATTCAGACGGCTCTGCAAGTCCATGTAAACATACATATTTGAGCTCACACCCAGCCGTCAGCAGGTCATGGCGTCGGCTTCTGCTGCAGCCCTCCAAGTCTTCTGCTGAAGTGAACACAGGGACAAATAAATCAAAAGCTTGGGTCTTTCCACATACGCCATTATTTAAGAATTAGGAATGGGAATTAGGTATTCCCACAATCTTTTTGGAACAGTGTAAGTCAATAATGTTTAAAGTAAAATCTAGGTCAGCTCTCCTTATAAACACATATATAGAGAACTTATAGGAGCTATTTTTGTTTTAGGTATTAACCTTTTTTTTTGATAGCTCAACACTTTCCTTATGAGGTGAGAGCTGCAGGAACATGACGGCTCTTATTTTCTTTTACAAGAAAAGGTTCATTTTACAAATGACATTTAATCCCATATGGGAGGATTACACAAAAATCCTGGCAGGCATACGCCATAAGTAATTACGTGCCTGTCAATTACAGCATTGTGCATTGTTTCCAAAATCCTGTTAACCTTCCTTACATCATTTCTTAGAGAAGCATCACTTACATACATATACACAATATTTTACTGGAAATTTTTATGAAGTTTTCCTTTGAAGTTCAGTGATCAAAACACTCGTGGAAATCTTATTTAACTACATTTGAAATGAAATACACACCCAAATGCTAATTCTTAAATCCCAAATTAGACTCATTTTCTACTTAGTCTTTCTCAGAATGGGGGATAAACATAAAAATTCTTTGATAAGCACTATTGCAGACTCTAAAATTTTTTCTTAAAATTTGGTGGGTAAATATACATTTATTTGTATAGAATCTGCAGCAAGAAACAAATTTATGTAACAGTTAGAATATATATTTTTTATTTTCCTGGAAGTATCTGGTGATCCTTATCACAAGGGAGATAATAAAAAACTATTTAATGCATTCTCTAGGATGCTTTGTTCCTCAGACTTCAGTTTTAGGGGGGAAAGAAGTAGGTTTCCTACTGGTTATGGCTTTGAGAATTTACTCCCATTTCTCCAAAAGGGTTTCTTAACACAGAAGTTAACATTTGTGTGAAACTTCAACGTTGTCCCCAAAACAAGAGGTCAAGTAGGGTAGGCACTGAAAAATGGTAGTTGGTTTGGCCAGAGGGACTCTCTGATGACCACAGTGAGAGTCTCATAAGGATGCAGTCAAAGTTTCAGCCAGGGCTGGAGTCATTTCACTGCCCGACAGGACTGTAGAATCTCCTTCCAAGCTCACTCATGTTTTTGTTGGGAAAAGGCTTCAACTTCTCAGGGGCTGTTGGTTGGAGGCCTCTGTCCCTCACCATGTGGGCCCTCCATAGGCTGCTTGAGTGTCCTCCTGACATGGCAGCTGGCTTCCCCAGAGCAAGTGATCCACCCAACAGAGAAAGAGAGACAGAGACAGAGACATAGATGGAGGAGTGGGGGAGGGGACAACAGGAGGAAATCAATGCCTTTTCTCACCTTGTCTTAGAATCACACACTTGAATCTATTTTCTAGAAGGACGTCACTAATCCAGCACACACTCAAGGAAAGGGGACTTAAATGCCACCTGATGAAGGGAGGAGTAGCAAAGGACATAGTTTTAAACTACCACAATCAAGGAGGGGAGGGTATTGCTCAAGTGGTAGCGAGCGTGCTTAGCATGCATGAGGTCCTGGGTTCAATCCCCAGTACCGCTTCTAAAAATAAATAAATAAACCTAATTACCTCCCCCCTCCAAATATCAAATAAATAAATTAAATAACATTAAAAAAAAAAAAACAACTACCACAATCAGCTGGGAGTCCTAACTGCAAATAACAGAAAACCCATCTCAAAGTGGAATAAACATCAGTGGAAACTCCTTTGCTCCCAAAATGAGTAGTTTGTTTCAGAGCTCGCGCTCTCTCTCTCTCTCTCTTTCTCTCTCCCTCTCTCTCCCCCCTCTCTTCCTCTCTCCCTCTCTGTGCTGAATCATCCTCAGGCTGGCTTCCTACCAGCAAAGTGACTGTAGCAACTCTAGGCCTCATGTACGCACACAGCACCTGCCCGGAGAGCAGGGCCCGATCTCAGCACCCAGCAGAGCTGGTCACATGACCACCACCCCCAGGAGTCCAGGAGTGGGAAGGCTCTGATTGGCCCCAGTGCTCCACCCCAAATCAGGGCTATGGAGGCACTTCCCTAAAAGCACATGGACCCCCAAATAATAACCCTGCACCTCTGGGAAAAGAGGAATAGATGCTGGAGAGGCAACCATGAAAACATGAAAATCTACTACAAAAGTCAGGTAAGCTTTTGTGAGCGTTTAAAAGAAACTGAAGAGAAAGGAATATAATTAAGAATGCCAACGAAATGAGTCAGAAGCACAGGCAGGGTGGACAAGCTCGGGAAGGGCTGGAGGACCACCTGTTCCTCTGAGGTCAGGGACAGCAAGCGTAAACACGGGAGAAAATACGAGTGAACAGAGGCAAAGTGCAGGAGGGCTGAGGCACTGCTGGCCGGTGGTCGGGAATTCGAATGAAGGAGAAGGTGATGTCACCAATGGAAAATAACGGAGAAAAGTGAAATAGGGCATTGCAGGGGTTAAGATGGATGAAATGGACTGACTTGGCGGTTAAGGCTAATGGTATTCTTCATAGTAGTAGAGCTAGAAAAACTCCGCTGTAATAAGGAAACATAAGCAGAGCTAGAAAAGCAAGAAAGCTCTGGTAGAAAAGAAAACCTGAAGAGTGCTGGAACAGGAGGTAATAGAATTGAAGGGAAATGGTACTCACTAAAGAAAAGGTTAAGAAATAATGCAGGTTATACGAAAGTGGACTTTGAAGCAACTTTTTAAAAAAAGCAACCACGGCAAATATCGAGACAAAGACACACTAATCTACTTTTCAAAATGTAAGTGTATATAACTTATTTTCTCTGCCAGAAAATGCATCACAGAGTTTTAGGGCTGAGTATGAGTAATTTTTAATTCCCACCACTGCTGCTAAATCTTGGCTAAGAAATAAGGCGGGAACAGCTGCTTCTTTTTTTTATTATTAAGCATGTAGATTAGCAAAATGAGAATTTATTTTTTCCTTTATTTAGCATATAGTAAAAGATTTCTCTCCATCTAGCTGGCTGCTGGGAAGGAATCCTTGCCCTAAAATAAAACAAAGGAGCCCTGTGTTTAATTCACATTCATCTGGTCCAGAGTTTTGTTAAGAAAAAGTAGCGTGAAATAAAGAGAATAAAAATATTTGAAAAATCTGGCCTTGGAGCACAAGGTCATGAAGAAAGGCAACCTTGGTTCAACTTGCCTTAGGACAGTGACCTTGACAAAGGGCTTTGATTCAGAATTGGTTAATGGGTTCCAGAGACTGAAGGAGCTGTTATAAGTACAGAGTGCATTTCTTAGGAAAAAGAAACATCCTGCTGGACACATTTAACCTTCAACTTTGCCTCTTAGAATATAAGTTTGAAGGGGTCAAACAGACTAGGACCCTATGGAATTAAGAAAAGCTTATTCTTCTTCATGAGGGCAAATTTCTCCCACTAGATTTTCCCAAGGCACACAATTTACTTTCTACTGGCAGGCTCTTAATTAATTGTTTTGGAAAATACTTACTACTTTCTTACCACCAAACCTCTCAGTAAGCAACATAAGATGAATGCTCAGCAAAGCCCCATTTCTATTTCTTTCTCAGGGCAGAGGAGGACATCAAGATATCCTTCCTTAACGTAACAATCATCATTTCTTGACTGTTTACCATGTCCTGGGTGCTATAGTTGGATTTTACATACATCACCTGATTTAATCTTCCCAACTATCCTGCAAGGTGTGTGATATCATCATTTTATAGATAAAGAAACAGATGTAAAGAAGTGAAGTAATAGGTCAAGCCCACAGAGCTGGTAGGCGTCCGCGCTGTATGTTGAAACAACGTCTGTTTGATTCCAAAGCTCATGCTGTTTCTTTTGCACCGCTCTGTCCAAATAAACTGAAAGAATTTCTTAACATTTATAACGAAAAGAGACAACAGTTTAAAGAGAAATAAGATACTTTAAAATGTTGATAATTAAATACAAATACAGATTTAGTCAAAATCAAATGTTGTATGTTATCCTCAGACTCACTGTAAAATATACACAGATACACAGAGGGACAGCTAGCAGACATACTTGTAGGTCAGAAGCAAGCCCAACTCCAAATGATAGGATGTGGTTGTGGAATTTAGGGACAACATGAACATGTCAGAAAGCAAACAGGTCAGGTTCTGGAGGCATCAAGAACCCAACAGCAGGAGAGAACAGATGATGGTTTGCTGAAAACCAGTGTGGTAGCGAAATTCACTGATAGCTTCATTCAGTAGAAACACAACATAGACCAATGTAAGAAAAAAAAGTAACTGTAAGCAGCAGAGCTAAAGTGAATGTAGACTCTGAACGGCAGAATTTCCTTGTCAGCCCAAGAAGTCAAGCCTCTGTGACATTAGCTGATGTCATGAAAATACGGACTGCCCATATTTAGCAAAGCTCACAGCAGGCGGGAATGCTTCCAGACTCCTGCCACACTATCAGGAGATATCAATCACCACTCTGTGTTTTCGCTAAGTACTTGGTGGACAGAGAATAAGGCTGCTCTTATAATGGGTTTATCCTGGATTGGCCCCAGAATATAAAATAAAACAATAATGATATTATAAGCCACTTCTGTAGTTTGTCATGCAGATATACACCAGGGCAGTGGCTGTCAACCAAAGCCCTTTGTCCCCTTCCCCCGAGAAGGCATGTGGCAGTGTCTGGAGACTTTTTGATTGTTACAATGTGGAGGGAGGGGTGCTACTCGCATCTGGTGGGCGGAGGCATCCTACAAAGCACAAAACAGGCCCCCCCAACTAGGAATTACCCAACCCCAAACGTCTGTAGTGTGGAGGCTGAGAAGCTCTGCACTAAAGAAGGCTCCCGCATCTGTGGCCTGAGGGAGACCCCCTAGGCACAGCCCTTTTTGAAAAGCTCCCCACTCTCTCAAATATCAATTGTCAGGGATCATCACTTCTGGCACAGAGGTCATCAGTAGGCCTACAATATGAACCCGAGAGAGATAGCATTGTTTATTTTTCTTTTCATCTAAAACAATAAATCAGCCTGTAGCTCAGGTATGGCGTACCCTGGACTGTCACTGCCGTTCCTGGGCTTTTCTGACATCAACAAACTTAACCCCAGGCCCTTTGGCGCCCCGTTTCTGGCCGGCTTGGTCACTTTGCTCCAGCCCCCGCCCCCGCAGCAGCGGTGGTGGGAAAAGCAAAACACTTCGGTAATGAGGCGTTTTTGTAACGTCATTTATTTAGTCTAGATGAGAAATTTTGCTCTTTAAGAACAGGAAGGTTGCCGATTCCCAGAAGCTGGAAATCGGGCCAGAGACTATTTGTCCACTGGGGAAGTTAATCACGTCGAGTTTACTTATAAGGATAAGGCAAGGGAGGGGTGGTGGAAACCCCCACTTGGCCGATTTTCTAGTGCTGGAGCCCCCTCGACCTTGGAGTGTCCCCTCCTGAAGGAGAACTGGCGCCCGCGGTAGGAAGGGCACGTCGCATGGCGGCGGGGGCTGTTTCCCAGCGGGACAGCCCCGCCGTCCGGCCTCCCTGCAGGGTGAGGAAGTCACCTTTCCCAAATCCTAGTCACTAGTAGAAACCGCCGCCTCCTGTCACGAGGCAGAGGAATTAGAGGAGTAAAGCGGGAGGGAGCGGTCCCGGGACGTGGGAAGATGCCGGCCGGGCGGGAAGCCGCAGGAAGAGGCGGGATTCTGCCTTTTGTCTCTCGGTCCTTACCCGGAGCCCGGCGGCGACCAGCGCTCCCGCCAGACGTCCCCAGCGCTCCCAGCGGGTCCGGGAATCCGCCAGGCGCGCCGGGGCGGGGCGCGGCGGAGTGGGGGCGGGGCGCACAGGCCACGCCCACAGGGGCTTTAATAGGGGCGGGCGCGCAGGGCGCTGCGGCTCCCAGACTCCAGCTGCGCTTTCTCGAGTCCTCGCTAGCTGTGCCCGCGGTGCGTGGTCCTGCTTCGATCAGAGTGAGTAGCGGAGGTGGGGGCATCGTCGCCAACCCGGGGGTGAGGGGTTCCCTCAGCCTCCCGGGATTCTCAGGCAGCCTTGCCGGCGCCCCTTCTCATCTCCGACGTCCCCATCGCGGTCCCCATTTGGACCCCTAGCCATCCTCCTCACCCCCGCGCCCCGATCCCCGCCAGGCGTCTCCACACACCTGCCCAGCTCCGCGTGGCCGCCCCAGCCCTGCTCTCAGATCTCGGGCACGCTGGGCAGAGAAATAACCTCCTTACCGGTTTCTTTGGGAGAGAGAGAGGTGGGGTCGAGAGTTTCGGGTGGCTGCTAATCCCCCTTTTAGTAGCCTTGGGCCCCCTCCTCCAGGGGCGCGTTCTCTCTTAGCCGAGGCGGTAGCGGGGGGCGGGATCCGAGTCTCGGGGTCTCTGGTGCCCCCCGCCGAGGGCGACCTTCCCAGGGAGCTGGTTCGTAGCCCTGCAGGTAAGGTGGGGGCTCCCACAGCCCGCCAAACGCAAAATCCTTCCCCTATTGCGGTGCGGAGCTCCTGGTACCCCTATTGTTTGGTGGTCTCTGCCCACCGAGCACCAAACCTTAAATATTGAAGAAACAGCAGTGAAACGTCATATTGAGCACTCCCGGCGTTTTCCGGAACTTTCTACCATTCAGGTACAAACCGGGAAAGCAAGAATGTTTGGTTGTAAGTTCTGCAACAGGTCCTGAAAATCACATCCTCTGTTCCCAAGCTCCACGTAGGCAGCCCCCAGGGCGAGGGAGGGGGGTTTTCTGAGTCGGGAGACACCCACGTCCGCCCCACCCCCACCTTCCCCCCAGCCAGGACGTTTGTTGAACGGTATTTGTTTAAATGGTTATCCAAGATGTTTAACTTGTTTTATTAGCAGTCTGCAGACCAAGCACATTTTCATTTTATAAACGCTTTTTATTTTAGGTAGTTTTTTAAACTCGGGCATTAAAAATGGTCTCAAGTTCTTTTTCTTTCTTTTTTTTTAGTTCTTAACTTTTCTAATTAACCTGTTTTAAAGCTCTACTTTTAAAAAAATGCCAAGAATTCGAGTAGAGCAGCCACGAAATTGGCTATAATTTGACTTAAATTTTCAGGAAAGAGATGAGCAATAGATTCTAAAAGGGTGAATTTCACATACTTTAAAAACTGCATACCAAACTAGAACCGATTTTATGATGTCCTCTGTGGTCTCCCCCTACTGTCTCCTTGCTCATTGCCCTCTCAAATTGATTGCCACCGATACTTTATCAATATTTCTCAAAGCTCTTTCTCCTCTGGATTCTAGTTTCCTTTGCTCTTTCAGGGTGAAGTTAGGTAGAGACAGCATCCCGTGCGGTCTCTGGAACTTAACAGTGCTTGGCTTAGGTTGGACCAGAGCCAATATGGGCTCAGTGAATGAAGGGATGAGTAAGGTTGCAATTATAGAGCACACAGATTTAATTGGACTCAGGCATTAGATACATTAGCAGATTTGCTCCAAGGTTTCTATTGAGTTTTTTAACGGATTCCTCCAAGCGTATTCACAAATATTGATAGTACTATATGCTAAATACTGGGCTGAAAGCAGTAGTCACTGGAGGTTTGTCCTGATGAGATTGCCAAATCACTTGGATTTTGAGGAAGTTGTATTTTATACTAAAACAGTAAGAACCATGGCATAGAGTAGAGGGGGCAGTAATAAATGAGGAGCTCTAGAAGCCTGGGTCCAGCTTCAATGCCGCCACAAAATGTGGTGATCTGGGCCTCTAATTTTTCTTCTCTGTCAAAAATTAGGTCAGTCAGATGAGCGGGGGAGAGCAAGCCCACTGTGGGAGAGGAGGCATAGCATGGTGAGGAGGACAGGACTGGCCAGTTGAGGCCAAATCCACATCCCAGTTTCAGCACCCACTCATTTGGATGACCTTAGGCAAGCTCTTTTCCTCTCTGGCCTCGATTACTTCACCTTGTAAAATGGATGTAACAGCACATACCTTGCAGGCGTTCTTGGAAGGCATGCTGTTCCTTGCAGGAAGCCCAGCGCAGCTTGAGGAGAGGTTCTTTGTAATGAGACTCCGTTCTGCACTTGGTTGAACATAGGGAGAAATGGCTATTAATGAAAGGCTCCTCCAGGAGGGGAGCGCTGACTCAGACTGAACAGTATTGCCCACTTTCCCCCCTTTGCAGAAGAAGTTCACAGGTTTCCTCAATTGTATCATTTCTGGGACTGGTATTTGCATGGCATCCCCTGTCTTCTATTGGATGGGGGAGATTCCTACACTTGGATTACCTAGGATGGTGATTCCTAACTTTTTTGTGTCGTGGAACTTTCTGGCAGTCTGGCAAAGCTGTTTTTAAGTGCATAAAAAAGTACAGGGTACCCAGTTTACCAATGCCCAGAATTTCAAGGAATCTGTGGACCCCGGGTTAAGACTCCTGACTTAGGGGAGTTTTCTCAAACTGGATGGTGGAGGAGCCAGGCACAAGTTCTGATTGTTGAAAAGAAAACTTAAATTTTAGCATAAGTCTTAGAGGAAGAACCGAAAGATGTATAAAATATACTGTAACTCATTTGCAAAGGACATCAGTTTCCTTGCTGTTCTGTTCACCATCTCATTATGCCAACAGTACCTTGACCGAGAAGGAGAGGACACACCGTGTGGTACATTAGGGCCTTACGACTTCCCAGTTCACCATGGGAAAGAAGGTTTCGTGGTGGCACCTCTTCCAAAAGAGAAAAGTTGGAGAGAGGATCAAAATACCTAATTTAAGAACTGCTGGAGCAGTTAGTCACTACTACGTCTGTGCTGCTAGCAGTGGTTTAGTTTTAGTGAAACATCAGTCAAATAAACTCAGTACAGTCCATTTGAATTTTCATTGGTATTTTTAAGTGGAATTGGTAATTTTGTTTCCATTTCACAGTTATGAGCCACTTAATGTATCTGTACCACAGCTTTCTCACCCATACAGTGAGGATAATGGTTAATGCCTACCTCAGTTGTTACAAGGATTAGGTAAGTTAATATAAGTAAACTACTTAACATAAGCATAGTCAGCTTTATATATGTATTTCTAGTTATTGTTACTTACCGTGTGGCGGGCAGTATTCTAAGTGCTTTACGTATATTGTTCAGTCTCAAAACTGCCTTACGATATAAAACCTTTTTAAAAAGAGAAAACGAGCAGATCAAGTTGCCAGCCTAAGACCATTTGGCAAATAAACAGATGTCTTAGCATAGAAATCTCAGTCTGACTCCATGGAAAAATCACACAAGCATTAGATCGTTTGAATAATTAAATATCTTGTAGTTTGCACAGACTGGATTGCCGTGGCAGATGCTGGAGGCCAGGGTGACCGAGTTGCTGGCGCAGTTGCGTTCCAGTTACAGTGTGTGATTTGGCAGGTAGTCTCCAAAGCTCTGTCAAGGATTCTGCTGACCTCCAAGTTGAAGACAAGAGTGGTAACAGATACAGAACTTGTAACAAACGGTGAGGCTGATCTGAGTACAACAGAGCTTACAAGACAGAAGGGAGGTGGCCCTCGGTAAGAGGATAGATTTTGGTCAGCAGAGAGGGCTGGCAGAGTGCTTTTTTGTTGAAAGTAGCAATCGGGGTGTGAGATGAGCGAATAGAGGACACTTGCCGACTGCTAGTTGGATGGATGGAGAGTGGGCAGAGAGGAAGGCGTTCCTGTGTGTAAGTGACTTGATATTCTCAAGGACTGATGACTCTCAGGTGGTTTGAATGTCCCCAACCCTTAACTTTGGGGGACCGCTTGTGGTCCTGGAGTTAACCATGAATGGCTGAGCCTAGATTTGCATCTTGGGAGGTCAGTGACCTGAGCAAGTCGCTTAATTTAACACTGCCTGTTTGGTAACCATATTCAGAACCACCGGGGCTCTTGCAGGAAAAGGAAGCCAACGTTTGTGGAGGCCAGGCTCTCTGCCAGGTACTTTACGAATGTTATCTCATTAAATCCTTACAACCATCCACTGAGAGAGTTCTCGTCATCCATCTCCAAATTACAGCTGAAGAAGCTGAGGCTCAAAGATTAAGGAGCTTGGCCGAGATCACAGAGCTGATAACTGACTTTCAGACTGATGTCTGTCTAATTCTAAGCTCCACACTCTTTCTTTGTTCCCAGGACTGTCTTAGAGGCAGCATGTGCACTGCACTTTCTATGAAGGACGTTATTAATCACAATAATGTTTAAAGCAGAACCTTGACTGAACTCTGGAATCTTTTCCAACATAGTTCCAGGAACCCACTGTGGGTCAGTCAACAAGATGAAGCTGTTTTGACATCCCTATATAAATAGACCATACAGACTCCCTAAAGCCCTTTCTACGTGCTTCTGTGGTATGGGCTGTATTATATCGCCATTGTTTGTTGACCTATTTCTACCACCAAAGTAGAACTCCCAGAGAAACGGGCAGCCTTCTTTTACCCTTTTATCCTCAGCTCCTCACCCAAGATGTGGCTTATAAAATGTTGAATTAATATATTTATAGGAGAGCTTCATAAACAGTCCAGTGTTACACAGTGTTTACTAGCTGCTCCTACCCTGGGGAGAATTACTCGAAATTGAGAAATGAAGCCAGGAGTTTAGCTGGGGAAGGAAGGAGGGAGGTAAGTCAGTTTTCCTGATGTGGAGGGATGAGGGCGGGATGGAGGGATGGATGGACTCTGAGACGGGCAGGAGAAGGTGAGTGTTGAAAACAAAGACTGAACATTGCTAAATATTGCTGATAAAGTCTACTGATAATTGAGTGCCGACTGTAAGCATTTTTCTCATCTCATTCTCTTCACAACTCTGTAAGAAAGGTACCGTTATCCTCATTTTACGTCTGAAAAGTGAGACTGTATTGACTCCAAAATCCATGTTTCCCCTGAGGCTGAGCTGTCTTAAAGGCCAGCTTAAAGACTAGGCTTTGGTAGAAGGAGCCAAACAGGACATGGAGCCCATCACTGAGACACGGAGAGTCTGTCCTTGCTCAGCAGTGCTCACTCAGAAAACGGAAGTAGACTAAGCAGATAGTTTGGGTTGCAGAAGAAAAAAAGGTTTAGGATGGGCACTGGGTAAAGATTAACTTCCAGTTAACTACAGCTCCCAGACTCGGGCCTCTTTACAAGTCATTGTAATTGGGGACAATGCTATTCACTTACATTTTCTCGTAACAAGTGACTCCCCCTCTGGATGTGGCTCAAGATGAAACTGGTTTAGAGTAGATTCTTCTTTTGGGAAATTAGATTATAGCCAGGTTCCAGTATCATAACAAAGCCCTGTGTGTAGTCATGAAATGTCAAAGCTTCTGGAAGCATTTAGAATCTGGGTTTATAGATGAATTCACTCCAAACCTCTGGTATCAGAGCGATTAACTTTAATGGCAAGTGGCGACATGTAGACTTGAAATTCATGGATTTGAGTCACTCAGATGCTAAGCGAAGGCAGTACACGCAGCACCGGTGGCGAGAATGATCCCTGTGGTCGTTTTGTGTTCTCGTCGGTTGTCCAGAGAACGAGCTAACTTTACCACAAGGTGACTCAGATTTAGACTATAGTCATTTTCTTCCAGGGCTAAGTCTTAGGAATGCCGGGTGGTGTCTCAGACTAGGGAGAAGCAGCAAAAGGAAACTGCACATAGGTGTGGAGATGTCAACCAAGCTTTTTAATCTAACACAGTGAGTGGACAAATCCTAGTGGTGGAGCTCTTTCAGGCATTGAAAACCAAAGAACAAGACGAAGCTGGACAAGCCCGGAGTTGGCCTCTTTTAAGAGGTGTGTGTAACATGGGGTTTTATTTCTCCTCTTGCTATTCTGTAAATTAACACATAGAGTCGGGGAAGGCATGCAGCCCAGATTGCTCTGTGCACATCCAGTCTGCTTTGATTAGTGTCAGCTGTTGTGGAGTAGAGCCGCCAAGGGCTTGTAGGAAACATGAAGCCTTGGTTTTGGGTTTATATATATATGCATATATATATGCACACACACGCATAGCAATGCCAAGAGTGACAGAAATGGAAGATGGTCCCATTCCCCCTGCCAAATCCAGCAAACATCCACAGGGGGTCACCCTGAAAGTGTAGATTTGAACTTCATGTCTTATCACCACAAGTGGAACTGTCGTCGTGCTTGCAGCGAGCTGTGATGTCCCAGGAAAAGGTTTATGAGCGACTGATGAGCCCTTTTTTCTCTATTCTGTTTGTTGCTCTGAGCTGGTCTGGGGTACTGACAGCCGGCCGGACAGTCCGAGATGCCCCCTCCATCTTCAAGCTACCGGTACCTGGGTGTCTGCCAAGGCGTTTGTTTACCTTGTCTTATCTTCACAATGTCTCTGTGAGGTGGAGAGAGCTACCTTTCTCCCGTTTTTTTTTTTTTCCAGATAAGCAAAGCCCAGGGCTGTACAACTGTTATCACAGTGGTTAACGCAGATCTATCTAAACCAGTCTCCCTTCCTTCCTCTCCCCCTCCCTTCCGTCCCTTCCATCATGAAATATTTCAGACATACAAAATAGAGCATCATGTATGGAACATCCAATTACCCACTGTCCAGCTTAAAAAAATTCAACATAAATCCACTGAAGCTCTCTGAGGATGCTCTGTTACCCCACCAGCCTGGGCCACCGAAGGGGTTATTCAGAAATCCTTAGGAAAGCCTGTAAGCTGAGTGGAACTTGTGAAAAGTTTAATGACTTGGAAATTTTACTGAGAATCCAAGAATATGACAGAGTGTAAGGCAGTGCTACCTTTGTCTTCATAAGCATAAGATTGAACTGGGAATTTTCATAGCTGGAAAAGGAAGGATTCTTTAAAACAAAAGACAATATTTTGACAGATGCCAAGTACTCTGGTGGATGGTGTGGGGGAAGACAGAGCTGTGGTCCCCACCCTCGGGGGGAAGAAGCTTTTAACATAGTGAGCTGAATGTTGTCGAACTTGGATACGTATTTCCCAAGAAGATGATATGATCCACGTTTGGCTGGCGTGGCCTGTACAATAGGAGTTAGACTTGACATAAAAGAAGTGAATTTAAGTAACCCTATTTTACATAAAGAAAGGGAAGATAGCCTTCCTTTTTTTAAAAGTCCAAGCTGCTCTACAATAGAGAGTGAAGTGATGAGTTAGCTTTTTTTTAAAATGTATTTTTAAATGTTATTCAAAGACAAGCCAGGATAGCGTTAGTCTTGTTAGAAATCTGGCTCCTTATTGGTGATTGCTCCCAAGTAAATATGTGAAAATGTAAGGTACCAGGTTCGGGATATGATGACACTTTCTGATGGGAAATGCCTTCAGTTCTGGATGGTCTTAATGGTATAGAATGGGCAGTGCGATGGGAATTTTCTCTGCCCCCTTTTAAGGACTGAAGGCTCTTCAGTCTTTTGCTTGGCAGCCATCCTTGTCCCTTCTTTTTCTAGCCAGGTTTGAGTAAGTAAGGAGGTCTCACCCTTCTCAAACAGCTGTTTCCTGGAGAGGCAAGCAGCTCACGGGAGGAGGCATCACAGACAAAGGCTGCGAACACCACTTACTGCAGGGAAGTCTGAACGTGACGGTGGGGACGAAAGGAATTCTTTCACTGTTTCCAGATACCACTCAGGGCAGGGCAGACATAACACACCGTCTTCGCAGGACAACTTGCTGTTCCGGCAAAGGCCTGTGAGCTCGTCAGCCATTCACAATGAGGCATTTTAAACTGGTTCAGATAGACGGATCCCTTGAGGTTAGAACCTGCTGGCCCCATGTCATAGCAAGATGGCTCACGATGTAAACCTCCAGCTCCACCACCTCATCGGGCCACGTTGCTCAGGGGTTATTCAGACACAGTCAACAAACAGTTCGCTTTGCCAGGAAGGGAACTTGGTAGCATATTCGTGTGGACCGACGGGCCTACCAAAGAGGGAACACCAACTGTTGGTGGGGCTGGAGGACTCTGGGATTAGGGAAGCACGAAAACTGACATGGTAGACATCTGGGTGGGTGTCTGTTGTGGTTACAGCAAGGCTCCATGCATGCGGCTGTTCTAGCCAGGGAACCAACTATTTCCGCGATCCCCTGGCATAACTCTCAGACAAAACTAAAACTTAATCTCGCTGGGCAATCCAACACGTTCCTCCTCCCTAGAAAGTGTGTCCTAGCTGTGTACGTTAAATGATAAGAATTTGCTGGTGTTACGATGAATTAAGTATGTGATCGAAACCTCCACCCAAGTGTAAGTTCTTCGCTGAGTGTGAGGGGCAGCGTTTGCCTCTCCAGCCCCCACACTTCCTTCTTAACTCCCGTGGATTCGAGCAGCACAGTTGTTTTGTGCCTGGCGACCTGCATGGTTCTAGTGTGCGCGACCAGCCGGTTTCCTAAGGAAAGAGCTGTGATCTGGGAGGTGAGAGCAGGTTCTTTGAAGGCATGCGGGCCATTTGGAGATGCAGCAGGAGGGCAGGTTAAAAAGAATCCAGCGCCGTCTTTAAACAGCTCTCCAGGACCTTGGGAGGCATTCCTCAGCTGGACTCACATTCTCATGCTCCTCTCTTCCCTCAGGATGCCCGTCTGGGGAGGTGGAAACAAGTGCGGGGCCTGCGGGAGGACCGTGTACCACGCGGAGGAGGTGCAGTGTGACGGCCGCAGCTTCCACCGCTGCTGCTTCCTGTGCAGTAAGTGGCCCCGGGGCTGGACCCCCGGCAGAACTTGTGTGTCAGAAGCCCCAGCTGACCTCCTTCAGGAAGAACCTGTGGTTTTGTTAACAAACACGGTTTCAGCAGCACACGTGCTTTCTGGCTGCTGTCCTCCTGGGCACTGCACGTGCTCTGGCCAAGAGCAAGGACCGCAGGGGTGACCCCAGCTCGCAGCCTCCATTCGGACTTCCCTGTGTTTGTTGTCGTATCTGTGTTCCTCCACTCCCCCAAGGGCTCAGAGTTGTGTTCGGCCTGGCACATCCTAGGGGCTCGGCTCTGATTTCCGGATGAACGGACTGCCCCGCTCCCAGCCCAGCTCTCTCTTGCTGTCCCGGCTCCTTCCCTTTGAAACCTCCTTGCCGGTTGCATGCTGCACGGTCAGTTGAAATTCAGATGTCTCGAAGTTCCAACCCGGTCTTCACTGGTAGTGAACATTCAGAGTTATTTCTTGTTGTCTATATCCTTAATTTGAGGGAAAGGAACTTAGGATGTGAACACCCCATAGCGGCGGTTTGGGAATTCCTGGTGTTTATAGATGGAGAATTACCAGAGTGTCTCACAGGCAGGAAGCAGGCCACCAAACAGCACATGCTGGTCTGCTCTGCTCGAAGGATGCTCAGTACCTGCTGAGGAGACAAAAGGAACAGGAGAGAGGCCCCCTCTCGCCTCTCCCTGCAGATTCGCTCTCAGGACGACTCAGCTGTCAGTCTTAAAACAGGAAGAGCAGCCACTTCAGTTAATCATCTTGTGATCCAAATGACAAAACTTTTCTTCAAGGATTTATGTGAGGCCCCCACCCATCCGCCTCTAGAGTAGTGTACAGTGAAAATGACTGTTAGAAACTGCATAGCTTAAAAATAAATTTGGTTACGCTAAAGAATAATCTTCAGAAAACACTTGCCTCTCAAATTTTCGTTGTCCGTCTCCCTCTGAGCACCAGCATTCAAGGCGTCTGGACCTTTTTATAGTTTAACTGCTCTGCACATGACCAGAAACAGACAACAAAGAATAAAAACACAACATGAATGTTTGCTCTGTGCGCCCGCATAACAGCTAGCATTTCTCAGATTTCATTTAACTATTTCTTCTCTTAGAAATTCTTTTTTTTTTTTTTTTTTTAGGGAATCTCTTTTTCAGCAGCTTTGTAACCAAGAGAATATGTGAACAAAGAGGAAAAGCAAATACTGGAGAAACTGTGCTTAGTTTCCTCTAGGTTAAGCCATGATGTCTTCACCATAATAAAGTCAGTGTTTATTAAATGTCAGGTTCTTTACTGGTCATTTTTATTACTCCTTCCTAATTATTTGTCTCTGCTGACCAACGCCTTTTAAGGAAATAACTTGGAGTAATTTGCAGACGTAGGAGAATTTTACTGCAGAGAAAAGGGACAAGGCCTGGGAGGAGGGCAGTCGTTCTGCAGTAAAATTTTCATATCCTTAAACTTCCTTTGGCTAATAGACATGAGTTTAAAAACAAACAGTATTTTTGGGGGGAGGTTATAGCTCAGTGGTAGAGCGCATGTTTAACATGCACGAGGTCCTGGGTTCAATCCCTAGTACCTCCATTAAAAAAATTTTTTTCAAATAAAAAGTTTTTATATATTATTGTCTATTAAGGATGTTTGTTCTAGAGCAGTGTAAAATTTTAGGTTAACTGTGTCTTTAAGAAAATGTATTTCAGCTACTTGAACCTCAACAGCAAGGTTCAAAAGTAGATGACGTCATTCTGTCCTACCAGCGGGGACGTCAGTCTGAGATAAAACTTCATCATCTAACTCTAAAGCAGCCACGAGTCACCTCTGCCCTTCTCCCCCCACCGCCCCCCAGCCCTTCTCCCCCTCTTCCTCTTTTCATTTCTCCCACTCTTTTAAATAAGGGAGGGAGGATCTCCTTTTCTGCCATCTTGATCTTGGATTTCCTGCTGCCCGATTGTGCTACCAGCGAGCTCTCTCCCAGGGCTTTCTTTCTCAAGCTTAATTGAAGTTTCAGAAAGTGAAATAATGTCTGGATAAAACATGATGACATTTGGCAGTTTTATGAAGTGGGATACGTGGAAATGCCTTGTGGTAAGAAATCCATCAAGAAAGAATGTGTTCCCCTTTGGGATAGAAGAGAAAACAAATGCAGACTTTAAACCACTTGACGATTTTCATACATACTTGGTCCTGCTGGAGAAGCCGGTGGCGAGATGAAAGAATACTGCTTTTTCTCTTTGAGACTAGTGATGAAAACTTGAAATTCTGGATTTAAAACCGTTTTTATCCCAGGGGGTGCTTTGTGGGGAAGAGAGGCCGCAGACACAGCTCTCCCAAGGGGCTCCTGCCCTTCTGTTGTTGAACAATACTTGGATGAAACAGTGGAGTGTTGAGGGTTGGGAGCAAGGGTCTGGGTGCAAAGTGTAGGTTTTGTTCCTTTTGTTCCGTAATTATAGCCATCTCTGAAACTTCTCTCCCTCCGGCCAGAGAGGCAGGTCATACTAAAAAGTTTGAGGCTTCAGGATGCTAAAATTCGGATGTATTTCTGGAACAACCAGAGGAAGTTAGAGGAAGGCAAATTGTCCTCAAAGGTAGCTGAGCCACCCAGATGCTGTCCCGGGGCTTTTGGGAACCACAGAATGAACCGGGAATATGAGAGAGCCTGTGCCAGGGCCACCATTGTTGTAAGGAGAAAGGCGTATTGGGCACCTGTTTACAAAGTCTCTCTTTCCCACCCCTCAGTGGTTTGCAGGAAAAATTTAGACAGCACAACGGTGGCAATCCACGATGAAGAGGTCTACTGCAAGTCCTGCTATGGGAAGAAGTACGGGCCGAAGGGCTATGGGTACGGCCAGGGCGCCGGCACGCTCAGCATGGACCGTGGCGAGCGGCTGGGCATCAAGCCCGAGAGGTGAGTGAGGGCTGTGCCACCTTCGGAAATGAGTCGTAGCAACTCTTGTTGCTTGGTGAATGGGAATCTGGGTGTTTCCAGACTTCTAGCTTAAAATAATTGACACTTGGAGCTGACGAGCATTCTTATTGATGATTCCGGTGATTTCTGGTCCTGGCTTGTGGCCTTCTGAGGTGTATGAGGGAGTCGTGATGTTCTCAGAAGCGAGTGGCTCACATTTACTTCCGCTTCATAGCACTTCAAAGACCAGACATCACGAAGTCAAATGATTGAGAAAGTTAGTATCAGGGTCATGAGATGCATTTAAATCTCACGCGTAATGAAGCAGTGAAAATTCCTCGCTCACTCCGTCCATGTAAGAACAAGAACGTCTTCCCACCAAGAAATTACTTTTCTCTAGCTTGAAATTCTTACTTCTTGACCCAATAATTCCCTCCTTAGGACTTCACATTTTTCATATCCATTTTACATTGAAGAGGCCAAAATTGTTGTAATTAATACAATGGCCTTTCCTTGGACAAGACCATTAATTGTGCCTTTACTGTGGACTGGACACCATGCGGTAATCCACAGTAATTCATGTGATCCTCACTCCCTATGAGATGTTGCTCATCTCACTCAAGAATAAATTGAGACAGTGAGAATTAAGTCATTTGCCTAAAGTCACACCGTTAGTTAATTGTAGAGCCTGGAACTTAACCTAGTGTAACTCCAAAGCTTATGATCTTAGGCACAGTGCATTACGGTAAGCCTGAAATAATTATGTCTGCTGAACATTTATGTTCATTCTATGTAATCTTCACAGTGACTCTGAGTTTAGATACTTTGTCCCTGTCTTATAGATAGGACACTAAGGCTCAGGTCACCCAGATACGTGGCAGAACCAGGATTTGAACTTCCATCCGTCTGGTCCCCAGACTCGTGCTCTTTCCGCTGCACCTCTCTGTCCTGCATTTTTTCCGGTCACTTTCTGAGCGTTGGTTCCTTGCGGTGCCTCAGTCGTATGAGGGCAGACTCACTCCCTGCTGTGTGCTGGCACCTGCAGGAGCCCGGTTTACCTTGGACTTTGTTCAAGTTCATTGTTCTTGTTCTGCTCTCCTTTTCCAAGTTGTTAAAATCCATTCTTGTTTCCCAAGATTTTATTTGAAACCTTTCAAGACACATACACCTGTACACACTCCTCCCAAACAAAACCAGATTCATCCATTGCCTGAAAAGTGAATCGGTGGTTGCCATAGTTTTAAAAGACCGGTGGACCCTCTTCTCTATCTCCCTCTGCTTCTCCACCTTCTCCAGGGACTGCCCAGCCCTCTGTGCTGACCTGTGTCCATCTGTGCCCTTGCCTCTTCCCTTTCGAGCCTGGCCACATGCCACTCACCCTGCAGGACCGTGTAGGGAAGCTGTTCTTAATGAACTCTGGGAGCACCTGTGGTCTGGACCGCCCTGTGTGGCAGGTGGTCATTACCGGGACCCAGCGATTTCAGGAGGGTCTCTTGAAGAGGCAGCATTTTCACCGAAGCCGACCTCCATTTTTTAGGTCAGGCTCACCAGTTTACTAATTCTCCAGCCCTTCAGCAAGTTATTTGACATCTAGGCCCCTGTTTCTTCTTCTGTCCTGTGAGGTAACAGTTAACCATACCTTAACGAGGTTGTCGGAAGGGAGGTAGGAGGTAATCCATATGAAGTTCTTCTCAGTATGATTGGCAGGTTTTGAAATTTTTCTTGGGAAACTCATAACTGCAAGCATTGGATGTCATTATGAATAGCTCTTTAAAGATCACTTTTGAAAGTTAAGTACAGGAGTCCCTTGGTATCTGCGGGGGATTGGTTCCAAATGGATACCAAAATCCAAGGATGCTCAGATCTCTTATATAAGACAGTGTAGTATCTGCATGTGACCTACACACGTCCTCTCAGGTATGCTGTCATCTCTAGATTACTTATAACATGTATTACAATGGAAGTGCTATGGAAATAGTTGCTGGTATGTGACAAATTCAGGTTTTGCTTCTTGGAACTTTCTGGAATTTTTTTCTTGAATATGTTTGATCCAAGATTGGATGAATCTATGGATGCAGAAGTCATGGGTAAAGAGGGCTGACTGGAGGTATACAATAGGTTGCGGAGTTTTTTTAAAAAATAGCCCCATATTAGGGACAATGGGAAAATCCAGTCCCGTGAATTAGTACTGCGAATCGGTATTTGTTGCTTGGAATAAAATTTCCAGTGGCCATGTCAAACATGATTCAAAAAATGATACATATTAACTTAGGTGAAAGTGTAGGAAACCATTAAATAACCAAAAAGTGGAGATGCTGGAGATGAAGACATTGAAGGTACATGTGAAGAGTTTGATAAATTGCTTTATGAAAAGGCAGCATGTCTAAATTAATGTTTTAAGTATGTATGTAACATCTAATAAAACCTAACTAGGACAAAAGTGTTTCTCTAGTAGGAAAAACTGACACCTCGCCACCTCTTGCTGAGTGCTGTTTTCTGTCATATCTTATCTACTCAACCTGCTTGTAAGGTTTTACAAGAGCCTTTAAATCTTTTCAAAGCCCAGAATGGTGTTCGGCATGGCAGGGTATACCTACATATTGAATGAAAAAACATTACAGAAAGCGAGGAAAATATGGTTTACCTAGTGACCTGAAAATACTGATGAAAACAAGACTCTGCAGAGAAAAAGTAAAGATAAAAAGGTCACATAGTAATAGGCAGACTTTCTAAAATACTTTTGCGTGAAAAAAGTAATTTATTGACACTTTCCCCTAATGTCCTGCGAAATTAAGTGATCTATAACACGTGCTTCAGTTTCTTAATTACTGTGTAGGCCATCTGACCTATTTGCAGAAACTTAACTGCTTCAGTTACCACTGATTTTTCTATCTCCTGTGAAGTAAAAAGCCAGCTGTGATTCCAGGGGTAATATGAATGATAATAATACTATGAATGTGGGGTGAAAATATGTGCCGTGGCAGGTTTTCATAAAGCACAGCATGATTGTTTAGTGGAGACGTTAGCACAATGGATTCTGATGAGTTTAGACTCAGAGGGACACATATTTAAGTCTGGGGCCTAGTTTGTCTTTTTGTAACTACAGTGAGCCCATTAACAGGTTAAAATAGTAACTGGCCCACCCCTGAGATTTCTTTCTTCTTTCTTCTTTCCCCTGCACTGGCCCGGAGGCCTCCAGCCTAGGGATGGGATACCAGCGTTCCGACGTGCCTGCCTGTGGACTTACAATGATTCTTTGGAAAATTCTGCCTAATTCCTTTTTTCCTCTTTCCCACAAGTGTTCAACCTCACAGGCCCACAACAAATCCAAACACTTCTAAATTTGCTCAGAAATACGGAGGGGCTGAGAAGTGTTCCAGATGTGGGGATTCCGTATACGCCGCCGAGAAGATTATTGGAGCTGGAAAGGTGAGTGCCGGCCTGAAGTAGTGACAGTCAATGACTTCACTTTCCGCTCCCTTTCTCCCCCGACCCCTGCGCAGTCCACTCGGGGGCTCCGTCTTACAAACTTTTTCTTAGTCCAATTTCCATCTGAATCATTCATTTTGTTTCCTATCTTCGTTTAAAAGGAACTTGTTTTCAGAGGTGGGGTTGCTTCCTGAAGGTTGTTCACTAAAAAGGCCAGGCTGTTTAACAGATCCGGACTCTGCAGGTTTTTCACTGTAGTGGGGGGGTGGGGGGGGCAGTGAGATTGAGAGGGGGCAGTGAACTAGTCAGGACACCTGGTTTGGAAAAGTCGCTTCACCACTTCACCTCTTGGAGCTGCAGGGTTCTCGGCCATAAAGGAGGCAGTCTGTAGAGGAGCACGCTGGGCTTGCAGCGAGGTGTGCGACAGCAGCTAGGGAAGTGGCCCATCCGTGGTGCAGCTCCCAGTCCACATCCTCTGGAATGAAGTCTGAACTCAGCCCTTTGCAGGCAGCCAAGAATGTCGACACTGGAGGGGCCAGTTCAGTCTTCCGGTGGGGATGCTCTGCAGCAGTCAGGAGCTTGGGGGTCGATCTTCCTGAGCCACCTGCCACCACATCTAACCTGTCCTGCAGGAACACGGCCTCTCAGACTTCCTCATTTCTCTCTTCCAGCCCTGGCACAAAAACTGTTTCCGATGTGCCAAGTGTGGGAAGAGTCTTGAGTCAACCACTCTGACTGAGAAAGAAGGTGAAATCTATTGTAAAGGTAAAATTAATTTCAGTTATTGCTACCCAGATAAATATCCTGCATTGGCTACTAGAGAAGGAAATGTCACCAGCATAAAGCAAAAACAAAACCAAAAGTACTCTGAAAATGAGGGAAAAGTAGGATAGTGCCACTGGGTATTTGAAAATACAAGATCTAGAGATGCTCACAAGATGAGAGGAAACCACAGAACATTTGTGATGATAGTGAGTTAAGTTCCTGGTCCTGTAAAACTCCCCTACAAACACAATTTTCAACTTAATGTTTTAAGCAAAGCATGTGAATATACGAAGGTAGTAGACAAACATACAACTCGCCTGACCTGATTTGCATACTTATAACCCAGTCAGGACCACGAACTGACTACTGTGGAACCAGAATGCCCGGACTTGCCTCTGCAGCTTTAAGACAGTTACTACCTGGCACATTTCACATTTTGAATAAGTTGAACTCTTTTTGGCATAGCCAGAGGTAGTTTTAATTTGTAGGGGTTTGTTGTTGGCCTTAAGCAGTGCTGCTGGCAAAGCTTAATGGACTTGTACCAATTCTTCCCTTTTCTTCTGTAGGATGCTATGCGAAGAACTTTGGGCCCAAGGGATTTGGCTATGGCCAAGGAGCAGGAGCCCTTGTCCATGCTCAGTAGAGGTGCAAACCCAGAATGGAGATCACACACTGAGAATCTCTGCAAAATCCAGGCACAGATTATCTAACACTAAACTACTGTGAAATTCTACCAGTACTTAAGTACTGTATGTTGCCCTGTACTTGGATAGGCCGGCGGACTAGGAAGAGAGCACTGTGGCCTTTTGCTTTTATTCATCAGCATGTCAAAAACCATGTCTTTTACATTTTAAATAAAACTTCAGCTTGATCTGGGTGTTCAGTGTCTCTTTCAGTTAACCTTTCGGAGGAGCTGTTGTGATCTTGGTTAGTGGAAAATCCTTTGGGTCCCCACCTGCATTTTTATTGGTTAAAGAGAGTCCACCTCATTACGCAGCTGACTCACTAGGTTAATGTTTGCATTATGGCAAGTTGGCCTCCCCAGCGAGGGTTGCTAGGCAACGGTACGGCCATCCCAGCTCTTCACAGCTGGCATTCAGCTGCACAGAATTCCTGCCTGCCTGCCCGATTCGATTCGAGCCTGGTGGTTTACTCATCTCTTGTCGGGAGCAGTCTCCTAAAGCATGGCCCCAGGTCCACCCGCACTATAGTCACCTGGGTGTTAAAAAGGCAGATCTTGAGGCCCCACTTCAGCCCTACAAAGCAGAATCTCTAGGGGTGGGGGCCACAGAATTCCTTCTAACAAGCTCCTCAGAAAGGCACACTGACCTGGGAGTGCGCACACGGTTAAACAAAACACTTAAAAATTCTATTGATTTATCTGTACCCAAAGATCATGGCAGTTACCTACAGACGGCTATAGAATCTGAGGCTTAGCGTGACTTTAACTTTTTACACCCCCCACTCTCATCTGATGGTTACTTACCAATCCTCGAAACGGGTGATTTTTCTCACAGATTTCAATTCTGCAGAATTAGCGCTGAATGTTGTGTTGTCCTGGCACATTCAGCTGGCTCAGGTAGAAAAGGAATATTAGACCATGTAAGGAATATTTTCATTATTTCTCCAGGAACTTTTAGTTCATTACCAAAGATTCAGTCCAACCATTTACTTTTCAGGGTAAGTGTGAAATGGGTCTGTAACGTGTTTGTAAAATTGAATCAGCCAAGTCTTTGCACACATCTTAATCTTCTAAAGCCTATTTTAACATAGTTTTACTTATTTTGAAAAGCTAAAGGGGGTGTGTTATGTATGATATATATTTATATATATAAAAGCAGAAACTTAGTGGGAAAAAGTTGATTGAGGGTATACTAGGGGAAAGAATTCATAGCCTTGAGCACTTCACATGTTTCAGAAGGCACAGTACACCATGGGAGAAGGAAGGGCCTTTCTGCTAAGCGTGCTGCGGAATTTAATTGACAAAGGGACTAGGCTGAACTTAAGAAGAATTATGGAGTAAATTCTGATTCATTCTGTGGTAGTTTTAAACATGCACATAAATCCTTTTGATATTCCCATCAAAAGATGGAGTCTAATTCCCCTCCGTTTGAATAAAGGTCAATCTTAGCGATTCATTTTTAACTAACAGAGTGTGATGGACCAGGCTAGATTAGAAAAGACTACAGCTTTTGCCTGCCTCTTTCTCTCAGGATGCTTACTCTTGGAACTCAGCCTTGGTGTTTTGAGGAAGCCCAGACGACATGGGGAAGCCACATGTAGGTATTGCAGCCGTAACCTCATCTAAGATCCACCTCATCAGCCAGTATCAACCAACAGACGTGTGAATGAGTGAGCATTCAGACTGTTCCAGTCCCCAGTTTTTGAACCATCCCAGCTGACGCCAAGTGGAGTGGAGTGAGCAATTCCTGTTGAGTCCTGATTAAATTGCAGATCTGTGAACAAAAATACCATTTTAATCCACTAAATTTTTTGGTGGTTTGTAAAGGCAGCTGTGGACAACCAGAATGTTATATAATCCGTTCCCACACAGCCACCACTTCCCATACCTACCATGTTTCCCAAATTGTATTGGAGATGCCACCAGGTATCTGAGAGAAAAATGCTTTACGTGAGTTGTTACCTGATAATTAGAAATTTCTGCCTGATAAGGTTTAGGCCCCCACTCAAAATTAAAATTATTCTTAAATTGGGAGCCATGGCAAAACTGCTGCTCCAAAACTGTAGTAGCTTCTAGTGGTTCTAGGAGTGGGAAATGGAATTTGGCTTCGGGCAGGCTCTGTTCTGGGAGGAGTCACTTTTATCATTTGTTTTTAAGTCAGTAAGCTAGCTTCAGAGTCCAAATGTGGTATTAAATTTCCTCATGGCAAATATTTTTGTTTAAGAAGTTCTTTTCGTTTTAAAAATGACCCACTTGGGACATTTTCAGCCCCTTGTGGTGGTCTCGTACATTCAGGGAGGACTGCTGGCAACTCCAGTTCTAGAAAGTCATGATCAATTAAGTTTAAGGAGCTATCTATCTACATAACTACCTACCTATCTATCTTCCTGTAGATTCACAGTACACACTAGCCTACTGAGGGCTTTGAGATCTTATGGTTAAGAAGTCTGTTTTAACTTGAAGAAAGCCTTGCACTGAATTTGTTGTCCATGGAACCACTAATATCTCAAGGAACACTGGGAAATGTTGGCCTAGACCATTGGTTCTCAAACTTTTGGGTCTCTGGACCTCTTTAGATTCTTCAAATACTAAGGACCCCAAAGGGTTTTTTTTTTTTTTGACAGTTAAATCTATCATTTTCTATATTAGAAGTTAAAATTTAAAAAAAATTAATTCAGACAAATTGTACAGCCAAATTGAAGTAACAGGAACCAGATTCATCCTCACTTGAAAAAAACCAAAGACACAAATTACATGAAAAAATCCGGTTTTCAAAACGCTTGACAATAGGCAACAAAAGACAGTTACGGGGAAAACGACACCAGTCTTAGGATTAGCAAGCTTACTCTTTTCAGAGTTTCCAAGCTATAATGCAAGGAGGGAGAATACAGGGGCACACTGCAAGTTGAGAAGACAGAGCTGAGCGTCCAGAGAAACCACAGCAGCTAGAATTGTAGGGACTGGAGAGAGCTGTACAGAAAAAGAACTTCAGAAATTTGCAGAGCACCACCCAACCCCCACCTTGCAAGTCATCAGGTGAGCTGCGTTCTGATTGCGTATGCATGTGAGGTAACTACCTAAGATGATGGGGAAAAAACATCTGAAAGATTCAGGACAGTGTCTGGTGCTCATATGGAGCCAGGAACAGTGCCCATTCTCACCCGTGAGATTGGGAAACGGGATTCATGAAGCTTGGGATGGAATACACAGGTCTTGTCTCAGTAATGGGGAACAATTAACCCTAAGCTGAACACTGCTCTGGTCCTGCCTTACAGATCTTGCCTAACAGCAAAACCTGCATCCTGAAACAAAGCTCTGGTATTTTTATAGTATTTTTATAACAATACAAAAACATCCAGTACTCAATTCATAGTGTCTGGCATTCAATCAAAAATTACCAGGTATGGACAGAAGCAGGAAGATACGATCCATAATGATGAAGGAAAATTTACCAAAACCAACCCAGACCTAACATACGCATATGAAAATTAGCAAGTAAGGATATTAAAGCAGATAATTATAACTGTACGCTCTATTTTCAAAAAGTTGAGACATAGAAAAAATGGTCCAAAGTCAAACATTATAGGTGAAAACTAGAATGTGGGAGATAACCTGTTCAAACTATTGTTACCAGAGTTCTACACAGCTCTGGAGGCATTACTTACCATACAGTAAAATAATTATGAAATGAGTATTAGTCCAACCTGAAAATATTTGTTTAATACCACTGGGTATTAATTAAACCAATCAATGAAACCATTAACAATCATCTGAACAACAGGAAAGGGTTCCTCTATAATTTTTCCTTTGTAAATCCCCAAATAAAGCTTTCTTTGTCATGCGTAACTTCTCAAGTAACTGAAACCAATGTTTGGTAGGTTTCATTTTCCAATATTTTACTGCAGTCTTCTAGACATATTTAGGTTTAAATCTTAAGAGATTCATATAGTCTCTGAGGACCCTAATTAAACCCATGGAATCCAAAATTCTTAAAGAAAAATTTATTCTCTTATTTAAAAAAATTAATCACACACAGAGACGTGGAGATTTTTTTTTTAAAGAGTATTACCACCAGCTTCTACTTTTGCCAATTTCTAGTCTTGCCACTTGATTCCTAGTTGACCCAGATGTAAAAATACAGAATAATTTTTTCATATCATTGGTACCACTACCAGTGTTTCATCAATTTCCTGAAGTGAACTGCGAAAAATAACAAACACACATTTAAGAGTCAATATTTATTCTGATTAATATTTTACAAAATTTTGACAGATTTAATTTATGTAAGGAGAGCTAACTTATTAAACACTTTACAGGTTTTTCTTTCCACAGAGTAACACAGTAAGTAGCAAAATAACACTTGGCACAGTTATAAATAAAGAAAATACAAAATAAAAATATCCATGATGCTGTTTTATGCTTATTAATATTTCAAATAAATTCCTGGAAACAACAAAAACATAAGGAAAAAATTCCAAAGAAGTAATCCATGTTCAGAACTGAGAAATAAGTTTCTATTTGCTAAAAGTATCCAATTAAGCTGAAATGAACTATTCCCCAAAGGGTCATCTTCATACACAACTTTTTAAAACTGGTTCCACATACAAGGTAACAAAATAATTAGACAGTACGCTGCTGCATAGTTGGCTCCTGACCATCTGACCATTTCTAAGTTATAGATTCACTGGTACTATGAGATGGTTAGTATTAAAGCATTAACATTGCTAATATTTTCCATGTACTTATACAGCAAGAGTGGTTTTTTTTTTCCTATTTAACTGAAAGACATCTCTTTTGCACTGAAAAGAATATTGTACCCCAAAGAAAGAACATGGTAACAACACTCTCACCCAAATTCTGAGAAAACAACCACTGTAGTTGACTGTTAATAAAAACGTATTAGATAAAAACTGCAACTGAGTCTTTATGTGAAGTGGCTCAAAATACAAAAAATTAAAACAAATTCTAGCCTTTTATAAATAACTTTGAATTTAAAAATTATCTAAAATTTCCCCCAATTAGTCAAAACTAGCAGAGACATTTGTAAAGTTAACCAATTTTGTACATTCTATGACAAAATGGCACAATGCTATTGCCACCCCACACCCATCTCTTCCCTTTTCAAAAATAAAGTATGCCAATTTTCTAATATTAAAACACTCACATACACTAAGGATAATCTTTTTGATGTGTGGCTTACGGTCAAAGAAACTACTATATAAAAATGGTACTTGGAAATACTGAACATCAACTATATACATTTTCACTGCTCCTCTTACTAAGGCAAGGGGCGGGTGTACCACTAGATTGCTTTAATACCTGTAATCTGCATTTTACAGAGAATACTAATTTTACCAAGCATCAGACATGCAGTGAACTTGCAGGGTATAATGCCTATTAACAGCAATATTGAACATCACTAGAAGCTCATTAGTTATCTCCCTTTTCTTTTTGGTTGGATAGAATGAAATGAGCAGCTTTAAATACACTAACACATAGAGACACAAAGAGAAAACTATTTGATAAATTATTTATATACAGATACACAATCTTTACACTGGTCTAGGATCTGTCATCAGTCTGACCACCCTTTTCCCACCCTCCCCCAGCCCATTCCCTCTCACAGGTTTCCCACAGGTTGCTCGAACCACAGTTTGCTACAGCAAAGAGGACTAAACCAAATCTCACTCTGTAAACAATATTTATGGAAGCAGTGACTAATAGTTTACCATGAGAGTATGGAAATGCTGTAACAAAAATTGATCAGTGCATCACGTTTAACAGTAAGAAAATCTTTCTGAAATTGTTTCAGACAGCATTAACAAATTTCAAAACATTCAATATTTGGGAAAATTGAAACAGTCTTGGGGATAAAATACTTTCTGATGGATCATTTTTTAAAAACCAGAATATACCGTTAGCTTTTCTTTTATTCACATGTGCTATATGTACAGAGATCATGCTCCATCTTTAGCTAAATTCCATTATTTTGTCTACAACTTATTTTGCAGTATATCCATTCATCTCTATTACTGAGAATTCTGCATTAACTTATTTGTTCTGCCTTTTCTTGAAAGTAGCTCAACTCTTATTAAAACCTGGACTATTTGCTCATCAAATTAAATTCTAATTTATGCTTTACTGGATAGTGTTTGCTAGTAGTATACATTCTATGAGGTGTATCATGCACTTAGTAGGGCTTTTAAGTTGAACAAAATAACATGACTTACTATAATCATGCAAGTGCTTTATTATCAGACCATAAAACCTTAGAGCAAGGTTACTACAAATTATTTCACTGAACTAGAAATAAATCAGCATTGCAACAGCTGATAGCAATAAAATATCGTTAGCACATTTTTTTGGTGAATGTTATTTCCTTGTGCCTTTAAAGACACATTACAGTAGATCCCTAATAAAACCACATGATTTTCATCACAGTATTTACATGTACATTCTAAAATGTACATAATACTAGTCTGAAGCAATTTAAGACAACTCTCTTGGAATTAAATGCAATACTAATAGTAGATCGCATCGTAAAATTTAGCTGTATACCATGTATTTAGTTTTAGCTTGAATCGAACGTTTCTGACCAGTATACCATTACCATGTCTGTCAACAGAATAAATTCACTCTTTTTTCATGAAAAATGTTATGAGAACAAAACCAAAAAGTTGAGTATGTTGTGAATTCCCACATTAAGAACCATTAAAATTCTTTTAAAGGTCTTTAATCTTCCCAGAAGTGGCAGTGTGTTCTGTCCATGTTTACTTTTGTTAATAAAAGTGTTGAAAAAAAGACTGTAAAATTCACTGTTAGCCCTACGTATAGCATGCGATTTGTTCAAAGGATGTGGATTCGAGTGTGAGAGAGACACGGACAGACACAATTTTCAGGCACCGCTCAGCAATATGCTTCAGAGGATAAAGATGCTGCTACACAAGCTGGTACCCAGATCCTGATATTTGGTCATATTCTATTGTATACTGTCTGGTCCAGTCCACGGTAACAGGACGAAAGAGGCCACAGCATCGAAATTCAAAGAAGTCTATAATATTCCTTACACATCCATGGCTAAACACCCCCCAAAAAAGAGAAAAAGAGAAAGTCCATTAGTACAACGACTTAATATATGAGTTTAATATAACTTTGGTGTTAAATTTATTTTTTTCTAAACTTAAAAACTCAGGTTGCCAGAAAGTACCTGCTTAGAACTCTATAAAATACATAGGCACTCATGTTTCTTCACAGCTCTGACAGCACCAATTTTTCTCTTTTGCCAATTTAATGGGCAGCACAATTATATCTTAAAGTTATTCAAATTTGCATTTCTTTCATTCCTGTGTCTTATGCAATTTTTGATAAAATCTTTCCTCACTGGTGGCTCCTTGGCAAGGAGACAAACTATTTCCAAAATTGAGAAAGTAAAGGACAAAATAATATAAATAGCATGAATATGACACTGTACCCAAGAGTAACAATTTAAGAAAAAGAAATGTCAAAGAAAAGTTCCCAGAATGTTAGGACTTCAAGAACACCTTCGTAAAAGTGGTCAGTTTTAAATCTTACATAATTATTCTGCTTATGGTAGAATTCTTAAAACTTCCCAACTGATTCTCATATTTTTGCTTTTATTTAAAAAGGTTTGCATGTTTCCAAGAAGCCGCAACAATTAACAGCACCACAAAAGCCTGAAGGTAGTAGACAAGAAGCTTTAGTAAAACTCAAAGTTTTAAATATTTCATAAAATTAGGAAACTACCGTTTCTTGGCTTCAGACTGAATGCAAATTAAAAATGTATATAAAAGAATAGGATAATCTCTTCGATAAATGGTGTTGAGGAAACGGGAGAGTCAAAAGCAAAAGAACTCAACTGGACCACTGTCTTACAACATATACAAAAACTAACTCAAAATGGATTAGACCTGAGTGTAAGAACTACAACCAGAAAACACAGGTGTTAATAAGCTCCATGACATCAGTCTTGGTGATGAAATTTTCAAAATCTGACACCAAAAGCAAAGGCAACAGCAGCAAAAATAAGCAACTGAGACTATGTTATACTAAAAAGCTTCTGCACAGCAAAGGAAACTGTCAACAAAATGAAAAGGCAACCTACTTGAATGGGAGAAAATATCTGCAAATCATATACCTGATAAGGGGTTAATATCCAAAATATATAAAGAACTCATACAACTCAAATGCAAAGAAGTAAAGAATCCAATTAAAAAACAGGCAGACAATGAACAGACATTTTTCCAAGGAAGACATACAGAATGCCAACAGACACATGAGAAGATGCTCAACATCACTAATGTTTACGGAAATGCAAATCAAAACCACAATGGAATGGCTATCATCAAAAGGACAAGAAATAACAAGTGTTGGCGAGGATGCGGAGAAAAGGTAACTCTCGTACACTGTTGGTGGGGATGTAAATTAGTGCGGCCACTATGGAAAACAGTATGGCGGTTCCTCAAAAAACTAAACACAGAACTACCGTATGATCCAGCAATTCCACTTCTGGGCATTTATCTGAAGGGAACAAAAACACTACAGTATTTGCACCCTCATGTTCATTACAGCGTTAGTTAACAACACGCAAGATATGGAAACTACCTAACTGTCCAGTGATAGATGAATATATTTTAAAAATGTGATACACACACATAGGAATAAAGTTCAGGTAAATCGGTGGAGGTGAGAGGCTGGGGCAGGGGAGGAGGTGAAATGGGTGACGGGGGTCAAAAGGTACAAACTTCCAGGTCTAAAATAAGTAAGTCTTGGGGACATAATGTACAGCATGGTGACTACAGTTAACCCTGTATTGCTTATTTGAAAATTGCTAAGAGAGTAGATCTTAAAAATTTCTCATTACAAGAAAAAAATTTTTTCTAGCTATGTATGGTGATGGATGTTACTGGACTTACTGTGGTCATTCTGCAGTGTATACAACTGTTGAATCATTATGTTAATACACCTGGAACTAATATAATGTTATACATCAATTATATTTCAATTTAAAGAAAAGAAAATGAGACATGTGGAAAATTTTGTGTCATTCAGAGGGCAAATAAAATAAGCAATCTGAACCAAAAAGTAGCGGCTCCAGAGCCTGAGAAGTTTCCTTAAATAATGAATTTCAATCGACTGCATTTTTTAAAATCTTAATTCAATTTTCTGGATACATTCATTTTTGAATGAAAATTTATGAATTGATGGGAAGGTTAAAGAACAAATACTAGACGTTGGTAGGTCAATAAAGTTTGAATTGTACAATTAAGAAAAAAGAGTGTCACAAATGTATACACAGTTAATGTGGTGAATACTAAGTTATGGGGAACCACCCAGTGCTGTGGCTGGCAGAAACCCTGGCATTCGGTTTGTTTGCTATAAGCTATTTTACACATTGCTAAGTAAAAGAAGTATTCCCTGTTTCATATCTTATTGCCGTACCTAAAGACAACACTTCCCTTTGATGTATTCACTAGATATTTGCTGAGTTTGGTTGGTAAGGAACTTTATATGTCAAGAGAATATACTAAATTCATAAATATGTACATACTTGAATGGGCTTTCGATAGATGTTGTTGTGACTTTAAAGTGCTTGTATCTTCTGGCATTCATTCTCTCATTTGTAGTAATACCTAAACATGATATCTGAGAGGTAAGAGAAAGCAAGCCATTAACTCTGAATATTTAATGTGAAGTAAGTTAATACTCAAGAGGACCACCAGGATAGAGAGAAAATGGTGACGATGATGATAATGAAGTCTGCTTCGGTTCTCCATCAGATCATCAAACTAGTTTACACAGTATCATTTGACTCTGTGAAAAGTAGCCAGTTAACAGGGAAAATACTTAAAAACAGGTTAATTATTGTGCAGGTGGAGAGACATTACGTATATATGACCTCTCCATCATCACCTTTAAAAAAGAACTTTAAAAAAACCTAATTAAAAAAAAGACTGTTGAATAAATACTGATATTTGTAGGTAATAAACTACTACTATTAAAACAAACACAAAATTAATGCTACCATCAATCTAAAGCTCACACATATATCCAATAGATTAATGTAAATCAGGAAAAAATATTTTGCCAAGAGTAATACTAAAAATTCAAAGTTTATAAAATAAGAAGGAGGAGGAGAGATGGAGAGAAAGAGGGAAGAAGGAAGGAAAAGTAAATTGAAAATTTTAATTCTCAAAAAATTTGAATTATGAAAAGCAGGAGTGATCACACACAAAGAGAAAACACCGTTATCTTTTAAGCGAGGAGTGAATTTTGAAGAGTTCTCAGCACACTGAAGAACGAGTGATGCCCCTGCACATACCTGGTACATCTGACACATGAGCAACACAGCCACCCACATGAAATGAAAAACACTGTTCAGAAACATCCAGAACATCCAAGGTGAACACGTGGCAATTTGAGTAATGTATGTCCAAAATCCATCCTTGGTGTAACTGGTCTCGCAGTGGAGTCCCCAGTCTAAAATCAGAGCAGAAGTACTCACATTTACTCAGTAATCATCCAAGCACCTCGTGTAGACATCTGTGGTAGGCACCACTTAAAAAACATGACCTAAGAATTTAAACTGATGACTTTCAGTGCAAATCTTTTTATATTCTTAAATAATGACATTATATATTCCTGAAAAATAATATCAAAAACAGAAATGGAAAAAGCAGCAATCTTAAAAAAAAAGTACTTTAACAATATACAGTTTTTATTTGATTCATACTGCATATATACAATACTTAAAAAAAATTCCTTTATACAAAGAGGATGAGAGATGTAAGTGAGAATTCCTTGGAGGGGAGGCATATAACACAACAAGATCACCCTGGTGAGGGGGGCTTTTTCCAAAACAAAATCTATTCTTTGAGAGCTGCTGCTATGAAGAACCACTGTTATTAGCAGGATCATACTCTCTTCCAAGTTTACTGGGCCAGAAATTAGGTCACGATCTCTGACCGAATCTTTCTCTCTGTTAATCTCTATTTGAGGAAGAAGCCTCCCTTTTCAATAAGAGAGATTATTTATAATATCTGTGGGAGTAGGAGGACTAGAAAATCATCGAAGACTTACACTAAGTACCACCAAGCCCTGAAGGACAGTAACTAGTATCTTCATTTAAATTCTTTCCAAATTATGTTCTCAATGCAATAAAAACCTATCATTTTCTCTAAGATACATCACCCACATGATCAAGTGAATGACAACTTATTCTTAACCTTTTAAATATTCTCTAATAGGAAATAATTATATCTTACTCTTAAAAATATTTCAAGTTCTATGCAAACTTAACTTCAACTATATTTTCCCAGCTGTCTGGTGAGAAAGAGCAACTAACACAATCATAAAATCTATAAACTTCCAGAGTAAAGCAAACATGTGATGTGAAAAACGTTGGTGTATTTTACCCAGAAGCTTTTCAAAGCCTATTAAAAGATAAGTAACTGATAATTCTGTTGCTTATACTATAGGTTAACCATGTTTGATAGTTCTGTATCTATTTTTTCTTTATGCTTCATTGTAGTGAAGTATCCCAAACCATAATATTTAGCTAAAAGATGCTTAAAATTATCTTATTTTTTTGTTAATATCGTAAAGGATGAGTATGATAACACTTGTTTTAAGAAGAGAAAAAAACTAATTGTACTCACAAGAAATACAACCATAAATCATCCAGCAGATCATAAAAAGCAAGAAGAACAAGTACCCCATAAAGTATCTGTGGTTGCCTGCACCTAAAAAAACAACACAGAAGCAATTTTTTTCAGCTAAGAAAAAATAATTGGAAATGCACCTAGGGGCAGGATGTGGGTAGGAAAATGCCAAGAGCGAGATACACCTTGGACAATAATCATGTACGTTATTTATTTTAGAAAATGTTCTTCAAGGAAATAAATGTTTTAATAAAAACCTTAAAACAAAAGAATGCTTATAATTACACACAAAGATGTGGTGACTGTAATGATACTCATTCTGAAGTTTCAAAAGAGTCTTAATGAACCAAATAAACCACAATTTTAATTCTGCTGTTTGCTTCTGAGGTTTAAAATAACCCTATTTTAACTTTACTTTTATAAACTTTATAATCCAACTTTTTAAAGGCTTTTTCCCCAATAGAGTCACACAATCTTTGTAACGTTTCCCTCCTGTCATCTTATAAAATCCCCAAGGCCATCTCTCAGACCGCTGAGTTTATCTCCTTGGACTATACCACCCTTGAACACCGACGTATGCAGTTATCTGTCCTCCTCTGCCTCTGTACATCCATTCAAATTTAATTGCCTTACTTTCTCCAGTTTAACTAAAGGACAAAACTACCTGCCTCCTTATCAATTTCACTGTTATTCAATGGAGAAAGCAGTTAAGAGCAGACACAGGGAGAACTGATGGAGAAATTGTATCTATCTTCTCTGGACTGTGTTTTATTACTTTTTTCCCTCTCTCTCACATCTGAGTAGATGTTTTGCCAACCAGAAAATAATTGGGGGAAAGAAGGGTGTTGTAAGGTGCAAGAATGGACTTTCTACATCTAATTTAATATTGTATTTCATTAGTTACCTAGAGTAACTTACATGAACAATGTATTTTGAAATAACTAATAAAACTTACCTACACAGTTCCCCACCCATGGGCAATGATGGTCGAATTTCGCTATACAACGGTTGCACACACCACAATGCTTGGACCTCACTGGTTTCCGTATCTGTTAATAGGCATGTTAAAAAATTATGAAAGGCACTATATCTAAGAAAGGAAAGCTGAACATTTATTTCTAAAAATACAATTATGAAAAAAATAAAACTGTATTTTTTGGAAAAGGATTATACCAAGGTTTCCAAAGGAACAAAACCAAACAAAAATCACTCTTGTTTATCTTTCAGTGTCTCTTGAGATCTCAGACTAAGGTACAGCACTCTCCCTGCTAAAAGGCAGGACCTTATCTAAGAAACTGTAACATGCCTGGGAAGTTTAGACAGTCCTATTCATACTATTTGTTGCCAAAAATATAAAATGCATTCGCCTCTTGATAGGCAATAAAGAATTCATGTTTATGATGCCTTACTATTTTAAATGTTGTGAAATGTTTTTCTCTACATTATTCTAAATCAGCCAACTGAATACAAGAAGTCATCAGTGATCTTCAAAGAGCTGCTAGTCCCAATGCTGGATACACGACAAGAGCTAGTTATTAACCCTTACCAGAAACAAAATTTATAACATCCTTCATTGGTGTTTCAATAAAAGCACTCACATTTCCCCAACATCTTGCATAAGGTTATATACTATTTTGAGGTACTAAAAAAAGGCATGGATGGACTATGTGCTTCTTACACGTACTAAAGTAATCTGTGCACCAAAGAAAAGGATGTTATTCTTCACCACAGATATGATACTAAATCTATTAGGAGAAAGAAATAGACTACAGCAAATTCTACCCCTACCTCCCACTCTTACCTATATTTCCCCTTTGGACAACACTTGTCAATGAATTCTAAGCAAAAACGGACACAAGGCTCCTGAACAAAAGAGTCTCCTTAGTTCACTTAAAGAGTGATTCATTTTTAGGAAATCCTGATATACATGTGCTTCTTAGGGACTTGTGTGTTTTTCAAAGTGAAGGATACCCGTATAATGACAAATACCTCTGTCAATATGAATCATTTTATAATAAATAAGATACATTTTTTGCCTTATAAAACCAAATTATCTATCCAGAAGTACACAGCTTACAATAATATAAAATTTTTGCTATGATGACAAAGATAGTCTTGTTCTTACCATAAGATATTTATTTACTAATGAATCTGTATTGAGCAACTCTACAATTCGTTTGCCATATGGCAAATACACTTGACTTTGCAGAACAGAATATTTTCACAGAATAGTTAAGTATAAAATGTCCCAAATGTTAATACTAATTCTGTAAATTCCCCATTGTAAAGCACAGAAACAAAAACCTTTTTAAAGCACGCTTAAAATACAAAAGAATCTAGTCAGTACTCTAAAGTTGCTATCAAGAGTAAATAAAGCAGTACGTATTTTGAACATTCAAAATCGTAACTGTTCAGTCAAAAAAATGTTAAGTGAAACAACTTAAAAGAATCTGTGGAATTAGAGCTCAGTTTCAAAAACTCATTCCAGAATCCTAAACTAAGTCAATTATTTAATTTATTTTATTATCATTCAAATGTTAAGACATCAGTTCAGTTGCAGTGTATAACTTAAAGGTATAAAAGAGCATTTAGTTTCAAGCATGATTTGGGGATATTTCCACTTCCATGCAGGAAAACATGGTTTAAGCATTGTGGCAGTCCATACATTTTTCACAGGAACTAATTATAAAAATTAAGCAGAAAATCATTAAAACACAAAGCAATATTCTATAGAAAGTAGATGTCTATAATAATAAACAATGTATTACTATACCTGATTTCATAAGTAAATGCCATTTAATTTCATATATAGCTTTATCTATGACCTGGTTGAAGATGACAGCTTTTACCATCAGTGGTAAAACAGTGCTCAAAGCTGCATAAACACTCTACTGCAGACAGATAACTGCTCTAGTTGAACCAGTTTAGAGGCCATGTTGTCTTAATAGTTATCTAATGGATTTCCCACTGTGACCTTTAAATGTAAGAATAAATTTTCTTAAAATGTAATTAGGATAACAGTATATTAGGGAATCATAGTAAACTTTTGATGTTAAATACTTTATTAGTTTCTTACTTGAATTATATTTTAAGTGAGAAAAAGAGAGTAAGAACGAATACAAATGAACAGCACCACTGAATCACAAGTGCAGTTAAGGGCCACCATCAGGGGAATGAGCACTGGGAAGGACACGTCTTTTCACCATCTTGCTCTTGTATCATGGTCTAAAAGGCATTTGGGGGGCGGGGTGGGAGGCTCCTGAAATGTGCTCAGTGAAAGAAACTTCTGGTTTCCCAAACTCTCTATACAATACCACTGCTAGGGGAAGAAGAGAGAGGGAAGAATAAAGAAAAAAATACTACCAAACAGGTACTGCAGAATATACTGAGGTCCAGACTTCCTGTCTCTGCAAGTTCAACTATTGTCTGTGAATTAAAAAAATAAATTTTACTCAAAACTGAACAATATTCACCAACCACTGTGACACCAATATAAGTATCAATAAACATGATGTTCATTTTAATTAACCGTTTTCAGCTGAAAATAATAAATATCTCTCCACTTACTTCTGCTATTTCATTACAGTATGAATACAGGAGTTTTATTCCTTGGATATACGAAAAAGCAACCTAACTTAGTTATGGGAATGCTCCTCTGAGAATAAATCTAAGTCAACTTCCCTAAGAACTAGTCTATACAGCTTTGACGGTTACGAGACGAATATAAACCTAAGTGCAATAAAGCACTGGACCTTCAAAGCTGGATTATCACTAAGAAAACCAGGCAAGCCAATTAGCAGTTGTGTCTAAAGAATTCTGGAACATAAGGGCAGCACTCCTTATGTAGCCTAGAGAGAGAAACATGAAATTTAGAAATGTCATGGAAGTGTAAGAGTAGGCATCACAAAGCACCAAAGGTGAGCACCAAATACACACAATCTCAGTTTGGTTTGAAATGTCCTTGTAGTCCAAAACACAGTTTCCTTCTTTGTATTCCTCTAATATCTGCTATAAATACTGATAATCTGGCAATAAAACACACGTGACTAGTTAGATTGTATCTTGCTACCTTTTTCTTCTGTTCTTCTGTAGCTTTAATAATCCCTGGATCTGATTTCCAAGATTTTCCAAAATTGTAGAAAAGTGCAACACTATTGGCAAGGAATGGAAGATGGATAAACAAAAAATTGAGATGTGCCTAAAGTTAAGGAATCTAAAGAGGCAATGAAAACTAGTTTTTATTATAGGTAAATTTATAATCTGTGAAATTTCATCACACACACACAAATCTACAAAAAAAAAAAAAACCCAAGATGGTTTATTTATTACATCAAAATAGATGACATCTATAAGTTAGTCTATCTATTACATCAAAATAAATACATTTTCCCACTGTGCTCATAAGTAAATGTAAAAGATGTGATTTCTTTATAAACTTTAAATCGTATAGGGTAGGCTTATCTGACACTTTTTATAAGTCAGTGAATATATTATTTTTAAATGATAATTATTTCTTTTGACAAAAATGAAGAGATTTCTCATGTTCAACGTTATTAATATATTAATTTATTTATATGCATTAAAATCTTTATATTTTCTATCAAACACTTAGATATTATACCCATATACTTAAAAGACTGCTTTTACATTCTCTTCATTGCCTTTTTTAAACACATTCAAGTTGACCTTAATTTTAGAAAAGGTATTTATAAACTTTCTTAAAACAGAAATAGTTTCTATGTTCACATTCTTCTTCCTAATGAAGATATAAAAAATGTTACTAGGCACTTATAAGTGAAGAATCAAAGACTATTTTCAATAATACTAGGAAAAATAAAGCAATGTTGCTAGAGCAACACATTTCTCAAACACAAAATATACAGAAAACTCAAATACCATTTTCAAGATTTTACGTAGGCACAAAAGCTGTCCACAAAATTTCCTGTGATAATGGCGCCCTCCCTGTAAAATTCTGTAAAATTTTTGGGCATTATCATGTATACATACTCTTTACATTTCTTATGAAGCACAAATAAGAAAGAATAGCTTCTTGAATGAAACAATCCTATATTTGGTAAATACCAAAACCTAAATAACTGTTTAAAATACAGGAGGGGGAAAAAAGGGAGAAGAAAAAGGGTAGGTATTATCACCTGCCATACACGGAAGTGTTTCTTCTTTCTCCAGTCCCCTATTTACTCCCAACTTTCACCATCATAAAGAATGGGGGAATAAGTCCCCCAAATCCATGAGTACAGTCAGCAGAGAATAAACAGAAAAAGTCCAATTTTTGGCTCTTCTAATAGCTAAAAATCTCTTAAGAGTAAAGATGGGTAAAGGACCTATTGATAGCACAACGGACTATACTCAATAACCTGTAATAACCTGTAATAGAAAAAAATCTGAAAAAGAATATATATATATATATATACACATATATGTACACAAAAAACTGAATCACTCTGCTGTACACCTGAAACCAACACAACATTGTAAATCAACTATACTTTGATTTTTAAAGAAAGAAGAAAGCTGGGTAAATGTATGTCCAAAGAATGCTGAACCGTGCCATTTATTTTTCAGGGGCAGTATCGTTACTTACTATAACAGTTTCAAAAAATGCTAACATTTAAGTAGATGTATCAGGTTCTGACAGTCTGTATTATAAATTTGCAGGGAGTGAATCAGCAGCTAAATGACTACAGATTTGGAAGGGATAGGAATTAAATATCAGATGAACATAAAGAATTTCTTTGCTTGTTTTTTAAAGATAAAGAGATTAGTTTTTTTCAAATGGCAGTTTAAACTTATCTTTATCAATAGGTCAGATAAGTTAAATTTCAAACATTTAACAGAAACGTATTTTTGGTATGGTTGTTTTTTGTAATGGTTTAAAACAACCTTTTTTCTTGATGAAAATTAGAAGACACTAAAAAGTATAAAGACAAAAAGAGTAACTCCACAACCTACAGATAATTCCTTTTATTTTTGGTATTCTGTATTTTTAATCATAATTGAGATCATAGTGTACTTATAAACATTAACCAAATAACTTTATTTACCACCAACTATGTGCACTGAAGCCGCACAAAAACTCTATGATAAAGCCTGCTGATGTCCCCATAACAAAACTGAGGCAGAGGGTAATCAGGCAGTCCAAGGTCATAGGATGGATTAGAGGTCAAGCTGGTATTAGAACCTAGACACTTACTACCTGTGCTCTTCTGCCTCTTCCAAGTGCTCAGCAGAATATCCTGGGTCATTACATATTATGGGAAGAGTATCTTTTGAGTATTAACATTTTAAAATCGTGATATTTTTATACTGTCAGATTATTTCCAGAAAGATATACGCCAATTTATAATCCCACTAGCAGCACATACTCATTGATCACTATACTTGTATTAGCATTGAGTAACGGAAAAAAGTTGCCAGTTTTAAAGGCAAGAGCAGCATTATTTTATTGTCTTAATTTGTATTTATGCATTTATGCTTAAACATCCTCAAAATGGAAATAAATATTTTTCATCAATGTTTTCATTTAAATGTTCATGGAGTTTTTTCCCATTTAACTCTTCAATCTACTTGGATGTTATTTTGATACCTCCTGTAAACTGTAGCTCTAACTTACCATAACACCCCCAAAAATGAACCAAAACCAGTAAATCAAACAAACCAATTGCACCACAAAATACCAGGGACAACTTCAGAAAGAGGACAAGCCACACTGTACCATAAAGTTCAAACTGGAGGTCAAGGAAAGAAGATTCTGGTGAGACAGGCTCCCTGGGGTGGTTCTTAATCCCACCTCCACCCTTATGAGTGGTGAAAAGGAAATATAGATGAGAAGACAAAGTCAGAATTCTCATTCATCCCTCTCCGGCCTTCTGCCATGGACTGAATCATGCACCACCCCCTCTCAAATTCGTATGTTGAAGTCTTAACTTCTAATGTGATTATATCTGGGGATAGGTCTTTAGGAGATAAGTGAGGTTAAATGAGGTCAAAAGAGTGGGGCCCTAACCCAACACTGTGGACTGTGGAGGAGGAAAGGAAAGAGGAGGAAAGGAAAGAGGTCTCTCTCACTTTCTCCCTGCCACGGGAGGACACAGGGAGAAGGTGGCTGTCTGTAAGCTAGGAAGAGAGCCCCACCTGAACATAACCATGCTGGCATCCTGATCCAGAACCGTGAGGAAATTAATTTCTGTTGTTTAAGCCACCCACTTGAGAGTAATCTGTAACAGCAAAGATTTATATATCAGAAAGAAGTCACATTTCTCTAAATTATTCTGAGCTTAAATAGAATTTCAATCAAAACTGCAAGAGGCATCCCATGGAGCTTAAGGAACTGATTCTAAAACATGTAATTATTCTAAACACTTACAGTATAAAGGGCCAAAAAGAGCTAAGATATTCCTGAGACACAACAAAGTTGGGAAGCTTGGCCCACCAGACATCACGAGTCAATAACAAAGCTACAGTAATAAGATAATACAGAACTGGCACAGGCAAGTAGATCAACCAACTGAATAAAGGAAATGATAAACGCCAAGGCTGATATTGCAACTGAAAGGAAAGAGGTGTGTTGGAGCAATGAGTTCTCTAATGAGCAGAAAGATACATCATTCATTATACACAGTAGCAAATACACATGAAGTAAGAACTTTTATAAGAGAATATCTTTAACGACTTCAGAGAAACCTGCACATGTGCATAAAAAAAGATATACAAGAATATTTGTAGAAATATTGCTGAAATTCACAGAAGGTGATGATTGGATTCCTAAAGACAGGTATTAAAAAGCTTAGAAAACATGAGAAGGAAACCAGGAGAGATACATATAAAACTGAAGAAGTCCTAATAGTAAACTATAGGAAAAAAATGCTTAAAAGGAAAATGCATAGGAGAGAATGGTGAAAATGGTAATTTTGCACTGTTTTCCTTTTTACGTATGTAATCACCTCCAGTTCCAGAAGTTCTTCACATCCATCTTAAGAAGCTTGATTTAACTTATATAAACTTAAAGTCTGATTGAAAAATAATTTTTTTAGACAAAAAATTCGTAATAATCTATTTCAAAAGTGATGTCAACACAGTAACAGTTGACTGTTATGACAGTGGATTTTACATTTGTTTGATTATTATGAAAGAAGTATGGTCAACGAACAAAATTTTCAAACAAATAAAAGCACAAGAAAAAAAGTAAAATCATTCATGAATCTCACAGCCAGAGATAACCAGAGCTAAAACTGCACGTACTCATTTTCAGTTCTTATCTTTCACACATTTTAAAATTAGAATCTCTCTGTAAATACAACTTAGTATTTTTTCATGTATTATATCCTAAGCCCACATTGTTAAGTCTTAGAAAAGTGTTTTAATGTCCGTATTACCCTGCGTCAGGTGTTGCATAACTGATAAAACTATCCTCCTATTCAGGATGGTCATTTAGGTTGTTTTTCCATTTTTTTTCTTTACAGTACTATGGTAAACATCCTTGTAAATAAATCTTTGATCTTATTTATTATTATTTACTTATGAATAATTAAGAGATCAAAGGGTATTTTAAAAGCTGTTTCAGCAGGTTGCCAAATTGCTTTCCAAGAAGATTTAGGAACTTAAAAATTATGTTCATAGTTTAGGACATTTGAAGATAAACTGTATCACTTCAAAGAGCTGGGTTCTATACCAGAGTCTTGATAATTATGACCTATGTAACTGTGAGCAAGACACACTACTTCTCTGAACCTCAATTTTTCCATCAGTTAGAAATAGCATTACAATTTATGTGGTTTACTTTTTTAATTTCAAAGAACTGTTCTGAGAACCAAATTAAATATATCTGAAAGAACTATAAACCAAAAAAGCACTGAACAAATGCAACATGTATATGGGGTAATACTTACTTAATGAATAGTAGAAAAGAATAAAAACTTATTTATTATAACAGTTTATATCAATATAAAACTCATTATCACCACAAAACACTTAAGTTGGGTAACATGAGAAACTAAAATAATATTTATACAGTTGATCCTCATACTTACTAGCTAAAATTTATTTGTAACCTCTAAATAAATATTCACAGCACTTACGCAGTCATTTGTGAATATGTGCAAAGCAACAAGAAACACAAGTTGCCCAATGCACACATTTCCAAGGCAATACTCTGACTTCTTATTTCCTATTTGTATGAACTTGCTGTTTAAAAATGGTCTCCAAGCATAGCGCTGAAGTGTCATCTGACGTTCCTAACAGCAAGAAGGCTGTGCTGTGCCTCACAGAGCAAATGTATGTGTTAGATATGCTTTGTTCTGGCATGGGTTACAGTGCTGTTGGCCGTGAGTTCAATGTTAATGAACCAACGATAAATATTAAATTTGGTGTTTAAACAGAAACATATGTAAAACAAGGTTATGTACTGAATGGTTGACAAAAATGGTGTGACCAGAGCCTTGCAGGAATCTAATCTTCTTTTTCTCCTAAGAGTAATGGGTTCAATATTTAATAATTCATCATTTACAGTAACTTTATAGAATACAACTATTGCAAATAATAAAAATGGACTGTAACTGTATTTTTCAAAATTAGTCTAATCAGCTTCAATTACATATGTACTCCTGAGTTGCATGAGGGAAGTGGCAGAAGCAACAGCAAAGAGGCTGAGGTCAGCAAGAGAGACAGTCCACATATTAATTAACATTCTGTTCAGAACAGTAACAAGTCACTGAATACTGCATACCATTTAAAATATCTTACATATTTTTATAGTAATATTTTAAAAAATGATTGGTTAACATTTATGAAACATACCTTTATTATACTAAAACAGACATACGAATTAAACTTTTGCTATTAAAAATATCAAATGTTGACACTGGCCTTATTTCTGTGATACACACATATGCACACACACACTGACATTCAAATTACATTACTTTTGAAAAGTATACTACATTGAAATAATTTGCTGAAGTTAGCAAATATTTGAAGATACAGCATCACATGCTTTACATGAAGCAAAAAAGAAAATTAACTGTTACCAATCACAGCAAAACAGCAAGCTGTGAAATTAAGAAAACACTTAGAGAAAATAGTTTTACGTTGAAAATCACAGTTTAGTAAAAAGGTTTAGAACTTGTCTTATAGAATCAAAGACACGTTTCTACCCCAGCTTATTAAAGACTAGCTGTGTGGCCTTGGGCAAGGACACTAGCTAACCTATTTAAGCCTAAATTTTCTCATCTATAAAATAGAGACAACAGTACTAACATATAGCATGTGTACTCAATTAGCACAAAGTATTTAACAAAATGCCCCTAAAAACTCAATAAATGGTATCTATTATTGATGCTGTTATTAAAAGCAGCTTTCAAAAGCAATTCATTAAATATGAAACATTTAAAACCAGTATTTACATTAGCTCACATTTAGTATTTTTCTAGTACTGTTTTACTGTAGCAAGCATATTGTGAGTAGCTCAGTCCTAATGTTAAATTATTGTTAAACATTTGTCTAAATAACAAACAGAAACTACTTTAGATAAGAGCTTTATAACCAAAGGATATCATTCCAAAACCAGAAGAACCATGTCACATACATCCAGAATTTGGTTGCCAAATATATTCCAAGGGGCAATGCACTATGCATTGAATGATCAAAAAAGGATCTGTAAAACATAAGTTTTATAAAATTTGAACTCTATTTCATTGTAAAAAATGAATATTTATTTATTTAAACGGAAATTATATACATTCTTCATAGTAAGCTCTTAATCAAAATCCAGAAGTTCAGGTTGCTTAAATACTAAGGCTGTTTTCATAGTAATCAATAAGAAATGAATTCACAGCTGAATGGCTCAGCAAGAATCTGAAGCTCCTTTAATTCATCAAGAATTGAAATTAAATTCTATGTACTTTTCAACTTCAGAATTTCAATGTACTCCTATTCTCTAAGTCAATAACTCACTTTAGTGTATATAGTAACTCTACCACCCAGCATATTACTACTAAAGACATGTTATAATATTAACTAATGAGCCCACAGCAATCCTCAAGTTTTTCTCTAAGTTTCATCATTATTTCTCCTTACCTACATACTCCCATTAAGTTTTCAGCACATCTTTTCAAAGAGAATGAACTGGCTAATTGAGAGGAATTAAAGGTAATTATTTACAGTGCTTAGAATTCAGGAAAAATAAATGCTAGTAAATTTTATTAAGCATAAACAGGATCAACCATCCATGTAGGCTAAGTAGGAAGCGTTGGTGAATTTCTATTTATAATAGCCTTTGAGGCACACTTAGAACACTAAAATGAGATTAAGTACCTAGAATTAAGCCTCTTTCTGAGAATTGACGTATTAGTGTATTATTAGTCATTCTCATCTCTGTGTGAGTTATTTTCAGAAGTCTTTTTTGAAATTCTGGTGAAAACAAGGTACTAAAGAAATGGGGATGTGCTGGATGAACAGCTAAGGATAGGAAGAAAAGGAAATGATCACAATGTTTAAAGAAAAAAGAGGGAGGAGAAAATGTTTTGAAAACGGAGCCTACTTTGTATGCTTAGACTCCTTGTGCTAAAATCAAACCTCTTTCTTGCATACTGCCTATGACCAAAGACAATGTAATTCCTATAGAAAGGTAAGCTCAAGCATTATCGTCACCTAGAAATAAGCAATGCATACACTACATTTACAGTTCAAAAACTCAAGTCCACTTCCACAGAAATGTTTTAAAACTGTATTTTAGACTTAAAAAGTATTTGTTAGATTTTGTCACTAAAAGCACCTTTAGAGTCATTTTTAACAAAAATGATTTCAGACATAAATCTGCTGAAATTCTTTAACATTAAATTCATTAACATTTAATTCTTTAACATTAAGATCAAACACATTACATAAAGGCTGTGTTCTAAATATACAAAACAGTAATTTTATACAGCCAGGTCCAAACTACATTCTTTCATGTTCAGTTAAAAATATAGGTAAAAAATGACACACTTACTTTGAAAGAAACTGTACTGTAGCCCAAACGCCACCATACATTAGCCCTTTAATGAGCCAAGAATCAATATTCAGGTCTGCTATAAACCCAACCAGCCAAATAACTAGGAAAGGCGTTCCCAGCATTACTTTCTGCCGAAATTCCTGTATAGAAAAAAACAGAGGGAAAGTTTTGCATGCTTCAAGTAACCTCAATGTGAATCACTATAATCTCTGTGAAAATGTACAACAGGGGTGAAATTCATTGATTCTGCCTACTGTGTGCAGATACTATTCAAGGTGTTAGTCTCTGTCTTCTAGAGAGTGGCACTAAATAAAAATTTAAAAGTACTTGGTGTGGAAAATGAGATCAGAAGTTGTAGGAGTGAGTCCAGATAGTCAGATACAGAAGACAGCAGTACCACCTTCTAACACAGTGGATGGGCTAGAAAACAGCTCATGAAAATACCACCCCATTTTAACACATGCATTGATAACCAAGGAGACCAGGGCAACCAGAATGACTGCAGGTCTAAGAGCTACGTCAGACAAGGAAACCTGAGTATGCTTAGCCTGGAGAAGATATTTCGAATGATACACAGAAACAGTATATTAAAGCCTTAAAGTAAAACAGAGAATAAAATCAATCTACAGGATCTCAGAGTCCATAAAGGAGATTATGTGGTTCTGAAAACATATCAAAGCAGAATACTTAGTATTTCAGATGCAGTTCTATTTCATTTTTGTACTGATCTAATTACTGGAAGTACTCTCAAGTATAAAGCCTATCTACTTCCTTGTAACATCTATCACAATTGTATCCTCAGATACAATTATCACAAGTCAACTGCCTCTTCTATGTAACAATCCTTTACAAATTTATAGGCAGCTATTCAGTCTCTTGAGTCACTTCAGGTGATAAAACTATGTAAGATATTCCAGCAATGATCTAATTAAGCTCAGGATGTAAACATTACTTTGCTCGTTGAATATATGCCTTTCTGAAGGCCAAGATTATACTATACTTTATTTAGCATCCCTTTCATACTGTTGGCTTCTAGTAAAATAAACACTTTTTTCATATAAATGACCATGTCTTCTCCAGTTCAGCCACTGTAATTCATTTTCTGAATTAAATGTGTAATTTTAACTTAGACTAGTAACTAAATGTATCAACTTGGAAGTTTAACTTTATGCTAAAGTAAAATATCCTTTCAATTTGTTTTTTCATCTCTAGTATATGTGAATTTTACATCCAGATATTAGAGAGGGTTTTACAACTGGGAGGAGCAAGCATATTGGTAAAGGTGGGTATCAGTGGGAGAAAAGGTGGACATGTGTCATATAAAAAATATTTTCTAAAATTATCTTTAATTTGGTTTGTTTTTAGTCAAGACACTTGTTTTCCCCAGCAATGGCCACATTATTAAAAATTAAAATAAAATTTACACACAGTAAAATTCACCCTTTTCTGTGTACAGTTCTCCAGGTTTTGATTAATATACATAGTTGTGTAACCAGCATGAAAATCAAGACACAGATCAGTGCTATTGAGCTGTGAAATAACCTGCACCATGAGGCCTGACCCCTGGCAAACACTAATCTGATTTCTATCCCTCTATTTTTTCCTTTGCCGGAATATCACATAAAAGGAATCATACTGAATGCAGTCTTTTAAATCTGGCTTCTTTCCTCAGAGAATGCATTTGACATTTATCTACGTTGTTATGTGTATTAGTAGTTCCTTTTTTAATGCCAAGTAGTATTTCATTACAGGGTGTATCACAGTCTGGCTATGCATTCCCCAGCTAAGGGATTAAGAGTTGTTTCTGGTTTCTGATGATTGTGAATAAAGTCATCATAAACACATGTAACTTTCTGTGTGAACACAAGTTCATTTCACTTGGATAAATACATATACATATGATTTCCGGATTTTCTTCCAAGTTGTTATTTAACATACACATTATAATATTACAAAGATGTAATGGTGATGCACTGCTTGTGTAGATATAAAAAATCCATTTTCTTTTATACTATGGAACTTTTCAAATATATAGTAAATTTGAAAGGATTTTATAGTGAATATCTGTATACTCACCACCTAGATTCTAAAATTCAGTAGTCTGTTTTTAAATTAAACTCTTTATTTTGAAATAATTGTAGATTCACATGCAGTTTTAATAAATAGCATAGACAGATCCCAAGTACTCCTTATCCAGGGTTCCCAAATGGCTAATAACACCTTGCAAAACAGCAGTATAATACTATATCCAGGATACTGACATTGCCATGATTTAGATACACAGTCTTTCCATCACTACCAGGATTTCTCATGTTGTTCTTTTACAGTAACTTCCCTCATACCCTACCCCTCATCCCCATATTAACCTCTGCCAACCACTATTCTGTTCTACATTTCCATAATTTTGTCATTTCAAGAATTTTATATAAATGGAATTATACAGTGTGTAACTTTATAGGATTGGCTTTTCACTCACTGCATGTACCATTAGTTTATTCCTTTTTTTTTTTGTTGAGGAATATTTCACGGTGTGAATGTGTCAGTTTGTTTAATCATTTACTCCTTGAAAATGGACTTTGAGGTTGTTTCCATTATAAGTAAAGCTGCTATAAACATTCACATACAGATTTTTGTGTGAATATAAGTTCTCATTTCTCTGGGATAAATGCTTAGGAGTATAGTTTTGGGTTGTATGGTAATTGCAAGTTAAGTTTTTTAAAAGAAACTGCCAAACTATTCTCCAGGGTGCTGTACTGTTTTACATATATATCCACCAGCAATCTGAGACTTTCTGCATCCTCACCAGCATCTGGTGTTCTTACAACTTTTTATTTCATTCTGATAGGTGCTTAACAGTAAGTCACTGCACTTTGAATTTGCATTTCCCTAATCACTAATATAGTGTTGAACGTCTTTTCATGTGCTTATCTGTCATTTTTATATCTTCTTTGGAAAAAAAAAATCTCCTCTTGTCTTTAGCCTATTTTCTAGTTGGATTATTTGATTTTTCACTGTTGGGTGTTCAAAGTTCTTTATATTTTCTGGAAATTAGTCCTTTGTTGGATATGTGGCTTGTAAATACTTTCTCCCAGTCTGTCTTTTCATCTTAATAACAGGGTTTTGCAGAGGACAAAAGGGTTTAATTTTGATGACACCCTAATGATCAACTTTTACCTTTATGGATTATGCTTTTCATTTCAAATCTCTTTGCCTAGCCCTAGATTTTTACAGTTTTATACTTATGTCTTTAACCATTTTGAGTTAATTTTTTAAAATACAGTGTGGGCTTTAAGTAGAAGTTTATTTTTTTGCCTCTGCACATCTAAATGTCCCAGGATCAATTATCAAAAAGACTGTCTTCCCTCCACTGAAGTACTCTTACACTTCTGTCAAATGCCAGTGGGCATATCTCTCTGGTTCTATTTCCAGGTTCTCTATTCTGTTCCACTGACCGCTTTATTCCTCCAGCAACACCACAGAATCTTGATTACTGTAGCTACACAGCAGGTCTTAAAACTGCATACGATTCTTCTTTTTCAAAATTGTTTTAGCTATTCTAAGTCCACTGCCTTTCCATATAAATTTTAGAAGAACCTTGGTTATACAGATTAAAAATCTTGTTGGAACTATTTAATTACATTAAATTTGTGTATTAATTTGGGAACAACTGATACATTTACTATGCTGAGTCTTCCAATTCATGAACACAGTATGTCTCTTCATTTATTTAGATCATCCTTGATTTCTTTCACTGGCATTTAAAAATTTTCAGTATACAAGTACTTTATTTGTATTTACACCTAAGTATTTAAATCTTTTTCTTTTTTTTGAGCGATTTTAAGCAGTACTGTACTTTCAATTTTGGTGTCCACATGTTTATTGCAAATAAATAGAAATTTAAAATGTTTATATTTTACTTTATATCCTGTGACCTTGCTAAATTCAGTTATTAGTTCTAGGAGTTTATTTTGTAGATTCCTTGAGATTTTCTACATAAACAATCGTATCAGTCACAAATAGGGATTTTTTATTATTTTTTTCCTTTCTGATCTATATGCCTTTTAATTTCCTTTTCTTGCTTTATTTTACTAGCTAGAACTTTTGGCACTATGTTGAATAAAAACCAATAATATAAATATCCCTGCCTTGTTAGGGGGAAAGTATTCAGTCTTTCACCATTAAGTATGATGTTACATGAAGGTTTTATACATACTCTTTATAAAATTCAGAAAATTCTCCTCTATTCCTATTTTTCTGATTTTTATCATGAATGGATATTGATTTCATGAAATTTTTTTTTCTGTATTGATTGATAAAATCATGAGATTTTTCTTCTTCATTTTTGCTGATAGGCTACACTGAATAATTTCTGAATATTAAATGAGTCTTGCATCCTTGAGATAAACCAAATTTGGTCACAGTTCCTTTTATATATAGCCAACTTCTATTTATTAATATTTTGTTAAGAATTTTTGAGGCTATATTCACGAGGAATATTGGTATATACAGGCATACCTCGGAGATATTGTAGGTTCAGTTCAATATCACTGCAAAAAAGTGAATATCAGAATAAAGCAAGTAACAAATAAAGCAAGTAAAAGTTTTGTTTGGAGAGGTAGCCAAAATATCAAAGTAGGGTAACCCTGAATTCACCTCCTCACAAGGACATGCTCAAATTACAACTACTTACAGAGCAACTGTCTATGAGTATGATCTGAAGATTAGCAAAACAGATTTTCCATAACTAAAGAAACAAAGAAGGAACTACAATGTGACAGGTAAGAGGGGCGGAGACATGATATAATTGGGGCTTAAACCCCCAAGGTGAGTGATCCACAAATAGAAGGAATATCACAATCGTAGAGGTCCTTCCCAAAGAAGAAGGGATGAGCCTCAGCCCACCAGCCCAGGGGTCCTGCACAAGGAGAAAAAGCCCCCAGAACATCCGACTTGGAAAACCAGAAAAGCCCATGTGCAGAAGAGCTGGAGGGCTGTAAGAAACAGAGACTGTTCTTAAACGGCACTGGAAAAATATCACATGCTCCAAGTCCCAGGACAAAGAGGCCGTGTTTTGAAACAAGTCTGGTACAGATCCACCTGCTGATCTTGGAGAGTCCTCTGGAGAAGCAGGAGGCAAATAAGAGACTCCCTGGGGATAAGGAAGCTGAGGGCAGCCATCTAGAGGAATTCCTTCCACCCAGATAACACCACGGCTGGCAAGCACCATTTCAGAATCTTCCCTCTAGTCTATTAGCACTGGGGACCTTGCCCCACTAGCTGGGCAGCACTAGCCTCAAGCACTGCACCCCCACCAACCAAGGTCACCCTAACAGCCAATCAACCAGCATGATATACTACATTAACAAATTGAAGAATAAAAACCATCTGGTTACTTTAGTAGATACATAAAAAGCTTCTGACAAAATTCAACATCTATTTATGATAAAAACTCTCAACAAAGTGGGTAGAGAGGAAACACACCTCAACATAATAAAGACTGTATATAACAAACCCACAGCTGACATCATGCTCAATGGTGAAAAGTTGAAAGCATTTCCTCTAAGATCAGGAACAAGACAAGGATGCCCATTCTTGCCACTTTTTTTCAACACAGTATTGGAAGTCCTAGCCACGGAAATGAGACAAGAGAAAGAAATAAAAGGAAACCACATTGGAAAGAAAGAAGTAAAACTCTCACTGTTTGCAGATGGCATGATACTATAAAGAGAAAACTCTAAAGACACCACCAAAAAACTATTAGAACTAATAAGTGAATTCAGTAAAGTTGCAGGATAGTTACAATAAATTCATAAACAAAGCTCTGTTGTTTCTATACACTAATAAAAACTATGATAAAGAGAAATTAAGAAAACAATCCCATTTACAAATGCATCAAAAAAATACAACACCTAGGAATATATCTAACTAAAGAGGTTGTACTCTGAAAAGTATAAGACTTGATGAAAGAAACTGAAGATGACATACAAATGGAAAACCATATCCTTCTCATGGATTGGAAGAATACTGTTAAAGTGACCATATTACCCAAGGCAATCTACAGGTTCAATGTCGTTCCTATCAAAATGCCAATGGCATTTTTCACAGAACTACCACAAGAAATTCTACAATTTGTATGGAAACACAAAAGATTGAACAGTCACACCAATCTTGAGAAAGAAGAACACAGCTGAAGTATCATATGCCCTGATTTCAAACTATACTGCAAAGGTACAGTAATCAAAACAGTATGACACTGGCACAAAAACAGACATACACAATGGAAGAGAACAGAGCTCAGAAAGAAACCCATACTTACACAATCAACTAATCTACAACAAAGGAGGCAAGAATATAAAATGAAGGAAAAAAAAAGAACCTTTTTCTTAAATGGTGTTAGAAAGACTGGACAGCTACATATAAATGAATTAAACTGGACTAGTTTTCCAGAAACCATAAAACTCCTAGAAGAATACATAGGCAGTATGCTCTTTGACATTGGTCTTAGCAATATTCTGGGGAGCCTTTCTTCTCAGGCAAGGGAAACAAAACCCAAAATAAACAAATGGGATTGCATGAAACTAAAGTTTTTCCACAGTAAAGGAAACTAACACCAACAACAAAAAATGGGGAAAAAAAGAAAAGGCAGCCCACTAAATGGGAAGAGGTATTTGCAAATGATGCATCTGATAAGGGGTTGATAGCCAATATATACAAAGAACTCACACAACTCAACATCAGAAAAAAAAAGAAAAAGCCCCCAAAACAAAAAACAACCCAATTAAAAAGTGGGCAGAAGAACTGAATAGACATTTTTTTAAAGAACACATACAGCCATATAAACAGATGCTCAACATCATTAATCAACAGAGAAATGCAAATCAAAACCACAATAAGATACCACCTCACACCTGTCAGAATGGCTATCATCAAAAAGACAAGAAATAACAAACGTTGGTGAGGATATGAAGGGAATCCTTGCACTGTTGGTAGAACTGTAAACTGGTACAGCCGCCATAGAAAACAGTATGGAAAGTCCTTGAGAAATTAAAATTAGAACTACCACATGACCCCACAATTTCACTTCTGGGTATTCACCCGAAGAAAACAAAAAGATTAATTTAAAAAAATATGTACACCTCAACGTTCACTGCCATAGTATTTACAAAGCCAAGATACAGAAGCAACTTATGTGACCACTGATAGATGAATGGATACAGAAGATGTAACCTATACTATACATACAATGAAATATTACTTAGCATTACAAAGAAGGAAATCTTGCCATCTGTGACAACCTGAATGGATCTAGAGGTATTATGCTAGGTGAAATAAGTCAGAGAAAGACAAATACCGTATGATCTCACTTACATATGATCTCACTTACATGAGGAATCTAAAGAAACCAAACAAACAAAACAAAAACAGACTCAGAATCACAGAGAACAAATAGGTGGTTGCCAGAGGGGAGAAGATTGGGGTGGGGCAGGGGATATGTGAAGAGGATTAAGAGGTACAAACTTCCAGTTATGAAATAAATAAGACATAGGATGTAATTCACAGTGTAAGGAATATAGTCAATATTTTAATAAATTTGTACAGGGACAAATGGTTACTAGACTTATGTGGTGATCATTTCATAATGCACACAGATGTCAAATTACTACATAGTACCTCTGCAACAGAAATAATACTGTATGCAACTATAATTCAATTTAAAAAGTTATGTTTACACTATACCACAATCTATCAGATGTGCAATAGCATTTTGTCTAAAAAACCAATGTACACACTTTAATAAAAAAATACTTTATTGCTAAAAAATGCTAACCATCAACTAGATGATCCTTTAGTAAGTCATAATCTTTTTGCTGGTGGTGGGTCTGAAATATTACAAGAATTACCAAAATGTGACATGGAGACACAAAGTGAACAAATGCTGTTGGAAAAAAGGCACCAACAGACTTGCTTAATGCAGGGTTGCCACAAACCTTCGATTTGTAAAGAAGTGAAGTATCTGTGAAATGCAATAGAACGAGGTATGCCTGTAGTTTTCCTTTTTGTACTATCTTCATCTGGTTTTGGTATCAGGGTAACACATACCATTTCCATGCTGTTACTTGCCTATATAAGCAACTTGTCAATATTCTTGTATCTGAAGTGAGTTTCTTACAGACAGTATATGGTTGAGTCTCACTTTATAATCAACAGTGCCAATACCTGTCTTTTAACTGGTATATGTAGACCATTTACAGTTAATTATTGATATGCTAAGGTTTAAATCCAAAATTTTATTTTTTATTTTCCATTTGTTCTATGTTTTTGCTTATTTCCTTTTTCCTGCCTTCTTGTGGGTTACTGAAAGGCTTTTTAGAATTCTATTTTATCTAGTGTGTCTGAGTCTCTCTGTATAGCTTTTTTAGTAGTTACTCTAAGTATTATATAAACATAAACATACTACAGTGTACTGGTGTCATCATTTATCAATTCAAGTGAAGTGTGGAAATCTCACCTTCTTTTATGTCCCTCTACTTTTCCTTGCTTATATCATAAATTGTTTCAAATATGTTCCCTACATACACTTAGATCCACCACATCAAACCGTATTACAATTTTTGCTTCAACTGTCAAGCATAATTTGGAAGATGTAGGATGAGAAGGAAAGTCTACTATATTAACCTATAATTTTGCTTACCATGATCTTACATTCCAAGATTCTTTTTTATAATTTCCCATCTGTTTAGAGAACTTCTCTTAGTCATTTTTTTTTTAGGGTAGGTCTGCTGGCCACAAATTCTCCTTGTTTTCTTTTATCTGAAAATGTGTTGAATTCTCCTTCATTCATGAAAGATATTTTCACTGGATATAGGATTCCGAGTTGACAATTCTTTCCATTCAGCACTTGGAAAATGGGACAGTCCCTTCTGCCTCTATGGTTTCTGATGAGAAATTCACACTGTTGTTTTAAATTGTTTTACCCCTACTGGTAAGGAGATTTCAAGATTTTTATTTTTCAGTCTTTAGTTTCCAGAAGTATGACTATGATTCCGTGATCTGGATTTCTTTGAGTTTATATTCTGCTTAAGGTTTGTTTCACTTCTTAATCTGCAGGTTTGTCTTCTGCCAAATTTGGGGGGGGGGGTTAGCCATTGTATCTTTGAGTACTTTTCCAGCCCCATTTTCTTTCTCCTCTTCTTCTGGAACTCCAATGTTAGATATTCTGTTATTAACCACAGGTCCCTGAGGCTCTGTTCTTCCCCTTACCACCCCTAGCTTATTTCCTTTTGTTGTTCAAATGGGTGATTTTTATTGTTCTATCTCCAAGGTCATTGATTCTTTCCTTTGTCCTTTCTCTTCTGTTGAGTACATCCATTGAGTCTTTCTTATTTTGGTTTTAAATTTTCCATTCGGTTCTTCTTTATATTCTATTTCTGTATCTCTATTTCTGTGCTGAACCTCTATTTTTCACTTGTTTCAAGCATGCTCATAATTACTCACTGAGGCTTTTCATGATGGTTGTTTTAAAATCTTTTTGTCAGATAATTCTGACCACTTTTGTCATCATGTTGGCATCTACTGATTATCCTTTCATTCAGTCAGATCTTCTTGATTCTTAGTATGATGAATGATTTTCACTTGAAACCCAGACATTTTGGGTATTATGAAACACCGGATCTCATTTAAACCTTTTCTTTTAGGTGGATTCCACTGACACAGGCAGGGGGAGGGAAGTGAGGCAGCTTCTCATTATTGCTAGGCGAGGTGGAAGTCCAGGATCCCAAGTTGGCCTCCACTGGCACCAGAGGAGGGGTTTTCTTATTACTGATGGGCAAAAGTGGGACTTCCAGCTCTCCACTATACCTGTACTGGTACCCTCCTGGCTAGGAGGGTTAGAGTGCCTCATTACTATTTCCTATGTGGTCTTCACTGATACAGCAGGGGATGGGAGCTCATTAACATCCAGTGGGAAAGAAAGTCCCAACTCTCTACTCCACCTTCTCTGTCACCATGCCAGGAGAGAAGTTAGGACACATAGTTACAGCCTGGTAAGGGTGGAGGTCTGGGCCTTCACTGGTGTGAATCAGAGTGGGGCCACAGTTTTTTCCACGGTGCTTGGCTGCAGTTGAAAGTTATTTTCTAAAAGTTTTTGTCTTGCTAAATAAGCTGCCTCCTTTATGGTCCTTTGACTGAAAAAGCAGTCTTTTGCTGGGACCTTTTTTGTCTGTACACATTCATGATTGTAGGTTGTTGGCTTTGTCAGCTCCTCTTCTGGGAAATATGAGGCAAAAAAAGAAAATGTAGGGAACTCACCAGCATGTCATTTTTGGGTCCTGAGCTCCCTACTTGCTCTGCCTTCTTCTCTACATCTTCCAGAGTCTTCTTATATTTGTTTTGTACATAATGTCCAGGATTTTTGGTTGTACTTAGTGGGAAGGAATAGGGAAAAATACATCCACTCCATCTTTCCAGATTTACTTTCACATAATCAATTAACAACATTAAAGAGTAATATATGTGAAATTCCTACTGTTAACAAAAGGGACTGTAGGTTTTTTAATGTTGGGAAATACTAATTTAGAGATTTCCTTTTAACTTACTAGTAAGAAACACTTATGTAACCATAAATCCACCTAAAATCTTTTAACCTTAGAAACTGAAAAGCCTTTAAAATAGTTTTCTAAGATCAAGATCCCCTCAATTTCTGCCTATTATCACTGTCCAAAAATAATTTTCTTCCTTTTGGGATGACTTATTTTTAGTAAAATGCTATTGAGTCCCAGGCATCATTATTTTCTTGTTTTGTTTTAAATACAGAACATATTTCACAGACTAGCAAATCAAGTCATGTTCATGATTTAAATTTTTCTAATGTGAGATGGAAAGAGAATAGTCTACAAAAAGACAAATACTTAATTTCAAAAGCCTCCAGACATCATATATTTTTATCTAGTGACCTTTTTAAAATGCATGTTTAAAATTACTAACAGCAAAAAACAAAACCAAAAAAATCAGGAATATTCAAACTTTTGAACTGATTACAATAATATACAAATGTTAATAAAATTGTGCTTAACTTTTTAATGAGGTTCTCTTTTAAAAAAGAAACCATATCCAAACTCATAAACCTAATATCCAGTTCATTATCACTATACTGAATAACTTTATACATTTATAAACATCTAGAATTTACAAAGTAAATATATTTAAAAATACCCTTCAGCATATTTATACTATGCAAAACAAAAGCATAAAGATTATGAGACTTTCCAAACTAATATAAGACACAGTTATTAGTAGCCTCATTATTATGAGACATGAGCCATTTTTTACTCTGCTGAGCAAAACTGCTCTAAATTTGAGAGGACAAAGCAACATCAAACTAACTAAATAACCACTTTTAATATCGTATCTAATAGAAATGAAAGTGTTGACATGGAAGAAATGCTCCTTATTCTCAGATATGGAGCTGAAAATAGGCAAGTTTATAAACTGTAAATCTGATTCTTCTGCTGTCTAAGAAATAGACGAATGAATTTTTCAGGTCATTAAGGGAGTCTGAACTCTACAAATAAATGAGGCGTGCTTTCAAGTCCGTTTCCCTTTATCCAAAATTTATCATTTTGTTCTGGGAACAGACAGATCAATGTTAACTTTATACAAACAGTATTACCACTAGAACAGTCTGAATAAGACACATAAGATATACAAGGCTTAATGTTATTCACGTTGTTGATTATTGACAAGTTAGCAAATATCTTGTCAATTGTTTAAGCACACAAAAAAATTGTCAGTCACCTAATTTTTCCTTTTTTAAGGAAATAAAATTTTAAGAAATATAGACCCCCTCTTTTTGGAAAATGTTCTTAGTTTTGAAATTATACAATTAGGCAACTGAGCCAACAGTCATACAGTTTAGAACTGAAGGTTCTACGGAAGATCTAAAATGAGCTTTCTATAGAGAAGTGAGTAAGATTCTCTCTCTAATAAAAGTTATATCAAAAAAGAATGGAAACTTAATTATAGCTAGAGTTGTGAGTAGTTTAAAAATATGTAATAGGGCTAAGATTTTTCACAATTTATTACTACACTAACAAACACACTTACACAGGAAAAACTTTTATTATCTATTACTTAACAGAGGCCAGTTGAATTAATGAATTAAAGTTTATGTTAGTAGTTTACAGAGATTTAAACAAGTTCACAAATATCCATCCTTAAACTTTGCTATCTATCTTCATTTACTCTGGGTGAAATATTATTTTAAAGATTACACTGGTCAATGCCAATGTTAAAGGCTGTAAATACTCATGCTGAGAAAGTATGCCTATGGTGGGGAAGGTAACAGCTCAATGGCAGAGCTCAGGATTAGCAGGCACGAGGTCCTGGGTTCAATCCAGAGGGAGGGAGGGAAGGAGGAAGGAAGGATACTTAAAAAAGAAAGTATGCCTATGGATTTTACTTAAAAAGACTACATATTGAAAATCTTCAGTCATGAATTTACCTTATCAGCTTTGAGCTTTCTAAGGAAAGATGGATTGTCATATCCTTTTGCTTGCCTTGCTTCTTGCAAATGGTTGATCATCCACACGTTTTTTCTCTGCTTTGCCAAATCAAGTGCTGATTCGCCCTGATAATATAAGCAGGAGAAATTCACATTTTAAAAAATGAAAGAGAAAACAGAATATTTGTTACCCACGTTTAAAGCACTTCCATAAAAATAAACTGACTGCAGTATTAATTCATTAACACTGTTTTTCATTTGGCAAAGTCAAATTTACTTTTGACTTTACAAATTACTAAAAGACTCTAAACAATGTATTACTTATTATGCTTTCCCATTCAAGGTACAATCAGAAAATGTATTTACTCATATTATTCTATAATTTTTGTTTTTGCTTGCACTTATATTAGAAAGTAAATCAAAAAGTAGGTTTTTTGGCACCTGCTGGATCAGAGGCTATCACTCACTTTATAAGTTATTTCATATTCTTTAAGAGTTTCATTAGTAATAATTATTGCTACAAACCATCCTGCTATAATAGTAAACTGTTAGGAGTCTCTCAGCTTAATTTCAGTAATGACAGAAGTCTGAAGGGGAGAACATGGAAGAAAAAGAATGGGCAACCTCCTCTTCTACTACTGCTTTACTGGCATTCTTGATCATGTGAAATTCATTCAATCATCTAGAAATCTCCAGAGAGAACAAGAGCAGTAACAACAAATAGTTAAACTCATATTACAGATTTGTAGCTCCCTTCAATCTCAAAAAAAAAAAAAAAGAATGCAAGGAGTAGAATAGAACTAAAATGCTTTGAAGGAAATAAGCAACAAGAATTAAGCACCCCCAATTCTAGATCTATGCTTCTTTATTCCTTTATTAATTTAAAATCCTATTTCTCCTTTTGCAAGTTAGTCAGATACCCACATTTCTATTCTGTTTAATATTGTCCACTATTTATCTACCTCTTTAAATAGAAAAGTGAAATGAAAATTGCCAAAATTCAAGACTGAAAATTGCCAAAATTCAAGACTTAAAGAAAAAATACTGAAATTTTATTTTTAAAAACAAGATGAAAATTAAGAAATGAGCCTTGGGTGCCTTACTTATGAGGAATAATTACTTATCAAGTATGAAGTACAGTTTATTTAATTACAAAAAAACACTGAAAAATAAAAAGAACCAAACAAAAAAATAAACACACCACTACCATCAAGGGCAACAACAATAACAACACAACAATAAAAACAAAAAGCCTAACCAATCCTTTAATAAAAAGATCAACAGTATTAGATAAGAAATGGGCTAATCAAGGTGAGTTTCCCACAAATAGGGATATTTGCTTTAAAACATCTCCTACCTAGTCCACAATTCTATCACCTAGGTTGTCAGAACCAGCTAATTAATCCAAACTATAAAGATTACCTGAATAAAAGCAATCCCTTGGGTAACAACTCCCAGAGAATATCCTGCAGTTGCCTCGGTCCAGCTGAGCATCCCTTCCACTAGAGGGCCATGTGACACCTAAGGATTGCCTAGATAAAAAGATGGAGGGAGCTTTAAGAAATCTTTGAACTACTCCTCTAGTCATCTGACTACTTTTGCATAGTTCTTTTATTCAGCTGGTAAAATAAACAAGCAATTAATTTAAAGAATTATACTAAAACCAGGGTTCCAAATCAGGTCTATATCTGATCACTCCATGTGTCACCAAAATAGTAAGTGGTAATAACAACAATAATAACAACAAGAATCATGGAGTATTTAGAGACTGTGTAACTAACTGGCAATAAAAGAAACTCTTCAAGGGTTTTGATGAGATAAACATTACGGAAGGTGGAGGGTGGAAGATCACCTTTCGCTATGTAAAGCAGAATTTCATTATTAAAACTAAGGAAAATTCTTCCTTGGAGACCGTTTAGGTCAGGTACTTAAGAGGTAATGAAAACTATTTTCTGATAACAGTTTCTTACCTCTTTTCAAGAAACCATGTAAGAGTCGTTCAATATATTAATTAACAAAGATCAGCAATTTCATATTTTGTATAAGCTATACATTAACTGTTCTCCCCAAACTCAGTTCATCTAAATTTATCTGTATAAACAAAAACATGCGCAGGGGGGGTAAAATACTTTTTTTTAATTCACAAAGGAGATGCTACCCTGAAGAAAGATTACTGCATAAATCATTTTTCTTAAAATCTCAGTATCCTAAATCATTTTTCCCCTCTACTGTTATTACTTAAGATTTCAATTTATTCTATGTAACTATTATCTAGGGCCATGGTTTTTACACTCTTTTGAGTCATGTCTGATGAAAGCCATTGACTCTCTCCCCAGAAAAGCGCTGGTACTTTTTTTTAATAACAATTTCAGGAGTCCAGGGACCCACCCCCTAACCAAAATCCTCTGGTGGGTCCTAGATTAAGAATCTCTAATCTAAGGTTTATGGCCATTCCTGATCCTTCAAAGGATCAAAGTAGCCATTTTAACTTACCATCTAATAGTAACTGTCTCCAAAATAAGTTCTATCTTATTTTGACAGAAGAATCCTTTGTTTATGCATTAAAGTAATTGAATCCCTTACTCAAATAACTAATTTACAAGGATAAACATCTAGCTAATATAAAGGCTGATTTCTAAAAAACTTAACCTTAATTTTACTTAGGAAATAACTATTTTAGAAGAAATAGGATCAATCAATCGTTATATAACATAAAGTATAATTTTTCATACTCTTTGAAGAATGTAACTTTTACTAGCAAGTAAAGCCATATCCAGATTCACAGGCTACATCTTTCTTGGTATGATTCATGATTATCAATGAGACTTTCTTAAGACTTAAAATGAAAAACAGAAAAATATACAACTATAAATCAACTTTATCTGCCAAATTCCAGGACAAACCATCCAGGTTGTTGTTTTTAATTAATCAATTTTTCATTTCAAAATGTGCAGCAATTTAAGTTTACTTAATTAGCTTGACATTCCATATAGCTAAAAGGCACCCCTCAACTCACATACGACTAAGACAGAACCAATTCCTACTGCCTTCATCTCAAAAAGTCTGTTTCCTTCAGAGCTTCACAACCTCCATATAGACATTCAGTTATTCAAACCAAAACCTAAATCATCAGTTTTTTTCTTTCACCCTAATGTACCTTTTCATTTCTACTCTAAACTATCATTTCCAAATCCATTCATTTCCCTCCATTCCTGCTCCTACAATTGTATAGGCTAAACTAACATCATCAGTTGCCTGATTTATTTTAAGAGTCTAACTGATCTTCCTCTATCCCTTCCATTTTCTTCATTATTCAATGTATCTCTATATACCAAAGTAATCTTTTTAACATATTTAAAACACAAAGATTATATAACCATTCTACATAAATTCTTCCAACTGTTTCTCATGACTGAGAATACAATTAAAGCTCCTTATCATGGCCTTGTATGATCTGGTACCTGCCTCCCCTAGTGACTCCCTGCTTGGTGCAGGCTGTCATTTTTGCATCCCTAACATGGCAAGCGTACTCCTGGCCTTGAGTCTTGCACTTGCAGGTTCCTCTACATGGAAAGTTTGTTTCCCACATATCTTTGCAGAACTGATCCCTTATCAGACAAGTCTCAAAGCAAATGTCATCTCCTCAGAGGCATTTACAATCACTCTCACCTGATGTGGCCCCCCTTAGCCCTCATCTCAACCACATTTGCCTGTGTATGTGTTTTTAATTTACTTATTGTCTATTTCCTCAATACAATGTAAATTCTGGGAGAGTAAGGATTTCATCTATCTTAAACACTGACTTCTCAGCATTAAACAAATATTTGTTGAATGAATGAACGGTTTCTACTAAAAGGTGGTAACTAGACTTCAGCTTATTAGGAATGCCAGATTCCAGTAGAAAAGGCATTTGATACTTATTTCATCCTTTTAATTACATAAGAAGTCCATTTTAAAACAAAAATCTACTTTTTTCACCAGTGTGGTTAAAAAGATTATTTTTATTCTAAAAGTATAAATCTTCCCTGAGCAACTGAAGCAACTCCCTAGACTTTATTTTCTTTAAAAATAATGTCACTCCAAATAAGTCAGACAGAGAAAGGCAAATACCATACCTCACTTACATGTGGACTCTAAAAACAAAACAAAACAAAACAAAAAATCAAGTTCATAGATATACAGAACAGACTGGTGGCTGGCAGAGGTACCGGGCTGGGGGAGTGGGGAATATGGGTGAAAGGGGCCAAAGGTACAAACTCCCAGTTCTAAAATAAATAAGTCATGAAGATGTAATGTACAGCATGGCAGCTATAGTTAATAATACTGTATTGCATATCCAGAAGCTGCTAGGAGTTAATCTTCAAGGTTCATACCACAAGAAAAAAGAAAACTTTGTGACTGTATATGATAACAGATGTTGACTGGATTTGTGACGGTGGTCATTCTGCAATGTGTAGGTGTCAAATCATTATGTTGTACTCCTAAACTCACATAATGTCATATGTCAATTGTACCTCAATAAAATTTTTTTGAAAAATAATGTTACTCCCGAGCTACCAGGGAATTACATTTAAAATAACTTATTTTTCTCAATGGCCAACCTTGATTATATTTGTCAGATAAAATTAAAACACTAATAAAAAGAAAGTGACAAAAATACATGAATTTAAATAAAAGTTCTACAGGTATAATAATTAGCTGAATTATTTGGCACTGTAGATTCTGGAAGGTAGTCACATGCACTGTACTAGTTAGCTAGTTAACTACATTCTGATTTATGCCATCCTGGTACCAAGTAATTGATGTGCTGAACCTATAAAACATTAAAAATAAAAGGTTCAAGCCATTTAAATCATTTGAAATATTTCTATTCTTACCATTACCTTTTTTTTTAAATTCATTATAGATTATTTCTTTTACTAAGGCTAATCAACCCAATCAAAAAATGGGCAGAAAATCTAAACAGACATCTCTCCAAAGACATCCAGATGACCAACAGGCACATGAAAAGATGCTCAACATCATTAATTGTTGTAGAAATACAAATCAAAACTACAATGAGGTCTCATCTCATACCAGTCAGAATGGTCATCATTAAAAAGTCCACAAATGATAAACAGTGGAGAGGGTGTGGGGAAATAGGAACCCTCCTACACTGTTGGTGGAAATGTAAACTGGTGCAGCCACTATGGAGGACAGTATGGAGGTTCCTCAAAAAACTAAAAATAAAGAGTGGAAGGTACAGCTTAAGTGGTAGAGCGCATGCTTAGTATGCCTGAGGTCCTGGGTTCAATCCCCAGTACCTCCTCTAAAAATAAATAAATAAGCCTAATTACCTCCCTCTACCAAAAAAGAAAAGCCATCAAAAACTAAAAATATTATGATAAATCACAGAGAAAAAAATGTGACAATGAGTGTGTATATGTCCATGAATGACTGAAAAATTGTGCTGAACACTGGAATTTGACACAACACTGTAAAATGATTATGAATCAATAAAAAATGTAAAAAAAAAAAAAAGCAAAACTATGCATTGACAAAGTCAGGTCAATCTTACTTAATAAGACTTAGACAGGTTTTATTTGGAGACTGCAATTTCCCCAGTGATAGATATATTCAACCATAATTTTCCTTCACATTCTGTACTGAGTTTTGCTGAATCCAAATATGTATATAGAAGGCATGTATTCACTATGTACAACTGAATATTAATAAACACATAGGTATCAATAAAAAAAAAAAAACTAAAAATAAATTTACCATATGATCCAGCAATCCCACTCCTGGGCATATATCCAGAGAAAAATATAATTCAAAAAGACACATGCACCCAATGTTCACAGCAGCACTGTTTACAATAGCCAAGACATGGAAACAACCTAAATGTCCATTGACAGATGACTGGATAAAGAAGCTGTGGTATATTTACACAATGTAATACTACTTAGCCATAAAAAAGAATAAAATGATGCCATTTGCAGTAACATGGATAGACCTGGAGTTCATCATTCTAAGGGAAGTAAGCCAGAAAGAGTAAGGAAAATGCCATATTATATGTGGAATCTAAAAAAAGGGACACAAATGAACTTACTTACAAAACAGAAACAAACTCACAGACCCAGAGAACAAAATAATTATGATTACCAGGACATAAAAGGGGTGGGAAGGAAATGTGCACAGCTTGGGGAGAGATGTAAATATTAGGTATATTGACTGTGGTGGTGGTTTCATAGGTGTATATGTCTATCAAAATCTATCAAATTGTACATCTGAAACATGTATAGTTTACTGTATGGAAATTATATGACAAGAAAGTTGCTTAAACTTAAAAAAAGTTTTTTTAAAAAGACTAATCAAAAGTTTATACAATGGTTAATGTGCAGTGCCAAGTTGAAAAGGCATTAAATTTACAAACCACACCTCAAATACCTAAAGGTCACGATCAAAAAGAAGTTATCTAAAATTTTATACGCATTGAAAAGATATTTTCAGTAAGTATCTTCCAATAAATAAACACTCTGAAAATATTCACTATTAGTTTAAATTCCAGAACAGTGTGGTCATCTTGTCATAATTCTGACATTACTACAACTTCAATACACTGATATGGCTCTTGGCAAAATCTTGGAGACTCACTATTTGCCGTAAGTTCCAGTTTTTCAAAACTAAACTCTAAATACTAGAAATGCATTCCTAGGGTATGATCACTTTAGGAATGGCTATCTAGTAGCCAAGAGAAGAAAAATAACACTCTAAAGCAATCCAGATAATAAAATATAAGGTAACCTCATTAATTTTTTTCTTATGGGGATATTGATCAGGTTTAATCAATCTCCTCTTTTCTTATCCTTTAGGCCTTGGGGTCAACCTGATTTACTAATCACAGTATTATGAACTTTTCAGAGCTTTCTACTTAGAACATTTAGAAAAGCAAAAGTGTCTCTATAATTTCAGAAGTGGCAGAGACGTATGCCAGCACAATCATGAAAACTAGCTTAGAGGTAAAGCTCAAGACCACACAAATCTCCATTCAGTCAATAAATATTTAGAATGCCCAGCACATGTCAGGCTACGGTAACTGAGGCAAGCTGACTTTCCTCTTTCCAACATTTACTGGCAGGTATTAGACCATTCTGATCACACTGGGTAGAGAGAAGATTTGAAATTTTAAAAAAGAAAGAAAGATAACATATGGTTTTCTCAATTTCTTACAGTTTTCAATAAGATATTTGATATTTACTTCTAACTAAATATTTTTAATTAGACTCATTTCTAAAAATTGGCTATAATCTTAAATAAATTAGGCCCCATATAACCAGTCTAAGCTATTTTATTTCAGTAGTTTAACCTTTTCTTCTCAGAGTAATCAAATAGAGAAAGAACTATTCATTGCAACCTAAACAGATGCCCTGATCCAGCAGGAGATAACCTACTTTTTGATTGCCATTTTAGATCATTATCTGGCTCGAACCCTTTTCATATTTAATTAGCACATATCCCTTGGAAATTTAAGAAGCATGACTCAGAAAATACTACGGTTTATAGTCAAATTAAAGAACATCTGTCAATGGGCACAAAGTTATTTATGAATGCACGTTATTAAAAGATGTTACTTAAAAGTTTAAAGTCATTTCACAGAGTCTGGTGCTGAAAGACATGGTGAATCCCGAAATTTTAAAAATGAGAATAGTAAGCAAAATTTAAGGCTATCAATAGAATTTTCTTGCAAGTATTCACAAAATGTCCACAGACTTCTGTGTGCTCAGAGTATAAATGTTAATTGTGCTTTGCTCTTAGATAATTTTGTATACTTTTTTGGCATACTCTTCCTGGATCAGTCCAGCATTTGTGGGGGAGGGGTACTCCTATAAACATCATAAAGGTGTTTATCAAGGTCTTGATCTTTAAAAAAAATAAGACAACAAATAGCTAAGTCAAAGAATTTGTAAAAGCTACTAAGCATACTGTGGTTTAACTACAAATTTGGGATTCTTTTTAATGATCTTCTTAAAGAAACCAGAAAATGATTCTATTTCCCTATAAAAATAGAGATTATATAACTTCCAAAAGTGAGTAACAATTCACTAATGAAAAGGTCACCAAAATCTAAAAATTACTTTAATACTAAAAGATGAAAGTAAATAAATCAGTCTTTCAAAACAAATTCTTGCACGGAAGCAAAGGGTTGGGTTTAAGTAAGAAGTTTCTACCATCTTTTGACTGTCTGTGAAAAAAAATCCCTAAGTTTTATTAAGGAATTCCCATCTTAGTAACCACACTGCACATAGCGTAATTAATATAGGACAATTTTACCTTGACATTCTGGGCATCAACATTAGCTCCAGCTTCCAGAAGAAGACTAATGACTGTGGTATTCCCTGCTAGTACTGCCCAGTGCAGAGCAGTGTTTTTGTGATACTTGTCACCAAGGTTAACTGAAACATTGAATGTTAAAAGCAATCTAGTTGGATCCACACTGAAAAGGAAAAAAAAACACAACAACAACAACAACCCTAATTTCAATTATAGAAATCATTACAGATACTAAACTGATTGTGGTTGCATTCCATCTTGGAACACTTCTATTCTAACCTATATTCAACAAGTTTATAATCAGTAATAGGACAATATTTTAATATGAAGTATCGAGTCTGTGCGACACCATGTAACTTAAGATAGTTCGCGACACCATGTAACTTAAGACAGTTTGGAGAGAGTAAACTTGGTCCTGACATTTACTATTTTTCATCCAGGGATTAAGGTCATTGATGTCTATATAATTAAACAATTAAAATTTTAAATATAAGTCTAGGTTGTGCCAAAGTCATTTAAGGCAACTTAGTAATTAAAACGCTAAACTTGCCAATATGTGAATCATGTAAAAATCAGTTACTTTTTAAAAAGAAGGTAACATTTTCTTCTATCCTTGGAGACTGTTAAAAGACGAATAGCTTAAGAATACTACAATTACCAAGCTAAATGTAAACACAGAGACTCAAAACATCCAAAAGGGTAATTTATGTTACATACTATGCACTCATAATTAAGAATTTTAAATATTAGCAAGTATAACATTAAACTGCTTTTTTTAATCACTTATTTTACATTTTATTATGTTGAAAATGGTTGAATAAGTATTTTATATGGTTACATACCTATGTGTTCTATAAGCTGCCCACATTAAAGGCGTCATCCCATTCTGATCCATCATATCTACATCCTGATAGAGAAAAAAGAAAAAGTCAGACAGTAAAAACTTCTAAGTTCCTACCAAATTCACTTAGAAAAATGTAATTCACATATCACAGGAGAAGCCAATATAACAATCAAAGGTGATTTATAAAACTTTATCTTTCCTAAGTTTAAAGTAAAATGATATCACTAAGTATTTTAATTAATATGTATATAAACATCTAATTTACATATATTAAATATGTATTTAATTACACTTAATTAACATATTTATAGTTTTCCTTTTTTAAACTTCACTTAGACTTTCAATGTTGTCATCTAGAGATCTTGACCTACTCTTCATCTTTCACTCACAAAGGAAAGATTAAACTATTTAAGTCCCTGAAAAATTTATTTTACTAATTCATGATATAATAAAACCCTGTTTATTCCCAGGCCTTTCAAAACAAAGAATAAATTATAAAATTTCAATAAAAATTTCAATTTTAATGAACTCAAAAGTCTGTCTACTTTTTATTACTATGCATGAATATTTTTAGAATTAACTAATTCTGCAAAGTTTGTGGTAAAAAAGCAACGTGATCAATTATCTGCCTTATTCCCCATCGTTTTCACCTTTTTTAGCTCATTATTTTTGTTTTTACTTACACATCTTTAAAATAAGATACTTGGAACTGCTACTTTTTGATTTTTTTTGTTTTAGGTATTATCCTAAGTATGGCATATCCTCATTAAGCAAAGTGACAATTTCTCTCTTTCCTCTCACTACCCCATCGCAAATATGCACCTTTCTTATTCTTTCCTCTCAAGAGATCTACTGTAATTCTGGTCCTATAAATATTTGATATTTATGTTATCATAAATATATATGAATACCATTCCCAACAAAATTATGTAGTAAACCATTATTTTGCCCTCCTACCCAACTTTTTGCTTTCCGTGGTACTTTTCTTTCCCTTTTGCAGTTTTTTTTTTTTAAAGCAAATTAGAATTAAAACTACCACCTATTCAACCAAAACTCTTCCCAGGTCAGCCAAATCACCTTTCAAGACATGCTGATGTATTAGGGATTCTATCAGTTTCACTTCCCCCCTAAAATTCTCTCTTCTGACCCACTCCAATCTGGACTGATTCTCCTATGTGCCTAAGTTATCTGTCCCATTAACTAGAAAAGAAGTTCTTTGAGGATCAAAATTAAATTCATCTTTGTACTCTCAGTGCCCAACAGGACAGATAATGAAAACCATTTGTTAAATGACAAGACATGTTTATCTATCTACTTTTCTAGGTTTGGGAAAGGCACAGATAGACTTTAGAATAAGATAGACATGGTTTTGAATTCCTAGATCCACCAGTTTAGTTAATAATTGTAAGGCTGCCAAAATAAATTCTCTGAGCCTCAGCTTTTTTATCTAAAAATGTGAATACAAATACTGTCTTCATAAGATCTTTCTGATGATTAAATGGAATAATGTGTGTAAAGCAACCTAGTCTAGAGCCTGGAACACGACATTCAATATGTATTAAGTTTCCTCTTCTTCCCTTCCCCACCTCGCATTCCTATGGATTATTAAACCAGCAGTCCTAATCCAAGTTACGTTACCTAATTCACCAGTCAGTGGAGAAAGGACAGAGTTATAGTGAGTACACTGCAAAACATTTCATAACTCTATATAGCAGTTCCCTGTAAGGCATCTTTACAGATGGGAATACGTCTCAAATATGAACATTATCCAAGCATACTGGGGCAGAAAGAGCTGAGAACCACTACTTTAGACAAGTGGCAACACATATCCTAAGATGTCACTAGTTTTAGTCCCTCTCATGAATATTACAATCAAATGTTATGCCTTATCCATTACAAATCTATTTCTAAATTTCTATTAAGTGTTGTTGGAAACATGTAACTCACTCAATATTTACATTATACATGTTTACTTTTTTCCAAAAAAAAAAAATCTTCTCTGAAAATAATGGTAAACTTCCTTGTTTCTTATATGAGAGCTAAGTAATGAAACTTATTTTACTTCCTTTACTGCTCTGGTTTCAAGAAAGCTCAATTAAATTTGATGTCCAATTAAAACAAACATGTAAATTCTTATGTTTAAATTTCTTCCTTTTTAGTTGTGAGTCTTTTCATATCCTTTTTAAAAAGTGATAGTATTAAAATATCAACAAACAAAATAAAAATTAAAAATTATGCCACATCTCTAGAGTACTAAAAAAAAATGAAATTCAACCTTTTCTCTCTTTGGATCAGGATTTAAAACTTGGTACTTCTTTTCCAAGTTCAGCCTGGACGTATGAGTATTCTCTATTAGGAAGAATTAACAAACCCAGATTAAAAGCTCATGGGAATTCCATGATCAACAGGGCTCCATAACTTAGCATTTTCCCCTTTTTCTCCTGAAAATCATCCAAAAGAATTGGCAGTGAGCACTGAATATATTTAACAGTGTAACTAAAAAGAAACTATTGTGAAGAATAGAATGACAAACTAAATGGCAATGTTATATGCCCTAAGAATGTAAATTTGATAAAATTAACAACAAATGAGGGAGGGTGGGAAAAGACTGAAAAGAAAGTATAATGAGTGTCTAATCTGCAAGAGCTATGAGTCAAAGGATATTACTTAAAGTTGAAAAGTCAAGTGACAGAAATGTAGTTATATATCAGAACAAAGTTTACACCAAGAAAAACAGTATTATGGACTAATGTCAGTGTTAAGACAGGGAAGAGAAAGAAGAAGTTAAAAATACACTGATTTTATTACTGCTTATAACTGGGAACTAATCAGAACTAATAAAATTTGAACAAACATCTGACTGAAGTGAGAGAGAAAAGGATAACCATGTGACTAAGGAAAGAATTTACCAAGCAGAAGAGAAGAGCCAGCACAAAGGCCTTAAGACAACAGCACACCAAAGCTGTTCAACGACCAGCCAGAAGACTGGTGTGGTTCAGCACAGTGAGTGAGAGGGAGATGACAGAAGATGAGATGGAGAGGTATCCAGAGCTGGATCACACATGATTCTGTAAGCCACAGGACGACTTTGGATCGCATTTAAAGTATGATATAAAGCACATTAGAGCAGTTTTCTTTTACTGCTGTAAAGTGCTTTTAGTGGTAGTATTTTAGCACATACATTGAAAAAGTTCTAGAGAAATATATACTAAACTGTTAAAGAAAGTGTTCTCAATAGAGGGAGGAGGTAAGGGAAGAGGTGGGATTTCACTGTCTAAGTCATACTCTGCTACTATGTTTGAATATTTAACAGTAAGCATGTGTTACTTTCATAAGCAGGAAAAAAAACTTACTCCTGAAAAAGAAAGCCAATTATCTGTCAGACATGTATTAACACTACCATGCATTTACTGTACAAAAGGAACTGTGACAGAATTTCTGCTCTTTAAGAATTTTATGGCCTACATACTATGCCAGAGTTCAAATGATTACTGAAACATCCAAATTCCAAAATCAATAAGCTAACAAAAAGAGTCAAAACTTAACACTTTTCTTACCTAGTTAAAAACTAGAAGAAAAAAGTGAATGTATATTGTAAACTTAATATCTGCACTAGAGAAGGCCACTAAAGATGATGTCATGTGCAATAACGCCATCTACTGCTTCAACCTCCAGTCCAGAATGAACTGTGGGAGCACAAGGATGATCCCCTGGGGTAGCTGGTCTCCAAAGATAGCTCCCAATAAACTTCACCTTCCAGTGTTCACATCCTTGTGTTCCCACATGGCTGTGAACATGGGCCGGACCTGTTACTTGCTTTAACTGACAGAATGGAGCAGAAATGTGGCTGTGCCAGTTCAAGACCTTAAAAAAGTCAGATGTCTGCTTTTGTTCTTTTGGGAACTCTGAGCAACCATGTAAGAAGTTTGGTTTCCATGCTAGAGAGAACACATGGAGGGGAGTTGTGGAGAAGAAGTTCTGAGACTGCATGGAGAAAAACAGAGAGGGCTAGCTGTCCCAATAAGCCAACTGAGCCCAGCCTTTTAGCCCTTCTTATCAAGGTACAAGGTATGCAAGCATCCTCCAGCCCAGTCAAGCCCCCAGACAAGTGCAGCCCCCAGCCATTATCACAAGAACCACCACCCAATCAAGCTCAGTCAACCTAGAGACTCATGAAATATAATGGCTCCTACTGTTCTAAAGCCATTAGACTTAGGGGGCAGTCTATTAACACAGTAATAGAAAATAAACTCCTCCTTCCAGAAATTAACCAGCCTATGCCTCTTTTCCTTAGCAACAGTGCACAACACCCACTGGAGCACTGCCAACAATAAACACTTTAAAGGATTCATAATAAATACTATTCAAATTCTAAATCTAATTATTTTAAATTAAAATAACAAGTATGTTCTAATAGCAATGAACTAAAATCATCTGTCTTACTCTTATGATGAGATCCTTAGCTATAAAACTAATGTTTAAGTACAACCAGAGAAAACTCATGAAAGACAAATTGAGTGATACTACTTTTAGCAAAATACGTTTATTACAAAGATATGGTACGCATAAACTGACAATATTTAATGTGATTATAGTCACTACATATTAAGGAAGAGTCAGGAAGAAACACTTACATTATGAGAATTTTTCTGCCATGTAAAAAGCAGTGTTTTACACAGCAGGAACTGAGAAAATGATCTTAAGGCATTTATCTCCCTCAAGAGGGACTTAATATAGAAAATAACCAGTAATATGTTTTAAAAAGTTTAAATGAATTCAGATGATATAGTCAAAAGAAGTGATTAAGGGAAGCAAAAAGATATCTAAATTTTCTCTTACTTTCTAGCATTCATCTCTATCACTCTTAGAAATAAAAAAACCAACTTAATGGATTATTATCTGGATCATGACTGTTTTTCATATTTTTATGTTAACTATATTAAATAATTCAATAGCAAAATACCTACCTATTTATTTATTCTCTTCACCCACTAGAAAGTACTATTTAAATATCACCAGGTTGTTACACTTGTTAACACCAATGATATTAGGTAGTTAAGAATATCTGATTAAAATCTACACCACTGTGATTTTTTTACCTGTCCTTTTGCTATGAGATAAGCAACAATTGAGGTATGTCCAAACTGAGCAGCCAGATGAATACAGCTACATCCTTCTCCATCAATTAACGAAGGGTCTGCACCATATTTCATCAGTTGCACAACCATAGATAGATGGCCTTGCCTAAAACATAAAAGAATAAACACTTAAATATGTAACTCTGAAAAGAAGTTTAAAAAAAATGAAAAAGATTTTAAAATGGTGGAAAAATTACAAAAATCTTATTTCACATTATTTCAAAATAGACATACATCAAGGTACATTTAGGATATTATGTTCTTAAGTCTTAATTGGCATAAAAGTCTTTGAAAATTTATAGATACTCGTAACTTCTTTAAATATGTAATAAATAGTTATTATACTCTAGTAATCCTGTTCCAATATGACCTTAATTGTCCCATGAACTTGATACTTTTTTTGCTGTAATACATATAGGCTGAAAAAGTATTCCCAAAGCTTAATCCCATTTTCTAACTAACCAGATTAATATCAGCATAGTTAATTCCTTAAGGACACTTTGGAAAATAAACTTTGCTTCCAATGCAGGTAACAGTGGACAGCAATACATTTTAGTACATTATTGATATTAACTACGGCATAACAAGTTCTCCCATTCACTTTAGCACATCATTTAAAGGGGGAAAAAATAGTTGTTTAGTTATAGGCTATTAAAGGAACCAAAGAAAAAAAAATCCAGAAGCAAATTTAAACCTCGTGGCCCAGTGCAATGGAGTTGAATTTAGGTCTCCTCCGAGTTGATCCACAATAGCACCTTTCGAAATATAGTATCTATAAGACAAAATTTTAAATACTTCAGATAGTTTTCATTTTCAATTTTAAGAAATATGTGAAAAATAAAGAAATAAATGTTTTTCATTTTAGACCTCATGCTAGACAATAAATGGTCTTCAGTGAGTTTTAAAAATATATTTAGTAGGATATTATATCAAATACATCACTCTTTTGTTCCAGAAGTAAACAGAAAATAATTTTCTTAAGTTACAAAAAATAATACCAATACCAAATAACAATCACATAAAAAAAGAAGGCAGTCAGAGAACCACAAAGATTTGGATGAGACAGCAGCAGTAGACAGAATTTTGGAATCAGAACCTTATAGAGTATGCCAGACCCTTGGTAGCAGCTCAGCTTTTTAAGCTCAGCTTTACTTACCTCACAAGATTACTACGGGTTAAATAAAACAGCACATGAAAAATAATTTCATAAATGTAAACTATAACATAAAGGCTCTTTATGGCACCCTATTTGTTATGCTTTTGAAGCTGTGTTGCTTTAAAAAGAGCAACCTTGTTGCTTACTACATTAATGTCATAACATCTTGAGAACCTCTAAAATGAACAGGACCTAGCTGCTTATATAATGTTTGCTTTGGGATTGATAGATGTAATGAATCTTGAATACAATGATTTCAAAGCACCTGATGTCAAATGTCTGATGTATCTGAATAACTGAGGCTCTTAAACTATTCTGATTACTGCCTTGAATCATGAATGCATTCACTCTTAATGCTCATAGTTCTAAACATTTAATATAGTCATACTTACAAGCTTGATTCAGAAATTTTCTGCTTTATATAAGTATTTGTTAAAACGGTACTTTTAAAGCATTATGCAATGAAAGGCCCAACTCCACTCTACCATATGGAATAGTATGAAGTAACTAAAATACTTCCAGACTAAAATATTTCAAGTCCAGAATATCAGACAACAGTTTGAACACAAACATTTAAATATTCCTAAATTGCTTCTTAAGGCATCCAGTAGACATCATATAATAGTTAAAAAATGGTTTTTTTGAGCCCAAAGAGCAGTATAGCACAGCAAAAGAACAGTTTTAATAGGAAATATTTTCTTAAAAATTCCAATTGGAATGTTTTTTAAAGCAATTTTATTACCTTCTTTATAGTTAAAATATCTGTTCCTGAGAGTTATTTTTATTCACCTTTCAAATCCTTCCTAGGACTACGGCAATAAGTGATTTCCACTAGTTCTAAAGTACAACTTTTTTCCACAAGGATAGGGGAACTTTTTTTCCTGCATGCTAAAAAATAACTCCTACCACCTTTTCACTGTAAGCTTTTCAAAGAGAAGTGTTATATTTTTATAACACATCATTTTTTGTAGCTTGAAGACCCTAGCTGAAAACTACAAAACTCTGAGAAGATCATATAATTCTTATTTTTAAACTCAAACCTCCTTGTAATACTGTAAGGTTATTATCAAGAAATATTCTTGCAGGTACTAATGAGCTGTAGATTTTGAGAAGGAATTATCCATGAACAAGAGATATCAACAATTATTTGAAAATTATAAGCAAATAGGTAACACTCAGATGTCTCCAGAGGGGGACACTAATGAGAAGCAAACCAGAATATGTTATAAAACCCTAGAAAGGCTATGGGATTAAAGGCAATAGTTACCTCCAAAGAAAGTAATAAGAAACTGGACTATAAACAGAAATACTGGTTCAAAGTCTATATAAACTGCTGAAAAATTGTTGTTTTCTAAGTTACATTCTTAGAAATAATGAAACTTAATGAAAGTGAGTATTTATTTAGCATCACAACAGGCATTTCAGTGACATGGAAGCAATCAAGCAGCTGACAGTGTTAGACAAGTATTCTTTGTGTATTATAATCTTAAAAAGTGACTACTCAAATAATTCAAACTCTTAAAGTGCAGGCTCACTCTTGTGCCTCTAAGTTTGATTGTATGATCGTAATTTCTGGCTTATGTCGATTTTAACAATCAACCATTCAGTGTTTGCCAAAAGGTGTATTTAGTGCATCTTCAACAGAGAAGTTTGAGACTCAGGGAATTAAATCACGGAATCATATGAGACACTGTACTGAAAATCTAACAATGAAAGTCTACAGGCTGAACAGACATTTGGGAAGTTCCTGTTGTGACTTCCAATCAGCTCTGTTATGTCTTCCCTGAATATGAATGGTCAAATATGACCAGATAATTGAGGAAAGCTTCAAACTGAAGGAGATCAAAATAAACTGAAGAAGCCCAAAATAAACAGATAATATATAGAGAAGAAAAACTTAAAAAACAAAAGTTCTAATTAATAACCTCCAAACAATAAGAGAAGATAATATATTCATGACATAAGAATAAAGTATTTTTTAAAAGGAATGGGGGGGCAGAGATCAAGAAAGAATGCTTTGAAATTGAAAATGTAACAGATAAAATTAGAAATTCAAAAGGATTAGAAGATAAATTAAGAAAATCTCCTCAAAGTACAATAGCTATAAAAGGCAGTTGAAATAAAGATAAGAAAAAGAAAGAATCAATCTGGTTGATCCCAGTATCTGACAAATAAAAGTTCCTGAAAGAAAAAACAGAGAAAATGAAAGTGAGGCAGTCTTGGGGGCACAACACAAGCATACTTCCCGAAACTAAAAAGGCAAGTTTTCAGGTTAAAAGTGGCTACTTAATGGTCATAATCTGAATTTAAAATAAATAAATAAAAAGAACCATAGCAATACACAGTAATGTAAACTTTCACAAAGTCAGGATCAGGAAAAAAAACATATATGCTGGTTGCCAGGGAAGAAGAATAAGCCATACACAGTGTGTTCTCATAAATTATAAGCTCTGTATTTTTAAACAAAGCCTCATATTTGTTTTTTTTTTAACTGAAGTATAGTCAGTTTACAATGTTGTGTCAATTTCTGATGTATGTATTTGTTATGAAAGCCTTGACTTGAAATCAAACTGAATCAGAGACTACAAGCATTATTAGCTGTTGTTAATGAAGAATCCTGAGGTAACAGGGGACTGCCAAAGACAAGAGCCTGGGCCTGTCCTTTCTATTTTACTACATTAGGGTATAAATCTAAGAACAGCTGAAAGACTTCCACTTGAAAACACTAGGAATATAAACAATCCAGGCTGGGTGAAGGTCTCTTCCTTTCTAAATTATACTGACTTTATATCTTAAAATCATGAAAGTGATGGAATTACTTTGCTTGCAATAAGTTCTTTTAATACATCCTGAGAGAACATAACTATTAGAAGAGACACTTCTCCATGGGTCTCTGGAGCTCCCATAAGTCTTGCTGAGTACATGAGAAGACTACAAGGTCCTGACTACTCTTTACATAGGCCATTTCTGAGAGATGTGTTTGCATCAGGCCACCCTGAGAGATGAGGTAACATCTCCCTCTGGGACAAAGAGCAACCTTGCTTTCCATATACTATAAAAGCAAAGACTATCTAATTGTATGTACTGCATCCATCTGGACCATATCAAGACACTCCCATAGGATGCAGGGAGCAAGAGGGATTTACACAAATATGATGTTCATGCTATTTGCTGTGCTATGAAGAATAAGGTCCTTTGTGTCTACCTGAGTCATGTATCTTCTGCCAGCATCCATGAAATAGTAATACACTACAGCTTTTAAATAGGGTGTAATTCTGGACTCAAAAGTAACTGACTATACTTCAATAAACAAGACAAAAGAGAAGTAAAAATTAATCTTGAGGCTATAAATACCAGTTATTACTAAAAACTGCATTTACTCACCATTGTTTGTTTTAGGGAAGTAAATTGCTAGACTATGTATTGTAAGAAATGAAGTTTACCACCCAGAAGATATAATATACGCAGACACTGTAATTATTAACTTACTCTATAATTACTGACTTTATTCTGTAACCGCACTTGTCCATAAGTGATGGAAAAAACTGTAAGGCAGGCAACGAATGTCAAGACTTTCTGTCTGTATTTCTCACTTCAGAGTTCCTTGTTTATTTTTAAACACAAGACAAATGTGATCTTTCTGATCAACAGAATGAGATCAAACGTGTCTCAACTGTAACACTTGAAACAACAACAAAAACAAATGCTTTAAAATTCCGAGAAAATCAATTTTAATCTAGAGTGTATGCTCAGCCAAACAACAAATAAGGTGTGAGGGCAGAAGAGAAAGTAAATTCAAAACATTTACCTCCCAAGTTCTTTCTCGTGGAAAGTTATCAGAAAATGTGTGCTACTAAAACAAGGAGTAAACCAACAGAGACAAAAACGTGAGATCCAGGAAACTGAGACTAACACTGGAACAAAGGGATTTCCCAGAATGAATGCAAAGGTAAGTCTCAAGACAATGACTATATGTCGCTCTAAAGAGCAACAGTCTGGGCTGGAACAGAAAGATGGAGAAAGCCAAGAATGACTTCATACTCCCTCCTCCACCAAAAAAGGAACCGATAAATTATCAAATACTGTTTGCATACAGAGATGGGTTTTACAGTTCTGTCTAAAAGTATGGGAATAATTAATTATAATACATAGAAAGTTAAACAAATAGAAAAAAAATGAAACAACTATTACTTCGGATAAAAATTACAATTCTACAGAAAAAAACAGATAATCATGGAACACTTTTGGGCTTATCAGTACAAATTTACACACTTCCAACAATTTAAACGTTGCATAGTAATTTAAGTAAAATTGTAACAGAGGAGGGGAGAAGTATTAGTGGGGTAGGTGACTTAGAATACCTAGTTATCCAAAATATAAAGTCAAATATAAATTAAGAAATAGCATAAAAATTGGCAGCATTTATTAAGATTCAAAATTCATCCTTCCAACTTTCTTACTTCTGAGACTCCTACAAACATACATGAATATAAGCAAAATGGTATGTGAACAAGGTATTAATTACAACACTGAAGTAGTAAAAACACTAGAATCAATCTAAATGTTCATCAGTAGGTAAACCATTAAAAAAATTACGTCCATACAATTGGATATTATACAGCTTTTTAAAAAGAATGATGTGGCTCTAGGTGCACTGATATGAGAAATCTTGAAGATACATAAATTAAATGAAAAAAGCAGAAAATCATTTGCTATCATTTGTATAGACAGCTTTGTAGATAAAAGTAGCAACATAAAATATAAAATACAAGAGTAAATACTAAAAGAAACAGCCAAAGTATTAAAAATAATTACTTTTGGGGTACAGAACCCAGGGGGTAGGAAGGGATTGCTGTTTCCCATTGTAAGCCTTTAAATACTATTTGATTTTTAAAATTGTTTATATACTATTTTGATTAAAATAACACTAACTGAAAAAATACAGAGGCTTATAGAAGGCTAGATAATTTGAGCCAACCCTTTCATTAAAGAAAACTTTAAAAAGCTCAATGAAGTAAAAGAAACATTTCCTAAAAAGCAAAGCCTAAGAAGATTAAGAGCATTTACCTGGCAAAGATTCAGGAGAAGGTTAAAACTGGGAGAAGTTAGAAAACCGCTTGGGCCCCATCTGCCCTAGAGACAACTGCTGATGCAGAAGAGTTGGCCAAGAGGCAAGCTACGCAGACAAAAGCAAAATAAAGGTTGGGACCCCAAAAAGCTGCACTGCAGGAGTAATGAAGAACCAGAAGTAACCCTGGCTGTAGCATGGTCTTTAGCCATCTGAGTGATCCAGACAATCTAAAGCTTTAAATTAAAGTTGCACGTCGCAGAAACAAATGGGATCTTCTCATCTTAGGCCTCAAATTATTCAACAAATAAGTTTTCAAACACAATGTCTAGTATACATTCGAAGATTATCAGGCACACAAAGGATCAACATAACAGATACAGACCCACACAGATTCCAAATGCTGTCTTCTTAGACAAAGATTATATAATAATTATATGTTCAAGTATACAAGACAAGATGGAAAATTTCAGCTACAAATGAATCAAAAAACAGAAGTTTGAAAAACATAATTGAAATTCTAGAACTAAAAAATAAACAAAATGAAGAACATGTTGAATAGATTTAACAGCAGATTACACATAGAGAATAAATGAACTGGAAGATAAATTAGAAGAAGTTTCCAGAATGAAGCAGAGAAAAGAGTAAGAGATAAAGACCACACAATGAACAGGTCAAACATACGTTTAACTGGTGTTCCAGGAGGAGAGCAAAAAGAGAATGGGGCAGAAGCAATATTTGAAGAAGTAATAGCTCTGAGATTTTCCAGAACTGATGAAAACATCAATCCACAGAATCAAGAATTTCTTGCAGTCTCATTCAGGATAAATAAAAAGAAACCCACACCTAGAAACATCATCATGAAACTGCAGAAAACCAGAAACAAAGAAAAAATCTTAAAAGCAGCCAGAAAAAAGAAAAAGAAAAAGCCTTTAAAAGTGCAACACTTAGACTGATTTCTCAAAGTAACAGAAGCCGGAAGACAGTGGAACGTTATTTTCAATGGGTAAACAAAAATAAAACAAACAAAAACTGCCAACCTAGATTTCCATACCATGCGAAAATTTCCTTCACAAATATAGGTGGAAGTAAAAACATTTTCTGACAAACAAAAACAGAATTCAGATGTTAGGAGACCCATACTGAATGCAGAAGGAAGGTTAGAAATACAAAAAGGACACAAAGAACAAATAAAAGGAAATACATTCTCTGGAAGAAAGTGATTCATGGAGTTCAATGCTTTAGTTATTACTTGCTTAATCTTTCTTTAGTACTCTAAGGGCAAATTCTTTTACCTGACATTAACATCCCATTTGTCTCTAAACTCTATATGCTGTACTCACAGCACATCTGCAAGCAGTTCATATCAGACTCATGTCTTTATCTAAAGATCTTACTTCCAAATTGTCAGAGACTACTAAACTGGATTTACTAAGAAAGATTTTATCATTCTGACTCTTGCTTATTTAATTACTACCTACTATTGTTAAATAAGCAGATTAACAGTAACTAATAAAAGTAATTTTTACTGAGTATGTAAAATATTCTTCATTTAAGCTGGTGTGAGATTATTATTACCTATATTATCTTTGTAACCCCTCTCTTTCCTTTTGTAGCTTTTCCCCCTAGAATTCATATTTAAAATGTGAGCTGCAAGTTAGACTGTCTGAGTTAAAGTCCTGACTCCAACATCAGCTGTGTATCACTGGTAGCATATTTAACCTCTTTATGCCTCAGTTTTTACATCATTAGGACAGCAGTAAAAACTGTTATTTTTCACATAGGGTTGTTTCAAGAACTAAGATTTAAGAAAATATTCATGAAAAAGCACTCAGAACAGTACCTGGCAAATAATAAGCATTCACTAAATGTTAAAAACAATTTTTTTTCAGGAAAAAAGGCACATAGAATCTACATTTTAAAAATAATGAATTTTAGAAATTATATACTTTATAATTATTTCTAATAATTTTATAATAACTAATTACTTAAAAATACAGAAATACTTACTTGACTAAATCTATTCTGTTATTGATGGCAGCCCAATGGAGGAGTGTAACATTTTCTTTGTCTGGTTGCCGTACATCATAACCTGCTTCCACTAGTTCTCGGCAGCGTTCATATATTCCGTATCTTAAAAAGAAAGACAATATGAGATAGTTACTACTATTTGACAAGATATTTGAAGGTGAAAGTAACATTTCCAAAAGAAATTAATGCTCCATTTTGATACGTGGAAATTAAGATGGCTTTCTCAACAAAAAGTGTTACTTTAAAAATACCAATATTCCAATAGTTCTTACTAATCCATTTCACAATTTTAAATTTCTCATCTATAAGAATGCAATATCTCATAAAGTGGAAGAGAAAAGGATACCATAAATAAAATGTTTACCCATTGCTTGTTTTTATTAATATCACCACTTATTCACAGAACACTTAAGGTAGCTTATAATAATACATACAATTACGTTAAAAATATTAAATCATAAAGCAGCAGCAACACAGAATTTATAAATGATTTAGAAAAATGCCAAGAAGAAAGGATGTTTTACAATCTCAGGATTCTTTATTTACAAATTTAGCTTTGATATCCTGAAGGTAAATAAAAAAGTGAGTCTGTGGGTGGGAAATAGGGAAAGTGGGGGAAGAGTCTTCTGAGTTCAAGCCAATGAGATATAAGAGAAAGTCTACTGGGAGAGTTTGAGGAAAGATGTCCATATGTGATAAAGAAGAAAGGTACGTGCAGAGAGCCTGACCTTTTCCTCCCTTTGTTTTCAGTTATTGTGTAGCAGCGTACATTTTTTTTAAAACTCTGTATTATGTAAATTTTCAAGCATAAGCAAAAGTAGAGAAAATAGTACAATAAACCATCACGAATCTATCATGGAGCCTCAGAAACCATCAACTTCATCCTAAACAAAATATTGGATCCTCAGAAATATGAGACACAAGAACAAATGGGCTTTGACTATACTTGTAATCTCTTTATCAGAGTGGTCTCCAAAATGGGAAGGTACACCACAGGGAGAGGCTGGGAGAAAGGTGGCACAATAATGGGACACTAAAAGCAAATACTAAAACTACCTATACTCATGTTTTAGCTAACAGAGAAAGAAGTGAAGCTTCACTAGTATTTCATACAGCCTGCAGTGTCTCACTGCTGCACTATACTCTCTCTGTCCTGCATGTGTACACATATTCACACACACACACACACACACACACACTCAAACGTGCACAAGGTAATCCACCTAAAGGAAGAGCAAGAGTTCCACAATTCACAGGAGATGACAGCAGTACCTTCAGTTCTTCGTTCTTTTTCAGAAAATTGTTTACATGTACCCAGTTAAGTGACGAGGCCTGTTACCTCAAAGAGCAAACTCTACCTCACACTTAGAATAAGTGATGATAAAAATCCTAACTATATACAAAGAGTTGTTGATTATTTTTCTAACATTTAAAAGTGAGTACGCATTTTCCTTTTAACAAAAAAGACAAGTGTTTCTTTTCTGGGGAGGAGGGCAGAGGCAGTGATGGCAAATAACTGTGACTAGTATGCTACCAACCATATTCAGCTGACCCTTGAACAACATGGGGGTTATAGGCAACAACCCTCCTCCAGTCAAAAATCCACATATAACTTTACCCACAGTTGGCCCTCCATATCCATGTTTCCACATCTGTGGATTAAACAAGTGCTCATTTATTGGAAAAAAATCTGCATTTAAGTGGATCCAAGCAGTTCAAACTTGTGTTGTTCAATGGTCCATTGTATTCTTAAGAAGCATAAAGATGTTTAGTCTGTTCCCCTTCAAGGCAAGGGGAATACTTCAGACACAGTGAGAAAGTAACGACTCTTATTTCAGTAAAACATCTACTATAATGAGAACTTTTTTTAACAGTTTTATGCTTGGAAATGTTTCCATCATTATATAATATAGTTTCTGAAAAAGCTTACACTACAACTGTAAAAATTTTCTTATGCGAACACACTGAAAAATTTTGAAACAATTTTCTAACATATGTGAACCCATTTGCTATAATTACAAAAATGCCAAAACCTGATTAGTTTGCAAGCCTAGAATCAGAAAATGTATATTTACAAGGTAAAGCTCAGTAAAATCTTTACTTAGTGTATAGCCCTAAAAAAATAATTACTATGACTTAATAAATACAGCATATGTTGTAATTCTTCCATTTGGGAATTATGCATCTTTGTGAGATTTGTCTTTCTTTCAGCCAAAAGTCATTAAAACCAAGTATCCAAATGAAATTAATTTAGAGCCAGATTTCCATATCATTGTAACATAAAATATTAAACCATCTAAAATCATAATGAAGAAGCGTATTCAGTTATACTACTCCCACTACAAGAAAGGTTAATGAAAGATATTAAAGTAAGACCTAAAGAAATACATACCCCAATTTCCCCAAATTAATCTGTAAATTTAATGAAAGCCTAATTAAAATCCCAAATGAATATCACATGAACTTTCCAAGTAGAACCCTAAAATTCATTTGTGAGAGTAACAGGTCGAGAATAGCTGAGATGGGGGGAGGGTGTAGCTCAGTGGTAAAGTGCACACTTAGCATGCATTGTCCTGGGTTCAATCCCCAGTACCTCCATTAAAAAAATTAATATATAAATTAAGAAAAAAGATATAAGAAAAAAATAAATTAAAAAAAGAATATCTGAGACAATTTCGAAAACTAAGAAATAAGTAAAACAATGTGGCACTATACAAGATTAAACAAATGGGAGAGAAAAGAAGAGTATTTACAAATGGGCCTCAGAGTGACATCAGCATCATGATAGAATAAGACATCCATCATTTTGTCCCCTTCCAACAATAACTCAGCACCTATCCACGGACCACGGTGGGAGCTATGGGATCTAGCACCATAGGCCAAGGGAGCTGGAAGGAGTCTCACCCACCCATGCTTTGGGTAACAGGCATTCAGATCTAGTCCCAGCTGTGAGCCTTGCAGTAACTCAAGCACTGACTCTAGCCCCTCTTAGCCATTGTCTGGGAGCTCCAGACAACACTGTCTTAGACAGTCACCCACAGATGAGAGAGCCTTTGTGGAAGTCCAGGTTTCCACAGAATTTCCAGCACATTGCTGCAGAAAAAAATGGGTTTGGACACACTGGAGAGGAGTGCTGAATCATGAGCTGCATGACTTGACTCGGGGTGGGAAGGGGCTGGGAGAATAGTAGACAGGACTCTTAGAAGGCATTAAAGGAACACAGATCCCACTAACTTCTTCACAGACACCATCAAAATACATAATACATACAAACCAATTACAGAAAGACAAAAGAACTCAAAATCAGTAAATTTAAAATGGTAATTCACAAAGGAAGAAACCCAAATGGCCAATAAACATAGAAAATATATTCAACACCTTTTATAATCAGAAAAAGGCCAATCAAAAGAGAGAAAAAACATTTCACAACCAGCAAACTGGTAACAATTATCAAGTGTGACAAAACTAGGATTTAGCAAAAATGCGATGAAAAAAGAACTCATTTCCTGCAGATGAAACTATAAACTGGCATAGCCACTTTGGAAATCAATTTGGCAATAATTGGTAAAGTTGAAAAAGAACACAGCGAACAAGCCAGAAATTCCAACTGAGTTGCTCACCCTAGAAGAACACCTGCTTATGTACTTGGGGGAACAGGGAGAAAGACATTCACTGATGCAATGTTTGAAATAAAGGAAAAGTAGAAACAATTTTAAGTATATCTCAGTAAAGAATGATAGAATACAACAAAGCAGTTACACAGGACAAATTAGGCTCTCATTTACCAACACTGATACATCACGAAAGCTATATAGTTTTGTTTTTATTTTAAAAAGCAAGTTGCAAAAGGATCTGTAGAGTAGAATATAATTTATGTAAATTTTAAGCATACATTATAATAGCATATTTTGCCTATAGATGTCTGTAGAAATGTATAGGAATGTTCATGAGAATGATTTACAGCAATTTCAAGAGAGGTTTCCTTGGGGAGATAAGGGAAAGTAATTTGAGCAACCTGTAGCAATTACAGCAAAATGTTAGCATCTGCTTAATCTGACAGTTATGTTCTTCTATATATTTACCTGTAGGATTGAAATGCTTCAAAATTTAAATAAATGTTTTAAAAGATAAAAATGATACTCACGGTGAAAAAGAATATGAAAATGAATATAAGTATACTCATGGTATGACTGAAAAACTGTGCTGTACACCAGAAATTGACACAAGATTGTAAACTGACTATAACTCAATAAAAAAAATTTTTTTAAAAAGTAGAAATGATAGACAGCATTCATAGATACTTTTCAAGAAACAGAATAGTTAGAAGCATATATGAGGAATAAAGTAAGATGGTTGTTTTTTTCTTAAGATGAAAGATGTTGGAGTATATATGTGCTGATGGAAATGATGCATTAGGGTGAGACAGATTAATAACAAAGAAGAGAAAGGAGATGACAGAAGGAGCAAAGTTTCAAAAGGAAAAATGAATGTAGAACAGTATACTTTGCTAAATACAGTTGACACAATGTGCTTTGATTTTTTATTATACGTAACATTCAAGAAAGTAGGGTGACATCAGTGGACTAAGGACTTCCAAAAGTTTGCTTTTCCAAAAAGATTATGAAAAACTGGCAGAATCAACTTTTTTCAGAACTCTGGAAAGGCTTTCAGCAACCCAAAGAACATTTAGCCAAGAAATCAGCTGAATTTCAGGAAGCACAGAGGACTCTGTGGTGTTGTAAAGTATCATAGTCCCATTCTCTGCTCCCCAGCAGCCTTGAAAAGTAAATCTGTATTCCTGGTACTGATACCAGAGTGAGCAGAATAGGGATGGAGTTCTCTCAAAGCTTCATTCCCACTGGAAGAGTCCATCTGAAAGGCTTATCTATTGGACCTCACCCAGACTCATTAAAAGCTTCACTCTGGTGGGGCTGAGGGGTGGGGGTTGTCGAATAGTTTAACATCATAGTAGTTTGAGAGGATGGATAACAGTTGTGACACACAAGAAACAAATCAAAAAGCTCAAGCAAAAGCTGAGGAGTGAGATACCCACAGGGGCTTTGGAAAGCTCAGATGTTTTCTTGGGAAGCTAGAAGGCCACACACATGTTCAACAGAGAGAGAACATCAAAAGGAGGAAGAAACAGAAGTATTCACATTTCACTTAAAATATAGATGTCAAAGAAGAAAACAACTATAACAAAAAACTTACTGTGTAGCCTTAACTATGTCCCATGTGCTGTAATCGTCAATGTGAGCTTTCCGTCCGAGGGGTTCACCATACCCATGGTTGTAATGGCTTTGAGGTTTGATTTCCTATTAAAGAAAAAAATCACGCAGAAGTAAGAATTGAGAAAAGAGGTACAGAAACATTAGTATTTTACTATTTTTTTTGCTGTTTGAAAAATGCTAGTTATTTAAATGATTTTTTTGCTGAAGTCTGTACTCTTTAGAGAAAAAGCATGTTCAAATAGATCTACCCCTTACACTCTCAAAACGGACAAGTTTGAAGACTATAAATTACTGACAAATTAGTAACTGAAATTCATCTTTAGCGCCACAGAACTGTCCTACTTCATCAATCAACTCTCATTCCCTCAGACTAACTTTTCTATTATTCCCACATAATCCCTAGCTCTTACACTCTATATCAAAAATTTCGTCACATGCCAAATAACAACTAAGGTCCTAAAGAAAAGAATTCAGAGATATTATTCTTCTATTATTCTCATATATTACCGTTTCTTACACTCCTTCATACTGAGGGCTTGTTAAGTATCTTTAGGGTGACTAAAGAACAATGGGGCAGCTCTATAAAATGTAAACCAGCTTGAGTAGTTCTAAAGATGTCAACACCCTTAAAGAAACTAATTGTTATATAAAAGTTTCATAGATTACATCCACTTAAAGCTTATATGCTGTGTGCAATTTTTCTACTTAAAATCAAAATCTACTATGCATAGTCAGTTTCCTCAATATACCACAGCACTAAGATACAATTGTTTCTTTGATATGAAAACAGAAAAATTGAGCATATTTCACTCTACTATTATCCACTCAAATTTCTCTAATTCTGATAGTTTTCTCTTACGCATGCACGCGCGCGAATGCACACACACACATACAAATAGAAGGACAGGGCATAGCATGGTATTTGGAAAGAATTAAATCCTTAGAATAATTCATGGTCTCTTGATCACTGATATTTAATAAAACAAATTTAATGATATTTCATTGGAGGATTAGCCATTTAATTTGTGTGGAAATTCCAAAAGTGATTTGTTTGAGCCATACATTTAGACTGCCAATCTGAGAATTTCAAATGACAGGGAACTAAAAGTTTCACAATATCAAATTCTGCTTAGTACCTAATCTTTGAACAAATTAGATGCTAAGTTCCTTATGAAAATGCCATAGTCAACATTAAAATACTACTGTAATAATCATAAATCTACATTAGCAGAAGAAAATAGATAAAATCAAGATTCACAACACAACACACATAATGCATACAGTTTACCAAGTAATTTTTTGAGAGATTGTTCTTGAGCTCCATTAAAAAAGAACTGGTTAAATTTGAACATGGACAGGTATAGTATTCTGGGTTTATGCAAGATTCTAAATAATTGACAAAGCAAACCAATACATAAGATTTACCCATTTAACTTTTTTAAACTTTTTCTATTTAATTTCCCCACTGAAATCCAATTCTCAACTTCTCTATGCTCTAAGTAGTGCAAAGTGAAGAAAAGACACCTTTCAGATCAGTAACACTTTCTTCTTTCTATTTTTTTTTCTGATTTTATTCTCCCCTACCATAGGGAAAATAACTTTTTTGATTCTTATTTTCCTATAGGACTATAAGATATCTGAAAGACAGTAAATGGTCACAGTCTACAAGCAGAATGGAATAATACATCCAACAAAATATGTATTGAGAGCCTGCTACAAACAAAGCAGTCTACAATGTACTTAGGACCTTAAGCAAGGAGGGTAAGGCCAGTGCAAAGTTTAAAAGGGTGCCAAAAAACTCCCTAACCAAGATTTTAAAAAATCTTAATGAATTACCTTTTAAAAATCAAAACCAATGCAAAAAAAAAAAAAAAGAAAGAAAGAAGGAAAGAAAACCCAAACATCAATTTTTTTTTTTTAAATTGAAGTACTCAGTTATAATGTGTCAATTTCTGGTGTACAGCACAATGTCCCAGCCATACATATACATATTTTTTATATTCTTTTTCATTAAAGGTTATTGAATATAGTTCCCTCTACTATACAGAAATTTTTTAAATCTATTTTTATATATAGTAACTAATATTTGCAAATCTGAAGCTCAAATTTGCAAATCTCAAACTCCCAAAATTTATTTCTTTCCACCCCCTTCTCCCCAGTAACCATAAGATTGTTTACTATGTCTGTGAGTCTGTTTCTGTTTTGTAGATGAGTTCATTAGTATCCTCTTTTTGCTTTTTTTTAAAGATTCTGCATATGAGTGATATCATATGGTATTTTTCTTTGTTTCTGGCTTACTTCACTTAGAATGATGATTTCTAGGTCCAACCATGTTGCTGCAAATGGCATTACTTTATTCTTTTTTATGGCTGAGAAGTATTCCGTTGTATAACTATACCACTGCTTCTTTTATCTAGTCATCTGTCAATGGACACTTAAGTTGTTTCCATGTCTTGGCTACTGTATATAGTACTGCTATGAACATTACAGTGCATGTAGCTTTTCAAATTAAAGTTCCCTCACGATATATAGCCAGGAGTGGGATTGCTGGATCAAATGGTAAGTCTATGTTTACTTTTCTGAGGACGCTCCATACTGTTTTCCATAATGGCTGCACCAAACTACATTTCTACTAGCAGTGTAGGAGGGTTCTCCTTTCTCCACACCCTCTCCAGCATTCATCACCAAACTTCAACATTTTAAATACAGACAGCACTAGTATCGCTCACTTTTCCTTCTATGCCAGGCTCCACTATGGCTTGGAGAAGTATTGCAAATCGAAATGCAAATACCAAATACAGTTTCTTGCTCTTCAGGCCTTTATAATCCAAAGTGGAAGGACAAAATAGGTAAGAAACATAAGTCAAAGATCAGAACCAAGAGCTAGGTTAAAATCTAAATAAGGACAAATAAGATGCAAAAAGTACTAACATAACTTTAAAAATTATTTCAGCTGGAAAATCTGTTAGGGCAAATTGCTACTCTTTTTTTTTTTTTTTAACTAAGGACAAATATATTGCTTTTACAGGCAAATAACAAATATTCATAAAATAAAAAATAAGTATCTTTTTAAGCTTTACTCTTATAATGTTTTCATGTCACCTTAATTTCATTTTTATATCCAGAGATCTGTTATTATATATATAATGGTTCAACTGTATTCTTAGTTTATCTACAGTCCATTTTGTAACACTGACATTGCCAAGTGTGATCTTCCAAATGTACTAGAAAGCAGACTTTTTCTCCCAATAACATTTAAAAATTAAACCTATGTCAGTATTTATTTTATCCCAATTATAAGGTTTTTATTTGTTTCTACTTTTTAGCAAAGGAAATCTAATTTTTTAGAAGATGCCCTTACTTATGTCCCTAGAATAATTCTAGGGAGGTAGAGGTATTCCCACTAAAAGACAGAAAAAAATGGTGTTTAAGCAAATCTCCAATCTGTTTTATTATTTTTAAAAAATTGATAATACGAATCTTATGTTTCTTACTTCCAATCATATTGGAAATTGATACATCTCTAGAACTAGTACTTTGACAATCTGACAAATGACAACACTATCAAGATAACCACCACTATCAATAGGCCTTGGAATAATCAACTTTTAAAAGTTTTTAACTTTTAAAAAATATAAAATAAGAAAGTATTGTGTTAATGTAAATAAGTCATAAATGTATAGATGAATTAATTTTTAATTATAAATTTACTATTCTATATCAGATAAATTTTCAACATACAAATATTTAATGACACTTATTTTTCCTTACTTTAATGGGAACCAAGAAGCAATTTAATTGATATCTCTGTAAGGGAAAGTAATGCTGATTTTAAAATACAGATGTAGGTCATTACAACTTTTAAGAATGCAGAGGGGGTAGGTATAGCTCAAGGGTATAGTGCGTGGTTAGCATGCACAAGGTCCTCAGTTCAAATCCCAGTATCTCCTCTAAAAGTAAGTAAGTAAGTAAATAAATAAATAAATAAACAAACCTAATTCTCCACCCATCCTCCAAAAAAAGAAAAAAAAATGAAAGAAAGAAAAAAAAAAGAATGCAGTAATTCCATTAGAAGCAGCATGGTGTAACAGAAAAAGTTTGTAACTGAGAAGCTATTGAATTGAAGGTCTGCCACTCTCTATCTCAGCTACAACCCAGGAAGGCAATTAACAACACAGGAAGGCAGGTCTCTCATTTGTAAAAAGAGGAGGATGAATAAAATTGGAGTAGAGTTCCACTGAGGTGCCTCAAGGACCAAAATCAGGGCATCAAAGAGCTTGATGGTTTAATCTCCACTCAATTCACTCTCTTCTTAAACAAAGCACTTTATTTATACTCTTTTTAGATACTGGGGCTTTAGATAATATTTCTTTAATTTTAAAAAATCAGCTGCCTTTTTTAAAAAGCTTAAAAACTACTAGATTAGAAGTCCTCCAAGATCCCTTCTAAGGATCGTACAATGATTTGATTGGAATAAGGATACCACTAGAAAGATCCTTAAGGTACCTAACTGACAGTCAAAGGTTTTTATAGCTCTGGGAGTTATTGAAGAGAAAGGAGAGAAGAGAGCACCTCCAAAATCTGCTGCTGAAGTAGCAGACTGGAACAAGAGCTGGGATAAGCTCAGCTGCCATAAGCTGCTGCTGAAAGAAATCAACACGACAAAACTCCAACTTATACAGAAGATACAGGCAAACACTAGCTTGTATGTATTACCAATCAAATACAGATGTTTTGTAAGTACTCTATTAAGAAAAGGTGCTCCAAGAATCAGTTCTGTGGTAGAGTATATCTGAAAGAATAAATATGCAAGAGTAAATTCAGGAATATTCAGAAAGAAGGGTAAGGGTAGGGACTTGCCTGTTAGTAATTACAATATATTAGAAAGCAAATTAATTTAAAAAAAAAAGGAGTATTGTAGTAATAAGCAGAGCAATGGAAGAGAACTTGAAGAATGAGAATTAGAACCAGGAGGGAAACACTGTTATTCATTGTATAAATAGACAACTGGCTAGCCATTTGGGATTAAAAAAAAATCGTCAGGCTCCAACATAGAAGGTTGATGTGCTAGACAGAAAGATGCCAATAAATACACTCAAGGATATAGTTTCTTTAATGGCAGATGTTATTTAAGAAGTTATTTAAATTTAATTACCAAAATGCTAATATGTATGGTAAAGAAATCATAAATCTCAAAAGAGGAAATGCATAAATCCCATCTTCAGCTGAAAGCAGACAAAGGCACTCAGGCATCTAGTTCAGTAGGCAATAAAGAATCAACCAGTTCAACACTCATTTATGAGAAAAACTCATACCAATGTGGGTATAGAGGGAACATATCTCAACATAATAAAAAAGCTGTGTATGACAAACCCACAGCCAGCATAATACTCAACAGTGGAAAACTTAAAGACTTCTCACTAAAACCTGGAATATACAAGGATGCTTACTCTCACCACTTCTATTTAACAGTCTTGGAAGTCCTAGCCATAGCAATCAAGCAAGAAAAAGAAATAAAAGGGATCCAAATTGGAAGAGAAGAGGTAAAACTGTCACTACATGTAGATGACATACTACATGAAAACCCTAAAAGCTGCACACAAATACTAAAGCTGATAAAAGAATTTAACAATGTAGCAGGATACAAGATTAAAATACAGAAATTAGTTGCATTTCTTTACACTAACGATGAAATAATCAGAAAAAGAGTAAAGAAACAATTCCTTTTAAAATCACATCCAAAAAAATAAAATACTTAGGAATAAATCTGACCAAGGAGATGAAAAACTTATACATGGAGAACTAGAAAACACTGATTAAGGAAATTACAGATGACTTAAAGAAATGGAAAGATATCCTATGCTCTTGGATTGAAAGAATCAATATTGTTAAAATGGACATACCGTCCAAGGCAATCTACAGATTTAATGCAATTCCTATCAAATTACTCATGACATTTTTCACAGAACTAGAACAAATAACCCTAAAATTTAGATGGAATCACAAAAGACCCAGAATTGCCAAAGCAATACTGAAGAAGAAGAAAGCTGGAGGAATAACCGTCCCAGACTTCAGACAATACTACAGAGCTACAGTAATCAAAACAGCATGGTATTGGCACAAAAACAGACATACAGATCAATGGAAAAGAATAGAAAGCCCAGAAATAAACCCACAGACCTACGGTCAATTAATCTTTGACAAAGGAGGCAAGAAATATACAATGGAGAAAAGACAGTCTCTTCAGCAAGTGGTATTGGGAAAACGGGACAGCCACATGTAAATCAATGAAGTCAGAACATTCCCTCACACCACACACAAAAAATAAACTCAAAATGGCTTAGAGACTGTAAGACAAGATACTACAAACCTCCTGGAAGAAAACATAGGCAAAACATTCTGACATAAATCTTAGCAATGTTCTCCTAGGGCTGTCTATCCAAGCAATAGAAACAAAAGCAAAAATAAACAAATGGGACCTAATTAAACTTATAAAGTTTTGGACAGCAAAGGAAACCATAAGCAAAACAAAACAACCACCTACGGAATGGGAGGAAATATTTGCAAATGATGCAACACAAAGGCTTAATTTCCAAAATATATAAACAGCTCATACAACTTAATAACAACAACAACAAAAAATCCAATCCAAAAATGGGCAGAAGACCTAAATAAGCAATTTCCAATGAAGGCATACAAAATGGCCAACAGGCACATGAAAAAATGCTCAATATCACCAATGATCAGAAAAATGCAAATCAAAACTACAATGAAGTTTCATGTCATACCAGTCAGAATGGCCATCGTTCAAAAGTCCACAAATGATAAATGCTGGAGAGGGTGTGGAGAAAAAGGAACTCTCCTACACTGCCAGTAGGAATGTAGTTTGTAGCAGCCATTATGGAAAACAGTATGGAGAGTCCTCAAAAAGTAAAAATAGACTTAACATAAGATCTAGCAATTCCACTCCTGGGCATATATCCAGAGGGAATCCTTAATTCAAAAAGATACACCCCAATGTTCAGAGCAGCACTATATACAATAGCCAAAACATGGAAGCAACCTAAATGTCCAACAACGGATGACTGGATAAAGAAGTTGTGGTATATTTACACAATAGAATACCACTTAGCCATAAAAAGAATAAAATAATGCCATTTGCAGCAACATGGATGGACCTAGAGGGTCATTCTAAGTGAACCAGGCCAGAAAGAGGGAAAAAAACAAACAAAAACCATGATATCACTTATATGTGGAATCTAAAAAAAGCAAAATGAGGACACCAATGAACTCATCCATAAAACAGAAACAGACTCACAGATACAGTAAACAACCTCATGGTTACCGGGGGAAACAGCGTGGGAAGGGATAAATTTGCGAGTTTGCTATATATAAAAACAGATGAAAACAAATTTCTTCTGTATAGCTCAAGAAACTATATTCAATACCTTGTAATAACCTTTAATGAAAAAGAATATGAAAATGAATATATGTATATATATGCATGACTGGGACATTATGCTGTACACCAGAAATTGATACATCATAACTGATTATACTTCAATTAAGAAAAATAAATAAATAATTAAATTAAATTAAAAATAAAGAATCAACCAGGGAGTTCTGAGCAAGTAAGAAAACAAGATTAGGTATTTAATTTTAAAAGATCATTTAATGATTTTTTTCTCTTCCATAATATATTCTTCTTCCTTCCTGTCCCATTTATTAAAAGGCATTTCTAACTATCAAAATGTCCAAGCTAAAAATTCATTCAACTTTGACTTAATCTCCCAAAACTTCAGCTGTAAGTATTTATCAAGTCTTACTACTTCTTTTCTTAAAACAAATCCTTATCAGTCCTTTTCTGTTTTGCCTCTACAATATCTTCTCAAATGATCTGTCCACATTGTTGTTCCAATCACTCTCCTGCTTAAAATCCTTACGATCATGTGTATAGAATAAATCGAGAACATTTCAGGAATCATACAAAACCATTCGATCTGCCCCAACTTACTTTTTCCAGCTTTAATATTCACCATTCCCTTCTACGCTTTCCACATACTTCTGTGTACCAGCCATTCCAAGAAGTCATGTACTTTAAAAACCTCAGTATCATTTTGTTCATGTTAGCTATTCTACTCAGAAGGCACATCCCACTTTAGGTTTGGCAAACTTTTGCAAATCCTTTGATTCACAATTCAAATGTCACCACAGCCTTCCTTGTTTCCCTCAAGTAGAGTTAACTGCCCTGTTAACTATGTTCTCACTACAATGCAAACAAATGATTATAGTCCTGTGTGATGGTATATGTGTTAGTTTCCTACTGATCCTGAAATGGATTACCACAAACTCTGTGGCTTAAAACAACACAAATTTATTATCTTATATTTCTGTAGGTCAGAAGATTAAAATCAAGTATCAATATCGCAAGGAGTCAGCAGGGCAAGGCTCCCTCAGGAGGCTCTAGGGGAGAAGTCATTCTTGGCCTCTTCTAGCTCTGGTGGCTTCTGGCATTCCTTGGGTTGTGGTGACATCACTCCAATATTTGAGGCCAGCATCCTTAAATCTCTCTAGTCTGCTTCATGTAGGTTTCTCCTGTGTGTGTGTTCAAATCTCCTTCTGCCTCCCTCTTAAAAGGATCCATGTAATTGCAATTAGGGGCCACTTGGATATCCATGGTAATTCCCCCCATCTCAAGATCCTTAATTTAAATCACCTTTGCAAATCATCTTTTTCCCTTATAAGGGAACACTTACAGAACAAGTTTCAGGGTTTGAGATTTGATATATTTGGGAAGCCATTATACTGCTTAGAGAGAATGGGAATAAAGGTGAAAAAGTGAGAAGTTAAAGAGGCAAAGTTAATATTACACAGACTAGGTGCCGTTTGTAGTTTTCTCTTGGTTATAAATTTCCTCAATCATTGATAGATTCAACTGCTGGCTCTCTCGCATGGAGCATTTTGAGAATTTTGAAACACTCTCTCCTTGAACAAACTGCAATCAAACTCTTCTAAACATCCTTTTCAACTAGTCTTTGACATTGGCCCCCATCCTTACTGGGACTGTACAGTCCAGCTTTAGCAAGAATCCTGCTAAGTTTAGTTTCCTATTCTTGATATATAGTCACCCTGGCATCTTTTCAGCAAGAATCCTGTTAAGTTGGTTTAACAAGAACCCCCTACTCTTGATGTCTCCTCTTAGTATCTTCCTTCCACTGACCCCCTCAATCTGCCTGTTGGCTATAAATCTCCAATTGTCCTTGTTGTATGCAGAACTGACCCAGTTCTATCCTGAGGGCTTCTAACCTTCTCTTGTAATAGTTTCTAAATGGAATCCATTTTTACCATTTAAACTACTATCTAGCTCTGGTTTTCCTTGACAGAACCTCCCTCTGTAACAGTCTCTGGTGCAGAAGAGACATTCTTCAGCTCACCTCTAAAAACTCCTCAGCTCCTCTGCAGTGGTATAACCTTGGAGTTGCTTCTACCCAGTAGGCAATTCTCTTTGGTAAGTTTCTTTCAAAATGGCTCTCTCCTCTCCTAGCTTAGCCTCTAAAATGTCTGGTTGGTCCAAAGGAAATATCTTTAACTCAGTATCACTGGACACAAAGAAGAAGCTCTCTCCTCTGGCTCTACTGCTGTAAGGCTGTTTTACATATCTCTTACCCTTACGCTTCCCCAGCAAAGCAGCAGCAGCAGCCCCCAGTCTCTGGACCTTCAATAACTCCAGGGGACTCAAACCACACTTTTCCAAGAATTCTCTAACATTCCACTCAGACGTCATCAAAGGAAGACCTAACTATTTTCTGCAACCCAGAGGACATCCAGCCAGAGAAATAGTTTCCCTCCTGAAAAGTTCTCCCGTCTTTCAGAGGAGTTGTTTGCAACCCACATGGAAGACAATGAACACTCCAGCACTCCCTCTTGGGTTGATACCTCTTCAAAGAATCCCTTGCTCCCTCTAAAGTTTCTCTTTATTTTGTATAGACTGGAGGTAACAGAGTTCCAGTACAGATCACAGCCATTTCCCGGCAAGTTCAGCACCTCTGTTTATACTGCAGGGCTCCTTTGGCAGCCACTGTCCTCAGCTTCGAGCTCCAGGAAAAATGCTTAGATGACAAGAAAAATCCCACTTAATACTATACAAATTACTATACAAAAATATACCTAAGTACTTAGTATTTTTCATCTAACATTATGTTTTTCAGATTTACCTGTGCTGAAACACAAAGTTCTGGTTTAGTTAATGCAATTATTATATAGTATTCCATTACGTGAAAAAACCACATACATTCTTCTATTAAGTGACTTTTTTACTACTATAAACCATACTGCTATGAACAATTTCATATAGGTCTCACTTGTACAAGTTTCTCTGGGGTAAGTACCTAGTAATGGAACTTCTAGATAAAGAGAATTTGAGTATCTTCTGCTTTACTGTCATTAAAATAACTTTCCAAGGCGGCAGTACCAACTTACACTCTCACTAGCAAAGTATGAGTTTTCCTTTCATTATACTTAGATGTACTAGGTTTCTTAATTTTGGAGGAATCTGATGAGTACTAAATCATATCTTGTTTTGATCTGCATTTCCCTGAAGCAATGCGAAAAAAGTTTATCTAGGAAAGATTAACTATAGCATGCTGCTGAAAAGTTAACAAGGATGAGGACCACAAGCTCTCCAACCACTGTATTTAGCAATACAGATTTCATGTTATATTGACAAGGTGGGCACACATGCTACACTGGAACTGATTAAAGAAAAGATGGAAGGCAAGGAAATGGGAACAGCAAATACAGGCACACCTTTTGAGGAGTTTTGCTACAAAAAAGAGCAAAGAAATAGGGCAGTAGAAGAGAAACGGGATCAAAGGGAAACATGGTTTGGGTTCTGGGATTTTTTTTCGGATGGGAGAAATGCTTGCTAGCAGAAATTATCTGGTAGAGCCAAAAACTGAAGAGGTAGAAATATAAGTATGAGTAGACAACTTCTGACGAGATGCCTCAAGTGGGCACGAGAATACAGAAACTAGCATAACCAAACATATATAGTACTTTAATGCTAAAACCACAAAACACTGATAAAAGAAATCAAAGAAGATCTAAATAGACAGACATATCATATTCACAGACTGGAAGACTCAAAACGGTTAAGATATCAATTTTTACTAACACACAGGTTTAACACAATTCCTATAAAAATTCCAGCAAGACTTTTTGGATATATAGACAACGGTATTCTAAAATTTATATGAGAAGGCAACTAAAATACTTAAAATAACTTTGGAAAAGATGAATAAAGTAGAAAGAAGTAGTTTACTCAATTTCAAGACCTATTATATAGCTCCAACAATCAAGACCACATAGTATTGGCTGAGGGATAGACACATAGGTCAATGAAACAGAACACAGAACCCAGAAATAAAAAGATACAAATATGCTCAAATTATTTTTGACAATAATGTAAAAATAATTCAACAGAGGAAAGATGAGCTTTTCAACAAATGGTACTGGAGCAGGTGGACATTTACAGGGAAAAAAGATGAAGCTCAACTTAATTCTCACAAAAAGAGAAACTGATCCTGAACATAAATGTTACATCTAAAACCATAAACTATTAAAAAAAAAAGGCAAAAATCTCTGGGATCTACAGCTAAGCAAAGAGATCTTAGACTTGACATTAAAAGTACATCTATAAAGAGAAAACATTTATAAACTGGATTTCATCAAAATTTACTTATGCTCTGAGAAAGACCCTGTTATGAGGATGAATAGACAAGCTATAGACTGGGAAAAAAATATTTGCAAACAGCAGCAAAAGACTAGTGTCTAGGATATTGAAAAACAACAACAACCACCTCTCAAAACTCACCAGTAAAATAAACAATCAAATTTTTTTAAATTGGCAAAAGGCACTGTTACAGGGTGAATTGTGTCCCCCCAAATCCATCTGTTGAAGCACTAAACTCTTATTCCTCAGAATGTGACTGTATTTGGAGCTAGGCCCTTTATTAAGAGGATCAAGTTAAAATTAGGGTAGGCCCTAATCCAGCCGGACTGATATCCTTATAGGAAGAGAAAATCTGGATACACAGACAACAGAGACACATGTGCACAGAGGAAAAACCATGTTGAGGACACAGCAAGAAGGCTGCCATCTGTTAAGCAAAGAATGAGACCTCAGAAGAAACCAAGTCTGCAAATACCTTAACCTTGGATTCCTAGGCTCCAGAATTGTGAAAAAATTAATTTCCATTATTTAAGCCACTCCCTACGTGATACTTTGTTATGGTAGCCCTAGCAAACTGATACAGACATGAAGAGACATTTCACCTAGGAGGATATATAGATGGCAAATAAGCACATGAAAACACTGTCAGGATCATTAGCCATTAGGGAAATACAAATTATTCCACAATAACTTACCATCACAAACCTACTAAAACGGGCTAAAACTAGAAAGTGCCAACACCAAATGCTGGTAAGGATGCAGAGAGAACAGACTGCTCATGTATTGCTGGTTGGAATGTAAAATGTACAGCCACTCTAGAAAACAGCTTGAAAGTTTCTTAAAAACATTAACATACAACCCATATGACCCAGTAATTGCACTCCTGGGCATTGATCCTAGAGAAATGAAAATTTATATTTACACAAAGACCTGTACACAAGTAGTTAAAGCAGCCTTATTTATAATAAGCAAAAAATGGAAGCAACACAGACGTCATCAATGAGTAAATAGTTAAACACACTGTGGTACATCCACATACTACCCAGTCACAGAAAGGAATGAATTACTTATACATGCGAAAACCTGGATAAATCTCCAGAGTATTGTGCTGAATGAAAGAGCCAGTCCCTTAGGGTTACATACTACATGATTCCATTTAAATAGCATTCTTAAAATTACAAAATTATAGAAGTGGAGGATAGATTGGTATGGGTATACAAAGGCAATACAAAAGATCTTTGTGGTGATCGAAATATTTCGTATTTTCACTGATTCAATATTCATCTCCTGGTTGTGGTATTAAATCCTAATTCTGCAAGGTGTTGCCATTGGGGCAAATTGGGTAAAGGTACACAAGATCTCTCTGCATTTTTTTCTTACAATTGTAGATGTGAATCTACAATTATCTCCAAATAAAAAGTTAAAGAAAAATCACCAACTTAAACATTTTAAATGCGTGCAATTTATAAATAAAACATGTCTCAATAAAAAGTTATACAGTAAAAAATATTTTTAAAAGTCAAGGAAATTTTTAAAAAACTACTCAGACCAGTACTGTTGCACTGAACTTTCTGCAATTACTGATATATTCTATGTTTCTGTGCTCTCCAAAATGGTAGCCACTAGCCACACATGGCTAACATACACTTGAAATGTGAGTAATGTGACTGAAAAGCTCAATTTTTTATTTTATCTATTTTAAGTTGTTAAATTTAAACAGCTATTTTTTTTGTAAGCAACCTGTGATAACCTCAAAAAATGGTTCGCTATTTACTTGACCCAGAAAACCCCACAAAATCATACAAATCAAGAGGTTCAAATCTTCATTTTAACTTTAAGAACACTTGTGAAACTGCCCAGCCCATTGAGGGTATGTATATCCGAAAAGTCACCAAATATCTGAAGGATGTCATTTTACACAGCAATGCATACCATGCCACCGTTACAATGGTGGAGCTGGTAGGTGTGCCCAGGCAAAACAGTGGGGCTGAATGCAAGGTCCATGGCCCAAAAAGAGTGCTCAATTTTTATGGCACATGCGCAAAACTGCAGAGAGTAATGCTGAACTTAAGGGCTTAGAAGCAGATTCTCTGGTCACTGAGTACATCCAGGTGAACAGAGCCCCCAAGAAGTGGCACCAGACTTACAGAGCTCACAGTCGGATCAACCCTTACACGAGCTCTCCCTGCCACACTGAGATGATCCTCACTGAAAAAGAGCAGATTGTTCCTAAACCACAAGAGGAAGTTGCACAGAAGAAAAAGATATCTCAGAAGAAACAAAGACTTATGGCCTGGGAATAAATTCAGCAAAAGATAAACACAAATAAAATAATAAATAAATAAATTTTTAAAAATTTAATAGCCCATCATTGGTGGCTACCATAATGGACAAGTCTAGACATTACAAAGAATTGGAAAGATCATTATATGCTAAGATGAAACTATATCCAAAGTGTACTCAGAAAAAATGTAACTTTTATACGATATGATACCACTTATGTAACAAAAATAAGGAAATAAATGTAAATAAAAACATATATAAAATATAGTTACATATGCTTTCATCTTCTACTCTTCTGCATAAATTTTAAATTTTTGACAATAATCACGTGTCGCTTTTTGTTTAAAAGCCAAAACCCCATGCTGAAACTTAGCTTTTTGATTCCTTGAAAATTCATACACTATTCAACAATACAAAAAAAACTGGCTGTTAGGATAATATTTCAGAAAGTTAAAGTTTTTGTCTGGTTGGCTAGATTCTAGTTTGGCAATTTTTTTTCCCCAAGTGTGGCCTTTTTTATGGACTTCATCCAATTACCCACAGAAAAAAAGGAGACAAATAAGGGAAAAACAAGTACAAATAATGGGAACTTATGAAATCAAGTTAATTAGCTTCTTACATAAACAGCTGGAGGACCCTGGATATTTATATTCAGTGTTTGGTCAGAAAGCAAAATTTCTTTAGAAAATAATGTCTACAGTTTATTCATGATTAAAGTTACAGAATTATGAATGAAGACTAATGAGTATTTATAATTACAGTAAAGGGAGAGAAAATCTCCAAGGTAGAAACAGGTTTAACAATGGTGTACATTCTCTCTCATAATCTTAAACTGCAGAAAGAATGGAAAGAATATAAAACAAATAATAGTTAACTCTAACTATGTTCCAAGTGCTATTCTAAACTTTATTTAGAGGCAGGATTCCATAGAATCAAACATGCCGTTGACTGTAAGATGCACATTGTACTATCGTATTTACTACTGAAAAAAATCTGTGTACAAGTGGATTTGTACAGTTCAAACCCATGTTGTTCCAGGGACAACTGTACATGACATTACTGTAAAGGAAGAACTATGGAGATAATAAAAAGATCAGTGGTTGCCAGATTTACCAGGGAGGGAGAGATGAATGGGTAGAACACAGAAGATTTTTAGGGTAGTGAAACTATTCTGTATGGTACTGTAATAGTGGATACATGTCTATACATTTGTCAAAACTCTTATTAAAACCCAAAAGTGGACCCTAAGGTAAAGTACAGACTCTAATAATGACGTGTTGATGTAGGTTCATAGACCATAGCAAATGTGCCACCTCCAGTGCAGGCTGTTCACAGTGGGGGAGGGAGATTGGAGGTGGGGGGCCAGCGGGTATATATATGGGAATTCTCTGTACTTTCTGCTTAGTTTTGCTGTGAACCTAAAGCTATTCGAAAAATTGAAGTCTTTTAAAATATTTTTGCAAGTAAATGTGGACATTTGCCATCAGAGCCAGGCAGTGTCTGTCCAATAATATTTCATCAACTCCATTCCATCACTATTACATTGCGCTGCACTATACAAAAGGGGCAAACGGATCCAAGCAGTTTGAACCTGTATTCAAATTCAGTTCTGATACTTATCAGCAAGTTACTTACCCTCTCTATGCCTCGATCCCCTCATGTGTGAAAGAAGTATAAAAAAGGTGTGAAAAGTAAATGAGTGAATATATATGGAAAACTGTTTAGGACAGTGGCTAGCTCATAGTTATAATTTGATAACTGTTAGCAATTACCATTGTGATTATCTACCAGATTGAGGAGATAATATGAAAAACACAGTACAATACCTTAAATGTCAAATTAGCTTCCTTCCTCCTCCTGTAATAAAACTTCTCCCACATGTCAAGCGCATATCAGAGAGAGGGGGACAAGGGATGGAACTGTTTGTCAGAATCCCCTCTGGAGTTTTTTCAAAATATATATACCACAAACCCACATAATAAATTGGAAACTTTGAGAGGTGTCTATGGAAGCATGTGTATTCTAGTAAAGTTCTCCACAAGGTTCTAATACACACACACATTTGTATTCCACCCAACCCACACAAATCGAGTTCTGATGAAGTTACTGCACACCAGTGATTAATGATGTTCAATGCACTGAAATATCATATATTTTCACATAAATTTCTTGGAGCTCCTATGTATTGCCTTGATCAGGGGCTAGCAAATATGGCCCACAGGTCAACTCTGGCCCACCACCTGGTTTTATATATAAAGTTTTCTTGAAACACAACATACCCATCCATTTCCATACTGTCTGTGGCTACTTTCATACAACCACCACAGAACTGAGCAGTTGCTACAGAGACTATATAGCCTACAAACTTGAAAATATTTACCAGCTGGTCTTTACAGAGAGAGTTTCCCAACCCTTGGTCTAGATTATTCATACAGAATGCTATTCAGTAGCTCAAGTAGAACATTTAGTGTTAACAATGAGCTCAATATAATTACAGCATCTCTTAAAATACATAAAAAACTAGAAGACTGGAACAAAGCAAATAAGCAGTTCTTCACATTAGGAGTTCAGAGGACAGAAATAGTTTTGCCTGCTAGCATTCCTTCCTTAAGGAAACTTCCTCCTCCAACTCCAACCAAGAGACCTTGGCCAATTATAGGCCCTCAACCGCAGTCATAGGAGTGGGCACATAACCTACAGCAGGACAACCCGAAGCCATTTCCAATGTGGAATAAGGAAAGACATGCAGTCCCTCTCTAAGGGTTTGTTGAGATCTGAGATATCAGTACTGGCATCCATGCCCCCATCACACAGAAGAAAGAGGCTCTACATTAGGATAAAATAAAGCTGAAAGGCAGAGATGAGGAGAGAGAGGATTGTCTTGGTGACATTCTCACCTCAGGTTCCAGTTATCTTGGAGTCCAACCAATTGTACCCTGGCCATCCTGAGTCTGGGCTATGTGAGCCAGTGCCAACTCCCACTTTTGCCCAAGAAGATTTTTAAAAGGTCATGATATCTACAATCCAAGGATTCTCACTAACACAAGCAACTTCCTCAGCTCACAGAGAGTTTGTTTGTTTGGTTTGTTTGTTTGTTTGTTTGAATGAGAATGGGGGTAGTTTTGGTCACCAGTTTTGTTCACCCTTCATTAAAACCTTCATAAATTAACAAATGTTCATAATCAGAAATTTATTTTTAAAAACTGAAAAAGGGCACAGTAACATCGCAGTTAGTAATTATTTTTCACTTTGTTCCTAGTGTAAAAGAATTGATTGAAAAAACACAAGATATTTGACAAAAAAAAAAATTCAGGTACATTTAGCCCTATCATCTCCATCTCCTCAACAACAATTACTGATAATCAGAAAGATGAGCCTAAGATACTATAACCCTCTGATTTACCTAAGAAAGATTCTATCATATCTAGTATTATTAATCCGAGAAAGTGGAGTAATTCATTTGGCAAGTTTTCAACAACAACTGAAACAAAACCCAAAAATGTTCTGTTACCCGTCTATGATTCATTAAATTAAGTTCTTTATAATATCTCAACTACAGAAAGCTCAAGTTTCACTCTACTTTCAAATCAGCTGCCAGTAGCTCTATCCTAAGGAGAATTTTACAGAAGCAATCATCCTACAAATGTATAATTAATACATTGGGTGAGACTTTTACTTGAATATTTTATAAATATAATATTGCCATGAATCAGTTTTTTTTAACTGCAAAGTTTAAACTATTTGATATTTTATTCTTGAATTACCTATTTAATAGAATCTGATAATAAAATAATATTAGAATTAGACAATGCCTTGAAAGAGAATTTCATATAACCCTGATTTTGAAATAGCACCTTTTTGGATTACGTGGTTGTTGGGAGTTCTATTAAAAACACACTACATCAAGAAACTTTAACTGACTAACCAACCCTAACTACCCTAACGTACCCTTGGGATATTCTCTAGAGGAAAGGAGGTACACAATGCATTTTTAATTTTTAACAACACACACACACACACACACACACACACACACTCACTCACTCACCTTCACCTATCCTAAGGGATCTGAAGGCTTCTAGTTCATCTTTCATTATATTACAATGCCTTATTTTGTATTCCTCATTACTTTGTGCCATATCAAAGTGTCAAGACAATACCTGGATGCTCAATAAACACTCCTCCTATCAAAGCACATATCTTTAAGAAAATTAAATAATATTTTTTAAAAAAAGGTCTTATAATGAAGAGTACTCTGCCTGGCCTCTCCTCAAATCCCAGACAACCAATTGCTGCCTAGTCACTTGCCTCAATATTAAAGGTACGTATACTATTATTGCTTGAGCTGTTACTAACTTCTTACCGCAATATTAACAGCTAAGGTGTATTCTGTTACTAAGTGTCAGACACAGAACTCTCTATATATTATTACATTTAATTGTCACAACAGCTTCATGAAGTAGGAGCTAGTATATATTCCTGTTTTAGTCTGGAAAATTGGAACACAGTTCAACAACCTGCCCAGGGTCACACAGCTAGCAAGTGGCAAAACTACAATTTTAACTTAAGCAACCAGACACTAGTATACACACTTTTAACCTAAATCCTCTTATATTTACCCACTCCACAGTCCACTCTTAATTAATACTTCAGGGATAAGTCTCTCAAATTAAATAAAAGCAATGAGCAAAATAAAACAAAGAAGTCAAAACAGTAAAATGACATTTCTCACAACCAAATATATCTTTTTGGTTCTACACGTCAGTAATTTTCAACTTTGACTTTGCCACAGTTCAGGAGGACACCAATTAGTTGCATTTTCATTTTATATACATTGACTCAGTAGTTACTATGCCTGAGGTATAGTATTTTTAAATCTAAACTACAGTTACATGGCGTATAACATTTTTGCTAAATTTAAAAAGGCATCAGATCCTGAAGACTGCCAGACAGGCATGCTCTGAAGGGAGAGTGTGCCAGTAACAAATTAGAAAAAGAAAAACAATTTTCAAAGTAATTTCTATTTGCTTTCTAAAAGCAAATGAGCTAACTTATAGATGAGTACACTTATACATCTCTAACTACATAATAGGGCACAAAAAATAGTAATGGAAAAAGGTAAAATCACTTTCACTAAAGAAAAGCTTCAAAAAATAATTTTGTAAAATCTGTGGAGACAGAAGACACAGTATTATTTCAGTTTAATATTCTAAACAAACAAAAAATGAGACATGAATATGGACAAATTTAACTTGAAGCAAAAAATGTTACCATTTAAAAAAAAATGAGACACTACAGAAAAGGCAGTAATAGAAGTTTTGAAATTGAGGAAAGTAAGGAAGAGAGCAAGAGATAAAAGCCCTAGATAATCTAGGCAATCCAGCTCAAAGCTGTGAGTCAGATCTTGCTCAAACAGAGAACCTTTATAATAATACTCTGGCTGAAGGGAATATTGTGTCCTTGTTCTATGAAAGAGCAGACAAGGCTTACTGAGGATCTTCTAGTAAGCGAAACGGAAGGTTGGTGACAGCAAGTCAGTTGGATCTGTAGACCAACATACAGTCTCTCTCTCTCTGCTGAAGTTTTACTTCTAACCAGTCTGGATAACAGCAATCCACCCCTACTTACAGACTATACATGCCCTTCTCATTTCAATGCTATCTGGATTCTGTTACGGGTTTCATATGCATAATATCTTCACAATTGGACCATTAACTTGTGGAGAGCAGAAGCCATCCTGTTTATTCTATTTTCGCTCATATAACCTAACATAGTTCTATCCATTTAGTAGATGGCTGCTCAAATCTAATGATATTGAAAAATCACAACCTATATCAGACCATTAAGAGTTTGAAGAAATCTTGAGATTATTGAGTCTGTTCTCTTTACGTTAAAAGCAAAGAAACTAAGAGTAGTTTAAATGTCCACTAACCTAACAAGTAGAAGAGCTGGAATTAGCACCCTAATCCCCTGATAATCAGTTTAACTTTTTCTAAACAGCCTCTAATTTCTTCCATTATACCAAAATAATCTATTTCGTCAGAAAACAAAGTAGCAGCAGCAGTACTCACTATACACATACCAGAGACCTGAGAAGGTTAGATCCACGTGGCAGTCCATGTGCCTAGGTCTGTGATGACCGCTTTATAAACATTCTACTTAGTACTCTCAATGACTCTAAGAGGTAGGTACTAGTAACCTAATTTCACAAATGTGGAAAATGTAATTTGACCATGATGACAGTAAGTGGCAGAACCTAGATTCTCCATTTGTCATCAGAATCTTGGCTCTTACCCAGTATCCTATACTGCTTCTCGTAGAATTCACCACAAATATCTTGAAGTCTCAAGAGTCCAGCACAGTGCCTGACCCAAACAAAGTAAACAAATGTTAAAATGACTGACTAAATGAATGTATTATTTAATTAATTAAAAGGTAAGCTTCTCTCACAGCAAACACCTCTAAAAAGAAGACTTCATTGTTAATCTAATTACATAATCCCCTAAGAAAGGGTTTAACAGTGAGCGGTCTGCATACTAAAAGGAGATTTAAGGAATGCCTAATATCTTTAGCCCACAAATAATTCAAGTGTTCAACGAATAGTGAAAAACTATTTCCATGACACAGCGTTAAATTTGAAGATAAAAAGTAAAATAAAATTTGTTCCTGCAATATTCCACTAAATTAAAACCCACACAAGTTTCTAAACCATTCATCAAACAGAAATAAATGTGTAACACCGACCTCCTTCTGGTGGAAGAGAAAGGAATAACACTAACTGAGCATCTACAATGTTCCAGTTTTGAACCTCAATGTAGAGTCTCACTTAATCCCTTAAAGCCAAATGAATGAGGCAACATCTCCACTTTCTGATGAACAAACTGAGGCTTTAAGAGATTAAGAACTTGTCTCAAGTCACTTAGCAAATTACTACAAATCCAGAATTGGAATCCAAAAGTCTTATGTTCTCTCCAAAAAGGGGTTAAAAGTACTTTTCTTTTATTTGTTTACCAAAGCAGAGAATGGATTTCTTCCCAAGGGAGACTGAAGATTGCTTATTTCAACAACAAAGAAGAATACATTATCTCACTTATTCCTCATTATAGCTTATTTGTTATTATTTCATCCCATTTATTATAAATGATGAATCTAGAACTCAGAGAAGTAGCTTGCCCAAGAACACACTGCAAGGATGTAGAACTATACCAGGTCTACACCAGGTGTGAATGCAAAACTAACCACAGGAAAAGTACAGAAAGACCTTAGCCCTGGTAGTTATGAGCTTAAGACTCAAAACACCCAAACTAAGCAGACTTTGTACTTGTCAAGTAAAAGGAATGGTAGATATCATTTGTAACTACTTCCACTTTCAATGATGAGGAAGCTGATTTTTTAGTAATAGTCTTATTAAATGGCAACCTGAAGACCGGCCTCTAAATTTCAAGTCTACAGGCCATTCTATTATACAAAGCAATTACTGGATTTATTGCCTGTTGAAATCACTCTCAAAGTATCAAAGTACTATTTCACACAGCATGAAGAGAGAACAGTTATGTTAAAACACACAGAATCAACATTTAAGGACTTAAAATACTTCCATAGGAATACATGAAGAGAAATATTCCTTAGCAACATTTTCAGTGCATAATCTGAAAACTTTGTCTATTTCTTGATCTATTTTTAGGACCTATATGTGAACTAAAAGATATCTCCATTGCCAATTCTGAAAATATTACCACTTTGGCCAAAAAAGAAAAAGAAATTTAGTTTTACTGTACAGCCCTGTTTGTCAAAAATCCAGAGTAGTTTTTTCTATTCAGAGTGGCCCAGGTATATTCCTAAAGAACTGTCCCACACTGGTTTTGATAAATCAAAGTGATGAATGAGAAGGTGATGAATATTAACATATACAGGATAAGTGCTTGTATTTACATTTTACTAAATAATACAAGCATGCTATAACCCCCAATACAGAAATAAATAGAATCATTCTAATGCAAAGTAACCGGATAGAGACTTCCATGTTTGTTCAGCCTACTAAAACACGAAGATTGTCTTCATCCCTTAAGCTCATAAAAACTACGGGAGTTCTTCAGGAAGCTTTGCCGCTGCCTCTCCGCAGATCACTGTGGGTCATTAAAATCCGGAATGCATCAAGAATTGCCGCCAGGCCTGAACTAGCACTAGCTCAGCTGTAAACAAGTGCAGAATGCTGCCGATCCTGGAGCGGGGCACTGTTTACTTACATGGAAAGATACTCATGTTGTGATGGGAAACGTGTTGCACTGTCCTCCGCTGGCTCCCCCCCAAAACGCCGCACTTTGACAAGCTAATGTGAGAGTGGGTCTACTCCCAAAAGTTTTGACCTCTCTTTTTAAACGCTTAAGGACAAACGCTCAAATAAGGACATTCGACACCAGGTGCCCAACGGTGCTGCCTATGGCATAACCTGGAAGGACATCACTTTGTCCAACAAACTGTGTTCTCACTTCACACTCCCCAACAATGAACTAAATGGGAGAAAGAGATACCGTCATTCACTCTGGTGAAGGAAAAGAGAAAAAATCAAAACCAGACTGGCTTCCTCCTCGCCCCCGAGAGGCTTGGAGCAGGACTAGGGGCTTAAGGTGCGGTTACAAACCAGCACCAGGCCCCGGTCGCCAGTGCACCCGCGAGCAGCGAGGCGTCAGAGAACCATCAACATCTCCACCTCTGTCCTCCAAGCACAGCCAGGGACTGCGTCCCAGAGCCCGCCCCGGCCGGGCCCGCCCCGCTATCTCCTCCCCCGTTATCCGCTCACTGCCGCGCTCGGGCCTGGGTTTGCCTCCCGCCCTCCCCAACTTTGGCACGTTCCACTACCCCAAACACGTAGGCCACCGCCCCACCACGAGTCCGGCGGAGAAAGGTCGGGGGGCTGCAGGGCGAGGAATGCGCTGGGCGCCGTTCCTCACCTCTGGATGGAGAAGGGGCACGCAGCCCGCTTCGGCCTCGTACTCATCCGGGCCGTCCGCCATCTTGGTGTTAAATCCCTCCTCCCGCTGCATGCTGGGAGAAAGCGTTTCACCCTCGCGGGGCTCGGGCAAGGCGGAGGGCAAGCGCGAGGGCGAGCGCGAGCCCCGCCGGAGGCGACGCGGCCTCCTCCTCCTCCCCTTACCCCAGCGACGCCCCCTCTGCCCCCTCCCACCTCGGAGGGCGCGGGTCCCTGCGCGCGTGCGCGCTAGCTGGGCCGTCCCGGGCGGGAGCGCGCTCTGCTGCACTGCACCGGGGCCCGCAGGCCCAAGGCTCTGGGCGTGGGTGCCGCCGCTTGTGGGCGGACCCGGGCCCCTGGCAGTTTGCGCCTCTGGTCGCGGGGAGGAGGCAGCTGCTGGGCTACCGAGTAGTTAACGCGGGCAACCAAGCGGCGGTGCGGGAGCAAGGACCCGGCTCTTGAGCCGCGCAGCCGAGGGTTTCCCTCCCCCCGCCCCCCACGCAGTAGAGGTGGCCCACGCTCGCAAGCCCCACTGTCCCGCTCCGAGACCCCGGGACCCCTTCTATGAGACCCAACCCAGCTCCAGGTAGTAGATTTGGGGCGCTCGGTCTTGATTCCAGGTGTGCATCGCTCATGACGATGAAAGACGCAGTTTCCTCCGCACTCAATAAGGTCATCCTGTAATTTATGCCTCCGGGGGGCGCCCAGGAGAACATGGATAAAGCTTGGAATTTCCATCTCCTAGAGAAGAGCCTTTTAAAAACGATCCCAACCTGTCCTCAGTGATCTTGAATTAAGAGTAACCACATTAAAAATGTACACATTCAAAGCCCACACACCCGCATCTGCTACATTTTCATGTAACTCAGGAATTCAGAACTGAAGTCATTTAAACTGAATTCGCTGCAATCAGAACCAGATAAAATGACTAAAGCCATTTCTAAACGGACTCTAGGGCTGCATGAGGGATGGGGGATTGCGCTCTAGAAATGTGCTGATTGGACTATTATAGAAAGCATTTATTTTGGGTTTTATCTATTAAAAAGTGAAAACCTAAACTGCTCAGAGGACGATTTAGCAAAGATTACGAAACATGATCAATAGAGATCCTGATACTAACCTGTTTCGTGTTAAAGCCAAATCAGCCAAAGACCACCAGCAGGGAAGCCTGCAATTCGATAACATCAGATTTATTTGTAAGTCAAGAGGAAGAGCATTCCAGAGGAAACGTGGATACCCCTGGAAAAGGGAGATTGAAGCGTCTTTTGTAAGGTTTAGGTTCCCGCCAAAGGAGTCAGTAGGGTCTAGGGAGACCGGGGATCAGTTCTGGATTGGACGCTGTTTCTGAGGCGGTATTAGGAAAAGCGAAGCTTAACCGAGGATTGGATGCTGTCATGAGGAGAGGATCCTTCAGTAATTGGGTAGCCTAGTCATAAAATAGCGAAGTGGGTCTGGGCATCATTGGCAAGCGAGCAGTATTATTCCAAGACATGGCATTTTACAGCTGCTGCATGGGAGTGGGAAAAAACAAGCTGCTCTGTTAACTGTGTCTCTTTTCCCAGCATCGTTGCTTTTTCTCACTTCAGTCTGAGCTGATTTTCATTCTTTTGGTCCTGGCCCAAACTGAGAATTTTGGTTTTGACTCTTTCACCCAGCATGCAGAACTAGACAGAATTAGAGTTCTGCCTTTGGCGCTCCACTGCTTTCAGAAACATTTTAACATGGATAAAATCTTCACTTTTCTTCTTGCCCCTCCTTACCCTTATGCCATGCATTTACTGGGAATGGAGAAAAGACCGAAGTAAAAAAAAAAAGGAAACAGTGAAAAAGTCGGGAGATGAGGTAAAGAAAGTATTGAATTGTAGAGGAGTGAAGAAAACTAGGCATGCAGAACAGAAAGGAATGTTTCGTGGATGCGCGTGTATCAGGAACACTGGGGCAGGAGGATGACGGTGACTTTTCAAAAAACGAAGATGTTTAGCCTTCCCAGTGATCCTAGACTCGCAGAGGTCCTAAATGGAAGGATAAAGGCCAACTTCAGCCAGCAAACAAGTTTCATATCAAATATATTTCAAACAGATACCAAAATTCAATGAATCAAGAGACTTCACTTTAAAATCTGTATTTCTAGATTATCCAGAAAATATACTTTTTCATTACCTGCCTGGCTATAGACATATTTTGTGTCTGTGACTTCTGAGAATTCTACAACTTAAACGTAGAGGAAATACTGAAAACAGATGGAAAGAAATTGCCTTGCTCACTGCTATAGGATTGAAATAATAGTTATCAAAAGAAGAAAGAAAGAAATCAGGAGCAAGAGCAGCCAGTCTTGGGAAAATATCTTGAAGTTGAGGCTTCAGCTAGGTTGAGTAAGACCAAAACAAACCCTGTAAGTACAACTAGAGTCCATGTACTTACCTACACCCAGATTTAAGAGAATATATTCAAGAAATGGACATGTAGGTGGATAGATTAGCAAAAGACTAGCTTAACATTATGAAGGAATACAGAATCGTTGCTGAAAGAGAACAAAATACAAAGAAAATCGACTTTGTTAGAAAAGAATTGTGAATAAGAAATGTGAAAACCAGACAGATTGAAGGGAATAGGGAAAGATCATAGGGATATAGCCTTCATATGTAACTTCAGAGACTACTGGAGTAAAGACAGCACTGGCGATCATCCATTTGTAGTCCACCTCCAACAGTTCACAAATGAGAAATGATGGTTGGGGAATTTAAGAAACCCAGTTAAAGTCACAAAACTAGGTAGTAACAGAACTCTGTCTAGAAGCCTTCTGACTTCCCCATCTACTACTCTTGCCTCTACCTCACATTTCTTCTGTTGTATTTATTGAAATGAATTCTTGTTTGGTCCATTTAATAATTATGTATCAAACATTTGTTTTGTGTAAAAGTTAGAATAGGTAACCCCAACATAGAGTTTAGTAAACAAAACACTCTTCCATCCAGATTTCCCAGGCACATCAGGCCACCTGGGTTTGAATCCCATTTCTGTCATCTTCTATGACCTGAGGAAAGTTACATATGTTCTCTGGCTCTGACATGCTTGCATGGTTGCCATGCCGTGTCTTCTCTTGCTCAGGCTTCAGTAGCTCTAGCCGACCTTCCATTTGCTGTGATACAGTGTGGGTCAAGTCTTTACTTTCTTTCCCCCATATCTGAGTCCAGTTTGGATTCCACTCTTAGTTTCTGTTTGAGGACAGAGCATTTCATCTTCTATTTACTTTTTCCGTATCTTGAGTACATGGTCGGGGAGACATATGCTCTGTTGAGGCAAGATACAGCCTGCATGAGAAAACCTGAGTCATGTTATCTTTGCTAAGGGTTTATTCTAGCTCATATCTCATATCTCATTCCCACAGGGAAATATCTCAGATGTCAGATCGTCTCCCATCTTAGTGAGTAGCCCTGGAGCTTTCCCTTTCATTATAAAGAGTCAGCTGCATAGTTCACTTTCTCCACATCCCCAGCCTTTCTCGAAGCTATTTCCAGTCATGGACAGTGAGAAAGTTTGAGGGGTTCATAAATGCTGTGAAAGCATCTTTGAAACGTACAAACCAGAAAGCTCGTGGGTGACTTGGAGAGTAAAGCTAGGGCAAAAATCCTCCAAACCCTGCATAGCATTTTTGACACCAGTTGGTCAAATATAACAAGTATTTGCCTGGGGTGTTCATGGTGAATAAAATATTAACAGTTTATACTAAAAAAAACATATATATATATATACACACATATATATATATATGAACTGTAAATGAAAAATGGAAGGTGATGAATTAGGCTTGTTTCTCTGCAAATTTGGGGGTATTAGTGTGAATCTCAGATACTTGGTATCTTTATTCATATAGCTTGAGATAGGTAGGTGGGTGAAAGGGTAAAGTTAAGAAGTAAGCTCATTCATTCTTCTCTGCTCTGTTTCAGAATATTATGTTCCTTTGTGTCCCTGTCTATTTTTTAACTTCTCTTTTTAGTTTGGGGATATGGCCCTTTCATTTTTTGGTTGCTGAATTGGTGAATTTTCTAGATTTTTTTTTTGAATAGGTATTAAGGGAGAGAAAAATTTGTGATGAAGTTTTAGTTGATCACCTGGGCATCTCAGAAATCCCCAACGCTTGAGAGTTTTCCTGTATACCCACTCGGGTTTTGATATGCTGATATAATCAGGTTCTCTAGTGACTATTCTCAAATTGTTGAACCTGAGAATCCCCTGTTCTTCCTATAACTGGCTACCTCGTTCATTGCATGATTTTTCCTAATTTCTTTCTCTGAAATTAATCTCAAATTCAACTTTTGGGATGCTTGCTGTTAGATTAGTCCATTATGAGAAGGCACTGGGAACTACAAATTTCCAAACATACAGACACACAATCTGGCATCAATATCAGTGGGTTAAGGACTCACTGAGCATAGTCCATGGACCCCACGTGAAAAAAATCCCTGATTGTGATAAATCATGGCTTTAGTTCTTGACTAGTGTCTTAATCTATAAAGAACTTTGAGAAGTCATCTAGCTTACCCTGATGTAAGTGTGGTATGGAAGAAAGACTATTAAAAGAAACTGAACACTGGTCCTGATTTTCCAGCTAACTAACTGTATTTTCTTTTAATGCTTAACATAATTTCTCCCTCTTCAGCATCCTAAACAAATACTCTCTGCACCCCTCAGCCCATGCCTTCACAAAGTCACCCCTATCATCTATCCCCTCTTAATACTTGAGATGAGAAAGCAGAAGCTAGTCTACATTCCAGTTTGTTTCTTTTTCAATTAACAGTGAATAAGAATTCTTTTCAGAATTATTCCTAGGTAGCTAAGGATGTAAATTTATCCTAGTGTTTATATTTTGTGAATGTTCTTCAAATGCAGAAATAAGAATAACCTGTTAATTTGGATATCTTTTAAGGTGATGTTTGCATAGATTTCAGTAAGTTACTTTTAAGTGTTACAGGATTCTTTTAGCTCTGAAAGTCCCTGCATACTCTGCATCCGAGTCCCTTAGTGGCATTTATTCATCATCTCATGGGACTGAGGGCATGACTTCAGCCCCTACTGCTGGAATCCTGGTGACAGGCAAATCTTTTTCTATTGGCTACCTTTGTTCCCTAAGCTGGGTTTGGCAGGTACAGTTATAAGTATCTGACAGACATGTATTTTTTCATCATTAAGAAAGAAATATTTCCCGAGACAACTATGCTAAACATTCATGGGAAATATTTGAAAATGCGTTGTTCGTTTCCCTCATGCCCAGCACGTGTGCTGATATGTCCATCAAGCAAACTGGTATCATCAGCCCCCCAAAACATATCTCCAACTAAATCTCTTTAACTGGTGCTGGCAAGGCTCAGGCTCACACTGAGAACTGGTAATACAGGGATTTGTTAGGAAGATGCTCTTCAGTTCTGTTACTGTGCAGCTGACAGAGCCTCACCAGCACTTACTACTGGAAACAAAGAACTTGTTTTTCTCCCAATAATATAGTGAACAAAATTATGACCATCCAGCAGTATTTGCATGTGCATTAACTGTCTGAAGTATTTAAAACCATCACACACACACTCACACACCCACGGACAATTTTCACTGGAGGAAAGCCCTGAGTATTGTATGCTCTTTGTCACTTTAATTTCTCAGCCTTCGTTTTGTCATCTATAAAATGAGGAGGCTTAGAATAGGTGTGCTTGGAAAGTCGCTTTCATCTTTATGATTCTGATTATAATAACACCATCTTGGACAGATGATAATTCCTTTTAAATGCTCATAATGAAAAGTCCACCATGTCTGTAATTAACCTCTGTTCTGTTCTGTCTGTGATAGTTTTTACTGTCAGGAATTTCTTCCTGATTTCTATCCTAAGTCCCTCAGGCCATATACTTTGTTTTATTTTCTTTTCTTCTCAATTTTCTTAATATTCTCTTTTATCTTCCTGACCTAAATCATTCCGAGAGAGGTAAAGTCTTATTAGTGAAACCTAAGGAAGGACTTCCAACTTCTAAATCATTAATGCACGTGGTGAATGAGATGAGACACAGTCCTAACACCCAAAGTCAGTTTATTAGATATTCTGTCTCTTAGATAAGAGGAGCTAAACTGTTGTAGTTGTGATATCTGGTATTCCCAGCTCTTGTCTCCTAGATTATACCCTCTAAGCTTCACTCAGAGGGAAGGCGCCATAGCTAAAGATATCACATTAAGAGAGAAAAATAGAAGTGAAAGCTTTTATCTGAATCTGGGGCCTTACTCCACTTTAGGCATCAGCATTGAATTGCTGTCTGCCATCTCCAGACTCTTGAAGAGTCCTATTCAAAATACCTCCCTAATTAGAAATTAACAATTTTCTCTCTTTTTTAAAGCAGTGTTTCAATTTTAAAAGTAACAATTGTACATCCTTTTAAAAATTTAAATAGTTAGGTAATACCTACAGTTAAAATTGTCTCTTTCCCCTCACCATTCATTCCAATAACACTTCCCAGAGTTAATCATGGTTAACCGTTGTCGTCCCAGAATTTTACGGTATATACATACATATCCTTAAAAGATGATGTTTGAGCTGTACAAACTGTTCCACACCTTGTCTGTGTTTTTTTCACTTAAGAATTTGTCTTGAAATTCTGCCCATTGCAGCATTTATAATTTTTATTTTATTCAGTTTAATGTCTTGTGCATTATTCTCTTGGGACCTTATATATCAGAATAATTTTGGCTTTAAATAATGGAAAACTTGACTAAAAGTGGTTTATATGGTAAAGACTTATTATTTCTTACAACAAGAAGTCTAAAGTCAGGTTAATTCAACTTCAGTAATTTCATGAAGATTCTAGTATTTCCCAGGTTGATTTAACAGCTCAGTAATATTATGAAGATTCAATTAGATTCTTTTCTTCTGCTCTGTTATTCTTGGTAAAGAGGCAAGAAACCTCATGATCTCAACATGGCTGCTGCAGCTCACATAGCAGTACAAATGGGCAATAAAAGCATTGTACCTTCTCACGTGCTTCTTTTTTAAATCATGGAAAGCTTGCAGAATACCACCCTTCAGGTTGCATTGGTCAGGATTTACCTGTCTGTCTATGCTAAAGCCAATCTTTGGCAAAGGAAATGAGACCACTCTGATTAGCTTATACAAGGGATTGGCAAATTATGGCTTATGGCAAATCTGGCCCATTGCTTGTTTTTATAGGACCTGTGAGCTATGGGTTTTACATTCTTGAATGGCTGCAAAAAAAAAAAAAATCAAAGGAAAAATAATACTTTGTGATGTAGAAAAAGTATGTGAAATTCAAAGTTCAGTGTCTATAAATAAAGTTTAGGTATTCTTTAAGACTGCCCTTCACACTACAACAGCAGAGTTGAGTAGTTGAAACAGACATCATATGGCTCATAAAGCCTGAAATATTTACTGTCTAGTCCTTTAGAGGAAACATTTGCCAGCTCCTGGCTTAGACTTCGCCTGGGTCCAGGAAGCCCCTCCCCAAAACACAATACTATGCGGTCAGAAAGCACAAACAAAATGAGAGCTCTTCTCAACAAGGAAAGAGAGGGAGAGAAGAAATGGATTTGGGGAGGGAGACAACGTCTGTTTTTTATCACCTCCCATTTTCTTAGAAATTTCAATCAGCTCTCTCAGAACAGATCCATGTTTAAATGTTCATAGGTAACAACAACTCACAAATTATTGTTGGAAGGTGAGCTGGTTCTCACATTGCTTCAGGCTAGGCAGAAGGTTTGGTGTAAGGATTAATGTAACTGCTTTACCATGGTTTACAAAAAGAAGTCCTAACTAGCATGGCACACAAAATCTTCTGACCCTAACTCTCGCTTGCCTCACCAGCTTCCCTGCCACCTCCAGCAGGACCTACTGCTCCTCCCATCATGAAACACGTAAAAGTTCCTGAATTTACCAAGCCTTTTTGTTTTTGTCCATCCTGTTACCTTTTCCTGGAGCACTCTTCCCTCTTTGTCTACATGGAAAATTTCTAAGGTGAGCCATTAAGACAGAACTTGTTATTTCTTCTGAGAAACCCTATAGCACCACATTTGAGGCTGTCTTACTTTGTTGTCTTTGCTTGAGTTCCCTAAGAAGAATAACTGGAGGCGAGGGCTTCCTCACAGTCATTTATCTGGGGACATGATCCCAGGGAACAAGAGTCCGGCGGATAGGACTAGGAGTAGAACAGGACAAGGAGAAAACCAGTACAGTACATTATTGAGCTGGTTACCTGTACCTTTACACTGGGGGCTCTGTTCTGCTAGAGAGCTTCTGAGAGCCCTGAATTCAGAATTGTTTGCTGAGACACAGAAGAAGGAAGCATCTTGTCCCCAAGGGGTGTTCATTCTCTCGTACTTCCATGTTTGCAGAGCAGAGAAGCCCCAGGGCAGAAAGTAAGAGATACTTTGTGCAGATATCATTAGGTGCCACCTTGTCTCAGCTGGTAGCTCTGGGTATGAAATGGGCATAAGAGATGTCTGACACACTCCAGGATGTGTATTACTCAGATCTGCTAGTAGCCCGCATTACGTGTAGTCTGTCACAGAGCTTTCAAGGTGGTAGCTTAACAGCCATGCCTACAAAGAGGAACAAGCAACGCTCCTGAAACTGTAAATGGTGCCAAGGCCATAACTGATATTCGTCTTTTCACTGCTTGTTGTAGGCTGTTTGCCTGGAGAGTTACCCAGTTCTTCATCTTGGGGTGGCTGGAGCCCTTGGTTGCTTTAGCCTGACTGGGTCAGGGTTGTTGGCATTTGTCCACTTAATGGTAATCAGTGGGTATGGAGCACAAAGAACTGGGTGTGGAAACACCTTGCTACTCACTGTTTAGCAGATCCAACTGGCATGACATCATCCGTGTAGCACAATGTTCTGCAGACTATTAAACTGATCGATGTCCCTGTGGCACCTACAATGTGGTTGTTGCTCCTTTTCACTGACAGGGATTGAGAAGAAAGTATTCATTGGAGCAACAACCACATACTAGGTGCCAAAGGCTGTGTGGTTATATTCTAGTAAAGATAACAGCCCTGGCACAGCAACTGTGATTTGGGCTATTCTTAGGTTAAGTTGACAATAGTTCACCATCAGCTGCTGTGTTGGATCTGGGATTTTGCCATGGCCAAACCGGCTAAGTAGGTGAGCAATATGCTGGGTAGCAAAATTTGTGCATCCTTTAAGCCTTTGATAATGGCACTAAGTCTATTTCTTCTGAGGATATTACATTCCTTCTGATTCATTACTGTAATCAGTGAAGGTATACAGTTTCGGGGGCTTCTACTGGTCCTTTCTATCGTAGTAACTCTTACTGCACAGGTCAAGAAAACACAGTGAGGGTTCTGCCAGTTATAACTATATCCATTCCAATTGTTCACTGGGAACGAAGCATATAAGCAAAGGCAGGTCTGTGACTCCCCTGGACCACTGAGAGGACTTGGGCCAGCAGGTTTCCAGGAACTCTCAGTTTACCTGGGGGCTATGATAGCGCTGCCGGTTTCCTAGTATAAGTGTTGGCTCAGACCCTGTATCCAACAAGCCTTAAAATGCCTTTGTTTCCCTGTGCTCCACGTACAGCTTCTCTGTAAATGGGCAAAGGTACTTTCGGAGAACAATGAGGAGAGTATGTATACGCTCCTGCTAGTGTTGCTGAGTCTTTACTCAGCCTTCCCTGCAAACGATGGGCATTGGGTCTGAGAACCTACTTAGATCTGTAAACTGGATGAGGGGTTGCAATTTTCTGTGGAGACAACTGTCATCAGTGTTCTGTTAACCAGCTGTTGATTTTTTCTGGTTATACATACAGATCAAGCAACACCCTCGTGGATGCTCATTTAACTTGCCCTGAGACACACCATGGCCTATTAGTTATTATCGCAGAGCCCTGTGGGTGAAGATATCCCAGCTGCCACTCTGGCCTTGGAGCACATTATCACAATTGTGTATACTTTCCTTCTGCCAGTCAAGTGCTACCACCTGACCTCTGCTATTTTGGATTCTTATCAATCTAGTTAATAGGAAGGAGCCCAGTTCCAGAGCAGCTTCTCTTACTGTCAGCTACAGTGGACAACTACCACTGAGCTTCTCAAAGATGCCAGTGGTACCCTCACCACTGTATTTCCTACTGCCTTGGAGATGGGTGTGTCTACTGGGCCCTTACAAGGAACATAGTAAGATGGTGGGTTCTCAGGTATAATGTTTAAATTTGTTCTAACATTCTAACCAAAGCCTTTTGACATCTTCTTCAAGGCAGTCAAGGCACTTCTAGAATCTCTCCTTTATTTGCTATAGGCCTTCATCCTATCCAGGCATCAAGGAGCCATCCCAGCAATATATTAGAACTAGTTCCAGGTGTCCTTGCTACGTCATGAAAATCCAGCTGTTTTTCATGTCAGCAAATTCTCTCCTGTCCACTTCTGTATTCTGCTTTCCCTGGTCCAGCACTTTCAAGATTCACTCCTCAGTTCCTCCAGATAAATAAATATCAACCAGGCCTTATAGATCATTATTTATGTGCCTGTTGCTTCATACAAGGCTTTTGCAGGGTCTACAGAAAAGGAAGCTATTCTCAAGCAGAGCAGGAGGAGCTGCTTGTGCCAACACAGATTTCATAAGAATCTGGGGGTTGACATTTCTCAGGCTTGTCCACTAAATGCTACTGTTGCAAGTCTCAGGATTCCATTCTTTCCCTTCCAGGGCCCTAACTTTGAAATAGAAGACTTGTCAAGACAGTATATTCAGTCTCCTTTGTAGCTATGTGAGCTTACAACTCAGTCCTGGGTCTGATTATCAACACAGTTTGCTCTGTGGACACAAAGGGTAAGCATCTCTTTAAATGCTGCCTTGGAGGCTTCCTGATTTTCACAGCCTGCCTAGAATTGAAAGCTACTAACTTGAGCCTGTCCCTTTTTTCTTTTTCCCTTTTCTCTTTTTTAAAAAATTTTCAGGAGCCCTTAACAAAAATGAGCCAATCTACAGGCCTTATAACTACCACTGGCTTCAAACTGTTCAGGGACCATCCTTAATCCATATGCAAATACTTGATTTTCTACCTATAATTCATCCCAGTCATTTACCAGTAAAAATCTTAGTAATGCTGATTCAGGCCAGGGGTTATCACCACCCATACTTTCCACCAAAAGTGGAAATGTCTGACTGGCAAAAAATTCAGTTTCAGAATCATTTTCTGGACTTCTTCCTTCTAAGTCTGCTCTTGAGATCAAATGTCTTATCTTGGGTTCCCTCAAAAACTAGAGTCTGATACAAGGGTTTGGATGCAATTAGTTTGTTGTGAAAGTAATTCCAGAGGACAGGAGTGTGAGCATGGAGAAGAATGGTAAATAGAAGGAAAGAAAGCCAAGCCAAGCACGCGTTTTTTGAGCTGGTCACCACTATGGGCACCTGGAGCTTTGTCCTGTTGAGAGTTTTTAGAGAGCTGTGTAAATTGTGCCTCAGAATTGTCAGAATTACCCGACACGAAAGAGTTGATGATTGAGTCACTGGCTCTATCCCTCAGTGATAAAAGGTTGCTCCAGTAAGTGGCAACTCCTTCACTCTTCCCAGTCTGTGCCTGTGCCAAAATAGCTGAATGGGTGTCTGCAGGCATACCGGGTGGTGGCACCGGCAGAGTATTCCTACTGCGAAAGCAGGAGATTCTCTGTGCACTTGAGGGAAGACCATGACAGAGCATAGCTGGCTGCAGCAGCAAAGGCTGGAGCAAAAAGGTAAGCCATGAAAATATGAACGATGAATAAAAGATGTTTACACATGTACATTGTAATAATCATGTATATTGTAATAATCAGACTACCTCACAGTTATTTCTCTGTGTGCCTGTCATCGGTCCTAGGTGCTAAGTACTTTAAAAATCGGGACATGGGATAAATTGGCATTATGTGTCTTCTGAAATGATGCACTGAGAAAAAGACAACATCACTTCTATGATAATTCCACCAAAAATCATATTCTGAATCTAATGATCAAGAAACGTGACAAACCCAAACTGAGAGACATTCTGCAAAATTTAAGGTCTGTATGCCTAAAAAAATGTCAGTGTCATGAACGACAATGGAAGAGTGAGGAATATTCCAAATTAAATAAAAATTGTATGCCACATATGACCCAGAATTCTGTTTTGCTATAGTAGACATAATTGGAATAATTAGCAAAATTTGAATATGAACTGATAGTAGACAGTACTTTTGCATCAATGCTGATTTACTTATTTTAATCATTCCCCTATTTTAATCTAAACAATGATTAGAGTGTCCTTGTTTTTAGGAAATATATGCTGAAATATTTAAGGATAATGGAGCATCACGGCTGAAAGACTCAAAGAGGAAATGATAATAAAATGTTCATGTTTGAGGAATCTGGTGAAGGGTATATGGAAATTCTTTATTCAGTTATTGCAAAAAAGTTCTGAAATTATGTCAAAAAATTTTAATTTTAAACGAAATAAATGGATGTATTCTTATTTATTCATATATATGTGTGTATGTGTATATGTGCATGTGTAATTGATTAATTATCTAGCACCTAGAACAATGCCTATTGTCATACAGTAGTTTTTCAGTAAATGTTGTAGAAATCAGAAGAGGAATGCTCTGAAACAAATCAAGGGCAGGTTTCTTTTCCCTTGATGATAGCACTTCCTTTTCCCTGGATGATAATTTCAGGACACTGTGCTTAGGATTTGCGCTCTCACCCTAAACTACCATATAACTTCCAAGTGAAAACTGCACTTTTATGATGTACCTTGGTCTAACATTTAGGAAGAAGTTATACTGATTCTCTATAATCTCTTTTAGAAGACAGAAGCAGAAAGAATACTTCCTAATTCATTCTAATGCTAACTCACTAGCATTACTCATATCAAAACCAGAGATGTTACAAGAAAAGAAAGCTACAGACAAATATCTCTCATGAACACAGATGCAAAAATCCTCACCAAAATATTAGTAAGTTGAATCCAACAATGTAGAAAAAGAATTACACACTACAACCAAGTGGGATTTATCCTAGTCAGTCTGGCTTAACAAAAATCAATTAACATAATCCATCATGTTAACAGGCTACAAAAGAAAAATCACACAATAATATCAAGCGATGCAGAAAAGGCATTTGACAAAATCTAACACCTGTTCATCATAAAAACTCTCAGTAAATTAGGAGTAAAGGGGAACTGCCTCAATTTGATTTTAAAAAAACTACAAAAAAATGTATAGCTAACATCATACTCAATGATGAGATACTAGAAGCTTTCCTACTGAGATCAGGAATTAGGCAAGGATATTACCTCTCATTGCCCCATTTCAACATCACACTGAAAGTACTTGCTAATGCCATAGGACAGGAAAAGGAAATAAAAGGCATGCAGATTGGGAAGGAAAAAATTAAACTGTCTTTGTTTATAGATGGCATTACATCTATGTAGAAAATACAAGAGATTTGACAAAAAAAAAAAAAACCCAACTCCTGGAACTAATAATTGATTGTAGCATGATTGCAAGATACAAGATTAATATATGTATGTCAATTGCTTTCCTGTATACTATCAATGAACAAATGGAATTTGAGATTAAAAACACAATGCAATTTATATTAGCACCCCTCAAAAAGTGAAATAACTGGCTATAGTCTAACAAAATATGTACAAGAGTTGTATGGGGAAAACTGCAAAACTCTGAAGAACAAAATTAAAGAAGAATGAAATAAATAGAAAGATATTCCATGTTCATAGATAGGAAGACTCAGTATTGTCAAGATGTCAGTTCTTCCCAACTTGATAGATAAATACAACACAATTCCAATCAAAATCCCAGCAAATCACAGTTATTTTGTGAATATTGACAAAAATGAGTCTAAAATATATATGGAGAGACAAAAGATACAATAGATAACACAATATTGAAAGAAAACAACAAAGGTCAAGGATGACACTACCCAATTTAAGACTTACTATAAAGCTGTAGTAATCAAGACAGTGTGTTATTGGTGAAAGACTAGACAAATAGATCAATGGAACAAAATAGCCCCAAAATGGACCCAGATATATAGTTAACTTATCTTTGACAAAGGATGAAAAGCATTACAATAGAGCAAAGATAGGCTTTTCAACAAATCGCACTAGAACAACTGGACATCCACATGTCAAAAAGTGAATCTAGACACATCCTTCACAAAAATTAACTCAAAACGGATGACAGATCTAAATGTAAAATGCAAAACTATAAAAACTTCTAGATGATAACACAGGAGAAAACTTAGATGACCTTGCTTATGGTGATGGTGATGACTTTTTAGATACAATACTGAAGAATGATCCATGAAAGAAATAATGGATAAACTAGACTTACTAAAATTAAAAACTGCTGCTCTGCGAAAAACAATGTCACGAGCATGAGAATACAAGCCACAGGCTGGAGGAAAATATTTGCAAGACACATCTGTTAAAGAAATGTTATCCAAAATATACAAAGAATTCTTAAAATTCAACAATAAGAAAACAAACAACTTGATTTAAAAAATAGTGCACAGATCTAAACACATTACCAAAGAAGATATGCAGATGGCAAATAAGCTTATGAAAAGCTGTTCCACAACATATGTCATCAGGGAAATACAAATTAAAACAATGAGATTCTACTACATACCCATTAGAATGGTCAAAATCTGGAACACTAACAACACCAAATGCTGCCAATGGTGTGGAGGACCAGGAACTCTGATGTGTTACTGGTAGGAATACAAAATGGTACAGCCACATTGGAAAGCAGTTTGGCAGTTTCTTCCGAAATGAATCACACTCTTACTGTATGATCCAGCAACCATACTGCTTGGTAGTTACCCAAAGGAGTTGAAAATGTATGTTCACACACACAAACTTGCACATGGATGTTTGTAAAAGCTTTACTCATAACTGCCAAACTTGGAAGCAACCAAGATGTCCCTCAGTAGGTGAATCGATAAATTGTGGTACATATAGATGATGGAATATTATTCAGTGCTAAAAAGAAATGAGCTATTAGGCCATTAAAAGACATGGAAGAAACTTAAATGCTTATTACTAAGTGAAAGAAGCCAATTTGAAAAGTACATACTGTAAGATTCTAACTATGTGATTCTGGAAAAGGCAAAACTATGGAGACAGTAAAAAGATCAGGGGTTGTCTGGGGTTGTCTGGGGTTAGGGAAGGGGCACTGGTGAGGAATGACCAGGCAAAGCACAGAGAATTTTTAGGGCACTGAAAATACTCTGTACGATACTGTAATGGAGGATACATGTCATTGTGCATTTGTCCAAACCCACAGAATGTACAACACTGAGAATGAACGGTAACGTAAACTATGGACTTTGGCTGATAATGATGTATGAATGTAGATTCATCAATTGGTTGTGGGGCATGTTGGTAATGGGGGAGGCTATGCATGTGTGAGGTTATGGGATATATGGAAAATCTCTGCACCTTCCCCTCAATTTTCTGTGAACCTAAAATTGCTCTAAAAAAGTAGTCTTTAAATATGGAAAAAATGTACATTGAATCAATAGATAATTAGGCAACCATTAATAAAAATGTAAAGATTACATTCTTGGGCAAGGGCAAATGAAATAAATGACATATATTCTGGCATTTACTATAACGGCTATATGCAGAAACAGAACAAAAATAGTCCAAGAAAAAAAAGGAATCAGTTGTTTAAGTAAAGGGGATAGAGATGGATTCTCTGGAAATGACCCTAATAATACATTTTTATAAAATTTTATCAAAAAAAAAAGGGATGATGTCTTATTTATGTTTATATCCTCAGTACTTAGGAAGTCACCTGGCATCTGTTAGATGCTCTGTAGTAAAGCCTTAATACTGCTGGCACCATCTCTTCTGCCTTGTAGGGAGAGCTCACCTGAGAAGGATCCCACGCAGAGAGAAGCAGGCACAGCCCTTCAGAGTCAGCCTGAATTCACTGGTGCTTGAAAACTGTTAATCCCTCAACTTTCTTTTATGTAAACTTGTGAATTCTAATTTAGCCTGAACTAGTTTGAGTCAGGCTCCTGCACTTGCAACCAAAAATCACCAAACAAATAAACAAAAACTAAAGCAGCTGGTTTGTCCTACTCAGGGGTTCCCTGTATTGGCAATCTACTTATCTTGAATTGAAGCAAAGATAAATAGGTCCTTTGCTTAGTCACTGTGTGATGGTTCAGTATTTGAACTCACGCCAGTGCTGGTGATTTTCTCTTTTGCATTTGACTATTGCCTCCTGTTTCTTTCACAGATGCACTTGAGATCAGGGCCAATCCCAGCTTTTCAGTTTTACACATGGCATAATCATGTTGTTTCTTACCTCCTTCTTACATAACCTCTGAAAAGCTGTTTTCTGTTCTGTTGGCATTGAGTCAACCCATCCTCTATGATTTTTATATTTATGAGCTTTATGGTTACAATAAACCATATCATTGTGCAGCCTTTAAGAGTATGTGAATGTCTGAGATTATCATTCCTGGGTATATAAGAATGATGGAGCAAAGGCAAGTAGACTGCAGCTTTGCAATGCGGGGACCCAGATGGACTGGATAGCTTTTCCTCAAATCAAAAATCATTGTTTCTTTATCTATAACCCTCAGATTAATCTAATTCTAATTTTAACTGTATGCTTTACAAACTTCAGAGTTTTTTTTAATATGAAACTCAAAAACATGTACACCCTTTCTTGGAAATTATCATCAATATAAAAAAATCCAGACACAAAAAGAATATAATTCAGAGAAAAAGAAATACAAATGGCTCATAAATATATGAGAAGGTGGTAGGTCTCATCCATGATTAAAGAAATGCGTATTTAAATAACAACGCTATACCGTGTTTCACTACCAGATTGGCAAAGATTTAAAACAGACATTCCCAGACACTTGCAGTTGGTAAGAGCACAGGCTGGCATGTTTACAGATGGCATTTTCATAGTATCTATCTAAATATTGAGTACATTCACTCTTTAACCTCGCCACTCCATTTCTAGAATTTTTTTTCTAAGACACATCACATAAGCTTGCAAGGATACATGTTACCAAATTATTTATTGTAGCAATGTTTGTAATAGTGGATATCTAAAATCATTTAAATTGTATTTCAATAGATAAACAGTTTAATGTATTATAGTACATCCACACTATGAAATATCTGTATGACATGGACAGTTTGTTAAGTGGAGAAAGCCAAGTACGAGTGTACATGTGTATATGTGTTTGAGTGTGGGTGGCCATAAGCTCATTTGTGAGAAACAACTGTACATGCTTAAATATCTGGAATGACACATACTAAATGGTGTGACTTCTGGGAAGCGGAATTTGAGAGCAAAGAATAGGGTAATTTTATTTCTCAATTCTTTCTATTTGTGCAAGCAAACACTACTTTTATAGTAAAATATATTTTAAAATTCAGTCACAATTTTGCATTACCACACAATCCACAAAACAATAGAAAATACAATTAAATTCTGCTACAAAACTAAACAGTAATTAAACCTTACATGCCTCGGTGTCACTGTCATAGTAGGTGGTATTTTAGGATGATGATTAAGTATGAGAGGAAAGTACATACAAGTGTATAAAAACCTGAAATGTAAACGTTAGTCATTTTTAAATCTACATGGATAATACAAGTACTAATATAAATAAACTACTGAATTCTGTTTTATGTTAAGAGAGCAACTTTAATGTGTGGAATTATATTTTCAATAGCCAACAGTGAAGTCATTTCTATCTCTTGTCTTCAAGTCCATATCTCCATCTACTGCCCTTCCACTGCCGTCTTTGGTAGGGCAGTAGGAATTATTTTGCAGAGTCAGGAATATGTAATTCTCCCTATTTCCTATCCTTGCCCTAGAGAAAGCCAGCTTCTTTGGAATTACGGCCAGGGTACTATGGTGTGCCTTGAGAGGAAGGCATCCTGTAGTTGGGGGTAGTTGTTCTCCCTCTGCTTTATAAGCAGAGATTTGAGACGGTTTGGAGTTGCAAGAGTTTGCCCATGACTAGAAGACTGAAGTAAATGTGTCTCCAGCTATACCTCCAAGAGGGAAGCAGGTAGGTAACACAGGAAAGACTGAGATACTGAGACAAGATTGCTATGCTCACCATACCATGGCCTTGCTAAATGAAGACTGGGATTAACAATTACGAATTGTCTGTCTTCCTATCAGGCTAAAAGCACCTGTGTACAACTGGAACAATAATTGGCATATAGTAGGTTCTTATTAAATGTAGATTTGAATAAATGGATGGATCAGTAAATAAATGACCAAGACAGAAGAAAAACTCATTAGAGAAAAACTCACAAACTCCCTGAATAAGAGGGAGGGGAAAACAGGTGACATGAATGAGAGGGGATGGCAGAAAAGCATGCTAGGAAGAATTAGAATGGGAAGCTGTCTCAATAGTATGGTACACCTGAGAGGCCTTATCATCCCTGAGTAACCTAGGATAACCCTGAGAAGTGCACAATTGAACTCAGATAGCTTATTACTAAGATAGAATGCCCAGATTTCCCCCAAATAAGAAGGATCCTAGTGTTCCCAGTAAAAGAGAACTTTGGAGAGTTCCACCATTGGCAAAATGCCCTAGCATTTGGCTAAAATAACTCATGCAATTTGTCTGTTCAGATTCTTTTATTCTATATCAGTTATGATTTCTGTATCATCTAGTTTCCCAAGCCACTGAGCCCCACTTCAACCCCAGAGGTAAATCATATGGGAGAAATTTCAGAACATCTAGGCATCTTTTGGCACACACAGGAGCAGTGTTAACTGCTGTGCTATTATTACAAATATTAATATTCTTATCACCACCATTACCACCTCCCCATAACCGCCATCATTAGCTAAGAGTGAAGTCATCCAACAATAAATCGTAGCCCTACAACATGTCTGGGATCCTGAACAATCAGGGTGGCATCTCTTCCTTTCCTCTTTTGGGTGGGGTAACCAGGAAAGGGGTAGGCAGTGAAAGGCTAAATATTCCCTGTAGCTCGATCTCGATCTCGATCTCGATCTCGATCTCGATCTCTATCTCTATCTCTATCTCTATCTCTAACTCTATCTCTATAGCTATGCCTATATTACCAGAAATACACCAGAAAAACTCTGAGATTTGAGAGAAGACCTTCAGGAACCAGACAGGTTCTGGAGCTTCTGAAATTCAAACTGGGACTCAATACCTCTAGGATTTTTTTTCTTGATCACCCCATCTCTTACGTTTACTTACTTCTGCTTGGCTTCTTTCTCTCCTATGACAGATGGGCCTTTTCCACTGGCAGAAGAACATAGCTGCCAGCAGTCTTGGGTGTGTATCATCCCAGTTATCTTTTCCAGAAGGGGATTTTTTTTTCCAGCTTCATTTTGACTATTCCTAGGGAAAACGCTGAGTGATTTGAGTCACTTGCCTAACACTAGGCCAATCGTCATGGTCAAGAGGACAGTTTACTCTGATTGGTACTGACTGTGTTGCATGCCCACCTTTAGGTGAGGGTGTGGGGTCCTATGATTGGCAGCTTCACAAAAACCATATGGGATGCATAGTGGGGGGGGGGTGGTGATGCCCTCTACCTAAAGAAGGGGAAGATGTTACTGAACAAAGAAAAAAGAGATGCTTCAGATGTCCACAAAAGATAAGTCAAAGCTAACCAGCTAGCTGGCTAGCTAAATGGGAAACTAGCTAATTCGATGACTATATAGATGACAGTTAACATGTGTTAGTGATCATTACAGGGTCTACTATTTGTTCTCATTTTTCCCAAATGATTTATTTATTTTTGTTATTCCTTCCCTTTCAATTATTCAAATATACTATAAAATTATTGTCATATACCAAAGAAAAGAAAAGAAAACTCTATCTATAACTCAGTTAGAATTGGTGACACCCAGACCTTTTTACATTTGACTTCCCACCCAGGTATACAGCATTGTTTTCCAATTATTCAGTCTTCTGAAAGAAATGTTATAGGTCTTTTATGTAGTGTAGGTGTAAGATTAGTAGCATAACAGCTGACACCAGAACAGTCTTTGATTAGGAAAATACCTTGATAAAGTAAAAGTAGGGCTGCCACATACTGCTGCTCTGTCTGTACACTGCACAGCTCCAGGGAACCTTGTTTATATGGACTACAATGTAAGCAAGGCCCCTAGAGTTATGCAATGAAGCGGATCTGGGATGAATGTTAAGACTGTTGACAAGCGCCAAAGCAATGAGAAGAGTGGTTAAGCTTCTCTGCATGAGAACATGAGAAAATTTTGGTTTAGCTCTTAAGAGAGAACAGAAAAGAAGGGAAAAAAAGGATCAGAAAAGTGGCAGGACACAGAGAGAAGCTTATGTAATAGTGGAAGGATGAGAGGCACGTGGGTGAAGAAGCCAGTGGGAAAACCTTGGCAGCAGGGTGAACAAGAGACATTTTAGAACAGGAATGGTGTACAATCAATTTTCAGTTGTCTGAAATGGGATATGCAGGCTCCTGTCTACAGTGAAATTTCTGCTACTTGATACAATCTTTGTGTACAAGATAATCTGGGGATGGGAGAGGGGAACAGAAAGCATGTGCTATGACCATCTTGTGCCATTGTCATAGCAGAGATAAAGAAATGGACACAAACATGCAGAGAATAGAAGAATTTAGGACATGGAAAGGGGGGCAGTGGAGTCAGTCAGATCTGGAACTCAGGATTCCAGGGTGAGGGCACTCATGCTGACACCTAAATTGCATTCATAATGACTTGATACCACTCTTACTAGCATTCTGTAAATTACTTTCTGATTATTTCTTGCCCTTACAAATGGGACTCTATTTTCCATAATATTTTCCTGCTAGTTTTTTCAGGTTACCATAATCTATCCGTCCCTATCTATCCATCTATCTATCTATCTAAGAATACATAAAGTATATGTAACATATTTTATATATATATGAAATAAAGAAAAAATTTTTTTAAAAAGTCATGCCTTTCCTGTTGATCTGGTTTTTATCTGATATCATTGCCCTTTAGACCAAAGAATTTCTTTTACCATTTTCTTGTAGTTTAGGTCAGCTGTCAACAAATTCTCTCATCTTTTCTCTATCCAGAAATGTCTTTATTTTGTATTTCTTTTTTAAGGAATCATTGGGTTTAATGTAGGTTGACTTTTTTTCTTTCAGCACTGTAAAGGTGTGCTTTGACTATCATATACCTATGTGTGTTTTCTTTATATTTATCTTGCTTGTAGTTTGCTGAGCTTCTTGGTTCTGTGAGTTCATGTCTTTAAAATTTTTTTGGAAAATTATTAGAAATTCCTCCACTCTCTCATCTCTCCTCCTTGGGCTCCAATTGCATGTTTCAGATCATTGGTATTATTCTAAAGGGCTTAGATGTTGTAATGTATTTTTATTTTAATCCCTCCTTTCTCTTTGTGTTTTGGTTTGGATAATGTTTATTGACCCAAATGTCTTCAAGTGCAGTGACTCTTCTCTACTGTGTCCAGATTGCTTAAAAGTTTCCATTTCTTTGTGGAAACTCTCCATTTGTTCACACACGTTGTTGACTTTTTCCATTTTATATATATAATTATGCACAATATATATGTGTGTATGTATAATCTTGTATATATGTATGTATCTAATCTGTGTACCAGAGGCCTCTCTGGTTGGCTTATTTTAAAATGACAACCCACTTGCTACCAGTGAGAAAGAATAGCACTTTGGCCCAAAGACATCCAAATGGATCACACAAGCACAGAGAAAGTGCTTCAACTCAAATATGAAGGAAATATCTTATTCTCAAATAAGAAAAACACAGGGGGAGGATACTGCTCAGCGGTAGAGCACATGCTTAGCAAGCACAGGGTCCTGGGTTCAATTCCTGGTACCGCCATTAAAAATAAATAAATAAACCTAATTACCTCCCCCTACAAGGAAAACACAAAATGTGCTTTCTTTTATTGGTAAATGTTACCACGAGATAATAGAGAGGCATTTTGGCATAGTGTTTACATGGATAGAGTTTAAATTCAGGCAAACTGGGATTGAGTTCCTGACTCTGGTGATTATCAGCTCTTCAGTCTTGAGCAAGTTAGAAATTCCTCTAAGTCCCAGTTTATCATCTGTAAAATGTGGGTAATTATAAGAATATCTTCCTCATAGAATTTCTGTGAGGCTTAAAAGTGATCATACGTGGACAGTCATCAGTCCAGGAGCCAGCCCAGAGAAGCCCTCAGTTAACTCGAGCTGTTTTCTTTCCCCGACAGTTGCCTCATCCCCACCCTCTCCCCTCCAGGCTGAAACACAGAAAAACAGAGCACCAGTTTTGTCTTGGTCACTGATATACCTCTAGCATTCATCCCTTAACAGGCACTCAATAAATATTTGTTGAAAGAACAAATTAATAAAGCTTTTCTCTGAGTAAGGTAATCCAAAACGTTGGGCTCACCAGCGACCAGACTTGCCTTAAACAATATTTTCATAAGCCATCCAGAAAAGAAAGTGTTTTATCAAATCTATTAGGGTTCGGAAGACTCCAAAAATGGTAGTGAAATTCCTGATGCATACATAGGCACTTCAGAGAATATTTTCAAGGTTGTCATGGGGGCAAAGAGGTGGCAAATTGATTTTATTGACACATAGAAGAGGTACTTTTTGAACATTTTCTTCATTCCATGAATGATAACTGAGAATCACTAAATTCTTGCTTAAAGATATCAGATCAATGTATTGCTTTAACCAAAAATGGAAATGAAAAGATCATCAGGAAGATTAACAAAGTGTGTATTAGTTTATCTTTGTGTGTAGCAAGGTTCATCCTTGCCTGAAAAGCAAGTCTAATTCTGTGATAACAAATGCTAAAGAATTAGGGAGACACTATTTCTTGAAACTAACCCACCAATGTAGAATTAAAAATATGTCTCTTCATTTTGCAAGAGTTTCTAAGAAGCATTTGAAGGACTGTAGAGTATGTGCTCACTGGTAAAGGAGGAGTTAGTCATTTTATAAAATGCTTAAAAATCACTTTATTTTTAGAATGTTCTCTTTTGTCATTGACATCTTAATGTACTATAATTTGAAATGTTTGCATGTTGAGCGAGCAGAGCACAAGCACTTCACAGCAGTGAGAATAATTGCTACTTAAATGTGCTATAAATCAATATGTAATGCAAGGATGCACAGTAACAGCTCAGACCATTTACTGTGCTTTAATGGGGATAAAATCATTTCAAAAACACCAGGAGGTGCTGAATGGAATACTCATTTTAGGTATATTGTCTAGTTCTTTTACTCATTAACTATTTGTTAATGAATTAATTAATCTGTTAACTCAAACCAGTGAAACTCATGGTTTTAAAGATGTGTATTATAAGCTTCACATTTTTAAGACAATCTCAGGGAAGATATGATTTCATATGTAGTAACATGAATCAAAATTTATGATCAAAAGGAATCAAAAGGAAGACTAAACCATATTGTTTCTAAATGTAAACATCTCTGTATGTCTTTAAAAAAAACAACAATTTTATACACAGTTGAAATCTTCCTAATATAAAGGTCAAGTGCAAAAATACTATAAGTAAAAGAGTTCCCTTAATATCTAAGACCTGATAAGAACAAGAGAGTTCCAAAAATTGGAGGGGGAAAGGAGACAAAATGTCAGGTGAAGTGATTTTTCTTGATGTTTAAGTCCAAAGCTTAGTAATCTATAGAAAGGGTTTAGAAAATATTTTCTTAGGATGGACTCTTCCTTTCTTTTCCCTACATCATCCTGGAATCTGGCATATTAGACTATGAAAAGATAAAAAGACAAATTCTCTTTTATAAATAATGGAGAGGGGGTTAACCCAGTTGGATTGTTCTGCAGATAACCTCTCAAGGCACCCAGCGTGACATCTTCTCTGGCCTCCACCCAGCACCTTTGGTCCAGTTGCTCAATGATTTCACTAAGTCTCCTGGTTCTTGTGTTTGGTATGTAACAATGTTTTCCTCATTATAACAAAATAGCTGCCTTAGCTCCAAACACCCCATTCTCAAACAATAAAGTCAAAAAAGCAAGCAAGAATGAAGAGCTGAGAGCTTCTCCTATGTATCTTTCTTTTTATCAAGAAGGAAAATATTTTCCAGATGCTTCCCAACTTCTCTTTTCTCTTTTTTCTCAGTGACCACAACTGTGTCACATGCCTTCCTTAAACCAATCACAGCAGAAAGGAATGAATATTTCTAATGGGTTAGAACACTCACAGTTTGTCCCCTGAGGCTAAGAGACCCACATTCCCTCAGTATACTGCTACCGAATCTCTGAACAAAATTGTACGTTTGTTAGGAAGGAATAAGGATAAGAAGTCATTTAGTCAGTAACCCATAGATAGCGCTCACCACACCACAGAGACCAGTATATACACCTGAATGCCAATTTATTCATTTACACTTAGAAATATTATTACCAAGAGAACAAGACACTTGAATTCTCTGGCCAATGTATTCTTTCCTTACAGAAAAAAAATTCAAAGGAAGTTAAATTATAATAAAGCTACTAGGTGAATGCAGAATCAGAAGTAAAGGAAGAGTTATTTCTCTGTGTTCAGGTTGAGTCCTCTGCCTGCAATGCCTTTTCCCTTTCTCTAACTCCCACATTTTTTTTTAAATTCAGCTTAAGCATCATCCCCTTTAGAAAGCTTTCTCTGTCAACCGCACCTTCTCCACCTGCACTTCCCACCCCCTGAACTGCGTGCCTCTCTTCTATATTACCATGGCATACTGTGCATAGCTGTATCATTACACCTACTCTAGAGTATTGTACTTATCAATTTATGTGTCTTCTTCACTAAATGTGAGTTCCTTAAAAGCAGAAGCTGGGCTAGCTTGTTTTTATAGATTTAGTGCTTAGCACAGAGCTCAGTATATGCGTATCAAGAGAGAGAGATTTGTGGTAGTAATTACTACCCCCAAAAATGTCCAAATCCTAATCCCTGAAATCTGTTGTGATGGTTAATTTTATGTGTCATATTGGAGAGTGTTTCCAATTACATGCATCAACACAAATTGCCTTTCATACCATATGAGATCGCTCATATGTGGAATCTAAAAAACAAAACCAAAAACAAACAAACAAACAAACAAAAACAAGGCGTAAATACAGGACAGAAATAGACTCATAGACAGAGAATACAGACTTGTGGTTGCCAGCAGGATGGAGGGTGGGAAGGGATAGACTGGGATTTCAAAATTGTAGAATAGATAAACAAGATTACACTGTATAGCACAGGGAAATATACACAAAATGTTATGATAACTCACAGAGAAAAAAATGTGACAATGAGTGTGTATATGTCCATGCATGACTGAAAAATTGTGCTGAACTCTGGAATTTGACACAACATTGTAAAATGATTATAAATCAATTTACAATGTTAAAAAAAAATATCTTTCAAAACAAACAAAAAAACACAAATTGCCTTCCATAATGTGGGTGGGTCTCGTTCAGTCAGTTGAAGGCCTGACTAGAACAAAAAGACTAGCCTCCCTGAGCAAGAGAAAATTTTCCAGTAGACTGCCGTCAGAGTTTATCTGTACCATCTGCTCTCCTGAGTCATGGACCTGCTGGCCCATAGTGCAGATTTTGGACCAGCTAGCCTCTATAATCACATGAGCTAACTCCTTACTCCTTATCATAAGGTCTATATCTATAGCTATCAATCTCATGTTGGTTCTGTTTCTGTGGAGAAACTTGACTAATTGAATATATTACCTTATATGGCAAAAGGGAGTTTGCAAATGTGATTAAATTAAGGATCCTGAGATGGGATTATAGATTATCTGGGATTGTCCAGTAGGCTCAATGTTACCACAAGGGTCTTTTTAAGAGAGAAGCAGAAGTGTCAGAGTCAGAGAAGATGCAGTGACAGAAGCAGAAGTCCGCAAACCAAGGATAGTCTTTAGAAGCTGGGGGATAAAAACAAAACAAAACAAAAAAATAGTCCTTCCCTAGAGCTTCAGAAAGAACACAGCTCTGTCAACACCTTGATTTTAGCCCAGCGAGATCAATTTTGGACTTCTGATCTCTATAGCTGTAGGATAATAAATTTTTGCTGTTTTAAATCAGTAAGTTCGTAGTAATCTGTTACAGCAACATAGGAAATTGATACAGTGGTAAAAATTGGGGGGAGGTGACAAAATGACTTAAGTATTTAAGACATTAAAATATTATAGTAATAAATAGCATTTAATCATTGCTTGCTATATTCTAGACATTTTTACACATTTGTTAGGTAGTCAGATAAGTGGGGCACTGGGCAGATAGGTGGAGGAGAGGGAGGATGGTCCAGAAGATGGTGTTATGCTTGCCTCCACTTTTTGCTGGCACTTCTTCTAAATGAGTGCCAGCAAAAAAAACAAAAAACAAAAAACCCAAAAAAACCCAAACAGGTTAAAACTCGACAGCCACAACTGCTCCATAGCGAGAAGGACTTGACCGGACAGGACCCAGTGCTCACTGTAAAATAACTAACATTGCGGTTTAGCAGCCCCCTCCACCCACGGGTTTTTTGTGAGTACCCTTACCATAGGTAAGGACATACACAAAGGGGCCAAAGTGACTGAGCATTCCAGGGGTAAGAGCCGTCAAACAATCAAAACAAACCACCTCTAAGCGAGGGTCTAAGAGAACCGGCAGAGACCACCGCTTTTCCTTCTCTGGGTCAGTCCACCTCCTGTTCTTGGAGGTGTACTTTTCCTTTTTAAAATAAATCCTTCAAAATCTTTCACTACACAACGCACTGTCTCTCAGTGTAATCTTATCTCTTGCGTATGACAAGAACTGGGGTCTTTTCCCATTTTCTTTTGGGGTAACACATTCAACCCTGATCCAAATAACCAAACTAAGATCAAGATATTATTATTATACCTATTTACAGATAAGCAAAGCAAAGTTCAGAAAGATTGAATAATTTTATAAAAGTACCATGCCAGTAACTGATACAAATGTTTGGGAAATCAAGGCACATTTCTCTAAATCCCAGGGCTCCCATGACATCCCTTTAGCCTCCCCCAATCTGCTTCAGCATCCCTAAAGGAACTTAAAGAGTGAAACTGAAGTGAAAACAAGTGTGCTTATTTGCAAATGGAATTTTGAGACAGGTTTCTTTCCTTCTCACAGTGGAGGGATTGCTTTTCAAAAGTCTCTCCCATAGGAAACTTTGGAGCTGCTCAACAGTCTGTCCACAGATTGAGTCCTGTATGTAGGCTCCCACTCTCCATGGATTGAGACAAACTAAATACTGGGGACTGGGCTTGCCTTTTTTGTCTGCTTATTAATTCCTATCTTTTGAAAATTTTAGTGCAATCAAGTTTACCCTAATCAGGACTCCCTCAGGCAATAAACCCATTTTTCAGGATGAATTTGCATATCCATAAGTGCATTCATTTCTTACAGATTTTATAAATTTACGATTAACTGAAACTATTTCCAAGTTAATGAGCTTTACCTCACCATTGCCCCAATATATTGCCTACATACTAAGAATACAGTGAACATTAATGTCAGTACACATTTATTTAGAAAATCTTTTTAATGAGCAAGGACCTACAAAGTCCTTGCATTTTAAAATACCAGTTGAAATAATTCGTAAACTTTAGAAACTTTTCTAAAAATATAAATAAATGCAACCCCAGACTTATTTTGAGGTATCATGTCTTGGTATAGAAAAGCACTGGGAAATATTTAACACAATAATAGTGATTACTTTTCTATACTTAAGGATAAAATTGAGAGCTCTGTTTCCTTTCTTTGTTTAAGAGAAGTCAAACTTTTAAAAAAAATTTTAGAGACTATTAAAATTGTTTTATGGCTGACATATGAAAGAATTGACTGTAATTATTTGTCTAATTGAAGGTTATTTTTTGGAACATGATCATTAGAAAAGACTTTTAATATGGATAGAACATTTCTAATATGAATAATTTAGAGTCTGTATAAACCACTGTGCATGGCTATGACTTCAAATTTTTTCACATTTTAAAAAAATCTGAAAATTAAATATTTGCCAGTCACACACAGAGTTTATTTAATGTACATAAATAAAATACAGGTATTTTTATACATGTTAATTAATTTGCTCCAAAATCTTAAGTTAAATGATCAGGAAGATTGTAATTAAGGAAATTACCTTCTTACTATTTGCTGACTTCTAATCACAAATACAACTTACAGTAGTAAAGTTTTTGGAAGAAATTAATACAGTAGTGACTTCTTTAAAATGCCTGTTTGGAGTAAACTTTACATCAAAAACCCACAGGGTGTAAAACTTAAAAAAAAAAAAGCTGAAATCCTTTTGATGAGCTTTTCATTTTCTCTCTGCCAAACCAGTCTTCAATCTTGATTCCTCCTTTCCCCTAATTTTGCATTTCCTTTTATGAAACCATTCACTGGGTTATTTTGTCATCCATTCCAGCCCCTAAGAGATAAAGGATCTCTGTCTTGATTTATCTGTGTTTGCTTCAAAATTGGCACCTGGTATTCGACAGAGATGTTTTGCAGCTGTGTTTTAAGAGATATGCTGTAGTCAACTGCCCTGAACTGGCTCTGATTTGACCACAGGAACACCTGGGCTGATGGGACCTGGAGGTGTCCGAAAGTTACCTTTGCTTCATTACCATGCTAAGATCCTGGCCACAGTAGGGCAGTGGGAAGGGATTTGTATCCTCTGCTAGGCACAATTCCTGCTGTGCACAGAGGCGTGGAAGACTGCCCATGCCCCAGCTGCCCCTGGGACCTGTGCCCCTTTGCCAGAACCCTGATAGCTTTTCTGCCTCCTACCCTTTAAAATTCCCTTACTCCCCTCCTCTTGGGTAAAAGGTGTTTTTAGATTTTGAGCTCTCCCTTTTTCATTCATCAGCCAATGAATAACATTTCTGCTGGGCTATACTGAGTCTGGCTTCTTTTGATTGGCATTTGCAACTCTGGGCAAAGGACTCACTGAGGGGTCAGTGACCGGTTGGTGCGGGGAGCCGCTCGTGACTGAGGGCTGCCGAGCACAGAAACTGGGCGTAAAACCCCAAAGTGCAGGGCGCCAGGCTCTGAGATTGAGGCTGCCGAGCACAAAGGTTGGGCCTAAACTCCCACAGTGCAGGGCGCCCGGCTCAAAGGTCAATTGAGTCAGAACAATCTCTGTTCCGCCACCCCTTTGAAGAATGCACCAGGTGCACTAAGTGCCTGAGGAACATCCTGAGCCATTAAGTCACAAGAGACCTTTGGAAAGAGAGATACAATCGGCACACAAGTTAGTGATCTTTACTTAAAGAACAATTACCTGAGTTAAATATACACGAGTCACGATGCTAGTTTTTAAGTCACAATGTTAGCCTAGAGGAACAATACCTAAGTTTATGATTTTGGGTTTATGATCCTGGTTTTGGGAACAGTTGATCTGGTTTTTTGGGAACAGTAAATAATAATGATGTCTTTAAGTTAATGATCTTAGTATACATTGTAACGTACCCTAAAACAATAACCCTGCCTACGTGCAGGAATGTAGGAACTAATGGGTTAAAATCATATAAAAGAACCGCCTGAAATAAACTCGAGGTCCACTCTTGACCTAGCGTCTTGCGGGCTAGAGTGAGACCCTCTCACCCAACTTGTCTTGTCTTGACGTCTCTTTGTTACGTCTTTCCTTTTCTCAGTCCTGCAGCACAGGTTTCTGGACCTGATCGATTGTCGGCTGGCTCCGACAGGTTGGGGATTAGAAACACTGTCAATTCCATATCCTTAGTATGTCCATCTGTGTGTCTCCATCTCTAGCGCAGCTTTCTTAGTCCTGGCCACCATCATCTCTTTGCTTGGTTTACTGCTGCAGCCTTCAAAGGGTTTCTCAGTTTCTTTGCCTCTAACCTCCACAACAACCTCCCATCCACAATCATCCTCTAAAATTTCGACAGACCAATTATTCTTTGTAAAATGAAAAGCTAATTGTGCTACTCTGCTGCTTAAATCCTTCAATGGCTTTTTGTTGTTTTCAGAATAAATTTCAAACCTCAAAGGTTGGGACACGAAGTCTGATGTAATTTGGACTCTTTTTAGGTCTCCGCCTCTAAAGTAACTTAACAATAACAACTTGAAGGAGATAAACAAGGTCCTACTGTATAGCACAGGGAACTGTATTCAATATCTTGTAATAACTTATAATAAAAAAGAATATGTATGCATATATATGTATGACTGAATCAGTATGCTGTATACCAGGAACTAACACAATAATGTAAATCAACCATACTTTAACAAAAGATAAATAAATAAAAATTTAAAAAAGAATTTGAAGGGCAAGGACTGTCGCTTGTTCCCCTTTCCCCTTAATCTTTGTATTCTCATTGCCAGCTTGGTGCCTGGAAGACAGTAGATGTTCAAATAATATTTGTTAAGGAGTTTCTGGCCCGATTCTGTGGTTTAAAAAATACTTTCTCAGTCTATTGCAGCTTATATGAAGTAGACAACTTTCCTGAGTTCTCCATCAGCTCTTTCTGACCCATCTTTATTCTTATTTCCCAAACCTTCATAGGCATTCACTTCCTCACACTATGGCACAACACTTTCTTGACTTACATAACTCAGTAACACTAGACCATAGCCAGGGGTTACTTCCCAGAGTACAGCATGGGGAAGCCCCTCCTCATCATCAACTGAAAACCAACTTTCTTAACGTTGCATGAGTAGCGCATATACAAAAAATGAGTCTATTTTATTTTAATCAATTTTGCTATTTAATTCAATTTTACTACTCTGATGTAAATAAATAGTATCTTAAGTATATTTGAAAAACCCCAGAAAGTTATTGTAACAGTTAGCTTCTGTATAAATAAACAAATAAATGCTATTAAGTCAGAGAGGTTTTTAAGTTTTAAGCCAAGCTTTCCTAGTGAATTTGGTTTTAGCTCTGAGCTACTTAGTTAACCATTCTGATGGTCCCTGAACCTCTCATCACTAACCATTCTCCTTTTCCTGCCTCTTTAAATAGTCCTATAAAAATATCAGTTATGGATCTGATAGTACTCAATTCAGTCATGAAACAAATTTCATTATTTAATATTGGGATTCACTGGATAAAAGGTATAATTAACATAATTTAAATGATGAGATAAGCATGTTAAAGCATTAAAGAGAATAGAGAGATTATATACTTAGCATCTTTGACTATATTATCACCAAATGGTTATTACCTTTTAAATAATTAATGTACTAATACATATTTCTATCTGTCTATTCGTCTATTTTTTGTTGAAAATTTCTTCTTGAATCATTTCAAATTATTTCTTGAGAATCTACTATGTACCAGGTTCTGTTCAAAGCAGTGGGGATAAAGGGCCTGGAAAATAGTAGGTGGGATCTCTACCCTGAGGGTATTTAGATTCAATGGGTAGAGACAGACAGGAAACAAGTAAACAAAGTATGGAATAGTGTAGTTTCAGAAACTGCTAACTACTATAGAATAAATAAAATTTGGCAATGGGATAGAATGATAGTGGGAGAGAGGCCAACTTTAGTTGGGGTGATTTAGAAAAGTCCTCTCTAAGGAAATAAAGGCTCTCAATGATGAAATCTCAACAATAAGAAGGAGCTATGGGAAGATCTGGAGGAACAGTGGTCTACAGAGAGGTAAGAACAGGAGCCTGACATAGGAATAAACATGCATATTCTAGAAAAAGGAAAGATCAGTATGACATTTTATGTAATGAATCTGTGCCTGGGCAAGAGGTAATGATGACTTGAACTAGAGATTTAACACTGAAGAGGTTAAGTGGTTGAATTTGGTATATATTCTGGAAGTCCACCCAAAAAGACATGTGAGGGTATGAAGAAAAGAGAGGCGCCAAGGTTTTTGACTTGAATACCTGAGTAGATGGTGGCGCCACCTACTGAAATGGAGACTATCAAGAAGAGTTCTCTTTGGAATTTGTTATTTGTTGTATTTGGAATCTGAGAAATGTACAATATATTCAAGAAGAATTTTCAGGTAGGAGGTTGAATATATGAATATGGAACTCAAGAGAGGCCAGGAGTAGAGTTTTCATCAAACATTTCTCTGCTGTCAGCTATTTTGTTCTGTATCAACCTAAAGTTCATGAAAACTGTGACCACCTGCATCAATATGATAGAGCTGGAAAGCCGAAGAACTGAGACCACCTGTGTCAACATGACTTAGTAATTTGTTCCAGGAAACTTTGTCCAGAGAAGATAAAACCATACAACAATAAACAACTCCACTGTTTGATTTAGGAAATCACTGCAAATCAGTTTATCTGAGACAACAGTCTCCCTCATCAAACCAAGACTCACTTCAAGAATCTCACCACCATCCCTAAAGTACTATTTCACAGACTTGCCCAGTGTCAATCTGTTCCCCACTTTGAAATACCTGCCATAATCCCCTTGAACCTATACCTCTCAAATCCCCTATAATCCTTCTCTGACTCTTCCCTCTTGATTCTGTTAAGGCACTGTTCTCCCTGACCACAGTGACTTCAAATAAACTGGGTTTTGCTTTGTTAACAGTTTAGTCATATTTTGGAGAGTTCAAGATTCTTTGCTATTTTTGCTCTCCTGCCTTTATAGTAAGTATTAATCCTATAAGTAACTGTTTACTCACCTGCTTGAACTCACAATTAACAAAATGAGATTTTTGAAGTTGGGAGGACCTTAGGAAAAAAAAATGGAGCCAGGGAAGTCTTCAATGGGAAATGATATTTGAATGAAGGCCTGAAAGAAGGCAGAGGGCATGCCCTGCAGATGATGGGGCAAAGAGCCTCCAGGCAGGGCGATCAGGAGTGCAAAGACCTCTACATGAGACTGTGCTTAGTATGTTTAAAGAGGAACAAGGTGGCAGGAGTGGTCAGGAAGTGGAAGTGGGAGAGGAGGTCCAGATTCTGGTGGGGAATCAGGGGCAAATCATGTAGGGGCCTGAGAGCCACTCTAAAGGCTTTGGCTTTAACTCTGAAAGAGATGGACAGTCATTGCAGTCATTTGAGCAAGAGAGTCATATGATCTGACTTGTGTTCTCTAGAGATTGTCCTGGCTGCTGTATTGAGAATAGACTGTATGGAGCAAGCACAAAGGTACAGAGATTAGTTAGACATCCATAATCCAGGCAAGAGATAATGGCAGCTTGAAGCCAGGTGGTGGCATGGCAGTGGTGAGAAGGGGTGGGAGTCCTGTTACACTTTGAAAGTAGAGCCAACAAGATTTGTTGATGGGTTTGTTACTGGAAAAAGGAAAATAAGAATTGCCTTGGTTCTTAGTCACCCCTAAAAAGAGAATTTTTGACGAGAGACAGAAAGCGTGATATAAGCAAGATTTTTATTAGTGACGTTAAAAAAAATAGTGAAAGATAGTCCACCCCCAAGAACTGGGAGCGAGCCTCTCCAGGAGAGGGCAGATGGCGCCGTGCCTTTGTTTTTCCTGTTTTTAGAGCCTGGTTTCATGATTGATTGATTGACAACTCAGGTTCCCTGTGCTCTGGCACGCCCATCCCCTTTTGGGCAGGTTCATTGAGTCTAGGTATACCAGCGCCCCCTCCCATATGCAGCTGCAGTGCTTTGATTTTAACTGGCTTCTTTTATGGGCCCTTATTTAGAGAAAGTACAAGTTTCTGGAGTCCCTATTCCTGAATGCAGACACATTGCCATTTTCTGGGTTGTTCCTTTCCCTTCCCTCTCCCCTTGCCCAGTGCTTATTTCTATCTAAACTACCTAACAGGTTGAATGTGGGTGAGGATAAAGGATGACTCTGGTTTTGACCTGAGCGATAAGAAAGGCGAAGCTTTCTTTTGCTAAAATGGGTTAATCTGTGGGAGGAATAGGTTTAGAAGGCAGTTGAAGATGAGGAGTTCAATTTTGGACATGGTAAGTTCAATGTGCCATTTAGATTTCCAACGGGACATATCAAAGAGGCAGTTAGACATGCAAATCTGGAGTTCAAGGGAGCAGCCTAGGCTGTATAGATAAGTTTTGGAGTCCTCAGTGAAGGGACTCTACATAAAGCCTTAGGACTAGATCAAATCACCTAATGCTACCTGAAAATTGGATTTGCCTCTTCATGTGTGTTGAGCCAAAAGGCACAATCAAGCCAAAGATCAGGAGAAGGAAGGAGTAAGTAAGAAGAACACCGGGGATGTTTCCCAAAACCGTGCGTCCCCAAACAGCAAAGCTGGGGAAGTTTTAAGCATATTCACGAGGCGCTTGAGCAAAGGAGAATTCAGCAGAGAACTGGGGCAAAGGCCAGCAGAGTCCAAGCTTTAGTTGATTGAAGCCTGAAGAGTCAGAAAAGGTTAACATCATCATCCCTTGGGTTCCAGTTGACCTGGTGGTTGAGTGCCCAAGTGCTTCAGGCTAATCGTAGTACTGAAACAGAACTGAGCTTACAACTAGTTTATTATCTTTGGTATTGTTACTTCCCTTCCCTGGAAACAGTCATTTGTCCTTTTATTCCCTTAAGATGATTACTACTGAGACCTGTTCAAGGGCAAGCATTGCGGCCAGGCTTAGATCACAAAATGGCTTATGCCAAAAATGGCTTCTCTTATGTCAAGAAAGTCATGCCTGGTTCTCCCGTCCCCAGGAACCCCCTACCTTATCTGCTTACACTAAGAGTAAGCATAGACAGAGAAGAAATCTGAGAACTGAGCTCTGGGGTACTTCATCTGAAAGAGGGCATTAAAACTGAGAGAGTTTAAAAACATTGCAAGATATTATGGGGAAAGACCACATTATTTGCCAAAGGTATAAAGCTTCAGGGCTGATACCTGCATAGCTGGGGCAGTTTTCCCTGCCAGGATGAGGTACTTCTATAAACACAGAAACCGAGACCATTATGGCTACATAGACATCTGCACTGTTTTATTCCAGCTTCCTCCTCCACAATTTAAAAAAGAAGAAAGAAGGAATTCATGTAAAATACTGAAAGCATGGTCAGGAACATCTGTGGCTGGAACAGATTTGGTTGTGTAAATAAGGCCATGAGATAGTCTTTGTCTTTCCCACAAGTAAATATCATCAGACTTATCACATTATCAATGCAGCAAGTTACAGCACAATGAGACTAAAAAGTGTTCACTCTGTATAATCTTTTTTAGAATGGTTTCAGGATAGGGTTGATGAGTGCAAGATACGTATATATATATCTTCTTTTTGTTGTGGGGTGAGGTGCAGAAGATAGATTTACATGGGTAATTAGTGAGAAAGTAGAACTAGAAAATATAGACTTCATCTGTTGAAAGCTTATCTAAGTGTTAAGAATAATTTTCAAAAAAAAGACAAAATCAAGACTCTCTAATAGATACAAAGTGAAGGCATGTCCAAGATTATGTAAAATAGATAAATAACAAGGACCTACTGTTGAGCACAGGAAACTATATTCAATTTCTTATAATGAGCTGCAATGGAAAAGAATCGGAAAAAATACATGTATGAAAAAAATTATTTTGAAGTCAGAGAACAACAAATTTATGAAGAGTAAAAGAATACTGAAGAGAATTTAACAAGTGATTGAAAAACTGACTTTTTCCATAGGGATGGGAAGGTTGAGGAGGTTGGGTAGTTGGGACAAGAGGGGTTGTCTGCCCACCAGAGAGAAGTTATTTGTACATCTATAGACAAGAATTAGTCACATGGCAAGGTTATAGAGAGCCTGGGAAGCCAAGTCAAGAAACTCCATCAGGATTCACCTGAAGTACTTATAAATTTGAATGTTTCCCCCTGAGGCTGAGGGATAGGAAGGCAGGAGAATACAGATATAGGCAAGCAGTGGTTTTGGAAAATATGTAGTTGACATATGGTGGCCTCAGTCTTATTGAAATCATGACATCATTGTTATTAAAAGTCATAAATCATCTAGAAGGCAGAGAATTTGGTATAAAACAGCAATTGAATGCTACTTTTAACACTGAGTTTCCTGGTAGCAAAGGCAAACATGGAAAGGTGGTAATTATGTAATTCTGATTGGCACACAAGAAGAAGAATACAAGTTTTTCTGCAAAGATAGTTTGACTGCTGAGAATAAGGAGGTTGTGAGCTATGTGAGGAAAGAGGGGGAAGGTATGGAATTCCCTAAGCAGAATGGGAGATGGAATTCACTACGGACAAGTAAAATAATTTTTAAGCTATGCTGTGGGACTGCAGGGGTTAAAGACATGTGCATTTGGAGTAAATCTGGAATATAAATCAATTCCTCCAAGAAACCTTCCCTGGTAATTACAGGCTGGGCTAAGGTGTCCTCTAAGTCCTTGCAGCATCTGAATCTGCCTCTTTGTGGCAGTTAGGACGTCATTTTACTCTTTCTTCTGTTTCTCCCCACAGAGCTCCAGGAAAGCAACAACTCTACCTTCATATTTCCAGGGCCTAGTACAGTTGCCTGACACTGGTGAAGCTCAGGGAAATTGAAGGCATCAGGAAAGAATGAGTGAAGATGTCTTAGCCCATCACTAGGGCTCCTAGAAAAGAATTCCACAGACTGGGTAGCTTATAAACTACAGAAAGTCTATTCCACAGTTCTAGAGGCTAGAAGTCCAAGATCAAGGTGCTGGCTGATGTGGTGTCTGGTGAGGGCCCGCTGCCTGGTTCACAGACGGCCATCTTCCCTCTGCGTCCTCATGTGGGGAAAGGGGCAAGGGAGCTGGCTGAGGTCTCTTTCTCAAGAGCTCTGATCTCATTCATGGAGGCTCTGCCCTTCCTGACCTAATCACCTCCCAAAGGCTCCACCTCCTAATACTTCACATTGGAGGTTAGTTTTCAACATATGAATTTGGGGGGACCACGAACATTTGGTCTATAGAAGAAGATGTGCACACAGACCGTTCAGTCGGGTGTGCAGGGTAGGGAATGGTTCTGCTGGGGGTGTGAGCCTGGAAGAAGCCAGCATGCACTCCGACAGCACTCTTGCCTTTCTCATCTTGCCTTGGACTCAGTGATATCAGAAACCAGTTGCCTTCTCACAGAAAGATGCACGGTGAAGCAGTCACAGTGAGAGCAGGACTTGGACATGGTTTGTGGCATGTTCCAACCTGCTGCTTGATGCTTTACAATCTACAGTTAAAGATTAAATTCAATCCCTTAAATTTATTTTTTTGTTCTGTTTTCTCTCCTTTCCTGACTATCAAAATAATATGTTTTTATTGTATGGTAGGTAACTAACAAAATAAGGATAAAAACAAAGAAAAAAATAAAGTTCCAACCACTCAGGCGTAAGTACTGTTAACAGTTTCCTGTATTTTTTATCATTCATTTTTCTGTGTATTATATGTATAGCTTTTTCTTGACAAAACTGGGACTGTAGCATATATATGATATATATTATATATATGTTGTTATACTTTAATGTGGGGGGAAATAATATATATATTATTATATATTGATTGTTTTGCTTTTTAAACTTATAATTATACTCCAAAATGTTCTAGTGACATTAAATCATTTTTTCCAAAATGAGTTTTAATGGACATATAATATTTATCTTAATTTTTCTTCTATTATCGAGCATTTAGGAGGTTTACAGTTCTTCTTTAAAGTGTTACTTTGATAAACGTCCTTGTTCAAAAATACCTGGGACCATACCTTGATTATTTTCTTTGAACAGATTCCTATAAGTGGAATTATTGAAATCAAGGATATGAACTTTTCAAGAACTCTCTTAAGCCATGTAGCTCTCAAAAATATTGTTTCAACTTATACTTCCATCAGAATGTTTAAGAATGCCTATTGCCCTGCACCCTAAAAAGTATTAAGTATTAACAATTAAATATTATTTATGGAAGACACTAAAGTCACCACGGAGCATCAAAACACTGTAGCTCCTCAAAAAGTGTTATTTTGACTAATCTGCCTTTGTGATGAGAGAAGACAATAGTGAAGCTTTCAGTCTAAATATAAATGGGCTATACCAGGACAGTGTTACATGATCCAATTTAAATTCAGACCAAAAAATTCTATCTTATCTTTATAAAACTCTTAGATTTTAGAAAATTTAGATACAGAAGAAAATAATGTATCAGTTTAAATCATATTTAAAAGAAAATGTCTTTCAACAGACACTTGAACAAAAATTTTTTTAAAATATGTACCATCTCCAATAGGACGTCTGTGTGTTCAGGAAACAAATCTGTGCAAATTAATTTCATGTGCAATCACAGAATAACCATTTCATGTTATTATGCTTTAACATGGTGGGAAAAAAAGAAGAGTTCTTATTTTCCTTTGGTAATATTATTACTTGTACCAGGTTCTTTACCAGTATTATCTCTAACATTCACAAACCTTGGCAGGGAAGATTGATTTTTGTCTTGATTTTTGGGTAAGGAATCAGGCTGAGAGGTAAGAAACTTATAGTTAAGTATTTGTCTGAATCCAGAGGTAGAATCATTCCTCCAGGCTCGGGTGACTTCCTGAGAGATACCATAGTGTTTCGTGTGAGAGAAAATGATAGAGACCCTGACCTCAGGCTGGGGACAAAAGGGGCTGATGGTACAGAACCATCAACCTTCCTTTCTGGTGACCTGAATTGGAAAAGTGAGTAAGTGAACACTTCTTGCTATTTCTAAATTTAAATTAATATGTTATAAAATTAGCATTGGATGGCTTTTGTTTCTTTTCTTTGCTTTTTTTTTAAGGAGTTACTGGGGATAGAATCCAGGACTTCGTACACACTAAGCATGAGCTCTACCACTATGTTATTACCCTCCCCTGCTTTTACAGTTCCTTAAACTGTAAGGAAAGAACAGAAAAGGAAAAAGAGAAAGAAGTGAAAAGAAAAAATGTGAATAAAGAGTAAAAACCAACCCTTGTAGGATTAAAAAATACCCCAAACCTAGAGAATGCCCAGGTGCTGAGTAGGAAGAGGGTAATTTTGAGGGTATTTCCATATATCTGGAGACTGGGAAGCAGAAGAATGGGTGGTTTTAGAACCAGGCTGAGCGGGGGAGTTAGTTGGATGGTCACAGGCCGGGCACTGAGCCATCTCTCTTTTTCCGCTTTGCCACCTGGTCCCACCACAGGGATGCACCTGCCTCACAGGCGGGCAGTTGTGTTTGTGAGTCAGGATGTTTCTCTCTTCGACAGGCAAATGCAAATGCATTTTTCTCCCTTTTTGTTTTCAACCTTCATGCAGTACCCGTCTCACACCCTTTTTCTTTCTTCAGACTGAGTCCCCGAGTACTTGATTGGACGCAAGCTATGCTGCAGAGGCAGCGTGGTGTCCTGTTTAAAGCAAATGCTCCTACATCAGGCTTGCACTCCTGTGTGAGCCTGGACAAGACACTGAGTCACTCTTTGCATTGAGCCTCCCCATCTGTCAAGTGGGGATCCATTCAAAAAATACCTATGAAGCACCTGCTGTGTGCCAAGACGTGTTCCACCCTCTGGGGGGTAGAACAATTAACAGAACAGAAAGCTACTTTGCAATGAGGCACACATGAGCCAAATATACACTATAATGATAGATATTAAGTAAAGTCAAGAAAAATAAAGGAAGATAAAGGGACAGGAGTGATAGGGAGTGATATTTTAGATAGGCATTTCGAGAAGACCTCACTGAAGAAGTGGTATTTAAATATGGGCACGGGAAAAAAAAAAACAGCAAATGAGACATGCGGTAGATCTAGGGGAACAAGAACAGCAGGTGAAACACTGTAAGTATGGGGGAGGGTATAGCTCAAGTGGTAGAGTGCATTAGCATGCACGAGGTCCTGGGTTCAATCCCCAGAACCTCCTTTAAAAAAATTAATGAACCTAATTACCTCACCCCAAAAATTAAGACTCAGTAACAGGATAAATCAACACTAAATTAATAAAGTAAAAGAGGAAAAAAGTCCAAAACACTGTAAGCAGAGGTAAGCTTAGTGTGTTCAAAGAAGAGCACAGTGCAAAAGTGCACTGTGGCCTCAGCAGAGTCCGTGAGAGAAAGTAGCTAAGGGCCTGATCATCCCAGGCTTGTAGGTTTGTTAAGGACTCTAGCTTGATGCTAAGTGTGATCAGAAGCATATCAGTGACAGGAAACACAAAAGACTCTCATTATTTAATTAGGAAGAGATTTGGGTACTTTTGAAACCACTGAAAAGGCTACAGGAATGAGACTCAGAATATCACCACCAAACCAGCCTGCCAGAGAAGCTGCTACCTCTGCCACAGACAGGAAGGTGGGCAATCGAGAGGTTGCAAATGAAACTGTGATGGTTTCAGGAATAGATGCCATGGCTGTGACCCAGGGAACAGGAAGCCCTGGTTGCTGCCACCACAACATCTCTGAACACCCACATCAACCCAGGCATGGTCTCTGTGACCACACTTACCTGCTGCAAAGTCAGAGCAGCCAGAACATGGCCTCCACCCCACTTCTACCTGCCTCATCGCTCATATGTACCCATCTAAGGAATGCAATTTGTAATCTTCCAGGTGGTGAAGGATGAGAAAGCACATTAGAAGACTGGAAATGGATGCTGGAGGCCAGGAAGAGAGTAAAGAGCAAGGAAGGGGTGAGATATGATTTGGTTTACATTTTGGCAGGAATATTCTCACTGCTATGTGAAAAATATACTCTAGTGGGTCAATAAGAAGCAGCATTCACTGTTAGAAGGTTACAGGAGCAGTTTAGGTAAGAAGAGAGAGAGCCTTAGACTAGAGTGGTGACCTGAAAAAACTAAGAGGGAAATTATAACAGAGTTGCTGATAAGTATAAGGTACAATAAAAGTAAGAAATTTAAGATGTCTTCAGATTTTTGACCTAAACACCTGGAACAACAGCAGTGATGCATACAGAGAACACTGGGAAACATACGGATTATGGGGAGGAAACATTCCCATTTCTCTCAAGCAATAAAGAATACCCCAGAGTTCTTCAGCAGCACCTGGCACACAGTAAATATTCAGTTGGACTAGCTATTCTTTTAAATTAAAATAACATATTTGTCTAACTCCTTGAAGTTGAGGTCACCAGGTTTGAAATTGGGTATTTCTGAATGGTAGTCATGTCTTCCAGGTGGAAAGAGACAGCAAGACACCCAAAATCTGGTATTCTGAACCTACTTACCAAAGCCATAGCAACCACTCTTACAAGTGCAAAATCATTCAATATTCTTTCCTAGAGCTGTGGACCTAAGTTCCGATGGGACCTGGCACTTAGGCCTCCAACTCTCAATGGGAAGTGTTAGGAAATTTACAGCCATATTTTTAAACTACCCCAAAGAAGAAAGACCCAAGAATAGTTAAGACATTCCTGAAGAAAAGAAGAAGAAACTGGGGAAATTTTTATTATCAGTTATCAAGATAATTATAGAACCATTGATTAAGACCATGTGATATTGGTATGGGAATGGACAACTGATGGAATGAATAAAATGAAGAACCTAGAAGTAGACGCACTTGTGTGTGTAAGTTCTTGGCATATTACAAGGGTGGTATCACGGTTCAGGGAGAAATGGACAAAATCTTCAATTGAGCGGTACTGAAGCAATTGGTAATCCAAATGGAAAAAATGCTATTGGATCACACCACATACATGAGTCAATTATAGATTAAAAAGTTTGAGGGTGAAGGTCACAATCTTAGAGTGTTTAAAGCATTGAAATAAAAATATTCTGATGGCATCTCAGTCCCTGTTTCTTAAAGGCCCATCTGCATTCCTGTCCTTAAATTTTCATGAGTTATCCCTATATTCTTATAATAAACCCCACCACCTTTTCTATTTTTACTACAGCTGGCTAGACATGGTTTCTGCCATGTACGCAAGGTGCTTAAGGTAAGCTGGCAGAAAGAAAAGCCAAACATTTATCCAGCACTTACTTCACGGCCTGCATCATCTGAGTGCCTTATGTGTATTAACTCATTTAATTCTCACAAATAACCCCATGAGATAGTCACTGATTATCCTCATCTTACAGATGGACATACAGAGGCAAGAGAAATTAAGGAACTCGTTCATGTCACAAGGTTAATAAGTAGCAGAGCCAGGATTTTAATCTGGAACTTCCGGCTCCAGATTCCAACAAAGGAACTGGAATTTGAACTCGGGCTTTCTGGCTCCATATTCTTAACCTCCATGCTGTGCTGTGAAGGCCAGAGTATCGCAACAACTTTCTTTGCTTGACTGTTTTATTTGTGACCAGACCAACCCCAGCTCCTGAGGTCCTGCAGAGCCTCCCACAGGGACCCTCTTCTGCACAGACTTGGCAAAGGCAGTCTGGGGCTAGACCTCACCTCTGTTGTGCACACATTTGAGCTGATAAGTTGCAGCACTAAACCCAGAAGAGAGACCATCGCTCCCTGCCTCCTTCTCTACCCCAAGCACCCACAGTATAGTTCACTGCAGAGGGCGGGGAGACACAATTTGCTTCCTGTCTGTGTCCAGTCTCTCCCACTACCAGAGGGACAGATGGCTTGAGGTGTCTGGAAGTCACAATTAAGTGCCCTTAGGAACATCTGGTTCAAGGAAATCACTATTGGTTGAGTTTCTGCTACAAGTCCGGCACTCTGCTAGGTGTGACACACTTGTACCGTCTGGATTTTGCAGATCCTATAAAACCAAGATTCTTTTCATCCATCTGCTTCAGAAGCCCCGTTTTTTTAAGGGGCCCCCTCACAGTCTTCACTTGTTATCTTGTACCCTGCAGTCAGTTTGGGCTGTCCTAAGAAGCTGTTGCTAACAGAGTTACCTGAAGCCCAGCTCAGACATTTTTTTGTTTTGTTTTGTTTCTAAGTGAGATATTTGTTTCTAAGTAAAAATTCTGAATATGAACTAATAGTTTCTAAAAATTGTTCGGAATTTCACTATTTTTTTGGCTAGGGTTGAGAGGCGTCAGTGAAAGTCTCTCTGATTTACCACAACTAGAAAGGACCTCCTGCTTCTCTGGCTCCTCCGGCACGTTAACACGTGAAACATGTTCATGCTCTTTTATTAAGGAAGTAGCTGTGCACTCCTCTCACCTCCCTACCAGACCAAATGCTGTGGTAACATTTGTTCCACCTGAGTATATTCTCCAAAAGTGGCTCCTTTCCAACAAAACTGGAAAGGTAAAATGTCGTTATGACTAAAGGGATTCTCTCTGTGTCGTTCTTGAGCCCCCACCACGCTCAGCGCAAGACCTTGGCCACAAGGGGCCATCCTGTGAAGTAGGTCATCACAGCTTTAGAGCAGATGTGTCAAGAAATTAGTTACCAGATGCAATTGCACAGCCTAGGATGTTTAATCCCTGCACCTGGCTACTTTAAAGTTTAAAAAAAGGGGCGTTAAGGGAAAAAAAATGAAAAACTTAGAAATAAAGCAAAGAAAAGGCAGCATGTCTTTTCAATGTTAAACACTTGAACAGGGCCACTCAAGGATTATTTAACTATCTAAGGGAATATACCTTTGTTTGACTCACCACCTGGCATTGATTAAAATCACAGATTCCATGAAGTTGCATCTTAACTTGCAGACAATTTTCCTCAGCGAGAGAGGAAAACACTAAGACAGGAAGGATGATAAACCTCTAGGTTTACTTGCCCAGGGTTGGGGAGGGAGGGAGGCAGAAGGCGTCAGAAGGTGAAGCAGATACTGCACTTGTGTCTCCTGAGCACAATCTCCCAAAGTGAATTATTTCCACCAGCAACTAGAGTGCCAAAAATCACTTTTTAGACTATGATAAAAATTGTTGGAAGAAGCAGAGTCAACATAAGGGGAAAAAAGAGTCCAAGGGAGAAGCTTTATTATGCTCACCCCTCCCCCCAGCTCCAAGTGCCTGCAATTCTTGCTCCCTCTGATGATGGACCTTTAGTAGTAAGCCTCTGCCTACTCATGGGTAAAAAAGGAAAGCGTATATGAAAGAACTGACACCAGAAAAGAAAGGTTCACCAGCTTAAGCCAAAAAAACGACCAAGGTATCAAATCCACCAAAAAAAAAAAAAAATCAAACAGCACTTCAAAGGCATTGTTTTATTGCCCTTAAGTGAATGAAAGGATGGAAATCAAACCTGGGCGGAAAGACCTCTGTCTACAAAGGAATGCCCTTGGTATCACTGAATTCAACACCCAGGTGATAAAATTTCCAACCAGTAAACATTTTTCTATACGGGAAGCAGTTCTAATTCTATTTGGGGAATATAGATCATTGATGAATTTCCGAGATCATTATCTCTTCTGCCTGTTTAAAAGATTCAGATTCCCCCATCTGGTAAAGCATCCAGTACAGTCCCATGTAATCCTCAAGGATGAGGGAGTGAGGCGGAGAAGCAGAGCTTCAGAACAGGTAAAATTGCTTTTATTCTTTGTTGCCATGAAGGGAATTATGTATTCAGCTCCACATGCTGAATCCCCTAATACAATGCTTTTCTTCCTCACCAGGAATAAGACAAACAATTTAAAAAATTATTTACTTCCTTTCCAGCTAAGGGTCCCTGTTGGCTTGATCAGCTAAATGAACCATGGACTGTCTCCTTGGAAAGAATGTGTGGCAGAAGTGTTAGTGGTTAAATGCCCACAGAGGCTGGGCTCTGAGAGCTCACAGCTGATTGCACAGTCACTATCTGCAGTTTACTGCAGGCAACTGCTGCCATTCAGCACAATGCTAATGGGCTGCCCTTGGGAGTTAGAGTTGATGCTCTCCGGATAACTCACTTCTCAAATTTCCTAAGAAAGGGAAGTAATTTTTATTTGCCAGCATGAATTATGCCACCAGTGAAAGTCATGAATCTACGTTGTTTAACCAATGTAGATTACTCTAAATTCTGCATTATTCAGATTAGTATCAGGGATAACGGAGCAGGCTGCTGTCTTGAGCTGGATACCTGCAGCTCTGGCTACAAAGACAACACGTCATCATCTCAGTGGAGAGCCACCTAAGTCAGCACCACTCACCCCAAAGGGTCGATTAGCATAAAAAAAGGATTTTGAAATCTGCTTGCTTCATGCCTCCTTGGCCTTCACGGGCTAACCCAAATCAATTGTTCCTCTTTTTGCGCCTTGACACTCCCTTTCAGTGGTGTAACTTTCGTTCCCTTTTTTTCTCTCCTTACCTAATATGAGAGAGTTTCTATTTCCCTTTCTTGTCCTATAGGAACTCTTCACATATCACATTCTTCTCTTTTGCCAAATGGCTTTTACACACCACACACATATACACACCACACACACACACTCTTTCCTTTCATTAGAATGGCAAAGGGGTTGTCCACAGGGAAGGAAACCAGATTATGGAAAAGTGAGAACACATCAGGAGGTAGTTCTTAAATCTTTACTGTCCTGAGAAGTGTTCCTCTTCTGGACAACTGTTCTGTGCTCAAAGAGCAATGTGTTGGGCTTCGGGGTTTCCGATGAAACTTATTACTTACAGCTAGGTTAGCAGGGAGGAGTTGTGGCTCAGAGGTAATGTCAGGAAATGAGGAGTGTAACATAGTATGTGCATCCTCATCCCTTTACTTGCTGTTGGAATGTGTCCCCCTTTGAAGCCAAACAGAACTCAGAACATTTCTGGGCTCTGGGGGTGAGCCACACGGGTGGGGCTTCAAGAATCTGCAAGAGTAAAGGAGGAGCCCTCTGGAGAGGAGTGCTGCCTGAGAAAAACAGACATCAAAACTGTAGGAGGGGAGGGGCAATTCTGAGTATTAGGAGGTGTCTTCAGCTTAGATTTGCCATCAGATCGGGCCCTGCAGACTCACATTCCACACAGGGTGTGGGGATGGCTAGTACAGAGAAACTGTGGGAGAAAACAGTTGGTTCACAAAAACATGGTAAGACAGTGGCACTGTATTGGTAAGCTTCTAAAAGAAGAAAGAGAAAATTCCACACACTGCTGGCACAGTCGGGGCTTACGTGTACTGGAAGCAGCAAGTGCAAGGAGTCAGGACCGCCCAGCAGGTACAGCCAGTGGAAGTGACAGCCGTGCCTCGCTGACCAGTTCTACCGAGAGAAGGAGGCTGACATGCTCAGTGGCCAAGGGTTGGGGTGACAGAATGGGAGCAAAATGACCTTCACTGTAGATTAACTGACTGCTTCAATATTGAAGATCTCTTTCCATCTCTTATGTGGAAAAATAGACATGAAATAATTTTCATTTATATGGTTGAAAGTTCATAATTTTATTTGTATATATTCAATTTGGGGAATGATGTGTATATTTTAATGCAACTAATATCTTGAAGCTCTTATTAAGCAATAAATTTGGATCATCAGGCAATTATCTTATCTTCTCAGATTGAGCCCTTCCTTGATTATTATGTAATGTCCTTCTTTGTCTCTTGTTATAGTCTATTTTGTTTTAAAGTCTACTTTGTCTGATAGAAGTATTGCCACCCTGCAGGGAAATATAGAATTTTTTTTCTTTCTTTTTTTAAATTTTTTTAACAGTAGGATGGGTTTGAGATCATGTTATTATCAGTTTATTAAAAACGGGTATAGGTTAATAGATTTACAAAAAAGGGTAACCACAAGTCAAAAATTTACAAGAGAGTCACAAAAATTAAATAAAATCCATGATAATACAAAGGAAAATTACCAAACCACAAAAGGAAGAAGAAAGGAACAAAGAGGATATACCAATTCAACTGCAAAGATAAGTTCAAAATGGCAATAAACACACATCTATCATTAATTACTGTAAATGTTAATGGACTAAATGCTCCAGTCAAAAGACATAGAGTGGCAGAGTGGATAATAAAGCAAGAACCTTCAATATGCTGCATACAAGAGACCCACTTTAGGGAGAAGGACACATATAGATTGAGAGTGAAAGGATGGAAAAGGATATTCCATGCAAATGGAAAAGCCAAAAAAGCAGGTGTTGCAGTACTGATTTCAGACAAAATAGACTTTAAAACAAAGGCCAAAGAAAGATAAAGAGGGACATTTTATAATGATTAAAGGAGTGATACAAGATGAAGATATTACACTCATTAATATATATGCACCCAATATAGGAGCACCTAAGTACATACAAGAATTACTAACAGAGATAAAGGGGGATATTGATGGGAATACAATCATAGTTGGAGATTTTAACACTGCATTAACATCACTAGACAGATCTTCCAGACAGAAAATAAACAAGGCAACAGAGAAATTAAATACTACAATAGAAAAACTAGATTTGGTGGATATTTTCAGAGCTTTACACCCCCCAAAAATAGAATATACATTCTTTTCAAGTGCACATGGAACATTTTCCAGGATCGATCATGTACTTGGACACAAAAGAAACCTCAACAAATTTAAGAAGATAGAAATTATCTCAAGCATTTTTACTGACCACAATGCCATGAAACTGGAAATCAACAACAGAGAAACAAAGGAGAAAAAAAAGAAAAGCATGGAGATTAAACAATATGTTATTGAAAAAACAATGGATCAATGAGGAAATCAAAGCTGAAATTAAAAAATACCTTGAGACAAATGATAATGAAAGCACAACCACTCAAAACCTATGGGACACAGCAAAGGCAGTGCTAAGAGGGAAGTTTATAGCGATACAGGCCTTCCTCAAAAAAGAAGAACAATCTCAAATAAACAAGTTAACCCACCACCTGAATCAATTAGAAAAAGAAGAACAAAAAGCCCCAAAAAGCAGCAGAAGGAAGGAAATAATAAAGATCAGAGAGGAATTAAATACAATAGAGATTAACAAGACCATAGAAAAAATCAACCAAACCAAAAGCTGGTTTTTTGAAAAAGTGAATAAAATCGACAAACCTCTGGCCAAACTCACAAAGAAGAAAAAAGAGAGAGCACAAATTAGCAAAATAAGAAAGGAAAATGGAGAAATTACAACAAACAAAATAGAAATACAGAATATCATACGAGAATATTATGAAAAACTATATGGAACCAAACTGGATAACCTAGAGGAGATGGACAAGTTTCTGGAAACATACTGTCCACCAAAACTGAATCAAGAAGAAACTGAACACTTGAACAATCCGATCACTAGAAAGGAAATAGAAATAGCAATTAAAAACCTCCCTACAAATAAAAGTCCAGGACCGGATGGCTTCACCGGGGAATTCTACCAAACATACAAAGAAGAACTCATACAAGTCCTTCTCAAACTCTTCCAGACGATTGAAAAGGAGGGAATACTCCCAAACTCATTCTATGAAGCCACCATCACCCTGATACCAAAACCAGGCAAAGACACTACAAAAAAAGAGAATTATAGGCCAATATCACTGATGAACATAGATGCCAAAATCCCCACCAAAATTTTAGCAAATAGAATCCAACAACACATAAAAAAGAGTATACATCATGACCAAGTGGGGTTCATCCCAGGGACACAAGGCTGGTTCAACATACGCAAATCAATCAATGTAATACGTCACATCAACAAGAGAAAGGACAAAAACCACATGATCATCTCAATCGATGTAGAAAAAGCATTTGATAAAATTCAACACCCATTTATGATAAAAACTCTCGCCAAAGTGGGTATAGAGGGAACATATCTCAACATAATAAAAGCTATATATGACAAACCTACAGCCAGCATAGTTCTCAATGGTGAAAAACTCAAAAGCTTCCCACTAAAATCTGGGACAAGACAAGGATGCCCACTATCACCACTCCTATTCAATATAGTCCTGGAAGTCCTAGCCACAGCAATCAGGCAAGAGAAAGAAATAAAAGGGATCCAAATTGGAAAAGAAGAGGTAAAAGTGTCATTATATGCTGACGACATGTTACTATATATAGAAAACCCTAAAAGGTCCACAAAAAAGCTACTAGAGCTGATCGAAGAATTCAGCAAGGTAGCAGGTTACAAAATTAATGTTCAAAAATCAGTTGCCTTTCTTTACACTAACGATAAATCAACAGAAAAAGAAAGTAAAGAAACAATCCCCTTTAAAATAGCACCCAAAGTAATAAAATATCTGGGAATAAATCTAACCAAGGAGGCGAAAGAATTATACACAGAAAACTATAAACCATTGATGAAGGAAATTAAAGAAGACTTTAAAAAATGGAAAGATATTCCATGCTCTTGGATTGGAAGAATCAATATTGTTAAAACGGTCACACTGCCCAAGGCAATCTACAGATTTAATGCAATCCCTATCCAATTACCCAGGACATATTTCACAGAACTAGAACAAATCATAATAAAATTTATATGGAACCATCAAAGACCTAGAATTGCTAAAGCATTACTGAAGAGAAAGAAAGAGGCTGGAGGAATAACTCTCCCAGACTTCAGACAATACTATAGAGCTACAGTCATCAAGACAGCATGGTATTGGTACCAAAACAGACATATAGACCAATGGAACAGAATAGAGAGCCCAGAAATGAACCCACAAACCTTTGGTCAACTCATCATCGACAAAGGAGGCAAGAATATACAATGGAATAAAGACAGTCTCTTCAGCAAATGGTGTTGGGAAAACTGGACAGCAGCATGTAAAACAATGAAGCTAGAACACACCCTTACACCATATACAAAAATCAACTCAAAATGGATTAAAGACTTAAACATAAGACAAGATACAATAAACCTCCTAGAGGAAAACATAGGCAAAACATTATCTGACATACATTTCAAAAATTTTCTCCTAGAAGAAATAAAAGCAAGAATAAACAAATGGGACCTAATGAAACTTACAAGCTTCTGCACAGCAAAGGAAACCAGAAATAACACAAGAAGAAAACCTACGGAATGGGAGAAAATTTTTGCAAGTGAAACTGACAAAGGCTTGATCTCCAAAATATATAAGCAACTCATATGACTCAATAAGGAAAAAATAAACAACCCAATCCAAAAATGGGCAGAAGACCTAAACAAGCAACTCTCCAAGGAAGACATACAAATGATCAAAAAGCACATGAAAAAGTTCAATATCACTAATTATCAGAGAAATGCAAATCAAAACTACAATGAGGTATCACCTCACACCAGTCAGAATGGCCATCATTCAAAAATCCAAAAATGACAAATGCTGGAGAGGCTGTGGAGAAAGGGGAACCCTCCTACACCGCTGGTGGGAATGCAGTTTGGTGCAGCCACTATGGAAAACAGTGTGGAGATTCCTCAAAAGACTAGAAATAGACTTACCATATGACCCAGGAATCCCACTCCTGGGCTTGTACCCAGAAGGAAATCTACTTCATGATGACACCTGCACCCCAATGTTCATAGCAGCACTATTTACAATAGCCAAAACATGGAAACAACCTAAATGTCCATCAACAGGTGACTGGATAAAGAAGTGGTGGTATATTTATACAATGGAATACTACTCAGCCATAAAAACCGACAACATAATGCCAATTGCAGCAACATGGATGCTCCTAGAGAATGTCATTCTAAGTGAAGTAAGCCAGAAAGAGAAAGAAAAATACCATATGAGATCGCTCATATGTGGAATCTAAAAAACAAAAACAAACAAAAACAAAGCATAAATACAGGACAGAAATAGACTCATGGACAGAGAATACAGACTTGTGGTTACCGGGGGGGGGAGGGTAGAGGGTGGGAAGGGATAGACTGGGATTTCAAAATTGTAGAATAGATAAACAAGATTACACTGTATAGCACAGGGAAATATACACAAAATGTTATGATAAATCACAGAGAAAAAAATGTGACAATGAGTGTGTATATGTCCATGAATGACTGAAAAATTGTGCTGAACACTGGAATTTGACACAACATTGTAAAATGATTATGAATCAATAAAAAATGTAAAAAAAAAAATAAGTATTGCCACCCTGGCTTTCTTTTCATTTCCATTTGCATGGAATACCTTTTCCATTCCCTCACTTTCCATCTCTGTGTGTTTTTAGATTTGAAGTAATTCTCTCGTAGGCAGCATACATATTGGTCTTGGCTTTGTATCCATTCCACCACTGTGTCTTTTGATGGGACACTTAGTCCATTTACATTTAGTTCTATTGATTGGTATGAACTTATTGCCATTTTATTTATTGTTTTCTACTTTTTCTGTAGTTATTTTTGTTCCTTTCTTCTTCTTGTGATTTGATATACTTGATTAAGTTGCTGATCACTTAAGTTTGAATACATTAAACAACCTCGCATTTTTCACTCCACCACACCAATGGCATCATATTTTGCATTCTTTTGTTTTGTGTATTCTCTACTACTTATTGCATATATAGATGCTTTTACTTCCTTTGTCTTTTAACTTTCCTACTAACTTTATATGTAGTTGATCTACTACCTTTACTGTATGTTTGCCTTTACCAGTGAAGATTTTTCTTTTCATAATTTTCCTGTTTCTAGTTCTGGCCTTCCCTTTTCTGCTTAGAACATTTACTTTTCTTCTGGGGCTTTATCTGTTTCCTTTGTTTGGAACATACTCCACTGTTGCCTCATTTTGCCTAATTCCCTGTTTTTATTTCTGTGTATGTGGTAGTTAGTTATGTTTCCCAGTCTTAAAGAACTGGCCTTTTGTAGTAAACACCCTATACATACTGGCAGCACACTCCTCTCTAGTCAGCAGAAGTATACGTATAAGCCCTGGGGGGGCCCTCTGCATTGGGGGTTGCAGTGTCTCAGCTACTGTGGGCCGTCTGGGAGATGCGTCTGCCTCCTGGTACAGTTGGTTGCCGGGCCCTGCCTTGTGCAGAGGCTGCTGGCCACTGGTGGGTGGGGCTGGGTCCCGAGGTGGCTGCCCGCAGTCCCAGGGCTACTGCTGGCCCACTGATGAGCAGAGCCGTGCCCTGGGGTGGCTGGTTGTGAGCCTGTGAGTCCCAGTCTAGTGTCAGCATGCTGGTGGGTGAGGCCAGTTCCTGACACATCTGGCTGTAGGGTCCAAAGTGCCCAAAAGCTGGTTTTGGCCCTCTGGTGAGTGGGGCTGTATTCCAGAGCGGCTCTCTGTGTGGCCCAGTATGTCTCAGAGCTGGTGTCAGGTGGCTACTGGGTGGAGCCGGGACTCAGGAAGTCACCCTAAGGACATACGGTGCTGACAGCCATTCGGGGGAGCTCATTCTACAGGAGGACATAGCTTCTGGAAAGCACCATTCTGGGACCCTCCCTCTAGCTTATCAGCACCAGGAACTGGCGCTGCCCACCAGTCTATCAGCACCAGTACTAGGATGCCTCAGGCCAAGCAGTTGGCCAGGTGGGGTGGCTGGCTTAAGACTCCCCGAACCCCTAGCCACACTGGACCTTGCCCACAGAGAGCCCAGGACCTGGCCCTACCCACCAGTGTACCAGAACTAGCCCTGGGACCCCTGAGCCCACTCAGCCAGCCGTCAGTTCCCTCCCCACACACCCGTGGGCCAACATAGCCTTAGGACCACTCCAGCCCCATAGCTGGCAGTGTCAGAATCCTGCCTACCCACCAGCAGGATGACAGCAGCCCCAGGACCCTCTGGGCCTGGAAAACCCTGGGCCCTGGCCCCTGGCCCCACTCACCAGCAGGCTAATACCAGCCCTAGGACCATCACATTCTTGTAGCCTGTGGTGTCAGAACCCAGCCACACACCAGCAGGCTGGCATCAGGCTTGGGACCTCCTGGGCCCCTGCCTGCCCACCAGTGGTCTGACCCCAGCTCTAGGAACCCCAGGGCCCTGCACTCAGGGCCACTACTACTTCTGCCCTGGGTTTCAGATTGTGTGAGATTTTTGTGCGCACTCTTTAAAAGTGGAGTCTTTATTTCCTACAGCTGTCTAGTCCTCCCAAATGTAAGCATCACTGGCCTTTAAATTCAAACATTCTGTGGGTTCATTTCCTGCTGCAGGACCCCCAGGCTGGGGAGCCCAATGTGGGGCTCACACCCCTCACTCCTTGGGGAGAAACTCTGCACCTGTAATAAAGAGTTGCTCTGTGAATAGCTGTGCTTTTGATTTGCCCATGGGAGGAGGTGAGCTCAGGGTCTTCCTACTCAGCCGTCTTGGCCACTCCTCTAGCTTGTTTCAAATATCTTTTTCAAATCTGTGATCTGTATATGAACTTTGCCTATTATATCTTTTGATAAAAAGAATTTCTTTATTTGAATGTCTTTTCCGTACAAGACTTTTTTATTTTAGTTTGTGTTTCTGGGTGTTGGTTTAAGGAGTTCTTTTATACCCCAACTCTAGACAAATAATCTGTGTGTTTCTTTTTCCTCTTCCATTAGCTTTCTAGATTTACTCTTTCCATTTAAGACTTTAATCAAACTGTATCTCATTGTATAAACATGCATGCTCAGTGAGGGCAATGGCACTCCCAAGAAAGGGAAATTGGTTCTTAGGGGAGGAAAAAACCCTGGACATTACAATCATTTATGGCTCTTGAAGGGTCATAAACAGATATATTCATGTTATTAAAATTTTATTGGGAAAGGAGGAAAATTAGGAAAAAATATATATAATGTAAAGATTTCTTCTGATGGTAGTAATGAAAATAGTAGTTGAGAAACACTGGTATAAGCTTTACTCAGCATTACTTTTCTCTATAAAATGACATTTCCCTAATACCATGTATTAAATACTTTATCAATTCTTTCTCTACATGTACATATCAGCTGTCTGATACCTGGCACTCAGGTGCCCCCTATCAGCACTCTTTTTCAAAATTACTTTAATTATTCATAACATATCTAGTCTCTTTATACATGTTGGAATAAGTATGTTTAATTCATTTTTAAAGTCCCACTGAATTTTTCATTGGGATTAAATTTATTAATTTTGGAGAACTGACATCTTTTTGCCATCTATTCCATGAGCATGGGTGTAGCACTCCATTTATTTAGGCCTTTATACCCCTCAAACTGTTCTCCATAGAGATTTTGTGTATTGTTTATTTGTTTAAATTCAGTTTATAGCTTTGATTGCTATTATGAATGACATTATAGAATCTGTTATATTTTTAGTTGACTATGGCTGATGAGAGGAACACTTTTGATTTTTATGAGTGAAGTTGTTGTATCTGGTATTCTTGCTTATTTCTCATATTAGCCCTCTTACTTTCTGTTGATTTAGATGGAATTGTCTCATCCAGAAAGAAGGAAAGAAAGAAAGAAAGAAATGAAAGAAAGAGAGAAAGAGAAGGAAAGAAAAGAAAGAGAGCGAGAGAGAAAAGAAAGAGAAAGAAAGAGAGAAAGAAAGAAAGAGTGAGGGAAGGAAAGGATAAAAAAGGAAAGGAAATTATGTACTTTCTCTGAAGCAGATAAGGAGAAACCAATAATCCAATGACCTATGTATAGCAAGAGGAACAGTGAAGAGGCCACCTGTGGATCACACTATAATAATCAGCCGGTTTAGTTCTACTGGCAGAGGTAATTACTGTTGGCTTCCTAATTCATATGCTTGGTCTTTTTTGCCATATGATTAAGAATTTCAGGAATGTATTATGTTACAAAAAGGTAGAACCACCTGTACTGCTTTACCTCAGCAAGCTGCACAGTAATCAACATTCTCTGGCTTTCTCTGAATAGTCATAATTCATGACCTCTGAACATTCTCACCAGTAGTCACAATGAGAAGAAAATTAAAGCTCACGTATTAGAGGAGGAAAACAAAAATCTCTTGAGTAGTTTCCTAAATGATAGCCTATCAAGAGTGGCTAAGTCAAAGTAACCATTTTTGCCTGATGATCCAAATTTATTGCTTAATAAGAGCTTCAGGATATTAGTGGCATCAAAATATACACACCATTCCCTGAATTGAACATGTACAAAATAAAAGTATGCTCCATCATAATGAACTTGCACAAGGTCTCCATGCAAACACCTGACTATAGAAGCTGGAAATTTCCCAAAATATCCACAAGAAATCTAGATGTCTTTAGAAACAAGTTCCTGAAAATGATCAAATCAATTGAACGGAAAATTTCTTTACCACCTAAAAAGTCCAAGAAATTACTTGGCCAATGAGTAATTTCTACAGGAATAAAAGTATAGCGCTTGGTGACATTTAAGCATAATACTTTAAATACCATCAAATAGATATCTAAATAAAACTTTTTGTAAACTAAATGGGACTTAGAGGTAAGGCATATAGAAGAAACACTGAGCAACTTTATTAAAGAGAATAGACTATATCCATTACGTGGGGCAGATGGAAGGACAACTTTGTAATAATGAGATAATCTTAGCTGCCATTAGTAATGAAGGCAGGATTCAAAGTAAAATATAATGGCTTAGCAAGGAGGGAGAAAATCACAACAAAAACATCTTTATGAAGACTATCCTGTGTAATTCTATTTTTAAAAATATAAGAACATGAGATTTAAGGAAAATGTTTTCAAGCAAAACAATAGTGATTTAATGTATGTTATCGTTAAAGACAGCAGAGCTGCCAATAATATTGTTAATTCATTGTACTTTGTACATATCTTTATGAAAACACAAATTCACTGTATGTCTTAATTATGAGCAACTGGCAGTCAGGAATGTTCTCTTACTTTCCTGTTTTGTTTTAAGTCTCCTGCACACGCATAGTGCGTAGTGCATAGGTATGTAGCAGGTATACAGTCTTGGAAATGCTTTGTTTTAAAGTTATGTAACTATGGAAGACTTTGCACTACTTCTAGATGTATTCATTATCATTGGGTTTGTCTAAAAGGCATCTGACTTATTCTGCTTGAATCACAATGCCATGAGTTAGTTCAGTCTAGACCAATTATTTTAACCCCCGCGTTGGACTTCTAACTCTGCCAGATGCTATTTGACAGTAGGTTCCCCAATACTGAAAATCTCGCCAAGCATACATTATGTTGTATAATTACAGCTTTCGAGTACTCAGTATGGTATTATTAGCTCAAGCTGTAGCTCATTTGGTGTACATAATTACAGCACACTCAGCAGTGAGCACTGACCTACAAAGGGGGGAGTCTCTGGTGCTATTTTTAATCCATTTCACTTGACAATACATGTAGTTATTACTAGGACTCCAGATTTTGAGAAAGTTTGATATTCATCTTGCATTTGCATATACCTTTGGAGTACCTAATATCACGCTGATACTTTAGAGCTATTATTTCTACCAATGATAATTGAATATTGATGTTATTTGAACAAAAAATTCAGTTTGGAGGGGTTCTTTTCTCTGGTGGGTGCCTGGGAAAATGACAAGGAGCCAAATGGTGCAAAAGGGTGCAAGCCTTAAAGACTTGTTCTGCTGGAGATTACAGCTTGTTAAGTTTTTGTAATGCCTAGTATTACCCCAGTAAATTATACTTTCTTGTCATCATTCCACTTATGTATTTTGCAGCTTCAAGTGCCCCTCTTTAAGAGGCACTGAAGTTAGACCTTAAGCAGCTGGCAGTTGTAGGTATGTTGTTATAGTGATCAGGATTGTGTTGGATAAAAGGTGGTGAGTTCTTAGATGAACTTGGAGGTGGCAGCGAAGAAGCCTTCAGTTGCCTGGGCATTTCCTCCCTCGCTAGCCTCACGTCCCACTGCTCCCCAGTCACTGTTATGCATCTCAACTGGGCTACGTTGCCTCTGTCTATGTGTCCCTCTAGGATTTATCTGAGTTACAAGAAAGGTTAGGATGTGACCAAAATACGTGGCACTTAACTGAAACTCTCGATATCAATGATTGAAGAACTTTTTAAAAATTTTTAAAAAGAAAGTATCCTGAAGACTCTTACCTGTCCTTACAGAATTATCCTAAATTAGGGTTAATGCTCTTGCACATTATTTCACACTGGTGAAGCTCTGCGAACCCCAAGCAACAGTCTCTTTTATGTGTGCGGTGTATATTCCATTTTACTCCAAAGCATACAATATTTTAATTCAAAGAAATTATTTTTTAAGAAACAACCATCAGTTTTTAAACTGTTTGTAATTTACATTTTAACAAAGTACTTTTAAATATTCTGAAGATGAAAGTTACGACTGCTTCAGTATTAAAGATCTCTTTCCATCTCTTATGTGGAAAAATAAGACATGAAATAATTTTCATTTATATGGTTGAAAGTTCATATGCTCATATAGGCAGGAAAATTAATTTTAATTCAATAAAAATCTTTTTGGTACTATGTAAAAGGACACTTACAAGTATAATCAACTAACAAAGTTATAGAGGGTTTTTATTTTATGTGGGCAATTTTCAGACTTTGGTTTGACCACTAACACATGCCTACACACATACTTTTCCTAACACTAAGCCGTATTATAATAAGGTTCTACTTAAAACATCTTGACATTTTCCTTACACAGATCTTGTGACCATTACAGAACTAAATGACCATTATGAACCTGAGGGATGGGTTACATAACAAAATGGGCCTCTCTTGATAGGTGCCAGTGAAGTACAGAAATATTAGCGCTGTTTGACACCTTGGGGATCATTTAGCCCAGTGATGTCATTTACAAACAAACTAGGGCTCAGAGAATCAACCTGACTTGAAACACTCACTCTCTAAACGTAATGATGTCACTACCATCCAAGGAAAATATTTTAGTTTGAATAAACAAATCAACTAGTAATTTGCAAAAAGAATTACTCATACAGTATTCGTGTAGGGTATCTAATTATTAAGGCCTATCACCTTAAAATATTCTATGAGAATACTTGAGTTCAACAAATCCACCTGAAATTTACTAGAAATCTCTCATAGGAATCCTGCATGTTAGATGCCACGGATGATATTTAAAGTTAATAACAGGAAGGAGGAAGGAAGTGCGAGGAGAAAGGAAAGACAAAGACAATGCCTGTCCTCCAAAAACATTTCTAGCGGGAAGGACGGCATTGCTATTTAACACTTTGTTTACACCTCCAAAAGCATTTCTGTATTATGTCTGTCTCTGTCATTCAATGAAAAGCATTTCGAGGGCAGAGCGCATATCTGGTTTATCTCCCAGAGTGAGTACCTTCTGTTAATAGCCTTTGCTCAGAAATTTCTTCTTGAATTGAAATGAATTCCATCACTATTCTCATGCATCCAAAGACCAGTACTAGAATGAATCCTATCTTTTACATACTACACTTACATATACTAAATGAAATACATATGTTTCAGACTCACTATGGTATATCCAATAAATTTTTTTGCATAAAGGATAATTAATACTATGGTTTTAAAATAATGGCTTTGTACCAGTGGGTTTCAAAATATTTGAGGGAAAAGTATATGATGAAAACATTCACCTTTTTAAAAAGCTTCACTGAATATTTTAAATTTCAGTATGCCATTTTCATGGAAACAAATAATGACTGATTAAGAAATATACTCACTGGCACTCTTGCTAGTCATTTAATTGTGATCTTGTAGGTAAATTGGCAATCTCAATGGAAGAACACTTTGATTTTTCACTAAGTTACTTAGGTTGAGAGGAGAAAATAACTAAGTGAAAGGGAAGGAAGAGTGCTATAGATCGAATGAGGCCCCTGAAGACAGACGATGAGTTGACAGGCATTTGGTCTAGCTAAGGGAGAAAAGGCTGGCGTCTGGGCGTCACAGAGGAGGGTCTAGGAGGAACCAGCCAGGAGGAAGAGCATGAGCAAAGGCACAGAGGTGGAAGGGTCAGTGTACACTTCTCTTTGTGCTAGAAACACAGTGCCATTTTGAGTACCAGTTCTGATTAGTGGTTTCTGTTTTGTTTGCTGTGCCTGAGTGCTTCTTGGCATCTTGCCTAATTCACCAAGTCACTTTGGAACTAAGGTCTTGCTTGACTCTTGCCAGCCCCACTCCCACCCCAAACAGCTGAAATCTTCCCACCAAACCCCAGAACAAGCTCACCAGCTAACTGACTTTCTCAAGTCACCTTAACATCCACCATACTGGTTTGTTGTGAAAATAAAAGCAATAATGTCTGTAAATTGTCCAGCATGATGCCTGGTGAATGGTATTTCCATTCCCTTCTGAGTAATGTCCTAGGTGGGACACCTTTGCTATTTTATGTTACTACCACCTTCAACCTCCATACACACTCAGACGTGTGGACTAAAGTTTCTTGAAACACCAGCCATTTTCTGTTGGGCTGTTCTCTACTGCCTGTGCTCTGCCTAGAATAGCATCGCTACCTGCACCAGCAGCTGGCTCTGTTCCTGGGTCGCCCGCTCCATCTCTCCAGCGGGAGGATCGCATTTCCCGTGCTGGCCCCTCCCAGCTTGCAGCTTCCTGATGACTTGTCCTGAAATAGGATACTAGGAACTCTGAGTCTGGAAAAGAGAAAGCTTGGGGAAACAGAGCTGTTTTCTAATATTTGAAGACTCGACTCATAAACAAGGAATTTAGATCAGAGTTTCTGAACATTTTATGCCCTTTGGTGGTCCCATGAAGCTTATGGATGCTTTCTTAGAATAATGTTTTTAAATGCACAAACTATAACACGTAGGATTACCAGGAAACCAATTTATTCAACTATAGCTACCAAAATATTTTTAAAACAAATTTGTGATACAGCAACATATATGATTTTTTTATCAGCACAATAAAGAATAAGAAGTAGCAACAGGCCTAATAATCTCTAAAACTGCGAAATTATTCTGTCAACGGTATTTCAAGGTTTCTGGAACAACTGGAATGTGATATGAAAATATGTGTGATTTCTCTTGTTGACAAAGTCATAGGGAATTGTTAAGAACTGCTAAGGTTTGCAGCCTCCACTCATAACTGAAGGAAATCTAACTTTAGTTACAGATAAATGAAAATAAAGATGTCATTTTTTTTTTCTCACCTAAGTTCACAGACCCCTGAAATCTATGCCTAGACACCCTTGTCCATGCCTTCCCCTTACCCACCCATGTAGGGATTGTGAAGACCCAATACTAGACTCATTCTGTGTCATTCAAGACAGGAGAACAGGCTCAGCAGGTTCATGAAATCTATAAAGACAGATTTCAGTTCAGCACAATGAAGAATCTCCTAACAATTAAAAGTCCTCAAAAATAATGGCCACTTTGTGAAGGAATGAGTTTTTCATCACTAGAAACTATTCAAAAGAGACTGAAACAATTAAGTTAGGATTTCTGTATTGGAAATGCAACTGGGACCCTATTTACACAAAATACATTGTGTACAATGTTTTCTAGAGATGGGCATTGCAGTAGGCCTGCTAACGTTTGCCAGGCATGGTGCAAAGTGTTTTAATGTTCATCAACACTTTCAGTTCTAGCAGAGTACTGGGAGGGAGGCATTATCCCTTGAATATTAGCTCAGTTATTTAAAAATATCTCAACTGGGCCAAACATCCCAGACGTAGAATTCAAATCAAGGTCTTTCAGGCCCCAAAGGTTAGTAGTTTCCATCTATAAAATGGAGTTAATAACACCTACTTAGAGGGTTGCTATGCAGACTTCAGAAATAATATATGCCAAGTGCATATGTCAGATTATCAAGGATAATACTATTCTAAGTACTTTACATGTATTAATTCATTTCATCTTCACAGCAACTCTAAGAGGTAAATGATTTTATCAACCCCACTTTACAGATGAGAAAACAGAGGCACTAAGATGTTGAATAGCTTGCCAAAAGCTCTACAACCAGTAACTGGATTTAAACCTGGGCAGTCCAACGCCTGAGTCTATGCTGGTAACCACTGGTTACATTGCACCCCAACATGGTACTTGCAATTACTTTTATGCATATTTAAGATTTCTCTCCCCAATCAGGCAGCTACTGTGAAATCGAGTTTCCCTAAAACTGAGTTTCTCTGCCGAGTTTATGATTAACCTCTCTGGCCAAAACTTTATTCCCTTTCCTGTCCCGCACCTGTATCCCCCTCAAGACTGAAGAGTATCAAAGAAACGGAGGGATTGAAACCCAGCAGGACCCTGTGGGAACTTCCTGGGTACAAAAACTCCTCTGTATCCTCTGTCTCTTGTTTGTAGGGAAAAAAAGAAAAAAGGCTTTAGTTTCCCAGGTCTTCCCCAAGTTTCAAAGAGCAGACTCAAGCAGTCAGTGATCAGGACAAGAGTCACAGGGCTCCCAGTTCCTCCTGAAGGGATATAGATAACAATCTGCTGCATATCTTTGAATTGCTCTACAGAAACAAAGATCCCCTCCTGCCCCCAGCCACACACACAACCTGGCAGAAGATGGTGACTATATGCTGACTGCAAGCACGTAGACCCCAGACTGAAACCAGAAGGTTGAGATTCTTGAAACATCCTATTATCTCACCACCACCAAGAAGAAGAAGGACGGCGAGCTGATCACGCATCCTATGTCCCTCTCCCATAACACTGTCTTTAAAACCCTTGCCTGAAAGCCCCTGGGGTGTTTGGGTCTTTTGAGCATGAGTCACCTGTACTCCTTGCTGGCACCTGCAAAAAGTGCCGTACTTTATTCATCACAATCCAGTGGTAAAAAATGGAACTGCCTTAGTAAAACTAGGATTATCTGGGGTATACAAATTCAAACTAGGCCTGCAGTTTTATTCGTCACTGCACAACCCATAAATGTTCTACGTTGAAGATTTCTGACTGTCATCCTAATCTATGTTTACTCCACATGCTCGTATCAAAGTAGGGAAGAGAGAGAGAGTTTCTCACTTCTTGATTCTTATTTCTTCATTCTGTCAGGGCTGTTAGATGAGTCAAAAACAAATGACCCAGAGCCAAAGCAAAAACCAGTGGGCAGGACTCCTCCTATCTGACTCTGCCTTTAAGGGAGATCAGCAACAAATGTGTCAACTTTACCTGAGTCCCTCTGCCAAACAAGAATCATTACAAAGGACCTTACCATTGCATTGGTAGATTTCTCTCCTTTTGCCCTCTTGCCATATATTCCTTGTTCTTTCACCTCCATCTGAGAGGCACAGCAAGGAGGACTAGAAAAGAATGCAAAAATGTAAAAATTTCCAAATAATAAAATGAAAGAATAAGACTTTTTAGGATCCATCCCTGTCAGTTTGACTCAGACGGAACCAAATTGTTCTGCCTCTGTTTCCTGGTTCTCTTAATCATTCATATTATTATATTGTTAATCTCTGAGGACTTTTTCTTCATGGGTGGTCACTGACAATGTACTCCAGGGGAAAAACAAGATCCACCCACTCTCAGGGAAGCTTCGTAAACTGCCGTTTGATATCTTGCTAAGCTGAGTTTCTCTGTCCTGCAGTGGACTCCAGGATGGTGATTCACAAGCTGAGATTTATGAGTTGCTATGCTCAAAACGACAAGCAAAAAATATTTATTTCCGTCGTTTCTCTCAGGAAGTCATCTGAGTCACTCACATGTCTCTCTTGGTATTTAAAAGATTATAGTTTTCTATGTCTATGAGTCTGTTTCTGTTTTGTAAATAGATTCATTTGCATTATTTTTTAGATTCCATGTAAAAGTGATATCACATAGTGTTTGTCTTTCTTTGATTTACTTCACTCACTGCGATATTCTCTAGTACCATCCATGTTGCTGCAAATGGCAATATTTCATTCTTTTTTATGGCTGAGTAATCAGGTATGGGGAGTGGGGGAAGGACATACTAGGAGTGTGGGATTGACAGATACACACTACTATAAATAAAACAGATAAGCAACAAAGATTTACTCTATAGCACAAGAAATAACCCTCAATATCTTATAATAAACTATAATGGAAAATAATCTGAAATAAAACATATACGTAACTGAATCACTTTACTATACACCTGAAACTAACACAATATTGGGAATCAACTCTATCTCAATAAAAAGAGGCTATAGTTTTGAGTAATCATATAGCAGTCTTCACAAATAGGTATAGACTGATAGACAAAAGTTAGATTTGGCTGAGATAATTGCACCACTTACTAAGCCCGCTACTTGCAGTATGTTAATCAGTCACATACATTCTCTCATTTGATATTTATGAGATGCTATGAGATATTAATATTTATATGAATGAACAAAATAAGCAAAGTGATTGTGCAATTTACCAAACAGCTTGCCACAGTAAGTGGTGGAACTGGAATTCAACTCATGTCTGTCAGAGTCCAGAGCTCAAGCTCTTAACCCTCTGTTTTCAATCATCAGGGAACTTTCACAATAACTAAAGGCAGGCCACTGGCAAGCACTGCTGAAATACTTGGTTTACAGCCATGCACAGAAGCCCTCTATCCACCTATAAAAAAATGTACCCCAAGCTACTTTTCCTCATACCCTCTGTGTCTTAAAATCCTTTCAGAAAATGCTGTTAATATTTACTGAGCACCCTCCATGTGCCGGTTAGTGCAAGGAGAGTTATTTTTAGCAAGAAGAAAACTCTTTCCTAGAGGTCATTTTCATAAATGCAGCAGACTGGCTGAGTCTGGCTGAAGTCACTGGGGTGAGGATCTGAATGGGGGCTCTGTCCCGGTGACACCGAAGACACACCCTATAGTACACATCTCCAGGGTCTCCTAAAAGGAGGGAGACCATGAGGCCAAGTAAGCACTGGGGGAAGAATCTGGATTCCAATAACCAGATTCAGATTGCTCACTGTTTTTGAAGAGGGTATTCATTCACCGGTGGACAATATTCTCCTTAAGGACTTTTCTTCTAGAAAAATATTTTTAGTGCTTCCAGCTGTTTCTTGACCTTCTGGTCAGCTCTTCACAATTCAAAAATAACCATTTAGGGGACTGCCAGAAGTTGCTCAGGTAATTTTTGTTAGTTCAAGTCCCTTTTGCTTAAGCTGCCTGTCCCTGCTTTGCCAAAGGATTGTTTCATTAATAAACACTGGGTTTTACCTATTAACCTATTAGCAGTCAGAAGTCCAGAAATTATATAGGGCACTTGGCAGTGATTACTGTAGTAAGAAGCATTTTATGGGAATTTATTCTCTTTTTTTAAAAAGAAATATAAACACTGAAATCTGCTAAAAGAAAAAGAGGAAATCTTAGATTGGCCGAATTGGAGGATTTTCATGTTTTTATATTTCACGCCATCATTTTGACTTCAGTTTGCAAATCCTTAGAAGTCTTTAGATAGAAACAATTAAGAAGAAAACCTTTTCAGTGAGCCAGAGAAGCATTTTAGTATTTGTACCAGTTTATTTTTAATTTCTTACTTATAAAAACTATGAAAGATATTTTTAAAAATAAGACATACTAATGGCTGATAAACACCAAAAAAGTGTTCTATCTAATTTGTACAAAATGTGTAAAAGGTAAACTTCAATCTTCTACCGGTAAATTAAAAATAAGAGAATGAGATGAGAGAGAAAGAGAGAGAGAACACCAATGGTTGCAGTGGAGTGGTTCTTATTCCATGGTGAGTTTAAGTTGAAACAATCTTTCTGACAAATTACTTAGCAAGTTGTATAAAATCCTTAAAAAGGTTATATTCTCAGCCAATAATATAGCTTCTAAAAGTCCATTCTAAGAAAACAGTTGTGATGGAATCAAAGATCTACATACAAACACATTGATTACCACCAGGTCAGGAGGAGAGGATTCCTAGCAGCACATGCTCCTGAGGGACCTAACTGGTCTACCAAGAAATTCAGTGCTGACAGCCATCTTGTGTATTGATCTGAAGAACATTGAGACATGGAGCTAAAAAAAATTGGGGGTCAAGGCTTTGCTCTGACCCCCTTATCTACTGGCTGACTCTAGAAAATTATCTTTTTAGCCTGCTATTTAACATTTTCATCTGCAGCATTAAAATACTCATTAAGATCACCAGTTTGTGTTGATTCCCATCTCTACTATATACTAGCTAAGTGAACTTGAGTAAACCACTGTGCCTCTATTTTTCCATCTGTGAAATGGGGATGGTGATAGTTCCTACCATTTAGAGTTGTCTTGAGGACTAAATGAGTTATTTGTAAAGCTGGCTTGTCAGTGCTTGGCATTCATCAAGCACTATTTTACACTGTGTTAAATGAATCTGCACAGTGAGGACAATAATCTCTCTTTCACCAAACTGATGGAAGGAGTACATGGGATGACATATGTGGATGTATTCCATAAACTACAACACCCGATCCAAGTATCATGCCATTATTAATGAGACAGTTGGAACTAATGTCAATAATCTTAGAACTGTATGCAAGAAAGTCTTTCACCTTCTAGAAATCGTATGTAGGAGTGGTAACTGACTTACCAAAGTAGAGAACATCAAAATTTAATTCTGCGTAGGTCAGACAAAAACTGGTCCAGAATGGAGCTGGGGTTAGGAGCAATGTCGCCGAGGAAAAATGAGTCTGATAGATTGTCAGATGTGTTGACCATGTCAGAGGGGTTTTACAGATAAAAGCTGTGGCAGGAAGGAAATGTAATGTAGAATGTATGTAGAACAGATAAGATTTATATTTATGGCCATAATAATCTAAGTATCTAATGTTAATTATGTTATGAGTAGTTTAATCTAATACAGGTTATAGAGCTATATTTGAGGCATGAGAATTGGAAAAGCATGTGTGAATGGGGAGGGGAGGGTGATGAGATAGAATTAAGTCCTTATCTTTCATAATAGGAGGTTGTTCAGAATCTACTGAGACATAAAAGTAAGAGTCAGACAGATAAAGATACCAACTTCCCTACTGAGAGACAAGATTTGGGTCAGATTTGGGGGATAGTGTTCCTACGGAGTAGAGTGAGGATGTGGGGAAAAGTGACAGAGAAAGGAAAAGAGCCAGTAAAGAATGTGTCAATGAGCCCAGTCCCCGTGGGGACCTTCCGAGAAATCATGTGGAACCCACCTTAGAATCATCCCACCAGAGAACAAAGGAGTCTCATCCCACTAGTTGAAGATGGTGTTGACCCCTCTGCACTTTTGCTAGTAGTACAACTAAAAGCGCCTATGGAGAAGCGAAGAGATGCAGGGGCTGTCAGCAGGATGGGAGCTGTCACTACAGCCACAGCAGGTGAGCTGAGAGGTAGCTGGAGGGGGGGAGGTGTGATGGGGGAGTGGGTAACAGATTCTGTCAAATAGAAGCTGGAGTGAAGCATGGAGGGTGAGCTTCCTAATATTTCTACTGAGTTGGGCTGACTCAGCTGCTCCATCATCGGCCTCATGCACAGGCAGCCTCTGCCCCAGTACATTCACAGAATAGGAGAGCAGAGCAGAAGGCACCTTGCCTGAAGTAGGTGCATCCAAGAGAAAGAGGAGGGGGCTGAGGTGGGCCTGCTCCCTAGCCAGGTAGGTCACTCCACCCTGGAGGAGGGAATTAGGGAGGAGAGAGAGCCAGGGAGAGTTAACTAACATCTTCCACACGGAAACCACAGGCCCGGGAAATGGGAGGCCCCACAGAAATCAGCATATAAAAGCTAATACAGCAATTTAAAGAAGGAGGGAGGGAGGGAGGAAAGGAGGAAGGAAGGAAGGAAGGAGGAAGGAAGGAAATCATTATTCATGTGTTACTTCAGATTATCAAGGTAGATGCCAGATAAAGGAAGTTATGTATTGAGAAATGGTAATCAGGGCTGGGGGGAATAGAACAGGACAGCTCTCTCTCATATAGGCTTAGTCATACTATTGGACTATTTTAATCTGATATATTATATATTATATTTGATACATATATTATTTTGATTAAAATTTAAACATTTAATTTGAAAAAACTATATGACAGTCCCACCACATTAAGAGGTAAAAAAATTTTTAAAAACTGATATGACAGAATAATCCTAACTTTGAAAAATGTATACAAGTAGCTTTTACTATTATAACCAAGAGAATATAAATACATACTAAAAATACTTTAAAAATAAAGAAAAGATGAGATAGAATTCTGCATACTTCTACATAAAGTACTTGAAAGTATTTTATAATTAGTTCTAAGGAGTAACAATGAAAATAAATTTAAGAACACGAGTAGTTATGCTATGCTAGTTCAAACACCCCTGCTTGATCGAAATGTCTGGGGCCCACTGGGATGTAAATAACACAAGTCAGGTACCAATGTGAAATGCAAGAAACTCTGGATTTGGAGTAAAAAACAAAACAAAACTAGATTGGAGTTTGGGCTCAGCTAACCACTAACTCTAATGTTGGTTAAGTTCCTCAACATTGGTCAATAATTGACCTCACAGAATTATTGTTGAAATGAAGTGAAATAATGTATGAAAGCACTGTAAACAGCTCTGTGCATATGTAGGCATGAATAGGTATATATTTTACATTCTTCTTTAAATATTAGATTTTAAAACAAAAAAGCTAACTACAGATAACTTATTAAAAGAAAAATTATGAAGGAACATTTTAAATGTTTTTTAGAAAGTATATTTTAACTTAAGGTTTATTTGTAGATAAATATTACCATCCCTAAGTGCTGGCTAGTACCATCGCATACTTGTAACAATCCTGTGTTTTTTAGCTTACTTTTTTTTTTATCAGATTATGAAAGTAACACAGGCCTACTAATCCATCCTCAAGTGTATCTTCCAAAAAATAACTTTTAATGAGTACCAATAAGCAGGTGCACAGTAATTTAACATCTTATCGTTAATAGGTTGTTCTCAACTCTTCAGTATTATAATTAACCTGGATTCAATATGCTCCTATATAAATTGTTACACCCTGAGTCCTAATTGCATATTTACTCATCTGTTTCCCCCACTGGACAATAAACTATGTGAGAGACTATTCCTTCTTTGCCACTGTTACTTAGCACCTAGTATTTTGCCTGGCTTACAGTATCTACATACATAAATATGTGTTGTGGGAATGCACAAAGGAATGAATGAATGGATACTGGTATTTCCCCACAGAAGTCAAGGGGTATTGCAGAGGAGCCTAAGAAAATGAGATAACCTTTATTAAAGTCCTTTGCGTGTTTTAAACTTTATCATCTTTTAGTCTGCATTACTTTTACTATTTTTATTGTTACCATAAACCAGAGCAATAAGAAAGAGACGTTTGAGAAGCATTCGGTAGGGCATGGTGTGGGAGAGAGGGGTACAAGACACTTCTTCCTCTCCTAGACACTGGCAAGCAAGCTCTATTTATGTCTGCCTTGGCAAGGACAAAGCTTTCCCCTCAATGCACTCTTCTGCAGTGGATTTACGTAGCTGTTTCAAAGCAGGAAGGAAAAAGAGTAAAAAGAATGGCTGTGGGGGAGGGGAAATTATGGGAGGAAAACATTTTTCTCATTCTCGGCTTAAAGTGTAAGTTAGAAATACACAAAGGGGAGTTTATGGAAAGAAATGCAGAACGCAGCATTGACTACCTCTGTATACTTAAGTTTTATGCTTGAGGCCAACAAAAATGTCTATTTGCTAAAATCAGGATATAGTGTGCTGTTCCAGAGTAGCACATTGAAACCACTCTAGAGGTTAGACAGTCTTGGAGGCATGTATATTACAGGAAGAGTGCAATATTAGGGTAATTTCTGGCTTAAAAGGGCACAGAGAAACATTTTGGGTGATGGAAATAGTTCCTACCTATCTTGTTTGGAGTGGTGGTTACCTGGTGTATACAATTAAACTGAACACTTCAAACCGAACACTTAAGATCTCTATGCATTTTACTGAATGTAAATTATACCTCAGTTAAAAAATTAAGTAACAAGAGTTTTTCTGGTTGCAAAAATAACACACATTTCATTCCAGAGAGTTTAGAAAATACAGACAAGCACAAAGAAGGAAATAAAAATTACCTGGATTTTTACTGCCCGGTCATAATCACCCTTAACATTTGGGTCACTGTTATCTGATTTTCCATTATTGCACCATTCCAGGGATGAGGTTACCTGAGAAAGCAATAGTTATCATGATATGGACATAAGCAACTAATGACTGCTTATAAAGTTCGTCCCCACCCAAACATCCTCCAGCTTTACACCAGCTTCCATCCCCACCCATCCTGTCAAAGGGCTTGTCGGGCAGCTGTTCCCTGAACGTTGGATATAAATATCCACCAAATGGAATGGAAATCTAATCGAATGTGGATTGTGAATTTTTTAAAACAAAATATGTTTCATAAAGTCAGTAAACATAATGTTAGAAAACTGCTGGGTCACGTCAAAGCCATGGGAAAGGGAGGAGTGAGAACTGATGTGCATGTACTGAGAGAAAATAAGCCGGGATGATGATAAGCACTTCTAAAGGGAGCGATTTGATCATCAAAGACTAAAAGAAGCCTTTGGAAAACAATGAAGCCCTCAAATTATTTTTGTTACAGAAGTTGTGATAGTACCACAAAAATCAAACATACAGTAGTGAAGAAGGTTGTAGCATATTGTCATACAATTTTATCCAAAAGAAAAGCCAAAATATCAACATTTTAAAAGTTAATTCCCAAACATTTAAAAAACGATTTTCTGTAACACAGCTTCTTGAATAGTAATGTGCATAGGAATCACTTGAAAATCTTGCTAAAATGCAGGTTATGATTCAATTAGATTGGAGGAGGGGCCCTAGATTCTGCATTTCTAACAAACTCTGCTTGCTGATATGATTGGTCTTTGGACTTTACTTTGAACACTTAAGACTGTAAAATCTTGATTTCAGTAGATTCACTTTAAATGGCCTTTCTCCAATACTCATTATCTTTGAGTATTGAGATGCTCCATCCTTCCAGCTATTTCTGACTTAACTCTTCTAGCTATATGCAATACATGGTTCTCACATTACAAACAAAATCCCCTGGAGGGCTTGTTTAACTGTAGATTGTTGGGCCCCATACCCAGAGTTTCTCTCTTGGTAAGCCTGAGGTGGGGTCTGAAAATCTGCCAGTCTAACTAGTTCCCATGTGATGCTAATGCTGCTGGTCCTGGGGCCATACTCTGTGGACCCCTGGCTTGGAGTCATTGCAAATAGCTCCAGGGAGTTGCTTGCAATACCTGAATTATACATTCTGCAACATTTGCGCATCAAAGAGGAAAATAGACATTGTATGGCTCAAATGAATAAGCCGCAAACATGAAACTGTCTGAATGTTCCTGGTAGTCACTGAATTCCGTGATCCAGCTCATTGCCCAAGGGTTCAGCTTGACTTTGCGTGTGTATATCAGTGGTCACCAACTCTTTTGACTTCAAAATCATTTTTATTAATGGTTTTTAAAATCATTTTGTATCATATTAATTGTATTTCTAGAGAGAGCAATGAGATTACATATGTTAAATCTGCTTAGATTATCAATTGCTTTATCTCACTTTGGCTCACAAAGGATTCTCTCTCACTTCACAAGTAGTGGCTCAGCCATCATCAAATTAATTGATTGTGCTTGCGTTATTGGACTATGCTATGTATCTGTACACACATATATTAGTATAAATGGCTCACCACACACAGTTTCTGTATGTGGATCCTTTCAGGCAATCCTCTCATTTTGAGAGGATTATTTAGTTAAAATTAGATAATACAACCTGTAAATCCACTTCCAGCATTTGTAACCTGCAATACAACGCAACAGGCAAAAAACAAACAGTTTAAGTCTTCACTATAAATCCCTCCCTTTTGAGGAGCTCCCACTCAGGATATCGCAAACCTTTAATCACTACTCTTAGTATTGTTATTCTGTAGACAGTGTGTCACCTAACTGCATTTTCCTCCAGCACACAGGTTTGCTGTTGGTCCAGAGTGGTATCATGGGACACTGTGTCAGATGCTGCAGGAGGAAGTAGAGTAGTGATTAAGCCCTCCAAAGCTCTAAAGCCAGTCTAGCTTAGATCCTGGATCCACCACCTGCCATAGTCTGTGGTCTTGAGCATAGTCTGTAACTGGATCATTCCGTGCCTCAGTTTCCTTATCAGTAAAACAGGAGTAACAATGTTAGAACATAATTCACAGTGTTGTCATCGTGAAACGCAAGTAAGTTAACATGAGTAAAGCATTTAGAACAGACCCTGGCAACAATTAAGAACTCAATAAACATTAGCTATTTTATTAAGCCCGGAACAATGAGTGGGAAGTCAGAAGACCTGGGTTCAAGCCTTGGCTCTGTCACTAATTAGATGTATGACTTTAAACAAGCCATTTAACTTTTCTGAGCTTCATCTGCAAAACAGGGCTCACAATCCCTGCTTTGCCAACCAGACAGAGTTGTGGTCTCAAATAAAATAGTACATGTAAATGTGCTTTGAAACTGTAAAGCACTATGTACAAGTAAGAGCCCTTTATAATTGTATTTCTCTTTTATTTTAATACGTATATGTGATCTGAAATGTTTTATAGTACAGAAGCATGATCAAAGCAGAAAAGTGTTCTTAGTGAATACGTTTCTTACATTCCATAGTCACTCATTTAGCAGTTCATTAAAACATTTTTTTTCCTGAAATTTAAAATTTAACTTACCAGAACACAATTTCTAGAGTAACTTTTCCTCCGCTAAAAAAAAAAGTGAAACTTCTGGCCATCTTCCTAGTCTTAATTTTCTAGCTCTATGGTGTGGCATAAGAATGTTGGCTTTGTGAACAGAAGACTAACGTAAGCCTCTTGGGAGCTGTGTAACCTTGCACAAGTTACTTTAAAATGCTCTAGGCTTCCATTTTATCATGGAGATAATGGTGATTACCCAGGAGACCTCCCCGGGCAGGGCCTGGAGAGTAATGAAATACAAAGTTCACAGTTACCATGGATGAGAGACAACATCAGATAACATCAGCCCAGGAATGCATCGAGCCCACGAATTGGTGATTTTTTTTTTCTGTAAAAGACTAGACAGTGACTATCTTAATGTTTTGTAGGCCATAAGCCTCTGTCACAAATACCCAACTCTGCCATTGTTGCACAAAAGCAACCATAGACAATATATAAACAAATGGTGTGGCTGTGTTCTAATAAAACTTTCTGGATACTGAAGTTTGATTTTCCTATAGATTTTACATGAAATCTTCTTTTGATTTTTTCCAAATCATTTAATTTGCTATTCTTAGCACAAAAACAAGCAGTGAGCTGAAACTGGCCTGTGGGCCATAGTTTGCCAACCCTTGTCTAGCACTATGCCTGGCCCGTAGCAGGCAACAGCAGCCAGTATGAGGCACAGAGTTGCCTTATAAACTGATAATCTATTGGCAACTTTGTTTATTCTCTATCATGCCTTAAAGACTATCAGCTCTTGTCCTATCATCACATTTGTGCTCTCTCAGTACCTCAGGAGATAACTGATCTAGAATTGTGGACCTGGCATTATCAAAATCATTGATTTGAGCTCTTACTAAGTCTTTATGTATGTCTAATTTTAATTCCCTGTTTTTTAATAAAATATTAAGAACCTTTTTCTAAGTAAAAAAAAAGTAATGCTCATTCTAAAATTCTCAGAAAATAGAGAAGAGTAGAAATAATAAAGATCTCTCATAGTCATACCATCCAAATCAGTTCCTACTTATGTTTTATGTCTTCCCCTCTGAAGGACATTTTTCATTAACTATTATTATTATTATTATTATTATTATTATTATTATTATTATTATAGCAACAGTTAAGTAGTTATACTTTCTCTGCCATCTGTCAGCATTACATCATTTTCTGGCTCCAAATACAGTGTTTTTTTTTTTTAAACTGAATTGTTTTTGTTATTCTCAACTTCAGCTGGTTCTTCGCTTCTCCCTCACGTGTATGGTAGTTATGCACACCTCTGTCTGTCATCAGCATATATCTCAGAGCTCAGTCTCTTCAGCCACACATGTTTCTTTAGTATTTTCTTCTTCATCAGCATTATATGTGATTATAATTTCTTATAGCCTGTTTCCCTAGCCACACCCACCTAAGGATAAAATGAAGCCATATTAACTATAATAAACACTATTTTTTTCTGATTTTCACCCCAACCTTCCGTTGTGGAACTTCTAGCTACTCTCTCTCAAAGTCTCATCCAGTTGTCTCTAGGAAGCTCATGGGTGGCATGACACATGTGCTCGTAAACAAGTAGTGTCAATTATCACGTGCGTCTGCCATGATTCTCTCCTACCCTGGCCCCTCTCCGTGATCTCTGCTGCCAAAGCCTCTGCTGCCCATGAAATTATCTGATAGTGCCCAACCACTGCCACTACTGCAGGTGATACCCATGCTAAGCATATTGTTTTCTAACACTACAAACTACAGAAATCCCTCCCACTCTTGAAACTGGTTCCCACTGCTGCAGAGTGAGGAGGCTTCAATTGTTGCCACAACCATCAGGGCTGGCCTCCACTGGAGACTCACTGAATGTTAAACTTGCGGATGGAGCAGCTTCTAGAGTCCTTAATGCACTGAGGCCATGCTGCACCAAAGTGGGATCAAGGCTTTTCTCCTCTGTATGTTAGCATCGACAGATGAGCAGCAAAACAGGATTGTCTTGTGATCCTAGCATCTTACAGAATTATTGAAACAGAACTTTCATTTCTTGTAATCCCCTCTCCCTAGAACTCCGACATGGGTTTATAGAGGGTGGGCCAGAGGCTAAATCTGAGAGACAGACACCGTGCAGTACTAATTTCCCCTCCCATCTGGCCAGTTACTGGTCCAAACTTAAAAGCCCTACTTTCTCTTCCTTTATAACGAATTCTTTCCCAGGAGACTCCTCTCCCCTTCATGAACAATAATGGATGACTCATGCCATGACACTACACATGCAGGCATGTCTGAATCATGCCAGTGGTGATCAAAATTCAGGTTCAAGCCAGAATCGTCCACTCCATCAGAATTCTACCCCTCGTGCTCTCTCATTCTTCTTAATCTCTTGCCTATTTTAAATGATGTTGGTCACAAAACCATAGTTGTGTTTACTCTGGGCTTCTAGAAATCTGTTTTTCTAAAATCTCCCATATGTTTTTGTAGTGGACATCTGTTGTTTTTGCAAGTCTCCTCAAGAACATTGCTCCATCAATTCTGTCTTCACTCTCCTACATCAGCAGTTTCCTTTCTCCACTCCATCATTCTATCAACATACAAATTTCTCCCACTTAAAAAAAACAAAACAAAACAAAACAAACAAACAAAACTTCTCTCGATAGCCCTCTTTTACCAACTGCCCCATTTCTCTACTCCTTCTTATCACAAAACACATAGAAATAAACTGGGTTGTTTCTGTTTTTCATACTTGCAGTCTCCAAATTCCTTTCTTCTCGTTCTCCCTTGAACAGATTCCAATAGGGCTTTTTCACCTTTATGCTATTGAAACTGTTCCTGTCAAGCCCTCTGTGTAGTCAAACCCAAAGGTCAGTCCTTATTTTCACTTGACCTCCCCTCATTTGACAGAGTGATTTCCTTCTTCTTGAAGTATTTTATTCCCTTTGCTTCCAGGATATCTCATTCTCTTAGATTGCCTCATATCTGGATTGATTTCTTCTTCTCAGCCTCCAGTCTCCTTTGCTGATTCCTTATCATTACCCTGACATCTAAACACTGAAGTATCTATTCTTGGAACCCTTATCTTCTGTGCTCTCTCTCCTTCAATGGTCTCATCCAGTCTCATGGTGTTAAATACCATCTATATACTAATAACTCTGCAGCCAGGAACTTTCACTTGAATTCCACACTCATACATCCAACTGTCCATCAACATCTCCAATCTGAATCATAATAAATGGCTCAGATTTAGTACAGTGGAACTCCTGTCCTCCTACAAACCTACTGCTCCCACAGTTTTCTCCATATTAGTTAATGGCATCTCCAGGCTTCTAATCACTCTTATGAAAAATCTCAGACTTAGTCCTTGACTTCTCTCACTTTTCCCTTCCCTCAATTCACTGCCTTTAAAATAGTTCCAGAATCTGACCTCTTTTAACCAGGTCCACTGTTATCACTTTGGTTTAAACCATTAATATCTCTAATCTGGATTATTACACTAATCTCTTACATAATCTCCCGCTTTCTCCCTTTGATCTACATTTTTAAATGTCAGCTAGATCATGTTGCTACCCTGCTCAAGCTTTCCAGTGGCTTCTCAACTCACAGTAAAATCAGGGTCAATAGCCTACGAGACATTTTACAATCTTTGACCTCATCTGCTCTCCTCTGGCTCCCTGTGCAAGGTACAAACCCACACATGCACTTCTCTTCCCTCTCCCTCTCTACCCGGATATCCACAGAGCTCATTCTCTCATCTGCTTTGGTGCATACGTTGCCTTCTCAATAAAGCTTTGTCTGATAACCCTACATAAAATTGCAGCACCCCTCCTCCTCAGCAATCTCTATTCCCCTCCCCTGGGGAATATTTTCCTTCACAGCACATATAACTACCTGAAATATCACATGTTATTAATGTAGCTGTTTATTGTTTCTCTCTCTCACCCAGCTGGTCCAATAGAGCAAGAATTTTTGTCTGTATTATTCACTGGAATATATACTTGGAATCTAAAATAGGCACGCATATACTAGGCACTAAGTAAACATTTGTTGAATGAATGAATGAATCCCCAGCACCTTCAATTCTTACAGTGGAACCTTAATTTTTCTTCATGGAACTGTTCCTTTTCAGTTCATTCGTGCTGACTTTACCTCCTGAGTTTCAGAGCTAGTATGTTCCTGGTATATACCTAGGTATATACCTACTCCTATGCCCCACACAGGTCACATAATTGGTTTAGGGACGGGCCCATAATGCAGGCCTATCTAATGATGCTCAAATCCAAGACTTTTTGGAAACTATTGAGAAAGAGATGCTCTATTTCTAAAGAAGTTGCTGGCCTCATGGGACATAAGCTCAGAGCTATTGGAGGTCATCTTGCCACTATGAGAGGTGACCCTGTCTTGAGAATAAGCCAGCACACAGGAAAGAAAATAATACCAATAGAGAAATACTGATTTCTGATGACTTCATTTGAAAACCTGGATCCAACTGTGCCAGAGTCAATTTGAATTGGATTCCTGCCAATTATAACTAAAAGAATACTAACAAATTCAGGCTCTGCTCCCAGTGTCCAACTCTAATATGACACTAACTCTTTCTCTTGATTTCTTGTAGCTTTTACATACTTCACTGACCAGTTTTTCCTTATTAGTAAAAGTCAAGTTTGGAGTATATGTTTGCCTAATTGTTCCCTCAGACTTCTGAGGAATAAAATTATCAGGGAGGCAAGTAAAGAATTTTTCAAATTCCCTGTTTTTGGTAGAATGGAAACATCAATAGACATTAGAATAGTTTCAGTTCCTCCTCTGTATCTAGGCTCTGTGCCAGTTGTATAACTAGAATTTAAAAAGTGGCATCTAGAACATCTGTCTGGTTAGGTGGCATGCAGCATGCTCCTGTAAGAATATCACTTGTGCTTTCCGCATTTTACACTGAAGAAAATTATTTTCATTATGTCTATACTTGGGTTTCTAGATCTCCTTATAGGTGAACTTTATTTGTGAAGTCAGGAAACATTTATTAAATCCAAACTCCATGCCAGGTGCTTTTCCAGATGCTAGAATATAAAGGTAAAATTTTATTTTGATATGTAGTATTATCTTGTCACATAGTAGGTGTTAAGTAAATATTTGTTGAGTTAGTAAATAAGTGAATGCACTGCTATGCAGAACTACTTGAATATTCATTGGATCTATTTCTTTTGAACAAGATTTACCTTTCTGTTGCTATATGTTAGTCCACTCTAATAAGTCTTGGCAGTGATGATAATAATGAGTTTGATTCACAATATATGTAATATTTTATTTATATTATCACTATTCCAGTCAGTAAAATTTAGGTGGATAGGAACAAAGACTGATTCCAGTTAAATACAAGGGGCTTATTATATGTAGCAATAAAAAATGTTGTCCTACCAATCCAAGAATAGGAAATGCCAGAGAAGAGTTGTGGATTCAAGGCATTTTGGGGGAACTCAACAGGAGGAGTTCATGAGTGTGATCCTTTTGCGTTATTGTTGATTTTCATGAGTCAGTTGTATTTTACATGCTTCCCTTTTTCCTTTCTACTCTGGCCAATTGGCCACTACTCTTGTTTTACGTAGCCCATAACCAGAGTCACAAAAACAATGACATTAAATGAAAATTGGCACTCAGTTGTGGGAAAGACTATTGACAGTGGTGAAGACTGGGGTGACTTTAAGGGAATTTAAGCCTTACTTAAAGGGGAGTACCAATCATTAATATGTAGGCATATGGATCTATTATTGTGACAAGTCTGATTTTTCTCAAGAAGCTGGAAATCCTGAGTAAAATTTCTTAATTTTTGAAGGATGGCAACTAAGGAAAGAAATAAAAGAAGGAAGGAAGGAAGAGAGAAAGAAAGAAAGGAAGGAATGAAGGAAGGAGGGAAGAAAAGAAAGTAAGAAAGAAAGAGAGGGAGGGAGGAAGGAAAGAAAGGAAAGAAAGAAAGAAAAGGAAAGAAAGAAAACACATGGGCAAACCCTGTGCAGGCCTGTGTAGAAAAGAGTTAACATAGACGGCCTAATTGTGTGTTCTTAGAAAGGCTTCCTACTTACAAGGCTGACCCTTGGCTGGCATCTGATAACTTGAATTTGGTTCCCAGAATTCCCAGAACTGATAAGAATGATTCACTGGGATAAACTGTTTGTACAAAAAATGTGGCTTTTGCAGAGCACCTACTTTCCTTCTGAGAGTCTGGAATTTTGGTATATGCCTGGCAGAGGCTTCCTACACGACCAGTTCCCAATAAAAACCTGGGCACTGAGTCTCTAACAGGTTTCTTGACAGCATTTCACTTGTGTTGTCACCACTATTGCTGGCAGCCAGTGCCTTGTTTACGCTGGACTTTGCCCTCTGTGCTTTTCCCTTTGCTAATTTTGCTTTGTACCCTTTGCTATAATAAGTCGTAGCCATGAATGTGACCATGTGCTTAGTCTTGTAATTCCTCCTACTGAATCGTTGAACCTGGGGGTGGTCTTGGGGACTCCTGACACAAGGCCAAACAAAACATCTTTGAGCCAAATCCAACCCACGGGGTATCATTTTTCAACCTCTAATCTAAGAATGGTCATGGAGAGTACAGGTGCTACCCAAAAATGGAGCATTTTTGCATGGTTTGTCATTTAATCCTCTCAACAACACTACAAAATAAACATTTTTATAACCCCAATTTATACATGAGGAAACTGAGACTCGAAGAGCTTAAGCTTACAAAATTATATAACCTGTAAGTGGAAGAGGAAGGACTCAAGCACAGCTAATCACATTTTATTTCCACATTGCCTCTATGAAAGTATATTTTCCCCCTCATGTTAAAATTTCAGAATCATTTTGTTTATTTTCCATTTCCTATTCAGAGCATTTATACCTCTGAAGCTGAAAGTATTCTTATCACTCCTCTTCTTTATAATATCTGCTTTTCTCTTATTCCATTCAATCATCCCTTTCTGTCAGCCACAAACAAGGCTTTCTGAACCAGAAGGGAAAGAAGGAAAGGAAGGTAGAAATGGGCAAAGGAAGGGAAGGAGAACCCAGTAGTGTGGTCAGATTTTGCTGGTCTGGTCAGTAGTCCCAATAATGGGGTCTGAAGAGGGGCAGGGGGAGAACACAGGGTTAATTTGGCCTGGGGTCCACATCCAAGAAGGGATGTGATGATTATGACTAAAGAAGTATTTGTCAGAGAGGCAGTGGTAGTTGTTCCAGAGGGATCTGTGGGGTGCAAAGCAGAATCTCATCTACATCTGAGGGACAGTGGCGTAGTTTGGGTATCAGGATAAGAGGACAAGAAATGGATAAGCAGGTTGTCAAGGCCCTACCTAGGGTCCAGGACTGAGCTATGTTCTCAGGAAAAATTGACATGAAATCCAGGAGCTGGCTAGAAGCCCTAATCTAGGACCTGAACTTAAAGACGGAAAGTTAGGAAAGGAAAATGCACCCTGATGGCTGAGCAAGTACTGCAGGTTTCCCCTTTGGTCCCCTGTATATCAAGCTGAGAATAGCAAGACTAATTCCAGCCTCTTTCTTTAAGTCACCTTGCAGGTAGTGATAGGACTGAGTTCATAAAGCAACACACCTGTGTCTGGGCAACAGCTGAACATGGTAAGGACTGACCATTTTTACCTAAGGAATAAATCAAAATAAGTTTGCCTGGCTTAGTCATATTTATACACCTCTCTGGAAAGACTCAATGAAGTAGACATAAACGATACTTAGAGATACTATTTCAATGAACTCCTAAGATTATATCCTTTTTAAAGAGTCCCATTACCAATGTAAATGGTTACCTTAACAATCTGTACTATGGATATTCTAATGCTCCATAGTCTCTGAGTAAGTATCAGGCTTGTGGACGTCCTGTCCAATTGTGCATCCACTAACACCTGTTGATATTACATGTGCCTCCTGGTCATTGTGCAGAGTCCTAGTGACCGACCTTTATTGGGCATTTGCCCTGTAATACGCATGGTTATGTTTGCATACATTAATTCACTATTGCTCACAACAACACTATGAAGTAGGCATCACTTTCATATCCATTTTACAGGGAGGAAATTAAGGCACAGAAAGGTTCAGTACATCTTTTAGTTGTGCCTGGAAATGTTCCTCAGTTCAAGCAATGAACAATTTAGAGACATAAGACATGTTCAGATATAAACAACCAGTCACGCTGCCTCCCCACACATTCACCCAAAGCCTGCTTTTATCCTGAGTATTTATTTCCGCCTTTTGTTCCTGTTGGTATCCAAGCTACTCTTATGCCATCTGTTGACCAGCATAGGGAACTGTCTGACTCAGTATGTTCTCTTTAATCTTATTTCTCCTTCTAGGAGTTCTTCTAAGACAGTGGAATTCTGTCCTACATGCCATTTCCCCTCTTAGTTTGAAAATGTCCACTTTATTCCATATAACACTTAACACATGTCATTTACATCTGAAGAAGATATGGTTATGAGATTCATCTGTGCAAGTAAAACACTCTAAGAAATGTAGTCCATACATTGTAAAATTTCAAACAGTTGATTCCATACACTGAATGGGTTTTTTTTTTGCTATAGAGAATCCAAGTGGAGCAAGGAATGGAGATGTGTAAAAATTTTCTTCAAGAGGAAAAGAATCACACTCTGTATACGTTTAGCTTTCTATCTCTTCTGCATCTCATATTCTTTTCCCGCATTGTCTGATGTCCATAGTGTTAGGTTGTCTCTAAGCTATTGCATGATAAAGATGTTGTTCTTTTATGAATCTTCATTCAGTGCATCAAGTTCTGTGATGGCTTCATCAAAAGCAGTTTTAGCCAGTGTGCAGGCAAGCTCTGGGTTATCTAGGAATCACAGTAAAGTATAGAAATGCTAAGAGCCAGCCCAAGGTGGGTTGGGTATGTAGGTTGCATCTCTTTCACGTTTATATCAAATGTCTTTTGGGAAGCTCCTTGGGAATTACCTATAATTTTGTTTTTGATCATCACCTTATGCAGCAGAGGTATTAGAATTAGTCTCCATTTTCAGATAAAAGACTACTTTCTGGATTAAGCGCATTGGCTATTAAGCACTTATCCAACAATCTCAGTATAGTGGTGCAGAAGGATCTCAGTTCAGGCTGTACTTTTTCTTGATAGTTCTTAATCAGCTGAAATTTGTCAGAGGTATTGGTTTTCTGCTCAAACCTCGAGATGACTCTCAAGGTGGACCTGCAACTCAGTGTCCTGTTAGGCTCCCCAGAATAGACTGCACTCTCATTGGATAGCTCTGGTGGGTCTTCATCTTGGTTTTCAGGCAGAGCTCTGGTTTCCTCAGGCATACCCAAAATTTCAGCTGAGCATCCAGGGGTCTCATATGTGGAAAGAAGGTTATGTCTATTTCCATCCACTGCACAGCCACAGCTGTAGCCAGAAAGAGAATAACAGTTGTGCTATTGCTCACACCAATTGCCACAGGGGTACCTGACGGGGCTGGAACTCCAGCTTCACTCTTTGCCTGTACCAGTAATAATTACTTTGTTGAGCCATGCTAAAACTTGTAAAAGTCTCCTGTTCAGCCCTTAGATGAGAGTTAGCCACGAGATAGGCTAACTTTGAGGATTCTGTGGCCCTAATTCCCAACTCTTGTCACTCTGGGGACACCAGTGAGACAGAAAGGATGGCACAGCTGTCAGCTGCTCTGAGCTTGGTCTTCAGTGTTCTCCCTCTTCTACCCTCCAAGTAGTTTCTAAAAAGAAAAAAATAATTTTTCCTTTATTCAAACCTTCCTCCTCCTGTTCTATTGTTTTTGTCAATGGCAGAGCTGAAGGGTCCCTAGGGATTGCTGGCCCCATTATTCCATCAGTGTCTCATCCACAATTCTTTGATATTGACCTTTGACACTCCCTCAGTCTAATATACAGTGCTTTGCAAAATCAATTTTAAGGTTTCTCTTCTAACCACTCTGCAGCCTCTAATCTATCATAAATAGAATTTCTGGACATGCCATTACCTCCTGGAAATGACTCAGAGAAGGAAGTTTGCTCTTTTCTAAAGCCCGCTCATCCTTTGAAGCCCTCATCCTCTGAACTAGGTAGAATTAGAGGTGCCTTAATCTCATTCCCACAGTTTGCATGTGTCCAGGAGCATTAGAACCTGGCTTCTCTGCTAGCTTACTTTTAGTGATGTTGTTTGTGCATAAAGTTCTTCAGAGTCTGTGGTATGAGATCAGATCCTTTCTTAGTCTCAGGGTAGAGTTTCCTTCTCTAATTAGCTTCTTTCAGTTCTTTTTTGTGGGTATAGGAAATAAGAAGGACATTTTTTAAAAGTATTCTTTTACTGTAACGCTTTCTACTCTTTCATTTTACAAATGAAGAAACTGACGGCCGGAGAGGTAAAATGACCTGGTCAGATTCACAGAGCAGAGGAGAGCAGAGGACTGAACACAGGGCTCCTGCTTCACAAACTAATGCCTATTTTTCCTGTTTTGTTAAAAAAAAAATATGGCAACAGTTTTTAAAATATTATCTTTTTGAGGTGGGAAGCCCCATAAAGCAAGACCGGCAGGACCCCCAGGCAGGGCCACTACTCTCCTGCCAGCACCATCTGGTTCCCTGGCCCAGTGGTTTTATCTCACTTTTTGCCTCTGAAATGGCTAACCGCTAGGAAAGTGGAGCTCACTTCTAATTGGTCCATTTCCCTCACTCCTGATTGGTTATTTCTCTCCCCCGATTGGTCCATTTCTACAAAGTCTGTTCCTAATTAGTCAACTTTTGTTATACCTTATTTGCATATGATGTTGCAAAGTGTAAACCGGCAGCCTATAAAAGCCTGTGTAAACCTACAGATGGGGTCCAGAGCTTGGAGTGTTAACTCCTCTGGGCCCACTGGTGTAATAAACCTGAGTTCTCCAACTCTCCGAGTGCTGCTTGGTCTCTCGCCTGGATCCAGGTTGCTGTCACAACTGAGCTGTAACACCGAGCTGTAACAAGTTTTTCTGCAACATTTCTATAGTATTTGATATTTCAACTATGTTACAAATTCAGTTAGTGTTGTCCCCTCGGGAGTGAATTATTATTTGAATTAAGTTTTCTATGAGAAATGCATTTCTAAACCTAAATATTTAATTTCCATATTGTCTTAGTCAACTTAGGGAGCTAAAATACCACAGACCAGGCGGCTTAAACAACAGACATGTATTTTTCACAGTTCTAGAGGCGGGGAAGTTCAAGATCAAGGTGCTAGCAGATGTGACATCTGGATAGGTCCCTCTTTCTGATTTTCAGATAGTTGCCTTCTTGCTGTATCTTCATATGGGGAGGCTAGGAGCTCTCTGGTCTCTTCTTCTAAGGGTCCTAATCCCATCATGAGAACCCCACCTTATGACCTCATCTCAACTTAATTATCTCTCAAAGTCCTCATCTCCAATACCACTACATTGGGGATAATGGCTTTAACATATGAATTTTGGAGAGAACACAGACATTAGTCAATAGCACTTACAAATCTTTGAAACAGCATGTAACACCTTGTAAGATTTAAAGACACTAGTTGAATATTGTAAAATTCTTATATGGAAACAAAGCAATTCCAGGTCTTGCTCTGAAGGGATAGTCCTGCACAAAAGGTGAGGGAAAGTCATGGTAACCAGCTAGGCTGGAAGGAGACTATCCCTCCCACCATCAACCCATAGTTTTAGTTCAGTGTTCAGATTCATAGTTTGAGAAATTCAAATTATTCATTACTTTAATATGCTCTTTAATTATGCTCTCCTTATTTCAGCTTTACTATAGCCACTTACCTTCTGTCAGGAGTGGCATTAAAGTTACAAGTAAATTATTGTTAGGCCATTTAAAAGGATTAAGTTATATGAATGCTAATTAATAATAACAAAGACAAGAGTTCATGAGTTGGGAAGCATTTCCCCAATTATTTGCTGTGGGGATAGAAAAAAAATCCCATCTTCAAACACTTTGGGGTTTTCCATGGAGCTAATAATTATAAGAGCTACTATTTACTGAGCACTTACTTTGAGGCAGCTACTGCCCTGAAACTACATAGAGAGGGAGAGAGGCCTGTCCAGCCCCCAGCTGCTTCAGTCCTCCTTGCTTCCTGCCCCGTCTGCTGTTACAGTTTCAGTCACTGACATCACTAGTATGGGAGTCTCTGAGACAGACTCACAGAAGCCATAAGAAGTAATAAAATGACTATTGTTGTTTTACTCCACTAAGTTGGATGTGGTTTGTTATGGAGTTACTGTAACTGAAACAAGTATGTAAGTATATATAGAAGCAATAAGCCAAGAACTGGGAAGACCTGAGAGGAAAAGAATTGAAAATGAGAGAAGTTTGCACTTTGGTAGTTTTTAAAGAGCTAATTACAGCATGTATCACATAGAGAATAGATTGTGTATGTGCACGCACACATATGTGCCAGATTGAGGCAGGGGGTATCAATTTGCATGCCCTACTTTGGGAACTTTGGAAAAATAGGTTACCTAGAAATTCTATTTTCATGAGGACCCAAAGGTGTACAGAAAAATATATGAAGAAAATTTGGAATTGATATTAAGATTCATAGTATACCAAGATTAACACTTACTACAAGACAGTGGTGAAACAAAGACTGCATCCACTCTGCCCATGGCTTTGCTTTTTTAAACCCAGTCTGACTACAGTACCCCACCCACTCTCAAGAGGAGCCTTCAAATGGTGTTCAGAACAACTCACTGGAACCTCTCTTCTATCCTCAGTCCTATACTTCACTCTCATTCCATGTCCGTTCTTCAGTAAACACACTACAGTGACTAAGATTCCAGATTCGAGAAAGAGACTGCTGGTTTTGAATTCTTCCTTTCTCATCTACTAGCAATGTGGCCTTGAGAATCCAACAACTGAAAAGTTCTTTTTAAAAAGGGAAAAATCAAGGGAGTTATCCAGAGCTGACATGCCCAGGTACAAATAGGGGACTGGTTAAGAGAAACTTCAATGAGCAAGAGACTAAAAGGATTTAAATATACAGGAGGTTACAAGCTGCCATAAAATAAACTTAATTTTGAACCCAAAATTTAACCTAGAAAAGCAATGATAAAAGAAATCTCACTTCTTAAGAAATCAGGAAAAGTAAGAGAGCTCTCTATATGGATTGGAAGAAAATGAAGAAGCCTGTGAATCAGATTACTTTTATGTATATATTGCATGTACCACGATTTCCCCACATAAATTACGATGTTTTGTGCCTTAATTGCCTGGCTGAAATGTGATAGGCAGGTGACCCAGTGTGAACCAAGAGTAATGGAGGAGAGAGAAGGCAAAGCCTATTCTTTGCACTATTATGGCAAAAAAAAAAAAAAAGCATTTGAGGAACCGTAGGCATCTTTAGATCTTTGGTTTAAGGGATACCCTGGCCCAAATTCAAAGATAGAAGGTTCCAATTCACTGGTAATTTATTAACTCCCTTCCTCGCTTTGTGTTGTCCTGGCCTGGACTATTTTCCAACAACCTTAGAACCAAGCAGATCTCTAAAATCCAGGAGACACCATTCAAGCACACCAGATCAGATAAATATTATTTGGACATGCACCCAAAAGTGAGTCTGCTTTCTTCACAAAATGATTCTACAGAGAGTTTTCTGCTTCCCTAAGAGACCTCAAAAATCAAATGTTTTTTTCGGCAAGTAGCACTCATGTATAGACCCTAGGATCCTGATAAGCAGTAAGTTTACACTGCGGAAATGAAAACCCTCATTTTTTTAATACTGTTTGAGAAATAATAGGAAATAAAGACCCATGGAACTCAAATACTTTTCCCCAGTATTAGTGGATCAGTTAAGGAAAATAAATTTGGTGTTAGCATTAAGAATGGGTTTGAAATAGGAAGCAGTTGCTACCCTGACTAGTTTCAGGTAATGAGACAAAAGCGCTCATATGTTTGTTTGATTGAGATACCAAGGGTCATGGATGTGCTATTCATTTCCATAGAAAGGGAGAAAAAAAGACATTCTAAAACTCTTCTCTTTGCTTAACAAAGAAATCTCATAAATATTTAATTACATTTTTAAAAAGTAGAGATGTCAGTTTTAAAACAATTACTAAGGAAGCAAATTATTAAGATAACCAGTTAGACCACTGGAAGTCACAGGGAACTTTTCAGAGGACACAGTGGCAATCTCTGCTCAAGTCTAGCTGTCTTTAAAAGTCTCCTTTGTATAAATATCTCTCAAAGAGAGTTTTATGATAACAGAAAACAGTACAGGATTATACATTATTTCAGGTGTCTCCAAACTGAACAGAAAAGTAAGAGTGGTACTTTTGTGAAAATCCTAGTTTGAACCCTATATCAGAAGTACCTCTATGTTATTGAACAGTGTCTGCTTCTCTGTAAGGGAGAAAGAGCACCTCTTCCTCTTTGTTTTTTTCTGAAAAATTTCAGGGGCTGTTTGAGAGAAAAAGGCAAGTCCTAAAACCTTACTTTAAAAAAGCATGTTTGTTAGAGTCTGTGGTAGTAATTGATAGAGACCCAACTGAGCTACACAAAGTCGGGGCGAGGGGATGAATTATTTATTATGACAAATGAGATTGTTTCTCTGAACTCAAAGACTGAGATACAGCGGATCCTCGGTAGTCACCTGGGACCAGGGCCCAAGCAACACTGGGAAATCAGGAGAGCCTCTCTCCTGGGGGTCTGCTTCCCCTCAGCCTTCATTCTGCTCTGTTCCTGCACACTGCCTATCTCTGTTCTCTAGACCATCAGGCAGAAAATATCCACCATCAACAACTCCTTCCCTAGAGTTCAAGAAGTATTTGGTCCCAGTTCCAAACCTCTAGGAGAAGAGTCTCATTGGCTAACCTCTGTCCCCAGGATGAGCATCTATCTCTGAGATGAGGGAAAAATGTCCAAGTTTGGGAAGAATATATCTTTATACGGATTGGGAAGGTGAGCTCCAAATTTCCAGAATATGGAGAAAGAGGGCAGTTCCCAGAAAGCTGAAGGATGCCTCTCCAACTTATAGGCACATTTTTTAATTAAAGAATTATTATTATGGAAAATTTCAAACATAAATTTAGAATATTTTATTAAAACACCTTATACTATACTTCATCCAGCTTAGACAGTTGTCAGCATATGCCCAAAGTTGACTCATCTATAACACCACCCATTATTCTTCTACTCTACTGGCATATTTTAAATCAAATCCAAGATATCATAAATTTTTATCCCTAAACAATTCAGTTTTTGTCTCTGAAAGATAATGATTTTTAAAAATGTTTATCAAAGTATACTTGATTTAGAATGTTTTGTTAGTTTTAGGTGTACAGCAGAATGATTCAGTTATACATATATATCTTTTTCAGATTCTTTTCCATTATAGGTTATTGCAGAATATTGAATATAGCTCCCTGGGCTATACAGTAGGTCCTTGTTGTTCATCTATTTTGTATATAGTAGTGTGTATAAGTTAATCCCAAACTCCTAATTTATTCCTCCCCACCTTTGCCCTTTGGTAATCATAAGTTTGTTTTCTCTGTCTATAAGGCTATTTCTGTTTTGTAAATAAGTTCATTTATATCATTTTTTAAGATTTTACATATAATGATATATAATACATCAAATGATATTTGTTTTTGTCTAATTTACTTCATTTAATATGATAATTTCTAAGTCCATCCATGTTGCTTCAAATGGCATTTTATTCTTTTTGTGGCTAAGTAATATTCCATTGTATATATCTAGCACATTTTCTTTATCCATCCATCTGTTGATGGACATTTAGGTTGCTTCCATGTCTTAGCTATTGTAAATAGTGCTGCTATGAACATTGAGGTGCATGTATCTTTTCAAATTAGTTTCCTCTGGATATACGCCCAGGAGTGGGATTGTGCTGGATCATATAGTAACTCTATCCTTAGTTTTTTAAGGAACCTCCATACTGTTCTCCACAGTGGCTGTACCAATCTATATTCCCACCAACAGCGTAGAAGGGACAAGTTCTTGAAGAATTATTCTATTCTGGGTGATTAATTTTATGTTTCATAGGTAAACTTACCCTATTACACTGGAAATATAATGTACTTTGTATCAATAGCAATAAAATTTCAGGCTTATTACCAGTGCCTATTTGTAATGGTTGGTGTTTTCAGGGCAGCACTGGCAGCCCCACTCAAATAAATTAGTGTTCTCTGTTTTCAACTGATTGATTTGGAAAGAAGCAAGCTTATATGCTAATATGTAATTGAGTCAAATGAAATCTCCCCTAAAAAGTTAAAATTATGTTTTCAAGCGAATAAGCACTGAGAAGCAATGGCCTTATCTTGTTTTACGAGGAGAACCAAGGGAGAAAACTGGGAGAGAAGGGGCATTTTTCAATTTACTCAAGTTTGAGTATGAATGTTTGATTTTTTTTTTTACCAGAGTGATCTATTTCCTTCTACCTATTTTATCATAGTAATCTATTTTCTTAACTTCACAAATATGACATAAAAGCCTCTTAGGAAATATTCAGTAAAAAGTTGCTGTTGCCTGTGCTTCCCATCTCTAAGGGGAGTTTGGAATTTCTACCAGAAGATAAAGAGTTGGAGAAATTTTGATTACTCAAGAAAATGCCTATTCAGTCAATTGACAAATATCTATTAAGTTCTTGTTATTGTCTACTGCTTGGTATACAGTGATCAACAAAATAGACAAATTCCTTCCCCTTCCAGAGATTATATTCTAGTGAGAAAGATAGTCAATAAACAAGTAAATACATAAAATTTTGTTAGGTGGTGATAAGCAATATAAAGGAAAATAAAAGCAGGATGCAGGGAAAGAGTGATAGAGCTGCTAGTTTAATTAGAGTGAATGGTCAAGGAAGCCTCTTTGAAAAAGTGATCCTTGACAAAAATCTAAAGAAAATGAAGGGAGTTAGCCATGCTAATATTTGGGAGTTGGTGGGTTTTGAAGCTCTGAGTTTTGGTTGATTTTCGAAAGTCTCCAATAAGCTTCTTAACATGATCAAGTCAATTTCCTACAGGATGTTCTTAGATTAAGCAGTGAATGCACAAATTCCTGTGCCCTCCATCAGCCTGCCACTGCAGGCTCTGGTTCTGCACGGTGGTTATTTTCTTGCTCATCTTTGGCCACAAAACACCAACAAGGCTAAGTGCCTCAATTCTTTACAAGACTTTCTGGAGAATGTCTCAACTCTTTCAGTCAACCTGGGATGGCTATTCCAAGAGGGTCAGGTGGGGGGATGTGTACATGCATGAAGGGGCTTTTCGTCTCATCCTCACATGTCCATCAGCTGCCCAGGTAAAGCCTACAAATAAATATACAATCTAAGTCATAGTGTACTTGTATAAAGCAACTTCAAAATTAATCCCCAAGTGAATTCCCCTTCCGCACCCCTCCCTATACCCTCAAACACACATACACACAAAACAGAGAATGCTGCTCCTAATGCACCCAAATGGATGTTCTGACACCAACACTAACTGGCCTCAAATGGTTCCAGCTCATTTAGCTTTCACTAGCTCATCTTCCCTACTGAATTTACAGTCCTGCGTTGTTGCAAGCTGAGTTCCCCAGGAACTGACTCTAAGACTGAGTGAGTGCACATGATGTTTCTTTAAGAAGTGCCTTGTGATGCCAGTTCCTTCCTGTGGAGGGGAAGAGAAGGGAAGGGACAGAAGCCAGAGTGGGCGAGTAGACAGAGGGAGAAGTTGAATTGTGATGCAGTCCCAGTGACAGCCATGACTGATGCCACAGGGAGGTCTGGAGTGAGAATGGCTTTTCAGAGCTGTCACAGGTTGGGCCATGATGGCTAGACCTTTATGTTCCCACATCAATCGTTTATTTTGAGGAAGCCCAGGTCACATAGAAATGCCATGCGTACATGTTCCAGCCAACAGCCCGCATCTTCCTGTACACATGTGGATGAGGAAGCCTCAAAATGTCTCCAGCCCCAGCCAGTCTGACTGCAATTCCAAGAGACAGGACTTAGCCGAGCCCACTCACCTCCCAGAACTATGAGAGAAACTAATAAAAAGTGGACAATTGTTCTATGCTACTGAGTCCAGGTGGTTTGTTACACAGCTACAGATAGCTGAAACAATGAAGAATCCTCCCAAAGGATTGAGGCAGATTTATCTCAACATTTTCTAGTCAGAAGCACCTAAAATTATTGTGTTCAGATCTAACCTATACCAAGGCTCCCATCACAGTTTCTCTCAGGAGATGTTTGTATCCTTCAAAATAAGATCCTAAAATTTGTCTTCAACCTTCCTGAGGTAGACAAGCAGATAATTTTCCTGTGGCAAGTGGCATGTATGCTGTGACCCTAAGGACACTGAAGTAACAACTTATTTTCTGTTGAGAGCATCTGTACTACACCACAGAACCAAGGAGCTGTGTCTAGTGGGATATCGTAGTTTATTGCTTTGTCTTTCGTATGCTCACATTTACTAGTTCATTCTGAGACTTTAATACAGTAAGTAAAAAGTAAGTTACTTTAAAGGAAAAAGTCAATAGTGAAACATTTTTTTCTTTAAGTTGATGGAAGCCATTGAAAGACTTAAAAGGGAGAATAGCACGCTCTGACTTACATATTTAAAACAATGCTGTTTCTGTTGTGTGGAGAATAGAAGAAGGAAGATGACTTAGGAGGTTAGGGCAGTCATCCTCAGGAAAGATGATAGACAAGAAATCAGTAGAATTTGATGCTGGATTAGATATGGAAGATAAGAAAAATAAAATTATTAAGGATGATTTCCAGGTTTCTAGGATGAGCAGCTGTAAGAGAAAGTGGAAAGAGAAGTGGAACTGGAGGAGATGGAAAGATCAAAAGTCCAGTTTTAGCCATGTTCAAACTCAGATGTCTCCATGAATGAAAATATCAGGAAAAAGCAGTTGGATAATATACACTCTGGATCCCCAAGGAGAGGTGTGGGCTGGAGAGGGGAAATAAGAATATAATCCAAGTTGCAAATGAGCTCCTGCATTTGTTGTTTAATCAAATGTGCTTAATCAAATGTGCTTTTTATTTCCTTTAGCGTCGTCGAAAATTATTGTTCAGCCTTGCAGAAATGCAGTTGTGCCTTATTATGTAAGGTTGCTGAGAAAGGTCCGCCATCTGGTGGACAGCCATGAAGAGCACTATAAATGTACCTCATCCAACAGGATGGAAACATTGCTGCCAAGTAACACAAATCTTTTAAATGTCATTGTCTTATTAACAAACATTCACAACTTTATCTATACTTCTCATTAAGGAAAATTGGTTGCCATGTTTAAACCTAAATCACATCAAAGCGTACAGCATTGAAAAGCTTTATAAAAGGAATCTTTGGTTTTATAGAGTATTAAAACCAACATTAAGTGTAATTCCCCAAACTGGATTTTCTAGGAACTGCATCAGAGAAGATGTAGTCTATGGACTGTTTGACAGAAAATAAGCTGATACTTATTTTTTCCCCTCAGGGAACAGCCAGTGGGTGCTGGATCTGGCTTACTCAGGCTCTTGAGAGCTAAGTGTGCACAGCTCTTCCCTCTTTGGTGATTTCAGGCTAGGAGCTTAGAATTGGCCATGGTGGGAGTATTTATACTAATGAAGGCAACAAAACTTCAAATCAGAGTTTTGTCTTTGTTTTTGTTTTCAGAAAGCCAGTTTACCAGCATACTATGCATATATCTCTTTTTTCTCGATTCCGCCAATCTTAAAAAAAAAAAAGCATTCCATGGAACACTTGTTTTAAAATAAATTTTACTTACATAGACATTTCCAAATTTGGGAGACCATGGAATCTTTTAGAAAATGTTATTTGAGTTTCATATTTTGCTTTTCTTCTAGTTGGAGGAGCCCAGAGTGAATTTTTTGGTTATTCATAATTAAAATTATTACATAAAACTAATAGATCTCAAATTGTTATAGTCTTAGTAGGACCATTACCAGTCCTGGCATTTGGATTTCTTGAAATGATGACATGCAAAGAATGACCATTATCTCCAAAATTGGGACCAGAAATCTAAAAGCTCGACATACACTTCAGTGGAAGAACATGTGCTTTGAGATTGTCCTGATCTATTTTTAGGGGGATGGACTTGAGAGGTATAAGTTCTTATTGTATTTGTCTGATGACTCAGAAATAGTCCCTCTGATGTTTTCTGAGAGCACCGTGATCAGCTTACCTTTGCCTCTAGTTACATTGCCTTAAAGAGACTTAAGCCATATATATATAATGAAATCCATTTTTTTAAATCTAAATCTTTTGTTAACACATAAGGACAAGTCTTAGACATAGAGCTATTGGATTAGGGTCTTTATGTTCAGTTCTTCACCATGCCATATTCTAAAACACAATTTTCAGATCTCATGGGTCTTATAAACTCTCAGATCAAAGAAAATGCAGCTTTCTGCTTCCTGAAACAGAAATGAATAGGTCTGTTTCACGTCAGCTGAGATTCAGTATGGTAGAGAAATTTCGTTTAGTGGAAGAATTCACAGGCTCCTTTGATTAGCCCCCAGTGTGTAAGTGATAGTATTTTATAATTAGTGCAAATGGTTTGATATGGAGATTTGATCCCCATTTCAAAGGGCAAGGGAGACAGCATTATTGGATATTAAGGGTGACAACTGGAAAAGTTCTACTAATATAATTAATACATTCACAACCAGGTAGATTGAACTTTCACTCCTACACCTAGCATAAAACTTCAAAAGATATTTGTTCATTTTTCACAAAATTACAAAGGTAAAAAATGAATGCAATTATTTATTTAATGCCTGTTTTCCTCAGGGGACTGAGAGTTCCATGAGGTCAGGGATCATATCTGTCTTGTAAATACTGTATTCTCAGTGTCTGGTATATAGTTGAGAATTCATAAATATTTACTGAATGAACAAATAGAGTATAGATATTATGTATGATATTATAAACTGGATCTAATACAGGTCTATTTAAATTTGTTTTGCAGGTATTCTGGCTTACCCAGAATGCCATTCTGGCTTTTACAGGTGATCACATAAAGGAGATTAGGAGGCCTTATTTAATAACTATCTCATGATATATAGGGTTCTGATTGTTAAGGGTCTGAATTTAAGATAGTAAGGAAATTTTCCTGGTTCTGGGATTGTCAGACACTAGTTGAGGGAAAAACAGTCCCCCTGTACTGTTTCTGTTTTGGGGGTCACTCTTCCTGCTTTCCTTTAGAGAAAATGAGGTCTGTGGTTTTCCTGAGGTACTTAGTCATCATGCTTTCCTGCCCTTCCTTTTCACAGAATGAAGGAACCTGAAGTAAACGCACAAAAAACATGTCATAGGCAAGGTGATGTTGGTTTTACGTGGGAATAGTTTCTTCCCAAACCAAATGTTTCTTAAATATGTTATAGTCAAAATTTATCATCTTCCTGGTCAACATTCCCTATCATCTGAACTCTAGAGATATGGTTAACCTTATCTCTTCCCAGTTCCCCTTCATGCTGTTGGCAGACCCATCTCCTTTGTGTGACATGGTTGGATAATGCTTTTGTTTTCTTCATATCTTCAAAGCTCTTTTTCACTTACACAAATGCTGTCAGTTCTAGAAATGCCACCTCATATCTGAGACTTTCTATGAGACTTTCTTTGAAATTTTGCCAAGTTAAGCCTAGTATGTATATCTTTATAAAACAAAATGTCACCCACTCAACCGTGGCGATAAAGGGATTAATAGTAAAGTCCTCAACTCAGTTCAATGTCATTACACAAAAGTGTCATGGATCTTTACTTATGTGGGATCCACACTCAGTACGGACTCCAAGCAGGAAGATCTTTCTTATCACAGCTCAATGGCCAGAAAAACACATGATCAATTTCTACAGGGAGAGTACAGACCCAGAACATTGAGGTTAGAGAGACCAAACTGCAGAATCATCTAGTCATTCTCAGTTCAATGAGTAAAGATTCTTATGTACCACTACAATGAGAATGGTAACAGTTCACTCCTTGGGATTTTCCTTTTAATATATAGAGGAAACAAAATGAGGTATGTGGAAACATTTTGTAAAATGCAAAACGGAAAGGGGCTTACATTCATTGAGCAGTTAGTTACCAAGTGCCAGACAACGTATTATCAAATGTAGCACAGGTGTGGCTTTCTTGGATCTCTGCTTATTGCACTCTGGGGGAGCACCCAACAGTAATGTTAATTTTCAAGACTCATCATCCTCTATCTTCTCTCATGTAGAAGAAGACCTCCATATTTGAATGCTCAGACTTGCTGTTAAAGTCATTCTCGGCTGTTTGTCTAAATTTATAGTGGTTTCAGAGAAGTTTATCTATCTTTGTTTTATTTTTTAACGACAATATTTACTATAGCTACATCTAAAATTGTTATACCTACTCTTACGTTGTAGTATTTCAATTAAATTAATTTTATTACTTTCTCTCTCAGTCTTAAGTAAGGGATAGGAATTGTCATTCCAATGGGAAAAGCAGTTGCCCATTAAAGTAGCTGAAAGTAGTTGGAGTAAAAACTAGTGGTCCATGAAAGTAGTTGGAAGAGAGCCCCTCAAAGGAGAAAAAGCTGTCTCTTCGTAAATAGTGCTCGGAAAACTGGACATTCCCACGTGAAATAATGAAACAAGACCCCTGTCTTACACCACTGACAAAAATTAACTCAAAATGAATTAAAGACTTTAACATAAGACCTGAACCATGAAACTCCTAGAAGAAAACAGGAAAAAGCTTCCCTGACATGGGTCTTGGCAATGATTTTTTGGCTATGACACCTAAAGTAAAAATAAACAAGCTGGGTTATATAAAACTAAAAAGCCTCTTCACAGAAAAAGAAACAATCAACAAAGTAAAAAGACAACCATGAAATGGGAAAAAAATATTTGTTAACCAGATATCTGATAAGGGGTAAATATCCATAAAGTATAAAGAATTCATACAACTCAATAGCCAAAAAAACTCAAAAAACAAAAAAACAAAACAACGCCCTCCAAAAAACCCCAAACCGAAACACCAAATAATCTAATTAAAAGATGAGTAAAAGATCTGAATAGACATTTTCCAAAGAAGATATATAAAAGGCCAACAGGTACATCAAAAGATGCTCAACATCACTGGTCATTAGGGAAATGCAAATTAAAACCACAATGTGATACCACCTTTGCATGTTAAAGTGGCCATCACAAAAAGAGATAGTAAGAGATAAATACTGGTGAGTATGTGGGGAAAAGGGAACACTTGTGCACTGTTGGTGAGATTGTAAACTGGTACAGCCACAAGGAAAACGGTATGGAGGATCCTCAAAATATTACAAATAGAAGTACTATGTGATCCAGCCATTACACTTCTGGGAATATATCCAAAATGAAAACACTAACTCAGAAAGGTATCTGCACCCACATGTTCATAGCTGCATTATTTACAATAGCCAAAACATGTAAACAACTTAAGTGCCTGTTCACAGATGTATGGATAAAGAAGCTGCAGTATATATATAATATAATACTGTTCAGCCATTAAAAAATGAGGGAATCTTGCCATTTATAACAACATGGATGGACCTTGAGGGCTTTATGCTAAGTGAAGTAAGTCAGACAAAGAAAGGAAAGAAAATACTGTATGATCTCACTTAAATGTGGAGTCTTAGAAAAACAAATCACAGGAAAAGATCACATTTGTGGTTAACAGAGGTAGGAGGGTGGTTGTTAGGGAAGGATGAATTGGAGGAAGGTGGTCAAAAGGTACAAACTTTCAGTTTCAAGATAAATAAGTATTCGGGATATAACACACAGCATGATAACTATAGTTAACATTCTTGTATGATTTATAGAAAAGTTAAGAGGGTAAATCCTAAAAGTTCTCATCACAAGGAAAAAATGTTTTTCTTTGTTTGCTTCCTCTTTTTATTTTATCTATATGTGATGATGAATGCTAACTAAACACTTATTATCACAATATAAGCAAAACCATTATGCTGCATAACTTAAACTTATACAGTGATGTAAGTCAATTATATCTCAATAAAACTGGAAGAAAAAAAAAAGGGAGAGCCCCCTGAGCAGAAGCCTTTCTTAAGACACATCTCCTAAGAAGGCATTAATGAATCTCTGGGTACAATCATATAATAAAGACTGATAATCCATGCCAAAATGTGCTATTTCCTTTTCATTCTGTGAGAAGGAAAAGGGAAGAAAGGCACATAGATATTTTAACTGTACAAAGTGGAAGAAACAAAGACTTTGAAACCACACAGAACCTGGTTTCAAATGTCATTCCATTACTTCCTAATTGATCTTGGAGAAGTTACTTAACCTCTTTGTACTTTGATTTCTCTCATGAAAATCCAGACAAAAATATCTAAATGTTGTGAGAATTAACTGACATACAATTTAGCATAATAAATAACATATAGAATCATTCTATATATATTGCTTTATAAGAGCTATCTTTGTGCTATATGGACCACAGAGAAGCTACAGACTACTGTTAGATTTCTCTAGAGAGAAACTCTACAGAGAATTAAAATACTTACTGCATTTTTCATTTCCCCCTTTACATTTATATTGCAAAGAGACAATATAAAGCAGTCTAGCTATAACCACAGTCTTCTAATATTTGTAAGTGCTGTAAAATTAGCTCCCCCTTGAGTATAGCCACTTACAATAATGCTGACTTCTTTGAACAGCATTACCATTTCCCAGTAATTCATGCTTGAAACTCTAGTCATTAAAAAAAATTTTTTTTCAACTGAAGTAGAGTCATTTTTGACAACCACTTCTCCCTCACCACCACATTCTGATCTTACTTCCTCATTGTTCTCAAAATCTGTCTCCATTCATCTCCACTTCTTGGGTCACCACCCTAGTTCAGGCCTCCAGTTTGGTTTTCTTGCCTCAGGTCTCTTTTCTCCACCAAATTCTTTTCATCTATAGTTGCCAAAAAAATGTTAAGCAAATAATGCTTTGATTTTAAGCCTGTTTCACCCCATCACCTCTGCCTCTGCTGAAACATCTCTGATAGCCCCCCACTGCTTATCAAATGAACCCTAGGCATTCAACACCTCCACGAGATGACCCTATACTGCCTTTCTGGCCTTGTCTTTAATTACTCTGCTATCTGCATCCTCCTTGCTTTCCCTTAAGCAAGGAGAAATGCTTTCTTACCTCCATAAATCTACTATTATTTCTTACATTTTGAAAAACTACACTTTCATTTCACCTATTCAAATCATGTCATCCTGTAAGGCCAAAAGCAAATGCCATATCTCTAACAAAGGAAAGAGTAGATCTGCAGAACATTCTTTTTAAAAGTAATAAACTTACTTAATTCAATAGTAAATTAATCAATAAATATATAAATGAAATAAAATTCTACCCTGAAGAGCTATGTTGGTTCCTGGGAACAAGATTAAGAATTAAAATGGAATCATTACAAGATTATGTGGGGTTTTATTAGGTAGATAAAAATAGAGGCAAGAAATATTTACTTTGGCAAAAAGAATGGAGGGCAAGAAATGGGGAACATTTACAATGCTCCTTCTGTTTCCAATTACATATGTGTATGAGGCTGGATTTTCTTCATTTATTTCAACCAAAACAACATATCAGAACAGACTGAATATACACGTAGATATAAGCATTGAACTGTCCTCTATTAAACCAGATATTAAAGAGATTTGCAAAAATGTAAAACCAATGTCACTCTTCTCACTAAATGATTTTGGAAAATACAGTTAATTTTCATGAAATACATATGATTTATGTTAAACTATGTAACTGCTATAGACATTCCAGTTCAAAAAGGGGGAAAGTGGAAAGTGAAAAAGAGTCCCTAGGCCATAACTGTTTTGAAATACAACTAAGTGAATGTTGAGAGTTCCTTGATTAGATTCTTTGGCTTGAAAATAAGCCTCCATGGCTTTTGGTTCTGTCCTCTGGGTTCTTGGGTCAGCCCTCTGAGTCATCCTTTTCCATGCAAGACGACACGTGTTCACAAATAAGTATGAGCAGGTTTATCAGCTTACTTCCTGCCAGTAAAATTTAGGGGATCTGAGAGCTTCCTTTAGTTTTTTCCTCTCCCTGTCCTCATTCCAAGCTGACAGTGTTTCTGATGAAATACATTTCTCAAGAACTTTGTGGGTCTCTATGTATTTCAGTGAGGTTCACTCCTTTAGACAGAAACAACACAATCCACAGATTGTTTCAAAATACTTCTCTATCTTTGGCTCTGGCTGAGAGTCTAAGACTGAGAGATACAACCCTTAAATTTCTTACAGGTCCAGTGATTTGACTGAGAGGATCTGAGGCACATCCTTTGTCTCTTGAAATGGCCCTTTGTGTGACTAAACACCCTGACCTTTTGATCTCTTTGAGGTTTTAACAAAAGATTGTAAAGTTACTCCCTGGGCATATTTCTCTAGAGCAGGCTTTCCTGACAATGTTCAAAAGCCATCTCCTAGCGTTAATATTTTTTACCATGTGGGGTAAAAAACAGTTTAACAGTTTTCCTCTTAAACTGTTTCTCTCTCTCTCTCTTTTTTTCATTTTGCTCTGTGTATTAAGAATAAACCAGTGTCAACCTTCAACACTTTGCTTGGAAATCAGCTTAACTATATAATGAAGTTCATCACTTACAAGTTTAGCTTTCAACATAACTGTAGGAGATAATTTCACTAAATTTTTGTTACTGTGTAACAAGGATTCTCCTTCTTCTAGCTTCCAATAACATGTTCCTCCCATCCTTCTGAGCCCTTCATAGCAAGGTCCTCAGTATCCATATTTCTACTGATAGTCATGGTGATTAAATTTCTCTATGATGCTCTTCAATATTCTTCCAGCCTCCACCCATCACTCAGTTCCAAAACCGCAGACACATTTTTAGGTATTCGTTACAACAACACCCCATTCCTAGGTAGCAAAAATCTGTATTAGTTTTCTATTTCTGTGTAATAAAGTCCATAAATTTATCAGCTTAAAACAATACATACTTATTATCTCTGTTTCTGTGGGTCAAGAGTTCAGGCACAGCTTAGTTGGAGTTTCCACTTTTGGGTGTCCCATTGAGTGTGTTTGCTGGGTTGTGTTCCCATCTGCAAACTCTATCTGCTTCCAAACTCTGAACTTGCTGGCAGAATTCATTTCTTTGCAGTTGCAGGACTAAGAGATTCAGCAGTTTTTTGCTGACTATCAGCCAGAGGCTGTCTCCCATTTCTAGAGGCCATCTGAGGTCCCTGTCACATGGTTCTCTCCATAGGCAGTTTACAACATAGTAGCTTGTTCTTGAAAGACAGCAGCAAAGTGAGAAAGAGCAATTCTGCTAGCAAGATGGATTCTTACACAGTGTAACATAATGATGGGAGTGATGGATCCCATAGCATCTGCCATATAATGTAATATAATTATGGGAGTATCATCCTACCACTTTTGCCATATTCTCTTGGAAGCAATTCACAGATTCCACCTACATTTAGGATCAGGAGCTTAAAAAAGGGCATTAATACTACAAGGCAGGGATCACTGTTAGTTACCTTAGGGTATATCTGCCACACTGAACAATGGGGGATGGGAACTAGTGGATAAATGCTCTTTTCTTCTTCATTCAGGCAGGTAATTCTAGATGAATTCTGCACAATTTTTCAAAGATCTAGAAAAATGAACCCTTGTTGCTTATAGCAATGTCTAGATTGATAATGTTGTTTTGAATTAGCTTTCCTTCCTTTCATGCTTTAGTTTCCCAGTTCTTCACTCTTATTCACTGGGATCTCTTTCCACCATCAACTACTTGTATGTAAGTTATTGTCTTAGACTCTAATTTCTGGGAGAAATCCAGGCTAAGACAGAAGGAGTGAATAAACCTGTATAGATGGTACATTACAAAATCAGTAGACAGTAAGTAGATTCTCCTTCCCACAGAAGAATGATGATCCTCCCCCACCTCCCATAAAATTTCTCTGAACTATCTTTAATGAAGCAATGCTAAGATTTCATGAAAGAAAGCAAAGGAAGCAAAGGAAAGTTTTCCAAGATACAGCATCTAAACTCTGTCTGCCACAAAGCCAGAACTTACCCTGGATGCTAGATTGGGCTAGGCTGGCAAGCAGAGCTTAATTATTTTCTCTTGTAGAGAGAGAGCTCTATCAAGTATGAACTTGGCAAAGCTTAACAGCTCAAAAGAATGACAGAAGTATTTGAATATAGAGAAGAAAACTATTAAAGAATATTTATCACTGCAAAAAAGCACTAGTTCTCTTTATTTATTTCTGTTTTCATGGTGCCTATCATCTGAGCGGTGACTATCATTCACTCTACTTTGGCCAAGTTATTGGTCAAATCAATGATTGTCAGATCATATGCTTGGGGAGAGTATGGACAGAACTACAAAGATAGGGAAACATGAACTTGAGGAAAGTTGTGAGGAAGAAAAACCAGGGAGGCACTTATGAAAAGGATCTGAGTCAGAGTCATATGGACACCATGTCTAGCACAGGGAATGATTATAATCTTCACATAAAACTTTGAAAACATGCAATTTCACATCTTTTTGAGGATAGATGCTATTATTAGCCTGTTCCCTAAGTATGGGGAAACTCTTAACCTCAGCTAGGATGTTGAGTAATTTTCCCAAGGTCACAACAGCTCGTGAATAACAAAGCCAAGACCCAAGATCATGTCTACTTACACTAAAGTTAAGGCCTTTAACCACTGCATCACCTGTTGCCTCAGGTATCAACACAGGAAATCTCAATTTTAAAAATATTGTAAAAGAAGTTAAGTTTTTCCATATCTCATTTTAGTCACTTAAACTAGTGAGCTTAAAGTTTCCAATCTTCTCTGAAAAATATAAACTAATCAATAGCGACAAAATCACATTAGTGGTTACTTGAGGATAGGAGAGGCCTGGGAGGGGCGGGAGGAGAAAGAAAGAAATACTAAGTGGCACAAAAAAACTTTGGGAGTGATAAATATGTTTACTATCTTGTTTCAGTTTCATGGTTGTATACATACATCAAACTTATCAAAATATACTTTAAATAAGTACACTTTATTGCACGTCAATTATACTTCAAATTGCAGATGAGGAAGTAGGTATTAAGAAGTTAAACTGTCTTGTCCAAGATTAGTCAGAGAGGTGGTAGCAGAGACAGAATAAAAATGCAGTTCTTAAGATTCTTGAACAAGCACTTTTTTCCCCTCTCAATTTGATGTTATTCCCACCTGGTTTCAAAAAGGATTTGAAGAGACATAATATATGACATGAAAGAAAGAAGAGAATCACATTTAGGAAGAACACTGGGTTAACTTACTTATCTCAGTTGAGCCCTGGAAATCCACTGTGAATTCATTTGATGGAAAAGTTCAATGCATCCCTTTAGAAGTTTGTAATCATATGCAATTTACTGAGAAATCTATATTTTTAGGAAATCTATAATTGTGTGACCAGCAGGGGGCAACTAAATACTTCAGAAACAGCATCTTATACAGGAGGACAAATTAAAATTGGAGACTGTTAGCATTCTCAGTTGTGTAGGAGAACTGAATTCCTTCTAAAATGATAATTAACACCTAGACACACATTCTTACAACACTGAGTTTGTGAAGATAATTAGAACGCTCCCCTGAGTAGACAGACTATAAAACCACATTCTAAGGCCTATATGTGGCAGAGTGTTTTGGCTGTTTTTTCAGTTTATAAGATTCTTTGCAAAAAACTATGTATTTTATAATTAAGTTTTTAAAAAATCTTGTATTATAGAAAATATAATAAACATTGACTTATTTTTGTAGATTATTCTAGCCTAGGATTCTGCTATTTTACTTGACATTTTAAAATATAAATAGTTTGCATAGGATTTTGTTGTGTGTGTGCGTGTGTGTGTGTGTGTGTATACATAGAGAGAGAGAGAGAGATTCATTAATGGGTACAGATTTGTTTATTTTAAAGAACTGGCTCACGTGACTGTGAAGACTCAGAGAAGAGTTGCAGTCTGCTGGCAGAATTCCTTCTTGCTGGAGGAGGTCAGTCTTTGTTCTATTAAGGCCCTCAACTGATTGGATGAGGCCCTCCCCCATCCCCAAAATCTACCAATTTAAATGTTAATCTCATCGAAAAACACCTGCACAGAAACATCAAAGTAAACTTTGACAAAATAGCTGGGCACTATAGCCCAGCCAAATTTACATATAAAATTAACCATCACAGTTGTTCCATTTGTTTATATCAATCTCAAAGTTGGAATAGATCTAAATGGTCAAATAATCTAACACTCCTCCAGATGGAAATGCAGTGCCTGACACAAAGAGAGCATTTAGTAAATGTATTGTGATTTGAATTGAGCTGAATTAAATATCCTTAGTGATGGCTAGGTTCTGCCAGGCTTCCAGCGTGATGTTAAGAAGTATAGGATTTAGGTATAAACTCTGGAGTCAGATTATCCTGGTTCACATAAATGGCACCTCTGCTTACTTCTGTGTAAACCTGAATGAGTTACTTAACCTTGCTAAGCCTCCATTTCCTCACCTATGCAAAGGGAACAATAATAATAGCCATTAATGGTATGTAATGCTAGTATTAATCGATATTCAGTTCTCTTTCCCTTCTGGGTGCTCTGTGGATTGACTATATCTCAGCAACCCTGCAACCAGTTGGGGCTTTGTGACTCAGTCTGGCCAATTAAATATTATGGAATTGACCTGTCAATTTTAGAATGAGGTCATGGAAGGTCCATATGAAACACCCCAGTCTTTCTTTCCCTACTGGGACAATTATGAAAGAAGACTTATGTTAAGATGGTGACACTACAAGGTTGAAAGAACCAGGATTATCATGGCATTACGTGGAGGACAGTTGTCTGCAACCAGAGCCAACTTTTTGGAAAAAGAAATAAATCTGTTCAGTTGGACCACTGACTTTCTTTTCCAACTGCAGGATAATTTAGACTATTCTAGTTTATCTATCTCATAGATTTGTTTTGATGATCCAATCAGATATTGTATAGGAATTGCTTGTTTGATAAGTAATAAGCACTCAAATGTTATATTTATTATACTGAATGAATCATACAGACTTTGCATATAAAACATTGCTCTGCTATTGATCATTATAACAATTCAAAACTCAAACAGCCAAATTAGAGCACCAGGGAACTTTTGTTTAAAGTATTCTAACTCTTTAAACTTTTACTTAGAACACTGCTTAATACGCAGTAGGCATTCATGAATAAATGAACAAATTCTTATTTTACTAATCCTCTAATAATTACTATCATTCTTTTCTGGAGTCTTTTATTCCCTTATGGTCAGACTGTCAAGAATTCATTTTCCATTTCTTTTATGAGACTTAGGTTCTTATAAAACAACCACTTTTGGGTAGAGTTGCCCTATCAATAATGGGAATTAGGCAGTGATAGCTGCTTACATGTCTTAACACTTTTCTAAATTCAGAACAAATTGACAGGGAGTCAGATAGAGAAAAAAATTTTTAAAAAGCTTCTTACTGATAAAGCTGCTTGGACAACATGACTTCAATGTACAGCCACAACCAGGATTTTCAGCACCTCTCCCCAGGTCCAAATGGGAGATGACATACCAAATGAAAATTTAGGTTTTCAGGACAGATAAACTTAGACAGAATCAGTTTTACACTCAGTAAGGTCAACAGTAGAAGGAATGAGAATTAGGCCTCAGGCTTGCTCTAGGAGGTAGGCCTGGGCCCTATTTCACATGTGTCTAGTTTATTACATAGAATGAGGAACAGAATAAAACATAATCTGTTGTGGTTAGGTAAATCTGCAAAACATGGCAAGAAAGGGACTGAGACTTATTTTTGTCTTCCCAAATCACCAATTAAATAAAACACTCTTTCTACTTATGGAAGGTGGCAGAAATAAAAGTGGAAGTTACTCTTTCCTGAAGTTCTGAAAAAAGCATATAACCTACGTTAAGAGCCAGGTAAGGGAGCATCTAATCATACAATACAAATATTAACAGATCTAAAGGGAGAAATAGATAGCAATACAATAATAGTAGGGGACTCTTATAGCCTATTTTCATCAAAGAATAGATGATCCAGACAGGCCTTAAATGGTATGTTACATCAGATTGAGTTAACAGACCTATAGAAAATTCCATCCAAAAGCAACAAAATGCATTCTTCTCAAACACCCAATGAACATTCTCCAGGACAGATCACATGCTAGGCCATACATAATAAATTAAAGAAGATTGAAATCATATAAGCATCTTTTCTAATCACAATGGTATGAAATGAGCAATCAATTATAGAAAGAGAACTGGAAAATTTACAAATATGTGGGGATTAAACAACATGCTACTGAACAACTGACGGGTCAAAGAAGATGTCAAAAGAAAAGTTTTAAAAAGTACCTTGAGAAAAATGAAAATAGAAATAGAATATATCAAAACTTATGGAATGTAGCAATAGCAGTTGTAAGAGGGAAGTTCAGGGCAATAAATGTCTACATTAAGAAACAAGAAAGATTGGGGGTAAGGGTATATAGCTCAGTGGTAGAGTGTGTGCTTAGCATGCACAAGGTCCTGGATTCAATCCCTAGTACTTCCATAAAAAAAAAATAATAAAATAAACAAACCTAATAACCTCCCCCCACCAAAAGAAATTTTTTTAAAGGACAAAAATAAATTAAAACAAAAGAAACAAGAAAGATCACAAATAAACATCCTAATTTACCCCTCAATAAACTAGAAAAAGAAAAACAAAGCCTAAAAATAGTAGAAGGGAACAAAGATCAGAGTGGAAATAAATGATATAGAAACTAAAAAAACAATAGAGAAGATCAATGAAATTAAGAGCTTTTTTAAAAATGGAGATAAAACTTACTTATCAGTTTCAAGCGTACAATATAATAATTCAATGTTTGTATATATTGCAAAATAATACAATAACAACCATCACCACACACAGGTTCAATTTTTTTCTTATGATGAGAACTTTTAATATCTACTCTCATAGCGACTTCCAAATACACAATACAGTATGATTAGCTATGGTCACCATGCTATACATTACATCCCCAGGACTTATTTATTTTATAACTAGAAGTTTGTACCTTTTGATCACCTTCACACACTTCGTCCATCCCCACTCCCTGCCTCTGGCACTCTGGCAACCACCAATCTGTTCTATGTATGAGTTTGGGTGTTTTTTTTTATTTTTAGATTCTACATATAAATGAGATCATATGGTATTTATTTTTCTCCATCTGACTTATTTCACTTAGCACAATATCTTCGAGATCTATTCACGTTGTCACAAATGTCAGGATTTCCTTCTTTCTTATAGCACATTTTCTTTACCTATTCATCCAGCAGTGGACACTTAGGTTGTTTCCATGCCTTGGCTATTGTAAATAATACTGCGGTAAACATGGAGGTGCAGATATCTTTTTCAATTTGTTATTCATTTTCTTCAGATAAATTTTCAGAAGTGGAATTGCCGGGTCATATGGTAGTTACCAATTTTAATTTTTTGAGAAAACTCCATACTGTTTTCCACAGTAGCTGCATCAATTACATTCCTACATGAGGGTTCCCTTTTTTCCACATCCTTGGCAACACTTGTTATTTCTTGTTTTTAATAATAGCCATTCCAACAGGTTTTAAGTGGTATCTCTGTGGTTTTGATTTGTATTTCCCTGATGATTAGTGATACTGAGCATCTTTTCATGTATATACTGGCCATCCGTATGTCTTCTTAAAAAAAGTCTATTCAGATCCTCTCTCCAATCTTCCCAATGTCTGAAGTCAGAACTTGAAAATAATTATTGATCTTCCCTTCTTCAACCCCTAAATCAAGCTAACAACAAAACCTATCCTTTCTTGCGGGGGAGGTTATAGCTCAAGTGGTAGACTGCATGCTTAACATGCACAAGGTCCTGGGTTCAATCCCCAGCACGTTCTCTAAATAAATTAAACAAACAAACAAACAAACAAACTTAATTATCTTCCCCCTCAAAGAAAAAAAAAAAAAACAACCAAACAAAAAAACCTATCCTTTCTCCAAAACATAGCTTCATCCTATTTTAGGTCACATTTAGCTCTTGCCTGGGCTTTTGCACTAATCTCCTATCTCTTTGCTTTCTCTTTTACCCTCCTTCAGTCTTCTACAGAGAAGCTATCTTTTTAATAAGCAGTTTTGATCAGTTCACTTACCTGCTAAAAACAGTCCAGTCGTTTCCTATTGCACTCCAAATAAAATCTAAAACTCTAACCATGCCATGTAACTTCCTACAGAATCTGGCCTCTATTTACTTCTTCATTTTAATTTCTAGCCATGCCTATTTTACTCAGGATAGTATATATTCATTCCCTATCATAATCTGACTCTCAGAAGGCACTCAGTAACCACTGAAAAATCAATGCATAAATGGAGATAATGACTTAAGTTTTAGACATATTTGAAGTAAAATGTCTAATGAGATTATAATAATTAGTGATTCTTTATATGATTACATTACACAGGAGAGAGGATTAGGCTAGAAATATATATTTGATAGATTAAAAAGAGTTAGAACACAAAATCTATTTCTCCTCCCTTTTCTATGAAGAAGATATGGAGTGAAAAAAGAAGAGGCCTGAGTATGGAATTTGGGAGCAATTAAAGAAAGAGCAGAGAAAGATAAACTTGCAAAGGAGACTAAGAAAGAGTCAGAAAAATAGGTGGAAAACTAAGAAAATATGATGACATAAATAAAAACTAAAGAAGAGAATTTCTGCCCAAAGGCAAAAAAGAGACAGAGAAAGAAGTTGTCAATTGGTGATGATAGTAAGGTGAAAAGTCTGTGTGGATCTAGTGCTAAGGCAGCCCTTCCAAGCCATAGGTGAGACGCACAGATAAAGGTAATTAGCAGGCAAAGAGAGGCTTTGAAGAAGTAACTAGATAGGCTGGTGCCCTGGCAATCTCCCAAGCTGGAACGTACAGTCTCGTGTTGACAATGATTCAGAAGCTGTATGTAGGCTCAGTAGGAAATAGTGATTTTTTATGCATGTTAGAAAGTTGAAACTATATATAAGCAAAATAGGAAAATAAAAACTACAGTATTCTCTATTCAGAGTTTACCGCTGTTAACAGCTTATCATATATCTTTCTGTATCTTTATCTTTACATAGGCATATAAATATGTATTTTTAACCAAAGTGGTATCATACTCGATGTCCAATTTTGTAACCTAGCTACCTTTTTAAAATTAACAATCTCTACCTTTTCAAATCAATACATTTTCATCTTACCTAAAAACTCAAATTCAGATTTTCCCATTTGTCTCCAAAATATCTTTACTCTGAAAAGAGTAACTAAAACTTGAAAAATTATTTTTCCTTTCCTGTAGGAACCATATTTCAGGGTAACCAAAGAGTTCCAGGTAATAAAGGCAAGCTCTAGTTTACTGAATAAGGTCAGAATATAGAAAGAATGAGGAAATTAGAATTATATTACAATTCTTATTGAAATTATTGGTTCTTGTTAGGGTTTTTAACGGGTATCAAAGGATGAGCTTTATGTTTGAAGGGGAAGTAGACATTCGTATAGTGTTAAAGTAATATCATATAAATTATTCCTTAGTCACAAGTTTATAAAGTTGGGATAAGACTGCCATGTCATTAATTCTGTTATCAGTCTAAGCATCAATGATTGTCATCAATCAAACAGCATGAAAGATGTTATAGAAAAATATACTACATTACCTATAAATATTCTAGTCAAAATGTTTATCTTGAATTGATCAACACATTTAATACTTTCAAAGAAAGATTTCAAATAGCCATTTTTACGTCTATCAAAAGTCATAGATAAGATGTTCTGGGTTGCTAACTGGGAAGGCAAAAAAATAAGGAAATGTATGCATTTGTGCTTAAAGACTAATTTTGTTTTACTATGATTCACTGTACTTAAGAAAGAAGTATGGCAAGACGTGACTGGCTTAGAGTGTTGACTCCACTTATCTTAAGAGGTGGTCTGGTTGGAAGCCTTACTTGAATGGAAAACACAACTCTGAAATTGAGTCTATTTCCTGGTTGCTGAAGAAGTGGCTTTCACTCTTACATCACATGTGAGATCGATGTGTCCAGATTCTAAAATAAATTGAAGATTGTCCAGATTCTTAAATAAATCTGTTCTCATGGCCTGACGTTATGCTCCTCTATGTATATTTCATAATTCTCAGAAGTAGGCCAGTTGCTGCAAAAGCTTTGGTATCAATGGAAGGTTGGTAGAGTGTATAGTCTATGTATAATTTTCTTACAACTGAGTAGAGCAATATTGTGCAGAATGTCATAGTCTCAAAAGATAGTAATCAACAATTCATATTTCTTGAGTTCTGTAATTCTTCTAACAACATTGTAAAACAGATTTTTTTTCCAACTCCACCTTACAGATGAGGAAAAGAGCCTTGTAAGGTTAGTTATTTAAATGTTAGTTAGTTAGTATAAATGATACGGCTAGGATTAGAACTGAGATCTGACTTCAGAGTTGGAGCTCAACTCCGATACACTACACTACTTCAGTGAGTCAAATTTGTATTAATAAACTTTATAATATTGATTGAAGTGATTTTTGAGAATTTTCTGGACCTAACAGTAATACTGACTCATAACAGTTTCTAAATTATCACCTCTAACCTAATAGGAACATCTATGCATGAAATGAAAGTTCTTTGTTCTTGTCATATAATAAGCACTGAAGGAATAAAACATTAACAGAATACTTCTGACTTTTTTTCAGATGTCAGTACTATTCAAAGCAGAGCCTAAACTTTTACTTGACATTTTTTGCTACTTTTTATGAACTCGACAGTTGTGCATTTGGAATCTGTTCAAATTCTATTTGTAGCTGAATCATGTGAATGACAAGGAGATCAGTGCATCTGCTTCTTAGCCTCTCCAGAGTAATCTGTATTTGCAGAATGCCTTGTATAAATCTGAACATATTAACATGCTCAATCAGATTTAGTGACCACAGGTTATATTATGTTAGGATTTTCAAAGTGGTTTAATAGAGGTTTGGAGCAAATAATAGGTAGCATGAGTTGCTTCTGATTTGAAAACTTTTCCTCAAACACATCATAGACATGATAAAGAGGAAATGATTACTGTATTTGGGTAAGGGTAGAAAATAAGTAATAGTTGTACAGTACATTCCCACTAACCTGACCTATAGGTAGAGAAAAGAAAGTAATATATTTCAAAGGTTTTTTTTTCTAAAGAAGGGACACAGTTATAGTTTAGAGTATGTGCCTCTAAGAAATGAGACATTAAAAAAATATATAATCACATACCATTACCACACCTAAAACAATTAATAATTCCTTAATATCATGTAATATGCAGTCAGTATTAAAATTTTCCTGATTGTCTCACTAATGTCTTTTTATAAAAGTGGTTTGTTTGAATCAGAATCTAAAAAGGTCCATATATTGCATTTGGTTGATGTCTGATAAATCTCTTTTAATCCATAACAGTGCCCTCCTTTTTTTAGCTTGTCTTTCTTTGTGAATAAAGGTCATTATCTTCTAGAATTTTCCCTGTTCTTAGTTTAGATCATTGTATTTATATAGTGTACTCTTTTGTAATAATTTAAGGGAGGGGGTAGGATAAGAATGTAAATGATGTCAGGTCCAAGACTATCTGCTAACAGCAAAAGGAAGTTAGTGGGAAGTAATTAACAATGACAGACCACCAGAGGTGATCTCTAGAAAGGAGCTGACACTCAGAATGTAATTAAATGGAGCTGTGCCAACTCCAGTCCATTTCCAGGAGGGGGTTACAATGATTAATGGTTAAAGGAAATGACTGGAGGAATGGCATTGGAAGTCAGGTCTCAACTGTGTCTGTTAGAATACCAGGCAAAAGTAAAGCTCCCACAGGAACTGACTGAAAACAATTAAAGGAGAATCAATCAGACCTAGAACAGAGGGATGAACGTGACTGGAACACACAAGACAGACAGAGTATAGGTTAGGTACCTTTTTACTCTACTTTGCCATATCTGGGGACCAGTGTTCTAGATGGGTAGGAGAGACACTAAATACCGAGGATATCTGGTAGAAGATATCTAGGTTAGGTAGGACCTGCCCTTGTTGGGGGGACTGGGGGGGTAGATGGTTGCTACCTGATAATGTTGGTGCATAGCACCTTCACTCCCAGCAGAGAACAGCAGAAAGGTCAGTTTTGAAACGCTGTTAGTTTATAGGGTGAGATCTCTTGCTAGCTTCCCATTCATTTCAGGAAAGAGGTGGAGTAACCTATGGATTCTTGGTAATTTTTTTTCTCTTTTTTGTAAATAGGATGTACCTCTGACCCAGTAAAAATGATACCTTATTAAATTGAAAAAATTAAGGCACAATTTGGTTCATACAAACTGAATTACTTGTGACCACTCAGAAAGTTTAATATAAATACAGGTTGGACAAAGTTAACTGGAAAAATCCATACTAGTAATATATAATCTTTTATATGTTAAAAGATATAAAGACATAAAAGTCATTTGGACGTTCTTCAGTGAAATCATAGTTTTATCAAGAAAGTATTATAGAAATAAGCATATTTTGAATAATCTCATGTAGTTGAGGAAAAGAGTAAAGCTTTGGTAAAAAAAATAAGGTGTAATTTCTTTGCATTTTAGTTATCACAATTTTGAAAATTTAAGGGATTGTGTGTTCTGTGTTTTCCATGTTTACGTAATTGTGATAAACAGCATTTTATAGACTCTTCTAAAATAGAAATGAAAAACACTGTTTACAACTGGGAATGTGTAGTCTGGTAGTTATCAGAAAGAAAGGGGTTCTTCTTCTTTTAAAAATTTATTTGGAGTTTAGGGTGCCCTCTGAGCTGAACTAAAACTCAGGCATCAATCCTCACACCTGAGCATAAATTTATATCTATTTCCAGAGATGGTGTTAAAAGTCACAGCATGCACCTCATTTTTGAATAGGCGATGTGGGTGGAAGAGTAGGCAGAGCTTTTCAATAAGACTTCATTGTCCTTAACCTATGAATGCATAATTATATAATTTGTTATGATGAACTTTCATTTTTAGACTTCTGTGGTGGGAATCATTAATGCTTCATAGTTATGTGAAAAATAGTATATAATTCTGCTTCTTATTACTCTAACTCATGATCTCCTAAATACATGATAATTTCTTAGTCTGGTTATTAATAAGTCATCCTCATTGGTACATTATGCAAATTTGAACTAAGAATGTCATTATGAAGAAAAACACTTAAAGTGCTGCACCAGTACAGTTATTTAAAAAGAGAATACCAATAAAATATTAATACAATTTTACCTATATGGATGAGAAAAGAGGGGGAAGAAAGGAAATGTTTAGTGCTTTTTTGTTCTTAAAGGCATTTACTAGATGGAGATAATAACACAAATGGGTGACATACTTGGTCTGACAAAGTCTGTTTAACAGTAGGTGTAAAGTGAGAATCTGACTAGACTTATTCTGCTGTTAGGCATATGAGTGATTATTTTTTCTTTTAAAAATGTTATTAAAATATTTTTAACAATTCTTACTGTTTTGCATAGTCAATACATTTTAGATTTATGCAAATATTTACCACTTCAATGCTTTTCCTTTAGTCTCAATTCTCAGACCTCCCATTTGGGATCATTTTATTTTTACCTGAAAAGAGAAATTTCTTTAGACTTTGTTAGTGAGAACCTATTAGTAGCAAATTCTGCTCTTGCTTGCTTAAAAATGCCTTTATTTTTGCCTCATTCTTGAAAGATCTTTTCACTGGGTATTGAATTCTAGGCTGTCATCTTCTTTTAGCCCATTGAAGATATTATTCCATCTTCTTTTGGTTTCTGTTGTTACTGACGAAAAGTTAGTTATCAGATACTTTTGAGGATAATCTGTACTTTTTTTCCTCTGCTACTTTTAAAGTTTTCTTTTTTGTTTATGGTGCTCTAGAATTTCACTATAAGGTACCTAAGTGTGAATTTATTATTCTTTAACTTGTGTGGGATTTAAAATAAGTCTGTAAGTTGGAGTCTTTCATCAGTTCTGGAAAGTTCTCATCCATTATCTTGTCAAATACTGCCTCTGCCCCATTTTCTCTTCCCTATTCTTCTGGAGCTACAATTAGAATTATTTTAGATCTTCTCAAAATGTTGTCTATGTCAGTTAAAGTCTCTCATACTTTTCATTTCTTTTTCTTTTTCTGTTGCATTTGCGATAATTTCTTCATCCCTATTTCCCAGTTCACTAAATTGTACTTCTTCTGTGTCAAATAGACTATTAAACTTGCCCACTGAATTTTAAATTTTAATATTTTATATTTTTCAATTCACTAAGTTCAATTTTTTCAAATATCTTCAGTAATTCTTTATAGTTTCTTGTTCTCTGTACATATTTTCAAGCTTATTTTTATATTGCCTTATTTATACTTTATATATTTCTAAGTAAAATTTATTTTAGTAATTTCAGTATCTGAAGCCATTTTAAATCTGTTGCTGCTATCTTATGTTTGTATTGTTTTTCACTAATGGTGTCTTATTTTCTTTTGTGCTTGTTATTTTTAAAAGGTGAGCTGCTCATTTTCCTCAGAATTTTATTTATAAGCATCCTTGAAGGCTTAAGATTAAGATGACTGAAAAATTGCGCTGAACACTGGAATTTGACACAACACTGTAAAATGATTATGAATCAATAAAAAATGTAAAAAAAAAAAAGAGGAAGAGATAAGTCTTCTTAAATAATTAATAAATTATAAAGCTGTAAAAAAAAAAAAGATTAAGATGAGCTCCTCCAGAGAGGATTGGCATTTGCTTCTGCCAGATGTCTGAGAGCACTATCAATCAAAAATAATTACTAATTAAATTATCAGTTTAAGATGTGTTAGGATCATCTAGGTAGTACGAACTCAAGTTACATTTTTGTGTGAGAGCTAGACTGACTCCAAATTCTCAGATATGATTTTGCTTTTCCCTTGATCATAGGTGCTAAAGTTTAAGACACTAAATTTTCTTTGTAGACTTGGGGCTGGTAAAGGGGAAGTTTATTTCTAGTACCTGATTATACTGAATGAATAATCCCCAGGACTATATTTCTCTCTCTCTCTCTCTCTCTCTCTCTCTCTCTCTCTCTCTGTATATAAGGCAGGTCATGGGTTTTGTCTCTAATAAGAGCATAAAAAGCTCATGTTAACTGGGTTCGGCAAATGCCCAAGGGCTAAAGGTTGGCTTTAGGCTCTGCTCAACTCTCTGGTTTCTGCCTTCATTTAGTATTTTTGATCTAATAATTTCTTACTTTATTGCCAGTTAATTAATGTATTTAATAAGATTTAAAAAATATTTTCCCAGAAATTTGTTTTCCGTGTGATCACTGACTGAAGTACCTAGTCTATGATACTGCAAGGAAAAAAAAGCCTGTATTCTTCTTTACAGCTTATTATTCCAATTTTCCTGGAGGGATATTTCCTTAAAATATATAATAGTAAACAGAAATGCTTAAAATCAATATGCAAGTATTTTGCAAGCAAATCTGTAGATTTTAGGAATACACTCATTTTTAACATAAATTTTAGTTGGCTGTTTATCAAATATCTGCTTGACTATTTTATAGATGTGTATTCTTTTATTTTATTAAATAGAAGTTTAAATATTGTTCTATAGTGCATTTCATCTTTGAACCACTGATCTGTTAGGTCAAATTCAGTTTAGAAGATCTGCAAAATTATGCTATATAACAATTTCAAAAATCTCTGTGATTTAGAACAAATATTTATGTTTTATTCTTGTTTCATGTTAGTAGCTGCAGGTCAGCTGATGCAGTACTGCTCTCTGAGGTAAAGGTCAATTTCAGGTCTGTTCCACATATTTTCTTATTTTGAAACCCTATTTTGAACAAGCTTTTCTCATGACAGGCAGCACAAGACTAAGAGAATGGCCTGAATGCTGCAGTAAAATTTATTAAAGAAGTTAGCATGTGTCACATCCACTCACAAATAATTGGCTAGAGCAAGGAGTATGACCAAAAGTAATAATACAATCTACCACAGTCTTCAGAGTTGTGCTGAATACCTTATGTTTGTGGTTGCTTTCAATTTCAGTCTTCTTCTAGAAAATGAGGATTTTAACCTAAAATCCTCTTTAGTAAACTTTGGCAACATAAGTGTCTAAATGGAAGGCTAAAGGAGGAAAAAATACCTCAAGCAAAATTTCTCACATTCTAGGTCAGAGTTTTCTGCGGGAAAGATAATCATGCCTGTCGGTGCTTAAACTGATTTGGAAAAAAGAACTTCTCATTCTTAGAAATGTATAATTAATTAAACACTAGGCAAAAAGGATGAATTCTCATTGGAGTTTAAATTGGTTGCAATAAAAAGTTTTAGTTTAAAATACTATTCTTAAAATCATTTTAAGAGTAGCAAATTTGCAGTGTCTCTTAACAGCAAACGGAAGTTATCAAATATTTTTCAGTTACAGTGCAAGATCCCATATTATACTTCTGCTTATGTTGTGATTACACTGAAAATGCTAGATTGAATGACTACTTCCTGGAATCATGGAATATCAGATTTAGAAGGATCTGAAAAGCATATATTTTTCAACTGTAGTGTATTGATAAACCATTTTGCTGCAATCAATTGTGAGGTATGTTAAAATCATTAGTTACTCATGACAAGTAACTATTACCAGTGGTAGTTAAAATATAGAAGATTATGGAGGATTATACTTGAAACTGAGTAGAACCCTACAAGGCTTTCCCAGAGACAGACCCCTGCATCCCACCTTCTACAAATAAGACTTACCTCTTGTTTATTGAAAACCTTTAGCTTTTTAGGCCTTCCCCAAGTTCCAAAGAGCAAATTAATCAGAGAAATGAGAAAATGCAGAAACAAAGGAAAACAGTCAAGCAAGATAAAATAATAGTTCAGCCATAAAACAAAGTCAAGGACCTTTAGTTCTTCCTCAAGGGCTATAGATAATATCTTGAGCCATAACCTTGAGTTGTTTTACAGATACTAAAAACCCCACCAGGTAGAAGTTAACTGCCAACCACCAGCTCTTAGACCCCAGATCTGTTGAAATCAGGATGATGATGTCGACTCCCCAAAATACTATCCTGTTACTTCACCAACCAATCAGAAGGATGTCCTCAAGCTGATCAGGCACACCCTATGACCCTCTCCCTCACTTTGCCTTTAAAAATCCTTCCCTGTAAACCAGCGGGGAGTCCGGCTCTTTCGAGCTTGAGCTGCCCATTCTCTTGCTTGGTCCCAGCTGGGTCCCTTGCAATACGCTGTACTTTCCTTCACCACAACCTGGTGTCAGTATATTCGCTTTCCGCACGTGGGAGAGCAGCTCCAAGTTTGGTTCGGTTACATACTTACATTTATTTTCTTATAATATTTTTACTTTCACTTAGATTCTGATTTTCTTTTCTTTCATTTTTTTTTTAAGTGTGGCTGAAAGGAGTTATAGCTAGTTTGACAAGAATTTGCATAACCCTGGGTATACCATGGCTACTTGTTTTAAATGTGAATATCATCCATTGGAAAATAGGGTTGAACATCATTCCTTAAAGAACATGTAGTCCATCTCCTTACTTTTATCAGAACTTGAAATACAGAGAGTAATTTGTCTAGCCACATATCCATTTAGCTAAGTCTATAACCTAGGCCTCCTTGATTCCAGTACAGTGCTTTCTATTTCAATAAATGACTCTTTATTTTGAACAGCCAATATAAGAAAGTGGCCTGAGGCAGGAGAGGATTAGGCAAGGCAATGTGTCTCCTTTTTCTAATCTTTAGTCTCAGTTCCCAGCCTAAAGGAAAAGCACCAAAGAAACAGCCCCAATGGTACAGTCTGCAAGTTTCCTTGCTCTAGGAACATTCTTCTTCAAATCTATTTGATTGCAATTCACAATAAGAAATACATTTTAATTCACAACATAGGACACACACATCCTCCCCTATAACTGAAACAAAAGTTTCACAAAGCAGTTCTTGCCCTTACTATACATGTACTCTGATCTTTTATATTCTATTCCATTCTAGCCTAGTTCATTACAAAATTTTGAAAAACTCTGCTCTTGAAAATAATAGACATGTTTCAACCTGCTGACAAACTCCGAAGTTACTAGGTTCGCTGAAACTGTGTCATTCACAGAATAATAAATTTCACTCATATATATTTGAACTACAAGTACAATATCTCAGATTTCAGAACAGAACCCATAGAATCTTCTCATTGGAATACCAGTTCATTACAATATGATGGATTCTAAGACTCATTGTTTTCCACATTTTAACATCTCTGAGTTCAGGATGTGTCTTTAAAAAATCAGTGGCTTCGTAAAGTTTAATTGTCAGTATTTCTCTTCTTTCTTGGGTAACATGAAATAATGGTGAGTCTTAAAGTCCATGATTCCTTAGAGTTTCTATGAAATATCTTAGTAATAAGGATTATATAGGCCAAACTCTATTCCTTATTCATTTCAAAGTATCCAACGGATCAGAATGCTTTTTGACATCTTGTTAACATAACGTAATGAGGTGATGAAAACTACTTAAGAAAAAAACCTTAGGGCTGGGCTAGAAGGAAAAATGAATTACAAAAGGAATTTAGAGATGGCTTTCTCATGGAGCCTTCACTGTTAGCAGGGTTTGATTAAGATCTTCCTGGTTTTCTACTTCTTATTTCTGTATTGTTACTGTCTTTCAATGACTAGCATTTTACTTTTTTCTCTCACTCATAGGGTTGAGGGAGAGTTCCCCGGACCATGGTTAAAAAGGAAGGCAGAAGGTTACATCCGAAAATTAAGGTACTAAAAAAAAAAAAATTAGATTTTATTTTAAAAATGTAACGAATCGCCAAATTCATGTGTATTTGTTCACACTGATACCAACACAACACATTGTAAAACTTAATGACTATGAAATTGGCAGGAAGGATCCCGAACATGACTAGGAACCAAAATAAATTTGCTAGGCTATTTTCATCCCAGCGTGAAGAAAATGTACCACCTTTTCCTCAAAAAAGCCAAAAAACAAACAAACAAAACCCTCAAAAGAAACGAAAAAAACCTCTAATGAAGAAAACAGTACATTAAATGCCACGATTAATGTGCTATTAGAAATAGGGACAAGTGGTTACTGCTTTTCAAGCCAGACACCACGACGCCCTCTTCCCCTGTCTGGCTGAAACTTTAGGCAAGCCCCAGGCTGGGGAGGCGGGCCTCACGCCCGGCCTCACCGAGGGCGTGGGGTCCCGAGCCCTACCCGGAGCTCTATCGTGCTGTCTCCTCAGATTAGGCAGGCCTTGTACGACGGGTCCCGAAGGCCTCGCCTCAGCAGGCGCGGGGCGGGCGCGGCGGGTTCGCCTCCCGAGACCGCCCTCAAGGGTGCGGAGGCGGTTTGACGGCTGCAAGACTCCAGAACCAGGTGTTGACAATTGCTCCCGCGCGGCTGACGCCCGCCCCGCAGGGGAGGAGTCTCCGCCACCGCCTCCGCGCGTCGTCACGTGGGGTGTGGCCTGAGCCCGCTAGCCGAGGGGCGGGGCCGGGAAGGGAGGGCTCTCGAATGTGAAGGATCTTGGCGGCTCTGGATGCCCAGAGAGGCGGCGACGCGGTCGATGACAGCATTAGGCCGCGACGCGTTCCCGGCTGGGCGGTGGTGGTAGCGGCAGCCCGGGCGGCTGCAGCCTTAGCTTTCGTCGCGGCAGAGGCCGCCGCTGATAGCCGGCTGAGGGAGGGAAGGTGGGGGCCCGCCCCGCCCTGGACCAGGGGGCCGGAGTTTCCGCCCCCTTCGCGGGTCCTGCCTCCGCGGCGGCGAGACCGCGCCCTTGGTCTGGGCTCGCGCCCCAGCTGCCGCCGGCGACTGCAGCCGAGAGAAGTTAGGGTCCGACTGGACGCGTGCAGGGCCCCAGAAGAACCGGCCTCTGGCGCCCCGCCTCTCCGGGGCTCCGCACCGGTGAGTGTCGCGCCCGCCCCTCAGTTGGGGGGCGGTGGGATCGCACCCCTGCGGGCGACTGCACCCTGATCCTCACGTTCTGAGTTCGGGCCGGCGGGGACTCCGGGCACCCCGCTCCGGGGAGTTTCTCTTTGGCTCCTTTGTCCCCTTTTGAAGTGGGAAATTCCAAAGGCTGGCGAGGATGGAGTGTTTTGGGGCCCACCGTCGGTGCGTCTGTAGCCTTACAAAGCCGCGGCAGGGGCAGGGGGCCGCTGCGAGCTTTTGGATCGCCCTGAGTGTCTGCCTCCTCCTGAAGTTTGGGCTGGCGGCGGGGGTCTCGCCGGAAGCCCCCGTGCCCTGGAGAGCTGGCGCTTTGTCACTTGCGGTTTAGGCGAGGCTCCCTTTCCTGTGACAGCCCCAGAGGAGGCTGTGCCACGCACCGCAGACCGCACCCGCCCTGCAGAGCCGAGTGGCACGATGTTGTTCCTATTAACCTCAGTTCCTCTGGCCTTCTCGTAGTGTAGGAGGAAGGCGGAGCTTTTGTTGTACTTTTAAATTTAATATTTGTTTCTCAGCCCTTTCTCAAGAATGGAATCAGGTTCCATGTTGCTTCACAAAGAGCGTGCTTTTGGTTCATTGAGCCACCCACTCCAGACCCGCCGAGGCGAAGCAACAGTATTTGCAGATTTTCCATTCACGAAAGTCATTTAACGCTCTTAGGAGAGACATCTGCGTTAGGGAACATACCCAATTTCATTTTATCTAAATGCCGCCTGAAATAATAGGTAATTTGGGCTCCTAAACAGATGGGGAAAACGTATCTAGCTGATGATATAAGAATATTCACTTTAAGTGAATAATTTAGTGAAGTTTTTGTCTATTTGACACAAAGACAAATGATTTCTAAGTAGTATTAGAATGCACTGTGTATGTTTACTAGTTTTTGTTAACTTCTCCTTAAATTTAGCCTCAAATTAGTGCCACTTTAGGTCTTTTCAAATAATCATTTGGAAGTTTTTCGCCTCCTTTAGTATCCAAGTAGAGCAAGGATTGGGGAGGAGCATCGGTGAAAATTAGCTTGTTAGGTTTTCTCCGTCCATACCATCCGGTGCCATCTAAACTTGATCATGCTGATAGACAATGGTCAATTTCTACGCTTGCTAGAGCTTGTTTTGCAATGAAATTATTAACATGTTAGCGTTGTGAAACAGGTTGAGGAAGGAGGAGTAAGGGCATGCAGTTCGCCTGCTATTAAAAGTACAACTGATTTCAAGTAATTGTTCCCCCATTTTTGACAGCGACTATGTATGGAATGACTACAATATGCCTGTTCAGAGTAATGGGAAAGGGAATAGCTGAAACATAAGAACTACCTTTTAGGTCTTTAATTATGGAACTTAAGTTGTTGCGGTCAAATTCCATGTGAACCGTTTGAGCCACGATACAGTGTACACAGATGCTTAGAAGTGCCTGTTTAATTAAACATGGTCATTGTTTATTTCTCTTTCATTGAATCGTGTTTATTGTATCTGCGATCTGTGAAAAGATGCTGCTACATTTTTTTCAGTTAGAATGTTATATTTTAGAGGCAATCAAATATGTTTCTTACAAATCATTTATGGCACCTATAAATTTGGCAATATCTGATTTCTAGGTTCACTTTTGAATTGCAAAACCTTAAAATACACTTTGGGGATAAATATACAATTCTGTGTAGTGAAATTATCTTTTGAGTTTTGATTTAAGAAAAAGGTGATAGAATTATGAACTGACAAAATCTGCATTACAAATGATCTTTCTTTTTAAAGGACAAATTGCATAATTTTTTTAACTAGTGAATGTTCTTAGTATATTTAAACTTGGTTTACACACAATTCTTTAAGAGCATGTTGCTTGAGTTGAAGCATGAGTGACAAAATAAGGAATTGATACTTAGATGTAGTTTTCTAATATTATTTTGAAAAATCCTTATCCTAATAGTAATACCTGAAGTGTTATATTTTAATGTTTATATTATAAACTCTAAAGCTGTGCACACTTACAGCAATGCTTTTGGAGCAGTGGGGGATTCAAAAGTGGAAGACATAGGTCCTACCTTATTCTTATGACTATGACCTACAAATAATATATAAATACAACTTGAATTAAAAAGCCTCTGAATACTTCATTAATGAAGATGGCTGCATACAGGGAGATTGAAATACAGTTTTCTTGTGGGTGAGACACAGGAAGAGATGTCTGAACTAATGTGTGAAGATTTCATGTCAGTATTTTCTTTCAGGAAACCCCTGAAAGATTTCAGATCTATCCTTGCACCTTGGTCACCACCCCCTCATATATCTGCTCAAAAGGCATGAAGGTGAAGGTCTCATCTGGAACACATAATAGAAGGGATTTTTCCTTCTTGAGAAATGTTATCAAGTTTGCAAGGAGAGTGTTTTCTTCAGAGACCTTGTAGGAAAGGAATCCTTGTCCTGAGGCATCATACTCTTCTACCCTTTGTTATTTTTACTTTTGTTTAAGTTGGAAACAATGTAAGCGCTCCATGATAGCAAGGACCTTGTCTGTTTTGCTCACCATTGACTCTCCAAATGCTTAGTAGTTATTGAATGAAAAAGTGTGGTTCCAGATATATGACTGGAGAACCAAGAGGAGTTTGTGGTAATGTAGTCCAAATTAGATACAGACAGTGAGGTGACAACGTTGGCTTGCGAGGAGGGTAGCAGGTCATTTAATCTGGGGAACGTTCTTGGGAGAGGCCATTCTTCAGTTAGGTCTTGTTGAAAGCTGTCTATCTGAAGATAAGCAGGTGTTCTAAGAGTAGTAGACAGCATGAACCGAAGCATTTAAATTGGACTGGGTAGTCACGTCAGATTAAGCACAGTGAGTCTTTTTTGGTAACATTATGAAGAATTTTTCTTCTTCCCTCACAGCTGTTGCCTCTCCCAGGTGAAAAGATTCCCACACTTTAAAAGAGCCAAAATTTAGAGTGCCTGAGTTTTGGAAGTGACAATGTTACAGGGAAAGCAAGAGCATTGAACTGGATGTGAGAAAATTTGAATTGGATTTCGGATGGCATCTTATACAAGCATCCTTAGGCAAATCACTGGGTCTTAGTTTTCTCATTTGTGAAAGGAGGATAGTAATCCTCATCCCATCCCATTGTTGGGAGAATGAAATTACATAATATATGTGAAAATGCCCATCTCAATGTCTTAAAACATAGAAGTCAATAAACATTAAATTATTTAAAACTTTTTTTTTTGTCTTTAGATCTTTAAAAGATGTTTTGGTACATTTATCACAAATACTAATACCTACTTGACCTTTGCTTTGATTCATGGTATTACCTTTAAATTTATCAGTATCAAAATTTTAGACCCTTAGTTTTCTTTCAGTGAGGCATAATGTTTTCTGATAGAAATGAGGCTTAATTTTGTTACTTCTTAATGTTACAAACTGCAGGGAATGCTAGATGCCTCAAATTTGTAAAGCTTTAAGGGATATGTGTAGCTGAAAAGATCTGAGCCTTTAGGCTTCTCTGTAGAATTTGTTTTTGAAGAAATTATACTTGCCTGTCATGTGATCTCTGTTCATTGTGAAAAAGCAGGACAGTTTCCTGCTATTAAGGAAAAAAAATACCAAAAATATCTTCCATATGTTTTTAGTGATCTGAGTTGACTGTAAAGCAGTCATGTAGAATTGCTACCTGCTGTGCTTTATTTTAGAATTCAGTATTTTTTGAGCAGGCAGATAGACTTCTGCATCATTTCTTTTCTCAGCTTTTTGTCCAAGTAGTTATTTGTTCTTTTATGAATCTCAAAATTTCATTATTCTTTGTGAACTCTTTGTACTACTTAAATCCACGGAGCCGTCTGTTCTTTGTATAGTATTTGGAAGGGAATTTTATTATAAAAAGACTAAAAAGAGCCGTGAATCTTCAGATGATAAGCCAGTTACCTGCCATCTTCCGTATTTACAAAGGACTGAAAAAAAAGAAATGGATTTTGAGCTTGAAGACTCTTTTCAGATAAAAAGAAGAAATTTTTTGATTTGGAGTTGTCAAAAACATGATAGATTCAAAGAGAGATTGATAGCCTGAAGGGATCTTAGTAGGAGTAGTTGGTAATAATAATAATAATAATAATAATAATAACAGTAATAATAACATATATGTTGACTGCTAACCATATATCAGGTGCTTGACATGTGTACCTGACATTGAGCCCCCAAATCAGGCTATTTTCTTGTCCGTTTTTTAAAACCTCATGCACTGAAAGGTTAAGTAGTAGTAGGCCGTGGAAGTGGGGTTTGAACTAAACCTGAGTCACAGGGGAGGCTAAGTAGCAGGTGGTGGAGCTTACCAAAAGGATTTGAATTCAAGGTTTAACCTGACCTTTGACTTCAGAACCTGCACTTTTAACCATTGTATTGCACTGCATTGTGTAGTTTATTTGCAGTTGCCTCTTGTGACAGGTTTTGACCTTTATGATCTTTTCCAGTCTATTTTGACTTTATGATTTGATCAAAATACAATTTGTAATAAGATGGCATATAGCCTTGATTTTTTTTACATTTCACATGTATTTGACTGACATCCTGTTTTTTACTTAGTAGACTGAATAATTCTTTATTGTTCTTTCAGTTACCGTTTTCTTACTAAGGAATTCCAGACTAACCTGGAACTTTAAGAACATAGTAGATACAGTATTTTAAGGTGACTTGTTACATTTTTAAAATTAAAACTGTTTTTTTCAAAGAGTAAGACTGATGTACAGATTTGGTATGGATGGTTTTAATGGACGATATTTGAGAGTCACAAATATATATAATTGAAATTTATCCTATTGAAATTTCCACCATTAAAGTAACTTGTTTTTTGGCCGCCAAATGCCACTATTAGCAGGAGTAGTTTATCAGATTACATAGCTTCTTACGAGCAAGGCTCAGGCTCTTGTGAACATTATGGAATCTGTGTAGGTACATTTTGATGAGGTGAGAGTATGGTGTATTTGGAGAGAGAGCAGTTCAGTCAAAGTAAATCCATTAGTGGATAAGAGTAATGCAGTGGGAACCTTGGACTAGAGGACGTGTGCATTGTTCAAGCCCAGAGTAGGATAAAGGACTTCTGAAGAGGAGCTTTGCTTACTGTATAATTTTACCTGTTGTTTTGACTATAATGACATTTAAGATCAGCAATCCAGAACTAAGGAACAGTGCTGTGCATCATAGTAGGGAGTTTGTAATAGTTCCTAGGCTGTTTTCCAAAATGTGGATTCATTGACCGAAGGACTCTCTGACTACCTATTCTTTTGGAAATCTGGAGATGTAGAAGAGCACCAGCCCTGGAGCCAGACTGCCCAAATTTGGAACCTGCCCAGCCACTCAGCTGGCTTGTTGCCATGCACGCGGCCCTGTGCTGACATGGGATGACTGCAGAGGGAGAAAGTGGTGTTTTAGGCGAAGTGAGGCCCAGAGATGCACCTTGTGAGTTTCATGTGGTTCTTTGGTGGTATTAAAGAGATCTGGAAGTTCTTGCATAATCTGAGTGAAGGAAATAGAAGTTAACAGAGTGAGAGCCAGCCAGCAAGCCTGTCATGAGGCTGCTGTTGTGAGGGGAGGGACCATGCAGTACAGTGTGGGGAGAGCAGCTGTGGAAGGTTCAGCTCAACGCCCACCAAAATTTGTGCTCCCCTGCTGTAGTACAGTTAACCCTGGGACGTGGCTCCTCAACTGGGAACATATTTCTCAGTCATTCTCTCCTTTCTCCTCATCCTCCTTCCCTGCAGCTAGGTGGGGTCACATGACTGGCTTCACCAGTGGAATGTGAATGGAAATGAGGTGGTGTCGCTTTTGAGTTGTGGTGGGAGAAAAGCAGCTGTCTTTCTCCACTTTCTCTTTTCCAGCCCAAGAGCCAGATGCAGAGGCTGGGGTTCTTTGGGTGTGTGGGAGAGCCAGGGATTGGGAGATCTCTAGTCCCTAAATTACCATGTGGAAGAAAGCTGTGCACCTGTGCAAACAGGAGCGCTCATGATGGACAGTAATTTTAATGAGACATTTTAATGTGTGAAGTTACTGAAAATTTGAGGTTTATTTACTAAGCAGCCAGTGTTGCCTTAACCATGGGCTGCATGGGCTGCATAGAAGAGATAATTGAGGCCCTAAGAATATCCATACCAGCAGGAGCTGAGGTGGGGCCAAGTTCAGAGATCCACTGGGTGCTGTTCCAACATACTGATCTGCGTATGATACCATTATGACCCTATCAAACCTCCGAGGCCCATGAGGACCCAGAGGGCAGTCCATGGGTCTACATTCAGACGAGTCATAACATTCCCTGTGCCCACGAAAGCTTTCCTCTGTGTCCAGGGTTTCTCTAACTTGGCTCTCTTTACAGTTTGGGCTGGATGATTCTTTGTTGTGGTGGGGGCTGCCCTGTGCGTTGTAGACTGTAGAGCAGCATCCCTCCCCATTACCCATTAGATGTCAGTAGCATCTCCCCTAATTGTATGACTCAAAATATCTCTGGACATTGCCAAATGTCCCCTGGGGGGGAAAATCAACCCCAGCAGAGAACCACTGCCTTAAAAACTGAGTTACCCTGAAAGAAATTATTTTAAACTGAAAGAAACTTATCTTTAATCAAAGGACTTTTTCTCCTCTTAGAAGATGAGTAGAATTCATGGGGGAGGTTTATGAATATGCAACAGAGGAAGCTATTTTTTTGTGTGTGTGAAACACTAGTTTCTATTGAATGTTGATCTACATGTCTGTTAATTTATCAGCTTAGAGATTGTCTGGATTTTCTATTTTTTCTTTTGTTCTTTCCTTTTCCTTCTGAACTGGTGGCTATACTCCTTGCCTAGCTAAACATATTTCCTCCATCGTCCCAACCCCAGCTGTCATGCCCGTATGTCTATAGGTTCTCTCTAAATGATGAAAACCAGTAGTTTTGATATTATGACTATGTGAATATTATTTAATGCTAGGCCAGGTAGTATGATTATGATTTCTCTTCCACAGATCCTATTAAGCAGACCTTGGGGCACTTGAAGAAAAATTCCTTGATACCATCAAGGTTCAGTGGATTTTATTTTATTTATTTTATCAGTTGCTTAAAATCTAGCCATTGAATTAAAAACAATGGGCATGACTTCCCGTTTTCTTGGTGTTTCTAATGGCCCCCCTTTTTTGTACTGTATGCTTTTATCATAGTCTCCCCACCCACTAACCCCTACCCCTCCCAGCTCTTCAGCATACTGTCTGTTGTACTGTGTTCCTTATTTATTTATCTGGAGTTGCCTGTAATTCTGCTTCAACTTGGACTAGTTGCCTTTTAGGTCTCTTTCTGAAACTTCCTTTCACTGTCCTCTTGAATTGGATCTATTCTATTATAGATCTTCTTCTTTTTTTTTTACTAAATTTATTTGATCTTTTTTCTGGAGTACATCTTCAAGTAACTTCCCAAAAAAGTTGTTTTGAGAGGCAAATTTTCGGAATTATTCTATGTACAGAAATGTCTTCATTTTGTTCTCATATTTGACTGATAGTTTGGGTGCAGTGTTGTAGGTTGTACATAATTTTCCTTTGGAACTCTGAAAGCATTGCTTGGTTGTCTGCCACCTTCCAGGGATGCTGATTAGAAGTCATATGTCATCTAATTTACTATCTTTTTAAGGTGATTTGTTCTTCCTTCTGTCTGAAAACTTTTAGGATCTTCTCTTTTATCTTTGTGCTACAAAGTCATAATGAGGTATACAAGTTATTTTTGTTTTGTTTTGGTTATTTTTTCTGGGTACTCAGTTGCCCTTATTCTTGAATCAGATTCTTCAACTCTAAGAAATTTTCTTCTGTCTTTGATGTTTTCCTCTCTTCATTTTCTTGTTTGCTTGTCCATTCTTTAAAAGGGGGCAAATGTTTTCTCTCTGGTCAGTGAGACTGATCCTCATCTCATTTTTACTGTAATATTTTGTGATTCTCTTTGCTCTGTGGTCAGGGTTTTTTTTCCCCCCTAGGTTTTTGACTGATTTTTTGAGGAGGGTGGTAATCTATGAATTTTCTTGTTCTCTTTTTCTACCATTCTTTTCTTGTTTTATGTTGTAATACTGTGTTTAGTCTCAGAATATGGAAAGTAGATTTTTAAAAGATATTTGTGTCTCCTTAATTATTTCCTTTTCCTTTCTGGTCAGTTTTTGTAATCTTTTTTTTTTTTTTTTCATGCTTTGTTTTTCTTGTATGCCTGGTGATGTTTGGTTGTTTTCCCTGTTTAGGTTTTACCTTGGAGTAAGAATTTTGGGCACAGCACTTTGGGGGCAGGATAGTATAGGATAGGGCCCATCTACTGGCAAACATTTTAGGGTAAGGGCGGGGAGCCTGCTTCCAGGCTGTGGGCCCTCTAAATGCCAGATAAGGAGGGTTTATTACTCTGTACCAGCATCCCCGCTTCGCTGTCCCTAGACAGTTATTCACTGTCTTTAGAGAAAAGCTGACTGTCTTTTTGCCTGGGAGTAAATGCCAGTTGTTTAGGTGCTCCTTGGAGGTGGGAGATGGGAAATGTAGTTGTCCCTTGTACAGTTTGTCAAGTAATGTATCATTCTCCTGTTTTTAGCCCCACTATTTATTCCCATCATTTGCTGAACCATTTACTTTGCAATCATGCCTCTCTGGGGTTCTGTTAGAATTGAACTGGTTCCCAGCCTTTTGCATCACTCTTAAAGGGTATAATGAGGTTGTGGCTTCCTGTGCTTGCTGTATCGATTAACCTTACATCTACTTTCATCTTTCAGAAATTTGTTGATTTCCCTCTCTACTCTATCCCCACTTTTAATTTCTTTGTTCTTATGGTTTCATTTTTTTCCTGTATGAATTGCTTTTATTTCAGTGGGATATCTGGAATAACTGGAGGGAGATTTTATGTTCAGTCTCTTATCTTTTATTGGAGACCTTTCCTAGCTTTTTAAATAGAAGATACAGAACTATTGAACTTTATTGTTGTTGTTGTTAATATAGGTTTATTCATAGAAATTGTAATCATGTTATTGTGTTGAAATACAGTGATATTTCTTCACTGTTGATTTGTGTAGGTGTTTGTACCTTTATGCTAGTTGGTCCTAAAATTTGTAATCTTTTTGAATTCTTGTTTGCTTCCTAGTTTTTCTGTTTTCTTTTCTGTTGTCACCTACCCCAACTTGTACATCTTGTTACGATTCTCTTGCCATTTCTACTTTGTTACTTGGAAACTAAATGAGACCGTTTCGAATTGTGCATAAAATAGTGACTTTGTTCCAGAGAATGGTATATCAGCTGTAAGCCCAGGCTCTTGTGATCTTTTCATTGTTCATTACTTATTTTCTGTTTCTCAGTTGTGTCCAGGCAGGTGAGGTGTTGCTCTTTTTCATTTACTTCTCTGCCTTAATTGTTACAGCTACTTTGGTTCCTTAGTTATTGATGTTTTTCTTTATTACTTTTCCTTCTCTTTTACATGATTATCTTTGGTACTTTAAATGTTGAGCTTAGATTGCCTTGCTGGTTTATTGAAGGCCTTAATTTTCATCTCTTTCTTTCATTTTATACCCAAAATAATTTCCCAGCATTGTTTTACATTTTATGTACCTTATTCTCTTTTTTATTTCCCAGCCTCCTTTCCTGAATCTTCAGCTAAATTGATGGATTGTAATATATCCTGGGCAAGCAAATTTAAATTAATCTGTTTCTCCTCTCTTCTTTGATATTGCTGCATTTCCCTGTTACTCTTGTTCAGTCCTTCTCTCATGAGATTTTTGTAATTTTTCCTTCTATAGTTATGGTTTTGACTGCTGGGATGTGGGTCTTTAATGACTGGCGTTATATATAATTCTTTTGCAATCAGAAGTTTATATAATTCAGATTTTAACAATGCTGATTACTTTGAAGTTGAAATCCTGTCAGGAAGGTTGTGATTTGGAAGGCTTAAACCCCTAGATTTGGCCTGATTATGTAAAATATTGTATAACCTACATAGTAAATACTTATTTGAAATTTAAAGTAGCTTAGAAGAGAAATTCGCTCTTTTGCAGTTTCTTTATTTGCCCAATGTAGGGGAAGTCAAAGTTTTAAAATATTCCCTAATATAGTAGACATATATTTACTGATTATTTTCTGAACTTTCTCCATATTGTATGAAACTCTTGGTGTTAGAATCCAGGGATTCAATTAGATAGTGGCTATATGTCTCTTGATTTACCTTTTTCATGTATTCTAAGCATTTTCCCTTTCAGATACCTGTCGTAATTTCTTTCCTTCTTGACTGGCTCCTTTATCCTTTATTGCTTCTATTGTGTTTATAATTTTGATATTTTTTCGTACTGTTCCTGAAACTTTAAAATAGAATCTTCAGCATTATATAGATAGTATTTTGACTATTTTCAAAAGTTTGATCATTTGGGAAATTATGGTTTTTATATCTTTATTTTCCCAAGAATTTGTGATTAGGGTGTAGGAATTAAAAAAAAAATAGCCTCTCACTACTAGAAAAAATTCCTCTGTGAAAGCAGAGACTCGTTTAAGAGGTTGATAGCTTAACATATTTAACATTTTAACTAGCAAGGTCTTATTTCATTATCTTTTAGGACTTCTTAATTTACAATAAATAGTAATTAGCCTCTTCAAACTTATAAGTTGAAATTAATCAGTGATACATTTTGTGGCTATGAGATAAAATATAATTTTAATTAAATTCAGAAAAAATTTTTGGGTATTCTCTAAGAATTTTTTTTATTGCCACCATATTGATCAGTTTTCTTTTAAGAACAGTTTTTCATTATGACTTATTTTCAGTGTTTCTCATTTTTAGTAGTCATTTTTAATTCAAATATTAAAAATTGTGTTGGTTCTTATAGATCCTTTTTGAAACTGGCATGTGGAAGTGTAATTATGTGTTTTGATTACTTATGCAATAAATTAAAGATGATGAGTACTTTGGTTATAGTAATTTATACCTCGAATTCAAACCCCAGAACCATCTAGGCCAGAGTTAGGCACTTAGACACTCATCTTTCTTTCATGCCCAAAATGGAAAGCCATTCTTAATTTATATCAAAATGTGAAGAAATTGCTTTTAGGATTGAATAAGAAAATCAGTAATAATATTCTTTGAGGTTATCTTAAATTAACTTTAGATCTTGCATTTCAAGCCTTGATCCTCAATAAAGAACTCTCAGCTTAAATACTGGTGTGAATTTACTTGTAGGAAACTGGGGTAACTCTTTTTTGGTGTATTATAACCAGTTACTGTGCCTAATGAGAAAAACAGCCACTCTTTTTTTAGTATCTTGATTTAAAACAAAGTTCATATTTTCCTTGGAAAAGAACCTTTCAGGAAGACAGTGAAAATTTATGTAGAATGAGGTAGTTTTAACTTTAATGTAAAATATCTACCTTTAAAAACAAAGGCTTAAAATCCAGGAGAGACGTTTAATATATAGGACTAAATTATTAGTAGTACATGATTGCCAGTGACATATTTGCAAACACTCCTTAAGAGGCCTTGCTTTATCACTGTCTCAGAAACCCTCTTTGAGACCCTGTGTCACAGACTTGTGCAACCTAGCATTACAACCACCAACTGACAGAGTAAATGGATGCACTGGGAAAATAAGAAACCTGCCAGAAGTATTGTCTTTCCTACTAAGTAACTTTGTGACCTTGGCAAGCCACTTAGTCTCTTCAGGTCTTAGTAAAATGGAGAATTTGGAACAGATAGCCTCTTAGGTTCTTTTGAGGATTCCTTGAACATGTTAGGGGCTAGAATTCCAATATCATAATAGGTAGTATAATTCTTATAATAGCTCTGAAATAGATGGTATTTTACCAAATTTACAGATAGAATTATTGATGTCATGCAGACTTGTTCAAATAATATGCTCAGTCATGTAGCTACTAAGGAGCCAAGCAAGAAGTTGAACCTTGGCCTATCTCATTTTACAGCCATGTTCTTTTTAGGATACTCCCCAAGCCATGTAGTTAGAGTAGACTACCAGATTTTATTCTTAAAATTTGTTCCATTTCTTAATCTGTACTTTATAGTAAATGTGCTTTTGCATTATATCACCTATTATTCAGGAAACCCAGAAGTCAGGGGTTAGTCCTATCTATGAGTTGGACCCAGAGTAGAAATGTGACCAGTTTTTAAATAAATATATTAAAACTTATATGTCTAAGAGATAAATGATGTGTTCAGAGTTATCTTGAATTTATTTCAGCAATGTCACTGTTGTTCAAAAACACCTTTGAAACTATTCTTTTGGCATTTCTTTAATGCCTTCAACCTCCTTCTTTTACCTATATTCTATGGTGATGAATGACATCTCTTGAGAGTGGATTTGATATATGGAAAAAGTCATTCTGAACTGGGTCTTCTACATAAAATTAGTGATCAAAATGAGAAATGCCATTTTTAGTTAAAAATAATCAGTGACCAAAAGGATGAAACCTTTTATTCTTGTGTCATTTATAGGGTAGCATAGGAAGTGATTAGAAGAGAGGAGTTCCAAAATTGTTTTGTATGATGGCAAGTTGAAATGGTTTCTAAAAATGATCACTCTGAATGGAGATAACATTTATGTGGATGCAAATTCTGCTACCTTAGTTAAAGTTACATCTTAATATAGTTGTACCTGTTTTCTGTGTGCCACCTGGGCCAGTGCTTTGCTGATTTAGCATGTGCTTCAGAGAAAAAGAGTTGGTGAATGAATTATACATGGCAGGTATTCTTTCCATTAAAGGAGGTCAGAATCTATAGAATGTTTGTTTGCATAATAGTTTAATTCTTGGTTATATTTGTATTTATTATGCAGTTTGTGGTTATTTGTGTTTAGGTTTAATTCCAGGCATCTACCTTATCCCATTTCCTGGCATGAACTAAAATCACTTCTGTTGCGAAGCCTGAGTATATGCTTTGATGCAGGTTTACATATGAATTGACTTTTTTTTGCAAAAGTTATACTAGGCTGCATTATAAACATGTATTATTGAATGGCTTTCGAACATCAGTGCTGTACTCTATTTGGTCCAGACAATGAGCAATAATATACCTGTATATCTTGTTGCAGAGGAGCTTGTGATAGGAAGATTTCATTTTATCTCCTGAAGGTATTATTTTTCTTGATTTAAACTCCCTGATAGTAGAGCTTAGTGAAGCTTCCTTATTTGTGAATACTAAAGGATACTAGAAAAAACCTCTAGTTCCCTTTTTAGTAATACTTTTTCTTTTGAAGTTTCTAAATAATTTAATGTTGCAAGATGTTTAATTCAACAGATATTTGAGTGCAAGTCGCTAGGGAAGGGCCTGAAAATTCAGTGGGAACTAGATAGACATGTGACCTCTTTGAGTTTGTGTGTGTGGGAAGGATAGGGAATGGACCATAAACTACTAATTGTGTAATTCACTGTGTAATCACCATTGCAGACAGTGCTAAGAGGAGGAAATAGAGAATGATAGATGATTTTGCTGAGTTAGTAGGGGAGGGAAGCCAAGGAAAGTGACTTAAGCTAAGGGAAAAAAGAATATTTCTGGCAGAACATCTTGTTTAAATATCCTGAAAGAGCAAGAAACTTGGCTTTTGCTAGGAACTGAAAGAGTCCACTCTGACTGGAGCTTAAAAAAAATTGAAAGTGATAGCAGCGTGGCACCGTAGGTAAGGACCGGGTTGTGTGAGGCTTGCTAGACCATGTTAAGGATTTTGATTTTTGTCTTAAGGTCCTTTGGAAACCATTAGAATATTTTAAACAAAGGCTTGTGTAATGATCAAGTTTAGAATGATCCTCCGAATGCTCTGTAAAGAATGGTTTGGAGGTGACCAGGGAAGATGCTGGGAGACCTATTGGGTTGTGTTGATATTAAGGTACCTATGGCTTATCCAAGGGGGAATCCTGTAGGCCAGTGGTGCTCGAAGTATGTCATCTGGGAACTTATTAGAAATGCAGATTCTTGGGTTCTACCTAAACCTACTGAATAAGGAGCTTTGTGGGTAGAACTAAGCAGTCTGATTTTGAACAAGCCTTCCAGGTAATTCTGATGCTTCCTAAAGCTTTTGAACCTCTGCTGCAGGTCATTGGATATATGATTTTGATGTAGGAGAGAGTTCTAGGTTGGTTACATGAGTAGGGAGTAACTGCATGCAGGTGGTAGTTGAAAATGAGAGAAGGAGAAGAGACTCTAATGACATAAAACCCTGAGACACTTCAGTGTCCAAGTCCTGTGCAGAGTGAGGGTTGCTTGTGAAAGAATCAGAAAAGAATTGGTTAGAGAGACTAGAAAGTCAGGAGGATCTTTGAAAAAGGGTTTGGCAAAGGAAGCATTACATTTAGCGTGAAGGATCTTTGTGTGAGTAATTGTAGTGAAATTACAGACATAGGCACCAGATTTCAATGGGCTGAGAAGGAAATGGAGAGAGGAGTGAAGAAAATACAATTTACTCATTTAAAACATCCCTTACTCTTTGGACGGATATTTATTATTCCAAATTATGGGAAATGAGAGTAAATAATCTTGATGGGTGCTAATCAGCATAAGATTCCATTGAGAAATATATAAAATCTCATTGTTTGGACCTCTTGATTTTGAAATTCATAATTTACATAGAGGACTGAGCTCAAGTTTACCATTGTCTTTACCATTTTGCAAGGAATGCCATAGTGTAATAATAAACTTATGGGAGGGATGTAGGAGGGATGTTTAGCCTACCAGGAATGCTGTTTTTTTTTTTAACATGATTGAAAACTACATTAGCAGTATGCATTTATATAAAAATAATTTTAAGCTACAATATTCTTATTTATTACAAATACATTAATTCACCTTCTATTGCTGTTATGTATCTAAAGGAAAATTCTTTAAATGCATTTTATAATTGAAATTCAGACTTTTAATTTCTTTAATTGCCCTAGCTTGTTAGAATTATCCTAGCATGTTAATGTTAGGCTATTCTTGAGGAAGACCCCATTTAGTGTGAAGCCAAATTAAGATAATTTCAAAGTCAACCCAATTACAAAATAGTATCTTTTGAGTTGTGTGTGTTTGTGTGTGTGTCAGTGTGCAGGTGTGTGCACACACACAGGGAAGGGAGGGGGGAGAGGGAGAGTGAGACTTAAGCCATTTTGAGATGCGTTTTCTCTTCTGGATGAAGTATTTATTTGTCTAAGTTTTTTAAAAGAAAAAACACGATATTACATCAACATATGCTCACTGTAAAATTCAACAGCTATAGAAACTCATAAAGTTAGTTTCTTTTGCCGCTAGATCCCACTTAATGTTCCAAATAGCTTGCTGATTACCAGTCTGATGTTATTCTTCCAGATATTCTTCTGTTCCTCTCTCCATCCCTCCCCACTTCTCTCTCTTTATGTATATATATAATTTTTTTTTAAAAGCAGAACTGGGATGTAGTGTTAATTTTAAAGTTTTCTTCACCAGTCAGTTCATACTAAAGTAAAAGGTTGAATCCTAATAATTCCTCCCATTGAATTTGTATTTTGTTCTTATAACACTAAACTGAGACTTATGAGACTTGGGTTCTGGTCTCTTTTTGCTCCATGATCTTGGGCAAGTCACTTAATCCTCCATATTTAGTTTGTCCATCTGTAGAATTTAGAGGTGATGAGTGGGTGATTTGAAGATTTCTAATAGCTCTAAAATTTATTTAGAATTCCAGCATTTAAAAAGGCAGACATTTCCTTGAATTTTATATAGAAAGTGATTATCTTAACCCACCTGTGAATGCCTAAAGGGATAATTTCTTGCCAAATTAAAAACACAAAAGGGCAGGGGGTGGAAGGAATTTAGAAACAAGATTCAAAAAGATGATTTCGTATCACTTACTAGAGTACTCAGTAGGCATACCTGCTGCTTTTAGGATAGTGCTGGCCCCTTTAAAAAAAACCTTTCTTATAGCTCATTACATTTTGACTGCAAATTCACACCCCTTTTGGGGGGATGTGGGATGTGGGTGGGTCTGTCTGGGTCTATGTTTGGTCTTACCAGTTGATTACTCGTGGGAGATAAGACAAATGGAACTTACAGCCTGCTCAGCATTCTTTAAGGAATTGTGTCATCTTCTCACTTAAGAGTCTTGGAAAAGCCAGGGCACTAGGGAAAGGAGCCATTGGTATGAGACCAGGAACTATGCTGTGTTGTCTGCTCTTTGGCTTTCTACTTTGCGATTATTTGCCAAGTAAAATCTTTATGAAAAACTTGAGAAGGCAAAACAGTCTTAGTTTGAAGAATTTCTGAGTGAAGGCATTCAGCTTTTGAATTAGCATTGCTGTATTCTTATTAATATTACATTATGAAAAGATGGTTTTTGTTTTCTTGCTTTCAGTATCTTAAGTTTTTTATTTTATTTTATTTTATTTTTTATATGTTTTTAATTGTTTTCTTTTTTTATCCATAGTGTTCTTTGTCAGTTAAGCTTTTATGGACTTTTATTCCTAATCTTTGGCTTGTATTTTTCTAATATAGTCTTGCTACGTCTATATATTTTGAATTTCTCTGCCATTTTCGTTTGATTTTTTTGCTTAAACTTAAAAAAATTAGCTATATTTTTCCAAATAGAATTTTATTAACGCAGAGTCACAAATAGTATAAAGGAGAATAATTGAGAAAACTAATGACTCCCAACAGTGGCTTGCCCGGAGAGTTTTAGTTTAAATTTATTTTTCCTATGTACGTGGCTGTTGCCTGGCATGATTGAAATGTGAATGGCCCAAAATATACTTCACACTCTAAGCAAGAGATTCAGAATAATTTTTTTCCCCTTCACTTATCTAATAGTGGCCTAAGAAGGGCTTCTTATAAGAGACTTTATTCTTTTAAATTTTGAACCTCTTCTCTGATCTCAGTAAGTCAGATGCACCATGGACAGATTTCCCATCTCTAAATAAAAATAAGTTTATTTACAAAGATAAAAACCTTTGAACTATACTTAAAGGGACTGTTTGAATGTGTTTAATTTTCAAAGTTTCACAATTCTCGTTTTAAAAACAATAAATAATCTTTAACAGTATCAGTCTCCCTGAATCTCCTTTCAACAAAAAGCAAACACAAAAAACAGTGGTGGGTCTTAACTAATATTTTATTGCTAATATTATTAAAATTTTTCTAATTTATATTTCTTAAAATAGGAACTTCCTTTTTCTAGTATGCATATAGGAAATGCTTTGCAAAATATTTTATAATATAAAATACTGTCATCATGAAAAGTAAATTTTAAAGAGAAAAGAATTTGTGATTCTGAATGATTTATCAATAATTTTTTATGTGTTCATGAATCCTTCATCTGTTTTTGATATGTAACATATGGGCCCAAGGAAGTAAAAGTAGATAAGATCATTTTTTTAGTCTCTACATTTAACACTCTGGGCCAAGGCCTTTAACTGGTTATTGCTCTGATGTAGGTGAAACAGATAAAACCTTGTTTGTTAGCTGACTGTCACTATATGACATCCTTGCTCAATAAGAGATTCGAGTTAATTTAATCATGTTGCCTCGTTGTCCTCACCATAGCTATATTGCTACTAGTCTGTTTAAAGGTCAGCATGTTGCCCTTTAATACTATATCTCTCATGCATCTCATTCTCATTCTGCTTTTCTGAACAGTTCTCTCATTCTGGCAACTAAATTGTCTCAAAATATTACGATTTTGGCTGTGTCTTCACAGATACAAAGCATTGAAAAGATAACTTTTCTGTTCTGTGTATAAAATATAGAAAGGAATTATTCTGCCACATACATAAAATCTTAATAAATATTTAAGTTAAATACATAAGAATACAAACCCTGCTTTCTTTTATTACATACTTTTAAACATATACATGTAAAAATACTTCAAAGTTATAAATACCCAAGAATTCTGATCTTGGTCATATTAGGTCTCTTGAAATATAATTATAGCATTCTGATATCTAGTATGCCGTGAGTTAATTCTTGTAGTTGGTAGTTTTGGAGGGAGATTTTGTTTTATATCGTTTTCCAAAATAACAATCACTTAAAGAATTCAGATTCTAGGAAGCATGAAAGCTTTCATAATTTCAAGAGCACAGTGACAGCTGCACAGCAAGTCCATATGTTGCTTCTATAATTGCATTTTAATAATTATTTTTCCTTTGGAAGAACTATGGCTAACCTCCAAGAGACTGAAGCTGATGGTTGTGAGTATTCATATTTTCTCAGAGAAGTTTTTCTTTTTTCCTATTTTAAATAGTTGAATATATTTATTTTATACCATAGCATCAACAGGTTGAAGTTTCTATTCTGGATTCTACTGTAAAATCTAAATGAATATTTGCATCAGATGGGAAAATCACCCTGGGTTTTTTGTCACTCGCGTATATGGACTTGCTGCCACAGGCACTCTAAATTTGCCATCTCCTACACACGACTTGCTCCTTTCTGCCTCCGTTCTTCTTGGCATTACCATTCCCTCCACCTGCATTGTTTTATCCACTTTCTGTTCTCCTTTTAAAACTGGCATTGAAAATACTTTCCTGTAGAAACGCTTGACTCCATGTAACTATTACTGATTTTCTCGGTTTCACCTTAACACTTAACATGGCTAGCTGTAGATTCAACTAATCTGAATTGTGTTTCTGTGATATATCATTTAATTTTCATGGCTATCCTGTGAGTTATTCCCATTTTACAGATGAAATTAAATAAATTCCTTGTTACATCCCTAGTTTTAGTTGTGCCAAAAACTGAACTTTTTTCATGATTTAAAAAAAATTACTGTGTTTTACAAAGTCATTCTGCTTTTCTCTGTTTCTGTAACCTTTCCCTTCTTGTTCTGTACCACTTAACCTATCAATCTACCACTTAAAATATTTTTCATTCAAGTATAATTTACATAGAATAAAATACACCCATTTAAAGTATATAATTTGCATTTTGACAAATTTATACACCCATGTAACAACCACTACAGTCAAGATATAGAGCATTTTCGTCAGTCCTCCAAATCCCTTCTGCCCTTTCCCACTTAATGTCTCTTGTTCCCCACTCTCTCCCAGGTAATAGCTGGTCTGCATTCTGTCCACTATGGATTGTTTTTGTTTGTTCTAGAATTTCACAAATGGAAGAATAGAATATATGCTTTTGTCTGGCTTTTTTTGCTCAGTATGCTTTTGAGATTGCTTTATTGCTAGATAGTATTCGATTATATAGAATAAATATACCACACTTTGTTTAGCCATTCACCTGTTGTTAGATAATTTGACTTGTTTCTAGATTTTGGCTGATGAGAATAAAGCTACTCGGAAAAATCCATGTACAAATCTTTCAGTGGACATGTTTCCCTTTTCTCTGTGTAACTGTCTAGAAGTGGCTGTACTCTTTTGTATTCCCACTAACAATGTATGAGAGCTCCAGTTGCTCCCCATCCTCATCAACATTTATATTGTCAGTTTAACATTTTTTAGTCATTCTAGTGGTTATATAGTAATGTCTCTTGTTTTTTTGTCTGTATTTCATTGATGACCAGTGGTATTGAACACCTTTTCATGGGCTTAGTGATCATTTGTATCTTTTTTTGGTAAATATTAAAAAATCTTATGTCTTTAAAAACTGTATTTTCTTCTTATTGACTTTTAAAAGTTCTTTATATAGTCAGGATCCTAGTTCGTCAGATAGATGTATTATGCATATTTTCTCCCAGTCTGTGGCTTGCCATTTCATTTCCTTAACTGTTTTTGAAGATGAGAAGCTTTTAATTTTTATCAAATTTAGCATATCAATTTTTTCTTTCATTGTTTGTGTTTTCACACAACTCCTAAAAAATTTTTGCCTACTCCAAAGCTGTCAAGATTTTCTCTCATGTTTTATTCTATAAGTTTTATAGTGTTGGCTTTTTATTTAGGTCTGTGATTCATTTTGAGTTAATTTTTGTGTTTGGTTTAAGAGCCAAGGTTTTATATTTTAATTAATACTTAGTTTTATTGAAAATGTTTCCCTTTCCTGTTGGGTTTCCCTTGGCACTTTTGTTAAAAATTAATTGACCACGTTTGTGTGGTCCATTTCTGGACTTCCTGCTCTATTCCATTGATACATATGTGGTACACCAATACCATACTCTTATACTTTATTTTTATAAATTTTGGAGATAGTGTAAATCTCCCAATCCAACATCATTTTGGAAATAGAAAAAAAATCTTCGCATAATTTACTCCCTTGCCCTCACTGCTGTTTGTGTATGTGTTGTTAATTTTTGTTTTTCATTTGATTTTGTTAGTTTCAAATATGTTGCCACCAACAGAGGCTTTGTGCTTAGTATTTTCCAAGGCAGACGTTGTTTGTATTAAGGAAGATGCTAACTACTTTCGGCTAACTGGAAGGAATTAACAACTGGGGTGCTTCCTTTGTCTCACTATTATTGATAGTAAGCAGCTCTACATTCTGTTGGTGCCTCTATATGGTTTTTGACAAGGTCAGTAAATTGGGGCTGTAGCCCCAGAAGTGTGTACCAGAAGCCACGTATGGGTTTAAATACCAGATCTGACACTTGACAGGAAATGAAATTGTAACACTTTTCAATTACTTTAAGACTTTCTGTTTCTTTTTCTTCTCCTGTCTCTTTTTAACAGAAGCATCCTAGCCTTGTCTAAAGCAGTCTTTTGTATGAATATATGAAGAAATCTAATGGCAATTGCCAAAACTATAGGGTGTGCTTAATGGGAACATGTTGAATTGAGAAAAGTGTTAGATACAGATTGCATTTAATTTAGTTTCTGACTACATGTAAATGGAAGTACAAAATCCTGGGTGAATGAATACCATTCTTGATTTCAAGACAGTGCCCAGATGCTTTCATTTTCCTTCTTTTCTTAAGCCGCCTCACCTTACTTAAGAGTAAAAATAATAGGAGAAATGGTGAATGTAACACATATTCAATTACATATTGATTTTTGTCTAATCAGTAATACATGTTTCTACAAATGGCCAATAGGCACATGAAAAGATGCTCAATATGTTAATTATCAGAGAAATGCAAATCAGAACTACAATGGTGTATCACCTCACACCATCCAGAATAGCCATCATTAAAAAGTCCACAAACAATAAATGCTGCAGAGGGTGTGGAGAAAAGGGAACTCTGCTACACTGTTGGCAGGAATATAGTTTGGTGCAGCCAGTATGGAAAACAGGATGGAGAGTCCTTAAAAAACTAAAAATAGACTTACTGTATGATCCAGCAGTCCATCTCACTCATGGGCATATATCTGGAGGAAGCTCTAATTTGAAAAGATACATACAGCCCAGTGTTCATAGCAGCACTACTTGCAATAGGCAAGACATGTCCATCGACAGATGACTGGATAGAGAAGTTGTGATATGTATATACAATGAAATACTAGTCAGCCATAAAATAGAATAAAATAATGCCATTTGCAGCAACATAGATGGACCTGGATATCATCATACTAAGTGAAGTAAGCCAGAAAGAGAAAAAAAAATACCATATGATATCACATATATAGAATCCAAAAAAAATGACACAAATGAACTTATTTACAAAACAGAAACAGTACAGACATAGAAAAGAAGCTTATGGTTATCAGGAGGAAAAGGGGATGGGAAGGAATAAATTGGGAGTCTGAGATTTCTAGTTACTTACTACTATATATAAAATAGATGAACAACAAATTTCTTCTGTATAGAACAGGAAACTGTATTCAGTATCTTATACTAAACTATAAAAGAATATGAAAAGGAATATATGTATATACATGTATGACTGGAATATTATGCTGTACACCAGAAATTGCCACAACATTGTAAACTGACTATACTTCAACTTAAAAACGAAGAAAAAAAATGCATGTTTCATGTGTATATTTGGTTCTTCCAATTATATTGTATGCTTTCCTGGACAGGGATTTTATCTTCTGCTTATTTTGTATCCATTTCTTCACTTCTCGCTTACCAGAAATGTTGATGGATCTTGATTATGCGTTTTAATTCTAGTGAATAATGTTCTAGGCCATGGTAGAAACAAATGTGAATTTTTTCTTCCTACTGAAATCACATTTCTCCTCTGAAAGACATTTCTTAGCTTTGCTCTTAACACAACTTAAAATTTTAGAAACCAGATAGGTGATGAAGTAGAGGTAGGTTAATAGCTTCCCCTTTTTCAGTTGTTGGTATAGATTGACTGTGGTCCAGGGCCTTAGATGGGTTTGTCATCAGTTTGTGTCCCTTCCTGTACTTGTCCATAAAGACTGCAGTAGATTACAAGATCAGTTGGACAAGTGTCAGTCAGCTGCTTGAGTAGATATTTTTAGGTATGTTTCTCCTCTTAGTACTAATCATGCAGTTGACCACAAATCTTTCATTTCATAGTGGGTGAAAGATATGAAGCAGGAGCTCCAGAGGAAGCACCTTGGATAGTAAGAGCCAAACAAAAATTGAGGTAGAGATCACATTTCTGATTAAACACAATTTTTTCTCCTTATGATTCTGATAAAAACCTGAGCTTGCATGATGTTTATATGACAGATCTTATTTAATGAAGTTAAAGCACCTAGTCAGAAACATAAGGGTGAATATCACACTGTTGTGTTTTCTATGGTAGTTTTCTGGTGTCTTATGTTCTAGGTCTGACGTTGATTTCACTTTTATAAATTCATTTAAAATATTTTGAAGTTAACTTTCATTTTGTTTTATTATTCAAATGTCACATATTTTGGTTATAAGTGGCTGAAATAGTATCTGTGTCCACTTAGAGTTCTTTAGCTAACTTAAATCACTGGAATGATAAGCTTATACTATTGAATTAAAGCTGAAAAACTAAGTTTTAGAAAAAACAGACACTTGAGCAGTTCCAGAGATCTAGAGAGCAGGAAGCATTGGATAGTCTTTATAGAGACTCCGTTAGGATCGACAGTTCTTTAATTGATTTTCCATTCATGTGATCACTGTTTATGATTCACATTTTTCAGCGAGTGATACAGATAGGGACTGATTGGCTTGGCTTGGATTTATTGCCTGCTTTTTGTTGGGAAAGGGTGGGGCACCAATTACATACTTTGGAAGAGGATGTTTTCCTTAAAGGAAGATCAAGATGTGTATTATCTCAGGAAGGGGAAGTGGTTGTGGACAGGTTAAAAAAACCCTCTAATATTGTTACAGTTTCTATGTTGGTATAGTATTTCTTTAATCCTTTCATGCAGTATTAACTATTTCTTGGCTGAACTTGGGTTTGGACCTTTCACCCTTTATAGATTGCCGTGCCCATGAAGACTTGTCTGCTTTATACTTCAGTTGCTTTTCTTCTGTCTTTAATTCATACTCTTATTTGAATAAGTGACTTAAACCGTTGAGTCAGTTAATTTTAAGAAATTTTTGTGTTTCCTTTATTCATTTAATGGATTCTTTTTTTGTGCTAGCTGTATGTCAGGTACTATCCAAGATGCCAAGGCTTCAAAAATAAGAGCAAACATGCTCCCCTCCTACCCCCAGGCTTTATTGAGATATGATTGACATATAATATTAGGTAAGTTTAAGGTGTACAATGTGATGATTTGGTACATTTATATATTATGAAATATTTACCACAGAAAGATTAGTTAACATATCCCTTACCTCATATAATTACCATTTTGTTGTTGTTGTGGTTATGGTTAAGAACGTTAAAGCTCTACCGTCATAGCAACTTTCAAGTATACAATATGGTGTCGTTAACTGTAGTCACCATGCTGTACATTACATCCCCACAACTTATTCATCTTATACCTCGAGTTGTACCCTTTCACTAACATCTTCCCATTTCTCCTACCCCCTTAGCCCCTGGCAGCCACCATTCTACTCTCTTTCTACGAGTTCATTGTCTGTAGATTCCACATATAAGTGAGACCATGCAGGATTTGTCTTTTCTTGTCTGACTTATTTTGCTTAGACCTCAAGATCCATCCATGTTGTTGCAAATTGGAGGATTTCCTTCTTCTTTATGGGCAGAATAATATTCCATTGTACATATATTACACTTTCTTTACCCATTTGTCTGCTGAGGGACTTTTAGGTGTTTCTATGTCTTAGCTATTGTGAATAATACCACAAATTTAATGTGGGAGTGCAGATATCTCTTCAAGATCATGATTTCATCTTCTTCATGCAGAAGTGGAATTGCTGGATCATTTGGTCGCTCTATTTTAATTTTGGGGAAGCCTTCATGTTTTTTTTCCATTTCTGCTTTCACCAACAGTTCACCGGAGTTCCCTTTTGTCCATATCCTTGTCAGCGTTCCTTATCTCTTGTCTTTTTGATTATAGTCATTCTAACTGGTGTGAGACGATATCTCATTGTGGTTTTGATTTGCATGTCCCTGATGATTAGTGATGTTGACACCTTTTTATGTACCTGTTGACCATCTATATATCTTTTTGGGAAGATCAAGTCCTCTGCTCATTTTAAAATCAGACTGTTTCTCTGCCATTGAGTTGTATGAGTTTCCTGTGTATTTTGGATATTAACCCCTTATCAGACATACAGTTTGCAAATATTTTTTCCCATTCTGTAGGTTGCCTTTTAACATGTTTCTGTTCCAGTGCAGAAGCTTTTGAGTTTTACATAGTCCCACTTGTTTGTTTCTGCTTTTGTCTCTTATGCTTTTGGTGTCATATCAAAAAAAAAAATCATTGGCAAGACTGATGTCATGGAGCTTTTTCCTTTTATATTCTTATAAAAGTTTTATAGTTTTAAGTCTTATGTTTTTCAGGATTTGTGTGAAGATTAGTCATGATATATGGAAGCATGCAGAAAATTCCCTGACCTATTTTTTGTATTTAATAAATGATTGTATGTACAATTCTTATTTGGTTTTCCAGATTAAATTTGTAGTTGTACCATCAGTAGTTGCAGAATGCTAAAAGACCAACAGAGTTGAACCTATCAACTCCTAACAAATATTTATAGTCCTTTACAGATTGCTTAAATTAATCTGTGCTACTTTATCCAATAACATTTTTGCCTGGTATTGTATTGCTTTCATAGCCAGTTTTTAACTTGGGTGCATGGTTTGGTGTTTATGGACATGTTCATTCTTCTATAACTTATTTATCTCCAGTTTTATTTATCTTGAGAACAGTCTGTTAACAACATTAAAGGGTATATTTACCTCAGAGGCCATTTTATTCTCTTTTCACTCAATCTTTTGTTGTTTACATATATGCTTCAAATGGTTGTAATTCACCATAGTACCTAAATACTGTATTTTGTATTCTAAAAGAAGTTAGTATATCATAGTTTCTATTCCACATTACTTTAGAGTCATCATAACCTTTTTTTAATGGAGTCATGCTTTTCTGTTGAGAAGACTTCCTGTATTCATAACTGTTCTTCTGTTTTTTAGTTGAATGAAGAGGTATACTATATTGGCCTTAAAATATGCTACTTTGAATTTTCTTTTTCTTTGAGGTAAGTGGGTGGGGAATCAGCTTTTTATAAAGTACATGTTGTTCAAATGCCCTGAATTTTCCTCTTGACTCTATGGATAGCCACTCCATTCTCTATGACCTCTACCCTTATTCTTTCATCAACTTTAGTTTGGGGAAGGAAGGGATACTTTAGAAATTTCAGAGGAAGAACAAAACAGTAAACTCTCTCCCACTTCTTAAATTTTTCTTCCTCTAGGGAAATAGAAAAATAAGTTTATGGTTAATTTTTGAGCAGATAATAATATTGACACAGTGGAAATGATAGAATTTCTTAGTGGAAACTCAAGATAGGAACCTGCTATTATTGTAACTATTATTGGCCTAGGACCTTGTTCATGTACCTTAACCATATGACATTTTTTCAGGTGTTATAGTTTGATTTTATTTAGGTATTCTTTTCTCTTTTAAAACTTTAAGAGTTCTAGAATTACATAATTTATGAGCATTCCTTAAGAAGCAGTAAACTTATAGCTCAGTTACTTAAAAGATATGACCCATTATTAGGAAAGGCAGGGTTATTTGCTCACAAATAAGACACGAAATCATCAGGCTTAAGTGATTCAGTGTGAATAACTAGTGCATGATGGGAAGGGATCACAATACCACCATGATGGATTTATATCTAAACAGAACCAGACAAATTCATCTTCCAGGAAAGCTGGTATATCTTAAATATGATCTCTAATTAATTATGGTATTTCTAAATAGGAAAACCATACATCACTTTTCTCCTTAAATTAAAAAAAATTGGTAAAATACTCATAATATAAAATGTACTATCTTAACCATTTTCAGGTTTACTTAAGTACATCCATATTGTGCAACTGTCACCACTATGTATCTCCAGGATTCTCTTCTTCTTGCAAAACTGAAATTCTGTACTCATTAAACAATAACTCCCTATTTCCAATTCCCCCAGCTTGTGGTAACCACCATTCTACTTTGTCTCTTTGATTTTTGACTTCTCGAGACACCTCATAGAAGTGAAATCATTCAGTTTTGGGGGGGGCAGTTTGTTTGATGACTGGCTTTTTTCATTTGGCATAATGTCCTCAAGGTTCACATGTGTCATAAATTTCTTCCTTTTTAAAACTGAATAATATTCCATTGTATGTCCATTCATATATCAATGGACACTACCATGTTTTAGCTGTTGTAAATAATGCTGCTGTGAATATGGGTGTGCAGGTATCTTTCCAAGGCTCTACTTTCAGTTATTTTGGGTATATACCCAGAAGTGGAATTGCAAGATCATGTGGTAATTCTGTTTTAATTTTTTGATGATCCACCCTACTGTTTTCCATAGTGTTTGTGTTGTATTCCCACCAACAGTGCACAAAGGTTCCAGTTTCTCCGTGTTTGATACACACCACTTTTTAATGCATTTGTTTCAGTAGGCAGAGATACTGGTCTTGTTATTTACACTGCTTTACAGTCATAACATGTTTGCATAATTAGGAGTTGAGTTTTGGCTCCTGTGAAAACACAAGGTGTGTGTTATGAACAGTTGAGGATATGATCATTCACACGATGTTAAGTGCTGATTTAGTGGGTGTAAGAAAGATTTTGACCTTGTTGTTGGATTCTTAGAGTATAAGAAATGCTTTTAAGAAGGAAATGGCAGTTAAGTAAGGTGACAGAAAGAAATATTTTGCTCCAACACAAAGAAATATTTCTATCCAACACAGTCTTTTGAGAGCTTTCTTGTCCTAGAACAGAGAAACATCAAAATTTTACCTGCTTTCATTGCTTCTCTTCCACTTTACATTATAATGACTAGGAGAAGCAGCTACTGAATGAACCTTCGTTCACCAGTAGTTTATTTTCATTTCTTAAAAAGGCATAATTAAATAGCATGTTTAAGTATGGTTTTTAAAATCCAAAATACACAAACTTGAATGAAATATACTATTCTTACATTAACTTAATTTTTTTCTTCCATCCTCTCATACTTCCTCCTCAGTCATCTCATTATCACTGATGTTATATATATCAGCTATGCAATATGTAGTGCTAATAGAAATATTGAAAAATATATGACTGGTCTCCTGCCTTAGGGCTTATGCATGTTCTCTTCTTGGATTGTGTTTCTTGCCTGTCTTTATTTAGCGAACTACTACTCATCCTTTAGGTCTCAATTTAAAGCATCGTTTCCCATGAGAAGCTTCCCATGACCTCATGAGGTGATGGACCATGTGTGTTTTGTGAACTTTGATTCTCCAGAAGGTAGCATAATGCCTGATACATATCAGGCCCTCATTAATTTGTGTAAATTGGTCGTCATCATGATCTAAATGGGGAAGGCAGGTGGGTAAACAAATATTTAAAAATACAGTGTAATCAGTTCTGTAGTAGAAGCACTTTGCATAGAGGAGGAAACAACTCTTCACGGAAGGAGAAATGAAGTCTATTTGTTGTAATCTGTTCCTTTTTAGAACTGGTGTGATATGAGAATGTATTTTTCCAGTTCATTCATTCATTTAAGACCATTTGGTTTATCTGTTTATGCCAGGAAGTTCATAACAAAGATTTTCCAAACAAATTTTCCATATTTTGGGTCTTGCAGCCTTTTGTTCAAAGTTGTTGTTGCTGAGGTGTTTTATAGGACGGTGTGTGGGAGGTAGGGGAGGGGGAAACTGTGATTCTTGTTTCTGGTGGTTTTTATTAAACTAATAAGCTCCTTGTATTATCATTTTGATTGTTTCAGTTCTTGAAGCCAAATATTTGAAATTTAGCATTGTCATCTATCTTAGCAAATATGACCTGTTTGTACTGTATATATAATGATAAAAGATACTAATTACCATTTTTAAAACAATTGGTGTACCAGGTGATAGAAAAATATAAATGAATGAATACATTAATAAATAGATAATATTTCTTTGTTGGAAAGTTTTTATTATGGATTCAATAGGACTATTTTGATTTTCTGTTTCTTCTTGCAGAAGTTTCAGTAAGTTGAACTTTTCTAAGAATTTGTCCATATAAATTTTCAAATTTGTTGGCATGGAGGTATTTATAATTTCCTTTTAGGATTTTTTCAATGTTTGGAGGATTTATTGTGATGTCTTTATCAGTGATAATATTGGCTACTTCTGCGGGTTTTTTTCCCCTTGTGTAGTCTTATCTAGCATTCATTAATTTTATTCTTTCAAAGAATTTTTAACTGTTGATTTTCTTTTTTGTATTTTAGTTTTCCCTGTCATTTATTCCTGCTCTTTTTTCTTTTCTTTACTTTCTTAGGTTTAATTTGCTCCTCTTTCACATTTTTTTTGAAAGAGATGATTAGTTCTTTAGTTTTCAAACTTTTATAGCTGTAACTTTTCTCCGTATATCTCAAGTTTTGATAAATAGTGTTTTTATTATCATTTAGTTAAAAATTTAATTTTCCTTCTTGCTTCCTAATTGCCACTGTGATTACTTCTTTAATTCATCAGTTGTTTAGAGGTGTATTTCTAAATTTCAAAACACATAGAGATTTTCTAGTTATCTTTTTGTTGGTGATTTCTAGCTTAATTGCATTGTGGTCAGAGATCAGTCTGTATGTTTTCAGCCTTTTGTAAGTTATTTGAGACTTGCTTTTTAGCCCAGCATATGTATATTTGAAAACAATACATTACAGTTGCGTGCAGTGACATTTATAGGTGAGTTATTCAAGTTTTTAAATCCATTGTTCAAAGCTTCTGTATTCCTTGATTTGATTTGATTTGATTTGATTTTTTCAGTACTTAATTTGTCCCTTCTTTGGCTCTTGGTAGCCCCTTCAAGTTGGCTCCTGAGTCTTTATTATATTACTCTAATAGTTTTTGATAGCTTTTTTGCTCTCTGGAATACAAGATCTAGGCTTATCTTGTATATTTGTTGTCTTAGATTTGGAATATGCCATTTCTTCAAGAAGCCCTGGTGTCTTAATGAGAAATGTTATTTAGAGATCACAGACTGGGTGCTGGGGTCTAATTGCTGCTGGGTTGGTTATTGTTTCTATGGGCTAGTTTGCTATTTCTTTTAAAACACATGGAGCTACATAGTTTACTTTGGAATGATTTTTTTTCTTCTCTTAAGGTTTTGAAAGTATGAAGGCATAGTAAAACCTTACTTAATTACTTAATGCAGCTCTCTGTAGGTTGGCTTGATGATCTTTAAGGAAACTTTTATAACTTCAAGTGAGTTATGTTCTATTCAGTAATAAATAATTTCCTCTCTGTTTCCAACTCTGCAAAATGTCCAGTGTTTTATATATATGATAGAATCTTGCTGTAACCAAAGTTTATTTTCAAACTTGGAAATTACTTTTCTAATCCATTCCTTTTCCACACGCATTTTTTTTAAAAAATTATAATCTGTATAGTAATTTGATACTACTTTAGTTCTTTCTTACTTTATTTTTTTGTAGAATTATATATCCATTGGAAGATAATGTAAACTAGTTTGTGATTAACTCTAAGAAGCAAAAAACGAATCTAAAAAAGTATAAACCTAAATTTACAATAGACTGCATAAGAAAGCCCTTTAGATTATAAATGTTTATGAAAGGTTCTGTATTAATTAATAGTTAGGTTTATTTATATATTTTATTTCTGGTAGTTAATTTTTTTTTAATGTAAAGGGACTTTTCAAGGGTTTTGTGGGGGATACTGTAAGTCTACCACCTCCAGAAGTATGGGTTTAATATCCTTATGTGATGCTGAAGATAATATCATGCAATCCCTTTGTCATAAGGCTCATTATGTAGTAGCATATTAGTCAGTAATTTTGCTTTCTTTCAGCTAGGACAGGAATGATGTTTTATTTTCTATGTGTCCAAAATCTAGAATAGTGCCTTCTATGTGACAGGAGGTAAATAAATATTTGATGAATGTGTTTTGAGCCCTACCAAGGACATGTAACTGATGGTGAAGTAACAGTAGATATTAAGAGTTTATAAACCATAAATTTTATAAATTACATTTATGTTAGTGGTTAGTTCAGAGATAATGAGAAATGGGATTTGTTTTGTAACTTGACAGAAATTTGGTAGTAATGATTTCCTGATTTTCACTGCACTTAGACTAACACTGTGGTTTTCCTCTGGGCAAAGTGCTTACAGTATCATTTTGGCTGGACTCTGTGTTTTCAGACACCAGTCACAAGTCCATGTTGTTACCTGTACTTCTGACTGACTGGCTGTAAATCATCCTTGGGTTTGATTAATTTGCTAGAATGGCTCACAGAACTCTGTTTATCACTAGATTAGTGATATTTTATGGATATTAAAGGATACGAATCCCAGCCAGATGAAGAGATACATAGGGCAAAGTCCTTGACAAAGGAGTTTCTTCTGTCCTTGTGGAGTTTGGGGCTCAGCATGATGGCATTGGCAAGAGGCTGGTTCCCAGATGTGGAAGCTCGCTGAGAAAAAAGGGGACCCCAAAGCTGCCCTATTTTTGGAGGCTTTATTACATAGTCATGATTGGGTAAATCTTTGGCCAATGATGACTGATTCAACTTCAAGCTCCTCTCTCCTCCCTGGAAATCAGGGGTAGAACTGAAGGTTCCAAACTTGTAATCATTTGGTTCTGACAGCTAGTCCCTACACTTGAGCGGGATCCAAAAGTTACCTTCCCTGAAGAGTTTTCAGGAACTGAGAACAAGATATCAAGTATCATCCCATTAAAATTTGAAGGGTTATGGGAGCCAGGAATTGTGGATGAAGACCAAATATACCTGAAATATATACGTTTGATCACCTGAAAGACCAAATTTACATATTTCTTATAAATCACAGTATCACCGCTGTCTACATATATGTCTATATATGTGCAATATAGCACATCTAGTTGAAGTGTTTAATGAATTTGCCAAATCAGAGATGTAAAAAATATTTGGACACCTTTCTAGTTATAACTTAAGTAATTTATTGGGCTTTAATGTATTGCCAAGCAGTCTGTAGATAAATGCAAACTAGATTATAATAATGTTGTAAAATAGACACATATAGGCACACTGTATTTATGAAGTAAGGTACGTTTAATGAGGGTTTTTTGGGGGAGAGAACAGTGCTTGGGAATACCTACTTATCTACATACTTCAGAGAAATCCTGGTAAGGGAGGTCTAGATTTTTTTTTCGTCTCTTTCACCTTTATATCCTTAAGCAGTTTACTATGCCTTTCCCTCTCCTAGGAGCTGGTCTGACTACTTTAGCCTGTTTCTTCTGTCTCCCTGATCGCATGTCTTCCTCATCCACCGCCTAGTGGGATAATTTGCCCTGCACATTCCTATATGTCTTTCCCATGGCCCATTCCAGCTTTTTGCTTGCTTCCCAGTCTTCTGTTACCATCATCATCATCATCATCATTGTTGTTATTATTTTTAGAAGGAAAAAATTTTAATCATAGGTGCCAAAATATTAATATGCTTTATGATAGATACATACTACACTATTTTACAGTAATTTTGATGAAAGCCATTTGGATAGACAGACTGCTTTAATAAAGCAGTATGTATATGTGTATGTGTATATGTGTGTATTTTTTTTCCCCCAAAGTTCTTATGAGTAGGATGTTGGTGCTAGCTTGTTTTTCGGAACCTGTCACATTTGTATTATTAATTTCTCATTATATTAGGCTTTCCTCTAGGGTTTAGTATAGTGTAAATACTGTAGATTAGTTCAGACTAGATAGACCAAATTACTCTTATTTGCAATCTGATTTTTTAATCAGATTAGCAGCAAGTAAGATTAAGATTATTGCATTTAATCCTAGTTTCCAGCAATAAGAGTGTAGTATTATTCTTTAGAAATATGGTGTGTACATTGGTATGTATTTATGCTTTTGAGAATCTTTGTTTTTGTAACTTATGCATTTAACAAAACAAAACAAAAAACTGGGGTAGCCTGTGAAATAGGAAGCCATCAACTAATCATACACAACTTGTAACTGCCTTCAGATAAGGCAGCCATCATTCAATACAGCATCATGAGGTTGTTATGTTTAAATGACATGTGTTAAAGCTATTAACCTTGCTTGGTAGATGCTCCTTTCTTCCCTCTCTGACTGAAATTCAAGCCCCAAGTAGGGAAGATTTTCTTAAAAATTCTTTCTCTAGGAACTTTGTTAATTTAAGTGTAGACCGGGAGGCACCAACCAGTTCCCCAAACAATGCCTAGAGTGCTGATAACAAAAGGAACAAAAGAGGGAACGTAGTCTTCTTTCAGCTTTGAATTCAGCTAGTAATTATGTTTAAATTAGGATGCAGGCCCAGCCTTAGCTTGGCAATTTGGAGAAAGGAGTCTTCAGGATTGTGATGCACTGTACTCTTTTATAAAAAGCTATTAGACATTCTCTTTGGTTATAGAAGCAACACATATTCTTTTCAAAAAGTTAAATAGGAGACTGCCTTTCTTCTCTTCAGGCCTCCTCCCTAAGGCCTAATACCATTAAGTGTGTGTTTAATTACTGTTTTAACTTTAAAAAATATACTTTTCTATTCCCAGATTTATTATCATTTAATCGTCTTTTGCTTTGAACTCCAAAAGACGGGGAAATTAGTATGCTTATACTTGGAACTTCCAGTCAGTCACTCTCTCCCTCTAGGATTTTTTGTTACATTTTTAGTTCTAGGCTTTGGCTTCAAAGAAGATACTAGAAACTTGTTTCTTGACATATTAGTAGTGTCTTATCTTAACTCCTTATTTTCAACAGTGAGGAATTTAGGGCACTTATCTTTCTTTTCCTGCTTCCTTTTAAAAATTAAAAAGTTTTATTGGAGTATAGGTGATTTACAATATTATATTAGTTTCAGGTGTACAGCATAGTGATTCAATATTTCTATAAATTATACTCCACTATAGGTTATTACAAAATAATGGCTATAATTCTCCATGTGATACAGTATATCCTTCTTGTGTATCTATTTTATACATAGTACTTTGTATCTGTTAATCCTATACCCCTGATTTGTCCCTCCTCCCTTCACTCTCTCCTTTGGTAGCCACGAGTTGTTTTTTATATCTGTGAGTCTGTTTCTGTTTTGCATAAACATTCATTTGTATTATTTTTTAGATTCCACCTATAAGGATACCATACAGTATTTATCTTTGTCTTTCTGACTTATTTCGATAAGCATAATGTTCTCTAGGTCCATCCACATTGCTGCAAATGGCAGGATTTTATCCTTTTTGTGGCTGAGTAGTATTCTATTGTATATATATGCCACACCTTCTTAATCCAGTTATCTATTGATGGACACTTGGTTTGCTTCCATATCTTGGCTATTGTAAGTAGTGCTGCTATGAACATTGGGGTACATGTATCTCTTCAAATTAGTGTTTTCCTTTTTCCCAAGTATACACCCAGGAGTGGAATTGCTGAATCATATGATAGTTCTATTTTTAGTTTTTTGAAGACTGTTCTCTTTTAAAAATTAATCATGTTATGATTTGATTTTTACTCTGTGTTTGTATTTTTTGTTTTTTTATTTGTTTGTTTTCATATTCCAGTGTGATTTATTCCAGAAATGCAGTACCAACATAGGCAACTGGCAGGGGAACATTTGGTGATTACTATAAAACCTCATGTCTGTCAAAGTCCACATGTCTGTTGATTGCATTCAGAAGAATGGCCTTTTTCTGTATTTCTTCTGCCTTCCAAATACTGTGCAAATGCATTGGCTGAATGTAAATCACATACAGAATCCCAGGGGCAAAAGATGTTTGCAAAATAAAGTTCTCATACTCCTAGCTTCTGTGATACAGAGGAGAGCACAGAAGGCGATGGCAATGAATGATAAGATAAATACATCTGTCTCTATATTTATTTGGGTAAGATATGAATACACACGTACATATTGTATTAATCAAGATTCTCCAGAGAAACAGAACCAATAGCGTATATGCATATACAGAGAGAGAGGAGAAGAAAGAGAGGGATTTATTTTAAGAAATTGACTCATGTGATTGTGTGTGTGCAAGCCTGGAATTTGCAGGACAGGCTGACAAGCTGGAAACCTAGAGAAGAGTGATATTGAAGTCTTGAGTCCAAAGGCAGTCTAGAGGCAGAATTCCTTCTTTGGAGGACTTCAGTCTTTTTCTCTTAAGGCTTTCATCTGATTGTTGAAGCTCATTTACTTTGTGGATGATAATCTGCTTTAGTCAAATTCTTTTGATTTACACATTAATAACATCTGAAAAATACCTTCACAGCAACATCTAGACTGATGTGTTTGTCCAAACAACTGAGTACCATAGCTTGGCTAAGTTGACATATAAAGTTAACCATTATAGTCCACGCCTTGTCAAATTGGCACCCTTACACATTTCCTTAACCCTACTTTTTTGGGCTGAATTGTGTCTCCCCCAAATTCATATTTTATAGTTCTAACCCCCAGTACCTCTGAAAATAACTGTATTTGGAGATAGAGTCTTTAAAGAGATAGTTAAATTCAATTGGGATCATTAAGTTGGGTCCTAATTCAGTATTACTGATGACCTTATAAGAGGAGGAAATTTGGACACAGACATGTATAGAAGGGAGACTGTGTGAAGACAAAAGGAGAAGACAGCCATCTAAAAGCCAAGGAGAGAGGCCTTAGAAGAAACCAGCCCTGCTGACACCTTATCTCAGATGTTTAGCCTCCAGAATTGTGAGAAAATAGATTTCTGTGGTTTAAACCACTCGGTCTGTGATGCTTTCTTATGGCAGCCTTAGCAAACTAGTACAGTATTTAATCTCCAAATAAAGAGAGATTCCACCTAACGTGACACAACTATTCTACATACAATGCACTAACTCTTTCCCCAAAAGGGAATGCAAAGTCTTTGGGCAATGTTCATTCTTCCTGATATCTTATAATTTAAACATTGATGAAAACTTAACAGTGATTAAATACTGTGTTGTAAGGTAAGTATATCTTATGTTATATGACAAGGGAATGAGAGAGGGAAGAAAACAGGTATTTGATAAATACACACACCAACATATTCATAATAAAATTAGGAAGAAGAATCCTCATAACAATCATAGTTCTCATTTCTGTAACTGGTCTTGTAGTGATAGCTGATATTTATATATGCCTTCTTCCACTACCCGTTCCATATTCCCTTTGCCCTCAGCAAGCACCTCAGATAGCCATAGTTCTTTACCTAGAGAGGTGACCTAAATCTTTTTTCCATATGTGTTTGGGTCATTAGTAGTACTACCTAGGTTGGATTATTGAAGCTTTCCATTGATTTTAATCACAAGGCATGGTTGACACAACATTGTAAAATGACTATAACTCAATAAAAAAAAAAGTTAAAAAAAAAGAGGCATGGTAGTACTAAGAGATGCCCTTGATGCCCTTAGGCATCTCCAGTAACCAGACATATGCATTTTTTACCACCATTGTGGAATAGTAGTCCAATTTACCCTCGGTAATTAGGATCAGTTACCTCAGCCAGTAGAGTAACTCCCTTGTTTCCTACTGATTCAGAGGCATGGAAAGCCCAAAGTGGCCAGGTGGCAGTCTCAACTTCCAGTTCAGTGGAATCATTGTTGTGTCTCTTGATGGAAGCATTTTCCCCTTTGGAACTAAGACCTCTAGACCGGCAGAGCATAAGGTCATGGACAAAGGAAACAAAAATTTTTGCTAGTGGATCAATAAAGATAATAGTGATTAATGTCACTCCAATTTCCTTTCTGATTCTTGGACTTGTTGATCTTGGCTGTGCAAGAAACAGCACCATGTATTGGACCTTCAGAATATATATAGCCCTTTGGAGATCCTTGCCTCAGCCCTTCAAGGTATTGCCTCTTGGTTGGTGCTCTGACTTTGTCTTCAAAAGGCCATTCCACTGTTCTGTCGAGCCAGTTGTTTCAGGATGATAGGAGATATGGTAAGGCCAGTGAATTCTGTGACCATTGGCCCATTGCCGCACTTCTTTCTCCCTTTCTCCTTTTCTCCCTTTCTCCTTTTCTCCCTTTCTCCTTTTCTCCCTTTCTCCCTTCCTTCCTTCCTTCCTTCCTTCCTTCCTTCCTTCCTTCCTTCCTTCCTTCCTTTCTTTCTTTCTTTCTTTCTTTCTTTCTTTCTTTCTTTCTTTCTTTCTTTCTTTCTTTCTCTTTCTTTTCATGTGAAATGAGTTCATTGATCAGCAGCAGTGAATAATAGAATAATAGGATGGGTACATAAGGCATTCTATAAGTTCATGGAGAATAGTTTTGGCAGAAGCGTTTTTTGCAGGTAAGCAAATCTATACATAGAGTGTCTATTTTAGTAAGAATAAAACACTGCCTCTTTCATGATGGAAGCAGTCTAGTGTAATCAACCTGTCACCAGGTAGCTGACTGAGCACCTCAGGTAATAGTGCCATATTGGGGGCTCAGTGTTGGTCTCTGCTGCTGGCAGATTTGGCACTCAACAATGGCAGTAGCCAGGGTGGTCTTGGTGAATGGAGGTCCATATTGCTGAACCTATGCATAACCTCCATCCCTACCACCATGGCTACTTTGTTCATGAGCCCATTGGGCAATGACAGGATTGACTGGGGAAAGAGGTTGACTCATACCCACTGAATGGGTCATCCTTTAGTTTTATTTCAGTGCAGCCTTTTATACTTGCAAAAACAAAAGGCATTTGGAACTCCAAGAAATAACTAGAAGTCTGCTGATTTCTTGATTTTGGTTTAGTTAGTCAGCTGTTTTCAGGAAGAATTATTAGAGAGGTTACTAGTACTTTGTTAGATGTGTTTATTTATATATGTTTGTATAATTGTGGGATAATTCTTAGCCTTGAAATTGCTGGATTAAAGTGTATATGTTTATAAGAAATTTCTTCTGTAGAACACAGGAAACTATATTCAGTATCTTGTGGTAACCTTTAATGAAAAAGAATATAATAATGAATATGTGTATGACTGACACATTGTACCTGACATACTTCAATTTTTAAAAAGTGTATATGTTTTAAATTGTTCTGGTTTATATTCCTATCACAAAGTATATGAGAACACCTGTTTTCCTACATTCTTGCCAGTGTTGAATATTAGCACACTTTTTAGTTTTTGCCAATGTCATAATGAAAAAAATCTAATTTTATTTCCTTAATTATAAGTAGGTGTAAGCATCTTTTCAAATTTTAAGTAGTCTCATATCTTTAACCTTGCTCTTGCTATTCCTTTTCACTTGGAATATTTTCTTTTATTTTTCCTGAATTTTTACCATTCTTCAAAGTCCGTGTCAGAATCTGTTTTATTTTGTTTTTCCATTACTGGATTTCCCAATAACCTCAGCCTAAAATGATTTCTCCCTCCTTATAAACTTAATGATTTATTTTCCACTTATCACAGTTTTATACCAGAACTGATATATACAATTTTCTTCTAGGATTTCCAGATATACAAGATGGCTAAACATTAATGGAAAGAGAAGCATAAACCTATCTTCTTTCACTATGGAGTCAAGTTTGGCAGATGGAGAACCTGACCGAACTTTGGTAAGTGGTTCAGATACAACAGTTGTAAAGTGTTTGATGTAAGCCATCATTTTATTTTAAATATATGTTTAAAACAAATTTTTAAAAAATATTGTAAAAGAATACCTTAACTCCTCTGTTGATATAAAAATTACAAATAGTTAAAAGCTTGTTGAAGTATAACCCAGTTTTCTGCTATTTCTGTTCCATCTCCTACCTGCCTTCACTTTACCACCTGCCTTCCCTGCTTTCCCAGTCAAATAGTATAAGACATACTGATATAATAGTTTGTGTTTATGTTTTCCTCAAAAAACTTTTTGTCTTACTGAAATTAAGAGGGTGTTAATAGTTGAGGGAATTAAATGCCTGCAAATCTCAAATCACATGCAGCTATGCATAGGTGGACAGAATGAACAGTTAAAATAATTAAGAATTAAGAGCAGTTGCCACATATACTTCTATAAGAGTATAAAGATTTAAATATTACTGCCTTGTGATTATCATTGAATTGTATTCTGAAATTAAAACAAGTAGGTAAGGGTAGCAGTTAAGTGTACCTTATCCAATAAGTTAAAAAAAAAAAAAAGCAAAAATTCACCAGTAGGGTAGATTAAATGATAATTTGTTGCTGTACAAAAGCAAGTAATTTAATTTTCAATCCTCCTGTTCCATTTATAGAGATTCCATTAAATATTGATTTATAGACTATTAGGGATGTTTGGATTACTTAAAGTAATGGCGCCAGTGGGTAAAATGTAGTCAGCTGGTAACTCTGTGATTTGTGATGTTGTAGATTGTTTGACAAAATTGTATTGTTGAAATAATGCGGAGGCCAACTTTTCTGTCTTTCATATTGCTGTGGAGTTGAGAGTCACATATTGCAGTATTTGTAAATTTTAATTTAGTGAATGTCCTTTGTTCAGGCTCCTGTAGGGCCAGTGTAATGATTGATAGCAAAATGCAGTTTTGCTTACTTGTGTTAACTTAGTCTCAACATTTTTTTGAATTTCTGGTTCAAACTTGTTTTAGTTTCTTTAATGGTCAAAAAAAAAGTTAAACTTTAAAATGATAACTTGTTAATAGAGAATAAAATGGACATGGAAGTAACTTGGTTTATGAAGAAGGTTATTGTAACGGTGACTTTAAATGGAAAACTGATGGTAGGTTGTTTTGTTTTCACTTTAATTTCAGAAAAAAAGTTAAGATTAAAACCTTGTCTTGGAACATGGTATTAACCATAAATATTTTCTTATTTAAAGCTAATGGACTTTTTCTTAAGTATTTTTAACTGAAATATTTTTAGTCTTAGAGCTAAAATACTGTAATAACAATTGCTGTTTCTAAGTGTATGCTTTGTGCGATTGTCCTCACGACAGCCGTTAAAAGTAGACACTTGTTTATCCTTACTTTTCTAGATAGGGAAATAAATTCAGAAAGGTTAATTGTCTTCTCTAAAAGCTCACAGTATAAATGGTGGAACGGAGGTCTGTCTGTCTCTGAATACTTTGCTACTAACATGTTGACTAGGTACCTATTTTTCTGAATAAAATTGCTTATAATTTATTGTTACCTTTTAAAGTATACTAAGTAGATAGTATTAAATTCTATACCAGAATATCTGCACTATGTTGATAAAGTTTTAATCATTTTTTATTTTAAGTTATATTGATACTGAGAAGTTAGAGCAAGTTATTTAAAAAGTAACGAGAGCAGTTTTCTTCTTGTGGTTCATTAAGTTTCTTCTGTGAAGTATTGTAGCTTATTTTAGAGACAATAATACCAAGAACTTCAGTGTGAACTACTGAAATATTATTCTACATTTGAAACTAATCTTGAGGTCCACCTTTGAGTTATCTATTTATAAAATATCACCTTTGAACTGCATGGCTTAAGTTAGTTACTGTTTAGGTCTAAGAGAAGAGAATAAGAACATGGGCTGTGTACACGTTTAGCTGTACCTTATAATCATCTGAACTCTGTCACTTAGTTACATGACCTGGGTAATTAATTAAATTCTCAGGGTTTCCAATTTTCCTCATCTATTAATAAATAAAGATAATAGTAATATCTACCTCCCAGAGTTGTTCTGAGTTTTGAAGTAATGGATCTGTGAAGTGCCTATTATACAGCTATGAACATTTTAAGTATCCAATAAATAAAAGCTACAATCGTTATTGGTAATATAACTATTAATATTCAGCCTTCTCTCCAAAAAGGATAAATGAGGCAGGAAAGGCAATAAAACGCATTGAAAAAAAGCCCTACATTATTCAGTAATTGTGGCTTTACACTTTCTCTGAACCTCATTTTTGCTACCTAAAATACTGAGGCAAATATTCTACTTCAATAAAAACTATGTAAGTAGGCATATTCATTCTGAGTACTTGACAGGAACAATATGATCTAGTGAAGCCAGAAAGTTCTTTGAAAATATAAAGCAGCGTGTCTGTATGAGGTGGCACTATTTTTAAAAATCTGATTGCATGCACTGGTTTCTTATTAGTAAGGTTTTTTGTTGTTGTTGTTGTTTTTTAATGCAGTCTTTGTGCAAAGTACTGTGCCCAGTGAAAGGGTTGCTAAGAGATGTACAATGTAGTCTGTCTGAATTACCTTTATTTTGGGAAGACTAGATAGAGGGAAGGGTAGATAAGGCAGTAATAGCATTTACTAAGTGTTAAATGAGGGACATAAACAAGGCATAGTTTACAAGTTGGGAAAATTGAATTATTGCTGTACACTGGAGTAGTTAGAGAACCTTTCTTAAGAGAACACTCTGAACAGCATAGGTAATAGGGTTGAAAATGAGCGAGGAGAGCATTTTAGGCAGGAAGGATAGCAGGAGGCAAGGCTAAATGGGAATGAATTGCTCAAGGTTTATTCAGCAGAAAATGAGTAGAAAAATTAAGCTAGATTGGAAGGGAGTGTTGTTTACAAGAATAAGGATCAGTGTGGCAGACAGAGACCAAACTTGTGGAAAGGTTTGAGTGCCAGACCGGGATTTTGAACTTGATTCTGTAGGCAGTGGAATGTCATTGAATATTTTTGTGAAGGTGGATAAGATCAATCTGGAAGCAAGATATAAGATGATTTGGAGGAGTGAAAGATAAAGATATTATTTCAGAGACTGTTATGGTAGTCTTGGTATGAGGTCGTGAAAGCTTGGACTCAATCTGACATTATTGTCAGTTTATTCGATTTTCTTCTACATGAGAGTATGCTTTCTGTTTTTAGAAAATTCATTTGCTCTTTTATTATTCCAGTTATGTATAGTTATATTTTTGAGATAGTGTTGCTTGTTTTAAGTGGTAATACTGAAAAATATGGATTGAATCTTCATACTATACTAATGTACTTCAGAACACAAGTGTACATTTAATATACATCTTAAAATATTTTGTAAAACTCCAGAATTCTCATCACTTTGGAAGTCAACTACTAAGAAATCCTTTAAGTGTAGGGGTCAAATTTTTATTGATAGATTGAGGTAAACTAAATAAGTGAAATACAGCTTTAGATTTTTTAAAAAATAGAGCATATTCCTTACCTTAAGGATATTCGTATATTTTGAATATCTTATATATTATTTCTTTTACCAGAGGGAACTACTTTATAACGTCTGAGGTCAAAACCTTTTGTTGTACTAAAAATTGATTATATAAATGACTTTTTAGAAGAGAATAAAAGTTTTAAAAATATATTTGAATCTTTGTAGTAGTATAAGGGACTCTCAGTTGAGGAAATCTGAAGATTCTAATTTGAATTGGACACTTTGAGTCAGGTGTTTTCTGAAGTGGAAGTAACTGCAAAGATGATTTAGTTTACTAATTCTCAGAATGTTGTAAATCAGTGTCTTCTTCATGGGCCTAGAGATGACCCAGTTTCCTCAGATTTTGATTTTAAAATACATACTAGGTGAGTTCTGCTTGATTACTGTGATTTGGTGCTTATAAAGTAAAATTAGTATGTTATTAGAGTTTACTGAGGGCTTTAAATCGTATTCTAAGAAGTATGGCGACTATATGTAACATTCGGCAACATTATACAGCTGTGTATATGGGCATGCAAATTAATGGGATTGCCTCAATTTTTTGTAATATCAGATATTATTTTTGAGTGGGTCACAGTTTTTAAGTGTTGCTATTTTTGTTCTTTTGTTTAAATACAGTTGACCTTTGAACAATTGTGAGGAGAGGGGAATGGGTAGAGCCTCCAACCCTTCTCCCAGAAAGAACCCTGGTTCCTTGGTATCCGTGATTCAACCAACCACTGGTCTGTAGTACTGTAGTATTTTCTATTAAAAAATCCCCCTTTAAGTGGACCTGCACAATCCAAATCTGTGTTGTTTGAAGGTCAACTGTATTATTAGTTTAGTTTCATCATTATCATTATTGATTTAGTATGTTGTATGTTGCTAGTGATAGCATATTTATAACAACAGTATTTTTGGTATAGTTTCCCAATAACTGACCTTTAAGTCATTATGCATTCAAGTCCAGTGATAAATGATCCATATGCCAATTACTAATCCTCTTAAAGTATTCTCGGCACTTGGTTGTTCTTGTTAGTTCCCCGTTCCCCAACCCAAGTGGAAATGGGTGGAGAAGAGCTGTGAAGTCTCTTGTCTCATCTATGATAAATGGGCCACCAAATTTGGTACATATGCTCATCTAATATTTGAATATGCTCTGAGACCTGCCTGCTAAGTGTTTGGCTAATGCTTGTATACTTCAGGATTGCCTCACAGAGGCCTGTTTCTTTGTTTTTAGCAAAGATTATGCCACCAGCAGAGCCTTTTGTAAACCTCTGAGTCCTGTGGCTACTTCCTCCTCTTAGTCTTCGTGGGAAAACTTAGAGATGATTTAGTCTAATGACCTGACTAATGTAAGAATTCTATCTGCATTATCCCCTGACAGCTGGTCATCCAGCCTCGGCATGAACACAGGTCATTTTAGGTAACTGAGTTTCTCTAAAAGCAAGTTATTGTGCTCCTTCAGGAGGTTCTGCGGGGAGAATCCATTTCTTTTTACCAGTGTTTAGAAATTGCATTCATCCGTTGGCTCATGGCTCCTTCTTCCCAGTAGTTGAACTTCTGTCTTCTGTTGTCACATCTCTCCTGCTACTCACTTTCACCTCCTTGTCTCCCTCTTATGCGGACCCTCCTGATTACATTGGGCCCACTCAGATGGTTCAGAATAACGGTCCTGTCTCAAGATTTTGAACTTAATCACATCTGCAAAGTCCCTTGTGTCATGTAAGGTAATATTCACAGGTTCCAGGGATTAGGATGTGGACATCTTTTGGAGGCAGTTTTTCTGCCTACCACAGTCGTAGTGCTAACCTCTGGTGCACCCCAGTCTAGTGAAGTGGGTCCTATTGCCAAATAATCCAAAGTTGGTAGTCTGGTGGGGCATCTCACCTGGGGAGTTGCCAGTTATATTGAGGTCCTAAATTATGTAAATTCTTAGGTTGCAGAGATCATATGTGAAGTAATAAAATAACTAGAAATTTTAGTCATTAATTTATCACCTACATACTCGTTATCTCTTATATTAAAATAGCTTCATCTTCCCAGTCTTGCTAAAGGTAACAGTTTATGTTAATCAAATATTTAAGAATGTTAATAGACATTATCTTCCTTGAACTCTTATGTAAAATTTCAAATATATTTAAAAAAATACAGGGTCAACTGCATTTAAATAAAAGAACAAAAATAGCAACATTTAAAAACTGTGACTCACTCACTCAAAGTTACCAAAAATTGGAGCAACTCCATTAATTTGCATGCCCATACTCACAGCTGTATAATCCTTGCGTACCCATCACCCATCTTCGATAGTTATCATCTCAGGCCAATCTTGTTTCATGTGCACTTCCACCTACCTTTCCATCCCATATTTTTTTAAGCTAATTACAGATACATCATTTTATTAATAAGTATTTCAGTTATATATCTCTAAAATATAAAGACTTAAAAAAAACTTTAACCATAAATATTATTGTCATCCTAAAAATGAATAATTCCTTAATATAATCGAATAACTAGTCAATGCTTAAATGTCCCTAATTACTTTATACTCTTTTTATTGTCTTTGTGTTGGTCTTTGTTGATAAGTCAGTTAAGTTGTTTTTAATCTTTAATGTCTCTCCTGCATCTGTTTTTAATTTTTCCTTTTCAATTTTTAATTTCCCTTTTCAATTTATTGGAGAGATAAAGTAGTTTATCCTGTAGCATTTCCTAAAATCTGAATTTTCCCCCACGGTGATTGTTTAATATGGTTTTCAGTTATATTTCTTACAAGTTAGTCATTACATAATTCTAATCTGAGGCTTGCTCAGATTCAGGTTCAATTTTTTTTGACAAGAATTCTTCATTGATGGTGTTGTGTATTACCTTCAGGAGGCACATAACTGTCTGATTGTCTCTCTTCTTGTGAATTAGACTCTCAGAGGGTGAGACACAGACATGAGTAATTTTTAAAGTCTCTCAGGTGATTTCAATGCACAGCTAAGGTTGAGAACCATAGAAATAGAGGTGGTTAGCCTGGGGACCAAGTTAGCATGCAGTGTGTAATCTAGGTAAAAGCCGCTTAAAACCTGTAGGGTTGCAGTGGCAGAATAGAAAATATGTTCCTTCTGAATCTTGCTTTTTTCCTAGATTTCTAAAATCTTCACTTTCCATATTTAGGTTACTGTGTTGGTGTGGAGAGAAAAAACAATATTTTGCGGACTTACTGTGTGGCCTCACCTGGGCTTGATGTCTCACACACTTTCTCATTTGATCCTCTCCGTAGTGCTGTGAAGTAGATATTACTCTGTCTTTAGAGATTAAAAAAACTGAGGCTCCAAAAGGAATAGCAGTTTTCCTTAGATCACATAAGCTAGTCACTGGGGTCTGTTAGGATTCAAATGCAGATACTCTAAGTCTGTTAATCTTGTCACTGAATGTAAGGCTAATGTTTTTATGTTATAAACAGATCTATATTACACCTAGCCTTTTAAACATTCCCTTAAAGTTTTTATATACATTACCAAATATAATACATACTTTGAAAACTGTGTGATTATGATCTGTTTTACTTAATGCCAAGTTTTGTCCTCCTGTAACTAATTTTGACTTTTCTATCTGGGGTGAATTTTTTGGCATTTAGGCACCACATAGTTACTGAGGTATAGAGAGCAGTTGCTAACTGCATTTTTATATGTGGTAGATATTATGAGTCATGGAGGTTGACGTTTTTATATTATTATTAGCAGTCTTGCCTGTGGCTTGACACCGAACAACATGATACACTAATCAGTGATTTGTTAGAAATAGAATAGAGTTTTAGAAAGAAAGAGACTTGTTATGCAGTTCTTATGTCTTAATTCAGATCACAGTCATGAGTCAATATAGAATATGGGCTCATGTATTTGTGTAAATAATTGGTCAAAATGAAATTCCAAGTAATATTAGCTCTTGTTTCAGACTGAAACTGGAAATTATGTAAACAGATCATAAGATTGAGCATCATACACTGAAATATTTATGTGCATGACCAGTTATCCTACCTAACTTGGCATGATCGTGGTGTGATCATGTGGTTTCTATTGTGTTGTTATTGCATAACCTTTACAGGTAACTGTGGATGGATAGGTTAGATATAGAAGAGAATGTCAATGAGGTCAAAGGCCAAGGTCATGGATTGAACTCTTTTAGTGTGTAGTTAACTTTTTTCTTGCTTCATAACCACCTCCTTCACCAGCAGTCCCACCAGATGCATGACATTAGTTACAACTGACAACATATTTGATTTTAAATTTCCCTTTTAGGTGAAGACCTTGATGAAGTAGGTTGGTTTAATCATGGCAAGAGACCACCAATACCAGAAGAAATACAACTTATGCTCCATTACCAAAAACTGGGTGAATCTGTAACTGTGTAGCTTATGAAGGACAGAATTATTTAAGAAAAAGACAGGGAAATTTCTAGCAATTGAATTTGGGCATATGATGTCCAAAGACTAATAGTGGAAGAAAGTACTAACGTGCTTTAAGTTATAGCTAAGGATGTTCTTAGGAATGAGGTAATTTTCTAAGTTAAATTGTTAGTGTATAACAGAATTTGAGGACTGTAACAGATGTTATGAACAAGTAAGAAAATTAAATTCAAGTTATTTATTCAAATTTACCCAGGGAATATTGATAGAGTTAGGCTTAGAACGCAGATTTTATGATTCTAGTCCATATTAGTGCTTTATGTATCTATTTTAATCATGAAGAATATTAAATTTCAGAAAATACAAAGATAAGCAAGACTTGTTTTTTTGCCAAAATAGAATTTAATTCAGTTAATAAACAGGAACTCAGTGGATTATAGATACGAAATTCTTTGCTGGATATTAAGGTTATAGTAATGACTAAACCTTTTTTTTCATTCATGCATTTATTCATTCACTCATTGTTTGTTGAGTGTCTATCATGTGCCACCCTTTGTTTTAGTCTTAAGAGATACAACAGTGAACAAAATAGACAAAGTTCCTACTCCAGTGGAGCTAATATTCCATTGGAAAAAGACGAAAAGCGTGCACAGATATATACTGTGTTATGTGATGACTGTTGTGATGAAAAATAAAACAAGGTAAGAAGGATAGCAAGTACGAGAATAGGAGATAGGTGTTGCTCTTTTCTAGGAAAATCATGGAAGTATTCTGACAAAGTGGCTTTTGGATTGAGTTCTAAAGGTACCTTATTAGGCAGAGATAAGAGCCAAGTGTGGAGCTTGCAGGCCTGTTAAGCAAACTGTGGTGGTTAGGGTGTAAGTGTTGAGGTTTGGGGGAAAAGTGAGTTGAGGGTTCTTTTTACGTCCTTAGTCAGGATGATGGAGCTGCAGATCCCTAGGAATATGTGGAGCTCTGAGGGCTGTCCCCTGTAATTCTACCTGGTAGAAGGATACAGTGATGACACAAATGGAGTATCCATTTGTTATGCCTGGCTAGAATGTCCTATTCCTTTGTTATGCCTGGCATGAGAGGTCAGGAAAACCCTTACCAAGCATGTGATATTTTTTTCTAGGATTAGAAGAATGAATGTACCAGGAGAGTGATTGGGATAGCCTTAAGAGGCTGGAACTCAGGAGAGGTTAAGATGGGAAACTAATTTGAGGAGTTGTCAGTGAATAGAGTTCATTAAAAAAAATTTAATAGCCGCATGTAGCTATTGGACACGTGTACCTATTGGACAGCACAGATACAGACCGTTTCCATCATTGCAGAAAGTTCTATTTAACAGCACTGTAGTAGGCCATTGTAATATTAAGGAAAAGTTAAATAATAATTTAATTCTTATTTATTTATGGTAGCAATAGAGAAAATCATATGAGATAACTAATTATGTGTTGTTACAGAACTGATACTAGAAAGTCAGAGTTGGGGAAAGATAACTTCAACTTGAACTTTGGTAGCAGAATTGGCAATTTGAGTTGAGCGTTCAAGGTCAGGGAACTTTTGATCTGTCGAATAGGGAAGCAAAAACAAAGTTAGGAGAACATTACAGATCGCTCTGAGCAATAAATTTTAGTAGATGACAACTTAATTTAGATAAGTGAAATTTTGGAGTTTCAAGGCTGTCTCATAGGAAATCAAAACATTTCTATGGAATGAGTATTTGGGTCAAATTGCAGAAGATTTAAATATCAGGACTTAGGGCTTATTTTTTAAAGGATGGGTGCTATCAAATGTTTTTAAGTAGAGAAGCAACATGGCCCAAGTGATAATTTAGGGAATTAGCTTAAATTGGTAAGTTAATCATTCCCTTCTCGGTCCTTTTTTAGTCTTTGTCTTTTGTTGTACTACTAAGTAATTCTGCCTTATGTCTGTATACCACTTTAACAAAAATCTATAAAGTACACTCATGTAAACTGTTTTTAGTCTCACAACGATTTTGGAAAGTTTTAAGGTTTAATAATTGCATATTTGCAGAGGAGAAAATAAACTTCAGAACAGTTAAATGACTTGCTAATGATAGGGCTGGCTTGAAGAATGAGTAATATTGGGTGGTTTGGAGATGACTCATCTTAATGTCCAGTGAATTACTATACAGTACACAGAGTCTTCAATATGTCATCTTCTTGGCGGTAAAGACCATGTCTTTATTGTATTTTTGAATTCCAGTATTTAGCATACAAGATAAATGAGTGAAGTGAGACTGAATGCAAGGACATCTATTGAAAGGAAGATGCAGAATTTGAGAAATGTGGTTATGTGGATCTGGCCTAGTTGGTATTGAACCAAAGGACTAAATGTGCAATAGATATTGTCTAGGTAAAGTTAATCAGAATTTAATGACCTGATCAGATAGATGTTGAGGGGAAAAGAGAATCTTAGATGTCTCAAGGGTTTAGATCTGAGTTATTGAAAGGAAAATGGTACCACTGAAAGAATTGGGCAAATTGGCATGGAAGCTGGTTTCTGAGGGAAGTTACTAAGTGTGATATTTGATATAAAGATGCTTGTTTAAACAAGCTTAAGCCCTTCCTTTGTTAACAGAATTTTACAATCAGAAGTTAATTTACAATAATGTCTAAACATACAGTTAGCAATGTTTTGGACTAAAGCTTTGGAGATGGACAAAGTCTGAAGAAGAAACTTGGAAGTCATCCAAATAAAGGTCATAAATGAGCCTTGAGTATGAATGGAATCTGCAGGAAAGAGAAGGCAGAGAAAAAACAAGTAGTTGAGGATTGAGCACTGGTTAAGGTCACCCACTCACTGAGTGGGAGGACAAAGTTGAGGTAGGGAACTAGGAGACAGGAAGTCAGAGCAGTAGTATTTTAGATACTAAGAGGAAAGGGGCTTCCATGGCGAAAAGACTGATGGAATTAAATTCATGCAGGGAGGATAAGAACTGTGAAAAAGCCCCAGAATGTGCCAGAGAGGACTTCACAGGTTGGCAAATTGACTGATTTCCTGAAGCCTTGGAATTTTTTTTTTTAAAGGTTTAGTTTCCAGTGTAAACATACTAGTAAACATACCATTGTACCTTTTCTTTCTGGTACTTCTTAAAAGATTAATGTACCACTTAATTCATTTGATAAACTCTGGGTGCTCTCTAGATTCAGATTCAGGTACACGAAATTAAATCACGCCTGAGAAAATTTGTCTTTTTTTTAGATCTTGCCATATTCAGAAGTTGCTGAAGTTCAAGAGACAGTGAGTAATATATGGTGCTCTGTTTGAAATGTGAACATTTTTTGTATTTTGTTTTAGGATTTCAAGTTAGAGTCTTAAAATATATTTTTCACTATACTTAATCATGGATGATTATTCCATTATAAAATAGCTAATGCAGATCGAAAAGATCACTTTAAAAATTGTGTTTTTATTTTTTCCAAAAAGTAGATAGGTTTAATCTTTTTGACTATAAAAATAATGCATACCAAGTGGCATATTTAAATAATTCAGAAAAATATGATACATATAATTCTACCTTCTAGAGATAACCACTGTTATTATTTTGGTGACAGTATTTTCTTTTTCTTTCTTTTTTTTTAATCATCTTTTTTTAACTTTTTTTTTATTGATTTATAATCATTTTACAATGTTGTATCAAATTCCAGTGTAGAGCACAATTTTTCAGTTATACATGAACGTATATATATTCATTGTCACATTTTTTTGTCTGTGAGCTACCGTAAGATCTTGTATATATTTCCCTGTACTATACAGTATAATCTTGTTTATCTGTTCTACAATTTTGAAATCCCAGTCTATCCCCTCCCACCCTCTGCCCCAATGACACTATTTTCTTACCAGCCTGAAGCTTTCCCTGTACAGGTCTGTACGTTCAGTTGCCTACTTGGCATTTCGATTTGGACATCTAACAGGCATTTCAAACTTAAGCTTTCCCAAACTGAGATATAGTCAGCCCTCCATTTGCAAGGGTTCCCATCCACTGATTCAACAAACTGCAGATGGAAAATATTTGGGAAAAATTCTAGAAAGTTTCAAAAAGCAAAACTTGAATTTGCCTCATGCTGGCAACTATTTATATAACATTTACATTGTATTTAAACTATTTACATAGTATTTACATTGTATTAGGCATTATAAGTAATCTAGAGATGATTTTAAAGTATATGGGAGAATATGCATGGGTTACATACAAATACTATGCCATTTTCTATAAGGGATTTGGGCAGCCCCAGATTTTGGTATTGCAGAGGAGGCGGGTTTTGGTACCAATCTTCTGTGGATACCAAGGAAAGACTGTACTTAATATTTCTCCCCGTAAACTAGTTCGTCTCACTGTCTTTTCTATCTCAGATAATAGCAGTTCTGTTCTTCGAGGTGGTCAGACTCCAACACTTAACATCGTTTGATTCCTTTTATTCTTTTACCTCATACTTGGGCTATTTGGAAATTTTGTTGGCCCAGCCCTCAAAATATATTCAGAACTCAGCTACTTATCTCTCTCACTGCTACCATCTTGGTCCACAGCTCCTTCATCTCTTCCCTAAGCTATTGCAGCAACCTCAAAACTGATTATACCCCCGTCTATCTAGTCTGTTATCAACATAGCAGCCAGAGCAATCCTGTCAACACGTAATGGGATATGTTACTCCTTTTCTCAGGGCCATCCTGTGGCTCCCCATCTCATTCAGAATAAAACAAAAGTCCTGAGTGGGTCTTATAAACTCCTACACCTGTTTACACCTTTGACTTCATCTCCTGCTGCTCTTCTACTTGTATTGACTCCAGCCTCTCTGGCCTTTTTACTATTCCCCAAAAACTCCAGACTTGCTCCCATTCCAGTCCTCCACTCACTCTGCACTTGCTCCTCCCTTTCCCTAGAATACTCTTCCGTTTTATGTCCTTCTGGTAAGTTCCCTCATTCAGTCAACTTTGTAGTAAGGCCTTCTTAGGCCATCCTACCTAAAACCTTAACTTGCTCGTCCCTAATATTTTATATGTCTTCATTCTCTGCTAATTTCTTCTTAGTATTAATACTATACAATATAACACAAACTTTTACGTGTTTATTATGTTACCATTTGTTATTGTTTATCTTCCCCAGTAGAATGTAACTACTACAAGGGCAGGGTTTTTGTCTATTTTGTTCACTGCTATATCCTTCAGTGCCTAAAATGATACCTGTCTATATATAGTAGGTACTCATGAATATTTGGATGGATGGGTGGATGGATGGATGGATGGGTGATAGATCCAATGGTAGGAGTAGACAGCATTTACTTTGATTGTACTTCAGTGCCTCAATTAAAAAAAAATACTGGGTTAATCCATTAGAATCAGGTTTATATGACACAGATATGCTTGAGGATATAATATTGAAAGCATAATTTGAAAGAAATATTCAGAAGTTGCTATATATGTTAAGGATTATTTTCTGGGAGTAAATATGCAAAGAGTACAGCTGCACAGAAGATGACAGAGCTGTTAATCAACAGAATGGTGAGAATTATATCATACAAAACTGTACAATAAAACTGAACTAAACCTTTTATCCTAAAGAGAAGACCAGCTCAATACCTTCAAATATGATTGGCCCTGTAAAATTAAATACTCCCAGCTATGTATATATGGTTAGAACCACTGCTCTCCTTTAGGAAATTACAGGTAAATGTAGGGAAACTAATAATTATTCATATCAGTACAGGAAGATTTTTTAGAAGATCTCTAGGGAGCATTTGTAAAATTTGCTGCTGTTGTATCTGTCAATTTCCTAGCTTTCAGTTTTGCAATATTATATTAGTTGTATTTATTGGTATATAACAAATCATCCCAAAATTAAATAGTACAAAATAACAAACATTCATCATATTATACTTTCTGTGATTCAGGAATCTTAAGAGCAGCTTTGCCAGATGTCTGGCTCAGAATCTCTCGTGGTTGCAGTCAAGCTACTGGGGAGAGAGGCTGCTGCAGTCTCATCTGAAAGCTTGACTTGGGGAGAGGGAGGCAGAGAAGGCAGGAGATCCACTTCCAAGCTCGCTTAGGGCTTGTTGACAGACCTCAGTTTCTTTGCCTCATGGGCCTCTCTAAGGTATGCCATGACGCAGCAGTTGGCTTTCCCCAGGATGATCTAAGAGAGAGTGAGAGACTGCAAATATGATATAAGTCATAGTCTTGTTAATGACACCCTTTCACCTCTGACATACTCTGTTCATTATAAGTGATTCAGCAAGTCCTGTATATGCTCAAGGAGAGTGGATTATACACCAAGAAGGGGGGAATTACTGGGACCATTTTAGAGATTGCTTATCAGACATACTGTAATCTCTTCCCACTTGGTTGCTAACTGTAGTAATATGGCCATTTCAGTACTAAGGATTTGAGCACAATTATTTCATTGTCACTAAAGCTGTACTTTTTTAGTTTATCCGGGAAACTGAAATCAGTTTATAGAAGAATGAGCTTAAATGGGGCAACTACAGAACAATGAATTGAGCAAATCCCTTTAAAGGCATTAGAACATAATTTTAAGCATTGTGAAATAACCATCACTTTAGAGAAGCAAAAGGGCCAAGATTTTTTTTTTCTCCTGGGAGACAACAGAAGTCCGAAGCTAACAACTGCTACCTTTTTTTTTTTCCCCTCCGGTTATAGCCAATTAAGATCTCCCATTCCCTTTATTAATTTTTGAGGTTAATTTTTGCTTTTATTTGCCAGTGTAAAAACTGTAGTGGCTTGCAAACATTATTGACCTAAAAAATACGTTTTACATCACAATTCAACAAACACACACATACATATATAATATATGTATATAACTGAAACCGAAGTTTTGCTAAAAATGTCTACCCTGAGTTTTCTTGTTTTTAAGAGTTTTCTGTGCGTGTGTGTGTAGTTTTAGGTTTACAACAAAGTTGACAGGAAGGTACAGAAATTATCCATATGTTCCCTCTCCACACATATGCATAGTCATTATTTTTGTTTACCAGAGTGGTATTTTTTTAAACTAAAGATGAACATACTTTGACACATCATAATCACCAAAGTCCACAGTTCACCTTAGTTTGAACAAAAGTATAATGACATAGATATCCATCATTATAATATCATACAAAGTATTTTCAAGGCTCTAAAAAACTTCTGCACTCCAGGATGGCATATGGAATCTCTTTCTTTTTTCCTTTGAAAAGAGGTTCAAATCCTTCATGTCTATAAGCCCACTCATGGCGCACCCAAGCATGGACGGGACAGGCTCTAGGTGGCAAATTCCCCCTCTAAATACTGCGGCTTCTCTTCCAGTATTGAGCCCTGTCCCACTGGTCCTGCCCAGCAGCTATGTGCAGGTAAATTAGACCAAATAGTAATGTGTCGTTAGTGGGAATTTTTTTGTTGTTACTTCAGTTCTGATATGTTTGCATACGTGGTATTTGAAATGAAGGAAAGCTGAGGACTGTTCCTGCCAAGGAAGACCAAAGCATTTGTCCATAGGCAACACTTACCGTAATGTCGTGTATTAAAATAGTTACTAGACAAAAGTCAGCTGTCTTTTTCCCGTTTATTTTAGTTGATTACAGTTTATTTATGTAAGAAATGGGTCTTCTGACTTCCTTAAGACCAGTAGCTCCAGATTGTATACTTGATATTTAGTGGGTCCTAAGAAAGTTTTTTATGACTTAATACAATTTATTGTTGTAATCGTAGTCTTTTTTTTTTTTGCCATTTGAGAAAAAATTTGTTTCACTTTGCTGGTGTCTGTAAAAGCTCTTTGCATAATGCTTGGCATAATATAAGCACTAAGTAAATATTCCTTTCCTTATGTAGATGGAACAGACTGAATTTCTATGTAATGTTAAGTGCTTTCACAGCATGCAGAACTAATATTTAATAGTGCATGGATGTTATATATTTTTAAACAACTTAAATTTTAAGACTAAATAACTTTTGTCTGTCCTTTACATTTCTAAATAATTCTTACCACTCCTAACCCATATCTTGAATTATAATTGAAAATAATTTTTGACTTGAGTAATTTTTAAAACAAAATACTTGAGTGATTTCATTTCTCTTTCCACGTTCATTTTCCAAAATTGAAAAAAAAAATTAGCTAATGCCTAAGCCAAGATCTTTTTAAGTGTGGAAAAGGAAATTCCTTGCGAATTATGATTATTAGAATTGATATGCATGTGCTTTCTACTTATAAACTAATGCTATTTTCCTTGTCCTTTTGTTTCACTGCTGCTTCAATCCTGATGCATTTTGCTTCTTCCTGGTTTGGATTGTATTTGTTTGCTGCTCAATTACCCTGCATTAAAAGCTTCTTGGTGATAGCAAAGATGTCCTTGGGCCATCAAGTAAGTAGCTAAAGTTTGAATGGCATGTTTGGAGACTTGACAGTACTTTGATGTGTAGTTATGAAAGGCACATGGTGTTTCTGTTTTGATTATTAAGTCTTCTTTTCTTTCTAGGCATTGAAATACAAAGTAAAGAATATAAATGGTCATTCAGTACCCATCTATTGTCAGTGTCCATCTGAGATTGACAGTTTATATATTTACATCCTTTATGTCTAAGGATGGGTTATTTAGTTAGCCAGTTATCTAATTCATAATTTAGAAATTCATAATTCCTAAATTTTTTTAACATTTTTTATTGATTTATAATCATTTTACAATGTTGTGTCAAATTCCAGTGTTCAGCACATAATTCCTAAATTATGAATTATGAATTAATACTTCTTTATTATATCCTTTCTACAATCATCACAAAGCATAGATCCGATTATTTTGAGGCTGGACATGGTACAGCAAATTCACTGCCACGTGAAAATGAGAAATACTGTTTTATTTTGTCAGAATTTTTACATAATAGATCATTTGGTTCTGAAAAAATTTATTTATACTTTGGTGATTTCATAAGTGAAACATGTTTTATCTTGGGGATTTTGAAGATGAACCCTTTAAATTTATGTCAAAGTATTTTTTGACTAGATACTGTGCTAGCTCTGGGGGATACACGATAAATAAAACATTTACCTTGCCCCCAAGGATCATTATAGATTAATAGGGGAGTTAGATCCATGAATAGATATTCAAAGCTTTGTGTCAGGTGCAACTTTTGTATTAAAAGTCATAGAATTACTGAGGTAAAAGAAACTTCAGGGATCATTTAATAAAACATTAATTTTGTAGATGAAGAGCCTGAAGCTAAGAACTTAAATATCCAAGGAGTTAGAATTGGTTAGTAGCTCAGCGTGCCATCTTCTGGTTTTAAAAAATCAGAAAGAAACTCTCAATTTACTGAATTCAAGTCAAACCAAATAATTAAAATATTATTGCATCATAAATCAAAGATTTTGACTGTATTCAAGACCAATGTGGAAATTATATTGAATTAGGAAATTTTAGTATTTATTCCTAAATAATTGTCTGATTGTTGCAAATCAGTTCACTCCTTTAGGGCTCATTTTTTGCGCTAGCTAAAGAAGGGCACTGAGCGAGATAATGCAAAGTGTCTTCTAGTTGTCAAAATACTCTGGTCTGGATCAGTTGCTATTTGTCTCTAATAATGGTTATAGTATGTTTGTAATTTTGTTTTCTAAAAAGAGGGGTAATTTAAAGTAATATGTTAAAATGCCTTTTTTAGTCTTAATTGTAACAATTCATAATATTTTAAATATATTGTTCATTATACATCCAGCATGATTAGAATAGCAGAAATTGTAAAAGTAGAAAAAGCACATAAATCCCAGCACATTTTTATGTTTTCTTGTTCAGCCTTACTTGTGACATCTGGTAGATATTTTCAATGGATTTTTTAGTTACTTATAATGAACTTATGTATTTAGATGTTAGCTTAGGTGTACTGATTGGCACTGCTGAACTTTACAAATAGAATTGCATTTTTATTATCAATTGAAGTGGTTCTACTTTAGGAACTGGGTTTTATAAATGAAGGTCTTTAATTTCTACTTGAAACAGAAGAAATTTATTGTGGTTAAATATTTTAAGCATATATAAATTAAGATATACAGCATATATTAAAGATGAATTTATATTGTACTCTGCCAACTATTAAAAGGCTGGGGTTGTATAATTATTTACTGGAGACCATATATCTTTTAGAGTGAAAAGTAATTTCATATAGTACTTTAAATTATTTAAGTATTTGAGAAAAGGTATACCATCTGTAAGGGGATATCTAGGATTTACATAGAGATTATTTATGACTTTAAAATAATCACTTAACTCCATTTTAACTTTCACTTAAATTAAGGGCAAACACCAGACTTTGAAGCTTGTAAAACTCTTCACATTTTGTGTTGATGAGTTGAATTCAGAAAGTAAAAATGGTAGTTATAGAATCATAATCTCCTTAGAAGTTAAAGCTGTTATGTTAATTATATTACTGTTAATTATTCCAGTGTGATTAGTTTTTACCACACTTAAAAACAAGATGAATAGCAAAGTAGGTTTCTTTGCTTTGCTGTGCTGTGCTTTCTCTTTGCTTTCCTTTGACTACAAGGTAGAACCAGGAGAGGGCACTGTAATGCAATCTTAAGAAGGTGAGACGGTTGATTTTATCATCAGAAACAGTTTTGGAATCTTGCAGTGATTCATTCCTCAAATATCTCTCGAGGCATTTAGCAAGTATTTATTGTCAGTTTTAGCCAAATAAAAACAAAGTTACTGCCCTTCTTGAGTTTACATGTATATAGTCTACTGTTGTGAAAATTATATAGGACATCAAAATGATTTTTATATTATGCAAATTCTCTATTGTCTGTATAGTTAATGTTTGTGAATAGAGTAAGAGAAAAAAATAGAAAAATAAGCTTTCTGTTTTTTTCTAAGGAAATATACTATATATATATTGCTATTTCTACAGACTCACTTCATGGTTATCAAAATCATGAACAGTAATACATCAATCAGTAAGGCATTAGAAAGGGGTGAATAGAACTAAATTTATACTTCTCAGAATATTTCCTTTTTTATATAGTGAAGGTATTTAAGACATAGGTACCTATGTCTTGCTGATGGAGTACTAAAGCATACTTTAATGTACTAATGTCTTAATGGACTAATGTACTTAAATGTACTAATACTTATGTGGCATATGTAAATTATAAAGCATAATCATACAGGGAGTACATATTGAACCTACCAGTCAACATAGGAACTTGAATCTTACAGATGCCTCGTGTCTATCTACGTGCTGCTTGTCTCTCTGTCCCTGTGCCTGCCCCAGAGGGATGATGACTGATTTGTATTTTTTTGTTTATTATTCTTTGCTTTTTCTCTTGGGGGCAGGGGGTAGTTATTAGGTTTATTTATTTATTTTAATGGAGGTACTAGGAATTGAACCCAGGACGTCATGCATACTAAACATGCACTCTACCACTGAGGTATACCCTGTCCCTTGTATTCTTTGCTTTTTTTAAAATAGATTTTTTTCATTATTTTTAGGTTACATACATATAAGTAAGGTTTGCTAGGTTTTTAATTTTATGGGAATGGTATCATGCTATGTATCATCTTCTAGGGCTTATTTTTTGTAGTTAACATTTCATTTCCAAGATTCAGCCATGTTATTGGGTATAGATAGAAACCATCCCTTTTTAGTGCTACATACTATTCCATTACATGCAACACCACAATATATTAATCCTCTTTTGGTTTCAACTGATGAATATTTAAGTTGTTTTGATTTTTGCTATTATGAGTAGAATTCCTATGAACATTCTTGTTCTTATCTCTTGGTACACACATATAAGTGTATTTCTAGGTATGAAGCTAACAGTGGAATTTTTGGACCCATAGGGTATGCTGATACTCAATTTTATAAGATCTGAATTGTTTTTCAAAGTGTTTGTATCAGTTTTTTCTCTACCAGCAATGCTTGAGGTGTCTCACAGATCCCATCCTTATCAGAATTTGGTATTATCAGACATACTAATTTTTTTCAGTTTTACTGAATATGAAATATGTATTTAATTGTGATCTTGATTTGTGTTTTCCTGATTACTAAAGAGGATGAACATCTTTTTGTACATTTTTTGTGCATTTCTTCTTCCATGAACTAACTGTTCATGTTTCCCCTCCATTTTTTTTAAATTAAAATTCTTTAATTGAGGTATAATTGACATACAACATTGTATTAGTTTGAGGTGTGTAATATATTGACTCCATATTTGTATATATTGTGAAATGATAACTATAGTAATTCTACTTAACACCCGATACCATACATTGTTACAGAATTTTCCTTCCTTGTGAGAGCTTTTAAGATTTACTCTTAGCAAATTTAAAATATGCAATACAGTATTATTAACTGTAGTTGTCATGCTGTACATTATATCCACATGACTTATTCACTTTATAAGTACAGCTTTGTACCTTTTGATCCCTTTCACCCATTTTACCCACCCACAACCCCCCCCGGCAAACCACCAATCTGTTCTCTGTATCTTTGAATGCAGTTTTTTGTTGTTGTTGGTTATTTGTTTAGATTTCACATATAAAGGAGATCGTATGGTATTTGTCTGTCTCTGTTTGACTTATTTCACTTAGCATAATGTCCTCGAGGTTTATCCATGTTCTCACAAGTGGAGAGATTTCATACTTTTTTATGGCTAAGTAGTGTTCCATTGTGTATATACACCACGTTTTCTTTTTCCATTCTTCTACTGATGGACACTGAGGTTGTTACTGTATCTTGGCTATTGTAAATAATGCTGCAGTGAACATGAGTGCATATATCCTTTCAAATTAGGGTTTTCATTTTCTTTGGATAAATACTCAGAAGTGGACTTGCTGGATCATATGGTAGTTCTCAGTTTATTTTTTGAGGAACCTCTGTACTGTTTTCTATATTGGCTCTACCTACTTACATTTCCACCAACCAGTGCATGAGGGTTCCCTTTTCTCCACATCCTCTTCAACACTTGTTATTTCTTGTCTTTTTGATAGTAGCCATTCTAACAGTTATGAAATGATAGTTCATTGTGGTTTTGATTTGCATTTTCCTGATAATTAGTGATATTGAACATCTTTTCATGTACCTTTTGGCTGTTGAGCTATATGAGGTCTTTGTATGTTTTGGATATTAACTCTTTATTAGATATATGATTTGCGACTATTTTGTCGCATTCAGTAAGTTGCCTATTCATTGTATTAATGGTTTTCTTTTCTGTGCAGAAGCTTATTAGTTTGATATAGTTTCAATTGCTTATTTTTCCTTTTGTTGCCATTACTTTTCGTGTGAAATCAAAAAATCATTGTCAAGCCTGATGTCAAGGAGCTTACTTCCAGTTTTCTTTTAGAACTTCTATAGTTTTAGGTCTTACTTTGAATCTTTAATCCATTTTCAGTTAAATTTTTTTGTACGAGTAAGATAGTGGTCCAGTTTCCCCAACACCATTTATTAAGGAGACTGTCCTTTTCCCTATTGTATATCCTTGGCTTCTTTATCATAAATTAATTGACCATATATGTATAGGTTTATCTCTGGGCTCTCTATTCTGTGTCATCGATCATGTGTCTGTTTTTATGCCAATACCATAGTGTTTTGATAACTTTAGCTTTGTAATAATAACTTTAGACTAAGGAGTTTAATGCCTCCAGTTCTGTTCTTCTTTCTCAAGATTACTTTGGTTATTTGGGGTCTTTTGTGGTTCCATACAAATTTCAAGATTGTTTTTTCTGTTTTTATAAAAAAAAAAATACCAGTGGAATTTTTAGAGGGATTGCATTGTTTGTAGTTTGCTTTGGGTAGTTTGGACATTTAAATGCTATTAATTCATCCAATCCATGAGCATGTTTTATCTTTTCATTTGTGTGTATTTTCTTTAACTTTTGTTAGTGTCTTAAAGTTTCCAATATACAGGTCTTTCACCTCCTTGGTTAAATTTATTCTTAGATATTTTATTCTTTTTGATACATCCCTGATAACATTTTTCTTTTTGTTTGTCTTTTTAAAATTGATTTATAGGAGTTTTTAACATGTTCTGGACAACAGCTCTAATTGTGTTACATTTTCTTCTGAAAGTTTTTAAGTTTTGGTTTTTACATTTATATATTTAATTTCATAAAAACTGTTCTTTGTGTGTGGTATAAGGGTAGGGACCTAGTTTTCCAACATAGATGACCAATTTTCCTAGTATTTTTAAATGAATAGTCTTCCCTTTTCCTACTTCTAACATATATCTATGCTCTCCATAATCATGGGTTTGTTTCTGAGAGCTCTCTGTAAAGTTCTTTGGGTCAGTTTGTCTCTCTCTGTATCAGTAACCCATATTTTAAATTTCAATACTAATTTTTAGGTATTAAAAGGATACTGGATTTAGTAACTGAATGAGCCACCACATATTTTATTATAATGAAGTTTCATAAAAATATAAAATTTGTTGATCTGATTCATTCAACAAAATTCTGCTGAACACCTTCAGCATGCCAGAATCACGCCAGGACTTAAGGATTTATAGGAATATAAGGCAGGCAAAACTCTCTTCTCTTATGGAATTTATGGTCTCAGGTAGAGGGCAGACAGTAGACAAATAAATGATATAATTTCAGATAGTGCTAAGAGCTACAGTGAAAATCATGTAGGGTAAAGTGATAGAATATAACTGTGGCAGAATGGGCACTGACCAAACCAAACAAAACCAAACCAGAATTAATAAATTGTGCTGTATTAAAATTAAGAACTTTTTTATCAAAAGACACAATGGATGGCTTTTCTAAAGAGATGACATTTAAACACAGATAACAAATGATGAGAGTGGTCAATAATATGAAGACCTGGGTGGGAGTACTCCAGGTAAAGGGGAAAAAGATACAAAGGCCGAAAGATTGGGGCAAGATGCCATGTTTGAGGAATATCAAGAAGGCTATATAGCTGGAGCCAAGTGAATAAAGAGGAACGTGATAGAGAATGAGGTTGGAAAGATAAGCAAGGGCCAAACTGTTGAATCTTTAGGCCATGGTACTTATTGCAGGCATAATGGAAAGCCATTGTGGATATTTCTGCATGCTGCAGATCTGACCTATGGGTTACAAAGATTGCTCAGGTTTCTGTATAGAGAATGAACTCTACACAAACAAGGAGAAAGATGGTAAGTCTAGAGACTAAGTAGAAGTCTGCTGCTGTGACCCAGTGGAAAGGTAATGGTGGCTTGGAACAGGCTGGTAGTTGTGAAAGTGGAGAGAAGTAGGAGGAGTCCAGAAAAATTTTAAAGATCTCACAGAAGATTTGGTATGAAATGTGAAAGAAAGAGAAAAATCAAAGAATACATCTACGGTTTTTGGCCTGAGAAAGAGGGGGAGGGGAATAGTGATTCCATTAACTGAGATGGGAGAGAGGCAGGTTTGGAAGATAAGCAGAATCAAGAATTGTTTTGGATAAATTGAGATGCCTGTAAAATAATAGAGATGATTATAAGGCAGGTAATTGTGTATGTGAGTTCCTGAGTTCAGGAGGAGATAAAAATTTAGTAGTCATCAGTGTGTGGATTCTTTTTTATGGACTTGATGGGAAAATAAAATTTTTATATCTTGGATGATAAGTGAAAGTATTTTTTAATTTTTACATTGAAATTTAAGGAACTAAAATATGATTTTGAAAACTAACACAATTGAAAATATTACAGCAATATGACTTAAAATGTATGGTAATTAAAAATGTGAATATGAAGTTCTGGTTAAGTTAAAAATTAAATGAATGGAAGACAGAATTATTCTCTTGAAATAAAAACTAAAGTTTTGTAGGCTGCAAGACAAGTATATAAAGTGAAAGGATGTAGAGACCCCAGGGCACTGTAGACTTGCTCACGATTGCCCTACTCCTTCACTGAGTGTTTTCTCTTTTCTGTCCACTGTGGAACTGGGCATTGCTCTCCTCTATTAGTAGCTTGGCCAAATGGCTGAACAGCAGCCTTAAACACTATTTAGGTTGACTGTTGGGGCAGCAATCTTTTAAGAGACCAGACTTTGGAACCAAATGGTCCTGTGTTAGAATTTTACCTGCTTACTCTTAGGCACAGCAGTCTCTGAACCTCAAGTTTCCCCAAGAAACTTGAATCAAGAATCATACCTACCTACCTTCCATGAAAATTAGAAATTACAGTAGAAATTCTAGGGAATATAAAACACTGTTTTATGCTGCTATTAATTTGTATTTTTTCTGATTACAAATGAGATTGAGTATCTTTTCACATATTTATTGACCATTTGTATTTCTCCTGTGAAATGACATTGTCTTTGCTTATTGCTCTATTGGTGAATATATAGAGTTAATAACACAATGAAAGGTCAACAGTAAACCTGGGTGTACCTTTCGTTATCAGAAATGTACTTTCATTTTTATGAGGTCTATAATTTGTGTAATTTGACACATACCTATAAATTCATTCTGAATTGAAAGCAACCCAAAAATAAAACAGTTACATTAATTTATTAAGGTATTGAGTTGGTAAAATGAATATAACCATTGAGGCCATTTCAGTCATAGTTCTAGTCCATGTTATTAACTATGCCATTATATAAATCCATGACTAATTGCTTTTCCCTTCTTTCCTTGAGCTGTGGTAGCAAACAGTGACGATACTCAACACCTGACACCAGGAAAGATGAGTCAGCGCCAAGGGAAAGAATCCTTTCCGACGCCAACCAAAGATCTGTATCAGCCATCTTTTAGTCCATCAAGTCCTCTTAGCCAGGGTAAGGAGTTGTGCTTTTAATGTTTTTTTGTTGCTTTTGGTGATTTTGTTTTGTTTTGTTTTCCCAAGGACAACAATGATAGTTGGGAGTCTAACATAACTTTTTTCTTTTTAACTATTTGGTTTTATAGGGGTTTTATTTGTTTTGTTTTGGTCATCCCTAATACTCTTGAAATGAGTACATTTTCTTTTAGAGTCCTTTAATCCCCCTTATATTCTCCAGCATACTTGGTTATTTATACCATTCTTCTAATTCAGTGATTCTCGAACTTTTTCATCCCAGGACTCCCTTATACTGTCAAAAATTACTGGAGACCCCAAAGAACTTTTGTTTATTCTGGGTTAGTTAACCTATTGATACTTACTGTATTGTAAGTTAAAGCTGAGATATTTTTAAAATATTTATTCTTTTTTTATTGAAGTTTAGTTGACATATAATATTATTATGTTACAGGTGTGTAATGTAGTGATTCACAATTTTTAGAGGTTATACTCCATTTATAATTATTATAAAATATTGGCTATATTCTCTGTTTTGGGTAGTATATTCTTGTGGCTTATTTTATACATAATAGTTTGTAAAAAATGTTTACTCTTAATTCACTAAAAATTACAATAATTAACCTATTACATATTTTTATGAAAAATAAATATGCCCCCCCAACAAAAAAGAAGTTGAGTGAGAATGAGCAGAGTGGTATTCTTTTCCCTCAGGGTTCCTCAGCCCTGGACCTATTGACATTTGGGGACTGGATAATTCTTTGTCGTAGGGGGCTACCCTGTGCATTGTAGGATGTTTAGCAGCGTCCTTGGCTTCTACGCACAGGATGCCAAAAGCATTTTTCCTGATTGTGACAACTAGAAATATCTCTAGACCTTGACAAATGTCCCTTGCGGGATTAAATTGTCTTTGGCTAAAGACTACTATTTTACAGTTTCTGCAGATCTCTTCAATTTATGTCTAGCTTTATTGCTACATCAAGGACATTTGTAAGTGAAACTGGCTTTCTTGAATGTCAGTGAAGAAATCAATGACTACTGCTACAGTGTGGTGCCCCACCTTGATGTGTGCTAATGTGCCAGCGGTTTTGCCCAACATTGCTCTTAAGCACACTCTCAGTGAAAATGTCAGCACAATGAAAAAGTATTATGAAACTAATTTTGACCTTGCAGACGCTCTGGAAGAGTCTTGGGGATTCCCAGGGATTGTGGATCTCTCTGACTAATTCATAATTGATAAGTTTTGCATATTGGATTCTGCTCCTTAGCTAAAGTTTAATCAAATGCTTTGAAATCTCCTGTGGTACTGCTGATAGCTGTTGTGGAAAAACTTCTGCTTTTAAAACTGAGAACTTAAACGTGGTGTTTGAAAGCTAATGTGTACTTAGGTTATCAAGTATTTTTAAACATTTAGAGTCTTAACTACACTACCATATTATACTATCTGTACAATTAGGTTTTGTTACTACTTTATGAATTATCCTTTGAAAGTAGGCTTTAGTCACTTATTTTTTAAATGAATATTAACTGGTAAATAGTAAGTTACATGATCATTTTCTATTTCAGTGGAAAATGTTTTCCTGGTCAAGTGTTGGGTGGAAACATTTTAATATAGCGTTGTTGGAACTGGAGAAATTTTATGTAAAACAAGATAAAAACAGTTATTAGTATGTTAAAATTTATTGCTTACTTGTTGAACATAATTTTGGAAAGGTAGCATTTTTGTTGCCAAATGCTTTTTTGAAGCTTGAAAATGGATATATGTTACACACTGGTCTAAGTAAGCTTAAGATAAAATTCTAAAAGAATGCAGCATGCATATTTTTTTCATTCTGTGCACCAGAATTTTGACTGTAATAAATGTGGTTCATCTGATTCATTTATCAGTGTACTAGAATATTTAGAGGAATTCTTTAACTTAGAATTTAATGAAATAAAAAAGAGTTAGTTACTAATAATTAAAACTACTCTCATTTATATGTGTCATGAACATTTTCAGGCAAACAGGAAATTTGAGAGAATAGTACAATGAACACTAATATACCTAACAGATAAATTTAGGAAATTCTTTATCTTTTGTTGTATTTATTTTATTTACTTGTGAGTGGGGCTGGAATGTTTGGAGCAAATCATAGACCTCATGATATTGTACCCTCAAATGCTTAATCCATCTCTAAAAATTAAGAACTTTTCTTATATAACCGTAAAACCTTTATTAGATCTAATAAAACTAATGATAATTATTTAATCTAAGCTAACAACTAGTTCATATTCAGATTTCCCCAGTTCTCGACCCAAGTGTTTTACTTGTTAAACCAGGGTTTGTACATCGCATTTGGTTGCTGTCATTTTATGTCCTTTAATCCCAAAGAGTGCCCTGTTTATCCTTATTTTCTCTTGTTCCTTTGACTCTTTTGAGAAACTGGGTCAATGTCTCTATGGAGTGTTTGACCTTTTGAATTTGGTTGCTTGTGTTCTTGCAGTATCTCCTTGTTTAGTCCATTTCCCTGTCTTCTTTATTTTCTGTGAACCGGAAGTTAAATGCAAAGGCTTGATTACATTCAGGCTGAACATCTTTGGCAAGATTATGTTATAGGGAATATGTACCACTTTATGCTGCCTCGCATGAGAATTCACTTAATATCTGATCGTCTCTTAGTGATGTGAGACTGATCAACAGATTCTGGTGGTGACAGCCTGACCCTCTTCATTGAAAGTTGCATCTTTTCTCCCCTTATTACTGAGAGTAAAATAGAATTGGCACCTAATTAATATTCTATTCCCCATCAGCTTTTCACCTAAAGGGGTAACCACCCTTTGATAAACATTGAATCAACTGCAACATTAGGTGTTGAAAAATAGTGATTTTATAATTTTGTCATTCTTCTTACTTTTGTTACTGAAATTTTTCTGTAAGGAAGAGATCTTAATTGTCTTAGAGCTACTTATTAAATGCTGAAATGTAGTTCCCAAAGGAAAATGAAGATAAATGATTATTGTCTCCTAAATACCAGTTTTTATATTAAAGAGAAAACATAAAGTCTACTTCCAGTGGTGACAAATTATTTTGGCTTAAAATTTTTTAATGTCATAAATAACTCTTGCATTTTAATATAGTCATTAAGTTTTAATCATTGGTAAAATGAAGATAATGTTAGTATCTATCTAGCTCAAAGGATTTTTTATAAGGCTTAAAATGAGGTAATACATATAAAAAGCTTAGAACATAGCCTGATGAATGATAACCACTCATGATGGCTGATTAATAATAACCACCACAACAGTGATAATTACTATTATTATTTTAAGTAAATGATTCTGAGTCAAAGGCTGATCTTTTGATCTTTGCTATACTTTTTATAGTGTCTTATAGAAGCTTATTTGGAAATTGTTTTGGTATGAATGGCATATATTCAACCTCTAATTTTTGCATCTAAAGCAGCCGTAGTGTTAGTTATATCTTGGTTTACACCTGAACATTCCTGGGTAAGTTATGGATAAATTAATATTTGTAGAGTGAATTACATACTGAATGTACTTATTTGTTAAGGTCAACCTATTGGATTTCTGTAACACATAATATCTCCCTCTGGTTTACCTACTGAAATTCTGTATCATAGTTTTCAGGTGTCAGAGTTGTGTCTGAAATAAGATATATCCATTAACTCCAGGTTATGATGAAGATAAACTGTTGGAGATTAATGGATGTCTAGAAAGCCTCTTTGATAGGTCTGCCATAACTCAGGTACTCTGGATTAGTATTTCAGCTTCTAAATGGAAAGAATTTGAGTTCCAAAAGCTTACTGATAGTAATAATGACTAACATTTAAAATTCCCCACGTCTCTTAAGTGCTTTTTATGTGCATTAGCTCCTGGAATTCTTGTTAGAACCTTGAGGTATATAAATCATTCTCCCTGTTTCACAAATGAGGAAACTGAGCTGTTGGTAAGGGTAATTTCCTTGCCCCAGTTTACACAGTTAGTAAGTGATAGAGCTAGAATGTGAACCTAGAGATGACTCGAGAAATTTATTTATTTTTTTAAGTTTCAGTCAATATAGTCATTAGATTTTTTGAGGCTCAGATTTCCCAAACTTTAACTCTGGCTCCTCTGTCTTTTGATATAAACCCATTATGTGTACCATGCTTTATGTGGTTTTTTTTTTCATTTCTTTTGAGTAATATCTAGGAGGGCAGGTGTAGAATCATATGATAGTGTGTGTTTTACCTTATAAGAAATGACCAGTTTCCCAAAGTAGTTCTACCATTTTACATTTCTGTCAGCAGTGTATGAGCATTTCAGTTGCTCTATATCCTTGATCTTTTTATTTTAGCCATTCTAATGGGTGTGTAGTAGTATCACATTGTGGTTTTAATATTACAATTCCCTGCTAACTCATAATGTTGAGCATCTTTTCATACGGCCACTTGTATATCTGAAGTGTCAGTTCAGATTTTTTGCCCACTTCAAAAATAGGCTTGTCTTATTATCTAATTTTTTAAAATATATTTCAGTAGCATCCTTTGCTAGCAGTATATGTTGTATTTTCTTCCAGTTTTGGCATGTCTTTTCATTGTCTGAGTGATTTCTTTCAAAGAACAGATGTTTTTAATTTTGATGAAATCCAATTTATTAATTTTTTCCTCTGACTTAAGCTCCCCCTTCTCCCATGAAAGAAATATTTGTCTACCCTAAAGTTGCAAAGAATATTTTTTGTGATTTCTTCTAGCAGTGTTACAGTGTCAAGGCTCTGGTCTTTATTTTCATTCTTAACGTCATCATCTGAGGTCAGGTCCTTATTATTCCATGCTTACATTACATAGTACTACAGCATCCTAACTTCTATTAGGACCTTGCCATCTAGTATACCAGGCTCATCTTTCTTAACAAAATGACCAAGCAGAAAATTATTGTTGCATGTTAAGGTGAGACTATGATGGGGTTGGGGTTCTTACAGATGTATATGGCTAGAGAATACATGGATCCTATGAAGTAGGTCTCTGAGGGAAATGATGTGGATAAAGAGAAATAGAAAATTACCAATTGAAATACAACTTTTGATTATTTAAGCTTGTAACTGAAAATTTCATTAGGTATCTGTCTGCATTTACATCACTCCCGTACTCAAAAGGTCAACGGCTGACTGTTGCCTGAGCAGTGGCTCCTAAGTCTGACTGTGTCTGAGAATCACCTGGGAGCTTTGCTTAGATAAAGATTCCACTCCAACATTTGAAAATCTCTAGGGTGAGGCTCTCCAAGTGTATCTGATGTAGCAACACTTGAATCAGCAAGTGGAAACCAGCAACATAGAGTATAAATTACAGATTTTGTATTCTGTTAGTCAAGGCTCTTAGTATTTTGGATTTTATTCTACCCTTCAGTTTCATTTTGTATTTCCTCTCCTCATGAATCCAGCTAGATGGCTTTCTTCACTGTTCCCACAAGACTGTGCTTTATTTATTCTCATTCTCCATCGTGGAGTATCCTCTCCCTTCCCTTTGCTTATCTAAATTCTTCTCAAATCCCAAAGTGCTGTCAGTTAAAAATGGCCTCAGAGTAATGGTGAGATCAAGAATGCTTCTGTAAGATGTTTCGGTTGAGACCTCAGAAAGATTTAAGATGGTGCCTCCCAGAGCCTTTCAGCAAGACAAAAGCACTTGGAAGAGTCTTAAAGGGATACCTTTTTAGAATCTCTCAGCTAGTCAAAAGTGCTTCAGGGCTCTTAAGTTGGCTGTCCAATAATTGGACAGCCAGCCCAAAGGAGAGAGTAGTATTTCCTATCTCGAGGAAATACTCTAGGAGAAAGATAGGAGAATTAATAGAGCAAGGCTCTCAGAGAAGGCAGCAGGGATGAGATCCAGTGTGAAGGTTAAGGGATTGATTGGACTAGGAATACAGCCCAAAAGTGGAGGAACCATGGTAGTGGAATTCCCAAGTAGGTTTAGGTTGGTATTGGTTTTACCTTGTGTGAGACTTTCTTCTGTAATGTTAGGCTTTGTGAAGTGTATGCAACAAAAGAACAGTGGCAGAGAGTGTGGGATGCTGGCAATGGAACGGGGTTTAATGGATGAGTTGGTGAACTGCTTTGGTAGAGGGTATAGGATCTGTAGGAAGAACTGTCAGAGTCAGTAGACAGCTTAGAAGCATTGTGCAAGTGGCTGTCGGGCAAGGTACTCTTTCACAGAAGAATACGGAACTGATAAAGTAATTGAGGGTTAATGTGAAAGGAAGAAAGTTGTAGAGGGTAAATAGATGTTTTAGATCCTCAGGGCAGAGTTTTTTTTTTTTTTCTTTTTTTTTTTTCCTTTGTTTTTTTTTTCTTTCTTTTTTTTTTCCTTTGTTTTTTTTTTTTACATTTTTATTGATTCATAATCATTTTACAGTGTTGTGTCAAATTCCAGTGTTCAGTACAATTTTTCAGTCATACATGGACATATACACACTCATTGTCACATTTTTTTCTCTGTGATTTATCATAACATTTTGTGTATATTTCCCTGTGCTATACAGTGTAATCTTGTTTATCTGTTCTACAATTTTGAAATCCCAGTCTATCCCTTCCCACCCTCTACCCCCCCCACCCCCCCACCCCCGGTAACCACAAGTCTGTATTCTCTGTCCAGGAGTTTTTTGTTTTGTTTTTGTTTTTAAATATTCCTCCATGCCTAGCATAGTACCAGGAACATAGTAGGTACCTGTGTTTTTAATAAGTGAATAAATATCTTTATTAAGTACCTTTTATATGCTGTGTCCAGCTGTTGTGAAGCTTACAGGCTCATTTTTTTAAATGAATAAATGCAGTTTTGGGGGTGATCTTCATGTGCCGAAGCCCCTTCCCTAACATGGACCTCACATGTAGTATTATTCCTGTGTTTGCTAAAGAGAGAGTCTAACGAGAGAGCGGATGACCATGCAGCTGAATGAGTGAATGAATGAATAAATAAGTATTTTTAAAAATGGCATTTGTTTTGGTGATATTTGCTGGACTCGTAGCTACCACTTATTAAGCACTTACTGAGTTTGGCTATCATACTAAAAGTTTTCTGTGCCAAATTATATTTAACTTTTGAAACAGGTACAATGTCTGCTTTATAAGCAAGACAACTGAGGATTAGGGACATTAAGAAATCTGTTCAAATTCACAAAACCAGTAATGTCAGAGACAGGTTTCAAATTCAGAATTGTCAAAGTCTGAATAGTCTTAACTATTCCACTATACTGGGGTGAATTATAGTATTAGCTGTTTTCTTTTTTGTTTTATGTATGCTATGGTGTTAGAAATTTATCTTTTGTCAGTGCTTTAAAATGGCAAAGATTCCCATTGCTCCTGTTTTCTGGCTGAGTCTCCTTCATACATTACAATTGATTCATACCAATTTAATGTAGGTCCTCTTAAAAACAATTAAGTTTGTTTTTGTTTTTGTTTTTGTTTTTATAGTATGGTTTTCTTCCATCATTTTAGGATTTTTTTTCCTTTTATTTTTATTTTTTGGAGGAACTAGGGAGACTCTGGCTCTCCTCACTAAAACCCACACACATCAAGAGAATCTTTTGTGTGTTATATGTTTAGATTATGATGATGAATCAGATTATTCCAAAAATTGTGTATTTACTAGATTTTTCCCCAGTCTGAAGGCTGTTTACTTCAAAATAGTTTTAACTTAGATATGATTATGATCTCTTAAGTATTTGTCTATGCTGATTTGTTTGAACATAATATATTTCAATTGTATGTCGAGAAAGAAAGACTTGTAGATTAATTAGTCTTGTTGTCTCCCTTCTGCCCTGTGCTTTTGAATAAGGACGTGCTAAGCCTAGAGACTAAATTAGAGCTCATCTCACGGATGGATACTCCATTCCCTCCGGATCACATCTGAGATTGTTATCAAAGCTTGATGAGTTACAGTTTATCTTGTAGCTACCCTTTCAATCTTTGGTCAGAAAAAGCTATTTTCACGCTTTTATTTTTGAAAAACTATCTTTCAATTGTAGTGCTTTGTGAGAGAATATAAAATGTTGCTTTCCCAAAACTTACATAAATCCATTTCAAACTAATTTTTAAGTGTTTAAAATTTTAAAACTTTTAAAGGTAAAAGTTTTTCCTGCTTAATCACTGTTATCAAAATTAAGTTAGGACATGTTTGGTTTATTTAGACTTGAATTAAAATGTCTATGTTCAGTATTGTGTTTCTCTTATCCTTTAGTAAATTCTCTTAAACCTGTGATGTCCCTTCACCTTGAATGCCCTGGTATTACTAAACATGACGTAATGGGTCTATATCTAGTATTTCTAACTTAGTAGAAGATTTTAAAGTAAAGAGGGATTTTCTTTAACAAGAGAGTTTACTATTGTGCAGATGTCCTACCAGGTTCCCCAGGGTTTTAGTTTTAGACATTGTTGGTATAATCTCAGGTGACTAACGCAAAGTACCTTCATTAAAGTGGTTCACAGACAAAAGGAGACCTAGAAGTCAGTTTCCTCCATGAACCGAAGCAATTCCTCCTTCCTTGGTAAGATTTTTCTCGGGTCAATTCTTAACATATGAGACCACACACACATAGGAAGTGTATTTTTGAATATATATGTTATATTGCATGAAAACTATTTTGCCTGAAAGAAAACTTGAATTTACCACCCACCCCCTGCCTCCACTGTGTCTTTTTTTTTCCCCTTGATGCTGTGCTTTGGTTTATAGCCATAAGTTGTTTTCTTTAGAAACAGTATAAATTAGAGGCTATGTTGATTTTCTTCTGAGTTTTTGAATCTTCAGTGCATTAAATTTCTGAAGTTAACTCTTAAAACATGGCTGCTTTCTATTTTGAAATTCCTTGTGTTTAGTTAGTTGCTTCACAGAGCTATGAAAGTATCTATTAATATTAAATAATGAAAGAGAATGTAATATTTGGCAAGTTAAGAAATTAACAATAATATATTTTTCCAAATCTCTCTTCTGAAATGTTTTAATCTCTATGTCCTTCAGCTATTCCTACAGGGGAAACAAATACTTTGAAATCATTTATTAAAAAGTGAGAATGAATGATTCAGCTTGGTTTTAAGCATCTTTACCAAAGATGAGACAGTCTGTCTTATCTTTGCCAGGCCCTATTAATTGCTTCTTTAACAGAGCGGTAAGATGAACATTAAGAACACTAAAAGATGCTTTTCTCCTCATAAACATATGCATTCTTATATTCCTTCTCAACCCCTCCTTTCTGTTTACTTATTTAGTAAGATAACAGTAAAGGATTGTCAAATATTAACCTGCACCAGTTTCTCAGCTCTTTTCTGGTGGGATTTCTCTCTGTTTGTTTCCAAAGTCTGAGAGATTGAGATCTCCCTCTTAGCAAGAATGGTAATAGAGTTTCGCTTGTAGAGTTAACTGGTACAATCTTCCTTTCCTTATTTGAGGCATGTAGAGGCAAGCCTTCTGTATTTTTAATAAACATATAGCAAGATAATATCAATTTAATTTACCGAGTAATGTTTGCATAATTTCTGAGAGAAGATAAAAAGTAGTTTCATAGAAATTTTTGTTTCCATTTCTTTGGTTGTTGTAACTTTGAACATATATATATAAATTTTATTTAAGAATGAGACAGTGAAAGTTCAGAAAACTCACCTCTTTCCAGATAAAGGAAGATGTACAAATAGTACCTGGGGAGTACAGGGTTTTTCAATGGTCTCCTCTATCAAGTTGGCCTTTTTGTAGTCTGCTTGGTATATAGTTCTGTACTACAAAGCAAGAACAAACCAAAAAGGATATTCTCAACACCTGCCTTCAAGAGTTTAATTTGTAGTTGCAAAGTTGAAGGACAAGAAATAGGGAAACGTAAGGAAACATGAAAACATGTAAGTGAACTTTCAGTTCCCAACATGGCAAACTAGATGTTCAGAGAAAACCTATCTAGTAAGAACATCAAGCTGCTGAACACAGTGTTTTAAAAATTAGTTTTTAAAGTGTGGCTGACCTTGTCAGTTAAGTAGGAGGTGCAGGATTATTGTGAGAGGGAATCCAGAGAGGTTATGAGCTGTAGAACCAGCATTGGAAGCAGCTATGACCGGCACTTGCTAATTCCTGAAGGTCTAAAGCTTGAGCTTTAACAAGAGAAGGGAGAAAAGCCCGTGGCCCATTTATGATGGAAATTTGGATTGTCATCTCTCCACCTGAAATTAGGAGTCCTGAAGGACAGTACTAAGTAAGTGAAAAAAAGAAAGAAAGAAAAAGAAAAAGAAAAAGAAAAAGAAAAAGAAAAACAAAACCTGTAAAATACGCTCACAAAGGAAGACAGTGGTGTATTTGTCTGTGTTAGTCTTGACTCAAAGTAGAATGAGGGAAGAGAGGGACTCTGCTTCAAAAACAGAAACACATACTTATCTAGGCTTGGGGCCAGAATTCATACTGTCTCTTGGCAAAAACGAAAACACTCCCCTTCTTGTGTTATAGGTATCTTTAGGTGCCTGGAAGAATTGGCACAGATCCTCTTTAGAGGAGAGTATTTTAAACATAGGCCTCAAAAGATTACATATGAACTCATAATTTTAAAAATCAGTGAACTACAATGAGATCCTATTATGAATCTATTAGAATGGATGAACTCTAAAACACTGACAATACCAACTGCTGACAAGGATGTGGAAAAATCAGTAAATGCATGAGGTAACAAGCCATCATCAGAGAGATTCTGCATAAACGACCTACCAAGTGTACCAGTTGGAATTATAAGTTCAAAGGCAATGTTAAAAGAGGTGATACTGAGAACTTTTCAGAACTGATGAAAGATAGCAATTCTTTGGTTAAGGAGGCCTCACAATTTCCAAGCAGGAAATCTAAAAAATAATACTTCTAATGCTGATATTTGACAAGGAGGAAGGCTAAAATGTACTGAATTAAGTTAGCATTTAACTTTGTTAGAAAATAATATAATAAACCCAAAACAGACAGAAGGAAGGAAACAATCAAAATAAGAGAATAGACATGGTTGAAAGTATCAAGAAAGACAAAGTTGATTGTTCAAAAAGGCTAATAAAACAATAGAATGAGTAAAACAATTCGGGATAATGGTTAACTCTGGTTAGAAGGGAGGTGGGTAGAATCGGGCACACATGGGAGCTTTCAAAGGTACTTGAAATGCTCTCTTAAGTTGGTCATTACTTAGTTTTCATTTTTATTAATAATATTTTAAATGTACATATGTTAAGCAATGATACTATTAAAATATAAGAATGAAAGAAAGGTTCACATGTTATATACCTTCTGTATATGTCTTTAGAATAAATGAATCTCTCTCTCTCTGTAACGGTATGGTTTGTGGACTAGTGCTGGTGCCTCTGGTGCTTTTCTAGCTTAATAACTAGATGAGAAATATAAATACACTGTTACGAGTTTTCACTAAGTGGAAGTCCTTCAATGTAAAGGACTGTCCTTTATTATGAGATTATAGTCTTCCTGCTGTATGATATTTAATATCCCTTATGAAGTGATAAGATTATAAAGTCTAGGTTTAAAAAATACTGTGTTATACCAGGATGAGAACCCTGATAGCAGTGCTACAATTTGGGGAGGGAAATTATATTGATCCACAAAATTCAAAACCTAGGAACCATAGGTTTATGTCATTTACCTATGTGAGGAGATTGTGGGTGTAGAGTAAAGATAAGGAAATCCTGAATTTTGGTTGGAGTAATGGACCATGAAATTAGTTAGATATGTGGTTAGATATGTAGCTTCTTCAGGACCTTGTTAGGCTCATCATTAAGATATTTCTGGGGTGTAGCAGAATTTAATTTATATCCAACTCCAAAGCTTGAGTGCAGTTGGATAGAATCTCTGGTGAGTAAGTAAAAAGATGTAAGCATTGGCACTAATATTTGAACAACAGCTAGGAGAGGGAAGGGAGAGATCAGTACCCATTCTTGCCATCCTAGAACAAGCAATATTGTCTTGTGCCTTGATTCCCATGCTTGGATAGAAGGGCTGGAAGACAAGTTACTTGTGGAACACTAGTAGGTTTAAATGGGTACTTTGGGGAGTGGGATTTTCTTTATCTGTTAAGTTTTGAGAGCTCAGTTATATGGAAGGAAAGAGTGTAATAGCTTTTTTCTAACATATTTGCACAGCTTTCTAGTGGAGGAATTTTTGAAACATAGGTTTGTTTGTTTGTTTTGGGTTTTTTTTTTTAAGTTTTGAATTGAGTCCCTGTTTTACAAACTGTCCATGTAGGTACTTAGTACGTTTTCAGTTAAATAAATTCTTGTGAGCAGACTTAGAAACCTAAGCATCTCATTTAATATTTACTTTGTAGGAATAGACTCTGAGTTTCAATCAACTTTTAATGAGCCTGTACTCACACTGTTGAAAGCTCATAAGAACAGAAATTAGGGACTGTTGTGTTCATAACTCTCTTGTGCTTAAACTAGTTCCTAACATAAAGTAGGTACTCAAATTTTTATTGTGTGAATGACTATATAATATACACATGTAATTATAAAGAACTTTTCATCCAAAGGAAAGTACTGGCTTCACTTATTGCAGTGAATATGGATATATAGATAAGAATGCTCTCCAATCTGAAATTATCTTAAGCCATCCTTTTAATTTTGTATGTGCATTTGCATGTGCTTTTATGTTGAGAACATACTTAATGATAAGAATCTACAAAGTTATTTTCTGAGGAAATATAGGATAATAAGATTGCTTTGTATAATTTTCAAGACATATAATTATCTGTGAGATTTTACTAATTACAGATAAGAAAATACTTTGCCGTATTGCAGGATGGAAATCGACTGAGAGCTTTATTGCTGTGTTTTCTATTTTATAGCAAAGGTCATTATTACCTGTCTCAATTTGTATGTCCTTTGAAAGGTTAATAGTCTTGTTTGCTAAGCCTGAGCTGCTTAAATAATAATAAATAACTTTTTTTTGAATTTCATTCTTTGTAAGGGAAGTTATTGCTGAATTTCTATAGTACCATCTTTAGATATTTAGTTCATTTTATAGGGCAGTGGTTCTCTTCATGTTTGGATATAATACTTTCTTAAATTCTTGTTGGTTGGTTTTTGTTTTCAGTATTTTGATCTTTTTCCAACTCTTCCTGCTGCTTTAAGAATTTTAAAATCTCTTAAAGCCTAGGTTTATTTTCTTGGGATTCAAGATAAAATATTCACTCTTAAAATACTTTCCTAATTTAAACCAGTGTATTTTATCACTAATGTGCATGTGGAACTGTATAGAATTTAAATGGATTTTCCAACTACCAAATTAGATTATTTCAAAATATCAGCTATGTTTGCCATTCATCTGGTTTTGAAATAGAGATGGTCTGGAATTTGTCCAGAGACCTCATTAGAGTTCTGTTATTACAGGGAGATGCCTTCTCTAGTCCTAATCTTTTTGGCTTTATAGGAAGAAAAAAAATGAAGCTGGGCGTTTTCTTTGGCTATAGAGCAGGAACATCTACAGAATCTCTTTTATTGTGGCCTTTTGTAGTTTTTACCTCGGCTCTAATGTCTGTCATTTTAGTATGAAAAGAGCCACTAAACCAAAATAATATATGTAGCTGGCCTCTTCAGTGGCAAGGGGGTGTTAGTTCTTTTTAGTGTTCGTGAATTTCAAAGAAATAGTATTATTTATGTCCGTGTTTTCCAATTTTGGCCATGATCCATGTAAGACATACATTTTATGTCACTGCCCAAAACATAATATGCATGTGAACTACATACTTATATAAAAAGTCTTAAAACATATAATTGATGAAACAACTTGCCTTTAGTATCAGAGTATAATGCACTCTAATATTTCCTATCCTGGCTTATTCTATTTCATTTTTTAAAATGCTATTTGTGAGCCACTAAATTGATTTTCAACTTACCAGTGAGTGGTGACTTGAATTTTGAAAGGCATTTTTAAATAAGTATGTTTATCCATAGATTAATATCTATTTCTAATATATATGTTTTTGAAAACTTTCTAATGTCTTTCAAAACTATTTTGATGGTCTTACAACATTTTTTAAGTAATTTTTCTTGTTTTCATACATAGATAATGTAATATAAAATGAGAGAGATGGTAAATTCAAATCTTAACCCAGATATGTTTGAAGAGTGTTCAGCATTGCTACATACTTTACAGTAGTTGAATCTAGCCAGCATGGCTCAGTAAATGTGGTTATGCTGCAAGTCTTTCAGAGAGGTAAGTTAGGCTTTGAGCGTAGTTTGACCCTTAGTCTGACTTTAAAATTAATACAAAATCCATTGTAATTATAAGTAATTCTGAAATTAAATTGAAATCACAAGAGATACATAAAATGTTTTAAAAATAGATCTTTGGTTCTTTATAGAAACCAATCTAGATTTTGGTTTTAAATTAACAGTTGCTTTTAAACATTTGTTTTTTATTTTTATTTTTTACTTATACATGAACATACATACATTTATTGTCACATTTTCTTTTGCTGTGAGCCATCACAAAATCCTGTATATATTTCCCTGTGCTACACAGTACAATCTTCTTTATCTATTCTACATTTTTAAACATTTGTTTTTTAAAAGTGTTTTTTTTTTATTATTGAAGAAAAGAATATTTGTGTTATCCTCATGAAGTTAATGTCCAGCAGGTTGTTATATCCTGTCTTAAGATCATTGTAGTATAATGATTTTCTTTGAATTAGCTTATAGATTTGAAAAATGTAAGTTATTATTACTACCTTAATTTTATGAAACACTTTACATTGATCAAAATATCATATATACATATATATTTGTATTTACTCTTTTCTTCCTTTTTCAGTTTTATTAGGTAGAATTATTACAGTTTAACTGTGCATATACATTATATTGCATATAAAAGCATATATACAATAAATGCACTTTTTTTTAGTTTACATATACGTACTGATCAGTTTCTAAGAGCAGATTAGAGCTTTAGATTTTTAAAGGAATAAAGCCAACCACAAAATAAGAATCAACAGAATGCAGTAATCCAATCATAAAGGATAGTCATATGTGCTTACTTATATTCAAGAAATCAGTCATCTAAGTTATAAATAAGTATTTTGTTTGCGTCCTTTTTTTTAGATTCCACATATAAGTGATATATGGCACTTTTCTTTCTCTTTCCTGCCCACTTCACTTAGAACGACGATCTCTACGTCCATCCATGTTGCTGCAAATGGCATTATTTTATTCTTTTTCATGGCTGAGTAGTATTCCATATGTATGTGTATGTGTGTGTGTGTATATGAATACACCACATCTTTACATTGATCAAAACATTATACATACATATATATTTGTATTTATTGTTGCAGTTATATGATGTGTAGGCAAGGCAGGTAGAAGATAATTGAACCAGGTCTAAGACCCGCGAGTATTGGCTCATAGTGTTTGTTTCTACTGGTTCTAATTGAAATAATGCTTTTTTGGTTTACCAGGTACCTTTATGAAGTATTTTGAATTTACCAAGTAGTTTTAAATCTTTAACATAAAGAATGCTTTTGGAAGCTTTGTGAAGTTTGTATAAATATGGGTACCACATTTATTTTACCACCAATCAAATGAGGTAGGAAAGGTAGAGTTGTTTGTATTTCCAGATGATTAGGCACTAATGATCACATCTTAGGGGAGAGGGTGTATTGGTAACTGATTTGACTTAGGATTATTGAAATGAGTGAGAAGAAAGAATAAAGTGGCAATAAATGGCTAATAGGGATAGGGAAATAAATTCTGTTAATCATATCACATTATTTAGTAATATTTTGTTACTCTTATCTGCTTTGCTTGTCTGAATGTAATTAAGAACCTAGGCATAATAATAGCATATTACCTTGTTGAGCATTTTCCATATACCAAGCAACCATCTGGGAACTTTTTCTGAAAAATAAATTTATATATGTATGTATTGTGAAATGTTTCATACATGTTTAATAGTGCATAAAACATACTAGCATCTTATATTATTATAATACTAATAAATCAAATACTTACGTGCTTTGCACCCCTGATTAGAAAGAGATCATTACCAGAATGTTAGAAGTCTTCAGTCTCTCCTGATTCCTGTCTCCTCCCCATTTTATTCTCTACATGCCCCAGGTATCCACTAATCCTCACCTTTGTGTGAATTTTCTTGCTGTTTTTTCTCAAATAATGTTACTGTCACTTATGTATATCTAAACAGCTGGAATTTATTTTGAAAGATTGAGAAGTAAGTACACAATCTAGTTGGGTAAGGAAAGAGCAGTATTGCCACTATTTGACAATGCTTCCCAGAAGAAGATAAGCTGAACAGAATCTCTGGATTATAGTTTGGCTTTGATTTCTTTGAGTTTAAGAGGAATCTCTTCTTTGGAAAGCATTGGGCAAGTGAGCCCTGGGAAACATAGGATTCATCATAGCTTGCAGTTTAGGTACTAGACATCTGGTAGTAATATGATCAGGAAATGTATTTTCTGCCTTTTAGTTCACTATGTCCTTACCAGGAATAGGTGGAAAGTAGAACACCTTAAAGCTTTTGCTTTGTAAAAGAAAGTGACAAGAAAATGAACTTGCAAGCCAAAGACTGGGAGAAAATATTTGCAAAAGACACTTAGTAATGACTGTTATCCAGTATATACAAAGAATTCTTAAAACTCAACAGTAAGAAAACAGCAACTCAATTAAAAAATAGGCCAAAGACTTTAACAGACACCTCACCAAAGAAGATATACAGATGATATAAATACAGATGAATTCTAACAAACATTTAGAAGATAATTAACACCTATCCTTCGGAAACTATTCCAAAATCTTATTTACAAACCAAAAATAGACTCACAGACATAGAAAACAAACTATGGTTATCAAAGGGGAAGGGAGGGGGAGGGAAAATTAGAAGTGTGAGATTAATAGATACACATTGCTATGTATAAAATAGATAAACACCAAGGATCTACTGTATAGCACAGGGAATGATATTCAGTAGTCAACATAATGGAAGAGAACCTGAAAAAAAAATATGTATGTGTATGTATAACTGAATTGCTTTGCTATACACCTGAAACTAACATTGTAAATCAACTACACTTCAATAAAAAAAAAAACCAAAATTTAAAAAAAGGAAAGAAAAGCCATGAAGGAACCTAAAATGCATATTAGTAAATGAAGGAAGCCAACCTGAAAAGGCTTCAGACTGTATGATTCCAGTTACCTGACATGGTAAAGGCAAAAACTATGGAGACAGTACAGTAATAAGATCAGTAGTTTCCAGGAGTTAGAGGGGAGGAAGGAATAAAGAGGTGAAGCACAGAAGAGGTGAAAATATTCTGTATGATATTGTAATGATGGATGCATGTCATTATACATTTGTCCAAGCTCATAAAATGTTCACCAGAAGTGAGCCCTAAGGTAAACTAGGGGCTTTGAGTGATTATGATGTGTTAATATAGATTCCTCGGTTGTAACAGATGTTCCACTCTGGTTATGCATGAGTGGAGGCAGGGGGTATAGGGGAAATATCTGTACCTTCCTCTCAGTTTTGCTGTGAACCTGAAAATGCTCTAAAAAGTAGTTTTTAAAAAAACCCAACACTTCAGTATATTCAAAGTATCCTCAGTTCATCCAAACATGAGGAAATGGGGGAAAGAGAAAAAAATACTTCATCAGCATACTGTCAAAACAAGCCAAGGTTAGAAAAGAATTTGGGCAAAGCTCACCCACACAATTTGTCTTTGGGTCAAAAAGAGATGGTACAGTAGTAGGAGATGTTTTGATGATGACAGCTTTTTATAATGAGTATCCTGTTTCCTGTATTCCATACATTCTTAATTTGCTATCACTTTTTGGTAGAGTATATATTCTTGTATAGCCTTTCTCAAGGGAGTTCCTGAGAGGGAAGTAAAGAAGGCCTATAGAAAATAATATAGGTGAATATTTTCTCAATTCTCTCAAGAATATGATACATGGGTAGAGCCATTATAGATGCATGGGAGAAAAAAGTTAATTCATTTTGAAGACTGGATGTTTTACTGCATTAAGCCTAATTCTATTGTAGAATTCCAGGTGAGAATGGCCACTCTAATAAATTCTTTAAAAATATACACGTAAAATAAAATTTTAAGACTTTGTATATCTGAAAATATCTTTATTTTACCCTAATATGTAGTTGATAATTTGGCTGGGTATGGAATTCTAAGTTGAAGTTCACTTTCCTTCCAACCTTTAACGCATTGCCAGTACTTTTATCTTGCTTCTAGCATTGTTGATGTCAGTACCTTATCTGACTCCTGATCTTGGTGCTGTGGGCAAAAGGATTTTTTGCTAAAAGTAGGATTGGTTCTCAGTTTTTACCGCTGCTGGTTTCTGATTCAACTTTCTGAATCTGCACGACAGTAACTACAAGTTCACTTCATGCTTTCCAGTCTCAAATTGATGTTGATAAATCCTCTCCAGAGTACATACTTGTGGGAAACATACGGATACTTGTTCATTTTTTAAAAAATACCCCTTTTCTGTAATTTTTGTCAAGTTTTAGAAGGGAATACATTAGGTCAGCATCTATACTCTACCATTTTAACCTGGAAGCTTTATTGATTTTACAGATATTATCCAATTTGATCCTTGTAACAACCTATTATATTGGTACTATTATTAGCATTTTATAGATGAGGAAGCAGAGAACCAGAGAAATTAAGTTAATTACTCAGATGCATCCAGCTAGGATTAAACCAGGATTTGAACCCAGGTAGTTTTAATTCAAATTCTATTTAACCATCGTACTGTAATTGTCTTTTATGATGTTATGTTTTTTATGCCTTGAAAAGCATGCACCATTACATGAATTAATTATAATTATTTCTGTACTGCCTGTATTTAATGGTAATTTATATTTCATGACATGGAGAAAAATTAAAAAAAACACAAAACCTGTTATAGTTGTGGGTATCAACCATAAGTTACTTATTTTTATCACTAATTGATTTCGAAGTGCCTTTGCCCAAGAAAGAATATGTGTATAGGAAAATGAGTTTGTTTGTTTTTAAGTGTCCTTTCTAGCTAAGAGAAACAGTCTCAGATTCCATGGAATTATATGAGTGGAGAACCAGCCTTGAAGTGTATGCATAACGAAGAAGGAAACTGAGATCTTACAGTAATATACCTATAAAAATGAACTGCTAAATCAGTTATAATTAAATTGGTTGTTGTCTAGCTAAGGGAGTGTATTTCCAGGTTGAAATAACTGTGATCAGAAAAATCAATCTAGGGGATATAAAGAAAGTAATTGACTTAGAGCTTTTTAACTTCAATTAAGGTGTAGAGTAAGGTAAATGGATTTTAATATAACTAGGAAAGAATTCTTTGGAATTTAAAGAATTAGATATAAAGAGATGACATCATGTATTATTTTGGCTATAGGTGCTTTCCTGTTAGATTTAATGATGTGGGATCATACCAGTCACTTACTTTTAATCTAGAAAAAAAGATGTTTTCATTTGTTCTTGTGATAGTAAAGTTGCCTTTTTAAATAAGAGTTTTAAGTGTGAAAATACTTGTTGGTATATTATATATTTTGAAAAGTTTAAGTGTAATGAGAAGGAACCATAGCAGCTCTTTCAAAGAAACATATGGGAGCATACAGTATTATTATGGTGTCCTTTTAATTTTTGATTGATTTGCATTAACACTGTCTTGATGACTAATATATCCCTACTAGAGGTAAAACAAATGTTTATTCTCTGCTTTAGTTGTGGGACTCCATCAAAACTGTACTTGAAAGAATATCTTTCCTGATGAATTCTTAATCATGGCTGAGGCAAGCAGTAGATTAGATATAAATCTAGGAGCTTCAGGGAAGATAAACAGTGTTATATTTATATCTATTTTTGAAGTAAGCAAAAACTGGAAAAGGAAAGAATCGGAAGAGGTGGGAAGTGTGGTAGATACTATAAAAACATAATGGGTATGACAAGAGGACTGCATTTTTTGAGAAAAGAAGAGAATTTGATTTTATTATTTCATTCTGAATCTCTAAATATTGATCCTGCTTTGTCTTCCTAAAGCAGCAATTGAATGCAGGGCATTACTGGTTTGATAAAAAGGTAAAACAGTAGAATAGCTTTTCTTGTTTATCAGTTCATTAAAAAAAAAAACAAAAACAGCAGCTTGGCTTAATGCCTTTTCTGCCAGTCTCTTTCTCTATCTGTTTATTGCTGATTTGACAGTCTCTGGTCCTTCTCCTTTGCTGTTAAATGTGTGTGTCCTTTGTTTGTGCTGGTGGGTTTTGCTATATTTGGATGTGAGAGAAAAGCCTGTCATTGCTATACTGGTCTAATTAGCCTTCTGGGTGAGCATATACGTTAAATAGACCTTCTAAGCCATGAAAGAAGAGGGCTCAGAACAACGTAGATTTTCTTCCTGTACCGTGGTTTCGCCTGTTTTATTTCCTCCACGAATTGATGGCCGAAAGCTTGTCCGGAATGCTTCATTTGGAGGATACAATGAACTTTCTCCTTCGTTGCCAGGTTTGTTTGTTTAATCTTGCATTCTTTTCTTAATTTCTTATAGACTTTTCATTAAAATAAGCTAGATATTTTAACATCTTAAAACTGCTTTCATTTAAACAAAACAATTCTATAGTGAAAGGTTAGGTTTTAGTAACTGCTGCAATAAGGCTTGGCTTTCCTGTATTTTCTCGTACAGTCTCTTAAGCTAGAACTTGAGAACTAATGATTCAATAAAGTATGAATCTTGAGGGCTTGTAGCATGAATTTTTGCTTTAATTATACAAATAAATATTATAATCTTTTGATAAAACTAAAGCCTTTTTCTGGACTTGAGAAAAATGTAAAATTCTATAAATAAACAAATTGCTCTGAGATTTTTGCAAATGAAACCCACATATTTAATATTAATATTTTCTGCAAAATAGTAACTATATGAAAATTGATGTTTAGTTCAAACTTTAATAGCTTAAGTTCTGACTACCTAAATATAATTTTTGAAATGCCTTATTTCTTGTTCTTTGACGTTTGTGTACAATGAGTTTTTGCTAAAAAATGTTATTTTTAGGGTAATATTTATTAAATGAAATTAGGCATTTGATGGCTATGATTTAGACATTAAACAATTGATCAGTGAGATACAGATGTAAAATGATCTTTTATTGTTTGAAAAAGATTTATTGTAGCATATATTGGGATATACATTTTAAAAAATAAACAATCTTTAGTTTCTTCTCAAAATTTTAAGCTGCTATATAATTATATCTACTTTTTAAGATTATATGTTTTTTCTTTTAAAATAAAAATATTCTTTTAACACTTACAGCAAAGAAATATTGACTGAAACTGGTGTTTGTTTTAATCGTTTATATATTTTTCTGACACATACTTTGTGAAATTTGATTTATATTTTTTGTTTTCACTCTAACCTTTATTCTTGGCTTTTTGTGAATATTCATGGTGATAGGCAGTATATGCATTCATTTGAAATAGAGAAACTTTGTAACACTTTATACAAAACACTTTATAGAAAGTGTTACCTGGGCAGTTAAATAAATTGTTATAAATTCACTGATTTCATTTTCTTTTCTAACTTGTTTCTGAAAAGATTTGGAAACCATAGTCCTGAACTGTTCCCTAAGTAGCATAAGCTTTAAACAGCATTCTTAATCCGTGTTCAGTCTTCTTAGTGTAGCATGGTCACTATCACGCATCTTTCCTAGGGTTCTCAAAATGGTGTAAATTTGATTATTTGTCTTTGTTCAAAAGTGGCTCAGAAAATACCTAAGTTTTTTAATATTCTTAAATACTTTCTTACTTCACAATGTGACTTAGTTCCATTTCTGTATTTGTCTCCATCTCCTTGTTTTTCTTTTTTTTAAGCCAGCAAGCTTACTAGCACGTTTGCTGACCTTCATACCATGGGTTTACTTAATATAAAAAATAATCAGATGACCTTAATAAATAAAAGAAAACTTCACTTTTTAGAAGTTTGATGTTTAACTAGGTAATTGAAGACAGAATTGTCGGTTTATATTGACAATAAAGAATATATTGAAGATCATCCTGGATCGATTTGTTTGAATGGAAAAGTAAATGGTTAGCTTTGTATTCTAATCCTTGAAATCGAGAAAAATCATATTCATAGGGATACTTCTGTATTACCCTTAATACAACCAACAGTTGTATTACAACCAGCCATGATAAAAAGCTCTTTAAAATATGTTTTATTTTATCAGTAAAATAAGAAGTAGAATGGAATTAGGTACTTCAGAGAAGTGGCTTTATGTATTAAGTTAAAAGTGAAAAATATTTTTTTCTGGGACATTTCATTGTTATTATCTGACATCATTAGAGAAGGAGAAGTTCTACCTTAGAGATATTTAAAGATAACTTCGTTTTACTACTTTGAGCACAACCCTTTTTTTTTTTTTCCATTTTACTTTTCCTTAGGAAAAACTTTTTTTTCCCCCTTTTTTGTCACCCTTAAGGAATATATTGGTATGGCCTTTTTCTTTATGGTGTGTTATAATAAAGAAATGGCACCCTCTGTCCATGTACCTAAAAATTGGAATAAATAAACTTGGAGCAGCTGAGCAAGGAAATTTATAAATACTCTTTGTGAGGTTTCGTGCATAGGTAGATGGCTTTTTAGTATATTTTTACTTCTCAAAGATTTTTTCTTGTATAATTTCTTGATTCTTGCCTCTGTTCAATATAGTTAATGTAGCAATTTTATATTTCGTAAATTTTAAATTTGTATTTGTAGATATGTGTATATAATCTCATTTTTATGAGATGGAAGCAGCATAAAACTTGCTTTATTATATTTAAGCATTAATGAACCAAATTTTAGTCAAGTTTATAAAAAGGTTATACCTCATCAGTGCTGATAGCACTTATATTCTGTTAACAAATTTGAAGTTAAGGACAGAGTGCTTATTTATTCAGGAATAATATTCCACTGAATTAATAGGAGAAAGTAAACTCTATGTATACTATATTACTGGAAAATATCCTCATGACCTACAGATTTAGGGAAGACTTTCTTAAGACCAAAAAGCACTAACTGTTGGAAAGAATGAGGTTCCTAAATTTGACTACATTAAAACTAAAAACTGTTCATCTCAAGAAACTGCAGAGAATTAAAAGACAAGCCATAGAATAGAGAGATATTTGTAATAAATTTTGCTGGCAAAGGACCAGTATTTGAAATACATCAAAAATTCCTATATAAATCAATAAGAAAAAGATAGGCTGAGTTTTTTTTTTTTTGATGCACAAAGGATCTGAAGAGGTTCTTCACAAAAGAGAAAATGAAAATGGCAATTCACATGAGAAAGCGCTCAACGTCATTAGTAATCAGGGACATGCAAACCAAAATCTCATTGATTTACCATTGATACACACAGCCAGAAGATTGGCAAAAATACTAAAAATTTGTCAGTATTGATGTTACCATGGATGTGGAGAAAGAAGAACTATTACACACTGTTAGTGGAAAAATAAGCAAATCGGTAAGCAATTTGGTATTCTTAAAGGTAAAGACACACATATACTCTAATCCAGGAGTTCTTCTAGATTATTTTAAAGATAATAGAGAAACTCGTGGATATATTTGTCTACTAGGATACATTTCCAAGAATATTTGTATCACCGGTGTTCATAAGAGAGACTAGAAACAGTCGAAACAATAGATGGATAAATAGTGATATTGTCATGCAGTGGGATTCTACTCAGCAGTGAAAATGAACGAAATACCTGCTATGACATGCTGGTAAATGTAATTACAAAAATCAAGGTAGTTAACTTTTGAGGAAAAAAAGAGTAGATTCATTGTGATCAAGAATGACATGGGGCAGGTGGAGTGTGGATCTTACGGGATGTTGACAATTAGTACTTCTTGATTTGGGTGGTGGTTATGCAGATACTATATACATTAAATTACACGTTTATGTTGTATGCATTTATCTGAAGGTGTACTTTATTTCACATATTTAAAAAAACACTACAAGTAAAAGTGGAGTCCACTTTATTAGTTTTTGGATCAATTTATCAAACTCTGTATTTGAAAGATGAATAAGAATTAGACCCTTCTTTTCAGGAACTCACAGTCAAGTATGGGACATGAAAAAGAAAACAAATAATTGAAGTACATTGTGATAAATACAGTAGTACAAATAGGTATGAGATGATTTGCTTCAGAGGAGGGGACAACGAACTATGCCTATACAGTCAAAGCAGGACCTCCCAGAAGAGTTTGGTCTTGAATCTTGAGAGACACCCTGGCATTCTAGAAATAGCATGAATTTTAGAGTTAGTCCTAAGTTTGAATCAGCTCTGTTACTACCACTTACTGACATTGTTCAAGTTACTTAATATCTGTAAACCTCACTTTTTTCAATTATATAGAATATACCTAATATTTAGGGGTGGAGTGTGGCATTGTTTTAAAGATTTCAAAGAAGTAAACCATCTAGCATAGTGTCTTACAATTACAAGTGTTCCTACAAATGGATATTTATTGCTTTATGGTTGTTTTCATTAATGTTATTATGTTAATTATCATTATAATTACCATCTTTGCTGATGAGTGGTTACCGAACTTCAGGTCCAGCTCTTGCTGCTCAGAAATCAGTACTCAAGAGAGGCAAATATTGGTAGAAAGGAAAGTTGCTTTAACCAGAATGCCGGCAATCTGAGGAGGTGGTGGACTCAGTGCCTGCAAAAACCAACTCCGAAGATTTCTGCTGAGACAAGAGGGGCCTCATGTAGAGAGCTGTTTCCTGCCAAAAGCTGCTTACACAATCAGAACCAGCCAGGAGCAGAATAGGTTAAAGGGATATAGACCAAGTAAGAGAGAATGTCAAAGCAGGAGAGATATAATAAACTGGAAGAGTAGGGAAGGATATCTGAGTTTTTATTTATTTTTTTATAGAGCCATAACTTACACATAGTTAAGTGCACAGCTTTTTGTATTTTTAGCTGTGTGTCAACATGCGTAACCACTCCCCAGATCCCCGGAAGACCCTCTCCTGCCCCTCCTAGTCGGTTCCTCCTGCAACAAAGATAAACTACTGTCCCAACCTCTAACATCATAGAGTAGGTTTGTTAGTTCCTGACCTTCATATGAATGGAATCATATGGTATGTGCTTTGTGGGGGGGGGGGATGAGGAGACATGGCTTCTTTCACTCAATATTCTGTGTGTTGTTTTGTGTAGTGGTAACTGGTTCTTTTCCACTGCTGTGTGAATGTAATATAATGTGTTCATTTATTCTGCTATGAACAGCCATTTGAGTTGGCTTCAGATTTTGCTATTATGAATAAAGCTACTGTGAACATTTTTGTACATGTCTTAATGAACATATGCACTCATCTCTGCTGGGTGTATTTAGGGTCAGAATTGCTCTGTGTTAGAATAAGAGTACTTTTAGCTTCAGTAAATACTGTCAAATAGTTTTTCATAATGATCATGCTCTTTATATTCCCACCAGTAGTGAACAGAGTTCCAGTTGCTCCATATTCTAACCTGTATTTTGGATGGTATTAGTCCTTTTAGCCATTGTGATGAGGATGTAGGTTTCTATCTCATGGTGGCAGTGAGGAGGATAGTAGGAAGAAAAATTACTACCTAATGTCACTAACAAGCAAACTTGGTGAAAAGTTGTGATCTGAAGCTGTTCTACATTATTGATAATGGCCAATAACCATTCAAGGTTTTGTCTATAAATATCACATTAAAAAAAGTAAAGGAGTGATTTTAAAGTAATTTTAAATCCCCACACATGATAGAAAATAAATAAAAGCCTAAGAAGTATTTTGGCAGAGCCCTTTTGGCTTCTAATATACTTTCTGAACTGACATTTTAAGGTAAAGATTCTTTTGCACATTTTTAGGAAGCCAGCTTTATCCAGTCTAAAGAAAGAAACTTTCATGTAATGCCTTTTTATTTTTTGTTTGTTTTTTTTGGAGAGGAGGTACTTAGGTTTGTTTGTTTGTTTGTTTGTTTGTTTATTATTTTTTAATGGAGGTACTGTGGATTGAACCCAGGACCTCATGCATGCTAAGCATGTGCTCTACCACTTGTGCTATACCCTCCCCACTTTAAATTTTTTTTTATTGTCAGGGGGAGGTAGTTAGGCTTATTTATTTATTTTTAATGGAGATACTGGGGATTGAAACCAGGACTTGATGCATGCTAAACATGCACTCTGCACGGAGCTATACCCTCCCTCCTCATGTGATGATTTTTGCTTTGTTTACCTTGGAATTACCCTTAAAGACTTAGTGTACAATATGGCAGTATTTTCTTTTTAAGGCTTTTGAACATTTTTATATGGTCTTTGCATTTTATGCTAATCATCTACTTACTTGCATTTAGTTGAAACTCAAAGTATTTGATCAAACTTAGCCTTTTGCTTTATCCTGCTGTAATTTTAAATAACTTGGCAGTCATCAGGCCAGCTTTTAAAATAATGATTTGATTTGCAAGTTGGAGGTATAGAAAATCTTTTAAAATGGGATTCATTTACTGGTCTGACAGATAATATATAACCTAGGTTTATGAAAGTCCTTTTCTAACATTTGAAACGTTTTGCAAGACATATTTGTATGTTAAAAAAAAGTCTTATTCAGATTTATAACTTCTACCTTAATTTACTGTTATGTTTTAAAATAATATATGAATGGAGACACAGTGAAGTGGGTGTTCTTCTTAGTCTAATAAATGGGTTGGTCTAGATTCAGCTGAAACCAAACCCATGTTAGAGAAATTGAAGTAAGTCTGTTCTTATAGGAATAAAAAGACATTTTTTTCCATTTAATTTATACTTTTAGAAAATATTTGTTCTCTTGTATATATATTTAGAAGTTCTTTGAAATAATTTTTTAATTCACTAGTACCGAGAATTACTTATTACAAAATGTTTATTACTCTGGAGAAATATTTTAGAATTTTTAAACTGAATTATGTAATTTTGGTTTGCTTTGCACTAAAGTTTCAAATTCTGGTACGTTTTTATTTAAAATTCCGTGTTGCATTTATAAAACAGTTTCCAACCCCCCCCCCCCCCCCAGTTTTGGGATTGACTGATCTTTCTCCTTACCAGAGATGGGGGGAAAAATTCCTTCTTTGTATTATAGAAAAAAAAATCAGTAAAATCTCTGGATTAGGAAAATGGATTTTTTTTTTTGGCTAATATAAATCAAATACAGAGTAAATGGTATCACTGATATGCAGGAAATGATTTTTAAATACTTTAGGCAGTGGTACCACTGATGACTTTTTAAGTGCTGATTTATGAATGACTGTCCATATATTTTTAATATAAGCCTTTATTGGACTCAGAACAAATAATTGTAGGGAAGAGTTACTGTTACTTGCCTTCAAAAGTAGAAAGAACGTCATTAAAATAAATATTGTTGCTCTAATGCCTGCCACACAAATCTCAGCATTAACTTTCTTAATTGCACCCTTAGAACATTAACTTGTTAATTGTTACGTATTGTGTTACGTGATTACAGGTGTGTGTTTATCCTAGCGTACTCATGTATTTTAAATTCATCCTGTTAGAATTTATATAGCAATAGTCAGTGACAATGATAATTTTAAGGGTCAGCGTTAACTGAATGCATACTGTGTGCAAATGCTATGCTCAGTGCTTTCTATGCATCCTCATTTAATTCTCACAATAAGCACATTATTAGATTTTTTAAAAGTCTGTCCCTCAATTCAAATTTATTTCCCTAGTCGTCTTTTATCACCAATTCTGGAATTGTTTTCCAGGTTGGCAATAGGTGTGAGAAGTATAACAGGTTGGTTCTATCAATTAGGATTCTTTGTGATACAACTGCTAACTGAAATAAAAGCTCATTGAGTCCTGAGGTCCTGAATTCATGCCAAGTGCTCTAGGAGGTATTTAGCTTATGTTGATGGGTTCAGGAAAAGACATCATTGCCTCTGTAAGCCTAGATTTATTCTAAGGAATTACTGTCCTAGAGATGATCCCTTAGAAGGCTTTAAACTATAATAGTTTAAAACTGTATGTTCAGTCTGGGTTTCTTGCACTGATGTACATCAAATACAGTGTATAGCTGAAATTGAATAACTTCTGTGCATTTGCTTTTTAACGCCTATATGTGTTCAAATCTAGTAATGCTGAGATAATGACAATGTTTTTAAAGGTTTTGAAAGAGGAAAGGAAGACATTTCTCAAAATAAGGATGAATCTTCACTTTCTATGTCAAAGAGCAAGGTAAGCTTATTGTTATCTTCAAATATAGTCATGACATTTTTCTAATATTTAAGATGGGTGAATTAACACTGAAATCCTATCAGATATTTATGGGATTTTTTTATGTTGGTATATCTGAACCGTGTAGTATGTATGAAAAAGGGAAACTTCCACTGGGACTGATTTAGGTGCTGTTGTTTACTTGGAAATACAACCTGTTGGTAACCAGAGTTCTCTCTGGAGGGATACTGTTTCTGGTATGTCTGCTAAAGCAGTACATCTTAAACGGAAGTCTCAGGATTCCATGTAGAGAAATAGTCAGGGTTTATTTATTTATTTTTTAATCCTCACGTGTTTTGGGTTCATTCAAATGACAATCAGAATATGTACTTTTTTACCAGTTAAAAGCCAAACATCTCTTGCTGTAATAGCCTGCAATTGAAAGACATCTTCTTAGAATAAGACATAGTTCCCTAAATTAGTAATTCTCAAACTGGCATACTTGTACATATTCTTAAGCCTGTGAGAATGTTTTCTTTAAGAGTACTATCCAAATTTGAGAAGCACTGTATGATGCATTGGCTTTCCTGTAGGTCTGTAATTCACTAGATTTTCTATAATTTGTCAGTGGATTTGACTTCTGACTGTTATTTCTGGTCAGGTTTAGTAGCAGGAGAAGCTTTTTTGTTTGTGGAATCAAACTTCAATGACTGTAAGAAAATCTGTTTCTTAAGGTAGTAAATTCTCTGCTATTCTCAGCAGTAGGCTTTGCTTTTAAAACCGTACATTTTTTGTTCTTGTTCTTGAGAGTGGCTGAGAGGATTCCATGATATGTTTTCATCATTTTCCATGATATGTTTTATACAAATTTTATTCACATTTAACTGTTCAAGTATTCATTACATAAAGGTCCATACTATATACTTCTATGTGTATAAGTACTTAGGATGAAAGTTTAGTAGTACTTTGTATAATGTATATGTGAGAAATGCTTTTATCATTTTATATGAAATGTATGGCTAAAGGGGAAATAATTTATCTTGGTTCTTCTATGGTTAAAAATACAATAAAATTTACGAAATTTTTAAAACCTATTTTCAAGCAGTTAATACCAGAATTGGTGAATGTATTGTTCAGTGGTATTCCTACTCAAAAGCCTAAACCCCAGACCTACCTACCACAGCCATCTACCCGTAGTCTCTAAGTGGGAGGCGGATGGGGTGGGGAGGCCAGGGAGCCTGAAAAGCAAGTTTACATACCTAATGAAGAGGTGTGCATTAATGAAAAAAGCAAGCATAGGCTTTAGAACTGTACTTTTGAGTACAATAGCACCTAGTTGTATACGACTCTCTAAATTTAAATTAATTAAAATTAAATAAAACTAGAAATTTGGTTCCTCAGTTACACTAGCCACATCTCAATAGCCCAATAGCCACATATGGCTAGTGGTTACCATACTGGACAACTCAGATATAGAACATTTCTGTTATTCAGAAAGTTCTACTGTACAGCAAGCAAGCACTCCTTTAGAGTCATAAAAGTCAGTTTGAGTCTTGACTCTCATATATTACCTGTGACTTCTTAGATGCTAATTACAATGATATTAATAGCTACTTTGCATTAAGAGTTTGCTAAGTGTCATTTTAACTCTCATAGCAATAGTAGAAGACAGGCATTATTGGCCCCATTTTATAAGTGAACAAACTGAAGCTTAGAGAAGTTAAATAACTCTCCAAGGGTCAAAGTGGTAGAGCTAGAATTCAGAGTGGCTTCAGTTTTCTTACCTGAACAAAGAAGAAAGATCTGCCTCCCAGACTGTGATGCTGCAAGTGCCTGACAAGTAGTTGGTTAATAATATGTATTTGAGAATTTATTTTCTTCCTTTGAATAAAGAACTATAGTGAATGAATGGGCTTCTTGACATGGTAACTGTTTGGTATAAGTAAAATTGTACTTATCCTGTTATTTTCCAAGAGCTAAATCTTACTGATTCTGTCTTAATTTAGATTTAATCTTGCTTCATTCTGTTAGTTTAAGAGTTGCAGTCATTAGTTTGTCCTTAAATATTTTAATGTATATCCCAGTCTGTTGTTTTTCAGAACAATCCTAAAATTTATGTATTTATCATGAAAACTTATTCTCATGGAATTCTGAAGATTTTGTTCTTACCCAAGTAACTTTGGGAAACAAAATTTTGTTATTTCTTCTATGACCGATCTGCATAACTGAGACCATTAAGTCATTTTAATCTTATAATCTTATGAATTTGATGCAAAAAGTATCAATACTGTCATTTTGGTCATTGGATTCGGTTAAGTGTTATTTCTTAAAAATACATAATTGAGATCAGTAAGTACTATCCTTCTTCCTCCCAACTCCTGCTATTTTTAAAATAAAGGCAAGATCTCACACATCTTATAAATGAGTGAATTGGAAAAATCACTTAATGAAATCATCCCATCTTCCCGTGATCATTTTTAAGTACATTTTTAATTGTCCATCTCAATGAAAGGAACTACCAGCATGAGTAATACGTCCAGTGGGATAAAAAGGAGTCCCATACCAGGATAATAGGTTTCTGAGCCTGGATCTCTTGACTTGATTCTCCAGCCAGCAGTCTGCTTGCCTGTACGTTTGCTAAGTCATATATCAATTGCTATAAAAAATATATTTACTTGGACATTTAAAAAGAAAAAAACCTTTCCAAACCAAAATCTCTGATAGAGTCATAGTAACTTATCATTATTGTTATCATTCCTCATATCTGCGGTATTTTATAGTTTTCAAAGCAAGTCTAAAGTATTCTCACATGTTAATGTTCCATTTATTTAAAGGTCATATTTTTAACAGCACTTGCAGTCTAGAGGATTGTCACAAACCTGAAACACAGTATATACCAAGTACTATGTTAAACACATCATGCACACAACCTCATTTAACCCTCAGAGCAACCCTGTGGGTGGTAGGAATGTCCTCATTTACAAGTGAGACAACTAAGATTGGAAGAGATTGAATAACTTCTCATAGTAGCACAGTCCGTAAAGTGTCATCATTAAGACAGTGGTCAGTAAGGTTATAAAAGAAGGAAAACTTAGGTTAGTAAAGTATTTCCAACAAAAACAGTTTATAATTTTTGGTATTTAAAAGGTCATTTGTTGATTTAGAAAACTTAGGTAATAACTGTTAAGAAGACTACAGAACTTGGTACTGGATTATTACTATTATTATTTTCAGAACTAGCTGCACAGTATGGCAAGCATTCCTTGAAGTATGTGTGCTATAATTTATGAAGCTCATGTGACTCCCTTCTGGACTGCTGGTCCCTTATATACTAGAATCTTTTAGGAATCTCCAAGCCAGATCTTGTCATGTCTGAGGAAATAGATTTCCTACTGTTCATGAAAGTAAGTCTTAAATTTGGGTCTAAGATTCTGTATGAACCGTTTTAAAAGGTAAGAAATCAGTGTAGTGAGATGGTTAAGAACATGACACTGAGAATTAGGCACCCAGAGTACGAATCTCAGATCATCTACTTATGGCTCTGTGACTTTGGGAAGTCATTTCATCTGTTAGTCTTAGTTTCCTTGTTAGCAAAAAGGGGATACTACAGCGATCTCATAGAGTCGCTTTGAGGATTAAATGAGGTAGGGCACGTAAAGTATTTATCATAGTATTTGGTAAAGAGTTAAACAGCCATTCATTTTCATTAACTTTTAAGCTAATACTATTAGTATTTTTTACTTAATAGTATCTAAATGAATGTATGTGTATAAATACATGACTGGGACATTGTGCTGTACATTAGAAATTGACACATTGTAACTGACTGTACTTCAATTAAAAAATAGTGTCTAAGAAGTACATTACAATACACATTTTCCTTTTAAGCTGTGGGAAATAGAAACCATCATATTCCTCTGACAGTAGTGGTCATCTTTGGGTTTCCAGGGGCAAGGAGAGGACAGAACTGTTTGGCTTGAGGCCTTTTGTGAAATTGTTTGGATATCACAATATATTCCATCATCATGGGAGTAAACAATATGAGTTTCAAGTACAATTCTTAAAATTTAATTTGGTTAATCCCCACCTTCCCAACTGAGTGTAGTTTGCAGTTCCCATCCACTTCAGCCAGTTATTACCATCACTATAATCATATTTTGTACTGAGTAGCAGAGGCGTTTTCATAGAGATGAGAAGCTGCAGACATTAACTTCATTTTCATTTTATTAATTCATCAGGTATTTATTGAGCCCTTCCTTTTCCCCAGATGATACCTTGGTACAGTTGATGAATAACATGGCCCCTGTCCTCATGGATCTCATTGAGTGAGGGAGTTTATGCCCAAAGTTTTTTGTCCTTGATCACATCTAATGATATTATGCAGATCTGGCCATTAAACATTTGAAAGCTGCCATTTGGATCAAGCCCCATATACCTTACTGGCAGTGAGAGTAATGCTGCACCTTCTCCCGTGTCTAACAATAGGTAAAAATGAAAATCATAGGACAGTAAAGGAATATGTTCAATTTTATTGCTCTAGGATTTATAAGAACAGTTTTTAGTTTTATATTATTCTACTCTGGTGGAAGAATGTAGTCTCCTTGAAAGAGTGCTGGATTAGGAGACCCAGGTCCTGATCCCTGCAATTGACTGATTGTTTAGAAAATCAACCTCCCTGAGCCTCCTTTTCATGATTTGTAAGATGGAGATAAAACCACTTTTTATGCCTGTTTTTCAAGGTTTTTATGAAGATGAAATTGAAATATCAAGTATAAACAAAATCAAGAAAAGAGTTGAAGACATTAATAATAATTTAGGATTCTGGATAGGTAGGAAGAAGTGGATTCTAAGAATATCGGTTTTTTAAACACTGTACAAATTAGATAGGTTGTTTCAATACTAGTTTCTGAGATGTTTGTATTTCTTCCCATTGGAGAAGGAGTAGCAACAGGGCAATGTATGTAGCAACTTGCTAGAATGCACATGGTTTGGGTTTTGTTTTGTTTTTTAAGAACATTTCAACTGTTAAAAAATTACATTGTTTTGGATACTTTTGTCCTAAAAATAACAGTAATTGTGTAAAACAATTGTATTTTTCAGAAATACTCTGGAAAACGGAATGCAAAAATTTACTAACATTATCTTATTTAACCTCCCATTATAAATTAATTTATTGATTAGTTTTTTGTTCTTTTGTTTTTGTGGATTTAATGTGGATTAGTTTTCAAACCCAAATACTGTATAAGGAAAATCAGTATTTGAAAATTGACATTTTGGGAAGAATGTCACAAATATAGTTTTAACACTAATTTTTATATACCATATATAGTTATAGAATAAGTGATGGTTTTAATTATTATTTCTCATTTGTTCATTTCTGTGTGATTTCAGTCTGAATCTAAACTTTATAATGGGTCAGAGAAGGATAGTTCAGCTTCAAGCAAGCTCACAAAAAAAGAATCTCTCAAGGTTAGTTTTCATGGTTATTTCATAACTAACATTATGCTTTGCATATGCTTTGGGGAGTAGGCTAACAAGATAAAGAAAAAATATCTGTCTTCCTAAAGGAAGAAAAAAATGTTAATGTTTGTGTGGCACACTAAAGTCAACTGAAAAGACTCTTTGATGACTGTCCCAATGTTGCTTCTGGGCTCAACTGGGTGCTCTAGGGGCCAAGGACTAGAAGTTTCTGCACAGCTGTACTTGAGCCAGACACATCACTGTGCTATTGGAACACCTGACAGGAAGCTCCAGTACCCTCTGAAATTTGAGTTTACTAATTGCTAGGTCATGGGCTAAATTTGGCCCACAGGTAGATACATTTTATTTGACCTACCCAATGTTTTAAAAATTTGGGCCAACAATTACAAGCCTAGACTTCCAGCTTCTCTCAAGAAATATATAATATTGGGCCTGCCTGGACCTTAAGGACCACATGCTTTCCAAATGATTCTTGATTTCTGTGTGCTCTGTTTTGCACCCTGCCCTCTTTTTCGTATCTGATCCTGTATGTATTTGCATTTGCAATCCCATATCAAATGTGTTAATTTGGATATGCATATTAATATAATAAAGACCAAAGTTCAAAATTTTTTGACTGTATAATTATTAAAATTGTTATGTGTTATGTAGCCTTTTTATCATTAAATGCAACTAGGAAGATTTTTGTGTTAAAAAAACCACAGATAGGTTATCTTCTCCCATCCATATAATAACAACAAAACAATGATAAGATTGCATTAATCCATTGCTGCCTTCCCAAATCACTCAGAAGTGACTTATGAAGGGTAAAACTTTAATAATTTGAATGAATTCATTTCACTGTTGTGGTTTCTTCATTATCTATATGTTATATATTAGTATCAGGAAAGAGCAAAATTGCCAGCTGTAAACAATTGCAGCATTGTTTGTAATATAAAAACTGACAACAGAATAGATTTCCATCAGTAAGGGAATATATTAAGAAAAATTATAGAAACACCATAGCTTGGTGGTTAAAAGCGTATCTTTTAGAGCCAGTCTGCCTCTATTTGAATTCTGCCTCCATGACTTACTAGCTATATGGTCCTGGGCAAGTCTATGCCTCACTTTTCTCATTTGTTAAATAAAGATAATGATAATCTTACTTCTCAAGGTTATTGGGAGGATTAAATGAGGTAATACATGTAAAATGCTTAGAAAAGTGACTGGTACACAGAATGCGCCTAGTAAATGTTACCTCTTAGTATTTTATTCATACTGAGAATCCTATGTAGCAGTTAAAAGAACGAGGTAGACATGAAGTGGAAATAGAATTGAAATGCTTCAAAAAATACTGCATAGGAGAACCTTTTTTATGTGTTATAAATAAATAAATAAATAAATAAAGCTACATATTTCTATAGGTTTTTACAAAGAAAAGGCCTGAAAGAATAGTGTTTTCCAGAAGGTTAACAGTGATCAATTCTAGGGATCAGAATAGGATATGGTCAAATAAAAACTGCTTTTAGCTTTATTTATGTTGTTTGACATTTTTTCCATGCGATCATATTTATGTGTTGTGTCATTTAAAAAAAAGTAAAATTCTTTAAAAATATACAGAGAACTGGACTTATGATCAGAAGAATTAGATTCTAATCTGTCTTGTCTAAAAAGTCCAACCAGCTCTTAAAAAATAGTTCTTCTATCCTAAGATGCTAGAATTCTAAAAGAGGTTTAGAATTTTATACTCTACATTTCTATAGAGCTAAAAAATTGAAAAGAAATTGCCTATTTCTAATGAATTTTTAATTTTTCCATTATTTCTATAAAATAGGTACAAAAGAAAAATTACCGAGAGGAAAAGAAAAGAGCCACAAAGGAGTTACTCAGTACAATCACAGACCCTTCTGTTATTGTTATGGCTGATTGGTTGAAGGTCAGTTTGTATTGACTCTTGAATTCAAATCGTTGGATATTTACCTATAGGAATAGGAAAGGCCAGAGTGCACCGAAAGCCTACAAGACAAAACAACTCCTAGGATGATTGTTTTCCGCTGATGAAGAAACTATTAATTGTATCCCAAAGGATCTATGCTGCAGTCTTAATGGAGAGAAGGAACCTTAATGTTGTCTGTCTTGACAACAACCTCAAATAAGCAGCTCTTTTAAAAAGGCTTTTTGGTTTGTGTGACATTATATAGTCTAATCCATATGCTATAAATACTTTGCTATTCAAATTGTCATTCATTATTATTGTACAGTTGGTATATGTGCGTTTTTGAGAAGATATGAGATAAAGTTAATATAAAAGTTATCATTTGAAAAGCATTAATTTTCAGAAAAACATTCGTATTGCTGTTTCCATACCTTATACTTTTGGCCTCTGGTTATTTCTGCTTTCCCCAAGAATAGGTACAACCTCCAACCTAAAATTCTTGTGAGATCTGTCATGGAAGTTCTCTTACTAACTTGGAAGTCTAGTGATACTTTCTTTGATAGTTTAGTAATACTGGGGTCTTCCTCAGTGTTATGCTGAAAACACCTTCTGACTTTTATTGGCTCTACTTACTAAGTCTTTAAGCTCCAGATCTCATTTGTGTCTTTCAGACCTAAACCTAGTCTTTTCTTTTGACATTGGACTTCCCCCAAACAACCCGCCGGAAGTCGCCAACACATCCCCTGGCTGACTTTCTAAATCTTACCTTCATTCTGATAAATTGCCATCAGTTTTCTACTGTCACATCTCCAAGATCCAGAATGTTGTCTCAGCATAACTCCTTTGACATCTCTTGTCTTTCTCTCTTTTACATATACTCCTACTTTTTAAAAAAAGATTTTCTCTTTTCTTCATGCCTGGCTGCAGACTTCCACTTTCTAAATTTTTCTTGTTTAGATTTACTGTGGTATGCCTATTTGTGGGGTTAGGGAACTTTATATTTATTTCATAATTCATGTAAGTACATTGAGAAAGGAGATGTTTTATATAATAAGTAAAAGTGAGGATAATTCCTAGTTTTTAATCTAAATGTTATATTAGCATTTTTTTAGTATTGTGAATTCAGTGACTTGCATAGAAACAATTTTAATGGATTACAGAAATAAAAATTCATAGGGAAAACTAGTTAGAGAATTATTATTAACATAGCACTAAATCTAGGATGAAGAGCATTTTATGAGACTAGAGAGAGATTCATGTAACTTGTGTTTTGAAATTTCTCCCAAGAAATTTGTATGACACATTTTATATAATTGCTAAGAACAAAGATAGAGAAGGTAATTTTAGGGGCTAAGAAGAGGTTCTTCCCTCTCCCTACCACTCACTGACTATTTAGGGAATGTCTGTTGTGTGCTGGCAGTGTTTTAAGCACAGCTAATGCAGTGGTAAGAGTTAAAATTCTTAAGAGGTAAAAAAATCTTATACTCAGACAAATAACATCATAGCTGTGACAGATGCAAAGAGGAGAATCTCAGTACTAGGAAACTATATTTTAATGGCCGCTGACCTGGCCAGGAAGGTTAGGAAAATCATTCTACTTGGTACATTATTTTGAAACTGTTGACAGAGTCTCCCACTAGAATTTAAGTTCCTCTGAAGCAGAAGTCATGCTATTTTTAACATTTATTTTCATTGCTTGCCATTTAGTAACTGAAAAAACGTGTCTTGTGAATCTAAAGTGTACATTTTATGGAAATTTTAGATTAAAACATCCTATTTGCCATTATTTTGTTTGTATCTTGTGGAGCAGAAAGAGAAAAATAGAGCTTTACTTCTTAAATAAACTTATCTTTCTTTAGATTCGTGGTACTCTAAAGAGCTGGACCAAATTGTGGTGTGTGTTGAAACCTGGGGTGCTACTGATCTATAAAACCCAAAAAAATGGTCAGTGGGTAGGAACAGTACTTCTGAATGCCTGTGAAATCATTGAGCGTCCATCAAAAAAGGATGGCTTTTGTTTTAAACTTTTCCATCCTTTGGAGCAGTCTATTTGGGCAGTGAAGGTAAGTATAGAGGAAAAGGTAAAGATGTCAGTCTATGAGTAGTGCTGAGATAAGTCAATGAATGATTGCTGTCCTCTGCCAGGACTTACAAATTTGTTTCTGTTTTCAATCACATTATTCTTCTTTCTGTCTCTACCCGTAATGAAATGTGCACCAAAAGACTTTGTTTACCTTTGAGATCTAACTTAAAAATTTCTCCAGAAAATGTTTCCCAAATTTATATTGTACCTTATTATCTCTTGTCTTTGGGGATTCAGTTTGTTCTGGCTTTTTTAGTTTGCAGTTACCAGCTTTGCTTTGGAATACTGTATCATGAGTGTTCAAATTGTAAGATCCTCTGGAACAGAAGCTGCCATTTATTTCTGTGATCTTTCCTATAGTGGTGTAAATATGTGGTAAGAAGCTTATAAGCAGCAGTCCTGCTTACTCTTGAGATGCAGCTTTCTTTGAAGATGGAGCTCTAATGCTTTTATACTAAAAAGCATTACCTTGGTCACTCCTGTATTTTAAAAACAAACTTAAGAAAATTCATTCTGATAAACTGCTTTATTTGATTAACTACCAAGGAATTCTACAAAGTAGACATGTAATACATGCTATATATGTATAGAATTTGATTCATATAAATGAATCTAGCTTAAATTTTTACAAAGAATCATTGTTTTAGTTTCTAAAGTACATTACACTTGAATAAAAGGTTTAGGGCCCCTCCTTTAAGGAAAACAACCTAGTTGAGATTTGAGCTAACTGAAAGCTTCATTTTTTTTTGGAAAAAACCTGGACTTTTTACCTTTATTTCAGTAGTCTGAAGTCATAGCAGGAATAAATGTAAGAATACAAAGTCAGTTTTATTCTGAGATTAGGTACTCCCCACAGGGGAAAGAATTTAACTTGTGAAGTCCCTGGTATTACTGTATCATGTAACTCTCAAGTTAAAAAAAAATTACTTTCAAAACCATATACACACACTTAACAATTTATTTTTTACTACTCTTAGAAATTGCAAGAATTATAATGAATTTTTAAATCATTTAAAACATTTTAAATGTCAAATTATTTCATTCCAAATATTTAGGAGAGGTAAATTTATACAATTATATAAACATCAGAATATTCTCCACAAGCAAAGCCTACTTAGAAGCATTGTTTAAACAGCTTCAGAGTCAGTACCTATGATTAGGAAATAGTAAAGTTTATGAATCTTTACTTTGTGTCAGTGACTCTTTTGAACGTGTTATTTGGAATCTTTTTTTAATTCTCATAACCATAAGGATGATACAGATTTCCCCCATTACCCAGTTAAAGAGATTGAGGCCTTAAAGAGGTTACTTAAGTAATTTTTCTAGCATGGAATGAAGATTGAAGCCCAGGCAGTCTGACCTGAGGTCCTACTCTATACTGATTCTAGGAACTGGACCATAAATTATAAAGCTATTTGAAAATACCCAAGGGTATTACAGGATTTGTTAAAAGCATATTGATTTGTTTCTACATTTTGAATATCCATCTTTACTTCCTGCTATTTGTTTCTTAAAATCCATTTTGTCCTTTGGTCTGACAACTTTAAAAATTATGCTTTTTCTATCAAAATTATACTATAACTTCAATCCTCAGATTTTTTTTCCAGATAAAGAACTGTACACCTGAAAGTAACCTTGGTGATACTAACTACTGTAAAGTTCTTGGTGTTTTATACTTCTAAAGCAACCTCAGCCACCACCGGCAGCAATAAAATCCCTTTTTCTTTCTTGTTGCTGGAAAAATAAAGTTAGCTTTTTTTTTAAGTTGGTATTTTGTAAACAAGTATATCATTGGTTATAAAATGGGGATTTATTTTTCCCTAGACTTAGTAAAAATGTATTTCTCTTTTTCTTATAAATTATAACTGTATTTCTGTTTCTTTAGGCTTCTAAAAATTTAGTATTGCTTATCTAGTAGTATTTGTGGGATATAAATTCTGTTATATTAAAATTTGGTCTAGTATGGTAAGTTTTAGGTTTCTCCATAATATGTAAACAATATATAGAGAAAATGTTTAATCATAGCTATAAGTTGTTCATTTTTCTGGTAAGGAGGTATATTTGGTGGAAGAGGAAAACTTTCTTTAATACTTAACATTTGCTTTCTCAGAAAGCATGAAATTAAAGCTTGTTTGCTTTTAAAAATTATAATCCATGCCTAACTTAGATTATTACAGATAATAATGGATAATAAAAAGTTGAGATCTCATAATACCGTACACTATTTATTTTACTTATTTTGCTTTTAAGGGTCCCAAAGGTGAAGCAGTTGGATCTATAACTCAGCCCCTACCTAGCAGTTATTTGATCATCCGAGCTACTTCTGAGTCCGATGGTAAACAAATGATGGGTTGGGTTTGGTCCTCATTTTTAAGGGTTTATTGTATATATCACTACATTTTCCTTTGGGAAAAATACGGTATTTGCAGCAGAGGTACTATAATCATAATCATATTGCTTAGAAGACTGTATCATTAACGTGGCCAACAGACAAGGAAATTTGATAGGAAGGAAGCATTATATAGTTGAATGATAAATTAGCAGCCTGGAGTTTTCTTCATCCTCCATTGACATATTGACACCTTTTTGACTTGGTTAGTGTTCTCTATGATAACTCATTAAGTCTTGTCATTTTAGAAATACATTTAATACTATTTATATTTTATCATTAAATATTAGCATGACTATATATATACTATTTTGATTTTTTTTACATAATACATTAAAATGCAAACTTCTATTCTGCATTTAATTACTTAATACTTAATTTCTGAAGCAAAAATGGGGAGAGTATAACTTACTTACATGAAAGCAAAGTACCTTTAAAAACTTAATAATTGATAATGAATTTCTTCTTCACTTTTATGTTTTATAGTTTAGACTAGCTTAGCCCAGGGAATCGTGTAACCTAAAGTTCACTTTAACCAGATGATTATTTAAAAAATTAATATCATAGGCATGAGCTTTCATTATGAAAGGGATTTACTTGGCTGATATTTCCAGCTTTATCTTGAAACAAATACATATGACTTTTAAGAACAACTAACTTTTTTTCTGCTAATACTGTTCTAAATTTTAATTAAAAAATAAAGTTATTAATGTTTCTACTAACTAATAAGGCAGTTAATAACAGTATTGTTCAGGCATTTTTCTGATTTTAAAAATTTCATAGATATAAGTAGAATGGATGCTAAACCTGACATAGATGTCCTGTCAACAACAAAATATTTTAAATCGTTTGTTTATAGTAGAAACATAATCCCTTCATTACATTTTATGTACCTTTTTTGGTACCTTCGGATTATACTACATGTTGTTAGTCTTAGAGATTTTAAAAATAAAGTACATTTATTTTAGATTAGGTGTGTTTTCTAATGCATGTTAATGCTATTTACCAGTGGTTTCTAGATATTTAGAAAGTAAAAAGTACTTGTTATACTGAAAAATTGCATTAAGAAATCCTGGCAAGATTTTATGTTCAAATTAACTTTTACAGTGCATGTTTCTCAGAGAAATAATAATAGTATGTTTAAAGGTTAACAGTGTTAAATGAAGATGGATGCTAGTTTTTCTAGTTTATTGAATTATACTACTTACGAGTCTATGTTATTCTAGGAAGGTGCTGGATGGATGCTTTGGAGCTGGCTTTGAAATGTTCTAGTCTTCTCAAACGTACAATGATCAGGGAAGGAAAGGAACATGAGCTGAGCATCTCATCAGAGAGCACCCATGTGACTCTGTATGGCTTATTACGGGCTAACAATCTCCACAGTGGTGACAACTTCCAGTAAGTAGATACTGCCACTAATTTGGTGATTATTTTCAAGACTGCGATGTTCACTAGGTTAGTTAGCAGGCCTAGAATTTTTGTAGTGTATCTAAGATTGAAACTTGGCTGTCTTCTTCCCATTCATTATATGGCCTACGGCCTGGTTTAACATTTGTTTAGTTGCTATGGTGAGGTGTAAAAAGTTATTTCCTTGATTCCAGCTCATGTAAATTACTTTTCTTACCTAAATACAACCTTGCTGTCTACCTTGTCTTTGTATGTGGTGTCCCCTCCATTAAGAATGATTTCTAGTCCACCTTGCTCTTTTCTTCTCCTGTGTTTTTTTAAGGCCAGTCCCAGTCTGAAATATTATATGTGAAGCCTTTTCTGCTTCATAAAGATGAGATGTAATCCATGTCTCTATTGCTGTTCTATAGCACTTTTTTTTTTCTGGATAATGGAATTTGACTTATTCTACTTGGTATTTGTGGAATTCTGCTATTATATTGTAAGTGTTTTCAAGTTGGAACTGTATCCTATTTGTGTTTTCCCCCAGTGAGGCATTCATTGTAGTTAATACTAAAAAAAATTTCCTCCAAGAAAATGAAGAAGCCCTTTGTTTGAGGTTCAGGGGTTGTTGAGGTTCAGATCTCTTCTGTTGCTCTGCAGGAAAAATGGGCTTCCCCTTTTCCTCCCTTGCCCCAGCCCTCAGCTTCTCTGCAGCCACTTACTCCTGTCAGCACTGAGGTTACTCTCCTCAAAGTCAGACTGCTCCTCTCCTTGCCTCCATGTAACCTGAGCTGAACTGTTCTTTCCCTAGCTTTTTTGTTTGGCTCTTTTCCTTTGTTCCCTTTTAAATCTGCCATTACCTTAACCTTTTACATCCTTTCTTTGCAGATTTGTAACCTGGAGCTTTAGCTTCCCACTATGGAAGCCTGAATGGGATAGGATTGGGGTGGGGGTGGGTTACCACTGATATAAGGATGGGTTTTTGTTGGGACCTCTTCCCTTGGTATTACTGAATACCAGGTAATCCTTAAATGCTTTTATTTAGGGTTCTTAAAAATTCATCTACTTCACATCCTTACTCATTAAAGATTTTTGAGCCTCTTCACTTTTCTGTGTAATTCACCACATTGTGAATAGGGAGATGAATCAGGTACGATCCTAAATCTGAACCCAGTATAACAGTTTACTAGCTGTGTGATCCTAGAGAGATGTTTTGTTTTGTTTTGTTTTGTTTGAAACCTATAAAATGCCAGGCAACTATGAATAGTGGGAAGAAAAGAATGACATAAACAACCAAAGGAGAGATGTCTTAGGGTAGTATAGGATCAGGAGAATTTAGAAGATGAAAACATAATGTCCAGTTAGGGAATCAGGGAGAGGATCAATATATCAGATTTTGCAAAAGCAGAATCAACATATCAACATGTTCATTTAACTATATGACAGAAAATGAGCTGTGAACTATGATGCAGAGTTAAGGAGGGATGGGAGCCCACCTTCCAGATGTAGAATCTGCTTGGAAATAAGAGACAGGAGATGGGTGAAGTTAAAGATTATCAAGTTTTAAGCCTGAGTGACTGAGAAGATGATGGTAAAATTTTTGAAAAGGACCACGTTTAGGAGATGATAATTTATTAAGTATTGGACATGTTGAGGATGCAGTGGTCCCAGGACATATAGATGATGTCAGCCAAGCATTTAAAAGCCTGAGTCTTTAAAAGCTTATTTTTACATGATGGGAAATCATCCAATAGAGATCAATTAATAGAAATGATGATGAGGTCTTGAATTTGGATAGCTTGCCAGAGGAGAGAGAGGATAAACAAATAAAAGAGAAAATAAAAACCAAATTGTGAGGAGTTAAGGTGAGAATATATAGTAAGAAAGCAAAGACAGCAATTTTGAACTACTTTTTAAAAAATACATGATTGTAAAGGAAAAGAAAGAAAATAAGTATTACAAAGAATGAATTTCTATTAGAAGTACTCTGGTTAAAATTCAAACAAATGAAGGTGTTGGAAAAATAGAGACTAAAATAGGACTCAAATAGGACTATTCTGCTCTGCTACTCATGTCAGCATGGTTAAAATGTCAGTTATATATAATGGCACCGTGTATTCATTTGCAAAGTACTTTACAGATTTTATTTATACCAAAGGAAACACACAGGTACTTTCTTAAATAAGAAATTTCTTTAAATTTTTCATTAATTCTGGGAGTGAGGGATTTTTTTTTTGGAGGGGGGCAGTAGGGTGTACAGATTAGTAATTCTAATCCTATAAGTAAGAATAAGGTTGGATACAACAACTTACCAATTTCAGGATGTAGGTTCATTTCCTTAAGTTGAAATTTCCATTTCTCCCTGGTTTTTTTTTTCAAGATTGAATCTATCAGTCAAGTATTAAATTGATATAATTACCTTATACATTTTCTCATTTTATTTTTGGACTTACTTTGAGTGACTTTGGAGACCTCAGGTGGAAAGTCATAATTCATCTGGGTTCACTTGAGAATCTGATGATCTTAACTTGAAGTTTTTCTTCAGACTACAAGTGATAGGTTAGTAGGTTGATTCAAGTGATGATATTTGTATGTAAAAATGTAGCAAGAAATAGTCTAAAATTTTGCTTTTGGAAGATTTTAGACTCAAAAGGTAGAGAAGCAAACAGCTCAGAGTGTCATCTTTCAATATTTCCCAGGTTTTTAATTCATTCTTCTGTGCCTCCATTTATTAATCTATGAAGTGAGAAGAATAATTTTACTTATCTCATATGGTTATTTTGTGATTAAATGAGTTAAACAACATAAAACACTTAGAACGGTGCCAGGCACATAGTAAATTCTCAGTGAATGTGACATATCATTCTTATTTATAAATTAAATATTCTTAACCTCTTTCATTCTTCCTCCTAATAATTCTTTCCCTTAAGGTTAAATGATAGTGAAATTGAACGGCAGCATTTTAAGGACCAAGATATGTATTCTGATAAATCTGATAAAGAAAATGATCAGGAGCATGATGAGTCTGACAATGAGGTGATGGGGAAGAGTGAGGAGAGTGACACAGATACATCGGAAAGGCAGGACGACTCGTACATCGAGCCTGAGCCTGTGGAGCCTTTGAAGGAGACTACCTACACTGAACAGAGCCATGAAGAACTCGGAGAGGTAGAAGTTCCCAGGGGTTTTGGTTTTCTAATACTTGAAAATTTACAGATAAAAATGAAGATATTTGTTCAGCTTACTGCTTATTTTTCCTAAAGAAAATATTATTTGTATGTTTTATTTTAAAAGGTACATACATATGAAGTATATCAAGATTTATAAACAGCTAAACACATAAACACATGTACCAATATATTCTATTAAATTTCAAGTTTACATCTTCTTCAGGTTTGCTTTTGAAATAAGATACCCCTTGATGTCATTACCAGGTACAAAGTAAACTGCAAGGAAATATGAATTTATAGCTTTCTTGTTATTGCTAGTGCATAGAAGTAAACATAGTATAATAGAGTATAATGGTTTTTGTAATGGATTCTTTATATATATCACTCACTTTAGTGTCTCTTGGTACTACCCTTTTTATCTAAATTTTATAGCTATAGACTAATTACCTAATGGGTTATTTGCACATTTTAAGAATGCTTGAATAGTCCTATAGAGAATTCATATTATCAACATTAGCTGTCTTATCTACATATTTATGTGTCTGAAATAAATATAATATTTCAGTATTTTTTGTTAATTGCTAAAGGCAGGTGAGGCTTCTCAAACAGAAACTGTATCTGAAGAAAATAAAAGCCTTATCTGGACACTGCTGAAACAGGTCCGTCCTGGTATGGACCTGTCCAGGGTGGTTCTACCGACATTTATTTTGGAGCCTCGTTCTTTCCTGGATAAACTTTCAGATTACTACTACCATGCAGACTTCCTATCTGAGTAAGTAGATTCTCATTTCTTAAAATAAAAGATACTTCATGGTTTAGAGATTTGTCAGAGTACTAATTTCTGCGGTTTTACCTTACCAAAATTGGGCCCTAATAATAATAAGATACACTCTCTCTTTTTCACCACTTCTATAGCTGACCTTGATAAGAAGCATATTTAATACTTTGCTGTAATGTTTCCATTTATGAGGTCAAAGTGAGAGATTAAAAGCTCGAGGAAGACAGGAATTCGGCCCCTGCCTTGAAAGCACTGCCATCACAGGCTCCCTGTGCACTGACCAGACACGGGGAGAGGTGGTTGGCTTTCTTTGTTCTCTCCACCTAAGCCCTCATTCAGGTCCCATCCAGGGGCTTGTTCTCTTGCTTGTGCTTGTCCTCTCTGCGTGCTATGAGGCATGCACAGTTTATCCTATCTGGAGCATCCTGCCAATTGTTGGCTCGTAGCAAAAATTCCCACTCTTATCTTTGTTTTTCTTCCTGCCAGCTGATCCTGGGTGTAATTCTGAAGAGGGCAGGCATAAAGGAGGTGGAAGAGGAGCTACCCACCTTTTCTCAGCAGTTTCTTGGAGACCCATACCTTTTAGGTTTCACCTGCTGACCCCATTCCAGCAGCTGCGTTTTCTAAAATACTAGAGATAGATACAAGACGCTGGGTTTTCTGAGGTACTAGGTTCTGGCCCTGTGACCTGATTTTTAGATTCTGCATCAATATCTATATTCAGTTTATTAGTTGCATTATTAGTCTATTAATTGCATTAATGAACATTGCAAAAAAAAACCACATAAACTGATGTAAAGAACAATTGATAAACTATGGGAGATTTCTGCAAATTAGGCCATACAGAAAGTGTTAATCTCCCTAAAATAAAAAGGGCTCTTAGACATTAAATAAAAATTATCAACAACCTAATAGGAAAAAGGAGTAGAGAAATTGACCAAGCAGTTCAAAAATGAAGTAATAGAAACAGTCCTTAAACATGTAAACTTCATTCAAAATAAAAAAAGGTACAAATTCAAGCCTTAATAAGATCTATTTTTCATCCATCACATTGACCAAAAATCCAAATGCTTTTATACTCCTGTTCCACTTTCTTTTATCTGTCTAGAAATTTATTTCTCTCAGAATATGAGGCAGGTTCCTATGAGTCACAATAAGATCTTGAGAGATGCCCATTTTTCTCAAATTCTTCTATTACCTTGCACTTTTCACACACACATAATCCTTAAGATCCCTCCAAATCCGTTTATCATGTTCTGTGAGGTGGATGTGCCATATATTATTTAACCAGTCAGGTATGGCTGGACACTTGAGTTATCTAATCTTCTACTATTATAAACCCTGTTGTAACAATCCTATACATATGTCATTTTCCCAAATTGAAAGGTTGCACTTCTGGCAACGCACACTATTGCCAAGGTTGTGTGGGGCCACAGGCACTCAACAGACGGCTGCTGGGTGATAAAAACTAGCACAGGGCCTTTGAAAGGAATCTGGCAGCATCTACCAAAATTGTAGATGCATTCAATCTGGGAATGACTCCTACAGATACAACTCCAGATTATGGAAAATGATTCCTACAAGTTGATTTACTTAGTTATTTTTGCCATCTATTTTAAATATGACTTGTGCTTTCCAATCGTATCTCATATTCAGTTGTTGATTTGATTAATATGAAGGAGAATTTGTGATATATTCTGTAAAAGTTTTTGCATGTATCATTTTGTTTTTTAGGGCTGCTCTTGAAGAAAATCCTTATTTCCGTTTGAAGAAAGTAGTGAAATGGTATTTGTCTGGATTCTATAAAAAGCCAAAGGTAATGTTTATGTTTTCCTTTACTATAGCCTTATATGCACTTTATTTTTTAGGATACCTTTAAATTATTTACTAATAATTGCACTGCAGGGCCTCTTTGAGTTAGCAAATTGTAAAATGCTTGATTATTTAGACTTGTATTATGACTGAAGTCATTTAATTTTATTTTATTTCACTCCTGTGAAATTGTATAAAGATAGTTCCCAGATGATACAGTTAAACCCATCTTAACTGGTTTAAATTAGTACTTTGAATCATTCATATTTATAATCTGAAACTTGTATATTTTTTACTAGGGACTGAAGAAACCTTATAATCCTATACTTGGTGAGACGTTCCGTTGTTTGTGGTTTCATCCCAGAACAAACAGCAAAACTTTTTATATTGCTGAACAGGTATTAGAAATGTATTTTACAGAAACAAAACTGATTTGGAAGTTATTGGTATATTTTTATAGAAAATATTAACTCAGTGAATTCACTGGTGATTAACCTTTCTCATTAGTGAGCATTTGGTAAGCATTTAACCTGTTAGTATTGACTACTGCTAAACACCGTACTCTACTTAAGTATTACTGTTACAGTCATGGAATCCTGTGATCAGAGTAAACCTTTAGTTTTCTTTCTCTGCCTCACTTTTTTGGGGAGGACCAAGTACTTTAGTGGTTCCCCAGTTCGTGAATCAAATTTATACCCATTTGCCTGACATTCAGGGTCCCCATATCTTTCTAAATTTATCTCAAATTACATGCCTTTCTAAGCCCTCCAGTTAGTCATATCTGTGCATTCACAATTAAATAACCTGATACTGCACTTTTTTGCCTCACTATTTTTAAATTTAATTCTTCCATCCCAATATTTCTTCCCAGCTATTCTTCATCTAAACAAACCCTGACCTACTTATCTTCCTTATACAGAGTATAAGGAGGATGAGGAGACCGTCCTCTTTTGAGGAGACCAACCTTATTTGAAAAACCTTCCTCTTTCTAAGAGATTTTGATATTCCTCTCAGATTGAAGCCACTTATCTATGTTAATTTTTTAATAATTAGTGATTATACTATCTTGCATTTTAGTTGACTGTAATTCTTCACTACGTTGAGAAGCTCGAGAAATGTTTATTTTAGCTTTGTCTCATTTCAAAAAACATAAGATGTAGACATATCGAAATATTAGATTATTAAAATAACTTTTGTTAAAGCTTCTGTTAGTTTTCTATACAGTTTATTCAGTCATCTAATGAAGAATAGCCACTGTAATAGTTACCCATTGCTGTATAATAGACTCAAAACTTAATGGCTTAAGACAACAAACATTTATTTATTATCTCATACAGTGAGGTTCAGGAATATGAGCCATTTAGCTGGGTGGTTCTAGCTCAGGATCTCTCATGAGGTTGAGGTCAAGATGTCAGCCAGCTTTGCAGTCCTCTGAAGGCTTACCTTGTCTGGAGGATTCTGCTTCCAAGTTCATCACATGGCTTTTGACAAGAAGATTCAGTTCCTTACCACGTAAGTCTCTCCATAGAGTTGTTCACAACATGGAAGCTGGCTTCTCAGAGCTAATGATCTGAGAGAGAGAGAGAAAGAGAGACACCAAAGTAGATGCTGCATTATAATCGAATTTCAGAAGTGACATACTATTACTTCCACACAAACTTTGGTACAGTGTAAGCTTACCTAATGGTGTGAATACCAGGAGGTGGGTTTCCTTGGGATCTTGGAGATTGGTTAATACAATTATCAATATTTAATTTTACTACTTACTAAATGTTTCTTCTAATTCATTATTAGAATATACTTTTAAGGCTTGAACTTTTGGTAATAGCAGAATAGTATGCTTATATTATTGTATTTTATGTTTTTTCCTGCGTTCAATAGGTGTCCCATCATCCACCAATATCTGCCTTTTATGTTAGTAACCGAAAAGATGGATTTTGCCTTAGTGGTAGTATCCTGGCTAAGTCCAAGTTCTATGGTGAGTTTACCCTTGTCTTAATCTGTACCCTTTTTTGGGAGATAGTGTTTTCTGGTGAGCTTTTATATAGACAATGTCTTGGGATGTTTTCAGTAGGGACTTTATATGTCATTTTAAGTATCATCTTTACTTGGATAATGACCTTTTTTTTTTCTTTGCCCATTCATAAATAGAGGTATAACTCATTTTATGTAAGTATTCATCACATATGTATAAATTCGCCACAAATACCACTTATCAAAAGACAGAATAATGATTGCCCACTATAGCTAGCCATTTTAGTGCATAATGTATTGCTTAGCTCTACTAAGGTTTTTTGTTCCATCTCAGTGTACCTGAGGGGTTGATCTTTTTATTTAGTCCTTGAATAGACAGAGAAAGAATACAAATATATTTAGAATCCATAGTCCAGGGATAATCAGTTTAAGATTTTTCTTAAGAGCTTCATGTAAAGTAACACAATAAACACATAATAAGTACCTTATAAAGTACTCATTTTGTAAGAATAGGAATATGGATCAAATCTGTTTTGGACATAAGATAAATATATATTTGGATACATTGAGACTTTTTAAGACAGTCCACTGTAGGTATCTGGTAGGTGTCTTAAATATATTGTTTTGAATTGGTTGAATTACTTTTGTGAAATTTAATAAACTATTTATTTCAGGAAACTCATTATCTGCAATATTAGAAGGAGAAGCACGGTTAACTTTCTTGAACAGAGGTGAAGATTATGTAATGACAATGCCATATGCTCATTGCAAAGGTAAATATTTTCCATACTTGAGTTTGGTTTTTCTTAAACTTTTTTTTTTTTTTAATTTATTTTTTTAAATTGAGGTATAGTCAGTTTACAATGTTGTGTCAATTTCTGGTGTACAGCATAATGTTTCAGTCATACATGTACATACATATATTCATTTTCATATTCTTTTTCATTATAGGTTACTATAAGATATTGAATGTAGTTCACTGTGCTATATTGTAGAAACTTGTTGTTTCTCTATTTTATATATGTTAGTTAGTATCTGCAAATCTCGAACTCCCAATTTATCCCTTCCCACTCCTTTTCCCCCCTGGTAACCATAAGTTTGTTTTCTATCCTTAAGCCTTCCTTTAAAGCAAATGTATATGGTTGTAATTTGTTATGTTTTGAGATTGATGCAGTCAGACCTTTGAAAGTGTCCTTGGTTTACAGATACTTAAGATTACTGTTATCATCCGCTCATTATTTCTATGGTGAATTAATTCACCCACAATGGACTTTTTGTGACACACACTTTAGTTGGAAGAGGCTGATTTATAATAATGGAATTTCATTTGCCTTGTCTGCAAGTTTTAAAATTGGATAAAACTGCCCATTATTTCAGAATTCTTAAAAGTGATACTCATCTTCTTGTACCACAACCTCTTTTTAAAATTTTAATTTATTGTTTTCCAGTGTACCAAGTTCTTTAAATTTTTCCTAATCCTTATTTTTCAGTTTCTTAAAAATTAATGTATTATACTTTTCCACCACTATTCAGTATAATGCAGATAACAATATTAAATAATAACTATCATTTACAACAAGCTAGGCACCCAACTATTCTGTGCACTTTACATTTGTAAACTCATTTAATCATTCTGGCAGCCCTATAAAGTAGGCAATATTATTCCTGTTTTATGGACAAGGAAAATGAGGCACAAAGAGGTTAATTTGCCTACAGTCATGCAGCTCTGCCATCTGCACTGCAATGCTATAGGGCATCAGCTTAAACACTCAGCTTGGCCATTATCTGTACCCTCCTTTCCAATCTATTTCTTACAAATAATTTTTTAGGGTAATTATCCTCTATTTTAGGAACTGATTCATGAAAACATAGAAATTATTTAATATGGCCTCATTTCACAGATGAAAAACTAGGAGAGTTAAGATCTAAAGCCAAACCAGCTAGTTAGTTAGTAAGATTGCTGAGACTAAACTCTAGGCTTGTTGACTCCCATCCACTGAACCGTGAACCTACCTGATACTAAGTATGAGAGTGCCAACTTGTGGTCTCAGGCTAGATAATTCTTAGAGCTTCATGTGTGGTTCTTGAAATAGGCATGAAGTAAAATATCTGAAATCATGAATTGATAAGAAATATATTTTTAGGTTTTATATAATTTGGAATAAATAAAATGATATTTTACACAGATGGATACCTAATGCCATACCCAAATAGCAACAGGGAATAATTTTTTTTATAGCAATGTTTGTATTGCATGAAAAAAAGAAGGGCTATATAACCCCTTGTGAATAAGCACAGGAAATGATTATTTTCTACCTTTGTGTATTTTCTAAAATATGTTCCCCAAATCACCAGTCTCAAATTGTTTTATAAAATAAGAACTCTATAGCCAAATAAGTATGAGAAACATTGCACAGTCTGTTCCCCTCTTGAAAAGAAAAATACCATATGATATCATTTAATATGTGGAATCTTAAAAAAAAAAAGACAAATAAATTTATTTACAAAACAGAAACAGAGTCACAGACACAGAAAACAAACTTACGGTTACCAGAGGGTAAAGGGGGTGGGAAGGTATAAATTGGGAGTTCAAGATTTGCAGATACTAACTAGTATATATAAAATAGATAAACAAGTTTATACTGTATAGCACAGGCACCTATATTCAGTATCTTGTAGTAACCACTAATGAAAAAGAATACGAAAAGGAATATATATGTAAATGTATGCTTGAAACATTATGCTGTACACCAGAAATTGACACATTTTAAACCGAATAGACTTCAATTTAAGGAAAAAAAAACAACACAAGAAACATTGAGCTGATAGCCAACAGCACTGTTAACTCATGCCTGAACTAAACTTTAACACATGTATTTTCTCCGTAAGGTATATCACAGCCTTCTGTGCTTAGGAACACCAGACAGCACTTTAACACTACATTTAGGGGGCACTGTAAATAGTAAAATCACCAACAAAAAGCACAAATATGTGAAAAATGTGACACTAAATACACTGCAAAAAAGACATTTGTTTACTGCAGAGTCTCACCTTGTTTGATTTCATCTGGCAGTGTGCATATTGAACAACTCAAATATTTCACCACTCTGTGCATGTCCATGAATGACTGCAAAAATGCTGTAGGTATTGATTTGGGGATTACTTAATACATTTTAGTGAGAATATAAATTTACAAATATGGAATCTGCAAATAATGTGTATCAACTGTTACCCATTTAAATCCTACAGAACCAACTTTATGTGTATGTTACAGATTGTTACTGGGTGACACAGAATCCTCTTGAATTATTAGTTTCTCCTACAAGGAGATTAGATTATAAAGTTCTACTTGTTATTAGCCAATGTCTCTCTTCAAGCTCTTGTCCAAATTTTTTTTTTCTTTAGGAATTCTTTATGGCACAATGACACTGGAGCTTGGTGGAACAGTCAATATTACATGTCAAAAAACTGGATACAGTGCAATACTTGAATTCAAACTAAAGGTTAGTAGAGAATGATAGGTTATCACCTAAATAAAGAGAAGCTGTGCTACAAATATTGAACAAAGACCACAGTTTAGTTCCTAATTAAAAACCACTTATAAGAATATAGAATTCGTGAAGGGGCAGCCTTGGAAGATCCAAATCAACAGAAAGCCATTATTTTTTGTTTTTAATTTTAATTAATAAAACTGTTGGTATTATATAGGAGATTATATAGGAGATGAGATTTAAGAAGTGAATGAATGGAAATTTCTTAGAAAATTGAAGCATTGCTTTAGAGAATACCAAAAAGATGTATCAGCATAAGCTACAGCTGTATACACTAAGTCAAGAGTTATATTACTTACTGTTTCTGCCTAGCAATTCACTCTACAACTCACAAGCATAGAAACAACTATGTTCTGATCCTCAGGGGTTCTACAGGTTGGGAGTTTGGACAGGGCATATTGGGGATGACTTATCTCTGCTACATAATGTCTGGGGCCACAGTTAGGAAGACTTGCAGGCCACGAGAAACTCAACAGTTGGGGCCTGGTGTCATCTGAAGGCTTACCATGTCTGATGACATGTAAGTCATGTGGGGATGACTAAAAGACTAGGACTGCAGATCTGAGCACCTGTATGCATGACTTTTCCACGTGACTTGTTTTCTTCATATCATGGAAGCCTTAAGGTAGTCAGACTTCTTGGCAGCTCAGGGTTCCAAGTGCACGTGTTCTTGTGAGCAAGGCAGAAACTGCATTGCTGTACAGACCTAGCCTCAGAAGTCAAATTGTATCACTTCCACGGTCCTCTAGTAGTTGAAGAGTTATAAACACACCTAAATTCGAGAGGAAGGGATATAGACCCCACTTCTCAATAAGAGGATGACAAGATCTCATTGAGGAAGAGCATGTGGGCTGAAGGAGGGAGGGTAGATATTACTGAGGCCATCTTTGGAAAATTCCATCTGCCTCGGTGTAAAAGATAAGTATAAGACATTTTCACAGTATCTTTTGTTGGTGTTGGACAGTACATTGTTTAGATAAAAATGTTTCTGTGAATCATTTAATATTTACAACTAAATTGTTCCTATATTGATATCTCTAATAAAAAGGATCTCAAGTATTATTTGATGCAATCCCCTTTGATTTTTTTTTCTTCGTAGCAAATTTTTCACTTGTATGGTGATAATGATATTTGAAAATCATGACTGAAGAGGCTTTAAGTAATTTATGACACCTTTAAGGATTAGATTAGAGCATCAAAATTTTGTCAGTGAGGAGAGACATCAGTAAGGCAATATAATAATATATTCCTTATAATTTAATTTTTGGAAGTTTTTAAACTTTTGGTTGGGTATTGTTTTAAAGAAGGAGTTGCTATTTCTTTCAATAGATGAGGTAAGTATCTTATGTTTACTGACTTCTTATTGCTTAAAATATTGCAACATTGATAGAGTCAGGAGAGAGCACAGGATACAAGTCAGTTACTTCAGTGTGATCTTTCTTAATATGTTTATTTGGACTTCACATAGTCTGTTTTTACCTACATTTTCCATAGCAACAAATTTAAATTTATTTCTATTGAACATTTCTGACTAAATTTTGAGTCAGTATTTCATCATTTGTGCCTTCAACAGCACTGTAACTATACAGTTACTTTTTTTGGTTGTTTTTTGTCTGCATTGTATGTAAGTATAAGTTAAAAGTAAAATATTTTTTCAACATTTTTTCTTTTAAAAGCCATTTTTAGGTAGTAGTGACTGTGTTAATCAAATATCAGGGAAACTAAAACTGGGAAAAGAAGTCTTAGCTACTCTGGAAGGACATTGGGTAAGTATTTTTATATTATAGCTTTACAAAAACAATTTTATTCTGTGGGAAAAAGTTAAGAATTACAGTTTATTGTAAGTTCACTTGTTTCATTGCTAAAAACATCACTATTCAATATAAACTAACTTAATAAATACTTTGGTATTAATCTGCCATCAGCAGTATTTAGTGTTATATATTTTATCTTTCCAAAACTTTAAATCAATAAACATAGCTAACATATATCACTTACCAGGTATTACATTGTTTAAATATGTTATTTATATTAACTCATTTAATATTTAATATAATAACCCAATGAGGTGGGTATAATTAGTGTTCCCATTTTACAGAGGAGGACACTGAGGCACAGAGAGTTTAAATAAGTTGATCAAAATTGTGGAGTAAGAATTCCAGCCAGGCACTCTGGCTCCAGAGCTGTGCTTTTACACACAGCAGTATACGGCCTCTCATCAGATGAAAGAGGCATTTCCATTTGAAATTATATTTCCCTTTGAAGAACATGGAAAGGATATAGCAGTTTTTGAGAGCAATGGCTTTTATTTATTTTTCTGCTGACCTAAATTCACATTTATGTAACTTTATTAAGAGGTGCTTAAATTAATAAAAAGGATCATATCATGCTACTACCAAATGCACTCTCACCGTAAACACTGCTATATGCTATTTTCTGCATTATAATCAGATGATGAAAAATATGAGAAAATGAAAATGGATCCAGAGATTCATCTAAGAGGCCACATATACTCCATTAATTTTTAAGATTTACTTCTATCTGAATATCATTTGGAAAAAAGATAAAAACTGTCTTTTTTATAATGAAATTTATAACACTGCTCAAATTTTTAATGCTAAGAAAGGCTCTTTGGTTTTTCTACATGTACAGAATACATAGTCTGCAGCATCTCATTATAGCTAAAGCAAACACTATGCTCTACTTTGACAATTCGGAGATGGTTGTTGAGGCTTTGCATGTAATTGTCTAAAATTTGTTTATTGAGTGAAACTTTGAAATCTTACAAACTTTCTGTGTATTCAACCAATTTTTTAAAATGACAAGTATTATATATTTAATCTTACTGTTTTTATAAGGATGATGAGATTTGAGGCTGTTAGAAAACGTATTTCATTGTGGGATTAAGTATCAGAAGAAATTATTATCTTATTACTAAACTATATAATTCCCTTTTAAATAAAGATAATTCTTTACATTAATTTTTAATTTCTTTAAATATAGGATAGTGAAGTTTTTATTAATGACAAAAAGACTGATAATTCAGAGGTCTTCTGGAATCCAACACCAGACATTAAGCAGTGGAGATTAATAAGGCACACTGTGAAATTTGAAGAGCAGGGAGATTTTGAATCAGAGAAGTAAGTATAACAATTCAGAGTATGTTTTGCAATCCCTTAACAGTGTGGTTGCTTTTCCCTGTCTTCAGTCGTATGTTAACTCAGCAAAATAGTTTAATATTTGCAGAATGTAATTGGATTCTTTTTTGGTATATAATATAAATCACGCTGCTTTTCTGCATCTGTAAACTAAAATGTCCTATTTTTTCCTTTCTGTTCTTATCTGCTCCAGGGCCTATTTTAAAAAAAGAAGAACAACTTCTGTTTTGTTTACATAAAGTTATGGGACTAATTAATGACTCTTAGTTTTTATCTGGCAGCTGTTTTTTAACCTGGGGTAGTCATATAGAACTCTAGGTGGGTTAGGCATGTAAAACAAAATCTACTTCTGTTTTATTTTCTAAAATACAAGAATAATGCCACTGGCTTCTAGAGGATTTATATTAGTTGGGGAATAAAGAAAGCCATAATTTCTGTTCTTAAATCAAGAAATTCTTGCTCTATCTCTTACATCAAAAATATTGTATCCACACTGCCCAATGGTACTCTTACACTTCTTTCTCCATGTTAGGAGAAGGGCGCTGCTTCGTGAGAGACACTATATTAGGTACTTTATACACATTATGCAGTTCAGTCCTTACTACATGTTTCCACATGTGTATCATTCTCTTCTCAGGAGGATTCAAGTCTGTGTACACTTTCCTTCTATACTCAAAATTGAGGTTGTCAAAGATAGGAGAATGAGTATGCAGCAGTTCTAAAAATTCTGTTTCAGCTGTAACCACATGATGCTCTCCATCCAAAGTGAAACTATGCCAGAGCATGCAGCATTTTTGAGACATGTATATAAGTTTAAGTATTTTAAAGATGAGGATGAGTCTTAGACAAGATAAGTAACTTTAAGTTCACCAGCCAAGATGTGGCACATCTAGGATTAAATCCAAGTCTATCTGGTTCCATAGCTTTTGTTCTTTCAGTCCCAACAAGCTGTCCCAAATGGGTAGATAATAGATATATTTTTATTTATCTAATAAAAAAACTAAACTTTAGTGGGGGGAAAGTATTTTACCTCGATGGTCTTTTCTGTTAAATTAGTGGTTCTTAACACTAGATGCAAATAAAGATCACCTAGGAAACACTGAAAAAAATGCTTGGGCCCACTTCCAGAGAGTCTGATTTTTAAAATTCCCTGACAAATCCTGCATTCAAGGTTGAGAAACATGGCATTACACTTTTGGATCTTTGAGGCCAGTGGATCTTAAACAGTGTGTAAAGAATCATCTGGGGAGCTTGTTAAAAATTAGATTCTCGAACCTTCATTACATTTCTATCATTCTGAGTCAGCACCATTTGTTTCCATATATTTAAGAACCCATGTAATAAATTTTCCTTGCCAGGGAAGAAAAATGGTCTCCACTGCCTCTTCCTACTCAAGGCATCACTTTTTATATCTTGGCTTATTTCTAAGCATCTAAGCATAAGCCTGATCAAAGCCAAAAACCCACACAGGTATTATTTTCTCTCAATAGGATTCAAGCCTATTCTATGTAGATTTGATTTTCTGTTGCTTTTTTAATATTATTTTTGCACATGTTTCAGACTCTGGCAGCGGGTGACAAGAGCCATAAATGCCAAAGACCAAACAGAAGCTACTCAAGAAAAGTATGTTTTAGAAGAAGCTCAAAGACAAGCTGCCAAAGATCGGAAAACAAAAAATGAAGAGTGGACATGCAAGTTATTTGAACTTGACCCACTCACAGGAGAATGGCATTACAAGTTTGCAGAGTAAGTAATTTTAAAATTATATTACAAACAATATATCATAGTTTTTTGCCTTCATTTCTAGATTTTTTAATGTTAGGATAAATAATTTTTTTATTAAGCCATATATATATTAGTGTGAGATTTTACACTTGACTCCATCATAGTAGTTTAAATAGTTTTAAATTTGTCTCCATAGTAGTTAGCCTATAAAATAAGCTGAGGATCAGAAGATTAGATATGACAAATCTTAATCTTATAGCTAGATTTATAATTACCGATGAAAATCTAATCATGGAATAGAAAGTTTATTTTAAAGTTTTTGAGTGTTTTGCTTAGTCATTAAACAAATGGTGTTTTTTCATTTATGTAGTACTCGACCATGGGACCCACTTAATGATATGATACAGTTTGAAAAAGATGGTGTTATCCAGACCAAAGTGAAACATCGCACTCCAATGGTATGTAATAAAAAATGTAACTAGATTTGCTAGGCATATAAATTTTTTAACTCCTTAGTATCTTTGGCCACAAACATATAAAATTTGGCTTCACAATTTTAAAAGTTTAGGTCAGAAAAATGACAAGGTAGGCAGCTTGAAGCTCTTGTCTCCTCAAAGAAAAGTTAAAAAGCCAGCAGAAACTGTCATAGCCACATTTGCCAGAACTCTGGAAAACTGTCAGAGGTTTGCAGCAACTAAGTGAGTGCTGAATCAAGAAAAAGGTAACTTCAAAGCCGCAAGAAAACTTCATGGCATTTTTACTTGCTCTTGTCATAATTCCGCCCTGGAAGGGCCCCCACATTTCCCAGTTTGAGCCCTGGTTCCAGAGGGAGTAGAGCAGACCTTATTAACAAATTGTTATGTATGTCTGTTGTAACCTATCTGGGGGCCACCTGAAGGATCTACGCAGGGCGTACATCTCTTTTTCATCTAACTCAGAGCTCAGCCAGAAAGGCTGCAGACATTGCTTGGAAGTACTGCAAGCCAAACTAACAACCTGCAGATACCTGGGACAAAAGATTACCATTAAAATATACAATAGACTTTGTAAGGAGAAAAGTCTGGGGAGAGAGAGCATTGAAAACCCCCACATAATACATAAGCTAACTCAAAAAGAAATAGAAAATTTCAAAAGACCTATAACAAGTTAAGAGATTGATTCAGTAATCAAAAACCTCCAAAGAAAGAAAAGTCTAGGACTAAGTGGCTTCACTGGTGAATTAAACATTTAAAGAAAAACAAACACCAGTCCTTCTCATACTCTTCCAAAAAAACATGGGAACACTTCCTAACCCATGCTATAAGGTGAACATTACCCTAATACCAAAGCCACCAAAAGATATCACAAAAGAAGAAAATTATGGACCAGTATTATTTATAAATAAAGATGTAAAAATCCTCCACAGAATACTAGCAAACTAAATCTTATGACACATTAAAAAGATCATACACTAAGTGGGATTTATCCCATGATGCAAGCATAGTTTAATAAGAAAAATGAATCAACGCAATACATCACATTAATAGAATGAGGTGAAATATCACATGCCCATCTCAGTTGATACATAAAAGGTATTTGACAAAATCTAAGACCCTTTCAGAATTTAAAAAATTAACAGTATACTCAATGGTGAAAGATTGAAAACTTTCCCCCTAAGATCAAGAAAAAGACAAAGGTGCCCACTTTCACCACTGCTACTAAACATTGTACTGGAAGTTCTGGTCAGGGAGTCAGACAAGAAAAACAAATAGAAGGCTTCCAAATTGGAAATGAAGAAGTAAAGCTACCTCTGTTCACAGATGACATGATCCTACACATAGAAAATCCCAAAGAATCCATAAGAAAGCTACTTCAGCTGATGAATTTAACAAAGTTGTAACATATAAGATGAACACACAAAAATTAGTTGTGTTTCTATACACCTGCAATGAACAAATTCCAAAAAGAAATTAAGAAAACAATTCAATTTACAGTCCTATGTAAAAGAATAAAATACATAGTAATAAATTTAACCAAGGAGGTAAAAGACTTGTACACTGAAAACTATAAAACATTGTTGAAAAGAAAGAAGACCTAAATAAATAAGTCCTGTGTTCTTAGGTAAGAAAACTTAATATTGTTAAGTTGTTAATACTACCCAAAGCAATCTATCAATCTATGAATCTATCAGTCAGATTCAATGCAATCTCTACCAAAATTGCAATAGTTTTTTTTTTATGGAAGTGGAAAAATCAGTCCTCAAATTCATATGGAATTACAAGTGGCCCTGAACAGCCAAAATAATCTTGAAGAAGAATAAAGTTGGAACACTCACACTTCCTGATTTCAAAACTTATTACAAAGCTACAGTAATCAAAACAGTATAGTACTGACTCCCTTTCTCATTTTAAATAACTTCTCATCAGTCTCTATTAATCTCTAATTTGAAACTACTCTTAGAATATGGATTTAGATTCTAAATGTTATAAAATCTTAAGTTTCCATGAGGTTAAGTAGGTGGGCACAGTGTTAGGCTGAATCCAGAACCTGCCTTATTATTTATTTTCTGTAATAAACAATACAAATTTTACTTTAATTTTAAGCACTTGAGTAAGATTTTACAAAATTATTTCAAGGAATAGGTATATAATTCCTAATATAGATAGACAAATAGATAATGCTGATTTAGAACACTGAACAGGTAAGAACAGAGTTAAAGACTTCGGACCATTGGTTCCTTGTTTTTCTAAGTGTATAAATTACCTTGCCCTTCTGATTCTGATTTCTTCTCTTGCATTTGTTTTTTTATTCTAAGGAACATTTAATCCTAATTGATGGTTAAATGTACTTTTGAATCTTACTCACATTTTTCAGTAAGTTTAAATTACACTCTGCAAAATAATAATATCATTCCCATTTATTATATGATGCATTCTACATTATCCAGACATTATTAAAAGTAAGCAATCTAAATAATTTTATTGGAAACCCAACATCTTCAGTGAGAATGTTTCTAATGTTGGGAACAAGATAAGTATGGTTTTAAAAGAATACCATTACTTAACATTCAACCAGATTTACTAACTCATACAGTTAGAAAAGTGGGGTGTCTGTATTCATATTTGTGTGTGCATAAATATGTCTCTTGAAGGATATACAAATAGCAGTATCTTTTTAGTGGGGGAGAAGCTGGGTGGATACAGGTCAGGTGTGCGAGGGAACCTCTTCATTGTACATTTTCTTATACTCTTTGATGTTTGTGCCAAATTAATGTTTCCTATTAAAATTAAATAGTTTGTATAAGTGTATCCATCTTATTTAAATTTTAATTAGACTATTTAATCTTTGTTTTTAGTTCTAAGTATTGTGCCCATGAAGAGTTTTGACGGCTGTACAACGTGGGTCTTTAAATACAAAATTCAGTGCAAATTCATGTAATAGCACAATTTTTTTTTCAGGTTAGTGTCCCGAAAATGAAACATAAGCCAACCAGGCAACAGAAGAAAGTGGCAAAAGGCTATTCCTCCCCAGAACCTGACATCCAGGACTCATCTGGAAGTGAAGGTAAAAATATTTATTGCAGACTGTTCACTGTAAGAGTCTAAAGTTTTTAAAGGATATTACTATTAACTATGTTTGATATGTGAAAATGATTTTTCATATTAAGTCAAGATTTGTAAGTTTTGGTGGGAGCAAGGATGATGTGCAAAAAAAGCTATTTTGGATTATAGGTAAATTTCAAGACCAAGACACAAGGTAGAGACACGGGAAGTGAAAAAGGGGGAAACATGTAAATCAACAGCCACACTGTAGTACTAGCTCTTATTCCTTGTTAGCTTCTGAAAAATTATTGATGGTTTCCTAGATTCAGTGCAGGCAGCATTTTTTGAGCTTTAGGCTGTTTCATGCTTCAATAAAGTTTTTCATTCTCATAATAAATTATTGTATTTAGAAGTCACAGACAAACAAAAATATATCAAAATAATGAATTCAATTAACTAGTGTGCCATTCTTGTTCAATCAGATAATGTGTAAACTGTCTTGAACTACACTGAGGTATAATCAAGCATTAAGGTAACGTCTGAGACATTATAAAAAATAGTTTTTTAAAAGCCATAGTCTCTACTAAGCTCACCCTAAGCTGGGGAGTTCATTTTTACAGAGATAATACTACAGGTGAATAAAATGGTAAGTGCTAAGAAACTAGTAGATGACAAATAGTAAAGGGTTTAAATAAAGGAAGGGGAAGTGAATTCAGTTTGAGAGAAGGTTCATAGAGAAGAGGAACCCTGGTGAATTACTTAGAATTTCTAATTGATTATAGCAGTCTAGGCTTGAGGGATGTGGGTGGTGGACAAGATACTGGAGTAAAAGAGGAATAAAATGAATCAAGTTTTAAAAGCAGGAGTAACATGGTACCACATGCACAAGGTTAAACTCCCCAAGGCTGTATACCCCATAAGGCAGTATATTATCTGTTATATATGCAGATATTTTGGCTCCTTAATTCACTCTCTTATCCACTCAACTAGCTTACCGGTAACGTGTCAGCTGGCATTTACTGAGTACTTAATGTGTGCCAAACTGGATGTTAAACACCCTACTACAACCATGTGAAGCTGAGTATTATTATTCCTGTTTTACAAATGAGAGAGCTGAGATCTGGAGAGAAGTTAAGATCTGAACAAAAATGGAAAGGAAGTAATGGATATGGGAAGGGATTTAAAAAAAAAATACCCACATACTTTGCTGGTTGACAATGAAATTTGTAGAAGAGATATTAAAACCAACTGAAAAGGTTTACAGGTTGGATGACTGGGGAAATAAAAGGTAACATTGACAATTAATAAAAAACTGAAAGGGGAGCTCAAAAAGCTGACTTCTTCAGATGTAGGCAAATGGGCAGGAGACAGAAGAGAATAATACCTTCCCAAAATTAATATGTGTATTTTAAAGAAATATTTTTGTCTATTTTAATTGGTTAAAAAAAAACTGATTCCATCCAAAATTTAACTAATTCATGGTTGCTTTAAGTTTATCTGTAGTGTTCTAGTTTAGAAATATGATTGAAACTTCAAAAATGCATACTATTACTTATTACTAGTAGTACATGAGTCTCTAAGCCATAAAAATAATGCCTAGGAAAATTTTTATTACATGAGAATTATTAATCTGAAATGTAGATTGTTTACAATTAAATATGTTCATTATTTTTATTAACTTTATTACACATGTCTTTTTAGCTCAATCAGTAAAACCAAGTGCAAGAAGAAAGAAAGGGATAGAACTGGGAGACATTCAGACTTCCATCGAATCTATAAAACAAACACAGGAAGAAATTAAAAGGTAATATATACTGACAGTGACTATTCATCTGAGTACAGAGGAATAGCTAAGAATCCTGCTACGTAGGAAATCCTATGCAAACTTTACATTTTTATAACATCATGAAGCTAAAAGAGAACCTTGGCTTCTGTCACCCAATTACTGAAACTCAGGAAATTCCTTCAGCACTAAAATACTGGGGGAGACAAGAGGGTTTTTTTCCTCATCTGTGAGATTAGAACTAGAATCTCTTCATCTTATTGCTGTAGCATACTGGAGTGTAGCTGGGTTGGATGTGGAAGTGGGGCAGTTTTCGAGAAAGTTGGTTAACAAAGGCTTCCACAGTCTCCTTTGTACGTGGTTAATTTTAATTGGAATGCAACAGTTGTTGAAATATTGAAATGCTTCCGTAACAGTGGGTAAGTAGCCACTACCCTGAGACCTTCAAGTGTTCCTTTTGCACTCCAGGCCCTTCCCCACACTCACCTCCCCATGATCCAACAACTAAAGGTCTTGACACTTCAGGAAGTTCCTTGGAAGGGAAAGGGTCCTGATCCTGCTCCATTGCTAAGGCTAGCATGAGTTCAGACTAGTTGTCTCTCATTGCTGTTATCAGCTGTTAAATATTCTTTAACATTAGCCAACCTGATTTTGTGAATTTAGCATTCAGTGCTAGATGTTCTGTTCTTGGTGACCTTAATGGCTTATATTTAGTTGCTGTTTTCATCTGCAGCCTCATCTCCTGCCATTCCTCTACATTTATCCCATGCTCTAGCCCTATGAAACCCCTCACATCTCCAGAACATACTGTTCTCTCTCTAGACCTTTACACCTTTACCCACACAGAATCCAGTTCTTAGACTGCCCTTTCTCCCACCCTGCCCATCAAGAAAATCACTGTTTATCCTTCAGAACATAACTTAAATGCCATCCTTTCTGTAACACCTTACGTCACTCACCCTGCCCTGTCGAGTTATTAATCACTCCACTTGGCTTGCATGGCTCCCCATACGTAGTCTTTCTGAGTGCTTACCACACCACAGAGTTGTTATCATGCATGTCTGTTTACTCCTACCTCTTCTCCCACAACCTCCAATTGGCCATTAGCTCCTTTAGAGCAGGGAGCATGTCTTCTGCATGTTGGTATCATCAGCCCTTATATAAAAGTGCTCAAGTTTCCTGATTTAATTATATTTATAAATTAATGAGCCTACTTGTCCATTTTGCCTCCTTTCTTTCTACTGGTAAAACACTTTAAAGGAAGCCAGAAAAGGAAGAGGTCTTCACTAATCAGCTCTTTTTAACCAAAAGCATTTAGAGTGGCATGAGAGTCATATAAGCTCATTTCATGACTAAACTGACATTTTATTTTTGTTAGCATATGAAATGCCTATAGAACAAATATTCTTCAAGTTAGGAATGTCATGAAATCTGTTGTATTTTTTTTTCCTGGTAAATTTAGGATTTTTCTCCAACTCTGTCTCCCTAAAGTAAAGATAAAAGAACTCTAGTGGGCCAACTAAGAAGCAAAATTGTTGTTTAAAAAGCACTGTCATAACAAAGAAGGTGATATATTTTATGTCATCAAAATTTTAAAAGTACATTTAATACTAATCATTAAGTAATATATTTGGTACAGTGTGGAATATAGATTTTGGCAAGACCTAATAATGGTTCCACATAGCATACTTAGCTCCCTGTTCAGGTGGTAGTAATTGATTAAACTTTATACAATTGAATTCTGTGACCATATATCAAATTGTGAGTTCTCTGCTAACATTTTTGATAGTTATTAAATTTTTTGCTTATTTTTATAGAAATATTATGGCTCTTCGAAATCATTTAATTTCAAGCACACCTGCCACGGATTATTTTCTGCAACAGAAAGACTACTTCATCATTTTCCTCCTGATTTTGCTTCAAGTCATAATAAACTTCATGTTTAAGTAGTTCTTTACAGTTGAATCAGTGAACTGGAATGATCAGATTTCACATGGGACCAGTGTTGGGAGTTGGTTTGGTCTTTATTAAAACATCATAATATTTCTAAAACAGAAAACCATAGAGATAAATGTAGAAGTGTTGACTTTTCATACCTTTTATCCTTAACGTGAAATAAGAGCTATTCTATTTGGTTATTAAAGTGAGCTGTGTGTTAAGTGCCAGAACATTTCTAGCTTTTGTGAGAATGTGTCTACATGTGAGTATAATAAATCCACATGTATACACAAGTGTGTCTTACATATACCTTAGTCTTTGTAGTCTATAGTATGTTCATGTTCTGCAATATACAGCATTAATGTTGTTCATGACAAAAATGCTATCAATCTTATAAATATACGTATAGCAATCTGTTTTCTTCATAAAATAGGCACAAAACTTTTATCAATAAGGAATTACAGAATGGGAAATGATGGAATAATAGACATAAATAGTTCAGTATACTGTACTGTTAAAAAAAAACCATTTCCAAAGCATCCAGATCAATTGTCTTCTTAGAAACAGGAATAAGAAAAAAGGAAAAAGCATGGTCAAAATTGATATATTGAGAGAGAAGGTGGCAAATTGCTTTTTTAAAAGTTTACACAAGAGTTTTTTTAACCCCAAGAATTTAATATTTATAGATACAGGTATAAATATATTTACGTCTACATCAACAGAAACACTGGTATGTAGCTACTTGGATCTAGTGACTATATCTTTCTTATTATACCTATATTACCCCCTTAAAAGTGTGGTCAAGCTTCACTGCTGTCCTTTTTTCTTGTTTTTTGTTTTTTTAAACTCAGTTGGTCCAGTAACATAGGCCAAATTCTAGAGATGTTTATAAGGCATATGAAATGCTAATATTCATGATTTTTCACTATGAAACACTTATTTTAGCTTTCATGTTCCTAGTGTGTTCAGTGAAGTAGAATAGAAACAAAATTATAACCAATACTTTACTTCAAAAGCCAAATAAGAAAAGGGCGATAAGAAAAGCCACTTCGTGTGGTGGCATTTATGTGTACATTAAAATTGGTTTCTTTAAAATGTGCAATAAGTTCAGCATCTAAGAAGAACGTCAAGTTCTGAAGTTAATTCTTTATTATCCTCCTCTTTCTTAGTAACTGCATTCTGTGGCAAAATCACAATTCCTTAAGATTCCTTTTGTTCAGGCTCAGGCAAACTCCTTTCCTATTTTTTTTCAGTTTAATATTTTTACTTTGTTTTTACATAAATATTTATAGCCTTCAAAAGCAATTTTTGCTAAGTAGTTAAGCTTAGGAACATGTTGTAAGAGGTATCTTAGAATTCTGAAAGTCGATTTTCTAATAAGAATGAAGGTCAGAGAGAATAACTGCTATTGCTACACTTGCTTTTGACCAAGAAGAGACTGAGAGACACTAATAAAATTACAATCAACAACTTATGCCATGGTGAGTATAAAATCAAGGAATGATTGCTAAATTATGAAAACAAAATGACTTAAAAAAAAAAGAGCCTGCTTTTTTCCCCCTAACCAATATAGCTATCTTAAGTATCCTTAGGTTTTATGAATAGCCATTTTCCATGTATTTTTGGCAAAACAATGCTGTATTCATACATACATGTGAAACATTTTTTAAATTGATTAAAACATAAGTAAAATATACCTACACCCAGTATAAGTATAGTATGATTACAGTAGAACAGGTGGGGTTTTTGTTTGTACCCATACTTGATACAATTTTTGTACTCACTTTCTGTTACCAATGTTATACTCAACTGCCTCTTCATTGATATATAATATTTTGTAAATATTGTACAATTTGATCCTTTTTTATGGTTTAAATTAGTATTAATTTATATATATTGATTGGCTGATCACAAAAATAATTTCATCTTTAAACCCTGAAAACTTACATTTTTTGGTTGGTAATTCCCCTATGGGGTTTTAGTCTTATCCACTTGTATGGTAACTTTTGTTTGGTATAAATGGTATTTTATTGGTATGGTTATCTTCTAAGACTGGAAAGGTAGTTACTGTCTTTATTTTTAAATTTTCTTTTTAAGGCACATGTTATGGGTTCTTATTACTCAAGGAATCAAAAACTATTTCATGAGAAAGAGCAGGGCTACTCATGACTGTTTCCTATACACTGAAAGCATATATCTAATCTAATAGTCATAGTCTTCTTATGCTTTTAGTTATATGACTTCCTTTCTGTGAACTGAACACAAAACTCAGGAATTGGTGGCTTAGTTTTTAGATCAGTGCTTATATTAGAGTTAGTATGTGAATCCTTTAAATTACATAATTAACTTTGTATTTAGCCATACATGTAATTGACTTTGAATGTTCTCCAACTGAGATTAATCTTCGTTCACACATGGGTTCATAAAAATTGTGATTTACAGTTCCCAGTTGTCTGAGAGCCTCATGATGGTTTCTATGATTTAAGACCTATGACCAGTTTTTTTTTTTTCACTTGAAAGTTTAAATGAGTAATAATTATTGACATGTGCATTTCTGTTTTAGTTGTTAAATGTACTGTGTCTTCAGTTATCCACCATTTAGTGAGATGTAGCTGGCCCAGGAAAAGACAATAAATAGGTCATGTGAAATAAGTAAGTTTCAGCAATAGATATTTTACTTGTATTTCATGTCACTTTTCTGTATTACTTATAAAGGTACAGTGTAATCTTTGTCACCATTCCATTGAAAAGTTGGCCTTGTAAAATACAACCCTCATTTAGTGTTCATGCTTTTGTGCCTTTAAGAAAATACTTTTCCTCATTTTTGTGTTACAGGACTATATGATTCAGAGTATTTATAGGCTTACTTGTCATAAAAGGGTCATTTCTCTGTGTCACTTTATTTCCTTTTATATAGCTATAGTATATTTAAACAATAATGCTATACTTTTATAAGTGTTTGTCTATTTACCTATCAAATATATTCTTCATTTTCAGACATCATTGAAAAAGACTTGTCAGATTATTGAGTATTGTAAACAGTGCCTTTTCGATGGAATTCATACTGTTTTAGGGTGTCAACTCGTGCCATATACACACAAAATTCTTTGGAAGGCAGTTTTAACTTTTTGAAGAATATGTTAGTCAAATATTTAAGAAAACAAATGTATAAAATTCCCTTTTTTCCAGTGTTTATTATTTCTAGTGAGCAATGAATATACTTGGGGGGGTTTTTTGTTTGAAGTACAGTGATAATGGCATTATTGATGAGCCATACATGACACTGCAGATTTTTTGAATTATGTTAAATGTACAGAAATAAAATATTAAAATCAGCATTTATACGAAATTTTCCCCATTTGAACCAATGGTAGGGGGGCACTCACACAAATCACTAGGTTTACATTTCAACTTCTCTCATATTTGACTACATGGAAAAAGAGATTCTTTAAAATGTATAACCTGCCATTATTATGTAATTTGGTTTCATTTTGTTTACCTATAGTGAATTTAATATATTTAATTTACTTTTTGTTACTCTTAATGTACTACTTGTTTTGTTAGTTTTTAATGAAAGACGGACTGTTAACATCGTATAGGACCAGTGTCTTCTTAATATGATTAACATATTTAGAAGAGCCACAAGAAACCCATGACAAAATGAATGTGAATATACTTTCTAAAATATTTAGAAAATTTTATCTTTCTGCATTTATCATGTAAATTTATTTTAGTATTACAAGATTGAAATTTCAAGAAAAAATGCCACTGATGAGCCACAGAACTTCAGTTGAAAATTTTCACTTTTTAGCATGCTAACTGTACATCTAAGTTAAATATCCTGTTTAATGGCCATTTATAAATACAGACACTACCACTGGTCAGTTTTGTAAAATAGAATAAACATATGTTATCTGCAGTGTAAGTATAGCACACTGTCAAATTCTTTTCCTTAAGGTGCATAGTAAATGTACAGCTAGTCTTAGGTAACTGTTTTGTAATGTATTACATTTCTAATCTGTTATTCCTAACCTATTATAAATGTTTGCAGAGACAAAAGAATTGAACTTTTCTAATGATCTGTAAAATGATGCTAACTTCTACAAGTAGGCATTCTAAATAAAATTTTTAAAAAGAGCAAACTGATCAAATGTCTTTGAATACAACATATGGTGACTAAATTACTTAGTTCTTTAATTAAAAAAAATTTGTGTTGGGGGAGTAGTTAAGGATGGTAAAGGACTTGCTTGGAAGAGACTTAACAGCTAGAAACCCTAATACATGCTTTATGTGATGCTTTATATTCACTCTTGAATACTCATAATAACCTTCGGATAAGTGGAAGTTAACTGGATTTTATAGATGAAGAATCTGAGGCTCAGAGAAATTAAATGATCCAAAAGCTACACAGTGAAGAGTGATAGTGAGCCCAAGTTTGAACCCATGTTTGACTTCAGTGCCCATTCTCTTTCCACTGTACACTTAAATAGAATGTTAAATGTTTGGAATAATCCACTGCTCGAATCTATGTGTATTGAAAATTTTGTGATGGGTAAGGAAAAAAAAGAACCTTGCTATTACACAAGTATACAAAACCCACATGAAAAAGATTTCCCCCCTCTAATCACCTATTAGTCCATACTGAGTCAACATCAGGCATGTTTCAAGAAATCATTCCTCTCTAGTTTTCCTCACTTTTCCTCCATCCTCCTCCCCTCCCATATTTGCTCTCCTCAGAATTCAGCTGCTTCTGGCCAAAAGTCAGTTGGTTCTTATTGAGGACAATGAGAGAGCTTACAGGGTTCTCCTGCCCTATGCAAAAGAATAATGGGTAAGGAAAACAATCCCTCACTGATAAACCTCAATGAAACATTTATAAGGTAATTTTCTTACTTATATTGACCACACTCTGATAGGTGTCCTGTGTTGTGTTGTTAAGATAATCAACTTTTTTCACCTTACAAAATGTTCCTTTCTTGTGGAGATAGTGGGTCCTTACAGTGGTGACACATCACAGTAATTTGTTGGGTATACTGTAAATATTTGTTGAGTGCTTATTTAGCATGTACCAAGCACCATGCAAAAACAAACAAAAAAAGCTTTGTAAACATTCTCACCCTCCTCAAAACCTTGAGATTTGTCTGTTACATATTACCACCATTTTTTTTTAAGATGAGAAAAGTGAAGACAAGTTACATGCTAATGTCACATAGTGAATGTCACAGCAAACCCAGCTCTAAATCTTAGGCCCATACTCTTGACCATTTCATCCTTAAGAGAGTGTGTACGTCTTAATGAAACAGTATGTTCTTTCTCCTTAACAGTTTTTTTCTGCGGATTGTGTCCAATAATTCTGGGCCACTGTGTTTTTAAAGTATATCACCAACGTAGCTAAGTCTTAACATCTATCACCTCTGCTAAAGAAAAAGCAAATTGTGGTGGCTAGGGTTTCATAGTGGATACCTAAGCCCAGGATATGTGGCAAAGCCCCCTGCAGAAAGCAGAAAGCCTGCAGCTTGCGACCGGGGCTAAGCCCTCCCCATCAGTCCTGCATCCTCAAAGAGAACAGCTGACGGAGAGTGGACAGAATATATGAGTCGAATTCAGAGGTTTTGCTACGGAACAATGAACTTTTGACCGGGGTTGGGAACGAACCGAATTCTAGCAGCGGTGCCTAGTCCTTCCACTGTCATGCCGACTTCCTGAGAGAAAGTTTCCTGGGAGACGGAGAGACTTGGTGGCAGCTGAAGTCACTGGAGGAGAATGAATTCACCTAGGGGGATGCGGAAGGGCTTGCGGCTTCCTCTCCAGGGACAGCTCCACGATAATCGCGAGCTCTTTTCTATCCTCGCGGGCTATTGGGCTGCTAGCCCAAATCGGCGGAACGGCGGGGCTTTTCCGTGAGCAGGCGGAAAGGCAAACGCCTCGCCCAACCAACAAGTCGCGCTACCACCAACTTCCGGCCTCCAGCCCGCCCCTTCCGCTTCCGGCTGCGTCCCGCCCCGCTGTCCCGCCCCGGTGCGTCCTGCCCCGGTGCTTCCCGTCCCATTCTCTGCCGAAGGTTCTGGGGTTCTGCAAGCGGCGACCGGAAGCGGCCCGAACCCAAAGGTTATGGCAGCTGCGTGTTCTTTAAAGGCGGCGTTGCAGGTGGCGAAAGTGCTAGAAACCATCATGAGCTGCTGCGTGGGGCCGGAAGGGCGGCAAGTTATGTGTACGAAGCCCACCGGCGAGGTGCTGCTCAGCCGGGATGGAGGCCGCCTCCTGAAGGCGCTACACTTAGAGCATCCTTTAGCCAGGTACCTGCGTCGCACACCCAGCCCGTTAGAGCGTCCCGTAGCCAGGAATTCACATCCTGCACTCCAGCCCATAGATAGGCACCCTAGGCCATCTCCCTGAACTTCGTGTCCCTGAGGCTGTGCTCCTGGAAAAACTGACCTTGGATGAGACGAGTGTATGCTCAGAATTAGAGCGCTGTCCAAGGGACCATTCCCAGACATTAAATCTTTAACTGACAAGAACAGTTTTCACCACTCATTCCAGCTCGACCCAACCCTAGAATCTTGAATTAGAGCAAAGTAACTTGAAAAAGGAAAAATCTTAAACTAAGTATACCAAACGGACAGTTTTCGCGTTTTATGCCTATAGCTGTGAAAACATGGTTTCAACTTGATTCAGATATAGGAAGGCAGCCCTCTGAAAATCTGAATTGCTTTCTCTCTTGTACAGGATGATGGTGGCATGTGTTTCCAGTCATCTCAGAAAAACGGGAGATGGTGCTAAAACATTTATTATCTTTCTTTGCCACTTACTCAGAGGACTTCATGCAATCACAGACAAAGAAAAGGATTTTTTCTTTTCTGAAAATATTCAAACCCATGGAAACCATTGGAAAAATTGTTGTCAGTGGAAATTCATTTCCCAAGCTCTTCTAACATTTCAGACACGAGTATTAGACTATGTTGTGGACCACTACCTGAGTAGACACTTTTTGTCCATCTTTTCTTCATCCACTAAAGAGAGAAGATTGTGTAGGAACTCTTTAGAGATGCTCTTAGAAGCATATTTTGGTGGAAGAGTGGGAAGAAATAATCACAAGTTTATTTCACAATTGACGTGTGACTACTTTTTCAAGGGTATGGCTTGTGAAAGTGCGTTTGAGGAAGTATTTGAGTTAGTGGATGACTGTTATGTCGAGTTGAAAGTTGGTGTCACTGGCCTCCCTGTTTCAGAGTCCAGGATCGTAGCTGGGCTTGTGCTTCACAGAGACTTTTCTGTGTACTGTCCAGCAGATGGTGATGTAAGAATAGTGATAGTAACAGAAACCCTTCAGCCTCTTTTTTCAACTTCTGGATCAGAGTTTATTCTAAATTCAGAAGCACAGTTTCAGACATCTCAATTTTGGATTACAGAAAGGACAAAAGCAATAATGAAACATTTACAGAGTCAGGATGTAAAATTACTCCTATCCAGTGTGAAACAACCAGACTTAGTAATTTATTATGCAGGACTGAATGGCATATCCGTGGTGGAGTGTTTATCATCTGAAGAAGTTTCTCTTATCCAGAAGATCATTGGTCTTGCTCCCTTTGTACTACCGCAGGCCTCTTCACAACATGAAGTCTCTAGCACTGCTTTGGTGAAATTTTGTAAGCCCCTTATTCTTAGATCCAAAAGGTATGTTCATCTTGGCTTGATTAGCACGTGTTCATTTGTACCACACTGTATAGTTCTTTGTGGACCAGTGCAGGGTCTTGTTGAACAACACAGTGATGCTTTACATGGAGCATTTAAAATGCTTCGGCAGTTATTTAAAGACCTTGATCTAAATTATATGACTCAAGCTAGTGACCAAAATTGTACTTCAGGTCCTCTTATTTATAAGAATAGTGGAGAAAGTAATCAGTTACCAGAAATTGTTAATGGTTCAATACAAAGGCCATATCAGGGCACAGTTGTAAAGAACAAAGATGAACTGGCAAAATCTCAAACATATTTAAAAGTATATTCAAACTTGGTAGTTCCAAACATAGAATTAGAAACACATACCCCATGTTCAACACTAGAAGTGACACCAACAGATGAAACACTGAGATGTTTATCTCCAAACGAAGCCATGATAATTGATGACCATGAACCACTTATTGAAAATAATTCTGCCAACTCAGCAACAAAAAACACTGGAATAGACATTTATTATGAAAATTTGCAGGTCACAAAAATTGCTGGAAAGGGGGGCATGTTACCAGTGAGATGTACGTCACTAGAAATGAGTACTTCCCCGAGTTACTGTTTCTCATCTATACCAGCTGGTTGTGTTTTGCCAGTGGGTGGTAGTTTTGAGATCTTGTTACATTACTATCTTCTTAACTATGCCAAAAACTGCCAGCAATCAGAAGAAGCCATGGTTAGTATGATAATAGCTAATGCACTTTTAGGCATTCCTCAAAGTTTGTATAAGTCTAAGAAAGGAAATTACCGCTTTCCACAAATTTATGTAAGAGCTCTCCGTGCGCTGCAAACCAATCAGCCCATAATAAGCAGTCAGACAGGTTTGGAATCAGTTGCTGGTAAATACCAATTACTAAGTTCAGTTCTTCAGTGTTTGACAAAAATCTTAACCCTTGATTTGGTAATCAGTATTAAAAGACAACCTCGGGAAATTTCTGATCAAGATTCAGAAGAGGAACTATAAAATTGGAAGTTTTTTATTAACTCAAGTTTTAATCCAACTCAAGCCATAAAGCAAAGCAGGATGTGACCGCTGATTCTCAAGTCAGTTCAGTCTAGTTAGGAAAACAGCGTAACTTTGAAAGTCTTCAGAAGTACACCAAGGCCAGTGGACATTCAGACAAAATATTAGAGACTACATTATGGAACAGTTCTGAGGAGGAAGCCTTCTGCATGAGTGAAGCCAAGATCTGAGTAAGTGTCTCTTCCCCCTCAGTGTCCCTACATGTTAGTCTGTGTATTTGGGAAAGGGTGTTTCCTTGTAGGTCCTTTTTACTTTTCTGTGTCTCTTTTCACTCTTCATCTCTTCTCCCTTGCCTTTCTATATTTACTTAATAGAATAATTTAGTCTCAGATTTGGGTGGATTCGTCAAATGCTATCCTATTTTAATCGTTCATGATCTAAAACATTGTTTGGTTCAATTAAAATAATTTATTTTCCCTACTCATAATTTCTAAAGCAATGAGTAAAAGTCTCATTTTTTTCTCAAACAGTATATAAATTAAATTAGTTTTTACTTTTATTTGGCCCCTTGTTTTTTTACACTTTGTGTGGAAAAGCCTAGATGGATTTTTTTCACCGTTCATACACCATTGAGGATGTTACCAGAAATGTGACTTTGTGCATTGTGAACTTGTTTTCATTTCTTTAGTTGAAAGTTAATTCCAAAAAGGATATGAAGTTCATGCTGTGATTTTCTCTTTTCCTGTAGAGTTTGAAAAAAATAATCCATGTATTTGCTGGTTTTTCTATTTGATGCATAGCCAGTTAATAATAACAAGTAATTTGAGAATTGCAGTCAGCCCTCCGATCTTGTGTTCTGTATCCACAGGTTCAACCAACCGTGGTTTGAAAATATTCAAGGAAAAAAATTCCAAAAAGTTCTAAAATGCAAAACTTTTAACTTGCGAGGTCCAGTGGCAACTATTTACATAGAATTTATAATGTGTTAGCTATCATAAGTAATCTAGAGATGATTTAAAGTACACAAGATGATGTGCGTAGGTTATATGCAAATGCTATGCCATTTTGTTTATAAGGGACTTGAGCATCCACAGAGTTTGATTTTGGCAGGGAGTTCTGGAACTAGTCTGCCTTGGATACTGAGAGATGACTATATTAAAATATGAATTTTTAGTGGTTATATTTTATTTGAAAGGTTTATAAATGCAAATAATAGTGTGCATCTAGCCATGGATATAAGGACAGTCTCTTCTACTTTTAGTAGTTCTCTGTAACACCCAGGTCAGTAATGTGTTCATACCAAGTGTTAAGAATTGCTTGTTGAATAAAACTGTTACCTTTACTCTATTCTGAATATGTGTTTACAGTTTACTAATTTGACAGATTCTTACTGAGTGCTTACTGTGTGCCAACTGCTGGATATAATGTGATAAAACAAATAGATATGGTTCCTGCCTTCATGCAGCTTTCCTCATAGATCAGTGAATAGATGCGTGACACTACTTGGATTGAGATTAAATTTAGGAAAACCAATTTTTAAAATTTAATTACAGTTAAATTTGAAACAGTGATGACTAGAGGTGTTTTAAAAACTAATATCCTATTATGCAGATCTCACAATCTTTATATTAAATATAATTTTATTTTTGTAAGACTTATGCTATGTGATGATATCATTTCATATCTGTGAGTATGGAGAGAATATATTAGTTCTATTTCTTATACTGAATTCATAAATACGTGAACCTACCTGTAATTTTTTCCATTTACTTTTTTAAATTGCCTGTCAGTTTACTTGATAGTTTTGCTTTATTTTGTTGTTGTTGTTTTAAATATTTCTCCATCACTAAGAGCATTCACAGACTTTTCCCAGGCATGCCCAGTGCCTTGCTTTGTTAGGCATTTTATAGCTATAAATAATTAGTAGCCCAGGAGCCCCTTTGTAAGCTGGGAATGGGTCTTTGTGTGTTTGGTGCCTAATGTAATATCGCACACAGTAGTAGCCAATAAATGTCTGTTGAGAAACTCGTTGGTCCTTGGAGATGAGGTCATATTTTTTTTCTAACAAATTTTCATGGAAAAGGATCTATTTTGTGGGGGAAGAAGCAGAAAATGTAGGCAAAGTCTACACAAAGCAATCTTTTTTTCTTTTAATTAAAAGTTCCTCAAAAATGATGATAACACTTTCGTGGGTTATCTTTATCATTTATAAAATAACACCAGTGAGTTTACAATACTGGGTTAGATAACAGAGCACTTTAAAATGATAATTACATTGTACTTAAACCCACTTCCACAAAGGATTTGAGGTGACCTGCAACAAAAACAGACAAAATTACAGTAAAATCTGAATAAAAATGGAAAACTCAAGAACAAAGAAAATGTAAAGATAATTAGAAGTCAAGACCATGTCCTGTTTTTATTGCTGCATATTGAACAACCTCAAAACTCGCTTGATTTAAATCACTGTTTTATTACCTCTCATGGTACTGGGAGTTGCCTGAGTTTAGCTGGACAACTTTCACTGTATTCTGTTGATTGAAGCAGTCACAAAGGTCAGCTGAAGTTCAAGGGGAGGGAACACAGGCCCCACCACTCAATGGGAAATGTCAGTGTCACATTATAAGAAGAGCATGTGAGATGAGATATGCTGAGGCAGCTATCTTTGGAAAACAGAATCTGCTCCACCATGGGAGAGAAAAGAGGACAGATACGTGCTAACTTCCCAGCTGAGTTTTTTATTATTATTTTCTGAAGTTACATGTCAGTCTACCTCTCACAAACACATTTCCCCAATAACTTTAATGAACTCCTTATTTTTTCTCCCTGGGCCAGCACAAGGCATTTTTATTCCCCAAACAATAGGCATTAAATAGTTGAACATCTCTGAACTGCTTTGGCCAGGAAGCTATTTAACCATGTTACACTGGAAGTGTCATGGTATCCATGTTTTAGACTAAAAGGGGTGGGGGGAGGAATGCAATTTGAGGCTGAACTTTTATCAGTAATTACTCATCCCCTCCCAAAAGGAATAGACTATGTCTTTCGCATCATCACAGCACAGCAGAGAAGACAAAAACTACAATTCAAGGGGGGAATACAAGTATGTATACATTTACGTGTGTGTGTGTGTGTGTGTGTGTGTGTGTGTGTGTATGTGTCTAGTGGTTTGTTGCAGCTTTGTACGTAGCAAGAGATCGGTAACAAACTAAACTCTGGATGGATACAGAAACTAAATGGTGTGGGGGCAGTGACTAGGGAGAAAACATGCACAGGGAAGAGGTGTGAGAAGGTCATTTCTCAGTATATACCTTATGCCATTTTGATTTTTCAGCCATTTGAATACAACTTACTCAAAAATGAAATAAAATTTTAAAAAGTATATTTAGAGCAAGCACATAGAGAATGCCCCCCAAATAGCAATAAGGTGATAAGGATCCTGATCTAAGGAAACCCAAGATCAGCATGAAAGAAAAACTATGTGAAAGACACAGCAATGGATCAATAGAACTTTTACAAAAGAAAAGAGATACAATCAAAAGAGGTTATATTCCCTTAGCTGTACCTGGCTAGGGTTTTCTCAGCAATTCTGGAAGCATTCTCCCTTAGGCTACTATGGGCCAAGAAGTGTCTACTAGCACGATGGCATTCATTTCCTCAGGGAATTTCCAGCCCTGGGGCTGGTTCCCTCTCATGCAGACTCATCAACAGATTTTGTGAGCACTTTGAGAATGGCTCTGTCTCAGGGGCTGACTCAAATCAAACTTGTGAGTGTGATCAGTTTATTTACAATGAGAACTGTCCCAGGAACTAGAATTTCCCAAGTCCATCTGACCAGTCTTTATGTGTGGACCTATATGTGGGAAGTCAAATAATAATCGGGTTGTTTGCTCAGTAAGCTTGGACTCAGAACAAGAGAAATCAGATTAACAGCATCAGCCTCCTCCCAACCTGTTATGCTCTAGTTCCCCAGTGCTCTGGCCTGGCCCTATTCACCTCCTCTTGCTTCCTGTGGGATTCTAGCCAGTTCCATCACTTGGGTGCCACTACATGCAGATGATTCCAAATTTTGTATTTCCAGCCATCCTCTTCTGTGAACTCCCAACTCATCAAATTCCCATCACAGTCTGGATGCTCACGCATAACATGTCCAAAACAGGATTGCTATTCCCCATCCCCTGAACCTGGCCCTTCCCCTGCTGTCCCATCTCAATTAATGGCATCATCAGTCTGTCACTTGCTCAGGACAAAAACCTGCACATCTTGGCTCAAGTCTTTCTTTTACAGCCTACAGCCAGTCTATCAGCAAATCTTGCTGGTTCCACACATAAAGTAGATTTCAAATTCACTTTTTTCTCACTCTTGTTGTTCAGCTCAAATCGCTTCATGTTGCACCTGCAACAGCCTGCTATTGGTCTCGTTGGCTTCTATCTCACCTTGTACTTCTCTAGATTGATTTCCCCCCCAACTTCTTTGGGGGGGATGTGTAATTGGGTTTATTTATTAAATTAATTTATTTTTGTAATGGCGGTACTGGGGATTGAATCCAGGACCTCGTGCATGCTAGGAACATACTCTACCATTCAGCTACACCCTCTCCTCCCAAATTTTTATTTAAAAAAAATTTAACTCCACAGGAAAGTTGAAAAAGCACAATGAACACCCACATACCCTACCTCTAGATTCACCAATTACCATTTTACCCTTTGTACGTGTGTGTGCAAGTGCACACACACACATTACTAACCATGTGAAAGCAAGTTATATCCCTGAATATCTCAGTATGTATTTCCCATGAACAAGGACTTCCCCTCCATAACTGAATGATTTTTAAATGCAGATTATGTCATGTCATTCCTCTGCTCAAGGTCCTCCAAAGGTTTTTCCTTCACACAAAATAAAATCCAAATTTATCATAGTCTGTGTGATCTGTTCCCTGCTTATCCCTTATCTCATCTCCTGTCACTCTGCCTCTAGCTCTCTCCCCACCAGTTACTCTATAAGTCAGGGCAGGTTTTGCCATACTGAGGTAACAAATAACTACAGATCTCAAGAGGCTCGACACAAATTGATTTCTTGCTCACAGTCATGTCTGTTGAAGGTTAGCTGGGGACTCATACCACCCTGTATCTTCCCCACTGCTAGATCGAGGATGATGGAGCAGTTACTGTCTTGGACATTACCAATCATCGAGAGAGAGAGAGAGAGGGAGAGAGAGAGAGAGAAGAAGGAGAAGAAGGAGAAGAAGAAAAGAGAAGAAAAGAGATCTAGAGAGTCTTGCATTGGCTCTGTTTATAACTGTCACGTGTCACTTCTGCTTGTGACTCACTGTCCAGAAGTAGTCATATGGTCATATCCATCCACAAAGAAACCAGGTAGTGCAGTCCTGCCTTGTGCCTGGAAAGAGAGAGAACCAGAACATTTGGCAAATAGCACTCATGAGTACCCAGGCTGGCCTTCTTTCTGTTCCTTGCACACACAAGTTCATTCCAACCTCTGAGTTTTCCACTTGCTGTTCTGTCTGCTTAAAATTCTTCCCCTCTGATCTTCATATGACTCACTTCCTCACTTGATTGAAGTGTTTCTACTTTAATGTCACCTCCTTATAGAGATGCCTTTCTTGACCTTTCAGTGTAACAATACCATATTCCTTCCCATGACCTCCCTTGTTCACTGCTTTTCTACCTCGTTAAGCTCTTTTTGAAGCACATATCTGATGTTGTTAGTGTGTGTCTTTGTTTTTTGCATTGACTGCCTTCCCAAATAGAATGTAAACCCCATGAGGACTTTGACTTTTTCGCTTCCATACTTCCAGCATGTAGGATAGTGCCTGGCCAACTAGGCACTCAGTAAAGTTCAGTGAATGAATGAGTGAATGAATGAATAGGAATGGATCAATTGAAAGACTGACCAAGGCTGCCTTCTCTTGAGCAGTGATCAAGTAGATCCAACTAACATTTGCCTCGGTGACTCCACTCTTTTTGGTCTCCAACACTGCCCAAACTCTGATGGACACAATTTCTTTTTAAAATACTAAAGCACAACAGAGTTCTGACAACCTGGAAGCCATTCTCTTCCCTTCAGGTGACTTAGCATGTCTCTGTTGTAAACAATCATTTGTTCATTTTAAAGAGTTGCTCTCAGTCAGAAATTTTATTCCCTAGTCTGTGCTGAAAGCCTCCATGTAGCCTTATGTATTGATGACATGTTGTATTATGGCTGAATTACACTTATGCTTAGGCTAACAGTCTGGTAAATATGTATTTTCTTGCAGTCTCTGTCCTTCCCAACTACTCCTTTGGATATTTGTGTTCAGCAAGAAGTAAAATCACCAATGCCAGATCTTATTGTAAATAGACATCTGGGTGAAAACCTCCCTGATCGTAGCAGCCACGGTTCTTGTGCCCAGAATAAACACACCTAGTTCGTGATTGGATGTGCTCCATAAACTCCTGGGGTGGGTTCTATTATCTGTCCCCCTATGCAGAGAAATCCCTGCTGCAGCAACAGAAATGTCCATTTTCTTCAAACGGGGGGCCCCATGGTATATTTACTCTTAATACATACTCCAGAAGTACGTTTATGTGTAACTTCTTGAGTCTTCACTTGTGTTTCTGTCACAATTTTCACATCATGTGTACTTAATAAACTCCTATACTGGATTCTTCTAATTTGCATTATATGTCTTAAAATATACATTAACTTGCAATATAATTAGTCTTAGTAGTTAGTTAGGGTTTCTTATACAATCCTTCAGATAGTAATTCCTTCCAGAGCATTAGCACGTGATAACTTGGGCATAACTTGAGAAGGGAGTTTTCTAATGTGCTCCTTGAGAAAACGTTGGTCATTTGGGGGAAAAAAGCTCGTTTTGTATTTCTATTGTTTGCAGTATTTTACTCTAACCTCTAACCTGAGAAGTGAAAAAGGGTATCTTTTATATATGTATCGGAAGAAACAAAATGAACCGTATAGTGAAGACAAAATTGGAACATTTTGAAAATTGTGTTTCTGTTCTAAACTTCGAGGCACTGTATAGTGGGAAGAACATAGTACTAGAAGTCAAGCAGCCCAGTATTGCCATCCTGGCTCTACCAGTTACTATTTGGGTAACTTTGGACACTTGCTAAATACCTCTTCTGCCTTAATAATAGTACCTACCTCACACAAGTGTGGTGAAGACCAGTGAAGATGTCTTATGAGAAGTGCCTACACAATGCCTGCCACGTTAAGTAGGAGCTTCATAGATATTAGCTTTATTTCTTCCTTTGGTTGCCCATACATTTTAAACTTCTCCTTCCTTCCTCCAGTTGTTCGGTTACGCTAGGTATCCGGTGCCCTACGTGGAAAAAAGCTGAGGCCTGTGGGACTTAAGCCAGCATGGACTGTGGATATCATAGGTACAGTAGAAATTTGCTGTGGCAGATTCTATTTTCTCCCGTATTTCCCTTGCCATATGCTCTTCTTACAGTGTGGCCTTGACACTCCTCCCATGGAGCGGTGGAATCTAAGTCCCCTTTCCTTAAGCCTGGGTGGGCCCTTGTGACTGCCCTGCCCAACAGACTATAATGGAAGTGAAACCATGTGACATCTTATATCATAAAAGGCAGCCTGTTCGTTCTCTTGGAACTCTTACTCTTGAACCCAACTACCGTGCTGTAAGGAAGCTCAAGCAGCCTGAAGAGAGGCCCAGGTGGAGAAGAAGCAAGGCCTTAATGCACAGCTTTGGTGAAGTTTCCAGCCAACACGTATCAACCTTCCTTCCAGTCATTTGAGTGAGTCTTTGAAGTGGCTCCTTCAGCACTCAGGATTTACAGGTTTTCTTCATGTGGTTGTGTCTGTTCCCAGCTGAATTAGATAACATGCCACAGGAAGAAAATCTTCCTGCTGTAGTTTAAGAATTTGATCTCATGAGTAAGTATGTTATTCAGCTGTAAAGCACTGATAGAGCTATACATGTTGTCAGGACATTGACATTCTTCTGAATTGTACTGTCTTCAGCCTCCCAAGTGCTACCACCCTCTCCTGCAGCCCCCATCCTACCACCCTGGTCTCCCAATCCCTCTCCCAGGACCCACTGGTTTCAGGTTAATGCCTGGTTCAGCACAGGAGTTTGGTGGGGGGCTGTGGATTTTGCCATAATGTTTTGGTGTCCACTTCAGTTGGTGAAGTACTAACCATGCCATACAGGTTGAAGTATTTTGAATGTCACTCCTTAATGCAAATATATATATATACATATATATATGATCACACCATACATACTATTTTTTTTAGTGATTTGTTTTCCTGTTTTGCTTATTTCCCCACTCTCCTACCCTCTCCTTTCACATTGTCCCCTAGACTCTAGCTCCTGTGAATCACCTACCAGGTTATCCTTCCATATTTTTCCCTATGCTGCTTATAAAATCAAATACAAATGTGCATGCATATTCATATATGTATATTTGGATTATTTTTGACCTACTTGATTGAGATTTTTTTTGGCTTCTTGTCCCACTCACCACCCAGCCAGGGAAGCCAAGGGGCTTACATGACTGGTGAGTTTGCATGGAGGAACTGCTTGTGCTTGGCTCAGCATGCCCTTTCTCTTGGGTAAGAAAAAGAAAGCAGGGTCAGTGTTACCCCTGCAGGTCCAGAACAGGAATTAGCAGGGTTCGGAACCATGACTGTCTGATTCAGAGGTGGAATACTCCCATTAGGAGTTATTTATTGGGTCACCTAAGACCCCATCCCTGCCACAGATAGCGCCAGCTTTTTACTTCTAGTGTCAAGTGAGGTTGCAGCAAAGACCAACTGAAACCGCATGGTATCCTTACCGTCACCTCCAGTGTGCCAGCCCTCACCTGCTCACATGGCTGAACTCTCCCCGGCCTCCACTCACCCCACCGACCCAGAAGCAGGCCAACAAAGCGAAAGGGAGAGGCCGATGGTCCCACCTCCCAAACTGGAAGAAGGGCTATGAGCTGGACAGGAGACTGAGATTTTATTTAATCAGTCAGCCCTAAAAGCAACCACTGAAATGGGCTTAAATTAAGAATCCAAGAGACCCAAGTGCTGTTACTTGGCATTATTAATTTTTTTCCAGTTCCATGGTGAACTGAGACTCTAAAAAAGCAGAGTTATTTGGAGAACCAAAAATATTCCATGTTCTTTGCCACTGAATAGAGATTCTTCCATTAAACCTACTCCACAGACAGGAAGTTGGAATCATAGACAAAAGATGGAGAGAGATCTCTCCAGTTCACAATTCCAGATCTCGCCAAGGCCCAGCAACATTCCTGCTTTTGGGCACCAGGAGACTCCTCTGCTTAAATTAGCTCAAAGAGTCTAATATTCCTGAGGAGGAAACTAGTGATAATGCTTTAATAAAGAAAGAAAATAAAGATTAGTGGAGTGATTAGATGAAAGGACTGTTTTATTAATTTGATTAGGAAAATGGAAGAAATGGAAGGAGAAAGGGAAATGAGTCATTCCAGGATGTGGGATCAAGATATTAGGCCTAATCAGCATAGACTAGAAGACTACTGGGCACCATGCATATAAATAGCTTACAAAGTCTAATTGAATTTGTGTTTTAAGATGGCTGCTTTTTGTGTTGTGTTTAAGAAATCTTTACATCCTCAAAGGTTTGGACCTTTGGAATGGTAACTAAGAAATCTCAGAGAAATACTACATTTCAGTAATTCTTTCATAAATACTAACTACAAGTATTTGAATATATATGTACATTAAAGATGTATAATAGATAATATTAAACATAAATATATTGAATATATATTAAAGTTGAGCAATCTAGTATAATCCATTCACACTCTGTGAAAACTATCTTGTAATACCATAATAAGTTATCTCTTTTTCCGATTTACAACAAACTTGCTTCAATCTACTCTCCCAACAAAATTTCCCAGAAATTCTTTAAATAGTACAGTGCACTTTTCATTAGGATCGCCTTTTTACCCACCATTCTCTCAGAAATTCCTCCAGTCAGCAGCTTCTTTGGAAATCCAGAAAGCAACCTCATGAAACTGTAGCGTGCACCAGGCTGCAAAGATTTTATAACAGCGCAGTCAGACAATTTTGTATTTGCCACAGTAAGCATCTTTAGGAGACAGCTTGGCGTGGAACAGAACAGGGGCTGCAGAGCCCCACGACCTGTGTTTGCATCCTGAATCTGCCACTCGTTGTGTGACCTTAAGCAAGTCACACTTCCCTCTTGCAGTACTCTACTTCCCTGTTGGTTCTTTCAGTTACCTATTGTTGTGGAAGAACATTATCCTCAAACTTAGTAACTTTAAACAGCAAACATTTATTCTCACACAGTTTCTGCGGGTCAGGAATCTGGGCCTGGCTTAGCTGGGTGGTTCTGCTCAGCGTCTTTCATAAGGTTGCAGTGAGGATGTTGGCCAGGGCTGCAGTCATCTGAAGACTCAGTGACTGGGTCTGAAGGATCCACTTCACTCATGGACATGGCTGTTGACAGGAGACCTCAGCTCCTCACTCTGCAGAGCTGCTGCTGTGTCTGCACCCCCTGGCAGCTGGCTTCCCCCAGAGGGAGTGACTCCAGAGAGCAAGGAGAAAGTGCAATGCCTTTTATGTGATACTACCACTTCTGCTGAATTCTGTTCATTAGAAGTGAGTCACTGAGCCAGCTTATGTTCACAGGAGGGGAATTAGGCTCCACCCTTTGGAGAGAGGAATGTCAAAGAGTCTTGAATTTAAGGTTTTCACATCAGGAAAACAGAAATAATGATCATTGATCTTACTGCACCCTTGAAATTGCATCCTTTGATTCTTTTGAAAGAATCAAAAGTAAACATCTAGGACAATGCTGGCCTCAAAGTATATATTCATTTATTTAGTATTTATTGAATACCTACTACTGAGCTGTGTTCTCAGCACATGATCACATGAGCAAAACCCAGTCCCTGCCCTCAGGAACTCACAGTTTAATGAGAAGATAGACATTAATCACATAATACATGAATAAGTATAAAATCTCTACTTCATGTGTGCAGTGCAACGTAGAGGGCTTGGAACTAGTTAGGAAAGGCTTCTCTGGGAAAGTGACGTCAAAGCTGACTTAAGGATGAGTAAGAGTTGACTAGGTACTGAAGAAAAAGAAGAGGATTCTAGGTAGAAAGGATGACAGGGGTATGATTAGCAGGTGAAAGCATGGAGAGGACAAGGCACTTGATGAGGCTGGTGTGGCCAGGGCAGGGGAAGCTCTGTGTGCCAAGACAGGAGAGGTAACAGGGAGCCAGCCTCTGCTCTGCGTATCTGTGTGTGATAAAGGAGAGGGGAAAAACATTTTATACACTTTTATGAGATCAGTGATTGCCAGGAAGTAAAGTTGAGTGTAGGAGTTGATTACAAAGGGGCATAAAGGAACTTTTTGGGATGATGGGTTGTTCTGTATCTCAATTGTAGTAGTGGTTGCAAAAGTATACATGTTTGTTGGAATTCATAGAACTGTAGACTGAAGAGGGTAGATTTTACTGTGTGTAAATTATACCTCATTATATCTGAGTTCTTAAAAATATACTCCTTTGCAAGCACTTTCATAGAGATTATACCATAACATCATGAATTTTCCTATCATATGTGTTTTGGATTTCTTCCAAATAGTATTTTTTAATATATTTTTTAACTGAAGTATAGTCAGTTTATACTGTTGTATCAGTTTCTGGTGTACAGCACAACACTTCAGTCATATAGGAACATACATATATTCGTTTTCATACTTTTTTTACCATAGGTTACTACAAGATATTGAATATAGTTCCCTGTGCTATGCACTATAAACTTGTTTATCTATTTTATGTATATTAGTTTGTATCTGCAAATCCAAAACTCTCGATTTATCCCTTCCTACACACCTTTCCCCTGACAACCATTTGTTTTCTATGTCTGTGCCAAATACTATTAGTTTCTGCAGTATCAACAGAAGGCTGTCACAGTGGTGTATATTCTGCCTTGTGGGGCGGTACCTAAAACCCTGAAGTCAGTGAGAGTGAGGTGTGTGTGTGTGTGTGTGTGCATGTGCGCGTGTGTGTTTTGGTGAGGGGACTGAGCACATATCAAAGTAAACTAAATATAGTACACTTTTTTGGCATTAAATTAACATGTTTTCATAACTATGTAAAGCATGAAGGGAGGACAATTTTCAAAGGTAGTAAGTCAAGTTATTTTAACGTAAATGCTGATGTTTTGTTTGCTCCATTTTGTTTGTTTGTTATTGAGTTATAGTCAGTTTACAGTGTTGTGTCATTGTTTGCTCTATTTTTATTCTGAAAAGATGTTGCTATATGAACACAGTTCTAAGATCAACAATGATGCTGAACAGTGGAATTTAAGAGACTGTTCTTTTGTTACAAAACCAATAACAGATATGAAGCAAAGCAGATTTTCCTAGCTCAGAAGCTGTTATAGTATCTATGATATTATTCTTAGGCAAGACACTAAGACCATTAAGCTTTTGTGAAATTTAAGATTCGAGAATAACACTGGGTTCAGTGCAGCGCTGGACTTCCCTTTCAACAGCTGAGCTCTTGAGATTTCCAACATAAGATGTTGTTAATGAAAATGGAATGGATAGTATTCCATTGTGTAAAATACACCACAATTGATTTATTCATTACAAAGCAATGGGAAGAAACAGCCTACAACCACACATGAAACTGTGGATGAATTACAAACAAAAGAAGGCAGGTACAAAAATGGATCCTGTATGATCCCATTTATATAAAGTACAAAAGCTAGGAAAACCAGTCAGTACTGTTACAAGTCAGTACAGCAATCCCCTTGCACAGGGGTTGGGGGAGCAGGCAACTGAAAGAGAGCATGATATAGATTTCTTACGATGGGTAACATTCTGTTTCTTGATCCAAGAGCTGGTTACACAGTTCAGTGTGCTAGTCACTGAGCTGTACATTTATGATATGTGCAGTTTTATATGTTATGTTTTACTTCAATAAAAAGATTTTTTAATAAGAAAGAAATATATGGAACAGCTATAGGAGACATGTACCCTAAAACAGAAAATTAGAACATTAGACCACACTTACCATGTTCATAGATTGGTCTGATAGAAGATTGCTATACACGTGCCCACAGAACCATCCTCCTGTCTGAGAAGACCCCCCTCTTTGAGCAGGTGGTTTCAGGAGGTGACACTTAGATAAGGGCTAAGGAGCAAAGGAACACCAAATCAAGCCTAGGAGTCAATGAGGTGACACATAGCACAGTCACGCTCACGTTCTCATTACAGGGTTTGAGACGTTGCATAATAAATCCAGTTAAAACTTAGAAAATGACCCAGACCTTAATGCACGACAATTTGGGCACAGCATTTCTGTAGGGCTTGGAGTTTGGAAAATCCATTATCTGTTGTTTCTCATTATTTCATTATTTATAAGCAAATTTATCAAACACAGTTTTATTCAAGTGCATTTTCCAAAAGCTGTGAGGGATAAAAGGAGACATAAGACACAGTCATATGATTTAATAAGGACATACTCCAACCATGAAAAGAGAAACTAAAAATACATAGCCATGTAGAAGAGTTGAAGGTGGGGAGCACTGAGTAAATGTGGCTATTGGCATGCCAGGTAAACTTACGATGTTCAGTGAAGGACAGGGAAAGCTTATTAAAAGAGACAGAACTTGAGTTGGAATTTAAAGGAATAAAGTAGACCTGGAAATGTAAGGAGAAATTTTAGGAGAGAGATTGATAATGTAAACAAAGATGTCAAGGGATCAAAACACAAAGCGGATTTAATTGAGATTCCTTGTGTTGTGGCTCAGTCTCTGAGAAGACATTCAAAGAAGGAACCCAGCACTAAAAGTCATTCATATCTTCACTGGAATCTTGCAGAGGCTATCTACGGGGGTTCATCCACTTGGTAATCTATAGCATCACTTCTTAAAATAAGCCTTTCTATGTTCCTTGATGTCTCATCCCTCTCATGTTGTAGCTGTAACTAGACTAAAGTTTGGCAGACTTTTTCTGTAAAGGACTAGAAAATCTTTGTCACAACTACTCAACTCTGTAGTTGTTGCACAAAAGCAGCCATAAACAATATGCAAATGATGGATGTGTTCTAATAAAACTTTGTTATAATAAAGTGACAGGTGACAGGCTGGATTTGGCCCACAGGTCATACCTTGCCTTACCCCTAAACAAGACTCACCCGATACCCCACAAAGGTGACTCCTCCCCATAACCTGTGTCCTTTTCATTTTTCTCCCTCCTTCTACCTTTTTGATTCTTTTCTCTACAATTAAATTTTATTCCTTATGATGCCAGTTCTTGTTCTGTGATGAGACTCACAGAACAATGGGTAGAGAGAGCAGGAATCCCAGACATCCTGGGGAACTATGGACTGTTTCTAACCAGGGGGAGTGAGTCAATCCAAGTGATATTTTAAGAAAATTAATCTGGCAGCACTGTGTAGGATGGATTGTCGTGAGTATAACAGAAAGCAAAGAGACCAATTAGGAGGTTATTGCAAAGAATTTATGCAATAGATGTGGAGTCTAAACCAGAATGTCAGCTAGGAATGGTAAGAATGGAAGGATGTGGGACAAAGTGTGATTCAGAGATTAACTGGGATTGACAACTGATTAGACGCAGAAGAATGCAGAGGAAGGAGTCAAAGAGAAGTTAAAAATTACTAAGATACAGAGGCTAAGTAGGAAAATACTTGCATTGTTTTTGTCTACTTTTTGAGTTCTCCTTGTCCCATAAATGTCAGTGTTCCTCAGAATTCTTTCCTTAGCTGTTCCTTTTCTTCCCTTCTCTACTCTTCCCCTCCTACCTCATAAAATTTTCCTGACATGATTCAAATTTACAGCTTTGACTATGATTCCTTAGCTGATACATTATCTGTAGCCTGAATGTCCTTGGTGAGATGCTGACTCCCTACTTGATGACTCACAGACCCTCAACTCAGGCTCTGGTTGAGGTTGGCTTTCCCCTACTTTCAAGCCAGTAAATTGGCCTATTACTGTTTCATGGATGCAGGCAAAAGCAGTTAAGCTCTTGGTATAGAGACAAAAGTCTTTACTCTTCACAACACAGCAAGCAGCATAAGCAGCAGCATGTTGATGTCAGTTGCCCTGAGCACCCCAAGTCCCACTGGGGTGATGTGGAGGGTCAGATAGATGCTTGCACACCCAGTGGATTGCGCCTCTGGAAAGGGACACTGAGTTTGAAGAACCTGCGTCGTATTGCAAGCAGTGAGCAAGCCTGCTCTTTGTCCTGGAAAGAGTCCCTCAGTGTTACTCAGGGCAAAAACAAACTCAAGAAACAGCTCAGGTAAAGAGCAGTCATTGCCTTGCATTCTTAGCATACTCAGCAAAGCGTGCTGGGGTACAAGAGACCTCATGGAAGATTGTTCCAAAAGTCCATGTTTCCAGGACGGAATTCACCAACTTCTTCCTTAAGACCTGCTCTTCTGTTTCCGGTCTTGGTGAAGGGCTCCATCTTCTGCCGCAGTCACTCAAAGCAAAAAGTGGCAGCTATCCAGGCTTCACTGTATTTCCTACTCCCCTCATCCAAATTAACCACTGAATTATCTTCCTGTGGCTGCTGTAACAGAGTGTAAACTGGGTGGCTTGGAACAACAGAAATTTATTTTCTCACAGTTTGGAGGTCAGAAGAATGAAATCAAGGTATTGGCAGGGCTGTGCTCCCTCCAAAAATTCTAGGGGTGAATTTGTCCTTTGTGTCTTTCAGCTTCCCTGGTTTGTGGCCACGTTACTTCAGTCTCTGCCACCAGAGTCACAATCGCCTCCTCCTCCTCTTCTGTCAAATATCCTTCTGCCTCACTCATACAAGGACTTTTGTCATTGGATTTGGAGCCCATCTGGATAATCCAGGATAAATGCCTCCTTGCAAATCCTTAATCACATAGTTTGCCATATAAGATAATATTCTGGGCATTAGGATGTGGATGTACCTCTCTGACTCAGTCCATACGTCACCAAATTCTCTAAAGGTTCTAGCATGGTCATTTTTACATAATGAGTCAAATTGAATTTGGGAGTTATCCGCATAGAAGTGATGGCTAAAGCTGTGAACACGGAGCTAATGAACACTTACTCCAGATTCAAACCCAGTATAACTCCAAAGTTCGTGCTTTTAATCACCCGGTGCTGTCACCTTCTTGCCCTTTTTAAGTGTTAATATTGTCAAAAGTTCAGAAGTTAACAGCTACAAAAAGGAAGCATGGGCTCAAGTCATACCAATAGCCCCTCAATCCTTGAGTTGGCAAGGGTTCCATGGGCATAAGAAGCCCTTTGCACCACCACCACCACCACCACCACCTCTGAAAGATTCCCTACTGAAAGGTCAGTGTGGTGCATGGATGCCCTGCAACTGAGTAACCAGGAAGCTGAGTTCCCATTCTCACCAGTTCCCTGGGATTTGCAGGTCAGTGCTCAGAGTTTCGATCTGGGAAGTAAAAATGACCCTGATAATCATCTGCCTACTCAATGACTCCTCCGATGGGGAATTGGTGCAGTCTAGCGAGAATCAGCCCTGATGAGGGGCATTCATAATCAGCTTCTCATTTTAGGAGACTCTCTGCCCTGCAGGCCTAATGAGAACATGGGAGCATAAATCCTTAAGACTTATGAAGCACTTTAAATTTTGTAAGCACTTAGCCAAAATTAATTATCCAATTAATCTCCAAGGATGATAACCAAATGATTCCTTCTAAAAATTATCATTATTTATCAACAGATTAGAAAGCTAAAAGCTGATGGGGATATTTTGCATGAGTTTCCAGAGGAGAAATTGGAGTCATTGAGAGACCAAATTCCAGCCCCGTCAGGTCTTGACAAAAAAGCAACAGAACCCAAATACGTGGAGGTGGGACACTGGAATCTGCCCCATCCCACTGTATGGGAGTAACTGGAGGCTTCTGTTCCTCTGTCAGCCATACTAGGATTCTGCCCCTGCTGCTCTTGCTGAGCTGAGAAGGTGTTGAAGTCTTCATGAAAATGAAAACATTTTATTCTGGGAATGTTGATTGACTTGTATATTAATTTAAAATGAATTTTAATTAAACAAGAATGCTTTTAAGTCAGGGACCCCTTAAGTATGATTTTTTATATTACTGGCTTTGTTGATACGTTGAGAGCAAAGAATTGAAGTCAGGTGGCAGGATTTGAATCTCACTTACTACCTGGGTGACTCTGGGCAAGTTACATGCATCAGCTTCCTTTTCCATAACATGGCATCGTGATAGTACCTGCCAAATAGTCTCATTCTGAGGACTGAATGGGTCAGTACAGGCAAAAGCATTTAGCCTGGTTCCAGGTACATGGTAGGTACCCAATTAATGATTGTAGCTACATGGCTAGTTAAGGACTTGGGATTTTATCACAACAGAAAGAGGACATGAGTGCGTTCCCCGCAATTCTGTCTCCACACCCTTTAACTGTATGAATACTGACTGAGTGTCCAGCAGACTCACAGCCCCCTCACATCCTTCTTCCTTTTCCCTGATTCCTCTGTGACTGTCTTTTCCCATCTCTCTGTCTTTCTGTTACTTCTCCCTCTCTTCTCCCTGCCTCCCCTTTTCTTTTCATCCCCTCTTCCTGTTTCCTCACTGTCCAAGACAGTGAAGGATCTCACAGTTGGCTGGGTGTGCTTGTGGGAAGAATTTAGTCTCATGAAGTATCAGAGAAAAACAACCTGCCCTGTAAAGATTTCTGAATCTACTCCCTCACTGAACAGACTTTGTGTCTGTGCCTCTACCCGACTTTTTATATCTGTCTCTCTGTGCCTCTCTCCTTGTCTTTGTCTGCTTGTGTTTCTTTCTCTCTGTGTCTGTCATTGTCTTTTGCTGTGTGTGTGTGTGGGGGGGGTTCCCTTCACCTGTGTGGGTCCCCGCAGCTGGGGGAGGTGAGCTCCCTGGGCCCTCTGAAGACCTGCTGGTTGGGAAGAAGACCTTGTGCCTCCTTCTGCACTGGGACATGATTGAGAGAACTGTTTTCTCCAATGAGAGTGACTATCTGTAGGACCTGGCAGGCAGTTCTGGAACTCAAGGGAGTCAGGTGCCTCTAGGTAGCCCCTGAGTAACAGGACTTTAAGCAGTGTGTCTATGAACAGGTGTCTAAGTGGAGCAGAGATGATGATTCTAATCAAGACAACTTACATGAAAGTTAACTGGGCACATATTTAATGATGCACATAATTATGATTGTGCTGCATGGTAATTAGCATAAATGGTAAGGGGCTCACGCAAATGACTGTAATTAGTATTACTTTTTCACAGCTAAGCCAAATTTCATTTCCCCTTTCTACATTGCTAATTCGCCAGCATCTGTAATCAATGTCAGTGTTGATAATTTCTTGATGTCACGTACTGTTTACTCATCACATCCCATGAACATACTGAGATCTAGACACAGAGATGCATATGGATACACACGCAACACACACACACACACACACACACACACAGTAAGCCTGGACTCAGCTCTCTAAAATGAGAATTCCCTTGTCCCTAGTTCACTTACCCACTTATGCAGGGCAGAGGTTCACTCTGTCCCACCTGTGAATCCCCACCCCGTTCCCCTCCTTCTTGGATCCTTGAGATCTTTAGAGAGGTTTGACCACTGGCTGCAGTGGACTATGAGTTCCCTTCTAATCCCTAAAGTTCTATATTAAAAATAGTAATGGGGAGTTGAAAACATAAATGCATACGTTTTAGTACTGTCGTAATTATCACCATCTTTATCATCACAAAAACTTATGATTATTGAATTTTAATATATTCCACATACGGTGATGTGCTTTTCTTATGCACAGTCCCTTTAAATTTTGAAGTAGATGTTCTTTATTTCCTAAGTGAGAAAACTGGGGCCTATGGAGGTCTAAGTATTTGCCCAAGGTCATAGCGCAAGTCAGGGGGAAGCCGGGATGCAAATTCTGGGGATTTTGACTTTCAATTCGTGGTGTGCAGTCTGTGTGTTCCAGCAAAATGTAAATGGTGAGAACAGATATTTCCTTCCTCTAAGTCTTTGATTTTTTTTCACCAGTAACTTTATTCATAGGGCAGAGCTGTCTTATTTTTATAGGAAAGAAGGGGCAGTTGGCACTGGATACTTGAAAGGGGTTTTGTTGCCAAAGAGGGGAGAGAGAAAAAAAAATGAAGAGGCTCAGAGCACAGCCAGTGTTGGGATGTTTATTAAAACCAGACTTGTTCATCTTCCCTAAGTGATCATGGTGATCATCTAAAAAGTTAGGAGTCCAGAAGAAGAAATCTCAGCATTAGGGCTGTGTCTAGCCTTTCAGCAGTTCCAGTTGGGGGCTGCTCTCGGAAGAGGCTTTTGCCTCCACTGGGTTTGCTCTTCTCATTCATTAGGTGAAAAGTTCTCTGAGTGGTCCCCCTAAGCAGTGTCCCCTAAAGGCAAAATGGAGCAATTCACTCCGATGAAGGAAAAGGAGGATTTCGTGGACACAAATGGAGGGCAGGACTGGGGGCTCCCCTGCTCACTGTGATGCATTCGTGGGACAGGTCTGGGCTACTCCCCCTTTCAAGAGCTGCCCCTCCCCCTGCTCTAGCCTTTGGATGGACTTGGGAGCAGCCTGTTCATTCTTGACCCTGCCTCCTTGACTACAGTGAGTAGTCCAGGCAAGGCACATCTTCCAAGTCAGATCATCAAAATCTTTCCCTGCGTGCGGGGAAAGGGCCTCCCCTGTGGTCTGAAGATTGTAAGGTGTGCAAGACCCTGAAGAACTGAAAAGTTCCCTCTGTGACCCTCCACATCCTTGTCAACTGTAGCTTGTACCCCTGCTTGCCGGTGATCTCAGCCCCTTGCTGTTTCTCCCACTCCTCTTGGTAAAATCCAAACAATGGCTGCTAATTAGTCAGAATAATTCTTCCCTTTTCTGACAACCATTTCTGAGCAAACATTCTTGAAGCTAGCTGAACTTCAGCTGACCCTGCCTGCTGAAGCCCTATAAAAAATTCCACCCTCCTTCCCAAGTTAGAACGCTCCTTCTCTTGCCGACAGTTTTGAAAAAAAAAGACTTATGCTAATGGCGCTTTTGTTTTTTTCCACAAAGAAAATGAGTAAGAGATGCTGAGATGCTAGCAGCCAGTCCACATCTTGTGGAGAAGTCAGCCTAAGAGAATGAAATTAACATAGGAACAGGTGAGAAGATAAGTGCTGGGAAGAGAGAGAGGGAGACAGAAAGATGGAGGCAGAGACAAACAGAGAGATACCCAGTGGTGTTCAGTTTTCCATCCTGTTTCTCTAAGGTCAGCACAACATCTGTTATCACCATTTTTTCTTATGTAAGTGAACTAGTTAAAAATGTAGGGTCAGAAAACAAAACTGGAAAAAAAAAGGACAATCACAGCAGTCCTCAAGTTTGGCTGTGGTAATGTATGTTTTTTATAACTCTACACTGAAATAAAATCAAACCTAGAGCCTCTACGTCCAGGAATGGGGGTAAACATTATTTTTCCCTTTTAAGTAGCTCATTCAACTAGACTATTCTGGGTAAATTCTCCACCAGAAACTCAGGGTTCTCCCCTCACTCCTTAGTTTAGCCCCACTTTGTTGGAGAATCGAGTTGCTAAAAGATCATTTTTTAAAATTGTGACTTTCAGTTGCTTTGCTGTACACCTGAAACTAACATTGTAAATCAGCTACACTTCAATTAAAAATAACAATAAAAATAAATAAATAAGTAAATAAAAAATCCCAAGGGAAAAAATTGTGACTCTCTAATACAAATACAAAATAAATGTATCAAAGATTTTATTTCACTCATTATTTAATGAGGAAACCAGTGAGAAGTAAAAACTGGTTCAAAGGAAAATCCAAAGGAAAAGTACATCTATAGGCAGTCAGGGATACTGAATTGAATTTACTAATAGATGCAAAATTGGCCTCTTCCAGAGTGGAAATTGATGCACCTTCATTGGACAAAGTTCACTTGTATTTCTAAAAATGGAATTATTTGCATCACCACCAGCCTTCTACAAGTTAATTTCAGTTTTTATAGACTTGCAAAATAATCAGGAACAATGAAAGACACAGATCCCTATAGAAATGAATAATACCAAAAGGGGCCTTTCTCCAGAGATTGTGTTTACAAAGAATTCTATCTGTATAGCCTGATCCTCTACACAGGATCTACAGAATGGTTTAAATAGAAGTGAGATTTGAATAACGAATTTGAGAAACTTCCTGCTAAATAAGACTTACAAATTGCTGCCAAACTAAAGATATTCTTCTATTTTCATGCAGTCCCTCAACCCAATTCAGGGACATTGTGACAACACAATAACCCATCTAAATTTTTAGTTTTCCTCATAAATTTTTATTAGGGCAGTTCATCTAGGCACTCTGGGAAACCTTGTCACAAGCCCTTGGCATCCCCACCTTGAGATGTATATGCAAATGGAGTGCTATCTCAGAGACTAGCATTTCTATAGGAAAAAGGAATAGGTTTAAGATTTCAAAATCAGACAAAACAGAGCATTTGAATATGGATTTATAGCCCCAATTAGGAAAGCTTGAAAATCATGATGAAAAAACTTAAAAACCAGCACCTTTGTTATCTGGCCCTCACTTGCTTCTTGAACACATTGTGCTTCCGTTTGGATATTTCTTACTCATTTTTGCATCAGGAATCATGATGCACAGTTTTGGTTTGGGTAGGTGATAAAGAAAAATACTCATGTTCTGATGAGATGGCTCCTCAGAGCTCATGATAGATTTATTTACTCCTCTTTTGGGAGAAAAATATGGTCAAATAAGACAAGTTGAACACCTCACAACCAAATGGAAGATCAGCCTCTTGGATAGCTTCCCCAGTCATAATTGTGAGAGAGTTGGAGACAAGAACTAAGACTCAGTGATTGCAAAGGCAAAGACAAAGGAAGGTCCATTACAGGTCCAGGTGAAGGGACAACAGAGGAGTGAAGACTGAGAGGAGTCATCTAGGTCTGCCCTGTTTATTTTGCTTTCATCTTGGTCTAGGATGGCCCTCGAGGGTTTAAATACCAAAGTTGGTATTGAACGCACTAGTACAGGACTAGGGTCATTCTCTTATTCATCTCTTCATTCATGTATATACTGAACTACAGCAACTGTCATCTTGGTGCCCCTAAGTCCTCTAGTCTGTGTAGGTGCTTTCATATTTAACGTTTAAACAAAAATGGCTTGAGTACCTAACTTACATGCCATGGCGAGTTCAGTGCTTTTCCCACAATTTCTGCAGACCCCAAGGGGATTGACTGTGCTCACTCTTTGCTCAGATGTTCTAGTCCTGCTACATTCTCAACCCCCCTTACATTCCACTTCCTCTAGTTCTTCCCTTTCTCCATCCGTTGTCTCCTTAGAAGGGAAAAATAACACATTTTTCTCTAATTTCCTCACTGATACAATTTCATGTGTAGCAAACATTTACAGAAGTTTGGAATAACTTTTGAAATAGTTTTACAATGCCAGGCAGTAGAGCAAACAATTTACAATAAAGCATACCTCTTCTTAAAACCCTTGGGGAAAAAAAGATGAAGTAAGTGTGGCAAAAAGTTGATAAAGTCTAAAATGAGATGGTTACGTAGGGTTAATTTTTCCATTTTTGCCATTTTTACCTATTATAAAGTTTTCATAACAAGAGTTTAAACAAATATACTAGTCATGGGGCCATGGACAATATTTTGCTGTCAGAGTTAGGGTAAAGGCAGAGCTGCCACGTCAAAGTCTCCAAAATACAGAGGTTAATGATATAGATGATTAGACGTTTATTTCACTCTCAGAACAGCTGACTCCTCACAGTCAGGCAGATTTCCACACACCTTCCATCATGTTTCCCTGCCTTCCCCTAGGGCCTTGTCCTTGACTGCACAGTCAAAGCTGGGCTGCAGACAAGTCTGTGTGACCATTCACAGAGAAGACAAAAGAGTGGAAATGCAGGCCAATTACATTCTTGCTCAGCAAGTGAACAGAAGTTACACATGTCACTTCTACTCATGTACCAGAGTCAGAGGGCCACACCTAGCCACAAGAGTGACTAGAAAACGTAGCTTCTAACTAGGTGGCCGTAGGCACAAATAAACTCTGTTCCTCTGGAAGAAGAGAAGGTGGCTCTTGGCAGACACCTAATAGGCTCCCCGCACCATCTGTCTCCTTCTGCAGGATCCCGGGCCTCCCTCCTTGGGATGGGGCTTCTGTGTTCCCTCATCCCTCCCTCATCCCCAGCTTCCAACATCTATATGATACCCATTTGTTATGAGTGAGTTGTGCCCCTCCCCATTCGTATACTGAAGTTCTAACCACCAGTACCTCAGAATGTGACTGCATTTGGAGAAAGGGTCTTTTATTAAACAGCTTTATTGAGCAGTAATTAGTATACAAAAAACTGCCAAAAGTTTCCTCCTGCCCCCCTCCTTATGTGTGTGTGTGTGCACAGTAATAACACTAAATTTGAGATCTACCCTCTTAACAGATCTTTCAGTGTACAGTATTGTTAACTACAGGCACTGTGTTGTACAGCAGATCTCCAAAATGTGTTCATCTTGCATAACTGAAATTTTATACCTATCAAACAACAGCTCCCCATTTCCTCCTCCCCCCAGCCCCTGGTACCATTCCACTTTCTGTTTCTATGAGTATGACTATTTTAGATACTTTATATAAGTGAGATCATCATGAGTTATCACCTCACATCTGTTAGAATGGCTGTTATCAAAAACACAAAAGACAAGTGTTGGTGAGGATGTGGAGAAACTGAAACCCTTGTGTACGTTGTTGGTGGGAATGTAAAATTGTGCAGCTGTTATGGAAAACAGTATGGATGTTCCTCAAAAAAATTTAAAATAGAACTACCATACAATCCAGCAATCTCACTTCTGAGTGTATGTCCAGAAGAATTGGCATCAGGATCTCAGAGATATCTGCACTTCTATGTTCATTGTGGCATTATTCCCAATAGCCAAAATATAGAAACTATCTAAATGTCCATTGATGGATGAATAGATAAAGAAAATGTGGTATATACATACAATGGAATATTATTCTGCCTTAGAAAGTAAGGAAATTCTACAATATGCAACAACTAAGTCCAGGTTCCTATGGATGAAACTGGAAGACATCATGCTAAGTGAAATAAGTCAGTCACAGAAGGAGATCGTCTTTAAAGAGGTAATTAAGTTAAAATGAAGTCGTTAAAGTGGGCCCTAAGCCAACATGACTGGTGTCCTTATAAGAAGAGACCGGGAGACAGACACACACAAAGGAAAGACCATGTGATGACAGAGGGAAAAAACGGCCGTCTACAAGACAGAGAGAGGCTTCAGAAAAAACCAACCCTGCTGGCACCTTGATCTTGAACTCCTAGCCTTCAGAACTATGAGAAATTTAATTTCTGTTGTTTAAGCCACCCAGTCTGTTTTCCATTGTTATGGCAGCCCTAGCAAACTAATACCATGCTTCTCTTTAATGCAGAACAGTTTTATTCTCCACTAAACTTCTGAACCCACGAAAGCCTCTCTTGGTAAACCCTTAACCTCATTAAAGCTCTCTGCTAAACAAAAGGCCATTCTCTCAGGATATCTGCCCATTCGTAACATAGAGTACCCAACAAGCTGGGAAATTAGCCTTTCCTTGAGCAAGATCAAACTCTTTGGCACACCAGTCTCCTTAAGTTGGAAGGGAGCAGTATAAAAGTCTATTCTTCCTTCATAAAAAAAACATGCTACCTCATTAGAAGCTGGAAGCATCCACAGCCGGATTTTCTTTTGTTTGCCTGAAACAGCCGTTTCCCACTTCCCACCACATTCGCATGCACTCCTTCACCCATTCCTTTAACCGGAATCTGGTAAGAGCCTCCGGGCTTCAGGCCACTACGTGGAAGATGCGTGGCCTGAGTGCAGCAGACCAGCTCCAGCCCTCATGGGGCTCACATCCCAGCGGAGAGGCAGACATGAAAAGAGTAAACAGCCCAGTAAAATATAAATTGCTAGTTATGAAGGACTGTAATGAAAGCCTCAGGTACTGTGACAGAGAATAAGGCAAGCAGGTTTAAACCACTTTAGAGTTCTCTGAGGAAAAGACACAGTACAAATCCTGTAGGATGGGAAGGCACAAACATGTCAAGTGGAAAACTAGGGGAAGAGCATTGCTGGAGGGGCTATTCAGGGGAATATATCCAGGGATGTTTTTCTTGATTAAAAAGGAATGAGGCACCATGTCCATCTAGGCACTGGAAATAGAGCAGTGGAGGGAAAAAAGAAACTCTCTTCTTATAGAACTTATGGTCTAGTGGAAGGAGATTTAAAAAACAAATAAATAAGTGAATGTATAATATGACAGATGATGGTAAATGCTGTGAAGGGAAAAATAAAGCTGGATAGCAGAAAAGAGTAAAAGGGTAAAGGGAGGTTGCTCTTTGGTCTAAGGAGGAGAGAGAAAGCTTTTTCTAATGAAATAAGATTTGAAGTTTTTTTTCCTTTTTTAAAATTGAAGTATCATTGCACAATGTTGTGTTAGTTTCAGGTGTACAGCTAAGTGATTCAGTCATATATATATATGAATTTTTTTCCCAAATACTTTTCCATTATAGATTATTACAAGATACTGAATATAGTTCCCTATGCTATAGAGTAGGTCCTTGTTGTTTATCTATTTTATATACAGTAGTGTGTATATGTTAATCCCAAACTTTAATTTATCCCTCACCCCCTTTTCCTCTTTGGTAACCATAAAATCGTTTTCTATGTCTATGAGTCTGCTTCTGGTTTGTAAATAAGTTCATTTGTATTTTTTTTTTTAGATTCCACATTATTATAAGTGATCTCTTTCCACATATAAGCAACATACAAGATGTGGTGTTCCAGAGAGACTTGAAGGGAGCTATGCAGCATCTGAGGAAGAGCATTCAAAGGGCAGGGAACAGCAAGCACCAAGCCTACTCAGATACTGCAAGGAGGTCAGGGGGCTGGAGAATGGTAGGAAATGATGCCAGAAATGAGTTGATGTGCACCCATGTCAACCAAGGTTGGGTGTCTGGATATGATCAGTTAGATGACATGAAACTGGAGCACTGGAGGGTTTGGGGCAAAAGAGGAATGCAATTTTACAAGGATCATTCCAGCTGCTGTGTAAAAAATAGTCTGTCTGGGGGCAAGAGTGGAGGCTGGGAGGGCCATGAGGAGGGTAATAACAGTAATCCAGGGCACAGATACTGGTGGTTGGATGTGTGGCTATCGTGGAGGTGGTGAAAAGCTGTCAGGTTGCAGACACATTTTGTTGTTGAAGCCAAAAGGACTTGCCAAATGGATGCATGTAGGTGTGACATGGAGGGATCCACGATGACTTCAAGGTTTGGCCTGAGCAGCCAAAAGGATGGAGTTGCCACTTACGGAGCTGAATGGGGCTGTGGATCTCCGTGCATTCTCCTGTGTGGAATTCAGTGCTGCTCTGCCGAGGGGTCCACATCTCTAGCACGAATTACTGCTGACAGTTGCAGGGCAGAAGAGAAAGGAACCAACATTTGTTGAGGGTTTAATGTTTGCCAGTCACTCTATCTGCTGCTTTATTATACATTATCTCATTTTTTCTCCACCAAAAAATCTACTAATTTCATTTTTTTATTAAAAAATAAATGAGTGGATTAATGAAACTGAGACCACGTGGGGTTAAGAAGTAGTCCCCAGGTCAACCAAGTCAAAAGTGGCAGAGCCTCTCCAAACTCAGGAAGTCTGTCTGGCTCTCAGATGTATATGCATCCTATTGTTATGGGACAGGATGCTTGAAAGGTGCTCAGAAAGACAGACAGGCCCAGGGCTCAAGAGATCATTGGGGAAAGTAGGAAAAAGTCTCAAATAAACCAGAAAATTCTTTAAAACCAGTTCTTCTCAGGTTCAGTATCTGGACTGAGCCACATTCTTTGCTTAGCTCTGCACTGCATGTTCCTCCGTTGCCACAGTCCAGCCTTTCCCTCTCCCTCCCCCTAGTCATTCTGAGACATCCACCAAGGGACAGTCCCAGCTATGGAGATGGGCAGCTTGGCTACAGAAATACTACTAAGTCTTTATCTCTAAACCCTTCCACACTGCTGCCATCTCTACCTAATTGTAAATCCAGTTATCAGGTTAAACTTCAAGTTTAGAACTTGTCAGCTGTAACCCAGTCCCTCTTCCGCTGTTTCCCACTTCTGGCATGGCATTACGATTTTACCCATTGACTGGGCTGGACGCTAAGTCTCTTGTCTCGCATCCATGCAGGTCTAAGATCTACCTCCTTAATGTCTTCCACTGCCGTTCCTACAATAGAAGGTCACTGACAACTGCTCTGCCATGCCCTTCAGGACCACCTGCCTGGATTTTAGCAATAATCTCCTGTGTCCCATCTCATCTCAATCAGTTTCTCCTTCCATCCATCCCATTTCTCTTTGTCAGATTGATTTTTTTCTAAAGCTCAGCTCTGATTATGTCACATTACTACTTAAAAATTGTCAGTGTTTCCCTGTTGCTGCTGAAATAAATATATATCCTCAAATTCCCATTCAAGCCCCACGCAATTCCATTTCTCATCCCTAATCTCCCTGTGTATCATCTTCTATGGATAACTGCAGTAAAGTGCTTCTATGCACTATTTCCATCTGACTTTTCCATCTCCATTCATTTGCTGACACCGAGATGCTTTCATCCCTCTGCCCCTGCTGCCATTAGAAACCTACAAATCATCCAAGACTTACCTCACATCCTGTCTCCTCCATGAAGTAATTTGCTGGTGACCTCTTCCTTGAGGGTTCTCTTCTTCTCTGCCTCTTAACATAAACCTCTCTTGTGACATTTATCAAGACACTTATGGGTTGGTTTTGTTTTGGTTTTTTTTCCTCATGTAGTGGATACAAATTTACAACTCCAAATACAGATGATCAATAAATGTCAATTCAAAAAGCATATCTGACTCCAAGTCCCAGTACCTCCATATTAGTGGAGAATTCAGTCTTCCCTAGAGATGAATGAGAAGTCAAGAAGCTTACATGGTATCCTACTGAGCCCATCATTTGGTTTCATTATCCAAGTCTTCACTATTCCTTGAATGGAACCCGCTAGCTGGGACATATCCTCTCTCCATGGTCTACTCTTCCCCTCTAAACTCTGTCCTCCTGTTTAAAGTGCTGTTGGAAGGAGGGGCAGGCTCCTGCTACCTATGGATCCTGCTGAATTCTATTTCCTTTCCTTTGAGGGAAATTTCCCCCCTTTTGGCCCTCAAAGATACTCCTTTTTTCCTGCCTCTCCTTAATAGATACCTGATATTTTCACAAGTCATAAAATCTTTACAAAGGACAGAAGGAGAGATTATCTTCCTGTATTTCCTGAAACACAAAACTCCCTGAGGCAAAGGAGCAGTCTTCTTAGTCTGGGGGAGGCTGCAAAGTCACAGAGAACAAACACAAGTTCTTATCTCAATCAGGAATCCTGCCACACTTGTCCAGGTTTTCTGGTGACAGCAACTGCCTCACTCACGTTTCTGTCCTTTGCAGCCTGTGCACTTTGCAAGTGTATCTGATAAAATAAATAGGCAAGACTCAAGAGGATTCAAGAAATGTCCATTTTTTTGTTGTGTCTTGTTTTTCCTCTATTACTGCTGTCAAACATTCTGTTGGTTCTCCTTTCTCTGCCTTTGGATAGTATCTCAGGCAGATCCCTTGGCTTCATCTGTCCTTTCAAGTATTAGAACACTCTTGTTTCAGTGATTGGGAAATATGGCCCAATCTAATGTCAAACTTTGCTAACTGACAGCTCTGGAATGTTGCTCTACCTCAAGTCAGGTGAAGGAAGCAGCCAGAGAACCTCTCAGAGCCAAGAGTGAGGTGTCTGTCACAAAGGGGAAGGAACAGCTCACCTAGTCCCCAGCTGGATGCTCACTGACGTGGCCTGGTTCTCCTACCAGGGCAGGGAATCTATATGTGATCACAAGTTTGAGTGTGTGCCTAATGAAGACAGAGGCTGCCCTGATGGTCCCGATGGCCCCTGATGGCAGGACAAGGAGAGTGGTCTGATTATCTAGGGTTCAATGGGAGCAAGGGGACAGGGGACAGGGGCCAAGGGAGGCAAGACCACATGATGTTTTCTAGGAGGCCAAGTGGACACTATGAAAGGAAGCTAAGTAGAAGAGCTGAGTGGGAATGACCCAAAGAGTACATTACGCACAGCAGAGAATAGAGCAGAGTGGAATTACGGAAGTGAGCATCCATAGACATGGATCCAGTCCAGGCTTGCTGCACAGGTGGCATTGGACTTCAGCCTTCACCAGCTGAGACCCAGCAGGGTAAAGGAGCCCAGAGCCCCAAGACTGGGTGTGGTCATCACTCTAATGTTATGGCCTGCTGCTCTTCTACTGCTAGGTACTATAGAAGTTCTGTTTCTTCCCTTCCCTTCTCCTTCCTTCTTTTTGTTTCTGTCTTCTCTCACACACACACACTCGGTTTCTGTTGTTCTCATGCAAGCTGCCTCACTCAGCTGCAAGCTCGCTCACTCTTCTCACTCTTACACCCTCACACGTGTTTTTATGCTAGGTTTCATTAAGAAAGGAAATTTGTGAGAAAATGTGATAGATTTTAAAAAGTATGAGCTAAGTGCAGTAAACTTGGAGAAATAGCAAAGCCTATTTTTTCAGATTCCACTTAGTGTCTTAGAGAGAAGGATGTTCCTTTCTATTAGGTTTAGGGACTCCTATAGAGTTTCATGTCCTGCTTCAGGGGAAGTTCAGAAAATCTTTCTTGCATGTGTGGTGTCTCAGATTCCTTTAGCTTAAAAATATTTGGTATGTCAAGGTGTTGTATGTTGGAGCAGTCTATCGTGTACCCTGTCACAGGGGAGAAGGAGTTTGTCTAGAGTCCTTACTTGGGCTGTGAAAGGCAAGGTGACAGTTTATGGTAATTAGAGCTTCTTTGATATGGAATTATATAGAATTTATTTGAGGGCAATTATATAAAAACAGGGCACCTAAATAAGAGGCAGTTATTCTATCAGGAAATATAGATGCTGATGCAGGAATGCTGCTGGCAGTAATGCATGGGAGTCGGTGGTGGTGGGGACATTGCCAATCATAGGGAGTGAGTTGGAGGACAACATCATTTAGTTTTCTATAGAAAGACCCAGATTGGGGTATGCAAATTACAAAGCTATGCAAAGAAGGATTTGAATTCTCTTTTTCCTGGCTGAAAATTTCCTGATTCAATGCTGAGGACATAGCCCATCAGCTAGATTGTTCTATATAATAGCCAAAACCATCTGGACACAATCAGGGTATTCCTGAACCTGTGCTCTTGGAGCACAGACAATATTCATGAGTCTTCTAATGGCCAACCTTACCTAAGGTGCAAGTGCATATAGAATTATTAGCAATGGAAAAGCATAGATTACAGTCCCCAGAAACTATTTCCTTCTGAAGGGGATTTCTGATAGCACATCAGTTTCTGATGTTGGAGGCATGGAAATATGTCTGCCATAGAGTTGTAGAATTTTTGAGTTAATAGATAGAGGTCATTAGTTTTCACCTCTCAATCAATGAAAGATTTGCTAGAGGATGTCAGTAATATTAACAATAACTACTAAATAATAATGAGGTGATAGTACCTCATCTTCATGGAGTGCTTGCTCTATGCACAATGCTAATGCAAGGATTATCTCATTTAATAATGGTAATAGCTACCATTTCTTGAGCACCTTCTCTATGCCAGGCACTTAATTCACACTCTCTCACACTCTCTCTTTCCATCTTCACATGATATCAGCAAACTTGGTAGTATTTTCATTTCACTGAGAAGGAAACTGAAGCCATTAAGTAAAGCAATTTATCTCTACGTCAACATAGTGAATGAGTGGGAGAGCCCAGGGTCGATACTGAAATATTTAACCTCAAGTGTGGCCAAGGTACCAGCCAGTGAGAACAGACATTGGCCCCTGGAGGTCCCCTTCTGGGGAATTAACTCTTTAGTAATTGGACCCTGGAGGAGTGGGGCTGGGGGAAAGTTTTGGGGTCAGATCTGAGACATCCAGGTTTGCTGGGAGTGAGGATGGGGCTCACTTGGGCACTCAGGGAAGGAGTTATTTACTAGCAGTATGGAAGAATTTCAGTATTTAATGTAATATTTAATAGTTAATATAATATTTAATATTAAATAAAATATTTTAGTCAACCCAGTATGGCCATCAGGATGACTGACCATCACTCCTTGGCAAAACAGAAGATTTAAGCCTGTATCTGCTTGATGCCAGTGCCTCTGTGTGTGTGTGTGCATGCGCGCTGGTCCTTTTGTTGTGTATAGCTTCCCTGTATATCTTCTTAATTATTTCCACTAAGGGCTCATCACTTCAGGGAGCAACGCTGAATAACCCGACATCGTCCATTATGTAAACCTGAACAGAGCTCTTTTTAATTCCCACTCCCTGGTCCTGGTGGAACCTTCTGGAGCAATACTGAACACATAGTTCCTCCTGCATATGATGCTTTTACACTTTTTCAGATTCTTTTCTTTTCAGCAAAATACATTCATATCATGAGTCAGCATGTTTGAATTTTTCTGCTTTCCTCTTATTTTTATAGTAACCCTCTACACCAGACCATTCTGATCTTAGTTAGAAATAATTATTTTTACCTTTGATAAGCAAAAAAGCATCTCTGCTAGGGGAAGAGATTCTCACAGAAGTAGGGTGCCCTATCCTGGGACTTCTAAGTCAAAAGGCCTGGTTTCAGATTTTTCCTCGTTTAATTACAGTCTGTGAGAAAAGTGTGTTAATCTCATTTCCCACATCTGTAAGATGGAGGAAATTTTATGTGTCAACATGACTGGGCCATGAGATACTCAGATATTTGGTCAAATGTTATTCTGAGAATTTCTGTTAGGAAGTTTAGATGAGATTAACTTTGAATCAGTAGACTGAATAAAGCAGACTGCCCTCCCTAATATGGGCGAGCCTCGTCCAATCAGTTGAAGGCCTGAACAGAACTAAAAAGCTGACCCTCTCCTGGGTAAGAGGGAATTCTTCCTGCCTGATTTGAACTGAGACATTGAGTTTTTTTCTGCCTTCAGAGTCCAACTGAAATGTTAGCTCTTCCTAGATCTCAACCCCACTGAATTTTGAATTACAACTACAGCACAAACTCCCCAGATTGCCGACTCACCCTGCAGATTTTAAGACTGTTAAGCCTCTTGCATGAGCCAGTTCTTTACTTTATATATATATATATATCACATACATATGCACACAGCGTATCTTGTTTTATTGTGCTTCTCTGTTGTGCTTCACAGATAATGCTTTTTTTTAAAGTGAAGGTTTGTAGCAACCCTGCATCAAGCCTTGTATCAATTGATGCCATTTTTCAAACAGCATTTAACTTGCTGTCTTTGTGTATCTCTGTCGCATGTTGGTAATTCTCACAATATTTCAAACTTTTTCGTTATTATTATACTTATTATGATGATCCATGATCAGTGAACTTTGACATTACTACTATGACTCCTGAAAGCCAGATAATGGTTAGCATTTTTTAGCAATAAAGTATTTTTATTTTAAGGTATGTACCTTGTTTTTCTAGCTATAATGCTTTAGTCCACTTAGTAGACTACAGTATAGTGTAAACATAAATTTTATATGCATTGGGAAACCAAAAAACTCATGAGACTCAATTACAGTTTTTGCTTTATTGCAGTGATCTGGACCCGAATCCACAATATCTCTGAGACATGTCTGTGTGTATATAGGTTTGATTGTTGGTTCAGTTTCTCCAGAGAACCCTAACTAATATGAGGATAATAATAGGAATTACCTTATGAGGCTGTTGTGAGATTAAAATCTATTTATGGTTCTTAGTTTACAAAGTAAGTGCTCATTAATTGTTATTTTAAAAAGAAGTCGTGTAATGTACACTCCTGATATTAACAAATATAATTCCCACAAAAGCCCAAAGCAAAAAATCTAAGAAAAACTCCACATATTCTCCCAAGCAGAATTCTCTAGGTCACCCTAGAGGTGATCTGGTCAACCTCACCGTGTTCAGATGAAGAAACTCAAGACCAAAAAGTGGAACATCTTGCCCTGGGACTAAAATCCTGTGTATACTTGGCTACAGTTCACCTCCTCTCAAAATAAAATCTCACACCACCATTACTTCAACTGACAGAATTAAGTATTTCAGTTTTCCTGCTTCCATTTCTGGAATGTATACACCTACTCTGTAGCCATTGGATTGACTTTGCAATTGTTCTTTTGCATGTCCATCTTCCTGTGACATTATAGCTTAGAGGGAAGGACCAGATCTCTTCTTCTCGGTATCCCTCAGAGCCCAGCATAATTCTCTGTATGTAGTAGGTGCTCGGTAACCAAACAGAATGAGTAAGTAAATGAATGAACAGTTTGAAATCTTTAGTTCTGTAGCATTGATTCAGATGACCTGAAGTAACTCCTCTCTCAGTGCCACCTTCTTCCCACCCTCCAGACCTTGGGGCACCATACAGACTGTCACTAACAGAACAGGCAGACATTCTGCAAAAGAAAACACATGCTCCATATCACAGAATACTTGAGAACGCGTTCCTCTGAAATGCAAGTGGGTCTTATCTGAGTTCTCTGTTATCAAGCCTTCCTATGGCCTGTTCCTTTAGAGAGTGACAGAGAGACAGCGAGACAGAGGGAGAGGAAAGGTGGAAAGAAAGAGGAAAGGAGTCTTTAATTCTGGATCTGCTTTCACGTTTTTATAGCAAGAATGATTAAACACTGCTTCCAGAGCAGGAGGTCTTATTTCCTAGTGCATCAGAAAGAAGAGGAACTGTTATTTAAAAATCAAGTATTGGTGGAGCCCAGAGAGCAGAAAACCTTTTCACTTACTGTGAATGTCTTGGGAGATTGGCTAGGATGGAGGGACGACGCTGAGAGGATGTGCTGGCAAGAAATCCCTTTCCCTTCTTTGTTTGTATCTGCTAGAGTAGTATTTCTTAATTTTTTTTTTTTGAGTCTTAGAGTCTGAGATCCTTCTAAGAATCTAATGAAAGGAACAGACTATCTTGCTGGAAAAATACACACTGATATGTGCATTAAACACACATAAAACACAATTTTGAATTCAGAGACCATTAGAATGAATAATCAACCCTCCACCTGGGTGTACCTGTATATACTGACCCTCTCCTTGCTGTTTTACCTCTCTTCCCAGCCCTGGCCTGGCTGGAACAGCCTCAGGTCTATGTGACATCACAGCTGAGGAATGACAGGAAGTCTGTTCTTCCAATCCCAAATTGAATTATTGAACACAGTTTCCCATAGAAATATGTTTCTATTTGTTGATCACTTTCTGGTATATCATTAGGTCCATATTCTTGGTACCTTGTGAGTTAACAGGTTGTGAGCGTCCATGGGGACAGAACCACTCATCTGTTTCTCTGGGAAAATGTGTTTAATTTGTTCCAACCAAACAACTTCTGAATGAAGCTTTAGAACTTAGTAAGTTGGGTAATTAATAAGTTGGGGACAGACTGTGCTCCATTTGTGAAAGAGGAGAAAATATCCTGTTAGACAGCCGTGTAATTGGGCTGTGAGCCCAAAGACTTAAAGGGATGCACATTATGAGAAAGCATTATTTTTAATTTAAAAAATTGAAATCTATACCCCACAACACTAAGACTCTGTTTTTAAGCCCTTCATGTTCTCTATGGCCTAATGCATCACCTCTGTCATGTTGGTAAGTATAGGGAAGGCTGTGCTTTTTCCAGCTGGTAAAAACTTTTACATAGACATAGGTTTTTTTTTTAAATCTTTTTGCAAGGCTGAATAACCATCTATTTTAATGATTTGAAACCATCTAAGATTTCAGTACTTTGGATTCAATTTTGATGCATAGTGTTCTATAGAAAGCACAAGCAAAAATAAATAATTCATGAATGATGTGGTACATTCATGATTTATTTACAGCTCCAAACTCATGGTAGCTCAGAGAACATCAAACGCCCTGCACCCTGTCCTGCCATTTAAAGTAGCATTTAAGGAAAAAAAAAGACAAGACAGAACACAGGAAATGTACTGTTAACTTATATAAGGCAATGAATTAAAAAACCAAAATATTTGCTGAGAAATATATTGAACAATGATGAAAATAAAACATGGCTTTGAGAAAACTAGAAGCATCAGGAGATTGACTATTAGTGCTGGGAGAGAAGTTGTATATGCTATTATTTGTCATGGCCTTCTCGCTGTGCTTTTTCCTGGTTAATTCTTCATGATATCTTGTGATCTTTTTCAGTCTTCCAGAATATTCCTATTTCCTAATAAAATTTTAACTATGAAAAACCCTAAAATCTCTACGATGATCAGGAGAGGGACATAATTTTGTCAGTTTTCCAGCGTACTTACTAGTTCGTTGTTTTGCAAACGTTTTGTTAAACCTCACAGGTCCCTGTCTCCCCTTACCAGCCATTGTCATCATGCTGAGCACACAGATCCTAAGTTGGAAGGCTGTTTCAGGCATGACTCCTTACTGGGTGATGCCTTACATTAATCTAGAGTCAAGCTATTGGCAATCAAACAAAGAGTTGTGGAGGTGGGTAGATGGGAGTAAGGATGACAAAGTGTCTTTTTTTTGGTAAAATTATATTTTCCTCTCCACAAAAAGGTGATTGTATCAATTAAATTGGGGAAATGATTAATAAAAAATATTTTTTAAATTCTTCATGAGTTTTCATAAAATGCAACTCCATATGCACTGGAGACCTCAAGGCTAAAGGACACTTTCCACTTTTACTCCAGGCCCAGGGGACAGTGTATGTCCCCTGAGCCAAAGCAGGGATCAGATAGTAGGCCTAGCTAGCCAGGCCTGGGCTGACCCTGTCATCACATTCGAGGTGAATTCTCAATGAAGAACAAGCCTTTGGTGAAACATAGGTGGTTCTGAGGGGTCACTGCCCCAAGGATCATCAGCTTCTGCCTCCTCCATGAACTACCCCCTCCCAGTTACAGATAAAACTCCAACTTTAACAAATTCCCATTCCACAGGGGGATTCTCACCGTGTAATGCCTCCTTCTACTTTTTGTACAGATGGAATAGATGGACATAGTCACTATCCCTGGGAGAGATACTTTGGCAAGTGATCCTTAGCATGGATTTTATGTCTTTCCTTCTCTTCAAGTATAACTAATTCTTGTGGGAGTTTGTCTTAGCTCAGGCTTCTATAAAAATTTCCTTAGATTGGTTGGCTTATAAACAACAGATACATATTTCTCACAGTTCTGGAGGCTGGGAAGTCCAAGATAAAGTTGCCAGCAGGTTCAATATCCCATGAGTTCATTCCTCCTGTCTTGCAGACGGTCGTCTTCTTCCTGTGTCTTCACATGGCAGAAAGAGAGGTCATCTCTCTCCTGTCTCTTCTTGTAAGGGCACTAATCCCATTCATGAGGGCCCCACTCATATGACCTAATTACCTCCCAAAGGCCCCACCTCCAGCTACTACCACACTGAGCATTAGAGCTTCAACATATGAATAGGGGAGGGGGGCAGTGGGAGGTCACAAACATTCAATCCATATCAGAGTTTACTCTTAAGTAAAAAACAAACAAAAAAAAAACAGGAACTTTGAAGAGACAAGACACTCAGTGGGCTAAAGCCATGAGGGGAATGGAGGTCCATGAGGTCCTGGCTCCCAGCTGCAATGCAACATTTGACAACCCTACAAATTCACTCTCAAACTTGCTGTGGTCGCTCTAGGGACCTAATGACTTTAAGGCTTTTCAGGAGGCATATTGACCCATACAGACACCCAAAGTAGCATTTAGGGTAACATGTGAAACAGGACTCCTTCTTCATGACAAATTTTTCTATTTCAAGCCTGTTGCTAGGGCATGATACCCATGTGGAGCAGGTGTGAGGTCAACCACAGCAGGTACCAGGCTGAAGACCTCTCGAGAGGATCATAAATGAAGATAAACTAGCTCCATTAAGTACATTGTAAAATAACTGATTCTTCTCCTACTTCCCCTCCCTTGGGTTTTTGAATTAGTCTGTATGATATTAGCATCTGTCTTACTTTCTTCTTTAGGACAAAGAATAAAGTCAGCTGCTTTAGAAGAAAGTATAAATGTCTTGCCAAACAAAAAGGTAAATGGGGCTCTTTGGAATACACAAGCCCTAATGAAATAGAAAAAAAGGAAGCAGACCCCATATCATGCAAGCAAGGGTTACAGAATAGAATAAACTTTTCAATGGGGAAATCTTGGACTCTGTATGGACATTACAGCATAAACATCTCCCACAAGCCACTCGTACCACTGAGCTGAATCCAGTGGGCAGCCTAGATTATGATGCTTCTAGGAGATTACATCTATATACACGACATTAACAAATGACCTGTGAGCAGTCTGAGTACTGTGGACCAGCTGTGCTGTGAGTAAGTCCACCTAAAACAGCAGTATTGGCAGGGATGGGGTCTCTCTGAGATCAACCACCACTTCGAGGCTAGGAGTAGGGCATGGGGATGGGAGACTTTCTGAGAAATCTGCTTTTGCTAGGTAGGGGTCCTCATCTAAGCCTCCCTCTAGAGCAAATGACCAGGATCGGAATTAGTCTCCTGCCATGGCCTGTAGTCACTGGTGGGGCAAAATTCAACGAAAATGCAATTGAGCCTAGAGCATAGCAGCCTCTGAGGCGACCCAGAGTGTGGGCCAGAGGGAAACAGCTAAACCAGGCCATTTTGTTTCAGAATGCTCAAATTCTCTAGCCTGCGTGATAAGCACGGCACAGTGAACCTGGGAATTCAGCCAGGGCTGGAGTTGATCAGACCTGAATTGCGCACAGTGGCATGCTGGTTTTAACGGGCACTCTAAGCCCGCCTGGCTCAGAGTTGCTCTTGGAGTGTTGTGTTGAGAAGAATCCTGAGGCTGTATCTGAGCCCAGCAGGAAAGAGGACCATGATGACTGGCAATATCCACTCTGGACCAGGGATGGAAAAAGAATGGCCACATGCCATATATGTACCATCTCTGAACCCCACACTGACAGTGAAAGCTCAGGGCCTGGAAAAGTAGTTTGGAATCTACTCATGGAAAGCTTCAAATATCAGACTAAAGGGTCTGGCCTTTATTTTGTGGAATTTTATGGGGTTTTTTGGTCAGAAGAGTAGTTTAAAAATATGGAATGTAAATGTCTTTAGCAGGATCCATTCTCTCTACTTGCCAGCAGACCTTCCTAGCTCCCTGTTGTCCTAAACATTCAGTCACATGTTAAATCATCTGAAAGTATTTGGGTTTAGAGTCCTGTTGCAGGAATTAGAGACTCATTGATGGATTGTGAGCTGAAAAATGACATGTTCAGAACATATTTCAGGAAGATTATTCTGATAGATACAAAAGATGGATTAGAAGGGGGGAAAGAGTAGAATCTGCACCACCAGTTAAGAGGTTCCTGGAACCCTTCATGTGAGTTACACATACCTAAACTAGAACTGTGCAAATAAAAAGAGTGAGCTAAGACACATGCAGAAGTGATACCAAAGTATAGATTGGGTGTAGGGGGTGGAAAGAAGAGAGACTTTGGAAAAAATGTCAAAATTTAAGCCTAGAGCCTGTGGAGACTGGTGATCTCATTAACAGAGATAGGGAATTCGAATAGAGGAACATCTTTAGGCTGGGATGTGGGAAGGAAGGAGATGAGTGGATGAATTGTAGAACCCAGTTATTTTTCTGATGCTGCTACTGTTATATGGCCTTGCTCACAACACAGCATTTTCCTGAGAAAACCTGTGAGTTAAGCATGGCGTCTTGTCCTATCTTTTCTAAGACTAATGGAGGGAATCCAACTTGGACAGCTGGCTAGGGTTAAAGGTTTAGCCTGTGACCATGGAACAGAGCCAGACTAACTGGGATGGAATCTGTGCCCTTGACCAGAAGAGCAAAGGACTAACTGGTAATCAGCTTCAGCCATTTCTGTTATAACATCTAATCAGGTTTTGGCTTCCTGTCCTCAGCTTCTTGCCAGCTGGATGGTCACCTTGCCTTACTCCTTGGCACAGCTCTGGATGGATGTCACACTCAACTTGTTTGATGACTCATCTCTCTTGATCAAGTGTGGGATTGGTGGGGTGAGCATGTTAGAGAGTGGGAAAGCATGTCTAAGTCAACAACAAGTATGGGTGCAGTCCTGCTGGATGCCTAGCTTTACACCTTGCCCTCGTATCCGGTCTCTGAGCCCTGCTTCGTGATGCCAGATACAGGTTTTGCTAATGGTACTTGCTGCACATTCCCCACCAAGCATCCTCATGTTGATGCTTGATGCTGAGACCCATTCTCACCTGTTGAGTGCCGGTTCAGTTATCAGTTAACTTGGTGACTTGGTATAACCTTTTTATTATTTTTCATGATTGTTTAGATTGACTGGGGCTCAGGTGAATGTCTCACAGGATCTTCACAGATCTATAGATGGGGCTGGAATATCCAAAATGTTTCATTCATATGTCTGGTCCCTCGGCAGGGATAGCTGGAAGCCGGACTCAGTTGGACTACTGATGACTGGGGCTCTTCCTCTCACCATATAGTCTCCGGCCTCTCCCTTTCAGTATGGCCTTCTTACATGGTCTCTCCAGCAGGTAGCTGAACACCTTACATGGTGCTCAGGAATTTCCAAAGCACAAAAGCAGAAGCTCCCATTGCATTCTGATGATTTAGCCTCAGAATTGGCACAGTGTCACTTCTGCTTTGTTGTGTTGGTTAAACTGAGTCATACAGCCAGCCTAAATTTAGAGCGTGAAGAGATTACATAAGGATGTGAATATTGGGAGATGCAATTCACTGGGGGACATTCAATGGCTTCACATCTCTCTCAGAATAAAAACCCTCTGGGGACCTCTGTGAACTCAACCCCACACCCTCTGACCTCAACTCCATCCTTTCTCCATCCCTCCTCCACTTCTCTCTAGCTACACTGGCTCCCTTGCTTGTCTTCAGCCTGAAAGAGGTGGGGTGGAAGGAGACATTCAAGGAGGTGGTGATGGGAACCTGAGTGTGTCTGGCCAGACATATAGGAATCATTTAGGAAGACAATTAATTGTAAGGGAATCCCAAGAAAGGATAGAACATTTAAGGGCACTGCAGATTTTGAAAACTGCTTAAAGGGTGGTGGTGGATATAGCTCAGTGGTAAAGTGCATGCTTAGCATGCACAAAGTGCTGGGTTCAATCCCCAGTACCTCCATTTAAAAAAAAAAGAAAAAAATTATCAAATGTTTGGTTAGAACATAGAGTAGCTATTGGGGTGTTACAGAAGATGAGGCTGAAAGAGACAAGGAAGGGCCAGATCATGAAGGAAATTATGTGCCAAGCCAAAAAATTTCAGTTTAGTTCCCTAGATATTGAAGGGTTGTAAGACGGAAAAACTTGATTGGATTTGCATTTTAGAAAGAGCACTCTGGCAGTTTGGAAGATTCAGTAGAAATTCAGTGCAGTGATTAAAAAAAACAGACGAGTTAAGAGGTTATTGCAAAATACCAGGCAAGATGTGGTGAGGGACTTCCCCTAGAATGTGTGAAGTCCCTGGGCAAAATATATGGAGGGCGGGGTCCTGTCTATATGAAAAATTAGATTAAAAATGTATTACACAGTTCATGGGCCCATGAAAGATGATTAACTGATGATTTAGAAAATGGGTGGAGTAGAGATACTAATAATTGTTTTCTATCCAATGAGTGACTGAAGCATTCTTTGTATTATCCGGGCCCCATCTGTTCCTATTCAGGTCTAGAAGCTACCTCCTTGTGCTCTTTCTTGTTAAATATGCTGTCCCCAGCTAATTTATATCTCTCATTTCAAGAAAAAAGTGGCAACACAGGTATTACTCAAATGTCAAGGCTTTTCACAAGCTATTTGTATGAAGACAATATAGATCTTTTTGCTCCTGCATTTCCCTAAAATCAATTATTTTCATGCTGGTTACATGATTACTCCTGATGGGGCAGCATCCATCATGCCACCTCTGACACTGGCTTCCAGTGGGCCTTTCAGAGGTTGTTACTCTCTCAGAGATCATTATCATTGTTGATGACCACAAATGTAAACCCTGCCCAGGGAGTGCAGGAGAATGTGAGCAACAAATCATTTTCTGCTCATGTTAAATTTATTGTTCAGAATTTTATACCTTAAATGTAAAATAGCACATATTCCAAACATGCCTTCTCTTGAACTCTTTAGGCCATAATCATTGCATTCCTAGAATGTCATCTCTTTTAACACTGAACACACTTGGGACTTCTACACCCAATGAGGATGGGAGAGGAGCCTGTGGGCCTAGTGGAAAGAGCATGGGCCCATTTACTCAAGGAATGTCCATCCCTCATCTGGCAGGCCTTAAGACCTACCTAGGAGAACACGATGTCACCATGTCAGTCAGAGGAAAGAAAGGATATTGATCAGAAAACCTTTGCCATTACACAGAAATGACCCAAAAGCCCTTGGAGGAGACAGGCCTGGTCATTTCTGAGGACTTCCTAATATGTAGTACTTCACATGCAAGAGGAGTAGGGTGGACTGCCCTGGGTGCCAAGCAGCAAGGGTTGGAGGTAAAGGATTCTGCTACCAGTGTCATTATCCTTGGATGCTCAAGACCAGCAATGGCACTGCAGTTGGAGCAAGGACACTCAAGAGCCAATGCACAGGCCCACACATGCAGCTCAGGCCCAAAGATGGGCAGTGGACTCTCAGTTCTTCAAAGCCCTGATTTTTTTCTTATGTCTGCTGCAAGTATCAGTAACCCCAAATCAGAATGTCAGTACAACTCTGGCAACCTGATCTTAAACTATCTTGTGAAAGAAATACCATGCTGGCCAGTAGGAACAATTTGCCTGTCAAGCTGTAAACTGTTGGAGATTAGGTGTGACCACATGATTCCAGAAAAACCCCAGAATTCCTTGGGGCAACTGGTCGACCACCCATACCAGGTAGAGTTTGAGAGAGCACTCTGAAGAGGAGACATAGGGACCAGGAACCATGTGGGCTGGATACACTGCTGGACCCACCCAGTCCAAGGCACTGGAGGGGACATTGAAAAATTTGAGAAAAGCACTCTAGAACATGAGGCCTACTTTGTGACAAGGTGCCCTGCTTGCCCTTATTTAAGAGTGGTGCTCACAGTTTAAGGGGCACTGGATTGAATTGCTGGAGGTTTATTTGAGAGACTCTTCGAAGATGCTACAGGAAATGATCCATAATAATTGATTTCCGAACTCTTCTCCCTTTCCCCTTCTCTTGAACATATATATATTTTGTCAAACAAATCAGGGAACACCAATATGTAAAATAGATACAAGTCAAAACCATGGTGATTGAAGTGGGTCATGAGCGCTCAGAATCTAGCTGATGGCCCAAGTTCAGTACCCTGGCCCCTGAGACACCTCTGTCTCCCTGGACTCGTAGGAAAACCATAGGGCTCCATGGAACACAGTTTGAAAACCATGCATCTAAAGAATGTGCAAGTGTGGTGGTGGACATAAAGGCTGAATTGCTGCTCACTCCACTGTTAGTATTGCACCATCCATTAATATTCCCCACATGGTGTTTTCTAATCTGCTTTGGAAGTTTGTTGAACTTAAGCCACTTTCTTTAACTTTTTCAGTTTCCTTTTTCCCTCAGGAATCCAGTTCAAATCTTTAAGTTTTGTAGTTCTCCCCTGCCTCCAACCACCCTGCGTAAGGCAATAAGGAAATTTTAGAGAAGGAGTTATTGTTATTTATGGACGGTTTATAATGACTTCCCCCCAAAAGGAAATAACCAAAAGAATAAAATAGTCTTCCCAAATCCTTCCAACCAAATGAACTGGAGTAAAACATGCCAGTGAGCACCCATACCCGTGCTTGGTTCTATGTTAAGGACAGTGTCTCTGAAATTTCATTTAAGGCCCACTTGGAAATGATTTATTTTCACTGGAAAGTCATGCAATTTTTTCCCCAAAAAAATCCCTTTACTGAACGGCTCCAGGAGGGCTTCACTGTTTTTCTGGAGAACAGTAAAGCTATTGTGCCTTAAACTGGAATGAATGACAGCAAAGGAGGCCGACCTCAGGGCCCTCACACCACAGATAAAAGGGCTGCTTTGAAATTCTTGCCGACCAGCTGACAGTATTTTCAGTATTTCTGGACGCCTAACACTGGAAACCTTTTAAAGGAGCAGGATTTTGTGTCACACACCCAGGGTAAGTTAGCTGAAATAGTACGCATTCTACCTGTCCCGTAGCTTCCAGAGGCTAAAGGCTAACGACCTATGAAAGTGACTTTACTAAAGATGTAGAAATGAAACCCAAATGGGATGTAATGATATCAGATCAAACCTGACCCCTAAGGAAAATGTGGAACAGCCCAGAGGAATCTCTCTTTCAGTGACCTGCAAGCAAAAGCCTGGCTGGAAATTGGGCAGAAGATTGCAGGGACTAGGAACCAGAACAGGGGCAGGGTCTATTCCACTGGTGGTTGGAGGAAGTTAATGAAAGAGAGACTGCCTTTCGATCACTTTCCTCTTTGAGTGCTGGCAAAATGGGCCCTGAGGTTTTAGTGCCACATCTTACCAATCTTTGAAAAGGTGCCACTATCAGAAAATTGCTCAGATTTGCTGCTGTTGTCCTCCTTTGCCCTCTGCCATTAACAGTGCCACCTGCAAGTTGCCTTCCAGAGGAGAGGGACACATTACCAGCCCAGGCATCTAGGTCATCCATCGGGCACAACTCTGTCACTTCCTCTGAAGCCTCCTTTTGTCTTTTATTCAGAATTGAGCTATGTTACCACCATGAGCTTTGAACTTGGTTCTATGCATTATGCATTGCACTTTATTATGTTTCATATTTTAATGAGATAAGCCTTATCGACACAAACCTTGTCTTGTTTACACTCGATTCTCTGACAGCATCTGCACAATACTTTTCTGGATTTTCAGATCCTTGGATGTTAATTGAGAATTCCACATGCTTGGTAGATATTTAAAACAAATAAACATCTGTTTATTGGCCACTGTGATGACCCCCTTTTGGGAAGTACCTGTCTATGTCTTTTGCTCACTTTTCTTTTGGGTTACCTGGCTTTTTCATACTGATTTATAGTGTTCTTTATGTATTCTGGATTAAAATCCATTGTCTATTGTAAGTACTGCAAATATCTTCTCCCACTCTATGGCATCCCTTTTCATTCTCTCAAAGGTGTCTTTTGGTGAAAAGAAATTCCTAATATTATATAGTCCAATTCATCGTTTTATTTACAGCTAATATGTCTTGAGAAATCTTTGCCTAGTCCCAAATCTCTAGGGTAGTCCCCTAAATTTTCTTTTAGAGGCATTATTTCCCTTCTCTCATTTAGATAATCAATCATGATCAACTTTTTCTAGACAGGCATGTAAAAATATCCACTATCCATCAAGGTCACCATCACTCAGCCTACTTGTATTTATAAATGCATAATAATGCCTTGTGTAACTTCTCAAACATTTACCTCTGATACATTAAAAGAGAATGCTAGTCAAGTTAATATAGTTTTCTACACTTAACTTACTTCTCTGGAGCCCTTTGAACCCACAGCTAGTAAGAAAAGCAGAAAAGATGATATGTCAAAAAAAAACTTTGGTGCGGAACAGCGCCAATTTTAAATCCCAGTGCAACTTCTTAGTTGTTTGTGACCTTGGGCAAGTTACTTAATTGTTTTCAGCCTTGGTTTCCTGATCTGGAAGCTGGGGATAATAATAGCTTGGATGCTGGAATATGTACTGTGTGCCAAACTCTATGCCAAGTGCTTCACCTGCACGATCTCACGTAAGCTTCAAAGCAAGTCTGTTAGTTATGTACAGTTAATATCGTTATCATATCCTCTTTACAGATGTTAAAAAGAACCACACAGCAAGTCAGTGGTGGATCCAGGATTTAAATCTGGGCAGGGTGATTGCAGGGTTTGCATATGTAAACACTGTGCATACTTCAGTACTAAAAATCAAAAGCCCTGTTGCAGCAATAAAATGAAATAAACCATGTAAAGTGTTTAACTCAGGGTCTGACCCCTGTTAAGTGCTTAATAAATATAATGTGTGAATACAATGATAGAGAACTAGTTTGTATTATTGCCATTCCCAGGCACTTTGAAAGTGAGAGCTAGAATCTTTATCCGCTTCAGGAAATAACATAGAGAAATCTTTCAAGTTACAGGTGAGAAAATCATGAACATCATGTGTTGGTGTGATTGGGGCTGGAAGTTCTCATTGATGGCACAGTGGGTATTATAATCTTGATGAATTGCTTAGTCTTTTTCACTCCTTTCTTCCTCTCCTTCCTCCCTTCTTTCACTTGGCTAGTACTTCGTGATTACTTAGTATGTGCCAGATCTGTGCTAGGAGTCACTAACACAACACTGAACACAACAGTCACATTCTCTGCCCTGTGAGCTTACATTCTGGTTAGGGAAAATAGACAGTAAATCAGTAGCTGTGTAATATTTAATAAGTGCTTTGAGGGTAAATAACGCAGGTTAAAATAACACAGAGTGAAGAGGCAGGGGCAAAAGGAATTCATTTATGAATAGGGAGTCCAGGGAAGGCTGCTTTGTTGAGGTGACATTTGAATAGACACCAAAAGAAGTGAGGAGGAGATTTATGAAAATACTTGGGGACAGAGGATTTCAAGTGAAGGAGAAGAGTAGTTTCAGAGGCTCTGAGGTGGGAGTGTGTTAGAAATATACAAGAAATAGCAAGGAGGCCAGTGTGACTGAAATAGAGTGAGCATGGCAGTAAAGACCAGAGAGGTATATTGGGCCAGATTATAGAAGGCCTTAGGGCCTTGGTAATGGAGGGTATTGGTGAGAGAGAGTTTTACATAATGGTGAAGAACATAGCTTCTGTCAGCAAATTCTCTAAGCTCAAATGCTAGTTTTACTATTTGGGTGACTTTGAGCATTTTATGGTACCTCTTTGTATCTCATCTGTACAGTCTCCTCATCTGTAAAATGGATTTACTGTCAAATTTAGCTTGAGCAATTTCTAGCAATTTTTTTGGCATCTATGTAAAGAGCTGAAGTTAAAGCATTTCTTTTTTTGAACTTGTAATTCATGGAAGATATTAGCCTTTACTTTCATAAATACCAAAAATGGATTTTGTATTAACTATGTAGAGGGTGGTGTTTCAGACAACTATCATGAGATAACTAACAAAAAGGTATCAGTGGTAGCGTTTCACTAATCAATGATAGTACTAATCACTAATTATAGTGGCTAATTGATAATAGTATTTCAATCAACAAGTGACCTTGCCTGTTACCAGTGAGTTTCCAATGAGACTTGAGAATAGGTCTGAATCTGAACACCTATCAGACCACATATCAGAATGAACTTCCTTCCAGACTAATTCAGAGTCTTTCATTAAGGTGGCTCAAGTAATATGGATGAAGATAAATCTAGGCCATAAGGGTGTAGCCTATAAAGGAAGATACGCTTTGCCAGTGTTCTAATATGCAATATAATTAGGTTTCCAGTCTAGACACTTCTGAAAACAACACAAGCAGCCAAGTACATCAGGTCAAGATTTTAGTTCAGAAAGTGTGATGAGAATGAATATTTCATAGGATTGTTCTTCCTTATAAAAGGATGACCTCTATTACAGAGTATATGTTTAGATCTGATACATATTTGGCAGTGCCAACGTCTTCATTATCTATGATTCACTTCCCAAAGTAAAGAGAGGAACACAAGTGAAAAGGAAGTTAATACTTATTAGAATTCCTTGCTTCCAAATGCAACATCTACTGCATTTACAACTCTTACTGCCTCGGTTAGCTGTTAACCCAAGATGATTATTATTATTTTTTCCTCCAAGGTGATACGTAAACAAATGGCTTGAGCAGCAACCTCTATGCTAATTCTGAGGTAGAAGATGATTGTGATTATGAGTCCTGTTCCATTTTCATTCATTCAACCATCACTTATAAGCATCCACCATGTTGGCCATGAGAAGCTCAAAGTCCCACCACCATCACTGCTATCTTTGCTGTTCCCTCAAGATCAGGATCAAGGGCAAGAAGAGTAATTGAGACAGGTTTCTAGAAAGTATAGTCTTGTTGAAAGTGTTTAAATTAGTCTGTTTAGGGGTAAATGTTCTGCTGACACTGACTCTTTTTCATCCCATAATTCCAGATAAGATGGACCTAGAAGTTAAGTCTATCAGGTAACAGATCAAAGAATAAAAATCAGGGGTGCTATTGACCAAGAGATATTCACAGAATCTTTCCATCACCCCACAACCCCTCATTTCACCCCCGATGAGGAAGAATCTGTCCATGCTGTAGAAGGAAGGATCTGTCCATGCTGTAGGCTCTGGATGTCTTTTCCTTGATAGGGCCAGAGCCAAAGACAGAAAGCCTAAGAGCTCAGGCTAGTCTGGGCAAAATACATTTATCAAGTTGTATGTGGTCTACTCTAGGTCACAAGGACTTGGGCCACTTGGATTTGTGCACTTGGACTTGGGTCAGAGCCCAGCTAAATCCAACATGTTCGTTGGCCAGCATTATTTTCTGTGCATGTATTTCATTCTAGAGCAGAATTCAGGTGTGCTGAGTTCTTTGGATATCAGTCCCTCCATTTCCCTTTATTCGTAACAGACAACATAGATTTGATGAACCAAGAAAGCACATATCCTCAGGACAAGCATTTGGGGAGTAGAAGGCCCCAGCGAGTGAGGGAAGCTGCTGTAGGATTGGATAGTAGCAGAAACAGGGATTACTTTTGGGTGCCAGATAGTCCAGGACTTCAAATACTGGACCAGCAAAGAGCTGTGAGAGCCAAGTCCAGCTCATCAGTCAGCTCTGCCCAGTGGATCTGGAGGCGCTGACTTCCCCTCTGGAAGCTCAGCCAAGGAAGTCAAGCCAGGAGGATGAGATCACTGTCGCCTTATTAATGTCCCATGTGTAACAAAAGTGGGTGGCAGGAAGAGTTCTCTTTCCAGAGAACACTCTGTCTTGTTGCTTAGTTAAACAAAGGCAAGTAGGTTTCAAAATGTGTGATATTTCAACAGGAGGCAGGTAGGTACAGGTCCACGATCCTTCCTCTGCAATTGCATCCAAAAACCTCTGAAAAACAGACCCTTTTTTTTTTTAATAAGTTCAGGGACAAAGCTTATTTGGTGCAAAGCAGTTGTGTCTCAGAGCTCCTGCCCATCACGATCACATCTGCTGTGTGCATTTTTTGTTATTTTGAAATTTGGGTTTCATTTCACTCTTTGAAAAGATTGAAGTTGTTCCTGTAGGTAAGAGGGAAGAGAAGGAAAGGGAGCCCCTGTTCTAATCAACAACATAGTAAGAAAAGTTATTACAAGAGACAGAAATTAGTGTCTGTCTTAATGAAAAATAGAATATTGGAATCAAAACCATATATGACTGAAAACTGAATGGCAAGTTGTGGAAGATTTTTTATGCAGTGATGATCAAGAACTAATTGCAAAGGGCAAACAGTGCAGATCATGACCGTGTGTTGATAAAATGGATTTGACAGTGGAAAAGTGAACATATACTGCTAGTTTATTGGTCACGAAACAAGCTACTATAATATATGACAAAAACTGAACATTGAAATCAATGTAAATGTTCAGAAGGCTGCTGTATTGGTCAGGGCTCTCCAGAGAAACAGAATCGATAGGGTATTATATATGATTTTATATATATATGGTATATAAATAATATAAATATATTAATAATAATATATAATATAATAATATAAATATATACAAATCATATACATATATACATATATATATATATGATTTATTTTAAGAAATTGACTTATGTAATTGTGGGGACTGGCAATTCCAAAATCTGTACAGCAGGTTGGCAGGATGGAAACTCAAGACAGAATTTCTATGTTAGGGTTCTAAGCAGATTTTCTTCTTCTCCGGGAAATCTCAGTTTTTGCACTGAAGCCTTCAACTGCTTAGTTGAAGCCCACTGTCATTATTGAAGGTAATCTTCTTTACTTAAACTCAACTAGTTGTAGATGCTAATGACATCTACAGAATACCTTCACAACAACATCTAGACTCATGTTTGACCAAAAAGTGTTCACTGTAGTCTAGCCAAGTTGACACACAAAAATTAACCATCACAGCTGCCTACAGAATTTAAGAGTATCATGGAATAAAATATCTAAAAAAATGTAATGAAAGCACTCCTCCTGATGTTGCAGCAGCAAAAATCTTGACAAATTTATTAAAACAGTGTCTGATGTAAACCTTAGCCCTGAATATATTAATGATTTTGATAGTAAAGTTCTATATCAGTACTGAAATCCCTCCACCCCACATCACTTTTAAAAGAAAAATCATTAACAATGACTGAGAAGAGAGCACCTACAGGTTTTGACAACACTAAACACAGGTGGACTGTTCTTGCATGTTCAATACTGCAGGAACGCACGAGATAAACTTGACAGTGCCTGAGATCTGAAAGGTGTTTGTAATTTACCTATACAGTAGTATGCAAACAAGAAAATATAATATTTTACTAGAGAAAAATATTTCTGGAGAATATTTTATGATGATTTAATAGCTACTTTGTATGAGCAATGTAGTCACCTTGCAGGCGAGCTAGACTGGAAGAAAACTGTAAAGCTGTGTTGCTCTTGGACCATGGCTTTGTGTACATTCCTCCTAAACTTTTTGCATAATAAAAAAGTTTTTTTTTCCTCTGAAGATGACATCAGTACTACAACCTTGGGACCAAAGAATTTATGAAAAGCAAGTATAAACACTCTTTCCAAACTGTATGTGTGCTTCAGTGAACAGAAGCTCAGGGATCTGAAACTTCCTAAAGGAGTTTAGTCTTAAGGATCCCATTTGTGGTGATGCCAATGCTCAGAATGATATAGTTAAACCAACACTGACAAACTATGGTTGTGGACTTGTGGCTACTCTGATGCTGGAAATAAAATTTCCAACAAAGACTTAGAAGAATTTGGGGTTATTAATGAAAAAGTAATGATATCAATCTTTGTTATTCATAACAAATATTTATTGGCTGACTATATTAGAAGAAGCTGATAGCAAAGAAATATTGATCATTGACCAGTAATATAATTGTGTTTCTTAAGTGAAGGGAAAATTGCTAAAAATGATAATATGGCTAAGCATGAGGATAACAGAGGTAATAATGGTGATGACGTGATGAATATAGGTGAAAAAATAACCATAGATGGTCTGGTGATGGTTAGTTAATGTGAGGTTAAGCAGTCGCTAGTATTGGACAGCATGCTTTAATCAGTGATGAAGAAACCCTTGGCATTCATGTAATTAAAGTGAAATTGCTTAGACGGAAGTCCATAATAATGAAATAAACCACACTGGAGGAATTGTTAGCTTTATTTAATTTTAAAAAAAATTTTAAAATTCACATCATTTCTTATGATTCTTTGGTTGCCTGGAAAGTAGATTACTCAGAAACACAGCCATAATTTTTCTCATGGCCCTTTGCTATGTAACATTGCTTCTGTTCGTTTTTCTCAGTCTATTTTCTCTCTGCTTCACTTTGGATGGTTTTTATTACTATGTCTTTTTAAGTTCAATGATGTTCTCTTCTGTAGTGTCTAATCTTCTGTCACTCCCACCCAGTGAATTTTTCGTATCTTTCATTGCTCTCCTCATTATGCTGAAGATTTCTTTTAAATCCTTGAACATACTGAAAATAGCTACTTTGAAGTGCCGTATACCAATTCTCTCCATCTCAATCATTTCTAGATCTGTTTCTGTTGATTGATTTTTTCCTAGGTATGAATCACATTTCCCTACTTTTTCAAATGTCTATAGTAACTTTTAGTAGCTCTTGGAATGTAAAATTACATTTTATTTTGCTGAGCTCATTCTTAAAGAAGTGTTGGATGTTATTACTGTAGGCTTGACCATTTCAAGGCTTGAATGTTTCAAGGCTTAGTTTTTTTAAGCTTTGTTAGGGTAGGTTTAAGATACAATTATTTAAGGTAGCCTTTATTTCAGGGCTAATTTAGTTTTTCTGCTAACGTGTGGTGCTTCAGGGTACCTACTGAGTGTTCTGGTTGTTCGATGAGGACTCTTCACTCTGAATGATCAGAAAGTGCGTCTCCCAGCTCTGTGTGTGCCCTGGGAATTGTTCAACTTACAGCCCACTGGTCTTTCTCTGCTTGGCCTCATGGAGTTTCTTTCTGTGTATTCTGTGTGGTTTACTCTTCAGCAACAGAGTCTTGGGAAGCCCAAATCAGATTTCTAGAACTCTTTTTTTTCTGCATTACTCCTTCCCTTCTGATATACCTGTTAGCAGATTCCATCCACTTTCACCACCTCCCTGAGGTGATGCAACAATACCACCAAGCTCTGCTTAGGATAACCCTTCCTGTACTTTGGTCCAGAACGTGCCTCCAGTAGGAAAGCAAGGGTGATCAGAGTGCTCACCTCACTTGTTTTCCTTCTCTCATGGATCACACACTTGCACAGAATGCTACCCAGTGTCCAAAAACAGCTATTTTATGTATTTTATTCATTTTTCGTTTTTTACAGCAGGAGGGCAAGTCTAGATCCACCTATACCATCATGTCCAGAAACCAAAGTTGGAAGAAGTGTTTTAAAGGCTGTGGATAGTGCCACTGCTTCATCACTTGAGAATCTTGCTCCTGCCCCCTCATCTGATGTCCAGTTATAACCTGATGACTAACATATCCTCTTCTCTATGGTCTTCAGGTAAGTGGACATGAGAAACATTTATTGAATGTGTGTGTGTGTGTGTGTGTGTGTGTGTGTGTATGCATACACTCTAAAACTTAATTTTATCCTATGTATAGTTGGAATTTTACTGATTATTTCTCTTAGAGATAAGAAATACTTTTTGATCTATATTTATTCCACTATTTCATTTATAAATTTATAGCTATATAAATAAACCATAATACTATTTATAGTCTTTAGCTTGAATAGTCATGTTTCTCTGCAGAAATATTAAGTGTTTGATTTTGGAATTTTGCTCAGGCTGCTGTTATGCAAAATACCATAGATTAAGTGGTTTAAACAACAGACATATTTCTCACAGTTCGGAGCTGAAGTCCAAGGTCAAGGTGCCCGCTGATTCTGTTTCTGCTGAGAACTCTCTCCCTGGCTTGCAGATGGCTGCCTTTTCACCATGTCCTCACAGTGGAGAGAGCGCTCTTGTGTCTCTTCCTCTTTCATAAGCACACCCGTTCTATCAGATCAGGGCTCCACACTTATGATCTCATTTAACCTTACTCATCTCTTTAACGGCCCTGTCTCTAATATGCTCAACATGGAGGGTTAAGACTTTAACATAGGAATTTTAGGGCGACATGTTCGGTCCATGGTATCTGCAGACTCCTCTGGGATATTATATAAAATATGGTATGTGAATGAATAACCTTTCTAAAAATCTTTAAAATTCTAAATTATGAAATATCCAGCCACTACGGTTTCTGACAACCCGTTATTGACCTGTACGAAAATATCTGAGAACCTATTTCCTCAAAAGAGTTGGGATTGTAAAACTATTATTCCAGAAAATAATAAAATTCTACAGAAATAAAAATATTTCAGGGCTTGTTTCTCCCTCTGAGCGTCCTTCTTTCTGAAGAGGATGGGGCTGTTAAGAACTCAATGAAAGGGGTCTAAAAATCTCAGCTGTGTTTGCATTTCAGCCTCAGCCTGCTCTGTCCTTCCGTTTAAACTCGTGCATGTCCTCCTGAGGCAGGAAGCCCCATAAAAAGACCGGCAGGACCCCTAGGCAGGCCTGCTGCTCTCCTCTTAGCACCATTCGGTTCCTTGGCGCAGAGACTCTATCTCACTCTTTGCCCCTAAAGCGGCTAACTTACACCTAGAATTCTATTGGTTCCCTGAGCTCACTTCTGATTGGTTATTACCTTCACTCCTGATTGGTTATTACTCTCACTCCTGATTGGTTATTACTCTCACTTCTGATTGGTTATTACTCTGACTCCTGATTGGTTATTACTCTCACTCCTGATTGGTCCACTTCCCTAACTTCTGATTGGTCCATTTGTAGTACTTCATTTGCATGGAACTCACTTCTGATTGGTCTATTTCTACAAAGCTTGTTCCTGGTTGGTCAACTTCTGTTGTACTTTATTTGCATATGATGTTGCAAAGTGCAAAACTGGCAGCCTATAAAAGGCCTGTGTAAACCGACAGACAGGGTCTAGAGCTTGAAGTGTTAATGCGTGTGGGTCTGCTGGTGTAATAAATCTGAGTTCTCCAACTCTCCGAGTGCTGCTTGGTCTCTCTCCCTAATCCAGGTTGCTGTTACAACTAAGCCGTAACACATTTTTTCACAACACTCGGAATCAGGAACAAGGCAGGACTGTGGGCTCCTATCACGAGCACACGCTCTTCTGAGTACAGCACTCCTCTCCAGCTCTGCCACTCCCTGGCGGAGTGCCGTTGGGTGAGCCTCATCTCCAAACTGCCAGGAATGACAGCGCTTACCTCGAGGGCTCTTGTGAGGATTTGATGGCATGATCCCCAGAAAGTGCTTAGCTTAGCGCCTGCTGCAGTATGGGCTCTCAGTGGATGTCTGGCTATTGCCATCGCTGCTTTTGTTGTTACTGTTAAAGGTGGGAAAGAGGGGAAATTACTTTGGTCATTTCCATTAAGGTGAAGGTGACTTTGAGAAAAAGGAAACTCTCAAAGGCTTCCCTCCCTGCCACTCTCGCAACTGCTTGGCACAGTCAGCGGACCTCTGTTCGTGCCTCCCAGAGGTGAGTGAGCACTGTCTCCTTCCAGCCTCTCCTGCATCTGTAGAGCTCATGGGACTTGACATACACCAACCCCAGGAAGGAGCGCAGGGGAGTAAAGAGCAACCGCTCAGAGGCAGCTTTTTAGAACATTGCTCTTCTGGAGGTGATGATCCTCCTCTCTTTCCCCAGAGATGCTGCCTGGAAAACCTCCAGAATATTCACCATCTGCCCATCACCTGTGCCTAGCACCACGCCCCTTCCCTGTTCCTTTCCTCGTTTTTCTAATGCTAAACAAGTCACATGGGTCCCCCTTATGGGATTTTAAGCTGGATTAAATAGAAGGGACTGTAGTGTAGAAATACAATAATAAAATTAATTTCATTGGTTTCTTTCTTGTTTAAATGTGGCTACTAGAAACTTTAAAATTATATAGGTGGTTTGTACTATATTTCTATTGAGCAGAGCTGCCTTAGAGAATTCTAGTTTTTTCTATTTCAATGGAACTTACATGCACAATTTAAAAATACTTAAATTGGGAGAAGGTGGAAGGTTACTAACAAACTACATGCTTTCCCCTAAGCCTCAAGTTCTGTTTGTAAGCAGTTAAATCACCTCTTCATGTACTGAAGACCAAAACTCAAATGTCTAGGGTATTAAAGAGAACAAAAGAGGGTCCAAAAAAGAGAGATGGTCCCTGCTGGCAGTGTCCTTGTCCTAGGCTGGAAAGTGAGTTGGCCAAATGGTACTTACATGTGAAAGGGAAGAGGAAAACAAGCCACTTCTTAATCCTAATGTTCTAACACCTCTCTTCTAATCTCTCTCTAGCCTCCATCTTCTAGGAGGGCAGGAGTCTTTGGGCTGGGAAGTTACGTGGCCTTTTACGGGAGCTGGGAGGGGGGCCTGAGGATGCTGGCCCCTCAGAATAATAGGTAAAGATAAAAAATGCTAAATAGAGAGTAAGCATTTGCTTATACTCGGTGGCCTGCATTAGTAGGAACGAGTGATCTCAGTTTGAGTCAATGAGCCCCAGAGAATGTCAAGGTAGTGACAAGGAACCTTCATATACAAGGAATAAAGAGCAAACAGATGACCCCAACAGTCTTCTCTGGATGACGAGCGGGCCATCCACTAAGACTCGTCCCCAGTGGCAAATTTATGGTATCAAAGTTATTTTCCTTGAAGCAGCGAGTCTTAGTTTTCTCTCTTCCTGTTCGCATGTTGTCGTTTTGCCACTGAGAATAAACCAACGACATGTGAAGTGGAGACAGCAGAACTCTTACTGTCCTCCCCCAGATAATATGCAGATAGCAAAAATGTGTCACTCGTTCATTTCTGCAGGTGCACTCTTCTAAGTAGTGTACCAAAGACATCTCTTGGAAGTTATTATTACTATTTATATTAAGAATTCTTCCCAGATAAACTATAGAGTCTGAGTTAATAGATGTCTCACATGATATATTGGAACATTTTGGGGGTGGTGGAAAGTTTTTAAATATCTTGCTTTGAATATTGAGTCTGTACTTTAAAACTGATATATCTAAGTACGATATAAATGTGGAATCAAAAATCAAGAGAAAAAGTTTAGAATATTTTAACTTACTGAAGAGATTATTGAAAAGTTATCATATTGAGATTTTAAGACTATGTTATTTCCCTGACATCTGATTTACTCTCTTTCTGTGGTTTCTGTTTCTTTAGTGTAAGAAAATTGTGTGGGTTTTTCTGACACCAAATACATCATCTCATCACCAACCAGTTCTCCAATTCTCTGACACTAACTGGGTGTGCTACAATTCAGTCCAATTCTGACACTACCCAGAGTTAGTACAGACGCCACAGATTAAGGGCTCAGTCCCACAAGGCGGCCTCCACTTCTAATGCAGCTACAAATCAGGTCCCCGGGCTACCTGCCCTTCTGCTTGGCCAGTTACCAATTTGGAAATTCCCACGATGCCTGCCCTTAGATTTGGTAATTCACTAGAATGGCTTACAGAACTCAAGAAAATGTTTTCATTTCTATTACTGGTTTATTATAAAGGATATAACTCGGAAGCAGCCAAATGGAAGCGAGCATAGGGCACAGTATGGGGAGGGGGTGTGTGGTATTTCATGCCCCTCCTGGTGCACCACCCTCCCAGCACCATGATGTGTTCACCAACCAGGAAGCTCTCCAAACCTCACCACCTAGGGTTTTTATGGAAGTTTCATTATGTAGGCATAATTGATTAAACCAACTTTCATTGGTGATTAAACTCGGTTTCTAGCTCCTTTCCCCTCTTGGAGGTGGGGGTGGAGGTAGGGCGAAACATTCTAACCCTCTAATCACACAGATGTTTTTTGTGGCAACCAGCCTCCATCCTGAAGTTATCTAGGGCTCCTCTGTGAGTCATCTCGTTAGCATACAAAATACAGTAAATTCCAAGAGTTTTAGATCTGTGCTAGGAATCAGGGACAAAGACCAAATATTTATTTTTTATTATACTCCCAAATGATCATGATAAATAGTACCAACCATTAACATTTATTGGATGTCAGTGATGATGCTCACTGCTGTGTGGTGGGGGCTGACAGGGGTGAACGGGGGAGAATGTGAAACCCTCAGAGATTCTGATGGAGCAGATAGAGGATGGGGCATGGGAATCAGCATTTTAATAAACACTCTAGGTGATTGTAGTTCAGGTGGTCCACAGATCACTCCTTCAAGAAAAAAAAATATATCCTTTAAAGCAGTTTTGACACTGTTCTACCTTGTTTAGTCGAACAAAAGTTATGTTTTTATTCAGATTTAGAGCATTAGGTTAGGTATATCTAAACTAATGTCTGTGAAAGATTTTATTCTAATGCAATTTGTGTCATAGACCTCAATAGACACTCAGGCCGATTTGGTTTCTGAAACAGAGAGCAAAGAAGTACTTGAAAATCTCTAGTGCCCCCATGGACTTCATCCAGAGATAGATACACTCTAGCAATAGATCAAGTATTAAAAAGCAGGGCTTCTCAGCGTCGTTACTGTTGACATTTGGGTCTGGATAATTTTGCTGTAAGGAGCTATCTATGCATTGTGGGATGTTTAGCAACATCTCTGGCCTCTATTCACTAGATGCCAGTAGCAGTCACCCCTTCCTCCCCTTCAGTTGTGAACCAAAAATGTCTCCAGACATTGTCAAATGTTCCCTGGGGGACAAAATCCACTCCGGTTGAGAACCACTGCTCTAAAGGAAATCAGCGAAGTGTCCTGTGATAACCTCCCCTCTTCTTATTTCTCTCCCTTTAGTTAAATGGTTATGTATGCAAAGCAGCAGAGAGCTAGTTAAAGGCAACTTTGAACTCAAGGTAAATGAGAACAAACACTAAACCCTCTTCTGGCCCATCAGGTGCCTTATGGACCTCAAGGGAGAGTCCTGGAGGGATGAGGGTGGCAGATCTTTGCTGGCTGCCTTTTCCTCCCAGCATTTAAAGTGATTATGAAAAAGACTAAGTCATTCTCACCCGCTTTAACTACAACCAAAATTCCCCAAACTTGATCGTTGAAAACATCATCTTGTCAACAGGAACATTTCCAGGAGTTCTTAGGCGTTTGTGAAAGTGTACTGCTTCTACACATGCCCAGAACTATTATTACCATCAGAAGCAGGACCCAGGATTTCAGGGACCTCAGGGGGATCCACAGTGAGAGGAAAGACACCGTGGGAGGTATGACCAGTGTTATTTATAGTTTGCCTCAGGTTGTTGACACCGGTCCAAGCAATTCTATCCTTGCAGGATAAATTCAGGTGGCCAGTTCCACTTGGAGGAAGATAAATAACTGATCATTGATTTTTCTATAGGTTCAGAAACTTTATGTGCAGCAAGAAGGAAGAAAACAGAAATAAAATCCTCTCTTCACCTCTGCTGTCCAGAAAATGAAATATGTCTTCTTAGACTCTGTTTGGATGACTCAGTTTCCACAAGATGGTGTAACTGTGGAAACCCTTTTCAGTTTTTCAGTATAAAATGAGATGGGCTTTCCTAACCTTGTAATCTTAAAAGAGCTGTTGAGGTATGTTCTTCCCTTACTGAGCCTGGCACATACAGTTGAAGTGGTTTGTGATGGATATAACTTGGTATATACATGGGTGTAGCCCCAGGAATAAGCGCTACCAGAAAGACTTCCTTCCCCAAAGCTCCCAGTCATCCCAGTCGGGTCTGAAATTATAAAAGCATTGAGATAAATGAAGTTACAACTTACAGCCCAACCACAGCCCTTTAAAAAATTCAAGCATCCCTGGGAAAAGTAACAGTTAAGATGACATCAACTATTCATACTTCAGTGTGAATTAGGTTATTATCTGGCATAAAAATGAGGAATTAGCATAGACATTGAGACTCTGAGGGACATTTTTGAGGGAGATGGGAAAGGAGGGATTGTTTGGAGGATAGCAGGTCGTCTAGAAAGAAGAATCTAAAGCAAAAATTAAGTGCTAACAATTTCTTCTTTTTTAGTGCTTTATTGTTAGTGCTGTCGTCTTCTTAGTGCTTTATTATTATTGCTCTTTTAAACTCTAAAAGTAGCACATGCTAAATCAAACAATACAGAGGCATTTATGATAAAAATGTATAGTCTCCCCCTCTCCTCTTGCCCCACCAAATCTGGCTCCTCTACCATGTAAATCAGTGTTAGCATTTTGTTTATTGGGTATCTTTTTATTGGGTTTATAGGGTACATTTTGCCACATTTCTATAAACTCACACATGCATGTATAGTATACATGTAGGGATTCTTAAAAATTTTTTATTGAAATGTGGTTGATTTTCAATATTAGTTTCAGGTTACAGCAAAGTGATTCAGTTATATGCATACATGCATATATATTTTTTCTTTTCAGATCCTTCAAGCATATAAGGTTTTAAAAGCTTTTTCAAACAAAGACAAGATTATTCCATGTGCTTAGTTATCTATATGGACATCTTTCCAAGTTAATGCCTTTCTCTTATTCTTTATAATAGCTGCATATATTCTATAATATAGATATATCATTATTTATTCAATAATTTTTCTATTTGCAGATATACCTCTTATCTCTAGTTTTTATTATTAAAGATAGTGCTTTATAATATGGGGGTCAATGAATAAACCGTAATGTAATATAATCGAATATTAGAGTTAAAATGAATGGACTAGAAGTATATGTAACAACATGTTTAGATCTTAAAAACAATCTTGAGTGGAAAAAATATACAGAATAAAATTACCTACTACATAAAAGGTTAAACGTATACAATAAAACTGCATACTGATTATGGAAATGTAAAGATGTAACAAAAATTTTAACAGAAGAAAAATAATGCTTCAAAAAACATCCTAGTACATGTATCTGCATGTGCTGATGCTTTTATTTCTCTAAGAAAGATTTACAGAAAATGCCACCTAGGACAAAGATGGTGAATTTCTGTTCCTTTTTAACATGACATTGTTTGGAGTGAATTTAAGGTTCTGTTTACCAGCTTTTGAGTATGTTTCAGTTTGTCTAATTACTTAAATCCTATTGGGTAAAGATAGAGATATAAGAAAAATAATGGTAATTTAAAATACTCTTCAACTGGACACACGATTCCTGGGGAGTTTGGACAGAACACATTTACCCTGACTATTCACTTTCTTTGTTCTGGAGCCTATTCTTTCATTTAGGGATGACAAAGAATTGTGTTCGCTTTGAGGGCATCAGTCTTATTTATAGTTTGATCCTGACTCTTGAAATAATAAATATTCCAAAATAATCTGAGGAAAGCTTTTCTTAATGGTCCAAATACAAAGCATGGACAGTTTATCCACCCAGAAGAGATACAGAATAAAAAGAATCAAGAGTAGACAAGTCTGTGACCTTGAATTTTAAGTTCAAGGGCTTACCCAATTTTTATATGACATAGATATCAACAATGAAAATGTGGAGGGCAAGAGACATGAGTGAGTACAGAGACATACGATCCAGCCCTGCCTCCATGTCTGATACATGTTCCTTGGAAGGTCTTCTACCTGTTCATGAATGTGCTTTAACAGCCGAGTAGGTCCAGGACTGGTGGCCTTGCAGGGGGCCACTTGAGGAAACTGTCTCAGCTGCAATTAATTTCCTCCTTCCTTCTTTTCTTCTTTTCTTCCATTCTTCCATCCTGCCTTCCTGTCTATTAAAATATAGTTCACACATAACATTGTGTAAGTTTAAGGTGTACAGCTGCATTGATTTGCTATATTCATATATTGCAGTTTGATTATGACCTTAGTTTGGCTAACACCTCCATGGTGACATAATTAATATAATGTGGTGGAAATATTTATGATCTAGTATCTTAGCAGCTTTGAACTTTATAACACCGTATTGTTGACTATAATTACAATGCTGTGCATTGCGTCTCCAGAACTTATCTTCTATTTGCAAGTTTGTTTCCTTAAACAACAGCTTGCCGTTTCTCCACCCTCAGCCTTGATAATGTCCCTTCTACTCTCTGTTTCTAAGAGTTTGGCTTTTTAAGATTCTGCATATAAGTGATATTATACAGTATTTTTCTTTCTCTGTCTGACTTACCTCACTTATCATAATGCCCTCAAGCCATCCATGTTGTTGAAAATGACAGGATTTCCTTATTTCTCATAGCTGAATAATATTTCATTAATATATGCCACATCTTCTTTATCCATTCACCCACTGACAGACTCTTAGGCATTTCCATTTCTTGGCTATTGTGAATAATGCTGCAATAGACATGGGAGTGCAAATATCTTTTCAGCATCCTGTTTTCATTTCCTTTGAATATATACCCAGAAGTGGGATTGCAGGATCATATGGTAGATCTATTTTTAATTTTTTGAGTACTACTTTCCATAGTGGCTGAACAGTTCCACCAGCAGTGCCTGAGTTTCCATTTCCTCCATATCCTTATTATCTCTTGTCTTCTTGACAAAAGCCATTCTAACAAGTATGAGGTGACACCTCATTGTAGTTTTGATCTGTTAGTTCCATGATGATTAGTAATGTTGAGCATTTCTTCATGTATCTATTGGCCATTTGGATGTCTTCTTTGTAAAGAAGAAACTATTCTCTTTCTCTGACCATTTTTAAATCACATTGTTCAGTTGCTTAAGTTGTGTGAGTTCTTTATGTATTTTGGATATTAATCCCTTAACAGATATATGGTTTGCAAATCTTTTCTCCCGTTACTTAGGATGCCTTTTCATTTTGCTGACTTCTTCCTTTCTGTTCAGAAACTTTTTAGTTTGATGAGTCCCACTTGTTGATTTTTGCCTTTGTGGCTTATGATTTTGGTATCAGAGACTTTTTCTTCATTATATATTTAGAAAACTTCTTATCCCATCCACCTGTTAGAGTCCCCCCTTAAGGTGAATTATCTTACCTTAAACATTATCTAGTTGCAGAATTTATAAACTGAAACCACTCTCTAAACACCTACTGAGAGGAAATGGGGCAGGGCTCAAGGGGACAATGAGGAGACCACTAAGCTGAGTATTGCCTATAGATCCCAAGCTCTGGGGAGGAAGTCTTCCTGTCTCCCTGACCTATTGCCTCACCACTGTTCAAGCTGTTTTCCATGAAACTTGTAAATAATCAAAAATGGATCCAGATACCCTTTCTCTTTGTTCCTATAGCTCACTGTGCTTACTACTCTCTCAGAATTTATCACATTCTAAAATTTTTAAATGGAAGTATTGCAAAGGCACGTTCCAACTGATACTAAGACTCTTTAGGTCTTTAATCTTCCAATACAAAGCCAGATTTACTGTATATTCTCAGTGAGGCACAGGCAATGTGATTCTGCTCCCAAAGTACATGCCAGCCTTTAGGTACTAGACAAATAATTTTCAAACTACACAGCTGGACAAAAATCGTGTAGAATGTCTCACTCTAGTTTGGGAGTCCTGTACATATTTCTAACCAGCATTGTAACAGAGTGCATACAGATCTGTCTCAGCCTACTGGATTATTAGTTTCTAGAATTCAGGACTCTGTTTCATTCATCGTTTTATTTTTAGCTCCCAGTAGAGTGCCTGGTACATAGTAGGCACTCAACAAATAGTTGTTAGATAGCGAATAGTTGTTAAATTTTTAAAAATGGAGCATGGAAGGGAACCAATGTTTATTAAACACCTACTACATGCCAGGCTCTGGGCTAAGTGCTTTGCAAAATTTATTGAGTTGTTTGGTATTTGCTAGTGTTCTGTATGGTATGTGGCTCCAGGAATTGCACTAGGACTAGAGAAGATTATGGGAAGATACCTTTCAGTTCAATGTTAAAATCTTTCTAATGTCCAGAGCTGCCTGAAGATGAAGTCGGCTGCCTCAGGAAGGGTGAATTCCCTGTGACTGTGTATAGACTGAAGATGTTATGAGGACCCAAACATGAAGTGGGGTGGAGCTGTCAACCGGATTAGGCTCCCACACTTGGGCCAGGCGAAAAGAAGAGGCCAAGCCCAAGAGTACTGCACTTCTTCCTTACCTCCAAGTGAAACAGTTACCTCATCGTGATGAACAGTGCTGGCTTTTGGCCTCTAAATTGGAGATATAATAGGGAGTAATGCGGTCTGTATATATTCCTTCTAAAGAGCACAATTCTTCAGCGCCAAAGGATTCCATGCAAGAATATGGGTCCTGTGTTGAGAAATCTTTCTAGGAATTCTCATTTGTATGACCTCCTGATCCTTAAATGTGCTATCAAGTATCAAATTCAATTGGGGGAAAAAAGAAGAAAGCACTGCGGGGCACAAGACGTGTTCACACATTTGGCCGATAGTCAGTTTATTATCTCTGCAACTAATCATATTTAAGGTATCTTTAAACCTGAGAGTCTTGTGCTGTTTGCCTTGTAGAGTGGTTATAATCCAGTGTCTGGTTATAAATGATAAATCCTGATATTTAATGACAGTGTCCTAAGTTCACAACACTCCAGCTTTAACTTTCACACAGGGAGATTAATTTGTGCTGGCCCTACTTTATTTCATTGGCTTTTTGTCATCAACATCATTGCATCAGAGGTTTATCTGATTATTTTGTGTAACTTCATCAACCAGAGGGTTGATTGATAACACAGGGACAGAGAAAGGCAGGTAATCTTATTATAACTTTGAGAACAAAGCTCAGCTCCGCAGGGGGCATAGAGAGACTGTAGTGAATTAAAACCCTGTCCAAAATGATATACACTTTGGCAGTGATATTTTGACAGTCTCAGTTTTGAATTATCTTCCCAGATGTTCTCTCAGCAAAATTAGAGAAACTTCATTTCCAGTGAAAGTCCTTTGACCCTGAGGTGGAAAATGACTTAGAATAGGAGCTTTTACCTTCTACAAAGTGACTTATTCCCCTCTTGATCTGGGCTCATGGAAGCTGTTTTCTGTTACCTGGAATTCAGGAAAAGTAGTGCAGAAACCACAGGCATCTTCTCCTGGGATGATAAATTACTGATGCCCCAGAAGGTTATAATTGTTGATTTCTAGGGAAATACCTGGAGTAGCTTAGATCAGCTCTGCTCTGGGCAATAGAAAAAAAGCCCAGGTCCACCCCTTTCCTTCTTTTCTTTCTTGATGCCTTAGTCCATGCAGGGAGCTGTGAGAAAACACCATAAATGGGGTGGTGTGTAAATGGCAAGCATTTATTTCGCACAGTTCTGGAGACTGTAAGTCTTCAGTGTCTGCTGAGGACACGTGGCAACCTCACATGGAAGGGACAAGATAGCTCTCTGGGATCTCTTTTAAAAAGGTGCTAGTCCCAGTCATGAGGGCGCCACACTCATGACCTGATCACCTCCTGAAGGCCTCACCTCCTAAGACCATCCCTCTGAAGGTTAGGATTTCAGTGTGACTCTTGAGAGGATACGAATATTTAGACCATAGCCATTGGATTAGACTTTTTTTTTTTAATTCCAATGGATTGGTCCCATTTGCCATACTTACAATTTTGGCATATCCTAAATGAGTGGTGCCTTGGAGGTACCTGGCCAGCTTTTAGTAATGTAGGACTTAGAGGTATCTGCTCCAGAAAAAAGGAAACCCCGTAGTCCATATGGTCCATCCTTTTTACCAGGAAACAATTAAGGGTAAACCTATGGTAATGAGCAGAGTGAATTTCCCAGGAGCATGCCCACTACTTATCTCTTTCCTAATATGACATAAAGTAAGCAGTGTTAGGAGACAGTTCTCTAAGGGCTTAGTTTCTGCAGGTATTGAAAGTTAGGTACTGACTGCCTTTTTTCCATACTGTCTTTTCCCAATTGCTTGTACAGTGTACAGCCTTGGAAGATATAATCTGTGCCTCCAAAGCAAACATCAAATTTTCTTATAACTTTGGAAAATAGAGATAATGTCTCCTGCCAGAGCAAAGAATCTGCTCAGTGCCACTTATAAAAAATTCAGATTACCTAACCTCAGGGTTTGCCTTGTAATAAAGTCCATTTTGTGTGCATGAATCATCTGGCCTTCCTCATGTTGCTTTGAGGGAATAAGAGTTCAGAGAATTGGTGATAAATGCTGACAGCCTGGCTACTGCTATTGTTGTGAATAATAAACAGTCCTTTGTGTCTGACCCTGGAGATTTGTATCTTCTAGTATCCACAAAACGTTAGTGGGCTAGTTCCCTTGTAAATAGAGTAAAATTTCAGACATTTAATTCTTGAATAGTCAATGATGATTAAGTTTTCAAGAATCTTAGAGCAACAGGCAAAGAAGAGGCTACCAAAGTGGCTGGATGATGGGTCCTGATTATCAAGGGAGGGCATAAAGTTGTTGCTAGGCAATGGGGTAGAGAAAACTATGGCTGGAACCCCAGAGAGGGTGTATGGGGGCACCCCTTAGAATTTGTTCAATAGAAAGAGTTAATAGCAAACAGCAGCTATCAAATAAGGAAAGAGCAACTAAGGATTCAGAGTTTTGACAGTAAATGTTTGGACCATTTCATTTGGTAAAAATATGGAAGAAGTAGTGGAACAAGGAATTTATAAATATCCAATATGGTTCCTGAGAAGGTACAGAAATGAAGACCATGGCAGTTCTATATTTTCTTCCTGGCTAATTTCTTTTTTTCATCCCCTCTCCTTTCCCACTATTGGCTGATTTTAAAATACAGTCTTCACATTATCAAACATTGGGTAAGTTTATGGCTAAACTAAAAGAAAAGTTAACATCATCCAGAGATGGATACTGTGAACATCTTCCATAAATGGATATCATGATTCCTGGAACTTTGTGCTTTTACATTTGGGAGGAGACTGTTAGAGCATCTTCATTTGTACAAAGGATACTAGCATCTTGTCAGGCAGAAGCATGAAGATGTTCATGTTGAAGTGTGGACGTTCAGATAGATACAGAATGTGTGTGCATGTTGGGGGTGATGAGTGTTTATCTGAGAGCTGACTGGTCAAAGGGATAGATGTGCTGGTAATTTACTCATTATCACTGAGCTCCAAATCTACCCTTCTTTACCAGCTGGCTTCCTGCTGGGTTCTGCCAAGAGAAGACATTAGAAAAAGGCAGGAAAAGGAATTCCCTCTTCCTGTTTGTTTGTATAGCACTTCATCCTAGCAGTGACAGTTGATTGCAAACTCCGGCTTCTTTTTGGCATCCCCAGAACCCATCACATTCTAATACTTCTGAGATGTTAGCACCATCCGGCAGCACCCTCTCTCAGAGGTCCAAACCCCACGGCCATGACTTCTTCTCCAAGCTTCCAGATTCTGATCACCTCAACTTCCCTCTTGTTTTCCCCAGCCAACAGGCGTGTAGCTGTTTCCTGCACTTCTCTGTGTCACCTCCCTGATGTCCTTTTGTGCTTTAATCCCTCCATTTGTGTAACCAACTTCTTGTATTAACTTTTCTCTGTTGGAGTATGTCATGCAATTTCTATTTTCCTGACTGGACCCTGACAGATAGAACTGAATTTTTTTGTCAGGGGGAGGTAATTAGGTTGATTAATTAATTAATTAAACAATTAATTTAATAGAGGTTCTGGGGATTGAACCCAGGACCTTGTGCATGCTAGGCATGCGCTCTACCACTGCACTGTACCCTCCCCCCTAGAACTGACTTTAAGACATATATTTTATTTATATTTTTATCAGAGAATTGTATTATAGATGAATATTAGTGATATTTAAGGCTGTCAATTTGACTTACGGCTTCACTTGAGACAAGAAATCTGATGAAAGAAAGATACTAAAATTGTGAGCAAACGTGGATTTTGAGATAACTTATTATGAATTTCAATGATGATCCTGTTTCCTTTTTGTCAATATGTTTTAAGTGTTTCATGTAAACAGCATTATTTTCAGTTTTTTGAGCTTAGTCACTCAGATTCTGACTTTAATTGGCAAATCCAGTCCATTCACAATCAGTATAAAAACTAATATACTTGGATATTAATTCTTCCGTTTCACTCTGATTTTTTTCTCCCTTAGTTAACTTCGCTGTTGTTTCCTTTTTCCTTCCCTATTTTCCCTGTTTTGGTCAGTCTAATTTTCATCTCTATTCCTTGAATAATCAAAGGTCAACTATGTGACTATAGTGGAATGTTTTCTTTTTCTTTTTGAGAAAGACCAAAGTTTTAAAATGCTGCTTTTCTAATGATTATGATCTCATCCATATAGTTCTACCAGGAAGTCTTTTAGGGAAACTAGATTGGCAGAAAAGGTTCAGCAGATGTCATCCTCGGCGCTGTAGACTCCACAGTGGTAAGATTGCCTTGGTTATTGTTGGGGCTCAGGATGGGCCACCTCAAAATATGCTTCAATGGTGTATTGATTATTTTAAATTAAAGTTACTTAAGAAACGGCAGGAGACCTCCTTCTTTGTCTCCCTGAAAGCAGGAAATTAATCTCTCATGCGCAAGGTACACTCCCTGCACCTGGAGGTAGAAGGACACCCTTATCGCCAGAGATAGGGAATTTGGGTCTGAAAAGGGTGCATAAACAAACCTTGTTATTTCTTTAATTTACCACCCCAAGCCCAAACTCTGCTTAGATTCCTCACTAAGCACTCAAAGCCTAAGTTTTCTTGTCCTGTCAATTCCTCACAAATTTATTATTTCATCTCAAAATATAACAGCTGCCTGCTCTGGCCACTTCTTAGGTTCTGCTTCTCCATGTGCATGAATTGAAATTTGTTTCTTTTCTCCTGTTAATCTGTCTTGTGTTAATTTTAATATTAGTCCAGACACAAGAACTCAAGATAGAGGGTAAATTTCCCCTCCCTGACACTATGGTTTGGATACTTCCCCCGCCTCCAACACCTTCTCTAGAACATAAAACAAGTAAATTAAAAGTGAAAACCTTGAAATCAAAAAAGTTCTGCTATGAAAAGAGCCTATTAACTGAATGACTGTGAAAGTTGTTCATGCTTTTAGGCTCTGGTTGCTCTTTCCTCTCTAAAGAAAGCACTGCTTACACTTGCAAACTCCTGTTCATCCTTTGAAAATCAGCCCAAGGATCTTCTCTGCCCATCTGTCCCTGGCCACCCTCTCCACACTTGCTTCCTTCTTTGTGTCCCCTCCACAGCTTATGATGCCTGCGTTACAGCCCCTATAGCATCGTCCTGGAATGATTGCAGCTCTAGGTGGCGCACTGTTTGAGAGCAGAAAGGGTTTCTTCACCTTTTTATCTCCAGTACTGAGTTACAGTGTTTAATAAATGCTTCTTGGGCAAATTATTGATTGTTTCTTTCACCAATGGTAAATTGTTTATTTACAGCAGCATATTTCTGGCATCTCTTTCATTTTTGAATTTTTCCTAAAGCAACAGAAGAAAGCAATTTTAGAGTTAAGGTTGCCCCTAAGAAACGTAAATGGTAGCTTCACTAGTCCTATTAATATAGTCCCCTAATATTTTGAGAATTTGGGTTGAAGCCTTCTGCACCCATGTTTCTCTCTGCTCCTCAAAGATTCTTTGGCAGATTCCTATGTGTGTACCGATGACTAACCATCTGAAGGCAATTTCAACCTTCTTGCTCATGGGAGCAGACCTTGGAATCTGGCCTCGCTGGTAGCCCCACGGGCTGTATTTGTTTCCAATGAGATTTTCTCAGGAATAATTCATTTTGGGGTGGTTTGAAGTTTTTGGCAGAGATGCTCTCATGAACCCTCATTCTTTAACCCCCTTTAAAACATCTTTTTAATCTCTCTTGCCCCAGGTTAAGGCCTCTATCTAACATGACAACAACTGACTATTTCCCAACTCTGACTGACATTCAGCTTGATTATAGGTTCAGGCAATACCTAAAATCAATGCAAAAAAAAAAAAAAGTGAGGTCAGAAGGTTTGAAATATAAATCCATTAAGGCCTGACATATTCTGGAAATTTTAGTGATTAGTCCACAGTCACCCTCTGCTCCAATTATGAAAATAACACTGTGACTTTAAACTAAAATAAGGATCTTGGACCTCCTTTCTAAGAAATTTGTCATTTAAAAAAATGCAGAGAAGCAATTTCTGTAAGTTCAAGTGCTCCTTATTACAAGAGTGAAGATAGTTTATTTTCACTTTATCTGTTACAGAGGGAGTCAATAGGCAGGAGATACTTCCAGACTGGCCGAGCAGGTCTGTCACATCGCCCTACGTCAGAGACGTTCCCGCCACTTCTCACCCCGCTGTTCCCACCACCACAGACGCTCACTCTCTCCTCTTCTAAGTACTTAAATCTTCTCTTATTTTTCCTTCAAGGTCAGACTGAAGTCCTGCATTCTGAACCACGATAACTGCTTATTATTAAGAAACATTATAATTTCAAAATTCTACTTGTCTATATTGGACTTTGCATCAACTGAAAAAAAACCCAGACCTTTTTAAATGTGAATTGCTCTCAAGCCACAAGTTCCGTATTCTATGTTTCCGTATTTTTGTGCCTGCATTTCAGCTATTTCTGACTTCTCTCCAAATCTCCGGAGTCCTGCATCCATTTCTCCACTCTATACACAGAAGGATTTGGTTCTGGCCGTCAGTTAGGCTCTGGGTGTACATCCTGCATATTCAGCTGGTGCTTTGAGATCAACTTGATACATTGACCTTTTACCTTTCCCCTTGAAGCAGCAGAAGTTGGGACCAGCTGGGTTATTACCACCACTTCCAGACTCTACATCGATCCTGAAGGAGAGAATCCTGCTCCTGGACCAGGGGTACAAGAACAGCAGGACGAGAGGTGATGCCACTACTCCCTTGACCTGTGCTGTAAGGCTCTGGCTGCTGAGTGGATGCTTTCATGCATCCATGGACTTAGCTTAGGGCGAGCTGGTAGCCACTGTTCTCTCTTGCCCTTACATCTCACCCAATGCAGGGGCCATCTGGGACAATTATAATTTGTCTTAAGTGAGCTAACATTAGCATATACTTAAGGAATCAGGTATCAGGACTGGGGGTATACACTGAACAGGTAAACACATGGGTAGTGCTCTTGCCACATCTTGGATATCAGGACCCTGTCTTATATCACTTCTAAGGACAATCTTGTCCTTCCAGGGTATCCCTGAATCATTTTTGCCTTCTAGTCTTCATACAAGTAACTAAGTAAAATATATCCTATTAAAAAAAAACAAAACAAGAACAGAGACTGTGGAACATCACTAGAGACTTTCATTCATACTGGTATTAATTACGTATTTTGGGCATATTTGTTCCACAATAGCCTTTTTATGCATGTGCAGAATTCAGCTCTGTTCCCAAAGTACACTGTGAGATCCCTTAGTGCAGGTGCAGAATTGTAGTGGTAAGCAGACTAAACCTCAACCTAGTGGCCAATGAAAAGGGGTGTCTCCTGAGTGTCCGTAAAAAGGCTAGAGTGGAAATTTCTGCCTGGTAAATGTGAGGGAAAAGCAGGAATGTATCTGACCTTCTCTCCTGGGGAGAACTAGCCCAGGGTAAGTACCTTGGGGGTCCACAAGGAACTGAGTCTTGGAGTGGCCTAAAGGCCTCATGTTTTGTCCACTGACAGGCTGAAACCATTAATTACTCGTACGACTTCCAGATATCTGCTCTTAGTAGATGAAAGAGTTTGGGTAGATTGAGTCACGTTATTTCCTTTTCCTGGGCAAACTGTCAGACTGCACTTCTGAGCTTTCTTAGAAGACAGGTGTAGCAATGTGCTTGAGTTTTGTCGGTTGGAAATTCCAAGTGGATGCTGACACTGAGTTCAGGACTTGCCACCTCAAAATATACCACTTGGATATATCAATTATTTTGAATTTTAGACATTTGAAAAATGTAAATTTAAGAAGAGGTTTTCTCTGGACTCCCCTATTTGCCTAAAGATAGAACCTCCAAAAGTAACTCAACTGTTGTAGATCCCCTCCCCAGGAGTTTCATCAACCAGGGAAGATTGACTGTTATCACAGAAAAGACTAGAAGTCGACACCACACCCAAACTTTGTCACCAACTATCTGTCCTTCTAGGGACACATTTATCTTTCCTAAAAATCATTTACTGTCCCCTGAGGGGCCTACATTCCTCCTCGCCTTTCCCTATTAAAATGTTAAGTCTGGATTCTAAGCTGCCTTGGAGAGTTACTCATTTTCCCCTGCGTGTCTCCCATGTACACACAAGGCACATGTGTTACTAAACTCCTTTGGTTTTTCTCTTGTTAATCTATCTTTTATTCCAGGGGTCTTGGGTAAAAACTCCTCCCCTATAATCATTAGCATGAGATGTGAAAAGAGCAGGATACAAAATGGTTTTTCCTAAGTCATCTCAAATGTGTTTTTGGAGAAGTAGGAGGACGTCTGCCAAAATGTTAAAAATTGAGAGAATCAGTTCACTGAAAATGCATATCCTTTCACCTAGATCCAGGACTGCCCCACACTCTGGAGGCCTCTTTGTTCCTCCCGCCTTGCTTCTCCCCAAGAGATGAGGAGACTTCTAGGCCAAGAGGCACACCCATCTGAAGCGCATCTCCCACCCCCAGGCCCCTCACTTTTATTCCATATGCTTCAGGTATACTGGACTCTGGAATGCCTGCTACTTTCATCTGTTTTGGTGTCTGTCTTCCTGAGGTTAGATCACGTCCACTGTGCACACCTCTCGGCCCAGAGGTGGCCGAGAAACCCTTGTCTGTGGGAGTGAGGAGCTGTGATATTGATGTATAGGGCAGCGAATAAAGGGAAGGCAAATATGTAGGAAACTAATAGTAGATAAAGCTGATTAGTACAGTTTGTTATGTAGCTTCCTCTGGTGCCATCTCCAGACATCCAGGCTGTAAAGTTATCCCTGGTGATTAACTTTTTTTGGTTTTTTTAAAATGTACTTTTTTTTAATTGAAGTATAATTGATTTATAATGTTATATTTTCAGGTGTACAGCAAAGTGATTCAAATATATATGTGTATGTATATATACACATATATATTTATGTGTGTGTGTATACACATACATATTTACTTGTGTGTGTGTGTGTATATATATATATATATATATACATGTGTGTGTTTATATATATATATTCTTTTCCAGATTCTTTTCCATTAGAGGTTACTAGAAGATATTGAATACAGTTCTCTGTGCTATACAGTAGGTCCTTGTTGTTGATCTATTTTATATGTAGTAGTGTGCTATATATGTTTATTGCAAACTCCTAATTTATGCTTCCCCACAACCCCTTTCCCCTTTTATAACCATAGTTTGTTTTCTATGTCTGTGAGTCTATTTCCAGGTTGTAAGTAAGTTCATTTATATCATTTTTTTTAGATTCCATATATAGGTGATATCATATGATATTTGGCTTTCTCTGTCTGACTTACTTCACTTAATATGATAATCTCTAGGTCCATCCATTTTGCTGCAAATGGCATTGTTCCATTCTTTTTTATGGCTGAGTAATATTCCTATCTATCTATCTAACTATCTACACACACACACACACACACATATATATACACCACATTTTCTTTATCCATTCATCTGTCAATGGATATTTAGGTTGCTTCCACATCTTGGCTATTGTAAATAGTACTGCTGTGAGCATTGGGGTGCATGTATCTTTTCAAGTTAGAGTTTTCTCCAGATATGTGACCAAGAGTGGGATTTTTGGATTGTATGGTGATTAACTTTTGTTCTTCCTGGTAGAGAGGAGAGGAGGTACAGCATTGCAAACTTATGTCCTGCTCTTAGGTAAATAGAGGAAAGGCAGGGAGGTTTTCTTATATCTGCTTCTTCTCAATTGCCTTCAGCTCAAAATAATCCTTATGCCAAAGTGACATATTTTGGAGGTAGCATATTCTGCCACCCCACAGATGGTGCTTGAATGCATGAACTGAGGTGTCACACATACATATGCATAAGGTCCCTTGTGGTGCAAGATGGACCTGGGGGTGGGCAGAGGAAGGGGACTGGCTGCAGGCCAGGAGACTAGGGATGGGCTCTCCTTGCATTGCCATGTTCTAGAACAAAACTTGTAGAAGTTTGTGAATTCTACATTTGAACTTGGCTTCTAGGTGATTATGAAGATATATTGGTAAGGTAAAAGAGTATATTTTATTATTTTATGAGTTTGCCTTATAATCTTAAATATTTGGGCACATGGCTTGCCATGTCTGTCCATTTGCACCCAGGCCCTGCAGGGACAGGAACAGGCCTGCTTAAATATACCCATTATCAACATTTGGCCACATTGGCTTGCCATGTCTGTCTGTCTGTCTGTCTGTGTATCTATCTATCTATCTGTATCTATTTATCTGTCTATCTCAAGCTGCCTTTTTAAAAAATACTGAACCATTTGAAACCATGCTCTATAGAGTTAACAGAAGTTGATGACTAACAGGAATTCTTGAGCTCATCTTACAGAGCAACAGATAGGGGAACAGCTTGTTAAAACCCCTCTGCTTGTAAACTGCCTTCCTTGATGAAGCTCGCTTTAGTCATTTTTTCCTTTTCTTGGTTTTTTCCCTGTCTTTAATTGCATACCTTCCCAGCTTCACGTGGCCCAGTTGTTTTAAAGAACTTGGGGTCAGCTCTTGTCCAGTGTGAGCTGCCTAAAGCTGCTTGGGACCACTGACCCTCAAACTGGGCCTGTGCAGGTATCCGATGAGTGGTCTTTTGACGTCAGAGGGCCAGAAAACTCCACCCTCAGATCATGCTAAGTGCCTCCATTTTGAATATGCAGAGACATGTAACCCAGGTGCACCTGCACAGAGCACCGACCTTTCCCCATGCCAGGACCACCCTGTTTATCCTATAAATGTCCCAACTTCAGGGAGGTGGATCAGACTTATTCTATCATCTCCTCGCTTAGCTGTCTTGTGAATAAACTCCTTCCTCTGCTATAAACCTCAGCATCTCAGCATTTGTCTTGCTTCACATCAGGCAAATGGACCTGGTCCGTTAACACATTTGAAAGTATGTTGTAGACACCATGACACTTCATCTCTAAACATGTCACCATGTGTTTTCTAAGAACAAGGACATTCTCCTATGTAACTGTAATATCATATCACACCAAAGAAGTTTGATATTGATATAATTAAATTATCTGCTATATAGCCTATTTTCAAAGTGTCTCCATTGTCTTAAAAATGTCCAATTAAGATATTATACATGTCTTTTTATTCCATTTGTTTAGTTATTCTTTTGTGTTGTCGTTTATAAAGATGTGAGTTCACGCTGGATTAGAAAAAGAAAAACTGGTTCTTCACCTCAGATAGTTTGAGAAGCACTGTCCTGAAAATGGTGTTTGGCAGGAGTGTGGAGTGTGTGTGTGTGTGTGTGTGTGTGTGTGTGTGTGTGTGTTTGTGTGCTTGTAGGGTTGAAGGTGTTAAGGAGGAAGACATTTCCCTCTACCCTTCTAGGCTCTTCTGGCTGGTCTGAGAACTAAGTTGACAAGATGCAGATTAACAGGAGAAAGTCAAACAAAGTTTAATAACATGTATACATGGGAGCAGCCCAGGAAAACAGTAATTCTCTCAAATGGCCCAAGCCCTCACCTTGAATACTATCCTTGGCTAAAGACAAAAGAGGATGTGAGAGTGGGAACAGTCAGTTATGGGAGGTTACCAGGAAAGGCACAGTGAACAAGATTAATTATGGTGCAGATTTAAGTCTTTGCCTTTCCATTGATAAAAGTTTCTAGAGCTTTGGTTACCCTCCTTCTCCAGGTACAAAGAGGGAGACACACTTATAAATGGAGATTTCCCTTACAAATGTAAATATTTCTTACAAAAGGGCAACTTCTACTTGGTTTTCAGAACTCCTCCCAAGTCTGCTGTTTATTAGAAAATAACCACCTTAAAACAGTGAATATGCCAAAGAGACTTATTTTAGGGTGGCAAATTCTGCTCCCCTACAAAGGGAAAGAGATCAAAGAAAAAGTCGTTAGTTTTTGATTTGGGGCTTTTTTTTCCAATCTAGGATCCAAACGAGAATCATCCATAACATTTGTTTTTCATGTTGTATAGTAATAAAGTTATGAAAACACTAAGAAAAGCTTCCTGTTAAATAAGGGTCAAATTAGATTGCTTGATATAATTGGTGGAAATGTGAAAACACTAAATGCATTTTATGGAAATAGAATGCATGGTGTTCAGAATTTTAAGGGAGTGAGAGGAGAATAAATGCCAACAACCTTTGAGCCTTAATTTCACAGTTTTTTCCAAGCCTGTTATTCCTTAAGGATATGCTCCTGCTTTTCCCTTCTGTAGGTTTCTACTATGATTTTATCTTTATCCTAAAACTAAAGTGGAATAAAGGCAATGTCAGATAAGGGACTTTTTAAAGTAAATAACACTTTAAGCCAGTTGTGTTCACATGTTTTTAATAAACAAATTTGCACTTTGCACATTTGCAAATCCTTGCAGTGTTAAACACTGATTTCCTCACTTCTCTCTTGGGCAGACTTCCTCTTCCATATCCTCACATGTGACAGTAAAACATTGATGTTTGTGAAACGCAACCATTTCCTGATACCTCATTCTTTTTCATGGCAGCAAACAGTGATGTTATAAGCATCTGTCTTACGAGCTTTCATTCAAGAATAAAAAAACGTTCTTAACAAGAAATGTAAGCAGATAGGGTGGGGGTCCCCAGAGAAAAAGAACCAAGCATGGCTTTCCTGACATAAGAGAAGCCATTTTTGGCCCAAGCCTTTTTGTGATCTAAGTCTGGCCACAATGCTTACCCTTGGACTGGTCTCAGTAATTAGTGATCTTAAGGGAAGAAAGGGAATGCAGGAACAAAGAAAAAGCAGTAAGAAACAATACTTTAGCTCTAAAACAGAATCCTAGCTCCTCTTCAAGGAATATACATAACAGTACTGCCCAAGACAGTAGCCATTAGCTATTTAAGTTCAGCTATTTAAATTTTAAATAGTTAAGATTAAATTATAATAAATTAAATTAACATCAAATAAAATAAAAAATTCAGTTTCTCAGTTGCATTCACCAAATTTCAAGTGCTCACTGGCTACACGTGGCAAGTTGCCATCATATTGGACACCGTAAATATAGAATATTTCTGTCACTGCAGACTGTTCTGTTGAACAGCCCTGTTCTAGCATTACCTACAACACTTATCACAGTTCTGTTTACAGAAGATATTAAAAAAAAGAATGTGAAATAATACAGAACACATAGTATTACTAATATGGTTACTTTTAGTAAGATCAAGAAAAGTCACATTTATGGTTTATCATTTAAAAATGAAAGGGTTGGAATGGAAAGAGATAGACATTAAGAGACCTTTTTAAAAAATGCACACCGATAGTACAAATAAAAGAGAGTACCTGCACTGTCTGTTTTCACAGTTGTGTGTGTGTGTGTGTGTGTGTGAGAGAGGTTGTTGTCAGGATAAAAATGAGAGTCTTCATGAATTATGTAAGGCCTTAGACAAGTGTGAGGTATTGTTAGCAATAATTACAACAACATAAACAGCAGCTTGGCTATTCTGGTTTTGAGACAAAAGGAGATGGGGTAGTGACTTGAAATTGAGACACACTGTATCTTTTCCCTCATTGTGTTTTCTCACTATGTTTTACCATAGAGTTTGCAGACTCTGACTCGACAGGGGAGCTGAATACACAGGAAATGTTGAGAAATGTTGCTGCTTTCAGGAGCATCAACATGGCCCTCCAGACAAACTGGTTAAGCCCTGCAACTGGCTGAGCTTGTGGACAGGAGTCCCGTCCTCTTCTGGTGAGCAGGAATCTTGGGTTCTGAATCCCACCCCTAATTAGGAAACTCGCCATCCTAGGCAGAGAGGCTGTGGACTCTCCAGGGCCTCCCTCCCTAAAGACTCCCGATTGATACCTGCCCTCCAGCACCGCACTGATACTGGACTGTCAGTGGCTTTTTCTTTATTCCTTTTTCTTTTAAATTGAATGCACGGATCATGAAATAACAGCTACACAGAATGGTTTTGCTCAGCAGAATGTAAAGATTATTTACAGGAAAATGTTGTTTTACGTATAAGTGAATAAAAATATAATGAATATCGTCTTAGGATCATGGTAAGAAGTATACAAGGACTCTCAGAGCTGAAAGAGGCATTTTAATCATTTAGCCCAAAGATGAGGAAGTCCCTGCTGAGAAGTAGTCCCCAGTCTCTGCTTAGGAGGTACCCGTATGTCAGTGAGCGTCCTGGCAGGAAATAGATGGCACAGTTTAACTGGGGAACTAGAGAGGGACGATTTACGAAACTGTAGGCGGGCTTCGTGGAAACCAGCAAGGAACAGTGCAGTACTTTAAAACTAGCAACATCAGGGAGCCCTGCCTCCCCTGTGCCTGATGGGGCAACAGAGGGCATGGTTCTTAGACCTCTGAGAGGGTAGCTGTCTTGGTCCACCCTGGCTGCTATAACACAATACCGTAGACCGGGAGGCTTAAACAACAGACATTTGTTTCTCATGGTTCTGGAGGCTGGAAAGTCCAAGATTAAGGCGCTGGCAGATTGGGTTCCTGGTGAGAGCTTGCTTCCTGGATTGCAGACAGCCGCCTGCTCACTGTGTCCTCACATGGCAGAGAGACGGCAGGCTCTGGTCTCTCTTCCTTTTCTTATAAGGAAGCTAATCCCATCAAGGGCACTGCATCCTCATAACCTCATCTCAACTAATTACTCCCCAAAGGCCCACTTCCAAACACCATCACTTTGGAATTAGGGCTTCATGTGATTTTGAAGGGAACATGGATATTGAGTGCAAAGCAGCAGCAGGTGGGGAGGGCTGCCTGACAGGAGCCATCACCTTCAGTAGAGGGATGAGGACAATCTGACACAAGGCGGGCCTGGGGAGTAAGGACCCCCCCATCTCACTTTCCACAGCTCTCCTATTGGCCAGGCTCACCAAGAAGCAGGAGGATAAGGTGGCCAGTTGATCTGGTTTATGTCAGTCAGCCTCTCTTACCACAGAGCAACAGGAATAAGGATCTGGAGCGACAAATAGAAAATATACAGCTGTGGGGGAGGGTTTGGCTCAAGTGGCAGAGCGCATGCTTAGCATGTAGGAGGTCCTGGGTTCGATCCCCAGTACCTCCTCTAAAAATAAATAAATGAATAAACCTAATTACCTCACCCCTCAAAAAAAAATAATAAAAAGAAAATACACAGCCAGCCTCTCAGGCTACTTATTTCCCTGGAATGATTAAATGCAGTAATGTGTGTAAGGCTCTTTGTGTAGTGTCTACAATGCTACAGAAACTTAATAAATGCTAGTGTGCTGAGTATAAAATTTATAGTCCCAGACTTATTCCATTTTTCAAAAGCTTAAAAACTGAGTTAGGATCTAGAGTCCCCAGTCTGTTTAGTAGACTGCAGAAAACAGTCTTACCAAATTATTGAAACTCAGTCATTTTTGAAAAATTCTTTTTTTTTTTTTTAGATAAATTGCCACATTCAGGGTTTTCCTTTCTACTTTCTTCTCCATTTCTCCCCTTCTCCCCAGGTCTGATCTAAATTTCTGGAAGGATCTTACGAATGATGTAGGTATCAGTAGTGTGTGGCTTGCTGCCATCCTGTGTCCTCTGTGCTATTATCATCTGTTCTTTCCAGTTCTGTGGTTTATGCCACATCCTTATGCTCTGAGTCTTCCAGGCTTTATCCTTAATACAGGCAGACCTCGAAGACATTGCAGGTTTAGGTCCAGGCCACCACAATAAGAGCAAACATTGAAAAAAGTGAGTCACACAAATTCCTTGGTTCCCCAATGCATATAAGTTATGTTGACACTATGCTGTAGCCTCTTGTGTGCAGTAAGTCTAAACAATATACATATCTTAATTTTAAAATACTTTATTGTTAAAAAAGGTAATCATCATCTGAGCCTTGGGTGAGTCGTAATCTTTTTGCAACAGTAGCGTCAATCATCACTGACCACAGATCATCATAACAAATGTAATAATAATGGAAAAGTTTGAAATATTGTGAGAATGACCAAAATGTGACACAGAGACATGAAGTGAGCAAATGCTGTTGGAAAAATGGCACCAGTAGACTTAGTCAACACAGGGTGGCCACAAACCTTCAATTCGTAAAAATCACAGTTATCTGCAAAGTGCAGTAACATGAGGTATGCCTGCACTTACAATCAACCTTCAGAATTAAAAATTAATAAAACCAAATATCTTTCAGCCTCTCTTGCCCCCTTAGCTAGATAACCACATGCAATGAATTATCTGTTCAACCACACACAGCAGTCTTCACAATGTGGTGTTAAAGTCTGTTATTAAGAGTCAAATATCATAGAATTCTGTCTGAAGTAACGAAATTAAGTATCAGGAGTAATAATTAAGAAAGATAGTCAACTATGATTCTGTTTGTTATAAAACTGATTTTGGGGTGCTTCATATTTATTAGGGAGTGAATAAGACTGACCACCCAGTAGCCACACATCAGTGATGTTTGACCTACCTTGTCAGGAAAGACTTTAATTTTCACGGATGTGTAAGTCTGAAGTTTGGCTCTCCACTGAGTTTCTGCTTCCAGGTAATAAATCTTTTTCTTTCTCAGCCTCACTGATATGAAAATGGAAGGAAGTTTGCTGTGATCTCTGGGCTTCAGTTTGGTAAGATGCCACAAGGGGATAAGGGAATAAGACCAAAAGATAATTTGATTATTTGATGTATTTGGAAGCATATCCCAATTCTCTGAACACTGGAATTTTGACATTTTGAAATAAGATTAATGTGGTTTGCACGCCGGGCCAACACCCAAACTGGGTAAGTAGTATGGTGCCTGTTCTAGGCTTGAAGGTATTGCCTAAATCCAACTAATGACCAAGGAATGTGGAACCATGGAAGTCAAGAGGATTTAGTTAATTTCATCAGCCTTTTGTGATTTGACCCTTTGTGGTTAGTTCTGAACAGGTTCTAAAGTTTAATTCCTTTGTCCATGTTACCATGTGTGCATCCAAAAGAAAAATAAGAAGAATCCCATCCTGCTCTCCATACACACACCTAGAGAGCCAGCAGGGATTAACGCAAGAGCCCACCTTGCTGAGGGCTCTGCCCAATTATATAAAAGACCAAGTATTTACATTCATCCTCATTGCTAGGACACAATGTGTTCTCAGTGTATTACTCATTACCTCTTGAGTGGTGGTATTTGGTTACTCACTGAGTAACAGGAGAAGAACCAGTATAAATGGTAGAGAGATTGTAAGAGCAAACACCTAATTAGTGCTTTCTTTGTGTCAGGCCCTGGGATAAGCACTTTTCGTATATTAACTTATTTAATTCTCCCAGTAACCCTATGATGTAGTTCCTGTTCCTAACATTCCCATTTTAACGGATAAAGAAACTGAGGCAGAGTCATTTATTCAATTAATATTTATTGAGTGTCTACTATGTCCCTGATACTGGCTTAGGAAGTAGGAATGCATCAAAGCATCCCTGCCTTCATGGAATTTACCATCTAGTGGTGAGAGGGAAAAAAAACTATAATTATATAAATTATATGATAAGTTAGAAAGTGGTAAGTGATACCAAAAAAAAAAAAAAAGGAGAGCGTTAAAGAAGAAGAGTGTTCTGTGTGTGTTTGTGTGCACGTGCAATTTAAAGTAAAGGACGATGGACGGTGAAAGCCTCACTCAGATGGTGACTTTTGAGCAAAGATTGAGGGAGGTGAAGAGAGACTCAGGTAAACCCCTGGGAGAAGGTCATGCCGCAAAGAGTAAACTGCCAAGTGCAAGGGCCCCAGGGAGGTGCTTGGAGTGTTGCAGACAAAGCAGGGGGGCCCCCGTGGGTAGAGTGATGCAAGTATGTGAGGGAGGAATAGAAGAGGTTAGAAAAAAAGCCAGATCCCGAGGGCTTTGCAGGCACTGACTTTTATGGAGTTGAGAAGTCTTCGGAAGGTTTTGAGCAGAGAAACTACATGATGTGACTTGTGTTGGAAAAACATCCTATGGATGCTGTGCTATGAATAGACTGTGTGTAGGCAAGCAGTAGTAGATGGGGTGCTGGTAGGCTAGGGTGGAAACCAGACAGATGAGTTAGGAGGCTATTATAATAACCTGGGGGTTCTGGAGACTATTAACAATAACCTGGAGAGTAATGAGAGGGAGTTGAACCAGTGTTGTTGCACTAGAAACAGTGAGAATCATCAGATTCTGAGAATATTTTGAAGGTGGAATTCCTAGGATTTGCTAATAGATTGAATAGGGGATAGAAAAAGAAGAGTAAAAATGACTCCAAACTTTCAGGCCTGGCTTACAGGAAGGGTTGGCATTGGTGGAAGCTGGGAAAGACTCAGAGAGGAGCAGGATTGCTGAGATCAGGAGTTCAGTTTTGACATGCGAGGTTTGACATGACAAGACATCTGTGGCAGGTAGGACAATGCCGCCCCCGCAAAGGGGGCATCCAGATCCTAATCCCTGGAACCTGTGAATATGTTTAGTTACATGGCAAAGAGGAATTAAGGTAGTAGGTGGAATTAAGGTTGGTAATTAGCTGACCTTAAGATAGAATTATCCAGGTGAACTCAGTGTAATCACAAGCCATCACAAGTCTCTAAATGTGGAAGAAGGAGACAGAGGAGTCAGAGGGATGCAACATGAGAAAGATTTGACTGGCCATTGTTAGCTTTGAAGATGGTCCTGGCCACAAACAAAGGAACGCAAGCAGTCTCGAAAAGCTGGAAAAAGGCAAAGTAGCGGATTCTTCCCTAGAGCCTCTAGGAAGAAATGCAGCCCTGCTGACGCCTTGACTTTAGACCACTGAGATGCATTTTGGGCTTCTGACCTCCTCCAGAAAGGTAAGGTAATAAATTTAATAAATTTGTGGTGTTTGAAGCCACTAGGTTTGTGATCATTTCTTGCAGCCCCAATAGGAAAATATAACACCCAAGTGGAGATATCTAATAGGCTGCTGGATATAAATGTCTGGATTTGGGGTAGAGATCCAGGATGGGGATATAAATTTGGAATTATCAGAATATTGATGATACTTAAAACTAGGAGACCTGCTGGGATCAAGGGAGTCAGTATAGAGAGGGGAAGAAGAGAGAACAGCTGGGAAGTGGGGAGGAGAAGAGGGGAGAGGAGAGGAGAGGAAAATGCAAGGACTGGGCCTGGAGGAACTCTCACATTAAGAGATCAAGAAGATGAGAAGGAGCCAGCAAAGGAGACCTGGGAGGAGAAACTAGTGAGGTAGGAGGACAGCCAGGTGGGCGTGTTGTCTGGGAGCAGGAGAAGGAGGTTATGATATGTGTCAGATGCTGCCGATGGGTCAGGTAAGATGAGGACGGAGATGGAGCGTTGAACTGAGCAATGTAGGGGTGACTGGTGACCTTGATAAGAGCAGTTTGAGCAGAGTGGTGTCAGCTAAAACCTTGTGGAGTAGATTTTAGCAAGAACAGGAAGAATGGAGTTGAAGACAGTGAGTATAAACTCCTTTGAAAGAGTTTTGTTATAAAAATGAGTAGAGAGACTGTGACAGCTGGAGTTGGAAGTGGACTTTTTGGCTGAGAGTGAGAGAAATAACAATTTATTTGTATGTTGATAAGAATGATTGAGCAGGGAGGATCAGAGAGGTCAGGTCCCTTGCTCAAGGTCACATGACCATGTAGAGCAGAGATGAACTCTCCCAGCTGAGGTCATTCTAGACAAGCCCACCCCCAGAAGGGAAGCCACTTAGCCAGCCCAGCAGCTGGCCACACACTAATGTGTGAGCCCAGCCAGGACCAGCTTAATGATGCTTTCTGTTTTAATCGAAGTTTATGGGTTGCTGTTACGTAAAAAAAAAAAAAAAAAACTGGTATTGGGTCAAATTAGTTACATGTGTTTGGGGTACAAGTGGCCACCTAAGTTCAAGATCATAGCTGACTAATATATGCAAGGGGCATTATAATTCATTATATGGGATTCATTATAATGAGATTGTAAGAGACCTTTCGCTCTCAAAGGTCTGCCCAGTCTAAGTTTTATGCTAAATTTCTAATTTGCTTTTTCACTGGAAAAAAATAGGAATGTAATCACCTTTAGCAACTTATTTATGGCATGAAAATTGATATATCTTTCTCTAAATAGGTGGCAAAATAAGATTAAATAACACTATTACTGTTCAGTGAATGCGTGTCTAGACAACACCAAGTCATGGCTTTTTCTTGTCCTAATATGCCGTCATTTAAATTTTTTGCACTTTGCCTTCATTTCTTTTGTAAAATCACGAGGAAATAGTTTGCAACTCGAATATATTTTACTTGAAAAGGTCATTTTCCTATGCTAATTTGCTTGATTGTGATGATTATTTCACCATGTATAGGTATGTCAAAACATCACATTGTACATCTTAAATATACAAAATTTTTATTTGCCAATTATACCCCAAAAAAGTCAGGAAAAAAAGAAAAATTTTGATTCTTCAAAATGAATTCATCAGGGAAAAAAATTGAAAAGAAGAAAGAAAAAGAAAACATCATTTTCCAAAGCCTTAATTGGCATTAGTTCTGACCCATAAGTAGTAATTGCACAATTACTTTTAGGGTATTATGACTTTGGTGCAAGAAAAATTATGATGGCTATAGACTGATCAGCTTTTGGCTGTAACTGTTAAAATCTAGAAATAGAAGCTAGGAATAAATTCCTTCTGAATGAATGCGTTCCTTTTCTCAAAAATTCTAGATCAAGGTAACCATAAGTATAAGTGAGTTAAGAGCAAAACCAACTTTTGCAGCATCTCATGCCTTAGTGAGTTTCTGAGCACAGAACGTCTTGCTCTGTATCCATCTCTTTTCCCTCTTTCCTGAAGGGTAAGGATATTGTGGTTCTTCTCAGGGTCGTGATCCCCCTGGTCTCCCTTCTCTCTCCTCCCCCATTGCCCTCACAGTTCCACATCAGAGGAATAGGAAGCACTATGCCCTTGCTGGTGCCATCTTTGTGTAAGTCTAGTAGTTTCTAGTTTTACCAGAATTTATATTATTAACCAGACTGCATTGCCAATCTATGTGCACCTTTGACATAAGATACTGTTTGAGGCCTGTGCCTTTGCAGATCAGGTAAGATGTATTCTTGGTTTCCCACAGACATGGGACAGAAATTTTCTAGTTTAAATCTAAGAAATGTATTTACCCAAAAGCCGAGTGATGTGTTAATAACCATTCCTGTTCACAGAGGTTTTTGTCAGTTTGTGCTCTGTCATTATACAGTGACCTTTCTCTGGCGTATCAGGAGGCATTTAAGAGAGAACAACTTTGTTCAGGATTCCTTATGGCGTGTAATGGAGAAATCATTGCTGTCGGGGGGGGGGTCTTAATTAGAACTAAAGGAGCTGTTCTGAACTTGACATCCACTATAGAGGCTAAGTGGATATCTCTTCAGCATTTAGTTTCAGGTATGAAGCACTTTCTCACATTAAGCATTTCCTTATCTGTATAATAGGGTGTCAACAAGCACTTCTATGTAAATAAATGTTTTATTGAACACATATGCCAGGAACTATTCTAAGACCTTTGTATATATTACCTCCTAAGATGGGAATTTGAATGCACAAAGCAGTTGAATTGCACACATTTTAATTTTTAAAAATTCTTAGACATAAAAACAGTCTTCAAAGTTCTTAAAGGTCATTTTGTCATGAAATAAAAAGCAAATGCATGAATTGGAGAAGTACTGAAAGAGAAACAAGCACTCTGAAAGTGTTGCTGTAAAAGCAGTTGATTGATTCATAGACAGACCAAACAAGACAGCACGGCCGGGAGTAATGTTGCAATTGGGCAGCCGTGAAAGAAGGGAATTTTTGGCAAAGGCAAGGTTTTTATCTTGAAATGGAAGAGATGGAAATCATAGTGAGACCATAGCTACATGCAATAAAGTAGCTTTTTTTTTTTTTTTCTTTTCAAGTTGTGGCTTGAGTGTAGCTGAGTTTTAAAACTGGGAGGCTGGTGCTGGCGCTAACTTGTATCTTTTCTTATGAAGTATATGATGCCAAACAAATTGCATAGTTTCCAAGACTGGTGAAGTTAACATGGTCATATGCCCCAGGACGGTGGAGGAATTTGGGATGAAAAAGTGTATTAATTACCTATTGCTGCATAACAAATTACTCCAAAGTTTAGCAACTTAAAACAACAAAAATACATTATCTCACCTAGTTTTTAAGGGTCTGGAAATCAGGAGCAGCTTAGCCCAATTGTTCCGGCTCTTGAAGTTGCAGTCAAGCTGCTGGCTTTGAGGAGGATCCACTTCTAGATCCATTTACATGGCTGTTGACACAAGGCTTCAATTCCTCATCTTTTATTTTTGTAACCTAATCTAGGAAGTGACAATTACTTCTGCTGCATGCTAATGGCATACAGACCAATTCTAGTAAGACATGGTTGGTGGCTATACAGGGTGTGAATATCAGAAGATGGGATTGATCTGGCTTTGTTTATTTTCTTAAAAAATCATTTGGTCCTGCCAGTTAATGAGACAGCATCTGCTTATACACCTACGTCCTTTTGAGTTATGCAAATCCTAATCACAGGAACTTGGAACTGGAAGAACTGTAGAGATGATCTTCTAACCTAATCCTTGTTTTCTTCTAAGATTCATCCGGATGGAGTAGGGAAAATAAAGGCCAGAGTGCATAAAGGACTTGCCCCAAATACCCTCCCCTCCAAAAGCTGATTCAAAAGTTTATCCTTAGGTCAGTAACTTTTTATAAAATATTTGAATCTATAATTTTTTGTTTATGATTTATTTTACTTTTAAATCAGAAGAACCCAAATGTTGAGTTGGGTTTAATTTTCATGAGTCAGGATTCATTCAAGTCAATGTTCTTTTCTTTTTTAAAAAAATTTCTTTGTGGGTGGGAAGGGTATAGCTCGGTGGTAGAGTGCCTAACATGCAGGAGGGCTTGGGTTCAATTCCCAGTAGACTCCATTAAATAAATAAATAATTGAACCTAATTACCGCACCCCATAAAAAATTTTTTTTTAATTTCTTTAAAAAAATGTTTTGAATGTTATTTTGTGCCAAATGCATGTTAGATACTGGGTACACTGTTTAAAATAGGGGGAAAATTCCCTTTCCTAATGAAGCCTATTGGAGGGAGGATATATTTAACAAGTATTAAAACAGGTGCTGTGTGGGACACAAAAATGAGGAAAATGTTATTCGTGCTCTAAAGAAGCTTAAAACGTAGTACAATTAGTGTTAGAATTATGTATATAAGATGTTAATTGGCATAATTTAACTTTTCATATGACTGGCCTCATGGCACTAGTGTGAAGCTAAAAGGCTTTTTAGCTATGTTGGTGGTAGCTGGATTTGCTACTGCCAATCAGACTGGGTCCATGTTACTTTAATATGTGTACATATTTTTATCGAAATATAATTGACTTACAATATTATACTAGTTTCAGGTGTACAGCGTAGTGATTCAGTATTTTTTAAATGTTTTTTTCAGATTATACTCCATTAAAGGTTATTAAAAGATAATGGCTATAATTCCCTGTGTTATATGATGTATCCTTCTTGCTTATCAATTTTATAAATAATAGTTTGTGTCTCTTAATCCTAAACCCTAATTTGCCCCTCCCCCCCGCTTCCCTTTGGTAACCATGAAGTTGTTTTCTATGTCTGTGAGTCTGTTTCTGCTTTGCATACACACTCATTTGTAGCATTTTTAAGATTCCATTCAGAAGCGGAACTATACAATATTTTTTCTCTGACTTATTTTACTAAGCATAATATTCTCAAGATCCATCTATGTTGCTGCAAATGGCAGAATTTTATACTTTTTTATGGCTGAGCAATATTCCATTGTATATAGACATTCATCTGTTGATGGACATTTGGGTTGCTTCTATATCTTACCTATTGTAAATAGTGCTGCTATGAACATTGGGGTGCATGTATCTTTTTGAATTAGTATTTTCATTTTTTCCAGATATATGCCCAGGAGAGGAATTGCTGGATCATGTAGTAAATCTATTTTTAGTGTTTTGAGGAACCTCCATACTGTTTTCCATAGTGGCTGTACCAATTTACACTCCCACCACGTACAAGGATTCCCTTTTCTCCACATCCTCACCAACATTTGTTATTTGTAGACTTTTTGATGATAGCCATCCTGACAGGTGTGAGGTGATATTTCATTGTTGTTTTGATTTGCATTTCTCTAATAATTAGTGATGTTGAATATCTTTACATGTGTCTGTTAGCCATCTGTATGTCTTCTTTCAAAAAATATTTATCAAGTCTTCTGCCCATTTTTTGATTGGGTTGTTTGGGGTTTTTTTGATATTGAGTTGTATGAGCTGTTTGTATGTTTTGAATATTAACCTCTTATCAGTCATATTATTTGCAAGTGTTTTCTCCCATTCTGTAGGTTGTCTTTTCATTTTGTCAGTGGTTTCCTTTTTAGTGCAAAAGCTTTTAAGTTTAATTAGGTCCCACTGGCTATTTTTTATTTTATTTCTTTTGCCCTAGGAGACAAATCCAAAAAAAATATTGCTATGGTTTCTGTCAAAGAGTATTCTGCCTGTGTTATTTTCTAGATGTTTTATGTCTTCAGGTCTTATATTTAGGTCTTTAATCCATTTGAGTTTATTTTTATATATGGTGTGTGGTAATGTCCTAATCTCTGTTTTACATGTGGCTGTCCAGTTTTCCCAGCACCACTTACTGAAGAGACTGTCTTTTCTCCATTATATATTCTTGCCTCCTTTGTCACAAATTAATTGGCCATAGGTGCATGGATTTATTTTTGGGCTGTCTGTTCTGTTCCATTGATCTATGTGTCTGTTTTTGTACCAGTACCACTGTTTTGATTACTGTTCTTTACATTTTTAATGTTTGTATAACACAGTCTTGTTATACATAGACTTGCAGTATATGCATGGAAGAGAAAAGTAATAAACAGAGTGGCTGAAGTTAAAAATCTCTAATTTAAGCCTCCTTAGGGTGCTTAAACAATGCTAAATGATAACTCTTGTCTCAATCACCAGCAGCTTATAGGTATTACATGTCATTAGGAAATGAGTTTTTTAAAATAGAGTTAGAATCAGGCTCAAAATCTGCATGGCATCATAAAAAATGGGTTCTTCCCAAGAACAGGGGATGACAAAAGTTCTTCCAGCTTTGTGGTTATTGTAGCTTCATCAGTCAAATGTTTGGGTCTAGGAACCAATCGTAAATTTTTAGAGGAAGCTGACTGTGGATAAGATAAACTGTTTCTTGGCAGTATCCCCTTGAGAAAAGATTTTGGATAGAAAAGTTCTCTTTGGATGGTTTCTGCAAACACCATCCTACTAATGAAACTCCCTGGGCTTTTCTCTCTGACTGCTCTGCAAATACTGGTTGCCAATTACCTGTGATTCAGGTCCATATTGTATGTACAGCATGTCCTCCATTTGTTCCCTGGACCAGGGCTGGCTCTCCCACCAAGCAGCCAATTGAAGGGAGAGAGAGAGCCAGATATAAACATTTCAGTTTAATTTTTTCTGCCTAGTATATAGCAGAGCATCACACACAAGAAGACACATAATAAATGCTCTTGGATAAAGGCAAGGGCTGCTGCTAGCACCATTTCTAGGCTCGGGATAGAATGGCTTAGTTTTGCTTTTCCTAAATTACACTGAATTTAGGGATTTACTTTAAAAAAATTCTTTAGCATTATAAAGTAATCCAGAGGCAAAAAGAAGATAAGATGGACACCAAGAATCTGAGTACACTGTGGTGAAAAGAGAATGGGCTTTGGAGTTGCTCAGAAATTTATTCATCCATCCATTCACTCAACATATATGGATGGAGAGTGTGCATGTAGTGAACAAAGCTGACAAAAAGTCCTACCATCTTGGAACTTGCATTTTAATAATGCAAATATGGTATGTCAGAGAATTTAAGTGCTTGGAGAAAAATAAAGTGAGGAATGGGTGAGGGACAACAGCAAGTGGGGGTGAAGTTTCCAGAGGAGTGTTAGGGAAGGTCTCACTGAGAAGGTGACATTTAAGTGTGTGAAATACATGGAGGAGATAAGGAAGGGTGTCATGTGGTTATGGGGGAAGAGTGTTCAGGCAGAGGGAACAGCTGGGACAAAAGTGCTGATGTGGGTGCGGCAAGCAGGCCAGTGTGGCAGAAGAGATTTGACTGTAAATCTAGTCCTGCTGAGAAAGCCACCTAACCTCCCTAAGCTTCAGTTTCCTCCCCTAAAACGTAGAGATGAAAACGCCTAGTTTGCAGGATTATAGTGAAGACCAAACGAAATAGTAAAGGCAAGGAACCAGCACAGTGCCAGGTATCCAGATAAGAGCTTTAATTTCAATGTAAAGAATGTTTCATAGCACTGATACTGCTTCTGTTCCTTCTCCCTGGAAAACAAAGGAAATGACAATACATTGTAGGTTTCTCATGAGAAGTGAAGGGTGGCAGAATATGCCACCCCAAAATATGTCTCTTAGGCATAAGGATTATTTTCAAAACAACAGACACAAGAGAAGAACTGAAAACACAGAAGTTACCCTTTTGTAAGGGAAATTTACAATTATAAGGGAATCCCCATTTGCAAGGTCGTCTCCCTCTCATCACCAGAAGAGAAAGATAACTAAATAGCAAGAAACTTATCAATGGAGAAGGCACCAATTTAAATCTCTGTAACAACCCTTACTTTTGTTTACTTTTCCTGATCACCTCCTTATAACTGGCCTCTCCCATACCCTTCTCTCTAGTCTTTAGCTGAAGATGATATTTAAGCCTGAATTCTAAACCACCTCTGAAAGTTATTCACTTTTTCCTGGGTATCTCCCATGTATAGGCAAGGTATACATGTTAATAAACTTCTATTTATTTCTCTTTTGTTAATCTGTCTTTTGTTACAAGGTTCCCAGGGGAGAACTTAGAAGAGTAGAGAGAAAATTATTTTTCCTCCCCTACAGGAGTAAATGCAATAATACATGTAAAGTACTTAGCGCAGAGCCTGACACATGTTAGATGCATAATTGATGGTAGTTCTCATTATCAGATACTTCAGTAAAGCATTAATTAGTATAGTCGTAGACAAAATTAGGAGAGCAGCACCAAGCCGCTAACAAACATGGCTAGGAGGAAAACAGAACTAGTTCCTGGGCCCAAAGGGACCAGGAAATATAAGAGCAATGGAGCTGACAATCAGGGCAAAGTGAGGATAAATTCCATCAAGGTTTTACTCAAGGCCAGGGCAAACTTGGTGAGTAATCTGATTTATTTGAAGGAGCATGGAGTGGGAGAGACAGCAGAGCAGAGGCAAAAACTAGGTGAACTTGAGGCTTCAATATAGGGAGGGAACTATACCAAATAGTTATTGTAAAGTTGAGCATGTAGAATCATTATAAGCAGACCTGGCCACAAATGGGTGTAACTTGTCAAAGGAAACAGGCTAGGGTGGAGGGCAGAGAGATTAATGCAATATGTCAAGAAGATACGGACATATGTGGAAGCCTGTAACTGTTGCGGGGAGTACCGTGGAGAACATTTGGATAAGGATAAAAGCAGAGAGAAAGCAAAAATGATACAGTTGTGGGAGGATACTAAAGACAGTTCTATAAGAAGTAGGAAATAGAAGTTGTATTCCAGAATCAGACAGCAAATGCTGGCCAAGCTATGCAGAAAATTTCTAGATCCCAGGTTCAATTAAGAACAAGACATCAAATAAATCCTTGAAAGTCAGAGCATCATGGTAGTTAACTTAATGGACTGTAGGTGAACAGATTTCACTTCAGATATATTGTGTGACCTTTGATAAATTAACCACTATTAGCCTTGGTTTTCTGGCAAGTAAAATAAAGGTGATAAAATTCTTTTGAGGACAATATTTAAGAAGCCTTTTGAAAATGGTTAAACATTTTCTTAGATTTTCATCTTCCAACTAATATAGAAATGAGAAAGGGAGTTGCTATTTTGGATTTAATTCTGACCAACAGTGAAGTAGCTGTGGGCTGAGTTGGGAACTTTAGGAGAAAGGGGAGGAAAAAACAAAGTGATGACCTAGGTTAGAGTCCTGGATGGAGAGAGGGGCACTCGGCAGGAGCCTGGGATCAGGATGTTCCTTCTCACTCCTCCAAGAATTTCCCAGAGCACAACTTGACAAGAACTTTGTTTTTCTTCTTTCATTTGGACCACCCATACTGCCACACATTTCCCACCTCTTTGAAATGTTCTTTCCCTTTATGTTCCTGCTTGAAATTTTTGTGCAGACATTAATTTTTTTTTCCCCTAAGTGGTCCTGAAAGCGCTGGAGTCAGAATCAGGAGCATTCAAGTTCTTTTATTTCACGCCTAAGTACATAGGCACTACGTTTTCCCTCCCTCCTTCTCTTCTGCCTCTTTTCTCTTCTCCTCTGTCTCCTCTGTTTTTCCCCATCCAGACTCCTCCCAAACTCAAGTTCCAAATACATAGATTGAAAGTGAGAGCACTAAGACAGCTAGTGGGTGAGACCAATGTCAGTGGGGGCTGAGGGTTCGGGTGGCAGCCGTTGCAATCTCTCTGTTACCCACCCACCCTCCACTTAGGGCAAACTTAGTGCCTATTCCTGCCCTCACCTGTGACAACAGAATCCTGACTGTGTGCAGGACCGTAATGTGTGAGCACAGCAAACTATTACAAACCTGCTCTGCTTCCCTAGCCTCCCTTGCTGCGAGAGGTGGGGTGGTCAACATCACTCACGCCCTTTCCCTTCCTGGAGATAACTTCTTTGCAGTTACGCATGGATGGCTGTGTGACTTGCTTTGGCTAATGAAATATGGGTGGAAATTTCGCCTATCACTTCTGGATGGAGGCAGGTATGAGTTGTGCCCAAACTTCATGCTCTTTTTCCCTGCCACCATGATGCAAGAAAAATAATTCAGTCCTATCCTACTGTTCCACTTACTGATCGCTGTGTGTAACAGAACCACTCAAAGCTCCGTGACTTAAAGCAACCACTATCTCATGCTTCTGTGGGTTTACTGGGCTCAGCTAAGAGGTTCTTCTTTTGATCTCTCTTGAGGTCTCTCACAGAGGTGCAATCAGATAATGGCCAGGGCTGCACCTTTCAATGACTCACTCACACATCTGACACATTGGCAAGGATGGCTGGAAGCTTGAGCTTGGCTATGTCTCTCTCCCTTTCTCCATGCCATCTCACAGCCTCTTGCTGTCTATGTGATCTTTCATGCAGTTTCTCTGTATGGTCTTCCTAACATGATGAAGTGTAGCAGAATATGCTGTCCTACAATATGGTGCTGATATAATGATTATTTTGAGTTGAATGCAATTGAGAAGAAGCAGATGCAAGGAAAGCCCTCTTCCCTCCCCCTATTTGCCTAAAAGCAGGATACAATACTATCAGAAAGAATTGAAGTTAATCAGTGGAGACATCATTAGATCCTTATCAGCCCACAGACTGCACCAGAGGAATCCACGCAGCAAACCCTGCTTAAACTAGCTCTTATCTACCATATAATTGAGCTTCCCACAATTTGTCCTTCTAGAGACTCAAAGTCCTTTTCCTTTGTCTTGTCACCTCCTACAAAATTTGCTATGGATGCCATATAAGTCTGAGTTCTAATCACTTCTTTGAGTTATCACCTCTGAGTGCTCCCATGGATACATATGACACACATGTTAATAAACTTCTGGTTTTCTCTTGTTAATCTGTCTTTTGTCAGACAAGAGGTGTCCTATTGGGGTAAAAACAACATAGGAGAATAGCTACGTGGTGACACAACACATGAGAAGCATAATCTACCAGACTTTTCAAGACTTAGATCCGGAATGGGCACAGCATCACACCACCACCACATTCTCTTGGTTAAAGCAGTCATGGGCCCAGACCAAGTTACAGATTGTGGGAGATAAACACCACTTCTTGAGCGACAGGGAGTTGGTGGCCATTTTTAATCTACCACACTCACATTTAACGTCAAAAAACTCAAGCCCTTCATGTAGACCTGGAAGTACCCAGACTATGGTAGGCAGGAAGACACTTGTCCTGGCTGTAGCCTGTCAGCTAGCACCCCAGACTCCCAGATTCTCCTGAGCTGCTTCTGGTCCCTTTATTACCAAATCTCCATTCCGTTCTAGTCTGCTTCTTCCCCAAACAGGCTCCTAGCTCCATCTTCCTTCTCTAAGGTCGTGCTATCACAAGAGTGACAATGGGCAGTGAAAGGAGGGGAAGTCAGACTCAGACACCACTATTCCTGCAGTTTTCAACCTCCTCTCCCATGGGGAGTGCCGGCGGGCAGCCATCTCTCGCCCCCAGGCGGGCTCTCCTGCCAACTTATTGAGGATTGTCCTCTCTAGTCCCCTTTCATTTCCTCTCTTACACACGTTTTAAGTTTTGTTGCCAGAGAATAGATTCTTGTCTTGCACAGGAAAGGATTCAAGAGCAAAGCATAATAAAGTGAAAGCAAGTTTATTTAAAGAGATACACACCCCACAGACTGAGTGGGGTCCGTCTCACTCAGAGGGAGGACAGCTTAGGAGATGCACACTCCATAAGCAGGATGCAGGCCATCTCAAAAAACGAAAGGGAGAGAGAGAGACAGCAGTGTAGCAGATGTTTAGTTTAAAGTAAAAGCAGATTACATGCTTCATAGACAGAGTGCAGGCCATCTCAGAAGGCAAGAGAGAGAACGACCTCAGGGTGTGGAGTTGTTAGTTTTTATGGGCTCGGTAATTCCATGTGCTAGTAGGAGGATTATTCCAACTTCTTCGGGGCAACAGGCAGAGATTTCCAGGAATCGGCCCCCCCGCCCACTTTTTGACCTCTTATAGTCAACCTAGGAGCCTGTGGGTGTGCCATGAGGCTCAGGGTCTACTGGAAGTCACATCTTCTGCCAGCTTGGTTCTAACCGGTTTGTCCTGTCCTCAGTTGCTGTGTCATTCCTTCAGTGGTTGTGCCCTGCCCCCTTCCCTCCTGTCTCAGTTTTCTCTCTCTCCAGATGAGGCCAGAAGTTGTTTTTCATTAGAAAAATCTTACCCTAGTGACAAGCACGTTAACTTTATCCTGCTGAACCCTACGTCAACCTCCCCGCAGCACAGTACTCACCCCGGACCTTGTCTTTCACACGTAAAAGGCCCATTAAATTGTGAAATTGTTCCTGAACAAAAGTTCGTGTGCGCAACACACAGTAAGGCCGAACAAACCGAACCGTTGGAGTTTGGAGCAGAGAAAGATTTATTAGATGGTGAGCAAGGAGAACGAGTGGCTCATGCTCAAAAAAACCAAACTCTTCAATGGGCAAAATTTGGGGTAAGGGCTGCAGTGCATGACTTTCTTCTGATTGGTTGGTGGTGAGGTAACAAGGTGGTACTAAAGTCGCCATCCTCCACCTGGATGGGGGCCTTAGTTCCTGCAGAGGAAGTCAAAGATATTGTTATGTATGTTCCTTGAGGCGAAGAGGACCCTGCCCCAAGGCTGGGCTATTGTTTCTTAACTGCTTCTCCCTTGTCTCTTCATTCCCTCCCTCCCTTGAAGTGCAGCTGTTTGAATCTGCCCCTTGGAACTCAGGGAAGGTCAAGGAGGCTGAATGAAGCCCATTTTCTACAAAAAAAGAACAGGGGACACACAGAAAGGATTTGTACCAGAGAGGACCCCACAGGGTCCTGCTCTATTTCAAAATGGAAATGAGAATTTATTTTTTTTCTTATTAATATAATAACGTCCACTTTTTTCTGATTTTTATACATGGCTTCTCCTCTCCTCTGCCGGAGCTGTCTGCTTGCCTTGGGCAGAATGAGGACTGTAGCAGTAAGAAGGCAAAGAGGAAGGGGAAATTGATATCCAGTTTTTGACTTTCAGAGCTGTCAGAAAGGAAATAATAGTCTTAAAAGCCAGTCTTTGTCAAGAGAGGAAATGATTTCTAAATTCCATAAGCCGTCATTAACATATCAAGAGCAGAGACCAGCAACTGAAAGAAAAGTATTATTCAGGGAGAGAGAACTGAGAAAAGTATCTGCTACAAAGGGGTCGGAGGATTAGAAGGTGACGGCGTGGAAGGCCCACCTTCTGACCCTGAGGGATTATGGGAAAAAGGAAGCAGATAACATTGTGGAACAGGTGGTGAAAGGAAGCTATGAGACACTTGTGTCCTCTCCAGGCTGAAGTTCTGGAGGTGCAAGGTCATCCAGTCAGAAAAAGAGAGCAGACAGCAAAGGGGCTTTTGTCCTTTTCTTAGCTGGAACCCTTGAGGAAGACTACCATGTGGGGCGGGCTTCAGTGCCCTGGGGGTGGATAGAATGGGGTACACAAGGGTTTTGCAGGACAGGGAGATGTGCAGAGACATTTGAGGTAGAGAGCTTGACTCCTTGGAGTCTATATATGGTTTGTGAGCAATCTAGATGTTCCCAAATGCCCTTGGGGGGCTGCTGAAAGTAGATGACATTCAGGCTGGGGAAATTGCCACAGATGTCACAAGGTGGGGTTGAGGCAAAGAAACCCTGAGGCTGGGAACTCAAGGTGGGGTGGACTGAGATTAGTGGCTGGACTTCCAGTGGCTGGGCTGCACAGCCACCAGCAAAGGGATGAGATGGAGCTGAGTGCCAAGGGTGACCTTACCAAGCTAAGAGAATAGACAAAGCTGTGTTCCTCAGCTGCAGATGTTAGCAACCATCACCTGTAGGGTGCTCGGCAGGACCCAGACTCATCCCACCTTAATGGGTACCAGCCAGCCTTGGGTACACACCCAAGGACAGGACCAGGTGGCCAGCAGTAGAGACAATACAAAGACAGGCACCACTCCAGCCAGAGCTCCGTCTCCCCAGTGCCAAGATGTGAGCCTTCCTCTACACATAGAGCCATGTTGGGGAAAGGGAGAGGAAGGAGCAATCCATCTTTGATAGGGAATTAAGCTTTAATTGATAAATGTTTAGTCCTCAAAGAATATTTTCAGTCCAGTGTGCTCTTAATTGGAAAAGTTCATGTGGTCTCCCCACCCCTACATTGGCTGTTACTCAGTGGGTTGGGAGCACATGAAGATTTGGTCTATGACAGAAAATTAAAAGTCACATGGTCTTTGTATATTTGAGTTTTAGTTTGTGTTCAGTTTGCAGCTTCATTCCTTGAATATTTCTCAGTAAATGACCAAGTTTCCTACAGAGATGAGTTCTGCAGCTCCCCCAGGATGCAGAAGTAGCTGCAATTAATTTTTAAAGCAAAAATATGTCTTCCCACTTCATCAGAAACCATTATTCCTTCTAAACTCCCTGTTTCTCATGTTTTATTTAGAAAGACCCGGAACTGAGAAAACACAAAACTGAGTCAGATCATGAAGCAATTCCTGGCACCTACCCTCTGCAGAACTTGACTCCCATAGCTCCAGCCACCTTTCCATGTGGTTCGCTGCTTGTCTGGAGTGAGCTGTCAGAGGTCTTGCTGAACACACTGTGTGGAGTGGTTCAGGTGTGTTGGGGGCCACATCCCAGCAGACCCAATTCTGTGATCTTTTCTAGGTTCCCTTCTGTCTCAGCCTCAGGTAACTGTCCTGCTGAATTACAAATAAATAAATAAAATTCCTCTTCTTCTTAGTTTGAGATAAAGTTGGAATTTTTCAAAGGGTAATTTCAGTAAGAAACTGAGGTAAAGTAATGAAAAAAAAACACTAAAGTATTAAGAACCAGGGATTTTTTTGGATTACAGATTTATTACAGTAAATGGGGGGGAGATATGCCTGAGATTATCTCAGATGCACAGATTTTAAGGCATTCAGCCATGGCTTTTTTTTCTTCTTCTTCATCCTGCCAGATTCAGAAATACTTCTTATGATTCAGAAATAGTTCTTATGATTTTCTTCTTTCTTTAAGCAGTGGTGTTCATCTGGGATGGTGGTTGGGAGGGGCAGTTTTAGCCCCCAGGGGACATTTGACAATGTCTGGAGACACTTTTGGTTGTCACAACTTAGGGAGGGTGATGCTACTGACATCCTGTAGGTAGAGGCCAGGGATGCTGCTGAACATCCTACCATGCACAGGGCAGCCCCCACAACAAAGAATTCTCCTGCCCCGAATGTTGGTTTTGCTGAGGGTGGGAGACCCTGCTTTAAGGAGACACGTGGAACAACCCCATTTCAAGAATCATATCCAGCATGACAATTAATTACTATGGTCAAAAAACTGTTCTCACTGGGAAAGAGACAAAGTCACAATTCTATATTAACTAATCAATCAATCCATTCATGTGTCAAAATTTTGTTGGTATCTACTGCATGCCTGGCATTGCTAAGCAATGAGCAAGACAGACAGCCTCTTCCCTTGCAGAGTTTATGGGCAAGTTCAAAAGAGGATCCTTAAAAGTAAAATCATACAAATATAATTTAACTGTAATTGTGATAATTCCATAAACAAAAAATATGGGCAGATATAAGAAAGTACATATTCTGAAGGGAAAACTAGAACATTGTTATATTTTCTAAAAATGAAGAAATTCAGTGAAAGAAATCTTAATGTTTTATTCCCTTGAACTTTCATCATGACTGTTTTCCATGACCAGTCTCCTTAGTCTTTCTTGGTTTACCAAGGGAGCACTGTGTCTCTCCTTGTTTTCAAAATGTTCATTTAAATCTCTTCCAAAATGTAAGAGTCTGTTGAAGCTTGTTTGCTGCTAAGCCCCAGCCCAGCCTTCCCTGTGGAAGCCAAAGCAATTCTGGGAAAGGTTGGGGCTGGAGGGCAACCTTGGGTTAATCTAAGAGTGAGACGGAAGTGACAGCCTCCAGGTTCCAGTGGTAATCAATTCCCTTTCCTGCATTAAGCTACTCAGTAAGCAACAAGACCCACAGTTAACAATTTGAGTCTATGATCTTTTCCCAGGGGTGTGGATTGGGGAAGTCTTCCCTGGGGGAAAGAATACTTAAGTTGAGATCAGAAGGATGAACTGGGCAAAGTTGGGGAAGATGAAGGCAAGCATTCCAAGAATGTGCAGGTCTAGTAGGTCTAGTAGGTCTAGTAGGTGTAGATTGGCATATCAAAATAATCCTTAGACCCAGAAAAAGGTTTCACTATGATCTCTTGCTTCCTGTTCTTCAGAGACACTTGATCCGGGATGTGTGGCCCTACTTGGGGGAGGGGACTAGTGGCAGAATTGGTTTGACAGTGACTCACTGAACCATAAGCCCCAACCGGCTATCCTGCAAATTTATGACAACTCAATTATGACAACTACATACAAAACCAAAGCAGTGGGTATTCTCTACTGAGAATGCCTAAGAGTACTCAGCAAATGTTTATGTAGACCCGACTGAGGGCCTCAGCAGGGCAGACTTTCATTTCCCTTTCGAGATCAAAGATTCCGTGGAGAAGCTGAGGAAGACTATGGAACACTTTCCTGAAAAACACACAGATGCACATGTGTCCAAACAATTGCGTACAGTTCATGGGGTTTCCAGTTCCGAAGCTCATCCATCTCAGGGTAACACAGCTGCTCTCAAACTATAACAACGGATGAGGAAGAACATGCCAGTGGTGGGAGGTATTGTGTTCCGTCTCGAATGTAATGAGTTTGAGGTGCATATGGCAGGATATTCAGGTGGAAATGTCCCAGGAGCAGTTTAAACTGCTTCCTGGTTTTGTGCGATTTTCTAAGTATGTTTAAATCAAGAGGAAGTGGGTGGGTATGTATCGGTACAATGGGCCCCATCCCAAGGGTCCAGATTCTCTCGTGTTCATATTTAGAAATTTTTTTCCTCAGAAAAATTTTCATTGTAGAAAATACCACCCAGCCTTTGCATTATTAAGGTCCTTTTCTTTTCTTTTCTTTTTTATTTTGGAGGAAGTAATTAGGTTTATTATTTTTTTAAATGGAGGTGCTGAGGATTGAACCCAGGACCTCATGCATGCTAAGCACACACTCTACCATGGGGCCATGCCCTCCCCACAAGGTCCTTTTCATAATCACTCTCTATTTCAGAGCCTGATTAAAGAAAAGTCTAGCCATGTGGCTGTCTGGGGAGCCGGTCTGCGAGGAGGGGCTGAAATATTAAATGTGACTGAAAGAAATATTGAACAAATGGACCCAGTCTTCCGCTCCCCACCCCTTCATCCTGCACAAGGGCTGGCTAAACTGCCCTCTGAGGAAGCCGAGTCTACAAACTGTGCCTTTTTTTGTTTTCTCTTTCTTCCCTTTCTTTCTTTCTTGTTGTTGATAAAGTCTGGGGGCTGTGGAGTGCTAAAACATGGGCCCCTAAAGATATCCACATCCTGTGGATGTTACCTTATATGACCTGTGGCCTTACATCAGGCCATAAAGGCTCTCAGCAGATATGATTAAGGATTTTGAGATGGGGAGATTATCCTGGATTATCTGTATGGACCCTAAAGGTCATCTCACAGATCCTTGTAAGAGGGAGGCAGATGGGACCCAGAGAGAAGAGGGGAAGGCAGATAGAAGAGGAGGAGGCAGTGTGACCACAGAGGCAGAGGCTGCAGTGACGTGACCACGAGCCAGGAACACGGGCAGCCACCGGACCTGAGAGAGGCAGGGTGCAGTTGTCCCCTAGAGCCTCCTAAGAGAGCACAGCCCTGCTGACACCTCGATTTCAGCCCCGTGGGGCTGAAATTTCAGACTTCTGGCCTTCAGAACTGGGGGAGAATAAGTTTCGGCTGTTTTAATTCACCAAGTTTGTGGGAAGTTGTTACAGTAGCCAGAGGAAACTAACTAGGGACTAAACTAGACAGTAGAAGGAGGGACGAATGGTCTAGATTGGAGCCTCTTTGTCTCAGGTTTTTCATGAAGTTTTCTGGTTTCCTTTCCATTTTCAACCTGAACTATTTCTGAATCCAAGTAAATCCTCCTCTCTCACCTTGACACTTGTATCGGAAAGCTCCACTGTCCTATATAGACTGAGTAATTGATTTTGATTTACTGGTACAAAGTTCTCTTTTGTTTATTTTGCCTCCTTCCCCCTCAGCTTGTATTCCCTGCTTCCAAATAATCGTTTATTGTTTTGGAAGAATCAGTCTCTCTCTCTCTCTCTCTTCAGCCTCCTCCGCTCCTCTTGTGCTTGATCTTAAAATAAAAGTTACCTACAGTTGACAGCCTCCTCTTTCTTTTCTTGTGATTTCCTTCCCTCAGCAGTGTGGAGCGGTAACGCTGCTCTCCCCCGAGTGTTTGAAGCCACCCACACACCTCGAAGCACAGTCTCCAGCAGCTGACAGCACAACACAAGCCGGTGACAGTCACGAATGCCACCATCGTTAGTTCCACAAATCCTCTATGAAAATGGGTCTGTGGGATGTAAGAAAAAGGGGAAAATGATATTTCATGATGGGAATTTTTTTAAACTGCAAAAATGGGAAATAAATTGGGCCAGATGATTATTTTAAATAACCTATGGTGAAAGTAGGAACTTAAAGCAAGTCTCCCTCAAAGAACTTGAGGAATCGAAACAAGCCATGTGAAGTCTTTTTGCATGAAGACCTCCTAGTGCTTCCGGGAGAAATGGTATAGAGGGGACTCTAGGAGGATGGCCACGAGATGGGGAACCAGGGGCTCAGGTGAGAACATCATAACTCAGGGGTCAGCAAACTATGGAATGGATCAAATCTGGCCCACCATCTGCTTTTGCAAATAAAGTTTTATTAGAACACAATCCTGTCCAGATTTTACATATTGTCTACAGCTACCCTTGCCCTGCAACGGCAGAGCTGAGTAGCTGTGACAGAGACTACATGGCACATAAAACCTAAAACATCTACTGTTTCACCCTTTACAGAAAAAAAAAAAAAGCCAATCCCTGTTATAATGAAACTGTAGCAGCAGTTCGGGGTGTAGTAAATAAGCTGTAACAGTGAGAAATACGAAGAATTACCGAGGGTAGAGTGTATGAGTTTCTTAGGGCTGCCGTAACAAATTATTGCAGATTGGGTGACTTAAACAACAGAAATTTGTTCTCTCATAGTTCAGGAGGCCAGAAGTCCAAAATTAAGGTGTGGGCAGGGCTGGTTCTTCTGGAGGTTCTGAAGGAGAATGGATTCCATGTCTCTTTCCTTGTGTCTAGAGGCTGCCAGTACTCCTTGGCATTTCTTGGCTTGTAGGCACGTGATTTCAGTCTCTGCCTCCATCTTCACATGTTCTTCTCCCTGTGTCTCTCTGTGTCTTCCCCACTCCTGTCTCTTACAAGGACAGGTCATCGACTTCAGGGCCAACCCTAAATCCAGGATGATCTCATCTTGAGGTCCATAACTTAATCAATTACGTCTGCAAAGACCCCTTCTCCAGACAGAGTCACATTCACAGATACCATGGATTAGGACTTGGACGTAAGGTTTGGGGTTGTTTCTAATTCACCGGTTGTTTTAATTCACCAAGTTTGTGGGAAATTCAATTCAATGCACCACCAAAAACCTGTTAGCCACGTTGGGGGAAAAGGAGGCAGCCTGAGGGCCTTGGTGATTGCTGTGAACACCATCCACCCACAATTGAATGTAACCTTAAGAGACAGTGCTTACATAAATATCTCATTAATTTTGACAACAAGTTTTCATATTTAAAGGAATATATTGAATCCACAGACAACCTTGAACTTTCATCTTATAATTCGGTTTTTACTTTCTTTCCTTATTCAATTTTGTGTCACTCAGTTTTATGGTCTACACGTAGAAAATGTGGGCGATTTAAGCTCTTGTGGCCCTAAAAGCAGCCGAGTGAACACAAGACAGACAGTAAGAAGTGGAGAAGCAGCTGAGGACCAGGAAGTTGGTTCCCACAACCTCTGTTGTTGACTCTGACAAGAGAAGCATTACCTTGGGAAGCTGTTGGAGAGCAGCAGGAGGGAGTCCAGTGAGTCCTTTCAAGGCTGCAGGAATCTCTTGTCAGAGCGGTTTTTGTTTTTGTTTTTGTTTTTGTTTTTGTTTTTTCATCTGTGACTTGAAAACACGGAAGTGCGGTTGCGCTCGTGGTGGGTCTCATCTTGTCCTTTGTTTTATTCTCTTTCCCGGATTTCAGTCCAAATTCAGGTGGGGAGGGAAGGCAGGGCATGTTTCTACTAGGATTCCTTCCTGATCAGAATTCACAAGCAGGGGTGGAAAGCGGAGAGGGAGAAGCCGCCGCCAAGTTGGCACTCTTTTGAGAAACATCTGAGTGGAAGTGACAGTTTTTTCAGGGGGATTGTCCTTGACTGGCACTAAAACCAAGCTGGAGAGAAAGAATCAGGAAAATCAGGACTCCTCTCCCAAGAATGGGAAACGACATTACCTTGAAGATGTGCCAGAGGAGCCCTGGGGCATGAGAAGTGAGGCAGCCACGGGCAGTGCCCACCTAGGGTGCTCTGTGCTCCTGTCTTTCTGCTTGAAACACCTCCAGTTGCCTCTGTTGTCCTGTGTGAACCTTGTCTGTTACCTCCAGGAGCTGGGACAAATCCAGGCTCCACCATCTCTTCTAATTTTCAGATATTTTCTAAGGATTCACACCATGGCACACCAGTTTCTTGAGTCTTTGCTCATTTATGGCAGAGTTTTCTGCATCCATTCAATTTGACTTGCATTTTCTAAGCTGCACAAGCCTAGTTGAAACAAGGTCCGTAACAGTAATTTAAGGAGGTGGAGGAAGAAGGCACTTCTCTGAATGTACCAGAGGGGAAATACACTTCTTCCTTTACCATCTTAGAGTTTCTGGCTGACTGACATGAGACAGATTTAACTGGAGAAAAGCACATGAACTTTATTTGCATGCACGTGGGAGCCCTCACAAGAAAAGTGAGGATCCAAAGAGGGGACCGGGCCTATGTGTTTACATACGAGGCTGAACACAGAGTAACACTTGTGGAGAAAGGTGGCTCAACTATGCTAGGTTTACTGTATTGGAAATTAAAACTGAAAAGTTTAAAAATGTAGATTAAATCGCTTTAAAATAACAATGAGAAGGTTGTTTTGTGTGTTAACATAAATACACTTCTATGCGAAATAACTGTATCTGTCAAAACTTTTTTTTTTTAAAGAAGAAAAGAAAATCCTGCCAATAAACCATACAAGCAGAGATGTGTGCTTCCAACTTAGCCATCTCAGTGGCCTCCAGTTAGCCCTACCCCTTCCTCAAAGAGACCCCAAAGACAAATGAGTATGTTAATTCCATTTGTGGCCTTTCCCACTGGTCAGAATCACCAGCATCTCTTACTTCCCTAATGCTAGAGGAATCCTCATCATGATATATCGATTTCCAAATTAATTAATTAATTAATTAAGGAGATTAAAAGGTTATTTTAACAAGGTCTGTTTGTACAGCTTGCTCTCAGCCTCCACACTGTTTCTGGTGATAAGAATGTTTCTTCCTCCCGGCGCAGGGAGAGCACCTTTCACGTGGAAGTTTTCTCTCTTGCTTTTAGGGGAAAAGACAAAAGGTCAGCATGCCCTTTTGGCATCAGCTGTTTTTTCAAGAGCCTCTAGCTCAAAATGATTAATATGCCAAAGCAGCGTATTTTGGGGTGACATGCCCCAGGTCGCCTTCGGTGCCCACCTATTCTGCGGGAACTACCGCTCTTCTCAAATTTCTTTCATCAAATTCCAGTGTATTGTAATTCACAGGCTAATACGCAGGCATGGGAGTCAGAGAGACCTGGGTTTAGGTCCCAGTTCCACCGCTTGTAAGCTAAGAAATCACAGCTGACACTAGTACACCTCAGGGGTTAGTGGGGGCCAACCCTCATGCAGTTAAAAATTCGCGTATAAATTTACACTCAGGTCTCCGTATCCACGGTTCCGCATTCTTGGATTCAGTCAACCTCAGATCATATGGTACTTGAAAAAAATCTACATATAAGTGGACTCTCACAGTTCAAAACCCATGCTGTTCTGTAGCTGATTTCTCTAAGCCTCTTTTCCCTCACATGTAAAGTGAGAATGTGTTAAAAAAAAAATGCCTACTATTTAGAAAGGAGTTATACAGAGACTGGAACTGCTCTCATCAGAAAGGCTTGATTGCAAGGTTGGCCCTTGGCTGATATCTGGGAACCTGGATTTTGGAGGGGTCCCACCATTTCCTAAATGATAACAGTGCTTCATTGGGCCTAAAGTGTTTGTCAGACACTTGTGGTTTATGCTGAACATCTCGTTTCCTTCTGGCAGTCTGGAATTTTGGTCTGTGCTTAGCAGAGAGAGCCTACACCACCAGTCCCCCAGTAAAAACCCTGGGCACTGAGTCTCCAGTGAGCTTCCCCAGTGGACAAAACTCGTCATGTGTTGTCACAAGTTGCTATGAATTAGGTACATCCTCTGTGACTTAGAACCCTTGGAATCCTGTGCCTGGTTTCCTCCAGACTTTGCGCCATGTGCCCTTTCTCTTTGCTAGTTTTGCTTTGTGTCCTTTCACTGTGTTAAATCTCAGCCTTGAGTAAGGCTATAACCTGAGTCCTGTGTGTCCTCCTAGGGAGTCACTGACACAGGGTTGGTGGGGAGAGGGGTGGCTTTGAGGACTCTTGTCTTAGCCCATTGCAGCTGTTATAACAAAATACCACAGACTGGACAGCTTGTAAATGGGAGAAATTTACTGCTCACAGCTCTGGGGTTGGGAAGTCAAAGATAAAGGTCAGAGTCACATTCTGGTGAAACCCTCTTCCTGGTTCATAGCGGGTACCTTCTTTCTGTGTCCTCACTTGGCTGAAGGGGTGAGGGTTCTCTGTGAGTTTGTTGTTGGGCTCTGTCCCATTCACGAGGGTTCCTTTACAACTTAAGCACCTCCCAAAGGCCCCACCTACTAATGCTGTCACCTCGTGGGGGTTAGGATTTCATTTTAGCAAACTCCCAGGAAAACTCCTCCATAGGTCCCTGTTTCTCTTCTTTCTCCCTTCATCTCTCTGTTCTTCATCAGAAATGTCTGCAACCCACTTGAGGGAGGAACAGGAAGCTGTATGATCAAGTCAGAATTCTCTTTGGCACACAGAGAAGAGGAAATGACACAGAACCTCCACACAGGAATGAGTTCTGTTCTGACACGTTTCTGAATTAGTGTTGCCCGTTTCAAAGTAATCGCCTTGAGAGGCTCCACTCTTTATTACCAAAACTCCAAACACATTAGGATATGTATTTTTGTAACTGGCAGACTGAACACTGTTAAAAAAAATTCACCGCATCCCTTTGTGGTCACACTCCATAGATACAGCTCTGACCAGGTACCCCCGCGACTTTCAGGATTTATCTCTTTAGTTGTCCGGTCCTTCATTGTTCTGAGCTGAGAGAGGACTGGCTTAGTGCCTCTCAGAGGGCACGGGGGCCGTTCTGTACGGCTACCGGTGACAACCAACAATGCTAGGGAGCCCTGGCCTTGACATAAGTAGGTACAGGAGAAGGTGAAAAAGGAAGGCAGAAAATTTTAAATATATATATAGACGAGCAAAACAGTAAGTAAAAAGGAGAAGGCAAAAGAGAAGAGAGAAGGAATTTTTAAAAATGAAGCACTTGTTGAAAGCAGAGGAATAGTTTATGACTCAGATTCTCCAACCTCTGAATGTAGTTCAGTCTGTTACTCCGGTTTAGAGTTGGTTCCCAGGCACCTGGTGAAAGGGGCTGGGGGTGGGGGGTGGGAGGAGGAGGTGGGAGGGTGTGAAGTGGGGCTGCCCAGAGACACTAGGTTTTGGTTTTATTATCCACTGAGAAGTTTCTCTCTTGATGATTAAACTGCTCAGAGAAAGTCAAGCTATGAAACAAGCTACCCAATCTATCAATAAAGAAATCATGTCCTTTCTTTTTAAAGTTCTGAAATCATTCATTATCTGTGATGTGACATTTGACTACAGTAGAATTGTCATATCATAAATGGTGGATTAGGGATGGATGAGTGGACTCAGTGGGTGGACAGGCCCTTTTGTAACTGAGAATACAGTTTGATTAATAGAAGGAAAAGCTGGGGAACAAAAAAAGAAAATCAAAGGGCAAAGATTACTCAAAAAAAAAAAAAGAAAGGGAGAAAATTTGATGTCGAGAACTTTAAAAATAGGCTGTAGGTTTATAATGATATAAAAAGAAAAAAAAATCCGTTCTCCTCTCCTACTCAACCCCACTTCTAAATTTCACTGATGAAATAGGCAAAAATCACTCCTACATGTGGCTGCCGTGTGTGTGTGTGTGTGTGTGTGTGTGTGTGTGTGTGTAAAAACAATTTATTTCAGTTACCTAAGTACCTGGTACGATTCACACTGTACATTTGCCTCCAGAGTGTGAAATAAGTTAGATGACAAATGATGGACTCAGAAATTGCTACTGAATAATTTTTACCTTTAGCTTTAATACAAGCCTTTAAAACAAAATCATACAGGGAACTGGTATAAAGTCTGGTTGGAATTTTCTTTTCATTTTTTTTCCATTACTCATGTCCAGAAACAAGCTGTCTGAGGAATTAATCTGAGTATTTTGTCATCTTGCACATTATTGTTTGATTTAAAAAAAATAGCTTTGCTATTGAATCAGAGAATCTTGAAGTCCCTAAGAAAAATCAAGAGATTACTTATTCTTTATTAACAGATATGTCTTACTATTCTACTCAACATTTTCATGTAGGAAATTTGTTTGAATAGACTAGTTTGAAACCAGGGTCACTTGGCAAAAATAGAAAAGTGAAAAGCAGTGATGTACTCTAATGATTATTGAAAAAAATGTGTTCTCAGGTGGATGACAACATATGCTAGTGTTTCTAATATTCATCAGTTAGATGTCTTGGGAACACAGAAGACTGCAAAAGGCTCATCCCTCCATGAAAATGTTTATCATTGGCTTTCATTTCATAAAATGAAAATTCCTACGAAAACTATTCATAGGAATATAAAATGTTAATATACTTGTTACTACCTTCGTGCCTTGGTGCCTAGTCTTGTTATGATGATCTAAATTAGTTCACAGTCTTGACTGCACATTAGAATTATCTGGGGAATTTAAAAAATATATATTTTAATATATAATATAAAATATATATATTTAAAATAAAATATATATATCCTGATGCCCAGGCAGCAGCCTAGACCAGTAAATCACCAATAAATCATAATCTCTTGGTGGAACTTGGTAATTTTTAAAGCATCCCAGGCGATTCCAATGTCCCATCAATTTAAGTAGTCCCTTATCAAGCCCTACTTTGATCATCACCTCTGTTAGAGTCATTCCCTCCTCTGCACTAAAGAGAGGGCACATAGCAAATCGTATCTTTGCAGGTCAGGTCCGTGTTGCGTTGTTTTTCAATCTTCAGCACCTGAGAGGTGCTCGATAGCTCAAAGACTGAATGAACACACATATTTCCCGGCAGGGCCGTGGAGGAAGGTTACCACCATTTTCAAGACAGCAGATTCCTCCAGCGCGTCTAGAGAGACAGTGTGACTCATTTAGTTACATTTTACAGCTCTGAGTCACCTGGCACTAGGCCAGTCAAAAGTTTCAGAACCTGATGTTTCAGATCCTTATCCAATGGACATTTTTATCCTGGGAGCCGGCCTGAGGATGCAGCTGACAGAATGAGCACAGGGATTTTCTTCGGGAAGCAGTGAGAAGCCACTGCTGCTCCCCACTTATGTAACCATATGTTGCACAAGCATGGCCCGAGGAATGTGATGCAAACATTATTTTCATCTTCCTCCATCACTTTAAACTCAGTTCAGCAGGGGAAAAATACTTCTCTTGTCTGTCGATAAAGTCTTGCATCACTCAGCATTATTGACTTGGAGTTATAAAACAGTCTCATTTTAGAAACTTAATATATTCAGTCTCACATCATAATCAAAAATCAACCTGCAGTCAGGGTGAAGCCATCACCCAGGCTCCAGGCCTGGCCGGCTGCACAAGCCTGTGGTGGGGAAGCAGTTTGTTGTCCTTCTGTCCTCTGCTTTCTTCCAGCTCACCTGGTCTACCTGTGCTTCCTCTCTGCCTGGAGTCAAATTAGAGAGGGTGAGGAAAAAGAAGGGAAAATGATGTTGCCACTTTCGTGAGCCTCGCGTTTGTTAAAGCTCGAATTCCTGGATGGGGTTGGCAGGTAGTTGCAGTAAGTTGTTTTCTCGTGGGGGCTTTTGTGGGTTCTTCAGAGGTTTCTTGTTGAGTTCCTGGCTTTTGCAGTTCCCTGGACCTAGAGTGATCATCTTCAGCTCTTGGTGGCCATCTGTGATGCCTTCTTCACCCAGACTTACACCTCTGAAAAAGTAGCCCCTTTAGCTGGGATCTCTGTGCACCTGGCAGCCCTATTAGAATTGGGGGACCCCACACTGCACCTCGTCTTGGTCCACGCTGGTCCATCCTGCGTTCATGCCCTCCTTCCCTCCCTATCGTCAGGGATCGGGCCGTCTCTACACAGCGGCACCCTCCTGACTCCACCATGGAGGTGGCTGTTAGGATTCCGAGGTGGGAGTCAGCCACCTTTCACAGTCCACTTTACCTTTCTCAGGCCTGAGTGAGGGACTGGTCTTCCTTGTCCCTTGGTTGTAGGGAGCACATAAGAAGCATTCCATGTAATTGCCTTAAAGTCTCCATCTTCAAGATCTAGGAGGTGCACCTCCACTGTCATAGGTCAGCCTCCTTGGAAGCAGAGCCTGAAATAGGGATTCTTGTTCAAGTGATTTATTGACGAATTGTTCTCATTAGAAGGGGAGTAAGGAAAACAGGATGAAGTTGGGGGATAGGGGAAAGCCAAGCAGGAACACGACCAGCTAGAGACTCATGTCAGTCTGATCCCAGAGGGAAAACCCTGCAGACAAAGTGCATCACAAAGGCAGTCCCACTTTGAGGCAGAGTTCAGTTTATGTCCTCCTGCTGGTTGGGCTGAGGTTTGCGGGGGTGATCTGGGTGGAGGCATGCAGCCCACAGGTGCTGGCTGGCTGAGAGCAGTTCTCCGGAGAAGGGGACAGCTGAATGTGGTTATGGGTGGGGAAAGGAGTGGGCCAGCTGGTCAAGGGGATCTGGAGGGACCTTTACAGTATCCACTACATTCACCCCACTCCCTCCCTCTAAAGATGTTTTCCCTCCTCAATCTCATCTTGATCTCTTGGAGCACTCCAAGGATTGTGGAACAGATTCTTAGAGACACTTCCTTTTAATTATACTAATTGGGGAGGGGGAGTGTCTGTCTCATTCTGGTATCGAACATCTTTCATCTTGTCTACTCGGTAGCAACAGAAGCAGGAAGAATTCCATTCTAATATCCTTTTGCTCTTTTGTTCAGGTGGGGTTTTGTTTGTTTGTTTGTTTGTTTTAATATCAGTGACCACAGAACTTGATGGCTAATCCCACAGGACAGGGCCCAGAGTGGCAGGTGAACTCAAAACCACGTGTGGTGGCTTCCCTGGTAGCTCAGATGGATCTGTGCTCTTCACACTTCTGCCTCAACAGACCCCACTTGAGATACTGTGCAGGAAACAACATGATCAACTGGAACAAACCCATGACTTTCTCATACAAAAAGCAAGCACATTGTATATTTGTATATACACACACTGGAATATTACTCGGCCATAAAAAGAATGAAATGATGCCATTTGCAGCAACACAGATGGACCTAGATATGCCAGTATTAACTGAAGTAACTCAGACAGACAAAGACAAATGCCATGATATCACTTACATGTGGTATCTAAAAAATGATACAAATGAACTTATTGACAAAACAAAGAGACTCACAGATGCAGAAAACAAACTTGTGATTACCAAAGGGGAAACAGGGGTAATGGGGAGGGATAAATTAGGAGTTTGGGATCAGCAGATACAAACTACTATATATAAAATAGATAAACAGCAAGGACCTAGTATATAGCACAGGGAACTGTATTCGAAATCTTGTAATAAACTGTAATAGAAAAGAATCTGAAAAAGAATTTATAGATGTACACACACACACACGCAATATATATATATATATATATATAACTGAATCTCTTTGTTGTATACCTGAAACTAATACATTGTAGATCAACTATACTTCAATTTAAAAAAAAAAAGGCAGGCCAAAAAAACCCAAACAAACACATGGATTAATAAGACATAAAGAATGACTTTTCAAGTGTCCATGACCAAGCAGCAGGAGAGCAGAGAGGCGAGGTAGTGGTGTGGGACAGCAGTGCATCACCAATATCCCAGAGTCGCCTGGGGAGGGGAACACCCCGTCCAGAGAAGCCACAAAAGGCCTGGAGTTCTTCAGGGGTGAAGAGCAACCCAGGAAGCTGACAGAATAGCTGGTTTCCCATGCCTGTTTCCTCCTTTGTCTCCCCTGTCATACGGTTTCCTGATTCCTATTGCAAAGATAGGAAATAGTCCATGACCCATTCCTGTCCAGAGTTCTCTCTGCGCTGATTCACCAGGATGTAGAGCTGGAAGAGACGCCAGGCTTTATCTAGAAAAGCTTTCTTCTTTCACAAATGAGGAACTGTAGCCCAGAGAGGTTATTATGACGGACGTGGAGACTGGTGACTCACAGGCCCACCCTTGCCTGCACAGTCTTAGTTGGAATATGAATTTGTTTAAAAGATTGAAAAACCAGGTCTCTCTCTCTCACTCACTCACACACACACACACACACACACACATCTGTTAGAAACCTGGAAACCCAGCCACAAGAGGCTTGAGTCTAGCACGGCAATAACCACCCAGTGGTTATTCTAATACCCACACGATCTCGTGGGCTGTCTCATGCCCAGCCGGTTTGATCTATCTTGCCCACCTGATCCCTGTAGGTAACTGAGTTTGTGGCTTCTCAGTGATGGTGTTTATCCAGAGCCCCATAGCTAGTGACAGACTTGAATAGGGGCCCATATCAAAACTGAAATTTCGTAGGCACTGGCAGAAAAAGTATAGAGGGACCAGGACGTACAAATCCGCCCTGGTCCAGAAGTGATGTTGGCTGTCGAACTAAATTGGAGAGAGTTTGCAGTCAGGATGGCAAAACTGGCTCCAGTCAGTGTGATAAAGGGATGGGTGCTGGGTGGTAATCCAAACCCGCCAGCAAGACCTGGGGGTTCAGGAAATTGAAAAGAGCACAATGACACAGAGTCTTGTGGCAAACTGCTGGGTGGCATCAGAAACATTTCAGCAATGGATTAGCAAGGCTCTGGCCACGGGGCTGGCAGTCAGGAGTGGGATCCCAGTCCCAGTTTGGAGGAATGATCAGAACGAGGCAGAACTCAACCTTAGAAGAAGAGCTGTAATTTCAGAAGGGATCTCAGGTTAGGGGACTAATTCTAGGACTCAGTTACGCGGCTCGAGCTGGGATGGGAAGTCAGAGCAGACCTGGGAGGTGGCTGACTTTTGGCAGTCACACGGCTCTGTGAGCTCCTCCTTGCTTGGGGCTTAGAGCCTGCGGTGGGGGTTGAATGGATCAGTTAACTGAGAGCTCAGCATGGAGAAAAGGGTGTCAGGATTGGGGAACCAAGCCCCATCAGACTCCTTCACCAGGCTCCCCACCCACTATTTCTCATTCACCTGCAAACCCAACCTTCACGTAATTAAAAGACTGACTTTGCCCTGAATCTTCACATCTCTTCTCATATTTATAAATACCAACACTGAAACAAAACAAAGAGAGACTTCTGAGAATTCTTCAGCCTGGCAGCAGGTGGAAAAATGAGCCCACGATGCTGTCAGGTACCTTGTGAAGCAACAATGGGGCTTGTCAGCTGTTACTTTTAGTGGGCATTAAGTTTGATGAAATAACCCAGTTGTACAAAAGGGGAAAAAAATAAGTGACAGTTATGGCGACAGATGGGGAAAGACTTGTTTCTGCACCTACAGATAGGAAATTTTACTGAAAATACTTTTAAAGGCACCCTTCTTAGATAATTGCGTCTCATCATGAAGTGACTCTAAGTTTCTTGGGCATGTTTCTTTTTGTTAAATTGTAGAAAAGATAAATCGTTTAGTCTGGGAAAAATATACATACCAGTAAGGTCAGCCAGGCTGAACACATAATCATTACCAATATTTTCTGGGTCCCTGCTAAGAGCCAGGTGCCATGCTAGCTGCTTCATGTCTCATTTAATTCTCACAACAATCCAAAGAGCTAAGCACTGTTATTATCTCTATTTGCATATGAGGGTACTGAGGCTTAGAAAAGTGAAGTAAGTTACCCAAAAACACACCACAGGTGAGAAGGAGAGCCTGATTCAAAGCAACTCAGCCTGTCCTCAGAGACAAAGCTTACAAGTCACCTCCAGTGGCGTGAGCCCTGCTGTGGCCATGTGTTAGGTGACTACCCCAGCATCCTTTGCCCCTGTCCTCCTTAGCAAGAGAATCCCCATTTGTTGAGGGTGGCAATACTAGAGAACACCCGTCTATCAGTGTAGTTGATACATTGCATTGATGGCCCCAAGTAATGGCTTCTCATGTGCCCAAGCCCTTTGCAATGAGACTTGTAATAGTAACCCTGAGGTTCCCTAAACTCTCCTCCTCTCTTGGCCCAGCCTGGGTCCCCTCTTCTCCCTCTAGGACTGGGTTGATGGAGGTGCTGCCCACCCCCAATGTTTTCCTGCTGGCTCCACAGCCCTCTCTTTGGGGCTATTGCAGGACCAGAAGCACAGAGAATGGCTCCTGAAGGCTTAATTATCCATCTCAGCCCCCAGGGCATATTGGTGCTTGGAGAATCTCTCGGGGAAACTCAGGAACATCCCCTCCCTGGGCTAAGGAGGTCTTATCTCTGGGGTTTAAGTGCCATTTGCAATAATTTTATATCTTATTTATTTAGCGGAGTAAATATTTCATATTGTATGACTAACATTTAGCCAGTGCTTGCTATGTGTTGGGTACTGTTCTAAACCATTTATATGAATTCTGGCGTTTGGGGGTTATCAGTTATTTGCTTATTGATAAATTGGTTATATAGAATTTACAGTATCTTTTCCCATGAAAACATATTTCATAAATATGCACATATAGAAAATGTATATAGTATATATTATATAAAGCTAAAGTTCCAAGCTTGTCCATTAAAGCACTATTTAATCTGTAATACGAAACCAATGTGCTTGTTTGAGTTTGAGTTCCTATGAATTTAGAGAGTCATTTGATAAAGCAAGAATAAGAGGGCAGAGACTGCTTTTACTCTGGGCAATTTTGAAACAGGTGAGCCAGGCAGGCAGTGTCATCCCTCGCTGCGTCTTGGTGTTCTCCTCTGGTACCCACCTCCCCACCACGCCCAGCGTCTTCCTGTGGCCCGAGCTTGGCACTCTGATACTCTGAAGGTTTATCAAACTCCTGTGCCTCATGATTCAGACGCCACCTTCAATCAAAATCTGCCTTGCTCCTTGTGGAAACTTTAGATATCTCTTGAGAGCAATCTGACTCTAACTAGGAACTAGTCAACAGAAGCAGAAAATTCCAAGCCGTTGGGAGTGAGGGGCACTTATTCTGAGATGAGCGGGCGTCCTGTAGAGAGAGCTACCTCGGGGGTCGTCGTCCTCTGCCTCCCTGCTGACCACAGCTCTTCCCTGTCTACTTCTCGGTCCGGGGAGTCTCTAAGTCCCACACTTTTTTAAGGCAGAGTTTCTATGGTAACATCAGTGGAAACTTTGGAGATGGAAAGTCATGAAGGTTCTTCATGTTTGTTGAGTCAGTTCATCTGAGATGCAGTGAAAAAGCAAGAAAAGCCTTAAACATTTGTAAGACTTGACACAGCAATTCCACATTTAGGAGTTTTATCTTTAAGCAGTTAAGTGAATAAGTGCAAAAGAAGCTTTGTCAAAGCGTTTTTTAAAATATGGAAAATAGGCAACAACCTAATTTCAACAAGTAGATTTGAAATAAACAATCAGCGTAGTGACTTTAAAAACAAAGCAACCGAATTTGCCTTAGTTCAATTCTGACATTCTCTGTGACCACTCTAAGTTTTTTATTTGTATTTCAATTTTAAATAGTGATAAAGAGTGCAAAATGCAGGATATGATACTTTTGTTTAGTAAGTGCAAATTTTAGTTCATGCATGAAATAACTTACCGATTTTGAAGTGCTATTTTTAAAACTGGAATTTATTCTTTTTAAAAAGTTATTATTTGTTTTAAACCTAAAGGAAAAAACAAGAAAAGAATTAACATTCCTGATTATTACATGACTATTACTAAGAATAACCTTGTCTTATACAACAGGAGGGTGCTAAAAACTGATCTGTTCCAGGTGTCAAGTTCCCTAGCTGTGCCACTGCTGAGGGGAAAACTCACTAAGAAGCCAAGTGTTACTAAGATTTCTCTGAAACTTGTGAAAACTGTTGGTGGGAAAGCAGTTTGCCACTGCATGTGTTAGTTCTTCAGGAAAAGAATGCTGGGGCACATGGACATGCAATGATAAACTCCTTCCTCCACGTGGAAAATCTGTCACCAATAGCCAGCCATGGCCCCCATCTACCACCTTGGAAGGTGGCAGAACTCATTAGCAATTCTCAATCATTCAGAAGTAACCAGTGCCTCAGGAGGTGTGTTGTTAATTTGAGGAGAAAGCAAAAGCATTGAGGGAGACATCTAACATCTACCTTATTGATGAGCAGATAGGACTCAAAGCAAACTACTGAGGTAGTAATATGACATCGTGGAGGAAGCACAGATTTTGGAGAAGACCTGGACTTTGGTTGCGGCCCTGCCAAAATTATTTGCTCCTAATTCACTTAAAATATTTATTGAACCTCCACTGTGTGGGTTCTGGGAATACAATGATATACAAGATAGATACGGCTGCCCTGAAGGGAGGAGACTCCCACCCACCAAGAGAAAGGTTAACAGAAAAATGGATGAAACACTTTTTTTGTTGTTTTAAGTGCCTGAAGGAATCCGACCAGTGGTTTCCCATGGCTCCCAAATAAACACCAAAATTCTTAATATGGCCCCCACCATCCTCTCCTACTGTATCTCACACTTCCCCCTTGCTAGGTCTGTCTGCTCCAGCCGCAGCCTTCTTTTAGTTCCTCAAGTGCATTAAAGCCTTCCTTTTTTGGGGTCTTGACCTGTATTGGCCACCTCCACCCCTACTTTGCCTCAGTTAATTCCTAATATATCCTTCAGCTCTCAGGATAAATATGTTGGCAGAAAGCCTTTCCTCATGTCCACTCCCCCACATCCACTCCACACCTCCCACACCCAGTACGCCCACAATCAATGACCAGTCCGTATATCCCCATTTGCAACCCAGGCTTTTTCTTCATAACTCGGTCATTATCAATTTGCCTGTATGATCATTCATTTAATACCTGTGTTCTCTTCCACCACCGTCTCCTGCTAGACTGTGAGCTTCGTGGAGGCAAAGTTCTCTGTTTGACCCACACCACTGAATTCCTAGGTCAGCATATTAAATATTTGCAGAATTAGTGAGTGAAGGTAGGCATAGATGAGTATGTAACCAAACTGAAAAAACCTGCCACCAGGAGTGGGCCCCAAGAGAATTCTTTTATGAGGAATGTTGTGCTGTCCAAAGAACTTCCTCATTTCTGCTCTCCCTTGACTGGCCTAGCTGGTCAGGTGTTGTTGTTTTGAGTTTTATTTTTATGCATTCCCCTTTTTCTTACTTTCTTCTACTTCTTAAATTATACTTACCTTAGTATTTTTTTTTCTTTTTATCTTTTGGTCTTTAACTTCTACTTGAATTTATAGCTTTCCATTTCAAAGCTTTCAGCTCTGATTTTACTAGCCCTTTGTCTTTTCAAAAATTATAAATATTTATTTTGTTCTGTTTTATCAGTTCCTAATCTTAATTTTGAATATTTCTCTCTAGTCTTAACTCTTGTCTTGCTGCTTTCATTTTTTGCTCTATCCCATTTTAAATCTAATTTATAGTAGGTACCATTCTCTCATAATTTATTATTAATTTGTTAATGTGCCCATTTTAAATTTAATTGGTAGATTTCAATGTCATTTGACCATCTCACCTATCTTTTACTGGGAGTTTTACCCTATTTATTCTCACCCCCTTCCCCGCTCCCTCCCTCTTCTTTACCCCACTGCTCCCCTTATGCCCACTTTCCCACCAGAAAGTTGGAAGTCAGAGGAATATAAACAGGGGGGAGAATTCACTTTCTGAGCATGAAAGGATGAAAGCTATCTTTTCCCCACCTCTTTTCCCTGCATTCTTCTCTTAAGACTCCTTCATCAAATTATTCCTCAGACCTGTTAAGGATGGTTCTTCAGAGAACCTCACTGCAGAAAATTTGGTGAATTCAGTTTTCTTCAGAGGAACAAGCCCCATTCTGTCTTTATATTTGACTTACTGGAAAAGCATTGTTTATTAATGTCTCCCTTACCATCTAGTCGCTAGTTGAGGAACTGGGGGAGAATGATGCCTACTTCATGCCCAGGAGGAGGGCGCTGGGACGGATTCTTCAGGTCAACCTTCTCCAGGCCTGATCCTAACGAGGTGCTGACAGACTCCGCAGTAAATGCCTACAGGATGTTCCAAAGTGAGACTCTACATCCAGGGTCTTGGCACCACTTTAAACCAGCTGCAGTCATCATCCACCCAAGCATAGGTCCCTCCCCTTCTAGGCAGGTTGAGAGGAGGATTCTTCTGGCTGTGACGGGCCTCAATACTCTTCCTTGTCCTGAGGGCTAGTGGAGGCTGAAGGGTGTGGGCTGACAGCTTCACAGGCGGAGTTTTAAGAAGAAGAACACTCACCCTCTTGTCTCAGGATTAGTTTACATTCTAAATCCTACACTAGATCATTGAGGCTTGCTCCAAGGAGTGGATTTCGAGGAGGTAACAGAGAATGCCTTCACTGTCTTCTCTTAGGGCGTAGTCCTCTCCAGCATTCTGAGAAAGTCCTGATGCCAAGGATTTAGCTACCTTAGTAGGATCCTTTGCCCAAGTTTCCAGAGAAGAGTTAGATGCCATGCTGGGGGACCAGGATCCCCAAAGGATGCCCTGACTACACCATCACACTCCACCTGCCATCCTCAGACCCAGCACTGAGTTCCTTTATAGGCTTCTATGGACATGCACTCTTTCTCTCAGGGAGATCTGCTCCCCTCCATGTTAGCTAGATAGATTTAATCCTTTCCCACATAGTTTCAGAGAGGGAACTACTCTTATGGGGTAGACCCTCAGGTTCTCACTGTTTTGCCATTCTTAAGAACCTTCCTTTGAAAACCCTCTGTTGGGGGACAAGGTGGGCCGGTGTCACAGATGGTAAAAGAATTTTCCAGAGACAAGGAAAAGTGGAAAGAAAAGTTTATTAGGGGTACGCTGCCACAGACAGCAGCAGCCACACAGACAAGAGGTGCCTGTGTGAACCCTGAGGGTCAGTTGTTGAGGTCTTTTATTGGGGGGAGGAGTTGGTGAACACAATGGGTTGGGGGCTGTATGATCAGCTTGCGTACAAGTTTTTGTTTGGTTGTAGGTGAGGTAAGAAGTTTAGGGTCTGTAAAGGGATAGTGGGGTTTATGACTCTAATAAGGTGGGCTGAAACAAACCAAGCTATTGTGAGATTAGGCATTACCTAGGGCTTTTAGTATTTTAGGGCAGACATGCCCAGTAAAGAATGTACTTCATCTGTTGAGGGATTGCAGGTAGACATCTGAGAGCCCAGGAATAGGGGTCATTGGACTTTGAAGGATACCAGCTGGCCCCACACCCTCCTCTGACCGGCTCACTAGGTAGCCCCCAGTGATCTGAAACTGAGACAGGAAGGAAGGGGACCAGGACACAACCATTAAAGAATGACACAGCAATTGGCACCAAAATGACCTCCAATGGACCTTGAGTTTTGTGATCACATTGTAATATATTAGCATGGTGAATGACACACCCACAGGTTCCATGATGACAGTTCTGAGGCTAACCAAAGAGAGGGTGGTGGCCCAACTCCTGGGAATCCCCACCCCTTCCCCAAGGTAGTTGGAATGATCCCCTCACTTGTTAGCATATAAAAACTAGGAACACCTTGCCTCGTGGCCTCTCTTGCTCCCTCACCTTGCAAGATGGCCTTCACTCTGTCTATGGAGTGTGTATCTACTTTTACTTTAAACTAAACACCCAACCCCATACCTCTTGGCCTTTCTCTTGTCTTCTGAGACAGCTTATACCCTATGGAGTGTACATCTCTCTAAATAAATCTACTTTTACTCAACTATGGCTTGCTCTTAAATTCTTTCCTGCACAAAGTCAGGGACCCTCACTTGGTGGGGCGTGTCAACCAAGACGTAGGACACAGCTATCCTCTTGTGCCCCATTTTCCTGTATCAGAACTGCAGGTTCCCCTTAGTTTCAACTGTAAAATGAGGATAAGATCTACCTCTTAGGGTTCTCCTGAGGACTGTACAATACATTTATATAAAACAGTTGATATGTATATGTGTGTGTGTGTGTATATATATATATATATATATATATATATATATATATATATATACAGTGTCTGGCCTATATGAGAGGTAGTTAATAAAAGTTAGCTATTTTTATTGAATTCATCTTTCTCTTTCCTTTTAGAAGTAAATCTGATTCATCAGATCCACAGAATTATAATTTCTGGCACAGGAAAATGTATTCAACACACATCGATCTAGAATCTTCCCAGGAGGCCAAGCCCCCTCTCGTGCTTAAAATAATTTGTTGGGTAAATCTTGTAATTTTTTTAATAATTGAATTTTCATCCCAGTTTGAACAAATGGGAATTGTCCTTAATTTTCCCACTGCTGAAGCCTAGGCTGGTATGGTGGTGTCCACTGGCTCTGAGACAGTCCCAAAGGTTACGGTAGGACTGGGGTTATGAACGTGGGGGCCCTAGACCACTTTCCATGTGGTAACTGAGTTTATTCCTGTATCTTCTGCACATTTATATATGCAAAATAGCCTACCATCTGACTCACCCTAGTGGATACCCTCAGTTTCTTCCTCAGCCTAAAGTCAGGTTGATCACTACATACACAAACATAAAAATCACGTATTGGGTTATTATGTTTATGTAAAATTCCAAATTAGACAAAGTATGACCTAGTGTTAGAAGTACGCATAACGATTACCTTTGGAGGAGGGTAATAACTAGAAGGGAACCCAAAAGGGGCTTCTAGGGCACTGGTAAAATACTGTTTTTTGATCCAGGTTCTGTTACATGAGTGTGGTCATTTTGTAAAAACTCATCAAGCCATACACTTGATTTGTGTGTGAACTTTTCCGTATAAATGGTTTACTGTAATATAAACTTTACTGAGAAAAGGCGAAGTCCAATGAATGTGGTCATGGTGAGTGGTTGTCCTGTGGTCTAAGGAATGGAGAGAATCAAATATGTATAGACATCCACAAAGCAAAACAAAACACATATAAGTGTAACGGAGGTTATCAGTGGATAATTGGCTCCAGGGCAGTTTCCTTCACAATCTCCCCTTTTTTTTTTTTTTTTAACACTTTTTAATCCTTTTCAAAGAATCTATATTAGTCTTGCCATCTTGCCCTGTGGGATAAGCCGAATCCTAGAAGACATAGTTTTATCTTAAGGCTCTGGGTCAAACTGTCTAGAGTCTTCTCATACTTCCTTGTTACAAGAAGTATGGATTTCTTTTAAGGTCTCTACCTGCCTTCCAGAATTGTTAGGTAGATAGTTCAGAGTTATACCCCTTTGGAGAAGTACAGGAAGAAAATGGATATTAAGCTTCAAAGAAGTCGTATGGGAAAATCAGGAAAGACTTCCTGGGGGAGGTGACATTTGATCTGGGTGTCAAGGGAGGAGAAGAATTTGGGAAGTATAGGGGGAGGAGGCGAATGAAGGACGGGAGGTCCCTGTAGACCGAGAAGAGAGTACTTGCAAGGCGTGGAAAAGAATAACATGTTCATCAGCCAGGAAGAAGCTTGGCATCACTGGGGAAGAGTGGAGGGACAGGAGGCTGGAAAGGAATTGACATCCCAACATTGTGGCTTCCGACCCACACTATACACTGTATTTGTAGGTATAGTTGTAACAAATTCCAAATGTTCATTGCATCAGACCATGAAAATGTGTAATTCAAGTTCTAAAATTTTAAGTTGTTTTTTAAAAATATGTTTTATAGCAATAGCTTAATGACAAAAATAATGATGCCAACAAAGCATTTGTATTGGAAGCCCTGAAGGAATCAGCTGGCATAAAACCCATCTTGGTTAAAATATTCTTGAACTTAAATTATTTAAGCTGATCAAAATTCAAGCACAGGTATAACAATTGTTATGTCAACTACAGAGGACTCTCAGAACCTCTCCCCCTGGAATTATGGAATAATTTGGTACCGTCATTAGCATCCTTGCATGAAAAGAATGATGCATTCTGGGACATCGATAATGTAAGAATGCCTATTATGATGATAAACAATAACTGCAGACACAGGATCAGTAGCGTGTCATAGAACAGCTCTCCGGGTTTGCCAAAAAAACACTTAAAAATGTATAAATTTTACATGTATAAAACTCTTCTTGCTAACGAAACAGATCTTTTTAGTGTTTTCCAAAGAGAGGAGAGAAGAGGCAGAGAGAGGGTGACTTTTGTGCCATGCCCCATGGCTTCCACCTCAACATAATCCAATGAGAAAAAGCAGTTGCTCTCTGGGCAGCACCAACCTAGGAGGGGAGGGTCAGACCACCACCTGCTTGTCATTCTTACTTCATCATGAAGGTGGAGACAGTGAGGCTTTTATTCAAATACGCCAGCTTGGGATTGGCTCTGGGGATGGATTCAGCCATATAGACAGTGGCTGTGTCCAGTTGGTTACCACAGTTCCCAGTCAGACCAGCAGCCAATGTAAATACTGGGGCAACCAGAGATGCTGCAGTGGAACAGGCAGTCTGTGCTTTCAGATTCAGTTCCTGGCAAGAAAGTTGCAGAATGAATCACCATGGGGCAGATGCCTGACTGCCCAAGAGCTATAAATTGAATGGTACAACACCTTGTTGCTTTCACTGGCTCTGATCTTTGCAGAAACAGTTGAATAATCAGACAAAAGGCAGTGAAAGGAAAGTAGAAGGGAATTAATACTGAGCATCTGCTCTGTGCCAGGCACAGACTAGGGTCTTCACATGGGTTACAGAGGCAGCGTGGTGCTGGGTATGATTCTGCACCTACCACTCACTGGTTGTGTGAACCTGGACAAACTCCTTAGCCTCTGTGAATCTTGGAACCACAGAGTCTCACTTTCTAAGGCTGTGTGGGAAGGAAAAGAGAATCCACATTCACATGGCACATAGGGAATGCTCTGAAAAAGCAGGTATATTTTTGTTGTCATTACATCATCATCATTTTATCATCAAATCAGTGTCGTTACCCATTTTTCAGATGGAGACACTGAGGCTCAGAGAGACAAGAGACTTATCCAGGGAATATAACCTTGGTACTGTGATACCAACCCAATCTCACACCAGAAGTCATACCCCTTAATCCTTTAGACCTAATAGCCTTTATCAATCTCTTTGGAATAAATGGATTACAGAAATGAGAAGCAGCAAAAATGGGCTTGTAGACAAACATTCGTGGTATGGTATATTAGTCAAGGTTCTCCAGAGAAAAAGAACCAATATGTGTCTGTCTGTCTGTCTGTCTATCTGTCTACCTATCAATCAGTCAAGGTTTTAAGAAGTTGATTCATGCGATTGTGGAGGCTGGAGAGTCTGAAATCTGCAGAGAAGGCTGGCAGCTAGAGACCCAGGACAGAGTTGATGTTGCAGTCTGGAAGCAGAATTTCTTCTTTCTCTGGTCACCTTAGTCTTTGTCTCTTAAGGCCTTCAACTGATAGGATAAGGCCCATCCACTGATGGTTTATTGATTTAAATCGTAGTCTTATCTAAAAAATGCCTTCACATCTTTAAATCTAAACTGGTATTTAACCAAATATGTGAGTTGTTGGCTGCCCCGCTGAAGCACAAAATTAACTGTCACAGGTGGGGAACAGGGATCTGTGACAAATATGAATACAGAACCAGAATGTTTGAATGGAAGCATTGTCCTAAACTGACTTCGGCCATCAGTCTGCTTCGGTTTTGACTGAGTTTTGTTTTAAATTTCTTAGAATCCACATAGCTCTTAGGCATTTTTGACCAGCCAGATGAACCAAGATTATTAAAAAACAAAACAAAACCATAGTGAGAATGCAGCCTGTGGGTTTAACAGCAAAGATGAAAACAGAGCCTCAGGAAGTGAGGTGCTTTTGCCCAAGTGACTATTTTATCTAATCCAAGCTCGAGGGTGAGCTATTATTTTAAAACTACAGAAAAAGCTTTGTATGTCTCCCCTCTGTTTCTTTTTGCTAAGCTGTGGAATTTATTCATAGCAAGAACAGAGTTATTTTAAACTGTTGTTGAGATTTTTTTTTAGGAAGGTGGAAATTAGTTTATTTCCTAGGCAAAATTGGGAAGTACTTTCATTATAATAATTCAAAAATAGCAATTTCCTCAAGTAGCATCTACATTAAAATACACTTGCTGCCTTTCACTTGCTGTGAAATGTTCCTTCAGATCCTCAGTCAACAAGGTAGTGCCTTCCCTTCCAAGCTCCTCTCCCAGCTTCAAGGTGTCGGCAAACAGAGGAGTTTGTTCAGATTGGCCCTTGTATTTGGGAGAAAGCTGCACAGGACTGAGGAAATGACCAAGGAATCCAGCTGAGATAACTGGCTATGCAGAGCCTGCTGGCTGGTCCTCTTTCTTCTTAGTAACAGGACCCCAGTTTTATTTGGAGTGGCAACATGCCCAGATAATGAACTTCATTCCCTAGTCAAAGGATGCCTCCCTCTGTCAATTTCCCCTTGCTCCTGGAATATAGATTCAAGGGCTGGCATCCTAGCAGTCATCTTGAATTAGGAGGTAAACTTGAGGTTAGTAGCCACATGCAATGAAACTTATTTATAAAGCCACAATACCTGTTGTGGACTTCCTACCTTTAGAGTTCTTTTACGTCAGAGAAGAACATTTTATGTTTTTAAACTATAGCAATCAGCTCTTTGTTTCTTGCTGCACAGTTTAGTCCTTACTAAATCACTAGCCCAGGCAGTGATCAAAGAACTAAGCTTCCTTAACATGCTTCATTGAAGGGTAATAGATCACAGACTCAGTGTAATTTTTTAACCTATTGTGACTTAATATATGGGACAATTTAAATAAGCCAAAGCAAGAAAGACAATTGTTGGTCCTTACTACCTATAGCCATAAAATAAGAAGCTATTAGAACTGGAAAATTCCTTTAAAAATTCCTTATCTAACTTTCTGCCCCACCATCTATTTATTTCACAGATGAGGAAACAGAGGCCCACAATTTAATCCAGCAAAGATATTAAATAGCTGAGCCAGAATCTGAACACAGATCTCCCAACCCCAGTCCATTACCTCATGATTACTTTCAATTCTTGATCTACAAATGGAGGCATAAAATGGCATAATCTGGATGTTTTACATAATCATGAAAGCAACTAGAAACCGTGGCACACACTAGTGTCCAGTTCCTCACCTACACAGTGAAGTCTTAACATCAGAAATCTTTCATCAAAAGAAGTATTTCGCAAAATCCCAATGTAAATCCCAGTGCAAAATCCCAAAACAGGTAAGAGCACAGTGCTCTGGTGGAGGAGGGGCCGAGGGGCCAGGGGCCTAAGGCCCTTGGTCATGCTCCTCCCACAGGGACTGACAGCTGAAGAGGGCCCCTGGGGCATGGATCCATGGAACTAAATTCTCTTCCAAAGCTGTGTTTTTACACTTATTTCCTCTCTCCCAGGCTTTTACAAAACTGAGGTATATAGAAAATTCAGACAACACTCTATTTGCCCATCACTTAAGACTTGTTTTGTCTCAGAAGACACCAAGCAAGGCTGAACCTTATTGCGTGTCACAAAGGGAGGTATTTCTTTAGTGACCAACCAGGGGCCTTTACCAAGCAGGCCATCTGGGAAAGTGAGGACTATTTTCTGAAAACCACAATCCACAAAATCTGTTCGTGGGTGAGGAGGAGGGGGTGCATAGGGAGAAAAGATCTTACTACAACCTGATTCTCTCTCACTATAAACAAGGAAACTAAAAAATAGGGCCAAGTTGCACTGATGTCCAGACTAATGAGAATTGCCACCCTCCTCAGACTGAAGGATTCTCAGATGTGATCACGTGGAGCGTGAGCTTGCTTTGTGACAGTTTCCCAGAATTTTTGTCTCAGTTTCTGTCTCTTATCCAGGGGTTGGGTCTCAGCTAAATGCCCTTTCTTTCAGTCACCAATTATGCCTATTCACAAAATCATGCACACATACTTTTTTAAAATTAAGGTAACACTGCTTTATCACATTATATAAATTTCACATGTACAACATTATATTTCTGCTTCTATGTGCCCTACAGTGTGCTCACCACCAAAAATTTAATTTCTAATCACCATTACAGTTAATCCCTTTTACTTATTTCACCCTCCCCCTCACTGTCCCCCTTTTTAATCACTAGTCTGTTTTCTGTGTCTCTGTGTTTCTATTTTTTGGGGTGGGAGGAGGTAATTAGGTTTATTTATTTGTTTTAATGGAGGTACTGGGGACTGAACCTAGGACCTCATGCATGCCAAGCATGCACTCTTCCCCTGAGCTATCCTTCCCCTCTCTGTGTTTGTCTTTGATTTGGTTTGGACCTTGAGGGTGTTATGCTAAGTGAAATCAGACAGAGAAAGATAAGTACCTTATGATTTTACTCATATATGGAATTTTAAAAAACTAACAAACAAACAAAAACAAAACAACAAATGAGCATTTCCACCCCCAGTGACACTACATCTATTTGCTCTCATGAGAAAACAGAGCGTCCTTCTGTGTCTGTCAGCTTTCCCCCCACCCATGGTGGTATCACGGAAGGATGAAGGCTCACTTGACTATCCTGAGGGACCTACTCTGACGGAGCACGCACGGGCAGCCTTTCCTCACCACTCCCCTCTATCCAGAATCACCCACACTTCCGTTCCTCGGCAGCCGCTCTGTGTAGCAGCTAGTTCTGTGAGTAATCTGAAAACAAACATGGGGAAAGAAAAATAGGGATTTGTGTTGCTGAATGAGATTGAGTTTGCTTGACTTGCAACGATGTCAGGACGTAGGCTAAAATGAAATATCAACTCCAGCCATTAAGCCATGGCCGATGCCTTATCTATTTTTCAAATGTTAAGCTTCTCACACACTAGGCGTTTGCAGTAGTTTGCAAAAATGGCCGCCATTTTTTCCTACCCCAGGAGGCAGACCCCTTCCATGTGAATTTGAAGTTCCTTCCATCAAGAGGCAGAGTCTGTTTCCCCACTCCTTGAGTCTGGGCTTGGACATGTGACTTGATTTGGATGATGAGACGGGCAAATATGAAGCAGGCAGAGACTTGCACACTGGGTCTTGCTATCTTTTACTGTGGTTGGAACTCTGAGGTCAGCCTGCAAAGGAGCCCAAGCTGGCCTCCTAAAAGATGAGAGGGTTCAAGGATGAGATTTGAGGTACGTAGCCTGCCAGGCCCCAGTCAACAACCTCCCAATGGCCAGACATGAGTGAGGCTGTCCTACAATAGCCAGCCCCCAGTCCCACCACCACCTTACCACGTACACAAGTAAGCCCAGCAAGGAACAGTCAAGTCAGCTTAGAGAAGAACCATTTGTCCAGCTCACAGAATTATGAGCTAAATAAGCACCTGTTTTTTCAAGCAGGTAAGTTGTGGGGCGATTCGTTATACAGCAAGAGCTAACTGATACAGCAATTAGCAAAAATTTGCTAATTCAAAAGTCTAATAAGAGCATGAGAATGCAAAGATAATAATGTATATTTAGAACCAGGCAAAGAGAAAACTGCTAAGTAGAGTAGGAGCTGGCAGACATAAGTAAATGGATAGGCTGATTTTCCTCCCTGAATTTAAAAAAAAAAATTTATTTTAAATAAAAAAGCAGCAGAAACAAACTTGTATTCCCAATGTTTGATTTACTTCCCACCCTGATCTACTCTGTGAATCTGCTGAGTTCACACTGAGCTACTTTCAAAAAAATACTGACCCCTCCCACCCCCAACCCCTACACCAGTGCGGAGAGGACTAACAGTCTCTTGTTCAGAAAGAATCCAGAGCTCCCTGGATGACATAGGAAGGACAAAACATTATTGCTGACACAGAAACAGCGTCAATGGTATCTGCATTAATATGTAGCCAGAGAGAAGCCTTGTTAAGAAGAGGATGTGCTGGTTGTGCAGCCGTGGATAGAAGCTGGAGAGAGCTGTGGGTGGGGGCCGGAAGTATGCAAAGCGGGATGAGTGTGCAAATTTCAAACAAGCTCCTATTTTTAACGTTGGCTAGGCAATATCTATATTTTAGTCTGTTCAAAGGGTTCACCTTCTCAGGAAATGGTGAGGATATAAACATAGGTATAGCATGTGCATCCCCAAATTACAAACTGCCTAAAAATTTAACTTTTCCAGCAGCCTGCCTGCCAATATTTTAGAGTCCATAACTGGGCAAACTATATGATATACTAGTTTTGCAGAGATTAAAATATTTTACTTATTTGGAAAGATTTCCAAAATAAAGAAAGTTTGTAAAATAGAGTGCTATTTTTGTACATCTTAGTAACTCAGAACTATGGTTTTTTAAGAAAAAATTTGTTTTTCTCTCCAAATTAGATTTCAGTGTTCAGTGTCCCTCTAGTGTGTATACCAGTGGGTCCCCACATCTTTGATCATCAGAGTTCCTAGTCTTTTCAAAAATAGAAGACCTTGGCCTCATTCATGGATGTTCTGATCCAGTAGAAACTAAGAAACTTTATTTTCAAAAAGATGGCTCCATAGATGAGCCAGTTTTGGAAACCACTATAAGAAAATGCAATTAATGGACTCAATCATTTGACTTTCTATAGTCATAGTAAAGAGATTCGTCCCCAAATAGATTTTTTTGTTTTTTCACAACCCTACATCAGTGCCTACTCACTGTTAGCAACTGAACTATTTCTGAAGCCAAAATACCACTGTCTTGGCTCAAAAATAAAAATCAATATTTGTTGCAGAATGAGCTTTTTGGAAAAAATGAGTTTTTTTGTATCTACTTTTGCTAGACACAAACATTTGCGCTCACACAAGTAGGTCAATTCTTAATTGTAAATCTCGCTTCTAATGCTGCCCAATTGCCATTAATATGCTCTTGGCCTTGCATCTCCTGGCTCTTCTCCCCAAGGAAGGGGGAGTGACTTCAACCAATTGATGAGATTTTTGACCAGGAATTGGACAGGCAGAGCCCCACCCCTTCCTTGATGCTTCGCCTTGAGAGAGAGCTTCCTGGATGATGCCAGTGTGGTTCCTCTGTGCTCCGGGGCTTTGCCTGGCCAGTGTGTCCTGTCGTGTAAATCGGTTTTATTCTAGAAGTCAGTAGGGTATACCACTTGGCTGCAGATAAAAATCACATGCTTCTTTATTGTTTTTTGCAGTCCTAACCGAAATGTTTTGGCCTCTACGAGATCCAGGCAAAGGAAGACAGCATTAGGTATGGGATCCTCTTCAAATGCATCAATATGTCCCTGTGAAATCATTATTTTTATTATTTCCACTTTAGAGATAAATAAAATGAAATTCAGCAGCTAAATTCTTTGCCCAACACCATTTGAACCATTACAGATAACCCTGAGTCTTGCCACAGTATGCTGATTCTAAATAATATACTTGAAAAAGGGCGACATATGGACTTAATAGTGTATCAGTACTGGTTCATCAATTGTAACAAATACACCACATACTGATGTTAGATGGTAATAACAGGGGAACCTAGGTGCAGAGAATACGGGAGTTCTTTCTTCTGTCTTCGTTGTTTTTTTGAAAATTTAAAACTGTTCAAAAAATAAATTTTTTTTAAAGACATTACATGTGAAATGAATGGCATCATAAAAAAAGGATACTATTTCTGAATTTTTTTTTCTGGCTGCTAAATAAAAATAATAAAGCCTCTAGTTTGAGTATATCTGGATTCCCTCACTCCCAGGTCTGGCAGAGTGCATGGGTCAAGAAGGCTTTAGAGGCAGACCTTGATTTGAATCACAGATCTGTGACTTGCTACCAGTCTGAGCCTGAGCTTCGTCACCTGTAAAAGGGACCTATACCTGGCTAATGAGATGGCTGAATGAGTTAAATGATACACTGTTGGCTATTATAATAGTAGTGCCTAAAATAATAAGAGTGCCTAGAACAGTGTTTGGCATAGACTAAGTACTCTACCCTCTCTCCGCCCAGCCCCATTCTGATTCAGTGTGCCTGATGTGGAGCCCAGAGTCTGCTGTGAAGTGCTCCCTAGGTGATTCTAATGGTTTGGGAACCGTGAGTGAAGGCTGACCTCTCCTGCAGGCGAAGTGCTTCAGCTGACTTCCTGGACTGTCAGAAATAGCCTCCCTGGCTGGATTTTAAAGCTCACTGTCCCCTTGAGGCTTTTCCCCCAAGTTCCTTCATGTGGTCCTCATCTGACACTGTTTCCTTTCCAAACCAGGGATGCTAGCCAGTCCTGAGCTCAAGGGAAGATCCCATCAACTCTGCTTATTTCCTTATTTACCTCTGTTTTCCTTCAGCTCTGATTCTTGAAGAATTTCAAAGAGTGAGGAATCCTTTCCAATGTACTGGAATTACATTCTTGCCACATACACTATTTTCACTATTATAACCATACAACCAATAACTCCTAACAGCTGTGTGGAGAGCTATGATAGATGTTCTTAATACACCAATATCCTCCTGCCTTGAATTCTACCAACATCCTGTGGCTTCCCCTGGCTCTAAGGTGCTTAAGATTCTGTCATTTCGTAGACCCTTCCACCACAATGACAAGGTAGAGGGTACCTTTTCTCTGTGATTGCTTTCTTATCACTCATGGAATATATCAGAGTCTTGGGAGAACAGATGGAGATAGGAGGAGTGGAGGCAAGAAGGGGTTAAAACAGGAAGAACTGTAAGCTTCAAGGAGAGAAAATTCTTTTAGCTGCCTCTAAAAATATTTAAGCTTCATTTGGAGAGAAACTTTTTAAAAAATCTTCCTACTAGAATAGCATAAGTGAAAAAAATACAAAGATAAGACACAAAACAGGAAATGATAAGAAACCTCAAACAATTTTATTATATAATTGGCTATGTATTGATGGTATATTGATGCATTTTCTCTTTAAGAGAAGATTAACTTGCATAGAATGGTCGGCTAGGCTGTTATAAAGTGCCTTCTACCACATGTTGAGTCAAACCCGATTCTTTCTGTACGTGTGGTACATAAAGCCTTTGCACCATTGCTGTCCTTGTCTTCTAGTACCAGTGTCATTCATGGTTTTTATGGATTCTCTACAGCATCCATTTCCCATTGTGCTTGTGGTAGCATTCTAATCCTTTTAGGGAGTCACTCCTTCCCCTACTCAAGTGTGATGCATGAGCCACCTCACATGCTCCAGGGGTGGCAGGTGTCCCAGGTTTGGCCAGTCAGAGTATTCCACTACTCTAGCCCATGTGTTGGTACAGTGATGGGTACTTGATTCATTCAAAGCCAGTAAGACTCAAATCTGGGATTTTTGTGGGAACCATTGAGAGAAGGTGTCTCTCTGTTCAATATCAGTCTAAGCCTGACAGTGACAGTGACCACTATATGGAGAGGATCAGCCTGATGTCAAATCCCACAGAGGATAGCAGAGCTGAGAGATGATGAGAGAGATTCTTTATAGTTCTAAAGTCATGGATCCAATCAGATTGAAGGCCCTCTTCTTGTCTCTTATCAGGACAAATAAATTCCCTTTTCTACTTAAGCCCATTTAAATTGGGGTTTTTGTCATTTGCAACCTGAAGGGTCTTGATTAATATAGTGTTTGACAATACTGATTTGTCTATAATGTAAAGCAACATTTTTAAGAAAAAAGGAATTCTTTTTTTGGTAGTATGAACATCTGAGAAAATAACTCTCCCAATGTCTCAAAATTGGATCAAAGAATATTTCTCATTTAAGGCAATACTACTGAGCACCTGCCGTGTTCCAGACACGTGCTCAGGGCTGAGCTGAGAGCCTTTGCTTCCATCCTCACATCAAGTATCTCCATGTTGCAGATGAGGAAACTGAAGCCAAGAGCCAGCATTTGAACCCAAAATCCATGCCCTCAATTACCTCTCCTCTTGGATGGTTTCATACTAGAAACATGTATAATTTAGGTACCAGTTTAAGGGTAACCTTTGTGTGTGTGTGTGTGTGTGTGTGTGTGTGTGTGTGTGTGTATTCATGTATAGTCAGTTTACAATGTTGTAAGGGTAACCTTTTAAAAATGTAGGTCATGCATTCTAAAACATAAGCAGAAATATCTGAAAAGACTCCTGTTCCTTGTGAATATTAATGTTGCTGTTGTCACATAAGCTCAGTCCCCAGGCCTCCCTCTCCTCTCCACAGCTCCCATCTGTGGCTGCTGTCTTCTCAGTGTTGCTGACCCCACTTGTGGACACCCCCCCGCCCCCGCCCCGTCCACCAGGCACTCAGCACCACTTGCATCCTGCTGTAGAGCAGGATGTTACAGCACATGAATTCTGGTGACTGCCATTCTTTAATTTCTTCAGCCATCCCTAACGCTGGAAAGTTCTCATGGATCATCTTGCCTCATGCTGGTTCATAGCAGTACTCTGGGACCTTTTCTGATCTCCTCCTCAAGTCCCTAACCCCCAAGCCTCCTGGCCCTTGGGCTCCCCTGAGAAAGCAAAACATTCTCAATGTTTGAATAAGCAGCGCAGTTTAGCTCTCCTGTGTCTGTCTTTCCCGTTCAGATTAACTCAGATCTCTACCAAAAACTCCACATTTTCTTGTATGGGGGGGGGAAGAGGGAGGGAAGTAGGTTTGTTTGTTTGTTTGTTTATTTTTAATGGAATAACTGGGGATTAAACCCAGGACCTGTGCATGCTAAGCATTTGCTCTACCACTAAGCTATACCTTCCCCTCAAATTCACATTTTCTTTAAAAAAAAAAAATCCTTCTAGAGGGTTTCTACCCCTAGTAGTACAAAAATCAAGAAGCTTGAAATGATCTTTTTTGTACTACCTTATTTTATAATTGCAGTTGTGTAAAGGCAAGGAATAGCCTGAGTCTCCCTCCATTTCTCATGGTGTGTGTTGCTATCTAGAACAGACAGTACGAAGGGAATAAATGGTGGTTCATGCAGTGTGCGCTGAACAGCCAAGCTCCTTTTTCCCTCTGATGCTGTTACATAGACCTGACTCCTTTGGAAATTGCTCTCTGGGATATGAAACTTGGAGAATAGCTACACTGACTTCAACATTATAACACATTTGAAGTTCCAAGTTTAGTGTTCCAGGGAATACTGAGAACTTGAGACAACCCAAACATGAAAGCCCCACAAAGACCAAAGAATCAACCTCATCTTCACTAAACCAGTGTGGGCCATGTATCCTCATCTCCACCATGTCCGAACACATGGTGGATGATGGGTGATGCCCAGACATCCAGATTTTGAAAGTTTCCCTTGAAAATATTCTGATCATCACTGAATTTTCAAATAGCATTTTAGGGGTTCAAATGTTAATAAAGAGAGAGAGATGTACAAGGGCCTTGATTTCTCTGTGTGGAAAATGGACACACTGTAGTATCGTCTCTCGATCTGCTGAGTCAGGTATTCTAAGAAGGAACTGGAATTTGACTGCTTTGTGCTTTGGGCTCTTGAGAGGAATAACATTTTTAGAGATCATCGTTAAAATTCATAAATGAAAGAACTTTACCAGATCAAAGAAATTCAATATTTTTGGTTGTAACTTACCTTTAAATTTTATCAGTGCCTTTAAAATGCTTGCTTACCATGAATCACTTTGGATGATTATTTTAAACAATTAGTGGCAGCCCAGTGCTCCGTGATACAAAGATTGATGGTTGTACCCCAGCCCCACATTGGCGCATTCCTTTGCCGACATTATTTGGAGGATTACAATCAGTATAGAACAGCTCTTTGAACAAATCATATTAGATTGTTGGCTTGGGGATGTGCACACTTGCATTTAATATCTTTTTGTCTTTAATTCAGATTATTTCGTCTGAGGATGGGAGGAAGAAAGAATGATGTTAGCCTACAGCTTCTCTGTGATGGTGATGGAAATTCAGAAAGAACGAGGTGATTTTCTCTGCTGTTGATGGCAAGGTCCCTCGCCTCAGAATCTGAAGGGATGACAAATGAAGGGATCCTCTCCCTCCCTGTGAGCTTTGCAAATCAGAAATGACATTCCTTTCCTGGAGTGTGATGCTTTTGTAAATGTGATTTTACACTTTCTGAAAGCTATGCTTTCTTGATCCAATAGTGTATTTGGGGAGGCTAGAATTACTTGGGGGAACTTTTTCAAGTAGATGTATACACACACACCCCACACTCACTTTTAAACTTGCAAATTAGAGTTAGAGGATAAATTTGATTTAAAAAATTAGCCAAGTAGACAAAATTGCTTTGGGAAGTTCATGGGGGGTAGGTAGTGATTACTGGTTTCTCTGCCTCTGTTTTATTATTATCACAAATCTTAGAAAAGGCAAAGAAGAAATCAGGTTAGACTTGCTATGGGCAAGAATTATTGGAAAAAGAAAAATACTGATTGTTATATTATCTTTATTTTCAGTCTGCTGCTGCTGCGTAAGTATGTGTATCCTTTCATTAGCATCGTTTGGTGGTGCTTATTAACTCATAAATAAGACATTGCTTTTTTGAATCATTTATTGAAAGTATACTTGCTGTAAAAATTAGAAAAGGAAGGCATTTGTTTTAGACAGGTAAGAAATGCATGTAAAACCTGCTAAATTAATTTATTATTACCCTTTATATAAATTTTATTTAATGTCTTCATTTTATTCTTAGCCTAGGTGATAAATCGTAATAATAGAACCACGTTTAAAAATACTTAAATGATTAATTTCTTGCTAAAGGAATACAAGTTCAAAATTAAACATAATCTTGTACTAATTTATTTTCATAAAACTAAGAGCCTACAGAGGTATAATTTTTAGCAAAATTACATTATAAGTATGTTTTCAGCACAAAATATTGTTTCAGAATCCAGTGGGTTGAATTTATGAAATCCAGTTTATTTCATCTTCAATTCCAAATTAATGCTGTGAAAGTAGGAACCTGAGGTAATTTTGTATAGTAGCATAACAGCTGCACAGTACTGATTTTAAACATTCGGTAGGAAGCCAGACACGGCTATCTGAGGTGGAGGAATTAGGTGAGTGGGCCATTGATCAAAGGGTACCGGTATTAAAAAATACTATCATTTGCTCAGTTTGAAAATTAGAAATGTTTTGTCAAACTACTTGTCACTGACATCACTGCTTGTAAGAACCAGAAGTTCGTGCTTCAGATCCTTCCTAATACAGCTTTGAATTCCGTCTAAGGGGTATCATGTCCCAGCAACTTTTAGTCCAACAATACCAACTAAACTAAATGTATATTTGCATCTGTTTCCCCAAATGCACGGAGCCAAAGAAAGTTACCTAGAATTCATTTTCCAGACACAAATATAATGATGAGATACTGCTAATAAACTTTCAGGAAGGGCCCTGGTCTGGCCCCAGCCCACTCTGTTCTCATTCCTGATGCCCTTCTGTGTACATCTTATTCAGCTGCTCCTTTTATCTCAACATATCATGCTTAATCTTGCCTCTTTGCCATAATCCTACTACTTTCTCCCTGAATACTCTTCGCTTTCTCAACATGATAAGCTATTTTTCATTCTTCAAGACATGGCTCAAATTTTAATGCCCATAGGAAGTCTTCTTGACCACCCCCTCCTCCCCGTGCAGTTAATCAACTTCACCATTTTCTTCCCACAGCACAGCATTTAAATACGTCTCTCCTGCTGGACCATGAGTCTTTCCCAGCAGACTGTGAGCTTCTTGAAAGCAATGGTGATGTCTCTTTCATGTTTGTTTATATTCCCATCCCACTCACTGCTCTCTCACAGTACTGCCTAGCACAGTGTCTGGCATAGGGAATGCTAAATCAATCTGATCCTTGTTGCTCCGAAGTGCAACTAAAGAAGATGACGTTTGTGTGATTAGGCAAGAAGCAAACAAATCTATACAACTTAAATCAAAAAAGTACACATAATTTTTGCAGTTTAAACCAAAAATTTTATTCAGAGAATTAAAAATTGGAAAGTTAACTATTTATGGTAAGTACAGAAATTAAATGTAAATCATCAGGAGTTTGTAGAGGAGACAGTGGTTGGAGGCAGAGGGAGTATCTAAGTCCTGTTTAGTACATGCTGAGTTCCTAAAGAGAGTGAACTGTAGTGACCAAAACAGCTCATTTTGACAGGCATTATGGCTTTGATTCACCAGTGGTTTTTCTGTGTGTTTGGGTTGTTTCAATGGCCTGATTTTTGTAATATATAATCACAGTACTTTGTTTAAAAAAAAAAACATGCCAACAAGGGTCCTGTTGCTTATACTACATGGTAGGGTGATCCTCTTTAAGAAAAACACAAAATCACAAAGGTAAAATTATGTATGAAAGCAAATATTTATATAGAACAAGAACAAATTGCAATTTTTAGAAGGTGACAAATACCACAAACATCACAAAACCCAGAAAAAGAAAACATATTTTTTTTAAATTAATAGCCTCTATAATACTTTCCCTACATTTTTGACTGGAAGCCCATTGATTTTTTTCATCTCACAATAGTTTTATCACTTTCTGTTGAAACATAATTCAGTTTCATCTCTAGCATGTTTTTCCTAATCTACTCACATTCTACCCAATGCTGGTCACTTAGGGACATGTTCTTATTCTGAGAGACCCCTGGCTTTGTACCTTTTTGTGGTGCTGATAAGTCAGCATAGTGGGCAATTAGAGTGTTTCTGGAAGCCATTTCTATGCCAGAAAGGCTGGCCATGCTTTACCTACATATGGAAGTGAGGAGACTTACAAAAACATATCCCAAACACCATGCGTTACCAACTGTACTTTCCTTACTCAAGTCCACAAAATGCCTGTGGCTGCTGCAATAAACCAGTTAGACACAGAGAAAATGTGACAGAGAAGAACAGAACGGAAAGAGGAAAACAGTCTTAGCGGATGATGGTGAAACTATCTAACTTGTGCAAATTTTACAGAATTAATTTGACCATGGGAATACAACAGTAAGGCCCCTCCCAGAGCATCAGAAGGGACCCTTTCAGTAGAAGGGCCTCAAGACTAAAATCCATCTCTCACCTAATGCAAGTGAAAGAGAAAAATCACTTATATCCCCAATCCTCACCTGGAAATGAGAACAACAAAGGCTGCTGGCAAAGAATACAGTCAAAACTCAAAGGTCCATTCTGTCTTATTAAGAAAACAGCCCTGTCTAATTCTCAGCAGATGTGAAGAGGAAGGGAGTGGGTAATGGAAAGAACATTGCTTTGCACAAAAATATGACTTACAAGACTTATGGATTCTGGAGAGAAAGGTGACTTGTAAGTTAGGAAATGGTTGGAAAAATATTTTCTCATTCCTACAGGTTTACATGGCTTTAGTCTAGGAGTCATAAGCTGGTAAAACATAAGTCATATTTAACCTGAAAGCAGGTTTTATTTGCCCCACAAAGTGTCTTTAATTAAAAAAAAAATGAGCCAATGCAAACAAATTCGATTTCAAAACACAACATCTCTCCACATCACTCTGTGGCAACATGCAGCTCAGCTGGGCAAAGATGCCCCTGTGAGATGTAATGTGTCCCAGCTTGCACACTCCTCACGATTTACGCAGCCATGCAGAGGCTTTTTTTTTTTTTTTTTAGCCCTTTTGGTTCTTGCTTAGGCCTGATTATTCTGTCTTCATCCTCTAGGGTGTTTGTGTTTGATCCAGCCGGCATGGCTGCACATCACACTTGTGAGGAGACCATGAGGGGCCCAATTTTATTTGGAGGCACTTCAGAGATGCATCCCAAGACTAGGAGAGACTGTTCTGTGGAAGGGGGACGCCAGTAGACCACGCTGATTGTACTGGTAATGGACTACTTCCTAGGACATTTTCTCAGATGCAGGAAAACTTACAGCTGGGAAGATCGTGTTGGGGAGGGGGACATGCTGTGCCAATAAGTAGGTTTGGGGTCTGGAGCTTTTTAAAAAGTACGTTGAGATTCACACAGGGAAACCAAGAAAGAGGAAAGACGTTGGGAGAAAGATGACAATTTAAAAACAAAAGAAGCAATTTAGAACAGTGAGGTAATCCAAATAGGATCAGGTGAACATTTTAAATGATCAGATCCCTTCCCTTCGGGACTCTCAAGAGTCATTTTAAGCCCACGGCTTCCAGTGTCCCTCTCCTAGTGTGTAATTCTCTTCAGTTAACCAATGTGAAGGAAAGCACACCATCTTATATGGTGGTACAGAGAATTCTAAGGTTACTGGGCAATAAAGGAGAAGAGCAGACCCAACCCATCTGCTGATTCACTAGCACCTGCAGAGGCAGAAAAGCATCCAAGGGAAGAACCACGCCCAGAAGTGCCAGATGTGACCAGCAGGAAGGTGAGTACTGCCTACAGCAGAGCTGAATATTGGGGAGAAGAACATATGATTTTTTTCAAGCTCATTGCAAATATGCCATGTTGAAAGGCTTGCAAATTTCAGTTCCTGGCCCAAAGAAAGTACCTAAAAATTTTAGCCATCCTTATAATTTTTACTAATTAAAAAAAAAAAAAACGCTTTCCTGCTACTTGTGGGTCATAAATTCTCATGAGTCAGGATACATTGGCAGTTGAACAGCTACATCCAGTCCTTTTGTCTGAAAATTTGTTAGTCTGTCTACTTTCCCACAGACCACACTATTCTCTACTGCTTTACATCTGAATGGTTTCCTTTTGTACATCACCTTTATAGACAGTTGAATTTTGACCTCTTTTAGACTAAACAAACTCCATGGGAAGGATAGAAAAAGTTACTCTGAGACAGGATTCCGATATGTTTTGAAAGAGAAGAAGGTGTTTAGAGGATCTGAGGGAAGAGGATATTCCAAAGGAGAAGCAACCTGTGAGCATGCACTTATCTCTATTTTCTAATTTTTTGAAATGCACACGTATCATCTAATTTTTATAAATACAAGAAATTTTTAAAAGACGAAGATTTTTTAATTGAAAAGATGGCTATTTAAAAAATAGATGAAGATCCGAATTGGCCATCTCCAGGGTGTTGGGAAAATGTATGGGAGTAAAAAATTATATTACTCTTGGAAAAACAAATTAAAGAATAAAAGATCTCAGGTTAAAAAATTGATAAAAAAAATACTATAAAGAAAAGGACAACTAGATACAGTTTAATAATATAATCAAATGAAAAAAAATTTAAATAGTCTGTTTATGATAAAAAAAATCGCCTGGTTTAAAATTATTTACATTTGAAATTTTTACAAACTTTCCTTGTAATGCAAGTATTACAAGGAAATAGTCACAGATGAATTAATGAATAAACACACACAAATTCACAAATTAAGCATAGAAATTATTATGAACATCAGATCCATATGTTTTGTAAAGAAATTTTTTTCAGTGTCAGCCTGTCTTTCAATCATTGCAGTTTTGTTAAAGAGAGGAAAAGGAAATTATTACTCAGAGATTAGTAATTGTTCAGGGAAATGAATCCTTCTGAAGGAATGTTTAGAAGGCAATTGCTGAGTGTTTGAATTCTAAGTTGCTAAAACTCCACCATGCCAGGAGAAAAAGGTGGCCACTGGCCAGGCATTGTTTCATCTCTGCATGTGGTCATCTTAAATCTGTAATACAGCAGATCTCTTGGTAATGTGCATCCAGTCTAAGATGCAGTGTGCAGCATTAATAAACAGAAATGAATATAATTGAGATCACTTTATTATATCTTCAAACAGGTTTTGAGCATCTGCTGCGCTGTACTCACCATTGGGAAGAAAAAAAAAAACGCGAGGCCCCAGAGAAGCTCTCTGATCCAGCAGGAGGTGGGGCAGGGGCAGGCAGGTAAAAGATGCTTAACAATATCTGTGGTATCATTTGAGTGACGAACAAGTGGATCAGGTAGTTAAGACCCAGGAAAGAAGGATCTGGAAGCTGGTTTTTACTGGGGACATGAACTTGGCTTGGGCCTTGAAGGAAGAGTTGTCACAAAGTCACAGACTAGGAGGTGAGAATTGTGGAAGCCGTACCCAGCATGAATAAAACTGAGTGGAGACAGTACTGAGAAGGGTGGGTCGTCAGTGCAAGAACACTTTGTGACAGCAAATCTGATCACACAAGTTAAGTAACTTTATAATCACAGTTCTGTCCACATGAAAACATTAGACAGCAAATCAAAAGGCTTTAATCTAACCTAGCTTCGGGTTTTCAATAAATTTCTTCTTCCTTCCTGTATTTTGTAAAAACTCTGCAATATTTTTGGTTATACTAGCAATATATACTCAATATTCTAAAAATCAGCAAAAATAAAGAGAATAAAAATTAGGGAAAAATCTCACCTCTGAAGTTACCACTATTAATATTTTCATAAACAGTATTGCTAGATTATTCTCCAAAAGTTATATCAGTGTATATTCTTATATGGAAAAATATATAATTAAAATTTTTATTTTAATTAAGAACATAAAATAATTTGTCAGGGTCGTTTGGTTAATTCCAGATTAGGTGTGGTTAAAATCATGGTCTTGAATTGCCGTCTAGTATTATTATGCAAATATTAGAGTAGAAGCAGTGATTCCCTAGACTAGGCAGAGGAGCAGATGTAACTCATGGTGATATGTTCTTATTTCTTCCTAGACTCATGACTGGGCGAAATGTGCTCTGTAAACTAAGTGCTGATAGATATGGCTACTGTGAAAACTAATTTTGCCAAAATTTTTACTTTAAAAATTATGATCAGGGAGGGGAATAGAAGGCAGGAAATTAATTTCACTGATTCAAAGAATTTTATATTTTGAAAACAGTGTTCAGTGTAAAATTACTCCATGGTGCATAGTCCTTGAAGCAGCTGCAGGAAATGTTTGAGGGGCTGGGATTTCCAGGAACTTAAAAAAAATTTTTTTTTAATCTTAAAAAAAAAAAAGATTTTGGTATGAGAAAGAAGAAAAGGCTGTCTGTGGGAGGAGAGCTGTGCCTTGAGGGTTTTTTTGGAGGGAAGGCATATCTGTTTATCTATTCATTTTTAGCTGAGGGACCACGAGGACAATGAAAAGAGATGGCATAAGATTTGTCCTTGTTTGGGTTTGAGTCTCTGGGTTAGAAGAAAAGAAAACCAAAAACTAATGGAAGTGGTTCCATGATACTTGGAGAGATTCTGGGCAAGATCTGAGGGCCTAGAACTGATGGAATTAACCCTTCTTGAGACTCTGAGACTCTGGCCTAAAGCAAACTGCTTTGATTCCTGGTGTCAAAGTGTAGCATGAAGTTAGAGAGGAGGCCACTCACACCGATGGAAACCAGAGTTTGGTTGGAATTTCCAGATAGAAACCAGCACTCCTCAGGTGCCTGGATGAGCAGTGGAGACCACACAAGACTCTGACCTTGTCCTTCTCACCACTGACGCCATCAGGAGGGCCAGTGTCGAGGCTTCTGCGAGTGGTATCAGGTGGGAGGTGGAGAAGAGGAGGAACAAAGGGCAGATGCTGTGACCCCAATGGACAGGTCCCCTTGGGGACTCCCAGGAATATCTGGGGGATACTTTGAAAGGGGGCTGATTTCCTTCTGGGTCAGGTGGGAAGGGAGGGCAGGTGGGTGAAGAAGAGCTCGGGCTGCTGAACCAGTGGGAAAAGCAAGCATGACCAAGTTTTGTAGTCAGGCCAGTGGGGTCTGCTTGTCTGAGCTCCATGTAGATATGCCTGAATTCTGTTGCTTTGTCCTCGATGACTTTGGGGGAATTTCAGACAAAAAGATACTGTCTTCCCTCCCATTGAAAACCACTACCTTGCTTCCTTCCATGTGATCATTTTCAATGACTGTACACTTCTGTATCAGATGCTTCCATCATATCTGATTCTGCGATCTTCCTTACTATTGGACACTTAGGCTGCTTTGGTTTTTGTGATTATGAATTATGAGGCAGTGAGCACTGTTCTTCATAGAGTTTTGAGTACAGCTATTATTATTTCCTTAGAATAAAGTCTCAGAAGGGAGATTTCTGGGTCAAAGAATACACAGAGTTTTAGGTTTTTAATAGCACTACAGATTATCCTCCAGAGCGTTGTGCCCATTTGTGCGCTCACCGGGAGGGCGCGCATGTTTGCCCACATCCATTTTAGCAATCGGATACCATTGTGTTAAGCACTGTTTCCATGTTGAATGAATGTCTATGAGTGAATAGCTCATATTGGTGAATACTGCTGTCTTGATTTTTAGCATATGTTTGATTATTATTATTAGTGAGATTAGGTAAGCTTTCCTTTATTGGCCATTTGTATTGCTTTCTGAAAAACACTTGAAAAAAACACCATGGCCTTTTAATGTGTGAAAGACAAAAAGAGGTAGTAAGCCTTAAATCAGAAGAGAATGTTCACATAAATTTTGGTGTGCTTTTTTTATGTAGAAAAAAAGAAAAGAAGGAAAGAAAAGGATGAAGGGAGGGAAGAAAGAAAACTGATGACCCAAGAATTGTTCTTTCATTGCAAAAATTCCATTTCTTTAAAAATTTCTGCTTCCTCCTGAAACTCTGCCCTGGCTTATGTGTGTGTGTGTGTATACCTGTGCAGATATACACATGCATATATACATGCATACACACACATACACACACACATATGTGTGCATATATCCTGTTGCCCTCGGGTTTGGTCAGGAATACCCAGAACTGGCCTGCAGACCAGTCACATTGTGGCACAGTGCCCCGAATATACTCCTTGGTGACAAGAAAGTGCTGTGTTGATACTTAAGTTTCCTGCCTTTTTTTTGTTTGCAAATGTAGTATGTTGGGCTACAGATACGGCCTCTGTTGGTGTGCACATAAAGTCCCCTAGTGACCTGCATAATCCCTGCCTACAGTCTGTGGTCTTGAGTGCAGGCAGGGGGAAACCATGAGAGAGTTTGGCTGCTTTCCTCATAGTAAGGGAAGGAAAGGGACTAACCATCAACCCCATTAACCGAGCACCTATGATTTCCTCCTCACAATTGCCCGGAGAGGTTTGTGTCTCTCACCCAAGCGTTTTGTAGTTGAGCCTCATGAGGTTCAGAGAAAGTAATTAAATCGCTTGAGGTGCCCTGGTGCAGTGCTGGAGTGACTAAAACCAGTGCTCCTCCCTCAGCTTTCAGCACCTACATGCCAGTCATTCGGGGATCAGTTTCAGAAATTTCGTTATACCTAAATAATATAGTAATGCATTCTAACTTAAATCAGCTCACTTTTTAAATTTAAAATGTTTCTTAAAAAGGAAATTATGGCAGGGAGGGTATAGCTCAGTGGTAGAGCACATGCTCAGCATGCATGAGGTCCTGGGTTCAATTCCCAGTACCTCCATTTAAAACAAACAAACAAACAAATAAACAAACAAACTTAATTACCCCCAAAAATAAATAAAAAGGAAATTATATGACTACTATAAATGGAAACCCAGTATCAATGGTCCTAAACAGAGAGTATAAAAATCTCCATGGGCAAAAACGCTTGTTTTTCAGCTCATCTTGAACCTATTTCCACCCTGACTGTGATTTTTAAATTTCTTTCTGTCTTTGGTGGTCCTAGGAGTCCTCGGTCAACCCCTATTTCCCACTCTGCTGCTCATTGAATAAATGTGAGGCTCTGTGTCTCCAAGCTTGGCCTGAGAGGCCCTCCCAGCCCCACCTCCAGGACTATGATACTCATCCTCTTGTGTATAGTCGGTCAGCGTGCATACTCTGGGAACCTCTGAAAACAAACTGCTTCCTGTCCTTCCCTTCTAAGAAAAAAATACTGAAGCCAGATACTGCTAGGGATCAAAATCCAAATGAAGAGTGCAGTTCTGAGGCATGTGAATTGCCCTAGTCATTCAGTAATGACTTTGGAAAAACACAAAGGGCCAATGTATCCTTTTTAGTAGATAACATTTCTCTTCTAAAGTTCTCCTCGGTGACATTTATTTATTTTTAGAGTCCTGTGGCTAGCAACCTAGACTGGGGCATGATTCATCTATTCATTTATGCTCTCTTTCGTGTTGAAGGCAATTGTTACCATTGAATGAATTCTGTCATCAACAAACCTAGTAGTTATGGCCACCAACACAGACAGATGGGCTAGTGGTGCCTTGGGCTTTTATTTTGCAGGCAGCCGTCGCCTCTCACTGGTTCCATTCAGAGTCTGAGAGGAAAAATTCTTTGTAGCTGCAGTGAATTTTCTTTGGAACATAAATTGTTAAATGTTTCTCTGAAAACTTCTTTGGGTGATGACATTTCAGTTGCTAGGTATAGCCTATTCCATTTAGATCTGCAGCTCCTTAATTCCTGTCCTATGGACACGTGCTCTAATTAAAGAGTTAGACTGTATCCCAGTGGAATCTACCCTTCAGGACAGCCAAGTTGCCAAGTTTCTTGTATTCTGCATAGCATCTTTATTCTGTTTTCTTTATCTGGACTCTTGTTAGTTTAAAGAAAAAGATCTTTCACAATTGAAAACAAAACAAAACCAGGAAGCTAGAAGAACAAGACTGTAAGTAAAATAAGCTTCCAATATATAAGGAGCCCTTAATCTACGTATGTAATTCATTCCCAAACTATAGACATTGGTTGTTTGGAAAACTATAGGAGAGGGGAAAAAAATCTCTTTCCCTCTACCCGCTGAGGTTCTCTGGCTAGGGCCCTATAAACTAGCCTGACAAAAAACAGATTAACAAGAGGGAAGCCTATGAATTTATTTACTATGAGTTTTGTATGACATGGTAGCCATCATAAGGAAGTGGAGCCCTGGAGAAACAGTCAAATCTGAGTGTTTTCAAACTAGGTTTGGTGAAGAGTGGAAAGTCGTGGAAACATGTGGCAGAACAAAAGGGCAGGAGCTAAGGGTATTAACTAGGGAAACTTAGCAAGATCTGTTCCCTTGGATTCTCTGTCCATTTGTCTTAGTGATAGGGATGTCCCTTTCCTCTGGGTATAGGAAGGGCATCTCTCACAGGAGGGTCTTATGACCTGCTTTCAGCAAGTCCTTCCTGTACCTCCCGTTCCTTGAATTCCTTCAGCTTAAAATGTTCAAAATGCCAAGGAGCCATGCTGGGGAGTGGTATGTTCTGAACCTCGTCAATAATGCTAAGCAATACTTTCGCTTAAAGCAGATTCATTGAGAGCCTACTGTCCTCTCAACATCACTTCCATTGAAACAATGGAGTGAATACTGTTTGGCTTCCAGGGCCAGACTGAAGTCTTTTCACCTAACATGGAACAAAGCTTTACCATGAGCTGTGCAAGTCGTATCTCTGAGCCCTGGGAACAGCAGGTCATGTGATCAGAAGGGAGGAAGGGAAGAGAAGGAGAAAGAATGGCACTTTCTGCTGTGGGAGCTGACCAGCCCTAGGACTGATGACGAGTAAATACTGACTATTTACATATGGGGCACTACTCCCAATGCTGTATGTGAAAAAACCCTCGTTTAAACAGATACGTTTTGGTTTGTGTTGTCACCTGCTTTCCTTCTGGACCCTTTCTCCACTCTTCTCATACCTCTCTCCACGTGACCAGGGCACACATACTTGGCCTGTGCTCTCTGCTCAGGCTCTTGCGCTGGCCAGATGGATATTCCAAGGTGCTCCATGTTCTAAAACCCTCTGTTCTCCAACCCCTATGCATCAAAATTACCGTTACTTCCATGCAGCTGATCTTAGGTGCTAAGAAGAAACTTTCCAGAGATGCTCTTATGTGCAAAGAGGATACCTCATAAGTCACATGCATTTGGTGGTATTTCAGGCAGGTGGGGGTCTGGCACTGAAGAACAGACAGGCAGAGGTTCCAGGTTACTTAGTGGAAGGGTTGGCCCTTCTGAAGAGACAGTTTGTGGAGGCCACACCTCAGCGCTGTTTCTGTTTTCACAGCATCTTCCCTCCTCCACTTCTGAACACAAGGAAAGCACAGGGGAGAGGTACCAGCAAAGATAAAGTAGCACATTCAGCTTCTCTTAAATTCAGTACAACATCCCAAAGCAGGGGCAGCAAAGGCAATGCTGTGAAAAAAAAAAAAAGGGAGCCATCTTTGGGTTCAGGTTTTCTATTACAGTTGTTAATGTGCTAACATTGTATTTGCTGATCATTGGCTGACCCATGTGAAAATTGATTTATACTTACCCCTTTTCGGGCAAGGTATAAGTAGAAAAGAAAGTCTTAAAATTAACTTCTAGAACTCTTAGCCCATGATAGTATTTTGTATCTTAATTCTTAACAATGATGGCAGACTAAAACCTTCAAAGGCAGGGGATGCTGGTTTTCCTTGCAGATAACTTTCTGAAGTAAGAATTAATTATTTCACAAAGACATAATCTTTGCTTGCTTCTAGGGCGTGATGTTTGCTTCTAAACGGAAAGTTAAGACCCTGTTAATCTTTGTCTTCTCCAAATTAATAATGCAGAGCTTAAAAGCATTAAGCTCAATTTCCATTTTTATTCTAGTAAAATTGCTTTATATACTTCCCAGAGGAATTTTAAAAAACTGGAGTTCTTCTGAAAGAAAAATAAATGTGAGATTAATTTATTTATAAGGTATTTCCTGACAAGTAAAAGGGGTGTTTATGCCTCTTTATTTTTGTGTTTTTCCTAATGAATTGATTACCAAATTATATACAATGGAATATTAGTGCACAATAGAATGGCTGACTAATGATCACAAAGTTTACTTTCGGAGGTTCTTCTTACTAACTGGCCCATGAGGCCAGGACTGTTGCCCGGCCCACCATTCATTTACCTTTTGTGGCTCTTGTAACTGAGCCACAATGAATTATTTGTGTTGTTCTCTGTGTAATCTCTTTTTTCTCTATTCAGCTGTGAGCTGCCTAAGGAAATTTGTCATGTTCAGCACCGTATTTTGCATCCTGGTTGTGCTCATAGTCCCCGGCAGGTTACAGGCCTCACCAGAACAGAAATCATATATTAAATAAACAAATTGATAACACTAAGCACATGAGGTAAGTTCATTATGACAGTTCAGCAATGATTTGACCAAGTTTCTTGGCAGTGAGGGCCCACATGAAAACATACTGGGCTTTCGTTCTAACTGAAAATAGCACGTACACGAAGAGACACTTTCCCTTGAACTGAACTCAGAGACACCAAGTAACAGAAGCGACCACATCTGTGGTTTCACGGAACAACCAAATGCTATTCTAGTGAGTTATTTTATGGGTGCTCCCTAAATGTCTACACTACATTGGACTAATGAGGATGTTTTGTACACAACAGATTACATGGGCCAGGTACCTTGGTTATCAGTTAATCAGACAGAATATAGTTTGGTGTTTAATGGCTCAAACTTCGGAGGCAGAACGATCTGGGTGTGCCCACTGGCTGTTCCCATACAAGCTGTGTGATCTGGGCAGTTTACTCCCTCTGAGCCTTGGTTTCCACATTGTAAAATACAACACTAATCCCTGCTCATAAACTTGTGTGAATTAAATGAGGTAATTTATGTACTCCTTCTGATGAAAAGTAAATGCTCAATAAACGAGAGCAAGTATTATTAGCTCACAATACTGAAGCAACACTAGGGGAATCTAAAAAAACTAATAGTCATCGTGATGATAACACAGTTTCTTCCAATCTCAGGGGCCTAGGTAAGCTCTATGAAGTGACATATCTCAGTCATTTCTTGAGTGAGTTTTTCTGGCAAGTGTGGGAAATGAAGATAACTTTATGTGGATGGTTAAAGGGAGAGTCATATTTTAGATACCAGGTAGTAGGGGGCAAACTTGTTTGGCTAAGAAAGAGAAGATCCCAAGCGTGGTATTCTGACCCAGACAGAATTTCCACTCAGTTATCAGAAGCACAGGTGGCAAGAGTGCTTGTAAATATAACCAAAGTCCCTTATCAAAAATCTAACTAAGTACTTGATTGAGGTTCCCGAGCTGTGTTCCACATAAGAAGAAAGAGGAACAGAACATCATGACATCCTGGGTTGCGGGTAAGTTAGCTAAAATCAATACCTCCAGAGCTGCTGAATGAATTGAGTACCTTTGGGTTCTGCCTAAGGGTTCTGTTAAAATTTTGGAAACTGCTTACAGGTACAACCTTTTGAGTTTGGGGGTAAAGGCCACCAAGACCTTTGACATCAACTAGCCAGTTGGTCTGATGGTTTCTTAGGATGACTTTTTCTACTTGAAACAGAGTAATGCCAACATGTTTTCTATAGCAGGAAAGCAATTATTCCAGTCAATCTTATTAATCATCAAAATGAAACGGGTCTATGACGTAGCTTTTATTCCTACCTGTACTCCCAGTATGATGGAATAAAGCATTATAATGATAATACAGAAATAAATGTTTCTGAAACTTGTAAACGGATTATGAAAGAAAGCTGACATGCTTCAAAACACCAACTGATCTACTGTTTAGGGGTGAGAACAGATCACACCTCCATCCCATCTAGGCTTTACCTATATGGTGCATTAGAGTAAACAGTTGAGCAACTTTATTTCCTATCCTTCATTTAGGGCAGGAAATAAAAACTTATAATGCCTAGAGATTTTTTTCTAGAGTGATTGTATCACCTAGAGCTATGCTGTCTAATGAGGTGGTCACCAGCCACATGTAGCTCTCTAAATTAAAGTTAATTAAAATTAAATAAAATTAAAGTGTCAGTTCCTCGGTCACAGCAGCCACATTTCAAGTCCTCAAGAGTCATAATGTGGCTTGTGGCTACCATGGTGAACAGTGCAGATATGAAACACTTCAACCATTCTAGAGTACTGCTCTAGAATGATTAAAATTACTGGCTGCCAATTTGGGATGGTTCCTAGAATTTTACAAAATACCAAGGTCATTCTAAGGTGGTAGAGTTGAGGGAAGTAATTTGTCCAACTATCAGGGGAAATGTATACTTTTGTAATTCCTCTTATAAATGCCATGCCCTAAGTAATTCTGTCCTGACAGCTGAGAATGGTTTCTCATTCCAACAATAATGCCATGTTACCAGGTCTCTACAAAGCTCAGGTTTTCTTATTAAATCTATACAATAGTTCTATGAGGAAGGTATTGTTATTTTCAAATGCAGATGAGGAAAGTAAGGCTCAGAGTGATGAATTTACTTGTCCCAAAGCATTCAGCTGCTAAGGGGATAATAGGAATTTAAAACCTATGCTGTCTAATTCCAAAGCTCAATGTACTATTCACCACACTTTCCAGTCTCTATCAAAGAAAATCATTAAAGTGTTTCCTCTATATGAGCCCCATTAGATTCTTGAGCCAAACTCTTACACGTAATAACTTCACAACCTTATGAAAACAATTTGACCTCCCTGTGCCTCAGTTTCCTCATCTGTAAAATGGGAATGATAACAGAAGTTACTTCAAAGGTTGTGAAAGTTAGTAGGCATGTGTGAAACATTTGGACCACTGCCTGGCACTGGTAAAAGCTTAATCAGTATTTACTATTATTATCTACTTCAGTGTTTTCCTAAAACAGAGATTGAGAAGGAGCGTTTGGTAGTTTCAATTGCTAATTGTTTATAACCAGGTCTGGAAAAACTCTTTAAATGATATCTGTTTTTCAAAGAGATTGGAGAGCCAGGCCTTCCCTCATGTCCACCCCCAGAAGTTGGTTGGCAGTGGCCCATCTACTGAGGTATCACGAAAGGAGAAGCCTCTCCTGGAGGCCTAAGCACAACAGCAGAAAATCCTCAGGGCAAAGGAGGTTTTTCCAAAGCCTAGACAGAGTATTTTCACTTACCCTTTTTTTGGAGAATGTAAGAAAGGGATATAGGTTTGGGACATAGAACAGAATATTATCAGATAAGGGGCCATGTGAGGATTGCTGTCAAATACAGACCTGATTCAGAGTCATTTGTTTTGCAGTTTTGAGTCTCCAAAGATGCTTGGAGAGCCTTTCTCATTGGCTCCTGGGAGGTAGGGTTCATAGTTCATGAACATAGAAAACTTGATGGGTTTCTGGGGCAGTATTACCTGTGAACTTGGGCAGTTAAACAGAATGTCAAAGCTGAGCATCCCTTTACTATCCAGGACAGAAGACTCCGAGTTTACACCTAGAAACAAGGTTGGAACAAACTATGCCTGCCACGCACAGCTCTAACAGCGATGGTCAAACACACACACACATACACACACAAACCATGTACACAGGCAATAACAAAAATAGCCCCAGCCTCAGGGAAGAGGGTTCTGAACCATTTAAATAGAAATAGGAAACAAATCAAGTTCCAATAGCAGGAAAACAAACACCAGAAATACCCAAAACTTGCAGGGAGGGTATAGCTCAAATAGTAGAGCACATGCTTAGGATGCATGAGGTCCTGGGTTCAATCCCTAGTACCTCCTCTAAGAATAAATAAATAAATAAACCTACTTACCCTCCCCCCAAAATACCCCAAACACACACAACAAAATAAACATCCTTCTCCTTAGAAGTCTTGTGGCCGTGACTTTCTGGAGTCAGTTATATCATCCAACTCAGAATAACTCTGGGGAAGAACGGTGGTGGTGGATTTCAGGCCCCAGTAGATATGGAGTAGCCCCTCACAGGAGGCCGGCGGAGGAGAGGGAGAATTTCAGAAAGCAGGAATCTGTTGGCAAATCTCAAGCAGCATTTCATCTTTATTTAGGGCCAGGCCTCATTGTACCATCCCTTCTGCAGACCTCGGTGTCACCGGCAGGAGGACAGGAAGGCAGGATCAAAAGCATCAGTCAACAGCCAAGGGACCCTTTGTTAATCATCAGCCTTGTTTAATTTATTAAGTCAAGCAGAATTTAGAAACAAAACAATCATATTTCCTCCTTATGGCTTTTCCAGTTTTCTCCAAAACTATTATTTTTCCAAATAAAGATCATTTCTACTTCTTTCTGTTAACCAACCAGTATTCTGTTTATAAAAGAAAACAATCATAAGCTTCTAAATGCTTAATATGTGCCAGGCATTCTGCAAGCCACTTAAGCGTGATTTCACCTCATCTTCACAAATCTTGCTAGAAAGTGGCAGAGCCAGGATCTCTATTCTGTCCTGTGTAGAGTCTGTAAGTTTGCTTTTGAAGCTTTTCCTTTTGAACTCTTTGTCTGCATGGGGTCCCTCCCTATCATTTTCAGTTCAAACAGGACTCATACCCGCTTCACACACACACACTTTGATGTTGGTCTCCACCTCAAATCCCTTGATAGGTTACAGCTGCCCCTACACAGATGCCTGCGGGAGAAAGGGGGGCGGGAACTGGTCTCACATTTTCTAATTTTCTTGATTTTATTTTCCCCTACATCCTATTGAAGCCTATATAGTTGTTTCAGGCTTTCCCTTAAGTTGGGGTTACTAAAAGACATTCTAGGATTCACGGGAAAGTAACTTTAAACTGTATGGTTAACATATGCTTTTTCCATAATATAGACCAGAGGTTGGCACACTTTTTCTGTAGATGGCCATAGAGTAGATAGTTCAGGCTTTGAATCGATTGTCTCTTTTGCAACAATTCTACTCTGCCCTTATAGAGAAAACAGCCATAGATGACATGCAGACAAATATTCCTGGCTGTGTTCCAATAAAACTTCATTTACGAAAGTAGGCACTGGGCTGGGTTTTGCCTGTGGGTTAAAGTTGGCTGACCTCTGGTCTAGTCTAGTGCTGTCAACAGAAATGTAATGAAAGCCACAAATATGATTTTAAAGATTTTAGTAGCTGCATTAAAAAGTAAAAAGAAATGGAAAATTAATTTTAATAATGTATTTTATTTAACCAATGTATCCAAAATATTATCATTTCATCATGTAATTAACATTAAAAACTATTGATGAAGTAGCTGAAATTTTTATTTATTCTGTCTTTGGAATCTGGTGTATATTTTGTGCTTAGAACACGCCTTAGTTCAGACCAGCCACATTTCAGTGCTCCATACTGCATGTGGTAGTGGCTACTGCATTGGATCAGGCTGCTCTGGACTCTTTGCAGGTTTCTCTAGTTCCTCATCTGGTCCCCCTCTCCTTAGGTCTACCCATCTGCTTACTCATCCTACACCCACAGAACCTATACCAGGATCCCTTACTCTTTCCCCTGAGTTTGACTTATTCAGTATAGAATAGCATTCAGGGTCTACCTCAGGCTGCCAATGGTGGCTTTGGTCACTTCAAGTCCCAAAGAACAGTGTGTGTGTCTGTGGAGTAAGGTGTCTGGCTTAATTCTTTCAAGTTGGTAAAACAAAAATACCATATCCGGTGTGGCTTAAATAGCAAACATTTATTTCTTATAGTTCTAGAGACTGAGGCGCCCAAGATTAGGGGTCAGCAGATTCCACATCTGGTGAGAACCAGTTTCATGACTCACAGACTGCCATCTTCTTGCTGTGTCCTCACATGGCACCAGGTCCAGGGAGCTCTCTGGGGTCTCCTTCATAACGGCACTAATCCCATTCATAAGGGCTCCATCCTCATGACCTAATCACCTGAAAGGCCTCACCTTGGGATCAGCATCACATTGGGATTAGATTTCAAAGTATGAATTTTGAGATAATGCAAACATTCAGTCTGTGGTGGTATTCCAGGAGAATCACCCAGCAGTCCAGGTCCTGAAGAGCAGCAGAAATTTGTGCGCACACTCTAGTGTGGTACCTTTTGAGCTTTCTCCACCAGAATGAGTTTTAGACCCTCTTCTTTATTTTTTTCTCCAGTTATCCAGAGAGAGAGTATTGGATTTGGAGTCTCTCTTAACTCTCCATCTCTCTATCTCTTTCTGTATCTCTGTCTTGGTCTCACTGTATCTCTGTCCCTCTGTGTGTGTGTGTGTCTCTCTGTCTGTCCCTCACAAGTATGCACACACGTGCACACAAATACTGCTGCTCCCCACCCCACCCCAATGCACATGAAAGGAAAATATTACTTCCTGAAGACTAGACCATCTAGTAAATTTGCAAGGCAGGAGAGAAAGACTTTTTTTCCCCATAATTGACCTATAGTTTACCATGTTGCCTCACTTACCTTGGAATCAATGCTTCACAATAGCTTTAAAGAGTGGTATTCATTTCTCTCCTTTATCTTTTTACCTCCCAGTTTCCAGTTTTATCTGCTTAGGACTGCCAGAAATAAGAAATCGACTAATCACTGAGCCACTTACTTCTTGTGGTTACACTCCTAGTTACACAGAGACGCATCTGAAAGCTTCAAGCCCAGCTGAATTCTTAGACCAAGCTGTGCTGGCTTGGATGAGACCACACTGTAACAGAGACCCAACAATACAGAAACAAAAAGAATATAGAGTTTATTTCTCTGTCATATAACTAATATGAAGAAGGTGGTCCAGGTCAGCAAGGCAAATGTTAGGTTTCTCTGTCACCCCCTGGGGCATGTCCTTGTCCACACTGTGGAAGACCCTTAGCCACCAAGCCAGGCTCTGTAGCTGGAAAGTCAATGAGAATATAGAGAAGGCAAATCAAATGTCTTAAAACTCGAGCCTAGAAGCAGTATACGTCATCTCTGCTCATGTTCTGTTGGCAAGAATTTAGTAACACAGTCGCATCTTAATGTGCAGAAGGCTGAGGAATTTAGGAGGGCAACCATGTACCAGGACATAAATGAGACTAGATTTTAGTGGGTAAAGAAAAGTCTCCACTAAGGGGTATATTCCCTCCCAGGCTGACGGGACTGTGAGTGTTGAAATCAGTCTTCAAATGTCAACTTCATTATCTTACATAATGATTGTAACAGTCCTATGGGATCAAAGTTATTTCCATTTTACAGATAAGGAAATCAAGAACTGGGTTATGTAACTTTCATAGAATATTGTTCCTTGTTAAAGTACATTTTTCCTTTTATTATGTTTATTTGGGATATAGCTTCAACTAGATCATAAAATCCTGTCCCCAGTGTTATAAAATTCAATATCTAAACATAGCAGTTGCTTAATAAAACTTTGCTAATTGAATGACTAAATTAATGATGAACATATACTTATGTGCTGATGCTAGGAACTAACAGAAACAGACTTCTTGCTACATAGGTAAATTATTTTGATAAGATCTAATACTTTAAAATTCAGATAATACAGACAGCTATTAAAGGATATCAGAGATGGCTGCTAATTTCTTCTGCAGTGCTGAGTCATAGAATCTTGCTTATTTGATTAGTTCATCAATCCAGCATTAAAAAAAAAACAGTCAAACTGGTCAAAAAAGCTAACTTTTTAATGATTCAGTCAAATGATTTATGCATATATTGCATAAAAACCACTTGATAAAAAGATACAGATTTTTGTAGCCAAGGTTGGTCCTTAGATTAGAACAAGAAAAAGAAAGAAAACTAATACTTATTGAGTAAATTGTGTGATAGGCCCTTTATATAATCCTTACAAAACTCCATTAGGTAAACAGCATATAATTATTCACATTTTCAGAAGGAGGTTGTCAGGGAGGAAAAACTTTTCCTCTGCTCTTTTAGGTTATGAGCATGGTGGCCTGTGAATTAAACTAACAAAAGACAGATGAACAGAGAAAAAAAATTACATGCACAGGAGTTTACAGAAAATAAGTGAAACTCAAAGAACCAATTATACTTGGGAACTTTTATACCCTTCTTAACCAAGGAAAGAGAATTTGGGCTTAAAGGGATGATAAATTGTGGGGAAGTGACTACAAAATATATGGGAAAAACTAACAGAAGATAAGGGCTACTGAAGCAAATTCTGTTTATGCAAACTCATCTGGGTGTTGACTCCTCATCTTTGATTATAGGGGTTGCTCTTCTCTCCTTGGTATGAATGGGGTGGGGGACAGCTTTCTCAAAGGGAAATTTATATCCTGCTTATAAGCAATAAGGGAGGGCAGAGGACTCTTCCTGCATCTGTTGACTTTCAGTTGCCTTCAGCTCAAAATAATCCTTTTGCCCAAAGTGACATCCTTTGAGTGCAGAGGATTCTGATCCTCTTCAGTGTTCAGAAAGATTAAATTACTTGTCCAGGTTTACTCCAGTATTGACTGGAGGGCTCTGGGATTGAAATCCACCTCTGTTAGCCTCTAAAGCATCTGCTTTTTGAATACAAACATTCAGAAACGCAGTCTGGTTTCCCTGTTTTATTTAACATTATTAAAATAATAGTTTCATCCCAAATAATAACCTTATTTTTTTTAACTGTAGCATGATGCTGGTTCAAAGGGCTTTTATGAAATATCTCATTTGATCCTCTGAGTAGTAGGATGGACTTGCTAAACTAGTTTTACAGATCAAAAAACTAAGGAACAATTCAGTGACTTGACCATGACCAACAGTTGTTAACATTGTTGCAACCATGATCTAGGTCTTCTGAATTCCATTACGGTGCCTTTTTTTGGCTTTTTCGTTGTGGGCCTCTTCTCTAACTGCCTACTCATGAATTTAAATGGGATTATTCCCTTCAACCACAGACCTCTGGGTAGTATGAAGGTCATTGTTCTAAAATCCTACAACCTGGGACTGAGTCCATGTTTAGTCGTTTACTGCTCTGTGGGGATAACAGGACCTGCCTTGTGGGATGAGCTTGGAAGGAGATGAGGCGATAGGGAGTATTACAAAGGGGCCTCACGTTTCCCTGTAGAAGAACCTTCACCAGAAAAACCTGCTTTATTTGTTCAGACTGAATTGTTTAACCCCAGGGCAGAAGGAGTGATGTATCTGATTGAGGAGTTTGGGAGAGAGAATTAGGCAAACAAAGCCTTCTTGGGTTCCCTTTTCTCCAGAAATTGCCCGGGTCTGCCTTCTGCCCTGTTGGGGGTCTGGAAGGGCCTGTGCCTGTGGGGAGGGCTGTGTTAATCAAAGGTGAGGTCTGAGTAAATCCACTGCAGATACAAAGCCGGATTCTCTGACCTACCTTATCTGTACTATTTCCATCTCGATTTACTGGCCTCCTGCATCTCTCTTTCGATTGATTCTAAACTCAGTCAGGGAAAATGCGTTTTGTTTACTGGCTCCCTGGAACCCAACAAGTAGGTAGATTCCAATACTTTTCTTGGTCATAGAAGGTGTCCTAAATTCATTGAAAAATGTGTCTGAGTGACAATTTTTGACGTGTGAGCCAAGTTTTAACTTGTAGGTGTGAAAAAATGCTTTTATGTAATTATAAATCTAAATGGGTATTGATTTCCCTTTAAAATTATAGTTTTTGTTATTGGTGGTTCTGGTGAAATTTGGTAAGTACTTCAGAAGATTCAAGATGTCATAAGAGCAAACCGATTATAAAAAAAGAACACCTGAACAAATGGAATAATAATTAATGATGCTAATAAAATATCACTAAAGTTGGAAAAATGGGAGTCAGTCCTTCTGCATTTTAACTTACAGTCATCAAAGTGATTAGTGGTAGGAAAGTGCAGAGATCCTCCTTGAGCTAATTTTTGATAGAAGAAAGTCATAACCCACTTGAGCTTTAAATAATTATTCCTTGAATTTGTAATATTTCTTTTACTGAAGTCTGGGATCTCTTGCACCCAAGGGAATCACTACATCAACTCTTAACAAGATCAGGCTGGTAGATACTGCCTGATTCACCTTCCTCCTTTGGTGTCTCAGGTTCTGCCCTCCTCTGCCTTTCCTTCTGGTCCAGGTCTTCTTTGCTGACTCTTCATTTCTGCTGACTCTTTAAATGCTGGAGTTCCTGGTCCTCTTAGTTTCTTCCTGCCTTTCCTACGCGCATCCTCATCTGCACTCCTTGCATTGAGGATTTCTAAATCTGTGCTTGCCCCTCGAGTTTTTCTCCTGAACTGCACATTCAGACTTCTAAGTGCTGGAGTTATCACCCCTGTCTCAAAGGCAGCATGTCCAGAACTGAACTCACTTTGCGCAGTCCTTCTCCCACATTGGAAGATTTCATATAAAAGTAAGCTTCTCTTGAAAACTTGAAAATAATACGGAGCCCATGTGACAACAGCTGGCTGGAGCTGGGGAGTAGCTGCTCCCTTTAAATGAGCTCAGTAGTCCCTGGTTGTTCACCACTCCTACCTCTCCCTTTGTCCTATACCTGGCTGACTTCACCAGTATGTTTGTGGCCTGGCAACTGTAGATGTTTGAGTTTGTGAGCATGATCTAGGCTATACTACATCATGTGTTGAATTAAGAAATAAATCAAAGAACCAAATAGCATCACTCTTTTCTATTCAGGCAGGAATTACCTGGTATTGGTCCTGGTTCCTCCTGTTACTAAACTAACTGCAACTTTGCATAAATGACTTAATTTCTCTGTACCTTGATGATCTCATCGATCAAATAGTGATAGTAATAGTAGCTACCTTGCACGGTTGTGAGAGTTGAGTGAGAGAAAATGTGTAGGTGACTTAGAACAATACCCAACACGTAAGTAAGCCACAGTGTTTGCTGCTCAGCCCCTATCCTTTGTTGGTTGCTCTTTTCTGGATTTTTGTAACATTTTTCAAAAGTATTTATGAAAGAGATTGTTTCATAAAATTCTGGAAAATAGATTACTTTGGTTCATGACCTGTTAAGATTACAACTTCAACTATGCAAAACTACGTGAATGCATTTTTTATTACTAAGAAATCACATTTCTGTAGTTAAATAGAGATTCATTTGAACACCTGAAAGTAGGCCGATACTAATAGTCCCAAACTGAGTTGACAGACACTTGGTACTAACACAGTTCATGAATTGGCGAGAGTTTTTCTCTCTGTATATGAAATGCCAGGCCCAGCCAAAGCCAGAAGTCATTGTCTGAGCAGTTTTGTATTCCACACTGTACCTCCTATATGACCTTGAACGACTAGACCAAAACTTCTTCCATGTGGCTGGTCTCTGGCCAGGAATGCTGTCCTGCTCTGGTCGCAAAGCAAGTTCTTACCTCCCCTGTGAGGTTGGTTTGCAGCATCACTTCCGCGTTGTCTTTTCATATACCTTTTCCTCTGATGTTGAGTTGAAACTGCTTGTTTACGTACCTGTTTCTCTTTGAGTGAATTCCTTGAATTCTGAGACATCTTAGGCATTTCACTAGAAAGGATATGATGACTGCCTCAGGCTTTGGTGCCAAGCTGCCTGGATTCAAATCCTGACTCTGCCACTTATGGGCTCTGGAGTCCAGGGACAGGTCCTGGATCTCTCTGAACTTCAATTTCGTCATCTTAACAGTAACTCATAGGGTTATTGTGAGGATTAAGTGAACTAATATTTGTGAAACTATACACAACAGTGTCTGCACGTGGAAGGCATTTAATAAATGTTAGTGATTATTATTGCTGTGGACTTGATTTTTATTTCCATATTCTATCTCTGGTTTCCCCAGTTGCTCAAATTTACCTTGCTGCCACTAATACAACTCTAATTTTACTGCTCTTTGCTTCTTCTAGCTGTAAGATCCAAAGATTCAAAATATGAATCACAATGCAATCCTGCAGGGATAGAATATTAAGAAATGAAAGATTTCGTGTGTCTAGTATCGGCAAAAGGTGCATAGCCACATTCCAGTCTTTTTTTTTTTTTAAACTTATCCTGTTACTCTACCCTGCGCCCTGATAAGCCCCTTCTACGTAACTAAATTGATTCTCTTTTATGTCTATACTCACTCTTATTCCCTTCTACCTCCATTTTAATGTGTTTGCATTTAGTTAGTACAGTGTAACTAATTAAATGGATGTACTGATTGCTGCCCCATCACATCAGGGAGTACTTGATAGTAACATGACTTATAAATGATGTTGTTAATCTTGATCGTTTTAGTTAAGGTGATGTTTGCCAGTTTTCTCCACTATAAAGTTAACATTTTTTTCCCCTTCTATACTCTTCTTTGGAAGTGAGTCATTAAGTCCAGTCCAACCAAGGGGGCAGAATAGGAGTGGAGCAGGGAGGGAATTAATCTTTACCTCCTAGCAGGGGGAGTATCTACATACATTCTTTGGAACTCTTCTATAAGTAAGATTTGTCACTTTTCCACTATTTATTTATTTACTCAATAATTTTTATATCACCATGGACTCATGAGTATTTTATTCTTTGGGTTATGACCCAATACCATCATTATTCTGTTGCTTAAATTGTTTCAGCTTTGGCCATTGGGAGCTCCTTCAGACTGGCTCCTGTGTTCTTTTGACATGTTCCCATCACTTTTATTTTATCTTTTTTCAAACTTTCTTCCTTTGGGGCATTATAAGATGTTCTGGACTCATCTTGTATTTTCCCTCCCCAGTCCTAGAATCATCCATTTCTCCTTTTCCTAGAAAACAGTATTTAGGAATCAAAATCAGGATGCTGGGCATGCTTATTGCCACTGGAGTGTCACTATTTCTAGGCCTTCTCAGTGGACAGAGCTAGGAAACACATGCGTTTATACTGACCTATGTATACACACACGTATCAAACATCTATCTATCTATCTGCCTGTCTATCTATCTGTCTATCACCATCTATCTGTCTATAAATCTGAATTTAAACTAGTGTCTCTGGGCCTAACCCAGTACCATGGAGCTCATTTTGGCCAACTCTCCTTGCTTATTTATGGCATTGTCTCTGAAAATGAGAGACCTGGTTCCCATTACCTACAATTATGTACTTATTTGTTTGACTCTAGTATTACTGGTTAAAATGTGGCCTCCCACAGTTCATATGTTGAAGTCCTAGCCCCCAGTAATTCATAATGTGACTTTATTTGGAGATAGTCTTTACAAAGCTAAGAAGTAAGCAAGTTAAAATGAGATCATTAGGGTGGCCCTAATCCAATATGATTGATGCCCTTATAAGTAGGGGAAATTTGGACACAGACACATACATAGAGGGAAGAAGATGTGAAGACACAGGGAGAAGATGAACTACGACAGGCCTGGACCGGATCCTTTCTGCACAGCCCTCAGCAGGGACCAGCTCTGCCGACACCTCGATTTCAGACTGTGAGTACCCAGGATGATAAGACCATACAGTTCTGAAGCTTAAGCCACTCAGTTTGGTTAGGGCAGTCCTAGCAAGCTAATAAAGATTCCTACTAGACAGGTAAACTTGTTTTGAAATTCCTAATACTCACCCCTATAGGAGCAGATTTACCAGTGTACGATGTTTATGTCCAGCTCTTTTTGCCTTTAGCCTTAGGGTATCTAGTGAAAACACTATTTTCCAAAGTCAGTTCCTTACCTACCTACCCCTTCAGTGAGGCTATATTATATATTTGTAACACAGTTAGATTAAGTTCTTTGTGTGTGTTGTTCTTTTTTTTTGGGGGGGGGTGGGGGGTGGGCAGTGATTTGTTTTATTTATTTATTTATTTTTAATGGAGATACTGGGGATGGAACCCAGAACCTCGTGCATGCTCTACCGCTGAGCTTTACCCTTCTCCCCCCACCCCCACCCCCAGTTTGATTAATTTGTCACAGCCTGCATTCCACCCTAGGATTTCCTCAACAGCCTGGTTGATTTTTTAAGTAATTTGAATACAGCAAATGGATTTTGACAAATGTATAAAGTCTATGGATCTCCATTACCTGTGGAGTATGGAACAGTTCCTATCCTAAAAATTCCCCTCCCTCTGCAGTGCCTTTGGAATGAACACTTAACTTCTCCTGAATCCCTGGTAACCACTGATATGTTTTCCATCCCTGTAAATTTGCCTTTTCCATACGTCATATAAATGGAATTGTACGTTACATAGCCTTTTGAATCTGGCTTCTTTCACTTAGCAAAAATGCATTTGAGATTCATCCATGCTGTTGAGAGAATTTGTAGCTTGTTCCTTTTTATTTCTGAGTAGTATTCCATTGTACCACTGATTATTAATCCATTCACTTATGGAAAAACATCTTTGTTGCTTCTGGGTTTTGGCAATTAGGAATAAAGTTGCTATAAATATTCTCCTCCAAGTTTGTGTGTGTGTGTGTGTGTGTGTGTATAAACAAAAGTTTTCAATTGAATTGGGTAAATACCCAGGTATGAGATTGTTGGGTCATGATAAGTGTATATTTAACTTTGTAAGAAACTGCTAAACTGACTTGATAACCTGCTCATTCCTGCATTCATTTCAGCAATGAATGAGAGTGCCTGTTGTTCCACATCTACATCAGCATTTTGTACCATCAGCTTTTTTTTCAATTTGAGCAATTCTAATAGATGTGTAATGATATATAATTGTGGTTTTATTTGCAAGCACTACGCTGTACAGATGCTTCCCTGTTTCCACACTACATTCCATGTTCTGCTGTGTATGCTCTAGGATGTGCACCCCGCCCAACGTTTCACCATCAGTTCTCCCAATAATGGACACTCCAGTGGTCTCCCAATAATACCATGAAGCTTATTTTCTTTATTCATTATGATCTCATATATGTCAGTATTTCTTTACTTTCCTTTTATCATCAAGTTATTTCACACATAAGGGAAAATAATATCCAAACAAATAAACAATATCCAAATCATATCCAAAAATCTTCTTGCATAGACTAGATTGTCAGAGTTTCTCACATAGACCCTATGATAAATGGACAATTGATGTAATTGTCTTCAAAAAAGAATTGAATAAATTATTATGACTTCCAGTTTGTTTTCAATGACTTCTTTCTTCCTTTCTCCCTCCCTGTCTTGCTTTCTTCTGTACTTCTTTCCTTTCAATTCATTCTCTCAAAAAATATTTATTGAAGGCCTTTGCCTCTAGTACAGTAGTCCCTGTTCAAGCCAGGGGTATACACAAACAAGGGAATGGCCCTGTAGCAACTGACAATCCAGTGTAGGGTGTGTTGGGAGAGGAGGAAACATGGGAACATACACACAGACATACAGAAAAGAGTTATCGTGAAAACAGGCAAGAGTGTGTAGCCAGATCTGCCTCGGTGAGTTAGGGAAGGTTCCCCAAAGGAGATAAAAATTTGAACTAGATGTTGAAGGATTAGTAGAAGGGAACAGCAGAGGGCATAAAAAACACTTGTCATGTTGAGGATCTGGTGAGTAGTTCAAAGTCACAAAGACTGGGGTTCATGAAAGTGGACAGTGGGAAGAATGGATAGAAAAAGAAGACGGATTCAGATTGAGATGGGCTTTGCAGGTCTTATTTTGTTATTTAGACATCAAAGAGCCGTTGAGGGTTTTATAACAAAGTAGACTTGATTAGACTTGTATTTTAGAACTATGACCTTGGCAGTGTAGACCAGAGAGGTATGAAACTGCTAATAGGAAGACCAATTGCAAGGCTGTTGCAAAAGTTCAAGTAAGAAATACTGAAGACCCACACAAAGGAATGGCCTGTTTTCTACATAAGTTGTCTATTTGTGAGGAACAAGGAAAAAAATGTAAAATCTGGGAAAGTAGAACTATATTTGGCATGTAAATTAGAAAAGAAAAAACACCAGCAATCATATAAAAAGTGACATAAAGGATCCTTGTGGTGACAGAACTGTTCTTTATCCGGCAGTGATATACAAACTCATGTATGTGGAACTAAACATGCAAACATGCACAAGGAGATCCAAGTAAACTGGGGAAATCTAAATAAGATTGTAGATTGTTGTTACTACTGTAATAAACTGGGTAACATTTACATAGATCTTTGTGTTATTTTGTATAACTGTGTGTATATCTACAATCATTTCAATAAAAATTTCGGTTAAAAATGATAGCAAAATAAAGAAATTTTCAACTCCTCCCCCCAAATCTATTAATCCTTTTTGGATGTAGAGAGAGAACATTTATTTTATTTTATTTTTAAATTTCTTTATTGAATGAAAATTTTTTTAAATTCTATAGTACTTTACAATTTTTAAAACTTTTACACACATGGTTTCATATAATCCAATAATAACCCTTTTTTTTCTAATCCTCTACCCTCTGTATTGCCCTTCCCCTCTTTTAGAGGGAGAAATTTAAGGCAACTTGTCCACAGTTCCCCAATGGCAGTCTGATTGATTTTATGTTGTATTTACAAAAAATTTAGAAAAAGTAGAAAAAAATAAAAGCATCAGATTCAAAACTAAGATAAGGTATTTAAATGTGCAGTTTTTAGATGATAATTATTATTGGTGCCATTAATATTTTATATGCTGATTCATTGCGAGGGGAGAAATTAAACATTTATTGGGTACTTACATGCAGCCATTGTTCTGGGGGCTTTCGTACATTTCTCTATTTCATGCTGATGAATGGGCAAATTTTATTAGAATTATTCATGCACTTTACAGATGGGGAAGCCTAAGGGTCAGAGTGTGTAAGTACTTCTGCAAGATCATAGTGTTAGGAAGAACCTAAGGATGTCTGACTTCCAAGCCCTATGTGCTTTCCTGCTACTTAGGGACTACTTACAGACACAAGCACAGTAAGACAGCATCTCTGTCATTGACTTGTCTGGTTGATTTCTATGGTGAGTGTACCCAATCTTTGGAAATGTGGAAATATAGTACTTTTGTGGCAATCGATGTGGATTATTTCAGCTCTGGAAAACATGTTTTCAACTTGTGACAAGGTAACTTTTGATAAAACATTTTGCAAAAATTGAGTCAGATCTGATTAGACTTCAGAGCAGTTCCTTCAAGCTTTAAACAAAAACAAAAACAAAAACAAAAACAAAACCTCAGGAAGAGATAATGTTTAACTTTCGTTTACTGTATGTCAGGTACCATGTTAAACAACTTACATGCTGTTTAAAATTTCACACAAAATAGGGACGAAACTTGGCCTATTTGACTCCAAAGCCACACTTCTAAACCACTGGGCTAAAATGCTGTGAGCATCTACCAAATAAAAATGATAGGGAATGAAGAAAAAAAGAAACTTTAACGAAAAGTTTAGCATGGTCCAAGATCAGTGACCAGGGCCACCATTTATTATAATTAAATTACATGAGTTAACTGCATTGTGTGATTTGGGATCCTAAGGGCGTCTGAGCCATGTGAAAAGCTCAGTGGTATATTCAGGCCAATCACCTTTTACTTTCTCTCATTTTCTTCACAGCTCTTTCACATACTGATATCTAAAATTATTTAATTACTTGTCTATCACTTGCCCCACCTCACCAGAACATATGGTCATTAAATTAAGAAACTTTTCTTTCTTGTTCAATGCTATATTTCCAGTGTCTCTGGTTGTTCTTGGCATATAAAGATTTGTTGAATTAATGAATAAATGATTGTCCTTCCCTGGGCTTAAGTGGTAGAGATTTAGACTTAAAACGGTGGTTCAAAAGATCACATTAAAAGGCATGCCTTATAGCAATTTATTAGTGTTTCATGTCTTAGATAAACTGGGATAACTGAAAGAAGTGGAGGAGGAAGCTGGAGGGAGGAGCCGGAAGAGAAGGCTGGAGAAAAGGGGAAAGAGAGAACATAAACTGGTAATGATAAGCCCTTAAATATGGTGGTGGGGTTGAAGTGTCAGAAATTAGGAGCCTTAGGTCAGTGCCTGAAATCGGTGGGGTGTGCTGGAGTGGGATAGAAACCATCACAAAGGCTAACTTCTCAATTTGGTCTCTGAAGTTCAAACCACAAAAGTTTATGGAAAGGAGGTGATTAGCTTTGAGGGGAATGCAGTGCTCTGGAGGCCTCCACTGAGATTAGTGCCAAGCGTATTGGCATATTGGGCACTGGTCTACCTAGTTTATATATTGTAGATTCTTCAAGAGGAGTCAGTGATACTGCTATAATCCATGTTAGCCTTATATCATTGTCGAGAAGGAAGTATATGAAGAAAGGTTAAGGAAAACAAAAGAATCACATATGAAGAATCAAAATGAATGGATACATTGAGGCATCTGTAGTACAGAGTGGGAAAGGCAACTAACTTCAACTAGGTTGGTGAGTGCCCCGGAAAAAAACTGTATGCTCTAAAATGGAACAGTTGCTGAAGGTGAGAATTACAGTAGATGACTCCAGCAGTCTGAAGTTTCAAGGAATACAACATTTAGAGAAGAGTTCTCAAACTTTTAAATCTCAGGACCCCGTTACATTCCTAAAAGTTGAGGACCTCAAATGACTTTTATGTGCATTACAGATGATTATTCATTGTTTCATTTTAAACAAGCCAATTAAATGTTCAAATAATCTTTTATATAAAAAGTAATTACTTTCCAAAACAAAAAAATTGAGTAGAGTGGCATTGTTTTGTTTTTGCAAATCTCTCTGGTTGAACAGCAAATGACTGGATTCTAATATTTGCTTCTGTTTTGAATGTTTCCGTATCACATGCCACCTAGTCTGTGGAAAACTCCACTGGACACTTATGAGAGAATCAGCGTACCAAGCCAAATAACATTTGAGCATTATTATGTAAATACTTGACTTCCCCCTTGAAAGGGCCTGGGGACCCTTGGACCACACTTTGAGAACTTTTTTAAGAGCTAGTATTAGTCAATCCAGCTTCAATTGAAACATAGCCAGAGGTTTCACAGGCCCTGAGGATTTACATTCTCAAAAAGATGAAACAAATGTCCTCATTATAAAGCACCCAGAAAGTAGATAAACATGCTATTTTCATCCATCAAAAGAACTAAAACATACAGAGGGATTGTGAGTCAGGTAAGACGTAAGAGCGGTAGGGACGAGAAGCATCCCCGGAAGCCATGGAGAACTACTGAGTGAGGAGTAACAAGACCGGCAGAGGACGGCCGCAGGGGTGTCGGGAGGAAAGAACTGTTGTTCTTAGGGGGAAAAAATGGGCGGGGAGAGAAAATGGTTACCGGGGGCCGGGGAGTTGGGGGAATTAGGCCGGGAACTAAGGAGCGCTCGCCGTCACGAAGCCGCAAGGCCGCACCTCGCGGCTGGCCCCGCGTCCTCACCCTTCCCGGCAACAAGACCTAGGGGGCGAGGTGGGCCGGGAGCGAGGCGTGCGGGTCACGGCCCTTCTCGGGAACGGGAGCGGCTGAGTTCCCTTCCGGAGAAGCAGGGAGAAAAGAGACGGAGGGAGGCGTAATAGGGGATGGAGGCGGGAACCCGAGTAACCCAAGCCTCGCGCAGAGGGTTTGGAGGTCGCGGGGGGTGGGGGGTGGAGAAGAAGGACGGTTCTGTTGCTGGGCAACCCATCCTGGGCCCGCCTCCCGCTCGTGTTGCCAGGAGACAGCGAGGCCGGGGGGAGGGCGGCGGAGCGGGCCCTACGTGCTGACGCTAATTGTATATGAGCGCGAGCGGCGGGCTCTCGGGTCTTTTTTAGCGCCATCTGCTCGCGGCGCCGCCTCCTGCTCCTCCTGCCGCCGCCCTGAGTCACTGCCTGCGCAGCTCCGGCCGCCTGGCTCCCCGTGCTCGCCACCGGTAATGGATGGGGACCCGAAAGGAACGGGGGGACGTAGAGGCGGCCTGGCGGCCTGCGCGGGGGCTGGGGTGGAGGGACGGGGAACCGCGAGCGGCGGGCCGCTGGCCGCCCGGGGCCTCCCGGGTTGTCCTGTGAGGCCAGAGCCGGAGCCGTCCGCGGAGTCTCGACCCCGCAGCCGGAGAGGGCCCGCGGGGTCAGCCGGCACTTTATTCGGGAACCGATCGGGAGACCCGTTGGGGTCGGTGCGGCCCTGGAGGGTCGGGGGCCGTGCTGGTCTGCGTCGCGGTTCCCTGAGCCTCACCGGCTTCTCCGCGCGGGCAGGAGCGAGGCCGCGGCGACGCCGGGGCACCCTGACGAGGCAGCGGCCGCGCCGCTAGGGATCGGGAGGCGTCCGGGATGCGGGCCTGGCCCGGGTGCGTGGCCCACCGCCGCCTGGACGCCCCCGCTTACTCAAAAATAATTCTGGGAGGGAGGTGGCTGGGGGATGGAAAGAACCGCGGAGGCTGCGAATTCCGATGGGAGGGAGGGGCTGTGAGGGGGACGAGGCCCCGGGGCGGGGAGGGGGCGGGGAGGCGGCGAGGCTCCGGGGCTCCCCGCCCACTGGAGGCGGCGACCCGGCAGGGAGGGGAACCCCCCGGTGGCTTCCCTCGGCACGTGGCCTTCGCCTGGGCCTGATCGGAGACCCCAGTCTGGTTGTCCTTACTTTACTGAAAGTTGTGGAGATGGTGGGATGTGATAATGAATAGTGAACAGAAAAGTCCAGCCCTTGGGTTTCAAATTCTTCCCTGCTTCTCTTTGGTCTTAATCTTTTCACTGGTCCCAGAGGAAGGTGTGACTGATAGGTGATGGATGATGAAGCAGGGCCTCCTCCACTCTAGGGTTTTAAAGAAGTACCACGTGTAAAGCGCTTACGTTAGCTGCTGTTAACAAGAGTCTTGTGTGGCTGAAGTACAAGCCAGAATTTGGATGGGTGTCTTGACCAGGGTTTTTATTTGGGGAGAATTGATCCTAATCAATCTAATCCTGAACAGTTCCAAGGTAGAAGTAAAGGATTTGGCCTGCAGTGTCTTTAATTCTAGGACTTCAGTTGCTTTCCTGCGAATTAGTTCCTTTGTTGGAGTTCCCACTATAAGATGCTTAACTGGCTATTCTGTTTTTAAGGTGACTGGAGTTATGGTGGAGGAGGTATTATGGGGTGCAGTGAGTCGTTAATATAAATGTATTGAGCCAAATTTGTAGCCTGCTGCCTTGTCAGTGTCCCCACTTTGCCCTCAAAAAGGAGGCAGTAAAGGGAGGCGGGGAAGGATGTCCTGTATGGGAAGGCTGGGTTTTCAGAGTAGGAGAAGGATGAACTGGGCACATGATGTCCTTAAGGAGCCCCTGTTGTATTCTTCACTGTGTGATTAGTTAGGTCTGTAAGGATTGCACTTTAAAAGCGCACAACTTACACTGCTTACCTGATCTCAGGAGAGCTGAGCTGGAAAATGAAATCTGTCATTTTTGAAAATAGATGGCATCAAAATACGTTGTCAGATTTAGGCTCTTTATTCTTGTCGGCTTTAATTAATACTACTACTACACTTATTTTACTTAGGAAGTAATACATACTGCCTTTGATTGGATAAGGGGAAAACCTTATATTTAAAATAACTTATTTAAAGCTGACTGGAGATAAGTGAAGTTTACAGTGATCTTCTGGGACTAAAGTCTCATGCTTGTTTGAAGTTGTCTGAGTTCAAATTAATGGCCCAAATCTAAAATGTGCCATTTACTTTTTAAGAAGACTGGTCCTTTCATACCAGTTTGAAATCTTTGAAAATTTTATCTGTTGCAAAGTACCCATTTTTGACACTGGACCCATTGACGGGAAATTATTAAGCTAATACTAAATGTGACACATGGTTGTTCTTGTTCTCTAGATACTAAAAAAAAAAAGACAGAAAACCCAACACTTGTACCAGAACTAATTTAATCCACAGCGCTGTTGCTCATTTTCCTACTCAACTTGCTCATATTGCCTCCAGATGACTGATACTAAACACCCCCAGATATATTCAATATATTCAAGTTCTTTTGTAAGAAAAGGGGCTAAAAAAGTTAGAATCTATTTGACTTCAAGCTTAAAAAGATGTCAATAAAATACTGCTTTACTCACTTTGATCATTTTCTGCTTGATTGTAAATTTGAGATATTAATGAAAGATAGGATTAGAGGGAATGAATCTTGATCAATTTAGAAAACTAATCAATATACTCATATCCTCAAGTCTAATCAAACCTTCAATTGTGTTCTTAGTTGATTCTTTGAGTAAATATTTTAGCTCGTATTTGGACACGTATCTTATTTGATGAGCCAACTAGGCAGATTGGTTGTCTTGATATAAAACGTTGAGTTGTGATGAGTGATTCGAAGAAAAAGAATGTGGGGGAAGTGAGAGATAGAGTAATCGTTCATAACATTCTTTATATGGAAGAATTTGTTAAAATGGAAATATTAAATCCCTTTTCATCCTAATTTCGTCTAAATAAGTTCTGTCGTTGTTGGGCAGAGTAGGGATTTGAGGGCAAGCACTGTTGCTTTCACTCATCCTTGTAAGCTGAGTACTCCGACCACCGGATCCCATTACCCGGCTTGCTGTGCAAAGTGGCCTCCGTACTTCCGGTTACCAGCTCTGCCTTTACTACTACATAGTTTGATATATTTTTCCTTGTTCAGAAGTTTTGTACGTTTTGATTTTTACTGAGAAAGGATGCTATACTTTTAGAGTTTATTAATTACTTTGAATTATTTTCTAAGGTAAAGGATACAGAAGAGCATGACAGGAGTAAAGTAACAGTCAGCAATTATTGTATGATTATTCAGGCAATGCTTTAAGTCATTCTACCTGTATTAACTCATTTAATGCTCCTAGAGGTAGATAGTAAGCATCAATATTTTAAATGAGGAAACTGGTACAGAGCAGTTAAAGAATTTGTCCAAGTTACATAACTGAGCAATGATGACTTATAATAAGAATTTTATATGGTTTAAAGGGAGTTCCTTGGCTTAAACTGGTACACTGTATACATCAGCGTGGAACTTAAAAGCACTCTTGTTTGGATTCCACTGTGCTTCAAGGAAAAGCTCTAGTACTTAGAGTCATGAAGTCGTCTTCCAACGTGTGTCTGACACAGGAATCACTTGCTTTTGTTTGTTAACGCTGGGTGGATTTTCACCAAATAGCAGTTCAGCTCAGGTGTGTTTTTCTGCCGTTGGATCAAATAATACTTTAGATAATGAGATCCCTGGGACAGAAGATAGTGTCCTCACATAGGAGTTCGTTTGGCTTGAGACTCTAATACAAAAGTCAGTTCTAAGTTGACTTGATATCCCTGAGGTTAAAAAGGGAGCAGAAAGAATGAGGTGTTCTGAGCCCTCGGACCACTGAACTTGTTAATGTCCAAAATACAGATTTGTTTAAAATGCATTTGGAATGAGATATGAGCTCTGAGGTAAAGGGAAATCTTATCCTTGAGATATTACTGGTTCCCTTGAACTCTTTTGCTTTAAAACATTGGTAGTTTTTAATGATTGGCTGTTATATCATTTTCTGTAAAGGGATGTAATTATAGGTGACTATAATCTTGTAGCTGTAGGCTGATAGGGAAGTCACCTTGGCTTTTGGAATAGTGAACTGGGTGGGCATGGGTTTTGGAAGTCCTAGTTTTTTCACTTGTGTGTTGCTGAGCAAATTACTTACTATTTCACCTGCAAATATGAGGAACACCTATAATCTTACAGAATAGGCTCCATAAATGTTAGCTTTCTTTCCTTCTCATTGAAGTAAGGAGAACTTATTCAGAATCAAGTTTACTGGAATGGTAGGTTATTTGATAGTACCTGTCTGGACGTTGAGCTATTATTGTAAGACCACAAAATAATCAGATGACCGCCTGATTGAATCGCTTGTTAATCTTTTGATTTCGCTTCGTGTTCAAGTTTTTAGGTTAAGATTAGCCTTCAGTCATGTTATTATGAAGCATGTCTTTCCATTGAGATCTTCTGTAACATATTTGATAGTGAGTTATTATAAACTTTTTATTTCTAGGAATTTTTCCTTAAAGTCTGGTTTTACCAACATTAGTATAGTGACAGCATCTTTCTTTGGTTAAGCATTGTGTTTTACTGTGAAACTCTTTATATCCTAAGTGTGTTTCTTCAAAATGGGATGTAGTCTTTAATCTGACCATTTTTGAAGGGAACCTAGTTGATTTATGGGTAACGTAATTACAGTGATTAGGTTTAAAGCTGATTGTATATTGTTTGATTTTTCTTCTGCTTTGGAAGTTACATGTTCTGTTTCTGAAATTTTGGGGATCATGTTAGAAATTATAACATTCTTACTTAACATTAGAATAATCTTATTTTCTCCTCTGTATCCTCACCACTGTCTTAATGTATGGTAGTTTAAATTTAACACAGTATGCAATGATGATATTATTTCTTTTAAAATATTTATTTAGATGTATGCAGATATCCTTTTTTGCCCCTCATTTCTTGTATCTTTAGACCTTCTGTTTGGGATCACTTGCCTTCTGCCTGAAGAATATACTTACAGAATTTATTAATGAGAGTGCTGGAGATATTTTTCCCTGAAAGTACTTGTTTCACCTTCATTCTTAAGGGCTGTTTTGGTTGATGATTATATTCTAAGGTTCTTAGTTATTTTCAGCACATCGAGCACACAGCACATTCTGTTGTCTTCTGGTGTTTGTTGAAGAGAAAACAGCGATCCGTCTTTGGGGGCTTTTGAAATTAATCTGTCTTTTCTCGATGTGCTTTTGAGGTGACCTCTGTCTTTATTGTCTTGCCTTTTCACTGACACATCTAACTGTGGGTTTTTTGTTTGTCCTGATTGGGATTTGTAGGGCTGCCTTCCATTACTTCTGGAAAATTCACAGCTATTCTTCATATATTCTGCCCACTCTCTGTGATACTCCTAGAACTTGTATTAAGTCTTTGTTAGACTTTATTGCATCCTAAAGTGTCTTTTCAGTATTTTTCATCCTCTAGTTTCTGCCATAGTTTGGAAAATTTATTCTAGGCTTGCTTCCAGCTCACCTAATTCTCCAGCTGTGTTTGGTTTACTGTTAAACCTGCCCATTTAGTTTGATTTCTGTTATTTTTATTTCTAGAAATTCTGTTTAGTTCTTTGCCAGATTTGGTCTATCATCTTTAATAAATGATCGTTCCTTGTAGATACTGCTCCAGACACTATTTCAAACTTAATAAGCATGGTGTTTTTTTCCACGTTTATATTTTGTTTATGGTCTTTCGAATGATATGTAAGTCTTTAGTAGGACTGGCTTGTGTTGTATTCATTTCTTTTGCCCCTGTTATTCTTGAAAATTGTTTTATTGAAGGTCTGAGGTGAAGATACCTTTCATTTACATTTGGGTATGCATGTGCCTAGAGACCACTTGAAGCTCACAGCTTAGGGTTTTGGGGGGGGCAACACTGATGAGGTGAATTTCGGCTTCTGTCCAGGAGAACTCGCTTATTATCTCTGAGAATATTAGCACTTTGAGGTTCCTGCTTAATTAGGGAAGGTTGCCAAAGGATTCCCTACCTTGGATAGATAGGTCCAGGGCTTTAGGTTTCACCCCACAGTAGTTCAAATTGGGCAGTTGCCTTCACAGCAAAAATAACTTCCTTCTACTTATTCTTTTGTTTCCTGTTTTGCCTTCAGTTTGGGTTACTTCTTTGGGTTATTTCTTACTATCTTATTAGGATTTTCCATGTTTTTAAGATTTTAACAAATGTTTTCAACTTTTTATCAGTAGAATTGGTCTGCATAATCTAGCTTGTCGCTAGCAGGAATGAAAATTGTTCAGATCTCTTAGAAAGCAACTTAATGTCTGATAATTTTATTTCACATTGATTTTACCTAATGTTGATTGCAGTAAAAAAATTAAAAATTAATATAGTGTTAACCTAAAGTTATGTTTCTCAGTGTGATCTGATTGTCTGAGACCACTTGCCTCAGAAGCTGGGTTTCTTGTTTAGACTGCGGATTTTTGAGACCACTCCCTCAGACCTGTGGGGTTTGAATCTGGGTATGGGAATCACTCTTTTGTTTTTTAATAAACTTATTCATAATTTTAGATTTAGTTCGAGGTTCCCACATGTCCCTTACCCAGTTTCTTCTAATGTTAACATCTTACATTACCATTTATTTACATTTATTGGTCAGTCTGTACATTTGTCAAGACCAAAAGACTGTTTTTAGCCATCATCCTGGCTAATTATTTTGTAGAAATGTTACCGGGGAAAGGGAAGTAAGAATTACCCCAGTTCTTAGTCACCCGAAAAAAAAGAATTTTTAACAAGATACAGAAAGCATGATACAAGCAAGATTTTTATTAGTAAAGTAAAACAGTAGTAAAAGATAGTACACTCCCAAGAATTGGGAGCAGGCCAATCCAAGAGAGGAAAGATGGCGCTGCTGCTTTGTTTTTCCGTCTTATATCCTGGCTTAGGGTTGCTTTTGTGATTGATTGATTAACGGCTCAGGTTCCTTGAGTGATCAAGCTGATTGACAGCTCAGGTTCCTTGTGCTCAGGTTGATTGACAGCTCAGGTTCCTTATGCTCTGGCACTCCCGTCCTCTTTTGGGCAGGTTTTTATCCATGAAACACAGAGAAACCTACGGGATGGGGCTCAAACTGTAGTGTTAATTGCATTATAATGAGCATTGGGTCGAGTTACACCAGGTCCTTCTCTTATACGCAGCTGCAGCGTTTTGATTTTACCTGGCTTCTTTTGCTGGCCCTCATTTAGAGAAAGTAAAAATTTCTGGAGTCCCTTATCCTGAATGCAGACATACTGTTATTTTCTGGGTTATCCCTTTCGCCTTCCTCTCCCCCTGCCCAGTGCTCATTTCTGTCTTAACTGCCTAACAGAAACACCGACCCCATGCTAGAGATAATTCAAAATGAACAGAGTGAAACATTTGCTTATGTTTATTGCACATGCTAAGATCAGACAAATATCTTTTACATAAATTTACTCCTTAAAAAGAAATCCAATGAGGAAACAATTTTTCCCTACTTTTTGTAAATAATAAGAAGTTGTTTGCCTGAGCAGGATTACTACAAAGCCACTGTCAACTTAAATGATCTGATTACAAAATTACACCTGCTTTTCTTTAAAAAACAGAAGTCTATACACCAAGAAATCTAATTTAGCTAGAGTGGGCAGATTGGAGAAGGCATCTCTGAAGAAATAAAAGCCATCCTGTTCTATCTTGACTCCTCTTTAATAAAGAATTAAAAGAATTTCATTATAAGAGTGTGAATTTTAAGTGTAATGCCACAGAGTGGACACTGAGGGTAGCAGTGTAGCCATTCTTTTGTGAACATGTTAAAATGTCATAAAAATTTTGAATTCAAAAGTTTTGGGTGTTTTTTGCTTCATATTTTTGATAATTGCTGAGATTTACTAGACACTATATATTCAACCCAGCAAATTCTAAAATATTAAAAAGTATCTGAATGGGAAAACCAAATAATGCAGAATGGTACACAAGTTGTCAGTTACTTTAGACTTCCTCTAATAGGTAATTGCTGTTAGGTTTCTGGTGAATCTTTCCAGAAATGTTTTATTCATGAGGAAATCTGTACATGCATGAATATGCATATTCATGTATGTCCTGGTTGGACTTTGCCATACATCCTTTCTTTACTCCTGCTCTTTCTGTGTCAACTCAGATCTGCTTCATTTTTTATTGCAAAACATTCCAGTGTGTGCACCTTACACTCTAATACTAAGTTTACTTTTCGTAAGTAATTGTAGCCGCCATATATATGTGTATATAAACTTCGTATACTGCACTGAAGGATATGGTGCAGTGATTGACAGACACATATATAACCCCTGTAATCATGAATCTTGTGGCCTGGTCAATTGGGAGACAGACCGTGGTTAAATAATCACACTAATTTATAATGGAAGACATGAGATCTTATGATGGAAAAAAATGAGCTTTATAGGAGTGTGTACAACCAAGAAATCTTAGGAAGTACAAGTTGGAGAAGGCATCTCTGAAGAAGTAAATGCCAACTTACTCTGCCTTGAAGAAGTAAAGCTTTGAGCTGAGAGCCAAAGTATGTGCAGGACTTCTTAACCTGTTGGGTGAACATGAAGTGTGCACAGGCCCTTAAATCCTATAAGTGAATAACCAAGGCTGGAATGGACCTATTTAAGGCTTTTCATACTTTGTGGCCAAATTGCTCTCCAGAACGATAATAGTTTATAGGAACACTAGCTGTATTTAAGAATGCATATTCACCATAATTTCCCCAGCATTAAAAGAAAAATTAGAATTCCACTTGTGTTTCTTTGACTCAGTATTTTTCATAATTTTGAATTATTTCTATGTGACTTTTTTGCTAAATGTCTTGTTAATGCTGGCTAATTACCCAGCACTACTAGAGAAATCTGTCAGTGCTACTAGAAATTATTTATAGCAAATAGAAAATATTTAAAAATAGTGTAGGATACATGAGGAAGAAATATTTCCTTTATAATTGTCTAAAGGGTGGAAGTTGGATCAGTAATATTCCAAATATTAGCACTTGACTGCTAAAATCAGTAACTCTTAGCTGTTTAGGTAAAAAGCATATTAAGCATGTTGGTATGAGGAATCACATCTTGTAGCATTTTGTGAGTTAAAGATGAAGGTTTTAATTTTTAAAAGATTAAAGACTTAATTTTAATGTGGGATTCTAAGCTTGATTTTGTTTTTCTTCAAAATCTGCATTACTTATGGCATTCAGCCTTTTTTTTGGGTGAATGTAACATGTTTTATCTTGAGTTTTGGTTTTCTAAAAGCAGTATTCTCTAAATTAATACTACTCTTATAGTGAGAAAGAACTTCAGATATGCTCTAATCAGTCCTAACAGTATTTCTGTCTGATAACCAAGAACATTATGGACAATGTGTCACCATATCCAGCATAGGCTAGGGGCATCGTGGTATTCAGTGGTGTGACGTGGGGTGTGTTTGAAGAGACAGGGAAGGTTTACTTGACATAAGTTGGGACCCAGAGCTCTGTAACTGTCATTAAATAGTTTAAAGGGATGACATTTGATAACAAGAATTATTAAACTTTATTCATGGGGAAGGGGGCATAGAGTACTGAGGTGGTACATTTTGGCTTTTTAACATGAATGATAAAAATTAATACTGTTAAAAATCAAGTGGCTTTGCTCTGTGAGGTCCTTAGCAGGTCAAAAATTTAAGCCAAAAATGACCATTCATGGTTGTTAAAGGAATTTGAATAAAGACCCATTTTATTGTTCCTTTTCTGTGATTCTAGCATACATCAGATTCTTCTAACCAACTGTGCTATTGGCCATGTGAATGCAGAGTAGCAGCTTGTTTTAAACAGTATCCTGTGAAAAATTACTTTAGTGATTTGTGTTCCATGGTTTTTCTCAACACTGATGCTTTTTTAATGAGAGTATACATTTTTTCTCGGGATAGTTTTCAACGTGGTATATTGATTTAAAGGGTTTTTGGCATCAAATGTTGTTACTGATTTTAAATGAGTCATATGCTTTTTTTTTTATTTAACATTGATGTTTCTCTCCATAGGTACTTGGTCGTCATACAACATGGCAGACATCGACAAGTAAGTGGCAGATAGTTGGTTCTTTTTTCAGGGATTTGGCATCATTTTGAACAGTGTAATGTAGTTAGCAGCAGTACTGACTATGTATTATGAAAATGTATGGTGATGACTAATGCTTAGTACCTGCTGTTTTCAAAGTTGGGTACAGTGTATCCAAGACAGAATATAGTATACAGAATTACCATCATAAATATAGTAAACCATTTGTCAGTATTTATTCTTAGGAAAGTGCTGAGCACAATAATGAGTCATAAATATTTGAAGAATTCATTTTCTACCATTTCCCAAAGATTTTACTACTTGCATTGTAATGTATCATAAATACAAGATAAAAATATTGTAAGATGTATGTGTGGAGTTTAAAGAATAACGGGACAATTGTGTTCAAGTTTTTGAAAATGGAAGATCACTGTAGGAAGCCCTGTGTGTCTCTCAATTTCATCCTTCACCTTTCCTCTCCAGAGGTATCAATATTATCTTGATCTTTGTCTAATTCCTTTCTTTGTTTTTCTTTGGAGTTTTACCACCTACAAATTCTTAATCAGTGTTTACTTTTGAAAATCTGAATGGTAGTCACACACTTAGCTGTGTAAAGAGAAACACAGTGTTACCAATATTAATTGAGGGGTCCAAGGTAGGAGAACAAAAAGCAAAAGAGACTGGGTCATGGTCTGGCTTCAGCTTTCCTGAGTCTCTGCAAGGTCTTATTTTGGAGAAGCCGTTGGGCAAGGTCATGCATCCTGGAAACATAGGTTTATTGAAATTGGCATCTTGCAGGGTTCTTGTGTGGATGGATGTCTTGTAGAAGTGTGTCAAGGAGAATGGGTTGAGCTATACTATTTGCTGCTTGTCTTTTCACAGGAGTGCCAACTCAGAGAAGGAGATTAAAAAAAAAACAATTCAGGAGGGAGGGGTTATGACATGACTAGCCACGGCTGTTGTAGGCAGCAGAGCGTGGAGTTGGGAGGGCTGGAAACCTTATCACTTATCATGAGGGCAACACATTGAAATACTGGTAAGATTTCTAGCCAGTTCTCCCATGTACCCTGTCTTCAGCGTAAAAAGAAGAGTGGCAGCAGGCATTTTAGTGATAATGACTCTCAAAGTGATTGTCTTCTGAATCATGCCGCTCCAGTGCGGATTACTTAACCTTGGTTACACAGCTGTCATTTTAGATTTATATTATCTTCCTAGGGTTTCCTTTTGTTTCTCCTATTAGGTTTGCTGTTGGCCAATAGGCCAATAGGATTTGTGTCCTTTTTTTGGTTCGTTGGTTTAGTACCTGCTTGGAAGAGTACAAAGGAAGTAAATTATTTTGAGATGGCACGTCTGGAGATGACTATTTTACCCTTGTGCTTGATAGTTTGGGTGTGGAATTATAATTTGGGAATCATGTTTTCTTCGGAATTTTGAAGGCGTTGCTCCGTTGTCACTTTGCTTCTAGTGTTGCTGTGTTGAAGTTCAAAGTCATTGTAATTCTTGATCATTTATACGTGGCACTTTTTAAAAAGCAGGCATATATATCTGTTTCTGAAAGCTCCTCTGGCTTCAGAGTTCAGAAATTTTTACACTGTCAGGTCTGTGTTTTATTTCTTCTGTTAGGCATTCAGTGGTAGACCCTTTCAATATGGCAGTGTGGTAGCTCTCAATTCTGGGGAATATTATTGACTTATTTTGTTGACTGTCTTGTTCCCATTTTCTCTTTCTGGAGTTCCTTTTATATGTTGGACTGGTTCTTCTAATTACCTTTTGTCCTAGTTTCCATCTTTGTCTCTTTGCTCTTCTTTCTTGGTGAAGTAGAAACTTTATCTTTCAACTCTTACATTGAGTTTCTAAATTTCTGTTGTTTTAGTTTTCAGGTGTTCCTTTGCTCTCTGTTCCTGTTTTTATAGCATCTTGTTCTTACTTCATTGTTTGTAATATCTTTTCTTTGGATGTACTTTCCCCTGTGTAGTCTGGTCTTAAAATTTTCTTTCTTTTCTGGTCTCAATGGCTTTCCTCATATAGGAGAAGATAATACTTGGTTGTCTGCTCATTAAAATTGGAGTGGGGGAAGGGGTAGTTGAAGGATTTTTTTTTTAAGCTAATTGGAGAATTTAGAGTTTTAGGGGAAAGGAGGGCTTGTTAGTTTAGGATTTTAATGTGGACTCAGCAGGGTGGGTATTTGTTGTGAGAACCCCCAGTGTCAGAATGCCATTTTTTCTGAGCTGGTCAGATACCCCAGTAAAGAGTGTTTGGGTAAAGATCTGGCTTCCAGTGTTCTGGGAACTGAGTGAGGAGAAAGCAGCTAGGGAGGGGGCTCTGCATTCAGCGTTCTAGTCGGGATATTGTCCTGGGTCTGTGAGCCTCTAGTCTGAGCTCTCAGCTCCCTTTCCAGAGAAGAAGCTGTTACACTTCTGCTAGAGCGAGGGAGGAACTAAGGATTTAACTCTTACAGTTTTTGCTTAGTCCTCCCTGTTTTACCCACGCTCACCCCTAAGCCTTAGCTCTAGAAGGATTCTGTGTTTAGGCCGGTTCTCAGCTCTACCGCTGCTGACTTAGATTTCATTTCTCAGTGAAGTTGCTGCTCTTGTCTCCTAATCCTTCAGTGTTCATTTAAAAACCCTTTTGTCATAATTTTAGTGGGACTTTTGGAAGGATTAAGATCAGATGAGTACATGCAGTCTGCCATCGAACCTTCATTTTGTCTTAAATTCTGAAAAAAAAGAATAAATTGGTTGTGAGAGCTTGATCCCCCCCCCCCCAATTATTTACTGTTGGATGCCTGTGAGCCCTGGGAGGGTGGGAGGAAGAGGAAGATCCTTGTTCTTTAAAGCAGAAGTCAGCAAACTTTCTCCGTAAAGGACCTGATCGTAAATATTTTAGGCATTTTGGGCCATGTGGTCTCTTGTTGCAACTGTTCAGCGCTGCTGTTGTACTGTGAGAGCAGCCATAGACAAATCAATGCGGCTGTCTTGCAGTAAAACTTTATTTATAAAAATAGGAGTGGATTGGATTTGGCCACGTGACAGTTTGTAGACTCCTGTTTTAAAGCTTTAAGATTTAGATGTTCAATAAATAATTAAATGAGATGACACTGGAGGAAGAGCTGTTCCATGTTATCTTCAGTTAGTGACCCTTAATTCTAAATATACCTAACTTTATACTAAGTGAAAGATACCTTTTTCTAACAAAATAGTCTGTTTCTGTTGGGAAAGCTTTTTTTTTCTTGGTTGACAGAAACATAAATTTTTCTAGCAGAATACGGTACTTCTGTATGTGTCCCCATATGAAAATTAGAGAGTATTTGTTCCTGTATGAAAGTTAATTTTTCAAATGCTGTTTCTAGACATGAAAGCAACTAATTCTCTAAACCAAGTATTAAAATGTAAAATTACATGAGGAATTGTACAATGATGACTTCGATATCCTAACTCTCCATTTTAATGCTGATTTTAATCTCATGTTCCAAAACTAGATTTTTAAGATGAAGTAGGAAGAACGTTTTTACTTTTTACCTTCTCTTTTAATGGTGCCATCCTCCTGGCTTAACTCTTAAGCATGAAGTAGACTGAAGTCTTTTACTATTCTTCCCCATCTCCTCTATGAAGTAAAGAAAAAGGAAAATCCAAAGATAGTAAGTACAGGCAGATGTGGTTGTTCCCCAGCCATCAGGGACCCGGAATCCTTCTGTTTTTCTAGACTGTTTTTCTAGACTCCTTTATTCTTAGCTGGTGACTTTCATTCTGTAGGATGCCTCATGGTCCAGCATGGCTGCGGAAGCTCTAGCCATCATATCCCTGTTCCAGGGAGGGAGCAACATCAAAAAGGCTTCCAGCTGTTTACCATCTTATTAAGGAGGATATATATGTATATGTTCTACACTATGTATTTTCTTAATCTCACTGCCAAAATATGACTATATAGCCACTCTAGCTAAAAGGTAGGCTGAGACACATAGACTTCTTAGCTTGGTATTATAGCCATCTCATATAAAATCAGAATGCTTTTACTAGGAAGAGTGAAATCAGTAGATAGTGGGTAGAGAGCACATACTTCCTGACATTACATTCTCTGAACCAAAACCTATCAAATCACATTCTTAAAGCCTGAAGTATACACTTTGTATTTGACCAAATGTTTTTAAATGAAATTTTGAGTACTTCCAATTTGTACTTGTTTGTACATATGAAGTTAGAAAACTGAATTACCTTTTGGATTTCCTATTTCATACTTCTGAAAGAGATATATTAACCTAGAAAATGAATTGAAATTTTCTATAATTTTTTTTTGATAATTGGTACATTTGAACCTTGGTGTGATACTATGATATTGTAGCAAAGAACAGTCTGAACTTGATCAAGATTTGGATGATGTTGAAGAAGTAGAAGAGGAAGAAACTGGTGAAGAAACAAAAATCAAAGGTATTATTTTAAATTATTTTAGGAGCCAGTGATTGCTGGCGCGTGTCTTCTAAAGGGTAGTAATAAATACCATTCTTTCTCGATTCTTGTCCACTTTACTGACTGGCCCATACCATACAGTAAGAGTTTTATGTGTGAATGTACGTTTGGGTTTGGGGAGAGTAAGGGAGGGAAGAGGGGAAGAGGGAGATGGAGACGGAATGGTAGTAAGTGAGGACAGTGAGCACAGATGCCCATCAGAAGTGGGTAAAACACAGATGGAAGGGAGAGAAAGGATACTGTTAATAGCAGTTGTAGTAGTGGCCTTGAGAAATGGTGTGCACTAGACGTAACTTGGAGTCTGAACTTCTTCTGTATGTTGGGTTTTCCTAGAGTGAATTTTCTTTAGCTTGCTGCTCGTCTCTGCTCAGACTAGTGATTTATGGGCTAATCAGGAAAACTTCATGATTGGATTGTCCTATTAAAATAGCATAATACATTTTCATAAAATCCTTCTTTCGATGCCCTCCCCTTTTTTTTAAAGCGCGTCAACTGACTGTTCAGATGATGCAAAATCCTCAGATTCTTGCAGCTCTTCAAGAAAGACTTGATGGTCTGGTAGAAACACCAACAGGATACATTGAAAGGTACAAGTTCTTTTTCATGGTCTTTATCTTTCTATAATCAACATTGCAGGTGTATCTTTTTAAGGGCATCTACGACTTACGTATGTCTCAGTGGGAAGCTAATGTTTTGTTAGTACCGAGTATAGGATTATTGGGAGTTTAAAATTTTGCTAAGTACCAATTCAGAGCTGGTCTTTTAAAATTTATTTTGGTTCATCTCTATAGGAATTATACTGATCTTAACCATTTCTGAGATTTGTTAGAAATGCACAGAATTAGAAGAAATACAAATTGCTTATTTATTTCATTGATGATTTAAATCATTAATAATAGCCCAAATATCTTCTTATGCTTATAATTTTTTACAGAGCTCTATGATTTTAGGATCCATCCACATTGCTATCTATGTATATCTCTAGTCAGTAGTTTCTAGCTTCTAAGTGTTGCGTAGTTCTCTGTGATGTGTGTCCACCATGCTTTCTTCTATGCTTTTTCTTTGATGGACCTCTAGATTGCCTCCAAACTCCATCAACACAAATTCCATTGTAATGGTAATCCTTGTTCATGTCCTCTTAAGGAACTGTGTGAGAATTTCTGTAGGATATGTACTTACCAAGGGGATTGATAGTTACGGGGCTTGCAAGCCTCAAGTACTTCCAGCTTGCTTTCTGCAATGAGTGTATCTAATACGTGAAAATTGCTTTATCCTGGTGTCTTGCCAACTGTTGGCATCATTCAGCTTTATAGTTTTGTTTTTATCAGTCTGAGAGGTGGTAAATTCTGATTGCTAATGAGTTCTGAGTGTCTTTTCATAATAATTGTGACTGAGCCTTTTAGGTCGCTCATTTGTACCCTTTTTTCTCCCATTCACGTTTTGGAGTTCACTGTCTTTCTTGTTTTGTAGGAGTTCTTATGTATCCTAAGTTTTCAGTTTTAGACTTCGTAAATAATCTACTGTGTCATTCCTATTTTGTCAGTAGTGTCCTCCATTAAATAGAAATCCTTAATTTTTATGTTTGTTAAGTTTTTGGACCTATGGCTTGTTCTTTTGAAGATAAATCTTTCCTCGTTTCTTCTGCATTTCCTGTTGACTAGTTTTACCTTTTACCTTTCACCTTTAGTTCTTTAATCCATCTAGAGATCACCTTTATATTTAGTATTAAATAGGCATCCAGTTCCTTTTTTTTTTGCCTTTTTGGTGAGCTAGCTTTTATAACGCTTCACTAAACAGTTCACTCTTCCCCCATTTATTTGCGTTACCACCTTTATTACATATCAAATTCTAATTATCAGCGCCTTTGTCTTTGAGCAACACTCTTCAGTGATCTTTTTGGCCGGTTTTTTGTCATTGTCCCACTTAAAAGTCCCTATGGCTTTATAGGATGTCTTAGTATCTGGCAGGGTGAGTTGCTTTCCTCTGCCACTCCTCAGCCACCATGGAAACATGTTTTTAAGGTTGACCTTACAGTCTCTAGGCCTTTATCCCATGTATGGTTGAGCATACGTATATCAGGGTTCGCTCAAAAAACAAGCAAACAGAAAAATAACTAAAATTTGATAGGAATTCCACCATCTTTTTGATAGTAAATTATCGCATCCATATCCTTGTATTTATTCAGATCATATTCTGTGTCTTTCATACAAACTTTTCTTCTTGTTTAATTCCTGTATGCTGTGTGTTGCTATGAATAATACCTACTTTTTTAGTGTTTTCTGGTTGGCTGTTCTTGGTAAAGGAGTGCTGTTGATTATTTTTTTTTTTAAGTTGCTACACTTATTGTATAATAATTTATTCTCTTTTCTTCTCCTTAGCCCAAAGGGTCTTAACTGCAAATAAATAATGGCAGTTTTAGCTCTGATCTTCCATATTACACCACACCACGTTCATTTTTCTTCCTTTGTAACATTGGTCGGGGCTTTCAGTACTGTGTTAAACATTAGCATTAAAAATGGGCATCTTTGTCTTATTTCTAGTGTTAATTGAGAATAGATATATAATCTCTTCATTAATTTGGTGTCATTTATGACTTTATGACCTTTTTTCCTTCAAATGGTCTTTTGACTTTTGCTTTGAATCTGTTAAGTATATATTTTTAGAAATATGAGTTGGCTGGTTAATATTTTATTTAGGTTCCTTATTCATTAGTGAAAAGAGTTTTGTGTGTGCATATATGTGCATGTATATGTATATATATGTATGTACAATAAAAAATCTTTCAGGGGATGATAATTCTGTCCCCTGGTTTCAGAGTCAAGATTTCAACTGCCTAGAAGTGAACAGGATTGCTTGTATTTTTTCCCCTGTGTTTTGAAATAACTTGTATACGATAAGAGTTCCTTGAGTAGTTGGTAGAACTCTTCTGAAAATTGACTTAGGCCTTTGGGATTTGGAAACTTGAGGTCCTGGGGAATTTTTCCTCTTTTTTTTTTTCTCTTTTTTTCTTTTTGAACATACTAACCTCTTCAAGTTCTCTTGTGCCAATTTTGGAGTTTTATATTCTTCTAAAAATGTATGCATTTTAGGTTTCAAATAGATTATTACATAATTCATGACATTTGAAAAACTGATTATTCCCTTTAATATTCTGTATTCTCCATTTTGCATCTTCATTAATTTTGCCAGTTTTCTCAATCTTAATGTTCTCTAGGACAGCCTTTGATTTTTCCATTTGCATACTTATTTGTTATATCAATTCTCTTTTTGGGGGCTTTAATGTTATTTCCTTCTTATTTGGGTTTACTCTTCCAGTTTCTTTAATTGACTGCTTAGTTCATTTAATTAAAAAATTAATCAGTCTCTTTAAAGGCTGTATGTTCTGTGAATGTTAAGTGTGAAGGTCTACATGCTGAAATCAGTAACTCAGGCATATTAATGGTATTGTTCAGGTTGTCTTTATTTCTGCCTTATTGATTGACTACTTGATCTAACAGTTTCTGGGAAGGATGTGTACTTTCTCTTCCTGTAATTCTGTCAGTTGTGCGTTATACCATAGATTATTTTGTCTGATTCTAAGATACCTGTTTTAGCTTTCTTTTGGTTTTTATTTATCTGGCATGTCTTTTTCCATCCTTGCAATCTTACTTTCATGTAATTGTTTCTTAGTAATTTCAAACTCTTTACATTTCTTAGAAGTGTTAATTGGTTTTGGACTTAATTACTATCCTCTTTCCTTTCTTTTTAATTTATGATACTTTCTTTTATTCTCCTTTTTCATTGAATAGATCAAATTGTCTTCTGTTGGTTTCAAAGTTAATGCATTCTATTTTTTGTTATTACGGTAAAGTGACTCATGACCTAATACCTAACTTTAATTACCCCTATTAATCTCTAAATTTACCCATAATGTACTTATAGGCCTGTTTTTCCATCAAGGCAACAAATAAAATTTACCAAGATATTTTTGACTCACCCATACCTTATATATCATCTACAGGATATATTTTTACTTCCTCAAAAGTTATTTTTAGTGAATGTAATATCTGTGACTTACTTATTAAGGCCTCATATACCTCATACCATTTTTATTTTACCGTCATATCTGAAATAGTTTGGCTATAAAATTTTAAGTTCGAAGTTCTTAAACATCTTAAAATTTCACTCCATTTTTTATATCCAGTGTTCTCTTTGAAACCTGATGTCAGTCTGATTTCCTTTGTAGGTTATTTGCTTTTTTCATTGAATACCTTTAGAATTTTCTTTTGTCTTTGATAGTCATGAATCTCATCGGCATGTCTAGTGATTTGAGTAAGGATGTTCATACTGCTTTAACTCTGAGAAATTTATTACTCTCATTTTTTCAGATACTCAATTCCCTTCTCTATTTTTCAGCTGCTGTTACATTTGTCGTTCATGTCTCCATATCATAGCTTTTCTGTCTTTCCTGCTGCCTCTCTAAAGAACTTTTCAACCTCGTGGATTTTTTTTCTTCCTTTGAACCTATCTTGTTTATTTATTTGTTGGTTATTTTAGTTATTGTATTTTTCATATTTAATATTCCCACCTTGTTTTGGATTTCTTGGTCTTGTTTCATGGTTAGTATCTATCTTCCTTTATCTCTTGAAGTATGTTTATATGCCTGTTTAAATTCTCAGTATGTCTGTAATGCTTCGGAAAATAAATGATTTCATTCTTTCATTGTACTCCGCAAGGGTCTAGTTGGCCTTACAGCTCAGACACACTGGCTGAGATCAGTTACTCCAGTAATGAGTGTTGAGGGAGGAGTCAGACTTTGGTCTGTGACAAGCGCATGCAGTTTAAAGAGAAGGAGGGGGTGGGGCATGAACATAATAAGGAGAATCCAGTCACCTCAGACCCCGAGTTGGTTGACAGGTCCAGGCTGTTTTGGGAGGAGGCAGTCTCCTCTGGTTATAATCCATTGTTCCTGGGTGGAGAGGGTAGAAGAGTGCTTCGGGGCCCTGAACCAGTGCAGCTTTCATCAGCTCTGCGTGTTATCCTAGGAGCACTGGCACTGGGCTCTGCGGAAGGTGAAGGGGGCAGGCAGTAAATGTGGAACGCAAGCATAGAATTAAAAGACTTGCAAAAAAGCTTTCTTCCAACTTGTCCTCACTGGTACTCACTCTGGTCCCGCCCCACCCCTCCCCCTAGCTTTCTTTCTAAGTTGTAGCTCACCCTGTCTGTACCAGTTGAAGACAGCCTCCACTCAGAATTCGCTTGTGGGCTCTGTGTGTGTGTGTGTGTGTGTGTGTGTGTGTGTGTGTGTGTGTGAAGTAGTTGTTTCCTTCCTAGTTCTAAAGTTCTAGGGTTGATTTTTTTGAGTTGTGTAAATGGAGGGAGTCTAGCCAACCATGCTCTTTCACCACCTTGACAGAACATTAAAATTTTTACTTTTAATTGTAAGAAATAAAAAGTTGATAGTTTAGTTACTAGTTTTACTTCTAACTAAAGTAGTGGTTAAGTAAGAGAATTATTTGATTGACAACAATCTGTCTAGCCTGGATTTTGGATCAAATCCCCTGAACTTAGGAACTTTTGGGTGTGAACATTTTTGGGGATGGTAGAAGCCTTCATAAGTTTAATCATTTTTCAAGGGGTTCACAGACCAGATGTATATAACATTTGAAAAGTCTGTGCCCCACAGTGAATTGTATATAAATTAATCTCAATAAAATTGTTATTTAAAAAATCCATCTCCCCTCTTCATAAACTATTACATACTTATTTAACTTCAGATTCCAAATTAAATATGGAGGCCTAAGTAGAAAATAATGGTATAGGATACCGTTCTTTTCCACAAAATACATAATGCTCCCCTCCTTTCTCCTCATAGTATTGATACAGGTGAGATGTGCAGTTGACCCTTTTGAACAACGCAGGGGTTAATCTGCGTACAACTTCCGGTCCCTTATAGCCCTCAATCTGCAGTTCCTTCACAGCTGTGGATTCGACCAACCACAGACCATGGAGTGCTGTGGTATTTACTGTTGAAAAATATCTGCATATGAGTGGACTGAGGCAGTTCAAACCCATGTTATTCAAGGGTCATCTGTACATATTAAATAATTCAGGTTATCATTCTTATTCTTAGAAATAGGATGGTCAGTCTGACTTTTTAACTTTGTAAGATAGACTCATTTTACAGCTGAGATGCCAGCACTGACAAGTCCACCTCTGTCTGAACTTGATTACAGTGAAAGATTTCAGGTTGATGATAGGATTTACATTTTCTTATCAACTTACTGTACCTGGTTAAATTTCTGCTTCTGAAATGTTTTTGGTCAAGAGGTTCATGTATTTATATCTTGAATTGAAATTACTTTGAATGTACTGTTTGTTTCAAGTAGGAAACCTGTCATTCAGTAATTTTTATGCTTTGATTTCAATAAGATGAAAGAAGTGTGACTTGGGTTTTACTGTGATGCTATGTAACGAGTGCTCTCTAACCTTTCAGCTTGCCTAGGGTAGTTAAAAGACGGGTGAATGCTCTCAAAAACCTTCAAGTTAAATGTGCACAGATAGAAGCCAAATTTTATGAGGAAGTTCATGATCTTGAAAGAAAGTATGCTGTCCTCTATCAGCCTCTATTTGATAAGGTAATGCTTTCTACTACTTTGTTTTATCTAAAATTGAAGTTTCTTTGGAAATACAAACTTTCTTTAAACCTCTCAATATTTTAAAATTGTTTTTAGAGGTATTTGGGAGAATTATCAATAATAGCAATTCATGTTGTAGGATGCATTAATTAAATCTGTAAGCATTCTTTAAAAACAGCTAGTTTTTAGTTTGGATGCCAGTGTTTTTAATGCCAGATTTTTTTAATCGTTCTAGCGATTTGAGATTATTAATGCAATTTATGAGCCTACGGAAGAAGAATGTGAATGGAAACCAGATGAGGAAGATGAGATTTCGGTTGGTACTAACTTCAATTTACTGTTTTTAATAACTCGGAAACATTTTCTTTATTGTAAGATGGTTAGGTACAGATAAGCCACTGCTTATCTTGGCACCATCTGTACCCAAATTCACTTTTTCCTCACATTTTTACAGTATTTAACATTTATAGATTCATATAGACTTTTCCTTTGAACTTCACGATGACATACAAAGGATTTTCCATTTTTCAAGTGGAGATGGAGGCTTCTAAGTAACTTGCCCACAACTAATAGATGGCAGAGCTATGACAGAAACCCAGTGCTCTATTATATGACCCTGTTTCTCTGGCATTGACATTTTCGTGTTGGTTGATGGAGAGACTATATTTTGATTAAGAACACTAAGGGGGGAGGCAATGGACAAGGTTTGCATTTCTTTTGCTTTTCTTGTTTACTATGCTTAAAATTCTTCTCCCCTCCCCTCCTCATGAAAGTAAGAAAGTTTTTCCCTATAGCTCATGGTCCTAGTGGCTTTATCTTTGGAGGGACATAGTGATAACAGTATTTATAGATGTAAGGTTTGGTATGGGTAACAGCGGTGTTTACACAATTAGACTAGATCTTCTTTAACTAATAGTTAAAATTAGTCGGTGAGGGTTTGCTGATTTCTAAACTCTGCCACTGCATGTAAGTTAAGGAGATATAAAAAGGATTTATCAGGATGTCTAATCTAGGTATTGAGTAATGAATGCTGTCTTTTATCAAGGAGGAGCTGAAAGAAAAGGCCAAGATTGAAGATGAGAAAAAAGATGAAGAAAAAGAAGACCCCAAGGGAATTCCTGAATTTTGGTTGACTGTTTTTAAGAATGTTGACTTGCTCAGTGATATGGTTCAGGTAATTTTATTCATAAAAACACCAGTTTACCTCCCAGGGTAAACCTTTGAAATTTAAATGGCTGTGACGACTACTAGTCTCTTTATTGTTGACCTTTATAAAGTAATTGCTTTCTTTCAAAACAGCTGTTATCTACAGAAGGAAAATCATAGCTTTGATTAATCAATTATAATCCATTTTCAAAACTTAGATAATGAAATCACCCCTTTGAGATTTGCTCATTGTTGTCTGATGCTTTCTAATAGGCCTGTGCCATCCGTTTTTCTATGTGGAGGTGGAGGTAAGGTGGGAGAGACTCAGGAGTTTCAGTTTTCTTATCCCAGCGACCTTTTCAGTCTGAAATCACTATTCCAAGGGATGCTTGCATTTTAAAAGAATACTGTAAAAATCTTTTAACTATTTTAGCAACTGTCTCTTTTTCTGGGAAACCAGTGCAGATGTCACATCTGGGAAACTTGGCCTCTCCTAATCAGAAGCATTTCTGGAGCCGCTGTCATCTGCATTGTAGTACTAGCCTTGTATTGTGATTGTTAGAAATTAACGTCAAGAAAAAAGATTATCTCAGAACAATGACTACTTGCTGCATTTCTACTTTAGCAAAGTAGGAAAGGAACAAGAAGCACCTGGAAAAAGCAGCAAATAGGATCAGGAAACGTTTTTAAAACACACTTGCCCTATTTAGACTTGGTTTTGAACTTTCAGCCCATTCAGATGTATAGTAATGTGGTTCTCTGTTTAGTCACCTTTTTTCAGCCAGTGGCAATAGAAAGAGGTAGAACTAAGTAAACTAGCTTCTGTGTAAGCCATAACCTGGAGAGTACATCTATCTCCTGGTTCATAATTGTGCATAAAACTTAACTATAAAATGTCTCAGTCGGCCAAGTGCTTATTGTCCAGTAGCAAAACAATACTCTTAAAATGCCATTTAAAGACTCATTTTAATATGTTTTTAATTTGAAGGAACATGATGAACCTATTCTGAAGCACTTGAAAGATATTAAAGTGAAGTTCTCTGATGCTGGCCAGCCTATGGTAAAGGAATTTTTGAAATATTTTCAATTTTGTAGGATTAAATGTTTGCAGGTAGATGAATGTAACTTTCTAAAAAGAGATGACATTGAAGGGTTGGACATGGGAGTGAGAAGAAGTTAAAGCTGATACTTGGTACACTTAATTGTTGGTAGGAAATAAATGTTTGGATGTTGATAATTGTGTTGCAGTATTTATTCCTTTTCCTCCCTCTGAACATAAACTACTTTTGAAATATAGTCGGTCCTTGATCCTGAATTAAAAATACTAGCAAAGGAATATGAATAAGAAACTACTTATTCTGTATTAAAAGGCATGTGGCTGAGAATTACCCAAAACAGTATGTGAGAGGGCCCCCACTTCCCTATTATGAAAGATCAGCCAATAGCTTCTTCCCAAAACCATCAGTATTATGTAAAGCATGGGCAAAGGTGCCACAGGCTACTGATTCTTGCATGAACATGTGATAAGGTTGGGCTTTTCTCTGTCAAGCTCAGGTTCTCCTCTAAGGTTTAAAGTCCTCTTTGTGGATGGAGGAAGGGGGACTTAGTCATTTTATTCAGCTGTACCTAACCCATTTCTTAAACATACTACTAAATAGTTGTAGGCTGAACTAAATTTTATTCAGTTTATTTTGTGCATCATTTTGCTTTTAATATTATTTGGGATTTATCTGACCCTTTCCTGAAGTAAAAAAAAACATTATCACTTAAAATTTTATGTTTATAAAAATCACAGATTAAGCTTATTTACTAAAGCATTGCTATTTATCATGTAGGAATGTAATTAGTTTTTATACTTTTTTTTTTTTAAAGAGTTTTGTCTTAGAATTTCACTTTGAACCCAATGAATATTTCACAAATGAAGTGTTGACAAAGACATACAGAATGAGGTCAGAACCAGATGATTCTGATCCCTTTTCTTTTGATGGACCAGAAATTATGGGCTGTACAGGGTGAGTTTAATTTTACTACTTTAACAGAATGTTATATCTGGTTTTTACTTACGATTTGTGGTGCTTGGTATTCCTTAGTGTGCTTGTTATATACGTACATAATTTTTCTCCAAACATTTCAGTAAAACATTTTCTGAGAAGGGATTATCCCTTTTCCTAGAATTCTCCGTAGACTACTACAGATATTTTTCCGAAGGAGTGCACATTTAAATTTATTGTGAGTTTATGGTAATTATAAATAAATTTATTGAAAAAATTTGTTTAGAAATAAAAATTTTCTCTTTGTACAGCTACAGAAAGCATTTAAACCAGTTTTGCCCTCTAAAATTTTAAATTAAATAAGACATTTAATTAGAAAAGTCTCAATTCTCCTAGCAATTGAAAGTAATGTGTTAATTATGATAGATGATTTTTTTCCCTTTGTTTTGGAAGGTGCCAGATAGATTGGAAAAAAGGGAAGAATGTTACTTTGAAAACCATTAAGAAGAAGCAGAAACACAAGGGACGTGGGACAGTTCGTACTGTGACCAAAACAGTCTCTAACGACTCTTTCTTTAATTTTTTTGCCCCCCCTGAAGGTAAATAGTATATTACTTTCGATATATATATATTTTTTCAGTTATTATAGACTTTGCTTAACTTTGTACTCACTTGAATTTCTCTTTTCAATTTTGCAGTTCCTGAGAGTGGAGATCTGGTAAGCTGAATTGTTACTTGTTGATTTGTTGATATGAAATTAAAGGGCTGTCCTTTAAATGTAGGCAGCGGGATTGTTGGTACTAGCATTGTGTTCTGAGGCTTGCAAAGCACGGAGGGAGACCTTTACTCATCTGAAAAATTATTCCATTTAAAATACACATAGTGCTTCTGCTGAGGAATGCTGAAAGGCTAACATTTTCTTGAGTTGCAGATACTTCTGTGAGGGATTCAAGTTTTTAAGACTATAATTTTCTTCCTTACTGAAACTAGAATGTATTAAGTCATTACTAAACTCTAACCACATTTCGGTTAAAACTCTTTCTGTATTTATATTGCAGTGGAAATGTGGTTTTATGTATGTGGTCTTACAGCCGGAAACTATGAGATGTGCCTGGCATACAGCCTGAAATGAGGAGCAGCCTTAAAGAACTCTTTACCGGCAGGGTCAGCTAGATATGCTCTGAATTTGGTTTAAGTCTGTTACCAAATAGTGATGGTAATAAAACAATCTTGAGTAGTTATGGATAGAATGTCTCTGCCTGTGATTAGAATTCTTTCCTTCAAAATCTGCCCCTTTTTTGTGTTTTGTTGCTATGAGTGGATTATGTTGGTGAATCAAAATAAATATCCATAAATTCACAGAATATTTACTCATTGTTTAGTATCATAGAACTTAAATGGGATCATTTTAATTTTGAATAATGTCAGCAGCATTTCTGTGCTGTACTTTGCATTAAGTAGAAATCCTAGTTGACTTAGTCTTTATCAAGTAGGACTTTGTCTCATTTGGCATCACACGGCTGCTTGGATATTGTCTTCTAGGAAGTTTGAAGTGATCCTCTGTGGTCTTTTATTCTACTTGGTATTTTCAGTAATTAATATTTTAAAAGAAAAACTGCAGTTGTATGACAAAATTGCTTTTGTACTTTTTTTGAAAAAAGAACTAAGCAATAACCAGTTCTAATTTTTTATTTTGCAAATTTCTCTGAGTATGTACAATAGCCTACTAACTTTTTTTTTTTTTAAACCTATGAACGTGGAGCCTATGTAGGTGGCTACTTGATCACGTCTATGTAGGCTAATTATAAAATGTTGGAAAGTTAAAAGTGAAGTGGGAAGTTTCTTCCTAAATGATTTAAACCTAGCAGTCCCACATACGCCGAGTTAAGAAACAGTGTTACTAAATTGTTTGCATTTCTTTAACAGGATGACGATGCTGAAGCTATTCTTGCCGCAGACTTTGAAATCGGTCACTTTTTACGTGAGCGCATAATTCCAAGATCAGTGTTGTACTTCACTGGAGAAGCCATCGAAGATGATGATGATGATGTGAGTCAATCTGAATCCTGCAGTGACGTCATTTGGTGAGGGCGTGATAGGCAGGATTGGTGAGAGGTTTAATGAATAGATGTAATTTTTTTAAAAGCAAGACGGACTAATTCAAAATTAGGTTTTCCAGGATCCTTGGGTCCATTTATTGTAGTTGTTACTTTCCTGCGATTAGGAAGACTACTCTGAAATAGGAAAACTTAACTATGTTGGGTTAGTGTTGTAGCTCTGTTACGTATCTTTGACCAAACAAAACATAACCTAGGACGTTCTTTAAGGGGCTGATAAAAGTCTTTATTAGGAATAGTGGAATTTTTATCCATGATAATATTAAGTAACTATTAAGGCAAAATTAGGCTGTTTTGGACATCTTTATTGCTAAATGATAATCATTCAGGTAGGTTTTAGGTTTTTTGTGTGTGGTGAGTTCCATAAGATACAGGCAAGTGTATGGTCATAGTTTATCTGATCATACTTTATCTGTGTTATTTATTTCAATTTTTTAAGTTGTCAGGTTTAGATAATGGCATTGAGCTGGGTGATTTGTGCAGCTATTACCCTTGTTTTAATCTATAACCAGTCACCTTTGGGGAAAATACTTTTTCTTTTCTTAGATATTAGTGGATGCAGTGGTAGATACTGACAAATGCTATTCTCAAACGATTGTAGGCTTCATTCAAACATCATCCTTTTTTCCCTTTTTTAGTATGATGAAGAAGGTGAAGAAGCGGATGAGGTAATGTTTACCAAATGAGCAAATAATTCTCTGTTTAACAGATTGAGAAGCAAATTGAGTGACTTATGTATTCCTTTGCTATATAATCATTATTCTGTGATCTGGGATAAAAACATTTTTGGAAAAAATTTGATTTTAGAATTCTACAGCCAAACAATGTATGTATGAGGTTTCAATAAATAAATTGCAAAACTCAGAACATTTTTTTTATTTCGAATAATTCTGTTCTGCTGCAGGGTTATCAGCTCTTTGAAGAAGTCAAAAGCTGCAGTAAACTTTTTCAACATTGGCTGCAGTAAATCTTTTCAATAAAACCTGTCTGGATGTCTCACGTTGTGTTGGGAAATTTTTTATATTAGAAGCTTTCAAATTAAATTGCATTGTCACCAAACTCTGTAATCATGAAAATCTGTTGTCCTATAGAGTAATTTGTATTAAATTCTCCCTACATTATGAGCCATTTCTTCCTACTGTGTACCTACTTCATGGATGCATTTTGAACTTTAATATAGGAAGGGGAAGAAGAAGGAGATGAGGAAAATGATCCAGACTATGACCCAAAGGTGAGCAAAATTAGTGCTGCTTTCTGTTAAATTTAAGGCAGGTTAAATATGAGTTAATGTTTCTGAATATAAAGTGTATTTTTGTCCATTAAAGTCCTTAAAAGCCCACTGACTGGAGATATATATATGTATCTCCTCACTGGCATTTTACTAGTACATGTAATTTCAATGCATCTTTCCTAAGAAACTTTTATTTTAGTGTTCTTAGGGTTGTTGGATTTTTTTCTGCAAAGGAAAGCTTATAAACAAAGGTCAGTTTATAAATCATTTGAATGCAGGAGTGCTCAGAAATAGGGAAATGATGCTGTTTGTCAGATTCTCCCAACCACCTGTTTTCTCCCGGGCTCTTATTCCTGGGAATTCATCATATCAGGGTTAGTAAAGGCCATTATCTCCCACAGAATGTGTAGTATGTTACCAAGATTCATTTGAAACGTCTGGTTTCTCTTCAGTATATTCATTCATTTGCTAATTGCTGTAATATATCCAGAAGATATTTTAACCTAGTGAGCAGGTAAGAGAGGGTAGTTAAAAATCCAATATTCTAACAGGTATGAATTAGTCTTAACAGCTAAATATGAATGGAATTAGCATTTTTGAATAACATCTATTAAAAACACAAAAATAACTGGTAATCCGACTAACATAAATTGCTGCGCTATTTTATTTTTTAAGATTATGGCTTACTGTGTTTCATTTATAGAGTTCATTCTACAGTATAAAGTTGGGGCTTTATTTTAGCATTTTTGTGACTTGGTAATATTTGAATAAATTGCCATCTTGCTATACCATTTCTCTAATTTGGCAAACATTTTGAGAGAACGGTAAGATAATGTGATAATTTAAAATAGTTAATTACTATTGAGAACTTAATTGAATAGGTAGAAAAAGTTAGATTGACTTGTTGTTTTCCTTTAACAGAAGGATCAAAACCCAGCAGAGTGCAAGCAGCAGTGAAGCAGGATGTATGTGGCCTTGAGGATAACCTGCACTGTAATAGCCTAAACACAACTATTATTTACTTACAGCCTTATGTTTTTGTATTTTCTTGGTAGACTCAGATTTTTTTTAAGGGAAGGGAACGAATATTTTAAAGACCAATTTGTTCTACTTAGCATTTTAACTAGTTTTTCTGCCAGATATATTGAATGCACAAATTCTCACGCATGTTTGTTCATCACTACATAGTTTGGTTCTTCTCGGAGTATTTTTATCCTGTAGCTATTAAATTCCAGCTATGAAAATGAACAGAACTGTGAAATGAAACTGAGTTTTTGTTTTGCTAAATTTTTCTCTGAAGAACCAAAGTATTTTTTCAGCTGGTAGTTGAATGGGTTTAAGTTGGCTTGCACTAGCTGTGCCTTTCATTATAATACGGTGACTTATACCAAGACAATTCATCATTTAAAAAACAGAACTTGTCAAGACAAGTATATGGTTAAGAATTTCCAGTAAGACCATACCTGATAACTTAGATTGTTACTGGATTTTTGTATTGTAGGTGACATAGTTACTATAAAGAAACCTTATCAACTCATAGGTGGTTATTGTTTACCACAGGGAGGTGAATAAAACCTAGTATTTTCAGATATTAAACCTCATTATTTTAACTGTAGTTCAAAATTTAACCTCCATTAACAGCATCTTTTCTTTGTGGTAGGGTCTACCTTCTGCTTCCGTGGAAAGGATGAATTTACATCATTTGACAAGCCTATTTCAAGTTTTTTTGTTGTTTGTTTGTTTGCTTGTTTTTGTTTTTGCAGCCTAAAATAAAAATGTCAAATATAATTTTAGTTCTCACAAGAAAATGTCTTAATTTTGTACTAATGCAGGTAGAAGCAGAGGCCTAGCTTTGAAGTAAGTGATGTACCTCGTTTACCTTTTAATTGAAGGAAAAGGGTGTCAGCTTTTGGAAGAGGTACTTCATCTACTAATAAGAACGTGTGAAAAAAAGGCAATTCATAAATGATTTAATGTTTTTAATAGAAAGATTAAAGGATTAAATTTCATTTCTTTTGGTTAGAACTAGGGAGAAGGTTCAGAGCCGCTCCAGTTAATTCCAATTCTTATCGCGTAGAGTCTGAGCATGTCATTTACCCACGCCTTTCGTTTTACTGTATATTAAAATGGGTAGTACTGTTACTTAACTACCTCACAAATGTGTTAAGGCATATTAAGTTAAATTTTATGAAATGTTTCTTAGTCTCATTAAAAGCTCAAAAATTTGGACCTGTTTGTACCACAAGTATAGGATATTCGTCATTTTATTTATACCGAGTTTTGGTAATTAAACTGGAAAACAAAGGCTAAGTACCTTTATTCTGGATCTGATCAGGCAACCCTTGCAGATCTTTGTGTGGCTCCTGTTTCAGTAGAAGTGCATGGGTGAGCAACTGTTTCAGTGAGATTTTTTTTCAGCCATTTTAATTATGACCACATTGTAGTATACTGTAGACATCATGGGTCTAAAGTAGTATAAGACCATTTTTAGAGGGAAAAATACCATTCAGTTAGAGACTGCAGGGCCACATTTAAAATACCTCAGGCTAATTACTGTTACTTTTGGGGATGAACTTAGAAGAAGCTTTTAACAGTGAGGGTGGACTAATTGGATTGTAATTACAGGGAGACCTAGAGTTCCTGCTCTTAATAAAAATACATTGGGTTCAATTTTTAATGGTGATAGAGCTTCTGTTTTAAAAATTTAGTATCAGGGTCTCAGAATATAAACACATTTTGTTATTTGTGTAGTATTGTCCATTCTGTCCATTCCTTTTCTGAGATTTTAATTAACTACTGGAAATCCTTAACCAGTTGCAATAGTTTGTAGGGAACAAATGCCATGAAAACACTTTATGTTTTTCCCTTTTATTTTCGTAATGATTTTGGTTGTTTGGATAAGTCATTCTGTGCTGATTTTTTTTTTTTTCTTATACCTACCTATAGCTCATCTGAACACAGCTTTTTCTGAACTTAAAAAATTTTAAAGATAGAATCCCATTTTTAATGAACTTAAAGAAGTAGCAAAATCACTACTTTTTTTTCATTCCTTTAGAAAATAGCTATTGCCAAAGTGAAGAGGTAGATACTATTTCGTCTTGTTACATAAGGTGGGATGTGGCTTGCAGCGGAATTGTTTTCTTAATAAAGTTGGAGTTTCAAGGGATATCAGTGTTCACTTATGCCATCTCTCCAGTTCCAAAGTGGTTCTCCATTCTAGAAATTGGAAATATGTAATTTGAAATCCTTAATAAAATTTGCATTTAATTTTATAAAATGTACTGGTGATATTTTGGGTGTTATTTTAAAAAGAATATGAGTTTATACTTTTTTTTGGAAGAGTGGAGAGTAGAGATGTTTTGAGTAGGTTATTCTGTGCTTAGGCCACGATGGCCTATAAATTTGTGTAATTTTAAGAGCAGCTTTCCAAGCCCTGCGTAAATGGAGTTTCTTACTGGAAGACTAGAAAGGAAGGAATTCCAGTTTTACAGATTATCCTGAGTTAACTACAGGTGTTTTAGAGACTCTTCGGTTTGTCTTTATGTTTTCAGTTTGTAGTTTTCTCTAGTCTAGGGAGTGACTGACCAAGTTCTTTTTTTTCTCTGGAAAGGGTAAAATCCCATGTGATCACCTATAAAGTAGAATTTTTTCTACCTTTTTATGGTAGAAATATGGTAATAAGTAAGCAGGTAACAGCAGTTTGTAAATTGATTGGGTTTAGTTTACCACGGATCTCTGAAAGTTACTTTATCTAGTTCACTGAAGCAGTATTAGTATTTATGTGATATAAAAATGTCTTGATTGTGTGGAATTGGCTTACAGAACAGTACTTAAGAAAAAAATGGGATTCTACCTCTGTTTCCTTTTAAACTCATTTAATAACAACGCATAAACCTTAAAAGGAGACATTAGCTTTGACAAAAATATTTAATTATTCTGTGAACCGGTTAATTCTGTGAAAGGTTAATGGTATTAACTGGTGTATGACAAAGCCCTTAAGATAACTGATTTAACCGTTTATAATACTGCTGCTTGTAAGACAGTATGAATTTGTGGGTTATCTGAGTTGTAGGCCATTCCCATTATTGCAAATATAAATAAAACTTTGAATTATTTGTGAAAACCTCATCATACCATGCAGAAATATCAAACTATTTAATATTCAAATATTCTTTGAATGCTTGGTTTTAGGGCTTGATTTAGAATGAGTCCATTTTTATGGGTTAGTCTTATAAAAATTTTAGCCTTTATATTTTTCACTGTTTAAATCAAGTTGAATGTTATTTTAAATGTACAGAATTAATGGGTAGTTCAGAAGAAGCATATGTTCTTTATAGGAACCTTAGAAAGGAGAAATCATATGCTAATGTAGTTTTTAATCTTCTGCACTGTATATATACTTGGTAATTGTTAACTGGATTTTATTTTGAAAATATGTGTTTAAATCTAGGTAATTTGCTACTTAAAGCACTAAGTCTAATAGCTGAAAAATAAATGTAAATGATACTAGTGAAATTAACTGAGATTAACTTATAGATATATAGTGATGATTTTGTATACTGGCTTAAAAATCCAGATATTAAAAAGTATAACTTCAATAAAAAGCCAAGTTCTTGGACTGATTAAGGATCATTTAACTGACTTCAGAGAAATGGCAATGTTTTTGTTAGAGTGTGGAATTACTTTATTAAGGATAAATGTTTATCCATGAGAAAACTTAATTGATGTATTCAGTTAATATTTTCAAAAAGTACGATATACTCTGTATCTTGTGTTTCTTCTTTTGACATACTGTACTTTTAGGTTTTTCAGTTTAAAAAAGTCATGGTATCAATTTTCTGAAGTATAAAGTAAATGAGAAATGCAGCATCACAATTTAGTTATAATAAATTGCTAGCAGGAAATAAGTTAATCCAATCGTTTAATTTTCATATTAGAAATTGAGAGTTTGTAGCTTTTGTGGATGGCTGAATTATTTTGAGTTTTACTTTGAAACTCAGGATAAAATGTTACTTAAAAGCAGTACTTTTTAGTTCTCCACATATTTAAACTTAAAAGACAAGAAGCAACTGGGGATAAGTGATGATAAATGCAAGTGCCAGAAGTTGACAGATCTCATATCAAGAGTTAATGGTGTCAGTATTCATAATTTTTTTCATTTACAATGAAGTTAGGCAGTTGTGGCTCTGATAGACTCTCATGGAGTGGTAAAAGTTTTGGCCAGAATAGTCATAACGTGTATGGGAGCCGTAGGCCGGGGATTTCAACGAAGAGTAGGAATTTTTGTAGAGAGGGATGGAGCCTCTGAGCAGAGAGCAGTTCAGGTAAAGGTAGGGTACTAGAGGAAACACCCCTCAAAGTTCCTAAAGTAGGACAATCCAGGGCACATTCAAGGCAGTGGAAGAACAGGAGACACAAGGGGCCAAGCCACGGAGGCTTAGCTATAGAGGTCCTATCAAAGGGGTTAAAGCACTGAAAAACAGCTGTGTAGAGTATTTCAAGTGACGATGGCCTTTCTATGAAGATAATTTTAAAGAAAGACATGATAGACCAAAGCCAGCCATTTTGTAGGTAAAACATTTGGGGCTGGTTACAGGCTAGGTCTAAAGTAGGGTAGCCTGTAAAAGTAAGCGGTGAATTAAAAAAAAAAAAAGGATTCTTTGTTACCTTTAATGAAACCTCTTAAAGTCATATTTCAGGGCTTTTTTTTTGGAGAGGCAAGGATCTTTAATCAATACTGCAACTTTAAATAACTCTAAAAATAGTTTAAAAAGGAATAGCTGTATATTCACTTAAATTACCATTTGATTTTGCTACGTAATTCTATGCTCACGCATATGTTCTTTTTCTAAACTAATTGACAGAATTGAAGACGTGCCTTTTTACCCTCTAAATGCTGTGTTTTCTCAACGTGAAGACATTTCTTACAGAATGACAGTACACTTAATCAAAATCAGGAAATTTTTCTATTCAGTCAGTTCATTCTGATCCTTAAATCATCACAGAATTGATCCATAGTATCCTTTCAAAGCTGGCTTCTATGTGCTTTTGATGTGTCCTGCATCATTTGAGCACTTGCATACGTTACGAATCAAAAGGTTTTCTGGGCTCATCTTAGGCTTTTTTGTCCCATTCCTGAAACTGGCTATTTTCTCCAAGCGTCCCTGGTCTCCTTTAATGGGGGTGGTCCTTAGAAGCCAAGTCTAGGTTCCTGGGATGTTCTTGTTTCTAGGACTTTCCAGGTGACAGACTTAGGAAATGAATTCAAAACTGAATACACGTTGAATGCTTCAAATTTAATCCAGCATAAGAGGGTTTTTTGCCAGCCTCACCCCAGTCCATGTTTGTAACTGTCTTCAGACAGGTGGGGTTAGTAGTAGCTGATCCAAATGGGACTTGTAGGTGAGGTTGCTCTATAGGAATAAGAAACCATGATTAAAAGTGGAAAATATTTTAGACTAAAAACCTTGTAGCCCTAAATAAAATGACCTTACCTATCACTTTTAATGAATATGGGAATAAAGTAGTTGATAATGGTTAAACGTAAGCTTTGGAGTTCATCTACCACTTGTTCATTCAGTCTCATGTTTTTGATGGCTTGTGATAAATGTGAACACTAATGAAGAGGACACTAGTAGTTCCTGGAATAGTTAGAGCGTACTTAGAACCTGATACATAATGAGTGTTCAGTGTATGTGCTTCCTAAACATAAGAAAACCTAGAGTTTGTGGTTGGACTCAACCTTTTAAATTGACTTTGGCAGTTAATTTCAGAATTAGTTGGGGCTTTTCATTGTGTTTTTGTTGTTGGTTTAAGAGGCAAAATGGCTCGTGGCTAGGAGATGCTCCCAGGTTGGTGGACAAAAGACCCCTGAGAGTAAGACCTGATAATGAATATAGACTGTGCCCCCATTTTGAAGGATTCTGATCTTTATTGTAAAAGGGTAAGAAAAGTAGAAGAAAATATTTATTGACCTTACCTAAAGTCAGTTTAAAAAAAATCTTACTCATTAAACAAACAAACAAACCCCAAAACGCTGATTTCTTTTGCTAAATCCAGAAACCATCCAGGGTAAAACAGTGAGGTTTGACTGTATTTGGTTATCTCAGTTGTCATTACTCAGCCTATCCCTCTCCATCCCTAAACATTTATTTACCCATTTCCATGGACTCTGGGTGGACAATGGGCCATGTATCAGTATTGAGATGAGAAGTGATTTTAGACTTGAATTAGGCCAATTTCAACAAGAGGCTAGTTGTCTTTGCTTTTCATTTGGCTTGGTGGGTGGACCCGCAGAGCAGCTTGGACATCAACACCCTAGCCTGTCTAACCTGCGTTTATACTGTTTCAGCTCTGCTTGGCTACCTTTTCTTTCACTTCCTTCCTGTCGGGATCTTTTGTGCACTTACTAGTTCAACACAGAATCTTTTCCATTGAGTTAACGCTTGCTTTTTTGGTTCTTCAGTTCTGAACTGGTTTTGCCGGTTCAGGAAGTATTCCAGGAGTGCGTGTCCACTATTGGATTTCTTAATTTCCAGTGCTCAGCCAGGAAGATTGTAGGTGTACAGCAAGTTTTTGTACAACAAATGTGTAGATCAATTAGGGTTTATCTGGACTCCTTCCAGTTTACCAGCCATAATAGTGTATGGGGCCATGTAAGTGATTGATTCTCATTAGTCCAGTCTCATTAGTCAGCCAAGGTGCTCCAAGATCCTTTGTAGTTGTCACATTTCTATATACTGGGGTGTTTATATTGAGAAAACCAATAAAACAATAAAGCTAGGGTGTTTATATTCTGTAAACTCAGTGGGACTAAGAACGTGGAGAGTTGTATCAGTGGTTGGTGCAGTTACCTAGTACTGCCTAACAAAACCACTCCCTAAACTTAAAACCGACAAGATTTATTTTGCTGACTGCTTGGGCAGTTCATTTCTGCTCTACTGGGCATCATTAGGGGCAGCCCTGAAGGATTAGGGACTAGAATCATCTGAAGTTTCTTCATGCACAAGTGGTCTATGTGGATGAGACCAGCTGGGATGTGGCCAGAACTCTACCTAGGCTTTGCTTCACAGTATGGTGGCTGGGTTCCAAGAGTTAGGCAGAAATTTTATCCTTTTTATGACCTATCTCTACTGGCTACAGAGTCAACCCACCCAGATTTAATGGAAGAGGGCTCTATATATCTTGCCAAAGGAATGATAAGATTTGGGGTAAGTGAGGAACTATTGTTGGAAAAGGACAGTTGGCTACAACAGTTTCCCAAAATGTACTGAAACATCAAGGAAGCTTAAATTATATATTGTATGCCTGTTTGTGGAAAAGGAATGTTTTACTTTATCATACTGGAATCTTTTATTATTTGAATTTATCTGGACAGTTGAGGTTACCAAATGTACACATTCTGAACCATAAAAATGTCAAGCTTGATTAATAAAGGAAACATGGTAAGTATAAGATGACCATTAAGTACATATTTCTTTTCAAAGACAGTGTATAATAATACATTTAGGGGTTCAGAGAAAAGCCTCATTGCTGTACTGTTTGTATTATAAACTAGGACTTTGCTCTTTTGCATTATAAATCTAAATCGGCATTTTTAAAAAACCAAATGAATATTTAACCATTCAAGATAGTAGAAATAATGCTTTATTTAATCTTCATACTTGTTTGAGGATGATAATTATTCCTTCTCTATATGTAAGGATAGAAGTTAATAAGGCCACACAGTATATGTCCTCTTTTTTGGCCTCTGCCTGTGCTCCCACCTGCTCTGAGAGCTTCGTCCTCTGTTTTGCTGTCCTTGGCATATGGTTTCCAATTTTAGAGTTCCCTTTTTGTCTGAAATGGCTGCAGCCACTCTTACCCATCTTATCCAGGTTTTAGGCAGCAGGTGGGGCTGAAGGAGTTAGAAGACTCCCGGCATCCAGCCGTCTTTAGAGAAGAGACTGTGGTTTATGCTTCCTGCATCAAAGGGAGGCTGGAAAATGTAGTAGACGTGCACATCTGGAGCTGAAGCTGAGTTTGTTAGGAGTTAGGAGAACAGCGGTTGGGATGACAGCAACAGTGCCGTGTGTGCTGAACAGCTTTGGGTTTAGAAAAGGATGGAGGATGTACTGGAACACGTGAGGCAAATAGCTGCATTTCAGAAATAAGTAAACCGGTTCCAGAAAGGTAATTTAGGGATACAGCCCTGAGGATGAGTAATGCCTGGAGTCTTTCTTATCCATCATCCAGGGCTCATTGCTTCATTTTACATATCTTTCCCAGAACCCCTGCATACACAAGTGAGGTTGAGACAGTGTCTTCAGCAAAAGTGTAAGTGGACTTTTATTGGAAACAAGAACTGTTAGTTCTAGTTTCTGACCTGTTAAAGGATGCTCGTTGTTAAATAGTTTGTGGTAATGGATTGTGTGGTGATTTTGTTGACTCCGTGGGATTTACTTTTCTTGATAGGCTTCGTGGCAACGTAGAAGCTTGCCATAAAAAGATTTCCTGGGTTCTGCCTTTGGTAAAAAGTATTCCTCTGTCTTTCTGGGCCTGCCTACCTCACAGAATTCTTTTATTCCACCTTTTTTTTGCTCTTGGGTTCTCTCTCAGTGACCCTGTCACCTATGACACCCTTTCCAATCCTTCGTCTACAGATCTGAGTTCCTCATTCTGAACTAACCTTGCACCCAAGCAAGTTTACCACACTTTGTTTTCCTTCATCCTTGAATTTTCAGAAAGAATTACCTACACTCACTGCATCTACTTCTCCTGTAATGCCTAAAAAAGGCCTTTGCTCAGTTTTTTTTAAACAGGTATCAATTATGATCAAACTGAAGTCTTTTCTCAGACTGCCATTTTGTACTAGGCTGCAAAAGAGGGTGTCATCCGTGTAATCTAGTCCTTTAAATGGAGGTATATGCCCACTGGCTATCCATCAGAGTTGCAAACAACAAGAGCACTTACCTAGTTTTGAGTAGAAGTGGACTGGAAAGGTACTAGGTGTTCATGAGCTCTTAATGGAGGGCAGAGGCTTGGCTGCTGGTCAGCCAGGGCAGCCCTCAAAGTAAACTTGTGCTGCCACTCTCAGTCACCTAGCGCTTCTCTACTGCCACCCCTGAGGACCCAGAAGTCAAGAGTATCAATACAACATTGCCTGCACAAATGTAGTGTCTCATGTTCTGAATTTAGGACCAAAAGAAGAGCTGAAGCCCTGCTCTATCTCATCCACCATCTCGTATTTCCATTGTCATCATTTCAAAACTAATATTACCCTAGTATCTTTAATGCATCACCAGTTTCTCCTGAATTCAGTTTCTTGGTGAACACCTTCAGTAAATTTTAGCCTGCCTTCCCTGTTTCGACTGAGTATCTCCTGCCAGAACTAACATTCAGTCTCCTTCAGTTTAAGTGCTGTCAGTTAGCACTTAATCAGCAGTCTCCACCTTGATCCACTGCTACTAGGTGACGATGACGAAGACACTAAACTGAGATACTAACTACTGACCAGATTGGAAGTAATACAATATGTTTAGGAGGGAATTAACTCAGCCAGAAGGAAGCTGAGAGGTGGGATTTGAATTGGACTTTGAGAAATGAAAGGTTACAGAGGATTTGGAATAGCAAAGGCAGCACAAGTAGGTAAAGTGATGAGCTCACTTAGGGTTGAGTGGAAGAAGAGTCTAAATTGTAAAAGCAAGTAGGGCTTTGCAGTTCTGTGGAGGGCTTTCCATGCCAGGGTAAGGAGTTGGGGTGTTCTCTCACATGTAATAGGAGGTACTTTTTCTGTCTTATTTTGGGAGTAGAAGTGATAGCAATGCAGTGTGGTGGGTGGTATCCATTCAAGAGATTGGGCCGCGGGTAACAGAAATGAAAACCTAAATTAGGTTATTGGCAGGACAGAAGGGATAGAGGGCTAATTGGCAGCGCTGTGAAATGGGTTGTGATAACTTAAACACTTGAATAGAGCACTTTACTATTCTGAATTGCTCTAAGCTGTGCTATACGGATTGCCCACTAGGAGGCACAGTTCATCAACATTTAAGGCGGAAAGGAAAGTAGATGAGGAACACATCTGTGAAAACTGGATAGTTAAGTATTCAGTTGAATAGAGTTATTAACCTTTTCAGTTAGGCATTTTGGAACTTAGAATCTTAATAAAATATTTTTACTAAATAGTATTTAATTTTTTTAAATTTAAGTTAAAAAAGTTTAAGTCTAAATTATAGGCTGGACGTGGACCTTTATGCACTGATGAGTGACCTGACATTTTCATGGACTATTTGGCTTTTAACTACCTCTTGAAAGATATTAGAACTTTATCCAAATCTTTAATAATAATTCTTCCTACTGTATATTGCGAATTGGGAAGTTTATAGATTAAAAATCGTACAGTCTTGTAATCAAGTTGGAGATGAAAGTAAACACTTTATAACTTGAGTTCTGTTAAATGTCTTTAAGCCAGCATTGATGAATGGATATCTAAGCAAGTGTTGACTAACTGCCAACTAAGAGAAACTGCTACCAGTTCAGTTCCATTGCTGCATTTCTCATCTTTTTTATTACTCTTACTAGCAACCAATAGGATGGTATTTGAATACATCTCAATATTAAATTGCATGTCGTTCAGAAAGGGAAAGGTCTGTAGGACTTATTTTAGATAGCATTTACAGAATAATTGCATTTAAGATTCAGAGAGGCCTCAGAGTAGTTAATCCATTTTTTTAAACTTTAAGTATATATATTGGTATGGCACACTTCAGAAGGTTTTTCATAAAGTCTTGTTACAGTTTGGAGATTTTGAAAAGTAGGATGCATTATGAAAAATCTGTCAAGCATTTGGAGATGTTGATTTTCTTTTTATGACAGATACGGACTTTTGAGTCAATTCAAAAATTCTACATTTGTTGAGCCCCTACCATGTGCCAAGAATTGTATTAGATGATTGGGACACAGCTAAACTGTGATCTTTGCCATCTTGAAGAGCTTACATTCTATGGGAATGGGAACAGAGATAAGCAATAGGCAAAGTAAGTTATTCAGCATGTTAGGTACTACATGCTATAGGAAAAATTAAGGGACATTGGGTGGTTGCAATTTTAAAGTGACTAGGAGAGGCCTCACTGGGATGATGTTTGAGGAAAGACTTGAGGAAAGTGGTTGGGATGACTTAAATGGGTTATAATAGAAACAACAAGGGTGGAAGCAGGGAGGAAAGTTAGGAAGCCACGGCAGTAATCCAGAGGGGAGATGATGACCTGAATCAGGGTTGCAGTGAAGGGAGCAGAGAGAAGTGGACAGGATATAGATGTAGTTTGAAGGTATAGCTGATGGGATTTCTTGACTCAATTTGTGGATTGGTTCTGAGAAGTGAATATAAAGGATTATGGCATGGCAGGGATGCTTCTGAACAGTCGCAGTCCTGGGGCAAGAGTACTGTGGCGACACTAGGGGTTAAAAAGTTTTGTTAAATGAAAATACATCCAGTGCTACTGTCTTGACAAATAAACCTTCAGAAGTATTTGGAAGGCCAGGTTTGAATTTCAGGCCCTTCAAGGCCAGTGCCAGAACCTTTCTTGCAAGCAGGCCGATTCTCTGCCTGTGTCCCACCTTCCTTCTCTTCCCATCCCTGCCTCTGAATTGTATAGCGAAGGGCCTCCTGCATGTTTGTGTGGACACCCAAGCCTGCATATTCAAAATCCGTCCGCCTCCTTACACCCCACTGCACACAATGGTGAGATAATACACTTGGAAACAGTTGAGGCCATTTAGGCAGGGTATTTGGAATCCTGAGTACCTGGCAGCTAGTCTCAGATGAGTATGAGTTCCAGATAGACATGTAATTTTGGCTCTTCTAAAGCTCAGCGCCTCTTTGGCTTGTTTGAAGGGCAGTGCTGCTCCAAGGTCTTTGGCCTGAGCAACTGTGGATAGAATTGCCATCAACTGAGAAGGGGACTGCAGACGGCAGAATGGGTCAGAGGGAGGAGATGTTTGGGAGTACTTATATTTTTGTTCTCTATTAGACACCCAAATAGTACTGTAGAGAAAGTGAAAAGGAAAATTTTCAATTTATAGTAACAATGGTCTGGAGTGTATCAAAACTGAAGGCTATTTTTCACTGTAACCATTCTAACCAGCTAAGGCTCTTTGAAAAGCATGAACTTTAAGTGACTCCAGACCCTTACTGAACCAGTTCCATCCAGAAATTTGTTTTAACCAATTGCATATAAGCCTATGGATTCTGGGATTCTGTCCTATCTGGCATGCTTTTTTTTTTTTTTTAAGCTAAAGCTCTATGAATCCTGCTAGAATTTCTATGATGGAAAATCCCCTCAGACTTTTCCCTCTAGTGGAATTACTCGGTGAATGTCTCCATCGGTATGTGTTCCCTTGCCTGGCATGTTAGTATTATTATGTCTTACCTTTGGTAGTCTTTGTTTTATTCCTTGGCAACAAGCAGTGGAATATAAATTCGGGAGTCTTGGGCATATAGATGTTATTGGAAATAAGATTGCATGAGATAAACAAGGGAGTGAGTGTAGATACAGAAGAGAACCAAGGACTGAGCTCTGGGCACCAAAATATTTTAAGATTGGGAAGAGGAGGAACCTGGAAAGGAGACAAGACAGTGACCAGGGAGGCCAGAGGAAAACTAAGTCATGTCCTTGAAGCCAGTGAAGAATTGTATACAAGAGGAGAAAATGATCAACTCTGTCTGATGCTGCTGATGGACACGTGGATGCAGCCAGCCATTATTCGCACTTTGAACTGGCCTTTTCAGATTTGTTTACCAAAGCAATGACTTGTTAGGTAGCTTTCTAAACTTAAGTAATTTTGAAGTGCCATTTGTAGGTTTTCATTATCTACAACTGAAATTGTGTTATTGGGTGGGGGTTACTCATTTTCTGTGAATTTATCTTTTTAGAAAATGGCAATCTGGCCATTTTTGTGGGTTAGCAGTGACTGGTGACATTAAAAGTGAAGTCACCAATCTACAAGATTCCTATACTACTGAGATTTCCAATAATCAATTGCACTGTGGTTGGAGAAGGCAAATTGGACACTTCTGAGCTGCTCACAAAGTCACTAAGTTGTGAAGTACCCAACTGGAAATTCTGAGTTTTAAAGTCTCTAGTTATAACAAAATCGGTGCTTTTGAAAATGTGCTGGTTGTTCAGACATTTTGAAGTAATTTACACAGAATGCATCTTTGTATCCTGATAAACTGTGGAAGGTTAAATAACACCAGACACTGAGATTCTCTTAAGAAAATGGCTTGGACTTCCAGAATACATTGTTATTTTTTCACCCAGTCAAGTTTGCATTGTATCATTTTTCCATATGAAATGTCTTTCCCAACTACACCTGCCCTCAGAGACTCTGAATTACACATTTAAAGGAAGTATCCTTTCTTAATGAGCTGAAGAATGGCATTCTGTTAAAAAGATGAACAGCTGGTCATGCAGAAATTCTCTGGAATGCTCACTTGTCCTACAAAGGCAGGGAAAGAACTGAGATGTTAGTATAGTGAGTGCCACTGGTATATGAATTTTTTTTCTTCTCTTTAGTTCTAGTAATCTTACTAGAATCCTTATATACCTTTAATAATTAATTGCCTTTCTTCTTAAAAGACTGCTAATCTGTCAACAACGTGAAGGCGCTGAGAACACACTAGGTGCAATTCAGTGGGTCTCAGGATTGTGCTGGAATTGCCCCATTTGCTAAATCATGGTTCCTTAGATTAAGATTCAGGACCCTCTCGTGTTTATCCTTTGTTCTCGATTACCTTGGGATTAAGTTCAAACTTCTTAAGCATGACACACAAAGGATTTGACTCTTGCTGGGCTCCCCAAGCTCATCTCTCACTCTTCCCCTTTGAATTCTTTGTTTCAACCACATGAAACTACAAATGAGCTAAGCACTCACTTCTTCCTTCTTGAGCTCAAGCAGCAGCCTTTCCTCCTATCTTGACCGACTCTGACTTGTCCACCCCTGATTTCTTTCTTTGTGTGGTTCTTCGTATTTTCAGGGTCGGAACACAGTTGGGGTTCTCTGTTTACTTAATACATTTTCCCCCAAGAGGTTTGGTTTCAGTTTTTTCTCTTTATTCTGCTTTGTTTACCGGAATTTCTACAGAAATTATTTCAATGTAGTAGGAGGGAGCTCAGTAGAGTAGAGCATTACCTCCCCCCGGTTACAGATAAATGAGATTACAAGAGATTGGGTCCGTTAGGCGTTTGCAAAGAGAGGGACCCTCGGAGGCCAGCCTGCTGTTAGGAGGGCTAAACTCTGCCTTGAAGTGTGAGTTCTCAGCACCGGACGTTCCCCAAATTTGTAGAGTTGAGTTACTGTTGTGAGCTATTGCAGACTGTACGGATAGGTCAAGACGGAAGCCAGAGAGCTTGTGTCCCGAGTGCAGATAGGTTAGTGCTTGCGCTTCTGGCTCGAGAAAAGGAAGGCAAGATGCCACATCTGAAGTGGGTCATCTTCCTCTACCCCTTCCTGACAGGACAGACCGGACAGACGGTAGCGCCCTTGCTTAGACAAATCGTCCTCTCTGCTCCAAGAAAAGCTAGTTAGTGACTGTAAGCAAACGTGAGTGTAAAGATACCGTGTCCTCTGGGCCTTTGGGCACTGAGATGTTTACGTAGGGTCCGGGGGAGGCACTTCCGCGGGACTCCGCGGCTCGCGAGCCTCGCCCCCAGCCTCCTGGCGCGCCCAGGCCAGGACGCGGGCTCTGCGGGGTCGGGGAGCCCAGTGCGAATCCCCAGGGCTGGTTCCCGAGGCCAGAGAGACAGCTCGGCGTTCCAGGCAGTGCCCGGTAGCCGTACCCACCCTCGCAGCCCCATCACTTTCTGAGGCTGTCAGCAGAAAGCCCCGCCGGGCCAGAGAGGCGGGACGGCTGGGGATGGCCTCTCGGCGCCCTCTGCGCGTCGGCACTCTTCGCCGGGCAGTTGGGGCGCCCTCCGCTGTGGCCCCGGGCGGAGGAGAGGAGTTTCCGGGGCTCCGGTCCCCGAAGCCATCCCGGCCGGGGAGGCGCGGAAGCGAGTGGGCGGCGAGAGGCGGAGCAAGGGCCGCGGGGGGCGTGGACGCAGCCGGCTTTGGAAAGGCCCCAAGTTAATGAGGCGTGCGCCGGCGGCAGAGCGCCTTTCGGAGCTGGGCTTTCCCCCGCGGCGCGGGCGCCAGGAGCCGCCTTTTCCGCTGGGTGTCACTCGGGGGTGGGGAGGATGGCCCATTCAAAAGCGCCGCGAGGGGGCCCGGCCAGTGCCCTTCAGTGAGCGCTCGCAAGAGGACGGCAGAGGCCCGGCGTCTCGCAGCTCCGGGACCTTGTGGCGCATCAGGACGCGGCTGCCCTGCTGCCGGGACCCCGAGCCGCCGCGCTGTGCTTCCTGCGCGTTAGCCTCTTCTGCGCGCTCCGGCCGGGCGGCCTCGGGAGCCGCTGGGGCGAGGACGGCGCGCGGCTGCTGCTGCTGCCCCCGGCCCGGGCGGCTGGAAGTGGAGAGGCCGAGCCGAGCGGCGGCCCCCCCTATGCCGGGAGGATGTTGGAGAGCAGCGGCTGCAAGGCGCTGAAGGAGGGTGTGTTGGAGAAGCGCAGCGACGGGTTGCTGCAGCTCTGGAAGAAAAAGTGCTGCATCCTCACTGAGGAAGGGCTGCTGCTCATCCCGCCCAAGCAGCTGCAGCAGCAGCAGCAGCAGCAGCAGCAGCAGCAACAGCAGCAGCAGCAGCAGCAGCAGCAGCCCGGGCAGGGTCCGGTCGAGCCTCCCCAACCTGGAGGCCCCGCTGTGGCCAGCCTCGAGCCGCCGGTCAAGCTCAAGGAACTGCACTTTTCCAACATGAAGACCGTGGACTGCGTGGAACGCAAGGGCAAGTACATGTACTTCACTGTAGTGATGGCCGAGGGCAAGGAGATCGACTTTCGGTGTCCGCAGGACCAGGGCTGGAACGCGGAGATCACGCTGCAGATGGTGCAGTACAAGAACCGGCAGGCCATCCTGGCGGTCAAGTCCACGCGGCAGAAGCAGCAGCACCTGGTCCAGCAGCAGCCCCCGCAGCCGCAACTTCAGCCTCCACACCAAACCCAGCCTCAGCCTCAGCCCCCGTCCCAAGCCCAGCCGCAGCCTCAAACCAAGCCGCAGCCCCAACCCAAGCCCCAGCCCCAGCCCCAGCCGCAGCCGCTCCACCCGTATCCGCACCCGCATCCTCACTCGCACCCGCACTCGCACCCGCACTCGCACCCGCACTCGCACCCACCAACCACCGCTCTCGCAGCCCCACGGCCACCGGCTTCTCCGCAGCACCTCCAACTCTGCCTGAAGAGGGCAGCACCCGGGCCAGCCGAGGTAAGGTCCCGGCAACTCGGCTACCGAGGGCCGTTCGGAGGAGTGGGGCTCGCGGGGCGGGGTGGCGGGGAGTGTTAGGAGTAGGAGGCCGGTTCACGAGTTCGGCTCTTGGGTGGAAAAAGTAAGACGTTAATCTGAGTTTCTGGGAGATAGGAAGAAGTGAAGCAAGCTGGAACCCGGAGAGGCCGGGCAGAGAGAGGAGGGTGGAGGGGACGCCTGGGGATCGCCCGCCCGCCCACGCCGACCCGCGCGTGTTCAGCGGTGCGCACCCCAGCGACGCCGCTGGCCCTGTAAGTGTCACCAGCGCCACTTGACTGTGTCTGGGCACTCGGGGGAGCCACCCAGGTGTCTTTCTAAGCGCTCTTTGTCCGCCGGACAGGCCCAAAGACAACTGGGTCTTGGAGGATTGTGAGCCACTTACTTCAATCCATGTCATTTCTTTCCAGGTTTTGAGGACTTGAGGAAGTGGGACGATCACCCTTCTATTGTCTTCACTTGGATTGAGAAAAGTCTCCCCGCCCCGCACCAGATCAAGTAGTTTGGACATAAACCGACTGATAACTTGAGATTCCGCTTCGTTTTCTGCATTCTCTTTCTTCATCACAATGCAGGAAATGATTTCGAGTCCAGAAGGCTTTATTTATGAACCTTTGAAAGGATCTTCCAGTATGGTGGACCTTCTAGGAGCGATCATGTACTGTAATTTTATTTTAATGTATTTTGATTTATGATTATTTATTAGTTTTTTTTAAATGCTTATTCTAAGACATTTCTGAATGTAGGCCATTTTCCAAAAAAGAAACTTTATTTTCAAAAACCTATTCCGTAGTAAGTTCTAATCTTGGAAAAGAAGGAAGTAAAAGGGCGGTGGAGGGGAATACATTAAGAATCTATTCATGATTCCTAGGGCATTTTCAGAAGGTCTGACACTTCATTGTTGTACCAGGTGATTGAAATTAAACTCTGTGATATTACTTTTTTTTTTGAGATTTTTTTCTTAGACATATATTTTGTGTAGAATAGAAGCTTAAAGAACCTAAACGTTCAGAATTGTGTAATTATAAAAATCTAATTGTTTTTCTGAAAGGAAATCAGTAGTAATGATATCTAATTCAAATATTTAAAACATAACCCAACTGATGGCAAAATGATCATATCCTGAATATATGGGAGGGTTAGGTCTGCTGTGGGAAAGGCCTTGCTTAGCTCATCTGTGTGGGAAGGGTTTAATAAGGAGTTTTCAGTGATTTCTGAGTATAAATGCATCAGGAGTTTCATTTCAAAAAACATAGTGGGGGGGAAAGAATTACTGCAAATACTGAGAGAACATTTGTGCTCTTATCCACAACGGTGATGACCCTTCTTCAAGAGCTTTGTGCATTTGCTGTGAACCACATTTTCTGATCCTTGTACTTTGTTCTAGAAGCATATTCTAGAATCTCATAGATTGAAATACAGTTTGTAAATCTTTCAAAGGACTAGAAGTCATAGCTTTTTGTTTTTATCCTGAGATCAACATTGATCAGAGACACCAATGGTTTTGCTTTTTATTGCTCTTTGAGAAATCCAAGGGTTATATGTTTTGTTGTTAGGTTAGCTAAACTCGGAAATTGAAAAAGGAAGGACTGGATAAACAGTGGATTTGCAGTAAGAAAACAACCCCAGTCTTGTTTTAGCAGCTACTTGTTCAGGAGTCTGGGGAGGTTGCGGGGAGCGGGTGGGGTGGGGGAGAAGAGGATGTGCTTTTAAAGGTAGAACAAACCCTCTTCTGTGCTAAATCAAAAGGATGGTCAAAATCCACAAAGGCAGATGCTACTTAAGTTTAAAAAGAGCCGTGGATGCTACCAAATCCTCTTGGGGCTGAAAATCACTTCCTATCTGCACAGCTTGACTAACGGGTTTCTCTGTCTTCCATTATCTTCTTCGCAAAGTCTTGATCACTATTTTTCCAGCTTCCAAATCGGAATGGTCAGTATGAAGCCATTGCTAAGTTCTACAGTTGAGAAATGAAAATAGAATTTCATGCTAGAGATGTCTTTATTCACCTTCCATCTAAAAAGGAGTTTCAAGGTCAAATTAACTTTTCAGTGCAGTATTTAAATGATAATTTGAGATCATAACTTGAATCCAAAAAGTGGCAGAGGAAAATAAAATTCAGGCAAATGGCAAGCAAGTCTTCAGTGGACTCCCACTTTCAGAGGCTGACTTGCAGTTACATATATATGCATATATGTGTATATAGGGCAGGAGTTCTTAAGTCAAGTTTGGTTTGACTTCTTTGGAAGCACAGCTGTACTTAGTAATAGTGCCTCTTTGTACTGTTGTTTTAATATCTGTGGGTCATATAACCCCAACTAAACCACAGCTTTTTTTTTCCAGATGGAAGGATTTTTCTTTCAAATTCTTGAGTGATAAAGAAAGTAAAATCCATACCAAATACTTTTAAAATTAAGATTCATGGATGCTTTTAAAGGCATTTGTATGTTGTTATCTTACATACAGTCTAGGTAGCATTGTCCAAAAAAAATATATATATATATTATATATATATACACATATAAAATACATATATATACGCCCAGGCTCCCGCCTGGCTGCTGGAATTTTTTATTTCTCACAATGGCCATGGGTCTTAATGGCCACCAGAATCATGGTTCCTTATCTCATCTTTCCACAGCCCTTATCCTTGCTCTGCTGTGATATTTACATTGAATTGACCGTCTTCCTGGCTCAATAGTCTGAACCCTTTTTAGAATCCGACAGTGAAACCTCAGAATTTAGAAAGGAGAGGAGCAGGATGGTTTTTGTTGTTTAACACTTATTATAGTTTAATAATTTTTCCAGAACAACAACAAAAAATGAGCATGCTTAACACTACTCAACAGAAACACAAAAGCAAACCATTTAATGTGTCGGTGGCTTGATTTTACCTGTAAGAAAATGATACAAACCACCTAAGGTGTTATGAGGCCTGACAACTCACCTTCATGGAGAAAGGTAAAAATACTTCTTTCAGCCCAAGAAAGAGAAGAGGGAAAGGGCAGGTCCAATGGAAAACCCACCCCTTAAGTAAACATCAAATGGAAAAAGTGGGAAAATGAATGTCCCATCTGGAAACGGAACATTTTGTCTTTGAACTTGTGTTGGCACCAAGCCTCATACACAGCTCAATAAGTATTTGTTGAGACGAATGAATGAAAGAAGGAAAAAATGTCTAACTCCCAGCACCCAGGAGGTGGTTTCTCTTGCCTCACACAGTGCTTCCTTTACTGGCTCTCATGCCTTTCCTTGAGAACAGCTAATCCTGGGACAGGCTGTGCATCGTGACGAAATTCCTTGGACATAAACTTCCTTAGCAGAAATCCACGCAGATCTGCGTATGCCCTACAGGGAGTGCTGAGGTCAGAGAGTAAGTGGTGATAAAGGGCCCTTTCAAAATGAACATGTCCCTCATAGAGGAACAGGGATTCTCTCATCATGCAGAAATCAAACCGACTTTGTATTTCTTTTCACATATTTTTTTCAACGGAGGCAAAAAGAAAAAAAAAAGCCAACTCTTTGCTGAAAAGAGTTCCTCTTACACGTAAACACTGTTAGGAACTCCGGATTAAGTTGAGAGATCTGTTTTAATTTTTTTTGCTCTTATATACCAAACACTCTATTTCTTTCTTTTTATAGGCTCCTTATTTTAAATTCGACACTATATGAATTTGTTGCCAGTGTGGGAGTTCAAACACATCACTTGTTTACTGTCCCCAGGGAAGGTGACTTGGCTTTAGCTTGGATCGAGGTGTGTACAATGTCATGTTCAGTGGCAGATTTGGAAGAGAAGCTCTAAGACTTGAATTCAACTGGAGGAGGATGGGCCTGTGAGCATTCATTCTTCTCTTTTTTTTTTTGGAAAGGTCAAATGCATTGGTTTTTTGCTTTACCAATAAAATGCCCTCAGCAGAAGAAAACTTAAATTTGGTAATTATAGAGCTTGATATTTAATCCATCAGTGATTCTTTCAAGAGAAATACACCTGCTTACCTAAAGTAACCGAAGATGTGTTAATTGTGGAATCGCTTTGGATGGGTTTTTAGGAACTATTTTGTAAATTCTTGACACAGTTTAAAGGGGGAATTTTGATCTGCAGTGCTGAACAGCCAATCTAGATTTATGTAAGATTGGATGACAATGTGATTGCGACTTTGTTGGCAGGATGTCTGCCAAATGAAGTATAGAATTCAGAGTTTCTTAGAAAGGACCTTATTGTCCAGTGAAGGAAGCAGAGGACTCCGGACCATTAGAAGCACCTGCCTAAAAGTTGCATGAAAACTCCTACTTGCTCTGAAGCTGGCCTGCTGGTGATCAGCTGGGTGGTAGGGAAGCAGATTTTAACAACAGGTGGTCCTTCCAGATCACTGTATTTATTTTGAGAAGAAAGATAAAATGATTGTTTGTTACATTCGCCTGTCCGCCTTCTGCTTAGAGTTTCAGAATATGCAAACGCCAGCTTTGAAAAGCTAGCATCACCATGTACCGAATGCTTTGCAAATTATCATGTTGGTGAACTTAACGGTGTGGTCATAATTTGTGTAAATATGTCTCTTAAATGATTCTGGAGAGATGTGATTTATTTTTCACATTTTCAAAATGCATTCCATTTCAAATAAAGTATCTATGGAGATGACTGACCTGTGGACCTGGTGAAGGCCCTGTTCCCCTGGCACGTACACTGTGTGTTCCTGTGGGAAAAGGGTTCAAAAGAGCTTGGCCATTATAAAGGCCATGACCATTCTGGGAAGAAAAAGACCATTTTTTGACGTTGGAAATTCATTTTAAAAAATTACCTGGGCATTCTGAATATAGGACATAGAAGTTCACTCAGTGTTTTTGGTGAAATAATTATTGTTTCTGGAATGCTAATGAATTTGAGTTGAATTTTTCCATAGTGCCCAGAGGACAAGGACTGGTCCCTAGTGAGTTAGCTTGGAGCAATTCCCTCTTGAGTCCCAGAGGGCTGCGAGCCTTCCTTGGTCCCTTGAGAGGGTGAAGCCTTAACTGTAAGAGAATCATCTTCCAAACAGGTGTCTAAAAAGCTTCCTGTTTTTTGTCGAGAGCAGGAGACTTGATTCTTTAAAGGAAAATAGCATGACTTTGCTCTCCACGGGCATCGAAAAGTCTTTAAATCTCAGAAGACTTTAAAATAGGCAGTTTTTATCTCAGCCTAGTCTTACATTGACATTTTATTCCTCCACCATTTTTTGCTTTGTTTTGAAAGAAGAAATGAAATTTGAGAAGACAAACTAGTGCCATTGTGAGGGAACTTCAGAGGAACAGTGTGAAATAAATATATGGGTAGGTGGAAAGGTAGGGTTGGAAATAGCCAGGATTTGTGAGCATTTGTGTGTACATGGGTTCAAGTCCCAGTTCCACCACTTACAGGCTGTGTAGACTTTGAGTAATTTAAGCTCTTGGAAAATCAATTTCCTTCTCTGTCAAAGAGAGTTAATAAAGGTACCCACCTTCTGGTTATTGAGAAGATTTAATAAGTTAGTGCACGTAAAAGTGCTTAGAACAGGACCTGAGATTACTATGACAGGAAACTCCCATGAGTTAAGGCAGATAAGCAGGTTTGGAAATCATTGTAACTATATGAATATATAACATATGGTGTTTTAAAGCTATGAATTGTATTTTCTGAGACCTCAGCACTTCTTTTAAATGGTAAGAACGGTCTGGTGGCAACATCCTTGTTTTTTTTAAAAAAGCCATTATTTATAACATTACTATTTTCATTTGCTTGTCACTTTTCAGTCTTGGTTCACAGGCTTATGCATTTTAAGTGAGTTACACTTGAAATGCTCATATCTGTGTCTGTAGAGGATGCTGTGGTGCTCCGCCCAGATTGCCACTTCAGGACAGAGAGGGTACTCAGTCCCCAGGTATGGGACTGTTGGCAGCGGTTGTACTGTCAGTGAGCCCTGTCCTTGGAATTGTCCTCGGCTTTGTCTCAGGGAGAGTCCCCTTGCCCTAGGACACAGCCCCTCCTTGGAGGTGGCTCTCATCCAGTGATTGGTCTGTGGGAAGTGGATAAAGACCAGGCTCTGTTATCTCCAGTCAGGACAACGTAAAGGGCCACCCCAGCTCCAGCATTCCATGTAGAATTGGCTGAGGCCCGTCTCAACAGTGAGTTGGCTGTGTAGTTCAACTCTCCTTCTCCCCCAGTCCTGTTTCCTTCGCTCCTTCACGGGAGAGGTTCCCAAGAACGATTCCCCTTCCTCCCCTCCAAACCTCCTGCAGTCAAATCTCAGAGTCTCAGAACCTGTTTCTCAGGGAATCTTGTCTACAACCCTGTGTGTGTGTGTGTGTGTGTTTGTGTGTATGTGTGTGTGTGTGTGTGTGTGTGTGTGTGTTTCTACCGCCACGTTTCTGTAGGAAGGCTGGTGATGTTGGAAGGGGGACCTATAACAAAATGAATAAGCTTATGCTTTAGAGTAGTTGCTCTCAACCTGGACCAATTTCCCCTCTCAGGAGACATTTGACAATGTTTGGAGACATTTTCGGTTTTCACAACTGGTGGTAAAGGTCCGGGATGCTTCTAAACATCTGCAGTGCACAGGACAGTCCTCCATAACAAAGAATTATCCAGCCCCAAATGTTAATAGTGGATGGTTGAGAAATCCTGCTTTAGAGTCAGAAAGTCTTTATCTTACTGAGTTCCATTGGGAAAGTGATTTAGTTTATTTTAGCCTTGGTTTTCATGTGTGAAATGCAGGTGATGATTGTACCTGTCTCATGGAGTTGTGAACCCCAAATTAGTTCACATAATGAGCTATGTCGCTGTTCCTGTCACAAATTAAGCATTCAGTCCATGGTGGCTATCACTGTCACTATTATTATTTAAAGTCATAATTTTAATGAGAGTGTATTATCCCACTGAGTGGATGTACTGTTTCATTCATTTGCCTGTTGTCATCTAGTGAGTGTCTGTCTTGTTGCTGTTATCAGTCCTCCTGCCATACGTATCTTCATGCATACATCATATCAAGAAGAGCATGGACTTGGATTCTAATTCTGACTCTGCTTGGTCTTGCGACATTAGGCAGCTCACTTGATCTCTGAGACCTAGTCTGCGCATTTGTAAGTGGGAACAGCTGCCCTGCCCTCAAGGAGCTATTGTAGACATACGCACACTGAAGTGGCAGCGAAATCTACATGAGTTCAAGTCCTAGATCCACCATTTAACCACTGGACTTACAGTGAAGCCTTATGCAAATGAAAACATTATTATCTGGATACCATTTTAAGAGGGGTTAGATATTATATCTATATATTTATTGTACCTATGTATCTGTATATCGATATAGATCTATGTGCATCTAATACACATATCCATTTTCCAATCCAAATAATTTGGTCTTAAAAAATAGGATGTGATCACAACTAGAAAAATAGAATCAAGTAATCTCTAGTTTTTTGGAGAACTTGAGCCAACTTTATATTCATATTTAAGTGGAAGGAATCATATGAACACAATATTGCAACTGTCTAGAATTATTGACACAGAAAAACCTGAGTGACAGACTCACTGGCCATATAAATCTACTCAGCAAGGCGTTCTTTCTTGCTTTGTTTCCTTCTCAAAGATCCTGTTGGAAGCACTCAACACACAGAAAGGCAATACATGTCATGGTGTGGGTGTCCTCGACCCCTGCACCTACTTGCCTACAAAGTGAAGTTAAGTTATCAAAGATGGAGCAGGTTGGGGCCAGAGGACTTTGGAGATTTAGGTGATCTGGGGTGGGCTGTTGATGTAGGCAGGTCTTCTTGGTCTGAGGGTTGTTCTGAATCTGATTTTATTTTGAAGGGATTGTTAGAACCTGAGGACAGAGAGGACCACTTTTTTACCCCTTGATACAGAGTCCCAGTTGACTGCTCTGAGACAGAGTTGTCATGGGAGTGATTTGCTCTCTGCCAGACATTCACCTAAAGCATTGGAGGATTAGTTAGACGCCGGAAGTGAGAACTTGAAAAATTAGTCGACGTAGTTGTGTTGCAAACTCTCCAACCCTGCCAAAGTCATTTCTGATGGAGTGCTTTAAGACCAGACATCCTGTGCTTCCGAAGCCACTGATAAGTAAGTGTTCAACTATTATACAGAAGGGAACAGGAAATGACTCTGGAGGAGATTCAAAGTTTTAATTATGTCACTGTCCTGAAGCTGGTAGTTCATACAGTTCAGTTCCTACTGAAGCTGACAGTTCATTTATTTTGCAAGTATTTTGAACTTTGCTGTAGCAAATTCTACTGAGTGGTGCGGCTTACTCTGTCAGGGCTGACTCATCACCTCAAAAGAGCAGACTGGCTTTGTGAGTCATCACAGTCAAAGAGGCCAAACGCGTAACAGTTTTAGGCATATTCTCTTTCTAGTTTTTAGCTGCTGAAGAGATGCGCATTTCTACAAAGCTTGGCTGAGGTTTTTAAACATGTATTTTTAAACATATATTTTAAAGTTGCCTTTAAAGATGCTTCCGAGTAACCCCAAGTATACATAGATCCATGTGAGCAGACATCTACATGTATATATACATATATATGCATATACATGGCTCACGAAGGTGGGTTGGTCCTTTTTTGTTGTTGTTGTGGAGCTTGATGTCGAAGGATTCAAAACTTCACTGAGCAGAGCTGGCTGCCCCAGAGCTTTGAGCAGCCTGCTTTGAGGGTCAGTCCTGCCCCACCCTGCCTACACCTCTATTACAAAGCAGTGGTCTGCGGTGGTGCCAGATCCCCTTTATAATTTCCAGTCACCCAGTTTCAGCACCACCCCTGGAGGGAATGGCTCCAGTCTCAGTGGGAGAACAATTCAGGAACTTACTCTTTAGTTTCTTTACAGTAAAGGAGACTCTTAAGGTAGATAACAGTGTATGAGTTGTGTTTCTAGGTGTGAGAGTGAATCTGAGACTTGCCACAATGCACTGGCTCATTGTAAAGTAATTGTAATTATTGTCAGGGGTTCTAATTAAAATCCCAGATACCTGGAAAAAGTGCCTACTGACCTGTGTGGCGGTCTCAACAGCTTGTGGACCCTGCTTTCTCTACTATGGTAGGCAATAATCCCTTTTCTCTACTTCTGTACAAATGGTGAGTGGAGATCAGAGCTGAAAATAAATAGAATTTTAGGAGTTTAGACAAGGTCTCATTTAACCTTCCTCTTTTTACAGAGAGAAAAAGTAAAGCTAGAGGGGCCAGTAGCCTTCCCCAGGGTCATATAGCCAACGAAAGTCAAATACAGGATTAGAAACTGAATGCCAGCTCCCTTGGTTCTTAATTAATGCTGTTTTCACTGTGACACCACTTTAAGAAAAGTTATGTAAATTCAAGATGTTGTCATTCTTGCAAATAATCACTTGAAATATTCAGACATCACATCTCCCCAGCCCAATATAAATTTTTACTTAAATTATATAAACCATCTTACGGGGTTTACAGATATTGAAAATAAATTATTTAACTCAACTGTTTTAAAGAGTGATTTGTGACTTAGACCTTCCAAATATAATTTGTGTGGGTTAACAGAAATCTTAAGCAAGAAGAAAATTCATGAAAGAAAACAGATATATATTTCAAAATGGACATATTTAAAATACAGTTGTTAGACTATATTCTTTTTCAAAAATGTATTGAAAATCATTTATTTAGAAACTGGGTTAAAAAATTGTTTGGAATTTATTTTATCACCTGGCTCCTAAAATATTCATGGAATGTTTCCAGTGTTTTTTAGTGTTACTAGTCAGGGCTCTCCCCCTCCACCCTCCCCAACTCTTGAAATTATCTCTGGAGCTGAAAAATGTTGAAATGATTTGACTGTTTAAACAGTTACTTGAGGGAATAGCTGACTGACTTTTCTAGCCTCTCTGAGTAAGTGTCAGGAGAGATACTCCCTGAAAAAAGGTTTTGTAGCGGGTAGTAGATCCATAAGCATCCAAGAAATGCTAATAGGTGGGGAGGTTTGCTGTGTTGCTGCCCTGCCAGGGAATTAGGTGAATTTAATTCACAAAGCCCAAAATTCAATCACAAATAACAGTTTATGACCTCCCTAGGACTCAAAATACCCCAAACTAGACAACCTGGAGCAGAGTTCAGCATTCGTACCTTTTAATGAGATGACAGGGAGGAAAAAAGGAGAAGGATCCCTAATAAGTGTATGTACCCCAGCATCCTAGAAGCAGGTTTTTAATTCAAAATTAGGTATGCGCCCCAGGTGACGCCATTATTTCCTCTTACATAAAATGACCTTTGACAGGGCTTCATTCATAGCACTTGGCTTCCTCCCGGAGTCACAGCATTTGTCACAAGGCAGCGGGTTGCCTGCTTGTTCTTATGGGAGTGATGACGGGGAGGGCTTGATAGGGGGTGATGCTGACAGCCTCTCTCGGCTGCAGATTGTCAGCATTCCTGACCCGGGCGCTCCAAGAGCCTGGGAAAACACTTTGATTTCAATGTGGCTTTTAACAAACAATATCCAGTTGAGCCAAATGACTGTGTAAAATAGGTCCACAGAGCAGCTTTTGTGGGATTAGCCCCTAGACAAATTCATGAAAATGTGCGTGTCATAATCAGGGTACCCACTTATTGGTATGCATTTAATTTGACACGTAAAATCAAAATCCTTACTTCAAACTTATTGCACAGAAATGGACATATAGAACAGAGGTCTAGAGTGTCTGTGAATTCGAAACATGGATAGAAGCAGGTATGAATTGGAAGGGTGTGAGTTGTAAGGATGAACGAGAGGCTTCCACCCTCCTGTTGGGCAAAGCAAAGGGTGGTCCAGGCAGGCCTGGGAAGGGAAGAGATCTTGCAAGAAATTGGATGGGAAAGGAAGGTATTTTTTCCAAAGACTCCTTTAATTCATGCCTTCCCCAAATATCAATGAAAGTTTCCCTTTTTCTCAGCGTGTAAAACTCCTAAGGACCTTTAAAGCTTTAGTTGGTTTCTAACAAGTAATTAAGAACACCACTTTTTTTTTTTTAATGGAAATTATTTTAGAGGAAAAGAGGAGGGAAGAATTAAGCTTTCTTCTCTCTTCTGAAGGCTTTGTTTCTCCCCTAAATGAGTCTCTGGAAAAGGAAATAAACACAGAATAAAGTGGAACTTCTGTGAGTTTTCTATAGGCTCAGATCTCCTAGGAAATACTTTCTGTAATTTGACTTGAGTTTGAAAAGTTAACATTCATCAGACTATTTCTCCCTAGATCCTAACCCTAAAATGAGGAGTGTAAGACACGGAGGCAATCATCCCTCTCCCACAGGGCTGACATTAGCAGTTAATTCAAGGTACATAAAGTGCTTAGACCAGTGCCAAGTTCATAGCAAGTGCTCCACAAAGGATGGTTACGCTAACAACAGTGGAACGGCTAGAGGCGTGTAATGGGACACAGAAGACAATTTTCCAGTCTGGATGCCAGACTTTCCACTTTTTTTTTGCACTTTCTTTTTCTGCAAAAATGATAATGTTGTATTAATAACACACCATAACAAAACTGGTTGCTAATTCAGATATAAATAAAACAACACAGACTTTTAAATACAAATTAGGAAATACATCCACGTAAAAATTGGAACTATTTCCTCAGGTTTTATTGATTATTGATAAGCCTGATTCCACTCAGCAGATTTAAATAAAAAATAAATTTAAAACTATATTTTCTGTAAGTATAAGATGCCTTTTAAAACTTACGTGCAGGGCACAGTGGCAGGCCTGCAGGGGTACAATAAGTGTAAAATGTGATTTGCTTTCCAAGAACTTACATCTGAAGTGTGGGGAAGATAAGATATAATCCTGTTGGGGGGGGGCAGTACTAATCATAGTACCTCACAGAGTATTAGTAATAGTAGTAGCAGCAACTAACATTTATCTAGTACTTACGAACTGCCAGGTCCTATACCACATGTTTTATATGGCTTATTTTATTTACTTATTATAAAGACCAGCATTAGATTTGACTGTATATAACAGGTAATTCCAAAAAAGTGTATTAAGATAAAGATTTATTTCTCTTTTATGTAAAAGAAGTCAGAGACAGGTGGCTTGGAGCCAGTATGGTGACCTTTGGGTCATTTTTTACTTAGGCTCTTTTATCTTTCTCTTCCTCCACCCTTGATACAGGACTTATTTACATCCTCATGATCCAAGATGGCTGCTGGAGTTCCAGACACCTTCTCTGAGATCTAAACAGGAAGAAAGAGGAATTAGGGGTAGAGCAACAGGAAACACCTTCCAGATAAGTAATTCTTTTTAGACAAATTTTGGAACCCCCATATGATGACTTCCACTTACAGCTTATTTTCTATCCAAAGTTGCAAGGAAAGCCAGAAATGTATTATTCCTTCAACTGGGCACAATGCCATTCCACATAAAATCAAAGTTCTGTTAGCAAAGAAGAAGAGGAAAATGATTATTGGGAAGGAAACTAGCAGTCTCTGCCATGGTTCTTACCACCCTCTGGTTAGTAGATAAGAAATTGAGGATGAAGAGTTGAAGAAATTTGCCTGCTAAAGATGGGTCCAGGATTGTCATCCAGGCATCTCACTCCGCTGCCTTTATGTTTGACCTGTATGCAAACTGTGCCCACGTGTTGGTGTGGAAATAGAAGACAGACCTCTCACAGAGATGGGGAGATGCTTAGAAACATTAGCTTAGAGTCTTTTACGTATTTTCATGATTCTTCCTAAGGTCTTACGTTTTCCTTTCAAATATGGTACTGCTGTAATGATGTTCAATTGGCTCTATTTTTTTAAGTTGATTCCTTTTACACTTGAACAATTTAAATAGAACACCACTGATTTATATAGCAGAAATATGTAGCTGCTTTCCATGCCTTCATGTCTCAGTCATACTGACGTAGGAGAGAAGAAAGATCTAAGGTTCTCAGAGGAATCTTGAGCACGAAAGCCAGAGTCTCCCTCGGTGGTGCTTGGTGCTTTTACAGCACCTCATGTCCATCCCCATTCATAGACTCCATGACAAGATCCAGATCAGGGAAACAGGAGAAGAAATGGATGCTTTTCATTCATGCTCAACAGGAGGAGCACCTTAGTGTTTATTCTACCCTGAGAACTTCTTATTCTTTACGGAGTTCCTTCAAGGGACAGCAAAGAGTAGCAGACAGAATCCTGGGTTCTAGACTTGGCTTTGTTGCTATGGAGCGATGTGAGATCCTAAGAGATGACTTTGCCTCTCTGGACTTTAGTTTCCTTGTCTTTATTTTTTTTAAATATGTCTTCAGTTGCTCCTTTTCAACTACAATAATTTACAATTATTAGTTATCTCTAACCTCCATTGCCTTCTTTGGAAAGAGTATAGACGTTGAATTTGGAGGATGTGTATTTGACTCTTAGCTCGGCCCCTCATAAGCTGTGCGACTTTGCACAAGTCACCTAACGTTTTTGAGCTTCAACTTCCTCACCTGTAAAATGAAGAATAATGAAACCTATCCCACTGAGCTATGGTGACGATTGAAATAAATAATATTCATCAAAGTACTTTGCAGAGGAGCAGATGATTGGTAAACGTGATCAATAAATATATCGTTAACCTATCCTGGCTCTTTCTTTTAAGTACTTAATGCTTAATATCTACTTAAAACCAAAATAAGGGAGAGGGAGAGAGATGTAGAGTTTTTATGTCCTCTCTGCATTGGGAGAGATGAGGAAGGAAGACGTTTATAGTTTATACCCACAGATCAAAAAGCACTCTCTTCAGTTCATCTAGTGAGTTTAGATACATCTCTGAAGACCTCTTTCCCTGCCACTCAGTTTGTGTCTATTCAGGCAAAACATCCAGGAAGAGCTGGTCTTCAGTTCTGCTAAAGGGCACCCCCACCTCATGACCTCTTCATTTCAAGCCACTGGAGACACAGACGGCAAAAATCTCCATCAACTTGCAAAGCCATTTGTTTTTATTTCTGTGCTTTACTGGCCTCCTTTAGGAAAAAGAAGAAAACTACAACAAAGCCTGCTACTTTGTAGGGTTTTGTCTTTGTTTTTGTCGTCTTGACAGCCCAATATGCCTTCAACTCAACCTCCTCTGACTCCATCCATGGAAAACCCAACGGTACAATGAGATCTACTGATCAGAGTGATGACAGATGCTAAATGATCCAACCGCCTGATCACTCGCTCAGGTTGGAATGTATTCTCACCTGATCTAGAATTCTTTTCCACACCGTGGCCTGGAATGAAAATGGGTGCTTCTGTAAGACTTGATTTAGGCAGAAAATGTAGTTAAGATGAATCCTCTGTTACCTTGAACATGCTAATGAGCTGTGTTTTTCTTCAATAATGTCATCAGGGAGAATAAAGATTGAGGAAATAATCCAAAGGGAAGAGTAATAGTTACTAATTTCTGAGCATTTACTTTATGGCAGGTCCTCTATCAAAACAGTGCTGTGAGGTAGGTATTGTTATCGCCCTTTTACTGATAAGGGAACAGAAGCTGACAGAAGTTCAGTAAGTCTGCAAGATCAGAAGGCAGTTATGCAGCCCTGGGAGACTCTGGAGGCTGACCTCCAGCCCGGCAGAGTTGGGAAATGGGGGGATCCCAGCACTGCTGGGTTCACGTTTCTCTGGGGGGAACACGGCCTGGCAGAGGGCAGCCACATGGCCAGTGTGACTTCGCAGAGAACAGTGCCTTGTCTTTGGCCATCCCGTGGTTTGCAGAGTCCCTCCCCAGACCACCCTGCAAAGCAGTCTGTGTGCTCTGAAGACCTCATTTTATTTATGGAGTGATAGGGTTATGGACCAAGGGGGAAAACACATAAAGACTAGTTTCATTTAGCATTTATTCAAGAGAAATACATGCCTTTATAAGGAATGGAATGGAAGCCTTGTCTTCCAACTGCCACGACATGTGTCCCTTCCTGGGGAATTAATGAGAACATCTTGTCATCCCAGAGACCGCCCACCTTGCCAAGGCTCAACCGTGGGCCTTTTCTGAAGAAAACACATGAGTCACGGTGAATGGGAAGGCTGAGCGGAGGCCTGCCCAGCCAGTAGGGTGAGGCACCTGCACGGGACCCAAGCAGAAAGGAGCTGAAATTGAAGCAGGGGGATGCGGACTCAGGAGCTGGTCCACTCAGCATTCAGCCTTCACCCACTTCTCACCACCCCTTATTAGCCTTTTTTTTAGTAACTTATCAAACCCCACTCTGGTCCTCTAACTTCTCCCCTTAAAAATAAATAAGCATTTTGAGGGTCTTTGTGGCATCACAGAGGTGACACTGTCCTGACACTCGCCTGCAGCGCCTCCTACCCTGGCTCTCATCTGGCAGCAGCCCACTCGAGTGTGGGTGCTCTGGCCGCAGTGATGTCACTATGAGACCCCCCACGTGGTTTCCTCCAGCTCCTTCATCATTCCTGGACCATGACTGGGTTCAGGCCTAATCCTCAGGGCCCGAGGAAGCGAAGGCAGTGCTGCCCCCTCACCCCGGCCAGGAGGGTTGTGGAGACTCTGTGTGGGAGCACAGACCGTCTCCTCGCAGCTCTGTGTCTCATTTGTCTTTAGAGACTCTGTGGAGCCCTGGAATGGAGCTGCTCCTCCATCTGCGGGCTGGAGGCGTAGGAAAGACTTTGGAATCCAGGTTGCTCCTAAAATGCGAGAAGCCCCTCCTTCTCATAGGGACCCTCTGTCTCCCACTGGGAAGAGGCTGGGGATGAGGAAGGCATTTTCCTGGGAGGATGAATTTTCTTAGTAATGTAGAAGTTATAGAAAGGTCAGAGATGTGAAAAGCAAGGTAGGCTTTGCCAGGAAGCAGAAAGGGGAGAGCTTTTTGAGTGCAGATGCAAACGCAGCTCTCACAAAGAGATTAAGGAATAGCCTAGCAGGATTGTGGGGAGATGTTCACATTTGTGCCTGGTTCTACCTGTGCCTTCCTGAGTAGGGGATGTTATTGCCCAGCGGCGAGCATCTGTCCCAGAGCTTTTTCTGTGCTCCTTGCTCCACCCCAGTGTTGGTCTACCTGCAACCTCATCTCTCCAGGGCCCTCACCCTTGACGTCTGGACCATCTGCCTCCTGTGTGGATGAGGACCTTTGTCTCTGACTCCTGCTCACCGTCTGTGCCCGTCAACTCTTAGCGCATGTCTGACTACTTGACATGAGGGTGCTCACGGCACTTTCCAGAAGGAGGCTTCTCTCATAGAATGCCTGGGGCTTGAGAGGGTCAGGATTCCGGGAACAGAGCAGCTCCGGTTTCCTGGGCAGTGAGCATGGATAGACAGAGTGTGTCATAGCCCAGTACCAGCAAAGGAAAGAAGTGGGGGGTGGAAATGAGGTTCCGTGGAGAATCTGAGTCACAAATGGCTGAGAAAAGACTGGGGCCTGATGGGAAACTGCAGGGGAGAGTCAGCACAGGTGGCAGGAAAGGGAAAGGAGCTGCTCTAGTCCTCATTCATGTCATGATATTGTTCAGAATTCCGAATATCCCCAGATCCCCCCACCACAGAGGGAACTTTGGCTTGGGCAATGGTGGCATTTGGTTTGACCCCCACCCACCCAACCACTTACCTCTGCCTCCTCGTCTCCTTTCCTAGACGTTCTGGACGGCTCATTGGATGCTTGGTATTGACCCTTCAGTCAAAGCCATTATCAGCACGTCTGCTGCCATGTCCTCTGTCACCTCCATATTGGTTTGTCCCTCTAGTGGCCACCAGGGCCTTTTGAGATCCCTGGAGTTGAGTCATCCATTGAGGGACTTAGAAAGGCTCCCCGGGCGAGGAGAGATGGCGTTTGACAGAGGTGTGATATTGAGGTGTCCGTCAGTAGAGGTCCCCACACAGGACCTGCCCTGAGCTGCCTTCCCCCCTGACAATCAGTCCATCTTTCTTTCCTTGTCCTCTGCTCTCCCCAGAAACTGGAGCAGCATTGGCTTCCCCTCTTTGCTCAGGAGGGTTAATCCCAGTTTCCCAGATGTCTGACTATCAAGATCAAAGTCCCTTTGCTGCTTCTGGGAGGCCTCGGGGCTCTTCACACAGACAGAGGAATCCCAGTAGCCTGTCCCATTCCTCAGAATCTCCAAAATAAGCACACAGATTAATACCTTAAAGTGACACACGATTTTGAAAGTAGCAAAATATTTCTTTATGAGCGACGTGGAGAGACTAGGCCAGACTGTGTTTTTCAGCAAAAACATTTTGTCGAGGTCTGCGCAGGCCCTGAGCTATTTTTGAGGCTGAGCGCTGGGAACCCTTTTGAGCAACACAAGGCAGAGTCCCTCTGGGCACATTGGACCACCCCCAGAGTTACAAAGTGGATTGCAGAGGCATTCCAAAGAGAGGCTGGGAAAAACCTGACAGGAAGTATTCCCAGAACACTCTCCTCCCAAAGTCCCTGTTGGCTAATGATTAGGGCACAACTGTAAACAAAGCAGAAGAGCATCAAAGAATAGCAGTCTACAGACAGCACCTTGAAGCACCCCTCACGCCGGGGCATTTCGACTTTAACCAAGAAAATGTCTCTGTTCTGCTGCCCAGGTCCATGTCTGAACCCCACCTCCAGCCTCCAAAACACCCCTCCCTCCTGCGTTCCATCTCTCCGCCAGATTTCCCTGAGGTTGGAAGGAAGAGGAAGGAAGAGAGGGGACGGGGCCTAGATGGCTGGGTTACTGGATGCCTTCTGATGTCCACCCACGGTGGACTTCTGCTGGTCACGATCTTGTTTGCTGATTTCCCAGCAAATCCTGCTCAGCGCAGTCTGGCCCCGCAGAGCAAGGCATGCGTGGGCTTTGGAATCAGACAATCCCAGAGCCCAAACTCAAATCTACCCACTCAGTAGACTTGATCCTTTACTGAAACTGTTTTCTCATCTGTAAAATGGGAATGAAGATTCCTGATTCATGGACAGGCCTTATTTTGAAACTATAAATGTACAGAAACAAATATATTTCAGCTCCTGGCACATAGGAGATAGGTAATACCATTATTACTGCTGCTTCCAGGACTTCTGCAGGTTTCATAAAGTCGTGATTCGTTAGTGAGTGCTTACTATACTGGGTATCGGGTTAAATACTGTGAATACATACATTTTGTGGTCACCACTTCTATCATAAAACTTTTTAAAAAATCCGGATAATTTTTAATACAGTGGAGTCTGCTCTGCTATTTATCAATTTAGTTAAATAAGAATATCAGCCAAGGAAGGGAGGTTTGACTAGACTGACATTTCTGTTTGCATTTGCTCACCTGAAATTTACTCATATTTCACAAGCAATCTGTACTCGAGCCAGGAAACAATATTGTATTTCGGCAAGTGTTAATCTTGACTGTTGCTTAACTTCTATATGGATATTAAGAGTTGGGACAGTTGGTTCTGGGGACTAGATTAAAAACCTAGGGGTCAAGAGATAAACACGGAGGAGGGTATATCTCGGTGGTGGAGTGTGTGCGTAGCATGAACCACATCCTGGGTTCAACCCCCAATACTGCCATTAAAAAGTAATAATACTAAGTAAGTAAAGAAATAAATCTAATTACAGTCCCCCCCACCACAAAACACACACACACACAAGGATAAAATACTGGGCTTAAAAAAGAAAGAAAAAATTATTAAAAAAAAAAGGTAAACAAAACAGAACAAACCATACTTTTATGTAAACTAGTCAAGTAATTGAAACCCAAGTATTGGGTGTCAGCTGTTTAAATTATTTTACTATCTTACATAATCTTTCTCGACTCTGCTTCTACACAGATGCCACTCTTTTATGGCACCTTATTAACCAAAATTTCTGGGCTCTTTGATAAACGAAAGAAACAGACTGTGTTCCAGACCATATCTGTAAGGAGTCTAAAATCATTATCTTTTGCTACATCGTGCGCCAAGACATTTCCTTGGGGGAATCAGTAGCTTTGATGATTGCCACACAGAGTGCCTCAACCACTGAGAAGGGTGAGAGGGCCCAGCTGAATAAAACCTTTAAGTAGGGTGTCGCTCACCAGCATGGGGGGTGGTCTGTGCAGGGCAGACACCACAGCTCTCATCCTGCTTTTCTGCAGGGTGTCTGGTAAAGACACTGTGCTTCCCCTGCAATAGAAACATTTGTTTTTGTTTTTAAATCATTCAATCTGGCTCGCAGGTTGAGGTGATCTTTTCTTGGGATATGACAGAATTTAACGCATCTTTGACTTCTAGTCATTGGGTAGGGGCTACAAACAGTGGGGTGGGAAAAAATGAAGATTTTTATTCCTATGGTAAGAGGCTTCATGTGTTTTCCCTCTTCTACTTCCCACGTAATTAGTTGTTGTTATCTGAACTTTAAAGTTAAAGAAACAGAGAGGTCAAGGAACTTGCCTGAAGCACGCAGCGGCACAATCAGGATTCTAACCAGGTTTTTTCCCCAATATTCACTCTGCTATCTCAGATGATGGCATATACAGAATAACTGGTTTATCAATAGTAAAAACATTTACTTTGTTGTCAGATTTCATGGATTTTAGTCCCCGCTTCCCCGTCGTGTGACTGTGGGCAATTCAGTGCCTCTAAGATTCAGTTTCTCATCTATTAAAAAAGGATAACAATAATTAATAATACCTACGTCAAATGGTTGTTGGGAGGGTTGAACAAGGAGGTGCACATAAAACCTTAGCAGCTAGTAATGGCTTAAAGCAAACCACCTGTGCTCTCACTACTGTAATTTATGTGGGATGTCATTAGTTTCATTGTAAAGGTTACCACCATTCTTCTGTTAATTACACTGTGGTTTTCCACAACATCTTGTTAGAGACTACGTTACCAGAAGTGAGGAGGAGAGAAGGTAGCATTTAGGATGCTAATTTAGGATGACAGAAGTAAGGACTAGCCAGACTTTCTGTACTAACTGGAGGGAATTTAAATGCAGTAAAAACACAAAATCTATGCCTGAGAATCTTGAGGGACAGGAGAGCTGGAGCTGACTTGAGGCTCAGGGAGATGCCGGAAAAAGCCCTCCTCTGCCCCAATCAGGGAGAGGCGAAGATGAGAGGATTCCTAATCTGGCTGCCTCTGAAAAAATTTAGTGACAAAAACTAGTGGCTCTTGTCACAGTTACCCCAAGCAGTGGTCTCCTGCAGCTATCCTGAGCCAATCCCGAGTCCTGAGGAAACTATGTGTGTGGGTGTTGATGGTGGTGGAGTGTTTGTGTGTGTGTGTGTGTGTGTGTGTGTGTGTGTATGTTTGCGAGTACGTGAGGGTCAGAAAACAACTGTTGTGTGTTTCTAGTCCATCATCTCTCTCTCCTTTCATTTATTCATTTTTCACATATTCATTCAATGCATATTGAATAAATATTATTCAATATTTCATTGTTCTGTGTATTCAACAAACGTTTATTGAATATTTCCTGTTTGTCAGGAACTTTGATAAGGTTTGTGATAAAAACTTGAGTGAGTATAAACTGAATGAACTCACTAGCAGATAAATGCCACTTGAAGGGTCTGATGGAGACTTTTCAGATCACCAGCTCTCTACCTGTCTGAAGACGAGAATTCAGTTTATCGCAAACCATGGATTTTGACCCTAACTTAGAAATAGATGAACCCTCTATGAAATACAGATGTTGTTGAAGTAAAGGGTTGAAATGCACTCAGGTTCCTGTGTACTCAATCAGCGTGACTGAAATGTAAATACAGTACCTGGGGCAGGGATACAGGTGGAGAGTGATGACTGCCGGAGGGGAGGGGAGGGGATGGGAGGGGAGGGGAGGGGAGGGGAGGGCAGCTGCAGGAACAGAAAGGAGGCTGGAGTGGAGGACAAAGCTCCCGGGGCCCTGTACTGACTCTGTTCACCCTTGGAAGGGCGGCTGCTGGGGAATGTTTTTATCCTGCTTGGTTGCAATATCCTTTTTTGGTGCTGACATAGATTTCCTTTCAAATTAAAACAAGTGCAATTTACTATAAAGTAGCTTCTAAAGGATTTGGTTTTTTTTTTTAACATTTTTTATTGATTTATAATCATTTTACAATGTAAAGGATTTGTTAATCAACCCATCACTCTATTAATTCTTTGCCTGAGGAGTCCCCCTCTCCTCCCCCCACCCCTCCTCTCAGCCTTAGTCACAGCCATTCTCAGACAAGAAAGCTAAGAGAACCCTCGGCTCCCCTCAGGAAATGTAACACGTATGGGATTTGCACTGATTGGAGAAATTCAAGCTTGTTATTTATTTTACTGAAAAGCAGTACTGAGTCTAATGAAAGACTGAGCGGTAGATTAACCCACTGAATAATTAGGTCTGACAATAAAATGTAAATAAAGTCTTCCCTCCAGCCTCTTCGGTCCCCAAGAAGATGCCAAGCTGTTTTCTGAGTTCTAGACTCTGGGGGAGAGTGGCGGGGTGAAAAAACATGGGCTCGGGCAGTTCGTGGGTGCCAAGCATAGCATCTCCAACTGTCTGGCAGTGTGTTCTCGAATGTACTTTGGTTTCCTCAGTCTCAGTTTTCTCATCTGCAAAGTGGGGATGATAATACTTACCTTAGAGGGTTAGTTGTCAGAAGAACCAAATGAGATCTCATTTACACCTGTCTGATCTTGGGCGATTTATTTAAGTACTGTATGCCTCAGCTTATCCATCTGTGGAAAGTGGATAATGTGGATAGTAGTGGTGTCCAAGAGAGTTCAGAGAATTAAAACTAATTAATGTACATAATATGCATAAAGTGCTTAGAACAGTTACTGGCACAGATTAAACATTATAGGTTGTTATCATCATCATTGTTATCATACAAAGCATTCACTAGGTACTCAATAAATGGTAGTTCTTATTTGATTATTCCCCCCTTAATCCCAGTATTCCGTTTTGTTAAAGCACAGCTTTCATCCTGCAGCTCTCTAGCTAGACCAGCTAGGATCGTTACTTCATAGTAACACAAAGAGCTAAACATATCAGGACAATGAAAAAGAGCTTTATTTTTGGTAACAGTCCAGGATGCTTGCAGATTGGAGGTGGAGCTCTGCTTCACAAAGTCACTGAGAGATCTGGCATCTCTGACACAGAACTTTCAAGGTTCCCCTGGGGGTGCTGTCCAAGTCAGCTGGAAGAGGAAAAGTGCAAGGAAGAATAGCTGTAAAAGCTCTTTATGGGCTAGCTCTTGAAGTGGGACACGTTATTTCCACCCACGTTTTGTTGGTTGGTGCTCCACTGCATGGTCACACAGCTTCAAGGGAGTCTGGAAAGGTGGTCTACCTGTGCCCAGGGAGACGAGGAGATCGTGAAGTTGGGAGAAGACCTGGCAGCCTCTCCCACACCAGCTCAGACACCAAGAGGAGTTCTACAGCCCTCATGATCATCTAAAGAGCCCTCCACCTGGCTCCACAATCACTACTGCCTTGGACCCTGAGGGTACAGCCCAACACAGATCATTTGCTGTTTTTTTGGCCCAGTTTCCTTGCTACATGTGTCATGTTCACAGATTCAGGTTCTTCCCTACCAGACTCTCCATACGTTGGCTTCAGATTCAGATTCAAATGATGCTCATGGGTCTACTGTGTGCCAGGCGTTTCTACAGTCACACTTACAACCCTATGCAGCGAACATTACTATATCCATTTTATGGATGAAGAATCTGAACTCAGAAAGATGAAGTCATAACTTGCCCACTACTGTCCTCTTTCTTCCAATCCTGCAGCATTTAGATTATTTACCAAATCAGTTAGTCCTCAGTCCTCCCTGATTAAGAACACATCTTGCTTCCCCAGTAAAAACAGAGTTAAAGCTTCCAGGTCAAGCATGGGGATTCTGTGTTTTTCAGACTCTTGATGGTTCTTACACAGAGTGGGGAAAGTCAGGATTACAAAACTCTTATTGATGAATTTACTGATTGATCTTTATAGCTTAGGTGTTAGCCTTTACTCAGACCAAACCCACGATTATTCAGACCCTAAATTACCTAGAAACTTTCTCCTTTTTCTTCTGCTTGGTTCACGTGAGAGAAATGCTGTGTCTTGATGAAGGGGATGTGTACTTTACCCAAAGCTTTCCCAGCCCTTCTTCCCCAGTCCTCCCATCACATGCTACATGAGTGTTGCTCTTGAAAAATTAACTTGAAGCAGAAAATCCCAGCTGTGATTTTTTTCTTCTCAACTTCCCGTGTTTGACGTGAGGTGTGTACACTGGAAATGCCAGCTCCTTGACCACCGAAAGGTGCTTGCAGTCTCCTTTGTGATCCCTTTAGCGGCTGGAAGATTCCATGTCCTCAGAACCAGAGGCTCAAGACAGAAAACCAGCTGGGACTCAGATGCCAATGACCCCAAGTGGCAGGTCGAGAGCAGAGAAATGGCAGCGGTGAGTTTGTTCAAAGTTTTTAATTTTTTTACTTTATTTAAAAACTTTTTTTGGCAGGGGGAGGTAATTAAGCATTTATTTATTTAAATAGAGGTGCTGGGGACTGAACTCAGGACCTCATGCATACTAAGCACACGCTTTACCGCCCGCCCCCGCCCCTGCAGTGGTGAGCTTGATTGCCTTTGTTGTGCTTCCCTCCCCTCCAGGGATTGGATTTTCATTATGATTACTTAAAGATATTTATGATAAAATGAACAGTTACAAATGTGAGCGGGATTGTGTTGCACTGGGGTTCTCTTTGGCTCGCTCTCTGTCACAGCTGCAAATGTTGCCTCCTACATGTTATTAATTTAGAGGTAATCAGGTTTGCATCTGCAGCTGTGCAGCATATGTTTTCCTAAAACAGTCATGGCTACAGGCACCGGAACAATTAAGACAGGAAAAAATGCCAGCACTTCTTTCCCCCTCTTCTGATGAACTGGTAATGTTTTTCATTTGTTTCTTGGTTTTGTATGGTTTTATCATTAAAGGACAGCCAACATTTTGTGAGCATCTACTATGTACCTGAGCTAGTTGCTTTTCATAAATGTTATCCCACCTAGATATACCATGTTGGTTTTTAAGATTGGTTCTAATTTTATTAGTATAGAGAGAGGCTAAGTTCTGAAATGCTGCATGGTAGGAGCCAGTAACATGAAGCCAGACAAGTAGGACACGTAAAATGCTACAGTTGGACTGTTTTTTCTTTTAATTCTTATTTTTCATTAAAGTATAGTTGATTTACAATGTTAGTTTCAGGTGTACAGCAACATGATTCAGTTATACACACACACACACACACACACACACACACATATATATTTTTTCTTCAGATTCTTTTCCATTACAGTTCATTATAAGGAATTGAATATTGTTCTCTGCGCTATACAATAGGTCCTTGGACTCTTACATCCAGGAAAAAGCTGATTAGATGTTGCCGGTTGAAAGTTGCTATTTCTTTTCCCAGTTTCAACTGAGTTCTAAATTGTTCTCAGGTTACTTTGATAGAAAAGCCCCTATTGCTGTAATCTGTAGTCTGATTTCTGACACAAATACAAGAACTGTCTTTACTTTTTGGATAATCTTGTATAATTTAACAGATTTCTTTGGAGTAGATTTTAGCTGAATTATGATGTAGAGATGATAAACCAGGAACAAGGCTTGTGTCAGAGAAGTTCAAAACTGCAGGATGTTCTTTTGATGTCTAAGCACCCCTGTTTCTTACTCCATTCAATGCAACCTGTTCATTCTTTTGCATTAAGTAAGAATATCAATACAAATAAAATTCACATGATGATTTACCTAGCTAAACTAACCCCAAGACGAAACTGTGCTTATTCAATAAATGCGTAATTTCATTTCATTTTTTTCTATTTTAATTAGCTTTTCATTAGCTTTGTGAACATTAGTAAGCATGCTGACGTGCAAAAAAGGTGATCAAGCTCACCGATTGGCAGATTACAGCCCTTGGACAAATCCTGCCACCCCCTGTCCATTTGTTGACTTGTTGTCTATGGCCGCTTCTGTGTTACAAAGGCAGAGACAAATACAGTCGTCCCTTGGTATCTGCAAGGATTGTTTCCAGGACCCATCATGATATCAAAATCCACAGATGCTCAAGTCTCATAATTGGTTCTCAATATCTTGGGTGCTATGTCCTCAGATTCAACCAGCTGAAGATCATATATACTGTAGTGCATATTTATTGGCAAAAAAAATCCATGAGTAAGTGGACCATGCATTTCAAACCCATGCTGTTCAAGGGTCAAGTGTGTTTGCTGAGCTGAATAGTTGCGGCAGACAGGACTAGCTTCATGCGCGTGTGATGTGAGCAGGTGTAGAAAGTCCCAGGTTTAGAAGAGTCCGGTTCTTGGTGTAATATTCTGCTGAAGCCAGCTTGAAGTTACTAATAATGTTTAAACAAGGGACCCTGCATTTTCATCTTTCATGGGGCCCCACAAATCACGCAGCTGGTCCAGGTGACAGAGACTATGTGGCCTGAAAAGCCAAAAATACTGTCTGGCTCTTTATAGCAAAAGTTTGCTGATTCCTGATTTAGGTGATCTTCTTTTTTTATATTGTAATTATCGAAATCATTTAATGTGCATAAGAATTACCTGGAGAGCATGTTTAAAATGTAAGTTTGAAGATTCTGGTTCAACAGAGGTCTCTTGTGTGACCCGGGGATCTACATTTATAGCCTCATGCTGGTCCTGATGTGGCCACTCCTCGGGCCACCCCTGGAGAAAACCCGGTGGGGCCTTTCTCACCTTGTATTTGGGATTTCTCATTAGATAAAGGCTTACTGATTCACCTGCCACTAAATCTTCCCTTTTCCAATCCATTCTTTATACTGTGGTCGGGTTAATCTCCTCCCCCAGACACTGTTTCTGACATCTTGCTGCCTTGCTCGAGATCTGTTAATAGATAACTGATCTCTGCAGAATAACACCCTAATGCATCTGTGTGGCATTTGAGAGCCTCCCACACTGCCTTCCACAAAGTCCCTTTCCAAGTGTTTCTCATCCCAGTCCTGCACAGAGGCAGCACATGACAGAATCAAAAGTAAATTCTTGTTTACACATTCAAATTTAACCACTGACCCCCTCTGGTCACTCTGGACTTCTGGAACGCCTGTTGTCTAAAATACTCATTTAGCACTAAATTTGTGCAACTTGGTATTGTTAAATTTTTTTTTCTGTCTTGTCATCCAAGCTAAAAATGAACTTCTTGAAAGCAGAGGATTTGGATATCTCACAAGTATGTCACACCAAGAATCTCGTATATCACACATTGCTTGCACCAACGGTCTCGGGTAGCCCATCGTGCCTTTCACTGAGAAGTCCCCAAGTACCTCATCGTTCTTAGACCCCTGAGAGTGCCTCCTCTTGGCTGAGTCTGGGACAGGATCTCTGGCCTTAATAGAGTTGGAGACCCTCTCCCTAGGGGAAGAAGGGAATTTTGGAAGTTGGCTTCTTAGATGATTTTCTGGAAAAGCACACATTGCAGTCTGACTTCGAGTAAACTTCAGCCATTGTCCATTTTTCAAGTTGTTGTTAGAAAACATATAACACAAAAGTTACCATCTTAACCATTATTATAAGTGTTATGTATATTCACATTGTTGTGATGTAGAACAAGCATGTATTTTTTTAACCTCAAAAATATTTAGCTATCCAGAATATATGACAAACTCTCACTAATTAATAATAAGAGAGCAAAAAAAATCATCCAATTAAAGAAAAAGAGCTAAGGTTTAAGTGAATTAAAATTAAAACCACAATGAGATAACCTATTAGAATGGCTTCAAAACAACTCAAAATACCAAATGCTGAGAAGAATGTGGATTTAATGGAACTCTCATCCATTGCTGGTGGGAATGCAGAAAAGACAACCACCGTGAAAAAACTAGTTGGTACTTTGTAGTAAGTTAACCTACACTTACCATATTATCCAGCACTCCCAGTGTTAGATATTTACACAAGAGAAATGATGACATATATCCACACAAGAACCTGTGTGTGGATGTTTGCTAAACAGCGTTATTCATGGTCATCTGAAACTGGAGGCAACTCAAATGTCTATCCATGATGAATAGATAAACAAATTATAGTGCATTCATACTGTGGAAACTACTTTAAAAAAATGGAGCACCAATGGATGCGACAACATGGATGGATTTCAGATGTGTTATGCTAACTGACAGAAGCCAGGCTCAAAAGCTACCTTATGTGATTCCTTTAATGCAGCTCTTGGGGAAAGCAAAACTATAGGGACAGACTGGGATCTGGGATCTGGGGGAGAATCAACTGTAAATTTTGCAGCGGAATCGACTATATCTTGATTGCGATGGTGGCTATACAACTCATGATTGTTCAAATTCATAGAACTCTACTCCTAGTGAAGTCAGTTTTTGCTGTAAGTAAATTGTAGTTCAGTTGACCTAGCTTTAAAAATCCTCCAGCTATTTAATACTTCAAATAGTTGGCCACTTAATTTACAGTGTTGCTATCAAAAACAGCTGAATTAGGTAGGAAAATCTAATATATAGGTAGATCTTAGTTTGCCCTGGACAGTCCAAGTTAATGCTTGTTTTCCTGGTGATCCAATTGGTTAAACATTTGTCCCAGACAATAGAGACCTGGTTCGGATGACAGATGATACAATCATGTTAGGGTTAGGTGATGTTGTCATGGTACTTCAGACAAACTCTTGAGATACCAGGCCATTAAGCAGAGCATTCAAGAGTCTTAGACCAGTGCTAACCTTTCTTCCAAGGAAAAGTATAAGTTAGAGCAGATTCTCAGTGGCCCTCTGGCTCAGTCTAACTGGTAAATTATGTGGCACAGGCTTTGGAGGCCAGTAGCTTTAGGACTAAATACCAGAACAGCTCCCAAGTAAGTGGGCAGGGTATTTAATCTAAACAATCTCACCTGGAAAGTAGGAATTTTAATACCTGACTTGCAGAGGTGTTGTTAAAAAAAAAAAGTGACTTAGCAAATTGCATGGCACAAATTCAGTGCTCAGTGGTTGCTATGATCACTGCTGTCACTTGTTGTCACGGTTGTCATCATCACCCTTCCCTGTGAGTTAAGAGGACTTTTCCACTTGCGATGGGTGGCCTCAGTACACTGGGGGCAAGTAGATTTTGCCATGGAAATGTGCACGGTTTCCATTCACTTCAGTCACTTGTGCTTTGGTATTTGCTGCCTCTCTTCTTGCCCATGAAGTGGATTTGTTGAAGATTTGTCCCTCACTTAAAACTGGGTGCCTCCCTCCAGAATTACTGGTATTTCCAAGTGTCTCCCCTCTCCCTGGCTGTGCATTTGCTGGTTGCTTATTGTCTGGTGATTTCAAGACAGAGCGAAATCTATTTCAATCATTTCGGGAATGCAGCACACCCGAGGTGTAAGACAGCAAGAAGCCTGCTTCACCTGTGCCCTCGCTTGGTTGCTCTGAGTGTGGTCAGATCACTAGTAGGACACTCGAGTTAGTGAGTCAAGATAGTCAAAGAAAGTTTGAAATTCAAGTATGATTCATTTGAACCTGTGGAGGAAGATGGTTGCTTAATATTCTATGGGGAGCCCACAAGATGAGCCGCCATGATCCTCAGGCAGCTGAACAATCGAACAAGGGTTTTCTCTGGAGCAATAAATAAGCACTGTGTTAAGGTCTAGATGGGGAAGAAGAAGAGACATAAGCTCCAGAAGCAGCTCTGAAGGACTTTACACCTTGGCTGGGGGGACGAAACGAAAACACACAAATCCAGGGGATAATGACACGGAGTAGAATTAAGAGCTGCCTGTCATGGAAAGCCCTACAGTCATGATGAGAAAAATAATAATAACAGATGTCGGTTAAAGGAGAGACAATACAATTGGGAAGTGGTCAGGGCAGGTATTTAAAAGTTCCCCTTTATATGACTGTAGTGTGTTTTGACATGTGATTTAAGAAATTAATTTCTGTCACCAACTGTAATTTCAGTAACATCCTAGTCTGGTACCGAAGCTGACCCAGAGCAGTTCATGTGGCCAGGATTTAAAGCTAAATTCAATTCATTATTAGCAGATGCAAGGTTGATCGGAGTGGGAGATAGCTGAGGTAGGGAAATAGAATACTTTCCAAATTTTCAAAAGGCCTTTGTGTGAACTTTTAATAGTAAGCTCTGATGGAAACTTCTGATTTTTTTTTTTTGGTTTGTTTTAATAAATTATGGGAATTCTACTTTGCCATGAGGGAGACGGGAAGCAGAAGTTGTTAAGAGGAAGCTTCAAAGGGCAAATGAATCCTTGCCTTTGATAGTTTGTCTCAGATAAAGTTGCTTTCTGCTAAAAAAGAAAAGAGAAGAAAAAAAAAAAAACCCAAAGACCAAAGAAAACTGCCTGCAAGAGTGTTTGATACAAGAGTGTTGGATGCAAACACACGCTGAGCCCCTTCCACACCAAAGTTGTATGTGTTTGATTGGAAACAGTAAAGTGTCAGTGAGTGAAGTCCTGCACTTCTATGTCTTTATATGTTGCTATAATTTAAAAATACATGCAATGCTGGTGGGAGAGTAAAATGATGCAACCATTGTGGAAAACAGTATAGCAATTCCTTAAAAAATTAAACAGAGGATTACCATATAAACCAGCAGTTCCATGTCTGGGTGTATCCATAAAAGAAATGAAAGCAAGGACTTGAATAGATATTTGTACACCCATGTTCATAGCAACTTTATTCCCAAGAGCAAAAAGTGGAAACAACCCAGATGTCCATCAGTGGATGAATGAATAAACAAAATGTGACTTATACATATAATGGAATGTTATTCAAACTTAAGAAGACAGGAAATTCTAATACATGCCACAACATGGATGAAACTTATGGACGTTTTGCTACGTGAAATAAGCCAGGCACAGAAGGACAAATGTTGTATGGTTCCACTTACCCAAGGTACTTAGAGTAGTCAAAGTCATAGAGACAGAAAATAGAATGGGGAGAATGGGGAGTTACTGATTAATGGGTAATTTCAAGTTAGGAAGAAGCTCTGGAGATGGATGGTGGTAATGGTTGCATAACAATGTGATTGTACTTAATGCCACTGAACTGTACTCTTAGAAATGGTTAAAATGGTTTATGTTATATATATCTTAGCATAATAAAAAACCCCAGACATTTCACATAAAAAAAATGCATACGCAATGAGTTTTTCCTTGAATAAACAGCTCCTTTTCTTATAGTGCATAGACGAGAATAAAAAGTGTTCTGTCCGATTCAGTCAAGCATTCCTGTGGGAATCCTGGTTAGTTAGATTACAGTGGCAAGCCAGACAGTGGCTCCTGTGATGGGAGATAAAGAGGCTTGGGGATTTTAGTCTTGTAAATCCAAACCTAGACGTGATGAGGTATAAAGTGCAGCACCTTTATTGATAATTGTTTATGAGTGTGTGGAATACATGGTACAGGTATGTGGAAAACAATGGGTAAAGGCCGGCAGGCAGGAATGAGTATGTGGTGGTGGAGGAAGGGGTCAAGGGGCAGTAAAGAAACCATCCTGATTGGAGGGAAGATAATGTCAAAGCAACTAGCCAGTCAAAAGAATGGGTTGTGTGAGGTCAGGCTGCGAAGGGAGTTCAGGTTTGGTGTATAAGTGATAGGCTTCCACAGCAGATTCTTATTCTGAGTTTTTGGGCAGTGCTTATATTAAAATAGGAATCCTTCCCAATGGTGAGATTGTATTCTTTAGCAAAGGTATGCCCTTCAGCCTTCAGAATTCTTCATCCCTCTTGTAAGGGCTCTGCTATGTACAAAGATTCTTTAAAATGCATAGCTTCATGCATGGAAGAATGAAGTCACTGCAAAGAAGGTGAATTCTATTTGCACAGTGCACAATGAGTGCACTCCAGTGATCTTAGTAAATGACAAAACTGATAACTGGGTTCTTGAAACCCATTCCTGTGACAAACTCAATGCCATTTCTAGTTATCTGATTGGCTTTTTTTTTTAAAGGCTGAGGCGAAGGTCACGATGCATTGACTTGTGGCATAAATATAAATGTTTCCTTTACTTTTTTCTTCTGACATCATATGCTAGCTAGAGACATGGAGACTTTTTGTTTGATTTGGAGAAGGCAGCGTATTTACCAATGGCTGAAGGGTGATTAAGAAATAATGTAACTTCAAAGAGTGTGTGGAGAAAGGCCTAGATAAAGATTGCCTAGATCTCTTCTAGATATTATGGGAAGTTGACTTAGGTTAAATTTGAACAAGTCCTGTTGGATAGGTCATTGAAAGTTAAGAATAAGCTTAAGTGTCTCAGGTGTTGTAAAAACATTGTCTACAATGATAGTCCCTTGCACTGGGTAAGAAGCTGACTCTGTTGTCAGGATATTGTAATAAAATTGTGAATCCCAGTGTTTGAAAAGTGCTTGCTCCTAATTCATAGGTGTATGTGTACCATTTGTCAAATACTGCAGTTAATCAAGGCAGAGTGAACCATTCGAGTGTAATCAATAAATACTGCTAACAAAGGGAAAGCGGCCTTAAAACAAATGTCTACAGGGATAGGCCATATGTTGGTGAAAATTGCTATTAATTTTCGGGGGTTACTGAGAACCAGGCTCAATCAGATTTCTTCTTTTTGGCTAATGAAAAGCTAACATGAATTATGATAGTGCAGAAAAGGGCCAAAGTAGAGTTTCTGTTTCCAGCAGAGCCACAAAAAATTTTTAAAGGGTAGAGAGTGCTCAGCATTTGTCATTTGTCATGAAGCCCAGGTTTCCGTTTAGCATGGCTAAAGGTTCTTTGCCAAAAAGTAAAGATGGGAGAATTTTTACTTTCCTCTTCAGGCTATTGTGTTGCTATAGATCTGCATTCTCCAATATGGTAGCCACATGTACCCACATGGGGCCATTGAACACTTGGAGTGTGGCTAGTCTGCACTGAAATGTGCTATGACTATAAAATATACACACTGGTTTCTACATTTTTTTGGTACAAAATACATAGAATATCAAATGTAGAATATCTTATTGATGATTTTTTAATATGATTTCATTAAAATGACATTTCAGTTATATTAGATAAATGCTAAATAAGTTACTAAAAATAAGTTATTAAAATTAATTTCACCTGTTCCTATATACTTTTTAATACATTTACTAGGAAATTCAAATTACAGAACTGGCTTGTATTACATTTTTATTGGACAGCCCTGGTGTGGATGGTACCATATTGACTATAAGCAGTAATATTTTTCACTGATACATTGCATTCTGCTAGCATAGCTGTAATAAGCTGAAACTCAGTAACAAAGTAGGAATCAGACTTTTTAACCTCTAAATGATTGTATTAAAAAATTAACTGTTTTATCTTAACAGAGGTTTTAAAAAATACCCAATGTGGGTATACTTCATCCAATGTCTTTTGCATTTGTTTAATTTTTTTTTTTTTTTAGTGTGCTGTCATAATGATAACTTGCTATTCTTTGGAAGAATTAGATCAGATGATTAAATCCCCTTCTGAGCATTTAGAAGGGGGCAGCCAAAGAAAGCTGATTTGAATACAGGGAATAAACAGTAATTAAACTGTAAATGTTGATTTTCTTTTGAAGTCCACTGGCGTGTTTGGTGTGAATAAAGAGCACATTGTCAGTAATTCTTTCTGCTGCCACAGTCAGGGCACGTGAGAATCTGAGAATCAATGAAAGGCTGCATTAAATTGGGGAGTTTCCCAGGGCTGCTGAACTGAAACTTCCTTTGTTTATATTAAAGTCTAGATAATTTTTTTCTCAAACAGTACACATTGATTTTAGATATAATCTTTAGAGGTTTTTTTTTTTCCCCTTCTTCACCATCTGGAGAGGAAATTTGAAAACCTGGAGATGAGGTTTCTCAGCAAAAGCCAAAAAAGGCTTATTTCGCAGTCCATTTTGGGGGAATTTTTAAACAGTAGTTCTCAGCCTCAGCTGTTTTTTAGATTCACCTAGGGAGCTTTTTAAGACTCCCAGGGTCCAGGCTGCACCCCAGATCAATGATAGGAGATACTCCAGGATAGGATCTGGGGACTCAGTAAGGAATTGTTAATGCTCCCCAAGTGATTCCAATGTGTACCCAGGCTGCAAACCCCTGCTGTGTTAACAGCCTAAGACAGACACCTGTGTTCACCACAATTTTCCAGAGGACTCAGGGAAACTGGCTTGCAGTGTGTGGATGAGTTAAGTTTCTAAGTGGATTATTTTCCCTCTAATTGAAAATTGGAGGGGCTGTACACTGGCTCACCTTGATGCATACAGCAATGTACACTTTTCTTATGCTCTAACGTAAACACTCAAGAGGCTTTGATGATTATAAAACCGTCAACCGTTCCATGATTAACTGGACTTGCATATTCAGGATAGGTGATGCAGGCACTGGTCCCTTACAGACACACACACACAACACACACAACCTGTACACAAAGTCAGGCTGTTATCCACTGCAAATATATTTTCACAAGTTATTTATCACAATATTAACAATTTCAGCTGTATTCTAAAGAGGACGTTTTCAGCTGGGTGAGTAAGACAGAGATTGTATTGAATTATTTTAGGTTGGGTTGGGCATTACTTACTTTGCAAATATAATTATTATGATGGAAACTACATTTTTCCATTGTGAAACGATTTGGTTCTCTTGAATTTGGTTCTATTGCATTTAAGGCCTTCAAAAGGAGTTTATGTGGTGAAAGGATTTTTTAAAATTTTTATTGAAGTGTAGTTGATTTACAATGTTAGTTTCAGGTGTGCAGCAGGGTGATTTAGTTATACACACACATATATTTATTTCTTTTCAGATTCTTTTCCATTATATGTTATTACAAGAAACTGAATATAGTTCCTGGTGCTATATAGTAGGTCCTTGTTTATTCGGCAAAGGTATTTTATAAACTGTAAAGGACTAAGCAAGGTGAGCTAAGGCATTCTATACATTTTGTGAAGTTCGAAGTTTTCATCTTTAAGATCAGTATCAAATGAAACAATCCCTGTTATGGGGAGCCAAGAAATGTAATTTATTCTGGGGTTGCTCTATTGGGAGTGGGGTGAGCTTCTTTAAGTCATCTCAAAATGGGTGGAGGACAGAGTATAAAAGTCCTTGAATCAGTGGCAATTTGGTGTTTTATTATTTATTATCAACAGCTTCGGGAGGTTCGTTCATCCATTTAGTCATTTATTCAACAAATATTCATTGATGGTCTGCTAGATGTCAGGTAATGTTCTAGGTACTAGAGATAGATACAGTAGAGAACAAAGCAGAACAACAACAGAAAACCAACCCTACTCTCATGGGGTGTGCATTTGAATTGAGAGAGACCAACAATACATAAGTATATTTTACAGAAGAAGAAAGAGAAGAAAGAGATTGTGATTTCTCATGTGACTAGCACCAGCGTCCCCCAGGTGATATCTGAGCAAAAGATTGCAGTAGGTGAGGGAGTGAGTCACACAAATATCAGAAGAAGGGTGTCCAGGAGGCAGGGACGAACAGTACAAAGGGCTTGAGGTGTGGTACTCCTGGGCTTGCCAGAGAAAATACAGGAAATGTGAATTTCAGATAAATAAGACATATTTTTAAAATATAAGAATGTGCCATGCAATGTTTGGGGCATACTTATGCTTAAAAAAATTACAGAGTGCCTTGTATTTTCACTTCCTAAATCTGGCAACTCAACACTATCTCACATTTTTGAAGGAGTAAAAGGAGGCCAATGGTTGGAGTGGAGTGAGGAAAAGGGAGGGTAGAAATGGACAAAGTAAGAGGCTCCGGGGGCCAGAGTGTGTGGGGCCGCTGTAAGAACGTTACCTTTCACTCCAGCCAGGACTGGAGATCCCTGGAGGTCTGAGCACAGAGGTGCTGTGACTTTTCTTAAAGTGTAAAAGAACCAGCTGGCCGGCTGTGTTTCACGTGGGGGGCGGGGGGCGGGAGCACAGAGGCCAGCTTGGAGGCTATTGCAAAAATCCAGCTGAGAGGTCGTGGAGGTGGGGAGAGGCGATGGGTGAGAGTCTGTGTGGGAAGCCTACGGCCTCCACTGGCGGACTGGACGTGGGGCGCACGCGAGAGAAGGGGCTGGGGGGGCAGGGCACACCTCGGGGTCGCGTGCCTGCCCTGGACACCCGAGGCTCTGGGTTCCATCCCCAGTCCCTCCGTTAAAAATGAATAAATACATAAGCCTGATTACCTCCCCCCTCCCCCCCAAAGAGGCGGGGCTGAGTTAAACGAAAGAGGGAAACTTCCGGTGGAGCAGGGTCTTGGAGCCGAGCTCGGGAGGAACGTGAGTTCATTTTTGATACGTGGCGTTGTCCACGTCTACTGGGAAAGTGAAAAGGGGGAAGTGAACGCAGGGGTGAGGAAAGGGCGAGGAGGCTGTTGAGAAAAACTTGATGTCGGTGACTGTCCTAGGGAGCTCGTGACCGGGGGCAGCCGCCGGCGTGTGGCAGTCTCTTGAATCCCAGGGCAGTTCGGGCCATCAGAGCCCTCAGATGGTGGAGGCTGAGCTGGACGTCGTGTCTCCGGGCCTCCAGCGCCGAGGTCCCCCCGAGTCGACACCACCGCCACCTACGTCTCCTGCTGCATGGCCGGGTTCACCCTTCCTACCGCGTCCCCTCAGAGCAGAGTAGTTGTGAGAAAAATGTATGAGAGTTACTCTTCCTGCCGATTCCCTCAGAAGGAAAAAGCAAAAGCTCTACAGAGGGTGAAACACATCTTTATTTTTATCCTTATTGTTGTCACTACTGTTACCACAACCGCAGCCCTTTGAAGTAACTGGAGGTGACTCCTGTGAGGTGACTGCTGCGAGGTGACACCTGTGAGGTGACACCTGTGAGGTGACTCCTGTGACATGACGGAGCCCTTCTGACCCCAGCTTACACAGCCCAGCCCCCTGCGGTCTGGAGAGCCCTCTCCTTTCTTCCAGGTCTTAAGGAGGCTCCCGAGTCTTCCTGTGGAGCCCAGGCGGCCAGCGGGCGTTATCATTTCATCTCTCCCACCCGCTAAAACTTGGCTCCTCCTCAGGGCACTTTCGCATTTTCCCACAGTTTCCTTCTTGAGTCCTTTTCAGTCAACCGCTATGTTTTCTCCTCCCCTTCTCTCCCCTTCTCTGTAGATCCTGTGAGAACTTGGCAACTCTCTCTTCCGCTGATTTTGTTACTTTTCCCTCCTCCTCCCCGATCTCATTCCTTATAGCTTGTTATAGACCAAAATTTGGTTTGCATTTTTGTTCTATCTGATGCTAATCAATAAGGCTCAGAATGGAGCTTTTGTCTTTTTTTTTTTTTTTAAATCCTTCATTATGTTACTTACGGGTTTCTCAGTTTCATTCAGAAATCAATTATACATCCCTAATGATGAAACTTCATTTGGGCAAGTTTTGGTGATTCTCTTCATGCCAAGTCTGTGATAGGATTGCCAGCTGGGATAAAATTGATAACAATTGCCATTAGTATTTTGTTTCAAGATTATCAAGCTCCACTCGAAAGTATCCCACCGGCTTTATTTTGGGAAGAAGTTACTTGATCCAGAGATCTGAATGTGGGAGATCCTCACGGTTCAGGTCGCTAGGTTTAAGTCGTTTAATGACTCTGGCTTGACTGAAACTCAGACTCTAGCTCCACATGGTTCTGGGGCTCCCTCTCTGACCCTCTCTTTCTGCCAATTAGCTAGGTTTGAATTCAGAAGCCTTTTTCTTCAGTGCCAGTGACCGGTGATGATCCTAGCAAATTCCCGCTCTGGAGCTCAGTGAAGGGGAGAGTTCTCAGTCTTCAGCCACTGGTGTCTCATAGGAGTTCTCCCCTTTTGGGTCTATGGGAATGTGATATGGGTGAACTTTTCTTTGAAAGAAGTGCCTCAATCGTCAGTAAGCCCCTGTAGGTGTGTCCTAAAGGGACTTTTCTTACAGCCAAATCTGCTCCGTAGACAGTATTTTTGTGGTGAATCTTTACTCTGCTGCTAGGCCTTATCTTGGAAAGGCCATCCTGTCTTTGGCATCTGCAGTTTTCAAACCAGTTGATTGGAAAAATACTATTTTTCCCCTTTGTATGCTGCCACATATTGAGCTCTTGTTCTGTGCCAGGCAATGTACTTCTCTTTTACATAGAGCATGCATTCCGTTCTCACGACCCATCTTAAGGATGGAGACTGAGCCAAACAGAGAGGTTAAATAACTTGCCTAAGTTTGAGCTGGTAAGTGTGGGAAACCAGGGTTTGAACCAGATCTGTCTGATTCTAAAACCTGTGTTCATAAGGACAAAACTTCCTGATTCACTAGGGGGTTTAAACTAAATCAGAAGAGAATCAAGACAATTCCCTTTTTCTCTCCCATAGATTTTAGTTTCTCTAGCGTATTTCCAACCACTATGATACTCATTTGAAATCTAAAAGTTGGATTGTCTTTGCAATATTCTTTCTCTAGTCCCAGAGTCAGAACCCTCATGAGCTGAAAGAAATCCTAAATCTCTAAGCTGCCAATTAAAAGAAAATACTGTTTTGAACATAGTGAGGTCTTAAATCTGAAGCCAACTGTATTGTACGTCAGCAATAGACTAAATAGCTACTAAATGCCAAGCTATGGGGAACAGGTGCTCGTTACAGACAGACCGTCTAATTCTTCCGTGATTGCTGCACAGTGATTGTTCTAATCCTAATATGTTTGCCGGATGCCCAGTACCTTGTTGACAGGTTAGCGCAGGTTAAACACGGAGGTGGAAGATGAGAGAGTCATTTGTCTTCTCTTTACTGTTGCTCCCGGCAGAAGGTCAGGTGATGAATTCCAAATGAGAAGCCAAACTAACTGGGCCCCTTTCGATGTGTGCTTGATGAGGTGTATCTGATGGGGCTTTTATTGGTCAAGCTTGAAGGATCATCTTTTCAGAAAGGTCAAATTCCCCATTATCAAAGAATAGGGAAATCAGGCTAGAGGACTGCTAGGACCTCTGCTGCTAGGTTTCTTCCTTTCTCATTTCTTACGTGTAAGAAAGACATATAAAAAACTTACAAGTGACAGATGGGATGTCCACATGGAAAGAAGACTGTATTATATTTCCTCTCAACTGCCTACTGTGATTACGTACCTGAATGTAAGGAAAAGGTGAGCAAAATTAATGGTGCAACAAATACAATTCACTTTTTTTCTCCTCCTCCTCCAGCCTCCTAGGACCCATCGTGTGATGGGGAAAGAGCTCAGATTCTGAAGTTGAACAGCTCTGGGTTTAAATCTTGGCTACTTCACTTGTTGGCTTGGTTTTGGGCAAGTGACACAAATCTCTCTAGTTTGTGGTTTCCCATCTATTAAGTAGGGATGAAAATAGTACCTATTAAAACATGGTTACTATGAAGCTTAAAAGGATGTTTGTAAAATCTTCAGCATATGGTGAGTATTGAGCAGATGGGAACTGTTTGAAAAGAATTTATTATTTTTATCACAGAAAATGTACTAGTTTATGAGTTGAAAATACTGATAGAAATGGGGATAGAAATTCATAAAGGGAGTGGGAGGATAATGGGGGACTCCCTGATACCAACTGTATGTAAATCATTTAACCATATGTAAAGGGTCAGATTTTAATTCTGCACTCTGAGAGAAGACTGAGTCACTTCCATTTTCATCAGTAAATGCTGAAGGTAGTAATAGGGTGAGGACCAAGAATTCCTGCCTGCCTACTTGGAAATGACTAATCTCCTTTCTCTAATTTAATAAAGTAGGATAATGCTGGGAGTGGGTAAGAAGGAGAATATGAAAGTGGCCAGAGTGGCAGTGGGGTCAGAAGGGAGGGGAAAGAGTCTAAGTCAGCCCTGACCTGTGTTCCTGAGCTATGACTAGAACATCATTTGATATCCAATGTCCTCTGTCAACTTGATTACCAGGCACAGGTGAGAGCTCTGAATTAAGCTGAGTGGCACATGAGTGCCTAATTCCCACTCTCCTAGCCAGCCAGGGCAAGGTTTCTTAGCCAAGTTCATCCTGAGGTCAAAGGCTTAGGTGATATTTTTTGAGGGATGGTATATTCATTTATAATAAGGTATCCAGGAAGCTGTACTAACTGTCGTTTGTGGACCCATATGAGGAGAGACTTGCATTAGGAAGCTCACCCTGGGGTGGAGGGAAATACCTTTGAACTCTGCAGCTCAGCAGGTGATCACCTGTTCCCTTGCTGTCCATGGGTGAGTGGAGAGGCTGAGAACAATCTCACCTCCACGGACCATCCCCAAATGCACTTGCCTTCAGTATATAGGCAACTAGAGATTTTCCTTCTTGTCCTCCAGATGTTTGCTTTCTACACTGTGCGTGTTTTTGGATGAACTGTATTTAGCTTTTAGGTTAAGATGTTGAAGGCATCCTGATTTTATTTAAAATGGAAATCACCACCTGAAATATTAGACTATGGCTGTAGATAATTCTTCAGATTGTGCTAAGACTCCTCTACCAGTTATTGAAAAATGCTTTGCCTTGCCGAATGCAGACGTTGGGCTCCCGTCTTCTTTAATATAAATGAGAATGCCAAATTCATTTCAACTTTCATACTTGCATGAGTTTGGTCTACTGCTTCCAAGCAAGCCAAGCAAATTCTCCAAATACCAAACCTAAGATGGAGAATCCAAGGGGCAGCCAGGTCATTGTTCTCGTCCATGCTGCTCCTCCCACCCCCACCCCAGCTACTGGTGGAAGGAGTTTCAATAACTGCTTAAGACAACAGACCAATGGACCCCGTCAAATTGTCCCCAGTACCAGTTCAACTGCTGGGTTTTTTTTTTTTTTTTTTGTATCATAAAAGCAATGCTTAGCCTATATTCTCAGCCCCTGAACTGCATTATCCAGACCTGGTTAACTTGCTCTCCTCTGCCAACAGATTTGCATCATTTTTTTTGTGCCTTGTTGGACTGCCCTGTCTCCAGTTCTGTTGAGACTGTCTGTGGGTGGTTTCCCTGTACCGGGATGACAGGGGCAAAGGTCAGAGCTTCCATGATTCATTTCCTTTTTGCTGCACGCAGTGGATGGTTTTCTGGGTGAGTCATTCGGATGCCAAACACAGGAGGGATATTCTTCACATACAGGCCCCAAGGCTCCGCTATGCCCTGAGCTAGAAGCACTGAGTTCTTAGTATCTTCTTAAGATTTTTGTATGTATTCCGATGATTTGATAACCCCTTCTGTATACCCTATCTTTGTGTCTGATGACTCTGATTTGTGAACACTGCCTACCCCTTGGAGAACTTTCCGGTATCTTGTGGAGCCCTACTGAATTCTGACTCCAGAATAATTGGACTCTTAAAAATATACCCCGAACATACTCCAGTACTGAAAAAAAATCTCTGGTATGTCATCAATACAGGAGCATTCACAGTGGTCTACTCATGGCTCCTCAAAGATCCAGCCTTGTCTTTTTCTCCCAGAACAACAATCTACAGAAGGAACACAGACACCAACAGAAAGATGTTTAAATACCTAGAGCTCAGCGCTGCAGTAAAGTGTGTTTTCCTCAGTGAAGGGAGGCTTATTATTTTCTTTCTTTTTTTTTTAACCTTTAAAAAATTATGAAATAGAATATACAAACAGAAAACATAAATGGATAGCGTAATCAATAATTACAAAGTGAACACCCCTCAATCAAGAAGGGGAATGTCGCGGGCCCAGAAGCCCCTCCTTTGTTTACTTTCTAGACTACACCCTCCTCCCTCCCTTCTAGAAATAACCACTATCCTGACTTCTGTGATAATCACTTCCTTGCTTTTCTGACCACCTATATTTGCAAGGTTATTATTTTCTAAAGCCATATCGCTTCTATCTTCTGCTGGTGGCGCTCAGTCACTCATTTGTATTAAGTAATGACCACAGGATGACACTGGGCAGGAGTTGTGTATATGCACTGGTCTCTTCCTCACCCCCAAATTCCAAAGAACTGCTTATCTGTGTTTTCTGTGTCATTAGCTAACAGCATTCCTGGTATGACACATGTTTAAAATAATGACAATGAAGAGGTAAAACAAGCCTGGAACTTTCCATGGCCTCTCTCCTGCATTCTGGGTTTTCAGAGATGCACGTAGAGTTAAATAACTTTGTAATTCCCATAACACCTCCCCTCTCCTTTAATTTCCCTGGGAAGTGGCCCGGAATGTTCTAAAGTATGCAGAACTTGGGCTTAAAAAGTACTCGTTTACACCCCCAGCCTGTTTCCTACCATGAGAACACGCGTGCCATTTCAAATATTTCATTCACACTCTTCATTGCAACTCACTCCAAGGATTCTTTGACCTTCTTTGGTCTGACACATTATCTGCTGAACTAGAAAAGAAAGATAAGTGGGAATGGGACTTAAAACCTCATTCTTGACATTTATTACCTTGTCTTCCTTTACTTCCTTGATTGGCTCAGGCAGGTTTGTTGGCGAGGGGAAGGAAAACTAACACTTATTGTACCCCTAATTTGTACTCTGCACTTTTGAGTCCGTTACCTTATTAAACACTAATGACGCTGTGGGGTAATGTTGACTGTCTCCATTTTGTGATGGAGATCACTGAATGGCAGAAAATAACTATCCGGGGTCATGTAGTTAGAAATAGGCACAAGCAGGAATTCAAAGATCTGACAAGTTCTGTCTTCTTTATCAAGCTATCTTTCATTTCACTTGCCTGATGACCTTGAAGCCCTTCCATTTCTATTAGAATGAAAAATTCTTGGAATTATTAATAGTAATGGGGTTCAAGATCTCAAAACATTTTTCCTCTTCAGAGCACTGGCTTAGGCTTAGGAATCTCCGGAATAATGGACTTTAGGTTTTGGTAGCTCCATTAGGGCTGGAGGGGGCATGGTCAGTCTCTGAAGCTCTCTTTTGACCCACGGCCACTTTCTGTGCTTCCTGCCACCGCAGTTCTGACTATCTCTGTGACCTGTAGTAGGCTTCATAAACTTAATGTGAGAAAAGCCAATTAGAAGACATTAAAGATGACACGGATTAGCACTGCCTGGAAATATCCACTGTGCTAGAGAGTCACTCACTTAGAGGACAATTTGGTGAAGTGCGTCTCCATCCTGGACCTTATCCAAGGTGTGGTCACTGAAGCCCCATGAGGGTTTTGGCCTTGCCTCTAAGGTGCTTCCCCACTGTGGTCCCTGTAGCCACATTTGTGTCTCAAGAATGGAGCAGGTTAAATGCTTGTGTGAAACAGTTTGGTCAGTCAAGGAGCAGGTGTTGGGCAAACAAACCAAGCAGGGATGGACTTAATTTTGGATAACATCTGGAGGTCTTAACAGAGTATGTTAAAGTTATTTTCAGATGTGCTTCTGAATTATCCAAATCCATGTCCTTAACTTTGGGAGGGAGTAACATCTGAGTCGCACTAAGTGTGGAACCAGAGAGGCTGGGACCTTGGGCCAGTGGCTTTCATTCACCACATGAGTTCTGGAGCGCAGTGTGAAAGGGCCTTTTCTCAGGGCAGGAGGTTGGAGAGAACGTTGGTGGCAGCTCCGCATCAACACTCTGGGGCATTTTAACTTGTGTGAGGTGGGGAGCGAGTCTTCATCCTCTCGCTGATCCAGGCTCTCCTCTCCGACTCCTCTGAAAGGATCCACCGTTGTTACCCTCCTACGAAATGCTTTCCCTCCTTGTGTCATATGTACGTTGAATGATTTGTTCATTCTTGATTCGCTCATTTAGTCAACACACAGGTTTTGAACACACACGAAGTGCCAGGCACTGTCTTAGGCCCTGGTGACATGCGAGTGAACAAGACAGACGAATGACACCATTTGTTTCCTTTTGGAAAGTTTTCATTTTTTTTCAATGAACTTTTAACACACCATGATGTAATTAGAAGTGCAAAGGAAAAAAGTTGCCTGTGTCTGTCATCATAGGAATGATAGAAAACAGTGCCGTGGGTAACGCTCAGACCAGCGTGACACATCGGGGAAGTAGTGAGGATTTTACTGAGAGATAAAACCTGAGCCTCATGAGTAACTAGCCACATGGATTTATTTTCCTTGCTCTCCTCCTTGCTGTTTCTGTACTGACAGCAACGTCTGGGATTTTGTTTTTGTGAATTTTTGTGGATTTCGTTTTGCGATTTCGAACTTGTGAAGCCATTGAAGGAGCCCCGTTGATTCGTTTCCTGACTTGGTGCGAGGTACCAAACCTTTCTATACACTGGGAACAGTTTAATATCACACGTGTTAGAACTGAATGGGACCCTCAGTGTTTATCCACTGAGAGCTGAGTTCCAGATGGGAAAGCGATTTGCCCAACATCCGTGGCTGGGTTAGTAGCAGCTGGTCCAGTTCTTCTGACTCCAGAATGGAATTCCTGCCTGATTTGTCTTTTCTGACATCTGCTCTGCCACTGGCCAAACGTCACTGTGCCCCTGGTGCTTCTCTGTATCTGACACGTGTAGCGGCTATAGTGACAATATGGCTTATACTTATTGAGAGTCTCCTGGATGCTAAACAATGAGCTGAGGGCTTTATATGTATGATGTTTTTTAATCCTCCCAACATTGGAAGAGCAGCATTATTATCATTCTCATTTTACAGATGAGCAAACAGATTAGAGAGGCCAAGTCAGTGACTCGCTTACCGGCTATATTAAAAAAAAAAGACTATCTTGAACAACAAAATAAGTAATAATAACATTGTATTAAAACTCAGAATAAGATGAATATCCATGAGTTCATACTGATACCAGTAAATAATTGAATACATAAATAAATTGAGGAGAAGGAACAATTCTTCCTTATAGAAGGATTTCAATTGATAAATATAGAAGGGATGAGGAAAATAAAAAATTACCATTTGAACACCACAGTAAGAACTGTTGCTATAACTCAATTAAAAAATGTTAAAAAAAAAATGAACTGTTGCAGGTATCAGTGCATGAAAGTTTGAGGACAAACAACATATTTGCAGCATCTCAAAGTGTCTCCCTCAAGGTACTTATTAATTAAAAAAGGAAAAATAATAACTTTACTATTAAAGGATTAATAGCAGACACCACCCCCCACTAAGCAATCAAGGCTAACATCACTAGTAATAAGATACAATGATGTCTTGTACCCCTGATATGCACTGGAAGGGAACTTTGCTTTTGTGGTATTCTTGCTAAAGAAACATCAGTCTCATCTTGAATAGCATCAGTCTCATCATGAGAAAACACCTGACAAACACCAATTAAGCAACATTCTACCAATTATCTACCACAGCTCTTCAAAAGTGTCAAGGTCATGGAAGTCAAGGAAAGTTTGAGGGCCTGTCACAGTTCGGAGTAGACTAAGGGGACATGACAACTTAGTGCAATGTGAAATCCTGGAAAAGAAAGAGGGTGTTAGTGAAAAAACTAGTAGCAACCAAATAAGTATCACTGTAAATCAGAGTAGCATCGTATCAATGTTATTTTCTTAATTTTGGTAATTGTGTTATGGTTATACAAGATGTTAACATCAGGTGAGGACATATGGAAATTCTGTACCATTTTTGCAACTTTTTGGGAAGTCTAAAATTATTTCAAAATTGAAAGTTAGGAAGTAGATTATAGGATAGATTGCTAAGCCCCATCTCAGACTTACTAAATTGGAATTTTTCAGGCTGGTATGACCCAGAAATTTGTACTTGGGGGGTCTCTGTACCCAAAGTCACACATAGAGGAAGTGATAGGGCCATGATTTGAACCTAGCCAGGTTTTCCTGCCTTCAAAACCCCTGCTCCTTACCAGAGCAGACTGTCTAGAAGAGATGTGAAGTAAATGGAGATTCAGATCAAAAATATCAATGACATTTGAGACAAAAATTCTCAGCATAAATTATTCTTTTTATAGCCTGTTCTTTTAAAAATACAGCCATACATGGATTTAATGAACTCCTTAGAACTAAAGATTAAATCATCCTTCCTGACCTTAATTCCCAGATCATTTCCATTGGTTTTAAATAGGCAACACCTTTATCTCAACCAAATGCTGTGTATACAAGTTATAATGCCATTGTTGGTGGAGAGGAACTTGAAACTATGATTGTAAATGTCGCTGTTGCAAAGTATAGTCAAATCATAAGAATTTAATTATGTATAAATTGTATATATGTATAGACAAATCATAAGAATTTAATTGTATATAAAATATATATGTGTGTATTTTAGACTATGTGAAAAGAGCTACATCAAAATTTAAATGCAGTTACCCAAGTGTGATAAAAAGTTAAGGCCTGTTTTATGAAACTGATGCACTAGCTACTGTGCTAATGAGGCACCTAAGGCCTGTTTTAATGTCTTCTCTCATATTGGGCACAGCTCACCTCTCAGACTGCTTTGGGGTCTGGCAAGAAGAAGTTCCCAGCAGGCTGAAATTACGCATCCCCGGGTTGGGGGCAATTGATGGCCAAAGAAATAAAGTGAGAAGTTTTCAAAAGGGCCCATGTCTTCTTCCTCCTCACTGATTTTTGTACCAGGCATCATATTAGTCCCTAGAGATACAGAGATCAATGTGGCACAATCCCTGCCTTCCAGGAGCTCCTGGCCTAGTTTGGGTGAGGGGCCTCTGAAACATGATTCAGACAGGGGATTGGACAAATAAAAGCAAGAGGAAGGAAAACATCACTATACCAATAAAAAAATGACGGTCACCATTTTCACACATTAGAATGTTGATATAATCTCTACAGGTGTGATGGCGCTTTTCTTAGAAACTGGAGTTGAACTCCTCCTTTGCAAATAGTGGTTCTCCTCTCCTCCGTGGGTGGGGCTGGGGTCTGGGAGGAGAGAATGAAATTTAGAGAGAGCTTTTTGCTCTGCATAATGAAATGGCAGGGCTATCTAGTAACTCAAAGGCTGCTGGAGGGAAGCAGGAATGTGGAAGTGGGGAGCAGCCTGTGCCCCAAATTTCCCCAGATATGTCAGAGGAAGGAGGACCTTGGAAGGGGTAGGGTGAGTGGACATTTTGCAGCATTTAGAAGTGGAGTAATAACTGTGTAACATGCCAGAGGCATGTGCTGGTGGTAGTAGGACCACAGAGGAGAGGCTCTGCTCTTTGACAGGGCGAGGGTGGGGGCTGGAGGCATGAAAACTTCATGGAGTACATGTGTGAGGCTGATCCTAAAACATGAGTAGGAGTTCACCAAGGATCTGAAAAGAAAAGAGCTTTCCAGAAAGAGGGCTCAGACATTGGTGAGTTACAGCTCCACCCCCAGTACCTTTCGAGTTTTTATTTTGTGTGACATACTGTATCCGTATAGGACTCCTGCCAAAATACAAGTAAGTTCCCTGGGAGGGTATCATAGTCTTGTAGCATTCGTTTCAGAGGAATAGTGAGTTTTGTTAAAGGAAGAGAAAAAAAAAAAACAAAACAGTGTACCAACTCTGGGAGGTCATATCCCATTCCTACTTTACTACAATTTGGGGCTGAAATGGGGGTCCTAAGTATCCAGGAAATATAGGAGAACAGTGCTTGAGAAAGGGATGTGTGTGTTGAGGGAGACAGGGCCCCCAAAGACTGAAAATAAACATTACCTCCTGAGCTATGCTAGCTTTGACAAAACGGCTTTGCCGTAGTTTAAATGGGAGAGGACTAATAATTTGACTATTTCAAACCATTACTGTGTTTGAAATGAACCAAATGCAGAACAAACACAGTGACAGTACTAACAAAATGGCTAGTAGTTGTGGAGGACTCATTGTGTACTTTACATGCAATTTCTCATTTCAACCTTTCCGCCATCTGCTAAAATAGATGCTATCATTAACATCTTCAGTTTGGAGGAAAGAACAGAGAGTCAATGTCAGCAGATACTGGATCTCAGTCTGGGCTCTTAACCTCTAGCCATGCTGCCTCTCTGCTACTAGAAGATTCAAGCCAAGGTTTGAGCATAATCCTAGGGATTGTGTGAGCACTCAGTGTCTTCTGTGAGTATTGAGTATTTTGGGTGAGATAGTTCTTTACTGCGCTGGACTGTCCTGTACAGTAACACCCACAGGTCCTGCTCGCCACCTGTTCCCCAGTCACTGTGACCATTTACCATGCCTCCCCCCATCCACTGCCCCCTGCTCCACTGGCCAAGAACAATGGCAGCTCACAAGGCAGAACCTGAGCCAGTCAAACCTGGAAATCTGACCATGGACAAGAGTTTGGGATTACCTGGTGACTCTGGGCAAGTTTTTAAGTTCCCCAAGCCTCAGTTTTCCTCATCAGGATGATGAGATTTGTTCTCCAGATCTCACAGGATGGTGGTGAGACAACAACAGAGCTTCAAAACAATCAAAGTAGAATTTTGTGCAAAGCACAAAGACTAATAAGTATGAGTTGCTGCCCACAAGGAACTCAGAGTATGGCAAGGGGACTGAGGCCCTCAACTGACCCTCATACATGATGAAATGATGTAGAACTTTGCTCTACTAGTGTGATCTATGGCCAAGAACATGAGCATCACTGGGATGTTAAAAATATAGACTCTTAGTTACCATATGATCCAGCAATGCCATTGGGCATATATTTGGAAAAACACTCTAGTTCAAAAAGATACATACACCCCAATATTCATAGAAGCACTATTTATAATAGCCAAGACATGGGAGCAACCTAAATGTCTACTGACAGATGACTGGATAAAGAAGATGTGATATATATATCGCATACACACACACACACACACACACACAAACACACACAATGGAATACTATTCAGCCATAAAAAGAATAAAATAATGCCATTTGCAGCAACAATAGATGAACCTAGAGATTATCATACTAAGTGACATCAAAGACAAATATCATATATCATTTATATGTGGAATCTAAAATATGATACAAATGAACTTATTTATAAAACAGAACTAAACTCACAGACATAGAAAACAAACTTACGGTTACTAAAGGGGAAAACAAACTTATGGTTACCAAAGGGGAAAGTAGAGGGAAGGATAAATTAGGAATTTTGGATTAGCAGATACAAACTACTATATATAAAATAGATAAATACCAAGGTCCTAGTGTATAGCACAGGGAACTCTATTCAATATCTTATGTTGTGAGTCCATCCAAAGACTTTCCTCTTTAGCAGTTTTATCCCGGCTCATTTCTGGCTAATTGTGTGACCATGAACCAATCACTTAACTCTCCAGGCCTCAGTTTCCTCATGTGTGCAATGGTGATAATCATTGTATCTGCATGTAAAGCTGTCACTGGATTAAATGAATTACTCTTAAGTGCTTAGAACAGTGCCTGATCCATATGAAACAATCGGTAAATCTTAGCTATCATCTTCATCCTCATCATTCTTCTTTTTATTGTTTCCCTTAGTTAAAGAGCTATGTGAAAAGTAGGCCTTGTACAGGGCATCACTCACATGTCAAGTCAAGGCTGGCTCTGGCAGTATAGTGTCCTTTACGCTCCAATCCTTGGCTGTTCCGCTCCTCTGCCTTGATAGGAGCTTGACTTGGCTGGTATGAGGGCACATAGAGAACTATGAGTCCATTTATGCCTGTGAGAAAGAGGAAAATAGTGTATACATCCTCCTAATAGTCCATCTGTTAGAATTCCCTTGCCATCACCACCCCCCAAACTCTGTCACACATAATCGCTCTCCAATTATTGTACTTGGACATCCTTTTGAAAGTTTATATCCTTAGCATGAAAGATTTCTTTAAAGGGAACAGATAAACTCAGTACATCTGCAGATATGTATACCAACCCTGTAAAATACAGCAGCTGCTCTGAAACTGCCAGTCGGCCTAGTCTCACATTTTTCATCCTGCTAGATTGGGCATTTCACCGTCTCACCTTCTTCATTCCCGCCCTTTTTTTTTTTTTTTTTTTGCTACACGATGTACTATTTCACTATGAGGAGAAAACAGAACACCTGTTGTAAATCTGGGAGGATTTTGTTCTGTGTTTTCTTGTAAAGCCAAACCAGAAACCCCCACCGGCAAAACCAGCTGTGTCTCATATTTAAACACAAACTATAAAGTGTCAAGGGAAAGAAAAAGTGACTTGGCCAATGAAAACAGTACACGGGGGGCCCAGAATCTGTTTCAAAGATTTATGAGCTGAAAGCAAGTTACACTTTAATGAATATTAAATGAAACCTATCTTATCGTGGAAGACAGGCTATATTTTCTGATGGACATTTATGTGGATGCCTCATTTCTGAAACTTGAGCTGTCTCCTCAAAATGACCTGCGTGTCAGCACGTGACAATAAATCTTCTGAAAACTAGAAACTAGATGATGGCTTGGTACTACGAAAATTATTTTTTTTCTTTTAATGTGTGTCAGATTTTTATCTACAGGGACATGTTATGAGTGAAGCGTATAGAAAGCAAGCAGGGTCTGATATTTCAACTTACTTTACCGTTGCTTTGAGGGGCTTGTGATTTTTGAGAACAAGGCCCGAATTTGGTGTAGGGAGGCAGACATAGGCAGTGTCTGTCCCCGACGTCTTCAGTCCTTTTTTCTTATGTTCCAGATTCTTCAGTTCTGGCTGCCATGAGGAAATTCACTCTTCTTCCCTACCACTCCCACCCCCAAATATCACCAGGAAAAGATGGACTCTTGGTGTGAATATGACCTTTTAGAAGAGTATTTGCATTAAAAATGTTCTCACTGAGTGTGGAAGGAAAGGCTGGTGCATTTGGGGGTACTTGGGGTACCTAAGGAATTAATAGTGTTGTTGTGGGGGGCACCTGTCACATCCTATTCGCTGTGCTCCTAGTGGTGAACAGCACAGAGGCGCCCGGGAAGGAGACTATAGAGTTCACTTTTCAGCATTTCTCAATCTCAGTAAACACTGACTTGGAGCCTACCTGTCTGGACTGGCTGTGTATAGAAGAGACAGATAGAGAAACAATCCCAGAAGTGCGGCAGAGCCGGCCCAACAAGGAAGTGGACTGAAGCATCTGCTAGAAATGCCTTTCCTCAGGCCGGATGGAACCCGGTCCTGGACAGTGTGGCGGACTGTGTGTGGCCGACTCTTCCGAGCCTCCGCTATGAGAGCTGCAGTACGCTGGAGCAGGACTGGAGTTTAGAGGTCTCAGCCTTCTAGGATGGCACTTGCAGAATATAGGCTGATTTTCCTAGAACTGTGTAGATGTTCCTCCTGTCGCTTGTGCAGGTGATGATTTGATGTAGCAGGCTTGTCGGGTAGTGAGTTCTTTTCCAGCTTAGAACATATATACTGTATTTCGCTGGGACAACCATTTGGTCTCTAATTTGGGAGGCGACACATTTAGTGGTTAAGAAACAGGATTTGGTGTCAGACAGAAGACAGAAGTCCCTCTAGGCCTTCCTTTGGTTGATGTACCAATACCCGGCTCTGTTCCTGGCACAGGGTATGTACTCAGTAACTCTGTATTGAATGTTGAGGGAATGAATAGATGGATATATGAATGAATGAACCAACCTGTTCGAAATCCCAGAGCTGCTATATTTTAGCTTCATGGCTCTGGGCAGGCTACCCAAGCTCTCTGAGCCTCAGTGTTCTTATTTGCAAAATTGGAAAAAATAATACTTTACTGTTGGAAGAAATACAATGATCTAATGTATCTATAGTGGGAAGTCACCACAGAGGATGTTTCAGGAGGTTTAGGTGAGAGAATGTACATGCTTTGTCCTTGGCAGTGAAGGCAGAAATGGCTGGGGTGGGGTCTTAGAAAAACTGGGTTAATTTGAAGAGGAGATTGGCCTTTGGGAAGTCAGGGATGCATCTGGCCTCAAAGTTTCTACCACCCTGTGCCGTGTATGCCTGCCTATATGGAGAAGGGGGCTAGATTTGTGTATGTGTGTGTGCATGTGTGTGTGTGTTAAAGGCCTGAAAGGCATTGCTTGGTTGGCAATGGAGACACAGAAAGTCATGGAGGAGGGGCGTTAGTGGGAGAGGGGAGAGGGTAAGTACTTATTAAGGTAAATTCCTTCTCTTTTTCCACCCTGGCTGGCACCAGTCTCACCTGTGGCCTTACCTATGGGAAGCAACGCTGATATGTTAACACACCAGGTTCTCTCATTCCAACGTGTACTCATTCTTTCTGGCAGAAAAACGATGATGTTTGCTGTCACGTGATCTTATCCTGCATTTGGAACCTGTTTTCACAGCCGTTACAGTGACAGAGCACTTGCTTAGAGGGAATATATGAAATGCTCGAGGGGGAGAACCCACAGAGAAAGTTGTCGCCACCAATGCATCTTCTCAGCCATGGTAAACCAAGCCTTGGGCTGGGAATTTTACGTGTGTTATATCCAATTTTTACACCCCCCTGTCTCCATGGTATGGATGGAAAACTGAGACTTAGATAGGTTAAGTCACTTGGTTACGAGGTTGTAAAGTCAGGATTCAAACTCGGGTCTTCCCGGATTCCAAACCCGTGCTCTTTCCAGTCCTCTGTGATGCATGTGAGGATGCAAAGCCCACCTTGCCCCTCACTCTCTGTCTTAGTCTTCTTCACTCTACAGGTATCTTTCCTGACACGGATGGCTAGCTTAGTGATGGGAATGGATATTGAAGGAAAATAATCCAGGGATGATGACTGTATCTCAGCTCATTCAGACCAGGGAACATGGAGTCCTCATTACATGCCGGTCACTCTGCTAAGAGCATCACATCCATGATCTCATTTAATCTTCACGGCAAGCCCATGAGCTCAGCACTCTGTGTGCTGTGGGCTGGGATTCGTACAGCGCCTTCCCCGCGTAGGGCCACGTCTCCCCGGGGTGGGGTCCGCTGCACTGGCTTCCAGGCCGGATGTAGTGGGGAAATTACACTGAGGACTCTGGTTCCTTACTAGGTTTACGGCATTCTCCGCCGGACCGCAAACAGCTGCTGTTGGCCCTTTCCTCCCCCAGAAACAAGTGAGTTATGAGTGCAGGCACAGTTCACTGCCAGTCAGAGAGACCCGTAAGCTGGGTGGGACAGCGGTTTTTGCAGGGGCCACATCCTCCCTATTACCTCCGTCCCTGCCACAGCAGTGAGAATCTCAGCTACTATTTGTTGAGACGTTGCTAAGTGCTGGCCACTGACCTAGTCATTGGACATGCGGTTGCTCATTTAATCTCCACAATGACTCCCCGAGGGAGGACATGAGACAGAAAAGTCAGGGCCACTCGCCCAGTGTCTCACAGGAAGCAGATGGAAGGGCTCTGACTCAAACCCGAGGATGTTTGTTTTTTTGAGGCCTAATGCCTGAAAAGGAGGTCTACAGCTGATCCTCTCCACCAGACTGTAACTTCTGTGAGGAGTACTGTGTTTTCATCACCTTCGGAGCACCCATGTGGACACAGAAGGGCCTCTATAATCCTTACTCAGTAGGACCACGGAAAGGTGGTTGTTCCAGGTGACTGGCGATGGTGCGCAACACAGTGAACATGCTGGGTGCTTTTAGCCAACTTGGGCTGAGGCCAGGGTTATTTTCCTGTTCTAGAGCTGACCTCCACGTGCTCCCTTTGGCCAGCTGGCTTCAGTCGTGAGGGGCTGTTTCCCACTCACCTTTCCCGGCAGCGTTTACTGCCGTAGCTCCCTGCTCAGATTTTTATATTTCACTGAGCCTCCCTGCTCCGACCTCTCTCATGTGAATCAGGTTTGACTTCCACCGAGGGCCTCAATTTCCAGTCACAATTCCATCCTGGCTGCTTTCTGAGCTGTGGAGATCTGACCTGGGCGGAGGAGGCATTATATTCTCAGAGAAGGCCGGGGCTCGAAGCTGCGGATTCATTTTGGGGCCCCGCTTTCTCCCCTGGGTGCTCTTATCAGTTGAATGCAGTTCATGAGAGAGACCCTGGGCTGGGTCTTTGGAGCTTCCTGTCGGCCGGCTGCTGCGGCGGGGCTGGCAGGTACCAGGTGTGGCCAGCAATCATACCTGCCTCAGAGGCCATTGCCTTTTGAAGTTCCGCAAGAATGTCACACTTCAAAGAACTCTCCCTGCAGCTGTCACCTGGCTATCTAGTGGGGGTCAGAGAGTTAATATGCAACCAGAAAACCCAGTCCTCCCACCTCCCACCTCCACCTGGGAAGCCAAAGCACATATTCCTCCGGTGCAGAGGATTTGAAAGCATTGTTCCCGATTTATCTCAGCATTGTTCCTGGTTTATCTCAGCAAGAGCTCAGTGCCCTGTGTCTTTAGATAAAGATCCATTGTACCCTATCTGTCCAACAATAAAATAAGTAAATGAGCTGCATTTTTCCTTTCTGAATAGGAATTATGTAGTAATGAAGTATTTGCAATTACTGTTAGCAGGAGTTTAATTACAGGACTAATTTGTGAAAAAAAAATTTGTGAGGCTTCGTGTAAACGTGGCACCTTTTATCTGAGGATCACAATGCATTGTACACAAATTAATGAACTCTCCTGTGCTCGGCATACACTCAATTACTGTTTTAAAAGCTCCCTGAGTATGCTGCACTCTGGGGCTGGGGTTGGGAGCCAAAGTTTATTTATAAATTGCAACAAGATGGATATAGATTAGATCTAAAGATGGACTTCCTGGTTGTGATGTTGTTAATTGACAACCTGAGCTACTGTGTCAGTTTTTAAAGACTTGTGTGATGATATCTTCCTGCCACTTTGACGGAGCACTTTTCATCGTCAAACCAAATCATGCTCCTGCAGTGGAACAAGCTGAGTCTCTGACTTAAACACAAGTGGTGAAGTCCTAAAAGAAAGAAACAGGGAATTGGAGTGTGTGACTGAGGAAAACCCAAATTCTGGGCAACTCTCCTTTTGGACTCTGAGCTCTGCAAAGAGCAGGGTGGCAAGAAGATATTGATGTCTCAGTTAACATCATAAAGAGCAAGATTTTTCAAGGAGTAGCCTTTGATGCTGTTTCTATTTTCAAGTTCAGACTTCAGCTCCCTTTTCCTCCACCGTCACCTACGCATTCCGATAAAGATTATAGTCTCCATGTCTTTAAAAAATAGGAGAGATAGATAGCTGCACATATGTGTTTAGGGTGGGGTTTTATTTCAGAGTTCTGTTTAGTGCTGACCAATTGACCAGCCACAATGTCCTAATATCCCTTCTGCGGTTAGTTTATATGGGCTTCATGTTTATTCCACCTACTTCTCCTTGGGCAAGGAGAGAAAAAATTTTGCAGCACAACAGGTTTTTGCAAACAGTCCACGATGACTAGGATGGTGGAAACTTACTCACCTTTTATTCTGTTTTCCCTGACCTTCTTTCTCTCCCAATGTTTCACAGCTTATTAGAACCACCAAAAGTTTCTGTAGCTTTGGTGTTAAACTTTGCAATTAGTTTTCTTCCACCCTTAGGGGTCAGTGTCCCCAGGCTCACATCCAGCTGCAGCAGAGTGAGCAGAAGACCAGGGGAGTTAAAAATAAGGGTTTCTAAAACTGGGCTGCCTAGTTCAAAATCTGGCTCTGCCAGGTACTAGCCATTGGAACTCGTGCAAGTTTCTTAATCTCTCTGCCGCAGCTTTCTCATCTGTCAAATGGGGACAGTAATACCTGCTACCTTATTAAAAAGTCGTGAGGGTTTACATGTAAAACACTTCATAAGCACATAGTAAACACTGAAGAGTGCTCTGATAATAATAACAATTGTTACTGCTTATTAATTGGACTCCCAAAAAATAAGGGTGAGTCTTCTAGGGGAGGAGTCGGGCCTTTATGTCTTCCCAGGTCCAGAACATCTTTAATTATTACAGTGTTTCTCCAGGAGTGGGTTGGACCTTATTAATGGTTTATGAAATCAACTTAACTGGGTCTCAACTAGGCTAAGAAAAAAAGAAAAATGGCATTACACGTGGCAGTATTAAGGGTAGTATTGTTTTCCAAAACTTTTGTTTCTATTATTCATGTATATGTTATATATTGTGTGTGTGTGTATATATATGTGTATGTATATATATATATATATATATATATATATATATATATATACTTAGATTTGCATATTAACACATTTATCTAGAGAAGTTATTCGGAATCACAATGTAAAATATCTTATTTCAACTGCAGCCAAAAACATGAAAAATATGAGACTAAAATTAAAAATTGAAAAGCGTTGCTTGTTACAATCCTGTGACTTCTCTACATCATGGATTATATACTGAGCTCTTTCAAAAATGTATGGTTTTTAAGAATTTGATTAGGAAAGTCATAAATTCAGCCAATGAGGGAAGAAAGAAATCTTTTAAATGACTTGCAGGGCAAAGAGGACAAAAATGATTAGGTGTCAATAATATGTGAATTATAAAAGCTCATTCTTTGCAAAGTAGATACACACAAAAGATTAACATCCTCACTGTATAAAGAACATGTACAAAGCTCGTGAACAGTTAATTCATAAAATAGGTGACAAGTGAGTAGCAAACATACTTACAAAAATATCTTCAGCCTCATTTATAATAGAGGAATGTAAAGGAAAACAATGAAATTATTTTTTCACATATCAAATTAACAATTTTGTTTTGTGGTAATGCCCAATGTAGAGAAAGTTACAGGGAATGAAATACCTACATGCAAGACTAGTGAGAATAAAGGTTGGTACCGCTTCTCTGAGGGAGCTGTTGGGTAACTGGTTGCAAAAGTCATAAATATATATGTGTGTTTTGAATTGACAATTCTACTTGAAAGAATTTATCCTAAGGTTGTACTAAAGCAAGTGAGTGAACATTTAGCAGCCAGACATTCATTACAGGAATGTTAAAGTAAAAAATTGGAAGTTGTTTTTTTCAAAAATAGACATTGATAAAATAAACTTTGGTGTCCTAATACAATAGAATAAGAGGTAGTCATTAAAAATGATGCTGTGGGTACTTCCTAGTACAATTCCCTTTTGCTTAGGCCTGGTTTCCACAAGCAAGTCCCACCTGGAAAGGAGGCTTTCTTTCTTTGGGCACCAGACTTCTCTTAGATTGTTTAAAGAGTCAGACCTTAAGTTTGCAACTTTTCCAAAGCACAACAGATTGAAATTAGGCATTAAGTGCTAAGTTGAAGAATAAGAATGTGACTGGCTTTTAGTAACATATAATGTGGAAGAAATTGCAGGTTACTTATACATGGGCCCAGTAGCCCACGCTTGCCATGCTATTGTCCCTAAGAACCCTGACCACACCCAGGTAAGCTTTGGCCTCCCTCCCAGGTAAAACCTGATGCAAAGGTCAAGCATTCCAGACTGTGTGTTGTTGTTACACCCACTGATGGAGTTGTGGTTCCTCCTCTGCCTGGGCCAGGTAGACTGAGTGCTATGAACCAGGGCCTGGAGGTCCTTGCGGCCATCAGGATGCTGCCCACCTGCCTCCCTGCAGGCAACTGGGAACAGTGGGAGTGGTAACACCTGCTCTCTCCTGGACTAGTGACCCAGGAGTAGGGATGGCTTTGGACTCCATTTGCTCTTCCTCTTTCTCTTCCTCACACCTACTGAGTCTAGCTCGCTGGTTAGAATTTTTAAAAATGCTTTTACTTCTGCTTTTGAATTCAAGAAATTAGCCTTTAATCAGACTGCAATATGGAAATATAGCTAACATGTGACAAGTGAAAAAAGCAGCCATGACACCATATTAAGTACATTTTAGTGTTATTTTGGGAAAAATAGTATGTATATATGGATTCATACACATTGAGAATAGATTGAAAAGAATAATATATACCCCATAACATTGACAGTATTTTATTTTTCTGATTGGGAGAATTCAAGTGATTTCTCCCTTCATTTTATCTCCATTTTTATAATTTTTCTTTAATAAGCATATATTAGTTTCATAAGGAAGACAAAACTTTTTGTCATTGCTGTTGTCTTGTTTCCTGCTGCCCAGGTCCTAGAATGATATCTAGTGTGCAGTAGTCTGTCATAAATATCTGTTGGATAAATGAATGAATAAATGTTGAAGGTCACTGCTTCTGTTGGAAAGAGAAGGCAGTAAAGAATGCTTTTAATTCACTGCTCCCGTCAAATTCTTCTGATATCCTTGGCTTGTTAGGGGCACAGTTTAAAATTTTGTTAGCATATGTTAAGAAACATAGTTCATGTCTTTTTCAAAATCACCTGTGGCTTTGGGCCCCTCTGTGTGCTCTCTTTCCTCCAGTACAGATGGTTTCTTCCAGTCTGTTCATCCAAGAGGGTTGACTGCACCCCAGCTAATCTAGTCAGCCTTCTCCTGGGGGTTAAGGGCCATGCATGTGACCAAGAACTTGGTCCTTGGTGTTCAACCCAAGTCTGGCCAGAAGAGAGAGAGAAAAACAATCTCTCCTTGTACCATAGCTACCTATGTATTCAGCGTCCTTAGATACTGAGGGGATGGGGAGTAGGGGGGGAGGTGGGACTGATCATTCATCCTCCAAGAATGCTCAATAGCCCTTCACATGCCTAGTACACTTTGGGGTGAATTTCTGTTCTTACTAATGAGCCTGTGATGGGAGTCAAGTGCAAAGGAAGACAAATTTGTTTTTATTCACGTTCTATAATTAATTCTGGTATTGTGGTTGGTTTCCAAATCTTAAGCATGGCCTGGGTTTCTCAACTATATTAAAAGTGAAGGTAGGGGCTGATGACACCATGGCTGCAGGGTTCTTGTTCCCCGTCCTTTTTCGTGGGGTAGTTCTGAAGAATAAGTTAGCTGATGTACCAGGTGCAGAGTTAGGAGTGTGGTTAGTGATCAGCAAATGGAACTTCTCCGTCCACTGTCTTCTGTCCCTTCACAGCTTCCCACACTGGAGGCTTTCCTTGGGAGGCTGGGGTAGCTAATTATTTCAAGCTCGTGTGGGAATTTAGCTCCGGAGATTGACTGGTTGATCAAAACTTGGATTATTGCACCCAAAAGGAGCATGGCTCTCTACCTCATTAAGTGTCTTCGGGGCATTTTGTCTTTCTCTCTCCTTCTGGCGACTCCTCTGTTCACAGCCCTCTCGGAGACCACCGCTGATGAATCTAAAGTTTTCACAGTACTGTGAGGTTTGTGGGAACTGAATACATTTCTTCAAGATCTAACATAAAAATAAGTCCTGGCCCCAAGCCCAAAAGAAGTCACTGGGAACCCAAGCAGAGCTGGGCAGCAAGCCCAGACGCAGGCTAATGAGACATTTACATTCCAGGCCTTTCTCTTCAGTTTGGTCTTCATGGGACTCATGGGTGAGGAAGCCCAGAGAGTGTGCCGCAGGCAGAGGCCCATGCTTCAGCTTGTGCTGTGGGTCCCTGAGGCAGGGCAGGGACATTGTTAAAGTACCAAAATCCAGCACATTCAACTAATAACAATGCCCAGCTGCCAGTGATCCCTCGTTGTTATTGATGTTGTTTAGAAATTACTTGTTTATCATTGAAACCCTCTTCTGAGCCTTTGCGTCTTTTCCCAGCGTTCGATCTGTTTACTACTAATGTCCAACCTTTCACTCTGAGGGGAGGTGGGAAGAGATGAGGGAAATGTCATCTCATGTCTTTCAATATTTGTGGGAGTACTTCGTCCATGGTTCAGTGTCTGTTGAAGTTTTAGGAGAGCGTTTTAATCTATTAGATTTAGGAATACCTAAAAGGGAGCCCCCAAAGGAATGGAGAGTGGGAAAATAAGACCCAGGAGGACGTTAAATGTATGGTGATGGTTGTGTTTGGAGATTAGTATTGGCTTTCCAGTAAAAGGAGAGCGATGCCCAAGAAAGGCTGGCTGTTAATGCATGGAGAGAACAAGAGGATGAGGACTTATGTCCACTTAAAAGAAGCAGTTTTCTCTTAGGTGAAAGTCATTGGGTGTTAGCATGGCAGAGTGCCGTATTTCTTCTGAAAAGAGGAAAGCAATTTGTGTAATTTGTGCCAGTGTGCAGAGGGGAGAACCAGATGTCTTTGCCAGGAAACCTTCAGGTCTTTACTAGAAAAGGGAGAGGGAAAAAGGGAGGCAAACACAGTGACTCATGAAAGGGAGAATCATTGTTTCAAACCAAGGGTGAGAAGAAACAAAGTTAAATTTCATTTCCAGAAATTTCATGTTCCCAGATTTGAGCATGACTTTTCAATAATGGCTCTTAATCACGCAGTACTAGAATCTCAATGTTATTTGTTTTAAGCACAATTTGAGAGGTGGCAAGAAAAACAGTCCCAAACTTGGAAATGAGTAGAGAACGACATGTCCCATCAATGTCACATTTGGGAAATGCTTAGAAGGCCACCAAGGATTATATAATTAGCCAAGACAAAGTACCTTTTGTTTGGCACACTGTTGGCTACCAACAAGGCCTAGACTGCATGGGGTTAAATGCTGATTTGTAGATTTACACCTGGTAGAAAGATAACTACAAAGATTATCCAGTAGGACATTAAGCAGTTTTGTATTTAACCTAGCAATTTTGTTCAGACATTCTCTTTTACAAATTTCTATAAATACCCATACCCCCAAATGCCCTGGGAACCAGCTTTCCCATCCTGTTGGCTTCCCCATCAATGAGTTGAATATGAGTTAACATGTGTTCATTCTGGGTTTGTGAGTCATGTTTTAACTATGTAAAAATTACTCTTTGACAGTGGAATTTGATCTCTTATTGTTTACTGAGGAAGATTTCTCATAATAGTATCTATTCCGCTCTTTGATTAATGCTGAACGGAATCATGATTTTACCAACATTTATTTTGGTGGCGGCCTTACGTGTAATCCCACCTACATTCTTCAAAAGCATTTGTAAACCACCGACAAAACTATTTCCTGATGTAAATCAGTGAGCAAAATCTGTCCTCGTTCTTAAAGGAAGTTCAAGTGAATAAGATTTCATCGCAGCAATCTAGGAATTTTGTCTAAATGCAAAAAAAAAATCAGTAAATTTGATTGTCAGTGAGCAGGTCTTGTGTATATACGGTTTTCGCTGGCTTTGGTGTTAAAAGTTTTATATACCCATATAAATGGTTTGTGGAAAAAAAGACTGAATTGGTTTGAAAGAAATATCAGCTCTTTAAAAAAGAAAATAGCTGGAACCATAAACAGTTGAATTCCATCAGAATTGTTTGTTCACTGCCTGAATGAATTTGACCCCTTGTCCTTGAATAATAAGCCACTTGAATTTAACAACTTGTTAGTGTGATACAGTCGTGTCTTTGAAATTTAGGGGCTGCAGAATGTGCTCGCATAGTCTTAATTGCTTATAAAGAAAAACAGGAATGAGAAGCTGCCACTTTGAATGCAGCAGAGACATGCTGGGACCATAGCCATTCTGTTCATCTCTTCCATTCAGACAGGTAAGATCTCTTTATAGAAATAAGTACCTGAGACCCAGAAAGGAATTACATTTGCCCTTGTTATAGGAACCTACCTAGAAGCTAGAAAAAGAACTCATGACAAATGAGCTTCAAATGTTTATCTTAATGTTTCAAGATTTAAAATCAGAGCAATTTTTATAGACATAGAAATACTTATTTCTTTAGAATACTCATTCTGTAGTTAAATCCTTAAATTCTTACTTAGAGTTTCACATAAATGGACCACCAGGAAGGTTTTTTGTTGTTGTTGTTGTTGTTTTTACTGAGGGCAATGGGTAATGATAGAGAATAAATGGGTTATGTTTGTTTTAGAAAGCGGTATTCATCACTTTTGCTCTCCAGTCTATTTCGTATATGCGGTGTGGCCTTTACTTAAATGTGGGGTGAGCATTCTGTCCCTCCCGGTACTAGTTCTTTTAGCACCTTGTTTCCGATGGAGTATCAGCCAATATTTGACAGAAGAGGGAAAATACGTATTAGACATCTAAGAGCAAGAGGGAAATTCTGTACTCCTATGATTGACAAATTAGAAATGGTTAAAAAAATAAGGATTGAACTGAGATAAACTTTTTAAACACGATTTTACTAACCAATATGGCAGTTATTGGTATTTTCAAGACTGACATTCCTGTTAGTGTACATTTTCAGACATCTAAATGATGACAATTTAAAATGGACAGATTTACGAAACTCTTTTAAACTGTTGTCAAAAGCTCCCTAAACATAAAGATGTTTATTATTTGTTTCCTTTTTGACAAGTAAGGAAAAACTTCTAATCTTAATAATGTATTGTCAAGTTTTAAAAGAAATGGGGTTTGAAATGATTGAAACCAGTTTCTAGAATCATTCCTGTGCCCCAGGCTATCAGTGTTTTCTTCGTCTTCAGAGTAGGGCTGCACAAAACTAATTGATAATGGTTTCTCTGCCTGCCTTTAGGGCTGCTTATCTCTACATGCAAGTTCTACTAGGTCTGCAGGGGTTATTTAACGTGAGCTTGGTTATCTTAAACAAGCAATGTTTCCATAGTTCTCAACATAGTTCTCATCCAGCTTTGATCTATTTGGGAAAGAGAGAAATGATGGCCTGAGAGCCATGGACTCCAGGAGCTCAAGAAAGTTGGTCAGGTTTTGTTTTGTTTCTGACAAATATTATTTGAAAAAAAAATTTTTTTAACAGCAATATGTATATTCCTAGCTGAACATACAGAAAATAATAAGGACCCACCAGGGCTCAAAGTTAATCCACGAGGCTAGATTCTACCATCAGCCAAAGAAGTCCCTGTTTCTCTTTTGTTCAGCAACTTTGAGAAGAAGGTTTCTGTTAACTGCAAGCAAAACCAAACTGACAAGTATTCTTAAAACCTTTCCCCCAGGTTCTTTTTTTTTTCTCTTCTAATTAATAAAATGACACTAAATTCTAAGTAGAAAAATAATACTAAATTATTGTTCTCATTCCTTTAGACATTTTAGCAATTTGTTCATGTCATAACAGATGGCCTATAACTGGTACCTTTTAAACAAAAGTCATCTAGCTCCATTTTCCTGTGGGTAGGCAGATAAATCTTCAACTTAGAACACTCTTTACTGAAGGAAAGAAAAATTTTTTTAATAACGTTTGTACCTGGTAGAAAGGTTTGCAGTTCAGCTCTGGCCCACACAGAACTGGCCAGCAGTAAAATGGAGCCAGAGTCAGTTCCCATCTTTGCCCTGATTGGCTAGCGCTGTGGATAAACTCATGGACCCTGGGGTCAGATAGCCTAAGGTCAAATCCTCACTCTGCACTTACTAGCTGTGTGACCTTGGGCAAGTTGCTTAAACTTTCTGTGCCTCAGTTAACCACCTGCAAACTAGGGATATCAGTAGAATTTACTATTGTGTGAAGTAATCGATTTAACCTGTGCAAAGAACTTAGAATTACCTGGTGCTGAGGATGCATGTAATAAATATTAGCTATTATTATTTTCATAATTGTTCCTTTGTTTGTACTTTAAAATGTATTTTGTGTGTGCCATAATCCCATATCTAGTCCTAATAGTACGTTCAAAAACATTAGATCAGTCAGGAGGAATTTTAAGGCTGGAGAAACATTCCCAATACTCCGAAATCTAATCACTCGAGTGCTGTTGACTTCAGGCTCACAAATTACCTGATAAGCCAAAGTGAGGGAAGATTCCTGTTTAGAGACCAAAAGCTAGGTTTTTTTCTCATAAAGCACAAGAAGGATTGATTGCTAAAATACTATAAGAGAAAAATACCCTGTTCCTTTTTTTAAAAAATTTTATTGAAGTATGGTTGATTTACAATGTTGTGTTAGTTTCTGGTGTACAGCACAGTGATTCAGTTATCTCTGTATGTGTGTATGTATATACGTATATGTGTGTGTGTGTGTGTGTGTATGTGTATATATATATATATATATTCTTTTTTTGTTATAGGTAATTGCAAGCTATTGAATATAGTTCCCTGTACTATATAGTAGGAACCTGTTTATTTTATATGTAGTAGTGTATATCTACCAATCCCATACTCCTAATTTATCATTCCTCTTCCTTTACCCTTTTGTAACCATAAGTTTTCCTATCTCTGATTCTGTGTCTATTTTGTAAATAAGTTTATTTGTGTCATTTTTTAAGATTCCACATATAAATATCATATGATATTTGCCTTTCACTATCTGACATACTTCACTTAGTATGATAATCTCTAGATCATCCATGTTGCTTCAAATGGCATTATTTCATTCTTTTTATGGCTGAGTAATATTCCATTGTGTGTATATATCTATATATCTATATATCTATATCTATCTATATCTCACAACTCCAATCATCCATCAATGGACATTTAGGTTGCTTCCATGTCTGGGTCATTGTAAATAGTGCTGTTATAAACATTGCGGTGCATGTATCTTGTCAAATTAGTTTCCTCTGGATATATGCCCAGGAGTGGGATTGCTGGATTATATGGTAAATCTATTTTTAGTTTTAAAGGAATCTCCATATTGTTTTCCATAGTGGCTGCATCAAATTACATTCCCATCAACAGTGTAGAGGGTGCCCTTTTCTCCACACCCTTTCCAGCATTTACCATTTGTGGCCTTTTTAATGATGGCCATTCTGACCAGTGTGAGGTGATACCTCACTGTAGTTTTGATTTGCATTTCTCTAATAACTAGTGATATTGAGCACCTTTTCTTGTGCCTATTGGCCATCTGTATGTCTTCTTTAAAAATACCGTGTTCTTAAATGACATGGGATTTTTTTCTTTTATAGGATGGATCTAAGGCATTCCAAGTTCTCTGTATACCCAGTGAAAGCTTCCTCTTTCTCCTACATATTTCCTTCCCTGAAATCCTTTCTTTATTCCTATTCATCCTTTAGGTTGCAGCTTAGATATTATGTCTTCTGAGAGTACCCCTTTCCCTCTTTGAGCTCCCATAGGAACCTCTTCTCCCACCCCACAATTATATTAATTATAGCACTTAGCATGCTGCATTGGAACCAACAGTCAACTTGTCAGTCTCTCCCATTGAACCATAGATCCATGAGAACAGAGAAATTACCGATTTTGCTTATTATTGTAACCTTGGCATGCAGTACAGTGCTTAATGCATAGTAGATGCTCAATAAAATTTTGTTGTATTATGTAAGGCATCCCAAGACCTCTCAGATTTGGTGCTGGTGCCTCTTGCTAGCTTTGCATGTTAATAAGTGTGGACACTGGATTAACTGGGTGAATCTAAGGCTTTGCTGGACATATTTTCATGTGCAGGGTACATAGGAAGGATGAATTAGGGCTCTGGAATTCCTGAAGGCAAAGACAATGTGCTTCAGTTTCTACTTACTTTGTTTCTTTCCTCCCTGCTTCAATCTTCAAATTGAATCTTTAATCCTAGAAAGTGAATCATCCTTGATAAATATATTACAGGGGCTGGACAAGACCAATAGCAGGCATTGGGAGAGGAAAGACGCCAGTCACTTTCCTGTTTACTTTTTGTGCCATCACAGAACACAACTGTATTTGTTTTTCGGTTGAAAGGTCAAGGCCCTGTGCAGAGCTCTCATCTATGAATGAACGGGTGACTGTTTCCTTTTCCTTTTTCTGGCATTAGGCTACTCTGAGACTTCCTCCAAAGGTTTATGAGTATCTTTGCTGCAGTGAATAACATGGGGTTAGACTTCCTTTTTGGAGGAGATAAACCTGAGTCATTCAAAGGCTTCTTGTTATTCAGATTCCTTTGTAAGTGTCAGCTTAACCGGCTGGACCTGTGGCTTCCCTTCTATCACCTCATCTGCCTGTTTATCTTCCTTGTTCATTTCTCTCTGTCGAATGAGGAGAGTAACTAACTGGTGAAGCTGTGTGTACAGTATTTGCAAAATGACGTTGCTGTTTTGTCCGAGGAGGAGCCCTTTACCTTCTTGCTACTTGATTGAGAAGAAAAGGTCTATTAAGAAGGTTTGTGCTGGGTAATGATTATGTGCCTCTATCTCTTTTAATTCCTGCTTTAAAAAGGAAGTGACTCATACAGTAGATAAACTGGACTTGAAAGAATGTCTGGCTTATGCAAAGCTCTTATTTACATCCTAGGCTCTTTCATTCACAGGGAAATAGGGACTCAAGGACTTTGGGGCAGGAGTTCCTCCCTTTTTTATTTCTGTTCTTTAATAGGCAGTGGCCTAAATGATCTCTGGAAGATTTTTGTTTGTTTGTTTGTTTGTTTGTTTTCTGCCTTTAACATATCCCCCACTCAGGCTTCCCTTTCTCTGTTGAAAATAGGAATTGCATGAATGTCAGAGAAGAGACTAGAGAGATACTATAGACAGCTCTTCTATCTTGTATTCCTAACTCCTCAGAGTCTCAGACCCTCCATTACTGGTAGCTCATATCTATCGAGATGGGGCTTCATTTACTCCCTGCCTGGTCCTTCACAGGGTTTAGTAAAGTGGTTTAGACTACAGCTTTAAAGCTTGTGCTTCAGTGTCAGCTAGACAGTTTGGTTTCAAATTAGTTGTGTAGTCTTGGAAAAGTCATTTAATCTCTTAGCCTGTCTCCTCCCCTGTAAATGGGAATCCTAATAACACCTGGATCACAGGACTATGATGGTGACGTGAGAATTTATGTAAATAAAGCTCACGACCAGTGGTAAACTCACTCAGTATTTGAGATGGTCATTAATAAGGATTTTATTTGTAAGCTGACTTTGTCTTTAATTCTTTTTTTCATTTTAAGTTTCTTTTCTTATGCCTTTTCTAAATAATTTCTTCAATTTAAAGTACTATTTTATTTTTCAGTATTTGTTGAGTAAATGAATCAGTGAATGGGGGTGGTTTATATTCCCAATGATAAGAGCCAACTATAGCGTCAAAAATTCTAATTTGTTCCTGAGATCCCTGGGTGGGCAGATCAGTTGCTGGGTGAGGAGTTTATTCTGCTCAATTACAGAGTTAAAGGGGTTCCTAGAGGCTAGATTCTGTGCCCTACCCACTGGCTTCTGAACCGGAGGTGACCTCAGGCTGGTGTGATCCAGAGCAACTCCCATTAAAGCCTGGTCCCAGCTAAACAGCAACTGGGCAGGGCACCAGGCAAAAAGTCCTCTCTTGTTTTCCCCTCTCTTAAACTATCCCTTTGTACACTCAGAGACAGTTATTAACTCAGCTACAGCGCATACGTGAGTTCAGGTGTAAAGGACCAAAAAAGGAGTGAACTCCTTTGAGTTTTTCTTGGAGGTTCCACTTTTTATTCCTTTAGTATTTCTTTTGCTCTATGAATCCTGCTTTGGTGCATATTCAGTCATTTGTTTTCTCCATCCTTTCCTTCCACTCCCAACTAACCAGCTCACCAGTGGTGAGCAGAAACTTGAGGGCTTTAAGTTAAAGGGTTAGTGACATAGTCCTTCCATTCATGTACTCAACTATTTCAGGGCATCTTCTCTGGACCAGGCACTGCTTGAGATATTAGGTGTACATTAATTTTTTAAAAAAGAGAGACATACTCCTTTGTCTTTACGGAACTCACCACTGAGACTCATCTTTATGGGAGATTTTAGGGTTCTTTTAGGATTCGTCTGGCACCCAGCCTCACAAGTTCAAAACTGTCTTAATTCTATTTGACTTTCACCTCCATTCCACTTCAACCATCCTTTTACATAGGCACTTCATAGGCATTTACAATTACACTTGACCTTGTCATCACCCGGAGCTGAAACCTTAAACTCCATAGACGGGGTTGCTAACCACAGGCTCCTAATTCTTCCAGTTTTCTCACCTCCATTTTCAAGCCATGTGTCTTCTTTGAGACCTCCTTTTCTTTTTTGTTCCTATTCTATCAGCCATCTCCATATTTTCACATCCTTCCTATCCAGCCTAGACAGAATGATGGCTTAATGCTTCAATTTTTCTCTAGTCAATACTATCGTATCCTTTGCACCTTCTTCTGCCTTCATATCCTTCAAGTTCCTTGCTCTGAGCCAATGCAGCTTCGTCCCTTTCACATCAAGCCTTGAGAAGCCTGCTAGGAAAAAAGTCACTCAACTTTGTTGCAACAAACTGTGTTCAGCTTTAGGCAGGCTTATAATGCTGCACTGTAATCTTTCTATATGCCTTTTGGTTATCTCTTTCTTTCATTCCCCAAGATTTTTTTCTTCTGGCTTTTTAAAATATATATATTTTTGGTTAAAAACTGTTTTATTATGGAAAATTTCAAGCATTTATAAAAACAGAGAGAATAGTGTCCTAAACCTCTATCTATGTATTAATGAGCTCACTACCAATCTCGTTTCATCTGTGGCCTCTATCCCACCCCCAAATTATTTTAAAGCAAATTTTGACATCATATAATTTCATTTGTGAATATGGTATATACTCTAAAAGATAAGGACACTTTAAAAAACAAAGCACAATAGCATTATCTCAGTAAAAAACTTCATAGTCATTCTCTAATACCATGAGGCATACGGGCAGTTTTCGCACTACCTCCCTGCCCTTTGATTTTTTAAAAAAAGTTTGTTTGAAGCTGGACCCACATAAGGTCAGTATTGTGTGATTGGTTGACATGTCTGGTAAATCTCTTTTAATGTTACATATCTTCCTCTTTTTTTCTTGCAGTATATGGGAATATAGTTTTTGGTTGAAGAAATCAGATCCTATGATTGCTTTTGGAACCATTGCCGTATTACTATGACTGACAAACGCTCTTACTGCTGATGCTGATCAGAATTTGTAGAAAGAGTGCAGCTCCCTTAACTACCTTTATTCTTATTAGCATCTGCATCCGTCATTCCTCCTCTGCTTATCTCTGAAGAAAGCGGCCCTTCTCCCTCCCATCTAAGGCTGATTTCTTTCATCAGCACCCCGGGTCCCTCTCCACTGGCTTCTTAGGGAATACCCTCCATTTTACATCCTCCATCCCCAGGATCTTTAACTTCTACCTGACTCTTTTGCTCTCAGATTATAAACATTGAAGGGCTCTCTCAACTACAAACAAACTAACCAACCAAATAATACACACACACACACACGCCCCAAAACTTCTGTCTGTCTTGTGTCTCATTCAAATTTTGGTCCCATCGTTCACTTTCCTTTCAAAAACCAAGTTTCAAAAAATTTCTTTGCGTTCATTTTTCCCCACACTTTCAACTTCCATTTACTCCCTAACCCACCACCTGGCTTCAGTTTCTATCACTTCTCAGAAATAGCGCTTTCCTTTCCAAGGGCACTAAAACCTCCTTTTGGCTAAATGCAGTGGCTGTGGGTTGAGTCTGTATCTCTTTTGATATCTGCAGCATTTTCCAGGGTTGGCCACGCCATGCTTCTTGAAACCTCCTTCAGCCTCAGTGAATTGGTTCCTCTTGGTTTGCCTCCTACCTCTCTGATTCTCGCCTTAGTTCCTCTAAAAGTTTTCCTTCCTTTGTCTGCCCTTGAATTTCAGCCTTTTGTGAGTTCTATATACTTTTTCTGGATGATCTTATATATTCCTTTGAATTCAACCATCACCTTTATGAGGCCTCCCAAAGAGATGTCTCTGGCTCTGAGCTCTCTCTCCTGAGATCTGGATCTATGTAACCAGTTTCTACTGGACAGACACACTGATGTTCCTTAGATAGTTCAGACTCAACTTAGCATAAATTTCATCCATTACCTTCCCACTTGAACTTCTTCCACTTTCTGCACTGTATCTCTCTGTGAATGATGTGACCTAGTTGCTACAGCCAGAGATTTGGTAATTATCCATGATGCCTTCCTCTCCCTCCCTGCTCTCTTTCTTCCAGTTTCCAATAGGACACCAACTGATGCGAACCTTCATATTACTCACCTTTCATGTTCTCTTCTCTGAGGTGCCTTACACTTTGCATACAGTGCATTTTACTGCAGTGGCCGCAATGGGTTATCCGCTTTGGGTCTAGGACCCTCACAATCCACTTCCCACACTGCTATCTGAGTGACCCTATTACTGAACTGCATGCAGTCCTTCAGTGGCTTTCCATCCCTCCAGGAAAAGAAAGACACGTGGGAACACAGTGGGTCAAGCCCTCTATGACTGGATTAGCTCTTAACCTCTTCAGCCACCTTTCCTGTCACTCCCAATCTAACACTCTCCACTCCAACTTCCTGCATTTCCAAAAAAAGGTCTATTTTCTCACCCTTAGGCCTGTGCCCATGTAGCCTCCTCTGATTCGAAAACAGCTCCTGCTGTTTGTTTAAGTCAACCTTTGCACTTCAGGTCTGGGCTCATCTCTTCTAGGAAATCTTCTCTGACCTGCAGTCCAGGTTAGGTACCCTTCTTATCTACCTGCCTTGAGAAATCTCCCCTGATTGGCTCACAGCTCCACCCTGTCTTCCTTCACATACTGATCTGGCTGGTGGTCCCATATGTAGCTCCTGAAGTCATTGACTGGACCAGCTGGAAAGGATCTCCTCATTTTGTGGATAAAGATTTGTCTGTTTGCAGCTTGCTGTCTTTAAGAAGAGAGGCTTCCTGTTTTAGCAATTCAAAAAACTGTTTACCAAGGACCTGCCATGCACAGGGCTCTGTGTTAGAGCTTCTTTGGGTTATAGAGATAGAAACCCTTCCCTTGGGTTGCTTAGTGAGGGAGAGGAGATAAAATATCCACTTACATAAACAGAATACAATCAATAAAGACATACGGCTACAGTGCTGGTGAGGCTTCAGGCGAGGATACGATAAAAGGCCCTGAGGTCACCCAGGGGATCAAGGAAAGTCCTGTGGGGATTAATGTTTGAGCTGAGCCTTGAAATTGGTTGGATCAGGAATAGGTATGGAGGGAAAATCATTTGAGGCAGAGAGGCCTGTAAGAGAAAAGGCAGAGAATAATTTGAATTTTAAACCATGGGCATAATTTGCTTACTATCTGTCTGAGAGTTAGCAGGCCCTTTATGCTCCTTTTTTTTTTCCAAAAATATATTACAAAAATTGCATAGCACCCAATCATGGATCTCCTGTGATTTGAAAAATATTTACATAGCATAGATATATAATCCTGTATCATCATTGCTACTTTGGCTATCTGTTTTTTCCTACTATTTAGAAAGGTAAACATTTGATAACATTGATTTATTTTTTTATTTTAATTTTTAAAAAATTTTATTTTTTATTGAAGCATAGTTGATTTACCATGTTAATTTCAGGTATACAGCAAAGCGATTCAGTTATACATGTCACATTGATTTATTTAGTCAATAAACAGTTATGGATCTTTGCTAAAGGCTGGGTGTAATGTCATCTGCAAAGATAAATAAGACAAAGTTACTGCTTCCAAGAAATCACACTATTGTGGATGTGATAAGAGATAGAAAGGTTATCAGAGGGTTAGAAGACAATAAAGTAGTAAATACTGCTACACAGATATGAATAAGTTGCTATAGGAACTGAGCCCCTACCTCTGGCTTGGGGGTAGGAGAAACCATCAAAGCAATGAAATTTGTGAAGTAGGTGGGGGTGGAAAAGTGTCCCAGAGAGAGCGACAACGTGTGAGAAAGGAATGGAAGGTGAGAAACTAGGACTTTTTCACTCTTGCAGATTTGCAAAAGGGCTTCAGCAATATTTCTTCCCTGACCTATATTGTTTGTAAAAGAAGTGGAGAAATGGATTAAATAAGAGGGGAAATAGAACAAGGCAGAGGAAAAAGGAGACCCAGTTCTGCCGATCTGATTCTGCAATTCATGTGCTGTGGAAAGTTACTTAATATCTCTGGGCATCCGTCAGTCTGGGCACTGGCTAGATGGTCTTTTACGTCTTTTCCAGCTTAAATGATGTGGGACCCTATTTTCCATGATTTTCCCTCTAATAATGATCTGGATGTACGTATGCTGATGAACAGTGAATTAAGATCTTTGGCTCATTATTTGCTGAGAAGCAATGCAACCCATTTTCACACCTTTTTTTCCCCTCCCTATGACTGAGCAGTGTTGAGTTTTTATTCATCAGCAGTGGCCATTCATCAACTCTTTCTCATGGAGGGAGGGAGGGAGGCAGGGAGGCAGGGAGGAAGGAAAGCATCATTTTTTTTTTAACATTCTGACACCTTTTCTGGCCACAATATCAGTACTGCTCCCAAACTACACAATATGGTGATAAGAACTGAAATTACTCATTGACATTATCATGGGGCTATTTTGAAAACATTATCTCATGTTCATTTCCTAGAATATCATCAAGTCTCTACAACATCAGTTCCTTAAAAGAGCATGTTATTTTTGTTCCATCAGAAGCCAAAATGTGCTCACGAATTGTGTCTTCAGCACTGCTGACCTCCTTCTCTGATACTGTGGCCAAAAGCGTAGCTCTGAGCAAACTCTTTGCCCTGGTGGAGTCTGATAGAGTTTGCTGAATTTGAAGTGACCTGTTTTCAGTAACTTGCTTATCTTTAGGTAGATTATCTGCACTGCAGACTACTTATGGCATATTTCAAATCCTGGATGGAACTTCTACCACCATTACCTGTGGTTTTTGTCATCTTTCTTCATCCTCACTGTCTAGCCAGTCACCATGTGCTCAGGCAAAGAGAACTAATTAACCCTAATGTGAGAGCAAGCATCATTTCACAGCTGAATTCTCCACAAATTGATATTTTACATAGTCCCAAAGGTAGAAAAAGAGCTTTCGTATTATCTGAGAGTTTAGTTTGACTTGTTTCCATTAATGTGAAAAACTGTTGTCTGATAATCAGATAATTCTCTTGTCTGACCTTGAATCCTTTATACATGAGACCAGACCAAGTGGGCATTCATTGGTGTTTCTATGGAAGGATGCTTTTAAAAACTTCTGAGTTCCAATTTTCTTTGCCTTTTTTGATTTATTGATGGATTTGTGCATTCACTTTTCCCAAACATTTAATTCACTGTTTTTTATATTGCTCTCTAAACTGCGTGTATACAAAGCTAGTTTTAGGCAGCCTCCTTAAATAAGGTTAAAGCAATACTAGTTAAGGGGGAAGAGAGTCAGCAGGATTTTGTGATAACCAAAGGCAAAGGCACATACAGTGAGAGAATGTGGCATTTCTGGGAAGCCCAGGGGCCTGATGGCTTAGATTTTAGTCCTCAGAACTTGTTTCAGCAATGGTCCTGCTTTTACTACATGAGTCATAAACATTAGAGCAGGGAATACCTTCAGCCAGATGCCCTGGAAAAGAGTTTGTTAAAATGGAGAGAACAGGATGCCTACATCACATACATCAGTATGACTCCTAGGACCGAGGGCTTTAGACCTGCTAATCACTTTCTGAGTGAATTAATGCATATGAGTGAACACATGGAAGGATGTTGCTAGAGCATTATTAGCCAATGAGCAGTATTCCTTGCAAGGCAGATTAAAACTGAGACCAGCTAGCTAATGAATTTATGTAAAAGACCATTTATGAGGCCACTACACAGAGAATTGAGCAATAAACAATTCTGCCAACTATTGACTTTTTTCAACTATAACCTTTCTTCCTATATTCCTGTGGAATAACATCTAATATACAGTGATTGAGATTTTGCTTGTTATTTAATATAACACATTTTTTTCTTTTTAAAGTATCTTTGCAAATCAAGCAGTGCTTTTAAAGCTTATGCAAAAATAGTGCCTTGAAAGCTACACTTCTCTCTCATTTTCAAATCATCTTTCCGGGTAGAATAGTAATAATGAAGGTGGGATAAATGCACAGATTTTTATTGAATGCTGCCTTGTTTTAGACAGTTTAAAAAATTTAATATAATTGTCTACTAATTTAGAAGGAAAGTATTCTTTGAAATCTTTTTCATAGGTTATTGTACTTACTATTTTCTGGGTCTGGGGGTACAAAATGACTGATAAAATAGGTAAATGGTTTAGTTTTATAGTAACTTGACAGTCTCCTGGCCTTTAGCCAGGCCATCAGAAAACCTGATCTTCTCTTGAACCATGACGCCGGGGCTGGGAGATGAGTGTTGCATTCACTCAGTGTGTCAGCAGTATGGGAAGGACCGTGGTGGAGTATCAACCAGCAGTGAGTGAAAGAAAAGAGGACTTGAAAAGGAGTGAGAATGAATGGATAAAAATGGGTGACTCTAGGTAGGAGGTTGGTGGATAATGAACTGAAAAGTGGAGCCACTCTGAGATTGAGGTTCAGGATAAGCAAAGAACAAAGGTGTATTCTGTGACCAGGGGCCAGGCTGTTTGCATAGTGAGTGGAGCTATTCCATTTACTGTATGTGCATTCACGGAGCATAGGGGTGTGTGTGTGTGTGTGTGTGTGTGCAGCTGGAGACTGAGGCAGACTGGAGAGAGGACAGTCTCCATCTAATCAAGTCAGCTGCTCTGTCCTTAGCTCTGGCTGATTGTTGCCATGTCGACCTAATGTCTTCTCATTTTTCAAAAGAAATGAGAAATCTGGTATCTTAGAGGAAATAATCAAACATAGCACTGCATTAAGAAAAAAATTATGTGAGCCAAACTGACCTTGTCTATGGGTTGATAGGACCCTCTGGTCACCAGTGGGTCACCTTTATTCTAAACTGATTTTAGAATTACATGCTACCTGTTGAGACTTGTGGTACTTATTAACTGGGTAATCTCAATACCTGCATCTGAATAATGGCTCTAGGAAGATTTAGCCCATAGGGTTGTTTAACTCAAAGAGTTTATGACATCCTTTAGTGAGAGGTATGTTACCTCCTAGCTCTGAGAGTTCCTACAATATTGTCCTACACAATTAATAGTCCCTACTCATGGGCACATCTTGGAGTCATGTCCTGAATTAGGATAATCAGAGGTCTAAAAGTATCCTTAGAAAATGGTCTCCAACTTCCTGGTTAAAGGATGGTCTTGTGGAAGCTTTATGAGCTAGAATGATCGTGTGTGTGTGTGTGTATGTGTGTGTATGTGTTGAGGGACAGCTGAGAGGGAGAGGAGTTGGAGGGAAGAATCCCAGAAAGTAGCCACGAACTCCAAGAGCAGTCCTGACTGTTAACAGTTGCTCCAGTGGAAACTCCAGTGGACTTTCTTTCCCTGATTGTGAGCCTCCAAAGTTTACCAGCTGATCGTTAGATTTTCGAAAGCTGCTGGGGACTTCTCTCTGGTTCCTTAAGAATTGAGCAGTTGGGGTTAGAAAGAAAGAAGCAGATTAGTCAGACATCCTAAAGATTAAATGGTGGTGTATTTTGATTATCAGTAGTTTATGTGAATTTCACCTGTTGAAAAAAATAAGCACAATCATGTGTCCATGTAGGTTCATCGATTGACTAATGTACCCTCATTGGGTGTGGGGGTGATAGTCAGGGAGATGGTCTGTGTGTGGGAATAGGAAAATCTGTATACTTTCTGTTCAGTTTTACTGTGAACCTACAACTGCTCTAAAACACAAAGTATATTTTAAAAAAAGAAGCACACTTTCTTCTAGTTCTCTTTCAACATTTAGTGTCCTATACCTTTATAGATATTTACAGTGAAAAAACCTTGGGACCCATGTTCTGGAAGTATATTCCTTTTCTCTTTTTTCTCTGCTCTTCCCTTTCTCTCCCACCTGTTTATAGAGCTGCTGGCTTGGGAATCTGTTACCCTCTCTCTGAGGTTCACTTAGGCTCAAGAGAGTGTCCTGTACACAGCAGATGTTCAATACCTTTTATTGACTGTCTGAATAAAGGAAGGAAGGAATGACCTGGCTTGGAAGTTGTGAGCCTTGGTGTGATGTCAACCTCCATTCTAAACTTAGGGAGCACTTGTTATGTGTTAGAACTCTGACAATTTGGGGCTTTTCAACCCATACTTATTTGTTGGGAGTTAAAATGATTCCTGTACACCAGAAATTAAACAACATTGCAAATCGATCATATTTGAAAAACAAAAGATTTCTGTTTTCAGAACAGGATGTTATAAAGCGAAAATGATTTTAGACATCATCTAATCAAGTACTGGCATTTGTTTAGATGACTTTTCCTGTATCTGAGCTCCTGTGTTTGAAGAAACAGAGGCCAAGAAGAGTTTTACTGATAATGTTCAGTTACAAAGCTGGTAGAGGGCAAAGTTGATCATTGGACGCCCAGTTCGTTTGACTTTCAGTAGCACATCTGTGACATGGCTCTTCTCAGAGAAAAACCTGTCCTAGGCAAGTGCTCTGGGAGGTGACAAATGCCATGTTGGTGGTGCCCTTATTCTATGGGGACATGGATATAACTTGTAACTTTTCCTTGTCATCAAGCTAATTTCCACTACAGAGAAGTTTTTACTTCTAGGGAGGGCTGTGTGGCTTTGCTTTGACCCTGAGCTGAAGTTTTCAATGAGCTTCTAACATAAATGAATGCAGAATATATATATATATATATATATATATTCCACTTAGCTTGCTGACATCAAGGAATTCTGAATGTGATCTTGTGTAAATTCAGATTCCTGTTAAGAGAAGAAAGTTCATTAAAGTGGGCCCTGCTGATAACCCACCAAACATTAAGTTTTATCTGCACAATCAAAATGGGGTGTAAGTACAGACATTTGTCTTAGACTCATCTCAAGTTAAACTCTTTTCTGAAGATGGACATGAACACATTGCCTGCCTGGTAGTGAGAGTCTGCTGACGACATAAGTTGGCAACAGAAACAGAGAGGCAAACAGTTGAAGTGAGATCTTCAAGAGCATCAAGATGTCATTTACAGAAAATTCGGAGGTCTTTGGAGTTAAATGAAGAGAGGTTGAGTTCACTGTGCATTCAGTTCTCTAGAACACATTTGTAGTCTTTTCTTGCCATCCTTGCTAAATTATTTTCCTGGCTGCCTACTGGCCCTCCTCACCCCTACTCCAAACATCGTAGAGTCATTTTGGAAAAGACTAATGTTAGCTCTGGGTGCTTTTGGACATTTGGATTGACAGAAAGAAGAGGCAGAAACTGAGTCAGTGGGATGGGTGATTCAGAAAATGATTTAAGAAGTAGAAAATCTATGGGCCTCTTGTAGACAAAAATGGTAATGGCTGGGTGGTCTTCACATCTTTTACTGATTATTTCTTATCACTTCTAGAATGACACTGAGGATGCATTTTATACTTTAGTATAAACTACATTAGTTTCACTTCATTTTTTGCATTTTAAAAAAGAACCAGCTAAGACTCCAAATATTTTTGGTCCCATGTGGCCTTGACAAATCCACTGTAAAGATACAAGGAAAAATTTTCTGGGTTTAATTGAATTGAGATCTGATTAGGTCTTAGCTTTAGTATTTTCCATCCTGCCCTCCTGCCCTGCCCTTGTTTCTTCCTTTGTTCACTCTTCCTTTTCTCTTCCTCCTCCTCCTTGTTTTTCCTTTTCCTCTCTATTCCCATCCCTCCCTCCCTTCTTCTCCTATCAAGAGAGGAAATGGAAAGAGAAAGGTGAAGCTGGGAAGTGTGCTTTATAAACTCTTTATTCCTGCCAGGATGTAAAGTCAATTATGATTAATCAATTAGAAATTTGAGGCTCTTGAATATAAACAATTTCCCATCTCTGCTTTTTGTCAGATGAGGAACTAGGGCTTGGCCAGACGAATTTCATGGGGCTTCAGGCTGGACCTCCATTCTAGGGGTCCCTCCCCTCCATGTGGAAGGGCAATAGGAGGAGAGTTCGGGCCTCCGTGCAGCGGCCCATGTGATGCTGGGTGCTCTGGAGCATCCCTCTCCTGGAGCAGGGATCTGACTTGATGCGGGCTGGTCCCTCATTCCCCAGCTGTGTGGAGAGCGTTTGTCTGAAGTGGTGAATATACAGGCAGCAAAAGGTCCTGCTCCTTCCCTCTCTTGCCTCCCCTGCCATGAGCCTCCCATGGTGCCTGGTCTAGGGGAGGAGCTCAAAATCTGCTGGTTGGACAAAGCTTTATGAGGCAGATTTTGGAGAGTTTTGGAGCCATTTTCTCAATCTCTCTAAAAGTTTTCATCTGGTACTCTCAGGTTTTTAATATATATATATACACATTTAAAAAAAATCCTCCCCACCCCTTACCACTTCTCTCACCCTGAAAACACAGCAGTGCATTTCTGATGATATGTGGCTATTTATGCTTTTAGAGAGAGGGCATAAGGTATTAGAGAAATAGAAAGGAGAGTTGTAGTAATTTTTCTCTGGATATAATTTAAAGCAGGGTTTTATAAAATCCTAGTTTCAACCCACTAGTGGGTCATCAATTCAGTATTGTGAGTTTCAACTTGCATTTTTTGAAAAAGAAAAAATTGAAAAGAAAATAGGCCGAGTGAGCTCTGTTTTGCGAAACTTCTGTTTCAGTCACACACCTGTAGGAGGGCGCGTGCTGGGCTGTGATGTCGGTGCGTCTCTTACAGTGGGTCTGTAGGTTTGAAGCCAGTGATTTAAGGCATGCACGCTTTCTTGGCTCAATTTAAAGTAGTAAATGCTGTCTTTCTAAGATCTTAAATCACGTAGTTAACCACTGAGCTTACCTTTCCGGAGAAACTACTTCCCCTGACCAGAAGAAACACCTTAATAGATAACAGAGATAAGAAGGTAGTTTAAATACCTATTTGTACCAACTGTATTGACACTGAGCCAGTGGCTTATACAGTCAGCTCTCTACTGCTCCTAATTAGCCGTTTGCTGATTTTGTAAAGAGGACATCTTTACACATTTTGTAAAGTGGTCATCTGCTTATTTGAAAAATCCTTTTGTATTGTCTCAGGAAGGTGTGAGGACATACCAAAATGGTTGTCAATGGAGATGGAAGGTTTTCTGGTATTTTTTTTTTTTTTTTTTACTTACTCAAGAGAGCCCAGGAAAAACATGGTTTTATGTGGATCAGGGCACTCAGATGTGGGGACACATGTGGTCAGAGGCAAAAGAGAATTTAAAAGTAGAGAGTGAACTTCCCAGTGACATCCTGTTCCTTTGGCAGCCACTTGGCTGACGCGTTTGCAGTCATGATGGGTGACCCCGTGTCGTGCTTATCTGGTCAGGGGTTGTCTGAATGGGGTCTCTCCGGAGTTCCGCGGGCTCTGGAGTGGGGTTGTGTCACTGGAGATGCATGCCAGGCTGAGTTCACAGCTCGAGAGGAGGGCGGCAGAGGTGCGCTTGGCTCTCCCCGGAAGCCCACCTGAACTGCTGCTGAGGGCACCAAGGAAAGGCTGTAAGGCACCACACACGGCCACCCTCCTTCATACGTGCGGTACCCAGAGTCCAGCTGCTGTTCAGTCTGGCAAAGAGGGAGGTTTTTTCCCCTTTCAGGCAATCTTCCCTGTATTATACAGGGGAAGCCACAAAGAAGCCAATTGATTTATAGACTCCTTTTGGGAGAAACAAAACAAAACAAAACAAAAAACCCTAATAAAACTTAAGCTCTACTTTTTCATCTGAACCTGAGTTTTGTCTTTCCTAGAAATACTGCTTCTTGGATGGATTCAGAGCTTTGGAAATCTCTCCTGCCATTGAAGGGTCCGTCTTTAACAGGTCAGTGGGTAAAGCTCATTGAAGCTGTTTTTATTTTTATTCTGTCAGAGAACTAGCCCACTTTTCCCTCTCAGACGATATAATGGTTTTCCAGGCTCTGGAGCCGGCAGATGGCTCATGATACAATGTTGACGTTCCATTTAGAGACCGACCTTTGGACTTTGTTCTTGTTTCCCCTGTCCCCTTCTCTTATTTGAGAGGTCAGGGAGGGACAAAGATGTGCAAGAGGAAAGCTGTGACTTGCTGGTGACCTCCCCACCCTCCAACAAGTGACAGGGCACCCGGTGCACTGAGTCTGGACCCCTTGAATATGCTGTCTGCCAGTCGAGCTCCTTTTCTGTGTGCAGATCTAAAAAGAAAAAAATAAACTGACATCTCATTATGGGAGGAATTCACCTCAAGTGTGGACATCAGAGACAAGGCCTTGACAGGAAAATGCCTCCTGTCTTCTCTCCCCGGGATCCCAGCCTTTATTCCAGGACCTTTGAACTCTCATTGTTACTGATAATGGTTAGTGAGAAAATGGGACAAGAGGGGGCACATTGAATGCTGCAGAGGGGCCGTCGTAGTTTTCATTCAGTGGAAGAAACTGGACACTCGTGAATGAGAGGGGGATGGGCCACTCATGTCTTGATCGTTAAGTTGTTGGAATATCTAAGCCTCTTGTTCTCTTGTCACCGTTATTTGGTCATTAACCCAGCTGCCCAGGGATTGAGTGCTGGAAGGATGAGTGGATAAAATTAAAACAAGTGAGGACAAAATGGGTGAAGGTGGTCAAAGGTGTAAACTTCCAGCTATAAGGTAGATAAGTCCTGGGGGTGTAATGCACAGCATGGTGACTATAAAGAAAAAAAAAAGAAATAAAAAACCCAAGTGAGCATGTCTGCTGGAGAGTAGATAAATCTGCGTCTACTTAATAAAAGAGAGTTTAGCTCAGTCTTTGTCCCTTACATGATAAAGGACGAATCCCCTTAGTCTGGTCTCTCCCTTCCAACTACTGCACTCCAGCCACGTGATTTCTCAGGGTATTTGACTAGTCGAGTGGTTCCTGATCCCAGCTACTGAGACTAATTGAGAGTTAATCGTATGTTTGCTTGTTATTTTGCTTACCTCCTGGTTTAAAAGTAAGAGCAGTTGCTTAGACTCCAAACTTGGGCCCAAAAGTAGCATCAAATGGTGTGATTCGGGGTGTGAGGAAGCCTTTCTTTCCATTATCTTTCCCACCATCCAATCCCAGCACCCAAAATAAGAGTTATTCGTTGAGGCTAAGACAGCTTTATTTTCCCCAGGGGAAGGGAATACTACATATATGTTTTTCCACTTTTCTACATTTTTGAAATGGATATGCATTACAAGTGATGAATATATTACAGTGTTTTTTCTCCCCAAATTTCATTAAATTTATAATGCATTTTCAGTGGATGGGACTTACGATGTTGTAAATATGGTATATTAAGCAGTTATTAAGTCAATCATATTTAAGTGTGAATTATTTCAGTATTTTTGTTTCTGGAAAGTTACCTGAGAAAAGCATTTTGTGAAATTAGGAATGCTAATATGTGTTTCTTAAATTAATATCTATTGAGTACCTTGCAGTGTTCCTGGCTCTGCTTTTATTAACATGACCTCACTTGATCTTTAAAGCAATCCTCTTACAGGGATCACTTTTTATTATTACTTTTATTATTATTATACAATTTGGTCTCAAATAATTTGAATGAAGTTCATTTATTTATGTAACATATTTTGTTGAGCATCTACTAGGTATCAGGCATTCTTCTAGGTACCAAGGATTCAGAGATGAATTAAGGCAGTTACTGTCTCTGACCTAGGAAGCTGCCTGTGATAAGCCAGCAAAGCAATAAACGAGATAATTTCAGATATCAAGTGCGATGAAGAAAATAAAGCCCAGTGCATCTGGGAATTGCTGATTGTGGGGGGCGGTCACTGTTATGTCGGTAGAGGGAACAGTAAGTATAAAGCAACGAGGGTTCGCTTAAGGCTTTTGACTTTTTGAGGTCACCCAACTAGTGAGGAGCTCTGGGTTTTAGTCTGTTTCCGGAATAAGCAAGAGGCAGTGGCAAGCCTGAGAAGTTTCGCTTCTTTAAGGTGAAGCCATGAGAGTTATTAGAGCATATTGAAATGATTTTTGCCGAACTGGGCTGGTGCCAGGACACCTGGGCTGCGAGCTCCACCCCTCCCCTCGGAACATTAGGGACTTCAGAGGAAGTATCTGTTTTCATCATTTCTGGAAACGGGATTGTTCTTTGATGTTTTCTCATTCTGTTTGCCTGACGACCACACCAGAATCAGACTTTTTTCAAGGCCGCTCTTGCCTAATGAACTAGAGGCTTTGGAAAAATCTGCCAAATAATAGAAATATTTCTCTTTCAGCTTAACTGCTGACCCAGACTAGTCAGAGAAACGGCCTTTCAAAGGATAAATCGATGAAATTCCATTTCTGGGGGCAAGTGCCTTGATTTGCATCGACCATTGTTGTAAATGTCAACTGTCCAGCTCCCACTGTCAGCTTGAATGGCCGTCAGTGTTTATCCTCCCAAGAAAATTGCCCCGACATATTCAGTGCATGGCTGGGGGCTGTGAGGCCATACTGTTTCTTGTTAATCACAAGCATGCCCCTCTTATCTGTCCTCCTTCCTTTCTCTCCTGTGAGCCGCTTCCAAGTTTTCCAAAGTTCTGATGACACGCTGACTTCATTTAGCTGGGCTGTTCGTTTTTCTGGGCTTCTCTGCTGAGCCGGCATTCCCATGACCCATCCTGTGAAGTCCTGGGAGGGCAGCAAACTGTGAGCTGGTGGAAGAATGAGAGGCAGTTGAAGAGACTGAACAAAGGGACAAGGCAGCTTCCTTCCCTTGCAACTGGAAGTAGATGTGAAAAGCCCAGGGCACAAAACTGTTCCAAAGCGAAAACGCCAGAATGTGTGTGCTGTCTTGTTTACCACCGTGTCCCCAAGACCTAGAACATAGCAGGTGTTGAATAAATGACTCCCGTGGCAGGCTATCTCTCCGAGCTTAACTATGCCCTCCATCGCCTCCTAGGTCCCTTTCTCACTGACCACTGCTGGGCTTTTGCCAGTTCTTTGCTCTTGAGGAAGGAATGGAGCCTAGAAAGGGGTAGGGGAAGGCCGGTCCTATTGCCAGGCTCGACTGGCTGCAGCAGTCAGGACCCCTTTCCAGCTGCAGACCACTTCGTGTGTGATAAATGATACAGAAACACATCCCGGGCAGCCGACTGGCCCGTCAGCCGTTCTTTGTAAATACCAGCCAGAGGCAGCTCCGGTCTTGTGCCAGGCTGGAGGCAGCAAGAGCAAATCTCGCAGGTTCCTGCTCCTCCCAGGGGCTCATCATACCTCTACAGCTGCTGTCTCAGTTCCAGATACTGGGTGATGAATTCTTTGTAATTTTCCTTCGGAGCATCCGTGAAGGAGACGTCATCCTCCCACTCTGCCTGTATCTGTTTGCTTTGGCAGAGCATCGCTTCGTGTTTCCTCTCTTCTCTATTCTCATCTCTTTGATTCAGAATGATCTCTCCTGCTGCTTACTTCTTGTTCCTGGAGGTACAAACCACAAGTAGGGCTTTGATAGCAATGACCAGAGGATGTGTTAGGTCACTGGGGAGGGTCTAGATGAACAGCTCTGTGTCTTGGAATTTATTTTATCTCTCTTCCATCAAACTGCGTTACACGGAGACAGTCTAGGAAAGAGAATTTATATAAATGAAATGTTTAGTCCCCTGACTGAGGGGCTGTGTTGCTGTTTTGTGGCTTTTGAGACTCAGACATTTTCACCCTTTAACACCTCAGAATTTGGGAGTTATTTTTCTTATAATGTATGTCACTCATTAATTGGCAATTAAAAAAAATTTTTTTTTTGGTGATGGGTAAAATAATGGTGTCTCTCACAATGGGTGTAATCTTAGATTTGATAAAAGAAGACAGTTCATTTTGGCCAGAAATGTCTCAATTTTTTTATGACTTCATTTTTTAAAAGCAATTTTTGGCTTACAGCAAAATTGAGAGGGAGGAACAGAGATTTCCCATACTCTTTTCCTCTGCATGTGCATGGCTTCCCCCTTATCAACATCGCTCACTGAAATGGTACATTTTTAAACCAAGGATAAGCCTACTTTGACACATCATAATCACTCCAAGTCCGTAGTTTACCTTAGGGTTCACTCTTGGTGTTGTACATTCTATAGGTTTGAACAAATGTATAATGACATATATTCATCACTGTAATATTATGTAGAGTATTTTTACTACCTTATTCATTCCCTCCCCTTCTGGGACAACCATTGACCTTTTTATTGTCTCCATAGTTTTGCCTTTTCCAAAACATCATATAGTTGGAATCATACAATAGGTAGCCTTTTCAGGTTGGCTTTTTTCACTTAGTAATATGCATTTAAGTTTCCTTCATGTCTTTTTATAGCTTGATAGCTCCTTTCTTTTTAGCACTGAATAAAATTCTACTGTCTGGATGTACCACAGTTTATTTATCCATTCACCTACTGAAAGACATCTGGCTGCCTCCTAATCTGCTTTAGCAGTTATTAATAAAGCTGCTATAAAGATCCATGTGCAGGTTTCAGTGCGGACATAAATTTTCAACTCCTTTGGGTAAATACCAAGGAGGATGATGGCTGGATCACCTGGTAGGAGCATGTGTAGTTTTGTAAGAACTGCCAGACTGTCTTCCAAAGTGGCTGGACACTTTTGCTTATCCACCAGCAAAGAGTGACAGTTCCTCACCAGCATTTGGTGCTATCAGTGTTGTGGATTTCAGCTATTCTAAAGGTGGGTAGTGGTATCTCCTTGTTTTAATTTGCTTTTCTCTGACAACAAATGATGTGGAACATCTTTCCATGAGCTTATTTGCCATCAATATGCTTTGATGTCTGTTAATATCTACAGCCCATTTTTTAAGTGTGTTTTTTGTTTTCTTATTGCTGCATTTTAAAGGTTCTTTGTATATCTTGAATAACGCTCCTTTATCAGATATCTCTTTGGCAAAGATTTTCTCCCAGTCTGTGACTTGTCTTCTGATTCTCTTGAGAATGTCTTTCACAGAGCAGAAGTTTTTTAATTTTAACAAAGTTTAGCTTCTCAGTGATTTATTTCCTGGTTTGCGTCTTTGGTGTTACATCTGAAAAGATATATGTAGGGAACCTGTAAACATTTGTGTAGAAAGAGTGCTGAAACTATCCAACAACCAACAGGACTACAGACTCCTGGCACACTCTCCAAGCAGTGGCTGCTAGAAGTCTGTTTAAGGTCGGGGGAAGCTTAGACGCTCCGAGGTCCTGCCCAAGATGGCAACTGGGGGAGTCGGGAGTTTAACCCAGGAACTCTAACTGCGAGAGTTCATCCTCTCAAGTACCACAAGGGCCTTTAGGTCATGTTTATCTTTATTGATTTCAGTGTAATTTTACGTTCTCTTCCGCTGGATTCTATTTCCAGAGTTACTACAATTAGGCAGGTAGAATATTTACTTGGTCCTTCTAGAAGAAATTTCCAGTGATCTGGCGTCGATGTGATTGGACATATGTCAAGTGATCTTTCTACCCATGGAGCCATTGATGGAAGACACTGAGGATGTGCTTATTTAGCCTGTAAGTGATGCTACATCACATAGACCAATGCAATATTATTTAAGAGGAGCATAATCCTGGACAAACAGGATAAAAGACAATTACACCAGGGTGAGAGTAGGCACTTAGGAAACCAAAACTATAGAAATCATTACAAGATTAACTAGCCACGGTCATTAGCCTGAAAGACCTGTGGGCCAGAGCTGATCATTATATGAGTGAGCAACACCATGTTCCTATGGGAATAGGGCTGAGATGAACACAGTTCTTCCTCTGTGCTCTGAGTACCTCAAGCACCTACTAGTGTGTTACAAGTAATATCACCTCCTGAATCTTTTTAAAAAAGATTCAAGCATTGGTATTTTAGTTTAACCAATAAAATTGGAAAAGTTGAAAAATAAGACTCAGTGTTATTGTTTGGAAAAAAGAGACATTTCACATACTCCTGATGGGATTCTGAAAGATACCACTTTTCTACAAGACAGCTTGGCAACATGTATTAAAAGCTGTCAACTGTGAATATTCTTGGAGCAATTCCAATTTCAGAATTACTTCCCCTAAAGAAATTGTTGAAGCTGGATGAAAAAATTTAGTTACATAAATGTTTAGTGCAGTACAATTTATAATAGCAAGATTGGATAATATGGTGGAAAATTATACAGCCATTAAAAATCCTGTTGTTAAATGAGAATTTTTAACTGTTTTTAGGTCATACATCCTTTTGGGAATATGATGAAAGCAGACAACTTTTTTCTTGGGAAGAAAGCATATACGTACCTGCATAAAATAAAAATTTATATATAATTTCATAGAATTCACTGTGTGAAGCCCATGCACAGACTTGAGTTGAAGACTACAACTTGATAGCAAAGAGTAATAATTTTTTTACATTGTATGTATATATATGTTTATGTATATATAGATAATTGAAGTATAGTCAGTTTGCAGTGTTATGTCAATAAAAATAATAATTAGTGATGGAGAATCATTAGAAAAGCATGTATGTGCATTGACATACGAGACTGCAAAGATATATATCATAGTAGCTCTGAGAAATGAGATGCTGGAATTTAAAAAATTTATTCTTTGGGCTTTTCCGTATTTCTCTAAATTTCCACCAGGAAAATGTGTTATTTCAATATAGTTTAAAAAATTATTTTAATATGGAGTCAAAAAATACACAGGAAGCTTAGAGAAGCCCCTAAGAAAGCTAGCAAACATGAAAAATGATGAAAAGTGCAAAGGAATAATATCATGTTGCCTATGGTAATAGGTACTCCTGGCAGAGGGCACAACAGTTCTCTGTCCTCATATAACATTCAAGGGAAAGGGATTTAATTTAAACTAAAGGTTATGCTTGGGCAGAAAATAGAATTTCTTTTCTGTCGTGTGTAAAATACTTAGATGAGGCACTCAAGGACAAGGTGAAACCTCTGTCCATGAAAATGTAAAAGGTGTAGCAAAAAATTATCCATCTTGTTGGTTTAAGCATCCATTTCCCTGAAGGCATGAAATGCAATCAGCTGATTTATCTGGAGCCCTTCTGTTCAATGTGCTTATATTTTTGAAGCAGGGTGTGCTGGTACACGAGAGGGAGAGGCGCTGCCGGTGCTCAGCCATCTGCTCCATCCCCCCATACTTCCTTGACGCCCCTGGTGGGGGTGGGCAATGAGTGCTGCTTCTCAAATAAGGTGATTCAGATCTCCTATTAATAAACGTTGGCTACCAGGGAAACTGGTGATCTAGTTTCAAAAAGCTCCATTCATTTTTGTGCCTTGGTCTGACCCACATCACTAAGTGAAGTACACTTATAAGGGAAAGTCTGGTCAAGTAAAATTATTCTCTGTGCTCTTGATTATTGATGTTAAGGGCTTCTCTGGAGGGAAGTATTCTATTTTTGAGCAGACTGAATCCTCTGGAGACCTACTGCATCTGTAGGGGAATTTCCCTAATCTATTCTGCAGGCTTGGCAACTCTTTGCCCTTGTTATTTCTTGTTTCTTCTCATGCTTCCCATTCTTTTTATGACCTTGAAGTATTGCTGCTAAAAATGTATACCTTAGGACAATTCAGTTTCTGTGACAGAAGGCATGATTCAGTATCACTGTAGTACTCACACAGATGTATGTACAAACATGCACACACATATATACTACATGTATAAATGTAGAAATATGCAACATAGTGTTATGATTAAGAGCATGGCGCTCTGTGGACAGACTTTCTGAGTTGAGTTCCTGGTACCATAAATAGCTTTGTGAACTTGGGCAGTTTATTTAACCTTGGTAAAATTTAGTTTATCAAAATGGGGTTAGTAATGGTTACTTTTCTGATAGGTTGGTGGTGAAGATTAAATGCATTAATACAAGCACAGCGATGATAACGTTGCCTGTACTGTAGTGCGTGTTTGCTCGTAGTTTCAACACTTGATGAGTATCAGGAGGTTTGTGAGACTGATTTGTTGGCCTTCTCAGTCCCAGATCTCACAAAAGTCTTGCTTGATCCTAAGGCCACAGGAACTAGAATTTCCTTCAGCTATTACATCCTTTCCAGCACTAGCTTCTCTAGGGCAGACATGCCCAAATGTCCCTATTGGTGCTAAGTCATTGTGTGGACAGCATTACCCAAAGGAGGTTCATGAAGTAGACGGAGCCCTCTAAGCTTTGGGCACCCATGGGATTGGAGTCCTGCTGCTTATCCCTAAGTTAACCTACCAGCCAAAGCTACCTGTGGAGCAGGATCCATCTTGGTCTCTTGTATGTTTGCTAGTCTTCAGGCCTGAGTACCACAGACTGTCTTGGGAGTATTGAGTGTCTTTTCTTGTTCATAACTTCATAGTCACGGTTGATTATCTTTTTTGCATAGTCCTTGCCTTCCAATAGGAGACCTGAATTCCTCTTGAGATTCTTGTTTCCTGGGATCCTAGACTTTCTGACTTTTCTAGATGAATCAGAGGAGGTGGTTATATCAAGATGTTGGCAAAGACAGCTCACAGAGTCATGGAAGGGTGTGTCTCCCTTCATCCAGAAGTAAAATTTCTGAAGTTGTATGTAAATAAAATTTTTGTAACTCAAATGTACTAAACTTGTTGAAACTGTTTGTTCTTTTTGTTTTTTTTTTGGTCAAGATTCTGCCATATTCTCAAATAGGTAACAGCATTATTCTGCAAGACACTATACAAAATATTTGGAGGAAGTTATTAAAGAAGTAGAAATTATATTTGTCTCCATTGAGTCTGTGTTTTAATGGAGAGTCATGGAAAAACATAAATTAGGGTTTTTCTACTGTATATTATCCTGTTTTGATGCTCTGTAGTTGTGGGGAGTAGAAATAGTCCCTACTGAAATCCACAGTTAGATCTTCACAGAAGTGAATCTGAAATATTCTCACCATTTTGATTTCCTGAAGTTTGTATATCCTGGATTTACTAGGATGGTGTCTATTTCCTGTTATTTCATTTGATTCAGTAAAAGTGGTTTATTAATTATTGCATAATATTTAGCCTTCCATAGATTTTTATGTAAGTCAAACAACAATAACAAACCTTAGATGGACTTCAAGTTCCAATATTTGGTTCTGAAAATGTGGTCTTTTGGACTCATACTTTGGTTTCATACTTAGGAAAAGTGGCTGGCAGAGTTAGGAGTCTGATGGTCTCCTCCGAGGTGAGGACAATGCTTTACTATTCCTGCAGGGCACCTCGCCTTTGACACGGTTCATCATGGTCATTGTGACCTCTGCATCACAGCTGTTGGCCTGTCAGCTTCTCCGTCTGTCAGGGAGGACCAGGAACCACGTTTGAGTGACGCTGCCATTGTTTATCCCCAATCCGTGCTTCTCCGCTCTGCTTCCCACGGCTGCTCTGTTGTCCTCCACCTGTTAGCTTCCTTACCTGGGACTCTTAAAAAACTGGATCGTCCAGGGATAGAGTGAGTGTCATCACTGAGTGTCTGCTTCCTTGTCAGGGGAAGACTCTGGACAGCCTCTGTTCTTGTATTTCTTTCAAAGGAGATTAGAGAGGCTGTTGCTGGGTGGTTTGTGTCACTATATAGGTCTGGCCGGGAGTGCCCCAGTTGTCTATTTTGAGAAGTGGAGAATTCATTGTTCATCTTCTTTGTGTCTCTGAGCTGACAGTTCTTAGCTGGTTCTGTCCTTGGGCTAGGAAAGTAAATGTTACACATGGAGCTCAAGGGAATTTTCCTTCTTAGGATTTACTAGTGCAAATAATAACTTCAGTGCCATACAGAAGGGACTTTGACGGCCGAAAGAAAACCTTTAGGGCCAACCTGATCCCCAAAGTTAGAGGAGGGCAAGAGGTGGGGCAGGTCAAGTGGTTTTAATCTCTCCAGCTCAGAGTTCTAGTTTTATACAAACTCTCTTATGGCTCATCAACTGCTCTAAATGTGTTAGAAAACTTAGCACAAAACATTCTCTAATAGGCTTTGGAGCCATCTCAAAATAATTTCCCTTAATTAGATATAATGGATTGTCTGATGAACTGTACGGCTCGATTTGGCTTGGCAGAGGTAATTAGCCATGAACAATTGTACTTGGTCATTTTTTATGATGCAAGTGTGAAAATTACACTTTTATTTTTTACAGCTGCCATTTGATAAAGCCTAAAGATTTTAACTCAAGTTAACACCAGATTTTTGTTTTCTTTCAAAACACTGTTTAAACTCAGAATACCTTCATTTGAGGTCTGCTCCACACCCAACACGCACTGGCTGTAAGATCCTGACAAATCACTCACACTAAGTGTGTTTTCTCAGCTATAAAACGGGGTTAATGATAACTTGCAGGATTAATTGGAATAGTATCTTGATCGCTTTTAATAAACAATGCTATGTCGTGTTGTCTATAAAAAATAATAACGAAACTTGCCAGAGGCTTGAATAAGCAGTGTTTTTCAAAGAATGGGTTGCAACTCATTCCTGGGTCCTGGAATCAGTTTACTAGGTTGAGATGAATAGTTACAGGAAAAGTGAAATGGAATGGAATAGAAAACATGGGCGTGCTCACAGGTGGTAAGGTAGTGTTTCACTGAAGGTTGTGAAGTATGTCTAAAGTTGTGATGTTTAATGTATTTTTTACCTTGGATCAAGGTGTTTGAGAGCCACTGGGGAAGGTGACTCTACGACAGAAGCAACATCAATTTTTGAGCAATTTTATCTAAGTTTGTATTCTTCCTTCCTCTGAGTTTGTATTGAAGACAAAATAGCTTTTTGAAATCTTAGACCCGTAGAACCTTAATCAGATGAATTAAATAACAATTTTGAAAGCACAGTATTTTCTCTGTTTAGGAGAGACTGTTGCCTGCCTAATTGCCAAGCCCCGTATGTCTCTTTTTTTCCTTACTGCCACCTCTGGAGCTCTCCCACAGAAATCAGGGAAGACTGGCCCTATCTTCAGCTCCAGGAGCCAATCCTGATAGGTCTGAGCCAACCCTAATGGCTTCATTTCCCTCGATGGTAGTTTGTTCAGGAAAGGACGTGTAATTCCCACCTACGAGATATGAAGGCCACTACTGAGAATGGTTTCCTTGCTGATGAAAACAAGTAACAAGAAAAGATTTCCCCTTCTGCGTCTTCCACCTGATGTGTCTTCTAACCATGCCTGGGCCTGTGATAAACATCTGTTCACTCTAGGGGAACTAGCCAAGGGCATCTCAGTGGATGGCAGAGCTGAAAGAAGGAAAGAACCTGAGTCTTTGACAATGTCGTTGATCCTAAACTTTACCCGCCCCAACGTTGTTCTGCCTCTACCTCTGGCTTCTTTCTGAGTTCATACATATTCTTTGTGGGTTGAGTCATTTTATGACAGGGTTTTCTGTTGTTTGCAGCTGGGAATATAATAGCTAATACACACAGAATAACATCTTGATTATGTCCCTAAGAAATGTAACCTCTGTAGCTGCATATCCTTGGAATATTTTGAGCTTTACCATATGACTGTTTCCAACCTAAGAGCCAGATGTGAGACAGGAGGTTCTATATCATCTTCTTCAAAATCATTATGCCTTATACTCTTTGGAGTTGTCTCCCTATAGAGGTGGTTGGTATAGGTGTGTGAAGGAAAGAGATTCTTAATGCCTCGTGTAAATACTGTGCTTTTGGAAGTACTTTTACATCTATTTTTGCTGAGGATTCTGTCGACTGAAATAAAATGCACAGCCTATCAGTTGAGAGTTATGTTTTATCGGCAGACTTCCTGAGGACTCAAGCCCAGGAGGCAGCCTCTCCGATCGCTCTAAGGGACTGCTCCGCCCAGGCAAGGGAGAAGCCAGGATATATAGGAATTTTTGCAACAAAGACCAGGTAGTCAGAACATCAAAAGATTACTATTATGTAAAGAAAGCCAGGTATCTCGAGTTAAGGAATTTAGCGATTTTCTGTATACAGAAAAGTGCAAAGGTCTGGGCCACTCATTGAAATCATTCCTTTGATATGCACCTAGCTGTCTAGGGCCAGTGTCCTGTTTTTCCACATTCTGAGTTCCCTCAGGGGGCACCGTTGGGAGTGGCAGCAGAGGCCGGGCTGCCTGCTTATCCATGTCCTGAGGGCACCCTGAGTTCCCTCTGCTCACCCTGAGTTCCCAGTGGCAGTAGTGGCTGCTGACTTGATGGCCACAGCATCCTGTATTTACTGATATGGCTGACAGTATTTTTCACTCACAATTCAGTAATTAAAATCTGCTTATTGGACATCTACAAATGCCAGAGTGTTAGGTATTGGAGATATAGTGATAAGTATAATCAACGTGGTTTGTCTTCACTGTGAGCCTAAAATCAAGTTATTCTCAAATAACTTTGTAAAGTATGGCAACTATTGCAAAATGTATTAATTTGTGCATTTATTCATTAATTCACCATGTTTTGATGAGATTCTGCTGTATACATAGGACTGTGCCAGGCATGCTGTAGTAAGCAAAACAGACGCGACTCCTGCCGACTCTACTTGGAGCTTAAAATCTAGCTCACGATCATCTTACAAGGTAGTAAATATTATTAATACATTCCACTCAACAAATATTTATAGAACACTTCTATGTGCTATGTATGGATAAAAAACCAAAGCCAGAGAGGTGAAATGATTTAATCAACATAATACTAGTTAGTGAGAAAGTGTGATTAGGACTCAAAAATCTGTGATTGAAGGGACCTCAACTTAAACGCATTGTCTTTTAAACAATGCAAAGAACAATGAGAAATGCTTCCTAAATACACTTTGCCAAGTATGTAAAAGAATTAGCATCAACATTGACCTCTCAAACAAAGCATAGAAAGTTAGGCTGGAAAACTCCTCTGAACTTTAAATGTAACATTTACTTTTATATCCCAGGGTGCGAAACTAGCCCAAATATTTTTAGCTCAAAAGACTGGGGCTCCATCAAGATGTAACATTAGCAAATGAATAAATAGAATGATTAGGGTGCTTAGAGAAAAGCAAAAGTTCTAGAATTTATGGAGAAAACCACACAGACCAGTGCCTTTGCAGCTATTCACTTCAAGTAGATATGCATCTATACTTCCTCGAAGAGTCCATATATCTTATCTGTGCTGTTGGAGTTTCTGTGATTGCCTTGTTGTTTGTACCTTTTTTTCTCTTCAAATATGTCCTTAGATTCCTCACTTTTTCTAAAGTGACCTGGCTTTATCCAACATCATTGACTCAGACCCTACTTCAGAAGGACAAGAAAGGATGCTCTAAGGCCGTCAAATAGAGAACTTTTAATGCTTAAGGGGCTATAAGTTTCTAAGTATAGTAGTCTCCCCTTACCTGTGGTTTTGCTTTCTGCCATTTCAGTTACCCTGCTCAGTCATGGTCTGAAAATATTAAATGGAAAACTCCAGAAATAAACAATTCATAAGTTTTACATTGTAGGGCCATTCTGAGTAGCGTGATGACATCTCACACCATCCTGCTCGTCTCTGCTCAGGATTCCCAACCACTGACATCATCTGCTCCTGACATCCAGCCATCAGTGATCCAGGATCACCCAAAGCAGATAGTCTTCCTTCTGACCTATTGCCCAAAGGCCAATAGGAGCCTAAAGTTATGTCACAATGCCCGTGTCAAGCATCTCACTTTGTCCCCTCACGTAGGCATTTTATCATCTCATGTCATCACGAGAAGGAGTACAGTAAAATAAGATCCTTTGAGAGAGAGAGACCACATTCACGTAACTTCTATTACAATCCATTGTCATCATTGTTCTATTTTAATATTAGTTATTGTTGTTAATCTCTTACTGTGCCTAATTTATAAATTAAACTTTATTATCAGTATGTAGTTATAGGAAAAAAACCATAGTACAAATGGACTTTGTTACCATCCATGGTTTCAGACATCCAGTGGGGGTCATGGAACATATCCCCCGTGGATGAGGGGGAACCACTATAGCATAAATTCTCATAATACGGAAAGAGATTTGGAAAATACTACTTTCTGAAGTGGTAACAAGCATTAAGATAATATGACATGAGTCACCTAGTGGAAATATGCCTAGGAAATGACACACCTTAAGAGAAGAAGGGCAGTGATGAAAGAAGAAGGCGACAAATGTTGAATAAATCAAAGAAAGAAAGAAGCAGGGGGAAGAGGTGAAGGATCAGCAAGGACATGAAATAAGAGGGTCACCTTTGTACTGTCGACTGAAATAAATGCAGAACCTAAAAGTTGAGAGTTATGTTTTATTTGGTGGACAATTCTGAGGACTCAGCCCTGGATGACAGCCTCTCAGATCGCTCTGAGGGACTGCTCTGAAGAAGCAGGGGAGAAGCTAGGCTATATAGGAGTTTTACAACAAAGGCCAAATAGCTGGAACATTAAAAGATTACTTCTTAATTAAAGAAAACCAGACATCTCAAGTTAAAGAATTTAGTGCTTTTCTATGTCTGGGAGGAAGCAAACATTTGGGCTCACTGAATTCATTCCTTTGACAAGCACCTAGCTATCTAGGGCCAGTGTCCTGTCCTTTCTTATTCTGACTCCCCTCAGAGTGCACCATTGTGAGTGGCTGCAGAGGCTGGGCTGCAGGCTTGTCTTCACTGGGGGGTGGCGGCAGCCGCTGATGACTTGATGGCTATAGCATTTTTTGTTTACTGATATAGCTTGCAATTTTTCGTTCACAGTACCCTGAGATGAGTTGGTCCCAGGAAGTACAGGGGGCCCTGGGGGGACCTTTCTGAATTGCACGTGGATTCCAGGTGGTGCCTGGAGTGAATGAGCCCCTAGGAGTTGACAGGGAGGTCTCCTATCAGATGACTGGTTCCCTTGGAGTCATCTCTCCCTGCCCAGAACATGTGTAGAACCTTGTCCTTCCAATAGTATTGATAACATTCTGCCTTGTAGTGTGGTTATGCATTGAGTGACTCTTTTAGACTGTACTCTAAAAGGATTGGTTCATTCTCAGTTCTGCCTGTGTATTTATAACTCCAAACGTAACTCTTGTTCATGGCGGGGAATCAATGAATATTCTTGAATGTTCAATCAGTGAAATGGAACGTGGGTGTGGATGTGAATGTAAGTACAGAGGTGAAAAGTTGAAACACATCCTTCTTTTTTTATTGCATTTAACGTCCTTAGTGGTTGTTGCTTCTGTTGTTGTGGTTGTTATTACCTTTCAACTTAGCAAATAATCAAATAGCACACAGTACTGGAAAGCTAGTTTCCTAATGGAGGCAAAGAAAGGTGAAAGCAACAAGGTAGTGACAAAATAATCATCAAAGGAAATGCCATGCGTGGAAACTCACTCTGGTCCATGTGACCTCCCTGGGCAAGAGCATATGGGGGCAGACCAGGCAGCATGAAGGGTTTTTATTATTCTTATTTTTGTTTGAATTAATTTACTCTTCTTTTCACAAACCAGTTACCATAGGTTTCTTGGTTGTGTTCCTGGTCAATTATAAGCCATATACATTTCAGTTTGTACCTAGTTAGAAATATACCCATTTTCATAGAAAATGAAATCAATGTCAAGATCAGAAATAATTTTCTGATCAGAAACACTGGCACCAGCATATTATTGCAGAGCTGAGTTCTCAACTAATTATGTGAAAACCAAGAGCTTGGAGTCTGGAGCCAGAATGCCTGAGCCTGAATTTCAGCTCTGCCTCTTACTAGCCCTGTGGCAAATTGCTTAACCCCTCTGTGCCTTAGTTTCCTAATACACCAATTGGAAATGATCATAGCTCTGCCTTGACAGGATCACTGGGAGGATTTAATGAGTTAATGTGTGTTAAGTTGTTAGAACCGTGTCTGACACAAAAGTGTTAGATATTATTATTAACAATCAAAGATTGCTAATCATATCAATGCCAAGGTTTAATAAAATATTAATACTATTATATAAAAAAGAAGCACTGCATATTGCAATATTGGCAAATGTTGGTCAAGAAATTATACAATGATAAATGCTTTTAAATAAAATTAAGTTTTATTAATCAATAGCATTGATATCTATATTTGATATATTAGTATTGGATATTGATGGATATACATGGATTTGTCTGTTTGTGTGACATATGCATATATATGTACATCTTTTGGATTGTTCATTCCATCTTCACATGAAGCACAGTGACTATATGAATTTCTAACCCTTGAGGCATGCATGGTACATGCAGCCCTCAGTGTGGGAACCACTGGCTTCCTAAACTTAAGTGTTTACTCTAGATATCAATCATACAAATGAGTACAGATCCGTTTCCGGAAAGACATTTCATTGCATCTGAAAGAAAGCAGGCTGCAATTGGTTAAGAATCGAATACACTTCAATATAGTTGGAAACAACCAACAGAACTGATGTGGTATTTCCCTTAGGCTAGCGAGGTTGACTCCCAGTTACCAGGGATCTTCTGGATCTGACTGAGATAAGGAAGCACCAGGAGCAATTCTGTGACTGGAGGTAGAACAGAGGGCTTAAAAGCGCTTGGCAACCCTTTGAGGAAGATGGTAATGTTGTCTTTTAGAGATAAGAAAACAGACTCAGAGCAGGGCAGCAACTTGCTCGTCTTGCAGTGGAACTGAGATTCAAATCTAAGACCTGCTGATGCCAGAGCATCATACCTTATGCTGTAGTTCTTCCAACAATGACTCTCATTTTAAGACAGCCTCAGGGTTGTACAAGTTTTTTTGTTGTTGTTGTTGTTATATTTTTATTTTGCTTGATCCCCAGAACACACCAAATTGATGTAATGCAGATAGAGACAACAGAGGAGTAAACCTAGCTATTCATCATGGCAGCCAGTGGCCAGGAAGGGTCTGGGATCTTCAATGAAATTCCTTACAAGCTAGAGACTAAAATCTAGGTTATTTAAATCAGTTACTCGAGCATCGCTGGTCAGTAAAGATGAGGCCTGCTTAATGCCTGCAGGCAGCAGGGTAAAGAGGCAGGGTGGATCTAAGTCTCCACTGCAGACGTGGTGATTGTGGAGCTGCTGAAGTGGTAAGAGGCCATTCTGAGTGATAGGTTATCTTTCAAAGGAGGGAAGAGTGGTGGACAAGGAAAGACCCTATCAAGATCAAAGCACGCATGTCTAAGAGGTTATATAAAGAAGGGGAAGAGAAGCAGACTCACCGAGACACAAGGAAAGCAAGGAGACTGAGGCTGAGAGCTGGTATCCATTCATCCCCTGGGGGGTCCCCAGATGGAGGGTGGAGCCGGGGGTGTGTGTGGAGGAAGGGTGGCCGTTAATAGTGAAGTCTGTTCTTCACGGCTCAATGCTTTAGGATGGCGTTTGGATGTCTGGTGTTGTCTTAGGCCAATACTCTCTAAGATATTTCCCTGTAATACCTGGCATCTGGCCTGTGGTTTCCCCTCTCTTCTACTCTTCCTCCTTCTCCCCAGCCGGTTTCAGGGTTTTCTTCCTTTGAGATTTCAGAAGACACTCTCCTGTTGCCTTATTTTATCAAACGCTGTTCGTGCGAGTGAGATTTGTTGAGCTCCTTCCCTTTGTTTCAAGTCCCCCGGCTGAGTTCCTGATGACCCTGTAAAGAAGCAGCAATAAGTGAAGATGAACAATTATTCATTGAGCATCTACCATATGTGACGCCCTGGGCAAACATGATCAATGAAACATAGTCCTTCCCTTAAGGAGGTGACATCCCCTTATGGAGGTGACCTACTGAGAGGGGAAAACACGATTACAAACAAATATAGACAATACAATGTGAGAACATGTTATTAAGAGTGGGTGCAGTGTCGACTGCGAACGGGTCTTTCTCAAGGGTTCCCCACGCCAGTGGCATCCATTCCATCTCAGGAGACTTCTGCCAGCCTGAGAGGTCAGTGTAGGTCACTACTTGGCAACAGGGCAGTGGTAAGAACAGAGGAATGGAGATTGAGGGGATGAGTCAGGGACTATGAGCTAACACCACCTCTTCTGTGAACAGAGGACTGTATTGGCCAAGAGTTGGCCTCTGAGTCTCCCTGACCAGACCCTTGGCTTTACAAAGTGTAGAAGAAACAAAAGTTAACAACATGTAAGATACTTATGCTTTCCTCTCACAAAGAGAACATTTCTTGATACTATCTCCTCTTCTTCCTCTCCTTATTTAATTAAAATTGGGTGAGTTAGTCTGTAAAACTTTTTTGAAGACAATTTAAGAAGAAACTGGATGAAAACCTGTCTGGAACCTGGTTAGGAAATTTTTTTTTTAGTTAAAAAAATGTTTTTTTAAACCTCCCTTAAAAAAATTTTTTTAGGGGGGAGAATTAGGATTATATATGTGTGTATGTGTATGTACATATATATATATATATATATATATATATACTTATTTATTTTATGGAGGTACTGTGGATTGAACCCAGTACCTCTTGCATGCTAAGCATGCGCTCTACCACTGAACTATACCCTCCCCGCTTGGAGATTGTTTTAAAGAGATGATGGTTCCTGGAGCCTGGGTCCTGAACTCTCAGGGATGCATCTGAGAATAATGAACAATGGGGACAGAAGAGACGCTCAGCACAAGGTGCACTGACACGGAAATATTGCTCTGAGCACTTGGACCCTCCCTACCCCAGGAACAGTTGAGAAACAGATGACTTTGCAAACAGGAGGAACCAAAACTTGGCACCAACCTTTGGAAGTACATGTTAGCTGATGCCAATAAATGAAAATGAGAATGCTTCAGAATCAGAACTTGCTAAATAATGGGAAGAATCTACCTACCTTTAGGAAGCCATCTGTCCAAACATCACATATTAAAGTGTCTCTATGGATTGCAGTGTTAAAGAAGGTGCAGTAAAATATTGTGTAAATATCCTCCCTTTAGAGAAGGATGCCAATTATGAAAAATTACAAAAACATTGACAGAGAAGAAATAGTTCTTAAGAAGATACAGATCTTCTCTTCCTTTAGCTATTCTTCCCCCTTTTTCCCCCTGGGAGAGAGACAACTTCAAATAGAAATAGGATCTCCTGAAATGGGAACTTTCAAAAGTCTCTGAATTCCCCAGGGAAGAGATTTGACTTAAGATCCAGAAATAGCAGAAAAGGGAAAATGGCTTCAGCAAGCCCTTGGTCCACTTGTGTATGAATGGGAGAGTTGCTTCTAGGCTGTCTTAGTAAGAGGAACCACATAAAATATGAATTAGCAAATTCAGCCTGATAGACACTGTTTCTTTGCTTGTTTGCCTTAAAGGAACTAGAAGAAGTTCTGATTTAACATTTTTGGTTGGTGGCATTCCCCGAATTGTGCATGGTGTCATTTCAGGTCAGTGGTTGTGTTTTGAATATCTGTGTCCATTATCAGTGCTGTAGAGGCACACCAAAAACTTAGATATGATTCTTACTCGTGTTCTTTGGCCAGACCTGGGATAAGACTCGTGGGATGAAAATGTGTTGGGATTGTTGAATAAATTAAAAAATATACCCTATAAGACAGTGTCATCATAATATTATTTGCAGATAATTGATAATTGATCTGACTTTTTGAGAATCCAGACCTTGCTTGGTAGCAAATGGAAAATAACTAAGGCCCCCCAAACCCAGTCTCTGAGATGTTATGTGTTTTTCTTTCTGCTGTTTCTCAAATAGTGAATGGGAATTTGGGGGTGGAGTGGGGAAGGGGGTGAGCTTGAAGCTGTATATTAGGGAGAGAAGCCCTTTTCAAATTGAGTACTTTGTTTACTGAATATCTGGCTTTTCAACGAGAGAGTATTTAATCCAAAGTGAAATTGGTGGATTTCACAGATGTATTTATTCCTCTATAATTAAAAGATCAGCCTCGTACAGTTCTTTTCTTTAAAGATTATTCTACAATGTGAATAAACCATTCTCAGAAATGACAGTTTCTCTTTTCTGAAACCTTTCATCTCTTCTACAGCTGATTAAAAGGGCTGCTCATGGTCTTTCTCAGCTGCTCATAAGGAATAAAAAGCAAACCAGTGCAGCAGAAAGAGATGAAGAAAGATGCCTTTGTTCCTGATCACGTGCCTGCAGAGAGAACACCACTGCCCTTGAGGCGCTCTCTTGAGTGGGTTCAGGAACGTCCCCCTTCCTGTAGCGGTCTGCACCATTCTCTCACAGTGCTGCTTGAAAAAGCAGCACTGTTCCCCTGGGGCCGTGCCCCCGCCATCGAAGCTGCCACTGCCACCTCCGTTCCCCTTTTCCCAGACAACAGAGAGGAACTGCTCACAGCGCAATGTATTTATTCCCTTTGCCTGGTGGAAACTGTTTCAAAGAAAGTAACAAGGATGACATGGCATTAGAAGTTTCAAAAAATGGAAGTATATTTAAAAATGTAATTTGTCTGCATTATAGGAAAGTAAAGTGGTGTCTGTTTCGGGAAGTTGCAAAGGAACAGATCAGCACAGTTGTCAGGGAGGGAGGGTGGGAGGCGGAAGGCGGAAGGAAAGAGATCTCTGTATCTTCTCTCTTTCTGAGACAGCCCATGACTTTAGTTTGTACTCACATCTGAATCATCTGCCCAATCAATGTGATATGTTTGTTTTGATCTAAACTTTACAAATTTCCTTGACAAATAAGGCATCTGGTCTTTGGGAACCTTAAAATCCTGAATTCTATAATTTCTCACTCTCAGAATCTTCATGATCTAGATTCCTGGTGGGCTCTTTATGGTTTTTTTGGTATGTTGATGATTTATTGTTGTTTGTAGCCCTGGCCTCCATGCAGAGCCTTGCATATACCAGATGCTCCATTAATGTTTCCTGAAGAAGTGAATGAATAGAAAAGTGAAGAGGCCAAAATATCAAACTGTTTACTGAAAATCTGATGAGTAATCCTTTCTCCTTAGGAATATTCTGGTATTGATATCAGGTTCAAGTATTAGGCTCCTCTGAAAAAGGGGCTTATTTCCTTTGGGCTATTACTGAGCTGGATGGCTAGAACATAAACTTTGGGAAAACATTCAGTAGAATGGCCACTGGGGGTAAGATAAGGGGAAATTTGGCCAGAGTAAATTGGGTCCCATTTCTCTTCAGGAAAGTCTTTGTTTAGTTGCCTATCTGGGATTTCATAGGCTGTTAATGTTTCTTTGAGTATAAAGAAGAGAATGAAGGGAAACACTGAAGATCCAGTTGAATCTATGTAGGAAGCTTCTCTTCGTGTGAAAGTCATAAATCTGTTCTCCTGTATCAATGGGGCAAGGCATGTTGGCCCATTGGATGGGCCATTGAAATGAATACTGTGTTGGCCACTGGTATGGTCTGTGTGTGCTCAGATGGGGCACGCATACCACTTTACTCTTCCTTCCAGTAGCAGGGGTATGGGTGGCCCAGTAGCAATGCAGTTTTCTTCTCCAAGGTCATAACCAGGAGACGGGCCTGTATGGGTTTTCTAAGGCTACTATCACAATTACCACAGACTGGCTTAAACAACAGAAATGTATTTTCTCATTGTCTTAGAATTTAGGAGTCTGAGATCGAGGTGTTGACAGGGTTGGTTTCCTCTGAGGTCCCTCTCCTCGCATGTAGATGGCCAGCTTCTCCCAGTGTCTTCACATGGTCTTCCCTCTGTGTGTGTCTGTGTCCAAATTTCCTCTTCTTATAAAGACACCAGTCATACTGAAGAGGGCCCACCCTAATGATCTCATTCAATCTTAATCATCCTGTTAAAGGCCCTATCTCTAAATATAGTCACATTCTGTGGTACTGGAGGGCCAGGGCTTCAACATATGAATTTTGGGGGGATTCAATTTTGTTCATAACAGGGCACTAGCAGCCAGATCCTTGTTCCACCATTGGATGTAAGTTATTTCACCTCTGGAGGAAAATGCAACTATGAAAATGGAGAATAGTTAACTCCTAATTATAAGCAAAAGTAATCAGAAAGAGTTGGAGATGTTGAAATAAAGCTAAAGGGCAGTAATATAGCTGAATGTGATTAATTAAAACAAAACAAATAAAACAAAACAACCACATTCCCCTACATTGGGATTAAAAAAGAGATTCCTAGCATGCAGGAAGAAAAAGTGGAGTTTTCCACTCAAACAGTATATCATACTGTCCCCCTCAAGGGTTTTAAGAAATGAGCAATTTGAAGGGTGAAGGAAGTTATAAAAGTGTAGGAAAACACACACTGGAGAAAAGATGAGAAAAATGAAAATATGTAGCTCAACGAAAGCTGAGAGGTGAAAAAGAAGGCTCCCTGATTTGCAGAACGGGAGGTGTCTTGGTCAGCTTGGGCTGTTACAAATTACCACAGAGTGAGTGGCTTGAGCAACAGACATTTCTCAAAGTTCTGAGGCTGAGGAGACTAAGATTGGGTGGGCAGATATGGTGTCTGGTGAGGGCCAGCTTCCTGGTTTGCAGATGGCTGTCATCTTCTTAAAGACCCCACCCACCTCCTAGTGCTGCCACGTTGATGGTGAGGATTTCAACGTATGAATTTGCAGGGGAGGCTGGACACAAACATTTAATTTGCAACAGTTGGGTTATACTATGGGTTATTGGGTAGTGTGGGCAGAGAGAATGTCCATTTTCACTGATATCAAAAGATTCCTCTAAAAAATTGTGAAAGAAATAAGCACTTACATGAATGGGTTTGTTTGTTTGTTTTGGTTGATAGAAAACTCAAAGGGCTTATCCTTAAGATACCTTTAGAGAGAACAAATGATGTTGAATTTTGAGTCTTGAATTGAAACACAATAGAGAGATTAAAAAGTTCAAGCCTAGAATCAAGAACAGAGAATCACTGACAATTAGGGCTAGAAGAGATCTGTGATCTTCTGGACCAGCTTTCTCCTTTTATAGGAAGCTACAGAAGTCTCAATTCCAAGGTCACTCAGCTGGCATGCAGCATTGCTGGTGCAGGTGTCATTTTTGCTTTTTTACTACTTAAATTGATGTTAGGCAAGTTAGTTACTCAAACACATCATGTTACATGTAGATAGGGTAGCGTATGAACTGCAGGAGGTGTAATGAGAATTTAATGATTTAAAATATTGAGTCCTATGTGATTGAAAATGTACAAGAGTCCCATGTGGCTCAAAAATCCTAGCATTTTAAAGAGGTAATTAAAATGAAAATGTGAACATGTGGCACTTTATTTAATGCCCTTTTTGTAAAGCTGGAACTCGAGGGAAAAATCTGTGATTTGACTGCTCACAGCACCCCATGTAATAATGCTTTTATTGCAACTATCTGATTTTCTAGCATAGAAGCAGAAAGCATAGCATTATTTATTGCAAAAGGACCTTCTATTGTTTCCTGCTTCTTTTTCTTCCTACATAGCTTTGTTTTCCCATTTTGAGAAAGTTTTATGGTAAGAAAAAAATTCACATTTTTTTTCATGCTGAGGGCCAGTATTTAAACTCTAGAAGAGAAATTTTTATGTTAATAATTCATCCTATCTTTAGATTTTTTGTCTTTGAATCTTGTTGAACAGTAGGATTGTGCTCTGGATCTACTAGAACTATCTTAAAAATAACGAAGACTATTTTACTGGTAAGGAATTTGAAAATATATCATAACATGCTTATCCAATTAAACTTTTGAGTCATAATTTTAAAAGTAAGCTTATTAACTTAAATGCGAGAGACATTTTTAAAAGGCATATGCTTACTTCATTCAGTATTTGCTGAAGTTTGATAATGGTTCAAACTTTCCCATCCTAGAAATGGTAGAATAAATCAAGTTAAATTTTTAAGAATGGTACCTTGACTTTGGCCAAGCCTAGTCTATTTAACATACATATTCATGCATTAAAAAAAAATCCCTCAGCATCTGAGAGAGTTTCCTTTTCAATTGTATTCTTTTTTAAAAAGTGGTTGGATTTTGAACATTTTACCCCTTTTTATTTCTTTCAATCACACAGTCACACCTTCTTAGCATCTTTCATTACTTAATGAGGAAGATGGTGCTTCATTTTGCTAGCGAGGAAGCTGAGTATCTGAAATTCTGAGCTCAGTGCTCATTGAGCTGTTGCGTCTTGAATTTGTTGTTGGGTAAGTGTGAGGTTGAGTGGAAGAGTTTTCTTTTTAAAAATTCTGTCTTCTCATTTGTGTACTGAGGTTCCTAAGGCAGGAGATTTGGGCTGATCAGGAGCCTTATCACCATCAAGACCTGACAGTTGACCTGGGAGAGAACAGGGAGAGGATGGCAGCTGAAATCTGAACAGCAGAACAATGGGGTTAAGACTCACAGAATGAGCTCTCTTCACTTCTTGGGAAGTTTCCTTTAAAGGCAAGGAGTTCAGCCTCAGGGAAGAGATCTGAGGAGCCCGGACTGCATCTTAGGATGCTGGCTCACTGTTTTTGAGAGTAAATCTCCAAGTTGTGGCAACCTGGGAGACAGGGTTCCAATTTTTTTTTTTTCCACAAGAGAGGGAGAAAACCTGAGAAAGCAAGGCCACTCTTCTGAAAGCTTTATAAGAATCATATTCCTGATGGGGAGAGGAGCCTCTTCCAAACTATGCATGTTCATTTGTTTATTCATTCATTCACTCATTCATTCACACATGGAGTTATGTGACAGCACTGAGATGCTAGAAAGCTTAGCAGAACAAAACTTCAGCCCTCCTAGAGCTTGCATTCTAATATGGGAGGTAGGTAATAAATGTGTATCATAAGGATGAAGGGTTATAGATAAAACAAAAGCAGGATAAGGAGGTGAGAGGTGAGGTAGTGGGCAGTGGGCAGGAACTGTATTGCCTTGAAGCTCAAGCTCTCTACAAGGGACCTTGAAAGAAGTGTGGAAATGAGCTACGTAGACAGGTGCAGAAGGGCACCTCGAGGAGTGAGAACAGGTGTGCACTTAGTATACGCAAGGAGCCATAAGCAAGCCAGGTTTGCTGCGTCACAGTGACTGGGGGTGGGGGTGGTGTAGGAGATGATCAAAGAAAGATGGAGTTGTGGGACAGATTACAAAGGATCTGGTAGATTCTTGAATTCTGCTTTGACTCTGAGTTGGAAGCCATTTGAGGGTTTTGATCAGAAGAGTGACATAATACGACTTTTAAAAGGACCACTCTGATGATGGAGTGAGAGAATAACTCTGGAGGGGTCAGAGTGGGAGCAGGAAGCCCGGTTGGGAGGCGACAGCAGTAATCCAGCAAGAGGTGATGGCAGCTTGGACCAGGGTGGACGTGATGTGGGTGTGAGAAGTGGGGGAGTCTGGATCTCTCTGATGTGAGAGGAAAACGATTAGCTGGTGGGTTAAATGACTGGTAGGGGAGAAAGAGAGGGAGCAAGGACGGCTACAAGGTTTGAGGCTTCCCATCATTGTGGTAGGTAATCAGTCTGAAGAGCAGGATTTGTCCTGATTTAGGAAACATAGTCTGACATGACTATTAGGTACCTAAGTGGTGATGCTGACAAGGTGGTTAAATAGATAAGCGTGGGATTCTGGGGAAGTTAGTGCTGAAAGTCTGAATTTGGGAGTTGTCCACGTATGGGTGGTACTAAAGGCAAGGAGCAGTGATGAGAGGAACAACAGGGCATTTGGCAATAGCAAGGTAGTAGCAGCTTGGCACAGGACCAAGAGCTGCTCTGGATTCAGGCTTTTGACAGCAAGTGAGGGGGATGCAGTCGGTAGCTGCTAAAGAGAACTGTTGAGGACTGTCAAGGAGACTGGGTCACCTTGCGAAGAGAAGGTGAGCTGGTTGGTTTGGAGGAGTAGGGGGCCAGGGACACAGCTTGGTGAAGGCTCAGATCCAAAGATGCTTTCTGTTGTGGTTGTGACTTTTACCCAAAGCACATGCTGGTTTTGCCAGGCAGGTGTGCCTTGGCAAGGTAACAGCTACACCTTCACCCCTTGAATGAAAAAGCTACTTGTACTTTGGATAATTAGCTTCAAGTCTTCTATTTCCTGATTGTAAGTTCCTTAAGAGAAAAATACTACATTCTCATGTATTTTTATAATCTGCACAAACATAAGAAGCTTAGAACAGAAGACTTTATATGTGGGAGGTGTTTAGCAAATATTTGTTGAATGGATTAATCAGAAAATTACCAAAAGTTTCAGAAATCTCCTAAAGGTGCTTGGACAGAGAGCAATTATCAGGAGGATTAGCTGTGCTGGGCTTTCCTGAACAAATGGCCTGCTCTGCTTGGGAAATGCCCTGAGAGTGTGTGTCTGGAATTGTGAGACTGTTCTGGAATCAGTGACTGTGTGAGTGGCTTCTAGGTCTGATCTTTTTATGACAAAAAATTATTGGTTGCTTGGCTGCTTGTTTAAAAGTATTTGGCCCGAGTAAAAGTTTTTCTCTGTTATTGGCAGAATTACTCAAAAAATACATGCTTAAGCTGAGATTTCTAAGTAGGCTCTTGTAAAAACAAGCAATTACTTGCTCAAGGCAGTTAATTGCACTCACAGATGGGTGCTTGTGTTACCAATTACTCATTTGCTCTTGTGATTACCATTTGCATTAATTCATGAAATCTAGGGGAATTCTTAGGTACTAAGAAAGGTTTTAGGCGTTTAAAAAAACATATTAGTACCATGCAAAGAGACTGGAGGGGAACAAAAGCTAAATATAAAATCCTAATCCAATGGCTCTATTTAGAGGACAGGTTTTGAAGCTCGTGGTTGCTGGAGGTAAGAGGTTTACTTGACTATCTTGCTTAAGATGTTGCTATCCACTCTATCAGTTTAAAAAAAGTGGAGGGGTAGAAATAAAAATAACGTTTCAGCATTTCTTATTTTATTTTGTTTTTCTTGTGGCTTTCTGTTAATAATGATTTCTGTCAAACTTCGTACTTTGATGGCTTCTAGTATGCTAGAAGAGGTTTTTTTGTTTGTTTGTTTCTTGTTTTTTCTCTGAAAGAAAATACACTCAACTTAAAGTTCTTTGAAATAACTTGAAATCATAAATCTGGGGGAAAAGTGGGTAAAAATCCCAAATCTTCCAAGGTTGTGGTGAAATGAGGAGGACATTTGCTGTTTGAAGTGATTGTCATGACAACTCCATGCTCTGCTACATGGGCAGGGAATATGGACAGAAAAGGAAAGGACTTCACCTTCCCATCAAAATATGAGCACTAGCTTTAAGAATTCTTTTTCAAAACAATTGTTGAATAGTCTGCTGTGAACAGTCTGAAATAAATGTTTTGTGAGAAAAGATATCCTACGTTAAGATGTTCTCATGTGACATGTCAATTTTTAGTACTGAAAAGGGAATTAACTTGTCAAACTTTCTATTCTGTGGAAGCTACGAAAACCTTTAAAGTTTCTCAAGGCACTTTGAAGGATTTGTTGTTTTATTCTGGTAGTTGAATCTATTGTCCAAAACATTGTGGGGAAAGAAGATAGGAAGTAAACACATCCCGACGAGGCAGTTTAAATAATGTGAAACCCTCCGAGAGATCTAGCATAATCCTTGATTTGGAGGATTCCTAGTGACGATTGGGTCGGTTCTTGGAGTCTCTTTTTGTAGTCCATTGTCACACATACTTCTCCTGAACTGAGGAGATCTAACTCTATGGAGCATTGTATTACTTAGGATAGGCTAAGTTGTGCTTCGGTAACAAACAATCCCCAAGTCTCAGCAGCCTAAACAACAAAGGTGTACTTCTCTCTTGTGCTGTATGTTGATTGTGTGTCCACACCTGGGGTGGGGGTCTTGTTCATCAGTCACTCCAGGACCTGGATAGATCAAGCAGTCTCCATCACTAACATTTCTGGGCATTGTGTCAGAGGGACAAGAGAGGTCTTAAAAGTCTTGCGTTATCAATTAAATGCTCCTTCTTGGAAGTGACTTTATTTCCCTCTGCTCACATGTTATTGACCATAACTAGTCATATGGCTCCACATAACATAAGGAGGCTAGAAAAGGCAGTCCTATCCTATGTCTGGGCAATAGAGTAAACCAGAAATATTTGGCAAACTGTAGTAACAACTATCCCAAATAACTTTAGAGTTAAATGGACCCCATAGGATGTTCTTTAATTGGTTCCAGGAGCCAAAGAACTGCCGTACTGGTACCCATGTTCTACTTTCTTTATAGGTGATTTTTCTTTCACCATGTGAGTCTCTTAGTAGGTGGCTATACCACGGTACTGAAAGCGATGCGGTATACATTTTTTTTTAACTCTCATGAAGATGATTATTTCAGATAACTATGCGGTCACTTCTTAGATTTTTCTGAGACATTTGAGAAGCAATCCAACTATATTATTTGTCGTTGTATATAATGTTATCAGAATTCTAAAGCACTCAATTAAAACATTCAGAATGATCTGAACTTGAATACCTATGCTGTTTCTTTTTGGCAGGGGGCATCTTTTCACATTCTATCCCAGTTTTGAGGCATTTGAGCTTTTTGTTTTGGGAAATGTCAACAGATTCAAGAATTGTGCTGAATCTGAAAACTCTAAAGAGGAGAATTGAATTCTCAATTTGTCAGCCAAACCAGCTCACAAAATAGAAAAATTAAGAGGAAAATAGATGAGGGGAAAAGTGGGGATAGATGAACATTTATTCCTTATAGCTTCTTAATTTTTTAAAAACTGAATTCTAGCCTTAGCAGTAATGTTTATTAAACAAAGTAGGTGGATAATGATATAAAAGTAGTTTGTGCTAATTCCAATATTGACATCTTGTTTCTTCTCAAAGAGGACCTAGTGATAATACCAACTGGTATGTCTAAGGTAAAATGGTCTTTTTGTTCTTTGTGATCTGGTCTAAGAGATCCTCTGCTTGCTTTATGATCTTTATTGCTAAGTCTTAGTCTTGGCTCAGGTATTTCTCAAAGTGCATTTTAAATACTTGGTTACCATCAGCTAATTTCCATGAGAGCCTTTGCTCTCTTCCAATGTGAATTGCAGATTCTGATTGTGGATTGTGGCTATGCAGTGCTGCAGATCTCTGTTTTACCACTCTGAAGTCTATTTCCCTTTCTTCCCCAGCTGCTGCTTCCTCTTTGGAATTCATATTCTACGTTCTTGAAGATCAGTGTTCTTTCCTATGCTTGTGGTAATGAGTAGTAGGTATTTAGACTCTTTTTCCTGGGAAGAGTCACTTCCCACCTGGAATGGATGCTGAAATCTGGTTACTTATTTTTATAAAGCCCTGATACTTTTCTGTTTGGTTCTGCAAGGAAGACTTAAATATCCCCTGTAGACAGTGGTTTCAGATAAGACTGTTTAATTGCTTTTTGACTGGTTTGCGTTACAATAGCGTTTTCAAACTCATTGTCTATTTTCAGTTCTGCTTCTGCTACTTCATAGCTATATCACACAGGCAGAATTATCAAGATTCCTCTTTTTCAAAATCTGTAAATCATTCAATCTCTCAAATTGAAAATGGAGCTCGTCAGCTTTGCTTGTGCTAGTAAGTAACCCAGTGACACTGCGCATGGATGAGTGCTTAGTAAATTCACGTTTTTGATGGTGTAGGTGATTATACTGATGAAAACCATCATGCATGAACCAGTTTCCCATTTTGTCCAGTGGTCTGCTTTAATGAACACACACACCATGGGAAATTGGGCCATGTATTGTCAGAGAAAAGTTGCAGAATCATGGAAGGTGAGAATTGGGAAACACATTTTTTTTCAAACTTACAGAGCTATGAAACCCTTTCTCTAAGGAAAATCTTATGTGGAAATTCAGTATATAAACAGGTAACTGACCTGCTGTGGCTAATGACGTGTGGTGGTGGGAATGGGTCCTATAGACCCATGTTCTCCAGTCTCTACACCCCAAAGTTTCATGGTGCACAGTTTGAAAACCACTAATGCTTACTGCCCTTTCTGTAGAGAGAAAAGCTGAGCCCAGAGAAGGTATGTGACTTCCCCAGGACCGTGGCAGAGCCAATACCATCCTGAGGTCTTCTCATTTACCTACTTTGCCCTTTTCATTAAAATATGGTCTCTTAGCAGTCAGAGAGTGTTGTGTGTAAACAAGAAGGGAACGGACACTTTGTGTTATTGCTACTGCTACTGCAAGAAAAATGTGTGAAAAAAAATCTTTTGAGGCCATTAAATAAGACTTTGTACCAAGAAGTTATGAAAGAGAAGAAAGTGGGCTTCAGCCAAGTCCCTGTAAAAGCAAAAAGAAAGAGAGAGAGAGAGAGAGAGAGAGAGAAAGAGAGCTTTCTGTGCAAGCAGCTTCAACCCTCCCATTCTCCCCGCAGACATGGGTACGTCTTCTGATTGTGTGTGACCCAGTGTGAAATTGAATGAGAATTTGTCGGAACAAGTCAGTGGAGCTTTCCTGCTCAGAAACGGCTTATCTCAGTTCTTGAGGGAAAGAAAGGAAAAAGGAGAATTAAAAAACACAAAGCAAAACAACCATCACCTGCAATGTTACCATATGCAAAACAGGAGGCCCTAGAATGTTAAAGTGTTTTAACAATTCCCAGACTAGGGAAAATTATGTGTATTCCGATTTAAACAGAAATCAATAGTTGTCTGCTGTGGTTGAACTATACACTAGAGAACTGTACTGTAATTATATTCATGGCAGGCATCAAGGACAAATCCCTTGGGTTTTGAGTAGGTGTGAGACAGGAAAAAATTACCAGCCCAGCCTTGGAAGATTAAAAAAAAAAAAAAGTACTCACAAAGCTTTTCTTTCAGAACGATGGGTTTAATTACATATTCTTCATCGAACAAATAATAGTTCTCCAACCCTTGCTAAAATCATTGCATAAAAAAAAAATGTCTGGGAGAAACAATGCTGTAAAACAGTTCCATCCACACTTGTGCGTTTTCAGTTGTTTTACCTGCTCCTAGTTGGGGTTTGATTTCTTTCTACTTCTTAAAACTGCTAAAATACAGGCATTAGATTTAAAATTTTCATTGTTTCCCCTTCCTTCTACTAGGATAATTTAAAGAAGAACAATGTCTGTGATTCTGACATTGCCAATTAGGCTGCTGCCCCAGCGTGTTCAATTTCACATCACAGTTTCCTAGGGAAGTTCTGAGGCCGCTAATTTATGATTGGACTGGGAACCATTCCCTTTCTCTGTCCTGTGATAGGAAGACTGGTTGTTCTGTCATCCAGCAACCAGTGGAATCCCTTGTATGTGTCAGGCACGTAGTAGGTCGATTCTGAGAATACGAAGGTAGATTACATATAGCCTCAGCTTTTGAGGGGCTCTGTCTACAGAAATGATTTAGGTAATAACCCCTCCCTTCTTAGCTCAGACGATGCTCCTTATACACAAATAGGCTGCCCTACTCCCTTCTCCTCTGGCAGCCACAGAATTCTCTTTTCCTCCCTTGCTGTTGGTGAGAATTTCTCTTCCACTCCTCCCATTGCAGACACCAAGGAGACCTGCTTAAAGATAGTGAACCTCACCTTGGAGGAGGCTGGGTTCCCCACCTGCTCTGCCCAGCAAGTAGGACCAGGGTGGGGGCATATTTTGGGGGATATTTTGAGAGGAGTGTAGACAAGATTTGGTGTCAGACTGAATGTGAGTTGGCAAGATTACAGGAAGAACAGGGTGGGGAGGGGTGAATATTAGTTGTATTTTGGGGACCTGTTAAGTTTGAGGTGTACATTAGACATCCAAGTGGATGCTGAAAAGGCAGTAAATCATGACTGCTTCCACTATGCTACAACCTCAAGTCTTTGCTGTCTATGTAAATGTGCTATTGAAAGTCTAAATAATAATTGTTACCATATTCTCACGCAATTAAGGAAAGATATGGTAAAAAAAAGAAGAGAAAAGATCTTTTCAACATCCAGTTACTTTGAAAGGAGGCCAATTTTAATAACCTTCAATTTAACATTAGATTCTTCTATTATTAATGCAAATTTTAAAAATCATCATAAAAACTAAATAGTCATTAGACTTCACCTTGGGCTGAGAGCTGGGAGAGTAAGTTTTGACTTCAATAGAGCTAAAATAAATATTTAATGCTGATAATAGAGACACATAGAAAGTAAGTGGGAAATATGCGTGACTCACAAGGGAGGCATCCAGGGCTTTTTAATCAAATGGAAACCTTTTATAATAAAAGTTCTTTGAATTTTCATATGACTTCTTTTTGAAGTCAGAGTGTTTCCTAGAAGTAATCTCATTAAGCCCCAGTGAGACCAGCCAGAACACATAATATTATCTCTAATTTATAGATCTGACTGTAGAGAAGGGGGCCACACAACAGGGTCGTTATTTTCTTGGCAACCCAATGGCTAAACAAGGTTTGGGGCCTGTATTTTTCATTTCACATAAGTTATTTTCTGGCTTAACTAAATCGTTATTTTCTTTTCTCTTCTCTATAAACAAACAAACAAACAAATCCTTCTTTTGCTTTCCTCAAATGGCTTCTACCATTTTTAACTCTATAAAGGTCATGGGCAAAAAAGTTTTTCACATTAAAGGAAAGATTTGAGCTCTGGCCAAGTATAGCTTTGTTTTCAGCCTTTTAGCTTTCAAAATGTAGACAGACTTATACATTCTCCCCTCAAGATATGTGTGAAGGATGATTCTTTCCTCTAAAGCTTCAGATAACCAACGTGAATCTGTCTCTGTTGTCAAATTGTAGGAAGATGTGTCACAACATCAAATGTGGCTAGAGATAGGATTTGTCTGTACTCAATTTTCAATATTCCCTTTAGAGATTATGCACAGCCAAACACGAGAGAGTCACTCAACAAACATTTGTAGAGCACCTGCTAAATAGATAACTCCAATCAGTGATACAATGGGCTTTGACAGAGGGAAGCCCAGTGTATTCTAAGGATATAGCAGGATTCTTTAGTTAGAATTGAGTAGAGAATGTGATTATAAATAACCTCTGTGCCACATCCTTCTACATTCATGACCCCAGACACAAGAAACCTTCCCTGCTAGCCCCAGGTAGAACAATCCAAGGCAAGGATTCTTATTGGCTAAGCTTGTGTCATAGCTCCATTCCTTGGACCAACCTCTATTACTAGGGCCATGAGTTACTGTAATATCTTGGATCTAGATAGTGTGGCTGGAGGGCAGCAAAAGGTGGTTGTATTCACTTTAGACTCACACAGAAAGGTTAGTGGAGGAGGAGCCGCTTCCCAAAGGAGGCAGGGGTGAGGAGAAGTTGTTATTAAGGGAAAGGATGCTGAGAAGGCCACAGCAATAGATGTTAGCTAACAAGTGACCATAGGAAAGACACTGAAGAGGGGAGTCAGATGTCAAGGATGGTTTTCTGTAGGAGGTATTGCCTGACCTGAGTCATTTAAAAAAACGTGAGCTAAGTCTTGAAGAAAAAGTAGGCATTCTCCAGGTGTTTATCTGTGTATTTGTTTTGCACACATTGAAGACATTAGGGTGGTCCAGGTAGGGGGAGCAGGGTGTATAAAGATACAAACATGGGAAAAAAGAAAATGACCTATCAGTGAGTAGTCAGGATACAGGTGAAGGTTAAAGGGGATGGATGAGATCATCAGGAAAAATACATACAGAGAAGAGGCTGGAACATGGACGCCCAGGGCAGGTGAGAAAGAGCCCCAATCAGAGAATGAGAATGACTGGCCAGGCATAGAGAAGGAGAAACCGGAGAAAGTGTTTTCAGGAAAGTCAAAATTTGTAGACGCATCTGTAGATGTGGTTTTCAGATTTTCTCCAGCAGTGCTGAGCAGGCTCTAAATATGGAAAAGGTAAGCAGGCAGTGTAATGGCTCCAAAATTTGGATTTTGTCAAGCAAACATGGCTGACTCTGGGCCAGGGAGTTGAGGATAGTGACACAAGGTGCCGCGTGATGGACCTGAAGCTTCGGCAGGTGGGGCAGGAAGTGAGTATAGAAAGGGGTTAATTAAAAGATGTAGGTCAAGGATGGGAGGTCTCAGTGAGTCACAGAGAGGGTGTGGTGGGTGTAAAGGACTCGGGGAGCTGAAGAGATAGGAAATTGAGGTCAGAATGGGGTGCTGAGTTCCAGATCCAGTGATGAGGTCAAAAGGTGTGATCATGGGTCATGAGAGGCTGAAATGCAAGGGAAGTGTACTAGTCAGCGTTCTCCAGAAAAGCAGAACCAATAGAATATATGTATCTTATGGTATTGGATATTGTATGTATTTCATATTCCATATCTATATAGCTGTCCCTCTCTCTCTATCTAAAAAGATTTATTATTAAGAATTGGCTCATGTAATCATGGAGGTAGGCAAGTCCCAAGATCTGCAGGGTGAGTCAGCAGATGGAGACTGAAGAAAACTGATGGCTTAGTTCCATCCCAGTCCAAAGACATGAAAACCAGGAGAGCCTGTGGTATAGTACCAGTCATAAGGCCGGCAAGCTTGAGATCCAGAAAGAGCCAATGTTTCAACCATGTTGGAAGGCAGGAGAATTCTCTTATGTGAATTCTCCCTCTTAACTGGGAGAGGGTCAGCCTTTTTGCTCTTTTTTAGGCCTTCCGTTGATTGGATGAGGCCCACCCACATTAAGGAAGGCAATCTGCTTTACTCAGTCTGCTAATTTAAATGTTACTCTCATCCAAAAACGCCCTTACAGAAACACCCAGAAAATACTTGGCCCTGTGGTCGCCCTGTGGCCCAGTCAAGTAAGCACAAAAAAATTAACCATTATAGAAACTGATCAATTTATTCCACATCCTCTACTTGCTCTGCTTTTCTGGCCTTGACCTTCTGGCTCCAAGTTCCTGCTTTAGATCCTGACTTGGGCCATTGACCACAAAAGCTGAGTCTGCCCCTTAGAACTGTGATGGGAAGGTTCTGAGCAAATTGAGGTTGAGACCTGGGAGCTGGAACTGAATTCTGACCCAATAATATACAAAGATTGCTTGCTGGGAGCAGCCTGTTGTTAAGAAATCTATCTAGAAGTATTACTACAACTGTCTAATCTGTGCCTGCTACACAGTCCCATGGGGAAAATCAAGGCTAAGCATTTGAGGACCAAAGAAAAATTGTAGGTACATTACTATGTGCCGCCCCTTAAGTGAGCTTAGTGGGATGAATAACAGATACTGGCTACATCCAGCTACAAACTGAATTGCCCTCACTGCAGGCTGAGGGCTGTTGGAACATAAGTTCACCTGTGAGGGACTATCAGAGAGGAGATTACGTCTTCTGTTTCCTGAACACTTGTTTCCAGTGTTAATGGAAATAATAGAGATTCTAGTAAGTTGGTGGCTTCTGGGTAGTGAATGAATCGTAAGAGAAAGATCTACCTTTGTTGAGTGATTTTTGTTACACCCAAGCGTAAAAAGTAGCTGTCTCTTTTTAGGAGCTCATAAGGTATTAAAAAGTGCGCCTCTTCTGAGCTTCCAAGGACTACAGAAGGTTATAAAAGTGACCCTTGACAGGAAGTGAAAAACCAGACAACTTCTCTGGAATAGGCTTTCGGAGAGACAGATAATATTATTGTTCTGCACTCTGGTTTCTTTCCTGATTGTGCTTCAGATTGGTTGTATTCCCACACATACCCTCCACTATGGGATAGTCCCCTCTTCTGTTTGAACTCCGGGAAACTGAAAGTCCTACATGTATTCCATACTCCATTAATTCCAAAAGAACCTTCAAAGGTGTTCACTTATTTCTCTGCTTCTTAACTCAGCTGTTAAATGCTTAGCTTGGACTTTTACCTTTTCATCTGTTTGGAATTGAATCTAGGTCCCATCTTTTATGTAATCTTGGGTAAGTTATTTGACTTCCATGGATGCTAGTTTCCTTATCTACAAAGTAGTGATAATAATAGGATCTACCTCCTGGAATACCATGGAGATTCAGTAAGATATTCTATCTACAGTTGACCCTTGAACCACGCTGGGGCCAGGGGCACTGACCGACCACACAGTCGATATCCCAGTACTGTTATCTTTGCCTCAAAAACAAAGGAATTGATAAAATGATTTATCTAAGGGCAGGAAGCTGAAACAGTTTGGATGAAACAGAATTAGGGCTCAAACTCTGATCTCTAATTGCAATCTCTAACTGAGCACAAATTTTCCCCACACTTAGTTCAAGGGTTGACTATAGATACCTGAAAGCTTGGCAAACAGCAAATGCTCAGTAGATGTTAACTCTGATTTTTATTTCTTAATCTGCACTTCATATTCTTTCAGGTTGTCTTTACAGGTATATAACTGATCTGTGTTTGTTGATCTACTAACAATAGGATGTTTACCTGATTGTGACTCATGCTTTATTTCCTATAGCTGACTACTTTATATTTGAAAGTGAAAGCAAGAAAATCTTGCTTTTCATAAATCTGCCTGAGTTACCAAACTTCGCTTGACGGGGTGCATTACAGGGGAGTGAGATGAAGGAAGGAGTATTTGGGTGGTAAATCTCAATTTCCAAATCCTATTTCTAGCTTTCAATTGTGCAGGAAATCAGTGATTACATTTCTGACACCGATGACCTTTTCGCTCCTGACTCATCTCAGATGATGCCGTAAGGAAACCATGGCTCTGGTAAATGAATGTAGAATTTGTTTCTTGGATTTAATAGTGTATGAGTTGGGACTCTCCAAGCACTAATCTCACTAACAAGGACAATTTCTGATTGCCAATTATTTAGTCTGTATACAATTTGGAAACTTGGGAATGTTTGGATATTCGACTGTTTCACAAGCAAGACTATTCATGCTCAGAGAATGTCTGCTGAATCTTCTGATTTGGTTCAGATAACATACAAGCTTATGCAACACTTCTAGAAGATATTGAACAACAAAGCAGTGAATCACATGGCTTGATCAGCTCTGCCTTAGGTTAGTCAGGCATTCTTCAAACATTTGTACTCCAGACACACAAATGAATTGTAATACCATCTCTGTTCTCTTGGGGTGCAATGATAGGTAGTACTTTCATCAGGAAAATATTGTGGTTACAGCAGGAAGCAACCATTTATCCATCGATCCATTTATCCATTGATTCAGTAAATATTTATAAAGCATTTATAGGAGCCAGGCACCAAGCTAGTTATAAGTGATTCAACAAAGGCAATGCAGATGCTCCCTGCCTTCCCAGAGCGTTTAAAACTCATAGTAAGAGATAAAGAATTGAACACAAATTTATAATACAGTGTGATAAATGGAAGATAAAGGAACCGTTTATAGCCCATTGGGACACATGCACTATAAAGAAAGGGGCTAGAAGTATGAAAGTTAAATGCTCAATTCAGAAGTGATTTCTTCTTTTTTCTTTTCTTTCATTTTCCCTTTTTCTCTTCCCTTCCTTTCCCTTCTTTTTGCTTGTGACTGGAAAGATTGGAAGCCCTGGGCAAAACACAGTTCCATTCAAAAGAGGTCATATGAGAGGGTTGTACCTTTAGACATTTCTTTGGTTATAGGAGCTTGTACAAAAGCAATTAGGAGTACAGACAGAAATAGTAATATAGTTGACATCTTAATTGGAAGAAAACATGTATATTAGATAATGGACTTTGAGTGATTGCAGGCACAAAAAGGAAAGAATTTTTTATGATGAGCATATTATCACTGACAATAGGAAACAGCCAAAAAGGACCTACCTGTATATGAGAACATGATGAAAGAAGATGCAGATTTGGAGTTGGACAAGGGCAAGGCTTCTCTTCTAAGTGGTCCTGGCTAAAGGTTTCCCTAGTGTTCTGGTGGAGAGGGCATTTATACTTACAATTATTTATGTTTTGCTGTACACATATAGTTAACTGTAAGTAAGTTACATGTATCCAATTATGTTCATCACAGGGGATTGTATTTCCTTAAATAAAGATTGTCTCATTTTCCTCATCATGTCCTGAGTTAAAATTTTTTTTTTTAATTGTTGGGAAATACCTGAATCAGATGGAACCAGCCAACAATACTGTGCTAGTAGCCCATGGAGCTTCTGATTTAGTAGTTTTGGGGGAGATAGCTGGAAATGTATTTTGAAAAAGGCTTCTCAGGTGGTTCTGATGTAGCTACTCTGCCTTGGGTGACTGTTTTAGGACCACTATAACAGGTTAACTGTCGAGCTCTCATTTATTTCCATTTTTAGATGAGTCACTCACATGAAAACTCAAAAATAGATTTATATCAATGGCAATTAAAAGTTCTAATTGCCTTCCTTGGTCCCATCCTCTTTTCTTTCATGTCTTCCACATTTTTCATTGAACCCTGAAATTTGTAGATACACTGTGATCACCTTGTCTAAACCTGGCTTTGAGATGAGAGAAGATAAATAAATGATTTAGAGTAATTACTTACTCATTTAGCCCAACACATTTTCCTGGAAGAGCCTCAGGGTCAGGTAACAATTCACAAGCAGAACTACTTTACAGTAAACACAACGTGGTTGAAAAGGAGCAGAGCAGCAGAAAGTCTGCTGAAATCAGCACATTGTGTAGCTGGTGTTTTCAGACCCGCCTTCTTGTAGGCTCTTCTAGTCAGCTCTGCCCCATTTCATGGCACGCAACTCAGCTTCCAGGTCCTGGCAGGCTTCTCACTGTGGCCCCTTGGTTTGGCAGTTTGGCAATGGCTTTCCTTCTAGGGTTGGGGCATATCTGAGCCACTCCCAGCTTGGACTTAGCCTGTCAATCCCCTTGGCCCTCTCCTGGCTTCCTGGTACCCAGGCTCCTTCCCTAGGCAAGTGACCTTTCGGAGTCACAGCCCTCCCCCCAGAACTCTTTTTTCCAGTGTTTGATCGGCTTCAAAACCAAATAATTCCTCCCTTATGTTCAGCTGAGATCTCTTTTGTCATAACATGACTGTTATCTCTTTATCTGGCCTTCTGAGGACCCATATCCTCACAGGACCCAATTTCTGTTCCTTTGATACTCTCTCTTACTCTTCTCTTACCCCCTTGCTTTTTTCTTATAGGAATTCATGAGTATAAAGCACTTGGAATAGTGCCTGATACACACACATGTAGGTGTTATGTCTATTTTTTATTATTTTCTTTACATCCTTCTATGGTGCTGTGAACAGAGGTAGACTTAACTCTCTGATAACTAAGTGATTTCTCTAATAAGAATCAGAGTAAGAAGGACTGTCACATTCCTTTTACTTCATCACACACTGACTTCTGCTTTTCTCCTTCGTACCTCCGACCCTCAACCTTACACACCTCAGCTAAATTGCTAGCTTTGCATTTGTTTTCAATAACAATGACCTCCATATATATTTTTACCCCTCCTTTATTTGTCACTGGCGAGTCCTTTCTCCTCCTGTTAATTATGTCTGTTTTGGCGGGAATTTGCGATAAAAGACATACCAATGTAGTTTCCACTTTCATTTTCTATAAAAATTGCTTATTGTGCCATAATTTGTTTATGATAGGAAGTTATGGTTAAGTGAACGCTTATATACATTTACATTGCCCGGAAGCATTGTTTGTAGAAAAGCCGGTGTTTTCAGTTTTATTTCCCCAGGTCTTTTTTTCAGTCTAAAGGAAAACCTTCCTCTGTAAGATTCATCACATAAATACAATGTGATCAATAAGTTTGCCGTGAAAAAATTTTGAGGTGTGATATGAAACATCTTGTGTTGGCAAGAGACCTCTTACGATAAGACTCTTACCATATGAAGACAGAGGCCCTGCTGTAATTTTGGCAAGAGTCAAGGTGGGGACCAGAGGTTGGTGGGTTAATTGATGAAGTCTGCTAAAGCTGGGAATTAAAATGAAGATCTATAAATATCTATAGATCTTAAGCTTTTTCATTTAAGTTTACAAGGCATGGCTTATATTTTACTGTAAGTCCCCACTTTTCCTTGCTATGAGTTCATTGTTTGGAGTTCCATGTCCTCGTTCCTATATAAACCACTCTTATGCATCATTTACCACATCCGATTTCAACTTCCTTAAAGTGGAACAAGGTCTTAAAAACCCTTGTAAAGTAAACCGACTATAGTCTCTGTCTAGAGTTTTCAAATATTTTTCTTCCTACTTTCGACAATTGTTTTACCCACACCTATATGAAAGGCAATTTTTGAAGCAACTCATTTTTGAGTTTTTGTGAGACACTGAACTGAATTTTTATAGGAACAACCTTTTCCTCTTATTTTTTAACTTTTTTTATTGAGCTACAGTCAGTTTCCAATGTTGTGTCAAATTCCAGTGTAGAGCACGATTTCTCAGTTCGACATGAACATGCGTACATTCATTGTCGCATTTTTTTTCGCTGTGAGTCCTTTTTACGTTTATATAGTATCAGATGACATGATATTTACTCCACGTAATTCTGATGGCAAATACAATCGGCATAAACATGTCTGGGATCGAAGACAAGTAATCCTTTATAGCTCAGCTGATGGGCACAGAAGTGCAGGGGCTGCTGGGAAAGTCTCTGTGTGATTACTGGTTAGTGGTTTTAAAGAGGGACACAGATTGTTAGGTGTAACCACATATCATGGTTTGTACCTACTGCCCTAGCTTAACTATTAAGAGCTCCCTTTTCATTATTCAAGAGGTCGTTCAAGGGTAATAAACTACATGATCATCCCTAGTGTTGGTTAAAATCCAGTTAGACTGGTGAAGTGGAGCTAAAAGTTGGTTAAGAGAGTTTCTACTGAATTTGGTTAACGTTTCCTCCTAGCTGACTTGACAAGGCCTCTAAATCTTTGCCAGCTGGTTGGTGACATTGGAGTTGCTGAGAAGGTAGAGTTCTTGTTTCAGACTGGGAATGGGGACCAGAGCCACTGAGTGGCCCAGATGGCTGCCGAGAGGCTCTGTGGAGGGCTTCCCAGGTGGGGCTGCTGTGGTGGGGCAGCTCTTCCAGGCAGGCAGGTATTAGAAGCAGGTAATAACTGTGAGCATCATAGATGACTTTCATTAACGTGGGAATCTAAAGTATAGCAGTTTTCTCTGTGTGCATGTGTGTTTGTGTTTTACTGGTAAATGTGGTTTACTGAAAATGATAATAATAAAAGCTCCTCTTTTTACTTTCTGTCCGTGTTTCTGGGGCAGGGTCTCCTCAGCCTCATCCATTTTCTTCATCTCTGCCGTCGCCTTCCTGCATCCTCCCTTCCTCAGTCCCTCCTTCTCTTGGTCCCCTTCCAACGCTGCTTGTTGCTTCTATTCAACACTGGCCCCAGAGAGGATGCTGACCCCCAGTCTGTTCTATCTTATCGAGAGCCAACCTGGCTCCAGCCAGCAGGCTGATTCCTGAGAACTGCTGCCCGCCACCTCCGCCTCTTCATGCTCCCCTCCTCTCACACACACTCACCTTCTTTGCCACATGACCTCTCTGCTGGTTCTATGCCTGGAGGACAACTCCAAAGCTACAGTCCTCAGAATGGAGTAAGCCTGGAGTTGGCTCTAACCCTGGCATCCAGAAGATCTGACCCTTCGCTCTATAATGCTCTGTGTGGTCTGGAGTTGAGCACTGAGCTTGGGTAGGGGCAGGAGGGCCATTGTGGAAACATTCATGGGGCCTGAATTCTTCAACTGCATTAAGTGCTTTTTAACATCTTGACTCAGTTTCAGATTAGCCAGTCATCGAGTATTTGCTGTATACTAGTTCAGTACTGATTACTTTTATAAGTACTAGAACATTTATCCTCACAAAAATCCTTTGAGCTAATATTACACACACATACACACACATGTATGCACACACATTATTTTTAAACAGACAAAAAATCAGAAGGTATAAAGAAACGTGTACATGGTCACACAGAGAGCACGTGTGGTCCCCAGATTTAAACCCTATGCCTTTGACTTGGCACCTTCTTCCCTTCGTGTCCCTCTTCTGTAAAGGATTGTTCAGAGAGGGTTGCTATTTACACACAGTAAGTAAAGAGATCAATAGTATGGTTTTCAGGCTTTCAGAATGAAATCATAAAACCTATTATTTAAGTGACATCTTGTGAGGGAGCTCAAAATCTAAAATGGCTAAAATACAAAGCTGGTCTAAGCAGGTGGAGGGGGTCTGCAGTCATCTCCATTACTTTCCTACCTCCCATCACTACAGCCCCTCAAAGCTGGCTGAGGAGCGCAGCAACACCGAATTAGTGTAATCATGCAAATGCACCCATTTCATTCACATGGCTCTGAAAGGGCATGTGGTGGGAGATCACCCCTGCCCTTGCCAGCCAGCACCGAGCTCCCTCTCTGGAAGCAGTGAGTTGACACCTCCACGTTCAACTTCTGGTGATTCCATATCTGTGCAAAGCAAATGCATATCTGTTCTTTTTCCTTTTTTTTTTTTTCTTAAATGGAGGTACTGGGGATTAAACTCAGGACCTTGTGCATGCTAAGCATATGCTCTGCTACTGAGCTATAATCCTCCCATACTTTAAAACATTTATTTATTTTTCCATATGTATTCTAGTTTTTTTTTTTTTTTTACTTTTTTTGGTGAACAGATCAATATAATTTGCATTTACGATCTTATTAAGTTTCTCAATCATCCTTTGGAGTCCCAAAGACCAAAACAATATTATGTTTAAGGTACTTTGACAAGTGGAGGCAGTGCAGTAGGTTGACCAGCCAGCTCTGTTTTCCTGTGGCTGAGGGATTTCCTGGGACACCAGACTCCCAGTGCTGAAACTGCAGCAGTCGCAGGAAAACTGGGACAGTCGGCCATAAAGCTGTGAGGTCACAAGAACTGGCCCCAAGGACCGCTCTCCATGGTACCCCCAAATCACTACTCTTATGACCTGGCCAGTTGGTTCCTGGTCCCTGTGATCAGGTGAACTGCAAGTAGTTTAAGGAGTCTAGTCAACACTGCTCCTTTATTCCTGGCCTTGAACTTGATCTGAAAACCGAGGACAAATGTGGCCATTTCAAGGACATTAAAAAGCAAGGCTTTTTGTTTTTAAAGCATAGTTAGAACATGGACATTATCTCTTTTTCTTCTATTCTCAAGCTATTTTTAAGGAAGATTAATAGCTAAAGCTATTTTAAGATTATCTAATAGAAAAGCATTTTTTGAATTGTTATTTTCTGTGGATTTCATTTATTCTTTACATGTTTCTTTGTTGGGCATAAATAAGTAAGAGCTGGCTAAAACAAACACCCCCAAAGCCTCTCATTAGTTGCAAAGTATAGGAAGTTGTATTAACTGACAGTGTGATTAAATGGAAAAAAAAAAGATTTCTGAGTTGCTTATGGTCTGTAAGACACAGGAAAGTCCCTTAAACTCTCAGATCCCAAGCTGTTTCTTTGCCTCAGTGGAGATAACTACACCTGCCTAACAGGATTAGTGTGATATGTCAAAGTGCTTGGCAAATTGTGTTTGCTTGATAAATGTGAGTTTCTTTTCTCCCTGGCATGGTCACGTTTCTGCTTAGTCCAATGTTCTTATTAGTAGAAAGTTATCAATATGTAAAGAGTGAAGTATGTTCACCATTAAAAATGCGCCAAACAGGCATAGAGGCATGAGGGAACTTCCTGGCTGATGAAGATATTCTGTATTTAATCTGAATAACAGTAATGTAGGGGATCGCCATGCTGTATACTAAATATTTAGGTATTTTATTGTATGTAGATTAATCTTCAATTTTAAAAAGTACTCCAAAAGTAAACTTTGTTTTTACTGATTTATATGATTTTTTTAAAGTGGGAGAAGGGTCCTAACCATAGAAATTTATTTCTACTTTACTCTTAGTAGGAAAGAAATATCATTTATTAGAGTGTTTAGTAATTAAAATATTCAGACTAATATTAAAATGCATACTAATATATATGTGTATATATATACATGCATACACACATGTATAGTTAACATTAACAGAGTGGTGAACATTGCTATATTCTGTGTGCATTGGGGAGAAATGGTGCTCACTCAAGGTCTAAGTCAGTTGCATTTTACATTCTCCATGGATTACATGGTAAAATATTGCTTTTATTTTCACTTCAGCTAACCAAACTTTTACAGTAGTTTAGTTATTATCCAATATTTGGATTTGAGGAAAGTGGCCAAAGTCTGTACTCTATGGAGCAATGGCCTGATAAATGATTTTGGGAAATGGATTTGGAAAAAGCCTTTGGGCACTGAGCCTATGCAGAACTCACAGGCCCCTGGTGACAACACTAAGCACAAAGCACAATTGGGTTAAAAAGGAGGAAAACACTGGCGTTTTGCAATGAAGTTTTACATTGCACCATTTATTGTAATCTCTTGCTCTCTTTGTGGCATCCTGTGTTTAAGGAATTAATGTTATCATCTATTTCCAGAAATGGTCTGGATAACTTCTTGGAAACCCTTCCCACGCATTTGTATTTTGGTATCTCTCCATTATTTCCCACTTAGGCAGACTGACCACAGGGACACTGGGAAACTCTCTGGCTCTGGAATGCACCAGCCTCCTACTTTCACATGCCAGAGACACACGTGGGATTATCTAGAAAGGGAAGGAAGGAGTTGTGATATGGAGGGGAAGCTAAATATAGCACTTGGCTCAAAGGAGGGAAATGTAACCATCACCACCACCACCTCCACCACCACCTGGTATCATGGGGAGAGGGAGAGATTTGAGGGCGCTGCCTGAGATCATCTCATGAGATACAGTGTCCAATTCCCTGGTTGGTGGTGACAGGTGATCTCAGAATGTTAGTGGGCAGCAAGCCCAGAGAGCAGTCATTCTATATTGGAACAGAAGAGTGGAAGCTCTGAAGAGGCAAGGATGTTTCTAAGAAAATGTAAAACAGAGAGAGGTGTTCAATCTATTAAAAAGAGGTTTTATATATATATATATATATATTTTTTTTTTTCGGTAGAGAATTTGCAGATGAATTAGAGATTACTGAAAAACTAAGCAAGGGGGAAAAACAATGACTAATTCTAAGAAAAACAAAGTTTACAAGAAAGGAAATATAGAAAACTACATGATGCAGCTGTGAATAAATATTGTGTAATCATGATAATACTGAGAACCGATTTAACTCCCGAAAATTCTATTGGGAAGATGAGTGGCAAAGCAAAAGTTGTGTGTGTGTGTATGTGTGTATTTGTGTATGGGTGTTGCATTACATGAAAGCTAATTTCTCATTTTCAATAGTATGGTGTCAACAGATAACATCTAAATTGAAAAAAATCAAGAAACAGCTGTGTAAGTAGACTATTTTAGAAACATGGAGGTAAGAAAGTGTTATAAGAACTGAAAGTAATTATTCTCAGGAAACTGGGAATAAGAATATAACCTTGGTAACTGAAATTAAGTTAAAAATTACCCCAATTTGGTCTTAAGTCAGTCCAGCCAATTCACCTTTTAAAATTAAAGCCTTTCCTGAAGACATTAATGTGTGCAGAGATGTAGGGCAGCCAGCAAGTAAGAATTTTCATTGAGAGTGGAAAACAGAGCCCAGCATTCCTGTATAGTTAATTAATACTGTGGTGCACGGACATCTCAAAACGGACTCTGGTTAGAATAGAAAGGCCTAGGAAGTGACTGGTGACTTTTGCAACATTCCACTTTTCTTCTGGAGGCTGTTCAAGATTTGAATCTGCAAGAAAGTATCTCACCAGATCCCGAGAGCTGGAGAATGTAGTCGGAGTGCAAAATTGTGGCCAAAACATCTACACTGTGAATTGGATCCCACTGTTAACGTGTAGCCTCTCAATATGCTTCTCAGCCCCTCTGGGGAGTTATCTGTAGTGGGTTGTAAGTACTCCACATATTTTCCCCAATTGCAGATTCTTGCAGGGCCCATCTGTGACTATGCAGAATCATCCCTGCTCCCTTCTGTGCTTGCCTCCTATCACAGGGCTAGAGACCTAGGAACTACATTTCCAGAATCCCTTGCCATAGTGTCTCAGATCCTGTCATTGGGAGGTACTTGTGAGGGATCTGGAGGCAGAAGTGATGCATACGGTTCCCCCAGCAGCAGGAAATGTGAAGTCACAGGGGAGATGTGAAGGCTTTACTGAGAATGATCTGTAGTGGTGTCGTGGGCAGCTGTCATCACTGCTGGTAGGTAACTTGGGATTCAGGCAACTTCTCGATTCTCTGAAGCAAGGGCAAACCTGAGAACTAGGGATGTGTCTACCTAAACCTTGGCTTCACAAACACCTAGATTCAAATCCTGACTCATCTGTTTTAAAAACTATGTAAGGCCCTGCACTAGGATTTTTTAAAAATTCTTGATGTATTTTTTTCAACTGTATAATAAGATAGTATCATTTACCTCACAGATGATGGAGAATAAAGATAATACATGTAAAAATGCCCAGCAGGAGACCTGTCACCAGAGTAGGTGCTGAATAAATGGTAGCTACTGCAAGTCTTATTTTTATCCTCTGCTTGCCACCTGCCACTGTTGTTATTTATGCTATAGCCGCTGTGCAATCACCAGGCAAGAACCCGTGTGCAGGGTGCTGGGTTGAGCAGCTGGGGTAGCTCGCCCACTCCTTCTTCCATAAGCTTCTCCTCTCCAGAAAGCTGGGATGCCCACATCTTCTCTCTGCCTCAGAGTAAAAGCCTCAGCCTACTAGATACCCAGACCCGTCTGTGTGTAGGAGACCAGGACTGATCAACTTGGCTGTAACATTGGCACATGTGTTTTGTTTTTTTTGCCTTTCCTAGCTTGCTTCTTTCAATAACCCAAGGACGGCAGTGGCCCCTACCTTTTTCTCCATGTGATGAGCTGACATGTAATTGATATCCTTGGTTCTGCTGCTTTTGGGGGGTGGCCAGTCACATTCTCCTACTGTCTTGAGGTCTCCATGCTTGACCTAGACTCCTTCTTACACATTTGGGGGCTTTCACAACAAATCTCATTGCAAGGCAGAGCCCTTTCTAGGCGAACTTTATAGAATTCCTGATTTGGAGAACCTCTGTCCCACCCCACCCCCCTTTTATATGTGAAACACCAGATGTTCTAGCTGATGAACCCGATAAGTGAGTTTTTTCCCCTCATTGATTTAAAAAATTGTACCCTTTCGCTATACGGCAGATGATCGAGCACTTTAAAATATATAATTAATTTAAGTGTTTACTGAAACCAACAAGCAGGCAAAATAAATGTAAATGAAGGAGGAGATCTATAGAAACAGTCTGAAAACAGCCATCTCTTCCTGGGCCGACTTAACTCTAAAGTCTAAGAAACTGGGAGTCCTTGTGGATCGAGGAGGTAGCCAGTCCAGACACGGAGGTCACCACACTTAGCATGAAGCGTCTTCTTCCCTCTTGCTTAAACGGCAGATTTCTAGCAGAAATTTCTAGCCTCTCTCTGTCTTCAAGAAATATGGACAAACAGGGAGAGAGGAAAAAAAAGAATTTATAGAGTTAAAAGTTGTGGTATCATGTCTATTTCATTCGCTCCACTATTTGTAATTTCTTCTCTTTCTGTTTACAATTTCCAAAGGCTCTGAATGAAGCAGATCCTAGGGGAAGGCACGATGCTGTGGGAGGAAAGGGCGTGACCCAAGTCTCTTCCCTGTCCTTCACCGGAGACCCAAAACTAGGATGATGGCCTGTGATGCTGTAGCAGTGTCTGCTTTCTTGCTGGATGACCTGTAACTAAAAGTGAATCAAAACAAAACATCTTCATTAAGAGTTTTGTTTCCATGAATGAAAAACATAAAATATCCCTTACTTTCAGGTGCAGGATTTGGCATGAAAGTTAAAACCCCAAATAATCAAATACACACCTCTTTACTCTATTGTGGTAAGAACCATGGAAAGAGAAGGACAGGGGCAAGCAGGAAGGTAACTGCAGGGTTTTCTATTTGGAGGTCCTCGTGTTCGTTAAATCTGTCTCTTTGGCAGTTCATGTTAATTTGGGATGTATTTGGCAGCACTACAGTAATTACCTGCTATTCATAGATCTTCTGTGACTTTAAAAAGCCTCCCATGATCTTTAGCTGGGGCATCAGAACAGCAGGCTGGGATGAGTGGGGATGTCAAATTTTTTGGTCAGGGACAGGAAGTGGGAGGGAGGCAACCTATAGTCTGTGAGCCGGATCCAGCCTGCTACCTGTTTTTGTAGATAAAGTTTTATTGGAACCCAGCCATTCCCCTTGTTTGCACATTGTCTATGGCTTCTTTTTTGCAACAGTGGCAAAGTTGAGTACTTGTGACATAGATCTTGTGACCCACAAAGCCAAACATATTTACTATCTGACCTTCACAGGAAAAGTTTTCCAGCCTCTGGTCCGGGATAAAGTGTTGCTGGAGCTAGACTCCTTACATTCAACTGCGTAAAGTTAAGCCCAGGGCTCAAATTGATTCTTGAATTGACATTCATATCACCCTACGTGGGTTTGAGGAAGAGTGGGCTTCCGAGATTTGTTGAAGTGAGTGAATTACTTGCTAGCCCCTAGATGCCAAGCAAATGAACCTGAAAACTGAACTCCTTTTTTCTTTCTGGGATGAGATGGAAATATTTTAAGAAGGCTTGACAGATGAAGAGCCTTTATGATTTGTGAGGAAGATGAATACTAGAATATAAGATTAGTTATAATTAGGCAAATTTACATTATAAAATCAAAGCACTATTTTTAAAAAGCACCTTCATGCCTGTGTCTCCTGGGTCTTCCTCTAAGGACAGGCAATATAAAGTAGTGAATAAAATAAGTGAAGGATCTGGTGCCAGACACATGTGGGTTTGAATTCTGGCTCTGCCATTACGAGCCAAGTTACTTAACCTCTCTGTGTGTGTTTCCTCACTTTTGAGATGGGCATGATAATCGTACCTACCTTGCGGGGTTGTTATGATGACTGATGAAGATGAGGCAGGCAAAGACTTAGTTCTGTGACAGTAGCAAGTTAGCTATTATATTTGTAGTCCCCTCTCAGAAAAATCCATCCAGCTCTACCAGAATCTTAATTTCCTGCACTTGCTTCTCAGAATCCCCCCTTAATTTGCCCAAGATGTTAAAGACTGGGCTGTTTGGCTGTGTCATATGGAAACCCTCCTCTGATGGGGGAAATGTGATCGCTAAGGAAAGAAGAGCCCTGGTGGCAGACAGGACCCTGCAGTTATCTGAGCTACCTACTCACCTCCTGGCAATGTGGTCTTTCTGGAAGAGAATCGTGTGAGTCACAGAGGGGATGGGACCATCTCCGTGTTGCTGAACCGTGACCAGTGGCTTGCCAATCACAAGAATGGGTCTCTGTCTTTGCTCAGTACTTGTTTTTACCTGCTTCATTGTTCTTCTGACTCGGGCCTGTCTTTAGTTCTTGCGTCTGGAAAAATCTCTGACAAGAAGCATGATTAGGCTGCTCCTTTAGTTGGCAGGAAATTAACTCCAGCAGACTTGGGCTATTTTGCTGTAATCGTTCACGTGTGTGACAGTGCCCATGGGGATTTTTGCATTTGTGCTTCAATCATTTTCATGTCTTTCTTGGGTTACCTTTTATCACCTCCTTTTACTAAAAGCACTGATGTTAGGATTCAAAAGAGCTTAGCCAGGTGTTGGTGAATGTGAATCAGTGCTTTTGGAGGAGAAAACGCCCCCGGCAGTCTCGTGGCTGGCAGTGGATTTGCCACCCATCCATCCTTCAATCCATCTGTGTGACACTGTGAAATAATATTAAATTTGACTTTTAGCTTTACCTAAAATTCCCATTAGCTCTTCTCATCTCCTCTTTCAACCTCCTTTTTCTTTTTCTTTTTTCCCCAGAGTTCCAGGCAATATGTATTCATAATTATAGGGTATTTTGGTTACAGAAAATACTAATATTCTAGCAAACCTAGGCATTTTAAGGCAGCTCTGATCAATTCCAAATTTGTCAGGAACAGCAGACAGTGCAGAAGACTAAAATGCAAATTCTAAAAGCAGTGGTAAGTTTAACAGAATGCTGTTGACATCGAATTTCAAAAAGCCATCAGTTTGGCGACCTCATACTGATTTCTTTTTTTTTCCCCCAACTTCTTTTTTTCCCATACGTTAAATGGGAATAATAAACGTTCACCTAATTATCTTTGTCTCTTTGGACACATTTGTTACCACCACCTACCTTTTCCACAGTCCCCTTCACACCACAGACACATAGTTGGATAAATGCAAGTGTTTTGCAGTCCTATGATCATTGCAGGTTTGCTGTGAAGTTTATGTCAGGTTGCATATGTGAAAACACTTACTACTGTGTCTGGTATAGCACAGGTGTTGCTTGGATCTCCATATTTGAATTCCCATTCTTGTTATGTGTCACAGACACAGGGTTGTGTTTTAGAAGACTTGTGCTGAAGTTCCAGCTCTGTCACTTAATAGCTGTGACACTTTGAGCACATTGTATCACTTACTTCCCCAAAACGCAGTTTTTCATCAGTAATGTGAGGAAAACTGTGTTCCATTGTTAGTGAGATCAAATGAAAACGTATTAAAAGTGCTTTCTAAGTTGTAAAGGATGATACAAATGTATGGTGCCGTATAGACAGTTGTGACAATTTTAGCAGCTTTCACTTGGAAAGGAACGTCAAATTTGTTTAATGATTTTCTTTTTTGCTTTAATTCAGCTTTACTCAATGGCCCCAGGATACGTCTAAATTTTAATAAAGCAGGAGAGCTCTTGGCCTTGTTTTTTAATCAGAGCCAATACACACACAAGCCTATCACATCCATCAACTACACTACATGCTTTCAGACCTCAGCAGGGGAGTGTGGGTGTGGCATCCACAGCAGGGAAGAGCACGAGCCAGTTTGCCCCATTAGTGCCCCAGGGACCGAGTGCTGATGGTGAAAAGTCAAAGGGGAGACAGGGTGCAAGTTTAGCCCAGAGGAGGGAGGCTGGTTAAGCGCCTGACCTGGCCAGTCTTACCCTGCTGCCTCAATTAATAAGGGGTTAATTATTCAGATTACCCAGATGTTTGCCCCAAGAGTCTCTGATTCACTTTGCAGTGGGAGGGAAGGAGGGGTGAGTAGGTGGGAGGTCTGCTGCTACTCCTCTTCGTCTTCCTCCTCCAATCCAGGGGAACTGGAGGGAAAGAGTGGAAGATGGTGTGAGTCATCTAGAAGACATATTTGCTTTCCTTGGGGCTTGCTTTCCCTGTGCGTAGAGGAGACACTTCTAACGTCAAGAACACTGGCGAGAACAGATGGATCAACGTCACCCTCATCTCATGCGTTACCCTCGTTTGACCTCATTTTCCAGCCTATGGTTTGGAGGCCTGAGGTCAGCACAGGACTTGACAGAGAGAGGAGAAAAGACAGAGAATATGTATTCGAGAATGTAGTTTGCTGACAAGGGTACCTGTCCAGGCAGGCTAAATGTCTTAGAAGTAAGAAGAGTCTCTGGAAGGTGGTTTCGGCAAGGCCAAGCCCTGGGTGGGGCCAGGTGAAACAGCTGAGTGTCATGGATTCATACAAGAAATAGGGCAAAAAAAGAAAAAAGAAAAGAAAAAGTCTCTCTGAATATCAGTTTCAAAGATGCCTTAGATACAGGGAAAAGCATCCAGTACATTTTTAGACACTGTGGAGGGTACTTTACAAATGTAATTTTACTTAATCCCCATAGAAATATTATGAGAAAAGTTGTAGATGAATAAACATAGACTCAGAGGAGCCTAAAGCTATTAGCTTAAATGGAGGAAGTTGGTTTAATTCCAAAGTCCGTCTTCTTTCTTGAGTTTCATGTATAGAAGGTCAAACTAAGGTATGTCACCTGTGGGTAGGACTTTTGTCCCTCTAAACCCATGGGACTTCTCCACCACTGCTGCTTCCATTGTGGTAAGAATTTTGTTATCCTTACCCCAAAGCGCTGGGGCAGCAAACAGTCCTGCTCATTAATATTCTGGTACTTCTCCTGCACCTAGGTTTGTACTGCCCCACTCCTTGAAGATAGCATGGCCAGGTAACTTATTCGGAGCCACGTAGAATGAGTGAAAGTGATTTGTGTCACTTCTAGGTAGAAGGCTGTGAGAGCCAATGAGAAATTTCTGTGTTTTCTTCCAACTGACACAGCAACTGTTAACCCTCCAGTTGGTAAAATATCTGAGATTAGTGAGGAAGCATGAAGCAGAACCCCTGTTCATTTAATGTAAGAAATAATAAAACTTAACTGTTAAAAACCCCTATGACTTTAGGATTGTTTGTTGCAGCATAACCTCACCCATTCTGACTGATAGAAGCAGGAAATAATTTTCCTATCACTCATGATTTCAAAAAATATATTCTTATGGAAGGGAAAGAATGGAGAAATGGGCCAACTGGAGTAAGAAAACATTGTAAGAACTAAACAAATCATCTCTTTTGTTTGTGTTTATCATCAGCGAACACATTGTAAATTGTGGACACATTTCAGGTGGTGGATAATTCCCGAAGAATTAGAGCTAATAACTGTCAGTTTGCTTGGGCTGCCACAACAAAGTGCCACAGTCCAGGTAGCTTAAACATAAATGAAAACAACTTATTTTTTTAGAGTCCAGGAGGCTCGAAGTCCAAGATCAAGGTGTCAGCAGGGTTGGTTTTGTCCGAAAACTCTCTCCTTGGCATGTAGATGGCCATCTTCACATTGTCTTTCCTCTGTAGGTATCTGTGTCCTAATGTCCTTTTTTAAAAATAAGGATACCAGTGACATAGCTTAGGGCTCATATTAATGATCTCATTTAACCTTACGTACTTCTCCAAAGATCCTATCTCCAGAGCAAGTCACATTTTGAGTACTGGGTGGGGGAGTAGGATTTCAACATCTGGATTTTGGGGGGAAAACAATTCAGCCCATAACAACTATGGAGTAGTACCTTCTACATAATGTATACTGAGAAGAATGACTTGAATGTCTTTTTTCTCAGTCAAACATTTCCTACGTATTCTGCTCTGACGGAAATGAATTGGAGACTCTGGCCATCCGCCCTGAACACACTTCTAGCCAGAACAACTGCAGTGTTTCATTGATCTTCATCGATCCCTTAACCCCACAGCAAAATGATCCTGGATGGGAAAGAACTCTAAAGGAATTGGGAGGAGGGTGCTCCTAGTCCCATTTTACTAGCTAAGGAAACTGGAACTCAGAGACGTTAAGCGAAGGATCCTAGGTCACGCAGGCAACGCGTGTCAGAACTGGGGACTCTGTCTATGATTTCCGAGCCCCTGGAATCGTCTTTCCATGAGGTCAAAGCTAATGTGGTTTACAGCAGTAGAGTTTGGGCTATGAATGAATGAGAGTGCACAAGAAGTTCTCAGAGAAGATTTGTAGGATGGGATGAAAAGAGCGAAGAGATCATTCCAGGTGAGTGGAGCAAAGGTAGACTCACGGAGGACAAAGGGCTCCTTATTTTTAGCCACTGTCTGTCCTCTAGGACACATATCATGTGCATGTCACATGGTATATACGATGGTATATTTAGAACTCATACATTGATTCCTCATGTTGAGGTTGGGCAGACAGGACCTCTCTAAATAATCCAGAAAATAATGAGGCATCTTGGCTGTGATATCTGTTTACTTCCTGGCTCATTGGGAAGGCCATTAATGGTTATTCGCCCGCTAATTTATATTTGCAAAATGGTTTGTCATAATTTTGATTTGATTTAACTCTAGCAAACTCGTTCAGGGTGGTCACCACATGTTACTCATATCACCAAGGAAACATTTAAAGATATAAAGACATAAAATAAATTTGCCCAGAGCAGCTGAGAGCAAGAGCTAGGATTAAGAACTGGAAACTTCAGAGACCTCCTCTGTTTTTGCCCCTGGGGCCAGCTTTTTCCACAAACAGGCTTCTGGGAAACAGACTGATGTGGGGACTCCATGAAGAACGCGGCATTTTTCTATAACCATTTATTAAAAATGCAAGTCATCAGATTAGAAGAAAGGCATGCCAGCGAAGCGGGGAGGCCCACACTCTGGGCCTGGGTTTGAGAGCAAGGGTCCTGGACTGGGTTCCCTATAACACATTCGTATTGACGACCATGAAAGGGTTCAGCGTCTTGAATGAGACAGCTGCTTGTACAGAGGCGTTTTTTATGAGCTGACGGGTTAGCCAGGAACAAAGCATGTTTGTAGGAAGTAAATCGTTGCCAGTTTTAATCTGAGCTTCTCATTCAGCTGTGGCTGGAGACAATTGAGTTTTTAATGTTCCGCGTGAAGTTCCTCGTTTTCGGATTTTGGTCAGAATGGGGCCCAGGATTTGGTTTGGCTTAGGTGCTCCATTTTCAAAATGTCACTGAAATCAATGAAAACAAAAGCAATGCTGGTTGTTTTCATTTCCTGCTGATCATAACTTTTCCAGGGGACAGGGGCTGGACAAACAAAACTGCCTCCATGAAGGATGTTTATGTTTCTCGCTCCAAGACTGGGCTCAAAGAAGGGAGAGAAACAGTTGACATGTTATGATGTGAAAATGATTTAAAGTCTGCACTGAGATGAGAATTAAACTGAGGTCCCCGGGGGGAACCCACTGGGGTCTTGAAGGGTTGGAGGAAATTGCTGTGAGTCACACGGATGAGAGTGCTGAATTGCCTCTGATCTCGCTTCTTTGGGAGAGATGTTTTTCCTGAGAATAATTTCCAGTTAACTGAAGAGAATTTCTTTAAAAAAAAAAACTTTTAAAGAAAGCACTCTTGTTGGAGTTATTTAACAATGTATTATACACTTCCTTACTTTATCAACAGGAGTGCAGACCCTAACAGGCCCTGTTCTCGGTGATTCAGAGTAACCACAGCCTCCACCAGCTCTACTCTAGTGACCCGTGTGGTCCTGGCGCCGTCTGTCAAGGTATCAGGTCGCTGGGGGAACCTGCATTGGCTGTGTGGCAGTTGGGTGCCCCTGGGGACTTGTAATTTTATTCTAGACCATGAATGGAATTTTCATTAGAATCTTAAAGGTAGTATCTGAGAATACCCAAATCCTGCTATGGAATGATGACTATTTACTAAGTCAACTAAGTTAGCATTTCAACAGGTCAACGAGCTTTGGTTTGACCAGCAATACCTTCTCATGAGAAAGTTGATCCTGGATCTAAGAGTTTCTTGTCACCTGACACTTCACTATTTGTCTCTTCATAGACACACAGCAGGGGCCTTAAACAACTACCTCTGGGTTTGTAGGATGTCTAGTTATGGTAATATGGCTCAATCCAGGATGACCCCATCCTCTAACAACCAGAACTTTGCTACTTTTCACCCTACTCACTGCATGAGTCTCTTTTAAACTGTCTTCAAACTTTATGCAGTCTCCTTCGGATGCTGCCTTCCAAAGGATGAACCTTCTAACTCCTTAGGGATTGTACCCTAGCTTCCTGAACATGTGGTCAGTAACCCCAGGGGCTGAGTCATTCTCTGGTGAGGCTGGGATCCAGTCTTCACTGAACACAGCCTGTGGTCTACCTGGCCTTAATCGTCTCACTACTTTAATAAAGAGAATGAATATTCATTTCCAGTTGCAGTTCTGGGTGGGGAAAGATTGGTTTTATGGCTGAATGCCACTAAGGAAACTTCCTTGGAGGAAAAAAAATTAAACTGAATTCATGGTCTTTCCAGCAATCCTGCTGTGAAATAATCTTCTTTTGAAACTGTGGGACATAATGAAAAATAATACCAATACTTTGGTCTTCTTTCAAACTACTGCTTTCCCAATAGTTACTCCTTTTGGCAATTTTAAACCATGTAATATTTTTTTTCCCTATGGCCAGATTATGGTATCTATTTTGCATTATTTTTGATTCTTTATTATTTATGGATATTTGAATTTCCTGGATAAGAGAGATAATATTCTTCATGATTTTAATTTTATTTATTTACTGCAGCTTTATTAAATCAAAGGCCTTAATCTAAGGGTGTGGTAGGCTGAATACTGGCCTCTAAAGATATCAGACCTCAATCTTTGGAATCTATAAATGTTACCTTACATGGAAAAAGGGACTTTTTAGGTGCGAATAAGTTAAAGGTCTTGAGATGTGGAGGTTACCCTGGAATATCTATGTCGGCCTTAAACACCATGACAGGTGTCTTCACAAAGAGAGGCAGAGGAAGATTTGACAGATAGAACAGGGGAAGATAATGTGAGCCACAGCAACTGAGACTGGATGATGTGGCCACAAGCCAAGGATTGCTGGCAGCCACCAGAAGCTGGAAGGGGCAAGAAACAAATTCTCCCCCAGAGCCTCCCAAGGGAGCATGGCCCTACTGACACCTCAGTTTTAGCCCAGTGACATTGCTTTCAGACTTCTGGCCTTCACAGCTAAGAAAGAAGACATTCCTGTTGTTTTAAGTCACCAAGTTTGTGGTCATTTATTACAGAAGCCACAGGAAACTAACACAAAGTGTAAATACACTACTCTTAAATTTGGTTTGGAAAGATGCAGTCATCGGCAATACATGCTTAGAATGTACTGAGTTCTGGGTTAGACCACGTAGAAGGCAGAAGAGAAGTAAAGAAGGTCATTCTCTCTTTTAACAGCTTAGTGTCCCAGCTGGAGAGACGAGGTGTCATTCCCGAGACAAGAGCAGGTGAGACAGGGCAGTGTTATCATGAAATGCTGCATTACTTACAGGCTCCTAAGAACTGATGAGGTTCAGAGGTGAGGTTCATGAATCAATCAGTAACACAGAGAAAAGTTTTCCTTGAAGAGAAGGGAATACTGGGGTTATCCTTGAGCTGTAGTACAATGACTCGATATTATGCAAATATCGAGGTTGTGCTAAGGCCCCTGCCAGCAGAGAGCAAGGAGGTGGGCGTTCCTGTGGAGGAGCGGATGGGTGAAGCAGAAGCAGAATCACACCTGGTGTGCACTGGGGGGCCAGGACCATGTTCACGTCTTCACTGTTGACTCTACCAGCTAGTGCAGGGCCTGCACGTAGAAGGTACTCTGTAAATATTTGATAAATAAACGGATGATGTCTTTGTGGGATATCACCATTCTAGGGCAGCTGGCCCATGAGAACAAAAGACACACTTTGGGAAAAATGGGGAATTAGTTTAGGTTTATAGAGGGGAGGTCAATCTGGAAGGGGAAGACATGGAGAAGAAAGTCAAAGTATCAGAGTACCAAGATATTAAAGGAAAATTATTCCTGTAGAGGGTTTGAAAGGCATTTAAGAAACACACCTTCCTGGCACTTTTTATTTTCTTTAAAAAATAAAATAAAATAAAATAAAATAAAATAGACCAAAACCCCTCCCAGATCTCCAGTTTTCCTGTGACACCGGGTTGGAAAAGATAGAAGTGAATTTGATAACCTCTTTGCGGGTTTGAATTGCCTTAGTTCCATCTGGATAGTGGAGATATTGATGGACTTTTCATAATCCAGCACCAGCCATCCACCTGAGAATTGTGCCCTACACTTCATGGTTTGTGAAATCTAGAGGCTGTGTTTCTCTTTTATTTTCCTTCTCCTTCCCTGAGCCGAGCTGGACAACAAATGCTAGCAGTTTTACTAGGACAATTGGACAAATGCTGGCTGGTTGTTTGTTTGTTTGTTCTTCTTGTTGCTGTTTGGTGGTGCACTGAAGGCATTAACTAGCTTCCAACTGATAAGAAACTTAAGACCTTTGAATGCCAAATCAAACCCCCAGAAGGGAGTTTCCATTCTCTGAAAGGCAGAGAGCTAGCTATTCAGTGGTATGTTCTATTTCCACGGTGACAGTCCCCATGGCCAAATCACAGACATAGAAACTCTTGTCTCAATCATGAAATTACTCTGGCGGCTGATGGGGTCTCTTTTACCTGTAGGGTTTTCAATCTCCTCGAGAAACTGCTTCTTCACAAAATAAGATGATAACAGCATATATCATACAGCTATTACTTCTTGTTAATCAGTTAATTCTGAGTTGTACTTAACAAAGATCTTACCCCCTCCCCGATTATTCATCAAAATAAAGTATACTAAACTCCAACAAAAGGAAATTATTGTTTTAGGTTGTACTCCCTTTCATGCAACTTCAAATCTTTTCCTGTTGGTCATTAGACCATCTTCTTGTCGGCCAATAAAAAATACTCCCTTATTCATAATCCTGAAACAAACAAACTCTTCCTCAATTCTGCTAACCTGTTATAAACCATTTTACTTTTCTCATGCTTTCATTGCTAGAATTAATGAAAGCAAATTGATTCAGGAGGTTTTAGACTATTAAGGCAATGAGCTGGCTTCTGCCTGTCAACCTGCTTTGTTGACCTATGTCATGTTTTTTCCCCCTAGCATTTAAACATTGGGAGATTTGCATAAAATTTTTTTTTATTTCTCTTTCTCTTAACATTTTGGGAAACTGGAAGCCCTGGGCCCACATTTGTACATGGCAGTAGTCTCTTAGAATTGAATTTCAGTTTTTGCTTTTAGACAGGGTATGCATTCTCCAGTTAACCACAGACACCACCACTCTTTATTGTCTCTAACTCTGAGATGAAGTGTCCATTGCATTTGCTATCATTGCTTCACTGTCTTGTTTTCCTTAGATACTGGAAAGTTTCTCTGCGGTAATGCCTCTGTCAAATATGGGAAGTGAAAGATAGATTCAGGGGGCTGCATGAACTTCCTGTACTCACCTGTTTTATTCTTGTATGTTATCTGCCCGGCTCCTTTGGCGTCTGAGTTTGCATCCCCTGATCTGTATCACACTTTGTCAGCCTCTTAATTCTTCATTTCTTTGTTAGATGGCTCTTTCCTTTTCATCCAGTGTCACTGGTCCTAACTGTCACTCCTCACTTGATAGATCCAATGGCCTTTTGTTGGTTCTGTCATGGTTTTGACAATTTCCTCTGTGGATGATTCCAAATTTCATCCTTTTGTCTCATCTCCCTCCTGAATTCTCATCCTGCAAAACAGCTCCAGAGGGGTCCTGCTGGCCCCTGCATTTCCTGCCACACATCTAGCGTATTTACTTCATTGCTTCTTTCTCTGAGTGACATGATCGTCCTTCCAGCTGTTCAGGCGCTCGACATTATTCCATGTCTAATCAGTCTGCGTGTTTGTTCTTTCTTTTCTCTCCCATGATCATTGTCCTATTCAAGTTCCTGTTACTTCTTTTTTTTTTTTAAGTTTATTGGTTTCATTATTTCAATCTCTTTTTCCTTCAATCTGTTGTACATACTACTGCTTGACTAATCTACCCTAAAAAATTCATTATTGATGCATTGATTAATTTATACAATAATTACTTAATGCCTGTAAAATGTGGTGTTTTTTTTTTTCTTTTAAAAAGTCATCTGTTGCTCTGTACTGCTAACCGAATCAAGGTCACACTACCTATCCTGGCTTGGGAGCCCTGTACTGTCTGCCCCCAGCCTCTCTTTCTGGTCTCATCTCCTGCTACTACCGGGTACAAATCTTTGCTCCTTGAGTTAGTGTCTGGGTGCACATAAGCATAAAGCCCTAGAGTCTGCCTTGATTGGATCTCAGCTTGACTACCTGCTGGCTGTGTGACCTGGAGCAAGTCACTCAATTTCTAAACTACAGTTTTTTTATTCATTTAATCCATAGAGTTATTTGAAGATTTAAAAAAATAATCAGGCATGTAATACAATGCCTGGTGTCTAGTAAGAGCACAGTAAATGCTAGACATCATTATCCAGCCAAATCATAGTTTGCTGTACATTCTTATGTTATTTCTTCATCCTGGAATGCCTACCTCTGTTTAACTCTCCCTACATGTCTAAATCCTATTCATCTTTAAGGGCCAGGGCAGAGATGGTATGGTCTCTGTCAAGTGTTCTCTGAACCCTGCGGGTAGAAATGCTCTCTCTTCTTGCATCCTTAATGTAGACATTAACACTTTATGATTGGCAAGAATGTGTTATATACAGGTCTCACCTAACGGACATGCGATACAGTAGATTCTTTGATTCCCGGGATCTTAATCATGCCTTTGTCACCCATGGCACCCAGAATGCCTTGTACAAAATAGATGCTCGATAACTATTCGTTGAATAAACAAGCATTCAGAGCGGGTATTTCCTTACAGTTCTCTATTTTTATTTAATTAAGAAAACATGAAGAAGTATCAGCCATTAGATTTAAAAAGCGCAGCATATTTTTCATTAATTTTCCCCCGACTCTTACGTTTTAGGTGTAACACAGGCATCTTTTGAGAAACTTAAGTATCTATTGTTTATTCAAAATATATACCCCACCTTTTTTTAAAAAAAGGATTTCAAACAGCATGCAAATTAAGCCTAATGTATAAAAGGACAATTATGGCTCAAAAGAGAACAGAGACCATCTCAAAGGAACAGGCAGCAGATGCTATCAGGCACCTGGGATGAGTTAATTACTATACTTGGTAACTGGATTTGGCTCTGAGTTTCTTGGCAGCTAAAGCTGAAAGGAGACACATTGGGTTATTCATTCAGCAAACATTTGTTGAATATCTTTGATAAATGGGGTACTGTGCTAACGCTGGAGATTCTAAAATGAATAAGCCTGCCTCCCTGGCATCAGCACATCACTTAGCTCCAGTTAAGTGATTGGAGGTTGGTATAAGGGGCAATACGAACTCAGGAAAACGGCACCGACGATGTTCGTAATGGGGGGTGGTGGTGGTCAGGAACAGCTCATGTAAGGGGAGGGGCTTTCCCCAGAACATCCCATGGGGGAAGTACCTTCCTGGTATAAGGCACAGCATATAGAGAGACTGCAAGGCCTCAAAGGACATGTTTGCTGAGTGAAGCAGAGGGTGCGGGAGAGGCAGAAGTGAGGTGGCAGAAGCTGGTAGAATTCAGAATATGCTGGACTTACTTGACATGTGATGGAAAAGAGTTTCACTGTCATTCTCCTGGCCAGTGTTTTCCAATGTGACTGCATGTAGGCATCACTGGGGAGCTTTGAAAAGATATATATGTACACAGACTTACTGAGTTGGATTCTCCAGAGGTGAAGCCTGAGAATCTGTGTTTTCAGCTTTCTCCTTAGTTGCCTTTCATGCAGCCAGTCTTGATGCTGGTCTCTGGACCAGGTTTGCGGATCACCATAGCACAGGGGAGAGAGACACGCCTGAAAGAACTGAAGCAGGGATCTGAGCGACGTGGACTTGAAAAACCTCCCTATGATGCAGAAAAGGGAGGGTGAACAAGGGTAGCCGTGAGTTTGGAAGACACGACCAGATATGGGTTTATTTTGCTCCCTTTGATGAGAGCTTGTCACGTTGCCTGGCATGCGTGGGACTCAAAAAAGTCACTGATTGTTAAACAGAAAAGCTGATTTTACTTACAGTGGTTGTGAGATTTCTGGGATCTAGCAAGTGGCTACATGGGGACACCTGAGCAGGGATGAGATGTGGTAGAAAGACTCATGGAGTCACATAGTCCCAGGTACAGATTTCAGCTTCATCCCTGGCCAAGTTGTTTTTGGTCCCTCAGAACTTCAGTTTCCTCACCTAAGAGATGGGAATAATAATCCATAACTCACAGGACTTCTGTGCCTATTAAATGCGGTAACACCTAAAGCATGGGGCAGCAGAGAACTAGTTCTCTTTCTTCTCATGACATTCATTAAAAATAGTCAGGGATGCTTTCACTATGTGACAAATAGTGGTTGTCTGCTGCTGTATTATCAGTCACACCAAACCTACAGGTATAAAACAATAGCCATTTTATTCTGCCCATGAGGTCTGTGGGTCTGGGAATTCAAACAGTGCAGAGTTTAACAACGGCTTTTTCTCTGCCCTGCAATGTCTGGGGCTTCGGCTGGAAAGACAGGCATGCCTGGGGGTGACCGGAGTGGCCGGGAGCTGGAACTATCTAAACGCACTTCACTCACATGTCAGGTGTCCAGGCAGGGATGGCGTGAAGGCTGGGTTCAGACAGGACTGTCAGTTGGAGAACCTACTTGTGGCCTCGATGTGTGGTGTGGAAGCTTCTGGTCATTTAGACAAAGTGGGGCAGGGCTTCAAGAGTAAGTGTAACTATGGATAAGGTAGATATTGCGAGGCCTTTTATAATTAAGTCTCCCAAGTCATAGAGCATCACTTTAGTCATATGATATTAGTTAAAGCAGTAGCAAGCCTGCCCACACTCAAGGTGACAACACGTAGCTCTGACCTCTCAACTGAAGACATTATCAAAGAATCTGCAGCCGTATTTTAAAGCACTATTTATCTGAACTTTGAAAAAAAAAAAGTGCACATAGTTTTTATTACTTAGGTAATTGTCCTTATAAATAAGAAGGGTATGATTCTTTTTCTTTAAATTGAAGTGTAATCGGTTTACCATGTTGTGTCAATTTCTAAAGTCCAGCATAATGTTTGATTCTTTCTTGATTGTGTTCTCTGTTGTCCAAGTGCCATCTTACCCCAAGTTAGCTCACCCTTGCTTTTCTACTTTTATTATGGATATTTAATGCAAACCCAACCTTTATGTTGTTTTAGGCACTATTTACAAAACTTCGCTCCTTCTGGGATTCTTTATGAAGAGAATGTAAACCACATTTTAAAACGAACAGACTCATCAAAGGGAAAGTAAATGAATGGAACCCTTTCTGGGATTGGCTAGGGACCATGACAGGGAGACTCTTCATTTATTTGGCTTCAGTTTCTCCAAGTGCTGGAGACAGTTAGAAAAACTGAGATAAAACGGGACACTCATTGTGCCTACTTACAGCTCATCACAGAAAAGTGATGCATAGTTAATGACCTTTTGTGACAACCTTATTCTTACAATCTAGTGGGGCCATATGTGCCCTGCAGTGACAGATGGTCCCAATCTGCTGTTGCCAGATAATGGCTTGTTTAGAGGCTTGGGGTGACTGTGTGACAAGTCCGGGCTGGACCAGCTGTTTCTCCTGCAACTAAAGCGTGGTCTGGCTGAATGAATGTGGGCAACAGACTTTAAAAGACGTGCTCCTACTACACGGAAGTATCCGTAATTTCTCTGGCAAGAGACCTGATTAATATATTTCTTTGAACATATATACAACATTCTTTATTTCCCCCCTAAAGGCACTTGTCTAGGGGTCAAGGGACCTGGATTTAAAGCTCATCCCATTGCTAACTAGATGTGTAACCATGGATACATCACATAAATTCTCTGAGCTCCTATTTCCTAAAATGGGTCTGAGTGAGATCATCGTTGAGATCTTCTAAACTTTTGCTCTTTTGAATCTTTGAATCCAGATTGTGGGCCGTAATGATTGGCATTCATGAACTTACCAGGTGTTAGGCTCACTGCTAAGTCCACACTAATGCTACTTTTAAAAAATAATCACAGTGGCCCTACGTGGCCATTATTATTATTTTAAAGATGGGAAAACTAAGAAACAGAGAGCCCAGTAACTTGTCTACAGCCAAATGGCTGGGACAAGGTAAAGCTAGAATTGGACCTGGCCTGTGTTCTGTATCCCTACTCTATACTGTGTATCTGTGTGAGTTGGGAAAAAAGTAGGTAAGGCAAGAAAGAACCAAGATGGAAACAAATCAACAGATTGATTTTATGGCATCTCTGTTTCCTCTCCTTGCTTTTTACTGTCAGTGTTCCTGTATTTGTGACAACCTAGGGTACGTGCCCTAATCCGTTTCAGGGCCCCACCATCTGGGTAGTTGCCTCCCCTGTGGCACCGAGCAAACCCTGAAGAACCAGGCTGCTGGGGTTCCCATGTTGTGTGTTTGGAAGCACCCTGTTCATGTGCAACGTTGGGGGCACTTTGGTATGGAGTAGGGCTGGCCATGGGACAATGCTCTTTCTTAGGAAAAAAGCAAAGAATCCACAGGACGCTGCTAATATATCTCTGTGTTCTTAAGTCACATGTGCAGATTTGTCATCTCTTAAGCCCGCTTTATTTTAGTTCACATTTCTGAAACCTCTTATTATATTAGCCTTGTGTTTCCTGGTCATATGAGTTTTGAGACAGTGATCCCTTTCTGTGAAGAATGACCTCATTCTCCTCATAGAGAAATTACTTTGGCATTTGAGCAGATAGGAATCCAGTTGAAACCCAAGTCGCTTCTCTGATTGTGGTAAGCTTCTCCACTCGGAGCTCTGCAATGTTTTGCTGTGTCGAGTTATATTTTTTCATTAGGCTCAGGTTTATTTTAAGAATATAATGTAAATATTGTTTAAATCAGTCCTTCCGCACCAAGTACAGGGTAAAAGACTAGGTCATGCTGTGAAAAGGAGACTAGATATTTAGTCGACTTTGAGGTTGGAGAATAGACTCTTTTCTAAATTTAGATCAGCTCGATTTTCAACCGGGATTTGAGTCTCAAGAGACATTTTGTGGATATTGCCAAATATAGTAAGGGTCCTGGGAAGAAGGAGATACTATGGCTCCTATGAGGTGCTGCCAGGCCTTTGGTATATTAGTTGATCATTTTACTTTGGTCATTTACCCTCTCATCTAGCATCATTAGGTTTAGTCCCTCCTGTGCCTGGCATGGGGACTATCGGAGACTCCTTAGAAGCCTGCAGGAAAGAATGATGGTGTTTAACTGGAGGCGAGATCTTTCAGACTGTGTTGGCATTATTTAAAAAAAAAAAAAAAGCCAGCCCCAGGGCATGCAGGAGGGAATAACAGAAGACCATCTGGATTAGAAAGGAGAAAAGTTAAGCTGCAAGGCAAGGCTGGTACCTCCATTTCATGAGGTTTGAGGGAAGCTTGACTAGAATGAGATACATTAAGTTGGCCTTTTAAATTTAGAAAGTGGTACTTCCGTGAAGTATACCACTGCCTGTGTCTCACACCCACAGTTCATAGCAGTCCAGGGATTATGTTATAGATCAATTACATTGACCGATCTGGCCAGGTCAATAAAGTTGCTGTACCATGCGTACTGTCTGTGGAATGTTCTATTCAGGTTGGTGCTCTCTGGCCTTCCGTCATGATGTCAGGGTTTCTCAACCTTGACGCTCCTGGCATTTGGGGTCAGTCAATTCCCTGTAGTGGAGGAGGCTGCTCTGTGCTTTATAGGATGTTTAGCAGCATCATTGGCCTCCAGCCCCTGGATGCCAGTTGCATCCTCCAATATGACAATGGAAAATGTCTCCAGATGTTGCCAAATCATTGCCCTCCTCCCCCACTGGAAATCACTGCATCAGATTCACCCTGACCCACATAGGACTGAAAGTCTATATGTGTTTGTGTGTAACATGGGCCCACAGGCACACACATGAACGTACACTTCTTTCTTTTTCTAAGATGTGAAACTAATAGCAACCCCTTACACACAACAAACTTTGCATAAATGGAATGTTAACAAAAACTCTTATTTAGTAAAATTATGCTACCTCCTCCCCACTTGAAAAGCTGATTCATCTCAAAGAATGATGTGAAACCAGGAATGATCTATGGCAGATTGTAATTGGAGCTGAAGACAGGCTGTTAAACCAGACCTGCAAGGCCTTCTTCTGTTGAGAGGTGATTCATGGAGTGAAATCTGAGAAAACAGCGTAAACACTTCGTTCCACCAAGGCACTCCTACGGCACTTAGAAGAATTGTTGCTGAATTTTTGGAAAACCTAGGGATACGTTTGATGGTTTGCACTAGTTTATTTTGTTTAGTTTTCCTTCAGGTAAAAATCACTGTTTGTTTTGAGTTAGGGGAGGAAGTGAAGACAGGGAAAAGAACCCCTGAAAGAAGCTTCAAGGACAAGTTAAAGAGGCGATGTTTGTGGCTTGGGAGAGATCATCAAAATCATAGAACCCAAAGATGGGGAAAGACTTTAGAAGGCTGGTTGCTCATCTGCCTTAACTCCACTGCAACAGTTCACATCAGGGTCACCAGGACTCTGTACGGATGGACAAACCCATGGCCAGTTAGTTATCTGTCCTTATCCTGGAGAGCACTTGACATTGTTGGTTGTGTCCTCTTCAACACACCGTCTTGTTTAGGGCTCCTTATCATCTTACTCAGAGACCTTTCCATTTGTCTAATTTGCAGGCTCTTCTCTAGAAGCCGGTAATACTGGAGTTTCCCAGAGCTGTTTCTTTTCTTTCTTCTCTCTTGAACTGATTTTACCAGGTCCCAGTGACTCTCACATATATACTTCCAACCCAGAATTCTTCCTTAAGCCTGACTTATATGTTTGTTTGTCTTCTTGACGTCTCCTCTTGGATGTCCAATGGGCACCTCAAATTTAATATGGCCAAAAGCCGCCTGATTTCCACTCCTCTTTCTAGTCCATACCTCACAAGTCTTGCCCATGGTGATCTGATGCCCCACTGAGTATTCAGTCCCCACCTGGGATGCATCCTTCATTCCCCTCTTCTGCTCACACTCATACCAAATCCGTCAGAATCTCCCATCAGTACCACTTCTTAAATGTAACTTGAATTATATCACTTCTCTTCAACTCTAAGCTCCAAGCTCTGGTCCAGGCTCCCAGCGTCTCTCAGTTGATCTTGCCTCTGCTCTGCCCACCTGCAGTCAGTGCTCTTCACAGCATTGAGAGTGACCATGTGTATGTCAAACCGAGCTATTTCCTGCGTGAGCCCTTCAATGGCTTCCCATTATACCAAGAATAAAATTGAAATCCCTCTTGCATTACCAGCAAGTCTTAGAGGTTCCAGTTCTTGGCTCCCTCTCTGGCCTTATCACCCTGCATTCTGTCCCATTCCTTTTCTCTCTAGCCAGTTTTGGCCTTTTTTCTAACCCTTGAATAGACATCATGTTCACGCCTATCTCAAGGCCTCTGTGCTATTTCCTTCTGCCTAGACTGCTCTTCCCCAGATCTTGATATAGCTGCCAAATTCTTGTCATGCAAATCTCAACCAAAGGCTCCTCTTTATCATAATATCCTATTTCTCTTCCTCATAGCGCTGATCAGTATCATACAATACCTTGTTTGCTTACATGCTTCTTGTCCATCTCTTTCTCACAAGAAGGGAGGCTCCTGGAGACACTGTCTGTTTTCTCACTGCCTGGCAAATAGTAGGTGTTTAATAAATACACCCTCATTGCCTGGCCAACATACCACAACACAGTGAGACACAGCCACATTCTGACTACAGGCTTGGCTGGCTAAAGGGAAGTAGCAAAAGGGAAGTTGGCTGGTTCAGAAAAAGCTTATTCCTGTATCTCATGGGTGTAGACAGGGGAATGACGGGTCTAAATCTTAGATACCCTTTAAAATGTTTGCCTTTGATATCTGAGGGCAGGAGCCATCCCCTAAATTGGGCTGACATATTGAATAGAGTGTTCAAGCATCTGTGTACTATGCCTTAAAATTTCTCTTCTTGTTATTTCCAGTTAGTGTAAGTAGAAGAGTAAATCGGTCCTCATTGGTTTAGATTTCCAGAACAGACCCTCCCACCCCCCATTTTTAAAATAGAAAACACAAATCCCCCAAAAAGTTTCCATTTTCCCATCACTGTATTTCCATAAAGGGACAGGAAACTCATGCCAGGCCCTAGGAAGGCAGATCTTGGGATGCATTCTCCCAGGTCCTCTCAGCCTCTTCACCCACGCTCATTCAGGCAGGACTCAGCTGATTGGTCTGAGAGGAGGAACTGAACATGCTCAGCTAAGCCCCTGCATGTTTCTTATTCCGTCTGTCTGTCCACTGAAGTGTGCAATCTCATCTGCTCTCTGCCACTAGATAAGCTGTCTGCTCTGGGCATGGCCTATGGATATTGAATGATGAGACTGACTAGGGGGAGAAGGCTGCATAAAGGGGCCGCACATAAGGAGTCAGTCACACCCTCCTGGCCCCCTTATCTGTAATAAATGCATCGTGACTTCTTTTGGTCTCAGGCCTGTGTCTGTTTCTCTGTTGGTTCTGAGTTTGTGCAGGTAGAGTGCTGTCATTTATGGTCCCTCTTAAACTCTAAGTGAAAGGGATGGATTCAGTCTTAAAAACTCTAGTTTGAAACGTGCCGATAGATTGCAACAAGTATTCAGAGTTTTTCTGCATCCCGACAGCCATAACTTTTAACCATAAGTTCAGACTTCCAGATAATTTTGTACAGTGACAACTGATATTCCATGAAGGCAGCAGAGCGTTGGTGAAAAGATCACATTTCGAAGTCAGTAAGACATGACACCAGTTCTCAGCTTGACCCCTTACAAATAGCTTGTAATTCAGTCAACCACTTAACACTCATTTTTCTCATTTGTAAAGTTAACGTAATAGTATCTACACTTCCCGGGGCTGGTGGGAGGCTTAAGTGAGATTATGTATATGAATTGCTTTCACAGTGCCTGGCACTGAGTGGTTGCTCTGTAGAACCTAGTTCCCATCTGTCTTCCCCATGCCACATGGCTGGAAGGTAGCCAGACTGTTAACATTTATGTTATTCTTTACATCTATGAAATGCATTCACCTATACGGTAGGACCTCTCTAAATGACTACATGGACGGGAGAGGTAGATGCGTGGGTGGGGGTGATCCTATCCCACAGATGAGACAAGGTAGCTCAGATGGCTGGTGGGTTTGCCCAAGATCAGTAGAGTCAGGTCTCAAACACAAGTCAGACCCTAAATCCAGCACTCTTCCCGCCATGTCCTGCAGTCCTGAGCTGTCAGTTTGAGCAGCATGTTACTTGCTGGCTATTCTAACAGATAGGAGAACTGGGAGATGGCAGAATGAGTGTATCAAATCTAAGGTAAATGTTAGGATAACTCTCGGATAAGTTTCCTCACGTTATTCAGGTATTCCTTCCTTATCAGGTCCTTTTCCTATGGTGTTTCATTTTTCTAAGTGTTAATTTCCTCCTTCCATTCAATCACTCATTCATTCATGAACATTTCTTGAGTCTCAACTATGTAGATCAAGCAGCCCTAAGAGGTGGTATGAATACACTAGCCCAACATGGTGGCTGCCCTCTAGGAACTCGGTGTTGCTGGGGATACAGATGTACAGACAAATAATCATAATACAGTGTGTGATGAGTATCATGGGGAAAGAAGGTGCCAGGTGCCATGCAGCTCCCAGGAGGGAGGGAGAGATCAAGGAAAACCTGGAGGGGACAAGGTCACAGGCAGAAGGCTTTTCAGAGAAGATGCTTGAATTGAGCTCTGATGGGAGGAGGAGTTGTCTCCTCCCTCTGAGCCCCAGTCTCTCACCTGTGAAACAGTGATAACCTCAGTAACTGCCTCATATGGTTGTTAATGTATATAAAGTGCTTAGATCCGTGTCTGGCCAGTAGTAATCACTCGATAAATGATGGCTGTTATGACTATTACCATTTCATCCAGGAAAAAGCCATTTCATTTTATGTCCAACTTCACACAGGACAGTAGAATGAAACAAATTCTCTCAAATTCTTTAGAAATTGGTTCCAGAGATGTGCTTAAGAGGGCACATATATTTGAGCCCAAATTCTAGATAATACTAGGGAAAATAATCTTTAAATTTTATTTATAAATGCTTAAAGAAACACATTCCATGACTTCTTGGACCCTCGTCCTTCCTCCTTTGACTGTTTGTGGCAGGCAATACTGGAATGTAGGTTTTCTAATTTTCTGTCCAGAAACTGCTCTCCTGTCCAGAATGCTTCTGATGTATCTGAGAGAGTTAATCTCAGTATAATTTTTTTTCTAGCCTTTGGGATTTGGTTGACCTTTGCTAAATTCTGTTCATCCACCGTGGACAATGACGTATTTAATTGCAACATGAAAAGACTTAGGGGTCATGGAGAGTCCTGATTCAGGAGAGTCAGATTTTTTTTTAATTCTTATTTTTTATTGAAGTGTAGTCGATTGACAGTATTAGTTTCAGGTGTATAGCAAAGTGATTCAGTTATACATACATATATATGTATATATTTAGATTCTTTTCCATTATAGCTCATTACAAGGAATTAAATATATTTCCCTGTGTATACAGTAGGTCCTTGTTCTTTATTGATTTTACATATAGTAATGTGTATCTGTTAATCCTAAACTCCTAATCTATCTAGGAGGGTCATTCTTTAGAGGTGGCTTGATCCTCAGGATCCAAGCTTGGTCCACAGGCTGCATGTTTTCTCAGGGCAGCTCCTTTGTGAAGATCCTGAAGCTACTCTGGACCTTTATGAAATGAAGCTTCCTGTCAACTGTATTTGCATATTTATCATCCCATTTCTTTCTTTCTTTCTTTTTTTTTCTTTCTCAAATGGCCTCAATAAAGCAGAGGTCCAGGCATTGGAAATGTATATAGATGCTAGAGAAGAAATTGCAGGGAATTTTACTGATTTCATGTTGCTGAGTAGCCAAGAAGGGATGATATGACGAACTCAAGTAAGACTCCTGAGAAAAATGAAGACTAGAATTGCCTGGTTATGCCTTTTCTGGGAAAAGGAATTTAGATAAGTTAGTGGCCTAACATGAACTCAGCCCAGTGTTTTATCTTACTTCCTCCTTGATAATAGTTCACATCTCCAAAACCCAGCCTGGAGAGGATGGCTCAGTTGGAATTTAGAAAATCCACAGAGTGAGTTGGCCTGCCAACTCTATCACATTTCTCCTCTTGAGAGAGAAAATGCTGGGCTGCCAATAGCAATAGTGTTTAGCATTAGTGCGGCCAAAAGATAGAGCACTTGAGGGAAAAAACCCAAAACTCTGACTGAATTGTGCATTGCTAGAGGGGCCTGCTTAACTCTCTCAGGCCCTAATTTAAATATCTTACTCTTCTTCTTTATTTTCTACTCTTATCTGCTGAAAAATTAGATGTGTGTACATGAATGTGGTTAAGAAATGTAAGTTTGCTCTATAAAAGGAATTGCATTTTCAATCACTACATATTTTACTGGTAATGATAATCTGGTATTTTAAATTGTAATATCATACATTGTTATTTTTACTTACAGAATTTTCAATATTGTTAACAAAACCAAAAGCTGCACTAGAAATAATAAAGATTGACTTGCAAAGGAATTAGGTATTTTGGGAATTACCATGCAATATGAAATAGAAAAATACCTGTCTGATTTCATCGTATGCCATAACACATTGTACATTGTCCAACAGTGAACTTACAAACTATAAGAAACTTTTAGGTGTGAGACTTAATGAAATTTTATATTTATTATTATTATGGTTATTATCAGTGACATTTATGAAATTTTTTCAGTTTCCAAAGAATAACCATTTTTTCGCTTATTCAAAGATATTTAGCTGTATGCTCCAAGTATGCTGAAACTAAGTTATGCAAATGGCTAAAGGCAATGGAAAAATAGATAGAGATCAGTAAAAATATTTTACAAATTGGGAAAGAGATGTGTCTTCTATTGTGGTTTTGATTTGCATTTCCTAAAAGTAACCATGTTGAACATCTTTTCATGGCTTATTTACCATTCATATATCTTTTGTGGTGAAGTTTGTCTTTAAACTTTTTGCCTACTTTTTATTGGATTGTTTGCTGATTGAGTTTTGAGGGTTCTTTATATATTCTGAATATAAATCCTTTATCAGCTATGCGATTTGCAAATATTTCCTCCCAATCTGTGGCTAGTTTCATTCTCTTAACAATGTCTTTTAAAGAGATTAAAATTTTTGATAAAGTCCAATTTATCAGCTTATTCATTGGAACATGTATTTGATGTGATAGCTAGATTTTATATTTAATTTTTTATTGATGTATAGTCAGTTTATAATGCTGTGTTAATTTGTGTACAGCATAGTAATTAAGTTATACATACATACATATATATATATATTCCTTTTCATATTCTTTTTCATTATAGGCTATTTCAAGATACTGATTTTAGTTCCCTGTGCTTTATAGTAGGACCTTGTTGTTTATCTATTTTATATATAGTAGTTGGTATCTGCAAATCTCAAACTCCCAATTTATCCCTTCACCCCACCCACCCTATTTTCCCCTCTGGTAACCGTAAGTTTGTTTTCTATGTCTGTGAGTCCATTTCTGTTTTGTAAATAAATTCATTTGTGTCATTTTTTTAGATTCCATATATAAGCGATGTCATATGATATTTATCTTTCTCTATCTGACTTACTTCACTTAGTATGATAGTCTCTAGGACCATTCATGTTGCTACAAATGGCATTATTTCATTCTTTTTTATGGCTTCTTTATCCAATCATCTGTTGATGAAAATTTAGTTTGCTTCCATGTTTTGGCTATTGTAAATAGTGCTGCTATGAATATTGGGGTGCATATATCTTTTCAAATTAGAGTTTCCTCCAGATATATACCCAAGGAGTAGGATTGCTAGATCATATGGTAAGTCTATTTTTTTAGTTTTTTGAGGAATCTCCATACTGTTTTCCATAATGGCTGCATCAAACTACATTCCCACCAACAGTGTAAGAGGGTTCCCTTTTCTCCACACCTTCTACAGTATTTATTGTTTGTGGACTTTTTAATGATGGCCATTCTGACTTGTGTGAGATGATATCTCATGGTAGTTTTGCTTTGCATTTCTCTGACAATTAGTGATATTGAGCATTTTTTCATGTGCCTGTTGTCCATTTGTTTGTCTTCATTGGAGAAATACTTGTTTAGATCTTCTGCCCATTTTTGGATTTGGTTGTTTTTTTGTTACTGAGTTGAATGAACTGTTTGTATATTCTGGAAATTAAACTCTTGTCATATTTGTTTTCAAATATCTTCTCCCATTCTGTGGGCTGTCTTTTCATTTTGTTTATAGTTTCCTCTCCTGTGAAAAACTGTACAAGTTTAATTAGGTCTTACTTGTTTATTTTTGCTTTTATTTCTATTTGCCTGGGTGGACTGCCCTAGGAGAACATTACTAAGATTTATGTAAGAGAATTCTTTGCCTATGTTTTCTTCTAGGAGGTTTATAGTGTCCTGTCTTATGTTTAAGTCTGTAAGCCATTTTGAGTTTATTTTTGTGTATGGTGTGAGGGAGTGTTCTAACTTCATTGATTTACATGTGGATGTCCAGTTTTCCCAACACCACTTGCTGAAGAGGCTGTCTTTTCTCCACTGTATATTCTTGCCTCTATTGTCAAAGATTAATTGATCATAGGTGTATGGGTTTATTTCTGAGCTTTCTATTCTCTTGAATTGATCCGTATGTCTGATTTGTGCCAAGACCACACTGTTTTGATTACTGTAGCTCTGTAGTATTCTAAAATCATGAGCGTTTTCTTCAATGTTTTATTTTAAAAGTTTTATAGTCATATTAATATAAAATATATTTTATATTTGGTCTATAATCCATTTCAAATTAGTTTTTATATATGATGTGGAGTATGGATCAAAGTTTATCTTTTGTATATTGATATCCAATTGTTTATCACCATTTGTTGAAAAGATTATTTTTTCACCACTTAATTGCTTTTATACCATAAAAATACCATACATGGTATGTTTATGTCTGGACTTCTGTTCCATTTATCTGTGTATCTATCTTTTAGCCAATACCATACAGTTTTGACAACTGTGGTTTTAAAATAAGTGTTAGAATCAGATAGCATTAGTCCTTCAACTTTGTTCTTATTTCGAGGTTGTTTTGTTTATTCTAGGTCATTTGCATTTCTGTATGAATTTTAGAATTAGTCAATTTCTACAAGAAAGTATGCTGGGATATTGATTTGGATTGTATTGAATCTTTAGATTTGTTGGGGAGAGAATTATTATTGTTGCAGTCTGTTGTTGCAGTATAACAAAAATACCATAGACTAGGTGGCTTATAAACAACAGAAATTTATTTTTCCCAGTTCTGGAGGCTGGGAAGTGCAAGATCAAGGTATTGGCAGATTTGGTGTCTGGTGAGAGCCCTCTTCCTGGTTCGTAGACTGCCATCTTTTCACTGTATCCTGACATGGCAGAAAAGGCAAGAGAGCTCTCTGGGGCTTCTTTTATAAGAGCACTAGTCCCATTCATGAGGGCTCTAACCTCATGACCTAATCACCTCCCAAAGACCCCATCTCCAAATACTGTCACATCATGGATTAAGTTTCAACTTATGAATTTGGGTGGACACAAATATTGTCTATTGCAAACATCTTAAAGACATTCAAGCTTTGAATCATGTTTGTGATCTATCTCTCCACTTATTTAGGTCTTTTTTAATGTTTCTTAGCTTAATTGAGTAGTTTTCAATATACAATCTTTGTCAGACTTATCTTTAAGCATTAATAATTTTTTCAATGCTATTATAAATGGCATTATTTTTTTAAACGTCTACTTCTGATTGTTCAATGCTAGGATATAGAAATGCAATTGATTTTCATATATTGAACTTGAAACCTGCATCCTTGGTGAAGTCACATATTTGTTCTAATATTTTTATAGGTTCTATCAGTTTTCTATGTTGATGATCATGTTGCCTGTGAATAAAGATAGTTTTACTTCTTTCTAGTCTGGATATCTTTTGTTTCCTTCTTTTGCCTTATTGTCCTGGCTAGGACCTCCAGTGTAATGTTGAATTAAAGTGGTGAGAGCACTATAATGAAAAAGAATACGTACATATTTATATGTATAACTGAATCACTATGCTGTACACTAGAAACTAATACAACATTGTAAATCAATTATATTTCAGTAAAAAAAAAGGAGGAGGAGGTGGAGAACTCCACAACCCTTTCAATCTTAAAAAAAAAAGTGGTGAGAGCAAGCATCCTAATTTTGTTCCTGTTCTTAGAAAACATTCAGTCTTTTAACATAAAGTTTTGATAGCTGTAGGTTTTTTTAATAGATGCCTTTTGTCAGGTTGAGAAAATTAATTTCTATTCTTAGTTTGCTGAATATTAATGATGTACATTTCCCTCAAGTAATGCTTTAGTAGAATTCCATCTATGTTGCTATGTTGTGTTTCACTTTTCATTGAATTCAAAATACTGTATAACTTTTTTTTTAATTTCTTTTTTGACAACATGGGTTGTAGGGAAATAGTAGAAAAGGGACAAGAGGATGACAGCTTGAGGATTAGTTTGAGATAAAAGTTTGAGATACTGAGATATATCTCTGGGATGAGTAGAACAGAGGTAAAGGAAGATGCTGATGGTTGTATGAGTGGAGGGAGGAGAGGAACCGGAAGTTGAGGGAATTCCTACCTGATCCCTCTGTATCCTTGGTGAAGACAGAGGTAAGGCATCTACTGGGAGTAAGAGGATAGGTAACTGAATGTGGTAAAGAACTGAAGCAATCTTTGGGAGGGGGATGATAGTGAGAGAGAACTAGGTGCATATAGAAAAATTGTTGAAGCAATAGCTAAGGCTGAAGATTATGGATTTGTAGAAGCATACTGTACAGTTTTTTCTCCTGCTTTGCCTGGATGCCTGAGTGTAGGTTCAGAGGGAGCAGACAGAAGTAGAAATGATTTAAGTTCAGAATTTTAATGAACCCATTTGGAGGAAACACAATGGAATGAAAAAATTGAAGTTATTGACAAGAGAATGTTTGAAGAGCTGGTTTAGGCTGGAAAGGGAAGGAAAGTGAAGCCAGGAAGGAACCGATGGAGCAGGGAAAATGGGTGCATGGGGAAATGGGTCAAAGGACTGGCTTTTTTTTTTTTTATAAAGAAATTTAAGAACTAGGTTAAAGGAATTAAATGAAAGAACAGAAAGTTTAAGTAGGTTGTGTGGTCAGGCTGTGGAGTACTGGAGGTTATGTTTTCATCAGTGAAGCAATTCTGTGGGACAAGTTTCAGGGTGTGGCTGTATATGTGGGAGACACAATTACAGCAGAATCAAAGATTATTGGATCAAGAAGTCCTAGGAATTGTGGCGAAAGGCATTTTATGGGGCCCACAGAGAGATTGTGAAACCACCCTGGGTGATGGTAAGGCCGGTGGTGGAGAGGAGAGTGTGAATCAGCTGCCATTTCATGTTTGAGGATGAATGTGAGGGGTTGGGTGATGACAGTCAGGAAAAGGCATTCAGGATTGTATACTAGAAGGCACATGCCTGCAGAGAACGCTGGCCCACCTCCAAGTCTCATGTCAAGTGAGGCTTAGGAGACCAAAAGCCACCCTCAACGAGGGCTGTAGAAGAGAAGAGTGCCCGGGGGAGGTCCAGGTTTGAGTTCAGCAAGGAATTGGTGACAGGTTCCCTTTTGGAGGATGAAAATGCACTGGACTTTGGTGAGCAGGTAACAGGGTTCTAGAGGAGATAGTAGAAAAATTTGGGAGTGAACAGATGTGGGTCACTTGTTTCTCCCTGATCCAAATATTAGTTTGATGTTCAGGGTTAAGGGCAGGACACAAGACTGGAGGGTCATATCTTTGGGACAGTGATTGAAGGTGTCAGGGATGTGAGGCATGGCATTGTTCATAGACCTCAGGTTTCCAAAAGGAATTTTGATGTGAGGTTGCTTTTGTGTTGAAGCTAATGTCCCAAGTGATACCAGAAGCAATCTGTGAACTTGCCTACTTAAAACCTCTTTCAGCTCAGGAAAGTGTAACAGCATTCCATTTCAAATATCAATGAATAAAGTATTTTTCCTTCCTGAAGACTAAGTTGTTTTTAGAGATTGTCTCATAGGTTGTAGTTCCCAAGCTTCCTATAAAAGCAAGGACAGTCCACTTGCCTTGTGATAAGACCTGTGTAGAAAGCGTTGGTCCAGAGAAATGTGGGCAACCACAGGGCTCCAGCTGAATACCCGTAGCAATTGCCTGTGGAATCCCTGTGTCCCATGATTGTGCATCTTTCTGTTGCTTTAATCATTTCCCTATCAAGCTATCTGCCAAAGTAACCCCTGGATGGGAGATCATATATTGAGTTCATGAGGGGCAGTTTTACTTTTTCCTTCTCTCAAGTATACCATCAGAAACATTTTCTTTCTTCATCGATGAGACTTTTTCTCTGAATTGACTTCACTGTTTCCCAGAAAAGCAAAGAGATCAAATGGCACATTTATGATTTCCATCTCTTCTGATGCAGTAGGGTTGTTTCTTATCTGGCAGGAAGATCTTGGGTCAGTTACTTTGCCTGCTTATGCCTCAGTCTCTTCTTCAGTGAGACACAATTAATAACACAGGACTCACCTTGCAGGATTGATGTGACCCCTATAGTTGATGTGCATGAAGTTCTTGGTCCAGAACTTGGTGTACAGCAGGTATTTAATAAATAATGGTGGCTGTTACTCTTACTTAGAACATAATGCCAGAATCATACAGAGGTTTAACACAAGTAAATTTACTACAGCTTCACAATCCTGTGAAATGGCTATTAATGAGGACACTTGACAGCTGAGGAAATTGAAGTTCAGTATGATTTCCAAGGTCAAAGCCTAGTAAATTGCAGAGCTCAGATGGGGCTTCAGGTCTGTTTGATTCTAGACCCAGTGTTCTTCCCGACACACTTAGATCATCCTAGGAAAACTGTTTAGAATTTAAAGAGGAACATTTCAAAATGTTTTATTGTTCCTATGGCTTATTGTAAACCCTGCTCTCAGGTAATTTTCTTGGGTCAGTCTCAAGCCCTTTATGCAAGAACTGTAAGCCCTTTTTCATCTTATTCAGTTTCTGGGGGCACACACAGAGAGAGATGCCTTGAAAGCTATTTCCTAGGCAAGGAGAATCATAGCCGGAGCAGTTGGGTGGTTTCTCATGGAGAGCTCAGCAATCAGGCTCAAATTAGATCATCAAAGCTAAACTCAGGGGGGGCTGTTGTTGATTTGAAATATCAGGGGAAGAGTAGGAACGCTGAAAGTCAGAATATCATACCGTCATATTTTTCCTGACCCAAGCAGATCAGAATTCATTTAGTTAGCAGTGAACAGAGGCTGCCCACTGAGTTCCTTAATTATAACACCAGGGAACTCTATAAAAACATGAGAGGAATGCCATTTCTGGAAATTCAGAAATCGTGTGCTTTCACCTTCCCTCTGGGGTGGACATTTTATTGCAGACCAGGGAAGGCTTTTGCTGGACATGCAGATTCCCTCCATTCCCTTAATCATCGAACATGACAAGCTCCATCATGCCTGGGGGTAATTTAAAATAATCCACAGTCCTTCAGGAGTTAACACTCTTTCCCATTCTACACCTGAAGAATTACTGTGTTTCTCATATCGCCTTCTGGAGACACAGCTCTGAAATGAAGTTTTAGAGAAGGTCTTGGAAATCATTCAGTTCTATCCCCTTACAGTTTAATAGTGAATAAACCAGAGCCTCAAGAATTTTGATGGCTTTTCTCACACTACATGGCCAGATAATAGAAAGATTAAAATTGGAAGCCATATCTTGATGAGACAAACCAGTGTCATGAAATGGGGCAGACTTCGGAGACAGAGATATGGCAATTTTATTTTATTTTATTTGATGTGAAGAGGAGGAATTCCTTAACCTTTTTGAGTGTTATTGTCTTGTCTGTAAAGTGTCTAAATATCTGCCTGGTAGGATGGTTGGGTAATTGAATAAAATCATGTGCTCAGCAGAATGTCCGGTATGAAAAAAATGACAGATTTTACAAATTTGTCTTTGAATTCTCCATTATCATATTTAAAATAAGAGAGACATCTGCTGCACATTCTATGTATTTCCAGCTGAACTCATTGCTCTTCACTCACCAGCTCAACCCAAACCAGTTCTGGAACCAACTGAGATTACAGTTACAAGCACTCAGAGCTCTTAGTGCAGTGGATTTAGAAAGCCTGGAGCGAGGTTTGCCTTCATCTTCATGTCTGCTCACCCTTGCTCCTTCCTTCAGTCTGTGCCTTAGTCATGCCAGTCCTACTCCACGCCATGCTGCCAGGCTTGAGAGATTGATAGATCCAGCTTTCTGCCTCATTCTCCTCTAAGCATCTCTGTTCCCACTGGCATTCCTGTCCTTCTTTCACTGCAGTGCCTGTGGCTGCAGCCATAATCTGATCATGTAGGAACTAGTGTTTGTCTCAGGTTCCAGTGAGGTCTAGCTGGAATGGTTGCTGATTAGATGTAGCCAGTCCTGGTAGTCTCAAATGTATCCTCGGGGGCTCACAAGTTTTCCTGCACCTCTCCCAGGCCCAGGTAGAACTAGGGGCCTAGAAATGCAGGATGCTGGAGGGATGTGGCATTTCAAGATCTCACTCAGCATGGATTACCACAAGAAGTTACTCTGTTCTGTGCAAGAATGTGAAGGGGCCCGGTTCCTTCCTATCTGAATCATCTGGGCACCTGATGTTTCTCTCTTATGATTCAGGGGTTGATATCCAGTAAGCATGTCTTCAGAGAACCTCAGACCATCTGGCTGGGATCTGCTCCTGTTCCCATCTCCCCTAGACCTAGACATGGTGTAGGGGCTGGCACGGGGTTTTGACTCTTTTCTAGCAGCAGCTGGCTTTAACGAGACTCCAGACCACCCCTAGTTGGTGACTGACCCTCACTGTACCTTTATGGGGTGGTTATGGGGCTGCATCTTGCTTGATTCTCCAAATGAGATCATCTCTTAATCCCTTCCCACTCACTCTTTTGGACTTGATCTTAGGCAGTCAGCCTAAGAGTGCCTAAAAAAATAAGTTATTTTCATACTGTCAGCCTCAAGACTTGACAAAAGTTCTACAAGACACCAAGCATCCAATACATAGAGCTTTCACAATTTGGCCTCGATATACATACAAGGCAATGAACTCTATAAACCATTACAAAACTACCCTATTTTGCTTGTATCAAAAAAATTTTTTTTACAGTTTCATTTTTTTTCTTTATTCAAAATGGCAGTCGTTTTAATGAGTCCCACAGCAGGGGGGTTATTGGCTATTGAAAATACCTACATTGTGGAATAAAAGAAAGTCAGTAGGAAAATGTATGTTGCTTTTCAACCACTAATGTTAATCTCCGGGCATATCTGAGAAGCAGTCACATGGAACCTGGCTTACTTAAGCTTTTACTTATTTTAGCTCTCAGGCTGAATCACTTGAATCCTAAAAATTAGGGTTGCTTATCACTGTTGGAGACTCTTGTCTTTCCCCACCTTACTCTCTCTTGCCAGGATTATGGAGAAGACTGGCACTGCTTTGCTGAAATTGCGATGAGGCAATATCTTATAAAAATGATCATGCCAGGTAGAAGACTGATTAGTAGAAGGGCAGAGTTACAGGCTTTTAAAAAGACACTGCAATTCACAGTTCTCCTTTTGTGCTGGTCTCATCCCCTGTTTTTTTCCCCTCCCAGTTGGAGGGAGTATTGAGACTGGGATTTCAGCCTGTAAACCATCGTTGGACTGGGGTAGCCAGTGAGGCAGTGAGATGCAGCTGTTCTACAGGGTGGCCGAAAACATAAGGGTAAAAGACAGCCGCTTCTTTTCCTGTTTTTGATTGGTTTACAGTTACTCCGGATTCCCCAAGACATTGTTCAGACTTGCTTTTCCAAAGCCCATTAAATCTTCGCTATTGGTTCATCTCCTGACTCCAAACATGACCTCACCCCACGTCCTGCCCAGTGGTTAGCACCTCTGAAGCATATGCATTTCTCGATCCAAGAGAATCAGGATGGAAGATGGTGTTGGTGCTTGTTTAGGAGCTTTTCAAAATGAATCATTAGCGTGTGGGGATTTGGTGTGGATGACTGGCCAAGTAATTATCTGAAGGGATCTCGTGTCAGAACTCAGGTCTTTGCATGGAATTTAAGCTCAGGCCCTGGTACGTGAACTTATTACTGGGGAATGATCAAAATGATGTCACCTTGTTCCCACTTCTCAATGCTTTTGGAATGTCTCCCTCCCCAGGTACCCTTCCCTGTTATTCCAAAGGTGATTTGGGGGTAAGATTGAAAGCCATGGGCTGGGACTGAATTCAGAGCTACATTTTCACTCAGGGTCTGAACACTCATCTTTACTCCCCAAAGCTCTTTCCCCTCAAATGACAAGGTAACTGAGCTGGTTAGCCCAGGGGATAAAAAGTGACTTGTCCTGGTGGCCACGGGAGTCACTTCCAGACCATGAATTGTAAGTTGTATCCCAGCATAAGTCTCTAAATGTTGAGCATCTTTTTTTTTCCCCCCTCTGGGAGATAGGGGTAGGGGTGTTGTCTTTGGTTTTATGATGTCTTCCCCCACCCCCTCCATTTTTAACAGATGCTACAGTTTGGTGAATTCAGGCTGGTAGGCTGACAGTAGTGCGTTGTGTTCAATGGACTTTCATGTCCAAATGCCCCCAAACAGAAACATTAACAGTGGAACCACTTCCTAGCTTGAAAGGTTAACTTGCCTGATTAGATTTATACTGGCTGAATGAAAGAATTTGTGGAGAGTAGTCTAAGAGAACAAAACTAGGGCATTTATTTCTCCCAAACATTATGACGATTAAAGAAGTGATCAGAGAAATAAATACATAATTTGTCTGGAGGTGCATTTAGCTCAGGGAGAGAGAAAGCAGCAGCAGAAGGAAAAGGGTCTGAGCAGCCGGTGAGAGTGGGTTTACCCTGGGATTTGAGTCTCCATGCTTTATTTGTATATGGTTGTACTTTTTCAGATATGCCCAGAGGGAAATAAAAATAAGCAAAAGAAAGCCCTCTCATCTGCAGGACGAGAACAGGGGACCAAGGACAAACACCTTCCCTTCTTCATCTCCCAAACATGCCGAGGCTGCTGGATACCTTCGTTTGAAGAATTATCACGAATGCTTCTCTAACTCTTTTTAGGTAAGTGTGCTAAACGCTTTGCACGTCTTATTAATCCTCTCTGCATCCCTATGGGGAAAGTGGATTAATCTCCACATTTTGAAGACACTGAAGCTAAGGTTCATAGAAGTTAAATCGCTCAAGGTCCCACACCGAAGGAAAAGCTAGGCTTTGAACTCATTCTGCCTGGCGCCAGCCTCTATGCTCCAGGCCAGCCTCCTTTTACTAGAGTGTAGAAAACTTACATTTTCCATCGAATGTTTTTGTTCAGGGTTAAAGACAAGTGATCAACAAAAACAGGATTACAGAAGAAAACATTTTAATATTTTAGTAGAAGTCGGTTAATCAGCAAGTATTTCTTCATATCACACTCTGTTCTTAACGTTGCATAAGGTGCACGGGGTGGGAATGGTGTTTCAGTGGCACATCTCGGCCCTTGACAAAGAACTTACAAGCTCCACAAGACGACATGAGACTGCAGGGATCCAGAGGCATATTTTTAAGTGCTGAGTGCTTTGACTCTGAGTATTAAGGATGCTCGGGGAAGGGGGTGGTTTGTGTTGGTCTTTCATGTGCTGTTTTGCAGAATGTAGATAACTGCTGTGTCTTAGGGAATTGGAGAATTTAGAAAGCAGAAGGAAATGAGGCACTGAAGAGAAAAATCTGTTGTTCTTATTTTGTTGTTGTTCTTATTTATTCCACACTGAATGCAAACCCAGTGGTGAACAAGGTATAAAAGAGGGGGCGGCTGGAAACCTCGGGGCGGGCTTTTACTGCACGTAACAATGTGTGCTGAATCAGTCCACTGTCTTCTGTGTTAATATCAGGAGGATGGATGGTGTGCAGCCAGTTCAGTTGTACGTGTTGTTTGCAAAATGTTTGAGTTTAAATGTTTATAAACGCTTGTGACTATAAACTCAGTAATGGACAGTGTGTTAACCCATTGTGTTAATTGTGAACTGGTTTTACTACCCGACACTTCTGACACAAAATGTGGGTTTCTTTTTTTCTCACACCAAGCACTTCTCCATTCTCCGAATACTAACCGGGTATCTTATGATTCAATTCATTTCTGACACCAACGACCCAGAGTTGGCACAGACCCCACAGGTTAAGGGCTCAGTCTCACAAGACTGTTCCCATTTCAGGTGCCTATCTCAAGTCTTAGACCTCTTATACTTCTGACCAATTGGCTTCACATGGGAGGTGCCCTGACCTCCTCTTCAGGTTTGATGATTCGCTGTGGTGGCTCACAGAACTCAAGGGAACACTTTACTTACTACAGTTTATTATAAAGGGGACAAATGAACAGCTAGATGAAGAGGTGTATAGGGTGAGATCTGGAAGAACCCCAGCAAGGAGTTTCTGTCCCTGTGGAGTTGATGTGCACCACCCCTCTCAGCACATGGGAGTGTTCACCCACTCAGAAGCACCCTAAACCCTGCCATTTAGGAGGTTTTATGGAGGTTCTACTATGTAGGTATGATGATTAATTATTGGCCATTGGTGATCGAACTCACCCTCCAGCCCCCTTCCCTCCCCCAGAGGTCTGGGGATGGGACTGAAAGTTCCAAGTTTCTAATCAAGACTCAGTCTTTCTAGCAGCCAGCCCCCATCCTGAAGCTATTAAGGCGCCCCTCAGAGAAGGGTCATCTTGTTTGTACACCAAAGGCACTCTTATTGTGCGGGGAATTCCATGAGTTTTAGGAACTCAGTGTCAGGAACCAGGAACAGAGACCAAATATTATAACAGAAGATGCCTCTCTCACCCACCCTTGCTCAGGAAATTCCGAGAGCTTTAAAAATCACTGTGTCAGAACTCAGGAAAAAGACCAAATATTTATTTCTTATTATATCACAATCATCAAGGCATGTAACTCAGTTTTCTTGAACAAAACACAATCATAGATTATAATTACATCTGCAGAAAGGTCAGGGAGGAGTCTGCTTGTTGGGCTGGGTCATGTAAGTCTGTGGCAGCTCCCCGACTGGTGGAGGGGGCAAATAAAGGGCCCCAGGAATCTCTTTGTGAAGCTCTACCCGGACAGATTACTTATTCTCTTAGCAGTGTGCGTCCACTGCATTTCATGCAGTTGTTTACTATCCTCTAAAGCGATCAATCCAAGAGACAAGGTAAAAGTTCCAACACCTTTTCTGACCTAGCCTTAGAAGTCACACAGCATCTCTCCCATGGCATTATTGTGGTCAAGGCAGTTAAAGGTCTGCATAGGTTCAAGAAAAAGGAAAACATACCCCACCTCTTGGTGGAGAGTGCTAATATCACATTTTAAGAAGAGCATGTAGCACTGGAATTTGATACAACATTGTAAAATGACTATAACTCAATAAAAAAAAAGTTTAAAAAAAAAAAAAAAGAAGACCGTGTAGGATAGAATATATGTCCATGACCATTTTTAGAAAATGCAATCTGCCACAATATGGAAAGCATGTAACCACACAGTGTTCACAAACATTAGCTATTATTAATCTTACTACGTAAATGCTTTCTTAAATAATGAATCAATGTTTCATCCTTTGACTAGCGCTTCATACTGCAGTTAAATAATTATTTACTGAATAATATTCATATACCTTCTTTATGCACTCATCTGTTTTTGGACATTTAGGCTTTTTCATATCCTAGCTATTGTGAATAATCCTGCAATGAACATGGGAGTACACATATCTCTTTGAGATACTGATTTTGTTTTCTTTGGATAGTTACCTAGAAGTGGGATTGCTGGATCATATGGTAATTCTACTTTTAATTTTTTGAAGACCCTCCATACTGTTTTCCTTAGTGGCTACACCAATTTACATTCCCACCAACAGTGTACAAGGGTTTCCCTTTCTCCATATTGTTGCCAACACTTGTTATCTCTTATCTTTTTGATAAAAACCATCTTGACAGGTGTGAGGTGATATCTTATTGCGGTTTTGACTTATATTTATCTAATGACTAGTGAACATCATTTCAAGTACTTATTTGCCATTTGTACATCTTTGGAGAAATGTCTATGCAAGTCTTTTTCCCATTTTTAACTGAATTATTTGATTTTTTGCTATTAAGTTGTATGAGTTCCTTATATATATATATATGAGATCAATCCCTTAATGGATATATAATGTATAAATATTTCTCTCATTCTGTAGGTTGCCTTATCATTTTGTTGATTATTTTTTTTCTACTTTAATTAGCTGGCCTTCTACTATGAGAAAAAAATTTCTCCTTCCACGATATTTATTTGAATTAATGGGTTCTTATTTTTGTTAAATGAATTATAATGCAGTACTGACAGTTAATTCATTTTGGTCCTCAAATTGTCCCAGACTTGGCCTGTGGGTGCAGTTAAAGCTGGTTCCTAAGCCTTTTTGACCTGTCTCCTGTGTTAGTCTGTTCAGGCTGCCATAACAAAATACCACAGACTAGATGGCTTAAACAGCAGAAATTTACTTCTCACAGTTCTGGAGTCTGGGAAGTCTAAGACCAAGGTGCCAGCCAGTTTTGCTCCTGGTGAGAGCTTTTTTCTTAGCTTGCAGATGGCCACCTTCTCTCTGAATCCTCACATAGTGGAGAGAGAGTTCTAATGTCTCTTCCTCTTTTTATAAGGTCACCATCCCTATTGGATGAAGGTGCCATCCTCACGACCTCATTTCACCTTTATCAACTCCTCACTGGTCCTGTCTCCAAGTACAGTCATGCTGTTCACAGGTTAAGGCTTCTATATAGGATTTTTGAGGAGACACAAACATTCAGACCTTAACATCTTCTGTCTTTGGAGTACTTCCTTACTTTTTAATATAACAAGGTAGTCCAAATGTTCTTACATTCTTTGTCCCAGCCCTTCTTCTAAGCTCTGGTTCCTTTTAGTGAGGAATGGTGCTTGGAGATGAGTTCTGCAAGGAAGCATTCGTGCAGGTCATCTAATGTTAGGCTATTCAGGCAGAAAATAGTTAAATAGTGAATCCGTGAAAGGGTTAGAAGAGCTTCCTTGAAACAGAAAGTGTAAAAGACAGTAGGGCACTTCTCGGCCCTTGTCTAAGATGTTCCCTACATGATATTATTTTTGCATCCAATCAGTCCAAAGCAGTAGTTTGAAAGCCATAGACCTAGGCTAAGTGGAAGTGAGAATCTGCTGAACACTAACTCAGGGAAGCAGAAAAAACTGAGAGATAGTAAGAGGTCAGGATGCCAGAAGAAGGTACAGCACTTGTGGGACACCAGCTTTTCAGAAAACTGGTCAAAACCAGCAGACAAAGGGCCTTGTTTCAAAATAGTGACTGTAATTTAACCAATCATAAAGCTCAGTTGATACTCCAAGGCTAATAATATGGTCTTAGAGACCATTTGTAATTTTTGACTTAAGCTCTATTTCAAAGGTCCAACTTCCCTATGCAGGATCAGATTTCCCTGCCTTGCACTGAACTCAGACAATCTTTGTCTATCCTAAATCTTTATATTACTTAGCCTTACTGATTATTTAGGATGAGAGATGTAGTAGGGAGGAAAGGAGCCCTGGCGCTGGTACTCACTAATTATACATCTTTTGATGACTAATTGGCTTACTGTGTAAACCTAAGTCCCTTGTCCTTTCTGGTCCTCAGTTTTCTTATGCACAGAATGAGAGGCTGAGGCTAAATTATCTCTAAATTCTTTTCTAGCTTTCAAGCTCCATGAAACCTTCCCTGCCTAAAAATCTTTAAAGTGTGTGAATTAAACTAGCAGATCAAGATAAATTACCAGAGTTGCTGGGTGCATTACAGAATTAAAGTCTTCAGAGCCCCAGCAAGCCTGCTTTTTGGAGCATGCTTTCTTTTTACAGCTGTGAGGAGAGGAATCAGCACACAAGCTATAACTTCATATGACTAATGGTAACCATGGCGACCACTAAATATTCCTTCTAGACCTTGCATCTGCACAGCTCACTGAAGCAGAGGAAATAAACGTTGCTGCTTTGAAAAATGATAAAAATAATCTGAACCAGTGACAGGCTTGGAAGGAAAGGAGAGATTTCACATCTGAAGGTCGAGCCATTTCATCTCATTATCTTTCAGGCCTTTGTTCAGTCTCGGGAGGCATTTGATGCCAACTGAATGGATGGGTCACAGGCCTGAGGGATTTAGCGTGAGACTTCTGAAGTACTTGACTAATTTTTAACGAAGTTTCTGGGGTTCTGACAATATGTGCTAGGTTGGTGTGATGCCCTGTAAGGTTGAAATGCTGAAAGTGAACATCAGGACACCAAAAGAGGACCCTCAGGCTGCCAGTAGTTCTTGATGTCATGTCACCTTAGTGGTTTAAGGCTGGAGTGACTAGAAGACTGGCCAAGGTCAGATCACACTCAGAGAGCAGGAACACGGGCCAGAGAGCCAGGCCTCACGGAGCCTGCAAATTAGACAAAGAGAAAGGCTGACAGGCTGACATCACCTTGGTAAAACATAAGACAGTCACCAGGAAGACTAATGCTTGTGGTGCAGTCCAGGAGAGTCACCCAGGAAATGCAAATGAGCAGACAGTGGAGGAGGAGGTGGGGTCCGTGAGAAACCAGAGAGCACGTGGCCTGTCTCAAGAGGGCAGCCTATTGCTGCTATGGGAGGTTGCAGATTCAGAGCTCCCATTTTTCAAGACAGGCTATACATCTGGATTTTTAAAAATATGAAATGTCTTAATTATTTAATGTTGACATGGTGTGTGCTGCCATTTTTCATCCTCTGAGATTATAGTTACCTTTTGAGAATGAAACTAGGAAATGCAGAAATGGGATTCTGTATAATGATCTGTACAATAACCATGAGACCATGGACATTCCAAATTCAAACAAGTTGGCTTGAGTCTGTAATGTCAGGGAGGCACAACTGTGTGTGATGGTCTTGGAAAAAGTTGGCGCTTTGGTAATTACACTGTGCTTAGTTTGGAGAAAGAATATGTCAACAGATAGAAGATGATCTGCATGGTAGGTTTAAAAGGGTCCAGAATGACACACATTGCAGTCCGTCTCCAGTACCAGAGGTAGGGACCACATTTCCAAGTGGCTTGTCAGTCTTCCCAAAGCCATCTCCCAACAGCTCCCTTCCCTGCACTGTTTTTCACCTGAATTCCAGTAGACACACTGGCACGAAGAACCCAGCCTTGAGGCGTCCTAGGCTTTAGACTACTCTGGGGTCTGTACCTAAGTCATAAACACCTGACTAGGGTGAGGAGTGACGGGACAGAGAGAGCAAGTGGGCAGTCTCAGACAGAGGACAGAAGCCAACATATGTAGAATTGACCGCTACCCTAACCACTGTGTTACCTCACTGGGGACTAGTCTGGGCATTGCCTGATGAAACTTAGTGCCTGGGGTTCAACAGGGGTCAGTGGATCTCTTTACCCTTTTGAAAAGCATGCTTACTTTCTAGCTTACAGAGTTATTATAGGAAAATCTGAAAACTGGGAAAAAAGAAGAACCTGTAATCATACCATGAAGTAGAGATGAAGAGACAATTCTCAGAAAAAAGAGAGATCAGCCAGTAAAATATTATCTTGTGGGAAATTACTTTGATGTAATGGTGGCCTCCAAGTACCATTCCAGACAAGTTATTACAGAAGTCATGGAACAGAAAGGCTCACAGACCAAATTAACATGTTGAAATTATGTAGTTCATTGAATCAGTTTAAAACACAGATGGAGAGACAATCGGAAGAAACAACACACTCAGGGCAGGTATGTGCAGGCAGGAGGACCATGCTACCTGAATCCTGTGCTCCACAGTGTTCATATGTCCCGACTCTCTGCCACATCAGCCTTCCTTCCTGGACATGTGGATATGAGGACCGGGGATGAAGGGAAGCAGATGGAAGATGCTCGGAACCAGAACACATTTCTTCCCTGGGAGGGATGGAAGGGCAGGCATATTGAACAGTATACTGAACACAGCTGCAACTCCCTGATTAGCCTGATGGGCACTTGTGCATTTTCTAAGCAGAGGATATGTGGGCCAAAATGGGGTTACATCAGGTGTCACCAATGTATGGATGATTTAGGGTTGACGTAGCCATCAATCTGGAAATGGCATTTGTGCCTTACTAATCTTAAAGGTTACTTGTGCAGCTTTTGAGCTATTGCCTCTCATGCAGAAATGGGATTCTGTATAATGATCTGTACAATAACCATGAGACCATGGACATTCTAAATTCAAGGTCTGATTTGAATTTCCCCTTAAGAGCTTAAACCAGAACTATTTTAATGGAGGCCTTTAGGTCTGTGAATGCCCCAAACCTGCAAAACAAGACAGTAAACAGGTAGAGTGAGGAGTGGAGGACAGAAGTCAAGAGAGGAGCAATACTAAAAGGGCAGATGGAGAAAGGGGGAAGACGTGAAGGGGATGGAGCAGGAACAGTCAGAGAGCTGGAAGGACCAGGAGAAGATACTGTCCCAGGTGGTCCATAAGTCCTGAAGATGAGAATGTCTCAGTGAGCACACCCATCTAGCAGGGAGAAGGGGGAGAGCCAGAGCTGGGGTAGCCCCTGCCATTCAGGATGGAACGTAAGGGAGAGAGACTGTCTAATGCAGGGTGCTTCATCCTATACGGGTGGGGAAGAGTGGTGTCAGGCAGGAAACCAAAGTCCTATTTTGGGTTCTCCTCTTTGAAATCACATCGCTCCACAGTGGGGGTTTGTAGCATCCCACTACCTGCCCCTTCCTTTCATTCTGCACTTCAAAGGGGTCTGCCTATGTGCACATTCTTTTTCCGAAGTCTAATTCTGACTCAGAAAATTGCTGGTTTCAACTCTTTTGCCAGATGGCTGAGGAAAGAGCAATTGACTGTTAGTGCTGAATGCCTGTGTTGGAGCCCAGAGCAGCCGATTCCAATTAACATAAGAAGCAGAACAGGGCTCCTAACAGGCAAGTGTGAAAGATGGGATGATAAAACCTCATCCTGGCTGAGAAAGGAGAACTCGCAGCATCCTCTCTCCTCTCAGACGCCGGCCACACTGTTGGGTTGAGAGGGGAATGGATTTATGAACAAGAGGGGACTATGAATCAGGACTCCCAGAACAACACCCTGGGTTCCTTTCTGCTTCTCTGGCAGGGAGTGGTCCTCACAGTCACATGTCAGAAATCTTTGTTATTTGTTTGAGTGGATGAAGTGCAATGTTGTTTTCAATACAACTTCCTGTCTTCCCAAAGGAGACTTATTTCCTAGAAGTGAGTGGTACTAACCTTTAGTGGGTGATACAGATGAAGAGCTCTTGATTTGTGTACATTTTCTTTTGAAAATGTATCGTTTTTGGTAAGTAATACATTTAGAGAGGCCAAAATAAAAATGAAATTAAAAGATCTAAATTGACATATTTTGTTCCCACCCCATTTCCATCTGCCCTAAGTCTTTCTGTCCTTCGTAAGGAATCATTTTAATTATTCCCTTGCTTATTCTCCCAGTACTTCTTTATGCATGTGCAAACGTAAATGTATTTATGTATGTGTATTTATATATGTGCATGTATGTGTATATATGTACATTCTTATTTCCCCTTTTTTCCCATAAAAGATGGCGTATTATATATACTAAATTATGCTTTGTTTTTGGTACTGAATAATTTTTTGGAGATCTTTCCATATTAATACGTAGAGAGCTTCTTCATTCTTTTTTTATTTCTATATCATATTCCACTGCATAGATGTACCATAGTTCACTTGACCAGTCTCTAATTTTGGACACTTGGATTGCTTCCATTTTTTCGCTATAACAAACCATTCTCAGTGGATAGTCTTTGATTATATCCTGCGGTGTATGTGTAAGGTAACTGTAGGACAGAAGCATCCTAGTTCACAAGCATCTGTAGTTTTGGTAGACGTTGCCAGATACCCTTCCATGAAGCTGAACATTTCACACTCCCTCTGGTACAGGCAGAGAGTGCCTGTTTCCTGAAGCTTTGGTAACTGAATGTTGCCAAATTTGGGGGTTTTGTTTGTTTATTTGTTTTTATTAGTCTGGTAGGTAATGAAACGGTAGCTCAGGGTAGTTTTAATTTGTCTTTCTCTTCTTATTCTTTCTTCGGATGATAGAATATTTTTATTTCTCTTTGTTTTCACGATCTCTCAGAGAACGATTATGACATGATGATGCAGGGAAACCAGATCTTTCCAGGTGCTCCACTCTTGGGCTGTAAGGGCTTCCTAAGACCCTGGGCTGTTGGCCGTGTCCTTGTGTGTTAGTTTATTACTTCACGCTTCCTTTTAGTGGTTAGTAATTGTACTAATAGCCACCATTTATTGAGTGCTTACTATACACCAGGCATGGTCCTAAGCACTCTGTGTATTAGCTCATTTACTCTCCAAAACTAACAAAAACAACTTTATGAAGGAGGGTTGCTCTAATCTCTATATTCAGATGTGGAAACTGAGGCCCAGAAAGGTTAGTAACTTGTCACAAAGGCAGTCTGTCCTAGGGTGAACAACTGTCCCGTTTTTCCTGGGACCACCTCAGCTTTAGCACTGAAAACCCCATGGCCCCAGAAAGCCCTCATTCCTGGGACAGTTGGGCACCTGGAGTCTTTGCTTACCACTATTAAACTCCTCTTAAGACCAAGGGGGTCTGTCTGTGTGCTGGTCATCAGAAGAATGGGGGAGGTGATGATCCGATAGCATCATGTATGAGACTTAATTTGCAGATTCTTAGTTTTAGTCAATTAGCTGGATGCCAAGGCAACAGGAAAAATGAGAGTGGGGACATCCCCTCAAATCAGGGAGCGGCAGAAATGGCCATAAGGAGCGAGCAATTCATGCAACTACTGTCATGAAAAACCCGCGTGGAGATCTAGTTAAAAAGCTAATAATTACCACCACGGTTCGTGAACAATGTTCATGTGTTATCTCAGTTGCTCCTTGGAGGAGCCCTGTGAGATGGGTACCAGTATCACATCCATATTACCGAGGAGAGGTTAAGAAAGTTCCTGAAGCAAGGTTGATCAAAACCCAAGCTGTCTGCCTACAAAGCCTGGGCTTTTAAGCATTATCTTTTACCTAAAAACACACACATATTTGATCTCTAACTGGATCCTTAATGACTATCGGCAGGAAAGACTCTCAGACAAAGGAAGTCTGAGTCTTTGCGCTAGCAGAGAGGGATGCTGGCGTGTGCTGGAGCAGAGCAGCTCAGCAGCTAAGCGATTAGAAGAAATGCCTTTGAACGTTTCCAACAGCTCTGGCGAGTATCTGAGGGAACGAGGCCTCGTGTAAACACGCCTATGCTGTGAAGAGCGGCCCAGAAGCTTCTGTTCTCTTTCTGCCACCTGGAGCCAAGCGGGACCGAGCAAGTCTCACTTCAGCTCTCTGAGTTTAAGCACCTTAAGTATAAAATGGAGATAATTGTTTCTTACTTGCTTCAAAGAGAATCTTTTGAAGACCCTTCTAGTTCTAAGATTCGTGACTATCCGTATAGTCCTGATTTCTCAAGCTACAAGATCCTTGAGGAAAATCAAGGCCTCGTCATAGGAAAATGCAAGTGCATTGTCCATATAAATTGATGTAACTCAAGAATGAATTTGGTTAGAGTCCTGTGGTAGACAGAATTTCTAAGACGGTCTCCCAAAGAGGCCCTGTCCCAGTTATGTTGCACAACTGATCTTAAAATAAGGAGGTCATCCTGAATTATCTGGTAGGCCCATTGTAATCACATGAGCCCTTAAAAGCAAAGTGCTTTCTTTGGCTAGTGGCAGATGAGGCCAAAGAAGGAGAAAGGGTAGTGGGAGAGATTTGAAGCACAAGGACACTGGACACACCACTGTCAGCTTTGAGGATGAAGGGATACTTGTGCCAAGGAATGTGGGCAGCCTTTAGGAGCTGAGAACAACCCCTGGTTGACAGCTGGTAAGGGACTGGGGACTTCAGTCCTACATGTACAAGGAAGTGAATTCGGCCAGTAGCCTGAATGAGGAAGTGAATTCTTCCCTAGAGCCACCAGATAACCTCCCGGCCTGACCGCACTTTGATTTCTGTCTCGAGACCTAACCAGAGAACCAGGGAAGCCCACTTGGATTTCTAACCGGCAGAACTGTGAGATAATAAATGGAGGTTTTTAAGTTGCTAAATGTGTGGTCTTTGGCTATAGATCAACAGATAACCAGTACGTGTCCTCACCCGTGTTTCCTAGAATCCCCACTTTCTAGCCCCCCTTGTGGCCTTCTGTGCACATCCGAAACTGAGGAATTGTTCTCAGTATCTTTTTTCTCTCTTCACTTCAAGTAGTCACATAGCTCTGGGAGCCTCCGATCATATTACACTTTTCCCTCAAACTGGCGGGATGCTGCTGCTTCTTGCTGGTGGTCACTGTTTCTGTCCCTCACACTACCCTTGCTGCCCGCCATGGTTTTGCTTACTGACCAGGTCCTTGGTACCTCAACTTGCCTACTCTCTGACACTGTCCCTTTAAGCCAACTTCTTTCTGACTCCTTCTTAAGTCAAAGCAAACATTCTCTTGAAACTTAAGGCGTTTTTATCTTTGTTCTGACAGTCTGACCTACTTGTCCTGATTTCCCCCCAAGCAGATCTGTAAATAAGAACCCAGCATCACCCGGCCTGCTTATGGGGAGGATCCCACTTTATGCTGTCTGAACACCTGATCATATCACATTCTGCTATCTTTGGCTGTTTGTTATTTGTCTCTTCTATTGGGTTATAATGCCATTTAAGGGCAACAGCATATCTTGGTCATTGTTGAAACTTCAGGGCATATCTTGGGGCCTGATATATAGTGAGTACTCAACCAACGCTTGAATGAAAATGAGATATTAACGCATTCCCAGCATGGTCGTTAGGTAATATTTCCCATGGATACGTTTTTGGTATGTGGATTATATCAAAGACTTTTAATGATTTTTCTAAAAAAGGTCTTTGGTAAAACTAGCAGTATAACCCTTGGGCCCAGTTCATGGAAGTACATATACCAGCATCATAGCTCGCTGTTATGCTGTCTCCAGCACCTGCTCGGTCAGTATTTCAGGGTCCTATCACCCCAGTAATATTCTGCAGTGCTTTCACAGCTGATGTTGGAAATTTTTTGAGATTGTCTCTGTAAATAACAAAGTCCTCATAACACACTTCAATGTGTGTTGTGTCTAGTTGGAAAATTCACTGACATTACACAACTTTCTTCTCTTTCTTCGGATTTCTTCCAATACCATCGGGACTAATGGTACACTCTGTCCCATTTCTCTCTTAAAAAATAAGTTGGAAGGAGCCGAGTTTAGTTTTAACTGCCAAAATTGGTGCCTTGGTGGATAAGCTTCGCCAATATTATTGATCAGATGAAATTGTTTTTGTAGCCTCAAAAGAATTTAAATTCCATTAGGACCCTGTAGCTTGAGAGTTTTAGCTACAACTTTGAAATCTCTTAGGCCCTAGGAATAGGCTTAGAGAGTCAAATACTGGTCTTTTTCTTTGTGGGCGCAGGATTTATTTTTTATTTGGGCAAAAAGTTGTTTTTCAGTCTTTTAAATTCATGCTGTTGTGTGCTGGTTACAGTAAGAGCTTCATTGTTAATTATTATTGGAGGTGATGGAGGTGATGACGGCGATGTAATCTCAGGAGACCAGGTGGCCATAACAGGTTTTAAGCTTAGTTCCTCATTCTTACTCAACCCAGCATGACTTTCTCCAGGTATTTTCCATGTTATCAAGGTCTTGGATTATTAGAGAGAAATGCAAATGCAAAAAGTCTCACCAGAGATTGTAAAGTATCTTAATTCATAAAGTAACTGTTTTGGTGATCCTGAGGCACCATAATTTATCTGATCAGACACCTCCACTGGAAACAGTTCTGTCAGGTACAATTATTATTTGCATGATTGGTAGCTGAAAGAATTTCTAGGGAATCTTAATACCTTGCTTTTGAATTATTATCTACTGTGATATGTAAAATGTAATCACTTCAATGTCTGATCTTCTAAAAGGGTGAAGACACAGGGAATATCATTCATTTCCTCTTTCATTTATTTATTTAGTCAGTAAATATTTATTGAGTATCCCCTGTGTGCCAGATACTGCATTAGATGTTGAAAATACAGCTGTAAAGAAAACAAACTATCATGGCACTTATATTTAAATCGAGAAGACAGACAATAATTGAAGAAAGCAAGAGATAAGTACTCTTAAGATAAAAAAGACAATATTGTGGAAGAGAGGGACTAGTCATCCTTTTTTTTTTTTTAGGTTTCCTATTTTATAAAACATCAAGATGAGGGGGTGGGAGGACAGAATTGTAGAACTTTTGATCTAATATTTATCTTAGAGATGATCCAATCTAATTTCCTTCACTTTGTACGTGATGCAGTTGAGTCAGAGAAGTTACCTGACTTACCCAGGGTTTCACAGCTAGTTACAGCCAGCTGTAAGTAGCTAGTGCTCGTCCCTGTGGTTTAGCAGTGAGTGATGCATCTCTTTTAATTTATAAAACCCTAAATCTGGACTTTCATGGTCTCACCCATGATCAACACTGAGAGGTCCCAAGTTCCTCAGACTTCAGGGTTCACTGTGTATTTAATACCTAATAACAACTCACAAGCCCTCTTTCCACTCCTGAATTAGCAAGAAATCCAGCATTTGATAGGCTCTCCTCTCTGTCTGGCTTGGTGTCTTAGGCTTTTCTGTGGGTGGACTCCAGTAGTTTCACAACTGCCTTCCCAGTCTGCTGGGAATCTCCTCAGTGTTCACACAGTGCATTTTCTACGCACTTCTAAGACCAGGCTATCTCGTTTACAAAACTTTGCCAGTGGTTTGGGGATAACAGAAGAGAATAACTCTGAAGAAAAGGAATTAGCTCTGAATGTTAGCTATCACTGGAGTCCACAGGTCAAGCCACCCAGAAGAGACCCCTTATTGTTGTTTTAATCTTTCAACCTTCCTCCAAGCCCCGTCCTGCCACCATATTGCAGGGACCAGTTTCACACACCATGGCCTTTGACCACATCTCTCCTGTCTGGGGTTCAGGCTTCAAGGTCTTTATTGGCTCTAGAGAGTTAAGAAAGTTCTTTCTTCTCCCAGAGAGGCACTTTAGTCCACATTGATGACACATTTGACCAAATCACACAGAGGAGTTTACTCCTTCATCATCTCACATTTTTCCGTTCCAGATTTGAATCTTTTTACGTAGTCAAAATGCTCTAGGTAAGATTTTTTTCCAAGACAAAAGAGTGTCTCTCCTTGCCCCATGAATGATGCTTCTACTTCCAGCTAAGCTTTAAAAATAGAAAACAAACAGAAAAAAAAAAAACCTGTTGGCAGTTTTGAAATAACTATCTCACATAACTAACAGTCAGCTACCAAAATTTCAGTCTTCCTGGATTGTTTCTGTACTCCTCCTTATGTAACTTGTAGAAATTCTCCGCTTCTTCTTGGCTGGTTGCCTTCCATCACCATCTTCAAAACTTGTTTCAAACCCCAACCTTATTTTGGAAGCCTGGTTAACCTCATGTCCTTCTCATCCACACTTTATTCTTAGCACTTATATATTCATTTTGTGTGATGCCATTTTGCCATATTTCGTCATTTGTACATGTGTGTTCTCCTCCCAATCAGAACGGACACAAACACTTTGAAGACAGTTACTTTGTTTTCAGAACCCCTCACTCCCTGTTTGACAACACTGTCTATTTAGTACTCAACAGTTATAGTCTTGTCAGACTAAAATCTCTTGTTTACCCCACACACGCTGCCAGAGGCCTTAGAGTTACTGCATTGGTCTTTACTCTTTTGATAATGTCTTTCATTTCACCTTCCTCCTGAGTTTGTCCCAAGTTCAGTAGCCACTGCTTGTCATATGGATTTGGGCATGCCATCCAAGTGAAAGTCCCACTCAGGAGCATAGTTTTAATCTCATTTGACATGGGAAAATTTAATCTTTGGATTTCCTACTGTGATTTCTATTGGAAAAGCCAGTGGGAAAATAGTGGCTGAGATGCTGGAGACTGAACTGAAGCCAGGCTGTCACATCAGCACTGGTTTATCCAGGAGGACTGTATGAGCTTTTGTGGAGTGGCAGGATGAGGGGAATGCTGGTGACCTTAACTGGTCAGAGGAAACTGGAATCAGAGCCTGAGAAGCTGGTGGAGGGGGGTATACAGGCAAAGGGAACACACCTACTGAGGGGTCTTCTTGAGATCAGAAAGATGAGCTAAGGAAGAGAAGTTGAGAATCCTGGGCCACTATCTGCTTCCAGAACCAACTGTGTCCTGAAAACCTATAACATGTGAGGAGGAGGAGGTGGAGACATGGGATCAAGGAGTGAGGACTAAATTTTGCAGGACCACGCTGAGATGTAGAAGTAGCTGAACTCCGAGTCTGTGTTATTTTAAAATTTTAGGTCATTAAAATAAAATAAATAATAAATAAAATAAAATAATAATAACACATCTAATAAATGTCATTACTCACCCCTGTGCCTAGTCCCACCCCATCTTCTTTCAATGTTTAATACCATGTGAAAATTCAGGGAACTTTGATTTTCCAGTGCTGGAATTCATAAATATGCTCAAAAATACTATTTGATTGTTTGGTTACCTGTTACATTTTTTCCTTATAAAAAGGAAGTATATCTCTGACTAGGAATAAATGAAATTAATTCATGAGAGAAATCTAAGACCCACACGTCTACAGTGGTTTTAATATCAAAGAAAACTACTTCTCTGGGTGTCAAAACATGTACTATACATAGCTGACGAAATCGACATACAGTGAACAGAATCCAGAGTGGATGTATTTAGAGTAAATATCTTAGGTTCTGACCCCACCTCTACTCTTATTAATTTGGTGATCTGAGCAAGTTGCTTAGCCTCTTCAAGTCTTGTTTCCCGGTCTGTTAAATGAGGCTGGTGATAGTAGTATTTATCTTATACGGGTGTTGAGAGTTTAAAATGAGTCAATATGTGTAAAGCTCATAGAATAATGTCTAGCACACAGGGCCAAATAAATGTTAGCTATTATGATTATACTCTTAAAGTCTACTTTTGCATGAGTTCCTGTTTAAGGTGCTTGGAGGTGAAGATTTCATTGTTAATCAATTTTACAAATATTGAAAATTGAATTTTGATTTTTTCTTCTGAATATGTGTGTATGTGGTATGTGTATATGTCTTTGTGCATAAGTATGTGGTTATTTTTAAGTGTGTGCTTGTAATTTCCATAATACTCCACAATGGATTGAATTTTCTTTTTCAGTAATTCTGTTTATAAATTTAAGTACAGTCAATTTACGATGTTGTATTAATTTCTGGTGTACAGCATACTTATTCATCTTTTTCAGTAATTCTGAAAATATTCTACTCATGGGGTTAAGTTCTTTCTCATCTTAACCACCAGAGATAGAATGTAATTCAAATGCAGGAGCAACTTCAGTGAAGGTGTGCGCCCACAGAGTTCCCTTTATATTAGGGCCAAAGGAACAGTTTAATTTCTCTTTGTTATGTTTCAAATGCATCTCAAGCTGTACTGGGAATATCACTGTAAAATAAAGGGGCTCTTGCAATTCAGAACCTCCTACACACAGCTAATTAAATAGAATGAGAGGCAAGGAGCAGACAAGAATCAAGCTCATAAATATTATATATTTTTATTAATACCATACAAATGATCTTAATTAAACCTGCATTTTCCATGAGTAACAATCTTACACACAGTTTGTTCCCTTGTCCAGGAGCTGGAAAGAGGGTGGAAGTGTCCTGGAATTTTAATATGAGGCAACTCCCTCTTGTCTTAACAGACTCTCCCTATTCTCTGTTTTGCAGTCTTTCAGAAAACTGTAGCTTTTCCTAGTTTCTAGGATCCAAATAACCAAATGAAAAGCTTCCTTTTCCTCTGAGCTCAGGAGGAGCCTAGGATCCTAGAGATAAGTTTTGCCACTAAAAAAGATTTCAAATCAAACCCACATAATCTGAAAAGGACTCAGTTAAGTCTCTGGGTATCATCTATTCTCATTGCCCCATCCATTGTACTTAAACTTGTGACTGTATATTTTCCTGTGATTATTTTTTAGAAGTCTGTCTCCATCTGTAGACACAAGCTCCTGAGGTTAGGGACTTTATCTTATTCATATTCCATTTCCAGTGCTAAGCTGGCCTCTGATCTATGGTTAGTTCTTTGTGATTTGGGGTGTGAGTGTGTGTGTGTGTTAGGGGGAGGCTAAAGCCATGCATTTTATAACTACTTCTTCTTTTTCAAATTACAAAGCAATTTATACATAATATAATTTATACTTTAAAGTGTATACTTTCATGTGTTTTGACAAATATGTGGAGCCATGTAGTTTTTACTGCAATCAAGATAAAGAACAGTTACTTTACTCCCCAAAGTTCCCTCCAACCTTTTTGCAGTCAATTCATTACTTCACTTTTATCTTCAACTCCTGGCAACCACCAATTTGTTTTCTGTTTCTATAGTGTTGCCTTTTCTAGAATTTCATATAAATGGCCTCATATACTGGGTAGTCTTTTGTGTCTGGGTTCTTTCATTAAGCAAAATGCTGTTGAAATCCATCCATGTTGTTTTGTGTATTAGTAATTTGTCCCTTTTTAAAATTGGGAAGAAATAGAGTAGATTCTTAATAATTATTTGTTGAATATATAAAAAGGAATACAATCCTAGAAGCACATCTGCAAATGGATTAATTGAGAAAATCTAAACATCTTTATTCATAAGTACTTGCTAATTGCCTGGATAATACGTTAATTAGCCTCTAATAGGAATCGTAGATTTTAATACCAGGTTTTGTTTTTAATCTTCAGATTTTTTTGATGGAGCAGTTTTCTAGGATAGTTGGAATATTTAAGCATCATGTCTTGTGGAAATGAGGGCATTTTTTTATTTCTGTAACTTCTGTAACCTAGAAGTTAGCATCTGGATATTGTCCTGTAAAATCGTCAGTGGAGACCCTGACATAGATTTGAGGAAGGCTGATATTTTTAGATTATCCGCATTGGGCTAGTGGGCACTGCACATTTTCAAGTACAAATTTCATGTTTCAGCTAAAATGGTGTGAAAATTATTTTATATGGATGTTAAAAAAAGAGAATTTAAAATATATCGCTTACCCAAACTTAGCCTCAGAGAAATAAAAATCAGTATCGGATACTTCCTAAGAATTTTATCGTGGATCCTCAGTGCTTATTAGGACCATGACAAGGAGACCTCTGATATTTTCAAGAGTGCTGACACTAAATCACTGAGATGAGAGGAAGATCAGGTCTGTCTTTTCTATGATGACATAAAAGATCAACGAGAGACAAAATGTACAAAAAAAGAAGACTAGATTAAGAATGGAATGTGGAATCTATATATTAGCCAAGTGGTTTAACCTCTTGTGACAGTGGTAGTCTCTGGTAAAACTGGAATTAAATAATTAAAATTCTCTGGTAAAATTAAATATCTGTGTGTTTTTTTTTTTAACTTTCAAATGTTACTACAAATGTAACTAGCAATTACATTCTCTTTGGACTGTGTATTCTTTTCCTAGAGTCAGTCCTGCATGATATTTGAACACATTGCCCTCTCCCCTAACTCAGCAGTGGAGATCACTGGGGGAAAATTCTTCCTTCATTCACTCCTTTATAGTAAATGTCTCTGTGTGCACACAGGAATCTTATTACTAAAAACACCTTAGGCTTTAACTCAAAAAGGATATATGAAAATATACAAGCTAGTTTATAGAATTCTCTACATTTGCTTTGGAAAATTACTAATGGAAAATTACTACATATACAGCCATTTTCCTAACATCTTTCTTATTTGCTCACTATGTACCAGGCACTGTGCTAAGGGTATAACATGAATTCTTTCATTTAACCTTTACAACAATTCTCCACAGCACGTAAAATATTTCAAAGATAAGGAAGCTTGGGCTTCCATTTTCTTGTTGGTTTTCTGTCTAGTTGCTCTAGTTGTAGCTGGTTTTCATGGAAACCATTATTGTGAGGCTGTTGGTTTTCAAAGCTACTCCAGCACTATGGAAGGTGGAATGGGAGTAGGGCAAGTTAAAACTCCACAAAGCTTGCTATTCTTATTAAGATTCAGTCATTTCTTTGTTGAACAAATGCTCTCTCTTCAGACTGTTGGAGTCCTTTGGCTAATTTCCAGTGTTCTGAAAAAGTTGATTTTGATAAAAATTTCCCATGTTCTCATTAAAGCAGATTCCTGGGGTTCTTATTTCATCATTCCCATTGATGTCCTAGGAGTGATCATTTTTAACATGGGAGGTGATGGCTGATATGAGCCATTTCTCTAAGGAAAAAACTCATAAATACATGATAAATATAAATATATATTTTGAATGGGGCTAAACTGATCAAAATATAGTTGAGGACTATCTCTGTCAGAATCGCCTGTCAGATGAAAGTGAGGGGCTGGAAAAGGGTATTCCATACAAATGGAAATCCAAAGAAAGCTGGGGTAGCCGTACTTATATCAAAGAAAATGGGCTTTAAAATAAAGACTGTTACAAGAGACAAAGAAGGACAATACATAATTATCAAAGGATCTATCCAAGAAGAAGAAGACATATGATTATAAATATATATGCACCCAACATAGGAGCACCTCAATATATAAGGCAAATGTTAGCAGAGAAAAAAGGAGAAATCAACAGTAACACAATAATAGTGAGGGATTTTAACACCCCATTTACATCAATAGACAGATCATCCAGACAGAAAAATCAATAAGGAAGCACAGGCCTTAAGTGACACATTAGAGCTGTTGGACTTAACTGATATTTTTAGAGCATTCCATCTGAAAGCAGTAGAATACATATTCTTTTCAAGTGCACGTGGAATATTTGTCAGGATAAATCATATGCTGGCCCACAAAGCAGGCCTTGGTAAATTTAAGAAAACTGAAATCATATCAAGCAACTTTTCTAACCACAGTGCTATAAAACTAGAATCAACTACAAGGAAAAAAACTACAATAAACACAAACACGTGGAGGCTAAACAATATGCTACTAAATAACCAATAGATCCACTGAACAAATCAAAGAAGAAATTTTAAAAATACCTAGAGACAAATCAAAATGAAAACACAATGAACCAAAACCTATGGGACACAGCAAAAACAGTTCTAGGTGGGAAGTCTATAGCGATAGAAGCTTACCTCATGAAACAAAACAAATCTCAAGTGAACAACCTAACCTTACACCTAAAACAACTAGAGAAAGAAGAAGAAGAAAAAAAACTAAGTTAGTAGGTGGAAAGAAATTCTGAAGTTCAGAGCAGAAATGAATGAAATAGAGACTAAGAAACAATAGAAAAGATCAATAAAACTAAAAAATGATTCTTTGAAAAGATAAACAAAATTGATAAACCTTTAGCCAGATTCATCAAGAAAAAAAAGGGAGAAGGCCCAAATCAATAAAATGAGAAAAGAAAAAGAAGTTACAACCAACACCACAGAAATACAAAGCATCATAAGAGACTACTATACCAGTGAAATGGACCCTGGAAAAAATGGAAAAATTCTTAGAAAGGTACAGTCTCCCAAAACTGACCCAGGAAGAAATGGAAAATATGAACAGACCATTTACCAGCACTGAAATCAAGTCAGTAATTTAAAAACTCCCAACAAACAAAAGCCCGGGATCAGGTGGTTTCACAGTTGAATTCTACCAAATATTTAGAGAAGAATTAACACCTATCCTTCTGAAACTATTCCAAAAATTTGCAAAGGAAGGAACACTTCCAAACTCATTCTGTGAGGCCACTGTCACTCTGATACCAAAACCAGACAAAGATACCACAAGACAGAAAATTATAGGCCAATATCACTGATGAGCATAGATGTAGAAATCCTCAGCAAAATATTAGCAAACTGACTCCAACAATACATTAAAATGATCACACACCATGATCGAGTGGGATTTATTCCAGGGATGCAAGGATTTTTCAATATCTGCAAATCAATCAATGTGATATACCACATTAACAAACTGAAGAATAAAAACTATATAATATCTCAATAGAAGCAGAAAAAGCTTTTGGTAATATTTGACATCCATTTATGATAAAGACTCTCCAGAAAGTGGGCATAGAGGACAGATGTCAACATAATAAAGGCCATATATGACAAAACCACAGTTAACATCATACTCAATGGTGAAAAGCTGAAAGAATTTCCTCTAGGATCAGGAACAAGACAAGGATGCCCGCTCTTGCCATTTTTATTCAACATAGTTTTGGAAGTCCTAGCCACAGCAATCAGAAAAGAGCAAGAAATAAAAGGAATCCAAGTTAGAAAAGAAGTAAAACTGTCACTGTTTGCATGTGACATGATACTATTATATATAGAAAATCCTAAATATGCTACCAGAAAACTACTAGAGTCCATCAATGAATTTGGTAAAGTTGCTGGATACAAAATTAATGTACAGAAATCTGTTGCATTTCTATATTCTCACAATGAAATATCAGAAAGATAAATTAAGAAAACAATCCCAATTACCATTGCATCAAAAAGAATAAAACACCTAGGAATAAACCTACCTAAGTAGGCAAAAGACCTATACTCCGAAAACTGTAAGACTCTGATGAAAGAAATTGAGGATGACACGAACAGATGGAAAGATACACTACATTCTTGGATTGGAACAATCAATGCAAGGCAGTCTACAGATTCAATGAAATCCCTATCAAATTACCAATGGCGTTTTTCAAAGAACTAGAAGAAAAATATTTTAAATCTGTTTGGAAACAGACAAGAACCAGAATAGCCAAAACAATCTTGAGAAAGAAGAATGGAGCTGGAGGAATCGTGCTTCCTGACTTCAGACTGTACCACAAAGCTACAGTAATCAAAATAGTATGGTCCTGGCACAAAAACAGACATATAGATCAATGGAACAGGATAGAAAGCCCAGAAATAAATGACATAAATGGTAGCAGTATTTTTTTTTTGCATCCATCTCCTAGAGTAATGGAAGTTAAAACAAAAATAAATCGGACCTAATTAAACTTAAAAGCTTCTGCACAGCAAAGGAAACCATAAACAAAACCAGAAGACAAACTAGGGACTGGGAGAAAGTATTTGCAAACAATGCTACCGACAAGGGAATAATTTCCAAAATATACAAACAACTTACACAGCTTAATATCAAAGAAACAAGCAACCCAATCAAAAAATGAGCAGAAGACCTAAATAGACATTTCTCCAAAGAAGACATATAGATGGCAAACAGGCACATGAAAAGATGCTCAATATCACTAATTATTAGAGAAAAGCTAATCAAAATTACAATGAGGTATCACCTCACACCAGTCAGAATGACCGTCATTAAAAAGTCTACAAGTAATAAATGCTAGAGAGAATGTGGAGAAAAAGGAACCCTCCTACACTGTTGGTGGGAATGTAAATTGGTGCAGCCACTATGAAAAACAGTACAGAGGTTCCTTAAAAAACTAAAAATATAGTTGCCATATGATCCAGCAGTCCCACTTCTGGGCTTATATCTGGAGAAAATGCTTCAAAAAGGCACATGCACCCATGTTCATAGCAGCACTATTTACAATAGCCAAGACATGGAAGCAACCTAAATGTCCATCAACAGATGATTGGATAAGGAAGATGTGGTATACATATAGAATGGTATATTACTCAGCCACACAAAAGAATGAAATAATCCCATTTGCAACAATATGGATGGATCTAGAGATTATCATATTAAGTGAAGTTAGTCAGACAAAGACAAATAGCATATGATATCACTTATATGTGGAATCTAAAAAAAAATGGCACAAATGAACTTATTTACAAAACAGAAAGAGATTCACAGACATAGGAAACAAACTTATGGTTACCAAAGAGAAAAGTAGAGGGTGGAGGAAGGGATAAATTAGGAGTTTTTTATATATGTATATATATATGTATATATAAAAAATAGCCTGGAAATTCATTAAAGATGCAAATTACTGAACTACGTCAGTAATTGAACCCACTTGAACCCACTTCTGCAGCGAGAGAACCCTGAATCTTATATTTTCATAAACTCTCAGGTGACTGATGTATATGTAAAAACTAAAATTAAAAAATTATTTGCATATGGTATTCTACAGTTGACATAATTCAGTGCTTACATACTAGGTATTGGGTTGTAAAATTGATTTTGAGCATCTAGAGCAACAGGAATGCTGGTAGATAATCACCTTCCTCTGGGTTTACATGTATCGATGGTATTTCAGTATTGCCTCTACATGTTTATCATAAAAATACCTTAAGAGTTAGGTTTAAGCACCTGCCATCTGCTAGGGGTTCTGGGGCTTTCACTATATCATTTAATTCTCAAAGGTCTGACTCCTCATCCCTATTTTAAAGGTAAAGAACCTGTCCAGGGTCATATGGCTAGCAAATAGAAGCACTGGGATTTAAAACAAGTATCCCTGACCCTAAAATCCATGCTTTTTCTGTGCTACTTTCCTGGTTCTCTTAAGCTACAACTCTGTTAGACATTTCTCAGCTGGACATAATGATAATTTTGCCAATAGATTCACAACGTCTATTCATTCCAATTCTTTAAAAAAAAAAACTTCAGGACACTCAATGTCTTTCTTATCTCTTTTTAATTCAATCCAACCCCTTTTGTCTAAGAGTTATAGAATAACTGGCAAATAAAGTGACTTGTATGGTGCAGGCACGAAATGAGGTGTGCCTGAGCAAGGCAGTGAGATGATTTGGGACCTCTGTGTGGGCTGAGTGCTGAATTTCACAGCGGCTCTAAAATGAAGGTGAAAGAAAGGAATTGAGGCCCTTAAGCAAACCAAATCAAATTAGTTCAAAGAGAAGGAAATGACTTTCCAGATTAATAGAGATGAGCTGGCACGCACATGCTGAACACCCTCATATTTTTCAATGACTCTATGTCATTTTCTTAAGGCTGTGGGCAGTGGGTGTACATTTCAAAGGATGATTTCAGAAAGACAGGTTTTCTCAGTGATCTGGACAGCATTTCATGGTGTCATGGTGCTCTTTCCTAGAATTCTGGGTTTGGTTCATCATGTGTCAGAAAGAGGGTACATGGCACAGAGGGGTGCCCATATGGGACCTAGAAAATTGACTGACGTGACTCTTGGAGCTGTCAGCTTATTTTTGATTTCACTCTTTCTGTGTCTATGCAAAATTCCTCAGGTCAGTTATACAGCATGGAGGACTCATGAGAAATCTAGCTGAGTTGAATTAATTTTGTGTTCTGGATTTTATCAGATTGATTCATGTACAGGCATCTATTTCTTAGTAGATGCTAATTTTTAGATAAGCAGACTCAGAACTCTTTGAAAACAGGGACTGTTTCTTGTTTGGCCTTGCCCGATCAAAATCTAACACAGTGTTCTTGCACATAGTAGGCACTCAGGATGCTGGAGGAATGAATGAAAAGTTAGAATCTACCAGTGAGATAGAGATTAGGAGCTTAAGTTTGTCCCATCAGTTATCAAAATATTGCTTTATTTGAAAATAGATGAAAATATAGATAATAATTCAGTAAGTATAAGAATAAAGAATAACAATAAAACAAAAACCCATGTACCCAGCTAGTGTAAGAAAAGGAATATTACAATTAACTCTGAAGTCTCATGAGTATCCAGACTCTTTTTTTCCTTCATTCTATGCCCCACCTCCAGAGGTGACTGCTGTCCTAAACTTTTAGTACCTTGTTTAGTCTGGTTGCTTTCATATTAGAAATAAATGTGCCTGCTGTCATAATTAAAACACTGCTCTTTTTTTGTAGAGAAGATAAGGTTAATTCCTGTTTAAAGCAACATTAATCTTTATTGATGGGCTAAAAGTCCATCAGGGGCATGATGGTCAGAGAGGTCAGACAGGTTTATCTGCTCAAAATATATTCAAATCTTGGTAAGAGTTTTCATCGCTCAAAGGAGTAAATTCACTCCCTCAAAGGAGTAAATAATATGGGAATTTCAGGTTCCTTAGTGAGATGAATGAAGGAGAGATTTTTTTTGGCAGGCGCTGTTCTTAGGGTCCCTATATTCCCACTGGACCTCACATGCCGCTGTTGTTAATAAGACTCTTCAGTGGCTGGAGACGTGTTGCCGCTGAGAAGCGTGGACCTGCGGTGTGAAGAAACATGGCCACAATTCCTGTTATTTAAATATCTGCTTCTTGTGGATTCATTGATTATGACAACAGCTTTAGCACCTGGTAGATTTTAAAGGCATAAGCCATGTTAAAAGCCAGGATCAATCAGGCTGCTTTCCCACAGAAGAAAATGAAAGAAGTGACTTGTAGGTTACTCACAGCAAAGAGTTTGTTTGAGACCACAAGAGAGAAAGGTCTTCCTTCTAAGAACCTGATTGACCGCTTTGGGGACTTTCCAGAAGAAGGAAGGTTTGATTTTGTTTTTTCGTTCCTGTGGGCCTGGGTTTCCTACTTTTTCACTGCTCTTTTCTCTGAGGAGGCCAAGTTTTTTTCTTTGCTCACCAGGGGTGAGCAAAGGTAATTTTTTCGAATACACTTAAAAGTGGCCCTGTCAGCTTTATTTGCCGTTGAATGGGTCTGACTAGATTTTCCAGTAATTGGAGATGGGTGTTCGTGTTCTGATTATTATATGAACAGCATCTATGCATTCATTTTATTCATGTTACATTACTTTTATTTATGTAGCCCATGTAGCACATTCATGAGCATCTAATATATACTAGAAATTGGGAGCGGAGCAGTGTGCGGAACCGACACTGTCCCTGCCTTCAAGAAGTTTATAGTCTATCGGGGGAGGCAGACATCAATTCCAGTTCAGTAAGGACCATGAAAGAAAAGTATCCTTCTTAAGTGTTACAGAGGGGAACCTCCTTTCCACCTGCTTCATATTTCCTTGAGGAAGGACATCAACTAATCCAGCGCTCCTGGCTTCTCTAAACGGGGCATGTCTATCTTAGCCCTTTCCTTCCCTCTGTTTTTGGGATGAGCCTGTCTGCTCTGAGCCTCGGCTGCTGAGTAGGAGGTGGGGTAGGGGTGGGGCCTTCCAGGTTTCCAGCACTGCTATGCCTGCTTATGTCTGTCTAACTCTGCAGTTCAGATTAGGAAACCCACTGCTGCCACGCAGCTCAGCTACTTTCCCCAACCCAGCCTTTCTCAGTACTGTGCTGACACTTGATCCTCATCTGCTTGACTTCATGGTCTTCTCTAAATTAATTCAGAATTTGGATGGGAGAGAAGATGCTATTATTGGTTCCTTCAAACCTCAACAGTAAGCATCAAACTTGATGCATATACCACAATGCGTATACTGATAGAGTGTAATTTCTGGACCAGGGGTTTTCAAATTCTGCTCCTCAAAGGAAGAAGGATTGGAGTGAGCAGGCAGGGTTGAATCCTCCTTCCTTCACAATGCCTTCAGCGAGAGCAGATTTGCTTGGGTCTATTGTATATATTAGGCTTCCACACAAAAATTCTGAGGTTGAAGGAAGTTTAAGAACCAGGGCCTTAGCTTTCATACATTTTAGACCACAGTCCACAGTCCACATAATTATGTTTTATATTATACATACTCAAATGTATTAAATGCACGTATGTACGGACCTTACAGTCTCCATTCCGTTCCACTCAACTCTGTCCCATTCTATTCCTTTCCATTCCAATCCAATCCATTCTATTTCTTTTCATTTTATACCATTAGAAAGATAAGTTTGATTAAAACTCACTAAATTGATTCCACAACACTCATGACATGAAGTTTCAAAAATTCTGCTTCAGAACATGTTCATTTTTACCAAAAGGATGTACTCTGATGTCCTCTTGTCTGTCCGTGACCCTATCTTGATGGCATCTCCTTTGCTTTATGTGCCTCATTCCTTTTGAAGCTTGATATATTATTTGCTTTCTGAATACATATATACTAGGGTTACACTTATGAAATTATGGTCCCTTCTGAGAAGGTATTTTTTCACCATTATTATTATTGCTGAGACTTTGAACAACACCAAAATGAGGTATTACATTCCAAATCTGGCAAACATTACTAAATATTTCTCTTGAGGCTCATTTAAAACCATATTATTATTACTGGCCTGTTTTGTTTTGTTTAGTGGAGTAATTTCCTATCAGATCGCTGTAGTAAACAAAGCTGACAAAAATTTTCAAGTTCATAGAATTTATATTTTCCTGGAGTGTTTCTTTTACATAAAAATATTTATAGGACTGAATTACTTACGTGCACCGATTCATCACCACCACCTCATTCTTGACAGTATGACATCCAGAAGATGGCAATGAGATGGGGATGAGGAAGGAAGTATCATTTTTGTGCTTCAGCCAGTGCCTGGGCAGCTCGGGTCTGGGCGGAGTGTGAGTTTCGGAGCTGGGCAGACAGCGATCCTGAGCACAGGAAGGGCGAGGCGTCTAGAGGGATGGAAGATGCTCTGAAAGGGAAGTAAGAGGACATCAGAGTGAACACAGCCTCCCTGATGTAGCTGCGCACCAGCCCCAGCCCCTACCCTATGAAGCTGACTTCCAAGAAGTAAACATTGGGAAGTCAACTCGTTAACTTAACTTTTGTCTCCCAGGTTGGGCATCTAGTTAAGAGAGCTTCTGAAAAGGGGCAAGTGATTCATTCCCAGAAGAAGAAGGAGGAATGTGCCTGTGTGGCAAAACTTGGCCTCCCTAGACGCCAGATTGGGCCTTCTTTCTGCCTCCCTCCAGTCACTGCGTGTTTGCTTTAAGTGGACAGGAGAAAGAGGCAAACACAGGTGCTGTCTGCGTTGGCAGCAAGGCCTCTCCTCCAGATTCAGGCTCTCCCTGGATGGCACTGGCTGGCAACCACAAGAATGAAGATCTAATCAAGTGAGTGCTGGCTCTCTGCCCACCACTAACTGGTTTTATTCAGCTTCTCCATTGTTGATAATGAAACACAAGTAAGCCTTCAGTTTCTTGCCTGCTGCTTCCAAAACCAGCATTGGCTGGAGGCTCCCTGACTTGCCACTTTGTGGTGTCATGGAAAGAGCACTTGCCTACAGTCAGCACACCTGACTTCTTGTCCAGGTTTTGCCTCCAATATACTGCACATGTTCCTTGACCTCCCTGTGCCTTTTTTTTTTCCCCAATTATTTTTGCCCTTTTTTTTGTTGTCATTGTTTTGGGAGAGGTAATTCAGTTTGTTTGTTTGTTTATTTGTTTGTTTGTTTTAATGAAGGTGCGGGGAAAGCAGAAAGTACATAAATGAAATTCAGGGCTCCGTGTTAAAATCCTAAACAGTTGAAAAGTGTCCTGGAGGGGGCAAGGCATGTAGAGAGGCAGTAAGGAGAGATTTCTGGAGAGTGGCAGGGAGGGAGAGAGAGAGATCCTGCCTTCAGAACTTGTGTTCTGCTTAGGAGACGACAAGGCTGCTACACCGAGCGCCTCAAAGGGCACCAGAGCTCCAGGCCAGGCTGGCCTTGGTGCAGTGTGGGCAAGGCCTGGAGCCATGCAGGATGAGCAGTTCAGGGCTTGGAGTCCTGCCTGTGGGTGGGTGTGCGGCCTGGGCAGGTCCAGGCAGGGCTCCGAAGGCCCATCACCGAAGAATCACCCCCTCCACCCCAGCCCCGGAGGCAGCAGCGGATTAACAGTCAGCAACACTTCGTTAGCCGGGGTTCCTGGCTCACCAGCTGAAGCCATTAGGGACTGATAGGTCCTCAGGGCTCCCTCAGTCCCAAGTTCGTTTCTACTTTCTTGCCTAAGGCCACAGGCTTCCCTCCCCAAACTGAGACAGGAACCCGGAAGACTTCCGGGCCAGCGTTTCTCTCCCACTGTCACGGTTTCCTGAAAGTGGAGACTTTGCCTTGGCTCCCAGACCCAGTCCTCCTGCCACAATTCACAGTTCCCGGTCAGTCATGGAAAGAGGAACATGCCTAAAAATAACCACCGGCTGGCCCACAAAGTTCAGTGGGGTGCAGCTGCAGCCAGTGGAGAAAGTCTGAAGTCTGCCCCTGTGGTTCTGGAAACTCAGCTGTGGCACACTCACCAGAAGGGCCCTTCAAGCCATGTTATTGTCAGTGTCTCTCAGGGCAGCCTTTACAAAGGCAAGTTCCCCCTGCCTGTGAGTTACTGAGGTCACCCAAGGAAAGCAGCTTGAGGAACAATAGGAAGAAGAAGAAAGTTTGCTTATGCCTTTTTGTTGCCACTCTCTTTCCCTGCATCCTTCCTCCATCTCCCCAGAAGCCCCCTCCACTCCCACATCAGCCAGGTAACTTCTGTGCTCTCCCTGGATGCCTGGAGACTTGCATGGTTCCCTGTGCCGGTCTTTCCTAATATCCCATTGTCTTGGATCTCACTCTCTTTTCTGCATCAAAACTAACAAATCTGTCCTTCAGGGAAGGAAGCTAATCTGATAAGTGAACTCACAATAAAGTACAAAGGACGATGGTTTAAGAATTACCTTTTATACAGAGGTTGGAGCATTGTTTTAAATTCTGGTTAAAAACAAGTTTTGTAAAATTTACCATCTTAATCATTTTTAAGTGTGCAGTTCAGCACTGATACTATATTCACATGGTTGTGAAACAGGTCTCCAGAACTTTCTTCATCTCGCGGAACTGAAACTCTATATCCATTGAACAAGTCTCCCTTTCTCCCTTCCCCCAACCCCCAGTACCCACCATTCTGCTCTCTATATCTGTGAATTTGACTACTTTAGATACTTCATGTAAATAGAATAATACTGTGTTTGTCCTTATGTGGCTTGCTCGGGGTTCATCCACGTAGCATATGACAGGAATTTCTGCCTTCTTCAGTCTGCATACTATTCCATTGTTTTGTTTATCCATTCATCCATTGGTGAACATTTGGGTTGCTTCCACTGTTTGGCTATTGTCAATAGTGCTGCTATAAACATGGATATGTGGATATTTCTTTGAGACCCTGCTTTCAATCCTTTTGAATATATATCCAGAAATAGACTTGCTTGATCACATGGTAATTCTATCTTGAATTTTTTTCAGGAACTGCCATACTGTTTTTCATAGCAGTTGTGACATCTTACCAGTCCTATCAATAGTGCACAAGGATTCCAACCAGTTATTCTATTTTTTTTAAGTAGCCATCCTAATAGGTATGAGAGTATCATTGAGTTTTATCAGAATATTTTAATGCTTCAGCCTAAAGGAATCGTGATGGCATTAATTTCAGACTCTGGCACAGGCCATGGCGAGTTATTAGATGTTTTGGTTTAGCATTCTTATTGCGTCCTTTAAATCACATGACATAGACTTCAGCAGAGTCATTATGTCACCTGAGTACCTCACCTTTCCTGAGATCTAGATAAAAATGCCTTTTCTATATCCCATTCTAGAACTGAGAGAAGTCAGATTCATGACACGGGATAATGCAAATTTCTCGAAGACTTACGCCCCATAACCTCATCTCTGGCTCCTGGGCTTTGCTTATGTTATGGATTTTTTTAAAACCTGCTGACTTTACCATTCTTGTTTTGTTCCACATGAACACAGACACACAGATTTTCTTTCCTCGGTTTCCATAGAAATAGCCACTCACCGATAGTTTATCTATGTACAGTAGAGTTCACTAGAGTTTTGAGGAAGGGCTTACACTGCAGAAAGGCTGACTATTGGAAATGGAATATTAGCACTCCCATTCCCAAAAGTTCTTTGGACTATCCTGCCGCAGAGCATTTGTTTTCCCTGCTGTCTCTCCACTCTGTACAGCCCCACTCACCATTTTGCTGTCTCCTCTTTTCCTTTCCCTTCCCTGACGTTTCACCCTGGCCTTTTCTGACTCCTGGTTAGCCAGGACTGCGTGCTGCACCAACCAGAACCATGTGGAACTGGTGGGTTCTCAGCCTGAGGTTCATGCCTCATCCTCTCCAAGCCCAATATACCAATATACGCCCAGGTATAATGGTTTCCCAAAGCTGAAGCCTTTGTCTCGACTTCTCGGCCCAGTTCTCCGTCCTCATCCACAGTTCCTGGGTATGCCAGACTCTCCTTTCTCACAGTTCAACTCCCTCCAAACTCCACAGTTAAGCCCTCTTTTGCAAGTCCCAAATCTCCAAAGTTCACCTAAATGAAATACTCATTACCCATTTACGAGCTCAAAAGACTAGTGGAGACCTTGAGTTTTCCTTTAGCAGGTCTGCCCACCTTCTTTGGGAAGGTAATAATTTGAAGTAGCATTTGTTTTCTTCTGATACCCGAAAAATCACTGTGATTTACTGTTGCTGACAACCATTCTGTCTGCATGCATTTGGGAAATCTTCTCGGAGCAGGTGACTCTTGAAAAAAAGATAGGATTCTGACAAATGTGTTTCCTTCCTTTCTTGCTTTTTCCCTTCCTGCTAAACCCAAGGCAAGCTGTGGACCCAGTTAGGAATGTTTCCTAAATCTGCTCCACATGATGTTGGCTTTTGAACTTGGGCAACTGTTTTGTGTCTTATTCGCACTCTGTGGTTGCTGTTTGTAGCAGGAGGCCAGCAGGAATATTAGCTGTAATATTATATTCCTTGATTTCACTGTATGGTCAAGATCCCTCCCATACTCCCCATCCCCCCCTGGGTAACTTCTGCTAGTCCTAGATTTCAGCATAAATCTTATTTCCTCTGGGAAACTTTCTTCGACCACAGGAGACTGGGTGAGGTGCCCATGGTACTTATTACCAAAGATAGTAATTGGATCTGTCCTCCTTCATCTTGTTGGTCATCTCAAGATTTGGGTCGATGTCTTGACCATCATTGGACCCACAACACCGAGCACCTGGAATAGAAGGCAACCAATGCATATTTGTTGAAAGAGTAAGTGATTAAATAGGTGGGCAACTGGGAAATAGCTATTTTCAAGGCTTTCTTAAACTAAATCCATATCCTTTTATTGAATATTTTCTATGTGGGAAATCTAATTTAGGGTTGCTTAAAATATGTAAGTGTTAATTGTGGCTATAGAAAAATGCTTTATTAAGGATTATATTTTTGGAGAGTCAACCAAATAAAGCTTAAGCATTCTGTGGAAGAATACAGTAGAGATTTTTTCCTCCCAGAGGCCAACTTGTTCAGCTTTGAATCTTGATTTCTCTTACATCTTTGATCATTAGGTTATAGACTTCTAAAGGGGATAAAGATTTGCTATTAAGGAATGGGGCCCTGTGAGTGTCTTAGTCCACTCTCCACGTGATATATAAGTGACATACAGGTGTATGTCTGCATAAAAATTTATAGATTAGAGATACCTGTTTTCGAATACAGTAGATGTCATTATTTTATTGGTATATAATGTTTATAAGAACTGGCATCACTTTGGGTTAATCACATTGGGTTAATGATTTTTCAAATTTTTGAGATAGACTCTTAGAAATAAGATCCTGATACTACTCATTCCATTGCTTTTCCCACTATTTTTAATTGCTCATTCTGCGGTTGTTAGTTTTGGCCTTGACATAGTCCTTAAAACATTTCTTTATGTTATTACTCCCAATTGGAAATAACAGGAGAAAATTAAACATAATAACAACAAATGATTGATTTTTGAGCCATTGTTTGGTGTTTCATATTAATAATTTTTTTTAATTCTATGAAATATATCAGGCATACCAAAAGGACATAGTAACATTTCACTTGAATGTAACTAAGCCATCACATTAATTTGATTTTTTTCCTCATCTAGAACAGTCTTTCCTTTTCAATGTTTGCCAGGATTATCAGAAAGCATTACTATTTCACCCAACAAAAGCATGATTTCTGAGACAGTGACAAAAATGTTTATCTTTTCTATGAAAAATTTCAAAATAAGATTGCAGTTAAATGCAGTCACTCAAAAATATACGCCCTGACTATATAAACCAAGATTAGAAAATGAAAGCTCCCTTACATCCTAGAATTATCAATGAGAAGCCATGGGGACTATTTTACATATGATATTTTAAAAATTCTTCCATCATGTGAATACACTGATCTTTATAAAGTAGGTCAAGGGTAATCTTGACGCATCAAAATCACAAAGGACAACTGTGTCCTCAACTGTTCTGAACCTCAGAATATGAGCTTTTGACTGGGTTCTAAACTTGCAAACTATAGCTCCCACCCTCACTAATACACTTGATAAAAGTGATACTACATTTTATTCTTTCATTTATTTATTTGATCAGTATTTGTTGACTTCCCATAGGTGCCAGAACCTGTGAGAGGTGCTGGCAGAGGTCTGTGGAGTTGGCCGTGACATCTGCCCACGTGCTGCTCATTGTCTACTGTGATTCTTCATCCATCAGAGTCATAGCCTTCCTCTTGGTGAAGCAGTGCATTGAACTGAATAATAGAATTACTTCTCATTTTTAACATGGAAATAATAGGAACTATCTTACAGGGTTATTGTGAAATTTAGGTGTGATAATATATGTAAAGTGTTAGAACTTTAGTGCATGGCATGTAATAGATGCTTAGCAAACTTTAGCTAAAAAAATTAAATAAAAAATCATAGAACTATACAGTTGTGAGAGATCTTACAGTTTGTCTAACAATTCAACCTTCTCAATTTAAGGTTGGGGAATTGGATTCTCAGCGAGATTAAGGAACTTACTCAAAGTTACAGTTTTATTGTTCACAGGAGAAACAGTGGAACCCAAGATCTCTTGATTTCTACCTTACTGAAATTTTCACTGTAGTCGCTGCCAGAGGAGTTGTGGGTGGGAGGAAGAAACAGTGATCGTTCCAAGCACGTGGCAGATACTCAATAAATGCTTATTGTATCAATATATAACAAAATCATTACCTCAAGGAAAAATTCTAACAGTGTTAAGAGCTTTCGAAAGCCTGATGACACACGGTTGGGTGTTTTTATTCTAGTTGAGCATAGTCTGATTTCTTAAAGATATCACATTGGCGGGTGGTTTATGGATGGGGTGATTTGCTTGGGTTGAGTCCATGTAAAACACAGGCCATGCAAACAACCCCACCATTGTTTCTTGATCAGGTGTGGTCTCCTCCCCACTTACCAGGCTTTGGCTGTGAGACGTGCTCACTCTGGCCGCAGTTTCCAAGATTACCAGAGAAACATCCTCTTGGTTACGGAGATTTGAAAAGCTGAGAAAAAGTCTTCCTTATTTTCAGCTCGATCTATTTCATCTCCGAAAATATTGAGGAGATATGAACAAGTGACAAGTTCTCAATACATTCCTGTAGACAGCATCCAGGGAGAGCCTGAGCTACCCGGTGTGAGCACATAAACCCTTAAAGTCCTAGGAATCACACAACGTTTTAATCCACTATTTAGGGAACAAAGCAGCAATAACCTGCTGTGGCTCCAAAGAGGAAAATAACTTTCTTTTCTGAAAGGGAATGAAGTTCTGTCTGTGCTTGCCTCTCCTCACACCTTCAAGATCATGAAAGGATCTTGCGGTACCCTGTGTGGTTTGTGGGGGAGTGGGGCAGGGGGAGGGGGGTGATCAGCTGGAGTTACTGCCTAAAAAGCTGCACACCTCTTTTAAGGTTTCAGTCACAGACTTGAAGGAAATAGTGAAATCACCAGCTAAGCAGCCTGTAGGCCTTAGATGAGCAATTGTCCCACTTAGGAAAAGAGAAGAAGGAGTAAGGAAAGCACAGTGGAATCAGGGTCAGTATCAATTATTTTTGGGTAAGGATCGATTATATGAATGATGATTTTCATCCTTGAATTTCAGGGACAAGCCTCTTAACTGTAAGCATAATTATCCTTTGCCTGTTTTGTGCAGTAATAGTACCGTGTAGGGCAGTGATTCCTGGTGGGTGGCAGGTTGGTGTTTTGACTCCCCTCTTGTCTCCCATCACAAGACATTAGGTAGTTACAACCCATGGTGGGTGGTGATGCTATTGGCATCTAGTGGGTGGAGCCAGGGATGCTGCTAAACATCTTACCGTGCACAGGACAGTCCCCGCCTCTAAAGAATTATCCCCTCTAAAATGTCAGTGGTGCCAAGATTGAGAAACCCTGGTATAGGAGCTAAACGCTTCATTTCTGCAGACAGCCTGGCTGAGTTTCGCTTCATAACTGATGGCCTTGTACAAATTACTTAACATCTGTCCCTCAATTCCCTATCTGTAAAATGAATAGTAGTCGTTATTTTCCTTATAATATTTTTGTGTGGATTAGATGAGTGTGTACATAGATATGTGTATATATAGATATACACATGCCTATAAAATATTTCTCAGAACAGTGCCCAGTACATAGTCAAAACCATGCAAATATTTGTTGTTATTTTTATGCAAAACAGCACGGGTTATATATAAGTACCAGCAGAACAAAAGAATCTCTGCACAAGTATGTTTTTTGAGGAGAACTTCATTAAAAAACCACCTTATAAGGTGATGATCAATATAGACTGACTCCTTTCGATGTGACCCATAAGATTGGAATCTGAGTGATAATGAACCTTGCTGTCACACTGTCACTACTTTACTCCTTTCCTACAGCTGATTTAGTGCTGTGGCTTTGAAATGGAAAAGATGTCAGCGCACATTCTAGCACACTGTGTGTGCTTGGGTGGTGTTTGAGTTTACTAAGTAAATCATGCTTTCAAGATTCTTGAAAGACCTAAGATAGTGAATTCCCTAAGTGGATTTGGAGCTGTGAGATGGGGGACAGGGAAATGGATGTACAATTGAAAATTAACCACTCACTTGGCAGGGCTGCTGGTGTCCAAAAGAAGTGGAAGCACTTGGCCTTTAAGGCAGCAAAGATAAAAACTCTAAAAGGCCAGAGTCTGATGAAAGACCTTAAAAGCCAAAGGTGGTGTTACTTGTGGACAGAGCCAATGCATTATCGTGTGATTTATTCTCCCATTAATTGTAGAGTTGAAGATGCCAAAAGGGGAATGTTTAAGTGCAGATGACAAATTATAGGTGTTCAGCAGGGAAAAGAGGCCTGAATTGGCTGAACTGACCTGTCTGAATACTATGCCCAGAATTATATTTAATCTAGTGGTTTTGATTTGCATGAGCGTCTGAAAATATCTCTACTAAGCTTGGTTAAATAGTCCTTGACCTTGAGGGTCTTGTTTTTATGCTCTAGATAATTACAGCAGCCAGGGGACCCACTCTGGCTTTTCCCTATCCTAGATTCTTTCTCTCAGAATGAAGGTTTTAATTAAGAAGACATTTAACATCAGGGCCTGTAGGCAGTTTCACAAAGCCTCAGGAGACCAACTTAAAAGTCACAGTTTCAGGCCAGCATGTGATAAGTGCCTATCTACATTAAGTATTTGTGAACCTAGCCGAAGATATTTACAGTAATACTGAGATCCTCCAAGGCTCCATAAAATGTGCCTTTATGTTACATACTCACTTCAGAGCTCAAAGGGCTGAAATTCACCTGGTTCTATAGTCTCTTACCAGTAAAATGAGAGGTCACAGAGAACACATTAAGGGTAATAACTACCCTTTTTGAATACCTAGTATAAGCATAATCAGGTACTGTGTGAGGTCTTTTAGATATTTAAAACATATATAAAACTGCCCATTTTGTAGACAGTAAAACCAACATTCAGAGAAGTCAGGTGATTTGCTCAAAATTATAGAGCTGGTAAGTTACGGAGCCAGGATTTGGATGAAGGTCTGTCTCTCTAATGACGTTTCTGCTTTATCTAGTTATCTCTTGAGAAATTAACACATGAAATAAAGCTCTCAGGCACTACCACTGTCCTAGGAGTCTCTGAATGATGAAGGATTTGAGGTGGGTCATCTCTGGGGCTGGGGATCCGTTCATCTGGAAATTAACCAAAACCTTATGTCCTCTTCTGATATTTTAAAATATGGGGATCCCAAATTTTGAACAATCATCCCTACTGCCTTGTCACTTACCTTAATGCAGATAACATCAGAGTGACACAAAAATATCTCTAAGTCACAGAAGAACAATGTGCCAACACACATCCTGTAGATCCTATCTCCAAAATATATTCAGAGCTGGATTATTTCTCCCCATCCCCTCTACTGTCAACTGTTTTAAGTCTTCATCATTCTTGTCTGGAAAATTGCAATAGCTTCCTAACTGGTTTTCCTGTTCCTACTCTTATATCCCTACAGAACACTCTCCTCAAAGCACTTGGGATGGTCCCTTAAAAAGGTAAATCTGATTATGTCACTCTTTGCTCAACATCCTCCAATGGCCCTGACAGTGCATTCAGAATAAAATCCAAACAACTTTGCATTTACTTTCAAGGTCCAGTGTTCACTCCTGCTACCCTCCAAAGCTCTCCTTTGCTCCAGGCTCTTGGTACTTGCCATACCTGTAATGCCTAAAAGGTTCTTCCCACAGCTCTTTGCCTGGCAGCCTTCTTTCACCACTCAGGTGCCAGTCCACATGGCAGTACTGTGGAGATGACTTGCCCCCTGGCCAACCTAAATGAAAATATCACATCCCAACCTCCATCCACCTGTCAGACATACAGCTCTCCTTCATGGCACTTTTTTTTTTCTTTAGAGCATTTGTCATCAATCACATTTCCTCCTTTATATACGTGTTTATTATCTATCTCTCTCCTCTTAGAAGTTAAAGATTTTGTCCTCACTGCTGCTGAATCCCCCAAATCTAGTAACAGGGCTGGGTCGTAATAAGCATTTAATAAATACTCATTAATATTGAAAAGAATGTGGGGTTGGGAGCCATGAGACCTGTATTTAATCCTGGATCCACTACTGGTTTACGGAATATGTTGGAAAAATCAACATTCTTTGCTCTAAGTTTGTTCCTTCCTCTATAGATTGAATTAAATGACCTCTATGACCCTAATCTAATTCTAACACGTTGATTCTAACAATACTGTGACTCATTCCACAAGCCATGGAATGGAGTTCTCTGCCTCTTCTCTTTGTAGACCTCAAAGGAATTATTCTAATATTAATAAGTGAGAAATGCTATAAGCCTAGGTCATCCCTAGTGACAAGAAGACTTTGTTCAATGATGTTAATAATGAACTTTTTGGTGCCCTGAAAGTAAGCTTTCTACATAGAAAAAGCTTATTCAATTTTACTTTGGTCATAGAAATTAATATTCAATTTAATAAAGTTAAAAATTCAAGAATCTAGTTCTGTTAAACTTTAATTCAATTTGAAAATCTTAATCTAGTGAATTTTGGCAATTAATGCGATGAGGTCTTTGAATAATATTTGGTTCCATTAAAATGTAATCATTTAAATACCTTTAACCATTTTAAAATTACATTTGGTAGATTTGAACTCTTCTAAAAGACTTTAGCTGGTTGTCAAAACTCCCTATATACTTAAATAGTTCTTTTGAATCTAAGAAGCACATTACAAATATTGCAAAGTTGAGTCTACTTGAAAGTTCTAATACTGTACATAAACTAAACAAGATTTCCATTTAAATTCACAAGTTTAAATCAATTTCTCAAATATGTATTTTAAATTGGGATAAACAAGCTGAACTATTCTAATAAGATCAGTTTTATAAAACATTACAAGAACAAATAATTCCAATTATGCACAACTCTCTTCATACAATACTATTTTTTTGTTTTGATGCACAATTTTATACTTAATTTTAAATCTTCCTGAGATTAAATTAAACTGGTCAGCACTAAGGAAATAGTGACATCTTGTCCATCCTTCCCCATTCTGAGATGTGTGTGTATATTTGCATGGGTGTTAGTTCACGCTAAATTCTAGGGATAATCAGTAGCACTGACAGGAATTCACATTCCAAGTGCTGTCTGTTCTCATGTGGTCAGAAAGATCTAATTGCACAGGCAGCATCAGCAAAAGCTTCAGCTAGCTTCATCTCTGATCAGCACCAGACCCTTTGTCTAATTCACATAATAGAAATATTTGAAATAGTGGTTTATTAGCATAATAGATGAGAGAAATCTACTCTCACATGTGGAGTTAGAGTTGTTGGAGTTACGTGGTTTGGCTAAAACATTTGAGGCAGTCTTTAACTTCGGTGACGAGAGTAAGAATCTTGCTAACCCTCTACCTTTATCTTTAATGCATCTGTGTGGTAGAATCTGGTTTGAGTTTATCTTTTTGACAGCATAGTGGTGAGGTTGTGGGTGAGTAACTACTGCTGTTTACCAAGAGGGAACCAATTTGGCTTAAGCCTCTTGGAAACATCTTTCCATGTAATTTTGCTATTAACTTACGGTTGCATAATAAGAGATTCCTTTTGGCAATCCTGATAGAACCCTATTATAGTTGTTATGTCATTGAATTCATAACTGCAGGGAAGTGGTGGTTTCCTAGTCAGGACCTTTAATTTTCTACTCAGGGGAATGCACAATCCCCACATTTTTGGATTAGATGTTGGAATTCTTCAGCTTTTAACTATATAAATGTTTTCCCCATTGAATCTTAAACACCATTGAACTTGATGGAATCCTGTGTTTTTTATTTTATATTCATAGAATCACAACTCATTGCTTATTAAAATAATACTGGGTTAAATTTGAGCTCTCTCTGTCTCTTTCTGGTAACTGTTGAAGCCAAAGCTCCCACGAGTCCTTCTAGTGAAGTAGAAGTGAACTGTGTGGCAAATCCCTAACAAAGCTGGCTCTGGAGGTACCTTTTATACCTAGTAGAGGTGGGTCACTGGTGTTTATGCTCCAGAGAAATGTTTCAGAAGTGTAGGTTCCCTCACAGGGCACATGCCCAGATGTCAACTGGAGTAAGTATCTCCATTTGAAAAAAGGGAGCATGTGGAGGGGATGGGTGGGGGAAGGATGTTGAGTGGTAAAGTGGGGAGAAAACTGCTCTCTACTAGTCTTTTTCTACCATTAAGACTCCAAGGATGGGGAAGGAGAGCAGTTAAAGGTAAGTCGTTTCAAATATTTCACTACCAAGGATTCTTTTAAAAGTGTTTCTCTGTAGACCTACATTTTGATAGATTTTTCTCTACTGAGCAAATGTCATTAATTACATAATAACTTATTTCCCCACTTTTATTAATCAAAGGCCTGCCTCAGATTGTTAGAAATTCTGATTAGCATACACTCAGTTGACTTGATTATTTCATTTCCCCACTAAAGCAGAGGAAATTGGGGTGCTACTTAGGGATATTTTAATTTGCCTCATCACAAATGCGTTCTCTCAAAATCACCAAGTGTTTGAAAAGAAATACAGATTCCCAGGCCTTACACCCAACATTCTGAAATATAATCTCTTGACCTGGGACATAGGAATCGCCTTTAATAAGCAGGGTCATCTTTCTTCAGGCGGTTCTCACTGTCCTTTGAACCACACTTTGAGAAGCATGGCACTAGAAATTTTGAAATATTGAACGAAGCTTCCAGACCTCCCCTCTGAGCAGAATTCAGGGATCCGGTGACTTTGGGCTGGGAACTTCTGAAAGGGTGAATAATTGAAAACTCAATTCAGCTGTTCAGCCTTAGGCACTACTTCAATTGAAGCTCAAGAAGCTATGACTAAGTTGACCTTTTGTCATATCTCTCTTCCTCCCTGTTTGTTTAAGTTACCATCTTAACTGGCTCTTGAAGTCAAAGGTGCTTTGTTCTCTGCATGAATGGTTTGATTCACATCACATCAATATAGCTTCAAAGGAAGAAAAGTCTCTTACCTTTGGATAATCTCTCCCTCCCCCTGCAAATGCCACAACCCAACTAAAGGATTTTTAAAGGTTTTCTGTTTTAAATGAATTCAGACTCTTTAAATTACTGCTCTTTCCCTCCTCCTTGAAAGAAATAAGGCCAAAAGAAATAACACCCACTTAGAGCATTTTTCACAAAGGTAATTTCTTCCACATAATACGGTATTTAAGGCAGTGATTCACAAACTGGGAGCTTAAAATGCACAGCTTACCACCTCCAGAGTGTCTGATTCCGGGGACGTGGGAGGGGGCCTGGGAAATTGTATTTGGATTCAATGGTTAGCCAGGTCTCTGAATCATCGTTTTAATGAATGAACCCCACAGATCACTTGCCCAAGGTTGAATGACCAAGAAGTGACAAGCTCTGACTAGGAGGACTGTGTCCTTTCTACCATCTCCTGCTGATGGAAATATAAAGGACTGGGAGTGAAGGCAGTCTGAGCCACTTGCCATGTGTTGAAACTTACATTCCTTCATTCACCTCTCTCCCTCTGCCAGCTGCATTCACTCTGCGTTTCAGCTGCACTGAATTGCTTGCAGCATTTGATCATGCATGCTTTGTTTTTGTCTTCTTGCTTTTGAACATATTCTTTCAGCCTGGAATTCTTGTGCCCAATTCTCCTCTCCCCACTGAACTTTGTGGCTCCATTCAAATGTCACCTGCTTATGAAGCTTCCTTAACGTCTCAGGCAGAATAATCTCTCCCACCTCAAGAAGTGGCAACAACTGGATTTGAATAACAGAGGCTTTCATTTTTAGAGCCTTCCATGGAGGGAACTTTGAGCAAAAATCATTAGTACTAGCTTTCAGTGAAGCCACTGCTTCAGGTGAAAAGCATTTTAAATAAATTTGTAAATATATTAAATATAATGCTGCTACATATGCTTTTGTTACCGAACAAGGGCTCATGCACCCGTGACACACGAAAGTCAAACTCTGACAGCAGATATTTGCAGCAAAGTAAGGGTTTAATTGCAAGGTGTGCCAAGCAAAGAGAATGAGCTCATGCACAAAAGACCTGAACTCCTCCATAGCTTTCAGGCAAGAGTTTTAAAGACAGTATTAGGGGAGAGGATCATAGGATGCGTGATCAGCTTGTTGGACCTTCTGATTGGTTAGTCAGGTAACAGGGTGATGTTTCCAGAATCTCAGCCTTCTGGTTCCAACCACTCTGGAATCTACGTGCTTGTGGTCAGCATGTAGCCACCATCCTCCTCCTGGGTGAGGGTCTTAGTTTCTACAGAATAACTCAAAGATATGCAGCAGATTGTTATCTATATCCCTTCAGTAGGAACAGGAGTCCTGCAGCTCTTGTCCTGGCCATTAACTGCTTGAGCCTGCTCTTTGGAGCTCAGTGAAGACCTTGGAGACTAAAGCCTTTTTTTCTACAAACAAGAAAAGGAGAACAGGGTGGGGCTTTTGTACCTGGGAAGGTTCCACATGATCCTAGTTGGTTTCAATTCCCCCCTTTTCTTTGATACTCCTCAATCCTGAGGGGAACAGGATCAGGACAAGAAAGGGAATAAAGTTTTGGACAGAGACGTGTTAATCAGAAATTTGGCCGGGGAACTCAGTTTAGGTGGATTCAGTTTCACTTGATGAAGATTTTATATCTCTCCCTGCCCCCACCCCAAAAAACCACCCCTCTATGCCACTGATTGATCATCCCATTTTGTACAGTCTGAACAAAGGCAGCTTTAAGAATAGCTGCTGGGGATGCACAGTGCACTCATTTGCAAACAGTGGTGTTCATTTTTCAACCCTGTCAAGGAAATTCATCTAAAGTAATGATAAGCCTAAAGAGTTCCTACATTAGCCATTTGTCATTAGAAGCATTCTACACAATGAATAGACATTACAGGCTGTTACGCAGCTCCAGGAACACTGCTCATTGAAATTTGTTGGAAAGATGATTGAATGTTATTTAAGTAGAACTTATGTGCAATAAATAGTACATTTTCCGACTGCTGAGAAAATTGATGAAAAGGATAATGTTCCGTTTTGGATTCTAAACAAAAGGCAATCAATTAGTAGGACCAGTTTGAATAATGTGAAAGAAACAGTGCCTAGAAACTCTCCTGCTGAAAGATTGGACCTCAGGCTGAAATAACTGCTTTTGCATTAAAAAGATCTATAGCTTGGCATAAACACAGCACGAAAAGGTAGTATGAACGGAACCCATTTCTGGACCCACGTGCCTCCCCAGAGCTTGGTTTCTCTTGAGCCCACTTTCTTTTCTCTGCCTCACCTTTATTATGGGCTGCTTTTCAACTTCCTTCTGAGCTCATAGCCACACTCTGGCCAACCTTTAAGGTGTCCTACCCAGCAAAGATTTTTAAAGAGGGATTATTGAAGCTCAGAGAGAACTACTAACTTGCGGGACTAGCCCTCCAATGCCACAGTGTGGGGTTGTCAGTAACACTCTGAATTTGCTGGTAATGACGGTGAGTGAGCTTTGATGATGGTTCCTTTACGTCAGAAATTGGCTTTTTTTTTTCCTGTAAAGGTCCAAAGAGTAATTATTTTAGTAACTGTGGGCCATATGGTCTCTGTTACGACTCAACTCTGCCATAAATAGCCTGAAAGCAGCCATAGCCAACGTGGAAATGAATGAGCATGGTTGTGTTCCAGTAAGACTGTAATTTATAAAATGGGCAGCTGGCCTCCACTCTGCATCAGGGGACCAAAATCACGGTGACTGAACAAGTCTCACACAGAACAGTCTTCAATCATGCATATATATTTCTGAAAAGTAACTATTATCTGTTGGATGATGATTTCTAATTTCATATCACTTGCATATTATCTTTGCATCGTATGTTGAATGGCCAGTATTGAACTTGAAGCTTCCTCATTTTTCCTTTTGTGCCTTCCTCTCTTGCCTCCTGTCTCTGTCAATGTTTCCTAACCTTTACTGTGGAATCAGATGAGATAGACATCCCCTAGGAAATGGAGCCTTTGAAATGTGCCTGTGAACCGTTGTGTAATTGCTTCACCAAAGCCAAAGGCAAGAAGACAGGCAGATTTCATTCCCAGCTAGCTTAATGGAGATCAGGTATTGGTGCCACTCAAATATTCTGGCTTTCTCCCCTTTCCCTAAGCTCCAGGATTTTTATACAGGGGAAACCAGAAGTCTTAGAAAAGAAGTCAATTTAAACAGCAAAACAAATACAACAACCTGAAATACATTGAGCCTGAAGGATGTCGGGTAGGAAGGCGACATCCACTGATTATCTGCATAATAGTTCCCTTAACTGACTTCAGTGAACAGATTTACTCCTGCATTACTGACATTTTTCCTTGTGTAAAGAGTGTACCTGATTCTCACCCCGCATGGAATGTTTGGTCTACATTTTAGTAGGTTACAGTGATCTGGCAAGCTTTTAAAATTCCATTTCCAGGGCTCCACTCTAGGCCACTTAAATCAAAATCACCAAGGGTGGGACTTAGGTGATTCTAAGGTGTAGCTAAGGCAGAGGACCTCTGTTTCTAGCTACTTGAAGTGTGGTCCATGGCCAGGAACAGTGACCTGGGAGCTTAGAATGACAGACTCTGCCCCACCCCAGATCTATTGGATCTGCATTTTAACAGGAACTCTAGGTGATTCTTCTGCACATTAAAGTTGAGTTCATGCACTTTTGTCACTGCCTGCTAACTAGCGTGCATACCAAGGGTCAGTTATGTTTGTTCTTAAATCTGCCTATCCAGCTGTAATTATGTAAACACTATCTAACTGATGAATTACAAGTGCACAAAGAGAGTGGATTTCATGAAAACATAGTGAATGAATATTTTTAAAGACAATAAAGGTAAGTCTAAATTCGCCTTTCAAATAAGGTTTGAGATAAACTGGAAAAATTGGGGCGGGGTAATTTATAAAATTCTAGATTGATTGTACAGTCATCTTGCTTCATGGTTGTCTTTAAATTGTTGTGCCAGTTTAAAAAAAAACACTGAAAGGGTACATTCTGGACCCTGAGTTTTGGATGTGGTTCATACAAGGAATATTACTTGCAACTCTAATTATCGACGGATCCAACAAAAAGAAAAGTTAAAGAAAAGACCATACAGATTAACACAGATAAACAAATATTTTAAGTTAAAATATGAAAGACTCAAAATACATACTTTTTAGTGATGTCCCATCTTAACTGGTTTTTGATTAATTCACTAATTACTGCTCCTCTGCATCACATTGGATAAGAGAGCTTCTACTGTTAACCCTCAACTGCTGAGTCAACCAACCTGCCTACTTCTTCCTCTCTTCATGGTCCAACTGGTTTTACTCCATCAGAGTGGTTTCTGGACTTTGGGATTTCACTGACAAGGACAACTTCAGAAGTATTCTGGAGAACTCACATAGAGTTGCCTACTACATATTAGACCAATTAAGGATGAAAAAACAGCCCTATCATGTATTATCCATGATTTCAGAAAAGGAAAGAACATCAAAAAAGTTAGAAGGACACAATCTTATTATGAAAGAGAAATCTTCAAATGGCATAAAATTGCCTTTAGGGAGATGAACTGATTTTGAATAATTTATCTAATAATTTACTGTGAGGTAGCAAAAACAAAAGAAAACCCTCTCCAGCTCTGCTGACAATTATTTGGGAAGCTGGTTGGCTGAAGTGTACTTTTCTCCAGGGCTCTACCCTGATGCCCCCTCCTGACACAGTTAACCCTGTTCTCCTTTGTGTCACGGGTTCTTACCTCACTCTGTCGTAGCTGTTAGTTATCTGTCTGTCCTCATCCCTGGACTGTGAACTGGGTCATCCTCATTTTGTATCTCTTACACATAACACAGTACTGGACACACTGTGGTGAGGCAATGCATATTTATTGGATGAGTGAATGGAGTAGGTCTGCTTCCTACAGATTTATGTCAAAGGGAAAATGGAACTCATTGCAACATATACGCTGTTCTGCCCTTCTAAGACTCTGGTTGAACATTTTTGCTGAATTGTCAACAATATGGTAATATAGGTCAGTAATTAAGCACTGTAGAATTGGCCATAATTTGTTGCATTTTTTGATTACTTCTCCACTGTGAATCCATTTACTGTAGTATATTTAATTAGTATTAATTTTCAGACTGAGGGAATTTCAGGATAATACAAACATACTGTTTTTTATTACATTGTGTTTTCATTAAATAGTAACTTACATAGCAGAGCTCTGTTGTTTTTTTAATACAACAAAAAGAAATTTTATTATATTGGTACCAATTAAACCAAGAGACAAAAATTGAAAGTGTACCATAAAGTTTTTTTTTTTGGCAGAATTAATGGAGGGAATAAGAGCTGTAAAGAAATGGAAGTGCTCTTTTCTTTTGAAAATAAGATATTAAAGGAATAATCAGTATCTCAAGTTGATTCTTGGTAAAGCAATTCCCTCCTGTATTTGAAAGTTTTTAGTTATCTCTTGTCTTTTCATTAACCATCAATAACTAAGTGCCAATAATACATGTTCATTATAATTAATCACATGCCCTTATATTGATGTTCTACTTATAAATTTGAATTTTAGACAGCATAGAATTTTTTTTTTTGAAATAAGAAGACACAGACACACTCAGTACTGATACTCCCATGACCCTCATAATCATCTTCCTGTGGTCCAATAAGAATGTAATTTGGATCATTTATTAACATTCTTATCTTACTGATAATACTATTAGCCTATTAGCTAACAGGTTGTCCTTCATATGTGAAAATTACTCTTCTTGTTTATTTTGGATCAAATGTAAGAGCTAGGATGTTTTTCTTCTGCAGTTTTTTCCCCCTTGAATAGAAAGAGTATCTTATTTTTTCATTTCACTTTTTGGATAACTTTGGCCTGCATTGTTGAGGACTCTGCGTGTGAGGGGAGACTTACATCATCGGCTTGAATTACTGATTTATTCAGCACCCAATCACAGTGCCAGACACTGCTTAACGCACGGGAGATGAAGTCAAAGGCAGAGGAGATGCCTGCTTCTGTGGAACTCACTACTCTTCTCTGGTTTGAGTGGGAAGGTCTCTGATAGACAACAAACAAATATGAAAATAAGTAAAAGATAATTTCTGTAACCACAGGCTATGATTAGTCCTGAGAAGGAAAGAGAAACCTATAGAAGGCAGAGCTCTGCATTGACTTTAGCGCAAATCTTTCCCGACACTGAGCACCCCAGGGCAAGGTCAGGATCTGGGGTCCCCACTGCTGCCTCTAAGACACTGGAAAAGCAGCATCTCCCTGTTCATCTGGTTGCTGCAACTCAGAGAGATGTCCAGAAGGCAAGCTGAACTTTCAAAATGTTCTTTCTTTGTCACCTGCTTCAAGAAGCAGATTTGAATTTTCTAAGCCATTCACTATCTCTTGAACCTTTTCCCAATAATTGTTTCAAATGGCCCAAGGGTAAAGTTTCTGTCAATGTTCTTACTACAGCCATAACAGTGCTCAGCTGTCACCTTAAAGATTGTGTGTGCTACGAAGTTTAATGGGAAAATGTGCCACTTCGATGAAACCAAAGAAACATGAAAATGGGATCTAGAAAATTACACTGTTACTATGGTGATGGCATCTCTTTGGCAATTGAAGAGAATCATTTAATAAAGTTATAAAACCCAGTAAATATTGGACAGCTTTATGGAAATGTAATAACTGACGTCATATATCAAAAAGCACTAAAACCCATTTTGCATTTATGGCTCACAGCAAAATTATAATGCGGATGAGGACTAAATGACCTATAAATGTTAAACACATAGTTAAGCACGGGATATGTCAGCCAGTCTCTGTGGTTTTTCTGGGTAATATGTTCAAGTTAAATGCAATCGTGAGGGGAAACATTTGCGTTTTTCTAAGCCTGTGTATATTTCGGTGCCTTTTCTGAGTCAGAAAGGTAGAACAAAAACTATATCTGTTTGCTTGCTGATGATCAGGGAAGATACCAGGAGAAATAAGCAAGCCTGTGTCCTTGGATATGAATTTGACAAAGTAAATGCTGATAACATTGTTAGCCTGGTACTGCTACTGCTCAGCCTTATCCAAAATGTGACCGTGTTTTGGGTCACATGAATGTTCTCTGGTTTGCACTGACTTTATTCCCAATACAGAGCTATTGTTTGTATTTTTCTAGAAGCTGAGCTCAAAAACATTTTGAATAATGCATCCTGGGATAGAAAAACTTTTCAGTTTGTAGGGAGCATTTTATCCTGTAAATAAATAGGTTTCTCCTCAGCAGCTCGTCAAAATTTCGTGCAAAAGGAAACTAAAAGAAAGAGGGTCTTCCTAAGGCACAAAGAGGAGGCATTTCCAGCTAAGAAATTGAAGGCGCATGTGCATGGTTTTTACTATGTCATTCAGCTAATTTCTCTGGGATGATCAGGGGACGATACACTGCTTGTTCCTAAGATGGTCAAACAACCAAGTGAAACAGTCCTTCAAGTATCACATTCTCAAAATGCAGAGCCACAGAACTGATCGATGGTTTTCTTTGAGTCAGCCAATGAGCTAAAGCACAGCCATCAATCTGGGAACTCTGCGTAGTCCAACCTTGGGTACTAGTTTTATTTTTCATGATTCATCCTCCTAGGTTTGGTACCAGTACCTCACAAGTGGCTTTGAAGTTTTCCATGTTCTGTTTCTTTGGTTCTGAAGCTTCAGGGGTTCTCATTTCCTCTGGCTTTGATTTGTCAAAATAGTTCTCAGTTCTCTGGCTTCTCCTCTCTCCAGCTTTCCAGGGATATCGCTCAGTGCATATCCCTAGCCTCCTCCTAGGACTCTCTTCGAGTCTGTACTTGCTTAACGGGACCAGTTCTTGCACGGAAGAATTGAGAGCAGGGTCCTTGAAGAGCATTCTTAGGCAAAGTTGTTGGTTTGGCAGAGGATGAATAAAGACAAGGGACTATAATGAAATCAAATGTAGAATGTTCTGGATAAGTGTTTCACCTTCCTATTACAATGTAAAATTTGAAGAGAGGTGGATGCCGATGAGACCATACAAATAGAGTGAGAACCGGACTGCTCGTGGAGCATGCTTTACATGCTAGGCATGGAGTGTTTTACACAGATCATCCCATTTAATCTTTTTTTAAAACTTTTAAAAATTGAGATATAATTGACATATAATATTGTATTTGATTTTAGGTGTATAGCATAATGATTTGGTATATGTGTACATAGCAAAATGATTATCACGGTATGTTAATATCCATCACCACAAGTAGTGATGATTTTTTTTTTCTTGTGATGAGAACTTTCAAGATCTATTCTCCTAGCAGTTTTCAAGTACACAATACCATAGTGTTAGCCATAGTCACCATGCTGTGTATTACAGCCCCAGGATTTATTTAACCTTACAACTGGAATTTTGTACCTTCTGACCACCTTCATCTCATTTAATTTTTATAAGCTTTAAGGTAGGTGTCATTATTACCTGGATTTTTAGGAGACAAATGACATAAAGAAATAAGTAACTTGCTCAAGGTCACATAACAACTAACTGGTAGGACTGGAATTCAAACTCCAGTCTCTTTGAGTCTAAGTCCTGTGCTTCTAGCCATTGCACCATATTAAATCAGGTCTAGGTGTAGCTCTGTATAGCAATCCCTTTTAATGGAAACAAAGGATGCTATAATTTGTACCCATCATTAGAACTGAAACTTAGATAATCTTTGTATTGCTAAGTCCCAGGAAGGTTGTGCAAGGCACACTGGGTTCTCCTTGGTATACTTTAGGAGAACTGCTGCAGGGGCCACAACAGGGATGTCAGAAAATTGATGGTCAACCCAGCTCAACACCGAGTTAGGAAAGTGAAAGTGAACAGTGAGTCTGGGAAATAAAACTATGACTCAGAGGCTAGAATGCAGGTATAAATCAAGACAGCACTAATGCAAATGAAAAAAGACTGATTCAGACTGAACACTGCAGATTCAGAATTCTATTGCAAAGTCAGAATTCTGGCTAATGTATAGTTTAATCTATTCCTGTTGGGTCAGGATTAGTACCTTAAAGAATTTTGACTAAATGAAAGGAGAGAGAGAGAGAAAGAGAGGAAAGAAGGAGGGAAGAAAGTTATATATGATGTATTCTCATTATAAAAAATTTAAAACATGAAGGGAATTTTTTTTAAAAAGAAAGAAAGAAAATGAATATTTACCATAGCTCTCAGCTTCTAAAGAAAACCACAATTAACATTTTAGTACATTTCCAAAATATATACGATATAGTATATAGCTTATTTCTTTTAATATCACATAAGCATATTCTATCTTATTCCAATTCATTATAAACATTGTTTTATTGTCTGCATGATGTTCTATCACTTGTGTACAGTTATTTACAATTTTTCCTTTTTATTAGATTTTAGAAGATTAGCATTTAAAAATTTTAGCTGTCATTCTCTGATGTTTATTGCTTTTTCCTCAACAATTTAGGACTCTTTCCTCATAGATACCCCAGAGGTGGAACTTGTGGGTTAAGGTTAAAGACCAGTTTTGACCCTTGACACATATTGCCAGATTGTTTTCACTTCCTCCAGCAATGTTTCAAGCTATACTTTTCACTACATTATCCTCAGCATTGAGTACTCTCATAAAAATAAAAATTAGGCAGAAAATGGCACTGTATGGTTTGAAAAATAGCATACTTTGATTCCCAGTGAGCCAGATATTTTCCCGTAAGATGATTAGTCATTTGCATATCCTCTTCTTGTGGTTTTTCTGTGCTCATCCTTTGTCCATTCATCTTTTGAAATCCTTTTCCCTTTCCTATTGTGAAATATATATAGTACATAGAAGAGTGTATAAAACATATGAGCAGTTTAAAGAATAATCATGCCGTGAACTCCTCCTTGCAACCACAGCCTAAGTTAAAAGTAGCATGTAAAACATTGCCGCCAAGACCCACATGCCTCACCCTTAACCTTCACCTTCTTCTCCACTGTGTCTTATGCACCCCCATCCCTAGTAAACACGATTCCTGATTTTCGACTAATCATTCCCTTGCTTTTCTTAATATTTTTATTGCCTATAGAGACATTCATGAACAATTGATTTCAGGTGTGCCCGTTTTTGAACTTTACATAAAAGAAATTCTACTATTAACTCTTGCGACTGGCTTTTCTCACTCAGCATTTTGTAGGATTCATTCACGGTGCTGTGTGGAGCTGGAGTACATCACAGTATTATTCCTTTCTATTGGTAATTTCAAATACAATGGAAAGGTTTTTTTCAATCACATTTGAGGAAACTATGTTTTCCCAATTTTTAAAAATTCCTTGTAATTTTGGCTGTATTTCAATATCAGACATTTTAGACAGGTTTAGATAGTAAAATCCCTGGATCTTTTCCTTTATGATGCCTTTCATTGCTTTGAAACTTAAAAGGTCCTTCCCCTCCATTGTATTGATAAATATTTCCTCCTATTTTAGCTCTTTTATGCTTTATTATTTTTTGGGGGGGGGAGCAAACCTTTAATGCTTTAATCCACATGTGTTTATTTTGGTTTATGGTCTGATTTGACTTCTAGATTGATTTTTTTCATCCAAAGAAGTAACTGCTTATTGAATAGTCCTTTCCCACGCCACTTGATCTGCTTCCTTTGTGTGGCAGGGATGAAACAGAGTTGGATTTATGGGTAAAAAAGCAAGTGTGTCTAGGAATTTTGTTGGTCAGAGGAGGAGTGATTTGGTATCCAGGGGAGTTAAGGAGGTCTTCTTAGAGGAGGTGATAATTGGGGGTTGTTTTATAGGACCAGGAAGATCCTATGAAAAGAACGGAGGAGGGGAAGAAGGGCAGGTGAACATTTCAAGCCGAAGAAACTGACAAGTAGAGGAAACTGGCAAGGGTGTTTGTGTTTATAAGCTGAACAACTCTAGAATCAGACAAATCCAGCCCTTCAACTTACAAGCTCTATGATCTCCTGCAACTTACTTAGACTTTCTGTGCCTTAATTTTTCATCTATCAAATGGGGATAAATAGATTCTACATCATAAGATTATTATAAGCAATTATAAGATATGTGTAAAGTACTTAGCATATCCAGATCACTCAATAAACATTATTTAAATATTAGACAGCATGCTATACCTCCTGCTTACTACTATATTTGCAGACACGAGTCAGAAAATCAATATGTATTTGCCAAGTGAATGAATGAAGAACAGAGACTTGAAACATCATGGTATCTTTAGGAATATGCAAGTAGTTTGGTGTTGCTTGAATAAAATTTGTTAGGAATTAAGTGGAGTGGGGACCACATCATATAGGAAGGGCCTAGAACACCATTCCAGGGGGCTTCCTCTTTATCTTATGAACAGTATTGAGACACTGGATGGTTTTATGCAGAAGTGTGATGGGGGCATAATCAAGAGAAAGCAATGACCTTAGGGTGGTAGAGACTGGCTTGAGACCCTAAACTCATATCTTATGCCTCCTACAAAACTCTAGGAAAAAGAAATTTTAACTTTATCTTTTCTTAGAAATATTCAAAGATGGAAGCACTGCATCTTTAATAAAAGACTGTAGCTTTCAGTAGACTTCATCAGGTAAGGTCTTATGTAGGCTCTTCTTTATTTCTAGGGCAATTCCCTATGTGTTTCTGGGGCAAAGTTTGCTCATTGCTCCGTAATATCTGTTTCTCCTCTTCTTTGATAGTAGAATTCACAATTTTTAGCTGGACATTTGGCTGTCTGGAATTAGAACTACATTTCCCAGCTTCCCTTTTGGCCTGCTGTGACTATGTGACTGGAGAATGGAATGTTAGCAGAAGTGTTATGTGCAACTTCCAGGATCTATTCATAAAGGGAAGGGGCATGCCTTCTTCTTTGCTCCATCCCTTTTTCTGCTGGGTAGAGTATAGATGTGATGACTGGAGCTTAAGCAGCCGTATTGGACACTAAAGCGTAGGCCAGACAATACGAATGGTGAAATTGCTTGCTAGCCATGGCTTGTCTTCCTCTAGACTCTCTTTATGTGAGAAATACACTTCTGTCATTGTTATTTTGTCATTTCTGTCATTTGCAGCTGCACCTAATTTTAGCAAATATTGATTCACATCTATTTGCTCTCATTGGATAAGAAGTGCAGCATTTCCCTCTCTCTGTATACATTTTAAAAAACCTTCTCAAATAGTAGGTAAGAATTATTAAATTTCTCTTCTACCTTTAGTGTTAAGTTCTGCAAATCACTTTTTAAAGCCTTTTCATCTCAATTGCTTTTTTTTTTTTTTTTCCGATTTGCAGTATTTTCTTTGGCTTCCTAAAATGTTTCAATGTTCCTCCCTTAGGTATTCCCCAGAATGGAATTAATTCTGTGGAAAATGGAGAATTGCTTGGTACTGCCCTCAATATAGATTTATTTTATTTCTTAGTTCCAGCGTGGTGTTGGCCTCTTTCAGTTATTTCTCAAATGAGCATTATAATTGTTAAGAAAATCAGGTTGTATTTTCCCATGACTAATTTGTTCATTTCTGACTTGTGTGCCTTCAAAGTCAGTAAATCATATCCTGGCCTGAAGAATCACCCCAAACTGGTCTCTTGTGTACACAAGAAACAGAACATAATCTTAATATTGTGGGGAGGGCCAGGGAGAAGACTGCAAAGGCTGGGCAGGAAGCAGTGATAGCTCTGATTATTAGCACTGGGTGTCTAACTCAATAAAGTGATTTTTTAAAAAGCACATGTAGTGGGGAGGGTATAGCTCAGTGGTAGAGTGCGTGCACGAGGTCCTGGGTTCAATCCACAGAACCTGCATTAAAAAATAAATTAAAAAAAACTAATTACCCCCCCCAAGTAAATTAAAAATAAATAAGTAAAATAAAAATAAATGTGTAAATCAATGTTTTATTGTTCTGAGCAAGAAAAATAATTATGTTTTCATTTCAGTAGGAATTGCAATGCAGAAATGGGTTTGGGAAACAAATATCAAATGGCAAATGAAAAGTAGCTCAGAGAGGTAACCATTTGTTTCTTCTCAGGGAAGGTGAGAGGAATCACAGGGTCTGTGAAATGGACTGTCTAGGTGAGTGAGCAGGAATGCTGTGTTTTGCTTGCTGATTTTCTTCTTTTGTGTGTGTGTGTGTGTGTGTGTTGATTGAGTTGTTTATTTGGTTTCTTTGCACCCTGGACAGGATTATTTTTTAAGCCTCAGAGTAAATATTGATTCACATTAATAGATCAGTGAAAAGAGACTGAAAACTCAGAGTGGTGTGACAGTCAGAACATAGACTTTAGAATAGGAGGCACCTGATCCACAGCCCACTTCTGCAACTTACAAGCCACTTGACCTCAAGCAATCTGTTTGATGTCTCTGAGCCTTCATTTCCTCATATATAAAATGGAAAAAAATGGTATCTTCTCCCCAGTGTTGTTCTCGATAATTCATGTTGACTTCAGGGTTACTAAAATTGCTAATGAAATATGAGTAACCCACAAAACAACTGGCCATATAGTACCCACTGATCATATGGTGCCTGGAGCACAGTAAACACTCTCCAACTGTTAAATAAAGGAGTGGAAAATATGTGTACCTGTCTGTGTACATTCTATTTACTTTCCTGTAGGCTTTGGTTCCCATGAAACAGATGCAGTGGGCTGAATGGCCGTGTTGGAAAGGAAGAAGTCGGGGACAGACCAAGGGATTGAGCGTCAGGCAGGATGTTGTGTGTGTGTGTGTCTGTGTGTATGGAAAAACCCCAAGCTCATCAAAGACTTCTGGTTCGCTTTGGTATTTTACTTGCATAAGGAAATGTAAACAGAGGGCTCTGTTTGGGTTATGACTTTTGAAAGCTATCCTCCTATTTCAGGTATCAGGTTGTTTACAGTTTTGACATTGGCTTTCTCCCAGTGAGAGATCTAAACCCTCTCAGGTGCAACACTATAGTGTTTAGATTTTTACTCAGGATTCTGAGCCAGGACAAACAAACCAGGGGAATTAAATGGGGCCAACAGACTGGACATGAAAATGGCCTCCTTCGTGGAAATAAAAAGCAGAGAGCTTCCTCTCTCCCAAATCCAGAGGCTGGTGTTCTCCCTATATTTCACTGTCACACGAGAATTTGTGTGAGTTGCTTCAGAAGGTTACTGTACATAAACCCTGTGTTAAAGTGATTCCCTTGATCGCACATCTGCTGAATTCAGTGTCTGCAAACCACAAGCTGCAGGTATTCAGGATGTTTAAAGCATACAGATTTCACTTAGGTACACATTGATTGGAATTCATGGCATTGCTTTAGCTCCCTACCAACAAGTTTTATTAGGCAGCTTTGATTGTATGTGTAACCATTTTCCTCTCCTCTGTCTTCCATTCCGTGCTCCGCTTAACAAGATGAGATGAGATGAGATAAGATGAGATTTATATAAGAAAGAGAATGTTATTTAAAGGCAAAGGGCTATGCCCATATCAGGATAATAGCATACTGATTTTCTTAGCTGCCTGTATTCACCTACAACTTGATCACAAATGAAAAAGGCACTTGGCAAGAAGGTATTTAGAATCAAACCTTTTCCCCCCCTCTTTATAAACTTCATCTAGACAATCAAGCTAAGAGCACGTGGCTCATCGATTTTGATACTTGGTTCCTTTGGGTTTTCACTGCACCAAATTGGACTGTCTCACCTCTGATTTCATAGAATTTCAATTTTCACTCCATCTGAAGCCTGGCTCAGAAGTCAAAGTTCTGAAGTGTGAGATTACCATCTTATCTGAGCTGTGGGTTGTTGGCAATGTGTCTCAGAAGGGAAATAATACTTGCCCCATTTTCACGGCTTTCCATGAATCATTGGATATAGTTCATTTGTTGTTTTATTCACTGAAAAAAAAATTTAATAAATCTATGTACTCTACCGTGGGCTCTCATACCTCAGGGAAAGGAGGTTATTTTCTTAATTTTAATTATTTCTCATAGTTGCAAAAATGTTGAAGATAAAACAGATGAGATAGTAAAGTTTTAATGAATCTCTTGGAGCAGAGACCCTAGATATTTGCTTTAAACATTGATTGAATTATTGAATTATGATCCAATATCCATGAATGATAGTCAGTCATTCACTCAAAAGGATTGAATTATGACTCAATAACAAATGTCCTGCAAATTAGTCAGGACCCACCAGACACAGCTCCAGGTTGAGAAGCCTTCTGAGAATACTCATTGAGATTCAGAATTTGTGCTCCATTTTTAAAAATTTTTATTGAAGTATAGTTGATTTACAATGTTGTGTTAATTTCTTGTGTACAACATAGTGATTCAGTCATACATATATATTTAATTACATAATATATTATATATATATATGTATTCTTTTACATTATAGGTTATTGCAAGATATTGACTATAGCTCCCTGGGCTATACCATAGGACCTTGTTATTTATCTATTTTATACATAGTAGTTTGTACCTGCTAATCCCAAACTCCTAACTTATCCCTCCTGTACTTCCCCTTTGGTAACCATAAGTTTGTTTTCTATGTATGTGAGTCAGTCTCTGATATCATATATACGTGAAATATTGAAAAATGAGACAAATGTGGTCCCTTCTTAATTGAGCCATGTGTGGATTCCATACAGGGGCTGTAATAAAAACTGAATTAGCAGTTTCTCTAAAACACTGGGGCACAGGTAGCCCTCCTTTGGAGATCCTTTTGAATGGAATAATGCAAAGGGGAAAGATGGGTTCTTCCCACTTCTCTGGAGACCATGACTGTGGCATGTGAGGGTGTCAGTGTGTTGGTGGCAACGCCAAAAGGTGACTGCAGGGCCTACAGAGCAGCAACCATGCCTGGTGGGGAAGAGGACTTGTGGACCACCATGGGGTAGAGGTGGGGTCAGGGAGACTTTCTGGGGTCAGTTTGTGGGCAAGAACCAGTGCAACTTGTGTCATTATCATTAATGTGACCATAGATTGATAGAGTGCTGGGAAATTTAGGTTGTATATAAAACCAGAAATTAGAAGGGGAGGTAAAAAGAAAATAAATGATGGAAGAATAAAAAGACCTTTTTTTCTTGCTCCAGTCAACTGTTTTTAACTACTCATGAACACAGCCATCTGGATATTCCATAGGCATCTACATTTACCATGTTACAAACCAAATTCACTGTTTCTTCTCTTTCCCACAAGACATCCCCAGGTTTTGTTCTTTTATTTCTGTAAATGGCATCTTTATTCTTCAAGACATCCAGATTTGAAAACGAGTACATTCTGACTTTTTCTTTCATACCAAACATCCAATCAGTTGATCAATCTTGTAGATATTACCTCTGAAACCTCATTTATGTGAATCTTTTCCACTCTATTACCATGGTGCTGCTTGAGATGAGCCTTCATTTTCACTTGCTTTCCCATTATAAATAGTTTCCTAATTTGTCTCTGCTGCCTTCTGTTGCTTGGCTCTTCTATCCACAATGTTTACCAATGTACACATCCCTTGTCATGTCACTCTCCAGCTTGTCAACCTTCAGAGAGGTCTCGTTTCAATGGATTAAACACAGACTCCTTACTCACATCCAAAGCCCATAAAAATAGGCTTCAGTCTGCCTTTCTGAGTGTATCTCCAGTCACTACTGCTGACAACCTCTGTTCCAGTCATACCTTGAATATACCCTACGCTCTTCTCTCTTAGAGTTACTTTTCATAATTTTATTTATCCTTTTATGATCTACTTTCAATATCATTTCATTCATGAAATCTCTTCCAACCCGTAACCCCAACCAGATATGAGCCTTCTGACTCCCTAGTATACTACTTTATCTTGATATTATAGAGTATGTTTCTCTACTAGTATCGTTACTATTTGTACACTTATCTTTGCTGCCGTGTTGTACATCTGTGATATTCCTGGCATTATGCTACGTTTTTAATTTACATGATCTCATTTAAACGTTCAGACTTCACATCAATCCTATAAACTGCATAGAACCTCCATTTTAGCATTAAGGAAACTGAGTTTGAATAACTTGCTCAAGGGCAAATGCTAGATTCAAATCCAGATTCAATTTCACACCAAAACACATGTTTTCTCTATTAGACTATGCTGCCTTTTATGGTCGAGGGCTCTCTGGTACTTACATGTGTGCCTGCTGTAATTCCCAAAACACCGAGAGTGACTTGTATGTCGTGGACGTGGAAGAATGTGGTTTGGGAGACGCTGGCAGATACTTTGTACCATGTGAAGACTGAGATTAAAGCTGAGAACGTCACTGAACCAAGAAATGGAGAGATCAAGTTTTGGTGACATTACTTGAGTATCTGCATCAACTCAGTTCTATCTTCTAAATGTTTAGGTTACGTGAGCTGGTACAGTTCAGGATGAGTTGGATTTTGTTTGGTAATTGAAAGTTACTAAAGTGACAGAGCAGGAGAATGGGCCTTGGTTTCAGCAGTGGGCCTTGGTTTCAGCAGAATATTTATTAAAATAGGCTCATGGACAAGAGGGTGATATATAGTACTCAAATTATCTTTATGAAGACATAGAAGACTGGGAAAAATTCTGTATTTGTATTTCGTAAGTTTTATAGTTAGGAGAAAATATAAATGAGCAAATATGAACTCTGACAGCTCTTCAAGATAATGCTTTTACATTGGATACCCGAATTCTAGCACTGCCTCCAGCACGATTGTGGATGATGCAAAGGGAAAACGTGGGAGCATCCAGGGCAATGTTGTAAATCAGCAAACAGGAGACAGCATGTATCTGACACCAGACAGGAAAGGGTAAGGGCAGGCAGCCGAGACCAATAAATACCCACAGGCAGCACTAGCATTAAAAGTGCTCAGATGTAGGTTCAAATCCTACCCTTGTCAAGAAGTAACTGTGTGACCTAAAAAAAATTACTTTCACATCAGATCTTTTGTTTCTCCGCCACAAAAATGGAGATAGTGATACCTACCAACTGGGTTGTTTCAAGGAATAAGTGAGATAACCTCTGTGAAAGCATTAGGCACAGAGTGGATGTTCAATACATATGATTTGTTTTAAAGTATATCGATTACTAGGAATTGGGTTATAATTTACTGGGAACAGGGAGGAAACAGCAAGGACCAGCAAGACAGGGGAGTGGAAACAGTCATGAGGAGAAATAAGTGATTCTGGACAACTTGATCTTTTTCATCCAGGAATGACTTATCCCTAAAACATCTTAAATGCTCAGCTTCATACCTCACAGAAGGAAGAAACAAGGGTAATACAATCGAACGTACCAAAGATAAATATTAAGTTCCACATTAAAATTGTATCCAGGTAACTGTAGGACATAGTGAATATGATGGCTTAGTTCAACATCAGCTTGGTTACAGTCACAGAGTGATGCAGTGTGTAAAACCTCGGCATCCCTAGGGTGCTTTAATAGAAATAGAAGGTGCATGGCACAGGAATGATAAAGTGGCATACGGTTTGACCAAGAGCAGTTGGGCTGAAAACAGTTTGATCCATGGCACCTTGTTTGACATAATGGTGTGGCTGAAATTGGTATTTCCTAGTCATGGATTTTTGGAACATTGGTCGTTTGGGCACTTAATTTTCAACCAGTTAATCTTACTCTGACTTGATTTTTATAGTAAAAAGTTGGAACAATCTCAGTATTAGTGTTTGAATTATTTATAGTTTTTAAGTACTTATTTTTTCTCATTATAAAAAAATGCGAACTCCCCAAATGTTCATAGCAGCACTATTTACAATAGCCAAGACATGGAAGTAACCTAAATGTCCACTGACAAATGATTGGATAAAGAAAACACAAACACACACACACACACACACACACACACACACACACACACACACAGGAATACTACTCAGCCATAAAAAAGAATGGAATAATGCCATTTGCAGCAACATGGGTGAACCTGCAGATTATCATACTAAGTGGAATAAGTCAGACAAAGAAAGAAATATATGATATCACTTATATGTGGAATCTAAAAAAAATGACACAAATGAACTTATTTACAAAACAGAAACAGACTCAAATAGAAAACAAACTTATGGTTACAAAGGTGAAAGGGGAAAAGAGTCGGAGAGGGATAAATTAGAAGTTTGGCATTAGTAGGTACAAGCTACTGTATGCAAAATAAATAATAAGGTCTTACTGTATAGTACAGGGAACTATATTCAATAACTTGTAATGACCTATTATGAAAAAGAATATATATATGTATAACTGAATCACTGTGCTGTACACCAGAACTAACCTAACATTGTAAATCAACTATACATCAATTTAAAAAATTATTTTGTGAAAAAGCTTTTTTTTTTTAAAAAAAAAGGAAATTGAGAGTAAAGTAAAAAGATTCTCATTATAGAAAATTTAGAAAATACAGAGAAGCAAAAGAAGAACAACAAACATCATAATTTCACTATCCAAGGGAACCACTGATATTATCTTGGCTTAATAGCATTTCAGATTCTTTCCTCTGTATTGCATGTCTGATTAAGGCAGGTGGCAAACTCTCCACTACCAGAAGTTTTTAAGCAAAAGTATGAAAATCTGTCGGAGATAATTGTCATAGAAGGAGTTATTGTATGGGAGGAAGTTTGAATTTTATAACGTCTAAATTTTTTTCTACTTTAGGATTCTAAGAAAGAAATACAATAAATGTTATCAGAATGCTCACTTGTTTATTGCTCATTTATATTGCACTTATAAGGTTCAGCTGAAAAAGGACTTCTGGAAATTCCAACTCTGATTATAAGCCATTCTGTTGTTTTCTGAAGTATTGGCTCCAATGCCTATATTTGATTTCTGTGCTTGAGTAAACCCACCCACATGCCAGACTGAACCCCAGCGCGTTTGACATTTTCCCTTTTGAACAGCATCCAGCATAATGTAGCTTACTGGAAAAAATCTACACAGTATGACTCAGCCAGTCATGCAAGCCTTTTTTTCCTGTGGAATTCATTACTTTTTTCCCCTCAAAATGAAAATGGACCACATTATTTAAGGATAAACAAATATGAAAGTGTTTCCAGCAACATCTTTTCATCCACTTGGCTGCAGAAGATTAACTTAAAATTCTTGGCTAAGATCTTGCTTCGTACCTAAATGTTTCAGTAAATACAGTTTTATTGAAACAGAACAGAACTTTTCAAATTCTCTGACTGGAAATAGAGAATGAAGCCCCCTTTCCCAAGAGGAGAAGCCATGCTTTCCTTTTACTTAAGATGTCCCTAAATTATCTCACATAGTATGCATTTAATGCTCTCTAAATCAAACTATGTATGTGAACAGAACTATGCCTATGAAAAGTCTTGTAATCTAAATGAACTATCAAGATCTGGATTTTTCTTCCTTCCCCTTCCTTAATTTTCTGGTGAATTCCAGGAAAACTTCCCAAATGAGCACATATATTATCAATCCTCATCATTGGAAATCTCTTGTTTTTCAGGAGTTGTATTTTTGCTGTGTTTTTAGAATTTTCAGTGGAGTTTGATTAGATGCGCTTGCACGTTTGAGACGTTCTTTAGGTGGGAGGCTTTTGCAACTAGGCAAGCAATTCTAGAAGCTATTATCTGCTATCATAATGTTGACCATATAAAAATTGAAATACAAACTGAGAAAATAGGAGTAGAGGAAGAAGTAAGTGACAGATCATTTGATCAGTAAACAATAACAACTATAGCTAAAGGTGTTGAGGATTCACTGTTACATGTGTTGGAATCTAGGTGAGGTGGTTTATACTCACTTCCTTTATAGCAACCCTACAAATAAGCATTATCATCTCCATTTTACAGATGAATAAACTGAGGCTCAGAAGAGTGAAAAGGGTCTTATAACTGTTGGCAAAACTGAGATTTATGATTTGTCCCACAATAAAGCTTATTTTCTTCTCACTACATCATACTGTCTCAGATATGGTGTAAATATAATAAAAAAAGAATAAAAGAGGTGAAAGATACTAAGTAGAAATAAAATGTATTTATTTTTTATTTGAATGGATTTATTTGAACTTATGTACAAAATTCATGATAGCAAAAAAAAAAAAAAAGGGTTGAACAAGCAAAATGGAGCCAGTCTAGGATTGAAAAATCACCTTCCATCTTGGAGGGTGAATGACAAGGTGCTAAGGCTGAACGCTGCAGTCACCTGCTTGAGTCTCTCCCTCTAATTCCTATAGCTGATCATCTGTTTTCCTCCCTAAAAAAACCTCTTGAATATGCTCGTCTTTGATGGGGTCTTCAACACCACCCATACCTATGGTGACACTTGTGAGAATAACAAAATGTTACCTTTGTTAGCAAAATGTCTGGCTCATGAATAAGAAAGAGTCCCCTTCCTCCCTGGGCTGGCCCACAGTACTTGGCCAGCAGGCCACAGGCTGATTTTCAGCAACCACTCACCTCTTGGGAAAGTGCTTTGTGCAGGGCATAACCTGTATGGCCTCTGTGATGGCCTTGGCTTTGTTCTTTTTTCATCTCCATTATCTTCCCCATGTTCAAGTCACTATCAGTTTCTTCCTCAGATATTTCTCTTAATTCTTCTTCCCTACCCCCAGTCTTCCCCTCCTTCAGTGCTTTCTCTGCACAGCAGCTAATTTGCTTTCTGAAGCACAACCATGGTAATGTCACCCCACCAATAACACTATAATACATCCCCTTTGTCTTCATTATGTCTGGACTTTCTAGAATAGCAAACACACCTTTCTTTACCTGACTCTGTGGCCTTTCTCCTTCCTTCTCTTACCACTCCCTTTGTGCCTTCTACTCTCCCAGAGTTCAGATAGATCACAATGCCTCATCTCTGTTATGGTTGAGCCTTGAATATGCTTTTTACTCCCAACTTTGGGTCCTTTATCTGGCAGATTTCTACTTGTCCTTCAGAGATCAACTCAGACATCATCTCTGGGAAGGCTTTCTGACCTCAACAGCCTGAACTAGGTGGTCCTCTGGTTCCTTTATTCACTCTGAATTGTAGCACTTAAAATGTTGTGTTGCAGTTGTCTGCCTCTGCATCCGCCCTTTCCAGAAGGTAGCCAAATTCTCCAGGACAGGAGCAATATCTTATTCATTCTTGTAGCCCAGAGACCTACTGTAGTACTTGACTCAGCTGTCAGCTGGAAGCATAATCTGCTTTTGGGTGGATGCAAAATCATTCAGTTAGCCATTCCAGAAAATGTGAAGATAAGGATGGAGGAAGAAGAGTGAGAAGGCAACCATTTTCTGGCCTAAAGATGTTCAATGCTTCTGTGACAACTTCCCTGGAAGATTCTCTATTCATGAACTTCTGGAATGGAATTGGAATTTGAACTATTTTCTTACACCTGCTTCAGTGGTGTAAAGTGACTCTAAAGGAATGTATCAATTAAGCAAAGAGCAAGTCACTAGAAATAGCTCTGACAGTGTCATTCCAAAAGGGTCTGCATTTGGAAAATGAATGAAATCTGAATGGCTCTTTTTAGTATTTCATAGGGCCATAAAGTCAGAGACCAGTTGCTAGGGGAAAGCCTGCAGGTGGAGTGTTGTTGATACTTAAAACACTGAATTTGGGAATTTTCAAACATTCCTTTTAGTGGAAGAATTATTGCCCACAGCAGAATACTGGATCCCTGTGGTGATTCATTTAGCTCTCCAGAACCAGAAGATGCCTTTTTTTTTTTTTCTGGCGGGAGGGAGGGCTTAGGAATAAGGACCTAAGTGGAAACAGTCCACTCAAATCCCTTATGATTCCCTCTTCATATCTGAGCCCCCAGGATAATCTTCCTGCTCTCATCATGTTTAAAACCTACCCTCCGTCCTTCTAAGGGAAGAAATCAGCAGCCATGAAACTGAACAAAAGTAACTGACTCTTGTCCCCGTTCTTCAAAGACGATGCCAACAACATGGCACGTGGGGTGATGGAGGGTTTTAGTGCCTGTTATGGTACTTTCTGTTTTTCCTTTGCATCTCATAACTTGCAGTTCTTTTCCTTTTTTACCATGTGTGTTTTCTCCCTAGAATAAGACTTAGCAAACTTTTTCTGTGAAGGGCCAAATAATGAATACTTTTAGGGTTTGTTAGTCATAAGTCTCTGTTGTAGCTACTCAACTCTGCTGTCCCAGTGCAAAAGTAGCTGTAGACAATACGTAAATAAATGAGCATAGTGCATTCCAATAAATTTGTATGTACGGACCCTGAAAATGAAACTTCATATAATTTTCTGTGTTGTCAAGTATTTTTATTTTTTCCTCAATCATTTAGAAATGTACAAACCATCCTTATTTTGCAGACCATATAAAAACAGGTGGTGAGCCAGGCAAGGCCTGTGGGCTGTAATTTATTGGTCCCTGTAATTGAGTGTCAACTGGGGACAACAGGGTCAGATTTGTGTTTTCAGCCAGTGTGTCTCCAAATATGCATATGAATCACTTGGGGGTTCTGTTAAAATGCAGATTCTGTTGTGAGAGTCTATATTTCTAAGCAGCTCCCAGGTGACACTTTGGCAGCACTATTTGATCTACGGACCACACCTGGAGTAGCAAGACTTTCAAAGAACCCAGGTTGGATCCATCCATGGAAGAGATCCTGGACTAAAGAGCAAGTGGGTGAGGGTAGAGGGGAGAGTGGTAAACATCAGTTAGGAGTCTTTTGGGAGTTTGACTCAGCAGGCCTTGATTGCTGGGAGGAAGTGAGAGCTGAGAGGGAATGAGAAGTTAAAGATGATTTCAAGGTTTTGTTGGTTAGTGGTGCTTTTAGCAGAGATCTCAGTTATCCATGCAAACCAGGTACAGACTAGTGCTAAGTTTCTACTGAATAAATAGAAAGGCTAGGAAAAGAGCTGGTTGGGTTGGAAGAATATGTTAAAGGAACAATAATGACCTCAATCCACGGTAGTTTGAATTTGATTTTGCAGAAAAAAGGAAAGATAGCGAAAGCAGATGATACTTTAAAGGCAGAATGCTGTGTGGCACCTGCTGGCCTGGGAGTGGGCTGTTGTCCATCAGCTGAGAGCTAAACCTGGACCAGTAGCACTTCTGGCCGGGAAGAGCAGAAACTGCACTGAAAGCATCCTTTTCTTAATGACTAAAAATGGCTGGAATTGTTTGTTGCCTTGCAAGTGTTCTCATATAAATGTTTAACTTCATTCTTTTTTTATAATAGGACTTTAATTACAAAAAGCCATTGAAGAGTCAGAATTTGCTTGCAGACATTTTAAAGCTCTGGCCTAGGAATCAGCTCAGTGTGAAAATTATACCATAAAGCCTGTTGTCTCAGGTTTCATCCTCCCTTATGTCCAATTTAGTTTGTTCTTCTACTGAAGACACTAAATATCTTTCATACATTAAAGGAATTGCTTCTTTACATGATGGTATGTAGTGCTTCCTCAGCTGAACAAGTTTTCTTTCCTACTTTTTTTCCCTAAATTATCTCTCCCTCCCACCCCATCCCTTGCTTTCTCCTTTGGTGACCATACATTTATTTTCTATGTCTATGAGTCTATTTCTGTTTTGTAAGTAAATTCCTTGTATTATTTTTTAGATCCTGCATAAAAGTGGTATTATATGATATTTGTCTTTCTCTGACTTTACTTAGTATCTCTAGGTCCATCCATGTTGCTGTAAATGGCATTATTTCATTCTTTTTAATGGCTGAGTAATATTGCCTTGTGTGTGTGTACGTGTGTACACACCATATCTTCTTTATCCAGTCATCTGTTGATGGATGTTTAGGTTGCTTCTATGTCTTGGCTATTGTAAATAGTGCTGCTGTGAACATTGGGGTGCATGTATCTTTTTGAATTAGAGTTTTCTCTGGATATATGCCCAGGAATGGGATGCAGAATTATATGGTAACTCTACTTTTGTTTTGTAAGAAACTTCCATACTGTCCTCCATAGTGGCTGCACCAATTTACATTCCCACTAACAGTGTAGGAAGGTTCCCTTTTCTCCGCCCCCTCTCCAGCATTTATTACTTGTAGACTTTTTAATGATGGTCATTCTGACTGATGTGCGGTGATAACCTCATTGTAGTTTTGATTTGCATTTCTCTAATAATTAGTGATGTTACGCATCTTTTCACATGTCTGTTGGCTATCTGTATTTCTTTTCAGAGAAATGTCTGTTTAGGTCTTCGGCTCATTTTTTGGTTGGGTTCTTTGTTTCTTGACATTAAGTTATTTGAGCTGTTTGTATATTTTGGAAATTAACCCCTTGTTGGTCTTATGGTTTGCAAATATTTTCTCCCAGTATGTAGTGTTTTCATTTTGTTTATGGTTTCCTTTGCTGTGCAAAAACTTTTAAATTTAATTAGGTCCCATTTGTTTTTACTTCCATTACTCTAAGAGGTGGATCCAAACAACTATTGCTGAAATTTGTGTCAAACAGTGTTCTGCCTAGGTTTTCCTCTAGGAGTTTTAGCATATCCAGTCTTATACTTAGGTCTTTAATCCATTTTGAGTTTATTTTTGTATATGGTGTTAGAGAATGTTCTAATTTCATTCTTCTACATGTAGCTGTCCAGTTCTCCCAGCACCACTTAGTGAAGAGACTGTCTTTTCTCCATTGTACATTCTTACCTCCTATGTCATAGATTAATTGACCATAAGTGTGTGGGTTTATTTCTGAGCTTTCTATTCTATTCCATTGATGTGTATGTCATTTTTGCAGCAGGGACAACTATTTTGATTGCTATAGTTTTGTAGCATAGTCTGAAGTCAGGAGGCATGATTTCCTCCAGCTCTGTTCTTTCACAAGATTGTTTTGGCTATTTGGGGTCTTTTGTGTTTCTACACAAGTTAAAAAATTTTTGTTCCAGTTCTGTGAAAAATGCCACTGGTAATTTGATAGGGATTGCATTGACTCTACAGATTGCCTTGGGTAGTCTGGTCATTTTAACAATATTAATTCTTCCAATCCGAGAACACAATATATCTTTCCATCTGTTTGTGTCACCTTCATTTCTTACCATTTTCGGATTACAACTCTTTTGTCCTGGCTTTTTTTAAAACCCACTTTTACCTTTGTAAACTCTGATTAAAAAGGATCTGTCTGAATTTGCTGGTGATCTATTTGTCATTGGCCAAAAAAAAAAAAAAATTCCCAAACACACCCAGGGATATTTAATCAACAACCTCATAATTCTGTCTCTAGTTTCTCCTTCTCCTAATTCACTTTACATTGTTGCCTGTTAATATCTGTGAAGCATATCCTCAATGCTATTACCTTCTTGTTCAATAAACTTAAATTACTCTCTGTGGTCTACAAATGAAGTCCAGACTCTTCAGTCTGCTTTTCAGTTTGTGCCGCTGTCTGATTTTCATTTACATTTCTAACAGATTTCCTGTTACTCACGTTCACCCACCCCACCCGATGACCACATCAAGCTCACTGCCTCCTCACGGGTCCTGCCCTTTCTTGCCTCTGAGCTATTGCGTATGCTGTTCTGCCCACCCCCACTCTCCCCACTCATCTGAACCCTGTGGTCCTGTGAGGTCCGGGTTAGACTCTCCCTTCTCCATGAAGCCTTTCTGATTTCTAAGTTGAAAATAATATTCGCCTTATTTTTGGAATTTCCAAATCTCTTTATTTGTGCATCAGGGTATAGCAGAAAGAATATGGGTCTCTAGAATATAAGCTCAACCAGGACTTTTAGTCCATTTTATTCATTCATTCATTCAGGGCCTAGCAAGTGCTTATTAGCACACAGCAGGTGCTGAAGAAATATTTATTGAATGAATGAATGAATGAGTGAGTGAATAAATAAAGGTATGTGTTTTCTTAAATTCAGTGGTATCATGTGTGAATGCCTAGGACAAAGTAGGTGCTTAATATGTTAGCTTCCTTTCCCTTTATTCTCTTTTTTTTTAAATGGAAGTTATGAATTTCAAATATATCTATTTCTACAGTGCCTGGGATCTAGTGGGAGGGGGGAAGAGAAGAAATCTATTGAGCACCCACTGTCTGTCTGTCAAGGACTGTACTGGGTGCCTTATATTTACTTTCATTTTAATTCTTCATGAGAATTCTGTAAAGTAGGTGTTCTTCTCTCTGTTTTATGGATGGAGAAGCTAAAGCTCAGGGAATCTTGTCCAAGGTCACAGATCTAATCACAGTGGACAGCACTGAATTTTAAAGCCAAGTCTGTCTGACTTTAAAACTCATGCCTTTAATGTCAATTTATTACAGTGTGGGTTGTTAATTAGTAAATTACAAAGCAGGATGCAAAGCCATGTCTACCTGACTTGAAAAAATCCACGTTCTTGCCACTATATTGTCTTCCCTCTCACTGTGCCATTACTTGGAAAGTACTTGATGAATGAATTTTAAAGTAATTAATTTAAAATAAGTAAATATATTTGAAAATAAATTAATGAATTACTAAAGGAAAAAATAAACACTAATGAATTATAGAACTAGTGAATTAAGAATAAGCTACTTTCCTACTGGAGAATCATGAGATTGGAATGACGCCCCTTGGTGCAGAAAAACCAACTGCTTTTGCTTAAAGAACAAGGTTAGCTACAAAGGGAAATAAGCCCCAGCAGACAAATAGTCACATGCTGCCATGGTGGGAGTCACGAAGTGCCTCTACCACTGAAACCTACACTCTTAATTTAGTTCACTTGCCATGTCATTTCAGAATCTCTAGTCTATGACTACAGGCCTGAAAAAGCAACAGCTAAAGCCTTGTTGTTTTGAGTTGTCATCCGTAGCAGATCCCAGACCATGGTAATACCGGCTCCAGTGGAAAGTCTGAACTCAAAAGCCTCTCTGACCCATTGCCTCAGGCTATTTAAATTGCAAAATTAACCAAGTTAGGGGTAGAGGAATATTCAAATGCTAAACTTTCAAGTTATTCACATGCTGTCAGTGTGAGTTATCACAACATGAAAGATAAAGAATGAGCAAAACATGACTCCTTAAGGATTTAATAGTTCAGAAGAAAAGACAAGTGAACAAATGGGACTCAGGCTGTGAAAGGGGCCTGACTGATGTGTAACTGGGAGGGACTGGATTAGGTAAGACACTTGGGGGAGGTCATGCCTTCACTGAATTCTGAAGAATGAGTAGGCATGAGTCAAGGGATGGGTGGGGTGGAGGTGGGAGAGAAAGACGTCCTAAGGCAGAGCATATGGGAAGATCTGTAGGGAGAGGGTCAGAAGCACATTTGGGGACCAGCAAGCAGTTCAATGTGTGTTTGGAGCGTAGAGAGAGAGGGAGAGAGTGGAGACTCTGAAGCTCTGGGGCCAGGTTAGGGAAGCTGGGCTTTATTATAGAGGATATTTATATTAATCAAGGATGGGACTGAGTTTAGGGAATAAGAGGGGACAAGGGAGCTAGAGAGAAATAGAAGTCAGGTAGCAGGGAGGCCAGCCTGGAAGAGACTAATAATTTGGAACTGGCTCTGAAGAGACTGGGCACGCACCTTGCTAGACTTCTCATTGTCCCATGTGTCACATCCTGGCCTGCAGTGGAAATGAAACTGTAGAATTACAAATGGGGCATTGTTCAACAGCTTTTTATATTTATCTCTCCAGTCAGTCTTAATCAAGGACTTAATAAGGATAGTTTCTGAACCCCGTTTATTCAGTATCTTCTCCTCTCATTTTTGTCAAGAGTTAGTCTTTGCTGGAAGCTGTGAAGTTGTGCTCACTTTAGCAGCACACATACTGAAAGTCAAACCATGGAGCTGAGCCAAGGTGAATTCTTTATGGTATGAGCAAGGTTGGAACACCTGAGTCATGTAAGAACCACAGGGCAGGTAGGCAACCAGGACACCTCTGTGTTAGCCATGGCATCTTGACAAGAGCTGAATGAAGAATAATTTTACCTTCAGAGGCATATGGCCGTTGTTTGGGGAGGACAACTCCCCAGGATTCACTAGAACTTTATGGTAAGGAGAGCAATGACGTTCTGGTTACAGATGAAAGGAAACTACTTGGTGCAACCATATCTTCTAGGGCAGCAAGGAACAGCAACACAAAAGGGTGGTTTTTGCCAATAAAAGCAAAATACAGTGCAACAAAGCCCCCCCCCCCAGATGATAAGCGAAGGGGAATGCTATGGACCCATCTTGTATATTTACACCTGATAATTTATCGTTGATATTTTATTCCTTTTGAGTTCCTGTACTGAGAGAAGGTAGTAATTGGGAACAGGGTTGACTTAATTACACCTGTTACACTTGTATGTATAGCACTTATACTGTGCCCAACGCAGTCCTGAGGATTTTCTATATCAACTCATTTAATTCTTTTGTAATCCTGTGAGATAGGTACTGTTTTTATCATCACTTCCAGTTTGCAGATGAAGAAAGTGATGCAGAATAATACATCTGTGATAAAAATAGCCATTTAGTGGAGTTGAATTTTGAACCCAGGAAGTCTGGCTCCAGAGTCTGTGCTTGAAACCTGAAGTTTCTCATGTTTTAATGTGAAGTAGGAACACGAAGAAAGGGTGTTAAAATGCAGAATCCCAGGCAACACTCTTGGAGATTCTGATTTAATATTTCCAGGAGGGACCTGGGTATTTGCGTATTTAACAGGTGCCCCATATGCTTATGATGTGGTTGTTCCTAAGACCACACTTAGAGAGACACTGCTCTGAATCATAACATTAGCCTGTCTCTTGCGACTGTTGTTGAAACATTGCTTGTCCCCTGCTGTTTCCTGCTATTTCAGCATACTGTTAAATGCAAAGAAAAAAAAAAGCGAAAATAATGACATTTTGAGGATTATCTATCCATCCATCCGTCCATCTATCCATCCATCCGTCCATCTATCCATCCATCATCTATGTATATATGTTACACCACTGTTTCTGTCTATGTATGTAAACTTGTTTGAATGAAACAAGTTTTAAGGCAAGTTTTAAAAATTCTACATGATACCAAGTATCTTTTTGGGCTAAATTGTTAGCCATTTGTTTCTATGCACCACAGATCCATTTAGAAATAAATTTGTGATGACTCCAGGAGGAGAAAATTCTCTGCACTTTTTTACTGGATGCTTTTGTGATCCAAAGGTGTCATTCTTTTATAGTTTCAGTGTTGGAGTCAGAACTAATGTTTGTTGTGTGTTTGTCATTTTATAATGGCCTTTTAAAGCATGTAGCTGTGTTTTGAGAATGTGATCTGACCTATGACATCTTTCCATTAATTCAAGAATGTCTAGTGTCTCTTCTGAGTTTTATTGTACTTCTGTTAACACTCCACCATAATTTTTACACAATTATGACAAAAAGATGTGCTGTCAAAGTAGAGTGAATATTGAATTCAATGCAAAAATGATTAGTTGAAAGGCATTATTTGGATTCTCATTTTTCTATCTGAAATAAGTAAGGTATTATCTATTTTTCTTGATCTAAATCTTCATCTAAATGTGGATATTCAGAAGGCATATGTTTTTAAGTTAAGACTAAAATTCACATTCGCTTGATTAAAAAAAGTTCAAAAAATTATCAAAAATTTATTAATCAAGTAAAAATATTAATCAAAAAAGCATCACCAGTTACAACTGAGCTCTTCAAATTGGTAAAGTTCCCAGACAGCCTATCCTCTCCCTTAAGGCCAATGCCCCTTGACCTCTAATGAGGGCATCTTTTCTGGACCAACTCCTGCCCGTCTCTTTAACTGTAACTGTCTTAGCTAAAGAAATGATGTGAGCGATAAGAGGTTTGGCTTGGAAAAAATGGGAGAAGGGCATGAGATTAGCTAGAGACTAGAGCAAAGACACTTAGCAAGGGCAGGAGAGGCTCAGAGTGCTCAGTGCCCAAGAGGGAGCAGCAATCAGGGAGGAGAAGGAAAGGGAGGAACTTTACATGATTGAAATGTGAATTTCTTTCTACCTTCTCCTTTTATTCTCCAGTGGACTCACAATCCCATGTTGTAATCAGTCTCTTCTCAGAGGTGGCTTTTCTCGTACTGCCTTCCTCTACGTGACCCTGCTCCAGAAATTTCTGCACTTCTGGGCCTAATCATTGTAGAGGGACACTCAGTTTCCCCTGTTTTCCAGCCAAAGCTTTGTACTGTCTGGGTATCCTGGGTGGATCCAACCTAACTCATAAACTTTCCTGTAAGGATACAATTATTTTTTATTTGTTCCTCCTCCTTATATTGAGGGCGTGTGGTTGAAATCAACACTTTCCAAAAAGAAGTAATTGACTTCTGCTCTGGCCAAGGTGGAGAAGCTAGGGCCACGTTTACCCTTCACCCTAAAACACAAGAAAAAAAAGCAGACAAAACATTTGAAACAAAGGTTATCAAGACATTGGAGGTCAGGCAAATTGAGGACAGTGAAACCTGTGAGAGGGGGATTAAACAAGGTAAGCTCTAAAATTGCCCCAACTTCTGACTTTGAATGAGTTTTCAGATTGCTGTGTAGGGAGGGGAATGCCAGGCGGGGCCCATGGCTCCTGTGAGTTGAGGAAATGGAGCTGAGAGGCTGGAGAGACAAAGGCAGGGCTTGCAGACCAGAGTTTTGGAGAGGAGAAGCTGAGAGCAGAGAAGCTCAGAGGACTGCTGAGCTTTAAGTTTTAAGCAGAAAGTTGATGAGCACATGTGTGTGAGAAAACAGCTCTCGGCTGTGAAAGAACTTTCCAGAAAGATTAGAAGGAAATTTCTAGGAGCTCACATAGGACTGGGGAGAGCGTCTGTTCCCACCAGCCACATTGGAAAACATAATTCATAGCACACTGGAGTAGAGTATTTAGAAAGATACTGTCTCTGTGGTGGGGTATAATTAACCCTAGACTAAATGCTCCTCTGGTCTTACCTAGTAAATCTTGAAAACAGGACTTAAAAGTATCAAACTGTTTCCAAGTAATGTAACTCTGTCTCAGAACAAAACTCAAAAATATTTTTAAGAATGCAAAAATATCCAGCACACATTGTGGTAAAATTCAAAATGTCTGATGTCTATTAATTGATGTATAAAAGTATCCAAAAAGGAAGATAAAGACAAAAAGAATTAAAAAGTAAATAAAGCATCAGAGAACCATGAGGCAACTTCCAGAAGCTAAAAATATACATCATTCACCTACTAGAATAGCTAAAGTTAAAAAGACTGAGTATGCTGAATGTTGGCAGTTTCTTAAAAAGCTATATGATCCAGCCATTTCACGCCTAGGTATTTGCCAAGAGAAACGAGGTCCTGTGTCCACACAAAGACTTGTTCATAAATGTTTATAGAAGCTTTATCTGGAGTAGCTCAAACTGGAAACATCCCAAATGTCCATCAGCAGGTGAATGGATGCTACATGCATCCACTTCTTTGGTGTTTCCTAAGATAGACACCATTCGTGAATAAACAGGACAGGAGCTGGACAAAAAGAGTATGATTCCATTTATTTAAAATTCTGTAGTGACAGGAAGCAAATCAGTGGCTGCCTGAGTGCAGGGCAAAGGTAAGGGTGGCAGGTAAGGGTGATAGGGAAGGATTAAAGAGGGGTGTAGGAAATTTTGGGGTAATGTATATACTTCTTTATTGATTGTATTGATGGTTTTGTGGGTATATACATATATCAAAATTTAACAAATTATACGGTTCAAATATGTGCCATTTATTGTGTATCAGTAATACATATTAATCAAACTATTTTTAAAAATTACTTTTTCCAAACTGTGAACCATTTATCTTATATAGAAGACTCTAGAATCACTTAAAAAGAAGATAAAATGGGAAATGTTTTTTTCCTCAAGAATTGGTAAAAGAGGCCTTTCTTTCAAATTTAAGCACCTTGTCTAGAACCTGGACCTTGGAGAGCTGAGAAGGGACCAGAGGCATGGTCTCAAGGCCGTGCCAGCTTAGGCTGACCACTGGGATGGTACCCAGGAGACAGTCTCAGAGGGTACAGAACTGAGCAAACGTGCCAGGAGTGGGGAGACAAGAGGAGACCATAGAAGAAGGGCTGTGATCCCTAGAGGAGCATCAGTCAAGAAGCCACATGGGAAGGGCTAGACGAGTCTGAAGGTCAGTGAGAGAAGACCAAGGGGCCGAATGAGATTAATCAGAGGTGAAAAGAGTCAAATGCAGGCCCAGACCAAAGGGGGAGCTTCTGATGAGTCACCCTGTTGGACTTCCTCTGGCAAATGTTTAATGAGTTTTGCTGCTGGTATGAGGCAAACCTCAAAGCAAAAGAAATGCACTCATTCAACTGTTGCAAGACATTACATAATTAATAGAAATCATTTTCTTGTATAGGTTATGGCCACACCCAGGTTAAAACCCTTGATGAATGTGGTGGGAAAGAAAAGGAATCTAAAATTTTTTTAAACATCAGTGGAAGAAGGCACACGGAAAATGTGTTTTCAGGACTACCACAGGGTCCCAACAAGGTATTTCCATTGGTCTGGGCTATGAAATAGAAGCGTTTTTCATCTACATTTGTTGGCACTTGGCAGAGGTGTGCAGTGAGGTGTGATAAAGATTTCATTAGTAATTTGCATAGCATTTTAGAATTCATAAAATTCTTTCACATGTGTTTTATCTTGCTCACGCAGGGATCCCATTTTCTATTAGAGTGATTAATTACCACACTGATAAAGATTAAAGTCATTAATATATACCAAATAACTTGTGCAGTGAATTTCAGGGTAGGCAGAATAACAAGAAAGATTCATCCTGGGCCATTAGCTAGGTTTAGAAATCATCAAAACAGAACTTTTAGTAAAGAACTTAAGAAATAATTAATCCTGCATTGCCCAATACAGCAACCACCAGCCTCATGTTTGTTTTAAATTTAAAATGATTAAAATTAAATAAAATTAAAAATTCAGTTCTTCAGCATAGTACCCACATTTCATGTGTTGTTCAGTATGGCTAGTGGCTACCATGTTGGATAGCACAACTCTATAAAATCTTCTTGGCAGAAAGTTCTATTGAACAGTACTGATCTAGACAAATTCCTTCTCATTTTCAGTGGCTGAAACACATTTGTGAAATGGAATTTAATTTTAGAGCTGAGGAATTTGAGGCCCAGAGAGGTTATATGATTTTCACAAAGTCACACAAGAGATGAACCCAAATCTCCTGACTTCTGTGTGGGTTATCATTTCAATACCTCACACCACCACACTTTTACTTGTATGTCTGCTCTTGATTAAGAGAGGGTTGGATACTCCAAAATAGCAAGTAATCAAACAATCATTTACTTTTTTATTTGTGTTCTACACTTATATTTGAAGTTTGGCAGAGCTAAAGTCCAGAAATTTCTCTTCTAACAAAACAATGATGTCACACTATAAAGACACAAGCCACTCTACTCCATGCTGGGACTAGACAGTTTGTTCTTAGGTCAACAGCAAAATAGGCAGAGCTGCCCCTCTTAAAACATTCCTGGAGCACCAGGTGGTAAAGAGCCCGGATTTTCAAAGGTTGCTCAGCAGGGCTTTGAAAATTAAAGAGAGCCTGGATGAGATGTGGGGAAAGCATGCAATTACATTTGAGAAGGTGCAACCTTTCAACTGGGTGAATTCTTGATGAGACAGCAAAGTGAGTCATTAAACAGTAGGTTGTCAATGAAGTTGAGACCCAGATTTTCCTTGGATAAGCTGCCATGCCAATAATTTAACCACCCAAAGAAACCACGGGAGCACCCTTGGTAAATTCTTGAACCTGTTTTTATTAGAGGCTCACATCCTTATTTTTTCTGAAAATAGTAGGGAAAGGAGTAAATGTATATTGAAGAGTTGCTAATGAAATTCAAAGGCACTTTAGAAAAACAACTCATTATGGAGAGTCATTTTGGAAGGTCGATGCTTTACAGCCCCTTTATTGGCCTCAGTGAAAAACGATCACTTCCGCACTTGAATTTTGGTAAAAGTTGTTTTTCCTGGACCACTGTTAAATTTCATCCAGCTTTTGGCAGCAGTTGCCTTCCTGGACCCTGCTGGAGTGCTGGCGGGCACGTTACATCTTCCACGGCACAACAACTGTTCTATCAAATTCTGGGAGAGCAGCCTATTTTTGTTACCAGACGCTAGGGGATGCGTGACATGTCATTAACCTTCAAAACTGGCTCAGCACAAGAGTATTGTCAACAGATGGTGACTCTGATTCTCTCTCTCTCCTCTCCCTGCCTGCCTCCCCCATCCCCAGGATATCTTCTGGCACAAAACGCTCACTGGTTTCAAAGGGAAATGTGTGTGTATGTGTGTGTGTGTAAAGCAGACATTGTGGAATGTGAAACAAAGACTGAAACAAGCTTTCTTATATTTGTAATTGAGGCTTATAGAAATTAAATGGCATAATAAGCCATCAACAGTGTTCATCTGTAAAGTCAGGCTAACTGATGAAATGAACGCCCACACTGAGTACAGGCTGGTGAATGTCAGGGAGGAATGGCTTGGGTACCAGGTAGAAGAGCTGAAAGCCAGCAATGGACTTAGAATTTGGGTCTAGCCATTTAACTTTCAAAGCTCTCATTCTGCCTTTTTAATTTTTATCAGTAGCAATCAATAGTAATTAGGATATTAATTATCAACCAACCCCCAAAATATCCTTGAAAAGAGGAAGTTGATCGATTCATTCAGCAATATGTATAGCATGTTTACAATATACCAAGCACTATGCTAGGCTCTAGGGATAAAACAAGAAAGAAACCGAAGTGCCTGCTTGGAGGAGAAAAACTAGGCAACAGAGGACTGCAATACAGCTCTGACAACTTCCCATGGAAATACACAGGAGGAAGGCAGAGGTCTGCAACCAATGGGCACAAGGATGCCATGGGATGCAGTTCTAGAGGGAATTTAAGAAAACATGTAAATGTGTCACATCTTCCCAATGCATCAGTTTTATTTATTTTTTTAAACATTTTTTTATTGAGTTATAGTCATTTTACAATATTGTGTCAAATTCCAGTGTAGAGCACAATTTTTCAGTTATACATGAACATACATACATTCATTGTCACATTCTCTTTTGCCGTGAACCACCACAAGATTCTGTATATATTTCCCTGTGCTAACACAGTACAATCTTGTTTATCTATTCTACGTTTTGAAATCCCAGTCCTGTCCCACCCGCTGCCCTCTGGCAACCACAAGTTTGTATTCTATGTCTATGAGTCTGTTTCTGTTTTGTATTAATGTTTTTTTTGGTTTGGTTTGGTTTGGTTTTAGATTCCGCATATAAGCGATCTCATATGGTATTTTTCTTTCTCTTTCTGGCTTACTTCACTTAGAATGACATTCTCCAGGAGCATCCATGTTGTTGCAAATTGTGTTATTTTATTATTTTTTAATGGCTGAGTAGTATTCCATTGTATAAATATACCACATCTTCTTTATCCAGTCATCTGTTGTTGGGCATTTAGGCTGTTTCCACATCTTGGCTATTGTAAATAGTGCTGCTATGAACATTGGGGTGCAGGTGTCATTTTGAAATAGGGTTCATTCTGGATTTATGCCCAGGAGCAGGATTCCTGGGTCATATGATAAGTCTATTCTTAGTCTTTTGAGGAATCTCCATACTGTTTTCCACAGTGGCTGCACCAAACTGCCAATGCATCAGTTTTATTTGATTGGACCAATAAACCATCTATCTTAAAATAAAACATGAGTTAAAAAGTAGAAATAAATTTTCACATAAACGTCTTTCATTTAGCCCAGTAACTGGTTCATTCTCCATTCTCCTAATGAAGACTTTTAAAAATTTTGACATCACTCGCCTAGCACACGATTATTTGCTTTTTGAACAGGAGTCACTGAAGCCCTCATGGGCCCTTTAGTGCCACTTTGCCCTCAGGGTTAGGAGTATCCAGCATCACACTCTTTCACATTCATCCAGCACTGGAAGTGCATTTAAATAGTCATTCAGTGGACTCTGCATCTCACAGTAAACCAGTGTGCCACACTCACAGAAGAGAGGAGGAGAGTGATGCTGTATAAGATTCATGCAAGATTAGTCCATTCCAGTGATGTTTTCAAAGTCACAGAGCTGGGAAGTGACAGGATCAGACTTAAGGGTTTTCTGACCCCAAATCCATTGTTCTTTCTACTAAATCATACTGCCTCTCTACTCAGTAATTAAAGATGACAAGACCTTGATCGAGGAGCTGTAGCCTTTTTGTGGCTCATATCCACTTTCTTGCTATCTCTTTGCAAATGGAGAGTAAACATGAGGAGGATAGACCTTGGATGATGTTGACGTGAAGGTCTTGAGAGGCTGGGTGAGACAGAACACTCCACTTAATATCTGGGAACACTTAGGAAAAACGGCGAGGAAATTGATGAAGGAGGGGCTTAGTCAGAGGGAGGATAGTGGTGACACTTTAGAGGATCTAGCGTGAAATATTTCAGGCTCTGTTGCTGGACTTTGGTTCACTGGTTAGACGACCTTGACGCACATTGTAGTTCTTGTTCTCCCGCTGATGGCTCGTGACCTTGGCCATGCTGTTTCGACTTTTCCATCCATCAAAACTAAAGTACAATACCATATAAATTAGCCAGCATTGCTGACATTTTGGAAGAATATAGCATCAGGAAAACATGTAAAATTCCCTATTTTAAATTAGGTAATCTGGAAGTATCATGGGCCCTGTGGATGCTGACTGAAAAACAAAACAAAGGAGGCTGAGACGTATTACTGGGCAATGCTGAATTTCTGATTTGCTTACACATATTTGACATGTACCTCTGTCATCAGATTAAACAAGGCATTTGCTTGTAATAATTGCAGACTTGATTAAAATCATAAACTCTTAAAATTTAGGATTTACAATGTAAATGGCTGAGACTAAGAAGGGACAAACTAAAGAAGCCACAGTATGCCTGCCAATTATTGTTGGCAGGAAATGGGATGACTCATCCTGAACATGTGCTTTCATTGCCTGGGACAGTGGGGCATGGTGAAAATGTCCAGCTGATTGACTATTGTGGACATTTTTGTCATTCAGTGTGTAGGAGACCGTCGAAACGCAACCACAGGCTAGTAGGAATGCCAAAGGGACCCAATGCTTTCATGTGAGAAAACTGATGATAAACATTTGGAAAATGACATGGATGGTTTGAAAATAATTAACAGATGTGCCGTGTACTAAAGGAGACTATGTGTGATAGGTCCCAGGGAAGGAGAGGTGGAGAAATGCCAGAATTTAGGAAGGAAAAGTAATATTGTCAATGGAAAGCATTTACCCTTTACCAAGAGGGAGGAAATAAGGCAAGTTGCTAGGGAGAAATAAACAAATGTATTTTGGTTGCAGGAGGATAGGGACATTTCTGAAGTTTTTCCTTCTCCCTGATAGGGTATCATCTCCTGTCTGGTACCTCATCCTGTAAAAATATCTGACGAATAGAGAGGAAAAGAGGTATTAACTTGGTTTAACCTCCATGAACTGGCCCAGAGTTAGTGAGAAACTTAAAAGGACTTGTAGACATGTGTGGGGATAGGGCGGTATCTGGGAAATCTCTGTACCTTCCACTCAATATTGCTGCTGTCAACTGAAATAAAATACACAACCTAAAAGTTGAGAGTTATGTTTTATTTGGTGGACTTTCTGAGGACTCAGCCTGGGATGAAGCCTCTCTAAGGGCCCGCTCTGAAGAGGTAGGGGAGGAGCCAGGAAATATAGGGGTTTTTATGACAAAGACCAGGTAGTCAGAACATCAAAAGATTACTGTTAATTAAAGAAAAACCAGACATCTCAAGTTAAAGAATTTAGCATTTTTCTATATATGGGAAGGTGCAAAGATTTGGGCTCATTGAAATCATTCCTTTGATATGCACCTGGCTGTCTAGGGCCAGTGTCCTGTTCTTTTACATCCTGAGTTCCCTCAGGAGGCACCATCAGGGGTGGCTGTAGAGGCAGGGCTGCCTGCTTGTCTGCACCCTGAGTTTCCTCCGCTCACTGTCGGGGGTGGAGGTGGCGGTGGCGGCTGATGACTTGATGGCTGCAGCATCCTTTGTTTACTGATACGGTTGGCAGTATTTTCATTCACATTGCAAAACTAAAACAGCTCTAAAAAAAAAAAAGCCTATTAAAAAAAGGGGTGGGGGGTGCTGGGGTTGTTGGCAAAGTCTGTGATTAAGGCAATCCTGGTTTGGCCAGAGGACATTCACTGAAGCTCAGGTTTTGTTCCTAACCGGTTCTGTAACCTGAGGGAAGTTTGCCTTTCTGGGCCTGTGTTCCTGTATCTATTAACGAGAAGTTCCCTAAGATTATCCTCAAGGACTTTTCCAGCTGGAAAATGCTGTGATTCATGGGAGGAGAAATATCCGTGTATGTACAACAATCTCCAAGGGAAGCACAGTTTTGCCAACAAATGAATACCCCAAGTTATTTTGCCATTTCCCCCAGGAAATCTGCACTCTGCTATTAAAGGTTAGCAATAACAGGTGTGCTGTTGAGGGCGGGGCACGTCCTGAAGGACTCGATTATTGTGAGTGGGGAAAGGGGCTATAGATGAAGAGGATTAGTCATGAAGTTTGTGCTGGGGATCACTTTTCACTGTAACCTTATCCATGGTGTCCACAGGGAGATCCTAGATTTGCATTTTCTCATTCAGTTTGCAGCCCAGGAAACATTTGTTCACTCAAGGGCCCCCTTTGGAAAGAGTGCTGCATACGTCCAGAATTGTAAAACGAAAACACAAGAGGTGGGTAGCCAGAGTCCTGCGGCTTGTTCCACAGCAGAGTGAACGTTAGGCATCCTCCCCTGGTCTGCAGGAATGCGAGCGGATGTCGCCTTTGAAAGCAAGCCCGCCGTTTCCCGCATACACTCCTAATAACACCATATTGCTTGAATGTTGCAAGAAAACGATGCAGTGTAAAGAAACACTCAAGCAGAAGGAGCCTTTTGTAAACAAATCCTTGCAGCGATCTTGGATGGTCTCTAAATATTCTCCCGATTCATTCCCTCAAACATTAGAGCATCTGTTCGTGAGCCAGCAGAGTTTTTCATTTGGAATCATGGCACTCTGCAGGCAGTTTACAGGGAAGAAAGTCTTTTATCTCAGCTTTCAAAAAGCTCCATTAGGCAGATCCTTTTTCTTCTTTTCCGAACAGACCCCTGATTATTTGGGAGGAGGTAAGTTCTTGACAAGTGCTCTTCCCAAAGGCACTGCATTGTAATTCAACCCCCGGTAAATTGACCAGCTTTTGACATTATCAGATGGGAAGAGAGGAACACTTCTGCCTGAGGCTCTGGCCGCAAAGGTGAACGTTAAGAGCAGAGCCCTGCTGTGCCCCTCTCTGCAGGGTCCTCACCTCACAACAGCTCATTTCAATTTTTATGTTCGAGCTGTATGTAGAGACCTATCGGATAGCACAAGACACAGATGTCGGTTTCTTGACTCAAAGCTCCAAGATTTGAGAATGTATGAATATTGGTATTTGTGTGGCATATATCTCGCAGTTCCTGGGATGGTCTTGATTTCAGAGTATTTTTCTTGGTCTTCAATAATGAAAATGTATTCTTTTACATCAGTGGTTCTCGAACTTCAGTGTACATTATAATCATCTGAGGGTACTTATTAAAAACGAAGATTCACATGCCCTTTTACCCAGAGCTTCTGATTCAAAAGATCTAAGGTGGGACCAGACATTTTTATTTGACACTTAAATCTTTTTATTGAGGTGTCACATACCCAACGTGAAGTGCTCTCATCTTAAGTTCACAGTTCAATGGAATTTTTAAAGAATTTTTAGGTTTATAACAAAATTGAGAGGGAGGTACAGAGGTACATGCCTCAAAACATGCATGGCCTCCCCCGTTATCCACATCATCCACCAGAATGGTACATGCTCTACCAGGCATGAACTCACACTGACACACTGTAATCACCCAAAGTTTATCGGTTACCTGAGGGGTCACTCTTAGTGTTATACATTCTATGGATTTGAACAAATGACATATATCCATTATTTTAATATCATCCAGGGTATTTTCACTGCCCTAAAAATTCTTTGTACTCTGCCTATTCATCTCCCCAAGCCCCCAACCCTTGATTTTTTAATTGTCTCCATAATTTTACATTTTCCAAAATGTCCTATAGTTGGAATTATATAGTAGGTAGTCTTTTCAGATTGTCTTCTTATAATTAGTAATATGTATTTCAGACTCTTCCATGTCTAAATGACTTGATCCTCATTTCTATTTAGTGCTGAATAATATTCCATTGTCTGTGTGTAGCAAAGTTTGTTCATCTGTTTACCTACCGAGGGACATTTTGGTTGCTTCCAAGTTTTGACAACTATGAATAAAGCTGTTATATACATCCACGTGCAGGTTTTTGTGTAAATCTAAGTTGTCAGTTCCTTTGAAAGAATACCAAGGATTGCTGGAGCATATGATAAGACTATGTTTAGTTTTATAAGAAATCACCAAACTGTCTTCCAAAGTGGCCATACTATTTTGTATTCCTACCAGCAATGGCTGAGAGTTCCTGTTGCTCCACATCCCCGTCAGCATTTAGTGTTGGCTTTGTTCTGGATTTTGACCATTCTTGGTATGTAGTGATATCTCGTTGTTGTTTTAATTTGCATTTCCCTATGACAAGTGATGGGGAGCATCTTTTCATACCTTTATTTGCCGTCTCTATACCTTCTTGGATGAGGTGTCTGTTAAGGTCTTTGATCCATTTTTCAATTGGATTTTTGTTTCCTTACTGTTGAATTTCAAGAGCTCCCTGTATATTTTGGATAGCAGTCCTTTATCAGATATGTCTTTTGTAAATATTTTCTCCTAGTCTGTGGCTTGTCTTCTAAATCTTTTGACACTGTCTTTCGTAGAGTAGAAGTTTTAAATTTTGATGAAGTCCAGCTTATCAGTGATTTCGTTCCTGGATCTTGTCTTTGATGTTGTACCTAAAAATCATCCCTGGGGCAGTTTCCATTTGTGAGTCTCTGCTCCAGTAAGCTGTAGCTCTCCTTATTCTGCTACCTGTCTCTCCAATCTTAAGGGCAGCAATTTGCCCTGTGTTCTTGCCTCTCTTACAGACCCAAGAAGAGTTGTTGATTTTTCAGTCTGTTCAGCTTTTTTACTTGTTTTTAGGGTGGAGTGGCAAATTCCAAGCCCCTGACATGAAGAAATGGAAACCGGAAATCTTCCAGTTCAATGAGTTTTTATATATGTATACATCTGTGTATACACAGCCACCATCCAGAGAGAGCTGTGGAATGTTCCAGCACCCCAGAATGTTTGCTCATGCCCCTTCCCAGGCCACCTTTACCCGACCCGGCCCTGAGATAACCACCATTTTAATGATTCTAAGAGTCTGCCATTTTAACCAGCAGCTCAAGTGAACTGGATGTATATGCCTTTCTTGGTTCTTTTTTTTTAAATTAGTGGATTTAGTACCATCATCAGGAAAAACTCACCTATAGTTCTGAGGCTGAAACGAGTAGAAATAGTCACATAATGGATAAACTTGACATCCCTATCAAATGAACCTTCCCCAGAGATTTAGGAAACCCCCAAATCCAGAGGAGGCTGCCAGGCACAGAAAATCATGCCTGGAATGTGACTGATGAAAAGAGGCTGATGGAAAAGCTATGCTGGGGTGTTCGGTGGTGTCTTACCAAATCAATCTTGAAAGTAGGCAGTTTTAATGTCTGTCAAGCACTACTATCCAGGCAGAGGGTATTTTGATTCCATAAAACTTATTTTTTTTAACTAGAAACAGTAATAGTTAATATTCTTTGAGCATCTTAATTAATTCTCACAACAGCCCTATTAAGATAAACTTTTCCCAGAAAACCAACATCGATTCTTTGGTTAGGAGTAAAATAGCATGAACATTTATTGACTGTTCTTATGTGACAGTTGTTATGCTTGGTGCTTTAAATGGATTATTTTTTTTTCTTTATTTCCATATTTAGAAGAGAGAAATAAGCAGTAGTGAACTTTCCCACAGTCACTAGTAGGTGGTAAATGAGCTCTGAAGCCAACCTAAATCTCACCCATATTTTAATCTCTTAGCTTCTGTGCAGGACTGTTTCCTTAGAGAAAAACAATCCACTAATTTCTTAGCTTGGTGGAACTCTGATGTCTTGAGATTATGCAGTTTACTTGTTTTAATTAAGCCTTTTGATGGATAATTTGGAGATCTGAATATTCATGCCTATCCAAAGGCATAAATTCCTACAAGGAGATAACTTCCAATGCAGGCTCATAAATTGGCACTCTGGTTTATACATCAGAATCTTGTGAGTTTGGTCAGTGTGTAAATGGGCCCTAAAGGGCTGAACAGTTCTGTGTACCATGATAAAAGTTAAGTTTCAAAACTTGAAAACCTGTGTGCGAACTCTCTGTATTTTCTGCTCAATTCTGCTGTGAACCTGAAACTGCTCTAAAAAAATTAAGTCTATTAAAAATAATAATGAAAAAACTTGAAAACCTGAGGATAATAGCTGACCCAGGGTGATTTCTCCATGATATTATCAGCAAACTCAGTTCCCTCTCCTAATTAGCTCACTGCTATGCTTTATTCCCTCCAGTCCCACGAGAGTTCCTGTAGTAAAGGTTTTACACACTCAATTTTTCTTACTTGAAAAATCTCAAAGAAGGAATATAGATTCAAGAGAAAAATGTATTCTTTATTCCCTTTTGTCATTACAATATGCATACAGTGACAGTGAATGTTACTATTTAAAGTTCTGGTCTCACTGTTTTACTAGTTGTACTATAAATTTTCGTGGAAAAAAAATCATCTCAAGGATTTCTAGGCAGGTCAAATTTCTTTTAGAAACAAGAGTTACAGATGCCATAATGTCCATGAATAATTCCAATTCCTTTTGCTTAAGCAAAATCCAAGTGTGTTCTCATAAACAGCTGACCCACACTAGTCTTTTTTTCCCTTTGCAGTTACATTTCCACTCAGAACATACCTGGTCCCTTTTAAATGTCTCTGTTATCACTCACAGAGAAGGAACAAATGCTCTTTCACTGTAACACCTTTCCTTAGCTCTAACCTTGAACTCCGTCTATGGGTTCTGGCATTCATCAGTATAAAGGGCAGTTTGATCTCAATATCAGCAGTAATTCTATTGCATGGGGCTACTAATTCTTATGGATCTATCTAGGTTTAAGGTAAATGCACTCTTGTGGCCTGTGAAACAATGTAACAGGGACTTAGGAGCTCCCATATCCATTTGGAATTTATTCAGCCATATAGCTATTATTCCGCTAGAATATATGCTCCATGAGTACAGGGAGTTTTATGTTTTTGATCACTCTGTGTCCGCTGGTATCAGTGCATAAAAAGTGCTATATAAATATTTATTGAATGAATGAATGAATGAATCCATCCATCCATCCATCCATCCATCCATCCATCCAATGTTTACCACCCCTTCTCAGCTAAAGTACAAGCATCTTTAGGTGCATAGAATTTCCTCTAAAATGACTAAAAAGCAGCTCCCTTGTTCGGCCATTTCATACAGCTCTAGTTCAAACAAGAACTGAAGTATATCAGACCACTGCTTGCTTGCTTTTCTTTCTTTCTTTCCTTCTTTCTTTCTTTCTTTCTTTCTTTCTTTCTTTCTTTCTTTCTTTCTTTCTTTCTTTCTTTCTTTCTTTCTTTCTTTCTTTCTTTCTTTCTTTCTTTTCTTTCTTTTCTTTCTCTCTTTCTCTCTTTCTCTCTCTCTTTCTTTCTTTCTCCAAAATAAAGTTATTCTTCTGATGTAGGTCATTTAAGTGACTACATTTTTGATAAACAGCAGTTTGGGTATACTTCCTCTCAGCTGCGCCAGTTTGTTCTTTTAATTCCAGCTTTCATTCATGGAAAGAGCAATTCATCTGTTTTTATTCAATAATCAAGAGAGTTGTTTTCCCCTGAAATGAGTTTGATTTATTAATAGGCTAGATAAGGCATAAACAGAGGAATTAATCCTTAAAAGGCCACATTTCCATTGAATGGGTATTTAAGATCTGTTGGACTGAAGGAAGGATGGGAAGATAATGGCAGAGAGGATTTTGTGCAGCTCAGGTCCCATCCTGCTTCCCCTGTTTGTCTGAGTGGCAGCAGTGGTGATCATTTTCCCTGGCTTGTGCTGCTATCAGGCCATAAGTAGAGGTAGAGAGAGATGCCCTGGCTGTGTCTGGGTCTCCATGGAACACTTTTTTTTTTAATTGAAGTATAGTTAATTTACAATGTTGTGTTAGTTTCAGGTGTACAGCAAAGTGATTCAGTTATATATATATGTCACTTTTCTTGTATATGTACATGTATATGTGTGTGTATGTGTATATATATATATATATGTCACATTCTTATATACAAGAATATATATATTCTTTTTCAGATTCTTTTCCATTATAGGTTATTACAAGATATTGAATATAGTTCCCTGTGCTCTACAGTAGGCCCTAGTGGTTTATCTATTTTTATGTATCGTAATGTGTATACGATAATCCCAAACTCCTAATTCACCCCCTCCCCCCACTTTCCCCTTCAGTAACCATAAATGTGTTTTCTATGTCTGTGAGTCTGTTTCTGTTTTGTAAGTTCATTTGTATCATTTTTTTAGTTTCCAGGTATAAGTGATATCATAAGATATTTGTCTTTCTCTGCCTGACTTACTTCACTTAGTATGATGATCTCTAGGTCTCTATCTATGTCGCTGCAAATGGCATTATTTCATTCTTTTTTGTGGCTGAGTAATATTCCAGTGTGTGTGTGTGTGTGTGTGTGTGTGTGTGTGTGTGTGTACCACATCTTTATCCAATCATCTGTTAATGGACATTTAGGTTGCTTCTAGGTCTCAACTACTGTAAATCATACTCCTATAAACATTGAGGTGCATGAACCTTTTCAAATCAGAGTTTTTTCCAGATATATGCATAGGAGTGGGATTGTTGGATTGTATGTTAACTCTGTTTTTAGTCTTTAAGAAACCTCCATACTATTTGTTCTCCATAGTGGCTGCACTGAACTACATTTCCTTGGGACACTTTTGATCATTAACAGTTGCAACACTCACTACCTAACTTCAAGACCGTCACTCCCTCTCTGGTGTGTTCTTTATCAAGTCTTTATCAAGCCATCTTGTGTTGTTAAATCCTGCACAGACTTGCAAAATGAGCATATTCTCAAATGTACTAAATAATTCTGCTGTGAGTGAACTGGATGAGGGGGACGGGTGTTCAGAAACTCCACGCCCTGACTGGTTGTCATTGAAGCCACTGTTGCCACAGAAACAAGGAAACGTTTAAATCCCAAGTCTTATTTGCAAATCCCAAGGGCTTTTCCTTCACTGCTAGTGGAATTAATTATTCTAATAGCTCAGAGACATATTATGGAATCTTGCAGTCATTGAGAGTCAGACTCCTGCAAAGCCAGATCTTTATGGGTCATTCAAGTTAATTAACATTGAGTGGCAAATGCTGCTAAAAATTCAGGGCTTCATGTATGGCAGGCTTTATTTTATCATTACTCTGGGGTTAGGTTGGTGGGTTAGCATGAGATGGGACATGTTATTCACAATGATGAAATGAATGCAATGAACTGGAAGATAGGAACATTATTACCGTAGAGTATTGTTTTAGCATGCCAGTAAACATAGGCAGCCTCAGCTTCACCTTACCAAGTGGGGTTTTTGCTCTTAGTGTGTGCAGATAAAGCATCTCCTACGGGACCAGGTCCTATTCTTTGGAGTCAGATTCCATCATTCATGGAAAGCAACACTGCACCAGGCCCACAGTCTTAGTCATAGAACACAGTGTAGTGGTTAAGAACTCAGATGCCGCAGTAAGGCTTCCCAGGGGTCTAACCTCGTTCCCCATATAAACTAGCTGTGTCACCTTGGACAAGTGCCTTAACCTTTCTGAACCTCTGTAATGTCAGGGGACTAACAATTCTTATTCCACAGGATTGTTAAATAACAAAAATTCAACTGAATTTAAGGATCAAACTGACTTTATTAAACGACTCATGAACCGGGCAGCCTTCATGTAGCAAGTAGAAAGGAACTTTGCTGAACTGTAGAAGAGGAAAGTTTTTAAAGGTGGAAAGGAGGAGGCAAAAGGAAATTATTAGCAAAGAATGCATTGTTTCAGGCAAGGTCGCACTCCTAAGGGGAAAAGATTACCTCACTTAGTGCTGACCAGTTAATTCCAGGCTGACTGGTTAAAGGTTACATTCCTGGGGGGCTGAGACTGCAATTAGGTTAGGTATTAAGCACAAGTGACACCATTTTGGGTTTTTAACAGGATTAAATGAGATAATGTACTTTTCATGCTGGCTATGGTACCTGGAATTCAGAAGTGCTCAATAAATATTAGGCTGTTGTTTTATTTTTGTTGTTCATTGGGGAATAGAGTTTGAAAGGAGAATGAAGCTAGAGAAAAGTGGGAGATGGGAGGAGTTTTGAGAAGGACATTAGACAAACTATCCTTATATTTATTCATTCTTTAACCAGTATTTATGGAGCAATCACTCTGTGCCATGCACTATTCTGTGGATTTGGAATATGGTAGAGGGGAAAAACAAATGTTTCTGCTTTGTGGAACTCACAGCCTATTGGGGAGGCAGTTAATAAGCAGTAAACACAATAACTGAATAAATTACATAGTATGTTAGAGGATGATAAGTGTCATAAAAAAGGAAAAAGTGAAGAACAGTAAGAGGAACAAAGAGCACTGAGGGGAGGGGAGTGGGGCTGGTTAAACCTAGGATTCTGCTCGTGACCTGCCATTCAGACCGTGAGTCCTTACCGCAATGGGATTTGCTTCTACCAGGAGCACCAGACAAAAAACAAGAGTTGACTGGACATGTACTCCGTGTCCCCACGCTGTTCTAAGAATGTCACATAAGATACTTTTCAAAATCCCAACAACAGGCCACCATTATTATTTACTCCATCTTACAGTAGAGGCACGTGAGGTACAGCGAAGTTAAGTAAATTGCCAAAAATGGCACAGTTCATCAGTATCAGTGCCATGATTCCAGCGCCAGCATTCTGAACCACTAAGCTATACCACACCCAAAAAGCAGGGAGTCAACGTTTGAATATAGAGACCCTGACATAATCTCAGGCTGCTGGGACAACTCTGTCTTTCCAAATAACAAAGTAAGCTTCAAATCCACTCATTTGTAGATCCCGCCCCCCTCTTTTTTGTGTGTGTAAATACTTTTAAGGTAAAATATATTATCAGGTATTCATGTGATAATTGCTTTACTTTAGTCATCTGTTGATAGAGAAAATAGAAACTGATTAAAAGGGATTGACTATGAATTCAGCAGATGTTTTAAATCCATTTGTATTATTATTCATCTCAACAGTCCCTACTTAGGTTTTTTATTCAGAGAACAGATAGGTATTGTGCTTGGTGTACATATGAATTTGGGAACTCTTTTCAGTGAATCAACCATGCCCCGGAAGTTTATGATCCAAAGGTAAGGTCTTTAAAGTAACCTTTTAGTTAGAGTTTTGTGGTCGTCTTTAATTGGGGATGGATGACACAGCCCAACAGGAGGGGAAAGGCAGACTTTGTTTTCTTTTACATCTGTTTTTGTGAGTTTCTATAAATGGGATACCAATTGAGAATTCTCTGACTTGAAGCCACATAAACCTAAAGGCCTTCCTACTGGCAAACTTGTAAGAAGTAGACAGTATATGGAGTTAAGGACTGACCCCTAAGCAAGACTATCTGTGGTTGTATCTTTAGCCACATAACAGCTGGTTAATAGGAATCATCATCCCCATCATCATCATCGTCAAATCGTAGGTCTTTGATGAGAAGTAAATGAGATACTCCAAGTAAAATACTCATCACAGTACCTTGCACACATTCAACATTCAATGAGTATTATCAGTCATTATTAATAAACAAAAAAAAAGTCATTGATATTCTTAGCAGGTGTATGAGAGATGGACTTGCAGAATAAGGAGAAATGATGGAAGTCAGTATCTGGCTTTGGTTATGACTTTTTGCATTCAACACAGCAGAACCTCACGCAACTGGTGATCAGATCTGTTTTCACCCGCAAGCATCCTGAATAGAAAAAGATTAATGTGTGATAAGAAAGAGCACTTTAAACAACTAGCCTGAAAATAGTGCAGAAGACCAATGTGCTATGATTGGTCTGTTTTCTGAATAGGAGAAAAAGAAGGTAAAGCATATGCTAATTAGTGATGTCTTTCTGCAGAGAAGTCAAGGAAAACAGGAGACAGAAGCAAAAGAAAGAAGGAAAGGGGAAAAGAAAACACAGGTTCCTTCTGTTATCTGAAAGTAGAGCGCTCCTGTGAAACCTTTCACAAGCCGAAATGGCATAAATTGAAAAAGCAATTACTTTAGGACACATCTAACTGAAGGATGCACAAAATAAATCGAGATAAAGCACAGATGCTCATAACACAGTTCAAAGCTACGGCAACAGGATGCTGAGATGCTGAGTGTGGTTTCCAGGAAAGGAGCTTGGGGGTACCGCTCTCACTGCACTCCCTCTATAACAGCTCCCTGCAAAACAAACACCAACGCTGTTTTCACTTTTCGCTTTTTTTTTGGTAAAGGGAAAATCCTTTTCAGATTTCTTTCGGTTAGGCAAATAGGTACCTATGCAGGTCTTTCATAAAAGTGAAGTGGCTTAAAACAAACTCTTGAGAAGCAGGGATAGCTATAGTAGGGAATAGAAGTTGTGGCCCTGGTGGGGAGGATATAGCTCAAGTGGCAGAGAGCATGCTTAGCATGCAGAAGGTCCTGGGTTCAATCCCCAGGACCTCCTCCAAAGATAAATAAATAAAAACCTAATTACCTCCCCCACCCTCAAAACACTTGTGGCCCTGATCACAGGACAGAGGCAGCTGGATGACAGGTGGGAGGCATCTGATGGGGTGCGGGGCAGGGGGAGAATGGAGTCAGCAGTGAAGACAAAGATGACAGAACAGTGCTCCTGTTTGGCGGGTGTTTCATCAATCCTTATAGGAACAGGCGTTCTCTACTCCCTGGGCCAGGCAGTATCTGGGGATGGGGGATCCTTCGTAATGATTATGAATGTCTAATCAGTGTTTGTTTTGTGCCAGGCATGTTTTTCATATCTCATAAAGTAGATTATCCCTGTTTTATGGATGCAGAAGTGAAAGCTTAAAGAGGTTAAGGCCACTCAGCAAATAAGCAGAAAAGACTCTAAAATCTCCTGCATATTTCCTCCCTTCATGGTGCTTGGATTTAAAAAAAATCTGCTCTTTTATTTTCCTGTTTGCCAGAGTAAACCAATTTTTTTAAAAAAAAAGTCAAAAAGCTAGGTATCAAATGCTGCAAATCTGGCATTTGATGATTTTCAGTTAATTATGAATGGCATTTATTTAACATTTAAGGCAATTTGAAAAGGAGTTATTGTGTATTAGCAGCATTAGCAGCAAGGCTAATTTTTTATAAGCCACAGGAACCGTGAGTCAAGGTAAATAAAGGTCCCTTGGTTAGAAAAGAGCACCAAAAAAGCCTTTGAAAAGTAGTTCAACTTGACTTTGACTTATTGTATCCTTGGGAACTTGCCCAGTTTCAAGGTGAGGCTATTGAGACAGGAAGTATGGATGACAGCACAGATTACAGGGTTCCAGTTAAATCCTCATCTAGAAAGGCTGAAACTGTAAGGGAAGTTAGTCATGAACTCCGAAGATAAATTAAGCAAAAGTTAGAATTGAATTGTGACTTGAAATTCTCTACTTCTTCCTATTTGTCCTTTACGGAAAATGAATGGGCCAAAAATAAATGCATTCCCCCTGAACATTACCTAGCCAGTTGTCTTGGACACACTTAAAAAACCCTGAGATACTGATACCATATAAATTCTGGCCAAAGTCTATTGATATCAAAAAATAAGACCAATTGTCTGTTACCTGGTTAATTGATGACAATTGTCAGCCTATAACAGTTGGCATTTTGAGAAGCTGGTACATTACCACATAATTCAAAGAACTGTAGCATGAAAGGGGGAAAATGCTACAACAGACACGTTCTAAGATCCAACTTTTTTTTTTTTTTCCCCTGGAAAATCTTGTTGCGTTTTTAATTAGTCTTGGATGTGATAGATAAATTCGGATGATATTTTAAAAATTTCTCTCATGTTTATTCTAGTATTTTATAATATCTTTAATTTTTATTCATCAAAAATAAATTTTGATACAAAGAATGAAGTAGGGATCCACCTTCCAGTGCTTTCTAGAAGGTTAGCCATTTGTCTAAACACCAGTTTTCAAACAATCCATCATTTCCTAACTGATTTGACCTGACATTATATCTTTTACTAAGTTTTATCTTTAAGATCCAACTTTTATCTCCCTTTTGTTTCCAGTTTAATTTTTCAGGTCCTAATCTTAGCATCGGCTTCTATTCTTGTTGATCAGACAAAAGAAACTGGGGAGTTTGGTGAAAAATCAGTCAAGAAAGGAGGTCATTTGACAATATAGGTGGGAAATAATTGCCTCTAGTCGATTCAGCTCAGGTTTTCCTTCTGAGCAGAGCAGGCATCAACCCATCCTCCCTAACTCCTTTCAAAGTGACTTTCTGGACATTCAGTTTTGCAGAGAATGCCTTTCTTATTCCCCAGTGGAATAAGATGTATCTGAGATGCCTGAGAAAAGGAAAAGATTCCTTTTCTCCCTCCACATGGCTAGAAGAGCAGGACTTTTTTTGTAAGCGAATAATTCGGTTCTAGTGGTCGGTTTGATTCAATTAGTGATGGGGCTAACTTCAGTTTCCACATTCCAGAAGGAGGGGTTGCCCTTTTCACACTGAGGCAACAGACCATGATCCTGATGAGTTTGATCATTTCCTTGTAATTAAAGTGAGGGCTCAGACAAGGATCCTTGAGCAAGGAGCCAGTGACCACATACACAAATACATTTGTCCAACTGACCTCTAGCCAGCAGAGAGCATCTGAGCCAGGAAATATTTAGCAGGTATAAATGTGCCAAGCACTAAAGTAGGGTGTGTTTCTTTAATAAGTAGGTGACTAATTCACTGGACTCAGTGTCTAATGTCCACAGACACCGTTCCCATGTACTTTGAGACATTTTAAGGCATTGCAAGGCTTAACTATTGGCAGTTAGGAGATTCGTGGTGCCTTCTTTCCTTCGTTTACACACGAGCTCATTCTTGAGGATATATATAGAATTGATGGCTCTTTCCAGCATTACTGGATATTGTTGTTCGGATGGCACTTCAAGGTAGGAAAAGACAGCCAGAATGTTAAATACACCCATGTCACAGTAGTAGGCAAGTCAGGGACAGAAGTCAGGATGTGCAGTTCCCCTCAGCACTGGGAATGTTTAACTAGATAACAGAGCCCTTTGGAGAAAGGAGGGCTCAACTCTTGGCTGCCAATGGCCATGTGCAAATGTGTGTATTAAGATGGAAAGGCAGGAAGCAAGGGTCATGTCCATTAGGCTTTAGGGCCTAAGGGCTAAAACAATCCTGATTTCTAGAGCAGGTAACTTATACCTGTGTTTAGAAAGCTGGCCTTCCATATACTTGGTGTGAAAAAGTACCCAAGACTCTCCAGGACCCCTGCTGACAGGAAATCTAACCAAGGGAGCCAGTCGTCTTTCTAAGAGACCAGCCGTTTTTTAGGGCAGAAGAATGAGTCAGTATAATCACAGTCACCTGGAAATAAACTGCAGACAGAGCTGCTTTTGTTCTCCAAGTGAAATCATCCAAAGAGGATGCATTACTTTCCTAGTTCTCCTCCCTGAAGGAAAATAGTTCTGTGTAATATTCGCTGCACTGTTTTGTTATAATTTTCTTTAAAAAGTCACTTGTGATATTTTTTGAACTTATAAAAATAATGGCTAGTACCTAGCTGTATACCCTGCATTCTATGATGACACATCTGTTTCTTGACCTCCTTTCAATAAATAGTGTAAGAGCTGAACAGAGAACGGATACTTCTGATCTAACAGAGGTTCTACAAAGTTTAAAAGCTTAGCTCCTTTTTCATTATTTAAAAAAGTACTTCTCTGGAGTAATTCATCATTAAAAATTTTAGTCTGAATTTGGAGTATGGGATTAACAGATACAAACTACTAAACATAAAGCAGGTAAGCAACAAGGATTTACTATATAGCACAGGGAATTATATTCAATATCTTGTAATGACCTATAATGGAATATAATCAGGAAAAAATAAGTGAATCACTATTCTGTACACCTGAAACTAGCACAACGTTGTTAAGTCAGTTGTACTTCCACTGTTGTGCTACAGAGTGAAACGAACACGGGACCCTAAAGTTAGAAAAGCCCAGGTCAGTTTCAGCTTTGCTGTGTGTTGGCTATGCAATATTTGGGAAATTTTTTAACCTCTGAGAGTCCTTGTTTACTCACTTGCAAAATTGGAATAAATAGCATGGCATGGAGGACAGACAGCATGTTTTAGAAGCAGAGGAAATGAATTTATATCCTAGTTTCTTAGCCTCTTGGAGCCTAAAAAGTATTAGTACTCACTTCATATGGTTGTAATGAGGATTAAGCACTGTCTCTGCCTTGAGAGTGTGTAAGGGTTAAATGGAGTGGATGTGTAAAAGTTTCCAGAACTATGCCTATAAGTACAGCAAGGACTATACGAATATTAGTTCCCTTGTTTTAATTATTATTCGGGCAGCTTTGTAGAGGTCAAAACCTCCTTTGTTTTTTAGGAGCTAAGGACCTTGACCATGTTGTCATAAGTGCTTTGGACTGGAGGCCCAGAACAGGTCCGGATGCATTCATTGTGCTCAGTGGAAGAGGATTCTCCAGTGTCTTATGACAAAATGCCATAGACTGGGTGACTTATAAACAACAGAAATTTATTTCTCCCAGTTCTAGGGGCTGGCAAGTCTAAGATCGAGGTGCTGACAGTTTCAGTGTCTGGTGAGGGCCTGCTTCTGGTTCATAGTCAGTCCACACAGGGCGGAAAAGGCAAGGAGCCTCTTTTCTAAGGTAACACATCCCATTCATGAGGGCTCCACTCTCATAAGCTAATCACCCTAAAGGTCTCCGCCTCCTAATACCATCACATTGGGGATTAGGATTTCAGCATGTGGATTTTGGGGGGACATAAGCAATCAGTCTATAGCATACAAGGTGAGGGTAGAATTTTGGAAACATAGGAAACTACACAAGATAACTAGTTCATGGTTATTACCTGACAATACGTGGTATGTTACTGGGTCATCCCTCATCACAGTGTAGAGTTGACTGTGCTATGCACAGTTACAAGGATCATGGTGTGCAACACAGCTTTTCCATCAATCTCTGCCCAGACTTCCAACCCGACCACTCAGGAGCAATGGGGTGGTATGCCATCCTGATAAAATCACATCCATTAGCTACAGGAATTAGTCATTGACATAAGGCAAACTGATGCCTAGGTTTCCAGACCCCACGGCCATTCTGTAGTGCGGTTTCAGCATTTGAATAAGATGAAGGTCTTTGGAGAGGCAGTTGCTCTGCTTTCTAGGCTGCAGAAGTAACAAGAACCTGGTAGCAGCCTGCTTTCCTGGAGACTTGAGGGGACAGAGTCCACCCACCACTGGCATTTCAGAGGTACCTGCTGAGAGGACCCTCTGCTAAGAAATGCTTTCCCCAGTATACCCCATTTTCATATATTTAGTGATTTTTGTGTGTTTGTTGTGCTTTAAACTGATGAATTACTGAGATCCTGTACAGTGAATTACAGTGAACTCTTACCAGATTTGCTTCAATATTTAGAGGCTGAAGGTACGGAGAAGGATGAAAGGGAGACAGGAAAGACTAGCCAGTGAGGCAGGAGAATCAGCCAGAGAGTGTGATGTTCCAGATCTGGGTGAAGAAAGTGTTTCAGGGAGGGTGTGACCAACTATGCCAAATACTGCTCATAGGTCAAGTGAGATGAAGAATGAGGACTGGGCGTGGATTTGGCAATGTGACTATCAGAGCCTGTGATAAGGGCAGTTGTTAGTGTTGAGGCCAAAGACTTATCAGAGAGGATTTAGAAGAGGTTGGGAGGAGAGGATATTGATTATGGACAACTCTTTTGAGTTTTGCTGTTCTTTTACTTGTGTTGCACTCGGTGTAAGATGATTTATAAACTTGTCATGTGTGTAGACATTTTATTTGTGATACAGGATCAGGGCTGTCTCTGCTTCTGTTTTCTGTGATCATTGCTTTCTGACGGACACAGTGCTCAAGCCAACCTGTGGAAACCAGGGGCCGAGGTGGCTTCTGAGGCTTCTCTCCATGGAACGATTGTAGAGCATTACGTTTCCCAGCACTTCTTGCCAGATCATCCCCAGGACTGCTCTTATTTCTTCTATGCTTGGGAATGTGAGGCACAGTTTTTACAAAATTATGTGGGATTATGTTATCAGGATCCAACAGAGCAAAGCGAGGGCTAAGTGACTTAACACAGTCACCACCAGAAAGAGGAGCCTTATTCAGGATATTTCTAGATGCCATGCTATTCTCTGCCCTAAACCCCATCATATTAGGCCAGACAGAAGTGGGTAACCTGAGGGGCTATCCTTCATCATAGCCTTGCTTTCCACATGGGAAACCTACTGTAGAGGAACCTTTTGAGATACATACTTATATACTTACCCAGGAGGTGACTCCACTTACATGATTTCCCTGGTACGAAATGTTTTTCTTCAGTTTTCTGGAAAACACTATTGAGAAGGCTGTCATTATTGAAAAAGAACATATTTCCCCATCCACACTGTACCTGCTTATGTTTGTTTTTCAAAGCATTTCAATCTTTCTCCCCACTGCATTTTTTTTTTTAAGATCAACTTTTCTAAATAGAGGTCATGGCATTCTGTTTTATGTCATCATAACCCTGACTGCTATGTAAAAGCGCGTCCTGCAGTGTAGGAAGCCTGATTATAATCAACAGATAAATCTGTTTTCTGGAAACTGTGCATTCCACAGCAGCCCCAGCATATACGACTCTTCAATAATCTCTTTGTTTTTTGCAAACAGAAGACAGTCAAGTCAACCAGTTTATTCTTCCAGTATTGCAAGAGAACTCCCATGCATTTTCCAACTTTTTTTTTTTTTTTTTTAGCTGCCATTGTAAAGTTTAGTGTGCTTTGGGATGTGTCATCTCTTATTTCTTAAGGGTCAACGGTGCTGAGAGAGAGAAGGTCAACCTAAATAGTTCTCAGATTTCACTTGGGGAAATTCCAAGCCCCAGCCCAGCTTGTTCTGTGCGTGTCCCCCCAGCAGGGCTCAGTTCTCTGTTGCTGCAGCTGGTGCTGACTACAGAGCCCATTTATTCTCCATCAGCTGGAGCTTCCTGTACATGTTCCCCAGATGCTTCTCCCCATTCCTGCTCAACTGAGATTTTTACAAATTTACCAAACAGTTTGAACTTCACAGGGCTTTGGAATACATACCTCTAATGTCTAATGACTTTTCAAAACTCAGATGCAATCCTGGCAGCAAATTATCGGAGACGTCAGTTTGGCTTACATGGTTCAACCTCCGCCATTTTGTAGGTGCCTCCATGCAGAATGGGGAAACGGGGTGATGAGTTAGAATAAACACATGGAAAGTTTCTTTCATCGTACCTTTCGTCCCATCCACACTGCGGCGGAGACCTAGACAATCTTAGGACTGAGGGAGAACTTGGAGTCAGAGCCTTGCCCTCAGCAACCTTGTCCTCAGATAAGAATTTTAGTGACTTGCCCAAGGTCATCTGGCTAATTGTGCCATTATCCTCTTGTAACTTGATACATTTGATTTTGGAAAAAAGAATCTCAAGGTGATAAATAAGGAGTTCCTTTTTACAAAGAAATATTTGTTCTTGTTATTATTTATCCTAGGGGTCATGGGAAAAAAAATTGTGTCTGTTGGTGATAGTTTTAGTATGGTCTGTGCTTTCTGACCTGTCAGAAGCCTGTATTTTGATAAGATAGAAATATATATTTATACTGTATCTATATAAGCACTCATACACATGCATGTGTGTTTTGCTTCTATTGATAGTTCCTTTGTCTACAGGAAAGGGAGACAAATGCATCTGAATTTGTGCAGAATGGAAACATCACAGTTGTAAAATAAACTGATCCTATGGATACTATATGAGCCTTTACATACTGATAAGCCATGTCTGACATAAACTGCAAGAATACGATATGGTACACATTAATCTCGTTTCTTCATGAAAGCTAGAGCAAAAATGGTTATGTTCTAAAATAAAGGAGAATATTATTAAACAAAATTCAAGCCTTTCCTCCCCTTTGCCTGAAAAAAAGGCAGCACTCTCCTTAACCCTCTTGATTTTTAATGCTGTGATTTTAAAATGTCTCTGCTAGTTTCTCAGGACAGTCATTACATTTTTGTTTTTGTCATCTTTTAGAGCCATTGGTTGCTGGGCAGATTCGGGCCAGAATTCATCAGCCGCATCTTTTACTTGCTGGCTAGTACTAACTCTAAGGAAGGAGACTGGTACTTTACTGACATTTCCTCCAGTTTCCTACAGCATGTTAATCAGTTTACTTGTCAGTGCTTAGTAACGTGCACTCTGGAGTCAGATTGCATGGGTTGGAATCCAGGCTCTGCCTCTTTGTTAGCTAGGCAGTCTTGGGCTAGTTATTCGAACTATCTGAGTCTTTTTTTTTTTTTTTTTTAATTTTAAAAACTGTGGAAAAAAATAGCATCTCCTATGCAGGATTTTTGGGAAGGTCAAAGGAGATAACACACATGAAGTGATTATTCCCTGGTGCAAATTAAGGAATTGCTGTTACTATGATTGCATATGAAATTAAGTATTCTGAACCCTGAGAGAGACGGAGAAGGTCAGATTACCTAGATTTTCCAAAAGCTACATCTGGGCCTCAATGGCCAGCCCACACAGGTGTTCAGAGCTATTCTGTAGACTTGTCAGTCATGGAGTTGTTATTCTCTCTGCTCTCTTGACTTTCAAAGGACTAAGAGGAAGGCCCTTTGTTAGTCACTGAAGGATATCCATTGGCCAGAGTATGTCTGACCATGGCCTCTTATGGAACAAAAAAAATCATTCTTTATTCATGTTCAAACTTCCTCTCCAGGAAGTAAAACAATGCAGTAGACAACAGCCTTCTGTCTCAGGTGAGTTCAGGCTAGATAAACAGATAAACAGACAGAGCGCTGCCTGGTTCTTCCTTTCTCCCATTCTTACAAATGTATAATTAGAGTGTTGCTCTGAAGTTCCTGTTTCCCAAGGTAAGTGCCCTGTGTATGCATTTACAATTCACTCAGGCTCCTTCTCAGCAAACCACCCACCACCCCCCAAGGTGTCTACTCCTCTGATTTATTATTTTTGTATTAGTTTTCTAGAACTTCAAATTCATTAAATTATAAAGTATGTTGTATTCTTTTGTGTCTATCCTTCTTCAGACTGCTGGGGAAGCTGGATGGCATGTCTTCTGCAGAGAGACCAAATTTATAAGTTACTAGTATATCTTTTTTCCCTTCTGCCCTCAAATGTCACTGCTGGATAGAACTAACACCCACCACTATTGAAAGGCTGAAATATGTCAGTGGGTCCTCAAAATATATTCTCCAACAGACAAAATACATTTTAATCAGTTGCCATTGAAATATGTCAATAGTATCTTATTCAAGTGAATTGAGGTGAATAGACTTCTATGAAAGAATCTGGGCATCTAGTTGACATGGGCATCCATCTACATATTTTAAAGAGTGAATAGAGAGTGTCAACTACTCCAGTAAACCTGGGAAGTAGTGAGAAATGCTCTGGTGCACCTTGGTACCGCCTATACATCTGTTGAGTTGTTTGCTTATTATTGAAGTTTGACTTGGTTCCCAAACCTGTATATGCCAGGTATCCTATTCTTTTACTTACATACTTTAAAAATTATATGAATTGGTGACATGTGAGTGCAAAAAGAGAAGCTTTTTGATTTTATGGCAACTAAATTTTTTGTGTCATGGAAAGGGCACAATACCTTTAGGTGGCTAAAAAAAAATCTGTCCAATTGTGTATGGATGAGATAATTGTTAAAGAGAAAAACTGTATGTAGGAAAAATCAGAACAGTCTAGAATTCTGCACAATAATGACTTTATAGGTGTCTTTCTCTTAAGGCAAAACAACTAGAATTGTGTGTTTATGCAGCAAAGACAAAGCAAAACCAGAGGACCCATAATCAAAGAAAAAGCCATGGTATTATATCAGAAAATTGGTGAATTTATGTACATCTCCATATGTGTTATTTTTAAGCTTTTTATTTTAGAAAAGTTAAACATATACAAAGTAAGCACAATAACATGAACCTCCATATACCCCTTATACAGTTTCAATAATGACCAACTTTCTGCCTTTCCTGTATTGTTATCCATGCTTCTGCCTACTTCTCCCAACTCAATGAAACTTACTATCTTTCCTTGGCTCCTTTTTTTTTTTTTGAGGGAAACTTTATATGCTTTGAAATGCACAGATCTTACAATTTTGACAAACAGAAAGACTTCTGTAATATGCATCCTTATCAGAATATAGAACATCTCCATCTCCCCCAAAATTCCCTCATGCCCCATCCCAGGGAATCCCCAGATGTGACCACTTTTCAGATTTTTTTTCATTTTAGTTTAGTTTTCTGGAACTTGATATAATGAAATCATATAGTGTGCACTCTTTTGTGTCTGGTCTTCTTTTGCTCAATGTGTCTGTGGGACTCAGCCGGTGGTGTGCTGGAGCTAGCTCAAACCCAGTTGTGAGAGTCAGTGGTACACATCTCTTCCCAGCTCTGCAGTCACTGACACTGACTTGAAGTGGGACTATTGAAGTGGGAATATTGACATCATGAAAATTGGCAAACACTACAAATCAGGGCTTTTCCTACCCTGAAGAGTCAGTTGTCAGCACATCACTGGTTGCATTCAAGTGGCCAGGGTGACTCAGTAAAATAATCCTTTATATTGTGAAATAGTAATTCTTTACATAGATACACCACAAATCATTTTTCAGTCTATTGTGTAAGTATAGTACAAATTGTGTTGATGCGTATTTGTAGTGTTTCCAGTTTGGGGCTATTGTGAATAAAGTGGCTATGAATGTTCTTATATAAGTCCTTCTGTGGATATATGTTTTTATTTATTTTGGATACATACCTAGGAGTGGAACTACATATAATTTTAACTGAAAATTAAATGTTCTAAATATAGAGGCATCTTTATTTAAATGATTTTTATGTCAATAAACTCTAAATTCACTGATCCACTGACCAAGTCCAGATAATATCGGGTAAGGCTATGAAATCTCAAAAAGTCTTATTTATATGTTTATTTCAAACATTTAAAAAATAATAAAGCCCACGTACAAAAACAGAATAAAATGCAAAACAGACAAAAATGTGCCACCCAATAAATTATTACATAGTGATTGTCTATATAACTACCACCTGGGTCAAGAAATAGGACATTGCCAGCATCTCAAAAGTTCTCTAATCCTGCCATCCATTTATTACCTCCTTTATCCCTCCTTTACAAAGATTATCGTTATTCTGCCTTCATAGTGTCACTTCCTTGCTCTTCTTCAGAGTTTTATCAGCCGCATATATATTTCCAAATGCTATAATTTAGCAATGACTGCTTTCAAAGGGAGTCACACATTCTTATGCGTCTGGTATCTTTTGCTTGTGAGATGCTTGTGAGTTCTTTTCATGTTGTTGCATGTAACAATTCATCAGTTTTAACTGTTTTATACCACTCTGTTGTATGAATATTCTCAATTTATTTTCTGTAATGTCATAAACATCAGAGAGTTCTCAGTTTGGGGAAATGAACTCTCTTATATATGATTCCTGATGCACATGTATTACTTTTCTGCCTCCATGAGTGGATTTGCTGGGTCATAGAGTATTGTCTTAGTCATCTGAGACACTAAAACAGATAGACTGGGTGGCTTGCATGACAAACCATTTCTCACAGTTCTGACAGCTGGGAAGTCTAAGATCAAGGTGCTGGCACATCCAGTGTCTGATTAGAGCTCCCTTCCTGGTGTGTCCATGGCCATTTTCTTGCTGGGTCCTCACAGGGCAGAGAGCAGAGAGAGGAAGCCAGCCCTCTTGTGACTCCTCTTATAAAAGGCATTAATCGCATCATGAGGACTTCACTCTCTAGACCTTATTAGCTCCCAAAGGGCCAACCTCCTCCATCCTATTTGGGTTACGAGTTCAGGTGGGTGGAATATACAGTCCATAGCAGGTATGTACATCTTCAGTTTTGGTATGTGATATTAGAATGTCTTCCAAATGTACTGATTCATGCTCTTGCTCAGAATGCATGAGAATTCTCATTTTTGCCATGTTCCCTTTTGCTTACCGCCTTAATTTTAGCCATTTTATGAATAGATAGCTGTTGGTCAACAAAACATTTTCCTCTTTATCTCCTGTAATGCATTTTGCCTTAAAATCTACTTACTTGGGCATTAATATGGCTAATTTGGGGGGGGTTAATATTCACAAATTCTATCTGTTTCATCCTTTAAATTTTTTTTCTGCATCTCTCTGTTTAGACATTTCTGTTGTATATTGCATATAGATTAAAAAATTCAACCTAATAAGACACCTTTTAATTGGAGCCTTTAACATTTATCTTTAACACAATTTCTGATCTACTTGAGTTTAAATCTACAGATTTATTATGCGGTTTCTATTTGTCCTGACTGCCCTGTATTTCTTTTCTCCTTCTTTTGAATTGATACTTTAAAATTTTTTTCTATTTCCCTCATCTGTTAACTTAAAATTTACATACTCTTTAGTGTTATCCTAGGGTTTGCAACATGTGTCTTTAACTTATCAAAGTCTAATACTAGATGTTACTTTTAGCCTATTTCCAGAAAGTAAAATAATCTTAGAGCATTTTAATACCATTTACCATTCCAACTAAATGCTACTTGTATTGTTAGTTTTAATTATTATTTTATATAATCAATATTTAAATATATTTACTCACAGATTTACCATTTTGTTTGCTATTTCTTCTAGTTCTTTTTTTTTTTTTTTACCTTTCATCTGGTTTCATTATTTTTCCCAGCTAAAGAATGCCCTTGGATATTTCTTTTAATTTGAATCTATTGATAATGAGTTCTCTCAGTTCTTAGCCAAAAATGTTTCTATTTCACCCTCATTAGAATTGTAAGTTAGTGCTATTTTCTTTCAGCACTTTAAATCTTTCATTATCTCTGGCTTCCATTTTTTATCTTTTTTTGAGATGTCAACTCAGTGTAAATTGTTGCTCCTTTTGGAGTAATCTCTGTGTGATTTTTTTTCTCTGCTCTTTTGAAGATGATTTGTTTGTTCTTGATCATAATCAGTTTTATTACGATGTGCTTAATTATGTATTTCTTTTTATTTGACCTTCTTGGGTTTGTAGGGTTTCCTGAATCTGTGGCTTAGAATAGTCAGTTTTGGAATATTCTCAACCATTGTTCAAATATTACTTCCGCCCCAGATCGTCTCCCTTCTTCATCTGCAGGTCGCACCTGGTTTAGCCCTTATTCGATTCTCCATGCCTCTCAACCCCTCTTCACCTTGCTTCTGTGCTTTTTATCTTTTTTTTTTCCTATTTGTGATTCTTTCTAAATTGCTTCTTCTGATTTACAAATCATTTCACTGATTCCCTCTTTCTTTAAATTTTGTTTTAATTTTTTAATTATTTTATTTTATTTTTTAAATTGAAGTACAGTCAGTTACAATGCATCAATTTCTGGTGCACAGCACAATGTGATTCTCTTATTGCTTCTGAGCCAGTGTTAAACCCATCACTGTTTTCTTTATTTTGTTAATTGTATTTTTGATTTCTAGGAGTTCTGTGAGTTTTTAAAGAATGCACTGTGTCCTTTTTCGTAGTTTCCAGCTATATTGAAATTCTCAATTGTATCTTTATAGCCTTAATTATTGTCCGCATAGTTATTTTGAAGTCTGTGTTTGATGACACCAGCATCTGCAGCCCCTGTAGGCCTTTTAAATTGCCTGTTGTTTCTGCTGATTCTCGTTGCTTTTAACTTGCACTTTCACATGTGTGAGTGCTTTTGATTTGAGCACAGACATTGTACTTAAAAATTGTTTGTTGAACTTGAGACCTGGTGTGAATAAAATTTTTAATAAAATATTTTAATAAATTATAAACTACCAAATGAAAGAAGGTGAGATCGTTGGGAGGTAATTAGGTTTAGATGAGGTCATGAGGGTGGGACTGGCACAATCTTGGACTTCCCAGCCTCCAGAACGGTGAAAAATAAATGCCTGTTTTTTAAGTCACCCAGTCCATGGTATTTTGTTACAGCAGACCGAGCAGACTAAGATACTGTGTTCTCAGCTCGTCAGGCCAAAGGATGTATGTATGTGCGCAAGCTGGGGTAAATTCATTTTAGATCTTTAAGATGCTTCCTTGATGGGTGAAAGGACCTCAGCAGAAAGAAACTGAGACAGAAAACAGTTGTTAAAAGGTTGCAGAAGTCCAGCGACTTTGGAGGACCCTGACGATGTGAGAATACTGAAGAGCTCACAAAAGTGCAAGCCGGTCAGTTCCGTACACCTGCCAAGTCAGAGGTCCCTCTCACTAGGACGTCCTAGCAATCCCAGCCAAGTCAAAACTCCCAGCTCCTCTGACTTCTTTCACCTCCTCCTGCCCTAAGTTGAGAGACTGGGACCTGTACCAGCAAGATGGGGAGGAGAGAAACCCTAGTTAAGAGAGAAAAGGAAGCTGACTACGTTCTCTTTTCCTCATCACAGACTAGCCCACCTGCTATAAACCTAAACAGTGTCAAGATGAAAGCTTCAACTTTAAAACCATGTTTGCAGGTTTTCCTGTTATGAGGGAAAGGGGATTTTCATAGCTGAACTGAAGGTATGTTTTATTTTTTGAAGTAACCAGAGAATTATTTGCAGTATTGGTAAGTGATTAACAACCAGCTCTCCGATGGTGATCGTGGTGGACTATGATTTGTAGAGTTTGCCCACCATGACTGATCTCAGGATTCGCATGTGTTATCACTAGATGCAGAATTAAGAAATACGTACGACTGACTCTAGCAAGTCACTATGAGCAGATTCAGCACATCACTGACTGTGTTATCTAAGAATGACCTGAAAAGTCCTGTCACCTGCCTAAAGTTTTCCTCCAGGGTCAGGGAAGAATAAATTTAAAGAGAGTGGAAGAACAAAATAAAATTGTCTTCTAATTTCTCTCAAGCCACCGTTGATCAACATAAGAGTTGCACACTTGAAAAAAGAGAATTATTGATTGGAGTGTCTCAGGATATATTGAGCATGAAGATTTTATAGTAATAGACAGTAAGGAGTGTTTTCTCTTCTCTGTTTGTTGGAGAAGGTGGAGTGTGAGTTGAACTGGCCGAATCTGACTTGAAATGGGGAGGACATGATGCACTGGAGTTGTTCATGGCATTGGTTTGCTTAGCGCTCACTAATTCTGTGATTTCTCCAGCTTTTGAAACAGGGTTAGAAGAAAATGACCGACACTGAGTGGTATCTGTGAAACTAATATGAAGTGTATTTAAAATAATCTCTGGGGACTTCTGGAATTGGTTAGGAGGAATTTTAAGAAGTGCTCTACATTTTATAACAGTTGATAAATACTGTGGTGCTGAGGGACAATGATGACCCTGGGAAATTTGGGTTTTCTTGTCTATTCTTTTATATCTAGTCCTGAATTCCGACTTGGAGTGTCCTGTTGAAAATTTTATTATTAATTAGCATGTGTGCAGTTGTGGAGAAATGCTAGATAGGGTTGGTTAATGTCAACTGTTACTATTATAAGGCCTATTTGGCTTGAGGTGGAGAAAGCAACAATTTTTTTAATGTTGTTTTGGCTGAGTGCAGATTGCCATAAATAGTGTAGTAATAGCAGAGGAACAATTATTTATACATCTTTATCCTTGGGGCCTGGAACATTCACTGAATGTCTGATGGTGGTGATGGTGATGGTGATGATGAAACCAAAGAGCAGAAGGGTAGGCATCTTTTCAGGTAGGAAAAGCAGATGGCCTGTCCTCTTTTAGAAGTCTGCATGATGCTCAGAGGTGAAGTTTTCCCCTTGCACAGCTAATAAAACTATAATCTGCATTATAGACTTCCTGTCCTGCTGCATGAGTTCCTAGGGGGTGGACCATCTTGACCTTTTAATTATTAATGTCTTTTCTCAAATTACAATTATATTCGTAATCCCCGTCCTGCTAACTGGCAATTTTCTGATAGAGTTTTCATTATTTCTTATTTCATTAATTGCAACGTGTATAATAACAGAATCTTCAGAACAGCACTTCACCACTGCAAAGGTTATCAAATGCTAATGAGCACTTTTAAATGGCTTGTTAACTCACGACAAGTTCCTGAAGTTCTAAAGTTCCATATTTCCTTTATGATTTCCTTATTTTTCTACACATTCTTTTTAAAAAAGTATTCTTTGAGATAATTTTAAATATTCTTGGAAAAAATTAACATATTTGATGATCTTTTATTTGTCAAGCATGCTGAACACGATCATCTTACTTATTCTTTCAACAAGACCCATGAGTAAGGTGTTGCGACTCTCTATTCAAGGGAAAGGAGGACAAAACATGCTAAGTGATGTGCTCAGTGTGGGACAAGGATTTGAGTTCAGGTTTTCTGTCTTCAAATCTTGTGTTCTTCATTCGAGAGATCTCAAGGGGCTACGTTAAATGATTACTGTAAAGACAAAATAAATGGGGAAAAAAATGGTCACTAAATAGCAACAGAAGGACTTTCCCCATCAGATGCATCGTTGGCTTCCTTCATCTTCACTTTTCTTCATCATTGCACTCATTTTTTGCCTTATTCCTTTAATCAGACATAACTTCTCTTTTTTCATCTTTTTTTCTTTTTCAGTTTGCCAGCTAATATTCTGGAGTTATGTAGGAATCATTCAATTATCCAGATAAATGATGTATGTCCAAATTTATCTATTACCATTCTATCTCCATTGGATTTCATACAATTTGAAGTTAAGCATAAGGAAAATGCCACGTTACAATGGCTTTTGTGTAACTAGTATAAAACATATCACTTGCCTGGGGTACAAATATAATCACGCCTTATTTTTCCAGTTAATTGCTCAGGTCGCCACTTCTACCCTATGTCTGCTTATTGAGACCTCCATTGCACTCCTCCTTAAAATTGCTAAAGGATTCTGAGGTTCCCTGAATTCTTTGGGATTGAGCCTCTTTGTGAATGGAAGGTAGAATGAGAACTGAAGTCTAATCCGGCCAGTAAAGGCTACTCCATCTGCCTGTGTCCCAGTGTTATAAACTGTTTGCACAGATCAGATGGACTTTGGTCCACTGTTGTGGACTGGCGCTATTCACCCAGATCTCGGACCTTCTGCATTTGGGCACCAAGATTACAGCTCTTTTGGTGCACTTTCTCACTCTCGGACATCACTACCCAAGTGGACCAGTCAGAGGAGTGGGTGGGGAGGAGCTTGCAGTCTGTCATGCTCGGTTCTGCCTTCCACATAAGCCTCCAGATGAGGAACCTTTCCTTTTCACCTCTGATGCCTTGTGTGATCTTTCCTGCCATTGAGATTGATAGGAAAGTTTCTACAAATAAATGAGATTTAAAAACGTAGAGTATTATTGACACTAAGAATGATTTTTCATTAATTTTTTTAAAGGGCTAGTTATTTCACATTCATTGTTAGAGTTTTATAAAGTACTTTTAAAAATTAGGTTTTCAATTCCTTGGTTCACTCTTTGGAGCAAGATTGTGGATTTGCCCACGGTTGCCATCCATCATCCAGAAAACGGGTATAATTTAGGGTCATAAACGTTTCCTCTAGCTTAGCTGTGATACCTTGGTCATGTCTTATAACCTATTTATGTGTAGAACCCTCATTTGTGAAATGAAGGGATTGCATTAAAATAGCACAATCTACCTTAGGTATCCTCTTTTTGCTTCATAAACTCCTTCCACAGTAATATATAATCTCACTAACTCCCTTAGCTTTTTAAAAGTAACATTATCATCTTAGTGTTGTATAATAAATAATTATAAATTTTTAAAAATCAATATATTATGACAGATTGTAATCTTGGCAGCAGAACCCAAAGTCCTGGTTTCTTCAGGATAGCCCTGGACTTTATACATTATCTGAGTGATTATTAGGAATGCCTATCATTCTCAAAATTTTCCAATTTGGGTGACAAAATTATATGATTAAGTTAATTATTTGGTTGTTTAAATACAATCTTAATAATCATTATATAAAAATACACTTTAACTTTTTCTAATTTAACAAGGAACATCAGCTATTCAATTTTTAAAAATTAATTATATAACTAAATGCACTATGAAGGGACCAGAAATGTAATGAAATCTATCGTATTTAGTTGGGGATTAATTGTACCTTAAAATGAAGATATAAACTTAATTACAACATCCAGCAAAATTGCTTATAAGATTGAACTTCTTGTATTTTGCTCTTAAAAACATGAAGTGTTTTATTTATGTAATTTGTTTTTGTTCCTAAAAGATGAATTATGAGAAAGGATTTATATTATTTGCCAGCCTTTGTTCTCAAATAAGACATTTTGTTATGGACAATCTTAAATCCCATTAAAAAAGCAAACTCCATATTACTGGTAAAATGTTTTCTTTTTTAACACTGGTTTTCGTGGAACTAGAGACACCTAGATGTGCTGTATAAATATTTTGGTCAGTTAACAACCTATGATTTGTTAAAGAAAATCTTAAGGACATGTATAGAATTTTCTTTTGTATGTTCCTTGTGACTTGTATTTCAACATCAGTCTTCATTAGCTATCTGTCCTTAACCAATGATACACCACAGATACAAATTAAACAATGAATAAGAACAAAAATTATTGAAAACTGCACAATGGTCGAAACTACCTGTGAATGGTTTTCTGATGATGATACCCTGAGTGAGATCTGACTCATGCTCACTTAACGTTCTCAACAAGGCGTCTGGCTTGTTCTCACTGCTCGCTGGTGGAGCAAGAGCTAGCTAGCTGCAGGCCCTCATGGCTGGGGCAACCACAACCACGGGCTCAGATGCTGGTTGCTCTGAAATACATCTACAGCTGGTCCTGCTGCCGCACTAGCTCTGTGAGAGCATCCGTCTGTGGGCATGGCTTTCTTCAGCCATGATTGCTGCCACGATGGCTACCTTGGCCTTGGGAAGAGGTAGACTCCTCCATTCGACCAGTGCACTCCAACTGTGGGCACTATTCTTTGCCTGAATTTCCCTTAGTATAACGTAGGCCAGGAAGTACACCTCATCGTTTCAAGATTTTTAGAATTTTGAGCATTTTAAGGATTAAGTTGAAGGATAAAGGAAGTACAGCTTGTATAGAACATTTTAAATTACTGCCTCTGTTCCTGATCCTTCTTGAAGTTTCGTATTTGAGAAGGTTGTTGCTTCATTCCTGGTAGTCGGGATAGCCCACTCCCTACCTAATCACTAGAATTAAGGCTATATTCTGTACATTCATTTCCCAATGTCAGTGATGTCATAAATAACACCATTTGGGGATGCTAAAAGTGCAGCCCAGAAGGGGCTTGTTCAAACTCAGATCAGTTTCGTTTCAGATTCTCTTCATCAAAGAATCAAACTGTACTGGGATCTAGTTTTACCCATGAAAACTTAACTCATATCCAGAGCCTGAGTTAATCACCCTCCAAACACTGCAGTTTTTTTCCATTGTTATATGGTCCAAAATCTCACTAGTTATCAAAAATTTTTTTAAAAAAGGCTATTTTCATGTCCTTTTGTGGTAGAATGTGAATTTGGTTAAAATCAGGCAAAATATTTACATTCATAATCTCCAACGTAGGATGACTTTTCCTGTGGCATGTGTGGCCTGATGGATTTTTAGGAAACAGTGCTGCAGCAGAGAGCACAGGCTCTCAGAGCTCATCCACTTCATTTTCCTTCTGACACTTCACTTCCTTCTACAATGTCCCTGCCGACATGAGCACCAAGGCCAGCTGTGCTGCTGGGGTCTGTTGCTCTGTGGACAGAGAGGCAGACTCACCAGGGGGCGCCGAGGGAATGTGTGAGCCCCAGGAGGAGAGATGAAACTTGTGGACATATGTGCAAGAAGCAATTTTAAATATATTACACCAACAAACTCGTGATCAGTAGCTCCTTCATTAAGGAGGAGAAAGCACATCTCTGTCAAGCTTCCTTTTCAAAAAGCAGAGGTCAAAATCATTTTAGTAAGAGTCTGATGGAAAAGGGGCCTGTGTTAAGACAATGTGCAGCAAACAGGGCTGAAAAGGGAAGAAAAATGAGTTGGACTTAGGAACAAGCTTTAAGAGAAGTGGCTTAGGTGGGGCAAGGATGGGGCAGGCAGAGTCACAGAACAAGAGTGATGGGATTCAGCCAGACCAGTTCCCGGCTTGCCATTTGCAGCCTAATGGGATTCAAGGGAGTGTGCAATGCTGCGGGCTCCTGCCTCTTAAATATCTATGCATTTGCTTGATTATGTCTTACATTTTTCAATAGGGAATAAATCATCCATAACAGGAGATAAGCAATGCAAAATCAAAGTGTGGAATTGAAGCCCCCGAGTTGTGTCCTGTTAGTCAAACTGTCCGGGCACCTATTTTTAGGACACTATTATCTCTCACCCGGATTACAGTAACAACCTCCTAACACACGCCTCACTGGCCTGAATGATTTTTTTTTCTGAAACTCATATCTATTCACATCTTCCCTAATTAAACCCTTTCATGGTCCTCCGGTTGCCCTTAAGATGGAGTCCAAGCCTTTGACAGGATTGATGGTGCTCAGAGCTGAGGCCCCAGCCTCCCAATCCAGCCCCACCTGTGGCCACTATTTCCCCTGCTCCTTCTTCCACCATCTTTCAGTTCTTTCAACAGGAAATCCTTGTTCCACCCCTTTTCTTTTTCAAACAAACTTTCCCCCCATTCCCCCCCCCGGCCCGATTTCAGGTTTCAGCTTAGAGTAATTTTCTCCAGGAGATTTTTGCTGACCTTCCCAACAGAGGTTAGAGACAGCCTCTGCATGCAGGGTTCTCATCACAGCCCTTATCACACTGTATTATAGAAGCTATTTTATTGTTTACATCTTCCATTAGAGGTTGGGAGTTTCTTGGATTGTTTTATTCCCCACTGCATCTCCCATACCTCGCATGGTGCTAACATGGAATAGATGCTCAATGGATAACTGTGAATGGATGATCAGATGGACAGATGAATGAATGTAAGAATGAATGAAGCCTTTACTCTTCTGATAAGAGAAAGGGAAGAAGGAAATGAGGTGGCTGACGATAAAGGGAGAGATCTTCTCCTTGCTTTGGTCACCACACTTTTCTGAAAATAGTCAAGGACAAAGAAATTGAGGAAGTTGTTTGTTTGTTTGGTTGGTTGGTTTTAAATCTTTCCACCTGTGAAAGCTTGCTGCTGTGTGCCCATTACCTCCGTTTTGTTTTGTTTTTTTCTATCATGGCCTTCTTTACAAGGAATTTGTTATAAAAGAACATGATTCCAAGGTATCACTGTATAGAATTTAGTGTAACAAATATTTGTACTTGGTAATATTTAGTGGGCACAGTCATTTAATCTCCAGTGTGGATACCACATGAGTTTTATAAGTTTAGGTGTTTCTGAACCAGTAGGAAGACTATAGTGCTGGAAAGCTGGAGGCTTGGGGTTTGGTCTTGTTTGAATCATTACCTCTGTAGTTTAGCCCTTATACTCAATCAGTCTAAGAAACTTGAAATGAACATGCTATACATAATTCCATTAAATTTTTAAAAGGTTCCTATTTCTCTTTAATCCATTCTTTCATTTCATGGGTTGCTGTAGTTCAGTAGCTGTTGTAGGCAGCATTGTCCTTCTTTTTACCATCTATCTCACTTATTTTCTGAATGTTCCAGATGTGCATCCTCTACTTTGATATATCAACACTTTTCCTTACAATGGAATGTTTAAAGTCTACCCGGGAACCAATACTTGCTAAAAGCTCTGTGTTTCCCTCCACAGCTATCCACGATGGCCTCAGTAATTATATTCTGTAGAGCCCAGCAGGTGTTATGTCACCCAAAATATTTTTCTTGTTTTTGGCTTTTAAATTGATGTTCAGAAAACCTCTTCCCCAGTGTTGAGCCTGAAGGAAAGACAGTTCTCTGTTCCCCTGCTAGTGCTAACTCAAAAAGGCCAATTCCAATTAAACAGTCTAGGAGATTCTAATTGAAGAGTGAATACTGGCATCTTTCACAACTAGACCACCTGCCTTTAGGCAGTTTGTGGCTTTCTTTTCTTGCACAATACAAGGGACAGATGCCTGACAAGACAAAAAAGAATTTAGAAAAGAGAGATGAAACATGATTTCTTTTCAGAGGGAAAATCTCTTCATTCGAGTCCCTGCTTAGTTTGTTACTGCTGCATTTGAACTTCCAAGGAGAGACACGGGCAGCAGCTTCTCCGCAATGGCACTTTCCATTATTAGTTTCTTAAATGGGCTCTTTGTGTGTGTGTGCAATTTTCATTCGGACCATTAATCACTATTTGAAATATTTGTTCTTGGTTTGCTGCAAATTGATAAGCATAGCTACAGGGAAATCTAGGTGGAAATTGTATTTTCCAACAGTTTGGCGTTTCTCTTTAATTAGTCCTTGGGGTATCTCAGGTTTCACTAATTTGTGTTTAACTAGATGGGAAAAATTCTAGCAGCGGCAGGAACCATCCTCTGCCCCATAAATCAGAGAAAGCCTTCACTCAGGCACTCAGGTAAATCTTTTTTTTTTTTAATATGCAATAAGACTTTTACTTCAGAGGCGGATAAAAGCCCTAAGGTATGATTCAAACACAGGAACAAAAGTTGCTGTAAGAGGATATTAGTTGCTCTCTGTGGATGTGTTCTTGCTTGCTGCTTTGTTGCTGCTATTATAGGAAAGAACAAGGGAAGAAATGATGCTCTGAGCTGATGAAAACAGATGCCAGAAGCAATTATGACCAAGTTGTGGTTAGAGAAACAGATGGGGAAACAATTTGGCAAAGTTTCTAGAAGGGTTTGTGCAAGCTACACACAACCAGGAACAGTGTAACATGCTCCAGGAGGAATCACTGATAAAAGTGACCCTCCTCAGACAAAGTATTTACAAAGAGCTGCAGGGCTGAAAGGCTCTAAACCTTTAAGATGAACAATTTCCTACAAAGAGGTGGTATGGCCTCAGGGTTAAGAAGCTGGACTCCAGAGTCAGAGAGACTGGCTGATATCAGACCTTGGGCAGGTTACTTGCCTCTTTTGTGCCCCAATTTTCTTGTTTGTAAAATGTAGTAATAATGAGCTCTTGCTGTTATTTTGATAATGGAATGAGATAATGCATGTCAGGCATATACTAAGTATTGAATAGTATGCGTTAATAAATCATGTTTATTATTGCTGTTGTTAGTAATAGGTTGTACCTTGGCATGGACGCCATCGTTTCAGAGTGGTCACAGACTGAGCATACCCAAATACGGTGTAGTCCATTATAGCCTAGAACTGGCTCAGAAATTGCATTTTGCAAAAAATTTAAAGACTGTAGATTATGCTTTCCAAATGGCTGCGACAATATTTCCCATCCCATTTGATCTTTGATCATGTCACCTTGCTACTCCTCCCAAGAGATGGAGTCTGTGTTTTCTCCCCTTGACTCTGAGTGGGCTTGTGGGTGTTTTAACTAGTATAGGTTGGAGGGAGGGACGCCATACAACTTCGGAAACTAGATCAGAAACAGCAATATAGCTTTCACGTGATTGGCTGGAATGCTCTTGCTGGGAGCCCTGACTCCCCTGAGGCTGCCATGCTGTGAAGAAGCCAAGCCACATGGAGAAGCCACAGACAGGTGCTCTGGTTGGCAGGCTTAATCTTTGAGTCATTCCCAGCCAAACACCAGACGTGTGATTCAGTAAGTCTTCAAATGATTCCAGCCCCCAGTCATTGAGTTACTCCTAGCCTTAGAGTCTTCCTAGCTGAGACCTCAGACATCATGGAGTAGAGAGAAACCAGCCCAGCTGTACTCTTTCCGAATTCCTGACCAATAGAATATTTGAGCATAATAAAATGATTGTTTTAAGCCACTAAATTTTGGGGTAATTTGTTACACAGCAAAGATAACTGGGATAGCAATTCATCATAGTTTGGCCAGTTTCCCCATCTATGAATTTTCCAACTTTTCTTAATCAATAAATCATTATTTACCATGTCCCTCCTTATACAAGACACTGTGCTGGAACAGGGAATAAGCCAACAGAGTCAAATAGAAAATAAACACAAGGCTAAAGGGTGTTACAGAAAACATATAATAAGAGATGCATAGCAGAGAGTAATTAAGACATGGCCATAGTACAGATTCAAAATAAAATTTCACCTTAGGCTGAGGCAGTCTTGGAAGGCTTCATGGTAATGAAAAAGCTTGCCCGGGGCCTTAAATTATAGGTAGGAATTGAATAGAAAAGGGAGAAGAGAAAATTCCTGGCAAAAATATGAAAAGAAGATTTTGGAAAAAATGAGATGTGTGCACTGTATCTTAAAATTAATCTGTTAGAGCAGCATTTATCTTATTTGCACAGTAATATTTATAAGGAGGAGTGCTTCTAGATATGTTCCTAATTCAAGAGAATTTACTTAGCACTTTGTATAAATTGAATGAACTAGAAATATATTAGTGATGACTTAAGTTAGGCTAATTTTCACAAGGTTGATAAGCAAACTCTGCCTTCTATAAAAACATAATTTACAACTTACTAGAACACACTGAAATTTCTACAAACTCCAACAAATATGTCTTATAACCAATATACAGTCTCAAAGTTACACGTTGATAGTCCGTGGAACTGTTAAATCAAATCACATAATCTAATAGAACAGTTCTGTGCTCTTTTTAGGAAACGTATTTAAATAGAACCTCAAAAGTTGGTAAGATATAGACTAGACATGGATATAACTTAAATTTTATGGTAATTAATATGTAAATATTCACTAAACATCCTCACTTTTTTTTAAACAGAAAGGAATGACTAACCCAGGCCTTGACTTTCCCAAAGTCCCTGTGACAATTTCAGTAAGTTCCATTGAGATGTATGGTCTCTGTGTTAACTATAATTTTAAATTTTGGAATTTTGAATTTTCCAGAATCTGCTTGAACATAATTAGTGGCTGGGGTGCATCACTTTTTAAATAGCAAATTCTCTTGCTGAACAGCTCAACTTACTTCCTGCTCTTGCTGACATAGGGGTCACGTGATCTCCCTTTGAACTCTTCCTTATGATCTTAGTTTTGCCCATGGAATAGTGCAGAATAACACAAGTCCTATGTGACAGGTATTCAGTTGCTGGAAGGCAGGGCTCATACAAGCTCTGTACTTTCTCTTTTCTTGGCTCATAACCCCATGTTCTCTCATATGACCATCTTTCCAGACCCTTATTCATCTGACTGTTGTCTTCTGAATCATCTTCAGAATGTCTTTCATAAAATGTTGCTCAGAACAATTATAATATTCTAGCTGTTGGAAGAAATGCCTTGATTTTTCAGATAGTAAGTTTTTTGTTTGATCTGAGTCTAACCACTGGGAAATAAGGGTTGGTTGTTTTTTTTTTTTAATGCTAAAGAAAGTGTTTTATGACCATTAATTTGGTAGTGTGAAAATGTTCATTGGCTTGGATTCTGTGAGAACATGCCCAAATTTATAGGAATTTTTTAAATCCAAAGGAATCTTTGAAACTTCAGATTCTCTCTGGGGGCATCACTGCATCCTTCCAGGGGAGCTTTTTTATTCAGGGGCCACAGAAAGATGATCAAAGCTTAGCTCCCTTCTACAGAATCCATATTTGGTCTTCAGGATACATACACTTTTGTCCCACCCATGGTGAGAAAATAATTAACTTCCATTTTAGTGTTTCTTTTCTCACTCTGCTCTCAGGGGAATCAAGACTTCTTGTTTAAGTTTTTTCAGCTACCAATAGCCTGTGTCACCAAACATTCAAGGAGACACTGGTGTAACTCTCCAGGTGTGTCTTTGAAGCCTCCTCATTTAGTTTGGTTGGTGGGGAGTAGAGGCACTTCCTTTCTTTACACAATGTGTGTGTATTGTGGGGAGGGATGCATAACCCACCGACAGGTCTCGCTGGGGAATCTCCACCACCTACATTCTTAAAGTAGAGAATGATGAGCTGGACACCCCCATCGTGAGTGCTGGGGGCTCACACATCAAGTCTGACAGGGTCTCAGCCTTGAATTAATGATCTCCACTCAACTGGTTTTGGTCTAATTATATTCAACATTAGGGCCCCTGCTAAAATTCTGTAACAATAGGAAAATTGACTCAGCATTCTGTTCTAGCTGTGCTCATGGAGGTTGTAAGATTGAGACCTAGGCAGACAAAGTAGAAAGCAGTCAGTTTTCAGGAATTCAGAAGTCACCCCTTAGTGCTCAGGACACAGCTGCTGACTAGTCCTTCCGCGTATTTAGACAAGGAACAAGAGCAGAAGGGTATGTTTCCAGAGGGTCAGACACATTGCATTGTGATAAATGGACAGCTACAGGGTTTCCTGATGAACTGAAGACCTTTCCTTCTTTACAATTTTTTTTCCCCTGTGGCAACCTGTCTTTTAAAGAAGCTGCCCCTGAACTTTGCCTTTTCATTGTCAGATTGGTCTGGACATTCACCTCTGTCTCACTGATCCCGCTGGGTAGTGAAAGAAGTGTTGATCTAGTAACGAAGAGAAATGACCTGTTCTGTTCTTTGGCCATAATATAGCTTCTGAATGTAGTCGTTCTGTTAGCGATTACTCTCTCCGTGTCTGTGAAAGTGGTCCCAAGTCCACTCTCCTGGATTAACCATTTTCTCATTTCTCGGACATACAGCTTAGGAATTAGGTGACCCTCCAAATTAATGATCATTCTGTTCACACATAAGAAGAACATAAAAACAGTGACATAATATATCATATAATACATAATGTAACATTTATAATATATAAATAAGATTTAAAAGTACAAAGTGATAGTATTAGTAATGATAGTCATATTAAGCCAGAGATATTTTAATATAAACAGAATGAATAAGCAATGATAATAAATCTCCAATGATTTAGATTAAATGAATATAGTAACTAAACTAATAAAATTAATGCTGGCTTCTACTTACAGTATAGTTATGTTACTTTTACATAAATTATTCTATGATATTTAGAATAATTTGCTCGTTTAAATAGGTAAACATTTGCCTTGCAACGTCTCACTTTTTTGTTTAAAATGCCAGCATTTTTTCGTAAGAAAAAAAGATACGTTCCTACCTAATTTTTCAATTGTTTTGTTAAATCCATGAAGATTTTCTGTACTTGATACTCATCATAGGGTTACAAAATGCATTTAAAATCATCTTGTTAACTCTTAAGAAAATAAGATTGGATTTCTATCCATCCTTTGTTGGATGCGTGGTGGTTCAGCTAAGCTCCATGACTGTGCACGATTATGAATAACTGTGGAGACTACTGCCAGGGCTCAGTGATGCACTCCCACAGCCTTCCACTCCCTGTGGCTGAACTTCAGCGGGGTTCGCTTATGCCTCATGAGATCCTGTGCCAGAGCCCTGGGATTTCATCACTGAAAAGACTTCCAAATTTTGAACTAAATTCACGTGAAACCAGACACAGTCTGCTGGAACAATAACTGGTTGTTGTGTGTCCTCTCTGTAGGGATTCCTGCCGATTTTGTATGTTGTTGCCTTCAGGGGCTCCCTGACTAAACATATCATCTGTAATGTCAAGGTTTGGGGGCCATGGGCATCCAGAAGCAATAACTGGTACCAGATTCTCGACTAACAGTACATAATGGATTATTACGCAATCTGAAATCCAACCTAGGGTGCAAAAGATAAATCGGAGCTTTTAAAAGGAAAATTAGCTATGCTGGTTTTCTAGAGAAAAGATGTAAGACTTAGTGGCTGTCAGAGATGAATCCAACTGTTTGCCGAGTACTCTGATCTCGGTTGTGTTTCTTTGGCATTTGTCTCACATGTTTCTTCAGATGTGCAAACCAAGCAGTAAAAGCCTAATATCGATCTCAGTCTCATACCCTTAGGAGTGGACTCTTCCATTCTTTTGTTGTTTTTGCAAGCCTGCAATTATGAGGCTTTGGCATTTGGGTAAAAGTAAATGCTAAGGCAGAAATTATATGGCAATGATTTTACAACATCAAAATATTTAGTATTCTGGCTATGTTTTCCATACTTGAATAAGATTATGTGAGAATATTACATTACTTAAAAAATCTTTCTATAATGATGTAAAATTCTTTTGTTCTTCTATGCTGTTACTTGAGTTCTCATATATTTAGCAGAGCCTCATACTAAAAGTGGGACTTTTTGATGCCTATCTTTTATTGCTAAGAGAGGCAGGATTGCATAGTAATTAAGAAAGTAAACTCCAGAGTTCTCCACTTGGGTCTGGATCTTGGCTTCGCCACTAGAAATGATGTGATCTCATCAATAAAATGAGGAGAATGATAGTATTCACCTCCCAGAGTTCATTAATTCTACAAATACTCATTGAATGTCATTGAATGTCATTGAATGTTTGCTAACCACCCAGAATAGAAATTACCAACACCAAAGGGTGATTGCCTTTCTGAAATTTACAGTCTTGTATAGAAATGCTGTCTCCTGATTACCAGTCCACTTAGTTTTATTGTAAATTTAGTAGTGAGTTTAGATTTGCTTAATTGTTTAGACCACAGATTACAGTGCTTAGAATGAATGGATATGAATACACTAATTGATTATGCAATCGGTTGGGTGGAATCATGTATAAAAACTTAAAACAAACTTCCACGTATAAGATAAATAAGTCACAGGGATGTAATGTACACATGAAGAATATAGTCAATAGTATTGTAACTTTATATGGTACCTGGACTTATTGTGGTGATTGTTTCATAATGTATAAAAATATTGAATCACTGTGTTGTACATCTGAAACTAATACAATACTGTATGTTAAGTATAACTTTAAAAACATAACTTATGTCTACTTCTAGAAGTCTAGTAGGATGTCACCTAAAGAGTAAATACGGGTGTATAAACAAACAAACAAACAAAAAAACCCAAACCTAAAAGACCCCAATATACTCTTGAGTCTCATTACATGTTTTGGTTTGAGTGCCCCCAATTTGCCAACTGTCTTTTTGGTGTTTGCATAGTAAACTTTCACTAATCACTAAAAAAACCCCAAAAAACCCAAGGGAAAAAGGATCAAAGTGAGATAAGAGATAGAAAGAAAGTGAATATTGTGAGTAGAAGACTAAATAAAATATAAGGAGGGCCCTGTACAAATATTAGAACTTGGTGAATTTTGAATTTAATATACAGAAAAATGACAGGGAAAGCATTCAAGAGATTTGAGGTCTATACTGCAGAGCAAAAATGAAAACATTCTTTTGACCTTGACAGGCTGATATTAAAGGAGAATTGCAGCAGTCAAGATTATAGAGTGTCTAAAAGTATATCTTTTTATTTTAAGCAATACATTTCAAAACAATAGAAATATACAAGCGAAGAAGGAAAAGATTATAAAAAGTTTTTGTAAATCAGCTGCTTGATAAGTTGGCAAAATTAAAGAATATTAATGATTCTTTATAAATTTATGTAACTCTTTGAGTTATATTACATTTCACATTCAAAAAAATTCTCTCCTTTCTGCGTATGGTCTCCATCACATAAGTTAAATGATTTAAAGCTGGTCCCTGAACCATTCAGATATTGTATCATGTTATTAAGTATATGCAAAACTTAAAATATAGGGGTATAAATCATAAGTTTAAAAATGAAGTTATAGTCCTCAAATGAATTTATTATTAAAAATAATTCCCATATGTTGTATAGTAATTTTAAAAGAATCAAGGAACTTACTATTGAGACATACTCCAATGTGAATTTTATTGGAAATTTAAAATAATTTTAAGTGAATAAATTTGTGTTTTATATACCCCATACTTAGAGGCATAAACCACTAAGTTCTTTTGAACAGTAGTTGGAGAATTATGAATGTACTAAATTGCAAATACTATGTTCGAAGAACCTTTCTTTTCTAGAAGCACTCTGCCTCTCTTGCTTCTATGGAATTGTTTTGATGGAGAAAGAGCCCTGCAATTTCAAGCCCTCAGGGGACTGCAGACCTCTCTCTTCCTCCCTCTCCTCCCTCCCCTCCTCTTCCGCCTCCTCCTCCCTTGCACAAACAGACAGCCTTGGCTAATTACACTGCCTCTCAAGAAGGAAAAAAACGCTGCAGCCTCCCAGATATCAATTACAAACCCTGGTTAGGACTGTGGCCTCTGCTGAACCCCATTAATTCTCCAGGCTGCTTAAACATCATCCATCAAAAAAAAAAAAATCAAATTGTGACACTGAACAATAAACCGTTTTTAGCTGAGAAATTGTGGGGATGGTAATGTGGTCATTGGACAGTTGCTGCCATGGGATTACCTGTGCTACAATGCAAAATTGAGAGAGACAAGGTCAGAATCACTATTTGTTGATCTTTTGAAAGCCTGAGGAATACTTGGTTATGTGATGTTTGGAGCATTTAAGTAGATATTGGCGTATAATTAACAAAGAATTGCAAAAAACTTTTACTAGTAGGGAGCAAGATGGTACATGTGTGCTCTCTTCTAAAATAATATATGAAAGACTATAAAGTGAGCCATATCCCTCTGGATGAGAGGAAAGCTTTTGAAAAGCTTGGGAACCTGTACAAAGAATTTTGTAGCTAATAGAGATTATGTAGAGAGAGCCTCCAGTGGAGATTAATTTCAGGATGTTCTGGGATGGATTTTTGAAGTGATTGCATGCTGGTAAGTGAAAATTGTCTGTTTAAGCACCATTTCAGCTACCTTCAGTTAAATTACAAGCAAAAGCTGTGTACAAATTAGACGTAAATACATATTTTGCAACCATGTGGCTTGTCTCCAAACCCTGATGAATAAATGAAAATACTTAAATTCAACATTGGGAGAAAATATAGTCAGAAGAATTTTTTTTCTAAACTGGAAACAAATGAAGACATTGACCAAAAAACTTCACACATAGTAAAAATGCATACAACACTTTATAGATGGTGTTAATTTCTCATTTTCAGTGGTATTCAAATTGCATCATAAAATGCAGTGAGTCATTCATTTCAGAGAAACTCAATGGATAAGTAATCTTCAATGAACTGGGACATGATAAAATCAGGAAGATTTTACCTTTGGCACAATATTTAAAAGTATTAGCTATGGAATGAGGAAGGTTTCATAAAGGATATTGGGACTGTATTGTTCTTGGCAATGAAGTTTGAACAAATGTTCTAAAAATATGCCACTTTTTAGCCCTTCACCCGGTGTTCAAGGGACTTCACAACATGGTCCCAGCCTACTTCTCCAAGGCTGTTTACATACATGTTTCCTATAGTCTGAAAGTATCTATTCTGTGGCCAAGAGGAATTGTTTATTATCTGCTGTAATACCCTATAATCCTCATCTTGTTGTGTTTGCTTATACAAATTCCCTTGCCTTCCTCTGCACATCCAACCTGCTTTTTGAGATCTAGCTCAAATGCCCCTCCACCAGGAGTCCTTGATGGATTTTTCCAGCTACTCCTGGTTGAATTAGCACTTCTCACCTGGTCTTAATAGTTATTCTTGAGCACACCTTACCTACCTGCACTAGACTTCTTGAGGGCAGAGTCTCTCTCTGATTCATCTTTGTAGGAACTATAACAGTAATTGTATAAAGAAGATGCCTCGTAAACATGTATTAAATGAACACTTGAATTAAAAATTGAAAGATTGGTTACAAAAGAGATCTGGGGAAAATGCAAATGTTTTATTTGTTCCTTACTGAACTAGTTATTTGTTGCTGTACAACAAATTGCCACAAAATATAGCAACTTAAAGCAACACACATTTATTTGTTTCCCGTTTCTGTGGGTCAGGAGTTCTGGCATGACTTCATTGGGCGCTCTGAGTGAGGGTATCTCATAAGACTGAAATTAAAGCATCAGTGAAGACTGAGACATCATCTGAAGGCTTGACTGGGGAGTGCTGTTGGACTGGGACCTTCAGGTCCTTGCTGTCTGTTGGCAAGAGACTCCCAGTTTCTTGCCACATGCGCTCCTCCAGCATGAAAGCCTGTTTCACTGAAGCACATATGCTGAGAAGGCAATAGAGAGGATCTGCTAGCAAAACAGTAGTCACAATCCTATTTAACCTGATTAGGGAAGTGACATCCCACTCACCTTTGCCGTCCTCTGTTGGCTAGAAGCGAGTCACTGGTCCCGTTCACATTCAAGTGGAGAGGATTACACAGCGGTCTAAATACCAGGGGGTAGGGGTCTCAGGGGTCATCTTAGAAGCTGCCTACCACATTTACTGAAAGGCTTTTTTTTTTTTAAATATTGTGTACTTTAAGAGTTCTTTGCCCTTCCTTATACCTTATATAAGTTTACCTTATATCAAACTTCTAAGTTTACAGGGCTTGTCAATTCTTTGAGGTCCAGATCAAATACTACCTTCTTACTAAGGTCTTCTTTGATTCCTCCTTTGTTATAAACCCATAATACTTTGTATCCCTTTTCCTGGCTCACTTTCTATTCTGAATTCACCAGGATAAATGTGGTCCGTCCACTTTTGCCCGCCATGACAGTTTTCCTACAGACAAAGGGAAAAACATAAAATACCAAGATCAAAAGACTGATTTTCTAAAGGCTATGTCTCTTACAGGCCAATAGTACTATAGCTTAAGTGAAAAGATAATAGAAACGGGAGATAAATCTCAGAGGTCCTATTAGAGCTGAGTGAATATGGTCATGTATCTTACAAAATCTAGGATTAAAAGTAATAACCTGGAAGAGACATCTAACACAGAGCCTGGCATTCAGGGGGAGTTCAATCAGTGTTTGGCGCCTTCCTCTTTACTTTTTTATTTCTCTTTTTTCCCCTTCCCAGTATTCCCCCTCCCAACACATACACTGTTTGAAAATGCTGCATCAATTATAATACCAGAATTTGTTAAATCATTTATTGACTCATTCAAGAAGTTTTTCAAACAATTATTGAGCCTCTTCTAGTGCCAGGAAATCATCTAGACAGTAGGGATACATAAGTGAACACATGGGGAAGAATACCTTTTCTTGTGGTGGAGCTTGCATTTTAGTAAAGAGAGACAGACATTAGCCAATTGCAGCAGATGGTGACGAGTACTATGAAGAAAAATAAAGTGAGGAAGGGGATAGAATGATGAGGTGGGCATGATTTTATACAGGATGATGGAGTGACATTTAAGTATAAAACTGAAGGAAGTGAGGGATTACACCATGTGAATATTTGGTGGAAGAGAATTCCAGGAGGAGGGAAGAGCAATTACAAAAACCCTGGAGTAGGTGCATAATTGCTATTGGAGGAACATGGAAGAGGAAGCCAGCAGAGCTAGAAAAGAATAAACCAGGGGAAAATGATCAGATAGGTAGCTGGAGGGGAAAGAGTTAGGTGGTGGAGCAGGTCATGTACGATCCTATAACTCATAGTCAAAACTAGGGGTTTTAGTCTCAGTAAGATAGGGAGTCAGTGGATGATTCTCAGTGGAATAATGCAGTCTGATAAATATTTCTAAAGGATTTCTCTTGCTGTCATACAATAAGTAGAATTTAGGAGGCAGGGATGGAAGGAGAGCGACCAGTAAGTAAGTAGGCTACTGCATTACCCCCAGGAAAAGGTGATGAAAGTTTGAAGTAGAACCAACAGGATTTTCTGATTGATTGGATGTGAGCTATATGAGAAAAAAATGTAGTAAAAGATGACCCTTATTTTTTTGGCCTAGATGACTAGAAGAAAGGTGTTACCATTGTCTGAGATGGAGAAGACTTTAGGAGGAACTGGTTCAGTAGGGGGCAGAATTAATAGTTTAGCTTTGGATATGCTAAGGTTGAGGTATCTGTTGGATATTCAAAATGAGATTTCGAATGGGAGGTTAGCTTTATAAAGTTCTGGAGAGAGGCTGTGTTCTGAAGACAGAGATTTGGGTACCATCAGCATTTAGATGGTGTCTAAGAAGTCAAGCAGGGACTAGATTCGGACAGAGAAGAGAAGAAGTCCTAGGGCTAAGACAGTGACAAGGAGGCCTCGTTCCTCTGGAATGGTGTGTTCTGTTTCACTGAATCTTTGGCAGAGCTGCAAGCTTTTGGTTCTCTGGAGGACTGGGGCTCACTGCTTTCTCAGTCTGCTGATAGAAGGTAATTTCTCCTAGGAGAGTGGCAGCAAAATGTGGTGGGAAAGAGCCAGTGAAGGGGAATTACGCTGTGCTGTTGTAAGATTTGTGTAAAGATCAGTTTCAGGGGCTGGGGGCCCCTGAGGATGGCTGAAATGGAAACAAATACCCATCAGCCTCTTAGGGAGAAAGGGACCATCTTCTCAGCAGAACCTCTACATCTGTGTTTTATTCTGGCAGTATTTCAGAGGACTAAAAATTATAGGCAATAAAAAGGTTAAAGAACAGTTATAAAACTTAGATAAAAAATAAGATTGGACAGTTCAATAAAGATTAAATGATCATGGAAACTAGGTTAAATAATTGACCCCTTCTCTGCAACCCTTCTCCCACAAAAAATAACATAAAAGAAAAGGAAAGAAAAGGGAAGGCAGCAAGCAAACCATGAGCTAAGAACAATTAAGATAAAATAAAATTTTAAACTAAAGATCAGAGAGAATAAAAGGATAATCCAAACACATTAAAGTGATTTGAAAGAAAAGAAAGTACCCAAAGGTATTTCAAAGCCCAAGAGGTTAGCTAATGGACACTAGCTGAATTCAATCAGCAGTAGCACAAGTTACAAAGATCAGCCTGAGGGTCCTTGAGCTATGACTGAAAACCCTACAACACGTCTGTCCTCCCATCACGGCCTGGGCTCAGCAGACAGCTGCCTGCTGGGCAGAATAGGGGCCCTGACTTCTCTCCCCATACCTCTTCTCTCTGATCCCTGGCAGCTTTTCTCTTGGGTTCTGTAGCTCACAATCTTCCTGTTCTTCCACGGAATGTGTATCTGGTAGCCATCTCTCTCCATTGTGCCTCTACCCTCTGGCTGTAACTGCTGGAGCAGAGGTGAGCACTTGACCCAGGTTGGATCATTCAGAGTCTCTTTCCTAGAAATCTGGATTCGTGATTGAGACCCACTCAGCTAGGGCTGGCTTCTTTAATAATTATAATAATTATAATGATAATGGTGTAGATAACAGTAATAATAAATAATTTTTATTGAATATTTGTATATTAGACATTCATCTTTAAATATGTTGTCTCAGTTAAAGTTCTTGTAAGTGCTATTATTTAAGAAACGGATCAGGGAGGTAAAGTGACTTGTCCGAAGTCACACAGCCTACGTGCCAAATTAGGATTTAGACTCACCTCTGTGACTCTGGAGCCCATGATCGTAGATTTCATGCAGTATGAAGCTTGGGAACTGTGGGATGGTGGTCTTGTGCCCACGTGAGCAGAGAGCAAAGAATGAACTGACACTAAAGTGCATACAGGAGCCAACATGAGAGAGGGAGCTGCCTGAGCTACTCTTTTGAATCCAGGCTCTATTCTATGACCAGGTGTCACAAGTCACCCTTGATTCCCAATGATAAATGTACCTTATTTTGGATTAAGCTAATTCAATTGAATTTCTGGAACTTGCAACCAAGAATTCTAACTAATACTAGTACCGTTCCTTTTATGGCCAAGGAAGGACCTCAAAGCACTTACATACTTCCCTTGTTTGCCACGTTTCTCCAGCTTGCTGAGAAAAAGTGGCTTCTCCTGTTTGGCATTCAGTCCTCTTTATCTGTCACCCCTTCCCAAACTGTGGGCCCTTTGAGTACAAAGAAAATTAATAGGCCTTTTTTGTGCTCCTAAAGCACTTTAGGTGTTTTCCAAATGCTGGGTCTTAATAAAATGCTTGTTTAGATAAATTGATATGATAATGTTTATATATAATTTCAATATACAAATGTGGCCTTTTACTAAAGTATGGACTTGGGAATGATTTAAAGTCTATCTTCCCAGAATCAAAAGGTCATATATTCCATGATTCCATTTATATGAAATATCAAGAACAGGTAAAACCATAGAGACAGAAAACAGACTGGTAGTTCCCAGGGACTTGGGGGAGGAGGGGATGGTGAATGTACTAAATCCCCTGTAATGTTCACTTTGTAATGGTTAATTTTATGTTATGTGAATTTCAAACCTATTGTTTAAAAATTAACAATAAAAAGTCCTAAGTTCTGGAAGAAAAAGAAAAGGCTACCTTCCATTCAGACGGTAACTATTTGAGCCTAAAGTCATTGTGTTGAGAACTCCAGGTCAGTTCTCGGCAGGGGACAGGGGAGTGAGGGGAGTTCCTGACCATTGTCTTGTTCCAATGCTTTCTTCATCTGAAATAGTGGAGTCAGAACTCTCATCAGGAGAGCATGGCACAGCAAAACTGACTTTGTTCCATTCCCATAAGAAAATCTGTGTGAATTATAATCAAAGACTTGAAGAGAATGGGGCTGTTCTCTGGTCTTATAAATGTCTCACACGTGATGTCTTGAAAAGTTCAGTGGGGTCTCCACTTATTGACGAGTCAAGAAGTACATCTCTTTGTTCATTAAGCAGGAAAAGAAAAGTGCATGTTTTTGCCACCACTGAAAATAATCTGTGGTATAAAACTGGAGGGAGGTAGACCTCAGGAGAGGATAAGATAGTGTCCTCAGTGCTTGAAAATGGTAGTCTTCTTTCTGTTGGGCCTTCTAGGGTAAAGTTAGTCTGAAAGCTCTGCCTAGAACTTGAACAACAGTGAAGAAGGGCACCTTCATCATCAAAGGCTAAGAAGCCAATGTAGGTGACTACTTAATGTCATCTTATGTATCCAATAAGGTGTTACTGGAAAACTCTACTTGTGGGTGCCTGTCTCTTACAGTTCAACTTTTCACCCATTAAATTACAAAAGGAAACATTTATTACTTTTTGGTCCTGGCAGGAAAAAAAGAACCCTCCCTGATTTTTTGGATCAGCGTTCTCCTAAAGTTATTCCTTTGTTAGTGTTCTTGGAAATTCCTTATTTACAAAATTCAGGTGGCTTCTAATTCTTGGCTGAGTTCATATTTATCAAAATAATCAAGATGAATCACTGACTTCCAGAACTAGAAAGGTTGTAACTTCTTCCTCTTTCAGGAAGGATCCAGAAAATGAGATTCAAAGAGGGTTGACAGGCTTTTGCTGGGGCATAAGAGAAATGGTGGCCAGAAACATCTACTACCTAATGTTACAATGTCCCCATTAGACCATGGAGCCCAGCACTTTGAGTTTCTTGGGATTAGCTTTTTTTTTCTCCGTATTTTAACTAGGAGGAAATAAAGATATTTGAGGGTTCCTGATGTCCTCTTTACTTCTTAAAAAAAAAAAAAAACACTATCTTTTATTACCACAGTTCAAAACTCTTATTTCGTAAGGCCACAGACCCATGGAACTTTCAAAACTTTTCAGAGTTTTTCCTGCCCAACCCTTTCTCTGACGCATCACTTCTTCTTCTTCCTTTTTTTTTTTTTTAATTTTTAACACTTAATTTTTTTTCTTTTTTTTTTTTTGGTGGGGGGGTGCAATTAGGTTTATTCATTCATTTTTTAATGGCAGTACTGGGGATTGAACCCAGGACCCTGTGCCTGCTAAGCACGTACTCTACCACTGAGCTGTACCTTCCTCACCACATCACCTCTTGAATGCCATTTCTTCTAAGAGGTTGTCTGGCCTCTGCTTCAACATTTGAAGTGACAGCAAACACCGCTTGGTAAAGCAGCACATTTCACCTGTGTACACTTGTACTTACAAGCTCTTCTCTCACGTGTACGGAGTTGGGATCCCAGCATATATGCACATGTTTCATGGTCTCCTTTTTGCAACTACATGCTGCAGACATTTTTGCATACCGATACAAGTCTCCATTGTGGTAATGACAAATGGCTTCAGATACTGTCTAATTTCCCTAATCAAAAGATACATAACCATGCCTTAATTTTTTTTTACTTTTGTAAGTAGAATTCAGTCCTATTTTGGTTCAGGCAGTTTGGTTATTAGACCATAAAGAGTTCAAGACTTAGCTTTCACTCCTTGGCTCTAGTGATATCTTCCAGGACAGCACTGAAGAAATCTAAGGCCTCATATGACAGTGCTTTTCAGTGTTTTTTTAAAAAAAAACTATCATGTTCCTTATAAAACTTGTCTTTTCCAAAATAAACATCCTCGGGATTTCAGTGGTTCCTCACAAGTTGTGGCTTCCAGACCCTTCACAAGATTGTTTGTTCTCCTCTGGATAAGCTCCAATTTGTCAACATCCTTTGTAAAGCATGGTGCCAGAATTGCTACAATAACAATAACCATAATAATAACAGCCACCATTTATTAAGTGTGTGTCCAGTGTTCCAGGAACTGGGCCGAAGGCTTAGCTCATTTAATCCTCACAAAACCCTCTAATGTATGTGTTATCATCCGTATTTTTTTCTCCATGAGGAAGCCAGTTTCAATATGTTAACTAACGTGTCCAAGGTCACACAGACAGGAAGAGCACAGTGAGGATTAAAATGTGCTGTGTGTTCTGAACCCCTTTATAGTGCTCCAGAATGTTCCAGCCTCATAAAATTTAGGACCTGGATATTAAATTTGGTGAGAACATCTTGAGACCCCATTATCTTGTTTGATGATTTCATGTTCATGGAAAGTATGACAGAGCTCAGTACTTCCAGGTCAGGCTTAAAAAACACCAATTCGTTCATCTGTCAAATTTTTATGGAGTGCCTACTTCCTGCCAGGCCCTATTTTAGAGGGTGACAATACAGAGATAAGCAAGGTAGACAAAGGTCCTTCTTTCATGAGGCTGACACTCTGTTAGGGGAGACAGACGTTCTACAAGTAAACAAATAAATATGGTCGTCTCAGATGGTGATAAGTGGAATAAAGAAAATAAGACAAAGTAATGTGTCAGAGAGTGACTGCACTGGGCTTGTGAGGAAAGACAGTTTGAGATCTGGTTATCAGAGAAGGCCTCTTGGTGATGTCTGGCCTTAGACCTTCATGGGAAGAAACCAGCCATGTGATCTGAAGATCTGGGGGAATAGCATGCAAGCCTTAAGGAAGGGCAAGGGCAAAGGTCCTGGGGTCAGATAAGCTTCGTGAGTTCCAGAAACACTGAAAGGTCCTCTGTGGCTCCAAGCAGAGGGAGCGATGGAAGAGGGAAGGGGACACTTCGGCAACACAGGCAGGGATGGATCACCCGAGGTCCTGTAGGCCAGGCAAAGGATTAGGAACTTTTTCTCAATGTAGTAGGAAACCGTGCTGAGCTTTATGCAAATGGACTGATCTAATTAATCTTTTAAAAAGATGACATCACTCCTGTGTAGAGAATGGATTTTAAGGGGCAAAAATGAAAGCAGGGAGCTGAGTCAGGGGGCAGGCTACGATAGCTGTCCCGGTAAGAAACCCTGGTGGTTCAGATCAGGCGGTGGCTGATCCAACTCTGACTCACATCACTGGGAGAGAAATGGGTAAGTTCAGGAAAAATGGAGGAGACATGTGGACAAAAATTCCTGGCAAGTTGAATGTAGTAAGAGATAGAGAAAAATTGGTTTAACTCTTAGATTTGGGGGCCCGTGGGGGAATTGTCCATATCTCTGCCAGATGGAGTATATACAGGTACCCAGAGGTGTGTATATGGACCTCTGTGGACTTCATAGAGGCCATTTACATATACTAGCTAGTTATTTCTCACCAGAGTCCTATGACGTAGCTAGTATTTCCCCAAGCTATTTCTGACAAAGAAACTGATACTTAGAGAGGCTGAATAACTTGCCCCAGGTCGTGTAGGGAGTAGATTGGGAAGCCAGGATTTGCACCCAGCTGTGCCATGCAACAAAAGCTGTGCACTTTCTCCTACGCGACAGCACCACCCCTGGGGCTCTGAACGAGACTGCAGCTTGCCCGTAAGGTGAGAGGTAAAGAATCCCACAACAGAACATTCACAGAGTCACACGTGAGGGCGTGTTCTGGTCTCAAGGGGCTCCGTGTTGCCAGGATTCCCTCTGGTTCCTTGAAGGGCTAGTTTCCATTTTGGGAATTTTACATGTGGGCGCACTGGGTGGAGTCAGAAGTAAATGAAATGATTAAGCAGATGGAGAAAATGACTTCTGAGAAATGATGAAAAGATTGCAGCTCTATTCAGTGATGACTAAAGAGGACATCAGCCTATAAATATTTCATTGGTGGAAACAGCAGGAAGGGGGGGATTTTTTCCCCCCAGAAAGTAGAGAGGCATTGCATGAAGGGACAGGCAAAGAACAGACTTCCTGACTCTGCTCCTAACTTTATGATGTTGGTGGCTTATCCTGACTTCGTGTCTGAATACTCTCATCTCAAAGGAATGGGCTAGGATTGAGGTAGTCTCTCTCCAGAAAGGCATCAAAATCCACAGAAAACATTTCTTCTTCCTTTTATTTATTCGTTGATAAATATTTATTAGGTCCTCTACTTTGCAAGAAGAGGATTTGAGGCCAAAATATGGGTGTCTGTTTTGAATATTTTTATTTTACAACAAAACCATTTAAAAAAAATGAGACCACTATTATCAGGACAGTTCCTCCATAGTAATTGTCTGTCTGTGATCAGAATTACTCACACACTGAAACGTATTAACTGTCGTCATGTGCCAGAGTCTTAAAGGAGTCTGGAGAGAAAGGGTGATGCTGGTGCCGTGGTCCCTATTGTCTGAATTGTGCTACACTCTAAAGCATGGGGAGGCTTAAGTTTCCAACACAGGCTAGTGATTTCCTTACATTTGCCATAATGTCCGTTTGTCTGCACATTTGTTAGTGAAATGAGAGAACACGGCTGCTTGATAAGAGGGACAACTGTCCAATGCATTGTGTGCACTATCTCCGCATATGCAATGAAAATTACATCTATCACAGTCGGGGGAGAGCCTCAGTTTACCAGCTACTTCCAGGCTGCTCGCAAAAGCTAAAGCTGCTGCGGGGGTGGGGGTGGGGGTGGGTGGGAAGCTTCTTGAAAAACACACCTGTCCTTTTCAGACATTTTTGAAGTATCATATTCTTTTTCTGATGTTTTTGGCCCTCCGCCCTTGCTTCTAAAGCATGACTGGGAGGCCATCCTGCGGCCCAAAGGTTAAAGAGAAGTCCAAGTGATGTGCCATCTTAATGGCCTTTGAATGAGCTCCCAGGTGACTCTTTATTTCAGTGTTGCTTATACGAGTTACACCTGCAAAACTGGGACTGAGTCCAATAAGGAAGGACATAACATTTTCCTGAATGTGCAAAAAATGAGTAGGGTGCTGTCTGCATTCCTGCAGGCTCCGGGCAGCCTCGTGGGTAAACGAGTGTTTGTTTCCTGTGTGCCATCTTTGTGCTGAAAATGAGTCACCCACTCATGGAAAGAATGGTGCTATCTTCTTTTGTCTAGCTCTGTATGCTTTTGTGGTTACTGAATTTGTCTTAATGGGAATCTTGATTGTTCCTCTTTTTTGAGGCAAGTTATTAGAATTTATTTTTAATCTGGAATAGGGTTCGTTTAAGTATATTGTCCTTGATTCATATCTTGATTCACAGCCAGTATATAAAATTGTAGGAATTTTCTATGGTGGAAAAATCTTTTTGGTTCATGTAATCATCTAGAGGCATAGGTTCGTTTCCAAGTGTTTCAACTAGTTTGCTTTGAAAATAATAGTAAGTGTAATGTGTTCACCACCTACTCTGTACCAGCACCCTGCTATGTTTTTTATAGATTATTTCTAATCCATGCAACACGCCCAAAGGCAGATATCAATAGCCCTTTCTTAGAGCAAAGGAGAACAAAGGTCAGAAGGATGAAGTAATTAGCCAGAAGTCACAGAGCTGGTCACTGAATGAAATTTGATTGTACCCATTTCTGTCCAACTTCAGGATCTAGACTACCTCTATTATGACACTCTGTCTCTTTGAAGAGGTCATCGGATGACAAGTTTGCCTCAAATTCTTACTAGAAAAAGAGAGGTCATAAAGTCAAAGGATTAACAGTAATAGCTCCCCGTTTTTGTATTTTGTAGGTTAGAAAATAATTCCAGTCTCTCCCATATGTGCAAAGAGGCTCACTTGGGTGCTGGGATAGCCTCCATGATTCAGGGGGCTCTGGTTCTAGTCTTGGTTTATCCAGCCCTGCCTGGCCTTGGCTTTGAGACTCCCAGGCCCCAGATATCTGGAGTATTCTGTGGTGTCCCCAGGGATGAATTCTTGCCCCATTCCTGTGTTCCTGGGGAGGGGGAGGAAGAGCATATGGACCAGATTCTTAGGCAGGCTTGCTCAGGAATTTTCAGACTCCTGAAAGAAGGGGAGAAGATACCAGAGCAGCAGACTTAATGGGGAAAAAAGAGGAAGTTCTCAAAAGGAAAACATCTGAGTGTCAGCAGAGGCTGTAGTACCTAAAATTACTGCTAGACTGTCCGCAATTGTAAATGATTATTTCAGAAAAACCTGCTGAATGGCTGGCATGTTAGGGCCAGGAACTGAGAGTCACACAGTTTCCGGTACTTGGGGCAGCTCATACACTTTCCCCTTATTTCCTCTTGAAAACTGGATGTGAGCATGCTTCTGAAGAGTCTACCATTTAAGTTCCAGGTTTTTGCTGTGTATTCGTTTTGTGTTTCCTTTTGCTCCGTTAGCTCTATTTCTGTGTACACACGACAGGCCCTGTGGAGGCTGCAGGGCCAATGCCAGTTTATGGGGCTGTGGACGAGGAACACCTCCAGTCCAAGGGTATCACACAGCTCTGATTTCAATCGGTTTATTACACACATTGATTTGGACTCTAGACATTTTTCTTAACTAATTATAGAATATGTAGCCCCCCTGCCCCCATCACTCAAAATCACACTTGATAAAGCAAATTTTCTGAAGAAGGTTTTTCGTTGCATGGATTACTTAGCAATTTGGCTACTCGTTTCTGTCTCCCCTGTGTTTCTTCAGCTGCACATTGGAGAGGACCCCCCATTACCTGTTTTCTATTTTCACAACTTGGCATTCACTTCCCCTACCTACTGTATCTGACTGAGGGGCAGACGCCGGGCTGGCACTGCAAGCTAATGCCACTGGCAGAGCCTCTGCTCACCAGGAAACGAAAGAATTCCTTTCCCTAACTGTCAGACAGGGGAAAGGGCAGGTCATGCTCAGCAGGTCCCAGCTCGTTCCTTCCTTACAGATGACAAGGCTCATTCTCTTCCTCATCTGCCATATCCTCACTTCCTTCACGGGCACTTCTGCAGAAAGACACTTGTATCATTTTCATTGGCTGCTCCAGCCCTCTCTGACTTCTTATTACTCCGGTTTCTCTGGCGTGTTTTGCCAGGTCCCCCTCTCAGTGAATACCTGCTCTATCACCTTAAAGGTCATCTCAGTTATGATGCATTCAGTTACCGGTATCAGAAAACACAATTCAAACTGGCTTAAGGCATAAAGAAGAGTTCTTGGCTCACATAACCATAAGTCCAGGAGTATGTAGGTATCAGGATTGGTCTGATCCAGGCGCACAACTGGATCACCAAGGGTCTGGTTTCTTTCCTTTTCTCAAACATTCAATAGTATCAGCTTTATGTCAAGGCTGCTGGGCTTTTGTGGTCCCAGGATGGGTACCAACAACTCCCAGTTCTACATACGTCCACTTCCCAAAGAATAAATTACGATTTACTCTAAACATCCAGCAAACTCTCCTCACTGTCTTGCTGCCCAAATATGTACCTGGGGCCAGGTGGTAGGAATAATCTGATTTTCTTAAGCCTTAAGAATATGCTCCATCATTCAAGTCAGAATTGGAGTCAGCATTCCCAAAGCTGCCCCCTATAACAAAAACATGGGTAAGAGGGGCTGGATGTTGGAGAGGAAACCATTCCATTGGTCCAGTGCAATCACCCTGCCCTGCAAGTTCAAAACTCTCCATCTCCAGGCTTAATGTCCACCCTGTCTGGATATATAAGGTTTCTCTACATCCTCACCAGCAATTGTTATTTTTGGTGTGAGGCCGTATCTATCTCATTGTGGCTTTGATGTTCATTTTCCTAATGAGTAGCAATGTGGAGCATCTTTCATGTGCTTATTGAACATCTGTATATCTTGTTTGGAGGAAAGCCTATCAAATTATTTGGCCATTCTTTAATCAAGTTATTTTCCCATTATTGAGTTTTAGGAATTCTTTATATATTCTGGTTATGAATCTTTAAAGACATACGATTTTCAGATATTTTTTCCTATCTTATAGGTCACCTTTCATCTGTTGATTGCTTCCTTTGATATGCAGAAGTTTTTAAGTTTGATGTAGTCCCATTTGTCTATTTTTGCTTTTGGTGTCATTATCCAAGAAATTGTTACCAGATCTAACGTCATTAAGCTTTCCTCCTATGTTTTATTCTACAAGTTTTATAGTTTTAGTTCTTACATTTAGGACTGATACATTTTGAGTTAACTTTTGTATATGGTGTAAGGTAAAGCCAGGGAAGTGGAATGATTAGGTCATAGTTAAAGGTTAATTGGAAGGATTCAGACAGGGACACTGAGTACACTATTACGATGGACAGTAAATATGATAAAGCTTCTGTGATGGCAGAGCTGGTGGAGGGATTGGCCTTAGAAAGCGAGTGGGACAGCTTCTCTGTTGTAAAGTAGTGAAGGAGGCAGTCATGGGAGTAGAGAAGCAGGTGCTTCACAACACAGCCCAGCATACAGCTTAAACTCCACAATAAAACGTCTCTGCTCTAGAGTTTACCTGCGACTGCTGCCGTGAGGAATTTCTTGCTGGCCAACTTTCTTCCCAGTTCCTACCTATTGTGGGTTTCTCATAAACAACACAGTCCTTTCTTCTCTTTCTCTTTTCCTCCTTTCTTCTCTCCCCCTCCCTCGTTCTTTCTTCACATCTTTCCCCTTCTTACTCCCCCATCTTCCCAGTTCTCACACCACTAATCCCTTTTCTTCCAGGCTTCCCAGAGAAATTCAAACTCCCTCATAATGTGTAGTTTGTAGAAAAATAATAGCACCTTCTGCACCAGCCTCTGTCATCCAGACAATACCCAGCAAGCCCAACCTTTTTTCACCAAAAGATGTATAAAATTCCAGGATTATTTCTAATCTAAACAGGGATGAACCATGCCCGTTCCCAAGAAGGCAGGAACTGCTTCAGTTCTATTTATTTTAATACAGTTTGTCTTTCCCAGTATACCCACCTTATAGAGTTGCTGTAGTGATAAGACAAACATCCAAAATGTATGGCATATCACTTCTGGTTTTTAATGCCATAAATAATAAAATAATTTTGCCACATGATCCCCTTATAAATTACCCTAAAGCAACAAGAAAAATGATAACAAGAAGCAGAAACTCCCTTCTTAATAAAAGCAAGAGACAGCTATAACCCTGAACCACATAAACCACGTAAAGCAGAGAGACGAGTGATGATACAGCATCTGATTCACTTTCAACATCTGCATTCACGTAAGCGATGACCTCACAGTTCTTTTCCTAAGCTCTGGGTCAGTATTTTATTCATCAGCAAAACTGAGGGGCCCAGGCAAACAGTTTTTCTAAAACAAAGGTGGGTCTGTCCAGATGTAAAACCAAACTTGCATCTCTTAAAAGCTGGAAAATCTCTTGCGTATCTAGGGTTTATCTCAAAAAGCAAGGACCCTATTTTCTCTAAATACTCTAGAAAAAAACCCACTGTAGACAGAGTAATCCACCGTCATAGCCCATTCTTTGGCTTATCTCTTGCTATGGGAATAGAGGGCTTCCTGTCATCAAAGGTGACATCCACAGACCTTCAAATGCTACATGTTTACCTTTTGGTTTAAGTAAAACAGAAGTCAAAGAAAGCATAGCTTTGAAAAACCCCGAATTCTGCCTTGTTTTTCCTCATTGGTGCCCAGGTGTGTATTTTTGCGGGGCTTCTCTCCTCCTGTACCACAGTGGCCAGGTGCCAAGCTGGCTTAGTCTGTGGGACATTTGGGAAGTGTCTTTACTGAAGGAATTTAATTGGTCTTCCCCAGGGTGGTACAAGTCAGGGCCAGATGTACTTACTCCTACATCACGAATATCGATACAGCAAAATAAATGACAAGTGGTTTCAGCCCTCACCTTCTAACCCCGTACTTTCCATAAAAAAGATAAAATAAACATTTGGCCAGATCCTCAGAACAGGGAGAGCCACAGAGTCAATTCTTCTTTTGCTCTGTTCCTGTATTAATAGTCATAAAAGAAGTTGAAGTTGAGGAGGAGCTTTCCCTCACAGAGTCCCCTCCTGTGCAATAAATGTAGGTGAAACCCTTTCTGATCTGTACCAAGCCTCTCTGACCACCCTTGGGAGGAGTCCACACGGGAACACTGCAGAATATTCCATAAGTAGCTGTGCTGTGGTTAGCGGACACGTGGTGCTTGTGCAAGAAAGAAAATGTGGCCTGTGCACTCTGGGAGTTGACTGGCTTAATTATTCTCTTCAGACCTTCCATATGAGAAAACCATTTATTCCTCTCTCAGCCCCACTCATGGTTAATGGAACAAATGAGAACAGAGGAGACAGCAGCAAAGAAGCCAATGAATCACACCGAGGTGTCAACTTCAGTCCCTGCTTTGGACTAATTAAGGGATAAGGCTGATGTGAAAATTCTGATTAAGGAACATTTTGAAAGAAATGTAACCTGACTTTCAAACATGAATAATTACCACCAAGAGTGGTTGGAAAACAGGCAGAGGTCATCCCCGGCCTACTGGGAAGAACAGGAAAGACTTTCTCAATCTGCACGTTTGCTTGCAGGAGTCGTTGCTGAAGTGCCTGTACAAATTTGCATCTTGACAAGGATCAAGCTCTTCTCTCCAACAGCGATAATACCCACGTGGGCTCTCTTCGTGGCACCCAGAAGCCAGCTTTTTCGTTCCATTTGTTCCATTCCTCTCATTCATCCATCTGACAAATATTTTCTGAGAAGCTTCCATGCATCAAGTACTGTTCTTGGCAATGAGGATTGAGCACTGAATAAAAAAGAAACAAACAAACAAACAAAAAAACCCATCCCTCGTGGAGCTTTGGACAAACAGGCAATAAACAAGTAAATAATTAAGATGTAGAGTATGTCAGATGTGTTCAGATGTGTTGAGTGATCGAGCAGGAAGAGAGAAAGGAATTGAGTGGGAAGGGTAACGAGAAGGCAGTTGCAGTTTTCAAGAGGGTGGTTGGAATAGGCCCCTCTGGGAAGGTGATATCTGAGCAATGACCTGAAGTTGGTCAAGAAGCAAGCCACATGTACATCTGGGGGATGACTATTTCAGGCAGAGGGAAGAGCCAGTGCAATGGTCCTGAGGCATGAACACACTGAGCCAGTCCCCAAAGCAACAAGAAACCTGGTGTAAATGGAGTAAGGGAAAGAGTGATAAGAGATTAGATAAGAAGGAAGTGGGTGGAGGTGGGGAAGGGAATCGGAGCCAGATTGCCTAGGACCCTCTAGGTGATTATAAAGACTCCACTGGTATCTTGGACCATGAGGTGTATGCAGTAGGAAGAGGAGCTTTTGGATTTTTGTAAGTTGAAAATTAGATTTGGTCAAAATCTCTAGCCATTGGGTACAGAAATTACTCCTCAAATAATAATTACCTAAACAGCAGATGGTGAGCATTGCCCTAGGTGTTTAAAACTGTAGCTGTCACTCCTAGTTAAAATTGCTAGTCAGAAGTTACCTAAGTTAACTGAGAATGCAATGATTTTCTGAGATAGAAGCATTATTTGACTATGGCAACATTTAAGATTAGTATAAAAATGTTTAAAAGACTCAGAACTATAGTATTAAAATTGTAATGTAGGAATTTGTGCATAATTTTTTAATTAATTTATGTATAGTTCGAATTTTATATGTTTGAGGAAATCTGGAATCCTATAATTTCAGTTTCAAATGTGTAACTGAATAATTTTGGTGAGTATTACTAAGGTTATATACAGTATTTGAATATTAAAAGGACCCAAATTTCATCATAGTCATAAAGTTAACTTGGTTTATCTGAATTACTTAAGTATTTGGAAGGGCTTGCTAATAAAACATTTTAAAGAAAATAGAATATATTAAATTTGTAAATAATGTTTACAATACTTGAAGGTGTTTAGTTTGCCAAGGTTATAAGCAGGAACCAACCAGCATTATTCAAATCTCCTTAACAAGTAGTTGTAAATATTTGGTAGGTTTTAAAATAGAATGATAAGCTGAGCATAAAAGCTTAAGGAAGAGTTAGGTTTCAGCATCTGTAACTTTAATAAAAAGATATTAATGAAATAACCTGAATAATCTTCTCTGTACTGAAAATGCCCTTAACTGGACCAGAATGCTCACACTTATCAGCAGTTGCTTACCATATGGTTTCTAGAAATTCACTTTTTGCCTCTTTTTTTTTTTTTTGGTGCTCATTCTTCCACTGGTATCTTCATTTGCATCATATATTTTAATGAAATTAATATTTAGAAGGGAAAAAAAAAGACACCTGGGATCTTGACAAAATTCTGGGCTATGCCTGGGAGGGGGTGTGTAGCAGGCTGCAAACCCTTTTTCCTGCCATTTGGTGGCTTTCCTTTGCTCATAATTGTTCTGGAATACTGGAACATAGCCCAGGCAGAATTAATTTACAAGATTATAAGTTATACACATCTCTTCTGGGAAAATTACTTTTCCATTATGCACTCTATTTCCTAGAATTTATCATTTTATAGCAAGAAAATGTACCTTATATGACGAAGAACGGTGTGCTCCAGCTTGTGTCAGGCTAATGAAATATCAATTAAAGCATAATATTTACTCACCTGAATTAATTGAATAACCATGTAGCTCCATGGTAGGGAGGGAAGGAGTTCTTAAATAGTCTTGAAAATTACATTATAATCTACATCTTGAATTTCTGTTTTTGGTGCATTTTAAAGTAAAACTACTACATGTGATAAATCACTTATTTTGCACCCTTCTGGCTCCATAGCCAAGATTGGGTCAAATCTCAGAGCTTTTAGGACCTGACTTTAATAATTGGAACAGGCTCCTAGAGGTTTTTGTTTGTTTGTTTATATACATTTATTTATTGCCAAATATAGTAAGCAAGAGAAGAATTGTGAAAATATAAAAAGATGAGTTTAAATACTGCTAGGAGATTTATAAATTTAAGTCTTACATTCATCTTCTTATATTTTGCTGTAATTCCGTATACAATTCATCAGTTCATGATTTTTGATGAGTTATGGATTTTATGGCTTTTTATTTTGGTGTGTGTGCGTGTTGCCTAATAGAAGCATGTGTTTTTGCTAATATATGCGGAGAAGTTGGCAACAAATGGAAAAGGCTACTTTAATGCAAGCCAGTGAAATAGAACTCAGGGGGGCTATGTGCACAGTAATTACCAAATACTGTTAAGAACTTGTGAGAGGATTTTTTTAAGAAAAAAATATTTGATAAAACAATGCTTTTTGTAATTGGAGACAAAAACATTGGCCTTTCATAAGTTTTGATCCAGGTTTTTTTCAGGAGAGACTTACTTGGGGAAAGGGCATTTGTTCATCTCAGAGACCTCCTAACTCTGTCCCTGACCCCAGCCTCCTCTCCCAGCCCAGGAAGAGTTTTCTGTTGTATTTCCATGGAAACTTGTGCCTATCTGTGTCCCCCAGTATTGAAATATGTATTTGTATTTCTTACTTCTCCACTGTACCAGAGGATCCCTGAAGTCAAGTTCTATTTAAACATAAACAGGATAAAAATGATCAACAAGGAGAGAAAATGATCAGGAGACCAAATGGCAGGGATGGAAGAGTAAGAATGAGAGAGCGTTCTGCTGGGGCAAAGTGTGAGGCGTTCCCAGAAACTTCAGGGTGCCTGAATACAGAAAGGACCAAGAGAAATGAAAATTCTCCCAGATGCCTTTTCCAATAGTCAAGAACTTTTGTGAGCAATGGAAGAAAAAAATCAAAATGTCTATTGATTTAAATGCAACACAATCCCAAGACTAGACCACTAGGGAATTGTATCTTTGTATGCCCCCTAGAGAGAGTTTTGTTCCTACTGTGGGATTTCTCAGTGCTTAGAGCAAAGCTTGGCTCATAGAAGGTACTCATATGGTACTGTTGGTTGAATGTTGAACTGAACAGCTTTACAGTGTGACGTTCTCTGCTTTGCACGGGCTTGTTGTCATCCCTTGGGAATGGATGTTTTCAGATGATTCCCTCCTTTGTGTTTTGTATATTCTGGCTCCATAGTAAATATTAGGTGATGATCAACTGTTATTAACCCTTTGTTCCTGAAATTTGTCCAATAATGCTGAAGTTGCTTAACAAGCAAATTTTTCATTTGACATTTTGAAGAGGCATTTAATGTTTACACCTGTGTTAGTCCTAAGAATTACAAGTACGGCAGAAAGTTTCTCTTATTAGATAAAATGACTGATAACCAGGAGCCCATGTGGTGACTTTCTGAATGTTAATTTTATATTGTTTTTCTTTTTAATATCTACACATAAGCTAAAATTTTGTTACAAGTTTCTCCTTTCTAAATATTTTAGTGCTAGGAGGCAGTGGCGGGCGGAGGGGGAAATAAATGATGCAGACAGGTTGATTGAAAGTCCGAGTAGTCAAGAGAGAATTTTTAGGGTACCAGACAATGCAGGGGAGAGTAGATTCTCTAAAAGCATTTCTGGAGGCTTCCTTTAATTTGAGGCAGATAGGGTCATTTATCCTCCTTTACTGGTTCTGACTGTCTTGGCTATTCTGATCTCTTAGCCACAATAGTTCAGTGGGAAAGGTGGGTAGTGGTAAGGGCAGTGGAAGTGATACAGAGGAAAGAGATTGTGGTGGGGGTGAGGACTGGACACTGTTGTAGATGGGGTTAGGAGGAGAGACAGGGAGAATAAACATGACCATATAACCATGGGAGGCTTCAGCTCTATAATGATTAGAATTAACATCCACACTAATGGTCAACTCATTATTTACACACTATTGGTCCTCTGTAATGACCTTAAACCCTTCACTTTCAGATTCTCAAACTGTTGAGATTAGACTGTTGAGATTAGGGTAGAGCCAGACTGATTGCAGAGAATTTGTGTCAGAGGGCATTCCAAAGTCAAACATGAGTGATTTGAGAACTTTCTTTTGCTTTGTTAAATCTGCCTCTTTCCATTCTTCAGGTATAGTAAATCAAATATTGGCTCCATATTCCTGTAATAATAGTAATTTACCTTCTATTGTTGCTTTGACTTTTCCAATTCACAATCTCCCTAATACTTAAAGCTGAGTCTTACAAAAAGACTTCTGGCTTATATTTTCCCAGCAACTGCTAGTGTATATTGCATTTGGTACTCCATTTTGAACTTTCAAATAATACCTAGTAAAAATCTCTTGTGGGAGGTGTTTGACATCACTAACATTCATTCTGTTTTCATGTATAACCCCTCATATACATTTGTTTTGAATAATATATTTCATGGCTTAAAAAGCTGAAAAGCCTCCTAATATAAATGAATGGAATTGCTTGAATAATGTGTTGAATCTGTTTCCTTCAGTTGTTCAGTACTCTGTTATCATTCTCTGGTATTCTAATAGCTACAGGGACAAAGGACACATTTTGCTTTATGGGTTAGATTTTATTCTAAATACTTGGAGACTGTGCTTTCTCTTCAAAATGTTCATAATAATTTGTGCATATAGGTTTACAATAGCAGCACTAGAAGAGCTTGCCTTCCTAGATTCTTCTGTTGATGATTTGAATATACTGTAAGGTCACTATAGATGTTTTCATAATTATGTCAGTTGGGATGTTTTCAACTGCAAATGCTAAAAGTAATTTAACCTTAATTGGCCTAGGGGATTTGTTCATTCACATTTCTAAACAGGCCAGAAATAAAGCTAGTTTTCACATAAATCCAGGGCTTCAAATGACTTTGGTCCTCCATCTATCAGATTAATTGGCCCTATTCTTAGACAGGTTCATCTCTAATAATTAGAAGATTTTTTTTTGAAGATTTCAGATATATATTCTAGCTTTTGCAACAGTTCCAATAGAAAAGAGAATTTCCCAACAGTTAGGAACAAATGCCAATTCTAATTCTCATTGGCCCTGAACATGCATCTCTCTGAGGCAGCAAGAATGACAATATTCAAAAAAGAAAGAGGTGAAATTAGCTTTATTAATAACAGTTGACCCTTGCACAGCACAGGTTTGAACTGCACAGGTCCACTTCTACCAGGAGTTTATTCAATAAGAACAGTACCACGTGATGTCTGGCTGATCAGATCCATGGATGAGAAACCACAGATTTGGAGGGACTTGACCATCAGTGTTGAGCATCCATGGCAGGTCCTGGAACTATATGTGGATTTTCTACTGTGCAGCAGGCATCGGTGCCCTTAACCCCTGAGTTGTTCAAAGGTCAACTGTATATTCAACTAATATGTAAAAATAATAGTTTTAGCACATAATTGATGTAAAACTTAGTAAGTTTGGTGTTTTTTTTTTCCTATACCAAGTCTTCAAAATCTGATGTGTCTTTTACACTTAGAGCCTGGCTCAAGTTGGTCTACCTGACTTTCAGATGCTCCATAGCCACATGTTGCCAGTGGCAATGCAGTGCTGCTAGCCTTGGACAGATTATCTTAAAGAGCAAATATACAGATATTCATACATCTCAGATGCACTACTCTTTAGCATGTCTTGCTTAGGAACAATGGTCATAAATTATTTTGTTCTCAAAAGAAGTCATTAAATATCAGGATGATGTTCAGACACCAAAGTTGGTGGGGCAGGGAGCAGGGATAGCATAGATTGTCCCATAGTCCTCCCATAACATCTCTATGGACTTCCTTCATACTATTTTTGTTTTGTTTTATCTTGTTTTGAGCTTTAAACCAATTTCATATCAAAACCATTACCTGTGTTTTTTTTTTTTTAGTGAGACAGACTGACCTGATATCAACCAATTTAAGAAATGGACAATAATCAGCTTCTTAAGACTTATGCTTGGGGAGAGGGTCTAGCTCAGGTGGTAGTGTGCAATGCTTAGCATGCACGAGGTCCTGGGTTCAGTCCCCGGTACCTCCTCCAAATATAGATAAATAAACCTAATTACCTTACCCTCATGAAAAAAAGAAAGAAAGAAAAAGACTTATGCTCTTGTTTTCTAGGTATCATTAAAAAAACTACTAAGGGAGAAGAAAAAGAACATGCCTCTTCCTATTCTTGGATAACTTTTCTTTGATTTGATACATTTATGCCATTGTCCCTCAGTCAAAAATTTGATTAGCCTCATTATTAATCTGTTCATTTTTCCTCTTTTTCTTACATCCTTCCTTCCAGGTAATATGGGTTTTATAAAATGAAACTTAAATGTAATTTTTACCATAATAATAAACTCTTAGATAATATATTGAGATAATATAACCTAATATAAAAAACACTTATTGTTAAATAACTGTTTTCCTTTTTATTTCTAAATCTCAGTTTATACCAAAGAGTAACCTTTTAACAACACCTAAACAGCATTTAATAGTGATTTTTAAAAGAAAATATAAATTAGCTTTACTACAATTATTTTGCCTTTTGAAAATGCTTAACAAGATTATTAATAATTTGCCATCCCGATGTTGATAATGATACCTGCAGGAGACACCTGTCATTTGTAGCTGACTGTATTAGTTTCATATCTTGCATAACAAATTATCATGAAGCTTAAAACAGCATTTATTTATTATCTCATAATTTTATCCATCAGAAATTTGGGCAGGATGTAACTGGGTTCTCTGCACAGGGTCTCACAAGGCTGAAATTAAAGTGTCAGCTGAGGTCCCCCTCTCATCTGAGGCTTAGGCTCCTCTTCCAAGCTAATGTGGTCATCAGCAGAATTCATTTCCTTGCACCTGTCAAACTCATAGACCTTATTTCTTCAAGACTAGCAGAAAAACTCCTCTCGTGCTTCAAACTACCATTCAGAAAAAGCAGATTCCTTTTTAAAGGCTCACCTGGTTAGGTCAGGCCCACCAAGATGCTCACCATTTTGATGAACTCACGGTCAACTATTTAGGGCTTTTAATTACATCTGCAAATCATTTTTGCTATATCATGGTATAAATTCTAGAGAGTAGAGATCATTGGGGCGTCTTAGTATGCTGTCTACCATACCTCCCACATGCCTTGAACACCCTCTTTCTATTTGACAGTTCTCCACATTGTGAACTCCATCTACCCAGGACAGTTTACAAAAACCCTGCATTTTCAGGCTCTCCTGGGGCTAAGCTGCAGGCATGTGACCTGGGTATTAACCTTCATTTCATGTTATCTCCCTCCCCTTAATCACACTAATACCCTTAAGAGATATATATGTATAAATCATTATTACTCAATTTTGTGTTATCTTCTTCAGGTAGTGAAAAGTCATCAATTAAACTGACTACAGCTTGCCTGGAAATGTTTCTCCCATTAATGTATTTGTATTTGTTTAATGATGACTGTCAACAAGCTAACTGTCCATGCCAAATTCTTGTGTAAAACTTTTCTTTACAGTTTCTAAAATTCTAGATAAGTTACATTTTTACTACCCTCACAGTTCTTCTCTTCAGGTTTATCATGTATGATTAATTACATTCTAAATTCCATGAGAAAAAGTATGAATAGCTACAGGGTATCTTGTTAACAAACTCAGATAAGGCAAAAATGCTGCATTTTCTTTCATTGACTTTTAACTTTTTAATTAGAATTTTTTAAACTTCTTTTTCTTAAATTTTTAACTTTTAATTAGAATTTACTGGTTTGTTTTATGTCTACCGTAATAGTATTTTTAATCAGTGTCATATGCTTAAACTTCATTTTTTATGGGAAGTGGCTTATCTCTAATGATAAATAATCTTGTCATTACATGCACACACAGATACATACAAAAGATACATTCATTATTAAATATTTTGCACATGAAGTAATTTCAATTGGTATTCAATTCTTATTCAGGTTATTTAATAAGTGATAAATATTTTTGCAGATTGGCCTCAGTATAAGGTAAGAAATAATTTTCAAAATTTTTTGTCAGATGTAGAGCTCTTTCCTTCATAGTCCAGAACTCACACAGCTGTTCATACCTAGATTTGCATCCTGGCGCTGATGTCAGCCACCTGAGAGATCGTGTTTAAGTTGGTTACCTTGTTGATGCTTTGTTTTCTCATCTCTAAAACGAGGCAGGAGAATCTTTGATTCTAAAATTCACCTCTAGGTGACTATTATGTATCTATAGTAGTGTTCATAGTATTACTAAAGACATCGTTCTCACCATGTTATCGTTTATCAGCATCAGTTTTGCAAATGTAATGTTTATTGAGAGTCTATGCTAGTCTACTGTTTTTCTTCTGTTCCATATTATATTCTGAAAACATCTTAGCTGGTAGATTTTTTTTTTCTTTTTCAAGAGCTTTTCTTGTGGAGTTGTGTGGAGGGAATCATCAAAAAGATCTTAGGATTAATGACAATTGTTTAATGAAATTACTGTATTTAAATAGTGATCGGGTTCATTAACGAAGTGCTAGTAATCTATTTGCACCATTTTTTAACAAACTCCAGTCACTAGCCAGTGTGTACAGATAAGAGTGGATCTCAGGAATAGAAAGAGAAAATTATTTTACCTAAATGTTCCATTAGATGAATATATCGATTTCCAATGAATATATTTTGGATATTTTAACGACAAAAAGAATATTTTGCCAAATGTTCTTTTAAAATTTCTATCCAAATTGTTGCTGGGATATTTCACACACAGGGCTAAGTGCCCAGTCGTTTCTAAGCAATAAAAAGAGGAATATTTATAAGCTTGATGCTTCCTGGACCTTTAAACACCCAGAATCCCTTATTAGATGTTATCAATTAGAGACTGTTGGTCACAAGCTAACGTTTAATGACTTAAATAGAAAAGGGAATTTATTGGAAAAATAACAGCTTAGAGACATAAAAGAGAAGCTTTAACAGCCAAGCTGAAGAAATAACAGGAAACAGAATAGCTCAATTATCTCTGGGTGTTTATGTGCAGGAACAAACACCTTTTAAGAGTAACAGACAGGCGTTCACTCAACACCCATTCCAATCCTGTCTCCTTTCGTCCACTATTGCAGGTTAGGAAATGAACGTACTTAATTTCCCAGTCTCCCAGTGAGAGCTGTCTGTGTGACACAATTCAAGTCTTGGGCAGAATTTCTCAACCCTCTGTTTTTTTCTACCTGGAAGGTGGGAGTGATGCCTGAAAGTGCAGTAGCCAGGCTATTACCACAAGAACCTCAACTGCATACTAAGGATGGTGGTGCAAGAAAATAAAAGAGGCTTGGCTTCCTGACAATATCAATGCTCTGGCATACCTGCCATGGCCTGCCATCCCCAAACTTCTCATTTTGGACCTAAAATCCCTTGCTCAATTATGCCACTGAATTGCTTTTCGTTTCCTATAAGTGAACACATTTTAACAGCCCCTGGTAAATGTTGGAACCTAATCCCCAGTGTGGTGTTATTTGGAAGTGGGGCCTTTGGGGTGATTAGGTCATGAGGGTGGAGCTTTCATGAATGGGATTAATGCCCTTATAAAAAAGGCCCCAGAGAGATCCTTTGTCCCACCTGCCATATGAGGACACGGAGAAGACAGCCATTTATGAACCAGGAAGCAGACTCTCACCAGAAATGGAATCTGCTGGCCCCTTGATCTTGGACCAAGCCCAGGCCTCCAGAACTGTGAGAAATAGATTTCTGTTGTACATCAGCCACCCCGTCAATGGCACTTTTTATAGTAGCCCTAATGGCCTAAGACCGGCATTGCCTTATTTACCAGAAATTGGAGAACATACACCCAAGTTCCTTGACACAGCAAAATTACAGATTCTCTTCTATACCTCAGCACAACTAAGACCTGTCTGAGAACCGGCTCCTGGTCGGCAGGGGCAGGGAGAGGCTGGTGACTCAGGAGGGGAGAGGAGATCAGACACTCAGGAGGGAGAAGAAGGTCCTCCTTGTGGTCACAAATTAGTAAACCTCAGAAGGGTATTGATAGATTACCCTACCCAACAATTACCCTATGTAATTGTTGATTGTAATTTCCTTCCTTGAACTCCTTACTGAAAAGCAGCACTGGAAGTGCTGGCTTTTCTCATCCTTCTCTAGTGCCCAGAACAATGCCTGTGATTGGTCCTCAACCAATATTTGTTTATTTTTGTCTGTGCCAGGCACTGCTCTAAGGACAAATTCTTATAAAAGTCCTATTTAGACAGCTCAATTATCCTGATTTTCAGGATGAGAAAAAAGGCTAAGAAATCTTATGATTGAAACTAAGACCTAAAACTAAGACTGACTACGAAGCCCATTGTTTTAATCATTCTATTAGACTACGTTTATTAGACCTGTGAATGATCCAGGGATAGTATCCAGCAGCTAACTGAAAGCAAATAGCTGAAGTTCAGGAGAAAAATCTAGCATACAGACGCGCGTTTCAGAATCATTGGCATTTAAGTTGCAGCTGAAGGTAAAGGTGTGGAATAACATCACTGGGCGGTGACTTACAATCCTTTTGACTACAGTTAGAAATAGAGTTTTTAATAGTGACCCACTATACACCTACACACACACACACACAGATGCCTGTGCGTCTCCTGTAATAACACCTAATCCTTAGAACATGTGATACATTCTCTTATTTTTTATTATTTTCTTCAATGCAGTTCTATTTCACTTTTTCACTTAAAAATGCTACTTGCAATCCATTAGGCTGATTGCATGTTTACTATGATTGCATAGTAGATTGTGCTCTGCAGTTTGAACTACTTAAACTACTGCTGTCAATAATCTGTAGCAAAGAAGCCACCAACTGGTGACCCACTGACTGTATCTGCGTGGAGACGTGTTCCCCTTGGCCGGCTCTTTCTGGCAGGCAGATGAGTTAGGCTTGAGCAAAATTTTAAATGTTGGAGATTTCATATGAAAGTCTGGATTTCTAGATTCTTTTGAGACATGAAAACCTTTTGCTAATAGCCATTTGACCGACTGGCGGACAATGACTGAAGCTGAGAAGTAGCTGCTTCCTGGTCCCACAGGGACTCAGCCCCCTCACATTCCCTCCCTGACACTGAACATCAGCTGTCACTTAAGATTGTGCTGGTGATGGGTTTTTTTGTTTTGTTTTCTTGTAAGAGGAAAAGTAGTTCTTTACTGTGTCAAAAAGCAAGAGAACATCTGTCTTGCATATGACCTGCTTCATTAATTTATGTTACGTTCAGAGCCCTGTAAGCACCTGGATTTGTGCATCATACTATAGAGCGTTAAAGGCACAGCACCAAGGAGGGAAGCCTGGGCAATACTCGCCATAAAAGAGGACAAAGAGCCCTAGAAAGATACTAAAAAGGAATAACCAGAGGATTCAGAGTAAACCCATAAAAATAAGACGTTAAGGACATCAGGGGTTAAAAGCATTCAATTCAGGCTATAAGGTCCTTTTTAAGTGAAAGGCATTTGTGAATTTAATTGGCAAAAACTGCCAAAGAAGACTCTGCTGTCTTTAGCTGATTCATCTCAGTTCCTGATCCTCACTGTCAGTAAGAAACATAAAGGGATTTCATAGAGGGATACCTGTCTTAATGTGCTAGGATTTAGAGGATGAGGATGCTAAATGCAATAGCCAGGTATTACTTTGGTGGTGGGATGTTTTGAATTGAATAAGAATGTGGCTTTCACACATGTTCTTCTGTTTAGAGTGAGGTTCGTGAGAAAGAGGTGGTAACATCTCAGTGTGGGTTGGAACTGAGCACACTAGCATAACTTTAGCATCACCTCCCACTGCTGGATCCAAAAGCCTGGCATGATTATAAGGTCAGAAGCATTATTTGATAGTATTCTCATTAAGCTTTGAGTCTGTCCTCGTGGTGGCTTACCATCATGGCAGATCATTGGGGTGTATATATAAGATGAGTTCAATCAAATGTTAGGAATAAGGCTTTGAGAGGATTTAGAACACATAAGGAAATCATTTACAGACAGCATTAACTGCAGGTACTGCCTATAGTGCCTGGCATAATAGATCATTTGAAAAAAAATTGGAGGTCTTAAATTCCATTGCATCACCAACCAATCAAAATCCCTTGGGAATTAACAACTAGTTATTGCATTAAACAATTCAAAGGAAGGAAACAAAATAAGTTCTGCTATAATCGTCAGAAGAAGTAACCGCTTTCCCCCCAAAAAAATAATTTGGAAAAGGATTTCTGCCTTACCACTAATCTTTTTGTCTAACAGTAAAGGAAGAAGAAGAAACAAAAAGAAAACACAGACTATTCTTGCCTAAATGTCATTCTTGGAAGCAGGGGAGTGTTTGCTTTTCTTTTGTTCTTTCCAAACCCAGGGGAGCAGCTCTGGCTGGAGCTTCTCCTTTACCTTGTCATCTGCCGAGAAACCACACACAAAGCAGGGCTTCTCCGTGCAGGCAGAGACATTCGTGTGCTCTTTTTTTCTATTCCCTGTTGAGCTGAGCTTTAAAAAAAATTTGCCCACTGTGCTTTTCTTGTGTTGTAAGCATCATGACATGTGTTTATTTTTTATAGATCACATTTTCCGTGTTTTACCATGTTAGCAAGTTAAAGGGAATGCATATTTTAAAGTGTTCACAAGTGGCGAGTCTGTGTGTCTTTGATTGTGAATAAAGGCAGAGCTGCTAAAACACTGCAAGGGTAAATTTGCCTGGAATTAATACACATAAAATACTCCAGGCGTTTACAGTCAGCCATAGCATGAATTAGTCAACTCTCCAAGACCTAAGAGTTTACAATTAATAAAATAATGCATCTAGTTATGCATAGACAAATAATACACATTATAATGGGAATTTCATTCCCTGCAGGGGTATTGTCAAGTGTAAGACAGAAGTGCCAACATGATATATGGGGGGTGGAGGGGAATGACTTAGTACTTATTAGTCTAAAGAAGTTTACTTTCTTATTGCAAACTCTAATCAAATAAATCCCTTCTCCCCTGGGGAGGGAGACCATGAGTATAGCTGGTTTAGCTGACCTCTCTCCATATGAAGCATGAGGTCAAGAGGGAAGGAAGGGGCTCTTGAGGGGAGCCAGGAGATATTGGTGGAGATCTAGTAGAGATGCTTGTACTCAGGCACGTTGGCAGGAGAAAACAGAATGAGAGAACGAGGGGTTAGGCATGTTTGGAGGATGTAGCGGAGATAAATGGGGTCTCTCGTGATTAGGCCTCCAACTGCAGTAGAGTCTTGCTACTTATGGAACAATAATAACTTTACATGCATTGTGCATATCTTTTATTCTTTGAGGCATACTCATGTACTGTCCTATACAATCCTCAGAAAAACTTGGTGAGGCAGTTATAGAAGGCTATTATAATTTTAATAGTAGTCTCATTTGGTAAATAAGGAGACCTGCCCCTGGTCGCTCAGGGAGGGTGTGCACTGTCTGGATCTAGAGTCCAAATCTTCTCCCTCTACTGGAAGGGGTGCTCACAGCAGGAGGATACATGGTTATGAACTCTTGGCTTGCGGTGGAGGTATGTCTTTTCATCAGCTTTTCAAAGCTCCCTGTAGATACATGAGCTCATTAACATTGTGTAGGGCTTTTTATCTTTTATAGAGTTAATTATGACCAATCTTGAGATTGTGGTCAACTTTCCACAGCCATTCATTGACTCAGTAGCTATTTATTACAAGAGGAAATAGAAGATATTTCATATATGATTATTGAATACATAGGAAGACCTGACATGGGCATGGCTTGATTAGTGTACTTCCAGGTCATCTCTCATCATAAACCATAAAGAGCAATGATTTGCTTTTCACATTTTATGATTTTATGATAAGATCTACCTTCTACTACAAAAGCCCCAAAGACCAGAAACTTTTTTTTTTTTAACTTAAGCTTAACTAGGGTTACAGACTATGGCCAAGATTATTGCTGCAAGGAAATGCAAGCCTGGAGAAAAGAGGAAGTAAAGAAACTTGGGCAGTGAGGGTTCAGGCTGATGGTGACAGAGTAGCACCCATCTCCCAGTAGCAGTGATGGCGGGGGCAGCAGTGGTCGGGGGCCCAGTGGCCATGACTAGCAGGATGAGGTATCGTTCTGGTCAGACTGTCTCTTGGTGACATTGTAGTTACAATCCTGACCCTCTAGCCTTGGTTCCTGACTATTTTCTAAGTCTGTTCCTCTTCTGACTCTTCTGTGAGTCCCAATAAATATGTTTTCTGCCTAGAGTGGCTGGATTCAGCTTCTGTTGCTTGCAAATTAAAAAAAAAAAGCTAATTGATGAGTGGCACAGCTGAATTTAATTGTTCAAGTAACAAATATCTACAAACTGAGTAATATGAGCTCGTCACTCTCCTGGATGTTAAAGATACAGCAGTGACTATGATCAACCAGATACTTGCTTTTATGGAGATGAAATTTCAGTTAGAAGTAAAAAGACAATAAACAAGAAAGTAAATACGTGAATAAAATAATGTCAACTAGTGATAAGTGCTATGGAAGAAAACAAAGCAGGCCTATGGGAAAGCAACCAGGGAGCAAGGTGGTTCCACTTTGAAATGAGAGGTTAGAGGATCTCTCTGCAGAGATGACATTTGGGCTGAGGCCTGAGTGCAGAAAAAGAAGGCAGCCATGGGACAGTCCAGGGGCAAAACATTCCAGGAGGAGGGAACGGCGGCAGCAAGGATTCCAAGGTAGGAATGGACTTGGTGTGAACAACAGTAAAAAGAACAATATGGGTAGAGCCCTGGGAAGTTGTGGGGAGGGTAGTGCAAGATGAAGTCAGGCAGAGCCCAGAGCTCACAGAGTCTTGTATAAGCCATGGTAAGGGGTTCAGATTTTATTCTAAGCACAGTAGGCAGGCATCTGTGGGTTTTAGGTAAAGAAGTGAGAGAAACTGATTCACATTTTTAAAAGATGGTTTTGGTGCTCTGGAGAGAATGGATCCTTAAAAAAACAACGGTAGAAGCCAGAAAATGCCTGTTGGGTACCTACTGCAAGACTCCAGCCAGGTGAGTTAAGACAGACACAAAGGATTTTTCCTTCAGGGCCTCTCAGTTGTACCAGATGGAGAATTTCCGGAGATGAAGTGAGGAAAGTGTGTGCTCTAGCTGCTTATCTTACACCTCTGGAAAACAGTTTTTATTAATCAAGGGCACCGGAAACCAGGGCCAACATATAAATGCTTGAATAAACACTTCCATTTCCAAGCAATTGAGAAGGTCAAGGCAGTTTCTTTGTTCCATTTTTTTGTGTAATTTTCCATTCCATTCAGCTGAAAAGAGTAGGCAGGCAAACATCACTGCTCAATTCTTCGGCTTTGGCATAGAAAGAAATAGAACATAATGCCCCCAAAACCAAAATTCATTGTCCTCACACAGAGACGTTTCCTTCATTAATTCAAGTTTTCATGACAAAGAATGTTTGCTTGAGATTGTAAAAAATATAGGCCAATCAAAGTCATTGTACAAACAATTGTCTTAATCTGGAATGTTTATGTACAAGTGTATAGTACTGTTTGTGTATATTTAAACAAGCCAGATATTTTAGAAACATGGTACCTGGTGTACCCTCCAGTTCTTTATCAACTTGGCCAAATCAATTTAAAAGTTATCAGCAGCATATATTAATTACATATCACTATTTATTGATTCTATTAATACATCTGTGAAACTATCCCTAAGCTTAAATAAAATAAGAACTCATAAAAACAGTTTAGGAAATAATTCAACAAAAAATGTTCCTTTTTTTTCCCCCCTTACAGAAATATGGAATTTTTTGGTCCTTTTAGAAATTCCTGATAGTGAAGAAATGCATAATTAGGGTATTTTCTAATTAATAAATTGACTCACTTTAATTGTCTCCATGTGCAACTAGTTTGACTTGTAAATGAAATGATTAGTAAGATCAGTCAGATAATTGTCAATTCAACATATTTTCTAGTCCTTTTTGAATGAATTATGTTCTCCCTTAATTAACTATGCCTGAAGGAGACGTATTTTTGTATTCAGCTGTGCCAAATGTCGTTTTAAATTTACCCTGCGTGGCTCTTACCTGGATGGGGCTTTCTGGAACCAAGTGTTAACTGGCCATGGTGGAAGTGCTGGTTACGTCATCCTGATCTTGGCAAAAAATCAAAACTAAGAGATCAAAGATAAGATTTCGGTATTAGTAAGGGAATAGAATCTAACTTCTATGGAAAACCTACTCTGTGTTAGCCTTTCATGCTAGGTACATGAAATATGTAAGCTCATCTATTTCAGACAAGGAAGAGTTTGTAGCCTACAGATAAGTAAACTTCGAACCTGACACATCTAAAGAGTGGCTGCACCAAGATTCAAATCTATGTCTATTTGGCTCCAAATATTCTGTGCTTTCTACATGTGCTTGTTAATTCTCCTGCAATGTTTCTTAAAGTGGTAATTCCAAGTTTTTCCATTAGTTTTACTCACTTCTGTTCTAATTAGAGCCTTTCACACTTTAGATAAGTTCATCTGATCTCTTAAAAAATAGTTGTTTTTCTTCTGAAAGTTGATATATAGTTGCAGAAAACTTGGGAAGCACAGAGAAATTTAAAAAATAAATATCATATGTTCTTAACAACATAAAAATGACCTCTGTAAATGTTTTGATCTCTTTAATGTCTTTCTCTTCAGTATTTTTCCTATGGAGTTGAGATTATGTTTCTTCTCCAGTTTTGTATTCTGCTGTGCTTATATATTTTTGTATCATTGTGTGTTTTTTTTTCCCTATTTCACTAAATATCCTTTGAAAATGTATTATTTGTATGGTGCAAAGCACTCTTTTGAATAGATATACTAGAATATACTTAATCATCCTCTCCGACATGAATATTATGATTTTAATGAACTTATCCTCTTTTTAGCCATATTATAATAAACATACCTCTTTACCCACATTTCTGATTATTTGCTAGAAATACATCCCTATAAGTAGAATCAATCACTGTATTGAAAACACATATTTTAAAAAGACTTTTGATACATCTTGCCAAATATTGCTGATTGCTCCCCAAAAAAGTTGTAACAATTTGTTCACTTATCAATCTTCAACCATCCTACATTCACAAAATAACTACAATTTTGAGAAGGAAAATGGCGGCTAATTATGGTTTTAATTTGAATTTTAGGTTACTAGTGCGATTGGATCTTTTTTCATATGTTCATTTGTTCTTTCTCACCCACCCCACCCCCTTTTCTTTGGCTTTTTCCTACTAATTTCAGTTGGGTAATGTTTGTTCCCTCTTTATTTTCTTGAAAGCTTCTTATAAGATTGGAATGATCTGGTTTTTGAATGTTTGTTAAAGTTCACTTGTAAATCCATTTCAGCTGATTTATGTTTTGTGGGTAGATTTTTAAGTGTTTGTTCAACTTGTTTATGGCTAGAACACAGAAAATATTTTGCGTTAGTTTGGTAAGTTATGTTTTTCCCAGAATATATTAATTTCATCGAAGGTTTACATTTTATTGGCACAAAGTTAACTTTTAAGATTTCTTTGGAGATTAAACAGTTTTCCTGTTTTATTTGGCTCTTAGTTTAGCTTAGAATTTTTATAAGAAGCATTAGCTTTTTGGTAGTTGTCTTGTTGTAGGTGGTTAAGCTTACCAATCTTTATTTTCTTTGACAACATAAAAATACAAGATGTTCTAATCAAGGTTCTCAGTTTTTCTTTCTTCTCTTTTCTTTTTTATGTAATATATAATTTACAAATCTGCTGTGGAATTGGAGGGAAGAGCCTATCCCATGAATTGATGGACTATATCTGTGTTGATTTACTAAAGCTGCCATAACAAGATATCACAGACTGGTATTTTGGGGGCTTAAATAACAGACTTTTTTAAACTCCAGTTCTGGGTCCTGGAAGTCTAAAATCAAGATGTTGGCAGGTTTGGTTTCTTCTGAGGCCCCCCTCCTCTGCTGTGGATAGCCGCCCTCTTACTGCTTCTGCTCAAGGTCTACTGTCTTTGTTCATGCATCTGTGGTGTCTCTGTGTATGTCTTAATTTCTTCTTCTTAGAAGCATACCAGTCAGATTGGATTAGAGCCCACCCTAATGGCCTCATTTTAACATAATCACCCCTTTAAAGTCCCTGTTTCCAAATACAGTCAGTTCTGAGGTAATGGATTTAGGGTTTCAACATACGAACAGGGGCAGGACATATAGCCCATACGGCGTATAGCCCATAAAACCATTTTAGAGAGACCTGGTCCCAAAGACTTGTGGATTATCACCCTGGAACCCTCTTAGAAAAAGCTCCAAGAGAGGTTAAAAACTTGGACCTTCAACAGAAATGCAAAAAAAAAAAAAAGAAAAAGAAAAAGAACACCCATATTTTCAACATGAGTACTTATATTATTCAAAACCTTTATGTTATTTGTTTTTACTACTCCATCTAATATGGACTGATAATAGAATGAAGTCTCTCACTATGATTGTCTGTTGGTTTCCATGTGAATTTCCAATAGATTCTTTTTATTTCTAATAGGAGGATGCTATATGAATAAGCTCTTAAAAGTGTGTGATGACTAGTTTCAGTTTAGCAGTAAAAATATGTCATGAAATGCAAGGACTTACCTTTTGATCCAACAAGGATACAGTTAAAAGAAATTCCCTCTGAACTTTGATTCGTGGTCCTCTCATATCTTCACTCTTCACTGTTCTTTCGAGTTTTAAACTCTCACTGTGTTTTTTTCATAAGAATTTTAGTGGGTGGCTCGTAGGCATAGTCAGGCATGTCTGGTCTACTTTTTTGTTTAGCCAAAAATCCTTTATCTGATACCTACTAAAGTGACCAGTGCCATCTGGATATATAATGACTGCTTCTTCTATCTTGCCATCACCATATTATCTCCTAGTTTTTATTGTAACTATTCTTTCCTTTTTTCCCTGACTCAGAGGATTACTAAAACTGAACCCTTTACCGACATTCCTTTGGCTGTTCCCTCCCACCTCCCAGGGCACTGTTCTCAACTGCAGGGTTTAGGTCTCCTAGGAACCAGTAAACATTCTTCTGGGGAGCAGAAAAAAATGCTAGAACTACTAATTGTATTTATTTTTACGTCACCTCAAATTGTTTTTGTTTATGTCCTATAATTACATTCTATGATAGTCTATAATGCATAATTACATAGTACAGGTATAATTTACCAATAAATAAGCACACAGGCAAATGGTTTTTATTGAATGAACAGAAGTCATCCGGGTGTGCCACAGATCTGATGGTTAGTGTGGGAAGTTTATCAGGGAGTGTTCTCAGGATCAACACCTGCAGGGGTTGAAGGGACCAGGACTACACCATGGTTCTCCCCTGGGGAAGATTTTGTACCCCAGGATTTATTTTGCAACATCTGGAGATATCCGGGCATCTAGTGAGTAGAGGCCAAGGATGCTGTTAAATATTCTGCAACACGCAGGGTAGCCCTCAAAACAAAGAATTATTCAGCTCAGAGTGTCAATGATGCTGCATTTGAGAAGCCCTGAGGGAGGAGAAGCAGCTGGTGGCAGTCAGAGTCAAGGCTTCGTTTCGTTCAGTAGGGAGCTGTGGGGAGGGGAGGGTCCTTCACAGGGTCCTACATGGACCAGTCATTGGACACAGGCTGCCTCCAAGCAGGAGGCAAGACCTGAGGAATGGCACGTTTTTAAGAGCTGTACAAACGCCTGAGTAGGTGTGCTTTTGCGTATGGCTTCTTTTGCTCAGCATTATATTTGTGACATTCATGTTATTGTTGCTTGCAGCTGTGGTTAATTTCTTTTTATTGCTGTTCCACTACATGTTTATATCACATATGATTTATCCATTCCACTCTAGGTGAACTTTTGAGATGTTTCTAATTTTTGCCTATTACAAATAATGCTGCTGTGAACTTTCTTACACAAATGTGCATGTGTTTATGGTGGGTATATATCTAGCAGTGCAAGTGCTTTGTCATTGGTTTTACATGTTTTTCAACTTTAGTAGATAATGGCAAATGGTCTTCCAAAGTGGTTGAACCAACTTACACTCTCACCAGAAGTGTATGAGTGTTCCCATTGTTCCGTGTCCTTGTGAACACCTGGTCTTATCAATCTTTTTAATGTTACCATTTTGATGGGTTTATAGTGGTACCACAAAGATACCAGTTGCATTTTCCTGATTACTGATGAGGTCATTGTGTGTTCTTGAATCATTTGGAGATCGTATTTTGTGTAAACCTGTTTAAGTCTCTATTTTTCTGTGTTGCCCATTCTTTTCCTTAATGATTTAGACTTCATTATTCTGCCTGTAGCCCCTTTATTAGTTATATGTTTTGCAAGGATCTTTTCTAATTTTCATATTCTTAAAGTCTTTTCATGAAGAGAAATTGTTCATTTTAATGTAATCCAAATTCTTCATGTCTTTCTACATAGTATTATTTCCTGTTTAAGAAATAGACTAAGAAATGAAGAGGTACAAACTTTCAGTGACAAACTGAGTCACAAGGATGTGATGTACATTGTGGAGAATATAATCAATAATATAATATCTTTCTATGGTGACAGATGGTCACTAGATTTATCATGATGACCATTGTGTAGTGTATAGAAACATTAAATCACTATGTTGTGCACAGGAACTAATTTAGTGTTGAAAGACAATTATCCTTCAAAAAAAAAAAAACAACAACGAACTCATTGGAAAAAGAGATCAGATTTGGGGTTATCAGAGGCAGGAGGCTGGGGGAGGGAGAATTGGATGAAGGTGGCCAAAAGGTGCAAACATCCAGTTATAAGGTATATAAGCACTAGGGATGTAATGCACACATTATTAATGTCATTGACACTGCTGTATATTATAATATGAAAGTTGTTAAGAGAATAACTCCCATGAATTATCGTCACAAGGAAAAAATTTTCTTTTCTTTTTCTTTTCTTTTGTCTCTGTATGAGATGATGGATGTTCACTAAACTGTCGTAGTAAAAATTTCATGACGTAGGTAAGCAAATCATTATGCTGTACACCTTAGACTTATACAGTGCTGTGTGTCAGTTATGTCTCAAGGAAACCAGAAGAATAATTAATTAATTGATTTTTTAAAATAAATAAATAGCCTAGGTGATAAAAATATTCTATATGGTCCTCTAGATACTTTATTCTACTGTCATACTTAGATCTACAGCCTACTTGGAATTGATTTTTATGTATGATGGAAGGCAGAGAGTTAAGATTTTATTTTGTTTTAAAACAAATGACCAATTTAGCCAGAATAACTTATTCAAAATATTGACTTTTCTTTATCGTTCTTCATGCCTATTTTGCTGAGTATCATGTACGTAAGTGCAAAGTCCTTTCCTTTTTTTATTGTGTTTTACTAGTATATTTGTCCATTTTTTTGTTGTTATTATAAGTCTTGATATCTGTAGAGGAAATCATCTGACCTTGTTTTTCTCCCTCAAGAGAGTGAGTATTGATGGTTTTTGGCCCCTGGACATTTTCATTAAAATTTTGCAATCAGCGTGTCAAATTCCACAAAGGGTACTGTTTGTATCTTGATTGGAGAAAGCAGATATCTTTGTAATGTTGAAACTTGCAGTCATGTACAATGTGTAACTTTCCATTTACATCATTTTTAACTTATCTCAATATTTTATAATTGTCTGTAAAAAATACACATCTAATTCCAAGAGAATTTTTATTTTTTCTTTAAAAAAATTATCACTTAAATTTTTTTATTTTTCTCACCTTTTATTACTGGCACATAGAAATGCCATTAATTTTTGTATAGTGACTTTATATTCAGCAAATTTGTTAAACTTACTTATTAATTCTGAATAACGTCTAAATATTTTGGATTTTTAATTTACATAGTCATACCCACAAATAATAAAATTTTATTTTTTTAGTCCAGTGCTCATGCCTTTTATTTCTTATGGTTAAAATTTTTTTGTCTTATTAAACTCACTAGTACTTCCAGAGCAGTGTGGAATAAAATTGATGACAGTGAGAAACTTTGTCTTATGCCCTATCTCAAAAGGAAAGCTCTAAAATAATCCCCCTTAAGTAGATTTTGCTGTAGACTGTGTATGCGTGTGCCTGCATGGGTAATTTAGTTTAAGAAAGTTCCCTTCAATTCTTAGTTTTCTAAGAGTTTTATAATGAATAGATCTTGCATTTTAAAAATGTTTTTCTGCAACTATTGAGTTGAATTGCTTTATTTTTCTTATTCTGTTAATTGGACATTATGTCATTTGACTTTTAAGTTTTCCAACATTTTAAACATACAGAGAAATTGGAAAATGTTACCGTTTTGCTAACTTGCTCTGTTAGATCCATCCATTATCCATTCATTAATCCATTTTGTCTATTAATTTCTGAGTAAATTTCAGATTCTTTCAGATTCATAAACTTCCTCCTGAAGACTTCACTATGTGTATCAACAACTAAAGTTTAATGTTTTTTCAGTTTTCTTTGGTTTAACATACAATTAAATGCACAAATATTAAATGTATCACTTAATGAGCTTTGAAAATATGTATTCACCTGAGTAACCCAAAATCTTATCAAGATATAAAACATTCACGTAACCTCAAAAAGTTGCCTTATGTCCCTGCACCATCAGTCTCTGCCTTTACACTTCCAGAAGGAACACCGTTCTGATTTTTTTCCACAATAGATTAGTTTTAAATCTTCTGGAACGTCATATAAGTGAAGGCACATGCTACATACTCTCTTGCCTAAGGTTTATTTTTTCAGCATAATTTGGAAATTTATACATGATATTGAGTATATCAGTGGTTTTTGTTACTTTTTGCTTGTTGAGTAATGTAATATCCCCTGAATGTATTACATTATGTTTATTCTTTCTCCTTTTGATGGACACCTGGGCTGTTTCCAGTTTTGCAATATTACAAATGCTGTTATGAACATTCTTCTACAAGTCTTTACAGAGACAATACTTTTTATTTCTTTTGAGTAAATACCTAGGAGTAGTATTGCTAGGTTATAGCATAGGTATATGTTTATTCTATGAGAACAGCCAGACAATTTTCAATGGTTATACCGTTTACATCCCCACCAACCTTAGGAGTGTTCTGATTGTTTCACATTCTCGCCAACATTTGGTGGTGTCAGGTTTTTAAATTTTTGCCATTCGGGTGATCATATAGTAAAATTTCACTGTGGCTTAAATTTGCATTTCCCATATGGATAATTAAGAGTATTTTCATACATTAATTGACCATTGGTATGTCTTGTTTTATGAATTGTCTGTCCAAATCTTTTGTCTGTTTCTTAATAGGTTGTATGTCTTCTTAATACTGAGAATCTTTTATATATTCTAGATGCTAGTTTGCAAATATTTTTTCCCAGTCCATACATAGTCTATTCATTTCTTAATAGTGTCTTTTGATAAGCAGAAGTTTTGGATGCAGTATAATTTATCAATTTTATCTAGTTGATACTGCATTCTTTGGCTTAACTGTATTCTCCTAGCTTTTGTTCTGAAAGCTCCATGATTTTAGGTTTTATATTTAGGTTTATGATAGGCCTCAAATTAACATTTGGATGTGGTGTAACATAGGGAGTGATGTTCAGCATTTTCTATATCCAGTTGTTCTAGCACCATTTGGTGAAAAATATTTCATCACCCAGTATGTTATATTAACGTTTAATGTAATTGTTGACTTGGTTGGATTTAGGTCTACCATTTCGTTTTCTGTTTTCCATCTGTCTCCTCTGTTTTCCTTTCCTATTTTCCTTTGCTTATTTGAATAATTTTTAGAATTTCATTTTAATTTACTTACTGACTTTTTGGGGATACCTCTTTGCCTTCATTTTTATTGGCTGCAGTAGGAATTAAAAAATACATCCTTAACTTTTTACAGCATATTTATAAAGTAAATATTATATCACTTCACATTACATAGCAGTTTTGTAACAATAGGGTATATTTCCATTTATCCCCACTCAGTCCTTTATGTTATAATTTTCATTTGTATTACATATATTTTTTTTTCTAAACCCTATAAGACAATGTTTCAAATTTTGGTTAAACAATGATATGTATTTTAAAGAAATTAGAAGAAAAAATGTTTTGTATTTACCTACATGGCCAATCAATTCTAAGATCTGTCAAGTCTTTCTTTGAAAGTGTATTTTATAGCATTGTGTTTCTCTTCATTCTATTGTCTTGTTTGTCCCTACAATACCTCATGAATAAATGATATCTGCTAACGAATCACCTTTCCTTCAGACTCCCTGTTCTCAAATTTCCTCTCCCAAACATTGTAATGAGAAATGAGGTGGCAAGGAGGAGTCCCTGAGCTCTCCTTTGCAGTAGAAAATGAAAGTCAATATGTAAAATCTAATCCACTGAATGGCCTCAGACTAGAGCCTGCCTTAAGACGATTTTATATTCTATGCATTGCCTTTTGTTTGGGCCTTGCACAAAGAAAGCATTCAATGAATATTTATTAGATTGTTGGATGAACAAAGAAAGTCCTTTTTTTCTTACCCACAATGAAGGAGAACCTGTGTTACTGAAACAAAGTTATCACTCTGAAAACCAATAAGGACAACTAACAAGAGATGTATGTATTGCTTCTCAGTGCATAAACAATAAACAAACAATAGTACTTCATTTTGTACATAAAATAAAAAATGATTGTAGCCAGTTAAGAGATTGGAAAGGGGATGAAAACTTATAAATCTTCCAGAAATCTATCATATATCATGTGTCATGTCATATCATATCACTCAATCACGAGGCAGTTTAATTGCAGAATGAAGAAAGCTAGAAGTTGACTTTTTTAAGGACATTAAATTATCACCTAGCATTATTGTCACAAGCATAGTGTCAGCTTATGAATAAAACAGTACCTGTTTTATTTTCTAAAATATACGAACTGAGATGCCAAATGGTCTTTACTTTTTTTCCCTTTTTAGTTCTTGTTTTCTTTTTGTGGAAGCAGGTACATTTTATGCTCATTCAGCTAAAATAAACTGCTGAACTTACAAACTGAGAGGAGACTCCTTGAAACAACAGATAGGTGGGGGGGCGGCAGGTCTCAGATGAACCCAACAGCTGGATTCCTACAACTGTGACCTGTTACGAGAAATGAGCTATGGGGAGCTAAAGAGAAAAGGAGGACAGTTTAATTAAAACTGGCTTAGGGTGGAAACCTTAATGAATTGCAGTCCCGGGGCAGAGCAGATCTAGAGACCCCCAAACCCTAAGGGAGCTGTCAATAATAAAGTTGCAATTATCCGAACGGATTGCTCACCCTGAGACTTAACTTCTTTCTGATAGTGTCACGTGTTGTTTCCCAGGGCATAATGATTTGGCAGAGAAATAACCTGGGCAGAGTGTGCTGAAAATAGCTGCTTTATAATTACATTGCTACTTTCTGTAAATCTGATGATGAGGTAATAGCTGATATGCAAAAATTAATCATGCATTCAGAGAGTTCTATATTAAATGTCACATGAGTAAAATTTCCACTCAGTAGATACAACCTCTGGGAAACTGAGTTCAAAAAACTAATTATGGATAAAAGAAACCAGACTTGCCTTTAAGTCTACAGTGCCATTCTCATTAGATCAAGGGGAAATTTTCAGTCTACTGAAAGGACACAGCCTCATGCTTCCCCTGCAGTGTCCTGAAGGGACCTGAGGGGTGGCTGGAGGCTGAGTGATCATTCGGGGAGTCTTGCGGGAGTCCCATGTGTTCATCTTGTTGTTAATTAAAAGCTCCTGAGTTAGTTTGCTACGCTTCTGTAACAAATTGCTACCAACTAAGCATTATCATAATAAAGTCTATTATTTTACAGTTCTGGAGATAAGATGTCTAAAATGCGTCCACAGGGCAACATTACTTCCGGGGAGAATCCATTTTCTTGCCTTTTCTGTCTTTAGGGGTTGTCTTCACTCCTTGACTTGTGGTTCCTTCTCCCATCTTAAAAGCCAGTGGCATATCATCTTCTTTCCCCTATGACCTCGGCTTCCACCCTCACATCTCTGACTCTGAGCCTCCTACCTCCTTCTTATAAGAACCCTTGTAACTACATGAGCCCGCCCGGACAATCCAGGATCAGCCCCCATCTCAGGATCCTTAACTTAAGCGTGCCTGTAAGATCTCTTTTACCAAGGAAGGTCACAAATTCTCAGATATCATATCATATTCACAGGTCCTGGAGACAGAGTGTGAACATCTTGAAGGACAATTATTCAGCTTTCTCTACCTCCCAAAAGGGCAAAATGACTTGCAGTAAAAATTGGTGACTTTTAGGAACCAAGGTACAGCGTTCTGGTATTTTCTACTTCCTTGATGTTATGATAGCTGCATCCATTTGGTTGTGTCAGAAAAACCCTACAGAGAGGATTCAATAAGGTAAGGCATTTACCTGTCTCAGACAACAGGGAGCTCATGCATAGGCAGTCCACGGTTTCTCATCTTTTTCTTCTTTTCCTGCTCTGTCATCCTTATGGGACCTCAGGCATCCTCCTAGCTTTACAGGCAGGAGAAAGAAAAGCAGAAGAGGCAGCACTAGCAGGATTCCACTTATGTCCTGTTCTCCAGAACCAAATAGCAGGGCCCCCCTGCCAGGCAGGCTGAGAAGATGGGTTTTTCACCTTCTGATTTCTGCTTTGGAGGAAAGCAAACATGAAGGGGGTTGAGTCAACAACCTGCCATATTGTCTACAAAAACCAAGCAGAATTCTAAGCCTCTAAGTTCTGCCACACCTTACCAATCAGTGACTGGATAAAACCAGCTGTCTTGTGTTATTTTAAATATGTCCTCCTGGGGGAAGGGTATTGCTTAGTGGTAGAGTGCATGCTTAGCATGCAGGAGGTCCTGGGTTCAATGCCCGGTACCTCCATTAAATAAATAAATAAAAATAAATCTAATTACCTCCCCTGCCTATTTTTAAATATTAAAAAAGTCCTCCTGCTCACCCAATTTTCCACAAGAGTCCCCAGTAGGCAACTAAAAATAACCAGTGTGTTCACACATTCCCCCAAACTGATGATTTTTAAAGTTATTTAAACAGACCCCAATGATAGTTATGCTGTAATTTTCTTCTAAGAAAATTAGCTGATTTAAAATATATATATATTTCAGTGACTGAATCATCAGATCATCTCATCACTTTGTAAGAAGAACCTCTTACAGTGCACACCACTTTTCTTTTCCCCTTCCCCGGCACAATGGCGGGGGTACTCAGGGCAGCCATCCTGTCCATGTCCATGGTCTCAGTCCACAGTTGTTAGGCTGGGTCAAAAATCCCATTCTCCTCTCTGGACCCTTCTCCTAAGCCAGAGTTGATGCATTTAAGAATGGACAACTGAAGAACACTAGCCAGTCTTTTCAAATTGGGACTGAGAGAGAATCAGTCTCTCTCTGGTTGGCTGAATTATGACGCATAAATCAGTGAGCTCTGGATCTCTATGTTTCATATGGTGACTGAGAAGCGTATGAAGCTAGTCTTAAGAGGAAATCTGCGAAGCAGAAGGGCAGACAGAGCACAGACAAAACCCTGCTTCTAGATCATTCTCAGGGCCCAGCCATATTCCTGTGCTCTGTTCGGTTACTGGCCTTTAGTTATTGTGAGAATACTGGGGTTAGTTCATTGTAGTGCTCTATCATTTACAACCATATATAAATGTAGGATGTAGAATTATTACTGGTCCATAAAAAATTATGTCTGTAAAAGGACTACTTATGTTACAACAAAAGAAATTACTCTGATTAATCGAAAGGCAGAATTATAACTGCTGGGCTATAATTAATCAAACTGTAGTCTTACTTCTTCACTAACTCTTAATACATCATACAGTATAGCAAAATATGAGAAAGTATTTGAAATGGCAATAAGAAAATTCAGGACATATGCATAATATTTGGATGAGTGCCATAGATCAAAAAAGAAATGAAGTATTTTACAGAAATGAAATAAGTGTTAATTTCAGACTATTTCCAACCTCTGGGATAAGCTAAAGAGGACTTGCATGTAATACAAAAAGATTTATTGTCATGTGAAGGTTTGGTTCAGGATTTGCTAAATTTGGAAACTAAGAAAGTGCCATATTTCCATTTCTCACAGGAAACCAGCTCTTAATATGAGATGAAAATAACATTATCAATCTTATTTTTAATACGGACTTTAAGATGCTGAAATCTGACAGCTCAGAGACCAATTACGTTTCATTGAAACTATAGCTATAAAATAAGGCATTAAAACCTGGGTCTGCAGTGGTGAGAGAGTGCACTATGTTACATATTGCATTGCTAATTCATAACACTTCTTCGTAAAACTGCAAGCAGACATCTTGTTAATGAGCCTTATTCTGCCTCCTCTGGGGATACAGATGGGGTTTTGCTTCCAGCCCTTCTGGAGGCAAGTAAGGAAATGGAACTGACTAGGTTATAAATCCAGATGAAACCGTCATATGAAGAGATTCTCATCTGTGCCATCTGCTCAGGCTGAGCTGGAGATGAAATATAAGGTGTCACTGGCACAGTCCCTGGAGAACTGTCACCAAATGATCTTCCTTCAAATTTGCCTTCAACTTATCACAGGCTGCTTTAGTTCCTTTCTACCATGTTCATCGCCCTGTCATCTGCCTCAGATTTCTCCATCCCCAACCCCGCTGACCAGCCCTTCCCCTGGGCTGCTCTGACGCGGAACTTCCTGGGCCACTTCCAGAATTTTATCTGTCTTCTCAGATGCTTGTTTTCCCTCCCTACCTGCTAAATTTGAATATTTTGAAAGCTTTTATCTTTGGCCACCTCTTCCTTAATCCCTGTACTTTCTCCCTGGAAGAACACATCTACTCCTTCAGTGTCCACTGACATCTTTGCAAATTCCCAAATCCTCTCTTGAGTTTTACTTCTATTCCTCCACAAGCCAACTGGACACTTTCAACTGGACTGACCCTCCAGATTTAATAAATCATAGACGTCACACATCTTTGAACCCCAAAACGTTTATCCTACTGACTTTGCTAATACTATTAATGACACTGCCATATTCAGCATCCCAGGTTTTAAAGATGGAAGTGGCTTTTTATTTTGCCTTCTCCTTCCCTTCCCACTTTAAAAATTGACAAGTTCTGGCTAGTCTTTCTTAGTAATTTTGCCCCTGTTTGTGCCTTCCTTTTTATTCCACTTTTTACTGCCATGGTTTCAGCCCTTGTTAGCTTACATCAGACTGTTAGGGGAATGTTCACTGCTGCCATGACGGCTAAGGCTGAGTTCCCTTGGATTGCCATGGTTCTCAGCTCCACGACTCAGCCCCTGAATATGCACCAAGGCTTTCCAAGTCTAAGAAATAAGTCTCAGGAGACTTTGAACTTGACAAAATCCTGTACTTACTTGGTCATAGCATCTCAGAGGCCAGACTCAATGGGAAAACAACAAAGAGGACTTCTCGGTGTTGCTGGTATTCTGCGAGGCAGAGATTCTGCTACCTTCTTGTAATTTGGCCATATCAGAATAAATGTTTTTCAGTGCAGAGAGGGAGTTTTAGTGAAACTAAGATACTAGTTACTTGACAGCCTTCAGAGATGTTCGATTAGCATCCTTTTAGCATGGAGTGTTGCTGTTAGATCTCCTGTCTACCTGCGTTTTCTAATAACACTTATCAGAGAGTTTGGTGGGCAAGTAATGATTGTTTACATGATGAGTAGCCCACAGTAAGAACACTGCTACACTTCCTTTCACCGCTCTACTTTGTACTCTCTGCATAGAGTAAGAACAACTCATCAGATTGTTCCTAACCTACCAAATAAAATAGGCACCAGAACACATTATGACCAGCAACAGTCAATTTTGGAACATATTCTAGGGTTATCCTTGTGGGACACACCCTCTGAAATCTAACAGAGCAAAACAATTTCTGGTATTAACTTTGTTTGCAGACTTAATCCTGTAGCTTTCTGTCTGATAAACCTGTTCCTGCATCTTCTGACTAATTCTGCAGTTTGGGAAAAGGAGGTTAAGCCTTCATTGCTGAATTAGCTTATGCTTTTTTTTTTAACTAGGAAAAAGAACATTTACGAAGAACGTGCTAATTATTTATGTATACTAGTATGTGTGATATAAGAAAAGCCCCATTAATTCAGAAATGGTACTATTTCCTTTATGCAATAGTAAATTTCTTATTTTAAAAAATTCTATGTAAGACACAATTCCTCTGTTCAGATAGTTACCTAATTGTTTTAGTGTTCTTGAAAAGTATACTGAAGAGCAATGTAAAACTTGGACTTATAATCTTAATTTTTATTATAAAATACCTTTCATCATATTTGATTGCTTCTAAAATCTGGATAATTTTCCAGCCATCAGGGAGAAGTTAAGTCAATAAGTAGTTGCCAATGACAAGATACAGACAAATTTAACATGTGTACAAGCTGTTAATCATTCAGTTGTCACCTCAGTTAAGAGTTTTGCATGAGTAACATCACACTCTGGTGAATTTCAAATTAAACTCAAATCCCGAACTGTCACTTAAAATTCTTTGTAAAATTGACATTATTATGCAGTCTTCAAATAGAAATTATTCTATATCCAGAAGATCATCTGTTTTGCCCCCAAGTAATGTATTGAATGGTGGTAGAAAGTGTCAAAACTTGGGGAATAGAGAATTTTCTAAGACAGCAAAGATTGGTGTAGCCAATGTAAGCATCATGGAAGTCTAGTGCCACGGTATTAAACATTCATCTGTTTGAAGGTCCCAGCTGGCTTATAAAACAAGCCATTCAGTTCCCAGTGGTACGTCATTTAATTTCTAACAGCAAAACTACAAATTTAGCTAAATAAAAAGTTCAGAATGATTCCCTGGTAATATTTAGGATTCTCCGAAGATTGTGATCAAGCCTATGAAAAACAGGGTGTCATTATGGTGGTACACATGAGGGTCCAAGAGTGATTTAGACAAATCTTTATATTCCAAAAGGGAAGAAGGCTTAGCCCTATCTTTCTCAGTGTGTGTTGGTGGACTCCTGGCATCAGAATTCAACTGAGATGCTTGTCTAGAATTGATTGCATCCCTGGACTCTTCTGCTCATCCTCAAAGTTATAAAATGAAGGGTGAGGGCAGAAATATGCATTTTAACAGGCTCCCATGATGATTCTGATGTACCTTACCATTTGAAGACCCTCCTTAGACTCACAATTTGAGTGTAATCCTCAGAAAGAAAGTGGAATGCAAATATATGTAGCATTTGTGGTTAATTAAACTAAAAAGAAGACTTGTGAACATTTAATATAATGTTTTTTAAGTAAGAAGAAAGCTAAAATGGCGAATCCTGAAACCAATGGTATTTCACAGTGAAAGAACTGTGATATTTTAACAACAGGGAGCATATGTAAAAAGGATGCATTTGAGTTGCTTTATAAATGTTCTCAAAAGAACGATATGATCATGATCCATGTATAACCTCTAAGCTAAGTCACTCTCGTCACCAAGGCATGAGGTTCAAGATACAGCATATGGTTAGAACTGGGAAAACTCAGTTTGCTTGTTCAAGGAAGTGGTCCGAGTCACTGAAGCTGGGGCAAAATATTTAAATACTGTTTAGAAAGTGAAGTCAAGGGTAACATAGATGTAAATCACCTAGTCAAGCGCATGGCAGATGCACTCACCCAGGATGGCTTTAACCCTCAGGAGACATTTTTGGTCGTGACACTGGAGTAGGGGAGAGGAGAGATACTGGCAGTCAGAAATGCAGCTAAACATTTTTCAATGCACAAGATAGACACCACAACAAAGAGCCCCCTGGCCCACAATACCAGGAGTGCTGAGATTGCACACCCTGCTCTAAAGAAGAACCCTCTGCAACTGCCAGTTTTTTTTTTAAGGCTGATTCTGGATTTGGAAAAGAAAAACAAGAATGAAATATTTATTTGTCTTCAATAATACAGCAAAGCTATTATTTTTTAAATGTAGCAGAGAAGAAGCAAAGTCCTGACACTTCTGCCTGAAGCATTTTTTTCCCTCATAAAATAAAAGGCATTCTCAGAGTGGCCAGTGATAGTTACGAAAGACCAACATGTAACTGGGAAAACTGAGATTCATTAAGGAGAAGGAGACAGGAGACAGAAGAGAAAATAAAGGGGGAAATGATGATGAGATGACAGGATGAGAGGGAATGGAAACCCACGATAGAAATAGCAACAATTAGGATCAGAACAGAGGCAGACAGATGTCACTACTTTGCTTACCGCAAAGAACTTGTGTCCTAAGGGCTTAAAATAGGAAGGCAAACAACATAAAGCACAGCTATGGTCATATTCTACATTGTCTAATTTAATCTTGACACTAGCACTATGAGAAGGATACCAGTGTACCCATTTTCCAGATGAGAAAACCAAAATATAGGTGTATTGAACTTGGCCAGCTGGATTCCTTGGATTCTGCCAAGGAATCTGAATCTGGAGGGAGGAATGCAAAAACAAAAGGGTGTTGAGAGATTATTCTTGGAAGCGAGGGCAGTGGAGTGAGTTGGGAATCCAGTGGCCAGCAGCCCCTGACAGTAGTGCCAACAGTGTGGATGGAGTAGTAACTGTGTCCGGCTTGGTGTCCTAAGCAGATGCTCACGTCAGGGGCTTGGCTTTGTTCTTTGCTGACGAGGTCCCCTTGTTTCCTATCAGATTTTTAAGCTAATTCCCCAGCACTTTCGTCAGGTAAATAAAACCCTCATATCCTTCCAATAATGAATTTTCATCTTAAGTCCATCAGGTCAGTGTCAGTGGTTTGCAAGCAAAGAGGCTGACTGGTTCAGAGCTGGAAGAAGATGGAGAGCTCTTCAAAGTTAGTTAAATGGCGTTTGAAATAGAAATAAAGAGCTCTATCATCTCACCTCCCACACTTGGCAGACTTGCTCTTCTGACCATGAGGTGTTGATTTTAAGCTAGGCAAGCAGTGATTCTGCTGGGGGAGCACTGGGTGGTAGGTGGGGAGCAGGAGCCCTGCAAAAGCCTAGATGGTACTCATCACTGGCCTTCAGTGGACTTGCATTTCCTTAAAGTGAAATATTTGAACCCTGTCTTTTAAAACTTGATGTGACTAGCCCTAGCCCATCCTTCCCCCAGTTCTTCTCTTGTCTGCTGCTTCCTTTTGTCATCGTGTCTTAGCCTAAATGCACCATCCTCAGAGATGCCTCCTCTGACCACCTAAAGGAGGCTCTCTTATACTCTCATCTCTTAGACAAGCTCCTTTTGCTTTTCTCAAGAGCACTTACTGTTTCTCCAAATCTTTTATTTTTTTGTATATATATTTTTATTGATGTATAGTCGATTTACAAGGTCATATCAATTTCTGGTATACAGCACAATACGTCACTCATATAGTAACATATATATATTTGTTTTCATATTCTTTTTAACCATAACTTGCTACAAGATACTGAATATAGTTCCCTGTGCTATACAGTCTAAACTTGTTGTTTATCTATTTTATATATAATAGTATTTGCAAATCTCAAACTCCCAGTTTATCCCTTCCCACCCTCTTTACCCTCTGAAAACCTCCAAATCTTTTCTGATTGTTTGTTTACATGTCCCCCTGCTCTGCACTCCTGTGTGGCCTTTTCTGTCTTGTTTCTAACTATATCGTTAGAACCTAAAACAGCTCCGGCATGAGGTGAATATTTTTGGATGGGTGACTCAGTGGATGAAGTCTATTCTTAGCCTGTCATATACGTTCTATAGTTTCAAAATAACTGAAACTCGTGCGCTTTGGTATTCTTGTCATGTGGAAATTAATGCCATGTGGACCTGACTTATTTATTTAGTTGGATACCACTTCCAAGTGTTCTTAAAGCAGAGTTTTAAAATTAAGGAGATATAAAATCTTACTAGCTATAATTTCTCTATCAAGGCACTTTTGAAAGAAGTTGAATTGTGCCGAAAATCCAGTATTTGACCCAAGTCCTCCTCTCTCATAAAACCTATTTTCATTTGATGTAGCAAAATATCATGATGGGAGCCATACAAAAATTGATTACTGAGCATATAGGTATAGTGACCATGTTAGTTGCTGGAGAATTTATTTATTTATTTACCTGATGAAAGTGCTGGGGAATTAGCTTAACATATAGGTATCAGTGACCATGTTAGTTGCTGGAGAATTAGTTGTGAACAAGTTAAGCACAGTCTTTGCCCTGAGGGAGCCTACAGTTTTGCAGAGGAACCAGATAAGAAAGCTGTTCAAAACCTGCCTGATAAGTGTGGGGACAGATCTGTCCAGAGTTCCATGCGTAGTGCGTTGGCTGGGATGGAGGGTGGGTGACGGGCAGTGAAGCCATACTTAGCTGAGATCTGCAGGTGAGTTGGCTGAGCCAAGTGGGGGAAGTGGGGACAAGAGGCAAAGGCATCAGCAGGTATGAAAAGGATTCCCCTGAAGGCATCCCATGAAGATGTCAGGCCAGAGTGATGCACACCAACCATGCCACACAGAACCAAGATCAGATAGTGGGTTCTGGGCCACTTGGGTCAGAAGCAGTCTGTTTCCTTTAGCTAAATTCCTCTCACCATCATTCCAACATGTGTGTGTCTAAATCCTTTCCATCAATGCACAGTTTAAACATCACCTCTTCCAGGAAGCCTTTCCTGATGTTCCAGATGGGAGACACTTCTCTCTCCTTTACATTTCAATTGTCCATCACTTTTTTTACAGGCTGCCTAGACAACCATGCAGGTCGTGCACTGCACAGCTTACCCAGCCACGTGGGGCATCTCTCCCTAGACGTATATAGATGTGAATGCACCACGTATTTCCCAGTAGTCTTTAAGCAACTTGAGGACACAATTCTCATTGATTCTATCTATGTATTTCCTTTTGTGACAAAGACATTTCACTGGGTTGATAATCTAATTGTATCAGTATGAATTTGGAATGTCAATGATCTATTAACTCAGCAAAAAAAAAATTAAGAAAAGCTATAAATATATTTTTTGGAAAATGGATGAGAACTTGTTCACAGTGTGTGCTGAACGCTGTTCAGATGTGGTGGGAGTGAGAGACTGACCTGGCCACATGCTGGGAAGCTCAGTTGATTCAGCCACTTTGTTTTCAAATTTCAGTTTGCTTTATGTTGTCTCGTGACTTCATGACTTCAAAGGAGTCACCGGAACCCAATCTACTGAAGTTACTATTGAGTTTATTATTTTTGGTAATTCCTCAAGTGTGTTGTGCCTCTCCACTGAAAAGCTGTTCCAGTAATGCATATTTAAAACACGAAATTATCAGTACTATTTACATGGAGACATTCTAAATTACAGGAGCTACCTCGTTGTTTTTTCTTTTCTTTTTCTTTTCTCTCTCTCCTTTCTTTCTTCCTTCCTTTCTTTCATTCTTTCTTTCTCTCTTTCTTTTCTTTTTCTTTCTCTCTTTCTTTGCTCTCTTTCTTTCTTTCTTTGTTTCTTCCTTCCTTCTTTTTCTTTCTTCTTCTTCTTTTTTTTTTTTTGACAGTGTAAGAGTCATTTGAACTACACATCTGTTAACCAGAAGGCCAGCCTGACCTCAACTATTAACTGCCTTCCTGATGGCTGTATTGAAAAACCTCCCCGTCTCAATGCCATCTGGTGTCATTACCTCTGAAATCTTTTTAGGCAATCTGAGCTAAAGACTGTGGGGGTGTGTGTTGAAATATATTCTCAGGGTAATTTTTTTTTCTTGAAATTATGTTTAGCAACTCACAGAAGTTTAATGTGCATCCCCCTTCCTTATTCTGTTAAATGATGATGACAGCATTAGGGGTTATAACTGTTAGGGATGGTGTCCATACTCCACAGAATTCAGCTTTCCTCTCGTGGCTTTTTCACTCACGTACAGTTTGTTTTTTCAAAAAAATAAACGTCTTCTCCATTCATCTATCTTGGTGGATTTGAGAGGCTCCGGGAAACATGTCCCCGAGTGATGCCATGTTTGTGCTGGTGATCCTCTCTCCTGGTTAATCTTATGTTTGCAACACCAAAGGCAGCTGCTAAAAAACAAATATAATCTAAGAACAGCATCACCTTAAGCCTTGAGAACTGAAATTAGTTCATTAAGGAGACACATGGCCCAGGACCTGGGAAGCAGCACAATTTAGCCCAGAGCGAAAGAAGGGAGAAGACATGAGTGTTGCCAGATGGTCTCAATGAAAGCCCTGGACACACAATTAAACTGTGTAGAAAAACATACATATGGTGTTGGAATCTTGACAGTAATCTACACTATATTTTGCAGTTTACAATAGACTATACAACAATTATCGACTAATTATTTTTTCCAAAGCAGGTTAAATTTTTAAAAATCAACACATTTCCTTTCCTACTGACTCAAAACTTAATCTGCCAAATTCATAGAGAGATGGACTACTCGGGTTGCAGTAAATCCTCTCCACTTCGGCAGCTGTCCCCGAATGGAAACAGGATATTGGAGAGGTGGTGTTTTTGCTGGGGGTGGGGGTGGCCATGGGGGAAACACATGATGGATTATCAAGCTGTGCTCCTCTTTCAAAGGGAATGGACATCTTGTTCAGGAAACAAATATCTAGCAAAAGACAAAATCACCCAAATTTGGAGGTGGGCTCCTGCAGGGCTTACCTACGAACATAACTATAGAGAGAACGCTTGACTGAACTCGAAGCAGTGGAGAGAGTTGCTGTATTCTCTGTCTGGCCAAGAGCAGTGATTGATCAGATTTCCCAGAATAAGCCCAAGTCAGAATATTACAAAAGAATTTTCGATAGGAAACTTCTCTGGATCGTTGAAGACCTCTATTATGTAGCATTTCAGAGGTAAACGTTTTAGGTTTTGAACTTCTAAGTGGCCTTTCTATGATGCAGAAACACTTTTTATAGTGACAGCCTTACTATCAGGTCCTTTTCTCAAAATATTTTGAAAGAAAATCTACTCCACAAATGCTTTTTTAAGTGTCTATAATGTGCCAGACATTCTTGTAGGTGCTGGATATGGAGAAATATATATATGAGGCAAAAGGAAAACAGAGATACTGAACTAAATGAGAATTTAAAATGAAAGATTTTATACTTAAGGTTTTTGGATAAAGCTACCCAACTGCCTTATAGTTTATGAATATTTAGAAAAATGAGATAACACTGTCTTGAATTACATGCTGATAAAAGAGAACTAACTGTCACCACCGCACAGTCTTCCCCCACCTGGCTGGCAGGCAACACACACGCGTGAATCAGGACCTATGTTTCGCCAGGCTGCTCCGCACAGACTCCTGTACTGAGATGCCAATAAGACCAGCGTAAATGGCAAACTGGCCCTGGAGCGTGTGGTGCAGGCCCAGAGAGTAAGTGTAAAAGCCTCTCCAGGGAACGTCTGACCCCAGAGCATGTCAGATTTGTAATAACAATACAGTTTGCTTAATTAGGAAACTGAATTTTTATTTATTTATTTTTTTTAATTTCATGGGCAGAAACCTCTGCTATCAACTGTCCACATCATTCCAAGGCACTTGGCCAACCTAAGTGAAATGTACATAAAATTGGGTGTCAACCCACCTGGTTGTCTGCAGCCTTGCACATCCAGCAGGTGAATAAGTTTACAGAGTCCCCAGAAGTAGTGACACCATATGGTGGGTAAGGAAGAAGAAGCGAAATTTAAGCAGAAGTCTGGAGGAGCCCAAAGCCGAATGTGACTGCTTTCACACATTTAGCTGAATTTGGCCTTGAATTCATTCTGAATACCCTTCAATCATTGAACGGTTCAGAGAGATGCTAAGTGTGTAGAGGGGAAGAAACCGTTGAGTTTGGCTGGAAACACAGGGTTGTGAGGGGGGAGCAGTGGCTGGCAGAATAATTGGGTACCTTACCGAAAGGATTCTGAATGGCCTGACCAGTTATTTGGACCACAGTCAGTTATTCACTCAATGAGTATTTATTGAACATCCCGTGTACATCAGGAGTTGTTCTAGGCAGTGGAAATTCAGTGGTAAACAAGATGGAGAAAGGCCCAATGTTTGATTTTACTGGAGGTGGGTAGCAATTAAAAAATCAGTAAGAAAACAAATGAGAAAATATCACGGGGAGGTAGGTGCTAAGAAGAAAATGGAATGGACAGTGAGAGAGATGACAGCACGGATGGGGTGGCCGTTAGGTGGTCCAGGAAGACCTCTGTAAGGAAGTGACACTTAGGCAGAGACTAGGATGACAAGAAGGGAGCTTCCATGAGAAGGTCTTAGAGAAGAATTGTCCAGGGAGAGGGAACTGGCTCTCAGGTGGGGATCCTTTGTCTGGCTGGAAAGCAGTGATCGAGGGGGAAGGACAGAATCAGATGATGAGGTCAAGGGAGGTGAGCAGGGGGCCAGCCCACAGAAGGCCCCCTAGGTCATGGTCAGGAGTTTCTGTATTTCCCTCAGTGCGATGGAAGGTAATAAAATGTTTTAATTGGAGATGTGTTGAAGTGTGAATGGATAGTTTTGTTTTTTTTTAAAGTCCATTCCATTGCTCTTTTATGTGAAAAGTGGATTTGAGATGGGCAAGGCTAGAAATAGGAGACCAGGTTCAGTAATTAACAAGAAGTCTATTTCAAACGTTGAGTGAGGGGTGCTGGCACCCGGAACTAATGAAGTAACAGAGGAAGTGAAGTGAAGTCTTGAAGGCAGATCTGATAGGACTTGATCATGAATGATAGGAGGGAAAGAGAGGAATCAGCTATGACTCCTGGGTTTTGTTGGAATGGGGTGAACATGGAGAAGACTAGGGAGGAGCAGGTTTTAAGGGGAGCCCAGAGTTCTCCAGGTGACTGGAAGCAAGTTATTTTAGTTTATCTTTTTTTTTTCTTTTCTGAGCAGAAAAATGGCACGATGAGATTACATTTCAGGGAAACAGTAGATATCTATGAAATTGTGTGTGAAAGAATTAGGGCTGTAAGTTTTTAGTCTCGGTTCTAACATTATGACTCAGCCCTATAACAAGAGAGGTATAAAATAAAAGGTACTTAAGTTCTCTTTGGATTATTTGTATTCATAATTGTTTATTAAAGCTCCCCAAGTACCAACAATTAAGCTAGGAGCTGTGGATGCCAAGTTGGATGAGATGTATTCCCTAGTGGTAGATAAACTATACCTGGAGTCATAGCAAGAGCACATCTAACTGGAATATTGAGCTTTAATTTTCACTGTTGTGTTTTTGGTGCAAAGCCAGTGTTATGGGAGTTCCAAAACTGGGGTGATTATGTCTGCCTGGGGTGGTTGCAGTGGGCTGGGGAAGCTATTTGGTGAAGTTCTTAGGTTTGGGGTAGGAGAAGAGGGAGTTGGTCACTGTTACAAAACCACCCCAATGTCCCTCTGCATGATGAGTGTATGTGGTCTGTACCCTCCCCACCATGTTTGCATATATTTAAATTTTCCCCGTATTCTTCTCCACAGTGACTGATGGCTTTCAGAATTTCTTTTTAGGTCTTCAGGTATTGTTAGGGGGAGACATAGTTAAGAAATAATCAACAGATGACATGCTCTCTTGCAGAGGGATGTTGAGCCACCTTAATGGGCAGAGGAAATATTCTGAATAAGGCCATAGGGCACAGTGAGATACTGAGAGCATCAAATGTGGAAGCTACTTCGGGTGAAGCCCAACTTCCTTTCTTCCTGTGACTCACCAGTTTGTACTGTGAAAGGCCCGAGACTCTGTCACCAAAGATCCTACATTGTTCATCTCTCCAGAGTCCAGCCTAGTAACAAATGGGCACTCGAGAAGGTTTACTCTTTGTTTCTTTGGGTTGGCAAGTCTTGTTTGTTGTCGCTGCTGTCGTTTTTGTTAAATTGTGCCACTGAGACAACTTGAGGGAAAGCAAAAACTGGAGGCAGGGTAGGGACCAGCAATCCTTCCTTGGCTTTTCTTGTATTGAAAACAGCTTTCGAGTAGCTTCCTTTACTTTTCAACCCTTCAAATTGTTACCCCTTTAATGGCAACAGATTCCTCAGGGCATAATCAAAAGCAGGCAGATGTCGGCTCCTCTTGGATAGATGAGAAGGAGCAAGGAGGAAGCTGCAGGGAGCATCTTGCAGGCACAGGAGCTGCTATTTCTAGAGACAAAGAGGTGCCTGTGGGCCATGTCCCGTCTTGCCCAGTGGAAGAGTGTGTTTCTAATGGAATTACTCCTATCTAATCTAGAAACTGCATACTATTATTCACTCTCTGACTCCATTTTCCATGGGTCATATTCTCTCTCTTTTTTTTCCCCCCAGAAAACCTTTATATTCTGCTTAAATAGAAATCATAGATGGGCTGAGCATGGAAGTGCTCACCTGCAGAAAAGAATATGGGAAGGAGGAACAGAACGATCACATTATCTTGCTGGGTCATCGTGTCCCTGCTTTTATAAGTGACCCTGTCCTCTTTTGCCTTCTTGTCTCTCTCTTCCTCAAGTGAGCACACTGAAATAAGCATAATTTGTTTTTCCTTTCTTACCAGTTTTCCGAAAAAAAGCACATCCTTATAACTTGTAAAATTTTTATAAGCTCAAGGATTCCTGGTTCAATGGAAGAAAATTAGAAATGCTGATAAAAGCTAATTACGCAATACTACTGAAATCACAGATCAGTGTCCCTTTGTGTGGTATGCAAGTATCACTGTGCCACGTTGGAGAGGAATTATGTTTTCCTTGTACGCTGCAATAAATATAAAGAGTAATGTAAAGATGTTCAAGACTCACAAAGATTGCACAATGATTTTTCACTTAACAAAATAAAAGAAAAACAAAGCTTCAAAAAAAAAAAGAAATATAGATAGACAAAGATGAATAGAATCACTTATGGGAGGATGTAGCTCAGTAAAAGAGTATGTGCTCTGCATGCACAAGGCCCTGTGGGCAATACCCAGTAGCTCTGTCTAAATAGATAAATAAATTAATTGCCCTCCTCAATTAAAAAAAAATTTTAAATAGAATCACTTATCAAAATAACTACTATGAATATATTGTAAATAAATTTCTTATCCTTTCCAACACATTCATGCACATAGAAGCACGAATTTATACATGCACATCCATAAACTGCTTTTCTCTCTTAGCAATACATCAGTTAATGTTTTTAAGTGTGATTATAAAATCTCAAAACAAATGTATAAGTGTAAATTTTGAGCTTTTCTCAAAAATTCCCCAACTAATTCAGAGAGTTTTCTGGGGTATCTTGTGTGAGCTCTAACAATAAACCTCTTGGCTATTTTTCTCTCTCTAAAGCACCAAGCTCTTTTCTCCTTCATTGCTTTTCCTTAGTGCTATGAAGAACAGAAGTGTAACTGTGTTCTCCCCCCCCACCCCCTTCCCAGAGACAGCATCTTTGCTGCTGGTGGGGGCATGTAGTGTCTCGGAGAAAGACTTGACATTTGATGCTCAAGATACAGCTATCTGCGCTGAGTGTACCATGTCCCACCCATATGAACGTAATTGAAACTAATGGAGATGTTGATTTTTTTCTCAATGTACCTGATATTTTGTTCTTTATTCTCTCTTTTTATCAAAGCCCTCTTTCCCCCAGTACTCACACATTCATCTGTTCAGTCATTCAGTAAGTACATGGGCCAGGTAATAGGGAGACAAGGAAACAAAGCAGACATGATCCCTGGCTTCACGGAGCCTCTGGACAAGCAGAGGAAACAGACATTAAGCTGGTAAACACACCAACAAATACATACTTTGTTTAGGAAGGAGACTATAGACGCTGAGCAGGAGAATAATAGACGGTGCACAGTTTTTATTGTGGACTCAGGAAAGCTGTTTCCAGAAACAGAGTCAGTGGGTGCCGGGAAGATGATTAGCTCAAGATCCAGCACCATTTTGTCCCAGAATCATCTTCACCCTGACACCCTGCCCTTTTTCCTCGCAGTCACCTTCTTGCCCCAGCCTGTCAGGGTGAACTCTTCCTCCAGGACTCCTCTGTCCTTTCATAAAAGGATTCTGCCGGGCTGTCCCCCAGATCTCTAAATTTATAGAGTCCTGGAATAAACAGTTTCAAATCTATCCATTTGCATACCTTCCTATACAATCTTGGTTAAAAATAGCTACTCAGTAAAAAAAAGATCTAATTATCCAATCTAGATAATTTTTCTTTTTTTCTTTTTCTTTTTTTTTTAATTGAAGTACAGTCTATTACAGTGTGTCAATTTCTGGTGTACAGCACAATGTCCCCATCATGCATATACAAACATATATTCATTTTCATATTCTTTCATTAAAGGCTATTACAAGATATTGAATATAGTTCCCTGTGCTATACAGAAGAAACTTTTTAAAATCTATTTTTATATATAGTGGCTAACATTTGTAAATCTCAAACTCCCAAATTTATCCCTTCCCACTTCCTTTCCTCAGTGAGCATAAGATTGTTTACTATGTCTGTGAGTCTGTTTCTGTTTTGTAGATGAGTTCATAGTGTTCTTTTTTTTTTAGATAATTTTTATAATTGAAGTGGCTGTTTGATGACCTATCTGTTGGAGGGCTAGTGCTAGCTGGTGGTGTTCTGTGGTACAAGGGTCAGATAATCGCTTTCACAGTCGAAGACAAATAATGGATTGGAAGAAAAGAGAAGTTTTATTATTTTTCCTCAAACAGATTTACTTTGGTCCTTTGAATGATAGAAAGCTTTCACATGAGAGACAGAGGAAAACTGAGAGAGGTGGAGAGAGGGAGGGAGGGAGAGAGGGAGGAGAGGGAATAAGAGACAGAGGATGAAATGCTTAGAGCATTTTAAGTACCAAGGCTCTTAGTGCTCCTCTGTGTCGCCTGGTTTAATGACCTAATATGAATGAGATACAGTTATACTCCCGTACCGTTCATTTATCAGACAAGGCAAGTGTCTTTCGCCTCATCTTTTTGAGCCATTTCATTTTTCTTTAATGGCATTTCTCTGGACTCTCCTTTTCTAGGCACAGACAGCGTGGCCGGGGCTGATAATGGATAATGGGTTGTTTCATAGTAGAAATTTATGATAACCTTGGCCTCATAAAGTCTTCCCCTCACACAGGAGTCATTTATGAAAATCTATGAAGAAATTATAGATGCGCTGTGTCACAGGAGAATGCAGCTGGAAGCATGGTGGTTTTAAACAGCTTGTAAGCTTCTGAGCATGACTTGTGTGTGGAAATAAAAAGATATATACACACGGCTCAGCGAGCTATCAGTGGGGATGTTGTAAATCAGAGCAGAAGGTCACAAAAATTAGAGAGTATTTCTCTGCTCATTACTGAGTCTGGGATTGTTTTTTTACCTTGGCACTTTGTAATCTTCAATCATCAACTTATCTAAAAATATCTTATAGGAATGTCAAACTGCTTAGGGTTTAATTCCCTTTTTTTTTTTTTAAGAGACACTTCTTTTGGTTTAAGTTGCCTGAAAAGTCACCTTGTTGTATCACTGAATTCTGCTGTGCTGTTGAATTTTTCATCTGCTTTCCTAGACTTGCTCCTGCAGTGGTCAGTAAAGTGAGGAGTCAGGAAAAGGGGGGCAGGAAAGGCAGATGTAAATGCATATGCTGACCTTGAAGCAGACCTTCAACTCTGAATGCTGTCAGGGGAGATGCGATGAGGGCTTAGATCCCTTCCGCTGGGCAAGATGTTGGAGATGCTCTTGCTTCAAGAACACTCCCGTATCCTTGTTATAATATCTCTTCTCCCTGTTACTCAGAAAATATATAACTGCCTGTATTTAGGGCAATGGTTCTGTGGACTATTCTGTGGACTGTCAGCCTTTGAGCAATAAGAGAGACCATAACAAGATTTCTATCCCAGGATCCGTAAAACCTTGTTAAAAAGACGATTCACAGTTCAAGCGGAATTTTGCTTTCATAAAAAAAAAAAATTCCTCTGATTGTTCAATCAGTTGGTATTGTAGAAATTTGGAACCTCTTTATGAAATGCAGTATGCCTAAATGGACTTTCCATTTACCATTTTGTTGATATAATTGCAAGTGTATTTCATCTGAAATAATACTAGCTATCTCATGGATTGATCACTTACTCTCTACCACACTTACTTTCTCTATGCCCAGTGCCTTTTATGTGATCTTATTTAATCCTTACAAAAACCTTTTGAGTAAGGATGTTGGTACTATTCCTGTATCACAGATAGAGAAACTGAGGTTTAGAAAGATGCAGTAACATGTTTATTATTTTACATGGATAGTAAGTGGTAGAGCCAGAATGCAGACCATGACCTGGGCCCTAATTACTAATTTCAACCTCAAAGAATTAACATTAAATGACAGATTTGAGGAAAGAAAAGATATTGTTAAGGGCATCCCTTGAGGAGGAACCAGGACCTGGCTTTATTGCCACACTATTTTTTCTTGACTGCTCCTCCTTTGTTTCTGCATTACCTCCCCTCCCTAACTAGAGAATGTTGAATCTGCTCTTTGGAACTCAGGGACGGTCCAGGAGGCTGAAACCTTTTTCCTGCAAATAAGAAAGGGACCCAGAAAGGATTTGTACCTGGGAGGGCCCCACAGGATCCTGCTTAGTTTCAAGAATATTCCAGAGTTTTCTTTCTGAAGAAGAAGGGGAAGTATTCATGCTCATTAATATTCTGCCAGATGTGTATACACACATACTGCAGATTCTCAAACTGGAAAAATAAACTGGCTTGGGATGAGTAAGAGTCCAGGTCATCTTAAAAATACTTCAGTGCTTTTTAGCTCTTTTTAAGTTAAGATATTTTTGTTCTGATAGAAATGATGTAAGTAGAACATGTTCAATGGTCCTGAGAGCTAAAAATAAAAAATCCTCACAGTGCTTTCAAGAGAAAGCTTTCGTTATTATTCCCATTTTATGTACTAAAGGACAGACATATTGAAATATGTCAGTACTGATTGTAAAATAATGCCAAATGTTTATTGAGCACTTAATATGTGCCAGGCACTCATTTAAGTAACTCTAGTAAGTAAATACTCCCCCATGTTGTAGACGATAAAGCTGAGACACAGTTATAACTTTCCAAGGTCATACAAAGTATCACAGCCAGAATGGAAGCCAGCCAGCCATCTCTAGAATCTGTGCTCTGAATCACCCTGTAACATGGCCTCTCCTTCTGTACATGCTACTGTATTTACATGTTAACCACACCCTATGTTGCTATCATGTTTCAATAATGTATTACATTTGTATTTTGCAGTTGCCATCCATGGTGACCAAAATTTATAACACTGGCTCAAGTCTCTTTAATGATCCAATCAGTTCAGTAGCATTTTTGGTTTTTGTTTCTTTTGGAACACAATTATCATGATCTTACTCATTCATTAATTTACTCAGTCATTTTTAAGTTCATTGATTAACTTACTCAGTCAATAAATAGTTATTCAGCACATACTGAAATGCACTGTCTATAATTTGATTTGCTAGGCATTTGGGGGAGTTATAAAGACTCTATTAATGGATTCCATAACCCACAACCTAAGGGAGGGCCAGTGTAACAGAGTAAGGCAAACTCAAGTAATAGAGCTAACTTGACCACGGTTCAGGATAATGTATTATTGTAACAGAGTTGAGAATTAAGCGCTGTAGGGATTACAAGAAGGGACACATATTGTATCAGGATAGAGGTCAGGAAGGATTTGTGAAGCAAATGAAACTGAGAAGGATTTAAGGCTGTCTTCAAGCCTGAATATTTGCTATTGGAGATGTTACATTCAGAAAAGACCTTAGAGACATTATACCTAATTCTCTCATTTTAAAGTTGAGAACACTGAGAATCAGAAAGGTTAATTGATTTCCCAAGGTCACACGATCCCATTTGTAACCCCTTCTTCAATTCCAAACCTGAATGCTTGCTTAGCACTCGTTTTCAAATAGCTTTGACAGTTTGTCTTGAATTCAGTATTGGTTACCTTGTTTAAATACTCTCAAGAGGCAAATAAAGTAAAACAGACTTTTAGTAATTAGTAAAAATCATTAAGGAAAAGTAATGCTGACTAGGCAAATCTAAAGTAGGGTCTGACAGATTTAGTGCCAAGACAGGCTTGGAAGAGAAGAGGAAGTAGCAGATGGAGTTTTATGTTAGTCATGACAGCAGGTGGGAAACAGGTAATAGCAAACAGATGGGCCCCCTAATATAGAAAGACCACCAGCATCACATCTTCCACTGCTTTGTTCCCAAATAGTAGTGAGATTGAATAGATAGTTCATTGCAAAAATCTTATTGAGCACGAACTCTTAGAGGTATAACGCTGAGTATCAAGAGGAAAGTATAAAAATAAGACCGTTTCTGTACTTAAGCTCTGTACTGAGGCTCAAGAAGAGTAGGAAGTATAAAACAGGTACAAAAAGAGAGCAACATAATGCAAAAACGGACAAATAAATGCTTAAAGAGAAATATAACCAAAATATTTATGGAGAAGGTGGCACTCAAGGTGGGTCTAGTATATGGGGCCAGAAAAGCAAAAGGAAATGTTCAAAATGAACAAAAGCTCAGAGGTACAAGTGCTGGGAAGGATTTGCTTAACTGCAAATGGCACACGTAGTTACAGACAGGCAAATCCATGTCCTAGGTGGCTCAGGCTGGAACCAAGTCACTTAAAACTCTCTTAATTTCCATTTCTGGATTTCTAAAATGAGCTCGTTTCTACAATCCCTTCCAGGTTTAGAAGCAAGTAATCTCTTATCTAGAATCTAATGCAATGTCAGATTAATAGTTTCCAAAGTGTGGGACAGTCTGTGCTACCAGTGGACTGCAGACTTCAAGTGGTATATATGTAATATTTATGTTAATAATTATATAATTTTTAGCATTTCTTTCTATTTAAAACAAGTGACATTGATTTCCTTTTTTTTTTTTTTGGTAAAGTTAGACATTTAAAATTTCTGTGTAAGTGAAAAATGTGTACCAAGTTGTAGAAATGATTGTTGTGCAAATGATTTCTCACCAAAAGAGAAGATAATCCCAAAGGCTATGCTCTGATTGTCATGCAGAATATTAACCAGCTTTGAATCTAATTTAGCCAATCATATTCCAGCATTCTTTCTCTTACTGGCTTCAGTGCTTTATATCATAGAACTATCTATGCTGCCTTGGCTGGTTTCTCATTAATAAAGCAAGTCAGTCTTTCCCATGCTCACTATTTGATTTGAGTTACATTTGTAGCTTTTCAAAAATTATGCTTTGGCAAACAATGTATCATTTAGGGTTTAAGCAAAACCATATGTATATTTATTTATATGTTTATTATTATATATGTATATATAATATAATATATATATAGTTAATTACAGGGATTTGAACTTACTGTACTATGGCAGCCGGTTAGGAAGTCTAAGTAAGGCTGTACGGTTGTTTCTGTGTCTGGCATTAGCACCTGAGTCTGCAGGCAGCTGGGGAAAGAAGATGGATGTAAAGCAGAGCAAGCAAAGACAGGATGGATGAAGGAGAAGCTGGTGCCTTCCATCATGAAGCTAAATATGCACCTGGTCCAGGAGTCAGGGATGTTAATCCAGCAGGAGGACCTGGCAGGGGCCCAGCTGCTGTCCCATGCCAACGAGGTGAGCCTGCAGGTAGGTAACACCACGGGTGAGTTCCATCAGTGCTTCGTACCCCATATCCACCTTTCAAGCATAAAAAAAACAAAAAAAAACCAAAAAAAAAACCAAGACGGCCACTGTTTCCTTTCTACTTTCTTAGTCTCCTGCAAAATATCTTTGAGGCCACACTATCTGGGCAGAGAAGGGAATTCTGGAAAATTTAGTTCTAATGTAGCCAAGTTGATACAATACAAAATCGTCACACACTGTTTATTGTGAAATTTGATGGGGTAGGGGGTTCACAGACCCCAGAAAGCCCACCAATAGCTAGCCTGGGGGCTACAAGACCCCTGGGTTATTACAGAGCTCTTTCCTAGTGGCACATGATAATAGGAATGGTATCAGTGGCTCAATTAAGAAAACACTGCAATCCAAATTTAGGCTTATCAGCATCAATAAGTTTTTAATAACTGAAAGAAGCTATCATATTTGTTGTCTTTCTAGTTTTCTCTTTATCCCAGAACAAGAATTTTAAGAAGCTTGTTAGTTTTCTCTAGGTACTAAAGAGTCACATCCTTGAAAATTTTTTTTGCAAATGTAAGCTTTTTTTCCCCAATTTTTCAAGCACATGCACACATTAGAGATTTATCATATCTGCCACTGACTTTAGTTATAATTACATGAACTAGATGAGTATTTTTTTCTTTGACGTCTAATGTTTCAGATATTTTTAAGTGATATAATCATTGAAGATACTGCTATTCCTTTTGGATTTTCAAACTTCTTGAATGCTGGGTGCTCTTTCATTCCCATCCTAGCATCTTGGTTTTGAGTCAATAGGAACATTTTAATTAGACTGTCTTTTGATCTTTCAACCAATCTTCAACTCCAGAGAAAGGAAGCAGCCCCTGCCCATCTGCTCTCTGTAGAGTGGAAAGGCTCTCTGTTACAGAGCTGGATAATAACAGCAAGATGTCAGATTTTTATGCAGTGCTGCTTCATTGCTATGGGAACCTGGACAACCCTCCTTTCTGAGGATTGTTTTCACAAGGAAATTGCTCCATGAGATTTCACTGAACATTTCCACTTCCATTGTCAGATGATTCTGAACATCTCACCTCTTACAGAGGACTGTGATGACACAAAACAGAAAGATGTCTGTCTTTTTACCCATGTTCAAATTTTAACTGAGATTTCTATACATCCTGGTGTTGTTTAAAAAAATTATGATGGGGGTAAAAAAAATAGCAATTGATGGAACCATGACATCAGGGCAAAAAGTTATTTTAGTTTTTTAAAAAATTTATTCAAAAACTATGGCATTTGAAAAAAAATTCTTAAAACAAAGATATTTAGTTAGAAAACAAATAAGATTGCTTCAGTTCTGGCCTTGCTATCTAAATGGAAAGTTTCTTTTATGTATCTTATCTGTAAAATTATATTTATAATTTCTTAATCTCATATAAGGACCAAATTTTAGTTACTAGTCTTGTGAACTTAAGCATAGTGGAGCATCCCATAATAGGCAACACTCAAAAAAAAAAAAACAAATCACCTTGCCAAATGAGATGAACACATACCTTTATAATACTATATTGGTTTAGCATCCCCACATTTTCAAAATGAGTCAGCACATCAACTCCTAGAGCACCTTCCCTAAGCTGAGACGCGGCCTCGTTTCTACCCCGGTGCAGCACCACTGCTGCTGCTGAGAGATGCAGTGCAGCCCCTGTGGCCAGACTACAGCCTTGAGCTCTGGTCCGTCTGCAGGAGTCTTCAGGAACTACAGGGAACGAAAATCATATTACTGCCATCACTGAGGATCCCCACCTCCCTGAGAGCTTCTCTTCACTGCCTCACCCTGAAGAACTACAAACCTCTATTTATATTGGGCACCAACTAAGCCCCATGAAACGTCTGCTAATCCACACTTCTCCTTTCCCTTGTTAGAGAATTTACCACAATACACTTAAGCCCTCGTCACCAGTCTCAGCGTCAGTTTCTGCTTTACCTCACTCTGAAATGCCTGCATGTGTTGTGATCCTCTAAGACTTCTATACAGATGGACCTATGCAGGTACAGGTCTGTTTAGCAGATGCAGGCAGAATTAGTGCTACAAAAACTAGGAAGGAGGCACCATTTGCCTTGTGTAGATTCCCTTCCTCTACCCCATCTTCTACCGTGTCTTGCTTTCAAGCTGTGAAAAAACACTTTTAACAGGATGTCTGATTATCTTTTAAAAAGGTATATCTGATAATGCCCTTCCCCAGCTTTAAGTGGACCACCATTCCTCCTAAGATAAAGGCCAATCTCTAGCATGGTCTCCAGGCCTTGCGAGCTCTCATCCCAACCTGGCTCTCTAGCCTTGTGTCCCTTTGGTCTCCCTGATACCTCTGCCACCCATCTACACTTCCATCCACATTCTGCCGTCCGTCCACACTTACGTCCACATCCTGCCATCCATCCACACTTCCATCCACATCCTTCCATCCGTCCACACTTCCATCCACATTCTGCCGTCCGTCCACACTTCCATCCACATTCTGCCGTCCGTCCACACTGGCCACCTTCCAGTACCAGGAAGGGATCGTGCTCACTCCTGCCAGGAGGAGAGCCTTTGAACGTGTGCTGCTCTCTCTGTCTTTTTTTTTTTTCTCCCCAATTGTGGTAAAATACACAAAACCTACAATTCCTCATTTTAGCCATTTTAATGTAGACAACTCAGTGACATTTTAGTGGATTCACAGTGTTGTGTAACCAAACCATCACCACTATCAAGTTCCGAAAGGAAACCCCATTCCTATTCAACAGTCCTTCCTCGTTCTTCCCTACTCCCGACTCAGGCTACCACTAATCAGATTTCCATCTCTGTGGATTTGCCTATTGGGGATATTTCATATAATGGAATCATACAACACATGGTCTTTTGTGTCTGACTTCTTTCACTCAGCCTAATGTTTTCAAGGTTCAGCCAGGTTGTGGCCTGTATCAGTACATCATTCCTCTTTATGGATGAATAGTATCCCATTTAATATCCATTGAACATATGTTATTTTGCCCTAAATGACTTACCACTCTTGTCTTCACTTGGTTGTCTCCCGTTCAGCCTTCAGCTGTCAGTCCACATCCTCCGGGAACTTCCTCAAGACTCCAGCTGAGGTGAGGTCATATGCACTTTTAGGCCCAGCTTTCTCTTCTGCACAGCTCTCATCTCTGAAATGAAACACTCATCCAGGGTGTTTGATTACCGGCCATCCTTCCAGCTAGAACTGAAGATCCATGAGACAAGGAATCTTACCTGTGTTAGCTGTATTAGTTCCATACTGTAGCCCTAGTGTCTATTACAGGGCCTGGTATATAGATAAATGTTTGTGAAATAAATGTTGTGAAATTATTTCCTACTAAACAGTAAATAGTTGGCAGCTGCTTAATGTTCTTTCATTATGAACATTTTGGCATTTTGAATCTGAATAGAAACAGCATTTTGTGGAGAAACTCCACGGGGGAATTTCTCTGGCAGGGCGTGAAGGGCAGAGTTGTTCTGGGGGAGGGACTCCTTCCTGCTCCTTGAATTGCAACATCCAGCGTCTACTCCACCTGTAAGTCCAGCTCTCTGAGTCACCATTCCATTCACTCTGAATCTGTCCTGCTTCCTTTTCTTCTGAACTGAAAAACAGCCATATTTGGTTTCATCAGCATCCTTCTCTCATCTCTCGAAAAACAGTGATCTGTTATAGGTAATTATCTCTCAACCATCCCTCCTCTCCAATATTTATAGCAAAAGCCTGATTGAAATTTGATGGGTTTCTGTGAAGTCTGCCACTGCAGGAGGCTTTTCTCTTAACTGGGATTGTAATTATGTGTTGGAATGTAATCTTCATTAACTCAACGGCAGTGTCTCTTCCCAGTGTTTTCCTGATGTTTGTAATGGGTGTAAAAGTAGTATTTCCTCTTTCATGCCCTTACTTTACCTCGTATGCAAACCATATCCTTTGTGCAAGCGTTTGCAGTCTACACAATGCTGTCCTGTTTTTGAGTAATTACATCTGGAAAACTGCCAGTCATTATCTTCTTAAAGTGATGGCAAATTCTTCTCTAGTATTTACAGACAGATGACAATTAAATCAAGGCCTTGATACAGTAAAAGTACAATTTAACAAATTTACTTGGTGGCAGCGTTTTTTATTTAATTTTTGTGTAATTACTCATGAGAACATTTCCTCCAGAATGACAGTTCTATGCTACAAATGAGCTGCTTGAAATTTTTCTCAATGAGGCATCAGATTAAGGGACAGTTGTGCCAAATAAACTATATCATTTGCATGTAGAATCACTATTATTTTAGTTTTGGTTTAATATCTGACTTATTATGTCTATCCAATGAAAACTGGATTTTCTGTTGTCCCAGATATAGCTAAAGCTCTCGAATGGTTCTTTTTTCCCAAGGTAGGTGTAGGAGGCTCACTTTAAATAAAGTTAATGGCTACTCTTTGAGAGTTGAGATGTGGATATATATATATATCCATATAGGTATATAGTGGCTAAACATAAATTTTTTCAGAAAATCTAAAAAAAAAAAATCAAAATGGGTTCCTAAACTCAGGGATTGTCCATAGCCTAATTCACTGTGCTAATGCAATAAATTAAAAGGAAATTACCTAACCATAGAGGCATTGGGAAAAGGAGATCACCAGAGGCAAACATGGGCAATCTAGATCTAAATAGTCAAGGCTGACTGAGATCTTGGTCCAGCAATCAAGATGAATTGATTAGCTGGCCCAAGTAAACAATTCCCCATTGTGTGGCTGGCTATCAGAGTCTGGTTTGGTATATTTTAGGATATTACACAAAATCTTACTTACGCTGATCCTAATTTGGCATCTCAGAAAGCTTTTCTTTGGGAAGAGGATGTGCTGGGAAGGCTAATGTGATTGTCCTGTCTACTTGGGTGTTATATTTCTCATTTTATAAATTTGAAGATTGTTTTGGTTTTAAACACATCTTGGTGATGTTTGAGAGAGTGAAAAAAATATGCTCCATCTAGATCAACTTTGGAATGAAGAGAAGATTATATTTTTTGAGCTTGTCAGATTGAGAGTCAGGCCCCTAGCAGTGCTGAATTCACCAAGGCAAAAGCCGACCATTGGTACCTTTCTGCTCCTGATGGTGGCCAGCTCACTCTCCCAACAAAGAACCTCTCTCTTTTGCTGTAGGTCTTCTTTTAATTTATTTATCTTTCTTTTTACCCCCAAGGTTTCTCTGAGGACATAAGAGAACCTAATAGGAAGAAAAACTCTTTAAAGAATCCCAAGTTGGAATATTCTTCCTGCCAGTGGTAAGTGACATTAGGCAACTGAAATTTTGTTTTTCCTTAATTTCAATTTCATCATATCTTTAAGCTGGAAATGCAATGTTGTGGTTTCTTCTGGGTATTAAATTAAAACTGTTTTTAAAGTGCCAGCTTAAGATAGCACTGACATAATGCAGTCCTCAGTAATTCACCTGACTGGGTTTCAGCTTATTCTTAAAAAAAATGGTTGACAAATAGTACAGTTCTTTGGTTTGGAAAGATAGGATTATAGAAGTGTGTTCATGGAAGGCAGCTGATGTTTTTTTCCAGGAAGAAGACTACAGGTGGGCACATAGATTTGGTCATTGGGCATCCCCTCATGTCTAGACTTAGAAAATTAGGGGCTTTTTGGTGTCTATGGCACAAAAGCCTAGACAAGTATAGAAATAGCCTCAGAGCATGGTCACGTGCCAGGAATCGCCTAAGACTCTGAGTGTGTGAAAAAAAAATGCAGAAAAACGAGGACAGTCACATGCCTACATTCAGTTCCAGAATATGGCTTTAGGATAAGCATATGCTATCTCATATCCTGATCTCTTTTTTAAGATCCGGCCTCTCTAGTTCTATTCCCTGAGTAACCAATTACTGGATCAACATGATCAGCAGCTTCCTAAGATGTCTGTCTTTCAGGCTGTGGCCAGCACACTCTGGTTTTTAAATCCACTCTTGGTATGCAACCCCATGACTGGGAAAGAATCATTCCATCTACTGTAATAGGATAACCTGTGAAAAGATTTATTTAAAGTTGCACATCAGAAACTTCCATTTACTCGAAGTGTCCTTTCATGTGGGCACTTTTTTTTTTTCTTGAAGGTGGGGTGTCTTTTAATGTTGATGTTGGAAGACTCCACGAGTGAGGTATGTGGCTTTTATAATTATACAGGCTTTTAGCAGAAACCACTGGGCGCTTTCCTTGCTAAATCTGCTTGACTGAAAACTGTCTCCAGCCAAATGACCAATTTAAAGGTCAGTGTAAATGCTAACATTAGCTGTTGAAGGAAGACATTCAGCTGCAGTGGAAGGTGGAAAAAATGTGGTTTATGTACTGTTCCTCCAATTCTTCACAGAAAAAAAGTTTCTTTGGCTTCTTCCTTTTTCAGACTGGGCTTTTATTGTCTCACATTGTCCGAAGGGTTTTTAAAAATGGGGTTTTTCAATGTCAACACACCCTTGGCATTTAGGGGTTTAAATTACGTAATTGGGGCTCTAAGGAACTTGCAAGGAAGAACACCAGACTCCCTCATTATGTTAATGGTTTCCCTGAGCTGCTAGGCACGGGCCTCTTTGCAGCTTGGCCTCTCTCCGGGGGCTGCCCAGGCGCCTTTTCTGAAGTTCAGGTGGACAGTGAGGAAGCGCTGTCTAGAGGACCCCCGCAAGGAGAGCGCAGGCTGCTCCGCTGAGCAGCGCAGGCACACAGGTATTCCGCTAACCGAAGCTGCTCGGCGCACGTAGGGACCGAAACCATTAACTGTACCTACTAAATGTCAGGGAACGTGCCGTTTGTGCCTACACGACCGTGATTCTGAATGAAGCATGGATGATCCTTTATTCAAACCCTCAGGAGAGCTCTAGGACCTCACTTTCCCTTCGCACTGCTGCTGTTTTGATCGTTCGCTTCAGTACTTCCCCGTCTCTGTACGGAGTCCAAGTGGGGTGCGTCTGCGCACGCGCGAGTGTCGTGTGCGTGTATGTTTGTGAGCTTGTGTGTGTGTGTGTGTGTGTGTAGTATATATGTCTTCGTATCTTCATAGTTCTCTTCTGGACATGTTATCCTGGATCCCTCAAGCTGCTCTCAAGATTATTTCCTCTCCAACCTTCCGTTCTTATGCTTCTGGTCTCAACGTATAGCGTCATCATTCACCCATCACACTTGCCTTCGGTCCTGTTCACTCTCCCAAGCCCCTTCTGGGCCACCTTATTCACTCCTCCCCAAGGCAATATCACATTGCCCACTTCATTTCCTCCACATCATTCATCACGTATTTATACAATTAAGTTCGTTTCTTGTTTACTTATTTTTGTCTGTCTCTCCTACTAGGATATAAGCTCAAGGAGGCAGGCATCTTTTCTGTGCTATTCCCTGCTATAGCCTTGGGACAATGCTTGACGTGTGGTAGCCACTCAATAAATGTTGATTAAATAAAAGAATGAATCAATACTTACCCTACTGACTTCTATCTCTGTAATTTCTGGCAAATCACTTTTCCCATCCCTGCTGCACCTAGGCAGTTAGAGTCAGTACAATGTTTCAGATTGGCGGCTGCAAGGGCCTCCATCCTGCTTTCCTTGCTTTCATGCTCACGATTCTCTGAATCATTGTCTACCTTGTAGCCTAGGATCTTTCTAAACTGCAGATTGGCTCTTGGTCATTGGTCTGTTCAAACACCTTAAGTAGTTCCCATTACAATGTGCTTTGCAAACCTTTCTACAAGGGTCCTCTAATGGCGGAGAAGAGAATGGGGCTGGAGGAGATAGAACCTCCAGTTACTCAGTTACATCACAAGCACAAAATATCTTAGGAATCTCATGATTTATCTTACAAATGAATGCAAATTTTGCAGTCTACTCCTTTAGTAACAGATACTTTAAATGACTCACCACTAAGCAGAACCAATGCTTCAGGAAGACGTTTCTTGTTTATCCTGTGGTTTTGGGATATGGGCCGTACCAGGATATCAAAGTCTTGAGAAACACAAAGGCAGATGAAGTTCAGATAAATTTATCTGGTGCACAAGGCCCTTTGAAATCTGGTTCCTAATTACCTCTCCCCCCCCTCACCTCTTGCCATTCTTTTACACTCGCCTAAGCCCCGCTTATTTCAGTGCCACGCTCATGTTCAAGGCTGGGTTTGGTCCTGGTCCCCCTTCTCTTCTCTCCCTTAGAACCTTGTGCATCTTCAACCCAGGCATTATTCGACCTTACTGTTTATTTCTGTGTCTGTAGCACTAACCTATGAACCCTTAAGAAAAAAAAAGATGTGCCTTGTTGTAACCCAAACCTGGTACAATGCCTGGTGTATCTCAGACACTCCATAAACATCTATGGAATGAATTGGTGAATGAGTGAATGGATTATCACTTGTTCCAAGCAAATACTCATTTAAAGCTATAAGGATCCTTATATATGAGAATAAGTGATACTGGATTTCATTACCTCTCCACCTCCCTCTTTTACCCTTCCTTCCCAATACAGACATGTGAAAAGATAAATTCATTCAGGGATGATTTGATTGGCAGAACTGAAAACTACTATATTGCCCAAGACCCATGCACCAATCTAAATTTACTAAGGGGTGTAAATTTCAAAGAGCTTTTCTCTCACTTGAGAATTTGAAGAACTTTTGAAGGTACAAAGACTCCCTAGCTTGAAGCATCAATTAAAGAACGGATTTTTGATGGCATTGTTTTTCCTGATCTAGAAGACACCTAGAAATCAGATGTAATCTGCAAGGGCTTCAGAGGGGAGTTGAGCCCAGGCTTAAAAAAGACAATCGACCTGGCTGTTCCATTGTCACATGATATGTGACAATGTCAAGAATCATAACTTGTCCACCCAGTATCTCATCTGTTTCTAACACTTACTATCACATGTTGTCATTGGGACGCTAAAGTCTGATCAGCTGGGCTTTCCTTGAATGATCTGATGAGCTAATCCTAGGGTTCAGTGTTTGCAAAAAAAAAAAAAAAAAGCAACACTTTGCTAGTGAAGTACAACTAGTGGGGCCCCTATGCCTTCAGGGTCTCTTAGAATTATTTTGGCTAACACCAAACATCACCTGCATTTTATGGAGTTTTCAGTCCTGCATGACAGATGCTCAAGAGGGAAGTTCTGCAGCTGCAGTCTTTTTACACAGGAAAGTGGTTTGCTCTTATTAAATGGGGGCCAGAGGGAGACGAGGAGGAAGAGGAAGCAACAGAAAGGGGTCTGGCTCCAAGGCCATCCCATCCCTAGGTGCCGGGTGCATATGGCAGTTGGCTGAGAATTGACGTCTAGCAGCTGTGAGTCCCATCCTCTGAGAGCTCAGAGTCCCTGACCAGCACTGGCTCCAATACATGATTAAGCACCATTCAGCCAACTATACAAATATTCAACAATCAAAATGGACTGAAATAAAAGTACAAGCAAATAAGTAAGATTCCTCCACCCCCTACACTGCAGTATAGAATATGAATCGAGATGCTTTCTTTATAAATAGCTCACAGTGGACTTTTCCTGAACAACTTCACTCATCACCGGCTCAGAGGGTGTCCTTTCTTATGCACGAGCTATGATTTGGAGGATGTTGAGCACATAGGATTCATCATTTAGAGTGTTTGCTAATTTTGCTACAGTGTTTCCAATCAGTACAGATGAAAAAGGAGTGTACATGTTATTAATTAATGATAATAAATTATTAATTGTCTCTGGCTTGGCAAAGCAGAAGCAGCCTATCTGGAGACTGCTCCACAGACTCGTTTGCAGGCACTTCGTCCTGAGATTAGCAGAAGCAGGGTCACAAACAGTCTTTTTAGGCACCACCATCCATTTTCTGAACAGTGGAGACCCGTGTGGGCTTCTCCTCAGTCACAGCCAGAGCATCTTTGTTTTTATGTTACATTTTCCAGATGTGATTTTAAAAAATTTTTTTTAAATGTACAGCTGAAAAAGTTTTGGAAAACTACTCAATAATTAGAAAGATAAACAGAGTTAGGCAGACAGAGTCCATATATAGAACATTGCAGTTCTGTATTAAAAAACACTGCTTCCAGCCATAAGACTTTGTGAATTTAAACTCTCCTTCACCAACATCCAAACATATTTAAAATATTCTTTCCCACTTAAAAAAAATAAAAGAATTAATAAAGGAATAATGGCCTCCAAATATCCAGTGTCTACCTGTTTCTTTAAATTAGGGGTTATGATTAAGTTACTAAATTTATGTGCCTATTTTAGATGAGTTAATCTGAAAACCATTGTTTGTATCCATTCAAGTGACTTTCACTAATTTATTTTATTGAGGAAGCAAAAACCTGTGACTATGACATGTAAATTCATAGAAATTAAATGCCGCTGAGTCCATCCTTGATGTGGTCTTTTTCAGGACTGAGATTATTGACTAACCCCCAACACTGAGAATCCATTTCTCAAGCATCCTGATTGACAGACGAGAAAAGCCAAGATCAGAGAGCCGGCTGGGCACTTTAGCAGCCGTGCTCTAAACAGAGGCGAACGTGGAGAGAGCCGAGCACTCCATTTCTCTCTTTCTGGAGAGAAGATAATCCTCTGCTTTCTATTGCAGCTTTTTTTTTATTTTAAATCACCGTGAAATGAAGTTCTCACTACATAATGCGTCTCCAAACTCCAGTTATTGACAGGGTTTCACAGGAATCAAAGTCAGGCATCTGGAGTAGACTCTGAGGTCGTTTCTCCCCTGTACCCTGTGTCCCCCTAGTCATCCACAATCCTGCCAGGACCATCCTGGAGGTGAAGCAATCTTTTTTATTTGTAATAGTTCCAGCACAAGTTATGCAACAATTTATTTCTTTAATTTTAATTGGAAATTTACATATATACATACTTCTGTACATTCTATTACCTCTTTTCCTTTAAAATACACAGATAGTTTCTAGGAAATATTTCATTTCACAAATGTTATACCCTTTATGACTATCAACTTTATATTCATTCCCTAAGCTTTCCTTTGTTCTGAATTTCTTCCTTTCTCCATTCCTTTTTCTCCTTAGCTAAACCATCAAATGACTCTCCTACTCTTTTACATTTTTACTGATAAGCAGTTCCTGTAATTAATAACCTTATCTTTCTGTCTGTGAGAAAAACAAATTTAATGCATTTTAATAAGGAACTTGGAAGGCTAAGGAGACATTTTATTGCCATGTTGATTTTGATAAGACTAGAAAAAACCAGGTGGGCTGGTGACTGCTTATAATAATTAGTATTTGCGCACTCTTTTGTTACTCTTGATATTGGTGCTTCAATATTTTTTATAGGTGTGTTTCTAAATACCTAGTTATATAAAGTAGAATTCATTGGCAAGCAAATCTCATTGAACACAGGATGGTATTAAAGTCACTTTATCTTTATATCTGATTGGAATCTTGTGTTTATTACTCTCAGCTGACCAACCAACAGGGCTGAGCCTCAGAAGACATGGTGCCAGCTCCTCCAAAAATGTGCTTTTGATTTGGGGAAAACAGCCTGATTGTGTTTCCTTTTCTATAAATCGGGAATGAGTGTGTGTGTGTGTGTGTGTGTGCCTAAAAGATCTCTAAAATCTCTTCCAGATCCAGCATTCTGCAATTGCAGCTAATTCATTTGAAAGGGGAAAAAAAAAAAAGCCTATTTCAAAAAAAAAATGTTGCTTTGAGGCTTTTAAAGTTAAAAATCCTTTGAAATGTGAATAATTGGGTCTCCATTCATCTGGGGCTAAATGTTTGTACATCCGAAAAACAGGCTGAATAAAGCCGATTCCTTTGAAATTGGTGAAGTCTGTGAGATCATGATGGGTCCTGAACAGAAAGAACTCTGTGAGGGCCATCAGAGTGGCTCTGCCCTTATTTCCTGCTCATCCACACACTAAATCCTGTGAAGTGAGTGTGTCTGTAATTTCATTTTACAAAGAGGAACACTTTCGGTGTTGCACAGAGTGGCTACTTGTCCTGGGCAGGGCCATACAGAGTCACACAGAGTAGGGGGAAGTGGATAAACATCCTGATTGTCCAGGCTATAGTGATTTTTTTGGTACAAATCTTACTTTGGGTGTCCCTAGGACTGTTCCCTTCAAGTTGAGGGCAGAAAATGAATGAGAGTAAACCCTCTTCAGAAGGGACTGCCCACCAACTAGGAAAGCAGATGGTTAGTTGGGTGTCTGACAGATCTTCTCCAGTAGGCTATAAGCTCTCAGAGGGAAGGGGTCCTATTTTATTGAATTAAATGAATTAAGATGGAAGTAGTACCCTTCATTCCCCCATGCTCACATCTGGCCTCTTTCCACTTTGGCTGTATCCCTCATTTTCCATTTGTAATGTTGAGAGTGTTCATTTATTCTTCAGGGCAGGGAAAAGACAATTTTTTTTGTAACCTCCTATAGTACCCAGCACTTCGCCAGGTTCTCCAATATTTTCCAGCTCTGTGACTCTGAATAACTCCTTGCTGATTGGTGAATCACCTGGGCTGACTCCAGGGAAAATGAGAAGTTTTGGATTTGGAACCCTTTGATAAACTCCTGCTTTAGTCTCCCATGGTAGTCCTCCCCTCCACCATCCCCACTAGTCTGTTTTGAAAAGTATGAATTCTCAGTTAATCCCTCAGGGTCCCAATCACCCTTAAAGCAGAGGTCAAGACTCAAGGACTGTGGGCTTTAATCATGGTTTAAGGAAACAATTGCCCCCACTTTGGCATCCTGTCTCATTAGTGACACTCTCACTGGAAGATTCGAGCAGGTAACCAAAAGGAGTTTCTTGGCAAGGTTTCACAGTTTTTAAATCTGTCTTCAAATACCAACTACTCCTTTTCTACCTCTCATCTCTTCTTCAGAGGGCAAAGCTTTAACCATTATGTAATATATATATTTTTGAGCCTGTATTTTGTATCATACATCATGTGTGACTATTACACTAATTTAAAAAAAAAAGATGTTTATTGAAATAAGTTGTTCACTACTGTAAAATTCTAATGATAATCAAACCAGAGCAATAGAGATTACTTTTCTGAGCATTTGGTCACAGCTTCAACAAATATTGTCTCTTTAAGAAATTATTATAAAAGGATTTCACCTACATTTATAAAGATGTCTTCTTTTATTTATTCTTTGGTGCTTCTGAATGTTAAATTTTACTGGCATTTCTTTGTCCGTGCTCAGCAAGTTAAGACAGCATCATCATTGATTTTTGAGTCATCTTAGAATAAATGTATTTATTCCTTCTTTTTCCTCCAAAGAAATAAAATCTATGTGCTGTGCACGTGGGTTAGGGAAAGTAACAATGGGGGGATTGTTCCAGTCCTTGATACTGCCTAACCTCAGAGGTAAGGACTGTAATTCTTTTAAGCACTGTCCTCTAGTGGGGAAAATAAATATTAGCACTTTTAGAACAAGCATTGCTGTTCAGAGACTAGCACTTGCAAAGTGACCTTCACTAACCCACTCAGAACTTTTCCTTTTCCTAAAATTGACCCTTTTTACTCATGTGAGTTAAAGTATCTGTTAGTAAGGAAAGTTCTGTCATCACGTGTGCCTTTCCCTGTACCAGCTCAGCAGAAACTACTGAATAGATAGGTAAAGAGGGCTTGCAGTGAAGTACAGGTCCCCTGAGCATCATGGTAAAATGCAAAACAAAAAGAGCACAGTGCCTGTATTTTTAAAAATCAGTACTTTAATAGAAGTTTATTGGCAAAGTTGCCATTCTGAAATTAATTGTTATGTGGAACAAACATGTGCATTTCTTTGACTCCACGAACAACTCAAGTCTGGCTGGCCATCTAATGGGACAGCTCAGAATTTGTCTTTATACACGTCCCTTTGGGGTCCAATGATTATTCACCTTTTACAGATGGCTATTTCTTAATGTTATTTAGGGCAATGATTAACCTTGAAATTATGAGTGACTGTATAACAGGGTCTATCAGATAAAGGTTTTGGGACACTAGAATCAGACAGACCTGAATTAACCAATTATTGGTTAGTTGGCCTTTTAAAACCTCAGTTTCCTCAACTGTGAAATGGGGTTCATAACAGTTCCTTCCTCAAAGAATATAATCATGAACCCAAGAGATGATGCTGGAGAAATGCTTAACACAGCATCTGGCTCTTCACAAATACTAAATAAACATTAGGTATTCTTTTATAGAGCTTTTGTAATTTTTTTTGACCTGGCCTCTAGAGAGATCTTTATCTCTAATCCATCTGCCAGTAGAGCACGTGGAAGACTATTTAAAAGTCATTACTGAGTTCCCTTTCTCCAGTTCCAGTCTTTGCTCACTGTGCCTGCTCAGCTGGACTCATGCTTCTTCCTCTCCATTGAATTTTCATGTTTGACACCTCCTTAGGGGACTGTTCCATATCAGGTGTCATTTCACGTCAAGAAGCCAAATTTTGTGACTGCTTATAGACACTCTAGAGCATGCACACAGCCAAGCTGACTGGTCCTGCTATCAGTTCCCAGAATAGTGTTCCGACCTCCACATCTGAAGGAGCACAGACCACAGGCTTGTAAAAAGGGTGCTCCTGGGAAGCTAAGCTGGGGAGTTAACCTGCGAAACAGTCTACTTTTCATGGCCTCGTAGACTATGTCTAATGCCCTGCAAGGTTAGAAAATAATTTTCAGTGCATCTCTACCATAAACAGCTTTATCCTTCCTATAAACCAGGTCAGTTGCCCAGCTGGAAATGTTTTCTGCAAGACTGTTATGGCCAATGGGGGGCTTCTGCACAGCTAAGCTCTGGACACAGTCCTCACCCCTGCTTTTCTCTGAAAGATGCCTTTGAGTCTTCATTCTTGCTCAGTGTCCTGTGAAAGATGCTAAAGTCCCTGCCACCTGATCCCAGTGTTTCATTACTGCCTGACCCTGACCTTCCTTCTTCTTTCCTCATAAACAAAGCTCAGATCTCCCTTGGGCTGGAGAAGGGTTGATGGTTGAGGTTAGAACAAGGGTGAGAAATCCAATTACTTGTTGCAGAAGCAAACCTATTGTGAATTCCTCAAAGACAGGTATACTGTCTTGTGCTTAAGGTGGGGAAAATCCAGAATGGAAGACTAAAGGGAGGACGCAGTGAGGCAATCAATTTCCAAATCTGTTTCTCATAACTGACACTTTGGCACAATTGAGAGAAATGACAAAGTGTGCTCTTACACTTCTTAGAGCTGAGCTCCAAAGACAGAAGGAAAATGAATCACTAAAAGGCCTTCCCAGTACAGGCATACCTCAGAGATATTGTGGGTTCTGTTCCAGACTACCACAATAAAGGGAACATCCCAATATAAAAGTTACGTTTACTTGACGCTGTAGTCTATTAAGGGTTCAATAGCCTTATATCTAAAAGAAACCGCTGTACATGCCTTAATTAAAAATACTTTATTACTAAAAAAAAATTCTAACCATCATCGGAGCCTTCAGTGAGCCATAATCATTGCTCATGGAGGACTTAAAATATTTTGAGAATTACCAAATGTGACACAGAGACTGTGTTTGTATTATATAGGGATGTATTTGCCTGCAAGTAAGAAAAGTTAACCAATAATGGTTTAAACAAATAGGGTTCTCTTTTGGACTTTGCAAGAAGTCTGGATATATACCATCTCAGAGCTTGTGTAGCAGCTCAAACACATCGTGGGAGATTTAGGCTCTCTCTGTCTTAACACTCTGCCATGCTTAGCATCATGCTTGTTTCTCATAGTCTCAGGATGGTTGCTGCAGCTCCTGCCGTTATGTCTGTGCTCACAGCTGGGAGAAAGGGAGATAGGTGTGAAGCCAGCTATGTCTATGTTTTATTTAAAGAGGAAAAAAAAAAACTTCTCACAAAAACTGTAGTAGCATACTTCATATTATGAGTCCTTGACCAGAATTGTGTCACAAGACTTATAGAGAGGCTGAGAAATTGAGTATACAGTATTTATAGCCTTGATAGTGAAGGCAATCAAGAAATAATGGGATTGGGAAGGAGTGTCAAGTTAGGTAACCTATAATGTAGATCACAATATTGATTACCAAGCCAAAGCAAAACGAAACAGGGCCTGCAATGACATTTCAACATAAAACTGGTTGATTTTTGCATCTGCTAATTTTCTGAATGAGAAACTAAATGCATACATGTCTCGTCAAAGTGTATAATGTTCCAGTATGTAGAAGCTTGGATAATCGAACGAATGAATGAATGAATGTTCTGAGGAAATTGGCACATAGAAAAGACTTTCTGAAACTCTACCCAGACAGCTGTTTTGACCATTTGACTTTCCATTGCTTATTTCAGTGAAAATTATTAATATGCCTGAATATAATCTTAATTGGTGAAGTTGGCATGCTTTTTTTCTCTTTATCAAATTTATTTTACCCATTATAAAAGCAATACATGTTCATCATAGAAAATTTAAAAAATAAAGTAGACATAGGAAATAAAACGTCCTAACTACCCACCACATATAAACTCTAGTTTTTTAATTACATTTTGTTCTAGTCTACTTGCTGTGCATTTTTTAATTGAAGTATAGTTAATTTATAATGTTGTGTTAGCTTCAGGTGAACAGCAAAGTCATTCATATATATATATTCTTTTTTAGATTCTTCTCCATTATAGGTTACCACAAGATATTAAATATAGTTCCCTGTGCTATACAGTAGGTCCTGGTTGTTTATCTATTTTATATACAATAGTGTGTCAAGTTAGCATGCTTTTGAAAATTCCATTCAACAATCATTAATCAACCAATGGTTATAAGCTAAGAACTGTACAAGACCAAGGAGATGCAAAGAAAAGTACGACAAGATTCCGACACTGAAGGAGCAAATAGTCAAGAAGGATAAAAAAATAAGCAAAGGGGTTTCATAGGACTCTAACGTGGGCCACCTAGCTCTGCCTGTGGGAATGAGAGAAGTCATGAAGTGCTGTGTGCGTGCTTTTGCATGGTGTGTGGTGAGGGGGATGAAAGGAAAAGGAGGAAGAGAAAAGAGAGGGAGGCGTTTTCAGACAAAGGGAAAGGCATGTGAAAGTCACAAAGGCACGTGAGTACACATCAAATAAGGCACATGTTTGGGTACGGCTGTGTGGCATAGTAAGAAGTTAATGGATGTTGGCATCAAACATACTTGAGTTTGAATCCCAATTCAGGTTGTTCCTTGTGAGACCTGTTAAGCTCCTGAGTGTCTCAGTTTTCTCATCTCTAAAATGGGAAAATACCTCCACGATAGGGAATTTGGAGGATGAAGTGCAATAATATATGCACAACATTGGCTACAGTGTTTGAGACAAAGGACTCAGTGACTTTATCTGTGGTAGTGGTTGGCATTTTCATCAGATGACCAAGGCTAGTCGTCATCATGTGAGAAGAATGGGGGACAAGGCAGGAAAGGTCAGCACGTGTAGAGCAGGAAGGACACACAGTGAGGCACGGTCGACTGCAAATTATAGCCACAAATCCCTCACACCCCTCTAGTCATGCCCCTTTGCAATGTGATGCTGCTCTTCTTTCTACCAGGAAGTGAAATCTGTTTCTCCAACCTGTCAGATCTTGTGACTCATTTTGACCAATAGGGTGTGGGAGAGGTGACTGTGTGAGCATCTGAGGTCCCAGGAAACATTTCCAACTTTTACATTCACTCTTTTGGAATCCAGCTGCCCCACGAGAAGATCCCAGCCAGCCCCCTGGAGAGTCCACATGGAGGAGAACTGAGGCACCCTGTCCGACATCCCCAGGTGACTGCCACCTTGGGCCTGCCAGTCCCTGTCTGGGCTGCCACCTGACCAGGAAACACATGAGTGGGTCCCACAAATACCACCGGGAGACCCAGAATTGTGATGAAATACGTGGGTGTTGTTTGGAGCCACTGAGTTTGGGGTGGTTCGTTACGCAGCAATAGATAACTGAAAGAGATGCCTTAGGAAGTTAGATATATCCTAGGAAATAACGAAGAATTGTTGAAAGATTTTAAACAGGGTAATGACCTCAACAGTGTTCTTATTTTACAAATTTAACTCCCATGTAAGCACAGAGGATACTCTGAATAGGATGTTACTGAAAGCAGACAAAGGAGGCAGAAGGTATTAGGAGCATAACAGTAAAACTTGACGAGGATTTGGAAGATACCAGGAGAACAGCCAAGACAGAACTACCTTCCTGCACATGCATCCTCAGAAGGGTTTAATGCTCTGCAGAATCCTTCTTGAAATTCTTAATAATTTTTGAACAAGGAGCTTGTGTTTTTACTTTGCACTGGACCCCATAAATTATGTAGCTGGTCCTAAGGAAGGAACTAACAGAAACACCTCCAGGCCTGGCCCATCACAGGAAACAAATGACACAATATATTCCTGATTGTGGCAGCTTTGAATTGTCTGAGGCCCAAGTCAGGATCCAAGTGAAGGTCTGAGTCCCTCAGGAGCAGTCAAGCTTTGGTTACTTCAATGCTAAAATGAGTGGCAAGTCCACACAATAGAAATAGCAAGAATAAGAAAAGTGTTTCTAATCTCCCTCCTAAAAGCTTCCTGAGCGGCTTTGAATGAGTCAAGTTTTTCCAGCTTCCTCATTCATGAAATAAGGTGCTGGTCCTGTCCTTACCCAGCTCACCAGAGTGTGACAGTTAAAAGACATGTGAATGAAGCACTTGAAATTCCCCGCAAAGGAATGCATTCAACTAAACAGAAGTACTAAAAGTAATTCAAGTAACAATAATAATCCTCACGCCAGTGTCCTCAACCCAGGTCCTTCTGGGGTGGCTATGACTGCATCCTCTTCAGAATACTTAGAATCAAAATGCCTGTGACTTTTCTGAGATAAGGAGACAATAGTAAATCGATAAGCACTTGACAGGCTGGCTCTGTGTTGACATGGTGTTGACTGTTTTGTTCATTTACATTGTCTTATAGTTTACGTCTTCTGCATTCATTCATCCGTCCAAAAATTATTGAACACAATTGATTATGTACCAGGCATCATGTTAGGTGCTAGAAAGAAGAACCAGAACGAGTCCCTGCATTCAAGAAGCTCACAGTGTGTAAAGGAGACTGACACACACAGAAAGCAACTAGCAGGTAACGTGGCAGTGTTAAAACAGTCACAAACCATAAATGTTAGTGGAACACATAGAAGGAAACTATTGTCGTTGGAAAAGAGAATGAGAGCCTCCCTGAGGAATTAACATTGAATTGCTAGGAATTAATTTTGGCATGTTAAGAAGAAATAGTGAATTTTTAAGATTAGGAAATTATTCAAACTTTGAAAATAATCCTGCTCTCAGAATGCCATATACATATGGGCATTATTTTTTTTTAACAACCATATTGTTTTTGTTTTCTGAAAAGCCAATCAGCCTTATGATCTGATAATCAGTTGCTGTGTGACCTTGGCAATTCACCCAAACATTTATCAATGAGTATTTTGAGTCCCTTAAACCTTCTGAGCTTCAGTTTCTTCTGAAAATGAGAGATTTAGAAATAGATAATGCATAAGATGGCTTTGAGATTAAAAAAAAAAAACAACCCAACAGACTGATCTTATTTATTTTCTTTAATGGAGGTACTGGGGATTGAACCCAGGATCTCCTGCGTGTTAAGCATGTGCTTTACCACTGAGCTATTTCCCTCCCCTCCCCCACACAAGGCTGCTTTTAAAATGAATAATCAGGACACACTTATGAAATGTTAGCGATTTCAGTATGGTTACTCTGAGGAGTGGTACTTATACTCCAAAGGTGCCACCATTGTTCAAAATATTTTTTGCAGCTAAACTTTGGAACTAACTTAATGATTTGAGGACTTTAGTGGGAACAAATCTAAAGAATAGGGGAAATTTTTTCTCTAAGTAAGAAATCCCTTTGTATGGACTTTACCATTCAAAAGATGCTTTCCATAAACCATCTCATTTGAGCCTAATAGCAACACTGCGAGGTATATTTTAATTTTATTCTCAGTTTACAGATGAGGAAATTGAAGATTATCTGTAAAAGGATACTGAGCCAGTTGTTAACCTTCTTGAGCCTTAAATTAGCCACAGGGCAGAGTTTCAGTCCCACAAATCCCAAATCTGAAGTTCTTCCATGCTCACACACATACTTAGACTACTAGACATCTTCATTTCCCTGATGAATTTATTAAAGCTATGTCAAGCTTGTCTGGATGTCTGGAATTGTCTGAACAGCCGCGTTTTCTCGCCCCCTCGAGATGCCAGTGATCTGGGTTCATGGCAAGTTTTCACTCATTGGGGAAGGGGCTGCTTCCTATGATAAGGTTTCACCTGGTGGCCATGTGGCCTATTATGACTAATAGAGGCGGTCTAAGCATGGCTAGAAATAGAGATGTGACTTGCGCATTCCTGGCCTCCTCCTTCAGTTGTGCTAAGCTCTCACCTTGAATCAAGCTGCCTTTCCTTAGTGCTCACACCGCAGGCTAAACAAGCCAGGGAGGAGGGGCTCCTAATGGACTCCCGGCTGCCATTCATCCTTCTCTGATTTGCCAGCTTCACCCAGAAACTCTCTTGTCTTCCTCTGCAGTCCTGTTCCCTTCCTCCTTTTGTCACACACTCTAAGTGTCCACAGATGTCAAGTGTGGAAAAAGACATGTGGTGTTAATGCGTTAGTGCTGGCACAAAGGGACTTCCTGGGGACGATACGGCCCCTCGCGGAGCTGTTCTGTAGGCTGCGCGTCTATATTTACCACCGCCTGGTGCTGAGTCTCGATTCAAATAGCCTGACAACTTTCGAGCTGGCATGATGCCACCCAGGATATCAGTCAACGGGCCATCTAGCCGTATCAAGTGCGGCTGTTAAGGGCAGGAATCCTGGCCAGGAATTTCTAAACTGCTGCCTGTGAAGAGGTTCTATGCATTTTGGCTGGGGGAAGCTTCCAAAAATAAAAGCTAGATACTGCGGCCATTTGTTTGGGACTTTGTAGGGGCGTTATTAGTCACTGGGGGCGGGGACAGGATGGCAGAGAAGACAGCATGAAATTAAATCGAATTAATCACTCTGACAGGCAGACAGGCAGACGAGAACTGAACCCACGCTTCCCAGAACAGTCCATTCTAGGAAATGGAAAAAGAAAAAGAAGAAAAGCATTTAGCCTCACCGAATTGTATTTATATTTCTTCAGAATTGGAAAGCCCAGATGAATACGAGTGTGTGGAGAGTAAACAACATAGTGGTCTGAGGAGTGTGTGCGCTCTCAGAATTTAGGTAGAAGAGGGTCAAGCTGAAGTTTGTTTCCATCTCTGTGATTTACTTACCGCACATGACGTTTGCTAATTGAGACCTTTCTGATGGAGGAGCAAATCCACTGCCTTTTAAGTTGGAGCTCCAAGTGGCTTTGAGGGTTGCAAGCCTTTGAAGGGTGTGAGGTCTTGCACTGGGGCGTCAGGAATATTATATACTTGTTTAAGAGCAGGGGCATTTGAGTCAAACAAAACTGGAGTTAATCCTGCTTTCTCACCAGCAAGCTGTTTTCCTTCTCTATGCCTGTTTCTCCAGTTGTCAAAAAGTAATAATAGTAATACAACTTCTTAAGACGGTTGTGAAGAATAAATAAGAAATTACACATAAAGAGTCGCCTGGCATTTAGTAGGTGCCCAATAAAGATTAAAGAATATCTAATTGACCCACTCGACACATGACTCATATAGGCTAGGAGCTTTTGTATTTGCCTGCATCTTCTCATGGGTTTAGATGCCTGTGCTCTTTTTCCTGGTCTCCCAGTGGTGTGCTAAAGAGCCAATTGTTAGATTTTTAGGAATTTTGAGATCTGATTGTTAAATACTGCCAAAATACTGCCAAAATTTCAAAATAAATACATAAATGAAAAGGAACACATGATTAACTAAATTATATTTAAAACCAACTTGATAAATACTTGAAACTCACCACTTCCTATTTCACTGAATTCTACTACTATCTGTACTCTTGAAGTTATTTATGTCTGTTTCACCCGTTAACACATCATACAATGGTGTGTTATCACTGCGCACGCTTCCCAGCTTATGTTCAATGACATCCCTCTTGTGGCTTGAAAACAGACATCCCTCTAGTGGCTTCTGTAGGCCATTGCCTTAAAGAAACAGGCAAATACTCTAATTCAGCACCTTTTTCCCAAAGAGCCAATTATTTAACACTTACCGTAATTCTTAACTCTACACATGGAAAAATTGGATTAATTTATGTGAGAACATATAAAAAGTAATTCTGATAAACTCTTTATGCTTTGTGGGCTCCAACTCTTAAGAATCAGTTAAATATATTACATATCTTGGTATCAGTCTTTCATGAAGTAAAAAAAAAAGTGCCAAGCAACACAATTTCCATTTTTAATGAAAATGTAATTTCTATAAACTGAGCCACTTAATAAACTTTTAAATGAGTATTCATTTATCAAATCTTTTTATTTCTTACTGGTTATTTTTTAAGTATCTCAAAGTTTACCTATTCTTGATTTGGGGTATTTTTGGTTACTAACAATCCTAGAATTACTCCTGTTGGTCTCCAAGTACATGGAGATATTTCAAAACAAAAATATTAATATGTAACTGTGCATCCATGCTGCTTTGTTTTTAAAATTTAAAGGTTACCCAGTTCAGTGCCTGGCATAGATTAAAAATTGAGTGAAACAGAGGAAGGAGAATGATATTTTCATTTGGAAGATTTGGGTTCAAGTCCTGCTTATCCCTTAAGTGCTGTGTACTTGGACCAGCAATCAGTTAATCTTCTATAAAGTCAGCATAACATGGGTACATATGCCAACATACCACATGGCATTGTGAGGATTAATTATGTGGAGGACTCTGGCATACAGTAGATTCTCCAACCCATACTAATTTACTGTAGTATCTAATTAACATTTATTGGTTAAATAAATTCAGATCAACTGATTATGAAAGAGCCTCAGTATATGCAAGGGGAAAAAAATCAGAAGACCAAATTATTTTAGAGTAATTCACTTCCCTAATTTTGTCTGATTAAAAAAAAAAATGTCTCCTAACCCAATAATCTGATATCTCCAAGTGTTATTTTTCTTCTTGGCAACTGCCCTTCACCTACAAAAGCAAGCTTTAGACTCTCTTCTCCCTGGACTCCTTTACATGACCCTCAAAGTCCTCCAAAATCCTCCTTCAGTCTCCTCTTTCTTAACTGCTCTGCTGATCCTGCCCAAATGCTCCACTCCAGCCAAGCCTGGTACTTAGTAGTCTTTAATTCAGCAATGTTCTTGATTTTCTCTCTCTTTTTTTTTTTTTTACCTAAAACATCATCCTCTCCACTTTTCTAGTAGGAAAATAATGATAATCTTTTCAGTCACAATCTTTCTTCCTTTTTTCAATACTTCTTGGTGATCTTATTATACCATCAGGATTCTCTCTTGATTTCCCCAACCTTTAAGCTCCCAAAGTCCTTACTAACAACACTTCTCATTGCACTGGTGTTTCAGTGGTGCATTAATTAGTGTGGATATATTTATCTCATCACCTAGAGGGTAAACTCCTTGATAGTTTCGATTTTTCCGTAACTCTTTCCTCATCACCCAGTGCCTAGCACTCTGCCAGGCAAACACTGTACCTTTAGTAGATGTTGGAATCTGCATGTGTCTGGTGTTCAATTTGCTTTTTTCCTCCCCAAGTATCTTTTTCCTTCCTTTACTTTTTTATAGATTTGAGAGGAAAATTATAGTCTGGGAGTCCAATATTCCAGAAGTATCTAGTTTTTACTTAATATAAAACAATGAACCTCTTGTTATTAGCTAGATTCAAATAACATACGGTCACTAAATATCTCATGAAAGAACATGAATCAAGATATTTTTCTTACTAGTGAGTCAAAGATAATTTTTGCTTATACAGGGTTCAGAAAGAATGAGTTATGTGAAAAACACTTCTAAGACCAAGATTGATAAATCAGTTTGTAATTTTATAGCTATTCAATTGGCTCTGTTTCTAAATAATTGGTCATATCTTTAATGTATTCAGAAACTTTTTGAAATTGAGACTTGCCTCAATTTTCATTTAAATGAATAAAGGAATATATATATATAATAAGCAGAGGAAAAGTCAAATTTCAGATATTTTTCTATTTGATTCTGCATAATAAATTATAGAGTACTGGGGTAGAATTAGGATAGCTGACTAATGTTCATCAATTTACATTTGATTACATTTATTCTCTTTCTGTCTAGTTGACTTATTTTTCAGGCTCCACAGGTATTGTTCAGTTTAGGCTGCTGGGGATTTTTTCCCTCCTATGGCCAATCCTCTCACCCACAATCCAAAGAGAGCCAGGTGGAAGAGTTAGAAGTAAGAAAGGAAAACAGAGGAGTGACGTGCAACTTTTTTTTCCTTACTAACCTCTTCTTTCTTTTTTTCTCTCTTCTTTCTCTCTACTAAGCCATTAAGATAATCCTGGCACAAGTGCTATGAATACCTCTTTTAAAGTATGGCTTGCATTTTCTAAAACAATGCAGTTAAAGGATAAATGTAATAGAGCTAACATAGACACAAAGTCAAGCCAGTCCAAGTTGGTTTAAAAGAAAATAAACATGTAAAGAGACAGGGGAAAACAGATCTTTAGTGTCATGCAGTGCTAATGAGATAACAGGAGGTGTGTAGCCTTATGATTCAACTGTATCCCTCATGGCTCCACATATTATGGTTTGCTTACAACCTCATGAATCAAAACATGTGTCACATTCATAAAAGTTTATCCAAGATTGAAAAATAAGAGGGGAGGATATAGCTTAAGTGGTAGAGTGCATGCTTAGCATGCATGAGGTCCCAAGTTCAATACCCAGTACCTCCTCTAAAAACAAATAAATAAGTGAGCCTAATTACCTCTCCCCCCAAAAAAGTAAAACAGTTTTCAGAAGAGAGTGTAGGAAACAGAGTATTTGGTATAATCAAAATTCAGCTGGCTTCCAACATGAACTTTTTTTTCATGGCAGATAGAGAGGCATCTTTAATTGATAATCCCCTTGGTGTTTATGGAATTAGAACAGGGATAACCACTTGTACTTGCAGACTTTAATTATTCTGTCCAGATCGGATCAGAAAATCATGAGCATGTCCTTTCATAAACATGAGGATTATACAGAAGCCAGTAAATAGTCTCAACAGGGAGGTCCAGCAAAATGTACTAGAAAGAATAAAGAATTCTGCTGTCATCATTTCTGCTTGTTAACTTGCCATCTCAAAACCCCATATTTGTATTTTTTGCCTTGCACTAAAAATAAAGTCAGATTGCTTCAAACAATCAGTTATTCCAAGTATATAAATGAAACAACAAAAGCATCCCATTGTTACAAGGTCTCCCCTCTGGCTCATTCCCCTTAATTTTGTTTTTCCACTTTCATCTTAAAAAAAAAAAAGATGCTTTTCTTTATAAATTGCACTGGCTTCATTCTCATTTCCTACCAATTCTCATCTATTTTAAAATCAAGTTTCTGGCCCATTTAGAAGTAAATTTGGCTTACTGACTGGCTGACTGTTTCTATGCCTGCCGTATAAATTTAGTACCGCAACTCTAATAGAGGCGCTCAAAGTTTTAGAAGAAAATCAGAACAGGAAGAACCCTTTAATTTCATCTAAAGCCCTTCATTTTACTTGTAAATAGAAAATGAAGCAAATCCCTTTCCTTTCCCTTAAAGACTGGTAAAGAGAAAGACTCTTGGCTATAAACTTAATCAGATTTTTACAACTGACTGAGACAGGAGGGAAGGGGTCAGGGCACGGCCATTAAAAGAATGACACAACAGTTAGCACCAAGATGGCGGAAGATCAACTCCTAGTAAACCTTGAGCTTCAATATACACTCACTGAAATACAATAGCATGCTGAATGGTACTCCTACAGGTGCCAGGAGAGTTTTAAGGCTGATAATAGGTCAAAGGGTTGGTGATGGCCCAGTTCCTGGGAATCACCCCACTTCCCCAAAGTAGTTGGAATAACCTCCCACCTGTTAGCATATGCAGTTACTGAGACCAAAAAACTCAAAACACCTGCCTGTGGTGGCGGCGTTCCCTTCTGAGTGAGACCACCCACACTTAGTCTTTGGAGTGTGTATCTACTTTGAGCACTTAATCTCCACAACTCATGGCCTTTCTCTTGCCTTCTGAAACAGCCTGCACTCTGTCTATGGAGTGTGTATCTCTCTTAATAAATCTATCTTTACTCAACTGTGGCTCATTCTTGAATTCTTTCCTGCAAGAAGCCAAGGACCCACACTTGGCAGGGTGCATCCCAGGGACTGAACTGAGATCTGGGACACAGCCATCTTCTCGCCCCCACATTTTTCTTGTATCATGACCACCTCACATTTGAGCGGGGTCTTTGTGTAGGTGAAGGGGCAGCTATAAGGAATCTGTGCCCCAATCCCCTGATTCTGACTTGCTCTTTTTCATCCTCCTCCACAATTTCAGAGTCTACTTCTTTTGTTTAAAAAAGGATTGCTCATACATAAGAAGCATCATACTTAAATAAGAAGGAAAAGAAAGCTACTTTAAAATATTCTTCATTGTTTTCTGTTTTGACTAAAAGGAACATGTAAGTCAGAAAAAAATGTTTTCTTCATTTTTGGTGTCATTCTTTTTTATAATTCAATCAGAGCTTCAAGTTTTAAAAAAAATGTTTTAACTTATAAGACATTTGGAGAATACAACAAAGGATTGAGTTGACCTCTAGTACCCAGTTGAATTCCATAAATAATAGTTTTTATGAAATGGAAGCTGGGAATATTTGTAGAAAGTAGTATACCAAAAGAATCCTAAAGACACTAAAAATCATGAATGTGTCCCAGGTAACTTTTAAATCTGTTTATGAGGACAGAGTTTCAATTCAGCTTTTTCTTGCCGTCTCCCCTGACAGTGGGAACATGAACTCTGTTAGAGTCTGTCCTTATTTTAAACATTTTTGCTTATGTTGTACATCTTTCTTGAAAAAAACATTTTTCCTTCCATCATTAACTCATGCTAATCAGATCTGTTTTACTCCACATGAGAATTTATAACAGGATAACATAGCTTTCACCCAACGAGCTCCGAGCAAACAAATTCCTCTATGGGACCTCTTCAAAGGTGTCATCAGTCTCCTCTCTTAATACATGTCTTAAATTTGCTGAACTCCTTATGGTGATGTGTGTTATTGGTTTAGGCAACTTCTGTTCATTTCATTGAATTCCTGTCCCACTTTCCCACTTTTCATTGACTAGAATAGCCTGTCTTACTAGGTACAGAAACACCGGCAACTTCATAAACAAAGCAAAACAAATAAGCAAACAAACAAAAAGCCATGACTAGGCCCTGACTCAGTGTTGTTTTGCATTCATGGACGAGATTGCTAATCTCTCTAGGAACACAGTCTTGAGAAACAGCATAAATATTGCATCAAACTCTTCCTTGCATGCACTCTTCAGCTCCTCCCAATCCCCCTTCCTGTTATGTTTTTCCTAGTTTTGTTTAATGTGGTCTAGGATGTTCTCATAGTTTTAAATGAATACATTAGGAAATTTGTTGAAATGTTTGAGCCTTATGACCATGGAGATACTTTTGAGGTCAAAGGAATTTTTTACCTATTTAAAGAAACAAAAGTCCTTTAGACAATGATTCCTTAAATCAAAGCATGGTTCTTTAAAACAAACAAACAAACAAAAAAACCCCTCTTCAATTAAAGATTTCTTTACCAGTTACTACACATTACATGAGTGATAATAAAACATCCCATGCCTAATGAACAGTTATTATTGGTTAAACCGATTGAAATAAGAGAGAATTATGGGCAGCTGCAAAACACATTCATGAGTGGTGAGAGAAACAGGCAGCTGTGATCCCATTTGCTATAAATATTTTTAATTAAAATTTGCCTCCTGGTTTTCAGTTTGCATAATGGCAGGGATACTTGGTTACGAGAGGGTAAAGGGATGTCTTTCTTTTCAAGAATAGCTTTTTAACTCTTCTATTAACAATAACAATAATTGTGGTAATCCCGCTGGATGATAAGAAAATGAGCCAAATAATGAAACTCTCATTCCTTTCTAATTCTGCACCCAAGAATTTCAAGGTTTAATCTGTTTGCTTTTAACACTTTCATTTCTAGATTAAAAGTCCCTGCTGTCCAGCAGGAATGTTTGCAAAGATTGAAGACAGTGCATAGATGCATCTCGGAATACCTACATGGGACCTGCATTAGAAGCGCACACGCACGTGCCCCCCTCCACACACACACACACACACACATTTTCTCACTGAGATTCTGGCTTTTTGGCTTATAGGACTTTCTTCCCACTTGTAACAGTTCTCTTTCATCTCATCATCCATTTGCTCTCAAACACTGATGCTTTTTAGAATCTATTTCCCAGGTCATTCCTACTCTGCTTGCTCCACTCCACCCAGATCTACCCAGTTCTTTGTGGTATTAGCCATTGTCTATATGTTAATAATGCAAAAATCTCATTCTCTAGCCCCGTCTTCTCTCCTGAGCACTAAGGATGTATAGCTGGAGTCCCCTAAGCACTTAAAACTCATTGTTTTCCCCACATCTGCTTCTCCTTCTGTCTTCTATACCAGTTAATAGCCCCACTAGACACTACATCACTGCAGCCAAAAGCCTTGAGGATACTTGAGACTTCTCTTTTCACCACATTCTTCACTACATCTTATGGGTCTCCACGTCCTCAAGATTCTACTTCTTAAATATTTATCAGTTTCTGTTCCTTCCACCTTTATCTTCATTGCTACAGCCCTTTATCTGGACTGGGAACATCCTTCCCTTGAAGGTTACAGCCTTCAGGTAATAGCCTTGTAACTGGGCTCCTGGTTCTTAGGTTTGGCTCCTCAAATTTATCATCTGCCTAAAGTGAAGTCTGACCACATCACTCCCTTGCCTAAAATTTTGCAGTGGCTTTCCACCATTTAAATAAATAAATAAACCTAATTACCTCCACCCACCAAACAAACAAACACAAAAATGAGATACTTAAAAGAGAGAAGACAAATACGAAAAAGAACTAAATCAAACTTACAGAAATGATACAAATAAACAAGGAAATGGTAATTTGGAAGACACTTCTAAGGAAATGGCTTAGAATAAAGACTAAAGATACATAGAGACACCAACTGTCAAAGAGTAGTTAGGAGAAATGGAAGACAGAGTGAGAACTGTAAAACTCTAATGAGAATTTCATAGAGAGAAAAGAAACAGTGGGAAAGAGAGAATATTTAAGTAGGAGATAGATGTTCAATATTAATGAAAATATGAATTTACAGACTGAAAATACAGGTCCTGAGTAGACTAAAGAAAAAAAAATCTTTATATAAATCTATTGTAGTGAAACTATAGAATTCCAGAGGCAAAGAAAAAATATTAAAAGCACCAAAAGGAAAAAGCAGAGAGGAACAATCATTAGACTGATGGCCATGTTGCCATCAGCAAAATAAAAGCAAAAAGACAATTGAATAATTTCCCAGGATGCTGAAATACATAAACCTAGAATTCTACACTCAAAAGAATTTCTTCAATAGTGAGAATAAAATAAAGGCATTATCTACAGAAGGCTGGGGGCAGGGTTTGGCACCCACACAGTCACACTGAAAGAATTACCCAAAGAGATATTTTAGTGAGAAAGGAATTGAATGTGTGGAGTGAGAGTGTAGGAGTGAGCAAAGAAATGCTAAATGCATAGTTAGATCTAAATAGGTAATGACTTTAAAATGAACAAATATCTACGTGTGTGTGTTATATTTGAATAATTGGAGGATATTTTAAAACAATTGGTGATACCTGTATTCAACATTATATTGGGTGTCCAAGCCAGCATGGTAAGGAAAAGATATGAAAGGTTAAGGATTGGAAAGAAAGAAACAAAACTATTATACAGAGACTACATTATTGATTATGTAAAAATCCTCTGAGAATCTGCACATTAATAGAATTAATAAGTGTTCTGAATGCCTGTTCTATATGATATTAATATCTAATTATGTTCCTAATTATCTATAATACAGAAAATGTAATTTTAAAAGATATCATTTAAAATAAGAACACAATTGCTAGATGCCTAGGAATACCTGTTAAAATATGCACAAGTGTTTGAAATGTTATGGAAAGACATTAAAGAAGACCTAAGTGAGTAGGAAGATCATACCATGTTATGGATAAAAAAAGTCAATACATAAAGATGTCAGTTCCTGCCAAGTTAATTTTAAATTCACTGCAATCACAATAAAATTCCAACGTGTGTATGTGTGTGTAACTAGAGAACTGATTCTAAACATCTAATTAACCAACAAAGGGACAAGAATAGCTCTGGCAGTTTTTTTAAAGGACTGAGATGCAAAAAATCTCACTACTAGATATTGTACCTGTGTGTGTGTGTGTATATATATATATATATACATTTTTTTAAAGCATGATGTTATTACAGGGATAGCTAAGCAAACCAGTGAAACAGCCTAGACAGCCTGTATATGGAAATCGATCTACCACAGAGGAGGCATTGCAAAGCCACAAGAAAGGACAGTTTAATCAATAATCTTGGGACAAATGGTTTTCCATTTGGAAATAATACAATTTGATTCACACTTTACACCACACTGGAAAAATCAATGCAAGATGAATTAAAACCAAAATGTAAAAATAAAATCCTGAAAGCTATAGGGGAAAAAAAATGAGAGTATTTTATGATCAAATGTTATAAAGAAGAGAGAAAAAATTTTTAAAAGACAGAAAATTACACATCATTAAGGAAGAATGTTATAAAGTAGAGTATATTAAAATTTTAAATATCTATTCATCAAAGGATGCCACAAAAAGGTGAAAAGAAAAGCTACATACCGGGAGAAGCTGTTGGCAGCACAATGTAATGCTAATTCGTGACTATCTGATTGGTAAAATGTTGATGAGGATTTATACTGAGTAAAAAAGCATGTTGTAAAATACGTTCAATATAATACTTGTGTAAATTAAAATCACACAAAACAATACTGTATGATATTATGCGTGTATTCATATGTTATTAAATTATAAAGAAATGTAAGGCAAGGACACTTGACAGCCTTAGGACAGCGACAGTCTTTGGACATAAAGGATTAGAAATTCTGAAAACCAATATGGCAAAATGTTATTCTAGGTAGTAGGCACTAGCCAACAATTTATTTTTCCTGTACCTTTCTGTGTGTCTACAATATTTTATAATTAAACAAAATCTAAACAGACATTGACTTTTAAATAAATGATATATATATGCATGTGTGCCTATATTTGTTTGGAGGAATTTGAAAAACTATGTGTGATACTTTTAGTCAACATTACATTGGATTTTTTAGAAACAGTGGAAAAATTATTCTTATAAAAGTCTTATGCCTTAATCTGGACAGATTACATACATTACCCAAGTTAACACTATAAACAGTATAGTTAAAGCTATACTTGGTAAACAGCTTTGATCACTAAAGAATGAACAACCGTGTTCTCAGCCCTGGTGTCCCTCTGTGTCTCTGTGTGATGCTCTCTCTGAAGGCGATAGGGGAACAGAAGATGGTCAGGATGGAACTGAAAATTGAAGGTAGATTAATCTAGTCTCCTAACAAATTGAATTACTGAAAATGTCAAAAAGCCTGTGCCTCACTTACTGATATTAGTCAATTCAGTATAAAGCAGAGAGTTGAGGATGGCAGAGTCGAATTTATGCTTGGGGAGATTTTGGCTTACGTTTTTCTTTTAAATGGTGATGCAGGAGAAGGCATGAAGAACAGGGCTATTTCAGTATTTTTCTGTCTCGGTCACACCCGGCTGCCCCTCTTTAGGCAGGGAGACTCCAGCCTTGCGTGCTTGCTAATGAGGTGTCCAGCTGCTAAGTACCCATGGGTGTTCCCTCTTCACTCTCCATAAGCCAGATTTAGGAATGTCTACAGGGGAGGCAGGAATGTCTCAAAGGCGCTGTTGGCGAAGCTGGTGAAAGATGTGGTCTGTCTGAATGAAAGTTACGGGCACAGTGGTTTTCTGCCATTTGGCACGGGACTCTCAGGCTCTGCCAGATCCCCTCCTCTCAGCCCTGTCCCTCTCACAGTCCCTGGCAAAGAAGGCCACCAGCTCCTCTGATTCCCCTCCTCCCCCACCTGTGTTTACTTCTGCGATAGCCCTTGCCGCTTGGAACATGGTGTGTGTCTTCAGAGTTCTATGTTGCGGATTTGAGGCTCTATTAGGGCCAGAACTGCATCTTAACAAATATTCAGGTGACTTGCTCATTGCAGACGTAGGATGTTCGTGAGAAAAACATAGCTTTTGAATGGGTACAATTAAAAACAGAAATTATAGAATCACATATTTTTTAAAAAAGTCTTTATTCCGATTTAGTGATCCGGGAAGACACACACATATACACACACATGGGTGAATATATTTTTGAAACTGCTTTTTTTAAATATTAGTATCTCTGTTACATCTTCCCTAAGTTGTTGTAGCATTCTATATTACTTTTTTACTTTTTTTTTTATCAAAGTATAGCTGGTTTACAATGTTGTGTTAATCTATATTACTTTTTAAAAATATTCTAAATTGTGACAAAGCTTTGTTATTTAAGGGTGAATGTGAATTTTGGAATTAGCTGAGTGCTACATAGAGTTCATTTTAATCAAAACATAGCAAAGCCATCTCATGGGATCTTTCAAATCTGCCAAAATTTTATTTAAAATGCATGAGTTTCTCCCTAGTCCTGGAGAGAAAATGTTTATCAAGAATGTCTACACCAATCTAGGACTGCTTAACTCGGACTCCTTTACATGAAAGATAAGTAAACTGTCTAGTTTAAGCTGTGACTATTTAGAGTTATTTTTTAATTTGTAGCCAAACAAAATTAATTAATAATAAATAATATATAGAGGACCCAAGAATATGTCCTATGTCAACAAAGTGGTAGATATCAACTTTTTATCTACCCTGAAGTTCAGAAAATTGTGATTTAGTATCTTCAGAAATTTTACCTTTTTTAACATTATTTTTGGAGGGGCAGGTAATTAGGCTTGTTTATTTTTGGAGGAGGTACTAGGGATTGAACTCAGGACCTCATGCATACTGAGCATGCACTCTACCATTTGAGCTATACCTATACCCCCCCCTTAGGAACTTCTTTATTCTTCCTGTTCTGTAGTGACAAAATCTGAAATAATTTACTGTCTCTCTTTGCAAGAGTTTCTGGCTACCCCCAGCATGCCTAGGGTAATCAGGGACATCTGTTGAACTCATTTCTTTTATCAGTTTATATTTTCATCTATAATTAAAGTTTGAGTTCACGAATAATGAATGCCAGTCAACTATAACCTAAAAATTCTGAAGGCCTGTTGTTGACCAAATAATTTTTTATGATTTTTGTTTAAATTTATTTCTAAGAGTTTTTGTTTGGATTATTGTTACTAAAAAGCATTAATCTATTGTTATTAAAGTGTCTAGGTTCTATGTGTGGTGTCAGCAGAAACCCAAAACTACCTTTGAGAATTGATGAAATTTGTTTCTTGTTCTATGTTTCTGCTCTTTCCTGCTTGAGAATGTTAGATTTTAATGAATAATTCAATGGCTTAAAGTTAATTCCCATACCAACACTATCCCACTTTAACAAACCAAACAACCCTAATAAATAAATAACAAAGAAAACCCAGGCAATTTGAGGTCTTTTCATAATGCTAATAATACTGTGGCCAAAAACAAGATGTGGAAACTCAGAAATTAGTACAGAGACGTCAGGGGCTTGATGCCTTAATGATAGCTGTTGTATTTGGCCCTTCAGAAATGTAGTGAGATTTCAAAAACAAAAAGCTTCATGTGAATTCCTTTTACCTTCTTTCATAGCATTCATTCAGTTGATTATTTAATATATGTTTATGACACACCTACTATGTGCCAAACACTAAATTTGACAGTGAGCAAAAATATTTCTTGCCTCCAAGGAGTTCCAATGACTTCAGTGAGTCTAGTAAGTTTACATTTCATCTATTAAAAATATTACTGATGATCACTTACCCATAAAGACTGATGTAACTTAAACAAATGAGAAGAAATTTTATATCAACCTAAAATAAAATATAGACAGAACTTCAAAGTTAATCTTCTATCATGATAATTATAATAATAGATAATATGTGAAAATCTATAATCATAGATAATATGTGAAAAATAATAATAGATAATATGTGAAAATATATTATACGTTTTGCTCAGTTTGTGCTGCTGTGACAAAGCACCGTACACTGGCTGGCTTATAAACAACAGGAATTTGTTTTCTGCAGTTCCAGAAGCTGGAAGACCGAGAATAGGGGGCTAGCATGGGTGGGCTCCTGATGAAGACCCTTTTCCAGGTTACAGATGTCTGTCTTCTTCGTGTATCTTCCCTTGATGGCAAGAAGGTTAAAAGAGCCTTTTATGAAGGCACTAATCCTACTCACGAGGGTTCCACCTCCATGACCTAATTACCTCCCAGAGACCCACCTCTCAATACCACCACATTTGAGAGCAGGATTTCGACATATGAATTTTGGAAGGACACAAACATTCAGTCCACTGCACAATATATACGGTCTTAGGAGATAATTGCTGTTATTACTCCTTTATACAAATGAGGGAACTGAGCATTACTGAAGTGCCATTATGTGTCCAAAATCACACCACCCAGAAAAATGTAAGTAAGGATTCAAGTCAGGTAGTCTGACTCTAGAGCCTAGAGTGGAGGTATTTTCAAAACTCTTTTTGTTTAATAAGGCACAAGGCACTTCTCATATTCTCCAAATATTTAGATATCTGACATATGGCTTCTCCAGAGTGAGAACTTGTATTTCATATGTCCCAGATGCAGTTTGTGGCAGCCTTGCATTTTAAAAGCACATATTTGGGGGAGGGTATATATGTAGCTCAGTGATAGAGCACATGCTTAGCATGCATGAGGTCCTGGGTTCAGCCCCCAGTACCTCCATTTAAAAAAAATTTTTTTAATTAAAAAAACTAAAACATTTATTTTCAGGCTCAGACTCTATCCCTCTGAATGGGACACAGCACCTCACCATTGAATTCAGAGTGGTCACAACTTTGGGTTTCTTAAAATGGAAACTATTTTCATCTCTTTGTTGAGATAGGTTGGTGCTGGTAGCTTTGTTTCCATTTAGTTTCAATATTTCAATATTCATTGGTTGAAATCTCATACTTAAAAGATAAAGTGCTATGAAAAAACCAAGATGATTTACACCACCCAAACACATAAAAAGCATGTGCTGATCCATTTCAGGCTCCTGCTAAGTACACCAGGGCTACTCTGAAATTTCTATACACAACCCTTCTGTATATAATCACCACTATTAGTAGGTGTTGATAAGTTAGGATGATATTCATCAGTGAGAAACAAAAACCTAGTAAACATTTAAAATATCAGGTTTACTGTAGATTGCCCAAGGCTGAGAGAAAGGCTGGGAGTCGAACATATTGGTTTTCTAGTCTCAACAGCAGCGAAAACAAGACAGAAGGACTGGAGAAGGGTATTGGAAGAGACTTACAATGGCATTGACTACAGAAATCATTTGCATATTTACCTCAGAAACTATGGGAAACATAGGGATGTTTCTATGTCTCTGTTTGTGTGTGTGACTCATCACTTACTTTGGTAATGAAAGGTCTAAGAAGGTAATTTGAGTTCTTCCTAATCCACTTGGTTACTTCAGGGAGAAAATGATAGGGTGCAGCCTTTTGAAGTGGCACCTATGGAGCATTTGACAGCTCACTGTGAACTAGAAGACAGAAGTATCCCCACCCAGCTTGGTACACACACAGAAAAGGGGGCCTTTGGGAAACAGGAAGTAAGACCATCTGGGGTACCACCGGGACCTTATTCCCAGAGCATTTCCACAAGAGGCTGTTGAGCATCTCAGGATTCTGAATTGGAGCTTCATAGCTGCCACTCTAGAGATGACTGAAGACTCAACTATTATCTGTACTTAATCCCTAAGAAGATCTCAAAGTACTGTTTCAGAAAAAGACCTTAAATATGTCATGGGGACTGAAGAGATTTGAATAGAATTCTAGTGCCTTATCTGGAAGGAAACTCCAGAATTCATTTAGTCCAAGCCCTCTTACTTTCATCTGAGGAAATTGAACCCCATGAAATTATTTGCACTGGAATGCCCAGATGAGGATCACTTTGGTGTCTTTTTCTGTTCTACCAGTTAGAAGAAGCAGGAACGCTCCTGCAGTGTACTGCCCCAGCACCGTGCATTTCCCCCATGTAACACTTCACTGCAAATCCTTGTTTAGTAGCCTTCACCTCTCCAGCCTAAACTCTCATGCAAGTACAGGTTATGTCCATCTCATTAAATTCACTATTTTTCTAGGGCACAGTACAACTTGAGGGATAAGTAGACACTTGATATATTTTTATAAAACAAGTAAATGGAAGAATAGATGGTCTGAAGGATGCTAAGTGACACCTAATGGGGGTTGTAATCTTTTTTCCCAACCACTAGTATTTTCAAGGCCGTTGTACTCAGATCATCAGCAGATATTGGGAAAAGAGCCACCACAGTGTTCGACTAGGGAAGATTTCCTACCTATTCCATTCCTGACCCTACTCATCAGCCACTTTCCCAGGACTGAGGAGCCTTGAAGCCCTTCCTGAGAGTGAATCTGTGATTAAAGGGAAATAGATCTTTAGTAAAATGTTCCATTGTCTGACACTGACATAGACCCAGAAATTCTGGGTAGAAATTGAGGCAACATATACTTTAGAGTGCAGAGTTAAGGAAATTATAATAGTGTCTGTCATGATAAATCCTAAGGAAATGTCATTGATCTGTCCAGGGTGATATGGAATGTGGAACCAGTCCACACAGTCATACACAGTTCACACAGCTTATACCCGCTATCGAGCTGGAGCTCAGTGATAAAGAAACACCTTATTTCCTTCTTGCCATATCCTTGGGTTATCTTAGATTTTCAACGGCTTACTTTTGGGAGATGGTGACGTGTTTTTAAGGTTACAGAGGTCATTGTTCTAATTTCATCCCAAACAGAGATGCTGTAGAATGCTGAGGGCCAGAGAGCACCCTCAGATTGCAGACTGCCTAGTCGGCAAGGCATGGGAGTAGTTGGAAATCTTTCAGCCATTTGTTTCCGAAGGTAAGGCTGTTTTATAGGAAGAGGAATCATCTGTTGTTGCTATCTCTGAATCTGTTTACAAACCCTTACCTTCATGCAGGATGAGGCACCAGAGAATTAGGAACTGTACAGATTTTGAAAGATCAGAATGCTTATTTCAGTAACTCTCAAGAGCAGATAAGCTTCTTTCTAGTGGTTAGAGAAGAAAAGGTTTGAATCCTCTTAAAGCCTATAGTTTCTACCACTTAAAGAGATTATCCTGTAAATCAAATATCATCCTTTTGTTTCCTGTTCAGTTACAGTCTAAAACAAATGGCTCTTAATATTAAGCGATTATCCTAGTCATAATTTTTTCTCAGTATCATTTGTTTTAAAACATTAGCAAATCTCAGCTATCGTATGTTCTCATCTTGCCAAATAAAACTTATTGTCTCATTACCTTATTTGAATTTTTTCAAATATTGTATCAATAATCCCTTACCCACTTATTCCACAATATGAGATGAACATAAAAAATGAAAAAAAACCTCTATTTGTGTCATTTTTTTTCTTTCTAGGTAATAGCCTTTCATTGAAAACATATTTTTTCTGCTTTTTATTCCTTTATTTTCTACACCTTTTCTTCACGTGTTTTCTTTTCTTTTCTGTTTTTAAAAGAATAAAGTCTTTTTAAAGATTTTATTCTTTTAGAGCAGTTTCAGGTTCACAACAGAATTGATCAGAAAACACAGAGAGTTCGCACAAAGCCCTCCCCACCCACACATACAAGAAGGCATATTTTTCAAAGTATCTACCTGAGGCTTTTTTCGGCAAGGATGTATCACTTACCCATTAACATCATGGGACTTTACAATGAGTTTCCCATGAACAGGCATATTACCATGAGTTCTTCTGGTATTAGACTCTAGTTTGTAAAAGGAGTCAAGTTTGCTGTTTCTTTTCTCTGTCCTTCTGACACCTTTGCCTCAGCAAACTTTAGTCAGTACATCATCAATTTAAAATTTAATATTATTGTTTCCAAAACAGTGGCTTGATAAATTATAATGGATGCTCAGATATTGCCAATTAATAGTGGCCAAATAAGAAAGTTGTCTTAGGTGACAGGAGAGTTTGAAAAGTCACCGTTTAAATTTAAAAACATCCAAATTGAATTCTGGCAATAGTCATTGTTCTAGTTCGTTCGAGCTGCCGTAACAATATACCATAGACTGGGTGGCTTATAACAACAGTCATTGGTTCTCACAGTTGTGGAAGTTGGGGAGTCCAAGATCAAGGCACTTGCAAATTCAGTGTCTGGGGAGAGCCAGCTTTCTGGTTCATAGGCAGCTATCTTATCAGTGTGTTCTCAGATGATGGAAGGAGTCAAGGGAGCTCTCTGCCTTCTTTTAGAAGGGCACTAATCCCCTCCACCTGGTTACACCTAAGCACCTCCCCAAGCCCTCACCTTCTAATACCATCAACATGGGGGTTAGGATTAAATATATACATTTGGTGGAGAAAAGAAACATTCAGAACATAGCAGTGAGCTTCACTTTTCCCAGATTTTATCTAAAGGCAAATAACCTCTTTGTGGGGGAGTGGGGGTGGACCCTACATTTAATTAGCTTCAACCACAGACAACCTTTGCATTAATTACATTATATATGTATTATATATGTATGTATGTATGTATGTATGTATGTATGTAGTTAATTTTTATTACAACCAATCATGTAATATATTATTTTTCCTACTTTACAATTGAGAAGGTGGAAATGTAGAAAAATTAAGTAACTAAGAAATATTAAGTAACTCATGCTGCTAGGAGGTTGCAGAGGTAGAGTTCAAATGAAGACTCTGGTCTCTTTACCCAATAACTGCTCATTCAACAAACATTGGTTAAGCATGTGCTATGGGAGGGATATTGTGTGAGAGGCTGAAGAGTCAAAAAAAAAAAAAAGTAAGTCTGAGTCTCTGCCTTCAAAGAAGTAACTGTTAATTTTAAAAGAACATGGAAGTGCCTGACAGTGGACTCACGGGACGGCACAGAGAACCATGTTATGTATGAAAGGAGTGATTTTGGCATTTGAATTCTCTTATGAAAAATACCCTTTCTTCAGGAGAAAATTAGTAAGTGAAGCCTCCCAGAAATTTAGGACTGTAGGATATCTAGTTCCTGGTTTCTTTGCTAATTCACTTATTTTCTCTGAGCACAGAAGGGGCCATGGCTCAGATACTGCGTTAACAGACAGGGCGTGGGGCCAGCACAGCACCTGTTCCCTCGGTGCTAACACACCCACCTGTACCTCCCCCAAAGCTCATTAGGTAGGAGAAGAAACCTTCCTTATCAGATCTGCTTCAGCGTTAGCAAAGCCACAGGCACGAAGTCCAAAATGGGAAGGCTCCGAACTGTGAGTGTATACCCTTACCAGGAAACTGCTAGTTAGGCTGTGGGTAATTAAACTGTATTACAAGCTCAAGGGGGACATTTTCTTTCTTTTTTCTTTCTTTCTTTTCTGCCTATTAGTTTATTGTGGATAAAGGAGGCAGGGACCCTTGGAAAGACTCTGATAATGCTATCACATTTGCAATTGCATTATCATTAGCTGAAATAATCTTTTAGTTGTAGTTTGTTTTCTCCAATTAGGATGTAATCCCTATAGGTGCCTCACTCAGCACTGCATGTACAGAACTGTGCCAGATGTACAACAGATAATACATTTATTCAACAAATATTCATTGAGCATGAATGAGTGAATAAAGGGAGGATAAATGCTCTATTTTAACAGAACTTTTGTGAGGCTAAACACTGTATCCTCTAAAAAAGAATTAACCACCTCCATTTTACCAAACTGTGAATTTTTTTTCTCATTTTATGTCTCTGAAGGAGTAATCTATTTCATTTAGCAAAGAGAGATTGTCAAGAGAGATATGACCCTATTTAAATTGATGATAGGTGTGTCAAATTATCTATTGCTGTGTAACAAACATCCTGAGGACATAATGGCTTCACAAAACCAAGTATTTATTAATTCTCCTGTCTCTGCCATCTGAGATGGAAAGTTCTTTTGCTCCATATGGTGTCTACTGGAGCTGAAATGTCTAAGATTGCTTCTTTTCTCCCTCCTGTCCAGAACATCAGCTTTGATGACTAAAACATCTCTCTCTCTCTCTCTCTCTCTCTCTCTCTCTCTCTCCACTTGGCTGGCCTGGGCTGCCTCAGAGTGACATGGTCCCTGGGTATTTGGACTCCTTAAACAGCAGCTCTCTTCTGGGGGAGGAGGAGAAACGGCCAGTCCTCCTGAGTTGACCTGGAATTAGCAGAGTCATAGCCACAGCAACCTCCAGGCCTAAGAAAGTCACAGGGCCAGTCCAGATTCAAGGGGAGGAGAAATAAGCTCACTCTCTTGGCGTGAGGAGTGGCACGTCTGTACGAGGAGAGGAGGGAAGGCATCAGTGGTGGCTATCCTTGGAGACTATATGTCATAGCAATAAGCTGGTTCTCCTAGGGTTGCCTGCCTGCCTTAGAACTGCTGTGACTACGCACCAGTGTGTGCCGGGCAGGGATGATAATCAAAGCAGTGTGTGAGTTGGGAGGATATTCCACCTGCCTCGCTCCTAACTTGATGCTGCTGACACATTGACATTCATTCATGGCTTTGGTGTGGCCACAGCTCCAGCCAAATCACTGCTGCCAGACACCTGCCCATCTGTCCTAAAATATGACTAATTGCCATTAGAATGATTCTTCAGCTTTATTAAACACCTGTCTTCTGCAAAATCAAATGAGATCAAGAGAGACATTCTCATTAATCATCATGGCATCCCTGTTGAGAGTCTGAAGGAGGTAGGTGTACTCTCATTTTGGAAATGGAGGTGCAACAAAATGAAGCTCTAGGAAGGTTAACCAAGGTCACACAGCGGGTCAGCTAGAATGAAGGGAAGAGGCAAGGAGGAGAGAGATAACTGAGAATCAGTCTTCTGGGAAAAAGGGAAAGAGAGTCATCAAAATCATTCTTTTCTTTTCTCTTCCAATGCAATATGGCAACCACTTAAGTATTTTAACATCCTGGAAGATTTTCAGAAATGACAAATTTCTAGTATAATCAAAGACTGAGCTGTTCCCCCCAAAATTATTGTAATGAGATGTAATTGTATCAGATTCAAATTTGGCTTCTTTCTAGCTGTGTGTCCTTGGAATGTATTGATAAGTATAATTTTCAAAGGTTTGTAGTGCAGATTAAATGACATGTGGAGTATAATGTACAGGAAGTGGTTCATAATGGACACCGAATCAATGGGAATTGTTGTTGTCATAACTTCTTTGGTCTTAGGGATATTAATAGCTTAGGGATATTAATAGTTGAAATAGAGAGGATTTTTAAAAGCTTGCTTTCTTTATTCTATACCTAGTGATTTAAAAAAAAAAACCAGAATTGATTAAGTTACCTGGTCTGCATGTTATATATGCAGCTGAGTTTGTACGTTTAGACCAAAATCTGTGTGACGTCAGACCAGTTAATTAGTGTCTCTGGGCGTTAGAATCCTCATCGGTAACTTGACAGAGCTGGACCAGATGATCTCTAAGGATTTTTGCATCTCTGACATCTGTGGTTCCCTCGAAAGAGAAAAAGCCTTTCAGATCTTTACTCGTCATCATTCGTGACCATTTTGCCCTCTAGTGGCAAGAATCAAGGAAAACCGTTTCTCCCGAGAAAAAGTTTTGCGTCCTCACCCCATCAAAACGTGATAAATGTTTTGCTGAATTCTTGGACTTACTTCAATATTGTTCTAGTTTTGCCTATGCGAAAATCACCCCCAAATTAGCAGCTTGAAATAACAGACACGTCTAGAGTTTCCAAGGGTGGGGAACTCGTGAGCAGCTTCGCCGGGTACCTCCGGGTGCTCCAAGCTCTCTCACAAGGCTGATGGCAGGAGGCTTTAGTTCCTCAGCACATGGACCTCCCCGCAGGGCGGCTGAGGACAGGGGGCTGGATTCCCCCAGGGTGAGCACCAGGGGGAGGGAGGGAGAGACCAAGCCAGAAGCTGCCATGTCTTTTACAAACTAGTTTCACAAGTAATATGCCCTGAATGAATGAACTTGAATTACATTTCTTCGACATGAGTAAATCTCCAAACTACTCCACTAAAAAAGCAAGTTGTACAGGTACATACAGCATTTATTTGTATACAACTTTGCACAGGTATAGTGCATACTTTATGAGCATCTGATGAATATAAAATACTTCTAAAATAATTAATATAATTATATACATTTATTAATGTACAAATATGTCATATAAAATATTTAAAGCCTATTTCATTTTGATTAATGATTGTGTGTGTGTGTACATGGATTGGAGCCATAGAAACAAGAATATGCATGTTAGTGATAAACACCTATCTCGGCATGTTGGTCACCTCCGGGGAAAAGGGGAGGAAAGAGATTAGGGAGATGTTCACGGGGGCTTTAGCTGACAATATTTTATGTCTTAAAGTTTAATAACGACTAGAAAGCATTTGTTGTATTAGTCTGTCTACTTTTTCCTAGGTCTGAAATAGTTTCTTAGAAAAAAACAAATCATATAGTTAGAGAAATAGGACTGTGGAGAGGATGACTTCATTTCACATCTATGTAAGATTTTATTATACAAAGATTTATGTAAATCCAGAGCAAAAATGACAAAATGCTAACATTTATTAATAATAGGTGGAAGGAGGGGAGGGTATAGCTCAAGTGGTAGAGCTTCAATCCCCAGAACCTGCTCTAAGAATAAATAAGTAAATAAACCTAATTACTTACCCCCACCAAAACACAAACAAACAAAAAGAATAAAACAAGAAAAAATATATTTAAGTGGAACGCTCTTAGATGACAGTTGCATTTTCCTTTTTTATTCTTTTTTTTCCCCCCATAATTAAAAGAAAAGAATACAGCCATTTCTTGCAGGGAAATATGCTACATGGGAGGATCATCCTCAAAAAAGAAGATTACATCAAATCACCATGAGGACAGCAGATCACCTTTTCAGTATCACCACATGTACCTGGAGAAATATAAATCAACTTATTAACCAATCAATGCATTTTAAAAACCTCACAGCAAATGTAGAGAATTATTAACCCCCTTCCCTGATACAGTTTTAGTGAATAATCTCTCCATCTATCTTGTGACTGGCCTAAGTCATTCTTTAAGTGTGTGGCTCATCTTAGTGAAATGGTGGCATAGGACTGAGGGATGAGGGTGACAGAGGAACCTGAAATTTTATAAATCCCTTGGTAACTTACTCTGCGAACTGTAGCACACATGGTGTGTTTTTGCCCCCCTGGCCAGCATCCATTCCCCTTCTTTTGGCAACAGCTCTCCGTTTCCCCCATTCCTTCCCATGCCCAGCCCACGTGGCTTATGACCCACCGCTGACTCCAGCATGTGACCCAGGCCTGGGCCCCGAGACGCTTCCTGGGACTTCTTCTGCAACTCTTAGAAAGAAACTCTACTTCAGTTGAGGATTTAACCCTGGAGCTGCTGGTAGATTTTACTGCTTCAGAACAAAGACAACAGAGAAAAAGTAGAGCCAAAAGACAGGGGGCGCGGGCCGGGGGAGGAGAGAGAGAGAGAGAGGGAGGGAATTTCCAGGTTGTGATATTTAGAAAGAGCATGAATGTCCCCATGACACTGTTGAGGTCCTAGGTCCAGTTCCCAGGTATGTAGGACAATAAATCCTGTTTTTTCACTTGTTACTTTGAGTTTGTATGACTTGCAGTCAAAGGAATCTTGAGAAGTCTACCTATTTGCAAGTACTAAAGCATACTAAAATTCTAACTGAACAAGGCACATGCCTATTTAAGGTAAAGGGGCCCCTCCATCCCCTCTGCCTACCCTGGGGGGCTCTAAGAGCAGGGAACTCAAGTGCTCATAAAATCAGATTCTGAGATATTCTTCCTGTGTTGCATTGAGGCAAGTGCCCTTAATCTGATAGCCTCTTTCTCTGGGGGTTCTATGAAGAGTGTGACAGGTGTGCGAACATCCTATCAAATTGTGGGCAGAATGTCATGTGTACCCAAATATGTGTGCTTTCCTAAGGAAAAGGGTCCATAGAGTTCATCACATTAGAAAGGGGACTGGTAAACCAAAAAAGGTTGTAATCCCAGTTAGATGGTTAAAGGGCAAAGTGTAGTATTAAACGTGTTAGAGTTTTCGTTCACATCTTTTAAGTGTGTCAAGTAGCTAGACTGTTTAATTAGAGGATCTGAAACAGAGAAGCAGCAAAGTCACCATCTTATTAACACCATGAAATGACTTGTTTAAATATAAACCCATTAAATGTTTAAAATACATCATCTAAAAAGTCCATTTCATCGTGGGCCATCTGTGGTTACCACTATCAGAAGGATGCGAGAGGCGTATAGATTTAACAAATGACTAGAAATCGCTTCCTGGGAAAGTTCATATATCCCCCTAGTGTTGTGTAAACAAATAAAAAAGCTGTGGTTTTCTTGTTCTATCTGCATAAAATAATAATTCTCATCAGTATCAATACATTTCACAGGGTACTGATTAGATCTTGAATATTCATGCATGCATTAAAAAGCCTTCTGTTGCTAAGGTGGAACGTCATATCATGAAATGTGTTCCAGCATTCCTTTAGGGAGAAGAATCTTATAACTGAAAATGAAATCAAAAGCTGCAGCTTATCGACAATAACAATCAGGAAGAGAAAGCGGGAAGATTGCCCTGGAAACCGAAGAGGCTAGATTAGATTCCCAGTGAAATATTAATGTCCTGTGGGCCTGGGGCCTGGAAAGACTAATATTCAAGACATTCATTCAATTCAGTGAGTGTCTTCAGATCCCAAGCATCCACCGTATGTACAAGTCTCATTGTTCGTTTGGGTAATAAGACAACAAAATTCCAGATGGTCGAGGTAGAGTTAAGGGAAATGGAGCAGGACTGTCCACGGAGGATCCCAGCATAATAATGAACAACCATCTGGAAACACTGGCTTTTAATACTGGGCAAGTTCTCCCCTAGGTAGAAAAAAGGGTGGAAAACAACTTGGCTTTCACTGCATATCTGATTAGGAGTGTAAAACCCAAGCTGTTCCTTTGAGGGAGAATCCCAGAAATTAGGAACTCCTGTAGACCTGTAGACACTCATGTCTCACCCTTAGCACTACTGACATTTTGAGGGTTGTATAATGCTTTGTTATCAGGGCTGTAAATTCTTGGACCTGCTGAACTTTAAATCTGGAGCAGGGTCACCCCTCCACGTGATTCTGTTGTTGGCTAAAGCTTAAGAAACAGCAGTCTAACTCAACTCCTTCATTTCACAATTGGAGACACAGAGGTTAAGTGTCTATTGAATAGCCAACCGCTGGTTAGCAGGAAAGCAGTAAGTTCATCACATCTCCTTCCCCAGAGAGGTTGCTATGCATGGCCTCGCAGGAGAGGTGGAAATCCTGCAAAGATATTTCCCAGCACCACGACACATGAAACGCCTTGCCGCACAGCAGAAAACATTCCAAGTCTGGCTGAATATGTTTCTCAAATCTGGTTTCTCTCCTGGATTCCCAGATCTCCTAAGCTTTCGCGCAGAATACTTCACTTCTATTGACATTATTTTTCTAAAGACAGTTTAATAAAATGATTAGTTTACAGCTAGGCTGCTCAATTTTTTTTTAATTGTTATCACTAGATCCCTTTTTAATGATAAAATCACTTGGAGTTAGAAGAAGCCTTAGTTTCATAGCCACAGTTATTATCACTGTTATTAATGTTGATAGATAATTGTTGGTTTAAGATTTTAAACCTATCTGTGAGGTTGGCTGGAATAGAAAGCAGCTTAGATGTGTTAGAAAATAAAAATGTGTCAACCTCTTGTATTTGAGAAACTTTTTCTTGATTGCTTATTTTTTTAATTAGAAAAAAATATAGAATGCTGTGAAAAAAATAATTTTTAGCCCTAGTAAATGAGTTTAGAAATGTTACATGGAAAATAAGTCACACTTATTTGCCCACTTTTTCCACTTTTTAAAGTGAGATAAATGCACACTTCCCACCCCAGCATCGTTAAGCCACGTCCTGACTTCTCTGCCCTCTACCTTCTGGGTTAATTTTGTGGGAATTAAGGTCTCTAATTACCAAGGAGAGTGGGGAGGCCCAGTTATTTTGCTTTCCATGGGAAAAAGAATAAACAGGGTTAAGAGCTGGTGGAACGTGTCATCTACAGGAGGGCAGCTGCACACGCGGGTCTAGATTGCCTAAGAGGCCAAGGACGCAAGAAATCACAATCAAAATGGGTCTGTCTGCCAGGGAGGGCTTTCCCAGCCTGATCTGTGCCAAGTAACTTTAGAAACAGTAGTTTTTCTTTCCCTGTTTAATGAAATTTGTGCAGTTTCTGGAAATAACCTTGCAGATCTAAGTCCACATTTATGTTCAGATTTCCAAGAAAGTTAAAATAAAATGATGCAAATAGCGACTGATTTACAATTGTTTTGCTGTTTCAACTGCCATCCTTTGAAACATCTCTGTACAGAGAGGTAACATAGTCAATATTTTGGTGACCATTTTTTTAATAGACTTTCCTATGCATGTGTGCACACACACATAGACAGCATAAATAGATTCATATGTTTGATGTTTTATCATAGTCATTTTTTCTTTTAGTTTTGCCTAATTCCTTTTTCTTTTCTAATCATCTTCATCTCTAAGGTAGCCCTCCTTGAAAGCTTACTAGGTAGCCTTCCAAGTCTTTGTTCATTGTACAATCACATACACACACATAATTATTATGTCCAGCACATAGAACAGAATCAAGTATTTAAAACAGTGCCAAAAACACTGTAGTTACTCAATAATATTTGCTGAATGAATGGGTTGCTTCATAAAAATGAGATAATTATATATGTATATATAATTACTATAAAATTATAATTATTTTATATACATATAATGATCCTATCTTTCTGTATATGGGTTTTATCACTCAGTGCCTCTAGGTAATCGCTCCATATAGATTTAATTAATTCTTACTCATGGTTGCATAATATCTTACAGTTATGAAGGCAACACCAATTTAATTTAGCTATATCCCTAATAAATAGTCAAGATGATTTTACTTTTTTGCCACTATAAAGAAATGATAACTAACATTTATTGAGTGTGTACCACATGCAAAGCATTTTTTTGGTAAGCACTTTCATATATAAAGTCACTGAATTAAGGTTATTCTCTCCATCGTAGGAAACGGAACAGGGGTAAGAAACTTGCCCAAGGCTACATAGCCAGTAGATGGCAAACTAGTCAGCGTGGCTCCAAAGTACCTTTCACTGAACTGATTCTAAACAAGGCAGTAATCAACACAATTGTACGTATATCCTAATGGAATGGTGCTTTATTTCTAGTTGACAGTTTCCCAGGAGTGGAATTACTGTGGAGGAGTATGTGCATATTTTGTATTAATAGATTGCTTTGCAAAAAGGCAGTAACAGTTTACATTTCCACCACCACTGTGTGAGAATGAGCTTTCCTTCAGCAGATTATCATTTAAAATTTTTTTTAAAAAATGTTTTACCAATGAGGTAAGTGAGAAATGATATTTCATATGTCTCTGTGCGTTTCTGACAGTAGTGAGGTTGAGCACCATGTTTATTAGCCATTTGGATTTGCTCTGTTATAAACTGCTGTATTAGTCAGGGTTCTCCAGAGACACGGAACATATAATTACTCATATGGTTATGGAGGTCTAGCAAGTCCAAAACTCTGCAGGGTGCGCCAGCAGGGGAGACCCAGAGAAGAGCTGACACTGCAGCTCAAGTCCAAAAGCTGCAAGGCTGAAAACCGAGCTTTCCTGTCAACAACTTTAAAACAACTAATCCTTTTGGTATAGTAGCCTTTCTAAAGCTGTTAAAGTTCAGACTGCCTGGATTTGAAGTCTAGCTCTCCACTTACTAGTGACTGAATTCTCTAAAGTAAGGATATTAAAAACCTGTTTATAGGGTTTCTGGGGACACTGAAGGAGTTGCTTCTCACTTAATAACTTTCACCTGTTGTTGTTTGTTCTCTTTTACGGATTTGTCCGTTTCTTTTTCTTTTCTTTTCCCTTTTTCCTTTCCTTTTCTTTTTTTCTTTTTTAAAGCAAATTGTTAAGAATATAGGGATGAAATAACTGTCATTTAGAAGATACACAGGATAAAAGCAAAAAACTTAACATAATCATGTGTCCTGGGATCTTCTGTCTCTAAGTAACTTTTATACAGGTACCTCATAAACGAAAATCTTTTATAGAAGATATACAAAGGAAGATTTCAGATAAACGTTCCCCATTTCACTAATGCAAGGAATCCACCTACTAAATATCCCCCCTATTTGTGTTGCAAAAAAATCTTTAAAATGTTAAGAAATAAGGCCAATCATCAGAAGCCTTCTTACCTTTGGTGTGTATGGGAACTTTTAGGTTCCTAAGAGTGTAAAAATTTGTAGCAGTGATGAACCTCACATCTTGACGTTTGGGTGTCGGGGTAGACAGGAGTTAGTTATTTTGAGAACTGTTTGGCTAGGCGAAATATTTTATAAATGGCGCTCAGTTACTATCCCTCTTAGAGAAATACCATGACCCTAGAAAGCTTCTCATCAGAAACAATGACTTTGAAAACTTACTTTCCCCAAAATTATCAATCTTAGAGAGTTTGTTTTAACTTTGTTTCTGTTTCAAGGACTAGAAATAATGTAAAGTGCCCACTACAAAGAAGCCTCACAATAAATGGCAGCTGTTATCGTCACTCCTTGCGGTCAAAGACCGTATATTATCATATCCGTACCACCTCCCAACGCCTTGCACGTATTTGACGATCATATAAATATTTATCAAATAAGTGAATGAGCGATATCAATGAGAGGTTGCACTCTGGCTAACGCCTGGAGTCCGGCGTTATGGGTTAGACACTGCGGCCCCGAGAAAACGGGAGATGAATCCGTCTCCAGCTTGTCCACTGTCCGCAGTGCTAAACTACAATCCCCAGCATGCAGTGCATCCCGGAAGAGAAGTTTCCAGCTCTCCATTGGGCACGCAGGAGAAACGTAGTAGTTTATGCAAATACGCGGGCTCTAGCGTACGCACGCACGGAGACTGCGCACATCTCCTCGTCTGAGTTCCGCGGAACTCATTTTGAGTACGGGGATTTTAGCCGGTAGAATTTAAGGAAGGTTCACTTCCGGGAACACCGGAAGCAGTTTGAAGATGGCGTCCTCTAAGTTGGATTGTCCCGCCGCGGCGTCTGGGAAAAGTGAGTTTCGTAGCAAGAAGCCGAAGCCGGAGAACCGAGGTGAGCTTGTGTGAGAACCGAAGCTTGGTGTGTGTGGATGTTGAGTTGGGATTTTTTTCCTTCTCTGGCTGGGAACGTGCAACGCCGTCTTGAGTCTATTCTGTAAAATTGCTTACCTGTAATTCCTAATGATTGGAGTTGGCGGGACTTCCTGGAACGACTGGCTGGTATGGTGCTAGCTGCGTGTTCCTAGCTAATCGCTTTTGCTAGAAGTCCCCAAAGTAGAGGTGTTTCGGAATGTGTTTTCTGTAGAAGGGTGAGGACTGAAAAACTGAGAAATTGAGCAGGGCGCTTCGGGCGTTACCTTAGACTCGTGGCGATATTGGCAGCATGAGGGATGGGATGAGGTGGGAGTAGGAGGTTGTTGAGTGAACGAGTGATAGTGATAATGAAGGACTGAGACAGGCATAGTGATAGAAAGAAGGAGATACTTGGCGTGTCTTTAGTGCTCGTTTGTCAGCCAAGAAGAAATTTGAGAACGTTTATCATTATTCCTATTTGTTAGGCTGCTAAAATATTAGTCGACGCAACTCCTACTCTTTCGACTGCGTTATTTTTAAATTGCTCTTTTGGTTTGTTGTCTTGTTTTATCGCTTTTGTTCAGGAAAAATGACAGGAAGAGAGGCCAGAGAAATAGCCTGGGGCCTGCTCAACCGGTCTTGTTGAAAGTGTTAAAAACCTTGACCTCTCATTCTACAGGCATTAGGGAGGTATTAAAAGTATTTGGTTGGTGGTGTTTTAATTGAGTAAAATATATAGCAGAGAGGACAGTATATGTACACCTTAAAGAATAAAACCTGCAGGTGGAAAGGAACACTCAGACCGTTATGTAGAAAGAGCATTACCATACTCTCAATGCCCTATGCATGCGCCTCTCAGGTCATTCTTTTCCTTTAGGGACGCAAAGTAACCTATTTGGAATCGTGTTGATCATTGTCTTCTCTCTTCATAATCTTTACCACCTATGCACAAAATGTTTTAATTTTGTCTGTTTCTGAATTTTATGACTGAAAGAGGACTGTAGGCATTCTGTGTCTTGCTTCTTAGGCTAAACTTTATTTTTATTATTCAACAGGGCAGTGCATGTAGCTGTAGTTTATTCTTTTTCCTGCTATATCATGTTACCTTGTATGAATATACACTAATTTATATTTTTATTTGTATTTTTATTCTACCGTTGGTGTACATTTGAATTGTTGTCATTGTTCGTTGTAAGTGATGCTGCTATAAACATCTTTGTACGCACCTCCTAGTTAACATGTTAAGTGCTTTCTCTAATTATGTGTATGGGATTGGAATTCTGAAGTGTAAAGTATGTGCAAGTAATGCTAAATCTTTTCCAAAGGAGTTGAGTCAATTTACACTCCCACTAGCAGTGGGTGAGAGTTCTCATAGCTCACCGTCACGCTAACACTTGCTATTATCTGAATTTTGAATTTCTGTCATTTTGGTAAATGTGAGATGGTATCTGGTTGGAGTTTTAATTCAAACTTTCCTGATTACACGTCTTTACACGTTTTGGGGTTACTTGTGCTTCCTGTATTATGAAACTCCTGTGTTATTTCTTTAGCCTTCTTTTTTTTTTTTCTTTTTTTAAATTCCTGACCATTGAAGTGTTTAAACTGGATTGGGACTTGGTCAGATATGTATTTTAAGTAATGACTGTTGTAGAAATTGAGGTTTTTGTTTTTTTTTTTAAGGATATTGAGACATGAATGGTATATGAAGACTAGCTAATTCTCTGTGATTTGAACCAGAAATAACAAAATGGATGTATCATAAAAAGAAAACAAGTTTATCTGACTAGGATGTGTAACATAAAGATTTGCTTCTCAAATTTCAGTATGCATAAGAATTTCCTGATGAGAATGTTAATTTCTGGTCCTCATCCTGGAGATTTATATTCAGGAGATCTTTGGAGGAGCCTTAGAATTGCATTTCTAACAAACTCAGTTTATGCTGATGCTACAAGACTATGGATCATATCTTTGAGTAGTACTGAATTAAAGTATGGCTGTTGAATTTAAGAGATTCTTGAAATCCAGGACCAGGACTTTAAATAAATGATATGGGAGATAATTTATGGCCCTGAGGAGGCATTTTGTTTTAATGAGAGGAGACCTAGCCTGAGTGAGCTTTTTGCTCCCTTGGGCAAATTACTTAAACTTTTTGAACTGAATATCTTTTATAAAACGGAAATAATAATACCTGTTCTTCATACCTTTCATAGTTGTCATGAAGGGTGTACAGAAATGAGGCACATGAAAGCTCTTTGGAAAACCTAAATCCCTGTACTAGTGAATATTAACTGAAAGTGTACACCAGAATCAACTTTTAAAAGTTTTTGTTCACACACGAAAATATACATAACACATAGTCTCCACTTCAGTTAGGTCTGAAAGGCTACTTATATTTGAAATAGTCATGTAGACAAAGTGGTGTTTGAATCTCTAACTATAAGGTAATGTAATGAAATAGAAGTTTCTTGAAAAGCCACTGTCTGCCGGGTATATGCCAATTAGTGTGGATCGAAGGAGACTCCCTGCCCTTAAGGAACTTTGTCTTATGGGGTGACTGGAACATGTAATTTAAAGATAATTTTAATACAGGGTGTTGATGATAATGACAGAGGCGTGTTCTTTGACTGCTGAATAATGTGAAAAGCAGGGGAACGGGAAACGCACTGAGAGTATTGGGAAGCTTATGGCTGTGTGCGTACAAAAAGTGTCCAAAAGATCACATGGAGTCTGATGTGTAGGTTTTTCCCTTCTGTAGATGAATCAGAGCTCCTCACTGTTCCTGATGGTTGGAAGGAACCAGCTTTTTCCAAAGAGGACAATCCCAGAGGACTGTTGGAGGAGAGCAGTTTTGCAACTTTGTTCCCTAAATACAGAGAGGCTTACTTGAAAGAGTGCTGGCCTTTGGTACAGAAAGCCTTGAATGAACATGTATGCATATTTTATGTATTTCCTTGAGATTTTGCTCTTGCTTGTATCTTTACTCGTAAGTAACTGAATGTGTGCTGATGGATTTTTTTAAAACGTGCTAGCATAGCTGCTTAATTTTGTCCCTTTAGCATTTTAAACAGACTGGGTAAGCTTTATCCTTACTGTTTATTGGTTTTTAATTTTGTGAGTAATAGATTATTTCAAAAAATTCGCATACCTTTAAATTTTTAGGAGTTTCACAGACTTCCTGAAACTCAACTGTGAATTCCACATTTCAGAATGCCCACCTTGCTATAATAGTCCCCATGAACTTGCATAGTTTGAGCTGAGGCATGCTCCTGATATAATTGCTTAACTTTTCATTGTAAATGAAAGATGTGGATGTGGCCACCTTTCCAGTTTCTTGCTGCTGCCATGCCCCTAGAGTGGTTGTTTTTGTTTTATTTTTCAAACTGTGGATTGAGACCCCCTTCAAAAAGTCAATTTAGTGGATATAATGAGCCTTAAAAAAAATCAACGTGTTACATTTGGTAAGGATAAGTATCATTTTATGAAGCTTTCGGTTCATCTGTGTGCGTGTATGTGTTCTAGGCAGTGATGGAAAAAGTATTTCTCAGTTGTGGGACTGCCTTCGAGTCACGCATACCCACTGGGTGTGAGCGTGGCGCAGAGGTTGCCAGTTGTATTTTATAGCTGTTTCCCCCCGGGATTGGACTCTTTTTTTTTTTTTTTTTTGTAAACTCAGTGACTCTCAACCTTATGTTGAATTGTTCAGTATTCACCATATTGAAATATTCTTAAGATTATGCTCACAAGGTAGAAAATAGCATTTTTATTTGCTTTGTTGAAATCTGGTTCTTTCTTTCAAAAATTAATGCATAATTTTCCTAATTATTGCTTTTTTTAAAACTATGATAGTTTGTTTCTACTTTGTATTTAGCTTATGCAGACCAGCTAGAGAAAACTTTGAAAGGGACAGTCCGTTCTTTAGGGAGCAGGTTATAGATTAGAGCTGGGTCCAGCCAGGGTAGGGGAATTATATAGTTTTACATTTTTACCTTATGTAAATATGACCTCATTTTGATAGATACATATTTTTATTCCAATAAGTACAGATTATTATAAAGCCAACTATAAATGGTTTTAATTGCCTGAGTTTCTTATGTTCTTTGAAGTCTGAAAGTAATCAAATATTCATTATTAACTATCCAGTCTCTTCAAGGAGAGATTAATGGATTTTGAGAGATCGCTTAGTGGCACAGAAATGAATAGTTTGGTTAGGATAGGCTCTATAATTTTCTAAAGTTGAATACATTTTTAGACAACTGCTTGTTTGCCTTTTTTGTAGCATGTTAACGCAACTCTGGACCTGATCGAGGGCAGCATGACTGTTTGTACAACAAAGAAGACTTTTGATCCATATATCATCATTAGGGCCAGAGACCTAATAAAACTGTTAGCAAGGAGTGTTTCATTTGAACAGGTAAATTTAGAATTACAGAGGCTTTGCTTTATGTGCATCAACATTGGAGAAAACATACAACGCTGTTGCCCGCCGCCACCCATAAAGTTTACGTTTTCGTGCTTGTATATAATTGTGTGCTTAATTTCTGGGTTTGGAAAAGAAATACACTTGTAAAGAATGTTGATGGAATATTTTCTTTATTTTCCCAAAAGGCAGTACGAATCCTTCAGGATGATGTTGCGTGTGACATCATTAAGATAGGCTCTTTAGTAAGAAATAAAGAAAGATTTGTAAAAAGAAGACAACGGCTTATTGGTCCCAAAGGATCTACATTGAAGGTACTTTTTATTAGTGAAAGAGTGTGTCTTCCTCTATCATTAGTTTTTCAGTGTACTGACCCTCAGCTTATTGCTCTTTTGATATAGGCATTGGAACTCTTAACAAACTGTTACATTATGGTTCAGGGAAACACGGTTTCAGCCATTGGACCTTTTAGTGGCTTAAAAGAGGTGAGGACTATTTGCTCTCTTAAGTTAATTTTCAGCAGAGAACGAATGAAATAACATGGGTGTAATATAATAGTTCATTGGATAACATACTGTTTTGTAATTTTTTTTTTTAGAATGTGCTTTGTTTGATTTTCTATTAGTAAATTCTTTGTACTGCATGTAATTTGAGGGAATCGTCACTCCTGGACTCTAACATATCATGACCAGCCTTTGGTAACTACAGAGATCTGTTTCTGAATTAGAAGGTCTGCACATCATCCCTCCTCCACTGTAGATTTTAGGTGGGCATTTAAGATCGTAGTCTGTCGCACACGTGAGAAGCACGATGTGATTCTAGGTGTTCAGGTTACTGGAGAGTTGAGCAGAGAACTTGTTCTTTGCAGTAACGTATACAGCCAGTAGAGGTCAGCCTCAAAAAAACTTCCCTTAAGATACATTTTCTGTTTGAATTTTAATGTAATGTTAATTCAGTGTTTTCATGAACATTTTATTTGGCTTGTCACATTAAATGTTATGAGAAAGTTTGTGGAGCAGATAGTGTTCCTGTTAGTTCCTTTTGATGCTGTTGTCTGTATCTGGCTGTGAGATCTTGCTTCTTCCTTTCCAGGGCCTTTAACAATAATTCTGTTGGACCTGTTCCTCATAAGTTATCTGCTTTTTTCTCATGGGGCAATACTAACTTAAATATATTGAATATTTTTTAGTTTTTTTAAGTCTAAATGTATTATCTAATTCTTAGAACAGACCCTTAAGGTAGTTTTATTTCCATATTACAAATGAGAAAGCTGGAACAGGAAAATTAAGTGACTTCCCCATGTGAAGTGGCAGTCTCATTATTTGAGCCCATATTTTCTAACTCTAACTCACTCTTCCCCCTGAACTGCACAGCTGCAGAGTGTTGTGCTAATTCTGTGTATTGCTTCTTAGCAGTAAAGTTGAGAAACTTCATTGTTTCCAAGGGAGGTTGACTATTATGAAAGATACAGAAGCCACTCAGAACAGCTGAAGGAGCTACTGTATTCAATTTGTGCCATTGCCTGGTTCATAGGCTGTTTTGTGATGTATTAATCCTCTTCTACCAAGTTCACTAAAATCTTTATAAGTGACTGATTCTTTTTTTTTTTTTTGCCAATTTCAGGTTCGAAAAGTAGTCCTAGACACTATGAAGAATATTCATCCAATTTATAACATTAAAGTGAGTGTTCATTATATTTTACTGTAACAGTGGTTATCCTTTTTTTTTTTTTTAGCCACAGAAACTTTTCTTGAAATTAAATCTTTTATGAAAGCCTCATACACAAAGCAGATGCAGCAGAGCTGCTCTGGGTGAAGCAGAGGTAGAGTTTAGCCCATTCAGCTCTGTCCCAGTCCTGTAGTGGCTGCCTTGGAAGCTTAGGTCTCTGTGGAGTTACAGTTTGAAAATTATTGAAGGAGACCCTGAAATATATTGACATAGTTTTAATACAAAGAAAATAAACTTCATAGAATTTGTTGTACATGGTACCAATCCAGTTTTCTTAGGTTGTGAGCCCATGTACTATATTTAAAGATGTGATCTTTCAGAATTCTGCTTTTTTCTATAAATAAAGTCTGGAATATTTCAGATTGCATTCAAACCTTTTTTGAAATTTAACACTCAAATGAGAGGCTCACTGAGAGAGATCTGCTATATATCCCTGTGTCTACTCCGTTCATGATTGTTCTTGGAAACGTAACCATGGTACAGTGAGCTGTTTTGTGATGGAATTTGATGAAATTAAGTTAAAAAGTCACTCAGATTGGAATGAAAGAACAATTTTGAGTTACATTGGGACATTAAAGATAAAGAGAGCTAGTCTGCTAGTCTTGCTTTTGATGCCTGGTTTGCATCCTCTGATGTTTCAGTGTCTATAAAATTCATATGGAGTGGGGCAGTGTGAAAATACTGGTTTTGTTGATCATGAGAAATTATAATATTTTTTTTCCCCTGTGATATTCAGGTGCCACTGAAAGCTTCCTGCTTGTAGGAAATACCACTAATTAAGGACTCTCCCTGCTGTTTTTAAGTTGAATTTTAAAGGTTTTAATGAAATAATGGTTGGAAAGATGAGTTAGTCTTACTTTCCTCTCAATTTATTGTAACAATTCTGCATTTCTTAGTCTAAACTTGTAATGGTTTTCTGATTATTCATTAATTATGCATATTTGAGATTACATTTTTCCTTATGGGTTTGTTTTAATCCTAGTGAAGAGGCTAAGAACTGTTCTTTTAAATTTTATTATTTATAGGAAAAATGTCTATAATGTCTTAGTTTGAGAGATGTATGACTTTTAAAATTAAAGATGTTTACTTTGTTCATATATTGCCATGATTGAAGACCTTAATGATTAAACGAGAGTTGGCAAAAGATTCTGAGTTAAGATCACAAAGTTGGGAGAGATTTTTGCCACAATTCAAGCACAAAAATGTGAATAAACGCAAGGAACCCAAGAAAAAAACTGTTAAGAAAGAGTATACACCGTTCCCACCACCACAGCCAGAAAGTCAGGTCGGTATACTGTGCTGAATTTCTTTACATGAAGGGGAAACCATTTTCATCTGCTTTGTCAGAAACTTTGAGCGTACTTTAGGTGGAGTTTCTGTGTGTGTGTGTGTTTGGGTGTATAGACATACAAGAAACTGAAGGTAATAATAGGCTTATTTCAAACTAAGTGGGCTGAGGAGTGGAGGCTTCATACTGTGAGTGTAAACTACATCACGGTGGCTGGTGTCAGTTGTGTAACTGTAGCCAGTGTGAATGTTCCATGGATATAAAATTCAGTGATTTAGGCCCCAGTTCTTTCTACTCTGCTGTAGCATCATTCGTGTGACCGGGTGCTGTATGATTGCTTCAGTTCTGAAATCTGAAATTCTAACATCTGTCCTTTTTCTAACATATGAATGCCTCTCGTTTTGTCAGCTGTCTTCTGACATCACTTCCTTTCTAAAATTTCCTTTCTCTCTTACCCATCACTGTTTTCTTTCCTGCTCCCTTTTCCTTCTGTCTCACCTGCCCAGCAAAACTCTGAAACTTGACTCCTTTCCCATAACGTGGCTGCCAGACATAGTTGGAGAAAGTCGTATCTTTGGATTATATCCCCTAAAACTTCTTGCTTCCAGCCTCCGATAGGTCTTCAGTCTTGTCTGGCAGCTGTGTGCCTTCTTAATTCTTAGGCACCTCCTGCTTCTAGCAGATGACGTTGCATTTTATTTTATTGAAGTATTTGAGACCACCAGGCAAGAACTCTTTCAACTTCCTCTTATCTCAGTTTTTTTTCCCCATCTGCATCAATCCTTTCTTTACCCATTTCTTGAATTCTGTCCTCACCTGTCTTCTAGGTGAGGGGTCTTGTGTCATTATCCCCTCCCTTGGCTGCATGTTAGTCTCCCCTCTCTACTAGTCCTTTGTGCTCAGCAGGTAAACCCATCCCTTTTTGGGTACTGTCTTGTCTTTCCCACAGCCCTGTGTTTGTAGTTTTTCAGGGAGGGTTTAGTAAAAGGTCAAAGGGGAAAAAGGAATGATGATTGTCATAGAAAAAAATAATAGTAATGGAAATGTTGGATCATAAGGTCTGCTCTGGAAGGGGAAGAAAGTGAAGCCGGAAGGAAGCTGTTAGTTGGAGGAAAGTGGAGTGATCCAGTAACTAAAGCATGCTTTTGAAACACCTGAAACATTTTGTATGGCCCTGCCTCTAGTCAGTAGTCGTCTCATCTTCTGCCATCGCTTGAATCAGTGATGTCTCATTTGACTTACTCAGCCACTTACTTGCTGTGTTATTATGGGCAGTTTATGTAACGCACCCACGCCTCAGGTTCTCCATACATAAAACAGGGATAGTGATAATACCTATCTCAAAGACTTGTTAATGAGGCTAAGTAAACTAGTAACTGTAAATAGCTTAGTGATAGTAAACAGTTAAGAGCACTGCCTTGGAGATAATAATGCTCTGTGAGTATCAGATCAATTATATTATATATTGATTAAATATTGAGTGAGTGAGCTCTTGCTTTCTCTGATTAGTATTTAATTAGTCACCGTATCCTGACAGTCCTTGGCTTTTCATTTTGTGTGCCACAGCCTTCATTCCAGGCTTTCATCTCTTCTCCTTTTTTCTGCCCTTTTATAAAGTGCTGCTTTGCTCTGTTGTTCACTCTTCTCAGGAACCTTCCGGCATTTCTGAATCACATCCTACCTCCTTTATCCATCATTCAGGTTTCTTCAAGCTTCCCCTAAACCAGCTTTCCAGTTTCCTCTCACACTTTTCTGAATCACTGACCTTCCACCCACCTAAGCAGTCTGTGGATTCCCTGGACACATCACTGCCATCCTCCCTACGTGCTCTCATGCATGTATTCTTCTCAGCTTTGAGCACATTTCCTTCTTTTTACGTCACTACCTGTACATAGAGTTTTGGCGCCACTATCTTTACCTCAAGGTCATTGTGACTTTCTTAGGAATTGACCACTCATCTACATTATTTCTGACGTAATTGTAAATACTGATTTCAACAGATTGATAAAGAATTGGCTAGTGGTGAATACTTTTTGAAGGCAAGTCAAAAGAAACGACAGAAGATGGAAGCCATAAAGGTAAGACTGTCTAGCTTACAACATTAATTGTAAACTTCATAGAAACTTGAATTTGTATTTAACTATAAAATGTTTTACTAACGTATTTTTTAAATTAATGATGTAGGCTAAGCAAGCAGAAGCGCTCAGTAAGAGACAAGAGGAAAGAAACAAAGCTTTCATTCCACCTAAAGAAAAACCAGTTGTGAAGCCTAAGGAAGGTAATGCTTGTTCTCCACCTCTTGGTGTGACGTAAAAGTCTGTCATAGGAAGAGTAAACCCTCAGTGAGTTGTCTGAATCTGAGTGTTACGTAAAGAAGTAACCATGTCTTTCATCAGTTCTCTTAGCATTTCACTAATCACTGATCCTAAGGACAAGAGGTGACTGAGGCAATTTACAGCTGAGTAGCAGCAAATGCCAATTTAAGGATATCCCAGATTGGCAGTCCCTTCCTGACCTTTTGCTTGTGCTGAAGAAGGACTCTGTTGTGAAAGATGTCAACCAGAGTAGTGAATCCTCTGTAAAAATAAAAGTTAAGCAGTAAGATCGCTGAGCTCTGCTATCACGGCTCTCAAAGAGAGCTTATCAGAAGCTGTGCTTTGCTTTACGTGTGTGATCTGTGGCCTGAATTTTGATTCCTGTATTGTTAATATGGATTTCTCATCACCTTGGGCTAAAAGACCCCAGCAAAACAACAGGAAGATCTTTCTTTTTCAGGGGCTATTTAAAAAGGCACTCAGAGAAGACACTGCAGTGCCTTTTTGGCTCGTCCCTAGCCTCATTTCGATCTATCCTTCCTCTTTAGCATTTTCTTTTCCACTATTAACACTTGCACTCTTCAGAGTGGTCAGTGGCGCAGTGAGGAGAGGAAGGTCACCAGCAGCACTGCCCGTGACCGGTTGGCCAAAGCCAGATGTAACATCGCCATTTTAGTAATTTCTGTCAGTGTTAACGGCTTAAAAAATACTGTATTCTACTGTCTAGATCATTGGTTATACAAAAGCTAAATAGCATGAGCATGGTGGTTTCTGGCTGGTGCAGTGTGTCAGTTGTGTATGTTGAAGGTACTCAATAGCTAGTTTAATCTGTTTATTACTGATGAGAAGTGTGGCTGTTCCCCTGGAGCAGAGACTTTAAATCTACTCTCGAGGTCCTGGGTAGTTTGTATGATACTATTCTTTTTTCCCCCTTCTGAATACTGTTCTTTAAATGATAAAGAGAAGCTGCATGTTCTCACTGCTTCCTTTCTCCAGTTTGTTCAAGCTTTTGGCATTAATTAGATGGTTGGGTTCTGTTAGGAGGACCTCCAGATACTCTCAGATTATCTTTATTACCAAAATCTTACTAAATGAAATACTACTAAAAAAAAATACTAATAAATAATAATACTACTAATAAAAAATATTAGTTCATTAATTGAACTAATACCTGGAAAACTACTTTTAGTTTTTAATGTAGTATTAGATGAAGTAGATTTTGACCTATAGCTTCATGATTAGCTAATTAAAATGACTGAAGCTAGGAAAACTGCATGTCATGTAATTTTAAATAATTTTAATGTGAAGGATGGAAAGTTGGCATATTAAGGAATACTCTAAAGTTCCAAATGTGGAAAAGAATATAACTAAAATAATCTAATCTCAAACAATTTAAGAGAAAAGATGTAATTTTAAATAGTTGAATCAAGTAAATGGCCCAAATAACTATAATGCCATTTTTGTGTATATTTTTACTAACTAGTTTTTTTAACTCATTTTTTAATCAACTTTTGTATAATTTATTTTTTTGTTTTTTATATTTTTATTGAAGTGTAGTCAGTTAATAATGTGTCAATTTCTAGTGTACAGCACAAAATACTTCAGTCACACAGGAACATACATGTATTTGTTTTCATACTATTTTTCACCATAGGTCACTGCAAGATACTGAGTATAGTTCCCTGTGCTCTACAGTAGAAACTTGTTGTTTATACCTCTTCTATATATAGTAGTTAGTATCTATAAATCTCAAACTCCCAGTTTATCCCTTCCCACCCGGCTAATGTGTTTTTAAAGTACTTTTCTATTTGTTTTCTCCTGGTTTGAAGTTTCTTCCTAATATCTAACTTACCTTTAGGCAAGTGCTTTATATTTTATAACATGACCTTTCAATTACAACACTACTCTGAAATTACTGTCCTAAGTATGTATTCTTTGTTTTACTTAGTAAAATCTAAAGAATTACATGTATTGTTTTTGATTTGTTTAGCTTCTACTGAAACTAAAATTGATGTGGCTGCCCTCAAGGAAAAGGTTAAGAAAGCAAAGAGTAAGAAACTGGGAGCTCTTACAGCTGACGAAGTTAAGCTTAAAATGGAAGCAGATGAAAAGAAAAAGAAGAAAAGAAAGTAACATACAAAACCCCAAAACCCCGATCTAGAATTTATTAAGCTATCTCCTTTTGTAAAGGATTTTGCGATACTAGGGCATTAGTTGCCTTAACTGTGAGAAGTAATACTCTCATCAATTTTTTCTGTTTGTTTTGTTCTTTATAACAGTGCTTCTATAAACAGCTATTCTTTATAAATTATTGTATTCTTCATGTGTTTTTTGAAAAATTTTACACTGGAAAGTGGTATATATGTGTTTGTATGCATTGCACCTAATCTATTCCAGGCAGGTTTTGCCTAATCATGATTTTAGGATTAATTCTTTAGGTTGTCTATGTGAAGATTTTTGGAATGTGGCTATTGTAATTCTCCATCAGATCCAATGTCTGATGCCATTGGTTACTCTTACAAGTCATGGCCCAGCATTTGGTTTTGAGGAAAATACATGCAGATTTTTCAGTGCTCTCTCTGATGACAGCAAGGAAACATTTAGGCTTATTCCTTTTTATAATCGCACTTTATATTTTGTCCCAAGATTAACCCCTAAGCCAAAAAGGCAAGGCCTCCTACAGTAAATCCCTTAATTGCTACTCCATTCTGTGTCTGAGGAAGGAGTAAGCCAGAACGATATCAGAGTGCAAGAGAGCGGGGAAACCAGATCTTTGGAGTTGAAGCAGCATGCAAGAGGTCATGCAGGGATGTTTTTACTAATGAGGGTCAGTGCAGTTAGACTCACGTAAGTCTAGCTCACTCATTTCACATGTTTAGAAGCTGAGGCACGCGGGGGATAGGTTATTTATGGAAAGTCACAGCTGTGGCAGCCTGAAAACAATGCTTATTCAGAGAAACTGGAAAGTAAAGATGAGTTTCTCCTATAGCATTAGGAAGTCGAACAATTTCTTCTTTTGGGTAATAGTTTGCGGCAAGTATTTTTTTTTTCTGAAATATTTTAAAATTAGAAATACACCCAGTGTTACTTTTTTTTTAAAAAAAGGCCATACATGAGGGGTTTTTTTCCTGTTTTTCCTTTTTTTTTTAATGGAAAGGAACTAAATGAGGATATTTGTACTTGACCAAAATGATAATTATAACAGTCAGTAATATGATTGGTGGACTAATGACGAGAAAGAGAGACAGGTGTCTGTTACGTGGATATATCGGCCAATCTGGAAACACAACAGAATAGTAACCTGTGAAACAAACATAAAATAGCCTCTTAACTGTTGTTCCTCATAATGCAGTAACATAGCTCACATAGGTCTTAAAAAATTTAAGGTTTATATACATACGTGTGACTTTATCTCGCTGTGGGTTAGCTGTAAAATCAGAGAGAAGAAAGAAAAAAATTAAAAGGGTGGCTGCTGGCGTGGCTTTTGTTTATTTTTAAAAGCGAAGTCTCTTAATTATAATCATTGACTGTTCCTTTGGCTTTATTGCAGTGATATTCAGAGGTTAATTATGTAAGATTTTTTTTGTACTGATGATATTTTTAATCAACTTTTTATATAAACTTAATATATAAACTTTTTATATACCACTATTATAAATGGAAAATCATTTTACATATCATATCTGGCAGATAATAAATACAATTTAAAATAAAATTAAAACATTAGAATTAAAAATAAAAATAACTAAATATTAGTAGTAATCAATGTGAGCAATTTATTAAAACATTTTCCTGAAAGTAAGTTGCTCCCTGGGAAGAATGACGCTACTTATGATCAGTCAGTGATACAGAGACAGGGGTCTCTCATCCATTAATTTATCAGTAGGGCATTTGGTTCTCATAAACTCATAATTACCCCTCTTCTTCCACTGAGCTTTATTCAGATTTTAACATTCAGAGCACCAGGAAGAAAATTCCCCATCTGCCATGGCCTTCCTACACATTTTTATTAAATGGTCAGACACCTTTTCCACACCAGCTCTGTGGCAGCTGCTGTTGGATTCCTGTGGTGGAATCCATCAAGGAGCTGGCCCTTTGGGTACTTGTGAGCATCCTCGGTCATCATACATGTGACCGGGCTTTGTCTGTGATGAATTGCCACAAAGCTTCTGCTTCTTTACCTTTTCTTGGCAGTTATATCCATGAAGTCAAGGTATGATGTGCTAGTTATATTTTTTTCTTACACACATTTTTTAAATGTTAAATATTCAACTTTTGAATAGTGAAACAAATATACATCCACACACTAGCTAAAATCAGCTTGTGTACTGTTGGTGTGCCCAGCACATTTATGCAAAGCTGCACTGGTCTGGCCTCCATTGGTATTTATTGAACCTACCAACAGTATCTAGAAGACCACAAAGGGATTTTTTTCCTCCATTGTTTGCCATTATTTGTCAGAGATGGAATCTGTTAAATAAAAGCCTTTATCCTCTAACCTTTACCCCCTGTAAATTAGGATGTCTTTTCCTTTGTTTTTCTTAAGAGCCCAGGGGCTTTTCATTATTGGACTACCCCTTAAATTTCTGAATTTTATCCCACAGAATTAGAGACCATTTCTAGCTAGATCCCCAACCAAGAGCAAAAACTAAAACTCCAGCAGTTTTCTTCTTCTTACTGTGCTGGTGGTGGTATTACTAATTATGTAGATTTTTAAAGAGAATGATTTTTTTTTTTTTTTGAGAAACATGCAGTCAAATTAGTGCTTATTTGCCGGCCAGACTAGTCACTTTGGTTACCAAGGTGCATTAGATAGCCGTAATTCCTCACTGTTTGGAATTTACAGTCTAGTGGGACAGACAGGTAACCGGTGACAATTAAATTATCCTTCACTCTGATTTAAAGTAATTGTCTCAGGTTTTGTCACTGACTTTACGGAAGCATCATGAGGATTATTCACGAGCATGAAAACGTCACCTGAAAGTTCGGGCATAAAGAAGACACTAGCACACAAGGTAAACCCAAGATTGGGGATTACACGGAGTATGAATTTGGGGATGAAAGACAGTGTTTATTGATTGATACTGTATGCCAAGCACTTTTCTAAGTATAACTTTTTTCTATTCGTTTCATCAAACCCCTGAGGATGTGCCATTGTCTGCATTTTATTGTTGAGGAAATAGGTCCAGACACTTGCCCAAGGTCACAGTGGTGGAACTGGAGACTGAACTCAGGCATATTGTTTCGAAAATCTGTGATTTTAACTCCTATGTCATACAGCATAACTTGGGGGAAAAATAATAATAATACACTTTGCAGTGTTGCAGCAACATGAAAAATTCAGCTAATATATTGATACTCTGAGAAGATATTTGTTGTACTGTGGGTACGTGTCACTGGGTTCTCTTAACAAAAGTAATATGAGAGAAAAAAGGAATGGCTGAACTGGAGAGACATGACCAGCTCAGAAAGCTGGGCTATAAAGTGTTGCTGTATGTGGAGTAAAAATGAGAATTCAGTGTTTACAATCGGGAGGAAAGGAACATGCAGTTTAAAAGAATTTTACAATTTTAGACCTGGAGGGGACCTTGGAAAATGTGTAAGCAATGAAGCACTTTTGCCAAACAAAAATTTATGCAGTTAAGTTCAGTCTACTCTCCTTTTTCTGCTCTAAGCACCCCTGCAGCCCTGAGGGGTTCAGCTGGTTATAGATGTGGACACAGAAGTACTACAGGATTGGCACAGCTGTAATAGCTTAATTGAGGTTTCCCTTTTCATACCATGGCGAAAACTTTAAAACATACTGGGATGGAAAACAATGCGTCTGGAACAGGAGCCGTAAATACATTCTTGGCTAGTTGTGTATTAATATTTCAAAATTACATAAAACATCCTTGGAAAGTTACCTTCACTTGCCTTCTACATGATTCCTCATTGAATGCCTTCTGTCTTACTAGTAAAAAGTGCCACATTGCAGCTTTACTTCATTTATTTAGTCCTACAGATGAAAATGCAAGTCTTGGGTGCTTTGGGCAGGTATCACAAAATTCAGATTCTTTTGGGTGACTTTGTTTTACAAAGTCTGATCTTGCTGAAATTAGCAAATCTTGGGTCTACAGTTTCCAACACTAGAGTCATTTGTTCTTGTTCTGATTAACTCTAAATAAAAAGGATATTATTTGCTTCTTTAAATTTCTCTTGAACGTGTATTCATTCCTAGGCCAGTAAGCCATTGATTTGATTGCTACCTGATGTCACTTTCTGAAAATAGCTGTTAGGATAAAATAAATAGCTCTGTAGAGAGTTACAAGAATTTGAACACACTGTATTACTGGTAGACTGTTTCTTTTACTCACCGCAGAGGTTGTCCAGACACTTGTCATTACTGGGGCAGGCACTGCAAGTGGACCCTTTTTTGTATGGCCAGGTGGGGTAATTTCCTCTAGGAAGTAGAAAAAAGATGTCCATTAAAGTTTTGGCTTTGTTTTGTTTTGCTTTTTCAATTGCTATTTATTATGAGTCCTTGGCTAGGAGAAAGTCCACCGATTCAGAGGGTTGGAGAGAGGAGTGGAGAGAGGCAGAAATGGAAGCCTGCTAATGTTTGCAGAGTTCATTCTACGTGCCCATGTCTATGAACCTGTATCTTAATCATCTCACTTAATTCTTAAAACAACTTGGGGAGGAAGTGATTTTTATTTCTGTTTTAGTGATGAGGAAACTAAAACTCTAAAAGATTAAGTAACTTGCCAAAAGTCACAGTGTACACATACCAAAGAACAAAACCTGGATTTGTCTGGCTTCAGGGCAGTGCTCCGTCTGCTTACTATCTGGCCTGTGTGATCACTTGTCCATCTTAGAAAAGCTATCATGACCCACATTTGTTCTCAGTCTAACAAGCCTTCATAGTTTTTACTGAATAAGACCCATTTGACTGGGGTAACTGCCTTCCAAAAGAATAACAAGAGATATGGGGGAGTTTCTAAAGTGCAGTTTGTTTTCACATAAAAGATGTGATACGAATAACACCATAATTACTGAGCACTCTTCATGTGCTAGGCAGTGTCCCAAGCATCCCTGAATAAACCAGTCTTCACAGTAATCCTGTGACAAAGATACTATTATTTTTTTTTATCCCCAAAGCTAGAGGCTGAGGCAAGTGTAAGTCATTGACCAAAAGCACAGATTAGAAAGTGAAGTAGTATCCAAACATTTTATATCCCCAGGAATAGCTTTGGCGTAGCCTCGATGGGAGGCTGTACGTTTATTTCAATGAACCTGCCATGGCACTGATCTCTTTTAGAACTCTGCTTTTGGAAAGGAGTTCTTAACTCTTTTGTGTCACAGTACACTCTGGCAGCCTGGTGCAGCCTATGGACTCTGACTCTAGTTTTTAAATGCTTAAAATAAAGCTCGTGGAATTATAAAGTTAACTGATTAAATAGAGCTAGTTATTAAAATGTTAAAAAATAGTTGAGACGTACTAACATGTACTTCTCTGTTAAGCATTAGATGAGATCTAGCAGGGAGCCTGATTATAGTAATTTCAAAGTAGTGATAAATAACAACTTCTGAGATAAATGCAGTAAGGAGAATGTGATATGAACATAGCTGTGACATTCACAAAGAAGCGCAGTACAGTCCTAGGTGCTCTGGTATGACTGGACTGTTACCTTCATTCCTAAAGAAATGTTATTTACAACAGTAGTGAAAAAGATGTTAACTTTTCTAACCCGAATTCATGGACTCCCCTAACCTAGTACTATAAATTTATCTCCAAAGTTAAGAACCCCCTTAGAGACATTATTTTTCATTAACACCTCACTTCTAACCAAAAATATACGTTCTAATCTTGTTTTGCTCCAAATTAATTTAGGTTGTTTCAGAAATTAAACTTGCCCTCCTGCTTATTCTACACTGTGGAAAATGGTGAAAGGAGTAGAGAGTCTGATAACAATGATAAAAGATGTCCAAAATGGACAGTGATCATTGGACTAAGAAGTACAGTAGTCATTGAGTGGTTACGTTCCAAAATGTTTTTAGTAAAATAATTTATGCTACTTCATTCTTTGTTAATTGTGTATTCTATACTATAAAGAAAAAGGGAAACTTGCTATTTCAAACACAAGCTAAAAACAAGGCAATTGTGACTTCTAGGGAATGGCAGAATTTATCCTGGGAGAAACATGCTCCTGGAAAGGCCTGGATTTTGTCTAGATGGTGATTAAGACAAAGGGACCTCAAGTATTCGGCCCAATAAAGAGGCAGAAACTTTCAGTGTTTCCCCTGGTCACCTGAGGGATAAGCGGGTTGAGGCCCTTGAACTCTGGCAAAGAGAAAAGACAGATCTTTAAAGAAAAGCTTAGATATGAGTAACAAGATCAAGAAAACCTTAGGTATGGTGGCCAGGGTATGCTAGGCACTGTACCACTGTCTGCTCATCGAGGTACTTATTTCCTCCTCAGAGGTATAATCGCCTCTTCCACTAGCCCACTGAGCGGTGGCGAGGCACGGGGGGGGGGGGGGGGGGGGGCCGGTCAGTAAGATGTCTGTGCTTCCGACGATGCGGGTCAGGGAGACCCCGGGTAGCACGGAGGAGGGGATGCTTATATTCTATAATGAAGATAACTACTTCTAAAATAGATTTTTTTTTCCAGAAAGAGGTTAATTTGAGCACTTACGCTGGTCCGTAGTTGCATATAAAATGTGCTAAACCTTGAAAACCTTCAAAGCCAGAAACTCGAGGACAAAATTGCACTGCGCAGCCAACCTTGTAACTATCTGCCCAAACAACCTGAAAAAAATATAAGGATTTTTAAGAAGAGAGTTAATAAAATGGACACGAGTATGATTAGGCCTTCATAAATGTGGTCAGGTATATTCACTCTCGTTGGGTACAGCAGTTAGTACCAGGGAAGCTTTAGGCACTCAGAATTCAGTTGGAAACAAGACTGTGTGCGTGAAATAAACATAACAGATAATTAAGATAATTTTTGACAGTGCAATGAAGAAATAAAACAGGGTGGCAGGATAGAGTGACTGCTGGGGAGGAAGGGGGCTCTTTGACTTGGGTGTGCAGGGAAGACGGCTCTGGAGGGTGGAATAGGCACTGGAGTCCAGCCCTGAAGGATGAAGAGGCAGCCCTCAGGGTAACCGTGCAGGAGAAGGAATTGTTGAGTGGGAGCCCTGGGGCCAGGCCGGGGCCGGGCCGGAGTCTGCTTGGCGCAGGAGCGGCAGAGAGAGCGGAGCTGGGACCTGACTCGAGAGAGGGGAGAGTCACAGGCCGAGGTCAGAGGCAGAGGAGCAACTCGTGGGGAACCTGGTAGGTAAGTGATAGGCGGGCCCTTTTCCAGGTCTTAGAAAGGTCACTTTGGTTGTTACAAACTAAGTGGACTGAGAAGAACAAGGGAAGAAAGGGGGAGGGAGCTTGGGAGGCAGTTTCGCCAGTACTGGAAAGAGAAGGTGGTGCCGCTCTCTCTTGGAGGACGCTGCTGGGGTGTTTTCCCTCCCAGCCCACACCCTAGAACCCCCTGCAGGGAACTCCAGGTACCCAAGCGAATTAGCCTCTGTCTCGCTGAGAGAGTCTGATTTTATGGCCATTAATTCTCAGGTTTGATCCTTGTGCTTTAACATCCCAATCATTTTTGTGTTTATTTTTTAAATGTCTTAATTTCTATTCACCGCATCTCAAAGCGACTTCCCCTGGGGTGTTTTGTTTAAAATGCAGATTTCTGGGCCGTATCAGTCCTACTGGGTGAGAGTCACTGGAATTGGCCTTGAAATCTGTGTTTTTTTTTAATTTAGATATAATTGACATAAAGTTATGTTAGTTTCAGGTGTACGATATAATGATTCAGCATTTGTATATATTGCAAAATGATCACCACAGTGTCTAGTAAACACCCATCACCGTTTATAACTCTTTTTGCTTATGATGAGGACTTCTGAGATTCACTCCCTCAGCAACTTTCAAATACACAAAACAGTATTATTAACTATCGTCACCATGCTGTCCGTTACATCCCCAGGACTTATAACTGGGAGTTTGTACCTTTAAACCATGTTTACCCATTTCATTCACCACCCACTAGCCCCCCCCCCCACCTCTGGCAACCACCAGTCTGTTTTCTGTTTATAAGAGTTTAAAAATTTTTTTTAGATTCACATGTAAGTGACTTCTTACGGTCTTTGTCTTTCTCCGTCTGGCTTATTTCAGTTAGTGAAATACCCTTTAGATCCATCCATGTTGTTACAAATAACTGTTATTCCTTCTTAAGGAGAATGTGTACACACACATACACCCACTGGAATATTATTCAGCCCAAACAATGTAATCTGTATTTTAACCAGTTCCTCGGGTGACTCTTACCTGTGCTGACTGGGTGCAGTGTTGTGTATACGTATTCCTTCTACTGTCATCTGAGTAAATCACTTTATAGTTCTTCTCCTTCCGTCTCTGAGCACTTTTTCCCACTATTGTTATCTCACGAGTCTTCTTATTTGGGGGTTCCTCCCACACACACCTTTAATGCTTTATGCTATTTTTAAATTCTCCTTTCTTTTACCTTTCTGTTCTCTTTTTTCCAAGAGTATGCAGGCATTTGTTACCATATATTTTCTGTTTTAGTTGGTCTTTTTTAAGTCAGGTTGTAAGCAACACACAGGAAAGCCCATCCCTTTTAGGCATATAGTTCTATGTATTTTGACAAAAGCATAAGAGTTGTGTAGCCTCCACCATATTCAGGATCTAGACCATTTCCCAAAAAGTCCCTTGGGCCCCTCTGTGGTCAGCTCCTCTCCCAACCCCCAGCCCCTGGCAACCACAGATCTGCTTTCTGTCTTTGTAGTTTTGCTTCTTCCAGAAGGCTATATAAATAGACTCAGTTTAAACATAGTTTTTTCAGTCTGGCTTCTTTCATTAAGCATGAGCATTTGAGATTCATTCACGTTGTTGGGTTCATTAGCAGCCACTTCTTTTTATTGCGGAGTAATATTTATTGCACGGATCTATCACAGTTTATCCCTTCAAGTTGGTCTCTCTTTTTAAAAGCTTCATGGGCATTCGGCTTCTGGGCTCATTTGTGGGCTCTGGGGCCACAAAGACCAAGTTCACTCTCCAGCTCAGCCACTCGCTGTGAACATGACCTCAGCTTCCTCCTCTCTCAAAGGCGGATAACCACCTACTCCACAGTCTTACTTCAACATTTTAAATGCCCCAAAGTAATGCTTAGGGCAGCTTCCGGAACATAGCGAGCTCTCAGCAAATGTTCATGTCTTATTCTCTTATGACTGATTTTTTTTTTCTCATGACTAATTTTCTTCTGCTTTTAAACTTTTGAAACTATTTTTTATCAGGCGTATTCCTGTTGCATGCTTCATTTCTTTTAATATGGTAAACAAAAAATAAAAATTTAAAAAATGAGTTACTCGTTATTGAGAATTTACCCAGTGCCAGGGGCGTGATAAGCACGTTACATGGAACATCATATTTAACCTCATAACAAATAAATAAGTATTGCCTCAATTTTTATAGATAAAAGGTGGAAGCTAATTAATTCTACTTGACCACGAAGCACTGTGAGGACCGTCCGTGCCCTCAGCAAGATGCTTCCAGAGTGCTTTCCTTTTTAACAAAACCAGGGAGGACTCTATAAAACTGACAAAAACATCGCATTTGGGGAACTCAACCCAGTGGGGGCAGGCATGCTTCTCCAGCCTCGCTAACACTCCCTTCCCACCATCTTCCCCTTCTCGTTCTCAGTACGAGTCCATCTGGCTCATTATCAGCGATATGGTAACACTGCAACATGTACAAAACCAGCTAGACAAACTCTGAAACACGGCACACTTCCACTCGTTCTGCAAGGGCGTTAAAAATAAGAATTTCAGGGAGCTGCGGCGGGGGCGGCAAAATACGATCAATACTGCCGTCTAGTGGGCACTCTCCGCACTACCAAACCTGAGCCGCTGCCCCGCCCAGATATTTAAGTCGAACTTTTCCGAAATTTTGCAGAGCTGAACTGTCGGCATCAAAATATCTAATTTGAATAATCTTCTATATTAATATACCAAAATTCTTCCACAATGCAAATCTATCTCTAGTGAAGACAGAACCAAAGTGTTGAGTGAACATGTCAAAAAATGTCACAATTTTATGAGGTAATAACGGATCTGAACCTATTGCTTTTACTCTGTCCAACGACTATTTACTGGCCAAAATCTGAAAATAACTTGCTTTTTATTCACAGGAGACGAGGGTAAGTGGGAAGTTACAAATACCCACTTGAGGTAATTTCCAGCATGAATTTAAAATGGCAACTGAGTAATCATAACTCACCCAGCGAGATTTCTTGCAAGGGTGAAAACAGGAAGTCTTTAGCCAAGCAGTCAGAGCCTTCTTCCAATGTTATTGGTGGGAAAACAACTCATGGAAGAGATCTAACCTTTGATCAATGCCTACTGAATACTAGTACTTTGCTAGATAATTTCCATGTATTACATTATTTAATCCTTGCCACATACCTTATATCCGAATTCCAACTCTTCCTCTTACTGGCTAAATGACACCCCTCTGAGCCTGTTTATGCATCTATGGATAATAGCATCTCTCTTAGAGGTATGTGGTGAGAATAGAATGAGTTTGGTTTTGGGTTTTTTTTCCAGATTTACCTGTTTTTATTTTTTATTATTTTTAACATAATTTTTAAGGGTTACTTTCCATACGAGAACCTAAATGTAGACAGCTAAGTAAAACATTCACGTAAAAAGTAGCTTCTGTGCTGCATGTTCCCAGACCCGGGGGGGGGGGGTCCCTGGACATCCTCTCCCTGATCTGAAGTAGACTAGTGATCTCTCAAAGAGAAAGTTTAGGATCACTCAGCTTGGGTTCTGATACCTGTACACAAGGAACTGGATTTTAGGAAATATTTTCTTTTGTCCCGATTATTAGCCCTTTCTGTTTGTTTTCCTACATATGAAAGAGGAACATTTATAAGTAAGCTCAGTTAATTTTAGGAGGGCCATCTCTGAAATGTCAGGCCTAAGTGACATAAAATCAAGTTTCCTCCTCTCACTTGGATGCCCTGGAATGACGGACATGGAGTGTCTTCTAGCTTGCGTGGCTGGGAGTCCACTGTCAATTTAACAGTCTTTTGAGCTCTCTACATCCGGTGTGTGGAGCCACTGCCGCCCTTCTGAAGTACAAATTCACCTGTACGCATTGTGCATCTTCCACACCTTGTTCAGTTTGCCAGGAGTTCTCTTTCGTTTCCTTTTCACTTGACAGACTCTCACTCGGCTCTCAAGAACCGACTCATGTGTCTCCTGTTGTATGAACGACTCCTACGTCTCCACACCTTCCTCTGACCAGGTTAGCTGCCTTGTCTTCGTGGCTCACGTGGCACGCTGCCAGTTTCTCCGAACTGTAGTGGCCGTGTGCTGTGGTACATCCTCTTACCCGTGTGTCTCTTCAGAAAGAGTGTCCACTCCTAAGGGCCAGGGGCCATTCCCACGTGTGTCCTGAGTTCCTCACTGCATTCCTCCTATCTCCTCCCTTCCCCTTCTCTGCGATTGTGTTCCCCAGTAAAATGTTAGCACATAAGCTTTCATCTCAGGCTGTTTTTAGGAATCTGCTCTAAAACATACGACTGGTGTCTTACAAAGTACCTGGGATAGGGGAGAGGCTTGAACACTGATTGGGTGGGAGCCAGCATCTTCAAACTGATTGTTAGGTTTTTTTCAATGGGGGGGAGGTTAATTCGTTTTATTTATGTATTTATTTTTAATGGAGATACCAGTACTTCGTCAGTGCTAGGCACGTGCTCTGCCACTGAGCTATACCCTCCCCCTCAGCACCTTCAAACTAATAATGATTTCTGGAGGTTGAAACACCGCAGTGCTTAATGGCACCAGATGCCACTTGTAGGCAATCTGGGTTTTGCTTTCTTGACCTTCAGGATTTGTGAGAATCCAACCGAATTTATTCTCTGGTTAAATTAATTTGTAAAGATAAACCAAAACTGATGGTTGATTGGACACGTCTAAAGGAGGCCTTATTTGTATTTCCAGGAAAGGGACCAAGGCTACTGATGGCTTGATAACCCCTCCTTGATCACAATACCCTTGAGATGAAAACTTCACTGAAATCCTTCCTCTCCTCTCATCGAAACAACCTCCTGTAACCGCGGCACGTGTCACACCACCAGTGCCATCGAAGGCGTTTTGTGAAGACTGAACTGCACTGAGAGCTTTCCTACTAACATGCTACTCTTTAGAAACACCTACTGCTTCAAGTTAACTGCCTTGTTAAAAATGCTTCTGCCCTCAGACCTCATTTCAACAAATTTTGGGACATTAAAACCAAACACAGGTTCAAACACAGGTTCGCTACCTTTCGTTATTGGTTTGACAAGGACGGCCAGGAAATAAAAGTAAAGAAACAAACGAAATGTGGCCTGTGTAGGGAGGCAGCCTGCTAAGAAGACTACAGACGATGCTTCCGGGGGTTTGTCTCCATCATGTTGCCAAATCACACGCGTTTTGGATAGGAAGCCTAAACCAGCTTGAATTAAAAACAAAAAAATCTCAGTGGGAGGCGCTGAGTGTGGCTCCGGGGACTAATACTGTAGATCTGGGGAGCGGAACAGATGCAGGAAGGTTTACGTAAGCTTACAGGTTGGCCTCTCTGTTGAGGCTGGGACTGTGGGGTTTTTCCCTCCTTCTGTGGTACGTCACAGATTCTTAGTCCAATTTTGAAAGACTAAGAGGATACGGAAGCATCCATTCTCATCGATGCTTCTGTCTGAGAGGCTATTCCTGCCCATTTTACAGCCCCAGAACAACTGTGTCAACTTTCCTAGAGGACGTACCTGGAAATAAATCCATTCCCTCATAAGATCCTTTGATTGCTCACAAATGGAACAAAGTATCACAGGAAGGTAGCTGTCATCAGACTTACTCAAAGCCGGTGCAGCCTGGCGGCCCCAGAACTACACCCTTCAAGTACCATCTCCTCTGGGATTGGGGTCTGTTCCGTTCACTCGCTTTTTTAAGTAAGCCTGTAGCCCCTTCTCTCTCACATTTACAGTGACACCAGCTTCCTTTATATTGTCTTCGCACCAAATTCCCGTTTTCTCCTCACCCTTGAAATGACGGTTTCAAGAGAGTATAGTGCGGATACTTACCTGGGTGTAATGGCCGCAGACCTTGCCACATTTCCGAGTCTGGAAGTCATAGTCCTGAACTTCGTTGTACCAGTCGGTGATGGCTGCAGACACAGAAAAGATGACGAGAGACCCCGTCCAGAGGTTTTCTCCCAGGGAAGTGAAATTTGGATGCAGCTTGTGGGGTGGCTTCAGCCGTCCGTTATGAGCAAACTGACAATTTCTTGCCCAGGCTTTTGCAACTTGGGCTAGGCCTGGGTCCCAAGTCTGCCAAAAAAACAAAACAAAACAAAAAACAATAAAGAAACAGTAGGAGGGTCAGAAATGAAACCTGCTACTCAACAATGTAACTGGAGCAAGCAAAGAGGGGATCTGAATGGGAGATGTGGTGACAAGAATAGAGAAGGACCCCTGATATATGTCCTCTGTATGTGGAGGACCATGTGATGGTCTTCAAGGTTTGACCAGGGTTCAGAAGAAACAGGATAATCTAGGTTCATGGAATTTAGAATCGGAGTGAGTGACACAGATCAACGTTTCACAGAAGGATTATTACGTGCAAAATAATACATGCAGGGTTTCACATATTTTATGTAATTCAATAACCACAATAGCCCCTCTCCTAGGACGCTCAGAAAGGTTATACACCAGCTCAAAGCCACAGAGCTGGAATTCATAACCCAAGCCTGACAATCAAATTCCTGTTTCCCCAAATGCCAGGCTGCCTTCCCGAGAAAGTCAATACTCTGCCGGCAACAATGAAAAATAAGATTTAGAGACAAAACAAAGAAACCAAAGAAACCTCACAAAAATTAAAAGACCAAAAGGAGGCATAAATTCCGTCTATGACCTGAGGAAAGGAAGTGTTCAAAAAGAGAAGTAAAACGTACTTATAGCAAGGTTGAGTCGGCAGAGCGAAAGTGGGTTCTTTTTGATCACGGGTGGTGTAGTTCACCCTGATCACAGCGACAAAATCATTCAGGACTGCCAGAAATTCACCTCCCAAATCAGTCCACATCGGCTGTTTCTGACTGACTCATGCCGGAGTCCTGCTGTTTTTTTCTTACCATGTAGAGCATATCACTGGCCGTTGGATTCACTCCTGAGCGGAACTTGTTGTGAATTTGAACACAGTCTTTGATGAAATCTTCATTGTCGATGTCTGGCAAAGTACTTGCTGAATAAGGAGAGCTGGAGACGAGGGAGACCAGCCAGGCAGTCACAGCCAGCGTGACTCGCATGCTCCGGGCGTCTGGCCGGGAGCCTCCCCGGCTGGGCCCCAGGGACACGCAGAGAGTGTGCGCGCCTCCCAGCTTTACAAAGCACAGTCGCCTTCAGCTTTGAGAAAACAGAAAGCAGAACATGAGTTCATCGCAAGTTGGAAGAAAAGGGTTTCTCCATATATGGTGTGCAGCTCCCGTTCTGCCCTTAACCCTGTCTCATCGGTGTCCGTGACACAGCACCTAGCGCCGTGTGCGTTGTTACCAGGCTCCGTCAGACCTGCTTGCGGGTTGGGAGGTGTTTCCCAAGGAAATTCTGGAATCTCCAAAAATAACAGTCTCAGTTTTCACAGAGGTTCTGGTGGTTAAATAAAAACATATCTCTTACTTCTAGAAATGTCTTGCAAAAATGCTTTACAAAAACCTTTTTTTTTTTTTAAGAGTCATAGCAGCACATCGTGGCTGGGATATCTGGTTAACATCATCACCTGACCTAGAATTCACTCACGACAGTTCAGTGTGATGGGGTTGAGTCAATTCTGTCCACCCTCCTCCTCCAAACGAAAAAAACAGTTATGTAAATTTTTACAGGCAGCTGGCTACCGCCGCCAGTGGATTCCTAACTTTGCAGCCTTTGCTAAACCTCCCTGTGCTCTTCTCAGATATCAGCCCGGAGCCTATTTCCTGGCCTTTGGAAGCTTTTTAAAAAATGATATTTAAAAATATTTTTATTGAAGTATAGTTGATTTACAATGCTGTGTTAGTTTCAGGTGTACAGCAGTCCTTTGAAGCTTTATTATTAGCTTTGGGGAGTGCTGCAAGCATTCGAGGACAAGCATGTTCTATAGCTTCAGTCTAGATCCTGTGGCATCAGGATCTAAATGGCAAGCCCTTGTGCGGTGGCTGCAGCTGCCACTTGATGGACAAAGCCAACATCAGTCTCCCCCATTCATCTCGGTGTTACCTGTGCTATGTCGGCCCCTCTCCCGACAGCCACAGACCACTTATAAGCTGGCCCTTTCATCTTACATTGTTGTAACTTTGGTTTGTTTACATTTGGCAGGGGGGGAGGTAATTAGGTTTCATTACTTATCCTTAGAGGAGGTGCTGGGGATTGAACCCAGGACCTCATGTGTGCTAAGCATGCGCTCTACCACTTGAGCTATACTCAAGTTGTAACATTTTGAACTCAGCTACTTTACTTTCCCTCCCTGATGATGGAGAGCCTCACTATGTCCCACATCATTGCCTTGTAACCATAGAAATGGTCTCCAAGCCAGGAGAGGATCTCTCAGACACCTCTTGAGATAACCCAAACTTAATTCTACTTTGTCATGGCTCCTTTCAATGAAATTTTCTGGGGAAACGTAATAACTGGTTATGCCCCAGTTTTCCCCTCACAAGGCTCCTGGGGCTTGTTCTTTGCCCACTGTAAAATGACCCCAGGCTGCTGAACTCACAGCTCTTACTAGAGCTTGCACCTGAGCAGAAGGGAAAACGGCCACTGTTTACACAGGTTCCAGATATGCTTTTGGAGTCTGCCGTGCTGTTAGCACAATTTGGACACCCCGTGGATTCTTTCCTTCAGCAGGGCCTCTCTCATTGCTGATGGGCATATGCTTGCTGCTTTATTGCAAGATATTCACTTCCCTTTTAAAATTGCTATTGTCCATTGGTCAGCCCATAATAAGGAGATGTTATATCTTTGGGAAATGATCGAGCTGACAGAGTTTCTAAACATGCAGCTCAAAATGGACCCCCCTCCATCCCTTCTCTACCCAGTGTTTAAACTTGCCTTTATTTTTGACTGATATCATCAACTATTAAGCGAATCCCCCACAATCTGCAAAAGACAAATGGATGCAAAAGGGTGCCAAATAATTACCAGATGGATACATCGGGCTGATGGACTTCCTGTAGCCCCCCTTTCCTTTAACCTTTTTACATGGGCTTATACCTGTCAACTGGGACCTATGTGTAGATCAGGGAGAGCTAAGGAACTACAAGACAACTGGCTTTGCCTTGGCACCCAGAAAATTGCCGACCAAATTATTTCCCCAGTGCACTACTTGTAAATCTCACCAAGTTTCTGGGAGAAGTCACTAGACCCCAGGAAATCCTCCAAGGCCCACGTTCCCCTTTGTGGCACTTTAAGTGGATTTTATTGTTTTTTCTCCCAGCTTTAGGCTAGTTTGGTCGTTTTCTACATGTTTAGTGGTTGGACTGAAGCCTATCCAACTAGACATGCCGATGCCATGACACTGGTAATGCCATTAATAACTTAGGTTACTCCTCATTTTGGCATTGCTTTATGGATTGAATCAGACCAAGGAATTCATTTGACAATAGAGATAAACCACTTGCTTGCAAAAACTCTAGGGTACTCATTAAAACTTCATACCCCATATAATAGTCAATCTTCAGGGCAAGTGAAACGTAAACATCTAAACAAAAAATTTTAAAAAAGACTGTTAGGAACAATCTGTCAAGAAACTGGGGTTAAATGGCCAGTAGTTTGCTCTTGGCCCTTATAAAGATCAGAATACTCCAAATCAGAGACATGCACTGACCCCTTTTGAAATGGTCTTTGGACACCCAGTGTCTACTCGCATATCTAAACCTTCCACTCCTGGATAAGTGAACATTATGGGAACTTGAGTGAACAATTTGATGATATGACTTTCTAGATACAAGAACTAACTAGGGTGCTTGAAGCATATAGCCAACAGGTAGAAGGGACATGGTCTCCACCCACTGACTGACAAGCCTCGCCATCCTTTCGAGCAGGAGACCGAGTGAACGTCAAGGTCTACAGAAGAAGATGGTCGCTGTCACCTCCCTGGGGAGGGCCTTATGAGGCACTGCTGGCCACCTACACCGCCATCAGGAGGAAAGTTCTCCCGGATCCATGCAAGTCATGGCAAAATAGACCCAGAACATCACTCTTAAGACAGTTGGGAGACAGATTCCTCCAGGTGACTTTGAGGATTTCTGGGGCCAATTCCCAGGCCCTGGAAGCAGCCAGCATCATGAGCTAGACAGCTCCTCCCAAGGTCACGGATCAAGAAATCTTGCTTTCACCTATTTCCCCTTCCCCGCTGTTAAGACTCCCTATACATACACATTAAAAAGAAAAAAAAAAGCAAAAAAAAATGAACACTTTTCTTATTAATGACTACTTTCTCTGCATTTATTCATCATTTATTAGAAGACTGACTGGAGAGTGCTTGTCTCTGTCTATCCCACTTCCCCTCTAAGTCTCCCCTATCAGCTCTTTTTCAACCTGTGTCTTGCTCTTACTAACCCTCTCTTACCCTCTTATGCCCATTTACCAAACCCTAGCCATGCTAACTAATCAGTCTGACTGTTGATTATGCCAACATCCAGACAGTGCAAAAGAACTTGAACTTGTCTTTGTTCCTGCCCACGTGAACACCTTGAAGGGAGGACTAGGTACAGGACATGGGTGAGCAGTGGGTTGTGGTATCCACAACAAGAAAACCATCACAGCCTCGTCTTTCAGTGAGTCATTTGGGCCCCAGAAAATCTCTGTAGAGGCCCAAAGATTGTCCCTTACCCAGATAAAGACAATAGGTTAAAATTTTCCCTTTGTATTGGAAACAAACATGACACAGGACCTTTCCTGAGTGACATCCCAGGCAATCAATTTCTGCGGTTTGATTCTACAGGTGGTGTCTTTGGACCTCTTAAGGAAATTGTAAATAACTCCAGCACCATCCTTTTGGGCACAGATGTCTGCTAAATCACCAAACATTCCGTTTGGCTCAGAAGTCACTCTTGTACAACTTAAGGATATTGCAGATGTCCCGTGATTAAGCCACCCCAAACCACAAACTATGCATGGGCGGATCAGAATTCTGGACTTACTTGGTTAGCTGCCAAAACCAGACTACAGGCTTCCTATACCTGCTATTTCATAATCTGTTTGCTCACACAGATTGACAGAGGCCATGGATTACTCCAGACCCTGGGAATTACAGGTTCCATTGTAACCTTGTCTGTAAACCACTCTGGTCTTTTTATTTTATGTGGCAAAAAAATGTGTAAAGGATTCTCTGCTAAATGATCAGACTGATGTGGATTTGGACGCCTGGCTCTGAAGGAAAAACCGGGCTGGTCTAACAAGATAACTCACAAGTCTAGGAATGTGAAGGAGAGGCTGGGTGGGTCTAAGAAGATAACTCACAAATCTAAGTATTGGAATACTGATCTGAGTTCTGCTGGACTAACTTGTAAATCTAGGTTAATTAGTGTTGGTTTGCTGTTCATGTTTTTTTGCTAGCCAGCTGGGTTTTCAAAGATACATATCTGGCTTTGGAATGTTGGTTTGCTGCCTCCCCGCCTCCACCTTTGTGATGATAATGCTGCTAAAGCTGTTCCATGCCTATTGGCCGAATACCCCAACTTGTACTTTACCCTATAAAACCTCATGCGCACGTCTTGGAGGTGCTCAGAGCTTCGGAGCAGAAGCCCCTCTGAGCCCGCCGGCGTAATACATCTGAGTGCTCCAACCCTCCGAGTGGTGCTTGTTTCTTGGCTGGCCTGTCGTTTCTATAACAGCTCCAGTAGTCACCAAATACACCACCTGAAATACCAGCCAGATTCAAACCTAGGCTTCTTTGTTCATAAACTTGTGCCCCATAAACATGCTAGCTGAGAAATCATAGAGGATCCAAGTCCTTTTCAGCACCAGAGGTCTAATTCCCAAGCTTTAAAGACTATGAATTGGAAAAAGCAATCTTAAGTCTCTCTGCAGTAGTAGAAGAGTTCACTACTGTTGCACAAATCTTGAAAATATTCCAGTCAGAAGTTAATAACTTAGCCTCTGTGCTGCTCCAAAATCATCGTGCCCTACCAACACCGTCTGCCCATGGAGGAGGAGCTTGTGCATCCCCTGGGCAGAAATGCTGCCTTTATGTGACTCAAACAGGGCAAGTAACAGCCAACCTAAATCTGTTAGAATAGAACATTAGCATGTTCCATCAGATAAAGTTCACACCTTTCATTGGACTGACTTAGTCCCAGGGTTGGGGAACTGGTTTAACAGGTTGTGGGCAAATGTTCTCCAGTGTGTGGTTTTCTTTTTTATTTTGTTTTGTTTTGTTTTCATTCTAATCTATGTTCCTTTCTCCCTCTGCAGATCTCTTACCAATTTATAACTTACTTGTTTCTCCACAGTCACCAACTCAGCTTTTAATATATGAAACTATTAAGGAAGTCTCAGAGAGGAAACTGATAGGGTTCAGGGCAGGCTGCTCCAAGATGCAGATTATTTCAGCTGAAAATAAGGAAGGCCCAAAAAACTCAGGAAGAATATTTGACTCTCCCCCTAACTGCCTAAAGGAATTTACGACAGAAGGCCTGTTCCAGGAAGGAGCTATCGCCATAGATAACTGTAGGTGAGGCTCTTAACTCGTTCTGGGAAGGGCAGCGGTGGGTGGCCTCCCACAAAGAGCAGTGGGTTCTTCACTGAGCTGGACAGGTGCTGATCAAATGAAAAAGGGATGGACAGATGAAGGAAACTGGGGGGCATAGGAACTAGATTTCCAGTTATGAAGTTGGAAACATGATGTCATGGCAAGAATAGAGAATGAGCCACTTTCTACTGTCTCTCTCCATAGAGAGGGTCTTCAAGGATGGCTTTTGGCTGGTAGGAAGCATGATATCTGGTCTCACGGAAGTCAGAATCCAAACTGTGCTTTTATGCCAGTCAGGAAGAGAGTTAAGAGTCAGACCTAGGAGGATTTCTGGATTCTGCCAGTGATTTTGATTCTATCACAAAGGTGATAGGAAGTTATAAGAGAGATTTTTTAACTACAGGCGGGGTGTGATCTGATTTTAGAAAACACTAGTGGGGGAGGTATTACTATCTAATGGAAACTTAAAAAGTAAAGAAACATTACTGAACTATAAGGTAGAATTATGCCACACACAAGCATAAAAAATAACCTCACAAAGTATCACACATCATTTCAGTTGTGTCCAGACTGTCTAATTTATGACCAGCATTCCTTTCCATTGTACTGACCTAGGCTAAGCATCTCCTTGTGTGGGGCTCAGAGGCAACCTTTTGATCAAGATGGTGACAATCACAGTGAGACCTTCCACCAGCTTGAGGTGGGAACCAGGCCTGAAGCCTTCTTTCCATCTTATTCTGAGTCTCTGTGAGCGAGATTGTCTGGGTTTTGAACACAAGAACGAGAAAGATGAGAACCTGTGAGAAGGAAATGCAGGGACGTTCTGCGGTTGCCTCAACAATCCCCACTGTACACGTACCGCTCCCAAGGATTAGCAATGGTATGTTGGTTTAGCACACTCTGAACTCCTGCTCTGTGTATTCAGTTTAGCAATACCAGATAAAAACAGTCACTGTCCCCAAGAAATAAACTAAATCATTCTTTCTTTAAATTTCCAAAAACAATAGGCAAAATGGAAAGTCTGCCATTACTGAGACCATGTTTACATTACTATGCAGAGCAGTTTAGCTCCTCAGAGCTACAATCCTCAAACTTCTTAATTCAAACTACTTTTCCACAACAAAAAGCCCAGAGAGGTGGTTTGCTCAGAACAACAGGAAGTTTTACCTGTAAGCAAATGCAAGCCTCTACTTCTTTTCAGAAGGTTCACAACTGCTGAGTCCTTCCTCTTCTTAGGTCTTCGCTGTGATCTCCTTGAAAAGTATGTGTGTGTTAAAGATTTGTTTTCAGTGTTTAGCTCTGAATAGTGGCATATATATATATATATATATATATATATATATATATATATATCTTTTAAAAATTCTATATTATTTACATTTTTATAATGAGCATATATTATCTTTTATAGTAAGAAAATAAGCTGAAATTACTTCTATTTTGGAGGACAATAGGATCTTTATAATTGTCAAAAAAGAAAGGACAGACCCAAAGTGGAGTCTTTTATGCTAAGCTCACCAAGACAATACCTATCTTAATTGCAGTTAACAACTGAGACAGGAGGGAAGGGGGCAGGGCGCAACCACTGAAGGAGTGACACAGCAGCTGAGGACTGGACACACTGGTTAGAACCAAGATGGCAAAAGATTTGACTTCCAGTAGACCTTGAGCCTCTCAGCACACCCACAGGCGCCAGGACAGCTCCTAGGCTGACCATAAGAGGTCAAAAAGTAGGTGGGGACCGATTCCAGGAAATCCCTGCCCCAAGTACCTGGAATAATCCTCCTACCCATTAGCATATGAAATTACTGAGCCCATAAAACCTAACAACTCGGCACATTGTGGTCTCTCTCTCCCTCCCGCCTTCCCTTACCACCCCCTCCACCTGCCTTCTGAGATGGCCCACACTCTGTCTATGGAGTGTGTATCTCTCTAAATAAACTTGCTTTCACTTTACCATGCCTTGCTCTTGCATTCTTTCCCACGCGAGGCAAGAACCTATTCTTCGACAGCACAACCTCCCCCAGAGATGTAGTCTCAACTGCTCAGTCTGGAATTCCCTGTCAGCGCCAGTGGGGACGTTGGTCACAGAGCCCCCTTTCCATCACTTCCATTTTGTACAGCTCCTCAGAGCTTCTCTCTACTTGCTAGTGGGATGCTGCCTGACTCAGGAATCCTTTGATAAAGCCAATTAGATTTTCAAATTTACTCAGTTGAATTTTTGTTATTTAACAGATTTGGTGTCAGTGACAGTGGGATTCAAAGTGATCTTCTGATGGCATTTGGGGACAAAGAGAAGCCCAGGTGTGGTACCCCACAAAACCTTTCAGTTCACTGTCTTTCCTGTCATTTCCAAAGGCCATTGGTAATTTCCTTTCAGTTCTAAGCTCCCCTCTCTTTGCATGGAGTTCCCAATCTGATTAGTGTTCCACAATCCCCTATGTGTTTGGAAACACTGACCTTGGTTTTGTCCCTAGATCCCTACATTCCAATGGTGGTTACTGCCTGGAATCGATCTGGGTCCAACTTAAAAACCAGATTGAATTTAGGGTTGAACTGGGTCTGACTTGGGCTGGACTAGGCCCAGTAAAGGCTAATTGATAATGAGGGAAACTTGGAAGTAAAAAAAAAGCTGCAGACATTGTTGGGCATGCATTGAGCATTTAAAGCTCTACAGCATGCACCATCTCACCCAAAGACTCCTGTTAGGAAAAGTCAGCCACAGAATAGGTTAGACTGACACTAGGTCATCCACCAACCTCAAGAAAATTTCTGTGCAACAAGGGACACTGAAACATCACACAATCACCAACCCAGCAACACCACTGTTTAGGTATTAGTTTGGCTCTGAGAGACCCAAAAGCTTAGCTAAAAAAGAATAAATACATAAATACACAAACAAATTAAAATTTTAGTGTTTTTTTTTTTTAATGAAAGTACTGGTGATTGAACCCAGGACCTCGTGCATGCTGAGCATGTGCTCTACCATTTGAGCTGTACCCTCCCCCAAAATTTTAAACTCCTTAAAATCCAAAGACTTAAGTGTAACCTATCAACATATTCAAAAAATAAATAAATAAAGAGGGAGGAAAATTTTTACTAAAGACAACATAGAATTTTGTGTCCTGAGAACTTGGCTTGGTAACCATCAGGTTGGAGGTCCCAAAATGTGGCTGGACAGAGATGTGGGTTGCACCCCATTTGTGGTCAGATAGGGCTGGACAGAAATGTAGCTTGATCTCCATTGTCAGCCAGGGTCCAACCAAACTGCTGCCAACTCTCAGGGGAATTACAACCTAAATTACAATGGCTATTGTGCAGACTGTTCAAATTAAATGAGATCATTTAAAAAATGCGCTTGAAAGTGAGGGTTCCCAAATTAAGCAAACAAAATGGGATACCTATTCTAATTAGTAAACAGAAGACTCCAGAAGGCTTTAAAATTCCAAAATAGCGCCATTAAAAACCATGATGGTAGAAGCCTAATGAAAATGTAAAGACACGAAATCTAAACAAAAGTTCACCAAACTATTAGCTTTACAGTCACGACAGCTCCAAGGCCAGGCACCTGAAATAATACCTGGGCCCCTCCTACTGCCCTTTCCTAAGGGTCCATCATTAAAACACATCATAGGAAGCTATGCTAGTTTCTTAAATAACCAAGGCTAAAATTAAAATTAGTTTAAAAAACAGTCTGCAGAGAGGATCCTGGAAAAAGTGGTAGAAGCCAGTGAAGGGTGAGAATTCTTACCATAGTCAGTTCTCCCAAATCTCTGTCTGTAGTGCCCAGTTGAGACGGAAAAATGAAATCACACGCTGTCCCTTTCTTTCCAAATCCAGACCAATTGATATTGATTGATCCTTCCTCTCCCAGGGACAACTATTGCCTTCTTGCTTGTATTGCTTTGTGTCCTCAAAGAGTTTGACTCTCTACATGGCAGGGACATGCAGGCTATTGGTTCTTTCTTTGGCAATCTTTGGGAGTGACTCTGGATCTTAGGAATGCAGTAACCTTTGCACCCTCTCTGAGGAGATATTTAATACTGCCAGAAATATTTACTCTTTGTTTTAGCTGAAACCTGGCAAGAAGGATTTAATAACTTTATGATCAGAAATTTGGCTGAATTAGAAACTGATATTCAGAGCCTGACAGGAATTTTTTAAGCCTCCTCCCCTAAGCTGAAATGAAACTGTCCCTAGAAAGAAAGAAAAGCTTTCTAAAACCCTTGTAAAAGGATTTATGGGTGGCCCCTCCTCTGATGTCATTTAAATTACAATCCAATTCCGTAAGGCATTGGGAGTAACTGTCCTTATCCTAAAATTCTTTGTAAAACTAGAAATGCAGTTATAGAGGCAGTTCAAAGTCTACGCATTCCTTTCACCAGTCCCCAAACCCCGCCTGTTTATTTCAAAGAGCTTGTAAACCAAAGTCCTTTTTGGAGGAACTTAAATTCCTTCTCTGTTTTTCAAGATAAAAATATTCTGTAAACTTAAAGAAAGTAAGTCTTATCAGAAAGAGAACAAAAAGGTGAAAGGTAATTTGAAACTTAGGCAGATGAAAAAAATCTCTTAAGTGCTTCTCCACAGATATTAGTGAAAGGCTTTAGCCATTGAGCAGGTAACCTTAGCTTGTCCCATCGACCAGAAAAACAAATCAGATTCATCTCCTTTTATAATCAGCCAGCTTTACATTTTTGTACCTGTGTCATGGCTGAAATTTTAAAACGAGACAATAAGGTCATTGCATCTGTCTGTAAGTTCATGTGTGTTTATATCTACATAGTAGATGTGTGATATGTATCTACCTCTGGGCAGTATTGCTAAGATAAATTTATAAAATAGCTCTATTTAATTGGCTTAAAACAAACAAGCACTTATATGAATTAAAATATAACAGAAACTAACACAAATGTTTTTCAAGTTTATGTGATCTAGGATTACATTGTGTTTTTACAGCTATATGTTGTAAGTGTTTCAGAAATTATCTGAAATTCCTGAAAATCTGAAATGTCCTGGTGTAGTATTATCTGTCACAATTCCAGTTATTACCTGTTGGGCTGTATGCATCCTGCAGGCCTGCAAGCCCCGTACTTGCCCAGCTTCGAGACAGAAGAAAGAGCCCGGAGTCAGTGACAGAGACATCACTGGTTTCACAGGCAGGCAAATCTTACATGGCTGAAGGAAGGTCCTGGAGCGACACCCCACTGTTATGTGGCAGACAGAGACGAGCCTTGGCAGCAGTCTTTATCACTGAGCTGAGTGGAGAGGGAGGTTACCACTTATATAGGAAATTGACATCAGGTTGGCTCACTGGTTACCAGGGAAACCAGCAGAGGCGTACCTCCCTTAATGAGATAATAAGCTATTCTAGTGGAGATGTTCTGATCGAAAGATTAGAACAGTTACCAGCTGGGGCTGGGGCAAGTATGTAGGCATTTACTAATTAGGCTCTGTGATGAAGAGGGAAGGTCAGTCATGGGAGTCAGGATGTAGGTGAAGCAGGGACTGGTCAAGCCGGGGATGTACAGAGAGAAAGAACAGCCATCATCGTGGGTGGCCAAATCATATACTATCACAAAAATATTATCTGTCACAGAAATAACCAAATTTCCTCAAAAACTCCATTCGATGCATTCTCATCAGCTCTTTAGTAATGGGCATTTTTAAAAAGCCTTGTCATTTACAGAGAGTTTCTGTTTTGCTCAGATGCTTTTGCAAAAGGATTTCTGCAAAAATATTTTATCTTCAGAGATATTCATGGAAAAGACTTTTGACAAGTGCAGGTTTTTGATAACTTCAAGATCATCAAGCTGAACTGGTTAAAAAATTCCCAAAACTAATGGAAAAACTAGATGCAAGCAGAACAAATATTAATTACATGGGACTGAATAAACTGATGAGGATGATTATACATTTTATGACTTTTTATTTTCAATATTGCCAGTTCTTTTATGTTCCACTTTTACGGATTTAAGGAAACTTCTTCTCTCAAGCTAAACAATCCTTTTCTGATACCAATTATCCTAAGATAATTGTGATGGCTACATATAAAAAATCATTATAAATTCAAACAGGATAAATGTACTTTCTAACTCAATCAACATGCAGAAGTGAATAAATATTAATAGATGGATGCTTGTGTTTACTAAGTGTTTACATAATATTGAATAATGCTGCTAGACTTAGTCATTCATGAGTTAAACTTGTTAGGCATCTAAATATAACCTGAGCATTTATAGGTAGGAATACAAGATATAAATGGTCAAAGAGATAAAGCAGCCCATAAAATCTTAGTGCACTGAGACTTATCCAATGTTTACACTATTTAACTAGCCACACATTTTAGCTTAGGTAATGTCTCACTTCTGAGAAGGAAATTATTTTGAACTTGCTCAACCCTAAGGAAATAGCGGTTTCAGTAGCAATTTGGCAGTTTCCTTTGAATTCTTTTTTTCTGTCTTCTTTCTGCAGTTTCATAGCTAAAGCATCTTCTAAAGTATGTTTTCTTAGCTACGGTTCCAGGGCAAATATATTATGCTTTTATTACAGGCCTTACAGTATTATTAAACTACACATAGGTATATCTTTAATATAAATAAAATTTAAGAAACGAAAATGTTTTTAAAAGCTTTCATTCATTAGCATTGTTGTGAGTAGAATACTGTCCTTTGTCTTTGACCCAGAGGTCTTGTATTTTTGTTTAGAATCCTTGCAATTGTGGTTGACTAACTTGCTGACTTGCAAGCAAGATTCAGTCTCAGATCTTTCACAATTTTTGACGTGAAGTCATTTCAAATTTTTTTTGTTATTCTCATGTTGGTTCTCAAAGTGGTTCTTCAAGAATTTACCCATTCTGTCTAAATTGTTCAATCTCTTGACAAAAAGTTACTCACTGTATTTACTTATCATTCTTTTAATTTCTCTAAGACTTCTCTAGTAGCGTCCTTTGTTTTATTCTTGATACTGCAATTTTTGTTCTCTCTCTCTCTCTCTTTGTTTTTTCTCAGTCAACTTTGCTCATTGTAGGTAAGCTCAGCCAGGATTTCATGGGGCTGTTTGTTGCAAGGAGGATTAAAAGCTTTGGCCAAAGTCAGTAAGAAAGGCTGAACCAGGAAGAGAGAAAGAGCTAGTCAGATAAGAAGCCAAACAGGAAACTTTTCCGTGGGGGGGGGGGGGCGGTATCTGTGGTCATCTGATACCTAGAATCAAAGCTGGCAAAGACAACTGCACACATGAACAAGTCAGTTGGTACTAAGAATCTGTCTGTGAGGACGACATCTGTCACTGATGAGACTATAACTTAACAACTTCAGAAGGTCACACTTTTGATTTAAAACAGAAAGAACAAGAAAAATAGAATGAAAATATCTACTATCTGTTATTTAAAATAAGATGCCAGCTACTTGGGTAGAGCTGCTAAGATATGCTGATACTAAATCACTAATCAACATGATTGATGCTCATAAGTTTACCCAGGCAGTTAGGCCGGGGAATGCAGTCCATTAACACTGCTGTTTCGTCTTGAGTTTCACTGTCTTGAGGTTGTTCTTGAAGGAAGGGAAGGTTTAGTTGCACAAAACCTCACCTATAGTGGCTTAACTACAATGGGCTATATTTTTTCTAAAATAATAAGAAATCCAGAAGTGAGGAGTCCAGGGCAGGTGCAGCACCAACAATGATGTCACTGTTTCCAGCTCTTCCTTTCTTTCTGCTTCATCATCCTTAGCGTGTGGCTTTTCCACTCATGCTTCTTATCTCACGGTCACAAGACAGCTGCCCCATCTAAACTTCACATCTACACTCCAGGTATGAAGAAGAAGAAGGTAGGAAGGGATGGTGCCGGTATCAGAACGGGGAGACAAAGGAGATAGCTAGTTTCTGATTTGTGCAGGAGGAGGAAAAAGAAAGGCTACCTCAGGAGAAGTTATTCAGAGAGAGATCAGCATCCCCAGCCAAGGCACCTTTGGGCTGCACCCTGCGGGCCTGCAAGCCTTGTACTTGCCCAGCCTCAAGACTAAAGGGCACAAAGTCAGTGACAGGGACGCCAGTGGTTTATTTGGATAGGGGATCTTACACGTCCTTGGAGGCAAAGATCGGAGTTGGGCTGTTAGAATGCCTTGGGCTGTTGGAAGCGGGAAGAGGCAAGGAAGCTTCACCTCGTCTAGGCTTCAAAGGGAAGATGGCCCAACCTATATCTTGATTTTGGACTTCTGGCCTCCAGAAGTATAAAAGAATAAATTTTTCTTGTTTTAAGCCACCAAGTTTGTGGTACTTTTTAAAAAATTATTTACTATTGTATTATTTATTTTACTTTGGTAGGGGGCCTTAATTAGGTTTATTTATTTTCAGAGGAGGTACTGGGGATTAAATCCAGGACCTCATGCACACGAAGTATGTACTCTTCCACTGAGCTATACTCCCACCCCTGTGGTACTTTGTTAACGTAGCCCTAATCCAGCATCTGTCTCAGATTTGGAGGATCTTAATTCCTGAGTGTCAGAGCTCGAGAGGGCAACGATAAAATAGAACCTACTGAGAGGAAGGTTTCCTTGGGTGTCATCCTGGGAGGGCAGCAACATAAGTGTTATTAAATCTCTATAAACAAATCAGAAGTAGAAATAGTAAAGAAGGAATTAAACCCAATGTACTAAGATTTTAGAACAGGACAAAGTTTTAAAATTATTATATTTACAAAAATACTATTTTTTCTTGCTTTTAAGTTACATAAATAGTTCAACAGAATACCTCATACTAAAGCTGCAATTATAATCTATTTTTTAAGGGGAGGCAATTTGTTTACTACATGTTTAATAAAATTCATGTTCATAATTTTGTTTATTTGAATATAAATAATAAATTTAGCATTACAATAGGTAAATAGTAACTTTTATGCAAAAGTCCTTTGATAGTAAATAACCTCTTAATTGAGATCATTAATTTTATTTAAGTCTTAATAATTATCCTAATAATTATGTGTAAATGACAAAACTGTTAAGCTGGAGTCAAATACATAAATATGCTTATTTTACTGTTGTAATATAAGAATGTATTATGATGGCAGGAGGAGAGGAAAAAGCAAGGAATATGAGGGAGAAGCTCTCAAGGAAGAAATAGAAAAAATCATGGAAGAAAAAGCTAAGAGGCAGAGCAAAAACTAGTGTCCTACAGAGGAAAGCAAGTAAGAAATGAGTGACAGTACTTAAATAAGTAGAATAAATATGGAGCTAATATCCTGAATTGGAAAACCACAATGAGAAGTGTCCATGTTCACTTATTTAAAATATAAATCTCAATGATTAAAAATCCCAATTAAAGATACTAATGGGATTTGTCTGTAATTTGACAAAATAATCCCAATAAGAATAGAAAAAAAAATTGAAGAAAGAAAAATAAGGAGAGATTTCTTTAAGAGAGATGAGAAAATGTACTAGATTACTATAACAATAATAGTAAGAATCTTACCGGTGTAAAAGTGATGAAACTGGCCTCGGGCTCTTCTTATGCGTTCTAGTCCTCTTATTCCACTCTAGCAGGAACATTAAATTTGATTAATCATAGTCCATTGAACTGGCTTGGCCATGTTATTTGGAATGGAGCAGTCAAAGAGAAAACGAAAAGTCCCAATAAACATGGGTGTGATTTCTTCTCTATTTTTGCTCCATACTTAGGGACATCTCCTTCTGGAGTTGTAACATTTCTATCTTTACTCATATAGGATAGGCCTGGGATATACATCTGCTAAATTCTTTGGCTTCTGTTTCCTCTGGTAATTGGCAGGTAGGTATTGCTTTCAGTTCTATTCAATGGTGAATCCTGAGATCCAGGGATAGGTACTGGGGTGGGAGAGTGCACAGGTCATAGTTGGACAGAGCTTAATCAAGCTCCCTGTGGTTCTTTAGTGGGGACAAAGTCCTTGCTAACAGTAAAGTATTACTTTGCCTTCCTTAAGTCTCATGTAGCGAGGGAGTATGTGTCTGGGAGAGGGAGAGGAGCGAGGCGGATGTGATATTCCTAGGTCAAGAGACCTAGGTTAACAGCATCTCAGCTGTATTAGGGTTCTCCAGAGAAACAGAACCAATAGGAGATATAGAGGTACACAGAAAGGAGTCTATTATGAGGGAGAGGCTGACATGATTACAGAGGTTGAGGAGTCTTATGATTTGCCATCTGCAAGCTGCAGGCCCAGGACAGCTGGTGCTGCAGTCTTAGTTCAAGCCCGAAGGCCTGAGAACCAGGGCAGCCAATGGTGTAAGTCCCCATCTGAGTCTGAAGGCCTGAGAACCAGGAGCGCTGATGTCTGAGGGTGGAGGAAGATGGATGCCCCAGCTTAAGCAGAAAGAGTGAATTTGCCCTTCGTCCACCTTTTCGTTCTATTAGCGCCCTCAGCAAATTGGATGATGCTCACCCACGTTGGTGAGGGGGTCTTCTTTACTGGCTCTGCTGATTCAAATGCTGATATCTTCTGGACGTACCCTCACGGACACACCCAGAAAGAATGTTTTACCTGCTCTCTGGGCATCTCCTAGCCCAGTCAGGTTGACGCATAAAATTAACCATCACCTCGGCATAATCCATTTCTTACCACTAACTTAACGAGACAGATCAATGGAATAAAATTAAAAATTTTAAACTAAATGCAAATGTTTATAAGATTTAATATATGGCAGCATTTACCACACTATACTCTCTTGAAAGCAGACCAGATATGTGAGAAAGTGCTAGATGGTAAGAAGGGTGGAAAACTACTCTTCATATTTTCCACATGCCCTAGAGATCCCGAATTCAAATACAGCCTATCAAAGGCTCTGAGAATTCTTGTAGTATATAGTAAAGAGATCGATTTAACTTTAATTCAACATTTTTCAGTGCAAATCAAAATTGTATTTGGCCAAAATTGCAATGGGATTTTTTTTTGTCCTAGTATATGCTCAAACATACCTGGGGATTAACTAATGATTCAAAAAGTGATTTCAAGACAACTGGCTATCAGTTTGGGAAAAACTGTAGGGGCACCTTGCTGCAATTAATTGTGGGAACTCTGGTGTTTCTGGTTTCTGTGTACAGAACATTTATCGCTTCTCGGCCTTTTGGCTAAGATCAAGTGTGTACAGAACATTTCCCCATCCACTAGCTCTTTATAGCCATGGTTGGCTGTCCGTGTTGGTGACATGCTCTTCCACGTATTGGAATGGGCACAGATCCTAGATTGAGCCAGAGTCTTGCCTGGTCTTTGTCTACATTCTCTGGGTATGGCCATTTGTTCAGGAATGAGATCATGATCCAGGCTAAGCCCATCAGAGTACTTCCTGAGTTTTGGGATGGAGCTGGTAAGGCAAATTTTTTCCCCTTCTTTGTAAGATATAAGAACACAGGCCTAGGGTTACTGACTGCCATCTTTCCTGCTACATAGAAAAATTTTAAACAGCACCCTAGACAAATACAAAGGCAAGTGACAAACTGGGGACAGATACTGCAACCCATATGATATAGCATGGTGTACTGATTCTTTCACACTCTCTCAAGCCCTTAGCTGAGTCCAGGGTAAACAGAAAACTAACAGGGTATCACAGTATCATCTCTGTCCCCTTCATGATCCCCAAGTTTTCCCTGCAGAGATTTACCCATATTGAATAGGGAGTCTTTATGTGTCATTTCCATTGGCTGCCACTCTGCACAATTGCTATAGTAACCATGTAAATGGACTGACAGATAAACAAGGCCCAAACCCTTGGGAACATCAGACAGTTTTCACTCATGTAAAAGACACGAAAGAATGTCAGGACATAGGGCAGAGGGCAGCAATATTCTCCAGGACCAAGAGGGCGCAGACTTCCTAGTACTAAACCTCACTAGCAGAGGTATGGTGGCAGAGATTAAAGTATAAATGAATGAAGGACTGGAGGCATATGCTGGGATATTCCTGCACATAATGCGGTACAAACACGTGCTGGAGACTGCCTTACCAGGGCCAGGAGCATCTCAACAGTTTCAGCTTTACAATGCAGAATAGAATACGCGTACTTTAAGAAATTAATCAAATGCTTCTCCATCACACCCAGACCGTCTATGCTAAAATATCCTGGCGAAAGTACCTTCCTGAACTCAGTGCCGTGGAAACAGAACAAGGGTAGTTTTCCCAGACATCTCTGGGATTCACACTAAAATCCCTTGAGCTAGCTGAAGGAGACAACCTGTAACTTGTGTAATAAAAATAAGTATTCTAAGCTATGAAGTGGTACACAAATGCAAGATAATAATAATAATAAATAAAGTCACTGAAGAGAATCAGCCCTTTTCTGTACCTAAGGCTTTATTTCAGGCGGCTGGGTTACTTCAAGAGGCTGACTTTCTGGAAATTTTATGTGTGTATACACACACACACACACACACACACACACACACACACACACACACATAGCAGAGCTCTTGAGAAAAACAAAATAAAGCAGGTGAAAACAAACAAACAAGCAGAAACTACCAAATACAAGAGAATAGTTCATGGCTTTTTTGTATAATTCTCATCTTGTCCCATTTAAGAACAGGCTTTCAGTATGACATAGTTAATAAACATAGAGTTAATTCCGTCTGAGGTATTTTGCTTATGTTAGGTACTTTTATTCAGTTCACTTATTAGTACTACAAGCAGTAAGTTAATTTATATTATTAGCTTATGAACTATTACTATACACATTGAATAACTGCAAGTAAATAACTATTTTATTTTATTTTATCAAATAAATTTGGAAGCTGCCAGACTGCTCAATCACAACTAATTAAACTTTTGACATTTATTAGCCCTTGGTGGTAACAAATTATATGGCCCAGTAAAGAATTACAGCGAGACTTTAACTAAATATTGAACATGAAGTAGAAATAATAAATTTGTCTCCTAACAGCATGTACAAATACCTCTTAAACCATTCCAGACATACACTACGGAGACAGAGAATGGAATTAGATGCCTTGACAGCACGTGGAGAAAACCACCTCCACCATCACCACTACCAATAACAGTTATGATAGGAACGATGAGAACAAGACCAAAAGTTATCAAACGCTTGTCCTGAACTTGGAACGGTCCTAAGCACCTTACATGTATACTCTTATTTAATACTCGAGAGACTTTTTAACCCACTTAAGAAAATTTTAAAGCACATAGACAGAAACATAGTTAGAACATGGAAATTTCCTCCTGTATCAGGATAGCATTGTGCGATCTTAAGATTAATTAGACTGGCCAAATCTTTTTTTTAGTATTTCTTTCATTGTATCTTTATTTGTTCTTAGTGTCCAAGAACTTGCCTTACAGTACTTATTATAAACCTATGGTTTTTGTTTGTTTCTTTATTTTTTAAATTTAAATTCATTGAATAAATATGGGAAAGAGAAAGGAATAAAAGTTTTTGCAATAGTGGTTTGTGCGTATTCTTTCTCGTTAAAACTCCATGTTGGTTTTTTTTTTTCCCATCTGTTTTTTGGGGGATATTTTTTGCCTTTTTTTTGTATTACATTTTTGTCTTGTGCTAGTGGTAAATCTTACCCCTCCTCATTCTCTTCCTCCCCTACTTTCCCTTCCTCCTCTTCCCTGTCCCCTTCTCCCTCCTCCCCCTCCACTCCTTCCTCCTCCTCCTCTACCTCCTCCTCCTCGTCCTCCTCCTCTATCGTTTCCTGCCCCTTTGCTGGCCCAGTTACCTCAGGGGCAGACACCATCTCTTCTTCCAATAATATATTTGGAAAATGAGACTGTATTATCAAAACAATTGTGGCACATAGTGAAAAGCACAGAATTCTCAGCAGGAAAACAAATATGCACAGTGGATCACATATAGTTGGCCGGGGCACTTCCCATCTTGGATACCAAAATCGGTAATCTGTAAATAAACAAGCAATTGAAAGCTGCATTTCACAAAAAGTAGTTAAATTGTTCAAGAAATAAGGGACAACAATACATACATATGGCTTGGTCACGATCTGCATTACCTAGAAAGAAAAAAAAAAAGTTCATAAAGAATTATATAAAATTTCTTCTTTCTCTAGAATAAAAGATACTTTTCGCCAACAATAATAACATCATACTCCCAGTGCTTGGGCACCCTGCCCTTATCTTTGATGTGCCCCCTCCAACCAGTAGCCAGTTGTAAAGCACAATATATTTTCTTTTAGTAAAAGTCAGCCTGGTCCGGGGGAAAGAGCATAGAGGTGTGGGAGTGAAGAGACGTGGATTCTAGTACTGATTCTGTCTCTAAACCGTCCTGTCAATTAAAATCAGCCACTTCACCTGTGCCATCTAAAGATTGTTCCAGCTTCAACATTCGAGGGTCCTATAACATCTTATTTTTTAATTTCTCTTTTCCTCCTTCCCCAAGATCACTCCAAATTAATCTTCTGAATCTACTCGCTTTTCTCATTCAATTATTATCTTCAGAAGCTTTTAGTTGCTCTTCATTTCCTGGACAGCAAGGTTAACCGCAGAGCCGGGTATTCATGGTTTTTTGCTATCTAGCGCAATGCTATCATAATACTTTTCAGGAAACAGATTTCCTTTCCTCTGCTCACCGGGGCAGAGAAGGTCAAACAATCATTCCCAGGTTCCACTAGGAAGGCGAGAGGGAGGATAAATGAGGTCTCACACGTAGAGAGCCCAAAGTCCACCAGGGCCTTGTCTTGCAATGATACTACCCTTAGAGGAAAACCTAGAAATCATTCTTCAGGCACTTTGGAGATGAAATGACCTTCTGTTGAGTCTTTCAGGTTATTTTAATCCTCTTGTGCTTGGTATTATTTATTACTTCATATTTTATGAAATTATTTCTATTTTCAAGCTCCTTAGAAAAAATCTTTTACCACATAGTCTGTATTTTCTCTAATTCATCTGTGTATTGATTGCTTAGTAAGAGTAATGATGTAATTAGTATGTTCTTTGACTCTTCAGTTCTCATCACTAATTTTCATTGACTACGTTCTTCCTTCACTTTTGTGCTTGATTAAATATTTAAATACATCCAAATTTACTTACATCTCTATTGTTTGATTTATCTGCCTTAAATAATATCTTTTGGCCCTTGGCTATAAAAGTTGAAGAAATTAAGCACATTTTTCTACCTCTGTCTTCTCCTCCCAAGTTTCATTAATTACATCATTTGTATATGCCAGAATTTATTACATGTACATTTAGTTTTGTAATTACAACCTTCGGGTTTGCTTTAGTCTTTATCTATCAGTTAAAATTCAGTGCTTAGGGGTGGTTCTTTCAGTGCAGGTTTTGCTTTTCCATTCATCATTTTGGTGAAAGTCATTCAGTTTATTGAGGAAGTGCTCAAGACTACTGTATACCACAAGTTACTGCATGTTCCCACAGTATTTGTTGGTTTTCTTATATGTGAAGAATAAATTTGTCTGCATATAAATCCTTGGTTATCACTTCTTGCATGAAGGATAACCTAGGCATCACTCCACCATCTCTTAGCATTGACTGTTACTGTAGAGAGTCCAGCCTGAACTTTTCCCCTCTGTGCAGACTGTCAACTGCCAACGTGGCATTATGACCACATCCATGTAATGCCCATTTTGTACTGTAGAGCTTAAATATTGTAATACTACAATATATTAAATATTACAATATTTAAGATAAGTGGAGAGACCATTATCCTTCAGAGGTAGTTGTTAGCCAGAGACCTCAATGGATGTGAGATTCACAGTGGTTTCTTGGTAGAATGGGAAACTGTCTGCTTTGCTGCTGAAGAATGAGCAAGTTGGCAGAAGACTTCTCAAAGACTCTTGAGAATAGCAGCAATTTCCTGGAAAGTTTTTGAGAACCACCTATTTTGGTGCTCCTGTCTAAGGGGTCTTCAGTGTCTGCTTCCCTGAACTTTTGACTATGCCTTCTCTGCTCTTTCATGGCAACTTCTCTGATCTTTGCTACCACAGAGTTTACAACCTTCATGTAAGCTAGATTTCCTACTCCAAACATTGAATTCTCAGAATATTTAGAGTGGCTGTTTTTCTGACTCAGCTCAGACTGTTGAACCCTGTAATAAATGATTTTACATTTTTGCTTGGATGCTTAAAGGATTCTTTCTTTTCTTCTAACTTATAAGCAATGTCTAAACGGTGACTATTTTGTGTCACTTTTCCCTGGCACACCTTATACACTTTTTTTTCTTTTTAAGGTTGTTTTTATTTTATTTTATTTTACTTTAATTGAAGTATAATTGGCATAAAACCTATTGGTTTCAGATGTACAACATAATGATTCAATATTTGTATGCTTTGTGACATGATCACCACAGTAAGTCTAATTTACATCTGTCACCATACATAGTTACAATTTTTTTTCTTGTGATGAGAACTTCCAGGATTTACCCTCTTAGCAACTTTCAAATATGCAACACAGTAGTATTAATTATAGTCACCATGCTGTACATTACATCCCATGACTTATTTTATAACTGGAAGTGGAAGTTTTGACTTCTTCACCCATTTCACCCACCCTCCAACCCTCACCTCTAGCAACCACCAATCTGTTTTCTGGATCTGGAGCTTGGTTCTTTTGTTTGTTTTTTATTCTACATACAGGTGAGATCATACAGTACTTGTCTTTCTCTGTCTGACTTATTTCATTTAACATAATGCCCTTAAGGTGCATCCATGTTGTCAATAAATGGCAATATTTCCTTCTTTTTCATGGTTAAATAAGATTGTACTGTATATATATATACATATATATTGTACTGTATATATATATATATATATATATATATATATATATATATACCACATTTTCTTTATCCATTCATCCATCAGCGGACACTTACGTTGTTTCCGTATCTTAGAAATTGTAAATAATGCTGCAATAAACATGGGGGTGCATACATCTTTTCAAGTTAGTGATTTCATCTTCTTTGGATAAATACCAGGAAGTGGAATTGCTGGATCATATACTACTTTCTATAGTGGCTGTATCAATTTACATTTCAGTATGCGCACATTCTAGAATTTCTATTCCTGAAGTTCTAATTATTTTTTTAAGTGTCTATCTATCTATAGCTTTATTTTCTGTTCTATTATTTTGGTTCTGTTTTTCAGGGCCTCTAATTATTCACATATTGAATTTATCAGTGCATGTTTATAATTTTCTCTTTAATCTTTTAAATTTCTTGCTTGCAGTTTTCAGTCATGACCTACTTTCTATAGTGGCTGTATCAATTTACATTCCAGTGTGTGCACATTCTAGAATTTCTATTCCTGAAGTTCTAATTATTTTTTTAAGTGTCTATCTATCTATAGCTTTATTTTCTGTTCTATTATTTTGGTTCTGAATTTCAGGGCCTCTAATTATTCACATATTGAATTTATCAGTGCATGTTTATAATTTTCTCTTTAATCTTTCAAATTTCTTGCTTGCAGTTCTCAGTCATGACCTCCATATCCCTTACTGTATTTTCCAGCATTCTTGGTTCCTTGTCTGTTTTCAGTGTGATATTCACTTATGTAATTGTTTTGCCTTTTTTTCCCCACGTTTTTTGTATGCCCTACCAGTGGTTTTATCTTCTGTTATTTTGCCATGCCTTCCTTGATCTTTGTGTCTTTGCTTTGTTCTCTTGTTTTAAGTTGCTTTATGGTATATCTGTTCTCATTTTCTATCTATTCCATGGCACTATATTCTGGTGATTGATGGCAGTATTATTTTGCCATTTTTGGTTTGTTTTTTCTCTTTTTCTTGGGTCTTTTTTGTATAGATGATATACCAGTCTTTCTTTGGTATCATCTGCTTTCTATACTGTGTAACAAATTACCACAAAGTTATGACAACACACATTTATTATCTCACAGTTTCTGTGGTCAGGAGTCCAGGCATGGCTTGGCTTGGTTTTCTGCTTCCAGGTCTCACTAAAAAAAACAAAACCCAAGACAACTCACTGGAAGGACTTATTACCAAAGTAGAGATGACAAGGGACAGAGTTTGTGAACTCAAAGATAAGAGGTCAACAAAAATGATACGATCTGAATGACTGAAGATTAAAAAAAATGAAGAGAGTCTCAGGGAAACTGTGGGACAACAAAAAGTCTAACACTCACGTCATCAGAGTCCCAGTCAGAGAAGAGAAAGAGTGTATTGCTGGAAAAAAATAAATAGGAAGATAATGGCTGAAAACTTCTCAAGTTTGGAAAAAGATACAGACCTATGGATTCAAGAAGCTAAATATACTTCAAGCAGAACAAACCCAGTGAAATTCATGCTCAAACACATTATAGTCAAACTGCTGAGAATTAAACACAAAAAAATACAATAAAATTTTGAAAGAGGTCAGAGGAGAATAACAAGAAAGAGTTAAATGACTGTGGGTTTCTCATCAGAAACTATAGATGCCAGAAGAGGCTGCTACAATATTTTCAAAGTGCTAAAAGGAAAGGACTGTCAAGAAAATAATTCTATATCCAGAAAAAATAACCTTCAGAAATGAAGAGGAAATAAAAACATTTTTGAATGAAGATTTGGAGCCAACAAACCTGCTCTAAAAGAATTGCTAAAATAAATTCTTCACATACAGGGTAAATGATACCAGAAGAAAACTTGAACTATCAGGAATGAAGGGAGAGCCACAAATGGTTAAAAAAAAAAATAGACTATCTGGATAAATATAATAGACTACTCTTCTCCTCTTGAGTTATTTAAAATATATGTGAGAGTTGAAAACAAAAAGTATAACACTGATGGCATTTTCAGTGTATGTAGATTTAATATGTAAAATAACTATGGGGGAAGGTAAAGAGATCTGCACCATGGTAAAGTTTCCAAATTCCAACTGAAGTGGTAAAATATTGATTCTAAATAGACTGTGAAAAGTACATATTTTGTTATCCCTAGGACAACAACTGAAAAAATTTTTATAAAGAGATACAAAGAAACCATAATAGACAAATTAAATGAAACACTGAAAAGTGTTTAACGTAAAAGAAGGCATAAAAAGGGAAACAGCAATAAAAAAAAAAAAGGAAAAAAAAAACCCAGAAAACAAATCAAATGGTAGACCTTATTTCAAACACATTTAATAATTAATAATTTTACTAAATGTAAGTGGTCTAAATATATCAATTAAAACAGAGATTGTCAGAATAGATTTAAAAAACATGATCCAACCACATGCTGTCTATAAAAAAAGTGGGTTGTTCAAACGTAAATTAACAGAAAGCTGAAGTGCCTATATTTATATAGACAAAATAGACTTCAGTGTAAAAAAAATTGCCAGGGATAAAGAGGGACATTACTTATTTTTTTCCTTCCAGTTTTATTGAGATATAATTGATATTGCAATGCAATATAAGTTCAAAGTGTACAGCATAATGATCTGACTTATACACATCATGAAATCACCACAAGAAGTTTAGTGAATATCCATCACCTCATATAGACACAAAATAAAAGAAAAAGAAAAAAATATTTTTTTCTTGTGATGAGAACTCTTAGGATTTAGTCTCTTAGTAACTTTCAGATACAACTTACAGCAGTGTCAATTATATTTACCATGTTGTACATTACATCCCTAGTGCTTATTTATCTTACAACCACAAATTAGTTCCTTTTGACTACCTTCATTCAATGCCCAAGAGAAACACTACTTATAGATAAAATGGTCAAGTCACCAAGAGCAAGTATAAAATTCTAATTGTATATGCACCTAATAACAGAGTTTCAACACACATGAAAAAACCTGACAGAACTAAAAGGGAAAAATAGTGAAATCTACAATTATAGCCAGAAACTTCAACATCCTTCTCTCAAAAATTGATAGAATATCTAGACAGAAAATCATTAGGGATGTAGAAGGACAACCCCATCAACCAACAGAATCGAACTGACATGTATGGAACACTATACCCCAAAATAGCAGAATCACATTCTTTTTAAAGCACACATAGAATATATACCAAAGTAGAATATATCTTAGGCCAAAAATAAACCTAAAAAACTTAAAAGAACTGAAATCCATGTGCAGTATGTTCTCTGACTAAAATGGGATCAAACTAGAAATCAGAAACAGAAAAGATAACCAAAAAGTTTTAAAGTACCACTTACAATAGTTCCAAAAAAAAAAAAAAACTTAGAGATAACTCTAACAAAACATATACCGAATATATAGCTGAAAACCACAAAACATTGGTAAAAGAACTCAAAATGTGCCTCCCCAAAATGCAAAAACAAACTGTGTTTATGGATTGGCAGACTCAGTATAGTCAATATCCATTCAGATTTATCTATAGCTTTAATGCAATTTTTATCAAAATCCCAGAAAGGCTTTTTATAGACATAGACAAGCTTATTTTAAAACTTACATGGAAAGGCTAGGCACTAGAATAGCTACAACTATATTTTAAAAGTAAAGTAGGAGAATCACTCTACCTGATATTAAGGGTCTTTTATATAGCCACAGTAACCAAAACAGTGTGGACTGGTGAAAGGACAAACACATAAATCAATGGAACAGAATAGAGAACCCAGAATAGACCCACACAAATACGCTCAACTGACTTTTGACAAAAGTGCAAAAGCAATTCAGTAGTGAAAAGATAGTCTTTTCTACAAGCGGTGGTAGAATACTTGGTCTTCTACATGTAGTCAATCAATCAATTAATCAAATAACTTCAACATAAATCTCACATCTTATTCAAAAGTTAACTTAAAATAGATCATAGATCTAAGTGTAAAACTATAAAACATTTAGAAGAAAATCTAGGAGAAAATCTTCAAACTCTGAGGTTAGATGAAGAGTTCTTAGGCACAAAAACAAAAGAACAATCCATAAAAGAAAAAAAATTGATAAGTTGGATTTGATTGTAATTTAAAACTTTGCTTCATGAAAGTCACTGTTAAGAGAATGAAAAGACAAGCTACAGGCTGGGAGAAAATATTTTCAAATCACTTATCAATCAAAGAATTTACACCTATGATGTATAAAAAACTCTCAAAACTCAAAATAAAGAGTTCAACTCAAAAATGGGCAAAGGATTTGAACAGACACTTCACCAAAGAGGACATAATGAGAGCAAATAGCATGAGAAAAGATGTTCCACATCAGTAGCCATTAGGAGAATGCAAATTAAGAGCAAGATGAGATACCACCATACATCAATAAGAAAGACTAAAATAAAAATGCCAACAATACCAAGTGCTCATGAGAAAACAAAGCAAACGCATTGCTGGTGGGAATGAGAAATGGTACAACCATTGTGGAAACAAATTTGGCATTTATGTACAATGTTCAACACATGTTTGCCATAAGATCCAGCAGTCTCATTTCTGAGTATTTACCCTAGAGAAGGAAAAACATCCACACAAATGTTTATAGGATCTCTGTTCACAATCGCCCAAAACTGGAAAGAGCTCAGATGTGTTTCAATGAGTGAATGGATCAACAGACTGTGGTACATCTTTGTAATGGAATACTACTCAGCAAGGAAAGAATGAACTATCAATATATACAATAACTTGGATGAATCGCAAAGGATCGTGTGAACAAAAGAAGCCAGTCTTCAAAGGTTACAAACTATATGATTCCATTCAAATGACATTCTCAGAAAGACAAAACAAAAACAGTGAAAACAGCTTGGATCTTGCCAGAATTAGCAGTGGAAGGAAAGTGTGGCTATAAAGGGATAACACAAGGGAGCGTTTTTCTGGTGTGATCGAACTGTTTTGTATCTGGAGTGGTGAGATAACTTGAATCTATATATATATTAAAACTCATAGAACTTTAAATAAAAACATTTTAAAATAATAGTTTTTTACTTTATAATATCATTTCTTATTTTAATTGCCTATCTTCTTAGACTGTAAGTTCAAAGAGGAAATGTGCTCTCTCCTTTTCATTTTATCCCCTTGCGGGGTGCAATATCTGCACACATTTACTACGAAATAAATATTTGTTGATGAGTGAAATGAAAGAGTTTTTATTGGCATTTTAATGGAGAACCAGGAGAAGATTTGTTGGAACCTACTGGTTAGATGCTATTTTAAACTGGAGGTTCCTCAACCATATCTTTTGACAGAGTGATATTGCCCTAGGTTTTTCTATTTCTTCATTTTATATTCACTTTCAACCCCTAGAAATCTGGTTGTTACCCTAACTATTCCTCTGAAACCTCTTTCAGTTCCCTAGTGATCTTCATATTGTCAATTCAGTCAGCATATTTTAACGAAACGGTGCCATAAGGTACCCTCTTCTTGTTCCTCTCCTGCTGTTTCCTCCATTCTCTTTCGGTATTTCTCACTGGGTTTTTTTTTCCTGTCTTAGGATTCTATTCTTGGTGTACTATTCTTCTCTCCTTGTACTTGAGCGTGTTTTAACTGAGCGAGTTCTTTCTTTTTCCACATTTTTAGTCTTATCTATATGTTAATGATTCTGAGATACAGCCCTGATCGGTAGCTTAAATTTACTAGTTTTATCTCTCAGATGGTAAACAGGGATTTAAAGCTAATAATGATCAAAGCTGAACCCACTGTTTTCCATAGCTTCCTTTCTTCACATAATTCATATCTCAATAACTTGCTCCATTAGCCACCCAAACCACAAACCTGGTATTTATATTAGATTCTTCCTTTTCCTAATTACCATATCAAGTTAGTCTCCAAGACTTGCTAATTTTACTCCATAAACACTAATCAAATTTGTCTCTTTATTTATCTTACAAATATCCCAAAATGAACCTAATCTCTCCTCTGAACTGTAACAGAAAACTTCAAACTGATTTGCTTTCCTTAGATTTTGTACTTTTTTTTTGAAACTTTAAAAAAATCTAAAAAGAATTTTAACTTACAAAAAAGTTGCAATACAGTACAAATAACTTTTATTTTGAACTGTTTTAATGCAAGTTGCCAATATGACACCTCATTATCCCAGGGTACTTAATATTTCTTACAAACAAGGACATTCTTCTGTGTAACCATAATACAACCATCAAAATCATGACATTAACATTGCTTCTACCATCTAATCCGTAGAACTCAGTTTTTGCCACTTGTGCCAACAGTGTCCTTTATAGCAGAAAACTCATGTTCAGAATCATGTATTACATTTGGTTTTCATGTCTATTTTCATTGGTCTGGGACAGTTCTTCATTCTCAATTTGACATTCAGGATCTTGACATTTGTGAAGGTAATAAGCCCATTATTTTGTAGAGAAATCCTCAGTTTTTTAAACAAATCTGCAGTTTCGGCTTGTTGATGCTTCCCTGAGGTTGGATTAGGTTGTGCATCTTTGGTAGGAACACCACAGAAGTGATGCTGTGCTCTTCTTGTTGTAGCCTCTCAGGTGGTGCAGGGTTTCAGATCTGGTATTTCCTGTTACTGGTGATGACCAGTTTGATCATTTTATCAGGTTGTGTCCACCAGGCTAATCCATTGGTAAGTTACTCTTTCCCCTTAGTAATTAAGTATTTCTGTGGGGAGTTACTTCAGAACTATGTGAATACACTGTTCTTCATCAAACATTTAATTTATTCATTTATTAATTTATACCAGTATGAGTCATAGTTTCCAGTTTTATCCAATGAGTTGTAATTGACTGCTAGTATCATTATTTTGGTGGTCAAACTGTCCCAGATTGGACCAGTAAGAGCCCTTTAAGATGGCTTTTATGCCCTTGTCTGTCCTTTTTGTCACATGTCCGCATTACTCTTTGAGCACTTCTTTGCTTTCAAGGACGAAAAGACGTTCTGGGTTTATCTTATATTTCCCCTCCCCCAGCCCTGGAATCTGACCTTTCTCCAATGAGCCTGGTTCCCTTTAGTGCAGACTAGAATTTAGGAACCAACATCTTCTGGGTGCTAGTTGTGCTCATTGCTTGCAGGGAGGCACTGTTCCAAGGTCATCTCAGAGCTAGGGAATATATGTATGTAGATACGTACATATACAAATGTTCACATCTATGTTTATATTTACTGAAACCTTTAAGTTTCAGTACCTCTAATTCCAAATCATCACCACAAGATTCATGCTTGTTTTCTTCCTTTGCATATTTGTACTCCATTCTCTGACAGTGAGAAAAACCAGCTCCATTATCCTTAATCTATTTACATATTTGATCAAACCTCCAGCATGGTTCCAATCACCCATCACAGCTTCTGCTCCCTCCCCTACATGGGTGCCCTCTTTGTCCTGCTTGGGCTCTGACACTCCACATCAGGGTGGTAGAGTTGCCAGGTTTAGCAAATAAAAATATAGGATGCTTTGTTATATTCAAGTTTCAGAAAACAACAAATCCTTTTTGGTATAAATACATCCTATGCAATATTTTAAAAATATGTTTTATCTAAAATTCAAATTTAACTGGGTGCCCTATATTTAATCTGTCAATCTTCAGTCTGATCCTCCACTTGGACACCCCTCCCACCCTGCTCAGACTCTGAAACCTAGCTTTGGGCTTCTCCAAAGTGTAGATTCCCTTCTTACCCTACATGCCAAGCCATCTCACCCAGTTTGGACTCTGACACTTCATCTGAGGTTACCCTAAAATATGGATGCCCCCTTATCTGCTTAGTTTTTAATACCTCTCTCCAAGCCACCCCTATATATGAATCCTCTCCTCATTCTGCTTGGGCTCCAGCAGCGTTTCAGACCATACCGCCATGGATGCCTTCCTCACCTGCTCAGACCCTGATGCTCTATGTCAGGCTTCTCCCTCCCACCCCATGTGGATGTTCTCTGCACCTCGCTTGGACTCTGATACCACACACTGAGTCACCCCCACCCGAACATCCCTTTATCGTGATCTGTCTGATACCCCAAGCCTGACCTCATGCATGGACACTTGCCTCACTCCATGAGGGCTCTAACTTCCCATTTAAGGCCAGACCCCCTGCAGACACTGTTCTCACCCTGCTTGGGCTGTCTCCCCACGCCCACGGCATCACGTGTGGATCCCTTGTCATCTTGCTTAGGTTCTAACATGTCACATCTGGATGCCCTCTGTGTGGGTGCCTATCTTTTTCTGACCTACCTAATGGCTTTAGGACTGAACTTTTCAGGAAGTGAAAGAAAAGAGGAAAAGGAAGAGCAAGACTTTGCATCTCAATTCAAGTGAAGCGAGGGAAGAAATGTTACAATACATTCACCCCAGCTGTGGCATTATAATGAAATTGTTCACTAGTTTCTTCAACACAAAAGCATAATACGCCTCTACCACACTCCTCTAAGCATCATATATTCAGGGTAGAGTTCTCCTTTTGGATTACATGCTCTCGTGTTTGGAAAAACTAAAAGAAGAATTTAATTAAACATATTTTCAGCTTTTATCTTTTGAATGTTCTTGGGGGAAAAATTTAAAATAAAAGGTTATCAAACGTTTGCTACTTTACTTCTTTTCTCTTTAAGGATGTTTTGGAATATCCCATCCTTTAGAGCAGTCATTCTCAAACTGGCTGCTATTTGAAGAATTAACTGTGAAGCTTTTTCAGGGTATAAACAACCGTTAGTTCTCATTCCTTCTTTCAGACATTCTAGTATGTCCTTAGGGGCAGGAATAGAGGTAAGAGAGGGCAAAACAGGCTGCACAGTTTAGAAAAGTCTAAAGACAATACTATTTGCTACCACCTTTGACAATTTAACGATACCATTCTGATCAAAGGAACAATATTAACGTGACAATGAAAGACTCGCGTTCACCACTTCATGTTCCTGCCATCCAGTGCATTATGGATTTTCTCATGTTTCAGTTATTCTCTTTATCTTACTGCATAGGAAATCTGTGCATCTGTCATGGCTGCCACAATGAGAACAAATTACTCCTCGTATATAAGGCCTTCTCTCCAGAGCTCCTCTACAAAAAAGCAGAAAACGTTTAGTTAGAAAAAATTTCAAACTTTACGTGGTTTAAATAATATGGTTACCAATATTTAGTTAATTTATAAAAGTTATTTAATTTTAAAAAATGGACTCAAGGAAGTACTTAAATTAGACATGCCATCTTCTGCCTCTTTTTTCCCCCAGAAAAGTCTTCTGAAATGAATTCCCCAAGACTTTGAAACAAAGTATTGTAATTTAAATATGAGCGAGTTTTAAAGCTTCTTTTATTTTAGTTTGTAGCAAAAGTTTCCTTTAAAAATGGATGTTAAAGAATGTTTTATAATTAATTGCTTTTTGGTTGGCACAACTGTATAAAAAGATACAGAAATGATATATTAATTTTCTAAAGTGTTTGCAAAATCCTGAAATGCCTATTGTTTCAAAAACCTAGCTGCATGGACTATTTTGAGGTCTACATGAAAAATACATAAGTATATAAACAAGCAAATACATGTAAATGGGATTTTACAAAGCTGTTTTAATCCACTGTACAGAGCACAGGGGAGAAGTAAGAAATTATTACATCAATTGCCCAGAGCTAAGTTAGGAAAAGAAGTCTCAAAATAGATATGAATTGGGAAGCTTATTTTAAAAATCTAGAATAAGAAAGAGAAGATAGGTAGGGAAAAGATATTTTTGAGAGAGGGGAGGGTCATTGATCATGGTTATTTAAATAAGACTGCTATTTACTCACTGTATAGGTGTAAACTATAAAAACAAACATTAGGCATTAAGTCCCTGGTTAAGCCTCTCTGGGTCATCTGGAAGAATGGTCAAACCTTAGAAATACATATTCAAAACACCACAACATCAAATTTCTGAGTCATATCTTAGAAGTTTTTGGTGATATCCAAAAAGGTATGTGATACCCTCAATCAGCAAGCTTTCAAGTCCTTCATGCATATACAGAGATCTGTTATTTGCAGATCATATATCACTCTCTAATTTCACTGTTCCATAATCAAATCATTTCAAGGAGGAACTGAATTTTGTTTAGATCTCAGCCAGAACGTTAGCCTTCAAGAAATTCAAGAATTGATTCAGTCACCTTGACCTGTACACTCTTCTACTTTTGCTGCACTAACACTTTATCACTGAAACGGATGCCTCCAACACAAAAGTGAACTCAGCCTGTCTTAAGACCCCAGGGATGGAGGACCTCTGCTCTGCACCTATGCAAAAAAGCTACTCAGTATAAAGGCCGCCTTTAAAACCCAGAGCATAGGCCAGTCACCCTGTGATCATAATGTCTGATAACTGAGGCCTGGAATAACTCTGGAAAGGCAAGTAAACAAGTAAATATATAAAGAAATACATTAATTAATCATAATACACAAATTCACACTGTGCTAGAATACAACGGGCCCTCTTTTTCAAAGATACGAATTTTATGTAACTATTTTACTTAACTATTTGTATTAGGTAGCCAGAAATGCCAAGCAAATACTCTCTCATGTTAATCTTCCTCTTGTTCTGAGTTCCTAAAAAGCTTAACTTAGAGCAACTTGAGTCTGAATCTATACTTCCACAACTGCAATTGGAATTATTGGGCTGGATTAGGAGGAAACAACATGTAAGTATCTATATCTAGCAAAATCCACTGAAATCTCACAAGTGCCCTGGCAGTGCCTGAAGAAACAGATAATATTCTCTATCTTTAGGGATTCGCCTTTTCCAAGAAGAAACCCAGTGGTTTGTTGAGACCAAGTTGTGACTCTGAATGTTGTTTTCTGGAACTTTTCTTAGACTCACATCTGGCCATATATTCAGTACAGTGCCACCTAGAGAACACATGTCCAGGCCGTGGATAAGGGCATGTGCCTGGGTGGCCTGATGGGTAACTACTCCCATGTCAAACCCTAAGTCCAGCAGAAGACCACCATTCAGATTTTGTAATAGGTGTACACTGTTCCAGAGTGGGAACACAACTCTGTGGTGATGGAAACTTTCATTGCTTGCCAGTCTGTTCATGAAGGCGGTAATCTACCTCCATGAATGGATAACTAGCAATTACAATTTGCAGGTAGATTCTTCTTTTCAAAGTTCTCCAAGTGCAGACTCACATAGTCTGTCTATTGTCCATAGAACGATGGCCAGAGTACATCAAACAGATGTTGATTTTTCCATCCTACACTACCAGAATAAGCCACCTACAGTAACTTTTCCCACTTTTACTACCTCCATATACCACTGAGAAATACCATGGTGCTGGCTTCTGGTTCACATCTGGACATCTACAGGTTCTCCAACCAGACTTAAATTACATGTCCCAATAAGCTAGAGAAAAATACAGTGCAATAAGCAGCAAAGGAGATTACTTTTTAGGGATTCAGTCTGGCTCTCCTTCTGATACATCTATATATTTGTTTTTGCCGAAAACTCCATGGCTACTTTTTGGACCTATTCAAGATTAAAGAAGGCATGGATCCTTTTGTTTTCTGCCTCAAATTATCCCTGTATGTGCAAAGCTATCTCACTTTATATCACTTTCCGTAAAAATCAGTTGGTCACATCCCCTCCCTTCACTTCCACATCTTGCACCTAAAGGATTAGGGATCACAGTTAAACACCAGTAAAGCTCCTTTGAGGCTGATATTACTCAGCTGTTCCATCCTCTGATCCTCCTCAAGATACCGTCTTCCTTCTGATCATGCCTCCTTATTCACTCTGGTATCTGCCTCACCATTTTTCTTTTCAGTCAAAATTGTGCCATTGTCTACAAACTTGGGACCTAGATGATTACAATATGCTTATGGATAATTCATCCAGTAACTTGGTCTCTATGTTACCGAATGCCTTCATCATCACAGAACTTCCCAGTATGCCATAAGTGTCACTTCTGTAGCCACACTCTTGTTATCTCCTAGAACCGCTCCACTTCTGAACTCAAAATCGCACATTCCTCTCACTGACCGCAACCTCCTCTCCTCCCAGGTTGCTAACTCCTTTTACTCCTGTTACACTTGTCCATTAATCACACTGGTTCCACAAGTCTACTTTCCCTCCCATTTTCTCCCCATCCATCGTGTTGTCTCCTCTCACTCCAGCCTAGGTCCATTGCTTTGCATACTGTCTAGTTTCAGCCCTGGAACTCTCTTGCACTGTTTTCCTTTACATGCATCTGACAGAAACCTGACAGCACTGGAAGAAATGAAGGCATCTTACTGTTTGCATGCTCTGTGTCTGCTTCAGGGCTGCTGGAGGAAAACCATTAAACTAGGTAAAGAATATGTCTATCATTCTCCAATTAGCTTCCTCTCTCATTTTCTATAATAACTATTTCAAATCTTCCCAGTCCTCAAAATTCCAGTTTCACCGTCTCCCCTTTTATTCTCAAGACATGATCTATTCTACATCACAGAGAAACATAATGGTCCTTAGACTGAAACTTGAGAAATATTTTGTCACTAAATATGACAAATACACCTACCCTCTCTTTTCTTCCTTTCTAAAACAGCCGGAGAACTGCTCCTCGTTCTTCCTAAGGCTAATCACTTTTGTACACTTCCATCTTCTCAGGGACTTGTATCTTTACATACACCCTGCCTTTATTCTTTATAAAGGATTACTTTCATTCTGTATTAGATCCTTCATTTCAATATTTAAATATGCTCACATCTTTCCCATTTTAAAAACAAAACAAAACAGAAACAGCAACAGTCCTCAACTCATTCCAATCTGTTATCAGTTTCCTCTACTCCACAGAAATGGCTTCTCCTGCGTTGATCAACGAACTGCTCTTTAAATCTGATATTTTTAAGTCCTGAATTTGCTTGACCTCTTAGAATTTGAAATTTTGGACAACTTCTTCCTTTGAAAAACATTCTATCTCCCACGCCTTCTATGACACCATGCTCTTTTGTTTCTTCTACCTGCCTGGCCATTTTTCTTAGGTTACATGTCCCACTGTATCTTCTACTAACTGCCTGTAAGTGTTGGCACAACATTCCACAGGCCCTCTTCTCTTCTAGATTCTCTTGTTAAATAAGCAATCTCATCAAGTCCCATGATTTAAATTATCTATGTATTCTGGCACTCCAAATATTTGTTCTATGCCATCCTCACTCATGAGCTTCTGATCTATATAACCACCTGCTTACTAACCATCTCAAAGTGAGTATTTCACAGCCAGCTCCACTTCATTATGTTCAAAATGGAACTCATCATCTTCCTTCCCAAAAGGTTCAGTGTCCCTCTTTGCAGTTAATGCCAATACCTTTATGCCTGAGTCATAAACTTGAAAATTTCCCTTGACTATTTCTTCTCTCTCATTACTTAACACAATGACCTACAAATCCTGTTTTTCAAACCCCTCAAGATGTCTGAAATGTCTTAAATACTTCTCCCATCTCAATCCAAATATCCCTTGCTCATGTATAAGATAAACAAAAGTAATACATATATAATATTTGTAAGTAAGCATATGGTAGAAAGGAGGAAGCAGAAAATGAACTCTTTTTTCCCCCCCAACAAGATGGGCAATGATTTATTTAGATCACCAAAAATAACATTTTACAGAAAAGAAACCGTAACATTACACAACCAAGTAAGGCTGTAAAATCTCAAACATTCAGGCACTGCTTTATTTAATTCATCAAAAATAAGGTTTTAAGGAAAAGGAAGTGTAACAAGCAAATGTATAGCTGCAAATTTTCTTTTGCCATCAACATGAATTCCTTCTAAAATATTCTGGGACTACTTTGTGGTTTCCAAGCAAAACTAAAATTTGTTCGGCAGTTGCTCAGCCTCATCGTAAGAATGAAGACAGTTTTCAGAACAATTTTGTTTAATGCTAACAAATAACTAAAAAAAAAATGTGGTTATCACTAACAAATAGCTCCAACGTCTACTGAAACAGCCCAACCTATGCACACTGTGATGAACGTTTCACTATGAACACAGCTGCTCTCCTCCTGCCATCACGATGACATGTACCACTGCAAGGGTCAAATGTCAGAAGCTGTTCAGGCACCTAAGAAGTAATCCTTAACAGAAATAACTACAGTTGGTAAGCAACTCAAATAAACGGGTCTGCCTCTGCCAGAGCCCCCTGAGAGTGGTGTAGCATCCACTCTGTAAAGAAGGCCCACCAACTCCCTAGTTCTTCACTGGGAACTTAGAACACAAAGCTAGATAGAAAAGCTGTTCTTCCAGAACCACTAATTATCAACACCTTTATAAATCGCTCCGGGGTTCTTCGTGCTGCAGCGCGCCTCACAGGCTGCAACACAGGCAGACTCTGGGGAGAAGTCGTCATGGTATTCTGCTAAAAATCTCAGAAAGAGATCAAAGTGCTTCAGTAAAGCCTTCAGATTCTTCTCAGAAAAGGACCTCTCTCTAAGGATTTCCGGAAGTTTCACGAACAATAGCAGCAAGTGTTGAGCCCCATAAACGTAAGATGGTGGAGGAGGTGGCTGGTCAGCTGGTGGGTAACTGTCGGGTACAAGTTTCCAGGAGAGGACCCCATTTATTTCATTAGTCCTTCTGCCTTCAAAGCCAGCAAACACGGTACTCCCTTCCTTGCTGGGGGTCAGAGGAACAGGCGAGGATGATCTGCTATGTACAGGTGTCTTCCTCTCCAGGTGCAGGAACAGCTTGGGCATGCCGGTGGACGTGTCCTGCTGCCGGCGCCCGGGCTGAGGCGAGGCGCTGCTCTCAGACTGCCACTCACAGCTGGCAGAGTGGCACGTGGACCGCCTCGGAGGCTGCAGGGCTTCCGGCTCGGCTTTGCGTCCTTCGGGGGTAGCTGGTCCACCTGCGGCTGGCTGGCTCTCTGTGGGCTGTGGTGTGGGTGGAGTCAACAAACGCGGGCTTGCAGAGAGCTCCTCCAGGTTCCTATTAGTGTTGGTGGTACTTTCCTTAATCGGAAGAAAAAAAAATTGGATGAAGTCACCTTTTTACACTGAGCTTGTTCGTATGGATAGAGCAAAACCAATGGAGAGTGTAATTAAAGGTTATTCTTAATCCATCCACCATCTCCTTAGAAAGGTCAACGTTCTTTTCTGCTGGGATATAATGTACGTTCATGTTGGCGTGTGGCATAGCGTGATGGTGACGAGGCCTCTCACTGGCTGAAAAGGCTGCACGGATAGCAAAATGCTTCACGTAAGATTCCGAAATCATGATGATGTGGGTCCGGCACGGAAGTTTCACTAACCGTTTCCTCCTGTTGATATAGTAACAACCGTCCTCAAGCTGCTTCTTCAGAACTTCAGGGATTTCTATAGTGTTCTTTCTTCCATTTCCCTTTTGGCGTGCAGCTCTGGTTCTTCCCTTACTTCAGTCTTCTCTTCAATATCACCTTCTTCACTTATTTCTCCATCCTTTTCTTCACCACTGTCATCAGAGGAACTGTTTATTGAGTTTTCATCATTTTCATCTTTTTCTTCAGCGGGGAGGCTTTTTAAGACAGAGTCTACACCAGGCAACTGGTAGCGCTTCCTCTTTCTTCCTGTGCTTGAGGCGAGCTACAGCTTTTCTTGCCAGTTTACGCTGTAATCTCTGATTTTCGTCGGTGTCACAAAGGACATGATCTTCAGCTGCCCATCTCTCCCAGCTTCTGTTCCAACCATTAAAATGGATCAGATATTCTGGGATCTTTCTGCCTTTTTCGTCTTTCCCTACAATAACATCAACAACCTTGGCATCGTGCAGCACTCGCGACTTGCTGGCGTCAGGCTCGAAGCACAGCACGTTCTCCCGAGTGGAACTTAAATTTCATGCCCTCGCTCGCGCTCATTTCCTCATAGTGGCAGAGGGCGAGGCTCTGGGGCGGATGGAGCGCTCGCGGGGGCGGGGGGGGGGGTGTCAGAAAAGGGAACTCTTAAAGGGGGAAAATGTCTCCATCCTCCACTTTCATCTGTCTCCCCAGAGATAACTTCTGTTAACAGCTTCTTATGATTCTTTCTACAAAAAAGTTTTTCACAAAAATTCTCAGGAATTATATACTTGTGATGGAGACTGCTAGCTGTCAATTTAAATACCTCTTGAAATGCTGCAGTAACAATATTTTAGCTTGGCACATTAAGGGCTAGTCTCAGTACATTTCCCAACTTCTCCTGCAACTTAGATATAACCATGTGATCAATAGTATATTCAATGGAATGGCAGCAGCATTGATGTGCACCACTTCCCACCTAGTATCCATGCTGCCAACGTCTTTCTTTCCCCTTACTCTGAGCTTGAGCTAGTTCATATTTGTGGGCTGGATTTGATCATTCAGACAAAGACATCGCTCCCAAGGGATGGTGAAGAAACAAAACGGGAGGAACCTGGGTCTTTGAATGATTGGTGGAGCAGAGCTACCCACTAAACTGAAATTTCTCATTTCTACCTTATAGAATCACTACATTTTCTGGTAATAGCACTTGTTATAATACAAAGACCTTCTATATCCTACATTTTCACCTAACAAGTGAGACTTTTTCCATATTGGTACATAGGGAAAGATATCAGTCTTTTTAATGGTTACACAATAATGCACAGTAAATTAATTGCTTAGTCCCCTACTACTGGAGTCATTGGTTTCTTAATTTCTGTTGTTTTAAACTATTCAGTTTGTGGCAATTTGTTAAAGTAGTCACAGGAATCTGATACAGAATGGAAGAAATAACAGATTTGGCAACAAAAACAATACCAACAATCTCGAAACTTGAAAAATTCTCTCAGAATACAGATGAAGAATAGACGAAAAACTATATATGAAAGAAGAAAGGAACCATGTAGAGAAGATAAATTTATAAATTAGTGTTTCTAAAGAACAGACAATTAATGAATCAGAAATAATCAAAGAAAAGAAAATAATCATCAAAAGAAAATAAAAGAATCTGTAGGGATACCTATGTAAAGATTAAGATAACTGGGGTCTGGGTATAACTCAGTGGTGGAGCACATGCTGTTGATCACAACAGAAATTTGTTCTCTCAATTCTGGAGGCCTGAAGTCCAAAATCAAGGTGTTGGCAGGACTGTGCTCCCTCCAAAGGCTCAGAGAGAGAGTTCTCTGGTCTGTGAAAATATCATTCCAACCTCTTCCTCCATAGTCACATTGCCTCCTTTTCTTCTGTGTGTCTAGTGCTCAATCTCCCTCTCCCTCTCTCTTATGAGGATACAAGTAATTGCCTTTAGGTCCCACCTGAATAATCTAAGATAAGCTCCTCCTCTCAAGATTTTTATTTTAAACACACCTTTTGCCATATAAGGCATTAGTCATTCTTGCCATGTATGTTAATATTCACAGATTCTGTGAATTAGGCCCTGGATATATCGTTTGGGTGGCAACCATTCAGTCCACTACACATTCTAATTTTCAATTTGGCTTTCTTATTTTCATTTCTACCAAATATTTTATAGTACTATGATGAATTGATTTTTCTACCAACTATTTTTAAGAAAGATAGCTATGACTGCCTGTTTTGAGTATGTATCAAATAAAACTTGGCCTTAGTTGACTAATATATGTGCCAACCTAGATCTTTCACAGGTAGACTTGGCAATGTTTGTATCAAAGAAAAAATGGTTGATAGAAATTTCAAGACAAAGAAGCCTATGGGACAGGTGGGTGGAAAGAAGTGTAATCCTTAACAACCAGTAGCTTCGTCATATCACTATAGTCATGGGATACCCCTGCATTCACTGTTATTAAGGTCACCAAATGCCTTCAGCTTATCAAATGGAAATGTCATCTTTCCTTCCTCATTTTTTTTTTCCTTCTTTCAGACGCATCTCCTACAGTTAACCATTTTGGCATTTTGACTCATGTTCTTCACTTGGCTTCCAAGTACCCTTACCACCATTGTTTTGGTTTCTCTCTTATTTTGCTAGTCTCATCATTCTCTTTTGTTAGCTCCTTTACCAGAAGTTAAAATACTGTAGTGCTCTAGGACTTAGTCCTTAAACTCAGCCTCCATATTCATTCTTTCATAAGGTGATCTCATTCAGAACTGTGACTCATTTCTACATCAGGATCTTACAGCAGCAGTTTCCTTTATCCAAAAACCTATCCCAGACCATCATATAGCTAGTTTCTTTTCATGATTCATTTATATTTCCCATGTTTATATTTCTACGTAATGTGTGCGAACATAAAACTCATATTCTTATCTTCTTCCTTATCTTGGTTAATGTTATCATCATTCACCCAGTTGTTCAGACTAAAGACGTAGGTATCACCCTAAAATATTCCATTCCTCTTATCACTAAAGTCAAACCCATCAACTGGTATTTTTAGCTCCCACTTCATAACAGATCCAGAAATTGACCTTTCATCACAATTTCCTTGGTATAGTAGGCAGAATTCTAAAACAGACCACAAGATCTCCCATCCCTGGTATATGTGCTCTGCATAATTCCAAAGACAGTGAATATAATGTAATGGACTTTATACTTCCATGATTAAGTTATATTATTTGGCACAATTGACCTTAAAATAGGGAAATTATCCAGGTGGGACTGACTCAATCACTTGGGCACTCTAACAGCAGAGAGTTTTCTCCAGCTGGTCATAGGAGAGAAGTCAGAGATTTGAATTGCGAGAAGGACCTGACAGGCCTTTGCTGACATGAAGATGGTGGGAGCCATGTGTCAAGAAATGTGGGCAATCTCTGGCAGCTGAGAGCAACCCCTGGCTGAGAGCCAGCAAAAAAGTGGGGACACAAGTCCTAGAACCACATGGAACTGAATTCTGCTAACAACCTGAATGAGCTTGGAAGTAGATTCTTCCCGAGTCTCCAGATAAGAACTCAGTCAACACCTTGACTTTGGTCTTTGAGACCCTGAACAGAGAATGCAGCTACATTGTGCCTGGACTTTTAACAATAAGTGGCTGCTCTTTAAAGTCACTAAGTTTGTGATAATTTATCATGCAAAAATAGAAAACCAATCCACATGCTAAAATCCTAATCCAAGATACCAGCCTGTACTACAGAAACAATCTTCTAACTGTGCTTGCCTTCTCTTTGTACATGTGTTTTCCTATACTCCGTTATTGACACAACAGTAAGAGTAATACTTTGCTTTCTTTTCAAAACATAGATGAAATCATGCCATTTACTTGCTTAAAACTTTTCAGTGGTTTTGCCATTATGTAGAATAAATCCCCAAATCCTTAACATGGCCTATGGTATTTCATTTGGTTTAGCTGCCACCTAACTCTACCTCAACTCCTAACTCTAACCACAGTCATTCATTTTTCACACTTGCAAACTCATTCTTACTTCTTACTACTTCTACCTGAAATATTCTTTAGCCATCTTCAGTCTTTTGGTTTTCACCTGAAATGCCACCTTCTTTGCAACTGTCTTATCCATATTCCATACTAGGTATTCCCTATTTGCTTATTGCACTTTGATATATGACATATTTTATTATCTAATTAATTATTATTTTTCATGTGTTCATTTATTTATTATTTGTCTCTCTTTCAAGATTATAAACTAAATATGGTCAGTCTTTTTTGGTCTTGTTAGTAGACAGATCAGAGCCTTGTACATAGCTGCTGAGTGCATAAATGAAGACCAGAACCCCAGAGGAACCTCTTCCCTCCTCCCTGTCAGTGCCCAATTCTCTGTTTGAATTTTCAGTATGAATCAGTAGCTAATTTTCAAAAGTTTCTCCATGTAATAGATATCATCCCAGTGCTTCCAGTCTGTAGGAATGAAAGGAGGCCTAAAAAGTTTTGCAGTCACTCTACATTCCAAACTTGTTTTGCATGGCAGTGTTCAAAGTCAGCAAAGTTTCCATTTAGGAAGGGGCTTTCCGAATCTAATTCAACTTACATTATAGTTCTGTTGTTTTCCCTATTTAGGGTGAATACAACCATTAATTGGTAATCAATATTTTGAGGTTTTTTTTCCTTTCACTCTTTTGGTTTAGTCCCAGAAGCATTTTAGTTGTAAGAAATTCCTTCTCAATCCTAGCATGTAGTCAATTTTTCTTGACATGTTGGTTAAGACATTTTCTCACTTAATTAGAAGTTTTAATAATATTACTTATAGTATCATATTGACCTGTAAGAAAACTTGAGACTTTCCAACAAAGTTCTGCAGAGATGGAGACTATTTTAGAAGGGAGTTATTTCTCATCATTGGAAAGTTTTTAGGTATAGGTAAACAATCACATGGTAAGTGTTAAGAATTCAAGTTTCGAATGGATAGCTTGACGAGAAGACTTTTGAAGTACTCTTTCAAATCCAAGATATTATGATTCCTGTTATGTATAAGACTAGTCCCAATTAATAATGCAACCTCTAGGGGATAGTCAACTTTAAGTGTCCTTCATGTTATAAAACTGATATAATCCTGAAACAATTCTTACAACATACATTTCAACACACCTAATCTTACTTTCTTTTGAGTTTTATTATAAATATGGAAATAAACTATTTTGGAAAATAATTTAAATCCCATGTTAATTAAGCTAGCTATTGTGAAATAATACTAAAGTTAAAATTCCTTTGGCTAGTAGTATTTCACTAGTCTATATGAAAAATCAATATGCCTAAATTATGATGTATTTAATAACAGAATTTAAAATATTTCAATTAAAAATCTTTAATTAGTATCTTACATTTAATTCTTTTATAGTTCACAAAGACATTTAGAAGAATATGTTGAAAGTAAGAAAACTTTAACCTTGAAAAATTCCCAATTTATTTATATATTCTTTAAAAAATTTAAAGTAACTTACCCTGGTGCATAGTTGCATATGAAAAGTGCTGCATGTTTAATATGTCCAATTCTTGAACATGGAGTAACAGCACAACCAACTTTGTAAGACCTGTCCCAAACAAGCTAAAACAAAATTTTTAAATAAAACATAAATTTAATTCTAAACATTTACTCTGTCACAATACAGACAAGAGTATATTCAATTCACATAGAACCTTTAACCAAACAATTCAAGGAATATGAATTATTCTTCATTTGGATGCAGGTAGAGAATTATCACGGACTTAGGGAAGCATTTCCAAGTGCATGCAGAGAAACACTTTAACGGATTCTACCAAAACTGTATTCTTAGGATAAAGAGTTTTGAGAAAAACGAATCCAGAATAATGTTTTAGAGCCTAAAGAAGACACACCTGCTGAATCAACTTTCAATCTTTTGTTGAATTTGAGAATTCTAGGTTATTGGCAGAGAGGAAGGGGGAAACAAGAGAAGGAAAAGTTTTGGAAGAATGGAAGTTGTGAATAGAGAGGAAAAAAGAGGGGACAGTAAGATTACAGAAGGGGAAAAAAAACAATACAAGGGCAGAAAGTAATTAAATGCTATCAGCATTTTTCTTTTGTTGAGGAAATTCCATTATAAAATAAAACAGAGTCTGAGCCTTCTATTAAAAAAAAGTGAATAGAAGAGCTGGTTCCTATAAAATAATGTCTTGAAAAACAGGTCTTGGAGCAAAAATATGAGAATAATTAAAGATATTCCATAAATTTATGAATGGCTTTAATATTCTTAATATTTTCAAGTGAACAACAATACCTGTCTCATTTTGTTAACCTCTGCAGGAGAGAGAGGAACCACTTGTTTTCCGTTTCTCTATATCCCAAGCCTTAGTGATTTTACGAGTGTGATTCCAAAAGAAATAGTGACGCATTCAAAGAATAGAGAATAGAATGTCTGCAACAGTTGGACTGCAGTTAGACAAGTCAAATGCAGGCAATGAAAATGTCTAGGAGACTGAAATTAAGGAGGCAAAAAATACAGAGGTATAGGTCAGGGAGTAGACATGGCTGGTTTACTCAGAGAACTGAAGTCTTATTAAGGAGTCCAGGTTTGACATGAACAAGACAATAGAGAACAAGTCTAACTTTCTAGAAGAAAGAACTGATCAAAAAATGTCTGAAACATGATTCATTTGATGGAACAGAAAGACATGGGCTCAACATCAAAAATTCCAAGATTTTAAGTTCTATATCAGAGTCTACTGCTTGAAAAATAATCACCTTTTAAATAAGCTTGGAAATTAATTCACTAACTTCTTGATTCCTAATACAGATATTAATTGAACACCTAAATAATGTCATGTTGTGTTCAGAATATATGGTAAGACAAGTTCCCTGCTCTTAGTACAGTATCAGATAAATAGATGATTATAAAATAATGTGATATGTGAAATAATAAATGTATGCACAGAAAAAATAGTTCAGTATTTTTGGAGCACATAGTGTAAGGGTGGATTGTTAGACATGCGGCAGGAAAATAATATTATGTATTTGCACTTGAAATATTTTAATCAGTTAGTTATCTAGTAGTATGTGTATTGACCTGTGCAAAAAAATCAAGTCTTTTGCTATGTTTGTAGTCAATAAATTAAAAATAATTGTTATTTGGTGGTTTTTTACTTCCTTTTCTAGTGTGCATTACTTTAGAAAAGCACCTTTCATCTTTGGGTATGGAGATTAAATTTGCTATATTTAAAAGAATGTTTTAATCACATGGTTCAAATAATAGAAGGAATTACAAACATTTAGAAGATCTAAGACTAATTAGGAGTTTGATTCTATTAGAGGTAATAATTTTACCATTTGATTTGATTTATAAAATTGAAACATAATCAATAAAAACTTGGTATTAAAGCAATTAAGGAGTCTACTGGATTAATAATATAAAAATTACATACCTGTATATAATTAGAACAGTTAGCAGAGCAACTATTCTTTTCAAAATTGTACTTTTTCCTCTCTGCAAACCAACTTCTGATAGCAATACTTGCAGTAAATTCATTTTCAGGGCCGACCCAAATATTTTCACCAATGCCATTAAATATAGGATGGGCCATTTTTAGTTCTTCTAAATGAGTGTTACGCTCAAACACACATTTTTTCCCCCATGCTCTAGCAGTCCGTGACAAGGCTACATCCCAAGTCTGAAAAAAATGCAAAAAGTAAAGAAAACAAAATAGTAATAATGAGGCATTTTTGTGCTCGAAATTATTCTCCTTGAGTTCTCATAGTTATATTTAAAGAAAACAATTCTTACTTTGTGCTTTTGGGTCTGGTTTGTGAAATTTATATGGGGGGGAAAGTTTTTTGAGATAATCATAAATAAAACAACTATTTCTTGAAGACAAGGCCTATGCATATACTTGTAATTAAAAAATCAGATTGTTCAATGATGCAAATGATTATAGTACTTTTACATGTAGCTTGTTCAGAACTGTATAATACTCTTACATGTAGTCTATTCAGAAAATGTATATTTTTAATATCATGCCCTTTATACATAATTCAAAATATTTATATGATAATTCAAACTATTCATCTAAGAACTATTTATTGAGCAATGATTATATGCAAACTGTTGTAAGGAATAAAATACAAAGTCAACATAAATTTTGATCTCTAGTTGCTTACTGTTGTTGGGAGAATACTCTGGGATTATATATATATACATGTATGTATATATACATTCATATAATTATAATTTTAACACACAGTGGTAGTTGGTAAATGTTATAAAAGTTTTACAGATGTTCCTAGAAATGTGAGAAAATATCACAAGATGCTGCTCCCTGGCTAGCAATCTGGAAACACCCAGAAATATGTACTTTTATTATATTTAGAGGCTCATTATGTTCATTGTTTAGTAAAGGACAAGAACAAAAACAACACACATAGAAAAGTCAACAAAATAGTTGTAAAACCAACATGCCAAGTATTTATGTTACAGTATATCTGAAAGTAAGTAAACATTTCTTAAAAACAATACTGAGATGTCCTTAGAGTTTTCTTAGATAATTTCATAGATTATACATGACTACAGAAAATATATTACAGAAAATAAATCAACCTTTTAGAATATCCCCTCCCTCCCCACACTATTTCCCTCCCCAAAGGTAATCACTGTAAAAAAATTTTTATGTATACATTTCTCTGTCTCTATAGACACACACATTCAAATAGAAGTTAGGATGCTTTAGGTGAGTGTTTTGTGATATTTGTCCTTGTCCTGTTTTAATCATACCATACAGAATATTACTGGCCAACCACTTGCAGTTTTCACTTAGAGAGAGGGTTGCATAGTAGCACAACTAGGTCTACCTAATTTTTACAGACTCTACATAGTATTTCATAGGATGGCTAGCATACAATAAATGTTACCAGTCCACTAGTAATGATCTTTCAGATTTTGTCCCGTTCACAAACAATGCTCCATGGTCCTTCTTTCTACTGCCTTACTTTGCATATTATTTGCATACCAGATGCTTACTATGCACCAGTCACTAAGTGGCTTTTTTTTTTCCCTTCCATTTTTATTGATATAATTGACATAGAGCACTCTATAAGTTTAAGGTGTACAGCAAAATATATCATGAAATGATTACCACAGTAATTTTAGTGCACATCCATTATCTCATACAGATATAAAATAAAAAGAAAAAAATTTTTTCCTTGTGATGAGAACTCAGGATTTACTCTCTTAACAATTTCAGATTAACAGACAGCAGTATTAATTATATTAATCATGTTGTACATTACATCCCTAGTATTTATCTTATAACTGGAAGTTTGTACCTTTGATCACCTTCATCCAATTCCCCCTCCCCTCAGTGTCCACCTCTGGGAACCACAAATCTGATCTCTTCCTATGAGTCTGGGTTTTTTTTTTGAAGTGTAGTTTCTGGTAAACAACATAGTGATTGGATATTTCCATTCATTACAAAATGATCAGCACAACGAATCTAGTTATGATCTGTCGCCAAAGATATTACATTATTATTGACTGTATTTCCCACATTGTATGTTTCATCCCCATGACTCATTTATTTTGTAACTGGAAGTTTGTACCTCTTAATTTCCCTCACCTATTTCACTCATCCCCCATCCCCTCTCCTCTAGCAAACACCTGTTTGTTCTCTTTTTCCATGACTCTGTTTCTATTTGATAATGGTTGTTTATTTGTTTTGTTTTTTAGATTCCACATACAAGTGAAATCCTATGGTATTTTTCTTTCTCTGATTAATTTCACTTAGCATATCTTCTAGGTCCATCCATGTTGTCACAAATAGCAAGATTTCATTCTTCTCATGGTTGAGTAATATTACATTGTGTATATATACATCTTCTCTATTCACTCACATATTGACGGGCACTTAGGTTGCTTCCATATCTTGGCTATTGTGAATAATGCTGCAGTGAACATAGGAATGCAGATATCTTTTTGAATTACTTTTTTTTTTCCTTTGGAAAAATACCCAGAAATGGAATTGCTGGACTGTATGGTAGTTCTATTTTTAATTTTTTGAGGCACCACCATACTATTTTCCATAGTGGCTGCACCAATATACATTCTCACCACAGTGCACAAAGGTTCCCTTTTTCCTGCATCCTCACCAACACTTGCTATCTCTTATCTTTTCAATGACCGACATTCTGACAGATGTAAGGTGACATCTCATTGTAGCTTTGATTTTCATTTCCTTGATGATTAGTGATGTTCAGCACCTTTTCATGTGTCTGTTGGCTATTGTACACCTTCTTTGGAAAAATGTCTATTCAGGTCCACTGCCCATTTTTTAGTTGAGTTTTTTGATCTTCGTTTCTAAGTGTTATTTATGCATTATTTCACTTAATGTTTACAATAACCCTATAAGGTATGCATTATTATTACTGTTTCTGTTTCACAAAGGAAGTTACTAAAACACAAAATTAAGAAATCTATTTATAGCCACTTACAGCCAGTTAAATGTGGAGCCAGGATTTAAACCCAGGAGGTCTCTCAAGTCTCAAATTCATAAGCGTTTTATTTCATTGCTTTTCATGACAGTGTGCAAATAAGTTATGATAGTTACAAATTCCTTTGCTCAAACTTGAATAAAATTACAGTTGAAAACAGAGGCTAAAGTTTCCTTTTTCTCATTTATATAATACAATGTTATCAACCATAGTCACCAAGTTTTATATTAGATCCTCAGATCTAATTCATGTTATAGCTAAAAAAGCTACATTATAGATAAATGTACACTTTTACCAACCTCTTCCTGTTTCCCCCGATTCCTACCAACACCTAACCCATGGCAATCACTTGTCTACTCTCTGTTTCTATGAGTTTGACTCTTTTTTTTTTAGATTCCACATATAAGTGATACCACGCAATATTTCTCTTTCTCTGTTTGACTTATTTCACTGGGTACAGTGCCCTCAAGTTCCATCAAAGTTTTTGCAAATGGCAGAATTACCTTCTTTCTCATGGCTGAACAATATTTCATCGTAAACATACACACCACTTCTTCTTTGTCCATTTATCCATTAATGGACACTCAGGTTGTTTCTGTATCTTGGCTATTGTGAATAATTTTGCATTATGCTGCAATGAACATAGGAGGGCAGATATATCTTTGATATCCTGTTTCATTTCCTTTGGATAGATACCCAGGAGTGGGACTGCTGTATCACATAGTAGTTCTCTTTTTAATTTTTTGAGGAAACTCCATACTGTTTTCCATTGTGGTTGCACCAATATATGTTTCCACAAACAACACACAAAGTTTCCCTTTTCTCCATATTCTCACCAATACTTGTTATCTCTTGTCTTTTTTGATGATAGACATCCTAACAAGTGTGAGGTGATACCTTATTGTGGTTTTAGTTTGCATTTCCCAGATGACTAGTCATGTTGAGCACATTTTTTTGTAACTGCTGCCTAAAACTATAAAATTCCTAGAAGAAAACAAAGGGGGAAAGCTTCATGACATTGGATTTGTCAATGATTTCTTAAATATGTCAGCAAAAGCACAGGCAACAAGATGAAAAATAGATAAATTAGACTTCACCAAAATTAAAAATTTTTGTGTATCAAAGGACAGTTAACAGAATGAGAAGGCAACCTATGGGATGGGAGAAAACATTTGCAAATCATACATTTAATAAGGGATTTTATCCAGAATGTATAAAGAATTCCTTCAACTCCTATAACAAAAAACCCTAACAACCTGACAAAAAGATGAGCAAAGGACTTGTATAGATATTTCTACAAAGAAGATATACAAATGGCCAATAAGCACCTGGAAAGATGCTCAACATCATTAATCACTGGGGAAATGAAAGTCAAAACCATAACAACATACCACTTCACTTCCCATTAAGTGGTTATATCAAAAAAACAGAAAACAAGTGTTTGCAAGGATGTGGAGAAAATGAAACCCTGTGCATTGCTGGTGGGAATGTGAAATGTGCAGTCACTATGGGAAACAAAATGGCAGTTCTTCAAAAAGTTAAATATGGAATTTCTCCATGTTCTGGCAATGCCAGTTCTGGGTATATGCTCAGTAGAGGTGAAAGCAGGGAACAGGATAGATATTTATTCACATACCTATGTCCACAGCAGCATTATTTACAATAGCCAAAAGGCAGAAGAAACTCATGTCCATTGAAAGATGAATGGATAAACAAAATGTGGTATATACATAAAGTAGAATATTATTAAGCCTTTAAAAGGATGGAAATTCTGACATATGCTAGAACATGGATGAATCTTTGAGACATGCTAAGTGAAGTAAGTCAGTCACAAAAAGAAATAGTTATGATTCGTACATGAATTACATGGAGTAGTCAAATTTATGAGACAGAAAGTAAGATGGTGGTTGCTACTGGGAGGAAGGGAGTTAGTGTTTAGTGGGTACAGAGTTTCAACTGGGGAAGATGAAAGTGTTCGGAGATGAATGATGGTGATGATTGTATAACAATGTGATGTATTTAAAACCATGGAACTATACACTTACAGATGGTTAAATGGTAAATTTTATGTTATGTATTTTTTTACAATAAAAAATAAATTTTTTGAGTTTAAAAACAAGGTAGAGCAAAAATACTAGATGACAACAGCATGGAAGTGGATAGGAGACATTCAGAATTTATGTGTTGTAATATCTTTTTAATATTTGGAAGGAGATTATAAATGTTGACTAACTTTGGACCTCATAATGTATATATGTTAAAATGTTAAGCATAATCAATGAAAAATAAAAATAAAATGTGTAATTTCCAAACCTGTCAAGGAAAAGTTCTAAGTAGACCATACCATTATGATAGACTATACTTGTTACAGTTATTATTTACATCCTAGTAAAATCCATGGGAAAAATACATACCAACTTATAGAAAGAAGAGAAGGGTGTTATTATTTACATCCTAGTAAAATCCATGGGAAAAATACATACCAACTTATAGAAAGAAGAGAAGGGTGTTATTATTTACATCCTAGTAAAATCCATGGGAAAAATACATATCAACTTATAGAAAGAAGAGAAGGGTAAAATTTAGGGTGGGATTTTAAACTGTACCCAAAACACTATTTCTTTAAAAAGGTTCACATATTAAGATATATATTGTGGGGACACTGTATTATTCTCTATACCTTATGTCTGGAATAAAAATTTTAGAGTGTAGGAATACAAAAGCTACAAAAAGTTGTACTAAAAAGTATTGTGTGTTGTGGGGAGGATATAACTCAAGTGGTAGAGTGCATGCTTAGCGTGCATGAGGTCCTGGGTTCAATCCCTAGTACCTCCTCTAAAAATAAATAAATAAATAAACTTAATTACCTCCCCCTGACCAAAAAAAATATATATATATAATGAAAGACAATAAAAATTAACATAAAGCAGAGAAAATTATTTTAAAAAAAATTTTTAAGTATTGTGTTTATTATCTGGAGGAAGGCTAACCTCCAAACTTAGAAAAAAGAGAATTAATCACAATGGGTAGGAAATACATAGATACAATTCTCAAATATCCTCAAACTCTAATTAAGATCAAAAGACCAAAAATGGCTTGGCTAAAACTATCTTCAGCAAATACAATGCTAATTATAGTATATATTTCTATAAGAAAATATATAAACAGAAGTGGAAATTACTGACAATACAAAAGGTAAAGAAAATGAACAAAAAAAGAACGAAAATACCTCCAATCAAAAGAGCATTTTAAAATTAACCTTAAAGCTAAGTATCCATTTGTATTATACTAGTTTTGCAAGTGATTGAAAATGCCCCAGCCAGCTGGATGTGGTGAAAACGGAATACTTTTAAACTGCTGATATTTGCTTAATTTGGCATAGTCCTTTAAAATAGCAATTGCTATGTATCATATAAGGTTAAAAAATCACATCCTTAATTTTTTATCACATTTCTGAATTTTTCGTAAAGAACTAATCGAGAAGGAATAAAAGACTTACAAGACAGTCCTTGCAGTATTTACAACGTAAATTGGAAGCACCTAATTGTCTGATAATGTATTTACTCAGTAAGTTTTGTAGTCGTTTTTCATGACAATCACTACAACTCCATAGCAACAAGGAACAGTTGATGAAATATTAAAAAGAAATAGGGGGAAAATAGGAAAGAAGCAAGTACAATATTGTAAAGAAATGCAAAATTAGGGCCAGGACCAGGGTGAGGTAAATGAAACACCATCTCGGGAGCAAAACTTTAGGGTGTATACCAAAGAACTCAATATTCAAGGTAAGTAATATTTTTAAAGGGCAAAACAAAACAAGTGTGAAAACATTTGTGATAAAAATTCAAAATTTTAAATAGGAACAGATTCTGACCTTTCACTTGCGTCATCCTGAGAACGCCTCACTTGCCTCCCTCTCCCGAATTCAAAGTTCCCGCCTTTGTTTAAATTGGTCCTGTTTACATCAATGATATTCTTGCACTGACTTTTCAATTAACGAAAAGTATTGCCTTAAACTCTCATTTTCTCGAACTGAAACCCCCCCTTAAATTTTGTACGGATGCCTCTGCTCAGCCTCGTCCAGGCCCTGTGGAAAATCCTGGTAAATACCTATGTGTTCGAGTGATAGCGGTTTTTACTTCTTGAATGTATAAACTTCACGTGTATTTTTAAACTCAAACTACAAGTTAGGTTCCCGCGGTCCTTAAGCCTCAGAGCAGCGGCCCGGGCTTCCTGAGGCCGAGGGGGTGCCTCCGGACAAGGGCTGTGGGAGGTTTGGGCAACCGCCTTGGGGCCTCACCATGAAGCGCAAGTTAGACCCTCGGGGGAAGACGTTGCCGCGGAGCTCATTGTGGAGGTTCACGTACTCATTGATGAACGTTACGTCCTCTTCGTGTGGCAAAAACGTCGCGTTCAAACCGGAACTCAGCAGGAGCAGCCAGAACTCACAAAGCCACGCCTTCCAAACGCCCCCCTGCATCAGGGGAAGCCAGTGGGAGCGCCACTCCGGCGCGAACGGCCTCGGGGACTCCATGGTCCACCGGCCGAGGACAGGCCAGTGCGCACGCGCCGGCCCGCCCCGATGACCTGCCAATCTACGAGGCGGGGCGGGCCAGGCGGGCCCCGCCTCCGCGGCAGGCGAGGAGGCGCGTCAGCTGGATCCTGCGTTGCAGGTAGCGAGCGCTCTTGGAAACTATGCAGAACTAACCTGGGAGGCTTAAGTTAAAGGAGTGCGGGCTTTTCGCTAAACTGATGTAGTTAACTGTTATTCAGAGCGTATTTATTAATGAGTCATCTGTAAATGCCAGGTGCTGTATAATTAGCTTGTCTGAGGAAACTGCTTATTCTTAGTGATACTGATGAAAATTCGTTTTTCTTCAGTCCTTACGTGTTAAGTTGGAATTTAATGTAGGATGCTCCCTTTACTTTCCTCTTGGACAAAAGAATATCTTATTTTAGGTGGAGTTCCTCTTTGAGATTTTCTCTCAGTGTTTTAATGATCCTTTGTGGGAAACCACACGAGAAATGGAAGCGTGGAAAGCTCAGCTTGTAGCGGGTAGACTCGGGATCGTCAGACCTCGTGAGGTTAAAATATTTTCATTTCTTCTCTCACCGGCACATATAGACAGCCTGAAATATCAATATTCATCTTCTCTGACAAATTGTCGTGTTCACTGTTCACGCTTATTGTCAGTAAATAAGAACTCATTTTTTTGTTTTCATTTCTTTCCGGCAAAAATGCCAGGTGTCCTAGCAAATTTTGGCCGTAATTCTTTGGCTTCAAAAATGTTGCTCAAGAAAACTGACTTTGAAGAACACAAGTTCCAGGCTTAGAATAAAAACGCATAATTATTTTAGGGTGCGTATTTGTGCTCGATAGCATTAAGGAGATATTCAGAATCATTGACATGGGGGCAGAATTTTGCCACAAAGCATTGCAACTGTTTGACCAAAAATATCTAAAAATAAATTTGCTTTTAAAAATTACCTGTGGTGTACACAATTGAAAGCAGTAGACCTCACAAGGTGGTTTCGTTCATGCCTTAATTCTTTTAATAAATATTACCAGGCAATGTGTTAGGTGGATGAGGAAGACCAGTGGACAAGACACAGACCCTGCTTCCAAGTAGCTTAGTTTGGTGAGGTAGCAAATCAGTAACTTTTTTTTTCTTTTACTATTTTTTAAAAAAATTGAAGTATAGGTGTTTTACAATGTTGCATTAGTTTCAGTTATACAGAAAAGTGATTCAGTTATACATATATATAATAATATATAATATATATATTATTCTTTTTCAGATTTTTCATCATAGGTTATTACAAGATATAGAATATAGTTCCCTGTGCTGTACAGTAGGACCCTGCTATTTTATATATAGCAGTGTGTATATGTTAATTCCAAATTCCTAATGTATCCCTCCCTCCCCTCTGCTTCCCCTTTGGTAACCATAGGTTTGTTATCTATGTCTGTGAATCTATTTCTGTTTTATAAATACATTTGTATCATTTTTTAATTCCTCTTATAAGCGATAGCATATATTTGTCTTTCCTTGTCTGACTTACTTCATTTAGTGTGATTCTCTAGGTCCATCCATGTTGCTGCAAATGACATTATTTCATTCTTTTTATGGCTGAGTAATATTCCATTGTATGTGTATATATATATATATATATATATATATATATTTATACACACACACACACATATATATATGTACATCTTCTTTATCCACTCATTCATCAATGGACGTTTAGTTTGCTTCCATGTATTGGCTATTGTAAATAGTGCTGCTGTGAACATTGGGTGCATGTGTCTTTTCAAACTAGAATTCTCTCCGGATATATGCCCAGGAGTGGGATGACTGGCTCTTACGGTAACTCTATTTTTAGTGTTTTAAGGAACTTCTATACTGTCCTCCATAGTGGCTGCACCAATTTGCAGTTCCACCAACAGTGTTGGAGGGTTCCTTTTCCTCCACATCCTCTCCAGCATTTATTATTTGTACACTTTTTGATGATAGGCCATTCTGACTAGTGTAATACCTCATTGTAGTTTTTATTTACGTATCTCTTATAATTAGCCATGTCAAACATCTTTTCATGTGCCTTTTGGCTATCTATCTGTTTTCATTGGAGAAATGTCTGTTTAGATCTTCTGCCAATTTTTAGATTGGATTGTTTATTTATTTATTTTCAATATTTAGCTGTATGAGTTGTTTGGTATATTTTTGGAAATTAATCCCTTGTCGGTCACATCGTTAGCAAATATTTTCTCCCATTCCATAGGTTGTCATTTTGTACAAACTGGTAACTTTTATACCATGTGATAAATACAAAACCAAAATGTTATTGCAGCATGTGTGGGCCAGCTAACCTCCTTTTTGAGGACCAGGTAAGCCTGTCTGAGGAATGTGACATCAAGAAAGTGACGCACACAGGTGAAACAGTGCATTCTAAACAAAGGAAAAAGCGTGCAATCTGCCATGAGATCCAAAAAGGCTAAAAGTTTTTTAGTGTGACCAGAGTGTATTGTGGGGGTGAAGGTGGCAAGTGCTTCAGGATGGAATTCCTTTATTATGTTGATACTGTAGACTATGAAAAATGCTATATTAAGGAGGAAGATAAATAGAATAATGCAATCTTAGATTAGGAAGAAATTTTAGACTTTGATTCCTCCCAAAGTATTAGACATATTCTCTGAAACATCACTGATAGGTGATCACCATATCCTCTGCTTAAATAATTACGCTAACAGGGGTCATTATCTCTTAGGCAGCCCATTCCTTTGCTGGGCGTCTTACTCATTAATTTAATAAATGTTCCTTTAGGCCCCCTATGTCTCAGAGCCTGTGCTAGGTGCTAGAGCTACAAATTCTCAACAAGGTAGATATGTAGGATGTCCACATAAAGCTTTTAGTTAAAGGTGATGCAGACAAATCATCAAATAATTACAATACAGATACGATACAAATATAAATAGCTATTTTAAAATTTATTTACAAAAATTCTTATTGTGTATCAAGAGCTGTTTCATTTATCTACTTATTTTTTTATTGTGGTAAAATATACAGAACATAAAATTTACCATTTTAATAATTTTTAGTGTAAAATTCAGTGGCAGTTACTTTCACAGTGCTGTGTAATCACCACCACTGTTTTCAGAACTATCTGGTGCTGTTTGAAATGCTTTGGAAAATATCAGGTCATTTAAATCATAAAACCTTAAGAAACAGTTCTTATTTCCACTTTATAGATAGAAAAGCTGAGAAAAAGAGAAGTCACGTAATTTGTCTAAAGTCACCCAGCCAGTAAGTGTTAGGGCTCGTTTTCAAAGCCAGGTGACTAACACAGGGGTACAGAGGAAAGGCATATGAAGACATGTAGTTTGGTATGTGCAGAAAGAGGCTGAGTTTGCTGAAAATGTTTTGCAAATATTCAGCCTTTCATATCTGTCAGTGAGTTAGCTAGCATCATGCACTTCGCACGAGAAATATTTTGAATGTACTATATCTTAAAGTATTTTTTTTCAAAAATTTTGAAGATGTGTGTGAGACTTGATTAATCATTGTTTAATATATCATGTATTAAATCACTGATTATACATCAGTACCAAAAGATGTGTTAGTTTTCTCATAACTTTTTATAGCTTGTGACTTTCTGAATTTTGAAATTTTGGGCTGTTCAGCTAGCCCTCTAGAAGATTTAACTTTCTTAATTTTGAACGTAATAACTTAGACATTAAATTCCTTGAAGGCATTGGGATTACTGGAGGATATTGACAGAATCATTTTTTTTTACAAGCAATGTGAAAATTACATGTCACTACGTTATTTCACTAAAGTTCTGCTTCTGATGTACTTTTTGAATACCTCCTTATTTTTGTTTTATTTAATAGAGATACTGCTTTCACTTAAAAAATAAGGGCAATTTCAGTAGAGACTTTAAGTCCCTTGCTTATCTCAGATGATTCTGGACTTTCTTGAGTTTTCAGTTTCTGTATGCTGTGCTTGAAATTTTAAGGAAATACTCAAATTCTATATTCTTTCTGATTTCGATAAAAGCTAGCAAGTTTAAAATACATTTTTTCATATATATATAAGGAAAACAATCATGAAATAAGGTTAAAGATACTGATGGGTATTATTTTGTTCGCTGTATTGTTACTTTATTGACTTTCAATCTGTCCTCATTTGATTGATCTTTTCTATAATTCAGAAATTCAAATTATGATAATGGTGCATGAGAAGCATTACAAGAGAAAACCAAAATGATGCTGCAAATAAAATCCAATATTCAAGAGTGGAAAGATGGATGTAAATGTAAATGTAAATGTAAATGAAGGCCAACTAAGAAAGATACCTGCTAGGTAAATGTCAGAGGATTAAAATCACTGATGCATCATTCAGGCACACTTAAGAATCATTTAAAATTTCTAAGAATATGAACAGCACCATTAGAAAAATGAATGAAAATGAATGGACAATTTACCACCACCATCACAAAAAAAAAAAGATTCAAAACAGTATAGTGGAAATATTCATACTATACCTGTTCTTTTCACATATTGCTAAGATGGACTATGTATAACCAGATTCCAGGATGAATTTGAATCTTAGGAACTAAACTGCAGTTTGCCTCATAAAATTGAGTATGAATCTGGGAAAGTTTATATAGAATTTTGACTCCTAAATTTACATTACTCCTGTATTCTGAAGGTTAATATTTATTCGGCATGGTTATATTATGCAACAGTTCCCAGGAACCCTCCCACCAAAAGATAGCATTCCCGCAAACTGTCTTAATAATTCTCAAAAAATATTTTTATAAATCTGAACATTATTTATGAAAATGTTTAAATCTACTAATAGTTCAAGAAATGAAAATTAATAGCATCAGCCTCACAGAATTATTGAGAGGATTATATAAATCCTTATATTTGAAGCACTGAGTCCATTGTAAACATTACTTAATGTTAGCTATTACTATTATTAAATTAATACTGTTAATAAATGCTATCTAATTTTCACTTATTATATGGACAAGAACTAAAATACATTTTAACACTTAGCATTTTGCCAGACACGTTATGCATTCTTAATACGTAATTATGAAATTATCCTTATGACAGTCGGTGTGGTCTCACTAGCTACCAGGAGCAAGTACAATGTATGCAAAGTCCAAGTGGGTTCCTAGTGCTTTGTGACTAGGAGGCAATGTCAAGGGGTATGGAGCTTTCCTGAGGGAAAATGAGAGTTCCCCTGTGACTGATGACTATGGGATTTGTTTTGCTTCTTTTGCTGCAGTGTTTTAACTCAGGTAGATTTAATTACAGATTTGCATTACTTAGTTTTAACTAAGCCAACCATCACAAAATGCTCATATGTCTTAAAAAAATAGCTGAAGGATTGTAGATTAAAGATACAAGTGCATTCAAATAATATCGATCATTTGATTCTTGTCTTCCTAGTGTAAACATCTCTTTAGCAGTCATTTTTTAAATTCATTTTGTCATTCTTTTCAGGTCAAATTTTTGTGTATTTTAAAATACCTATTGCTCTATTATAGACACACATGGTACATGTAATTAAATAGTACATGTACACTTTTGTTCAGGCTTAGGGTCACCAACTTCCTGGTTTTTTAAGAAATGTCCTGGGTTTATCTTGTTTTCCTGTGTCCTCGGACCCCCCTCAGTCCCAGGCAAACCAGGAATGTTGATCACTGTACAATATTTTTTGATTTTGCATAATCAAAAAAATACAGAGACGATAGTTTAAATCATCTTTTCACCATCTTTCCCAAGGAATGAGAATGGAATATATCTGGCCCAGTTAAGACTGATGAGTCTGATCACTATAACTCCAACTGATTAGGCAATTTCTGGAAACTTCAGATATAGCCTAGTAGGACAAAAGGATCCCCAGAAAAATGCACTGTTCAAATCTTGAGTGAACTGCCGTCAGTAATTTGAAAAGGCCAAGTCCAGTGCTGTTTGTCTAGTAATTCCACACGGTGTGAAATAGGAGGGTTACTTATGGTCACTACTAAGAGCAAGATCTGCTCAGAGTAAAAAATTGAAGTGGTGCTGAGCCTCTAAGATGTTCTATCAAGAGCCTATGGGTATGATCACAAGGAGAAGACATCTCTTGGCCCTGAATTTTCCCTTCGTGCTAGTAAGGGGGGAACCCCACTAGTGAGGCAGAGGCATGCCACCTGCCCAGCCTCCGCTCACTGTTTCGGAGTAGGTAGACAACTCTGCATATAGAGGTCCCATTATCTGACAACTGCCACTACTTGCAAGTTCCTATAACAGTGCTAATGACAAATATTTCTTCAAAATCAGAAGGTATAATTCTGTAAAAATTCATTTTTTTATGTGGTCTGTAGGATTTCAGTTAATCCGACTTAAAGAAACTTATATGCTCTTTGACAAATAAGGAGTCTGAAGAAGTAATGGAGTAATTATATTAAAAATCAGAAGATATTTTAATTGTTAATGAAAAAGTCTGATTAAAAATCCATGGAGACAACCCAACAATGCAATAAGTGGAAAAGTATACCGTATATATGTTGATTTATTGTTAGCCTATTTCAAGCTCCAAGTTAAGGAGTAATCAATTATGAACTCAAATTTTAACAATGCAATATTTAAGCAAACAGCAATAGTTTATTTTACTAATAAGATAATGACTATATACATGGTGCTGAAGAGCAGTGTGATGGTTAATTTTATGTATCATCAATGTGGCTAGACTGTGGTGGTTAGTGTTTGGTCAAACACTAGTTTAGATATTGCTGTAAAGGTATTTTTTAGATGTGATTAACATTTACAATCAGTTGACTTTAACTAAAGCACATTATCGTCCATAATGTGGGTGGGCCACATCCAGTCTGTTGAAGGCCTTATGAGCAGAGACTGATTTTCTGGAGGAATTTTGCCTTTAGATTCAACATAGACATTCTGCCTGATTTCCCAGACTTTGGGCTGCAGCAGTAACTCTTACTTAAATCTCTATCCTGCCAGTTTGTCCTACAGATTTTAGACTTGCTAGCCACCACAGTTGTGTAAGACAATTCCTTAAAATCTCTCCTCTCACTCTCTCTCCCTACACCCACCTCCCCCCAACTCCCCCATCCCTACATTGGTTCTGTTTCTCTGGAGAACCTTGACTAATACAAGCCAATTTGAAATATAAAATCACTTGGCTTCTCTTTTAAGAATACTGTCAATCACTCAGCTATGTAGAAATTCCTAGGTGTTTGGTAATATATGCAAAATGATCCTCAACCATGTTAAAAATACATTTTTAAATGGTTTGTTTATAATATTTATAACTGAGGGAAGTTGGTGGTTGCTTTAGTTGTGAAGAAAAAGATCTAGATAATTTAGTCCATAGGAGCCAAACATAAGTGAATTTAAAAACTGAATTAATTGAATAATCTTTTTTTTTTTTTGTCTTCAGACAACCAGAATTCATCAGTTCTTTTATTTGTAGAGATGTTGTTAACTGTACTACAGGTAATTTTTTATGGGGTTTTGAAAGGTATACCTGCATCCTGTTATTTTACATGGGACATATTTTAATATAAAATCTCCTAAAAGAGATGAAAATCTCTTAATCCTAAAGGGGTGTAATTTTAATCTTCAGAACACATTTACTTTCCAAAGGTTTAAAATTTAATTGATTTCCCTTTTTGAATTTATCTGTTCTTATCCATTTTCCCAACTGTTGATTATGACCATAATATAACATTACATGCTATCTGAAATGTTCCTTAAAAACATTTTGTTTCTGAATAATGTTGACAGAATTCTTGAAGGAAATTACTAGCAGATAAGGAAAACTAGTCTAAATGTTTAAATCTTTAAGTCTGCTGTAATAAAAATGACAATCTATAATATTAGAGATTGGAACTCTTTTGAATATATGTAAAATTTTAAAAAATCACCTTACAGTACATCTCTTGGATTAAAAACAGACATTAAATGTAGATAATAGATAAGAATTTAGTCATTTTAATAATTAAGAGTTACATTTAGCCATAAACTGTTCCTTTGTTGTCATGTCTTAGAATTTCTCTTCTCTATAAATGGTAATTAAAACATTCTCAGAAGAACAAGAATTAGGCACAGCGGACTACATGCTGTCTGCTGAGGTGCTAGCCCAGATGGATTCCAATTTGGATACGCTGTCAATAAAACACAACAGGTAAGTACTCAGTGTAGTTTCAAGGAGAGGATGCAATTGAATCAATAGTGAAATATTTTGATACGTACTTTGAAGACTATCACGTTCTTTATTTTCTAAAACAGAAAAAAATTAATATAAAATTAAATGCATTCATTTGTGTTTCTGGCTTTTTGAATAAGAGAATCAACTTAGGAAACTTAAAACTTAGCTTGGCTTTTTAATTCAAGAAAATTAAAGCTTCTTCCCTGAATCCCACAGTACTAAAAAATCTGTGTGATGTCCCCTGACAATAATGTCATGTCAGCACATATTTCTGGAACACCTCTCACACTGAAGGCACAAAACCCTGAAATAGATGGAACTATATACCAGCAGTTAACCTTATTTTTGGCACTCTGCCATCCCCATTTAAAGTCCCAGAGAAAAAATTATAATTCCTTCATGTTGAGTTTGGAGTACCAGGGTCCTGCAGTTTGTTAGGAATTCATTTATTTCATTTATTTTCATTCATTTATTCGTTTTTGAGTGTCTGCTATACATTGGGCATGATTCTAGAAGCTTTGATATAATGGTTATCAGGAAAAAGTAAAGGTCCTTTCCTTTCAGAAAAGTAAGGGGAGAAAATCTATCATCAATTTTAAAATTGAATAAATGAATAAAAGTGAATAAAAAGTATCCTTTTAGAGAGTGATTAGTGTGAAGGAAAAAAAGGGTCAAATGGCAGAAAATAATGAGGAACTTAACTATGATAAAAGCTAAAATTTAAGAACTTTATTTTGGGCACAAATCACTCTGTATGGTTTATCAGACATAATCCTCTAAATCGCCTCCTGAGTTAAGCCATCTAACCCCAATGCCTGTACATTTAACCATTATGCTGTATTTCCTGTCTTTCAAAAAAGGAAGTCAAAAAGCTAAAAGCTGATTTCCTATAGAAACTGATCAACAAAAGTCAAAAGTCATAGAACTTAAATAGGTGGAATACAACAGAGCAGGGATAAAAATATAAGAGAATGGCAGTAAAACCTGGATAAAACAAAAATTTGCTAATTTCCCCCTAAGAATCTGAGTATCACGTAACAGTTAAATCAGTAATTAAGCTTCTATAAGCATATGCACACACCAGAGCAAAATAGTTTTATAGAAAATTTTTCCCATTCAAAAAATAAATGAGAAGCTTACATAAACTGTAAACAAAATATTAAAAGCAGTAATGTTCCCAAGTTTCAACTTCTTTTATGAGACAACTACAACCTTGAAGTCAAAAGCATATGAGGAGAAATGAAGGAGGAAAATTACAGTCCAATCATAATTCTGAAATTAAATGCAAAAATTATAAGTAAAATGTTCTTAACAAGAGTCTAGCCATCTATAAAAGCAACCTCATGATTAAGTTGGATTTATCATGGGAATGAAAGGATAGTTTAAAATTGGATTACTGAGCCATCACTTAACTCTAGTACCTATATGAAAATATAAATCTCACTGTATTCATTAAATATATGTACAATTTTGTATGTTAATTATAGTTCAAAAATGGTTTAAAAAATAACAAGAGAAATTATAAACAAAATGGAAACAGGAAATAGAAAATGATAAAACACAGATTATAAAAATTTTAAAACCACCATGTACCTACCTCTTTACAATAATTTGAAAACATTAATGAAATGGGCCAATTTTAAAAAATTACATTTACTCAAAGAGGAATTTAAAGCACAAGTAATTTTTTTAAAGATATAAAATATTATTTCCAAAACAATTTCCCAAAAGAAAAAAAAAAAGGGAAAAATCCTTTGATGTAGTTTGTAATGTTGCGGCATGAAAGGAAAAAAAATTGGGGACCATTTCAAGAGATGCAGAAAAAATATCTGGTAAAATTCATGCAAAATAAAAGCTCACAGCAAAACAAGGAAAAGAGAAAACTTTCATAGCCTGACAATGAGGACTAATTAAGAACAATCTAAAGCAAATATTCATAATGGTGAAACACTCTAAAGTCAGGAATGAGAGAATGGTGTTACATAAAATAGTTTATGTTCAACATTGCTTTGGAGGATTCATTGACTATTAATATTAATGAAATAAACAACTGATACAAAGATTATAAGAAATAAAACCAGAATTTTTTGCAGATAACATGACTGTCATGGAAAATCCAAGAGAATCAAAGTATTATAAATAGTAAGATAATTCAGTAAGATTCTTGGATAGTAAACCAACATAAAAAATAGTTTATATTTCTATGAATCATCAAAAAAGATCAATTAGGAAGTGTAATTTAAAATACCTTTTACAATAGCAACAAATACACGTTACCAAGGAATCTTAGATGCAAGACCTTAAATTTTCAAAACTTAAAAGCCATTTACAAATATCCAAATAAACAGTCTTTATTAATGGAAATAGTCAATGCTGTAAAGATGTTATTTCTTCGCAAGTTTATCTATAAATTCAGCGTAATTCCAACCAAAATTTCAGGGTCTTCTGTGGAAGTGATAAGCTTATCCAAACATTAATTTGCAGGAGCAAATGGCCAAGAATAGCCAGATAATTTCTAAATTTGGAAAAGAAACAAGTTGAGGGAGGACCTCCTACCAAGTATCAAAGCTTTATTGTATGTAGCCTCGGTAGCTTGTACCATGCTGTCTTGGAGATTCGTTGTCAATAGCTGTTTAAATCTCTGGGATGGAGTAGTTTATGACAGACAGAAGCTCTCATCAAGCACAACTAGATAATTCAAATAAAATGCAACAAAAACAATATTTAAGAACATCAGACATTTCCTAAAGCAACAAAGACTGGAGTCAAGATTTCAGAGCAGGACATCCATAGAGAGGTGGGCTGATGTTATGAAAGCTACTATTTCCATGGGAACATGTGTTGATTCTGGGCCCAGGTCTAGGGCGAAAAAAGTAAGCTTGGTTCAAGCAGAGACAAAGTTTTGGGAAACAGAGAAACTAGCAGGGCTTTGGTTGGCCTTGCAGAATTAGAGAGATAAAATTGAAGAATTGAGTAGTTCAAGATCCAGTTGGGATGTAGAGGTGGAGGAAATGAGCCCAAGAGATGTCCATTTTGCCCTCAAGCTATTTGTTTAATTTTGAAGCTGTGACAATCAGCAGGCTAAAAACCTAGGCTGAAAGCCTTTGGAAATCAAAACAGATTTTTCAGTAATTTCTGTGTGCTAAAGCAATAAGGATTTGAGTTCAGAACCCACCAGGGAGAGGCAGCAATGAACACACCAGCCTCCCAGTGGAAAGCCTTTGAAGTCCATACCCTTGGAAAAGAGCAAACAGAGGAAAACCATACCTTGGAAAAATTGTAACCCATCCTTGACTAAATTGTGTTTGGATTAAGGTGAACCATCCTGACTCTATCTGTTCAGCAGAAGGAAAGGTTAGACTCTACATATTTGTTTCACACATGTTGCCGGGTGTTTTTAGAGTAAAAACTTACTAGGCATACCAAGTGTTTCCACACTCTACTGCTGTGCAACAAACTTCCAATACTTAATGGCTTAAAAATTTATTATTATTTCTCATTATTATCTGGGTTGGCTGGTCCTACTAGGCAATTTCTCCGCTATATCTAGTGTCAAGGTTCAAGGACAAGGCTGTGTTTAGTTGGCACTCAGTTGGGGTTGCAACAGAAAGATGACTTCTTCCCTTTTAGGGCCTTTTCATTGTGACCTCTCCAGCAGGAAAGCATGAATTTTGTTTTGTTTTGTTTTGAAACTTTTTTTCCTTCCAGTTTTATTGAGATATAATTGACATACAGCACTGAATACAGCTTTTTGGAGGAGGGGAGGGATAATTAGGTTTTATTAATTTTTTTAAATGGCAGTACTGGGGATTGAACCCAGGACCTTGTGCTTGCTAGGCAAGCACTCTACCACTGAGCTATACCCTCCAGTAGTCTGCAAATAGGAGGTATACAGTAAATTTATTTTTTAAACGACTTTGAATGAGATCTGATGTTGGAGACCATACTTCCAGTTCATTCTTTATTGAAGTATGACTTGAGTATGGAAGCAGGCGTACCTCATAATTGGAAAAGTTGATGAGCTGTTACCAAGTAAACACACCTAGCTAGCCGTAGCATAGGCCCAGAAGGTCCTGGTACCCTTTCTAATTACTATGTCCTCTTTCCTCTTGAAAGGTAACCCTATCGTAACTCCAAACCTAGATTAGCTTTGTCTGGTTTTGAACTTTTTATAAATGGAATCATTTAATATGCATTTTTTGGTGTGTCAGTCTTCTCTTGTGGCACCATATCTTTTATAGTTTTCAAGATCATCTCTGTTCACCCTTCTCACCCTGTCCTCAACCAAGGATTTATACTTATCCCTAAAAAGTAGCTTTGTGCTGAGAACCCATCTGCTTCTGAGAATCAAAAATCTATACTTATACTTAAAAAGTCTTTGTCAGGAGAACCAAAAGGCTGATGATGGAAGAAAAACATACTAGTTTTTAATCACAATTAACTTGGACATTGATTGATGTTATTACTTCTGAGCAAGTTGCTCTTTTAATAATAACTAATAACAGGAGATGAAAGGGAGGCAAATACGAATAAGAAACATGGCAGCCAATAGTCATTTTGAATGTAGCACCAAAATGAATCAGTTATGCCCAACTCCTTCCTGTCCTTTAGCCTGAGAGGGAAAATAATCAGTGAAGAAAGGAAGAATCACCTGCATTTAAATATGCTCACTTATGATAAATGATTTATCATAATATATATGATTTATCATATTTATATAAATTAAATATAAATGATTTATCATTATATAGCAGCAATCAAATCTTGTCTGTAAATTCTCTATAAACTTGAGGAGCCAAATTTTAACATGTAGTGAATTTATGAAAACTTTGCTTGCCAAATAGAATGTAATGATTATTTTTTCCCCTCCTTTTTGCTTACTGCAGAGTTTCTTTACGCAAGTGTCTTCATCTGCACATGCAGAGCAGCTTGATCCGATAACATAAGGGGCCATATTTGGATAATTTCCTCTGTAAAAAAGAGAAACAGTGATTAACCAAATGGCTATTAATTTCTCTAATTTTGTGCATGCATTGATGCAAGTTGTTTTCGTCCCTAATCATGAATGTTGAAAAGGAAAAATAACAACTTAGGTCCCGATATTAATGCTTATTTCTTTTGTACAAAGTAACTGTTAAAATTGTTCTTTACAGGACGTCCATAATCCTTGTGGCAGTCATATTCTTGGATATTCTGTAGAACAGGAATTAGATGTGAACTCAATGTAATTATGCATGTGGCAGCCACAAAATTTTTGTTGTAAACACTGTGATTATCTCTTGATTTTGTAAATGGAATAAGGAAATTTAAATCACAAATGGAAACATGTGTTTTATGGTTTAATTTAAAAGTACAATACCAGAGTCATTATCTAGTTCTATTTGATGATGTGCCAGAAAGATTTGGCAGCTATTATGCATGCTTTTCAGTAATATCAATTGATACATGGTAACAAACCTCTTTTTTTTTCAATCGCTGTGTGGTGAAAGACTTAGAAAAAGATGTTATTTACCTAGAGTACACAGAGAAAAATATTAATAACATGAGTTGTATTTTTCCATTGAAGAATATACTACAATTTATTTATTCATTAATCTGCTGATAGACTTCTGAGTTTTTCCAGGGTTTCAGTGTTACAAATAGTTACTACATACAATTTGAACATTCATATGTAATTCTTACCCAAAATGTATACAGACATACATTTTCTTGAATAAATACCTAGGAGTGGAGTGAACAGATCATATGATAGATGCATATTTAATTTTTTAGGAAACTACCACAGTGTTTTTACAAGTAGTTGCAACACTATACGCCCACCAGCAGTGTGTGAAAATTCTAGCCTCAGGATTGGAGAAATGGCCAGTCTTTCTTTAGCCGTTCTAATTGTTGTGTAGTGGTACTCATTATGATTTTAATTTGTATTTACCTAATGATTAATGACTTGGAGCATTTTTTCATGTGCTTATTTGTAATTTGCTTGTCTTGTTAATCTTTTGTTCATTTTTTAAAATTGAGTTTTAGGTTTTTCTAGTATTGAATTTCTAATTTTTCAGCATTATGAGAGTTACTCCTATATTCTTGGTCTAAGTTCTTTATTTGATATGTGTTTTGCAAAGACTTACTTCAGATCTGTGGCTTGTCTTTTCATTCTCTTAGCAGTGTCTGTGAAAAACAATCGCTTTTAATTTTAATGAAATTCAACTTGACTTGTTCTTTTATGGGTCATGCTTCTGGTGTGGTAGTTAAAAAATCTTTGGCTCTCTTAAGGTTACAAAGGTTTCATCTCTGTTTTCTTCAAAAAGTTTTATAATTTTAGATTTATATTTAGATTTATGATCGATTTTGAGTTAATTTTTGTGAGTTGTATGTTATGTAGATCCAGGTTTACTTTTGTATTTTATATGTGGGTGACAAATTGTTCCAGCACCCTTTGTTGAAAAATCTTTTTTTCCACTGCATTGCCTTTGTGCATTTGTGAAATATCAGTTGTGCATGTCATGTGTCGTCAACCATGGGTGAACTTATTTCTGGACTCTGTATTCTATTCCAGTGATCTATTTGTGTAACTTTACATCAATAGCACAATGTCATGATTATTCTAGCTTTAATAATAACTTGTAAACTATAGTGTTAGTTATTTCAAATTTATTCTTTTTCATAGTTGTTTTGATTATTCTAAATCCGTTGCATTTCCATATGAGTTTTATGATCAGTTTGTCAATTTCTACAATAAAAGCCTACTGGGATTTTTATTGAGATTGTATTGAATCCATAGATCAATTCAGTGAAAAATTGCCTCTTAATAATGAGTCTTTTCCCTCATTAACAAGATATATCTGTCTAATTATTTGTCTTTGTCAGTTTCTCTCATGAATGTTATGCAGTTGTCAGTGTATAGATCTTTCATGTCTTCTGCTAGATTTATCCCTAAATAATTTATGTTTTTTGATGCTGTTATAAATGGTATTGTTATTTTAATTCAATTTATGATTGTTCCTTATTCGTATACGGATATGTAATTGAATTTTGTATATTGATCTTATATCCTGAAAAATTGCTAAACTTACTTCTTGGTTCTAAAAGAGTTTTCATAGATTCCATTGAATTTTCTATATAGACCTCTAGACCAGCTGTCAGCAAAATATGACCCATAGGACATATCTGACTTGTGATCTTATTCTGAGCAGTCTGTGAGCTAAGAGTTTTTAAAAGTATTTTTAAGGGGTTGTTTAAAACTAAACAAAAACAAAGATGAATATGTAACAATGCATGTGTCATCCAAAGCCTAATATATTTACTGTCTAGTACTTTACAGAAAAAGTATAGCAAAAGTACTATCTGGTACTTTACAGAAAAAAAAACTCTGGTATAATGTTACATACAGGCTTTTCGTAGATACCCTTTTTTAGATGTAAGAAGTTCCTTTCTATTTCTAGTTTTCTAAGAACTTTCATCAAGAATGAATGTTTGACTTTTTCAGTCTATTGAGATGATCATATAATCTTTACTTTTAGGCTGATTAATATGGTGAATTACATTTTTTTTTTTAGAATGTTAAACCAGCCCTACGATACTGGAACAAACTCCATTTGGACAAGGTGCATTATGCTTTTACTGTATTGGATTCAATTGCCAAATTTTGTTTAGAACCTTTGTACTTACGTTTGTTAAGAGATATTGCTCTGTAGTTTTCTTTTCCTTTTATTTCTCCTTTGTAATTTATGTCTTTCAAGCAATTTCTCCATTTCATCCAGGTTGCCTCTGGATTAATTAATGCCATTGTCATTTTGAAATGGCCTTCTTTATCCCTGGTAATATTCTTTCCTCTAAAATCTACGTTGTCTGATATTAACATAGACCTTGCTGCTTTCTTTTTTTACTAATGTCAGCATAGTAAACCTTTTCTCGTTCTTTTACTTTTGTCTATTTGTGTCTTTAAATTAAAATATACTTCTTGTATGCAGTGTATAACTAGTTCTTGATTTCTTATTCCATCTTCCAATCTCTGCCTTTTCATTTGGGTGTTTGTATTATTTACATTTGATGTGATTACTGATACAGTTAGGCTTGATGCTATAAAATCTTATTTATTCTACTTGTCTCATCTGTCCTTTGTTCTTTTTTTTTTCACTGCCTTCGTTGGGATTAATTGAATTTTTTTAAGGTTTAATTTTACTTGCTTTTTGGCTTACTTGCTGTTACTGTTTGTTCTGTTATTTTAGTAGTTACTTTAGAGTTTATGGCATGCATCTTTTACTTACCACAGTCAAGTTAAATTATTCCACTTGACATTGAGTAGAAGAACCTTCAGGTAATACACTTTCATTTTCCCCTCTCAGCCTTTGCACTGTAGTTATTACAAATTTTAATTTTACATATTTTATAGCCCTCCCAATACACTTCTATTATCTTCAATTAAACAATTATCTTTTAAAAATAATAAGAAAAACATACTATATATTTACCAATGTAGTTACCATCTCCAGTGGTTCAAACATCTTTCTTTTTTATCTTTAAAAAATATTTTCACAGGATATAGAATTCTTGGTTGACAGATTTTTTTTTTATTCTTTCAGTATTTAAAGATATTGCTGTCTTCTCTCTTGCATTGTTTCCAATGAGAAATCTGCTGTCATCCCCATCTTTGTTCCTCTTATGTAACATGTCTTTGTTCTCTGGCTGCTATTAAGATTTCCTCTTTATTACTGGTTTTGAAATTTTTTATTATAAAGCGAGTTAGTATCATTTATTTTATGTTTCTTGTGATTGGGGCCTGTAAGGTTTCTTGGTTATGTGAGTATAATTTTCCTTAAGCATAGAAAGTTTCAGGCCATATTTCTTCAAATATTTTTCTGTTCCTGTGTCTTTCAGGAAATCAGTTCCCACTAAAGTTATCTCACAGCTGATGCTCTTTTATCTTTTGTACTGCAATTTCTCTGGTATTTATAAAAATTGTACCCTGCCCCAAGCTTTGAGGTTATGTATTCATCATTCTTGTTTTTGCTTCTGACTGAGAGGGAATGGAAGAAAACAGAGAAAGATATATACACATTCATACCTCTCCATAGCAATTTTGACATATTTCAGCTTCTTTTTGCCAAACTTGTATGTTTATTCTTTGCCTTTTTTTCATCTTTTCTACATTTTATTTTTAAATTTTTGTTTGTTTCAGAGTTGGATTTTAACTGATTTTATCTTCTTCCTTGTACAGATATTTTGCAATTAGAGTTCCAGAATTTCATTTTTGGAGATACCCATTGGGCTTATGTTGTATTCCATTTAGATAATGCAATTATCAGCAAGGCAGTCAAAAACTTACGGTATTCTTTTCTTAGAAGAATGTGTTTTTCACTATCATTCTCAATCATTTACTCATTCCAGTTATATTGCATTATATTATAATTACATTATATTATATTATACAAGCATCTGTCGACCTATTTTGTGCAACAGTATTTAGATATTACTATGCCAAAGTATTTTATATTATGTCCTTTTTTACTTAACAATCTCCTTCATTTTCACGCTCAAGATTAAATATTTCATGACATGTATAATTTTTTGCACATTCTCTTACCACCTTTTATTTCATCTTTTTCTTTTGATTAGCAAAATGGAGGGAGACTCCACTTAACAAAAATATACTTTTCTCTTTAGTGTAAGATCCTGTTTTTGGAAACAATTCTTAACATATATTTCAATTTAAAATTTATTTAATAGCAAAATAACTTACGCAGGTCCATAGTTACATATAAATATTGCAGCACGATAATCCCCAAGGTTAGGACAGGCTGTAAGTGCACAACCAACTTTATATGAATCGGCCCAAACTACCTATAAAGAAAGGAATTTTAAAATAAAATATGCAAAACAACTCTATATAAACAATGCATTATGGGAACAGGTATAATCTTTGTCATGCTACAAAAAAATGGATGTACATAAATATTTATTGGCTATTTTTTCCTAATTTCTAATATTTAGTTTAAAACAATTAATTATTTTGTTTAGGCTGCATTCAAGAGGGCTACCTAGTTTTTTCCTCACAGGTAATTCTCATAAATCAAAAGGAGATTATATTATATAGCCAAAATCATAATTTCTTCTGGATGACTTATGAAATATATTTTTATTTTCTCCGTGGGTATATCATACAAACAACATTGAAACCAGACTATAAGTAAAAACAGTAATTAACTTTTATTTCTTTTTCTCAGAAAAATTCTAAATTAATGATCAGATTTTAAATTCTGTGATCTTAACCATATTCTTATCTTTGTCAAATCACAAGAAGCAGATAGGGATAGAGATTAAGAACATGTTGAGTTTATTGCAAAAAAAAAAAAAATGCCTGACATAGAGATGGTGAGTCTTTATTTTTGTCTAGTTGCAAAGAATAGCAAAGTTATTCAAAAGGAAGAAGACTCCTATGGAAAACCAGCCAGGGGGAGAGAGATAAAGAAGTGAAGAATGTTAACTATTCCTTAGTGACAATGATAGAGTGGAATTTTTGTCAATTTCCCAAGTGAACAAGGGGAAAAAAACTTATTTACTTCATTTGAAAAACAAAATAATCTGAGGAAAATTGATTTTGACAAGATAAATGAATTTCCCGAACTCATTGATTTTACAATTCAATTAACAAAATGTGCTAATATTTTTTTATAGACTAATGTATTAGTCATTGTTTCCCATGGCCTTGATGTAGCCAGAATCAGCCGTTTAGCAAAACATATTTTAGTGGCTCTTTGGCTGCCTAAGAGGGAGCAAAGTGCAGTAAAAAACACAGTGAACCGAGAAGTAAGAAATGAGTTTTGCTTCTAACCACGTGTGGCTTTGGAGAGTGGCAGACTGATTCAGAGCTTGTTTCCCACCTAATAAAATGAGATTAAGCTAGATCACTGAACGTTCCTTTTCCTTTTGAATATTTTAGAAAGTTAAGAACTATATGACTGCAAGTATATGTATTTTCAAGAAGTCATGTTTAAAAATTTGGTTCATGAATAACTGACTATACCATGCAATTTTATTTGATTAGTATATTTAAATTGTGGTTCTTTTTTTGGTTTTGGAATGCTAAAAATAAATACTACATATAGGTTTAGAATGTATTGCTTTCATTAAAGAGACTAGATGTAATGTTAATATGAACATTGGCTATAACTTCAGCATGACTATCTGCAGATGATAAATGCAAGAAATTCTTAGCTCATTTTGTTTGGAAAATTAAGCAAGATACAGTTGAACCAATAGAGAGAATGCACCCATTCCTAATTATTTAAGCATGTAAGTAAATTGGCCAATGGGGAGTGAGCTCCCATTTCTGATGTAGCAATGTGAAGGGAGAAGGGGTATTTGGGAACAGGTTCCTTTTTCCTTGTAACAAAAGGGGACAGAAAGATTATATAAAGTCTGTGCCTCAGCTTTGATGCCATATTAGGGATACAGTAGTCCCCCCTTATTTGCCAGTTCGCTTTCAGAGATTTCAGTTACCTACAGTCAACTGAAGTCCAAAAATATTAAATGGAAAATCGCAGGAGTTAACAGTTCATAAGCCCTAAATTGCGTGCCTTTCTGAGTAGCCTAATGAAATCTCATAGGGTCCTTTTCCGAAATCTCATACAGTCCCTTCCCATCCCACTTGGGATCTCCAACCATTGACATCGTCTGCTCTTGCCATCCAGCCATTGACATCACTGTGGCACATTGATCCAGGATCACCCAAAGCAGATGATCCTTCTTCTGCCGTGCTGTCAGAAGGTCACTGGTAGCCTGACTGCTACATCACAGTGCCTGCATTGATCCACCTCACTACTCCTCATTATATGATAGGTGTCTTGTTGTAACTGTTAAATTCTATTGATAGTTAATCTCTTACTGTGCCTAATTTATGAATTAAACTTGATCATACGTATCTATGTAGAGGAAAAACAATAGTATATGTAGGGTCTGATACCATGTGAAGTTTCAGGCATCCACTTGGGGTCTTGGAACATTTCCCTGTCAGAAAAGGGAGGACTACTGTATTGCATTTTACTTGTTGTCAGGATACTTGACATTTGATTCCATTCTTTCAACTTTCTCAGCAGAAACCAAACCATATTCTTTGCAAACAGCATCTGTCCTGAGCAGGATTTCCACATTTACAGCATGGTTATTGGACAAAGAGTGATGAGAAGGGAAGCATGGAAACTGCTAATTTCTTTGTTCAGTGCACCTCCAATAAAAATGACTTGCTTTAAGGTAGTATACATTAATTCAGCTGATACAAATGAGTGAGTTTGGAGAATAAAGTTAGCTCTTTCTGTTGCTTAGATTGTTCTTCCAAGGAGCTCGATGCCATGTCCAGGATTAGTTTAGCTAAAAAGTGACTTCCAGTTCTCACTTAAAACTCCCAAGGAAAACGACCAGAAGAATTGGAAAAATTATAGGAAATAATGTTTTTCGACAATGGATAGTGTCCCTGGAGAGCTGGGGGGAAAGATGCAAGCTGTCCAATTGTTTCGTCTTATTGCACTGAGAGAGTTGCCAGGCCATGGCTGGGAGTGGGACTAGTGGGGAAACCGGGAGAAACTTGAGGGATTCACATAGTTGAGAGACAGAGCTGAGAGCCTGGGGAGACCCAGGAGGCAGGAGCTTAGAAAGCACAGTACTGGAGAGATGAAAATCTTACAGTGACATAACTAAGGAGATCTGTAGGGGGTCCTCATCATCAATTCAGCAGAGCACTAATCAGAGCACAACATGTCAAAAAACTATCCCAGGCCCACAAAAGCACCATCTATAAAAACTAGAGGAAGGAATACCAAGTCTTACACAGGGCCAGGGACAGGAACAGTGGGCCTGTTCACACTAGTCAGACTGGAAAATTTACTAAATTCTGGGGCATCGGATAGAGTGTGCAGAAGAATCTTGCTCCACTGGTGAGAGAGAATTAGCCCTAGACTAAACACTGCTTTCATTCCATCTAACATATTTTAAAAGTAGGAACCAAAAAGGTCAAATAAATTCCAGATAACTATATCCCAGAAGACAGTTAAGAATATTTATAAGATATATAAATAAATCCAGCATCCAACAGGCAAATTTGACAAAGTTGGGAATATAATAAAATTTACCCAGCATGATAAGAAGCAGGAAAATTTGACCAGTTTGACCAAAAATTTCCCACAGTCAACTGTGGGAAAACTTAAAGTGGCCTTCTACATGGGTAACTGGGCTCTCGGAAGAGAAGAGTGAGAGAGACAGAAATATTTCAAAAAGCAATGGTTAACATTTTTCTAAATTTGGTTTGAACTATAGATCTGCAGTTCCAAGAAGCTCAGTAAACTGCAGCACAAGAAACATGAAGAAAACTGCAGGACATTATGGCGAAATTGCTCAAGATCTGTAATAAAGGAAAAACAATTTAAAGGCAGTCGAAGAAAAAAGACACATTACATACAGAAAAATAAATAAAAAGATTACAGTAGATTTCTTGTTGGAAACAATGCAGGTGAGATGATAGTGGAGTAAGATATTTAAAGTTCAAGGGAAAAAAAAATAACTCACTACATAGAGTTCTATTCCCAGTAAAAATATCTTCCAAATGAGGGGAGTCTTCCAGAGACTCAAAAGAAACTCTAAAATAAAAATGCTAAAAATTTGTCTTGTGATTGAAATACGCATAAATAATTAATTAAGTGTCAAGTACTTACCTGTGTAAAATGGCCACAAACATTGGAACATGACAGCTTATTAAAATTATAAAATTCAGTTTCATTATACCAGGCCTCGATAGCGGAGTGTGGTGTAAATATGCTTAATCCACCTAACCAGATATTCTCTCCAACGTACTGAAATTTTGGGTGGCATTTATATGATTTTGCTAAACAGGTGTTGTGTTCGAATTTGCACTTGTTTGCCCATGCTTTAGCAATCTTCGCTAAACCTTCATCCCAACTCTGAAAGATAAAAATAATTCAAATTGAATTGTGCATATTTGTTCAGTTTAAAGTCATTCTAATGATTATAACCAGTTAAATTTTTAAAGTTCATTATTTTAATAAAATATAGTTTTTCTTTGGCATTTATTATTTTCACAGTTAGTCATTTTTTTTAGTTCTGCTTCAGAAGCACTTATTTGGTACCCACTCTATGACAGTTCATTTTGTATTTCCAACACCAAGCAGATGGCTTGGTAGAGTACAGACACTCAACAAATATATTTGAATGTGATTTTAAAAGTCGGAGTTCACAGTCTAGTAATTCAGAAAGTCACACAAATAGAAGTAAATGATAAGTACTCATTTATAATTAAAAAGAGAAAAAAACTTCTTAGCACACTAGGAATAGAATTTCCTTAATTTGATCAAGAGTATCAAGCCCCCCCCCCCAAAACCCTACAATAAGCATTAATGTATAGTGATGAAAAACTAAAAGCTTTCCCCCAAGATTGGGAATGAAACAAGATGTCTTATTACTTCTGCTTAATATTTACTAGAGCTCAGGTAGTGTGATAAAATATGTGAGCTATAAATACATAAGACAAAAGATATAAAATGTATAATGATTGGAATCTATTATTCACAGATGACATGTGAGTGGGTACATAGAAAACTCAAAGGAATACACAAATGGAACTAAAACAAATAAGTGAAATTATCTAAATTGTCAAATATCAAGAATACATACAAAATTGCATTTCTATATACACTCCAGAAACAAATAACTTCAAAAATATCAAGCATATATAATTAAATCTAATAAATATAAAAACTATTTCTACATTGAAAACTACAAAATGTCATTAAGAGAAACTTTAAAAGACAAATAAATGGAGAGACAGTAAATGTTCATGTGCTGGAAGATGCTAGATTATAAAGAATATTGGACTTGATTTTAATACATTTCTAATGAAAATCTGGGTAGCTTTTTTAAGGGGTAAAAATTGATTATAAAATTTATTTGGAAATTCAAAGAACCAACAATAGCTAGACAATCCCTAAAAAGTAAAACAAAGTTAGAGGACTTACTCTACCAGATATCAAGACATCATAAAGCTATGTTAAGACATTATGGTATCAGCAGGAGGGTAGACAAATAGCCCAATAGAACAAAATAGAGTCCAGAAACAATTTTGACAAAAGTGACAGTGTCTTAGTATAGATGTTATTGGTAAGATTATTTTTTAAAAAATATTTTTATTTTAAAGTAATTGTAGATTCACAAGAGGTTACAAAAATAGTACACAGAGGCCCTGTGTAGATGTCACAGTTTCCCCATTGGTAATGTTTTATATAAATATAGCACAATACCAAAATAAAAAAATTGACATTGGTACAATCAACAGACTGTAAGATTTCAATGGTGTTATATGCATTCATTTGTGTGTGTGTTTGTGTAGTTTCATGCATTTTTATCACATATATAAATTGAAGTAACCACTTCCCCAGTCAAGACACATAACACATCATAATGATCCCTCATGCTAACATTTTAAAGCCATCCTCACTCACTCCCCCACCCTGTTCCTAATTCCTGGCAATCACTAATATGTTCTCCATCTCTATAATTCTGTGATTTCAAGAATGTTATATAAATAGAATCCTATAGTAGGTAATCATTGTGAGGTTGGCTCTTTTTTCACCCAGCATAATTCCCTTGAGATCCATCCACACTGTTTCATGCATCAATCACTTATTCTTCTTTATTGCTGAGTAGTATTCCATGGCAATGGATGAACCACAGTTCATTTAACCTTCACCTATTGATGGAAATTTGGATGTTTACAAGTTTGGGCTATTACAAATAAAGCTGCTATGAATATATGTGAACATATGTGAAGAATATTTGTGTAGCAATAAATTTTCCTTTTTCTAGGGAAAAAGGAAAAGGAAGAAGTGCCCAGGAGTGCAATTGCTGGGTCATATGGTTAAGTATACATTTAGTTTTTAAGACCCAAAGTGCCAAACTATTTTCTAGAGTGGCTGTACCATTTTACATTTCTACCAGCAAAATAGGACAGACATAGTTCCTCCAAATCCTCTCCAGTATTTGGCATTGTTGCAATTTTTTTATTTTAACTTTTCTAATTGATGTATAGTGATTTTACAGTGTGGTTTTAATTTGCGCTTCCCTAATGGCTAATAATGTTGAACATATTTTTATGTGCTTACTTTCCGTTTGCGTATGTCTGTGGTGCAATGTCTGTTCCATCTTTTGTTCATTTTCTAACTGAATTGTTTTTATTTTTTACTGTTGAGTTTTGAGAGTTCCTTCTGTATTACAGACAGTAGTTATTCCTGAAATATGTTGTGTATGTGTATTTTCTCCTAGTCTGTAGCTGTCTTTTCATCTCTTAAAATAGTATTTTAAAAAGCAGAATGTTTTAATTTTATGAGGTTGAATTTATTGACTTTTTAAAGTTTGTGATTTTGGTGTCATGTAATCTACCATGTTAGGAAGCCTCATTTAGCTGTAGATTCTGAGGATTTTTCTCCACTTTTTCTTCAAAAGGTTTTACAGTTTTATGTTTTACATTTAAGTATGTGATTCATTTTGTGTTAATTTTTACATAAGGTGTTAAGTTTGTATCAAAGTTCTTTTTTTTTTTTTTTTTGCTTATGGATGTTAAATAACGTGCGTAGAGTTGTTCATAGTATATGTCAGCAGGTCTGTAATAATTTCCTAGATTCATTCCTGATATTGATCATTTGTGCTACTGTCTATTTTATTGATCTTTGCAAAGAATTGGCTTTTTATTCCTTTAAAATTTTCTATCATTTTTCAGTTTGCAATTTCATTATTGTCTTCCTTCTGCCAAGTTTATTTTGCTTTCTTTTCTTGTTTCTATAGGTAATAGTTAGATTATCCACTTACGAGCGCTCCTTTTTTCTGATGTAACCATTTAGTGTCATACATTCCCCTCTCAGCACTGCTTAAGTGCATTGCATTGGTTTTAATATATGTATACATATATATATATATATATATATATATATACACACACATTTGATATATGTACATGTATATATACAATTATATATATTTATCTATTTGTATCTATATATCTATCTATATTGATATATTTATCTTTGTATCTATTTCCTTGAGACTTCCTTTTTGACCCATGGATTATTTAGAAGTGTGTTTAATTTTCAAGTATTAAAAAGTTTTTTGTTCTCTCTGTGCTGTAGATTTCTGGATTGATTTCACTGTGTTCAGAGAATATACTCTGTATAATTTCTATTCTTTTAAATTGGTTGAGTTTTTATTTTATGGTTCAGGATATGGTCAATCTTGGTTAATGTTTCATAGGCACTTGATCAGAATGTGTATTCTCTAGCTGTTGAGTGGAGCGTTCTATAAATGTCAGTTAGATCCTAGTTGGTTAATGGTATTGCTAAGTTCTTCTATATCCTCGCTGATTTTATGAGAAGAGTTGTGATTGTTGAAAGAAAACAGTTGAAATATCCAAATGTGATTGAGGACTCTTCTATTTCTGTTTTCGGTTGTATCAGCTTTGCCTCCTGCATTTTAAAGGTCTGTTGTTCGAGGTATACAAATTTTATTAGAATCTTTTTTGATGGATTGATCATTTTATCATTATTTAATGTCATTTTCTGTCTCTCGTAATTTTTTTTCTCTGAAATCTACTTTATCTGATATTTCTTCCTTATTATTTTTTATATAGGGGGAGGTAATTGGGTTTTCATTTATTTACTTATTTTTTTAGTGGAGGTACTGGGGGTTGAACCCAGGACCTCATGCTTGCTGGGCATGTGCTCTTCCACTGAGCTATCCCTTCCCCCTACTTTATCTGATATTAATAAAGCAACTTCTACTTTCTTTTGATTAATGTTTACATGACATGTCTTCCTCCAACCTTTTACTTTCAACCTCCCAGTATCATGTTTGAAGTGAGTGTCTTGGTTATGGCACATTGTTGGCTCATGTTTGTTTGTCTGATTTTAATCCATTTAGCCAACCTCTGTTTTTTAATTTATGCATTTAGACTATTTACACTTGATATCTTTATTGATGTGTTAGAGCATTAAGTGTGCCATCTTATTGTTTATTTTTATTTGATCTTCTGTTTTTCATTCCTGTTTTACTTTTCCTGACTTCCTGTGAATTTCTTGAACATTACTTAGTTTCCACTTTGATTTATCCATAGTGGTTTTCAGTGCATATCTTTACATAGATGTTTTAGTGGTTGCTATAGGTGTTAAATAATATATGTAACTAACTTATCACAAACTACCGATGTCAGCATTTTACTAGTTTGAATCAAATGTAGAAATATTACTTCCATTTAGGTCCCTTTACCACTCATTCCACCAATAACATAATTGTCTTAATTATGTCTTTTACATACCTTAAGAACCATGTCAGACAATGTTATAATTTTTGCTTTAACTGTCAAACATAATTTAGAAAACGTAAGAGAATACTTTATTATATTTACTCATATTTTTACTCTTTACCTTGTTTTTTCTCCATTTCTGGTATTGTTAGAGCATTATTGTATTATTTGAAGATCTTTTTTTAAGCTGTTCTTTTAGTGTACGTCTGATTATGACAAATCATCTTAAGTTCTCCTGAATCTGAGAATGTCTTAATTTTATCTTCATTCCTAAAGTATACTTTCTCTGGGAGGTATTCTTAGTTGATTCTTTTTTGAAATTGAAATTGAAAGTATTGTGCCACTTCCTGTGGCATCCACAGGATTTGGATGAGAAATCTGATGACACTGAAATTATTGTTCTCATATAGGTAATGCATTGCTTCTCTTCAGCTGCTTTTAAGCTTTTTTTCTTTCTCTTAGGTTCTCTGAAATTTGATTACGGTATATCTTGGCATGAATTTTTTTGGGCTTACCATATTTGGCCTTTATTTGGAAGTATTATTTGTATCTTTATCTAAATTTTGAAAGTTCTCGACTACTGTTTCTTAGAATATAGTCCATCTTTCTCCATTCTTTCTGGGACTCCAAGGACATGAAATATCTAATAGATACTTTGTTATCATAATGTTATCTATGTTGTCCCATAGAGCCCTAATGGTTTTTTGTTGTGGTTTTTTTTTTTTTCAGTCCACTTTCTCTCTGTTGCTCAGATTTGGTAATTCCTACTGTTCTATTTTCAAGTTCATTGACTTTTTCCATTTGTCAGATTCATTCAACTACTCAGCCCATCTAGTGAGTTTTTAATTTTGGTTATTCTATTTTTCAGCTGTAAAATTTCCATTGGAATCTGTAACTTTGATTTCCTTGCTGAGACTTTGTGTTTTCATTTCTTTTAAGCCTTTTAAAAATCGCTCCTTGAAGCATTTTTATGATGACTACTTTCAAATCCTTGTCAGATGATCCTCACATCTGTGTTATTTGGGTGTTGGCAGCTGTGGTCAGTTCTCATTCATGCTGAGATCTTCCTGGTTCTTGGTATGTGAGTGATTTTTTATTGTATACATGACATTTTGAGTTTTATATTATGAGATTCTAAATCTTAATCAGTCCTCCTGTTACAGCAGGTCTTCACTGACACTGCCCCAGGGTAGGAAGTCTTATTTATCACTGGTTGGTGGACAAAAAGTCTGGGCTGTCCAGGCTCCCCACTCATTCTTTTTTCTTTCTTTTTTAAAAAATTATCTAAATATAGTTGATTTACAGTGTTTTAGGTGTACAGCAAAGTGATTCAGTTATGCATAAATATATATAGCTATTCTTTTTCAGATTCTTTTCCATTATAGGTTATTACAAGATACTGAGTATAGTTCCCTGTGCTCTATAATAGGTCCTTGTTGTTTGCTTATCTATTTTATACATAGTGGTGTGTATATGTTAATCCTAAACTCCTAATTTTATCCCTCCAACCTCCCACTTTCCCATTTGCTAATCATAAATTTGTTTTCTATATCTGTGAGCCTATTTCTGTTTCACAAATAAGTTTCTTTGTATCATAGTTTAGATTCCATGTATAACTGATATCATGATATTTGTCTGTCTTTGTCTGACTTACTTCACTTGGTATGATACTCAAGGTCCATCCTTGTTGCTGCAAATGGCATTATTTCATTCTTGTTTAAGGCTGAGTAATATTCTGTTGTATGTGTATACAACATTTTCTTTTCCCAGTCATCTGTTGATAGAGCCTTGGGTTGTTTCTGTATCTTGGCTATTGTGAATAGTGCTGCAATGAATGTGGGAGGCAGCTATCTCTTCAACATACTAATTTTAATTTTTTTGGATAGACATCCAGAAGTGGGATTTTTGGATCATATGATAGTTCTATTTTTTAATTTCTTTAGGAACCTCCACAGTTTTCCATAGCTGCAGCACAATTGTACATTCCTACCAACAGTGTACTGTGGTTCCAGGGTTTCCACCTCACCAAAATTTATCTTAAAAACTAGTTACCACCAGGATAACAAACACTTGCAATTAAGAACAACAACAATCTGAATACAAAAGTCATTAATTCAACAAAAAATGGAGATGAGAAGAAAATAAAAGTATGCTAAACCTCCTACTTTAGAATAGCAAAGGGGTCAGTAAATATCCTCTTATTCTTCACATTGGTAAAGCAATTATGTGATGAATGACTTTGGGAGCTCTTGTTAAACTGCCTGGCAGCAAGCCAGCTGAGGTTGAGGGCCCTCCTTTGCCCCAGCTAGAGAGGTTTAATCCTAACTCATTTTCTGTACAACCTGTGTAAGTATGAAATTAAACTTCGTTTTGTTAAGCCACTGAGACTTAAAGGTGTATTTCAAACCAGAGCCCAGCCTAACCTCTTATAGAACTTATTGCTGGGAGTAGGGTGTAGCGCCATAATGAAAACCTAAACTTATCCCATCTGAGACCTAGGTAGGAAGGATCCTTTCTTTGACCCCAGACTGGATAGGACATCTCATGTTACACACACACACACACACACACACACACACACACTTTATTATTAAATGAAAGCTTCTCTGCATTCTAACATTAGCATGGGTTCAGTGTGACCCACAGCACTGAATGTCTGCATCTTTTGCCACATGTTTTTAAAGCAAAGGGCATCTGTATCTGCGTGGTAAAAAGGCTTGTGAATATTGTTGCTGATGACACTGGAGACAGACACTGCATCAGAGTCCAAGAAAGATTTGAACAACGGAAGCTCTTAGGGTAAGAGAAAAAGATCAACTTGTCACATCTTTTGTTTCAGCATGAAAGCAACAGATTTCAGGCATAATATAGTATTGTTTAGCAGTACTACTAGAGATCTGTTTCCTCACTTCACTTTCTTGTTCCCATTTCGGGGTAAGGGAGACATTTTGCAATGGTAACAATCTACATTACTGTTAAATAGGGGTAAATGTAGATCTGTATGTTACCTGAGTATGAAGCCTGACATCAGTTCTTTACATTGGCCACTAGGTGGACATGAGCACTAGAATGGTGAATAATCTTATATTTATAAAAAAATTTAAGAAGACAAATTTTCCAAAAAATTAAGAAATATTTAAAATACTTAAAATTGATACCCATCCATTTTAACTTTGCCTTTTAATTTGAATGGACAGTTTCGATTATTTTAGAGGAAATGAAAAATTAGTTAATAACATCTGTGAAAATAAGCAAAATTATTCTGATCAAATACAAATCTGAGCAGATGGGATGAAATCCCTGAAACCACATATTCTTTACCAAACAAAGATTTAATCATTGAGCAAACAATGAGATTATATGTGGGCTTGCATTTTTATTCTTCATCTAGCCCACTAATGTTAGTGGCAAGCTTGCCTGAACCACGTGGTAGAGTTTAACAGTTAGTTGGCAAGCAGTGAGGAAACTTACTTCAGAGGAATGATGGCAAGCTATGGGATTCAGAGCCCAAATAAGTGAAAAAATGTGACCTATTTCTCAGGAGGCAGATACGAATCCATTGAACTTGAAGCTCTCAGCAGAGGTTGGAAAACAGAACATTAACATTATTTGTTGGCTGTAGGGTGTGTTCAACAAGATATTATAAAAGTAAAGCACTGGACAGTTTGGAAGCAGAAAGAGAATCAAGAAATGTGGGGCTGCCTTCTGCATAGCATACAGTAAGATTTTTAAAAGGCTCTGAGAGACAAATGTAAAACTTTCATATGATTAAAAAACCTTAGGGCACAGAGGAGATGAAGTATGCAACTCCAAGGAAATCCTGTTAATTGACTAAAAATTGCCTCAGCAAATCCAACAGTTTAAGAGTGTACCCATTTTCCCAAAACTCATGTTTCAAGCTAACTGGCATTAAGATGAAAAAGAAAAGCACCAAGGTGAGGAAACAAAGAAATAAAGACTTGAAAGTTTCTCCAAACTATACTTTAACCGTGGGTATTGGTGCTTGGAACTGACTGGAGGCATACAGCTGAAAGACCTTTAGAGTTTTTGACAGAGATACATTCCCAAAGATATTGTAAACTTGTGAAAATTGTTGTGAAAAGTGAATGCAATATATTATAAATGACTCTTGGACCTTAAACTTCAGTGGGCAGAAGAAGACTGCAGCCCTCAAAGATGGCGTATTTCCCAGTGCCCAATTCAAATTGGTCCAGGGAGGATAATGGATGAGGAAGGCATTTTAAAGGGAGAAGACAGGACCACAGAAAATAATGGAAGAGGAAACTCCAACCACCTCTAGTCAGATAACTTTGCTGACTCCCAGCATAGCAAGTCTTCGTAATATATACCCTAAAGATTTCAGAATTGCTTTCAACCAGCGATCACTTTGTGACTCCCATTCTGCCACTTTCTTAACAGAAGTGTTATAGTTGTCTTTGTGCTACCATTGCATATTGTTTATGTGGAGGACAGACACAGTCACTAGGCCAGCGGTATCCACAGCGATCCCCACCCCCGCAAACCCGAGCGAAAGGGAGCTAGGTCTGGGCAACGAACAGCTTCAAGTTTTCCTTTCTCATCCACTTCCATTACTACTACGTTGGAGGAGATAACCCAGCCAAGGTGTGATTTTTCAGCTGCATGCTGGGAAGTCCAGACTGAATTCATACAAATGAGTTCATGAAATTTATCGCCCAGGTACCTTAGGATGAACCAGAGGAGTAAAATCCTAGCCCGAGGTCTTTCTCACCATGTATTTCATGTTGGCTGCGACGGGCTGGACTTTGCCACGCATTTCGTTGTGAGCTTCGACGCAGTGTTTTATAAATTTCTGATCGGTGATGGAGGGGACTGTGGGAGACGAAGTACTGGTTACCAGACAGAGGCCTAAGGTCCATAAGCAATTCAGATTCTCCCTCAGAATCATGGTGAGGCGCAGAGAATGCCCTGACTGAAAGGACCGGTAACAGCTGGGGCAGCCTGGCCGGGCCGGGGTGGTGCGGGCGGCCGAGGGGACTGGGGGGCGCGGTGTGGCAGTAACGTTGGCTCCATCCGCCTGCCTGGGCTCGAGCCCAGCGCAGGGATTCGTGGGAAGGCTGAGCGCCAAGTAGGGAGGTAGGCCAGACCTCAGGATTAGCCCACCACAAAACCAGGGGCTGCAGGAAAAAACTTGGAGTCGCCTTCTGGTGCAGAGTTTTTTAACCATCCAAGATGCTTTCTGCAGACCCACTTGGACTCAATGCAGAGGGCAGTGTATTGTAAGCCAGATTGCCACTTGCAGGCAGCACATGTATGTAAAAGGACAAAAAATTAATATGTTGTTGACGATGGAGCTGGCCTGTGTGAAGCCCTGCAGAGCAGTGGTTTCACATACTTAGCTTCCGTGTATAGCCTTTCAAAAATTTATTGTTTTTAAGTAAGCTGCAACATCATCTCGTGCGTTTCGTCAAGAGACTGGGAAAAAAGCAAGGACAGGCATTTTGTATAGTCGATGACATAGAGACCCTTAACCATTACCTTGTCAAACATTTAATTAATAATTTGCTTGTTTTCCCAGCCTTCTAGAGAGACACATGGAAAAGTGGGCAAAATCTTTCCTTCTTGAAACTTGAATTTGGAACAGACTATTTAGTGACTAGTAAACTTCAGATAAAGGATTGCTTTAGTTGGAATGCTAAAGACTAAGACAGAGTATATTTGATTGCTTCTTTTACCTACATTGCAATATAAATCAACTTCATTTGGCTTAATGTTTTAAATCCATTATGTCAGTGATATTGTTATTCAATAATAAACCAGCGTTTTTTCTGTGACATTACATGACATTTTCTGGTATTTCTATTTTTCAAATAAATATCTTTGATTATGTGAGGTTATTTACAATGCCATTTAATTCAAGTGAACACATATTTACATTCACTGATATTCTAGTCACTTCTAGTGGTCAGGCAACCTTGCCACTAAAAATAAGAACAACTTTGCTACAACTAGTTATTATTTTTTAATAGAAAGCAGAAAATTAAATTATAAAATGGGGGAAAATATGAAGGGAAGGTATTGCTGGTCTACTATCTGCCATTGGAGAATTGTATTATACGTGACTTCAGCATTACATGCATAATCCAAACTGAACTTCTAATACTCCACACCCAAATCCTGAGCCTCCAGTTCTCCCTATCTCAGCTAATGGCAGCTCCATCTTTCTGACTACCCAGGCCCCAAACTTTGGAGGCATTTAGTTCCTTAGAAAATTCTGTTGGCTTTGTCTTTATATTTGCAAGGCTTTGACTGCTGATCACCATTTGAAATGACACCTCCTTGATTTCATGAATAATTACAATAACTTCCTAGTGGATATTCCTACCCTACTCTTAACCTCTTGTAGTCTGTTCCCAAGATAGCAGTCAGAATGATGTTACATAATCTTTAGTATACTTACATATTTTGGATGTCTGCTGTATACCAGGCATTCTTCTTGGTGCTTGAGATTACAACCATAAAAAAGAAAACAAAGCAACCTGCCTTTCTGGAATTCTAGTGATAGTAAATAATAATAATGATGATAATATAAATAATAATAATAAATGATAAGCATAATAAATAAATTCTATAGTATAGTTTAAAATGGTGATACTGTCTGAAAAAAATGCTAGGCTAAGGAGTTCAGGTGATGGTGGCAGATGGTAATTTTAAATGTGATCATTGTGGATGTCTTTGAAAAGGTGCCTTTTGAGAAAATACTTGAAGGGTACGCAAGAGGGAAGCATGTGGATACTGGAGGAAGAAGATTAAATAAAGTGGAACTATAATACTAGGCAAAAATCATGTAGAAGATGGGAGAGCTGAGTGATTATTGTTGAACTATTCTAAGGTATTTGTATTGGTGGGAGGAGAGTCGAGGTATTGAGTAACTTTTGACTTTGTTAAGTAATGAACATGTTAACAATTAAAGAATGACTATTTAAAGAAAGAATACCAAACCAGTAGTGGGAAAATGACAGATGAAAAATATTTTAATTAACCCAATAGAAGTCAAGAAATCAGAAAAAATTTTTACTTTTTTTTCTTTCTTCTTTTTTCATATATTTATTTACGGTTATTCATGTTCCCTGATTTACAGTTTAGTTGCGATTCATAAGGTTTGAGAGTAGACTGCTTTTTTGCTATTCAGTTATAAATATTTCATAATTTCCATTATGGTTTATTCTTTGACCTGTTAATTGAGGACAATGTTAAGTTTTTCTAAATGGGTTTCTAAAGTTGTTTTTTAGTTATTGATTACATTTCATTTTATTTGTAGTCAGAGACAATGAACTAGGTGATAAAAAGACTTTGCTGTTGGAACATGGATGAAGAAATAGATAAAATGAAGAGAATGAGTTAAGTATCCATATTTACATCCCAGATCTTGTGTATAACAGACATGGCATTTCTGTTGATTTATGTGATAAGGATTTTTTAAAAATTATTCTTGTATAATTACTTATCCCTATGGAAAAAATGTAGGATTTAGTATCTTCCTTCTCCTTACACAGAAATAAATTCCAATTATGACTTAAATGTGAAGAAAAAAAACTCTACAGGAAAATAAGAGAGTACTTCTGAGTTTTTCCAGGACCTCTTACCATTGCCTTTGTGTATATTTATCTTCATAGTCAAATATTTAAATATTATTCTCAACACAGCATCCAGAGTGATTCTGTTAAAGGTAAGTCAGATCATGTCACTCCACTGCTCAAAACCTTCCAATCACTGGCTTTCCGTGGTACTCAAAGCGAAATTCCAAGTCCTCACATTAGCCTTCAAGGCCCTTCCTCAACAATACAGCCCCTCTCTGATGTCATCTCCTACTCCTCTCCCCTTCCTTTTGTCTCTTCCAGACACTCTGGCCCCTTTGTGGTTCATAGAAAAAGCCAAAGTTCTTCTGCCTCAAGGCATTTGCTTTTGTTTCATTTGCCTAAATTCTTTTTCCCAGAAGGCTACGTGGCTCATTTCTAGCCTCTATTAAATATCTGCTCAAGTTACGTCTTTTCAAAATACCTAACAGTGGTATTTTATATTACTTAATACACCTATCACTTCCTGTTGGCCCTTTTCTGCTTTGTATTTCTCCATAACCCTTATCCTCACATTCTGTGATGTAATTTGCTTATTTATATTGTTATCATAATTCCCCTCAATTGAACGTGAGCCCCGTGAGGCAGGGATTACTTCTTTTTTTTTTAAACTACTGTATCCCCAACATCTTGACAGACAAGTTCAATATTTGATGAGCAGATTAATAAATGAACCCTTTATGACTCCAATTAAATGTTAGTTTCTTTTGTGAAGTCTTCCAATTATAAGGGATCTCATGTCATTAAAACACTTCCTGTTTCTGTATCACTACTTTATTTCTCTTTTCCCCTCTGTATTAGTCAGGGTTATCCAGAGACACAGAACCAATAGAACATATATCCCCATCGTCTCTTTATTCACACACACACACATACACACACACACATTTTAAAGAAATTGGCTTATACAGCATAGGGGCTGGCAAGCCCCAAAGCTGTAGGACAAGCTGACAGGCTGAAGATTCAGGTAAGAGCTGATGTTGCAGTCTTCAGTCTGCAAGCTAGAAACTCAAGCAGAACTTGTAAATTGGACTCTAGAGGCAGAATCCCATCTTCTTTGGGAAACTTCCGTCTTTGCTTTTAAGGCCTTCAACTGATTGAATGAGGCCCACCCACACTATGGAGAGTAGTCTAGTGTTTGATCTGGTGTTTGATCATACAACTGGTCATCACTTTCTAGCCAAGATAGCACATGAAATAAACAATGTTACCCTTCTACTCCTCCAAACACTTCATGTGCCTATCTTATTACTCTGTTCTTCTTTTCCTCTCATGTACGGCAGTCATTCAATTTACAAATCCTGTTAGCTGTACTTTTTAAATAATCCAAATACTTCTTCCCATTCTGTGGACAGCCAGTATCTTGGTTGGAGCTGCCATCATCCTGTCCTGGAACAAAGGCAGTAGTATCTTTCTTGGTTTCTCTGTATCCATTCTTGCTTCATTACAATTAATTTTCCATAGAAAAGCCAGATTATTCCTTTAAAAACATAAACCCTCCTCTTTTCAAAACCCTCTAATGACTTCTTGTCACCCTTATAAATTCAAAGTCCTAGATGTGGCTCACAAGGCACTACTTAATCTGACCATGGTTAATCTCTGGCCCTCATCCTACATTCTCCCCTGGCTCACTCTGTATCAGCCTCATCCATCAGCTTGAAAAGGATGCCCTCTCCTCAGGCCTTCTGCACGTGCTGTTCCCTTTGCCTGCAGAATTCCCCTCAGTGAAACCATACCTGATCCTGCAACTTCTCCTACTATCAGTGTCTATCTTGTTAACTTACTGTATTTTTCTTCATTGTATTACTTACTGCCTGACATTATATTATTTGTTTATTTAGTGTTTGTCTCCTCTATAAGATTGTAACCTTCACTAAAACAGTGTCTTTGTTTGCTTTGCTGCTGTATCTATAGCACCTAGAATGAATTAAAGAAATGAGCACTCTTTAACTTTCTAAAAATGTTGTATATAATTGTAAGCTTCTTTAGAAGCTGTATCTTATTTGCCATACACACACTAGGGGCTCAATAAATATCTTAGACTAAATAAATAATTTAAAAGGTAATACTGGATAGGCTTATATACTGTCCTTCTACTAAAATTGGATATATTTGCAGACAGTAGATATTCAGTGGATGCTTACTGAGTTTCAAATGCAAATTATTTTGGATCTATAAATAGTAGGGGTTAACATATGGCTAATTTAGTTTTATTTTGTGTAGAGAGAACCTAATTGGCAGTAATAACAAAAGAACTTTTGTAGTGAATTGTTTTGAAAATAAGCAAAAAAAGTACAATTTATGCTATCAGCACATAATCCAAGATTATTGCTTCTATAGGAGATGTTTCCTGTATTCAGAAATACTAAAGCAATTTACATGTAATAAACCTAAGTGCCAGGAATAGACAAAGATATGTCTTAACGTTTTTTTCTTGAATATCTCTTTGTGGAATGGGTAAGGGTAGTTAGGCACTAGAATTTTTTAAAGTCTTTGATTAGAAGTTGAAGTTTAGCTTTCTTCTTTTGTTTCATTTTTACTTCTTTTCCAGTTTATTTTTGCTTTTCTCTCTGTGTGGGGGTAATGAGTGGATACATTTTAATAGAAAATAGGGAAGAAAAAGGAGTGATTACTTCCTGCCCATTGACTTCACTCATTTTATGCTTTAAAAATGTATTTGTATTTTTACTCCAAAACCAGCCCCAACTTGCAAAGTTAGATACATGCATTTTGAGGGAAGCTAATTTTGAAAATACAACAGTAGATTAGGGGAAAAAAACTTGATTTTGTGGGAAGAAAACTGGATTAAGCTTCAAAAAATCGTAGTTCTGATTTGAGTATCTGGCAGTGTAATTCAGGAGAGTTACGGCTTGTTAGGGGAGAATGGAACCTCACAAAGATCTCAAACCAGACCCTTCCTTTTACTGATAAATTGATGCCCAAAGACATTGTGTGCAAAGCAAAGAATAAAAGAGAGGCTTCCTGATTCCCAGGCCTTTTCCCTTTTCATTATATAAATATTTTAATTTGTAATTATACATATATATGTATATGTGTATATGTTCACATATTTAAAGTAGTATCTTTATCTCTCTCTAATACTATATGACAGTCTTACCTTTTTTTAATTGTATTTATTTTTATTATTTTTTGGAGGGGTAATTAGGTTTATTTATTTATTTATGTTTGAAGGGAGTACTGGGGGTTGAACCCGGACCTCGTGCATGCTAAGCATGCACTCTACCGCTTGAGCTATACCCTCGGTCCCCTCTTATCTTTTTAATAATTGCAGGCTCTTTGAGACCAGACATATGCTCAAATTTCTTTCCTTCTCAAAACATCATCCTGGAGCTGAACAGCCGGTACATGCCCTGGAAAATACGTTAAATAGAATTCACTTAAACGCAGAATTGCACAACAACCGCCGTGGATCCGGACCGGGCTTTGGCCCTCTCCCTGCGCAGGGCAAGAGCAGATAAGCGAGCCCACTCCAGTTCCCCGCCGAGGTTTAGAGGCGCCCCGGAGCTGGTCCTCTGGAAGAAAGAAGGCTTTCACTTAGGTTTCAGCCCTTGGGCTTTTCCGTGAGTGCCTCTGCTGGGGCTGCGGGATCTCCTGCGGCACGGACGGGGCAGGGGGAGGAACGCAGGTGCAGCAGTGGGGCGGGAGGTGGGGTGAAAGGAGTTAGGACCGAGGACATTCTTCTCCCTGGAAGTGAGAGAGGGATCCGAGTCCCAGCGTGGAGCCGCCTGTTGCCAGGCAACCTGCAGACGCGGGCCTGGGCTAGCCAGAGCCTCTGCTGGGAACTGTCCCCTTCCAGCTCCTCCTGTCCGAAGCTGTCTCAGGGAGGGTTTCCTCGGTGGAATTCCTCCAGTTTATACATTTTCCAGCCCTCGCACTCTGGATTTAGTCTTTATCCAGATTGTTGGGTAAGTTCAGGTTGGCTGCCCCTTGAGACCCACCCCAGTCCATGAATCCCGGGTAAGAAGAGGGTGGAACATTCTTTCTGGTACGTTGCAGGTGCTCCTAAGTATGATCTCAACTTTTGGGGGAGTGACGTGGGGGTAATTACTCAGCTTCGTGTGAAATTAGGAGTGACCTCAAGGTCTATTCAGACACCCAGGTCTGTTATCACCTAGGCTCCAAAGGTAGTCTTGGTCCCCACCTGCATGGAGCTTAAATGCTAAGTTATATTTACACAGCTCTTTTGTCTCTCCTTGATCATGGGCTGAACTTTATCAATTTATTCTTTGCTTTCCACTATGTTCTGATTTGGCATAAGCAACATTATAGCCACTTAATACTACTAACCAAGAAAGAAGTGATGATAATTGGAGCTGGAAATAATCATTTTTAAAAATGAGAGACATGAGAGGTGAATTCAGTACTTTTTGTAGCAAAAAAGATAATATGGTAAGATATGGATCTGTTAATGAACAATATTCATTACATGCTAGAAGTAATGTCTCATGACTTGGCAGCAGTGTGCATAGAGACAAAGCCATCAAGTGCTCTTCCCTCCTCCTGCTATCCACCCCCCGCCAGCGTACCCCAACTGAGTATTCAGGGGAGAATCTGTTCCTGCTTCTTGTAGCTTCTAGGGACTGCTGCTTTCCATCCATTTCAAAGCCGGCTGCTTAGCAACTTAGCTCCCCTTTGACCTGTGCTCCCATCCTCACACCTTCTCTTCTCACTCTGATCATCCTGCCTCCCTTTTATAAGGTGATTAATTGGGCTCATCTGATACTCCAGGATACTCTCCACATTTTGAAATCCTTAACTTTTAAAAAAATTCTTACACTGTAGCTATATTTTGCATAAGAAAGGGGGGGAGGAAACACTACAGGACTCAAAACTTCCAGGAATTATGATATTTAAGGGGAATGATAAAAAGATGAATTCTCCACATGAATAATTCAAACTCCATAAATAAACATAGATGCTTCTTTCCTTTCCTTTTTTTTGACTTTACTAACTTTATTTTTTAATTGTGGTGGTTGTTTTTAATCTTATTTTTTACTGAAGTGTAGTCGATTTACAGTGTTAGTTTCAGGTGTACAGCAAAGTGATTCAGTTATACATACATATGTATTTTTTCAGTTTCTTTTCCATTATTATTCATTACAAGAAATTAAATATAGATCCCTGTGCTATACAGCAGGTCCTTGTTGTTTATCTGTTTTATATATAGTAATGTGTATCTGTTAATCCCATACTCCTAATTTATCCCTTCCCCCTTTTCTCCCTGGTAACCACTGTTTGTTTTCTGTGTTCATAAGTCTCTTAAAATCTTCAATCACATTGGAAAAGTCTTTTTTTCCATTTAAGGCGACATATTCACAGAATCTGGTGACTAGGACATGAGCATCTTTGGGGGACCATTATTCAGACTAGTATTACACAAATGTTGCCTCAGATAATGTAGCTGAGTCACAAAAAGTTGATTTTGGTGAAAGAAGTAAAAGTGATTAACCACACAATTTCTTTCCATGTAACGTTATGTAATTTGTATGGCTTATTTAAAATTAGAGTAAGAATTGTCATTTTATATTTATTTTACTTTTTTCAAAGATATACCGTATGATACATACGTGAACTTGAATGGATTTAGAGGTTAAAGGAGTTGCTGCTTCTCCTGCAAGTCAAGCTCAGGCAATCTCTGGAAGAGAAAAGCCACTACAAGTATGTGTGTTACCTAATTTTCCTCTTGTAGGATGATTCATTACATAATTTTCTGACCCCTTTCTCCATGTTTTTACGACTAACTTATACTCCCAAATAATTAGGGTTAATATTTCCTAGATTTGAATCATTGAATCAGCAGAATTGAAGATAATCATTACTTGAAAATTGGTCATTACTTGAATTAGTTTTATTTTCTTAATTGAGCTTATTATCTTTTTTTATTACTATTTTAAAAATCATCTGTGTATGTCTCCAGAAAATATGCAAAATAAATAGTAGAAAGAAGAAGAAAATATCAATATACATTTTACATTAGCTAAATAGGAAGAGAACCTAGGCTTCTAAAATTAGGACTTTTATCCTTTTTAACCTTCATAATATCACTGTTGTGTATATTATTAAGTGCAAATTTAAAGCTGCTTTGTCCCTGTATTCACCACAGGGTTGGGCAAATATAAAATTTAGTTTAGAAATACATAGAGGTATTTATTTCATTGCTATTCTTACTATTTCAAATATTGAATGCTTATTACTTATCAGCAAACATGATAAATGTTTCTGTGATTTTTATCATTTAATTCTCACAGCCAACCTTTGAGGTAGATATTATTATTAACTTGCTTTTAGATGTGGAAGAACTGAAGCTTCTAGAAATTGTGCCCTGCCAAGATTTTGAACTTCAGTTCTGACTTCAGGATCTGTGCTCTTTACTTTATGTTCAGCCTTCTCCCTTATATGCTTGAGCTAGTGCTTTGGGTTTTTTTTTTTTATGGTTCACAATATTATGAATTAAATCGAAATTATTTGATAATTTGAATCAAAGCAGCCCTTCTTGGGGGAGGCTGTGCATGTGTGGGATCAGGGAGTACATGCGAAATCTCTTCCACTCATCTTTGCTGTGAATCTAAAACTGTTCTGAAAAATAAAGTCTATTTTAAAGAAGGACAGCATACAAAAATATCCACCTTTTAAAATAAAGGGTCACATAATAAATATTTTTAGCTTCTGGGGCCATGCAGTTTCTGTTGCAATCTCTTAACTTTGCTGTTATGCTTATAACACATAGACAATTTGTAAATAAACGAGCAGGGCTGGGTTCCAATAAAACCTTTACCTACAAAGACAGAGCTGGGCCATAGTTTGCTTAGGTCTGGCCTGGGGGTTTATAAACTATAGTTTATCTTTATTCTAGATTGGCTAGCACAGTTTTGTTGGAATTAGGTAACTTTCATTCTAAAACATATATGCCTATGGCTTCATGATTAAATAGGCCTATTTAACAGATTTTAATAAGTCTATTACAACACCTTCTGAGGAATAACAATGATGACGATCATGACGACTATGAAAACGACAGCTGTATTCTATTTGGATTTTCTTCCTAAAGTTAGATGATGTTATAATGGCTCCCAAATATAATTGAGAAATTTTTTGATGGGTGATGAAAATGTGCTGCTATTTTAGGCTATGTTTTATATATACACAATTGTATTTTAAAATTATTATTACATTAAAATTAATTAAATATAATATCATATGCTATTATAGCTGTTATATATTTGGTTTTATTATTACATATAAATATATCTTTCCATTTCAATGATCATCTTGTGATTTTATATTTCTACAGTTTAACTGTTTATTAGGATAGTTCTTAAAACTATGCCATATTGAAACTGATACTGAGCTGAATTTGCTTTCTTTTACTCTTACAGTCAGACTGATGAAGCCCAGTCTTGTATACAACTTTGATGCTTGCTAGTAGTATCACAGATGCCTGTTAGAGGGCATCTCAGAAGTAAGCTATAAGTGATTCTGGGTAAATTATTTCCTACTTTTATTAACTTAAGCTTTCCCTAAGACTCACACATATTTCTTATTTCATGGTGGCTAAGCTTAGTGTAATTTTCAGGTCTTTGCACAAGTTTCTGGCAATAAGATCGAACATTTCCAAACACATACCTGTATATATTTGGTCGCCTCCTTGCCTAAATCCTGCACTGTCTTCCCATTACCCTTGGGATGAAGTCCAAGTTCCTTATCTTGTGTTAGAATGTAACAGCTCTGGCCACTACCTCTTCATGCTCTGGATTTCAGCTCTTTCCAACTGCCGACTCCTGCCTGTGGGCCTGTGCAGCACAAGTTGTTCCTCGTGGCTGGAGCAATTTTTTCTCTCCCTTCTTCATCTGGCTGACTCCTACTCATCCTTCTGAGCTCCATTTAGAGTTTTCTTTTTTCTTTTTGAAAAAAAACTGCCTCAGTTCTCCGGACGAGGTTGGGTACACATGCTAAGTGCAGCTGCTGTCTCAGTACGTATTTTCCACATTGTTTGAGTAAATGTCTTCCCCAGCAGACAGAGTTATGTGGGTTCTCATCCTGTCTCTGTGTCTCAAGCACAGTAGGGAGGGGCTTAATAAATATTTCTTATATAAAAGAAACTTTTCTTATAAAAACTTTTCTTATAAAAAAGAAAAGTTATAATTAGCCTTATTGCATTGACATATTGTTTATCTTTTAAAGTATAAATAAATGATATATGCATACTGATTCTAATTTTTTTTTAATTAAAGCAAGGATGGACCTCCAAATCATGGGGAGTTGAGGATCCTTGCCTACCTGTGTAAGTCACATTTCTTCACATTTGAGCTGTTTAATGGGTAAATACATTTATAATACATTAACAAGCAAAAAAAAAAAAAGAAAAATTATATATATAGCTATGACTGTGAACCACAGAAAAGTTTATATGCCTGTGGATGGCCTGAAAATTACTAAGTCAAAATTAAAGTAGATCCTGTGATAGGATGGTAAGATTAAGGGTAATACTTCTTTTATTTTTTAAAATTTTTCTTTAATATTATTTTTACATTTTTCTGAAAATTTTAAAATACTGTTTTACTTAGAACATGCAGCCAAGAGCATTTATTAAAGAAGTACATAGAATCTTGCACTTTATAATTGGGATAGTCAAAATGAATTTAATAGGAGGTATGTCTGTGCTTTAATCTTGAGAAATATTATAGTTTTATCAGTCTTATAAAAATGATTTTAGTTTTGGGCTGGAATACAGTAATTGTTGTATATATATTTTACATCCTCGCCTCTTAAAAATTGGAAGGCTATGTCTTTTATATTCTTTCAAGTATATTAGACTACAGGGCTTCTTGGAAAATAGAAATTAAAAAGTAATTTATTAGGCTGACCCATATAAAACTGACATTTTTATAGATCAAAAATGGGCAAATGTCAGCAATTTCATGTGGTTCCACAAAATAGATACCTGTATGCTCATCCAGAGGGAAAAATAGAGCTAGGTACAGGTGTTAGGTACGAGATACTGAGTGATGATGGTTAGATGGGTGCTGGAAAATGTTTAACAACTGGTTTTCTAGAAGTGTACTGTAAGTTTATTATCAATTTTACTTGTTAATTTTAAATAAAATTAAGTATATATCAAGTTGAGTATAAATTTTACACGAACATATCAACCAACGTGAGTATTAGTTGATAATTTAATTTATTGTAGAGTGATGCAAGTGATTTCTTTGCTGAATCAAGTCATAGTTTTGAATACTGGAACAGTATTTCCTGAGTTTTTTGTTATTGACAATGTGACAGTTACAGACAGGATATACTTTTCAGTTTAATATGCACTATTCACGTTTTCTCCACCACTTTTGTCATCCTCAGAAATCAACAAAATAATACATCAAGTCCCAATTCATAGCATTTGCCCATTTCTGTGTAAGTAATCCCACTGTGGTTGATTTCAGGCTGTCACTGAACACAGAGTTGGAAAGAGATGACACCATAATATTACCACTCAGATATGATAGGTGTAAATGGCCTCCAAAACACAGATAGTAGCTAAGTACAATAAAACCATTAAGAAGTGATAACTTTTGAGTACTTGTTACCTTTTTAAAATATAATTTAACTTCTTAATTTAATTTTATTAAATTTAAATTAACTTTCTTAATTTAAATTTTTATTTTATTTTATTTTTAATAACTCTGTATTAACAACCAGCTCAAAAAATTACTGAACACTTTAACAAAAGCCTATCACAGCTTATAGAAGCCAGCAAACCATTGGCTTCAGTGTACCTGAACATATGTGATTTGCAACTATTTAAGTCTCATTTATAAAAGTTATGGGATGCATAGATTATTTCTTTCAGGGTCCCACGACTTGATTTGGGAAGCCTTGTTGACTCTGATGACGAGGTAATTTTTAATTGGTATTTAATGTAATAAACATTTGAACACAGGGTTACAGATAGTAGATAATTAGTATCATTTAATTTTATTTTTAAGATGATTTTTCACATATGCCACTTAGTACAGCACATATTCATTTTAACCCACCAAATTCATCTGCTTTTGGTTGGGTTACACCGTGCCAAATACCATATACTCAGCACCATCTAAGTGAGCTGGTTAGTATTTATTTCTTATTACCAACTTTCAGAAATATAGTGTGCATTTATCGCTATATTTAATCCAGGAATTTCATTATGTCCAGTCTATATTTTGTTTAGTTTAAGTATGGTATATATTAACATCCCAAACAGTACTGTTGATGAAATAATTTTACTTTGTTTTACATTCTTCCCTCACATAAGAATACTATTTTTTAAATGTCATAAAATTGGCAAAGTACAGGTTTATACTAATAGGGATTTTACAATTATGGCAGAAAATTAGATCAGATCTTACTAGCTTAACAATACAAAATTGGTCTCTTGGAAACTGACATACTTTTGGCTACTAGGATCCTATGGGGTAAGTAAGTAACTATACTGATTCCAAGGTGTCTCCTTAGGGCATATTTATACTTCAAACAACGTACAGTGTTTTATTTCATGTTATGAACACAAGTTCTGACCAGTATTCTATGAGTAGGGCTTGCTTTTCTGTCTTTGATAGTCTTTCTCCACTCATGTGCTCCTCAGACTCATTTTGGGTAAATTACATGGATAGCATCCTTCTCTGTAGCATGCTGCAGTTTTCACACTGAAGCCTTGCCCCGTCCTCCTTTGGGTATAGACTCGGATACAACCACTTCCAAGGGTTGTACTGGCTTTATACTCATCTTGGAGCGACTGTCCCTCTCTGGGACAATATGTGTTTGCTTCATATTCCTTTTTGGTTTCTCTTACCCGCTGGCTCTGTTACCTCTCATCCCATGGAAATGTGGCAGGGAGCCAGGTAATATGAGAAGGTGGAGTATCTCGATATTCTGGAAATGGCAACCAGAGCTTCTCCAATTCCTATGGCTGTTCTGGAAGAAATGATTGGCAGTGGAGCTTTTCTGGGGCAGGAATAAAAAGCCTATCTAAAACCCGTAAGAAGAAAGAAAAGTTATTTTTTTCCTCATCCCTATTTTAGAACCAGGACTGATCTCCAGCTGGGAAACAATACAGGCTTTCTGGTTTCTGAGGCCAGTGCCCATTCTGTGCGGCTCCGCGTGCTCTGATTGCTCAGTGATGCTGCACCAGCTTAATGTCGTGAATGTGACCTCTCTTTAGAACACTGCGTGTAGTTGTCTGTTTCTTAGGCATAAATGCTAAGGTGAAGGATAAACCTGTTAATGTTAATAAGGAAAGTTAATAATAATTCTAATTTTTTCTGGCAGATGGTATACTTTTTCTTTTTACCTCTAGGAGCAGGACGTAATACCTAATAATTTGCCAGCACCAACCGACAAATATAAACTAAATTATCAGCAATACAAAACTGAAGTGAAAGAGGGACATAAGCAGTATAGTCAGAGAAATGCAGAAAAGACAAAGCCACAGATCACACATCAGCAGACTCCCAGAAAGAAGATAGATGAAAAGGTAATATGTATGGCTTTATCCAATTGTAATGAGATCTAAAGGAAATAGTACACATATTATAGAAACATCCTTTTGTTTGATGTCTTGCTGCTCGTCATAATAAAGTACAAAAACTAACATTTATTTTCTGTACGCCAGAGATTGTTTTAAGTATTTTACTTGCATTAACTAGTTTATTCTTCACAGCAATCCTAACAGGTTATTATCACCATTTTACAAACTCAACATGGGAAATTGCCTTTACAATCAGGCAGGGTGGAACTGCTGCATAAATGCTGTTAGAAAATCCTACGATAGTTACATGAATTAAAACACTTGAATAGTAATCTCTGGAAATAGAAGAAGTCTGTGATATGAGAAATGTAAGACCCTCTTGAAAGCAGAAAGCAACATGTAAATTGATTCTTTTGGCTGATAAATAAAAAATAAAGTTAGATATATTTAGAACCCAAGACAATAGCTAAAGGCTGTAGCTACTAACTAATCAGGCTGATACATCAGTCAACTGATAATGTCAAACAGGAAAATAAAAGCTCCACTCTGCTTGGTTCTAAAGGCAAGTTCCCCATGCTGAGTTTTCCTTCCATTTAGTATAAAATGGTGGTGAATCTCTTACTGTCAAATTCTCTTACTACCTAAAATGTAAGCTTATATGCATGTATATATGTATGTATATATTTTAAATTAATGAAACATCTTTAAATAAAACATGAAATTCATTAAACTTCAATTTTACAGAAAAGAATGTTAATTTCTGAATTGTACTTATTATTATTTATTCCAGATAAACCCTTTTTCACTAACTCTAGAAAAAGATAAAACACCTTTTGGATTTAGAAATGATCACCCTAATTCACTCATTCATTGTTTATTCTTTCAACAAATAGTTCTTGAATGTTTAACTATGATACAAGGTACCTTTCCTGACACTGGTGATAAATCAGTGAGTAAAACAGACACAAATTCCTGCCCTTACAGAGTATATATCCTAAGGAAGGAGTAGCAAGAGAAAAAAAGTGAATGAATGAATGACTCAATCAACCCATCAATCAATTCATCTAGAATGACAGATGGTGACAAATGCTGTGGGTCCAAGGGAACCGAGATTAGGGTAGCGATTTGTACATGATCGTCAGGGAAGACCTTTTCCATAAGGCTGCATTTTAGCACACATCTGAAAGGGGAGAGGAGCAAGCCAGTCAGGAGAAGCTAGATGTCATGAAGTAGGAGTAGGCATGGTGTTCGGAGCAGGAAGAGCCAGGGAGAGACGGGAAGAGACTGTTCAGCGAGTTAAAGGGAGGCTGAGGCTGGGAGGCAGATTACGGAGCCCTTGTAGACCACTTAAAGGGCTTTGCCTTCTATTTTGTTTTGTTCAGAATGGGTTTCATTGGGAAGAAGGTGTGGCTGGAAGCAGGTGGACCACTGAGGAGACTATCACAGTGATCCAGGCAAGAGATGAGGACGTTGGCCTGGACCCAGGTGGTCGCAGCAAAGTTGGACGAGAAGTGGTCATGATGAGGGGTCAGATTCTAGATAGATTCTGGAGGTAGGGCTGAGAATATTTAGCGATGGATTGGTTACAGGCTTGAGAGAAAGGAAAGATGAAAAAGGACTGGAAGGCTTTTGACCTGAGCAGTTGGAAGAGCGGTCTTGTCATTAACTGGAAGACCACAGGGAAGTGTGATTTGGGGAGGCTACATTTGAGATGCCAAGTGGAAATGTCAATGTTTCCCTTTTGCAAAAGGTTAAAAACAAGCCAAAACAAAATAAAATGCTTTTGAAAGTTTCTTCCAGCCTATAATGCAGAGCATGGCTTATACTTAAACGTTATCCATTAATTTAATCTTTTTCACTTACTGTATATAATGTTAAACATCTTTCTGGTGCCTGTTAAGATAAATCACCATTTAGGAAAAACAAATTTATTAGTGGGTAAACAAATAAAGTTATAAGGTATCCTCATAAATTTATTTCCCAATAGAAAATACTTAAACAAGATTTATTATTCATTCATTGAATAAATGTTTATCAGGTGCTCCCTATGTGTGGCCCTGTTCTGGCACCAGGGCTACTGCAATAAAAAAGACAGTTTTTGCCCTCGTGGAACTTATAGTAGGAGGGGCAGACAACAAATCATAAACAAATGTGTACCAAAGTTTCACGTAGCAATCAACAGTCACGAAGACAGAGAAGGGTATGGAGATGAAACGTGACTTTTCAAGGGAGATCTAAAGTAAGAACAAGCCCTGGTGGAAAAAACTCTTGAAATCTAGTTTTTGACAAATTAAGTTTTTGACAAATTGCTACCCCTGTTGAGGCATTATTTTGTGTTAAGGTAATGAAAGTACATCTTATATTCAGAGAAAAATCTAGTGTTTATCTCTTTAGGATTCTTGTCAAAAGTTTAGAAAAGCAGAAGTGAAGCCAATGAGTCACTGAAGTCATTAATGAATGTTTACTGTGCACACAACAAAAAGAAAGTTTGCAAACCAGGAGCGCTGAAGTCAAACGTGGAATGAGATTCAGGGGTATATTGTTATAAAGCAGTTTTATATAGTGAGAAGGCAGTGACTGTTTGATCTTCATAGTGATTGGCTGTACTATTAGAATTTTCTTAAATGATAGGGATCGGTTAGTGGTTACCCCTATCAACTTTGTGAAGCAGTTTAAGTTACACTTATGATTTCCAGAGATATAAGCAAGAAGCGATCCAAGCCAAGTTAGTCTCGCTTGTCTTGCAAAATAAGATAAATTAAGCTTTGCTTATATGACTAAACTGATATTATCAGCTCAAGGAATTTTCAAGGCTGTTCTCTGTGTTTGATTTTAACAGTCTCAAAGGATACACCCCACCTATTAGTTACTTGTGAATGTAATTTTATAAAGTAGTGACATGCCCACATGTATTAACTTCATAAAGTCTCAAATGGACAATAATAGAAATAATAGTTGCTACTTTTCATGGAGTGCTTACTGTATGTCAGGTACTTTTTTGTGTTAGACATGAGTCATCTCATCTAATCATTTGTGTGTGTGTGAAGTAGTTATTCATATTCCCATTTTATCTGTGAGTAAATCGAGGTCATCTAACTAGAAAGCGGGAGAGCTGGATTCAAACAGGCAGAATGATTGTCAGAGCCTGCACTCTTAACCTGATGTGTCCAGTGATCATTTCATCCTTTATTTTGTTAAAAGTAAGTATTCTGAGTGTGTGTATGAGGGTTCGCTTACTGCTTTCACTTACACTCACACACAGTGTGTACAAGGTGCAGAAGCCGACGCAGATGACCTTACAACTCTGGATAGGAAAGCCCTCTTACAGCAGGGATATGCAGACAACCCTCCCATCGCACAACGGGGTACAAGGAGATCTGATGCCGTAAGTTATTAGTATTTCCACTCATTTGATTAGCTGTTGAGATAATTTGCCCTCCAAGATTTTACACACTTAAAACTGAATGAAGAGTTGCAACTGAACTTGGACTGAGGTGAATATTCCCTAACATGCAAATCGAGCCCTCAGTCTGGCAACTGAAAAATCGTCTTGCATCTTGGGGAGTTTGTAAATGCTTAGTTCATATTGTTCAAAATGTTAATTGGCCACTATTTATGACAGTGGGCTTATTGACCACGCCCCTCCCCCCACAAAGGAATGGCCTGGTTATTAATTTATTTATTTTGAAAGTCATAAGCTAATGAAACGAGAGAAATTCTGGCCAGTTAAGAAAAGGGGCAGGCATAAAGTAGTTTTTTTTAGGAAAAGGGAAGCAAAGCTCTAGACTCTCAATATTAACCTTAAATTATCTCTTTTACAAAATCAGATTGTTTAATGAGTATTGCTCAGACTAGTTTGGTACAAATAGATAATTATAGCATTTCTGTAGTGTCCTGAGGTAAGCAGACCAAAGCGCTTAGAGTTGGAGTCCACTGGCTACCCAGACACCCCCAGGGGATTAATGTCTCAGGCACACTTGTAATGGATTTATGGAATATCAGCGTGTGTTGGCTCAAAAGTTGAGAAAACCGAGCTTTAGATGGCCTAAGTAATAATACAGCAACATGGATTTAACTAGTTATATTATCATTATGTGGAAATTCAGAATAGATCTTATTTGCATAATAATCATCCAGAATCAGCACATTCAGAACTGACAGCAATGTGTAATCAGTCTCTGGACCAGGTGGACTGATCTTCTGTGGATATCCCAAGTGGCTCATTTATTACAGTTCTTCTGCTAAAACCACATCACATTTTCTGTACCTATCATTATTTAGATATTTATGTTTAATAGAATAAGGAGTATTACCAGGATTATCCTAAAAATAAAAAAAAAGCTACTTTGTAGGGCAAAATCATGTCTCAGATAAGGCTTATTTTGATATATTCCTCGAATGGATGTTACTAACACTTAAGGCCCACTGGGTATTTTTCTTGGCATAATCCAAAGCCATGTGGATGTTAGTGGATCTCCTTTCCTTACAGACATTTTCTTAGTGTCCTTACGAGTTTAGTGTCCTAAATTCGCCATCAGGCACCTTTTACTCTGTTGTGGTAGCACTGATTTATCAGTTTTTAAAGGAAATGTTAATGTGAGTAAACTTTGAAAGTATCTGAAATTAGTACCAATTTATTTTTAAAATGTAATTGGAAACTTTAAAATGTTTTATTTCTTAAATGAACAGAAGCAGTGAACCTGTGGTTTGTATGTCCATCTTTTCTAGTTTGTTTTCCACTGTTATCAGATCTTTTACATCTATGTGACTTCTGGTTCTCATCTGCTTTCTGTTCACACAGACCTTTAAATAAATGTGCCCGAGGGTGGCTCTAACCTTTCCTCCAAAGTATAAGCCACCGCAAATGTCCACACCCAAGGAGGGCTTTCTGCATGGACTCTGTAGTCATTAATCTCGCCTCTTTCGCTTGCTTCTGGTTTTACATCCATGTTCTGGCTGACGTGGATCTTTTCTGTGTGTAATTTCATGTTTTAGTCAGTGTTAGTTACTTTCTGAGTCACCTTTGGATGTAAAATACACCTTACTCTACCTGTCAGTTACACAATTTTTCTAACTTTTAAGTTGCTATGTTAATTTATTCCTAACAGAAATCATTATCAAGTGTCATGAGCTTAGAGAACACAAGGTGCAGTTATGTATTACATGATAGAGACGTTAGATGGGGCTATTTGGATGTGTAAACTATCCATCTTAAATTTCTACCAAACCAAAAAAAAAAAAAACTCAATTCAATTATAGACTCACATTTAAATAATGGCACCCAACTTCTCCAGGTGTCTTAGGAGTTTCTGCTTTTCAGTTCTACGATACACCTTTAGTTAGGCTTCTTTAAGTGTGTGCCAGTTTCAAGTAGAGCGCTCTCCCTAACGGCAGGAAGCCTCTGTCTGACACAACATTACCTTTCTTGATTTCTTTTATTAGTGGGATCAGTGAGGATGACAGTAATTTACATTCTAAAAATAGAACAATCTTTGACATCTTAATTTTTTAACCTCTTTTATTTACCCTTCAAAAGAAACATTTTAGTGATTATATGCGTGATACTCTAACTGGAATTGAATAATTACAAATCTTTCAATTTTCTATGACCTAAAATGTAGTAAAAAGTACTTTTGGATGAGTTGGGAAAGCAAAAAATCATTTAACCAAACCAGTAATTAAGAAAAGTTGATCTAGCATTAGCAGTGGACTACATGCATAGAAAACATTACTATCCTTTCAGTGATAAGAGGCTTTTTTCTTTGTTTTTTGTTCATTTAGATTTTTTAATATAGGGTTGAGACATTCAAATTCAGTTTTAGCCTCGTCTACTGTGAATAGTGTTAGACCAAACTGTGTCTGTGTCACTGCTCGTGTTCTTGGAGCAGGTTAAGATGCCTTTGCAGGGCACCTCGCAAGGGGAGGAATAGCGCAGTCTTCTCTTTATTCCAGCCCCATAAAATGCAAAGGCAGCTGGTGGACATCTCTGATGATTGGTGCCAAAATTTAAGTGCAGTACTTTTTAGGAAATAGATGTGTTTTTAGATTAAGTACTTAGAATTTAAATTTATTGATGATGGGTATAGTAATCTGTATTTAAGAAGGAAACTGGTAATGTCCTATTTACATTTTAGGACTCTTGTGTCAACTGTAGTATTATTCTGCTTTATGGACACTGACATTTCCTTTATTTTCTCCTCTCAGGAAATCGTGGCTGCAGAGAAGAAGAAGCAGACTGTCACGGAACAAGTGATGACAGACCACTTATCCAGGTAAGAGTGGTAACTCGTCATAGAAATCCACTCAGAGAGTATCCATTACATTTCTTTTCCATTCATGACATCCATATCCTTTGGTCAAACAGCAAGTGGTCAACTCAGAGGTTTCCAGGCTTTCCCTTTTCACTGCACTTGTAGTGTTCTAGTAATTTTTTCGCAAGACTCATAGGCCAATAGAAATACCCAACAGTTCAAGTATTATTAAGAACTTTTGTCTAAACAACTTAGTAAATATTTACTTCCTGACAACTTAATGATCATCTGAAAAAAATAATGCACAGAAATTGAAAGAAAAACTATTTTTATTTCATTCTGAAATATCCACAGTTGCTTACTTCTTGGATGCTGCACAAACTCTCAAACCTAAGAATTATTTAGGATGCTCCCACCCTCACTTTCTATTCCCTATGGCATTTGCTTCTTGTCACAGTAACTGTAGAAAAGCCAGCTTTGTGAAGATACGAAATCATGGAAGGAGTGTAGCTTGAACCTTGTTGAAACTGTGAATTACATTGAGCTAGTAGTTTTTGTGGTATCCAACAAATACGAAGTATCACTGTTTCCCTCAAAAATTAAAAATATCTCAGAGTGTCCCCGTAAGTTCCCTGTGTCACCCCAGTGTGACTTAGTGCACAGTTTGGGAACTGTGGGACTAACTGTCAGGAATTTTAAAACCTAACATAAAGCTTCACAACCTTCAGAAAACTATACAGAGTTTTAATAACTGCTGTGCAAAACTGCATGACTATGTAAATATTGTAGATTTCAAAAGAGGCTGGAACCATCTAGGAAGTCTTCAAAAACTAAATAAGACTCAAGTTTAGCTTTGAAAAAAATAATTGTTATGTGGCCGAGAAAATGATAGTCTACGTGCGTGTCTTAATTCTTTGAAACAATTAATTTTACTCACAGTCTTCATTGTATCTCCTTCCCTTATCTTGTGGACTCTGTTTATGTTTGCACACCCCAAATGCTACCACAATGTCTCTTCGTAAGATAACAAGTGACATCCGTATTGCTGGATGATTGCTGGTGATTCCTTAGTTCTCATTTACTTGACCCATCAGCAGCGTCTGCCTGGGTTGAAATCTTTCTTCTCTTTGAAACACTTTCCTCTTCTCCACTTGGCTTCTGGCGTACCACACTTGGCTGTTTTTTCATCCTACCTTCTATTCCCCAGTCTCCTCTCCTGGTTCCTCTGCATCTCTGCAGTCTTTACACATGGGAATACACAAGAGCTCAATTCTTGGGACTTCTACATTTAGTTCCTAAGTGATCTCATCCAGTATCATGTCTTTAAAAACCATCTACACGCAGATGCATCCCTAATCCACGATTCCAGTGTAACATTCTCCAAACTGGGTTCCTGAAGGTTGTCTCCCTTTCCTCCCCTCCTGATGAAATCCTCTTTAATTTTCCTCCATGGCAACTCGGTTCTTCAAGTTATTTAGGCCTACAAATCTTAGTGATGCCTTTAATCCCTCTCTTTCACTCAAATCCTGTATCCAGTTTGTCAGCAAACACTCTCAGGTCTACCGTCAAGATACATTTACTCCCTCTGCTGCCATCATCTCTGTCATCTTCTGTCTCCTGGATTATTTCAGTCACTTTCTATCTGGACTCATTGTATCTGCATTTGCCCCTAAGTGGTCTGTTCTCAACCCAGCAACCAGAAGGAGTCATTAAAGGACAAGCCAGATCAAACCCTTGTAACTTCCCATCTCAATCAGAGTAAAACCTTTAAGACCTATATTACTGGTTATATGTCATCATAGAACCTGGTGGCTTAAAACAGCAGCCATTAATTACAGCACATGTATCTTCAGGTCAGCTGTCCAAGCTAGGACTGGATGAGTGGTTCTTATGTTTCACTTACTTTGGCCAGTTATGTATGAGCAAGAGCAGTGAGCTTGGTCCTGAGCTTAAGCGTTCAGAAACCTCATGTGTTTTATCCATTTGCCTTTTTTGTGCTTCTACCATCTTTGTGAGAAGAACGCAGCTTGGTCAACCCACTGGTCTCAAGAAGAAAGTGCTTCTACAAAAGCAGCTGGGCACTTAGCCAGGATTATCCTAGACGAGCAGATCCCCAGCCAGCCCACACTTGCATGAGTTAGTCCAATCGAGATCAGCAGAGCCACCCAGCTACATATAACTTGCCAAAGCAAGTTAAATAGCTAAGCTTAAAGCCCAAGGTGAGAAATTACACTATACTTGTAATGAGGCTGCGGCAAGGATGTGGATCAGGAGTGCTGAAAAGTTAGGGTCAATAATATGTTCTACCCACCAGTAGACCCTGGACCCCCTTTCCTCCTCTCCTTCTCGTTTACTTTGCTCCACCATCCGGCTTCCTCCCTGTTCTGAAACATACCAGGTTCCCTCCTGTGTTAGGAGATAAATACTTTGCATTTATCTTCCCCTCTGCTTGGAATGCTTTCCCCCCAGAAATCCATATGGCTGCTTACTTACTTTGCCTCCTGTCCTTATCCAAAAGTCACCAGCACAATGTCTGTATTTAAAGAGTAGTAAGAGAAAGACATGAAGCTCTGAGCTCTCTCAAAAATTTCAATTTATTTTTAGATAGCACTTATGGAAAAGGAGATAGACAATATTCACTTTCTCATGGCCAGTGATTTTTAATTATTAAGTTTATTCATTCAATATCTGACAAATACATAATTCTGTCAGTAGTGTAAGCTGGCATTTGTACATGAGCTTTTCCAACTGCTTATACATATGTGAATGCTGGAGCAATTCATTGTAACATTTAATTGTCAGACTTCATGATTTCCTATGTAGGGCTGTAATCAGTGATCCAGAGCAAAATGTAACCACTGAGAAACAAAGTGCGCATATCCTTCCAGATTCAAAGATGGCACCCCTTCGAGGGAGGAAAAGGACACTACATGAGACAAAGTAAGAAAATTTTGCTTAAATGAGGTTTCATTTAAATAGAAATAATTTATTTTTAAATGTACTTTTGTGTCTATTGGAAAAGTTTTCTTTCACGGTTTCGCTTTTTTCTGTATAAAGGGAAATGTAATTTTGGGAGTTCAGATCCCGAGTCTGCCACTTTAAGATATTGGAGTAAACTTTGCCCTCCAGATCTTCTATTTATAACTTAGGAATGACAGCCAAAACTCTAGGCAATAATATATGTGAAAATACATAATATAGTAGTTGAGACATTTGTATGTGCACAACTGATATTGGCTGAGTTTTGCTGACATAATATATTCAATATTAGCATTGTTTAAGAGTTATTATTTTTTGCATTTTACTTTGTACCTTATAAAATCTTTGGTTTGTTATGAACCTGTGCAGTCCACTGGTGTAGTCCACTGAAATTTCCCAACGATTTCACAGATGGTTGATCTGTGAGATCAACCACACCAGCTTCTGCAGCATTCTTGCCTACTTTCAGATGGCTGCAATTGTGAGACAGTGCTTTCTTGTAACCTTAATTTTTTTGTCTTACTCTTATATTCTGGAAGCCTTCGTTTCCATCCCTTTTCAGTATTTGATGGTGTCGTGTATTAATTTCCTATTGCTGCTGTAACAGATTACCACAAACGGCATTTTAATGTTTATTTATTTAAGTTTTTCTGGGGGGAAGTCAATTAGGTTTATTTATTTATTCTCAGAGGAGGTACTGGGGATTAGAACCCAGGAACTCATGCATGCTAAGCATGCGCTCTACCACGTGAGCTATACCCTCCCCCACCACAAACGGTATTTTAAAACAACACAGATTTATTCTCTTAGAGTTCGGAGGTCAGGTGCCTAAAATCAAGGTGTTGAGAGGGTCGTGGTCCTTCTGGAGGCCCAAGGGAAGAATGTGTTTCTTTGCCTTTTTCAGTTTCTAGAGGCTGCCTGTAGTCCTTGGCTCATAACCCCTTCTTCCATCTTCAGAGCCCGCAGTGGCTGGTCAAGTCTTTCTCATGTTGTATCGCTTTCATACTCCTCTCCTGTGGTCACATATCCCCCTCTGCTTTCCTTATATAAAGACGCTTGTGATTGCACTGAACCTATCTGAATAATCCTGGTTAATCGCCTCCTCTCCAGATCCTTAACTTCATCATATTTGCCAAGTCCCTCTTATGATACCATGTAAGTTAACTAATTACTTGCTCTGAGAATTAGGATATGAATATCTTTGTGGGGCTATCATTGAGCTACCATCTGTCTAAACTTCTCTTTCTTAAAGTAAAATTTTAAAGAAATAAAACTTCATTCACAAAGCATGCACTTAAATTTTAAGTGCACAGGACAGGAATTTTTACAAACTGGACAATACTCATTTATCAAGTTCCCAGACCAAGAAATAGAACATTACCCCGGAACCACCCCCCACCCCTGTGCCACCTCCCAGTTACTATCCACTTCCTCTGCGGTACCAAGTTAACTTCTTTACCCTGATATCATAGATTATAACTGCCTGGTTGTAAACTTAAATGAAATCACAAAATTTGGACTCTGTGTCTGGCTCCTGCGGCTCAACGTTATATTTGTGAGTTTTATCTGTGTTGTTATTTGTCGTTGTCCTTTACTCTCATTGCTGTACAGTTTTTTATGGTGTAAATATAGCACAGTCTATTTATTCACAGCTGCTGGTGGACATTTGGCTGTTCAGGAAAAGTGCTGCCGTGAACTTTCGTGCACGCCTTTTGGTGAACATATGTACTCATTTCTGCTCAGTACACGCTTCGGAGTGGAATCGCTGGCCCGTTTAGTGTGCATATGTTCGGCTTTAAAAAAAATATTGCCAAGTAGTTTTCCAAAGTGGTTGCTGCAGTGAAAACTCAGTGAGCAGTAAGAGGGTGCTAGTGGCACCATGCCTTTGCCAGTGGTGGGAATTACATTTTCCATTTCAGTTCTTAAGTGGTCAGCTTTTCATTCTCTTGATCATTGTCTTTTGATGAACAAGAGTTCCTAGGTGTAACGTAGACCAGTTGACCAATCTCTCCACTTATTGTTAGTGTCCTTTTGTATTTTTTTTTACGAAATCTCTCCCTACCACCAGCTCATTGTCCCTCTGACTTGCAATGCCGCGTGTATCATATATGAAGTTGTTATAATGTGTGTTTGGTTTCTAGGCTTTTTTTTTCAGTCTTATCCACCTGTTACACATTTCTGCACCAACACTACCCTGTCTTAATTAGTATTGTTATATGTCAGAGTAAATACTTAAAGCTGCTTTAGCTTTAATATTGTTTTGGTGTGCTTGGCCCTTTCCTCTTCAATATTAATTTTAGATTTAGCTAGTCTAGCTCTAGGAAAACTCCTATGGGGCTATTGGTTAGAATTATTAAATTTATGGACTTCACTCCCCTTACATGTTGTTCGCAGAGGAGGAGGAGACAGTTCTGCGTCACAGAGAAGCAGGATGGGCATGTGCAGTGCAGCCCGTCCTCTCCTCTTTTTCATGGGAGCCAGCTGTCCGCAGAGACCCACATTCTGAACTGTGCGCTAAGTTTTACAGGGTCCCTCCCAAATGGAAATGAGTGGGTTAGTCTGTGTAATCCTGAGCATTAAGGACTTAGCTTGTTGTTGCTGCATTTCTAAGCCATGGTTTCCAACAGCTTTATCAATACTAAAATTCATGTGTGGGTCTTCATCTGCCTGATGCTTATTTCTCTGTTGGTTAAGAACTTGGAGAAGTGTTGGTCTACTTATTGGATACCTAAAACCCCAACACAGAACGTTCCATTGTATAATAAAAACGCCTATTTAATTCTTGTATCTTTTCAAGAAGACTCTAGACTCCTTGAAGCTATTACTTTAACCTATCGCTGTTAAACTGCGTTCTGTTTACCTTGGAGAAGCAATATAATGTAACGATTATGAGCAGTTTTGTTTTGTTTTTTGGCTCTGCCACGTGCTCACTGTAGAATGGTGATAATAGTACTTCCTTCACAGAGTTATTGCAAGCATTAAATGAACCAATACACATTAAAATGATTTCAACACAGACTTGTGTCTAGGAAGCTCTTTATCAACAGTGGCTGTTTTTATTGCTTGTATTTTCTCAGCCTTCCGAATTGTTTCAGGCACATGTTAGGCATTCGATAAACACATTAATTCTAATGGATTAAACTGAATTGAGATGATCAAGCTTTCATGGCTCCACTCCGTTCACAAACGCTCACTTGGTTTACAGGTTCTTGTTTGCTGTATCCTGCTTACCTTTCACAGAGACCTAGGTTTTATAGAGGGATAACGTGTCAAGATCTCAGTGACCTATACACTTACTGTTTACATCACGGCAGTTTCATTATACCTGCAGTTTTATGGGAATATCGTAAAATTACTTAGGAAAGGAAGTGAAGAGACATCACTGAATCTTCAGATCTCTTAATGTTAGAGGAGATTATTGGTGGTTGAGTGTCAAAGTGTTTATCAGCGGGTTTTGCTTCATATTGTTAAGTAGAATTTTAGGTCTGGCAGTCTTTGTGAGATCATTCCATGCTGTCTGAAGGCCACAAACATTAGATAAGTGATCTGCAGTCTCACAGCTGGAACTGTGGCCAAGACTGGAACCTCATCCAGCTCTCTTTTTCTCTACTCTATTTTGCCAGAGAATGTTTTCAGCTACTCATAACTGAAAACCTGAGTGACAGTGGCTTAAACAAGCCAGGATTTAGTTTCCTTATATGACCAGCTGCTTGGAGGTAGGCAGTGGCTCAGTGAGACGCAGCTCTGGGCTGGCTTCCTTGAGCTCTCATCGGCCTCTCTGACACGGTTGCCTGATGTCTACGGTGGATCCTAGCGTCATACCCCTGCCATGTTCACAGGCAGGAACCCTTCCCATGCCACTGTCTTCTCAGGACAAAAGAAAGTCTCTCCTGAAAGTTTACTTGTGGAACTTAGTCACCTCTAATTGCAGGAGGCTAAGACAGCAGACTGAGAGGCAAAGGAGGAGAGGGTTAGATCCGGCCATCAGGTAGCCCAGCAGCAGTGCCAGGCACAAATGTGCCACCTCTGTTCAGTGCTGAATTTAGTAGCACTTTGATGCAGTAAGTTCTAACATAAAAGTCATTCATGCTTTATACTATAGCTCAGGGTCGTTTCTGTGTCTGCCACAGTTAACAACCTGGAAAAGTAAAAAAGAGGCTTATCTCTTCATCTTTATCCAGTCTGTGCATTTCAGAATATTAACCTAACCTTTTTTGTGCTTTTATTATTTACGTCAAATATAGATAACTTTGAAGTAATTATTGACCATTGTATTTCTTAACAGGATAAAAACCCGTTCTACGCTAACTGAAAATATGCTTTCTCATAAAGTACAATTTGATGGTAGGGTCGTATCAAGGTAATTATGACTTTACTAACTTTTTTAATCCTATGATTATAAAAAGATTTTTCTTTTCAAATAGAAATAACAGTAATAAATTAGTTGATTTTATCACATTTAAGTGAAAACCAAATTTAGCACAAACATTTTTAGGTTATATATTAATCTGTTACAAAAACTACAGGAAGTATAATCAAAAAGAAAAATATTTTAATTAGAAGTTATTTGAAATGTGATTTTAAAATGCCCTTCAAAAAGAAACTTAGAAGTGATTTTTAAAATATTTATATTACTATGAGATTCTAAACCATTTAAAAATTGACCCGTATGTAAGCTGCTTTATTTAATTTCATTTTAATGGCTTAAATTAACAATAAATTATTAATAGATGTGGTAAAGGTGACAAAGAAGATGATTCTTAAATCTGTTTTCTCAGTCTTATAAAATTTCAGTAATGCCTAATGCTACTTGATGTCCTTGTATATTAAAGGTAAAGTACATTTTTAAAAAATTATTATTTTGCTCAGTGATTTTAAACTTTCTGTGACAAAAGGTAATAAATGTATATCTATCTTTGAGTGGCTTCTTGCAAAATTAACATTTCTTTTAAGGTCTTTCACTTTATCTTAAAAGTCTATGCCAAATTCATAATCTACAATGTAATACATACGTATTCATACCAGTGTAGGCTAAAGCCTTTTCTCTCCATCCAAATCTTAAATTGACACTTCAGCAAGCTGTGTCATGTTTTCCCTGTGGCTTTTCATAACCCGTGCCCATTGCCACACGTTTGAGCAAGTCAGACTATCCCTCTTTGATGAACACAATTCGTGAATTACTGAATATGAAAGTTATCCTATTTGAAAATCGTTAATATTATCCTGTTTTTCTAGAAATGGACATGATGCTTGCAGAGAGCTGGTTGGGTTCTTTTTCACTCACGACCAGTCCCTTACAATTTATGAGTATCGGCAGTTTGGGAAAAATAGGTATGGTGTAAAACATTGTGACACCTCTCAAGATAATTACTTCCCAGAAAAACTGAATAACTTCACATTTTTGTCATTTAACTTCTAGAACAAATGTGCTTCCTTTTATTCAAAAAAACATTTATTGTCATCAGCGTGGACGAAGAAAAGGAAAACAGTACCAACTTGGTGATTTTTATGTTGTAAGTTGTGTGTGTGCAGGCGTGCAAGTTTTACTAACCGGTGTTGGATTCTGAGGGATCCTGTGTGGCCGGAGGAGCAGGGTTTCTAGTCTTCAATTTATTTTCTCTCCTCTTTCCTGAGCAGAGGCCTTTGTGAGAGTGGCCAATGGCTGAGGTTTGTCCCCAGGAGGTTCTGCCTTTCAGGCCCAGATCCCAGTTTCTGAATCTAAGCATAGCATTTATTCCCTGTAACACTTCCCCACCATCCCCAATTCTGCAGTGTAGCCCAGGAGAGCTTGTCTCTTGGTGCTTTTAAAGATCCTGCAAGGCTGTAGCCCTGGGTAAATGGCCGTTTTAGTAGTACTAGAACGGATTCTCCACTTAATGCAGGCTTATCTTCTGAGGACACACGTTTTCTCTATCCCGAGGGGCACTTGGCTTCTGGAGCTGTCATATATCTCTTAGTTAGCTTATCTTCCTTGTGATTCCCCTGCCTGGCACAAGTCCTGGCATATGGCGTATCAAACGGCTTCCCTTAGCATGGGTTGATCGTAGGTAATGTTAGAATTTGTATAGTGCTCTTAAGTTTTAAATCATTATATTCATGTTATGTCATGATTAAAATGTAGCACTGTCCACAGCGATCACTCATGTAACAAACATATGCCTCATAGACTAAGCATTGGAAATGGAGCTGTGAATAACTTAAAAGCATTCCCTACTTTCGTGGGAATTGCAGTCGATGGGAAACAGAGAGCAGGGCCAGATAAAAGGAGGGCAAAGACCCAGTTTTGTGGAGTCAAAGGAGGCTTCATGGAGAAAGTGCCATCTAACCTTGACCTAAGGAGGCAGGGATAGGTAGATAGAAGAGGGTAGGGAAAGGCTTCCAGGTGGAGGAGACAGCTCGTGCAAAGAGCAAAAGCATGAGAGAGCACGGCTTTTCTGAGAACTGAAAATGGTTCAGTCTTATTGAAGTCTACTTCAAGGTGGGGGATTGGCAAGAGACAAATTAGAACTTATTACGAGCGGTCTGTTTTTAAAGACTTACCTAAAATGTTTTGGGGAGTCATTGAGAGGTAAGAGGTGGATGGAATGAAGGGAGGTGGCATTATCAAGTTTGTGATTTCAAAAGATTTCGCTGGTTGCAGTGTGGGTAATGGATTGAAGACTAGCACAAAGGACCAGATTGGATTCAATCACATTCATCTTCTAGAAAGGTGGTTATGGCAACCTGAATTAGGTGAGTGACTGTGGCTATGAAGCTAATTAGAAGAAAAAAAAAAACCCAAAACTTCAGGCAGTGGAATCAATAAGATGGAGTGACCGCTTGGGTGAGGAGTTGGGGGTGAGGAAAAACTTCACATCTGAAGTGTGGATTTAATACACTATCTATTACACTATATATAAAAGTATATATGTCCCTCAAGCCTGCCTCTTGAGATCTAGAGAAAGTCAGCTCCAACTCACATTTCACAGCCTGCAGAAAGAATGGTTTATGCCTGTCCCAGGCAGATTAAAGTTACCTCTAGCTCGGAGCTGCTGTCTCTAATAATTTACGATTTACTCTCACTGTCCCTGTTCCATATTACTTGAACCACATGTGGAACTCTGCTCCCCTTTATCACCTCCGAGAGAGAGAGAGAGAGAGAGAGAGAGAGAGAACGCCACACACAAACCATATATATGATACCTCGGGGATGTGGCAGACATTGTGAAGAGGTATGGAGGGGGATTTATATGGCAGCAGAGTAAGCAACTTACAGTTTATTATTAGACATCCTTATCCTTAAAAATATGTCCTTTGAATATTTCCCATGGTGAAGGCCCTCCTTTCAATTTTCTGACTCCTTTCACCTCTTGCTCCTCCCCACAATCTTCTATTTCTTCATACATAAATATTCAACCTTATCCTTTTTTTTGTGGGGGGTGGGGTGAGTCTCTTTTGCCTTCCAGATGTTACTCTGGAACTTATATTTTTGTTTCTATATGCCCTATCGAAGTCTTTTTTTCCTAAATACTCCCTAAAATAAATTTTAGTGCCAGCTGTTAAGATAATACTTATAGAAACATGCACTTATGCTCATAGACACATGCATATAAAACTGCACCCTCGTTTGTTCACTCATACACATACATATATGGCTTTGGATGCAATGACACAGACCCCACAGATGTACTGTTATGTACACATGTATGTATACACACATATGCTTATATGCGTAACACTGCTACACATATCACCATCTCTTTAAGTATTTAATATAATAATTTGAGAGATTTTATATACATTTCAAGGGCTGGAGAAAGTACTTACAAGTCTTCTAAAGTAAATTCTCCAGGAAAAACAAGAGGAGAGAAATCCCTTCCCTAATCTTCAAGAGAGGTAATTAAGCCTCTTATTTTAAATTTGTGTTTGTCCATATTTGACCACATTTCTTTGAGCAACTCAGAAGTTAAAAGAATAACAATTTTCTAAGTTTGGATTAGGGATTTTTGATAGGAACTTTTTCACCAAAGCCTTGATACTCTGATTATGTTAAAGTTAGCTTTACATTCGTGTGCTGTTTGTCATCAAAGGACCGAGTGAAAGAGGGAGATGAATTTATCATAGTTCATAAATTTGCAGCGCATCTTTCTATGGATCAACAGCTCTATTTCTGTATTCAGAAGTGCTATCATTTCAGTTGAAATAACTTGTTCTTTCTTCCTCTGATTCTTATAAAAAATTAGGTTTTTGTTTTTTCCCGTGAATTGTTAAATCTAAGATTGTTCTCATTGAGAGATTGATTGGGAAATTAGTTCTGTTATTTTCCTATATGTTGTTAGCTGAAGCCTTTGTGGTTTCTAAATAGTCTCTAAATATACTTTTTTACACTAATAAAAAATATACCACATCCGATATAATCAAAATTGAATATTTAAAATTAGTTGTGTTTTACTTCTTATACACTTTCTAGCTTTCAATAATTCATTTGTTTTTCTCTAGGGGGCAAACTTGACATTTTTGAGTTCTGATCATCCCGGACTTCCAGGAAGCATAAAAGAAAACACCTTGCTTACACTTCGAATCACAAATGTTGATCAGATCGCTTTGCATTCTCTCAAGTAAGTCAAACATGCGTTTGTCATTTTGGAGGTAAGTGAAAACACTAGTTTTTGTTATAGTAAAATGAGATTCTACGCCAAAGCATTTTGATTTTAGTTACAACTTGTATTTTTAAAAAACAAAGCATAGCTATGTATGTCTACTTTACATGCTGTGTCTTGTATTCAAATACACGTCTTGTGTGGGAACAGTTACAATTGGTAAAGATAAAAATGTCCCATTTAAGTTAGTTAAAGGTAATTTATTAATTTGCCTGTGCTATAACACTTCATTTTATCTAATGCTACCAAAGTAATACATTTTAAAAGATGGGATACACTACACTAAATTTTTCCCACAGTTTTAGTGTGATGCTTTTTTTAAGCACGAAAAAAATGCCTTGGGTCCCCATGTGCATAATATTCGTTGATTGATAATATATATAATGAAAAAATGATGCTATGGATCAATAGCTTTTGAGTGCATTTGAGTTTTTTTAATCACAGAAAATGTATATGATATCCTTGCTGAATGTTTTTTGGTGCTAACTATAATCAGGGTGACAATAATTGGTGTACAATCTGTGCATTAGAGACCATATCCCATAAATTGGTTCTGAGGAAGTCTGTGTTTCTTTGTCATTTACTGTATTGTTCAGTGTGAATGCAATATATTTTTTTTTTTTGCTTTTTAAAATAACATTTTAACATTTTACACATTTAAATGTAAAACTGCCTTTAAATTTAATAGTGTTAATTAAGTATTTTGAAAGAACATTGAAATAGCTGCAAAACTGATGTATAATGTTTGAGGGAGTTCTTAGGCGGTTTAAAGATTTTCACTCTTGATTTTGCATATTTAATTACCCCAGGGATTAAAGCAGCAAGTAAGGGTGGGAGTTGATTAATCTCTAAGCACTCTTCTGATGCTGTTTGAGCAGAGAAGAGCTTGGGGTTGCCATACCTAAGATTGCAAAGCAATATATTTTTATCACTGTGAAAATGTCAGTTGCAGAACTGATTCTGTGGAACACGATGATATAACCAACCAAGAAGCCAACGATAGGCTGGTTTTCAAGGCCATTCAAGGTATGTGTTGTTACTATCTTCTCAGGTAGTTTGAGTTTTCAACCATTTTCTTTGTAAGTAGTAAAGCAGGGTTTTCCAGCTGTTTCTTAGTTTTATGGCACTTGAGTTATATTTCTTACTTGCTTTCCTATCTTTTATAAGTTTATACACACACACGTACATATGTGCATATTTTAAAAAAATATTTTAGCATTTCTCCTACTTTAATGATCCTGTCTAACTGAATGTCTAGTATTACATGATTTATGGATGTAAGAATTTTAGAAAGTGCTGGATAGTACGGGTTTTACTCATGAAATGCATATGAGTACTTTTCGCAGTATGGTGCTTGTCTTATGCATCAGGTGATACCCTAAAGGGATCTGTGGTGGCTCCACTGTAAAAAGAAATGCTAGACCAGGAGCCAGACTCATGTTTGGACTCTGCCATTGAACAGACGCATGACTTTGTGCAAATCCCTTGCTCCTCTTTCTTTATCTCTAAAATGGGGCTAATAATCTATTTTATTACCTTTCCAGAGTTGTTGCAGGTAATAGTGAAATATACATATATATATATATATATATATATATATGCATATAACATTTCACAAATTTGTTTCTCGAGTCCACTCTTGTAATCACTGCAGTGTACTAGGTCCCCATAGACAATTCCTTGGTTGAATCTCAGAGTCAAGAAGGGAGGAAGGAGTTAAGTAATCACAGAAATCAATATATAATTTATAAATTTAAAAAAATCCTAATTTATCACAAAAAGATGATACAGGAGTAAGAAGCGTAGAAACAGATTTAAGTCGTCTGGGAGTGTATTGAAACTCTCAAATATTCTTGTTGCCATTGTCAGTAAATCAGTTTCTCTGTTCTAGCGTGGTCAATACCGTGTTTGTCATTGTTGTATCTAGTGGCATTAATTTTTCATCTAATGTATTATCTTTGTACTTAATAACTGCTTTGGTAAAGTTGCCTTTATTTTCTTAAGTAAAGATGGTCCAAACTGCGTCAAAGGAAATCTGTCCAACAAAGAAAATGGGCCTGGGAAGATACCTTCTTGTAAATTCCTAGAATAAAAGGTCACTTTAAATGTACAAGATAGCACTCCAAAGCCTTGATGCTGTTTAATATATAAGCTCCAACTCGAAGATTTCAAACTACTTTAGAAATTTCGAAGGGATACATTGATGCCAAGCAAATCACTCTGTGTTTGTAGATCAGTTGGGAACAGTAAAGAAAGAGGAAAGAAATTAAAGGTATGGGCTCATTCGATGAAGAGGAAGCCTGGAAAATTTTTTAAAACTAAGATTTGATTTGTAGCATGTAGGTTATTTTCATGCTGTTAAAGTGAGCCATTTTTTCCCTCTATATTTGAAGTGTAACACTTTCACCACACAGTGGTGCTATAGTTCTGGTATATTTACATGTGATTTTTAACCCCCATTACTAAAAGCGTTCTGTTTTTCAAAGCCTTTTGTCAGTCATACATATGCTCTGGTTGCATATTCACATCCCTTACATCAGTGATACCAGCTTTAATTTTCTTACCAGAGAGACAACTGCAATTTGATACATTTGTGCATAGGAACAATTCATTTCCATCTCTCTTTTTCCTAAACAGATGTGCTAAGAGAACAGCTACATAAAAGAGGTGTTCGTATTGTGACTAGATTGGGAAAATACCTTCGACAAGTGGACAAGGAAGGAAATGGACTTTTAAATAAGGCAGATTTTAAGCAGGCTCTAGAAGTATTTGACTTAGAAGTATCTGAAAACGTATGTACCACAGATGATTCTCTGTAGTGAATGACATATTAATCTTAGGTGGTCTTATTCACTTTTCTACTAAAATTTTAGGATTTCATTTGTCTCCTTCTTGATGCCCCATTATCAGTGTTAAGCCATCAGGCAAGTCCTGTTGATTTTGTAAATGTCAACATTCATTCCTCCCTCATATAGCTATCAAGAGCCTGAGAAGCAGGCGTTGTTCTAAGCTCTGAAAAGACATACTCTGTACCCTTAGGGTCTTCATAATCAAAGGAAAGAAAGATAGAGATGATTACAAACAATATGATATATTAAATAGAGAACGCTCCTAACACATGGGATAAATTCCAAGCCAGGTTATGGGGAAAAAGAAGGAAGTTCATAGGATTCCTGGAGGAGGAGATATCTGAGCTGAGTTTTGAAGGATGAGGAGGAATTAAGCAGGTGAAGGGAGGGGGGAGCATGGATCAGACACTTCACAAAGGGGAGAAGGAGTGGACGGGTTCCAGGAATTGCCCCAGAGCCTTCACACATGTCGTTCCCTCTGTTGTGAGTAATCTTCCACCGGATCTTTGCGTGGCTGGATTTTCTCATCATTCAGGCTTTCTCTACTGAGAGCACCACGCTGACACCTCCTCGCAAGGAGCATCCCGTCTGATCCTTGGTCCTCTCTCCACCATTTGCCCATTTGGTTTTCTTTATGCCACTTTGTAAGTATTTTCCAGCTCTGCCTGCAAATAAAATGTCAGTCCCATCAGGGCAGAGACCACGATGCTTCTGGTTTCCTGCTCTATTTCTAACACCTTGAATAGAAACTGGCATTTGACAGGTGCTGAATAAATAGACAATACATGAGTTGAAATGGGCAGATGGATGGAAGGAAGAAAAAGAGAAGAATGGAGAGAAATAGACCCAGCATGGTGCATCCCATTAAAGCCTAGTGTGCCATGTTAAGAAGCTTGGATTTTATTCCAAAAGCATATGAATTTGAAACACATCTACCTCAAGGATTTCAGATAAGGGATCCTCTCGCATTGTTCTCTGTTGTTTCAAGTGGTCTTGTCACAAGATACAGTATATTTTGTGAAAGGAACACTGGAAATGGAATTTATGAGAGGCAGGTTCAAGTTCTAGCCTTAATACTTGAACTGTGTGATCTTGAATAGGTCTTTTCACTTTTCTGGTTGACAGGCTCTGCCTGCGCAATCCAGATATCGTCAGAGTTGCTTTGAAGCTCACAAGAGAAAATTACATGGGAAATGTGCCTTATCACCTGTAAAATTCTGTGCCAGTATGGTGTTGCTTGCCATTCTCGTGAAGTACCTGTCTTTTGTGTTTTTTACAAAGTTTAATCTTGTGTCCCACCTAGTGACACACACTAGGGATCACCTAACTTCATCTCTTCCTTTTAATAATAATAATAATAAAAAACAGCAATAGAAAATTAGAAAGATGTGATGTCTTTATCCACAATAACACAGATAATTCATAACTGAGGGAGGACCAGAATCCAGATATTCTGAAACAGTCTAGTACTTTTTCTGAATTACCATAATACTTCTCTTTTTGTTTGATTTACCTAATTTTTATGATTAGATTCAGGAATAAAAACTAAAATAATTATTTGACCTCTAACATAGGGAAAACATGTATTATGAAAATATGAGTAAGTTTCCCCTTTTTCTCATTTTTGAAATAATATTCCCTGTTTTTTTTTTCCCCCTCTGTAATATCACTGGAGACTGCCCGTGCAATGAGAAGCAAAAACAAGAACATAAGAATCACCAACCTGGGGTCTAATTCTGGTGCTAGTTTTGGGGGATGGCAAGGTTATTCTTGCTGATTTGAAATAAAAAAAAATTTGCCCCCTAAATAGCCCAATTTATGAGAGCTACTATCAATAAATTTACCTTAGTTTTTTATCAGCTGAATTATCTTTTTCCATTCTGCACCATATTTTGGAAAGAGACTTATATAAATCTGTTGCCACTGTTGGCAAATTATTCAATTCTTGAAAGTTGCTTTTTTTTTTCATGCTTCAAGCAGTATCTTTTAATTCTAGTATCCCATGAATTTTTTCCATATTACTTATGATTTTAAAGGTTAAGCTCACTTTCACAGTTAAAGTTCATTTTATAGACCTTAAAATCTGTTTATGTACAGGATATTACAACAGACGAAAAAAAAAAGTATGGGTTGTCGAGAACTGTGGAAAGGCAAGGCATCTTAAGTTGTTCTTATTAAAGTTTTAATTGAAAAAAATAGGAGGAAGTAGAAGAGAATATTTTTAGGGTGGACCCATTGTTTGTTAGTCATCTTGCTAGATGTTTTATTTACACGCTCGTTTAAAGCTAACAACTTGACAAGAGCATTGGAAATATTTTTATTTGAGTTTAAGAAAATCTTATGATGTAATTTTTTTGGTAGGAGCTCTGTGAATAGAATATTCTATTAAATAGCACATTTGCCAAAGAAATAAGTGGCAATGGTAAAATAAATAAACTGGTATAAGGATTTACTCAAAACAACACCTTTCCATGTAAATTCTGTAATAACTTTGGAGTCATTCAAATCTATACTTTCAAGTATGAAGACTAGAAGAAATACAATTAGTAGACCTAATGCAATTGGAGGCATTCCAGGACACGAAGTGACTTCTTAATTATCACAGATATAATACATTAAAAATAATTAAATGGTCAAATTCAAGTAATTGGTAAGGTTTTTTTTTTGTATCAAACTAAACTTAAAAAAAATCTGTAATTTATTGCCGCTGCTAAATGGTTCTTAACTTTATGGAACTGTCTACAACAGAGTTCTAAATAGCTTTCTTAGTATCTTTCATTGGATTTAAATGTAACTTTCTGGAATTTTCTTATTAAGTCCACTACCTTGTCTGGGCTACAAAAGATATAACAAAATACTACTGTGAGGATTATTGTGGCCATATATAACTTAAAGGTGTAATAGTGATCTCTACGTGATTATTTCTAGGATTTTGAGTCTCTGTGGCTAATTCTAAATGACAATGACAATGACAATGGCAAGGTTGATTACGGAGAATTCAAACGTGCCATTATTGGTGAAATGAATGAATATAGGAAGTCATTTGTTCGAAAGGTAACTTGTTAAGTACTCTTTCAAATAGTTACTTTTAATAGATTGTTAGGTTCATTCTTTTCTTTTCTTTTATTATTTTTTTCAATGGAGGTATTGGGGATTGAACCCAGGAACTTATACATGCTAAGCATGTGCTCTACCACTGAGTTATACCCACCCTTCCAGGTACATTCTTTTAAAACTTTAATGAATTATCATCGAAAATGTTTTAAATCCCTTTACTTGTAATGTATTTTGGGTTTAGTAAAACACACACACACATACCCATACAAATCTACCCAGGATAAAGCAAAAATTACTTGTGCATAAGTTAGGAAAATATTATAAAAGGAAAATAAAATCTGAGATTAAATTTCAGTTCACAAATTACTAATTCCAAAAACTGCTGGCTCCATATAGTTATATGTCTATATCTGTTAGTAAATAGCTCCAAGCCTCAGTTTCTTATCTCACAGAGCTGGTATAAGGATTGAATGAGAGGATACATGTAAAATTATTAGCATTATAAAGCTGTCTCAGTGTCAAGGTTCATGCATATTATCTTAGGATGATGACTAAAAGATGTTTCTCTACTTTTTAAATATGAATGCTAAATGTAAAAATGACCATGTTACATTATAATAGAAACAGGAGACCTGATTTTTGTAGGAGAGTTTATGGTACTTAGGTTCTGACAGCCACTTTTAGAGCATACTTTCGAGCAAAGTAGTTTTCTTTTCCTTTTGCATATGTATCTACTATAAAGTATATATCTACCTAAGGTTGAAACATAGCTATTATGTATAGAGTAGTATAAACAGTTACATCAGGCACAAGTCTCAAATAGAAAAATATCAAAATCTTTATCTTTACTGGCCAAAAGACAAAATTAAAACCATGTGTTAAACAAATCCACCACGTAGTATGTTTAAATCTGCATTTATTTGTACTTTACATGTCCTGGTGATAGATCTGGGTATCAGGAGTAGAAAGTGATGGCTGGGTTTCTCTTTCTTAATTCTTGGTACTGGAAGAGAGTACAAAAGTAGACTTTCAAAGTACGGTCTTAGTTTGCTCGGGTTCGCATGACATGAACCACAGACTGGTGGCTTACACAGCAGTATTGTTTTGTCTCATGAGATCAAGGTGTCAGCAGGTTTGGTTGCTCCTGAGGCTACTCTCCTGGGCTTGTAACTGGCTGTCTTCTTCCTGCGTGTTCACACTGTCAGCCCTCCATCTGTGTTCTCTGTGTCCTGATCTCCTCTTTTTATGAGGACAGCAGTCATACTGTCATTAGGCCCACCCTAATGACTTCATTTTAACTTAATTACCTCTTTAGAGGCTCTTTCTCCAAATTCAGTCTCACGCTGAGGTCCTGGGGGTTAGGGCTTCAACATATGAATTGTGGGGAGGATACAGTTCAGCCCATAACAGGAACCATATATCTGCGATATTATTGTGAATAAACAAACTCGATTCTAGTTTCAGCTCTTTTGCAAATGCGGGATGTTGCTTTGGGTCAGTTGTGCATCTCTATGAACCCACTCCTCAATAAAATGTATTTTATGATACTCAGAATTGCATTGAGTTAGAGGAGCAGTACAACCACCAGCATTTCAAAAGGTAATGTTAAATTTCAGGAAATTGAGTAGCAAAACCCATTTAGAAATTCTTTCACCTTCTCATTGATTTTAGTGTTGGAATATCTGCAAGTTCATTTTTTGAGTCAAAATAGTCCTGGCAATTTGTCTTGGCCATTTATCAATTTCATGTGGATCCTAGAGCTGAAAGTTACCTGAGAGGTCTTTTGCTCAACTCCTCAGTAGGCAGAAGAGGAAAGCCAGGGCAACAGAGATTAAGTTACTTTCTCAAGGTCAAGGTGCTAGAAAGTGTAGAATTAATACTTAAGTGCAGGTTACCTAATGTCTCTCTCCCTGTATTGAGGATGCTTCCTTCATATACCGATTTACTTTAAACTGTCCTGTTTAGAGCTCAAAAATACCCTATTGTAGAATAGAAAAATTAGGCTCTAATGATTTCATAGGGGAAAAAAATAACCTTTCTCTCTTTATTTAGGCTTTTATGAAACTGGATTTTAACAAAACAGGCAGTGTGTCTATGATAGACATAAAAAAATGTTATTGTGCAAAGAAGCATCCTCAAGTAATTTCAGGTAATTATTATGAGTCAAAATGCATTAGGTTTTTAAAATGTTAGTTAACAATAGTAATATCTTTAAATTGTATTAATTTATAATGTGGACTTGAGGCCGTTAAGGTAAGAAATAAACAATAATGTTTTAAACCAGAAATGTAAGAGCTATTTGACCTTCTTCATCTAAAAATTCTTAGGCTTGTTGCTGGAACTTATTTTTTTCTTTGATGTTTATAACTGAGATTGAACTTTTGTTTCCTGTTGAGGAGATAGTAGTAACAAATCTGAGTCAGAAACACAGAGTAAGTTTAGAGAACAGATAATGACACGTGCAGATTCTCTAGGTAATTTTACTGTATCTGCTTATGCTTGAAGATTTAAGGTGTAATCAGGGAACGTCTTTCTCTAGGAATGGAGCTTCACATATAATGAACATACGTAAGTCTACCAAAATTTGAAGATACAGAAAGTAGCTCAGAGTAATTCTAGAGATTCAACACCTGCTGTGTTTCTTCTGGCTTTAATTTTTGCATAATTAATTTATAAATAAAATTTTATTAGAAAGCAAGCATTTGGCCACAGTAACTCCCCTCTTTCCATTACATTTCCCTCTATAGAGGTACGTTATCATTTAATATACATATTTTGGTCCTTACTGTATGAATTTTCATAGCTGTATGTGTAGTATAAATATCTAATACTTTTGGAAGATATTTTAATTTTTTAATTCTTATTTTTTATCAAAGTATAGTTGATTTACAATGTTAGTTTCATGTGTACAAAGATGGCTTTTTTGATGTGGAAAATACACTAACCATATTGCTGTGTAGTTTGCTTTCTACACTTGACAGTATGTTTTGGTGTCTTTTCCATGTTAATCCACATGGAGTCACCTTATTTTTATCTGCTGCCTATCATGGTTTTTAAAAACCAGTGTAGTACAATTTACCTAGTTAGTCTTCCATTGGTAGACTTTTCATTTCTTCTTATTGACGTGCAACCAGTGAGGCAATCAACATGCTTATTCGTCACTCCTTAGGCCCATTTTCTGCTGTTTCCTTGGGGTAATATCAAGACCTAGAGTATCTACATTTCAAATTTTAATTGATACCTCCAAATTGCTTTGTAAGACGGCTAAACTAGATTATACTGCCACTAACTGGAAATTAACTCCCCCCACCACCTCGCCAGCACCCTGGATTTTTGCCAGTCTGATAGGCTAAAAAAATTTTATTTGCATTTCCCTGGTTACTAGGGAGGTTAAGCATAGTTTTGCTTATTTGTTGACCATTTGTAATTTATATTTTATGAATACTTTCTTTTTAATGTATAATTTTGATTATATACTGTTAAATACTATAGAATACTACTGCCCTATAATTTTAATTTTTAATGTTAATAGAGGAGTGGAAACATTCTACTTAATGTCAGAGATTGAAACATAATGATTTAATCAATGGAAAGTTCTTCCAGCAAAAATGTTCACAGGCCTCTGAATCTGGTGTTTACAGTAATATTTTCTAGCTGCAGTTATGAGTAACCACCTCATAAAGTAACTAATGCCGTTCACACATTGCATTACTGTGTTAACAGCCTATAAATCATTGATATTATTTACTTGTTTTCTTCTTTCCTCATTTTTAATGGGAATGAAACCGAGTCCCCTAAATCATCAAAAAATTACAGGAATGTGTACAGTAGTACTATTATTTTGCCTGCACTTAAAGGAGACACCCTGTCAGAGGCTTAAAAGATGCCTCAAATGTGTATTAAAGTCCTCATGATTAAATTCTAGTCCATGCAAGAAAATGCTTAAATAAATTGGAGGGCAGTTTGACATAAGATGTCAGATTGTTGAAAAGATTTCAAAAGGTGATGAGTATTTCATAAGGTGATCTAGGTATTTCTTTATCATCATCAATTGTTTTACTGGACTTTTAAGGACATTATTTCACAGTACTGTTTTACAGGACATTTCACAGAGGAAGAAATCAAATCATCTTTCCTAGAAACATTAAAAGATGCCTGCAGCAAGTCTGAAGAAGTGTCATACGGTGAATTTGAAGATTACTATGAAGGTCTAAGCATAGGGATAGTAGATGATGAAGATTTTGTTCATATCTTACGTACTCCATGGGGGATTTAGTTTTTTAAAATGAGTGTGTTATCAGTGCTAAGCATTTTAAAGGAGAGATGAGTTGAATGTAAAGTATCGAACACTGGAATATATTTTTCTAGGGCTCTCTTTACTGTTTGTTGTTTTCTCAAAAAAGTTGAGTCTGGAAAGAGAAACATTCAGAAAGACAGATGTAAGTGTCTGTGTAGGTTCATACACATGTACAAATCCTTGTCTGTTTATACGTTTATAAATATCTCTCTTTTTTGACTTTTTTTTTTTTACTTATCTTGAGTATATTTTAGAGTTCATTTAAAAATTTAGTCTTCACAGGAAAGTAACATCTGTATCAAGTGACAGGAGAACAGCTATATAGTAACCAAGTTTCTTGTCCATTGTTTTTCTGCTCCCCATTCCCCAAAGTATAATTGCCACCATTCTCAATCTGATGAATTGGACTTGGACCCAAAGCCTGTGAGAATGAAATAGCTCAACTTGTTTCAACTATCTGAACATGTTAAATGAATTAAAGGATATACAAGAGAAATTTTGCACGCAGTGTGATTAGAGATGTTTTCTGCAACTGAACTATTTAGAATGATGGAGATTTACTCCTAAAATGCTTATTTAAACACTGACTTGTCTGGTGAATTCTTATCTTCTACATCGTGTGCTGCCGTTTGTTCAATAGAGCACAATGTCATTTTCTAGTGACCAGTTCTATCTGTTCTTTTATTCTGTTCTCAACTGCAATTCTTATTACCTGCACAGAATTATTGTTTAGCTAGAAACAGTACAATATGGAAAGAGAAATGTTTTCTTAAAATATTAAATAAAATAAAGATCTCTAAAAGTACACTATCACTTATATGGACTAGGCAATAATTTAGTAATTCTTCATCAAAATGTAAAAAGTTAATTTGTATCCTAAAATGGTATTCTAAATAACACCTCTTTTTGGTTTACTAAATAACTGAAACATTTTCTTCTAAATAGATATTATTTAACAGTTAGAGGTGCTGTAATCATTCTTTCTAAATTCTTCTATGTCCCTCACTGCTCCTTGGAAATACAGACAGAACGGGAAACTTACAGAGTTGTTTTCAGGTTCATAATTTTTAATTTAAATATTAAGATAACATGAATTAGAAAAAAAAAACAGTGTCAAGCCAAATAAGAAGCGGTTCAAAAATGAGACTATAGACTTTGTGGAATATGAATTTCAGCATATAACTTCATTCATCCAGACCCTTGGCAACATTATCAGAAATGACATATGTGTGAACCAAACGAATTCAAAGTAGTGCTTCTCCAAGAGCTGAGGAGGTAATAAAATTTATTGCTGAAATTTCAGAAGCAAAATCTGTACATTTTAGTGCTATCTTCACTAGCTAAATTCTTTACGCCTTGGGAATTTTTTTTTTCCAATTAGGTTATTATAATGAAAACAATATGCTGGAAGGTTTTGACAGAAATAAGTCTAAAACACTATTTCTGAGTCATATTCTTTTTCTTGGAAAAATGTTTCCACCCACCTATAATCATCTTAAATTCTACAAATTGTTTTTATGTTAAAATGACTAATACCCTGGGTGTTCAATATGCATGTAGTATTTTTTACTGATACATTTTTACTTAGTTTTCCTTAACAAATATATTCTTAATACTGTCATGTTTTCCAGTGACTATAATCAGAAAATGTGTAGACTGTCATATTGTTTAAAAAAGAAAAAGGAGATTCTTCTAGGATTTAACATATTTGTATGACCACGTATTCTTAAATAAACCTCCACCCTCTTAATATAAATATTCACATGTAGTTATTTATAGGAATTTTCTCTTCAGGAGATTGAAAAGACTCTTTTGTAGTTAATTTCTTATTATTTTATACTGTTATTTCCATGTAAAGCTAGAAAATGCATAGTCAATATGTTATTTGGCATATTTCATTAAATTATAATTGGTGGCACAATAAATCATTCTGCTTTTGCTTCACTGCCTGCATTTTTCTTGGACTTTGGTATAGTAAAATCTATTTTTTGTATTCAGTTTAAGTTACATTTTCAAATATCCACAGCATAATAACTGACTTTTGAAATTCTATTCTCAATAGTCTTCATATTCTACAAATCTCTTGATTACCTTTCAAATATTAAGTTATATGTTGTGATGATGTTATATGTTGTGATGATTTTACATGTAGTTTATAGTTAAGCGTATTTCGTTTTCTCTAGATCTAGTTACTTGTTTGTGGTGTAGAATTGCTTCCCAATTAACCATCCTGTTTTATTGAACTCTATATATTGATTTTACTATTTCTATTCTTTTTTTTTTTTTTTTTTTTACTATTTCTATTCTTATCAGTAACGTTTTACAGAATTTTTAGGGAAAATTTATATTTTATTAAAAAGGGGATATAATTTAGGAATTTTTAGCTGTATTTTCATTGGTAAAGATTATACATTTGTATGATGGAACAACTAGAGTATAGTATGGATAAAAGTATATGTTCTTGTTTTAAACTGTATAGTATATAAACATATGTGCTTAATGAGCCAGTGACTCTGCACAGGGACAGTCACTTAGGATGATTCATAATTTTGATACGGCTATAAAACACATCTTAGTTTACTAATTACTTGGGATTTCCAGTCAGTCTAAGTTGTCAGTTACCTCAGGAGAGAATTGTGTAAAATAAACTATGCTTACTGCAGATTATTTAAAATGCATTTGTGAGATTATAGTTTACAGTGCTTGCAAAGGAAGGTATGTACGGTGATGAACTGTAACCACTACTAGGTTGACCAGCAAGAACACACATCTACAGGGAAAGTGCTCAAAGAAGTAGAAGGAACTGAATCTGTGTAACACAAGCCAAGCAGGAAAGGGGAGAGAGAACCCAGTGGGTTGACAGGGATGTGTTAGTAACTGATCAGGGAAGGTGCTCCTGTCATGGCCTCCCACTTTTATTGTAAGGATAAATGGATGATTTACTCAGCAGCAGTTGTTATGGTTCTTATATTTGAACACTTTTGCATGAAAACACTTCAGCACAGACCATGTAAGTAGTCTGAATGTGCAATTTAATGCAAACTTCAGTCATAGGGGCGGTGCTTCCCTAATAAACAATGCACAGACTGCACTTTATCGGCAAGGCCTCACCGCTCAGGGGCTACATTCACTCCAGGTATCTGGGGCTTAGTTGATATGGGATGCCTGGTAATTCGCCTTCTAAGTACAGTGGGTTTTGCTCATGAAAACAGTGTCTTGTCTTGAGTCCTGAATGGCGTTGGGGCCCACTTGTGGAGTAGGACTTCTGACTGACCGATTGTAACAACAGGGTAACAGGATTCCTCCCCCAGTGTTACTGCTGCTTCCTCTGGTGAGCCTTTCAGGCACGGCGGTGGTTGGAGCACCCCAAAGGGCCAACTGCTGGGACTTCACTGATCTTACAGAATGGGTTGTATAATCTCTTTGCGCCTCCTTGCTAAAATGTGCTTGTTGAATGAACGTTGATATGTGTGGCAGAATTACAAATTTGTATCATTATAACCGGGTAGTGAAATCAGGAAGAGTAGCTAATTCTCACCTACCTCAGTGATTTTAGGGAGGCTGGGGAAATCACAGGTAAGTACCATAAAGAATCTATTACTTGTGCACAACTAAATTAGTTACTCCTAATTCAGTCGTCAGCTCACAGCTGCAATTCTCTGTCGACACTGCGGTCAGCATCACAAAACAAAATACTGCATGGCACAATGCCTGAAGGAGTGGAGTTAAAAACTCCAAAGCCTACTTCATGATTGCTAAACACAGGCATAAACTAGGCACAGTGGAGCGTGGAAGGACTGTTTATGTCATCCCAGGGGAATACTAAATAGCTCACCATTCTGAAAACATTCACTTTATCAAGGTGTTATTGAGAAGCAATTAAAGTGTTCAGCTGAAACAGCAAAGATTTTAGAGATTTGATCATATAGATTTTAGAACTGTATTAGTGGATATACATTTTCAGACTTCTCTCTTTAATAACCCATGTAAGCTGATTTGTATAGTTTTTGGATATCCAAGCAAGGTAAAGATATTTGGAAGGATTTGAATTAAAAAAATTACCTATCTGGTGACAAATTTTATGCAAGGAGAACCCAATCAAAGTCCCTGTTGTGTTTAAGTATTCTTGGACAGAAACAATGAGTGGAACAGAGAACCAAAAAAGTCACAGGTAATATCATCAAGGATATAAGAGAAGACAATCTGCTTATGAAACAAAAATGGAATCTTATGAAAAAAGAAAAATCAAAGAACAATTTTTAACTTTAGAAATTAAGAATATCATGAATCAGATCAGGTTGGCTTCAGCTTCTGCTGATGGCATGGCATTGGCCCCAGTGCTGCCTGGAGACCAGAGTCTGCAGGGCAGGTGCTGCCGGTTGGAGGATGGTGATGGGCAGTGGTGTAAAGCTGAGATGTGAGGATGAGGAAGAGATGGCAGTGGCAGGGGAGGGTTGGATGCTTGCTGGGGGCACTGGTGAGCTGGTGGGTCCTTGACCAAGGAAAGAGTCCATCATGGTCCTGTGTGCTCAGCCCTCTCTAGGCCAGATGTTGCATCTCCCACCTAGTGAGGGAAATGCGGGCTTAGGTCTTAGCAATCTGGGAAAAGTCCAGCTCCCTGAACTGCTGAAACTCTACCAGGTATAGAAACAGAAATTCCAATCACAAGAGAAAAGGGCAGAGCGGTAGAAAACGGCTACCCCTGAGAATAATATCGTGTGCTGAAGACAGAGACAGTGTCAAGATTTCAGAGACTTAACCCATTTTTAAATTTTCCATCTTGCACATCAATTTTTACCCTGGCTGTCAATATTTTGGACAGATCCTTGGCTCGTTTGAAGGTGAAACCTAAAATTTCTCTTGCATTGGAGTCTGCTGTTTTGGCTGGCTACCAGAAAAGTTGAAGAAAAATGCAATGTTTCATCTCCTCGTAACATAATCTGAACTAGTCAATGTAAATGCACTACTTCTAACAAAAAACCAAGGGAAAAAATTTTTGGAAAAAAAAAATCAGAACTATGAAATGGAACATACTGCTGTATTGAACTTTTTTTTTTTGCTTACATTAGACTATTATACTTCTTCATATTTCAGAAAGGAAAGAAATATTGAGCCTTGATAAACTGGAAGCACAGCTGAAAGCTTGCAATTTTCTACTAGTCTTTTCAAAAGCAAAGCCATCTGTATTAGCTTTGTGCCTTCTCAATCTGTAAGTAGAAATGTAATTCATTAAATTATTGCACATCCTTCTGCTTGTTATAAAGCATTCAAAGATCAATGATACCGAGTTCTTTTACTGGAGGGAAGCAGTTTCTAAATGATTAGCGGAATATTTTCTCTTGATTGTTGCAAGAAATTGGTTTGGATTGTCTGGATGCAGAGTCCAGACCCTCCAAGACAACAACTGTGGTGTCCCTGAGTTGTCAACAATACCAGGAGATAGCTGTCTTGACAAAAGTGAAAGCGAAGACTCGGAAGATGTGAACTTGGAGAATGAAGTCCCAGCAGCTGTCTCTCCATCTCAGTGATCAAAGATGCACTGTCTTTTTCAACTTGAAAGTGGCACAGCCCCCGTGTTTCCCATTTTATAAACCCAACTGCACTGTGTCAGAATTTAAAGTATACATGTGGTTTATAAGCAATAAATGGGGATGTAGGTAGTGTTTTTGTCCAGCCCCTATCTAGGCAGGACTACAAAGACTGGAACACCTGTTGTCTGTAATTACTCAGATCAGATCTGGTCTATTTTCATATTCTAAGCTCTCAGCTGGGTTAGGACCTCTAAAATGATGGGAAATAATTTAAATATTGGCACATTTGCTCTTTTCCTTTGTTTTTCGTTTGTTTGTTTTTTGTTTTGTTTTTTGAGTTTCGTGGTTTTATTAACACAAATACAATGTGCACGAGCTGTCTATTCATTTTCTTCGCTGCGCAGCCGGGCGTTGGGACTGGTGACTCTGATGGCCAGCTGGGCTGCTCTTTCCACAATGGCTTTGCGGTTCTTGGAGGAGACGTTGTGAGCAATCTCAGCACAGTAGAATTTGTTGCACGTCAGCAGTACTTCAAGCTCCTTGACGTTGTGGACGAGGAACTTGTGCAAGACGCTGGGCAGCATGTGCTTTGTCTTCTTGTTGCTCCCATAGCTGATGCTGGGCATCAGGATCTGGCCCTTGAACCTCCTGCACACCCTGTGGTCAGTGCGCCTTGGTTTCCACCAGTTCCGCTTAATTTTGACATATCGGTCTGACTGGTGCCTGATGAACTTCTTGGTCCTCTTTTTGATGATCTCGGGCTTCACGAAGGGTCTGAGGGCGGCCATGATGCTGACTAGGAGATGGCTGCCACCTCCGTAGGTAGCGCCGAGGAAGAGCTTGTTCTTTTCCTTTGAATAAAAATGAGTTTTTAGCTATTTTTCCATACACATAATAGATTTTGTGGGTAAGGATGTAGAGAGTTAAAGAGAAAACCTTTTTTTTCTTCCTGATGAAGTATAAAGTAGGAGATTTTGACGTCTGCTGAGAATAAAAGAAGCGCCTGAGTGAAGATGAGGTGCAAGTTCTGAGTGGATATTGAGGGGAAGGGTAGAAGGAACTGATCAAGGACAAGTAAGTGTGAAGTGGATGCTGAGGTCCTACCCAAAGCTGAAAACCGTGAATTTATAGTACCGTGAAATCAAAGAATTAGGGGATTTTTTAAATCCTGTATTCTCAACTATCAAACTAGAAACAAAGAAGGTTAACTGTCACTGCTCTAGGATTTAGGTTTCGCAGGTTGCTGATGACACTAAACTTCAGAAGCACAACCTTGAAGACCAAGCTCAGCAAGGAAGGAAGGTAACCTAGGATGGGACTGATTCACCAAAGGAAAGGGGAAATCCAGGGACTGGAGGGTTTGCAGATCTGGTGGGAAGGACTGTATGAGGGAAATGAAAAAACTCAAATTTGTTTACAAAGGATGGAATGTGGAACTTTGAGATTTCTGAATGAACTATTAAAAGGATGTCCTTTGAAGGAGGGCTGTAGTGCAGAGGAGGAAGGGGTACGGTGAAAGAGGTCTAGGGAGTTTGAAGTTAGGATGTTATCTTTGTTCACATGCACACTGATACCGCCTAGAATTATGGCAGAAATATGGCAGGTCTGAAAGTCTACATTTGCTGACATAAGCTTAACAAGGATGATATAAGATAAATAGCCTTAAATGGACTTATAGGTGGATGGAAGAGTAAAGGTCAGGGGGAAGAATTAGGAAATTGAGGGAATGCCACCTCCACTGTCTCCCAATGTGTACACTTCCCCGTGGATATGGGAAAAAGAATGTCTTTCAGTAGAGAGGCTTATGGGAGTACTAAAAGTCATAATTAATCAAGGTCTGTCTCCGTGTAGCACCAATTTCCATGCTTGGTAAACAATTTCATACGTCTCAGATTAATACCAACTCAGATACATTTTGATGTAGGTTGCTAAATTTAAGTACATGATAATGATAAATCAGCAAATGCCAAAGGAAATTTACACTTATGAAATGCTCCTTTGTGCTAGTCCTCTGGTTCCTTTCAAAGACTCTCTTTCCACTGTCATCTGTGTGGAAAAAAACTTGAAAATTATCTAGGAGGTAAAAGGAGGAAGAGGTTCTGAAAGAAAAGAAGACAGAAGGCAGTTCATTATCCAAAGATAGGAGTCTTGCAAGGCAATAGGTAAAGTGGGGTTTGGAGTCGTTCAACAGAGAAAAAGGTCAGGAAGAGAAGTCTGAAAACAATAATATACAGATGCCCAGGAAAAGAAAAGAAGAAAAAGTGTGGGATGTTGCAATTCTTCAGTGACTGAAAAAACAAGAATGGAGATCATTCACAAGTGATGGCCTTCAGATATTTTCCATTCTAACTTTTGCACAAGTCATTTTTGTGTGGGGAGTACTGTACCCTGCTTGTCTTAGGGGTGTGGTAAGGACTCTATGTGAGGAGATTTTCAGCCAGTTTCAACAGTGCGGATAAATCCAGGGCTTGTTCATGGTGTCAGAAGCAGTGATGAGTCATTGTTTAGGTCCCTTCATCATAGCCCTTCATGTGTCTTTACAATTAATTGAAATGGTGATAAGACGACTTACTTTAGCTCAGTAACTCTTTTCTGGTAGGTCAGAGACAACAGTGAAGACCCCAAAACATGATTTCCTTTTTTTTTTTTAAATGGAGGTACCCAGGACTGAACCCAGGACCTTGGGTACATATTAAGCATGTACTCTACCACTGAGCTATATGCTCCCCCACCAATAATTTTACTTTTTAAAGAATTTAGTTTCTCTAACACCTGTCTCTTCAAACTCTTCATGACATGTAAATATACTCAAACTGCTGAAGAACGATTTTCCCAGCAAATTTAACTTTTAAGTGCCCAAATATCAGATCTTTTGGTCTTCTGCTCACAGTGTCTTAAATCTTGGTTCTTTTGTTGAAACTATTTGCTTTTATCAACAAGCACAGCAACACTGGTATTTTTTCCTCCAGAAAGGTTATTTCTTCCTCATGAGAGATCTCTAAACATGCATCAGGGTAAAGACATGCTTCAGAACCCTTGAAGCTCTTTTTTCCTGTTGTCAAAATGATTGTTATTTTGAAATCATGCAGCATTGTTCAGCTAGAAAGCTTTGTGAAGAAATACTTCCTTCTTCAAATGTTATTGAATTATAGTCCCTATTTTCCCTATCAGCGAAAGTGATCACGTTACCTTCAGATAAACTAATTTCATAATTTATTAATAATTATATGGCAGTAATTTGACCTGGTATGGCTATGAATGGTGAAATAAAATAAATGTTTTTATGAAAAATTCTGGTATCTAGAGAATTATATTTCTGAACTAGCCTGAAAGAGCTGCAGTCAGTTCCAGAAGGAACTGAAGACAAGGCAGCTGAAAAAGGTTGGGAGTTTGGAACAATTGACAAAAGGGAATTTTTCTAAAAAGGCAGGCAGTGGCCTTAGGAAAGGAGACTCGCTAGAGGTACTGGGTACAGGCAGGAAATAACAGAATTGCCAAATTCAGTTTTTGAGGATATCCGGATGAGACTTAACCTGGAATTATTGAGTTTAAGTCTAGCAAAAAAGGATAGAGTTAACACCTCGGGCGGTTATCAGTGGTTTGCTAGCCTGAAGGGTTAATAGCAGAGTAATGCTAATCCGAGGATGAATTGTTCAATTTTTACTTTGACGAGAATACTTCTCTCAGCTAGGTACTAGAAAGCATCAGCTGACATCTGTTAAACAAAATCTGAACTTATTCGATCATTCAAGCATCAACTGATTTACTGAATTTTTAAAAAGACTTAAAACTGTTCCAGAAAATTTCACAACTGCTTTGAGAGGAAGTGGGGATTTGTGGTGGATACTTAAAGATGGTGGTACTTAGATAATTTGAAAAAGAAAATTTGTGACATCAGGACTAGGATGAAGAAAGGCAGTAGCTAAAAACAAAACAATGGAAATCATGTTACAAATATTAGGAAGATATTGGAATGATAGATTGTTTGGATTTTTATCTGAACAGTCACAGAAAAGCACTGCACATCCTCAAATAGAAAAGTGGCACTGATTTAAGTCTTAATCCCTGACGTCACGTTGGGTTGGAGAGGATTATTTGGACAACAGGATGATGGTGGTGGCCACTGCAATTTCTAAATATCAAGAAACCTCCCCTGAGGGGCCAGTTTTGTGATTATGGAAAAGTAAAGGAGTAGGTATGAGAGACTATGGTTGCAGTTGACTGCATTTAAGCCAAGCTGTTTCCATCACTGGATTCACATAGACCCAGTCTGTGTGATGGTGATTAGGTCCACCAGACTCTATCCAGCCTAACTGAAGAGCCTTCTGGATGAAAACTTCACCGAAGAGAAGAGGGAGTCAGTGACTCAATTTGTAGATTTCAGAACCCAAACCAGGCACTTGTCATCCTTGGGGAGGAGTGATGCTGAGTACACATCGTTTTTGCCAGTTCAATTTGTCTCCTCTCTAGATCTATATTTTAAAGAAAAAACTAATTTTTTCAAAAAAGTTTCTAAGATGGGAACAAACAATTCTGCTGTGTAATCCTTTAGTAGAACATAACACAAAAAGTGGAGAGGAGCATTTTCCTTCAAAGAGTTGATGCTTCCAGGATTTGAGTGCCACTCTGCAGTATCAGCAGATGGTGGGCAAGGCTGGGAACAGCGATCCTCTGATGCTACATCACTAACCGGAGGGCATGCTTGCATTTAATGAAAAAGGCTAAGGAGGGAAAGAGGGATAATGGTACATGTGGTATGTTAAAAAAAAAAAAAAAAAGAACATGACTTGGTTTAAGTACATGCAAGATACCCGGCAGGGCCCCCAGAACTGCTTGGAGGGAAAAGGATTTTGCATAGGATTGGTCCTAAATTATGAAATAAGGTGAGGAGGGGGAGGAGCAAGAACAGGGGAAGTGATATTTTAATTGATTTGGATTACATAATGTGATAGATAGAATAATGGCTCCACAAAGATGTCCAAATCCTAATCCCCAGAACCTGTGAATGTTACATGGTGACGGGGAAATTAAGGTTGAGGTTGGAATTAAGATTGCTAATCAGCTAATCCAGGAAATTATTCTGGATTATTCAGGTGGGCTCAATCACAAGGGCCCTTGAAGGATGGAAGGAAGAAGGAAACAGAAAAAAAGAGAACCAGAGAAATGGCAGCATTAAAAAGACTCAAATTGTCATCTGCAGGCTTTGCAGATGGAAGGGGACCATAAGCCAAGGAATGCAGCAGCCTCTGGAGGATGGAAAAGGCAAAAAAATAAATTCTCCCCTGGAACCTTCAGTAAGGTTCAGTAAGGAGTGCAGCCCCGCTGACACTGTGATTTTAGCCCAGTGGGACCCATTTCAGACTCTTGTTCTTCAAAACTGTAAGATAATAAATTGATGTTTTAAACCATTAAGTTTGTAGTAATTTGTTACAATGGCAAGAAATTAATACAGATGTGAATTTATGGGAATTGATGTGATCGATTGGGGAAAGGAAAAGGAAAGAGTAAAATGAATATATTAATCTTTATTTTTTTCATTTAAATGGTCAGTTGGGAAAACTGCATCCAGAGAAGCCAATCATTAATTGGCAATGGGAAATGTTCTGGGGTACAAGATAATGAGATTCAGCTGATTTATGTTGAGTTTGAGGTAGTTGAATACCATGAAAACATAAATATCCAGGTGAAAAAATAGATTTGGATTTGGAAATTGACAATATAGAGAAGCAATGAGAAGAGAGGATTAATCTAAAGAGAATTTTAGGCAAAAAAAAAAATGGTTGAGTTTTAGAGACTTTCAGATTTAGAGGTAGATTTAAATTGTGAAAATAAAATCATAGAGCAATCAGAGAAGTGGAAGGGGAATCAATAAAGGCAGGAGTAAGTTCCAAGAGAGTTTAGAATATGTAATTGGAGTTTGGCAAACACCTGCTGAATGAATAAAAGAGAACTATCTTAGAAACCAGATAAAGGCTGAAACTGAAGTGGTTAAAAAGCGGCCGTGCTGATCAAGTGTGGTGAAACTGCTCCTAGACAACATTAAAGACCTAGAAATGGACTAGTTCATTATATGTTCCCCAAAAACCCACAGATTGGATTTTATGTCCTGAAAAATGTCATCTAACAGTACATGTGAGTGCTTGTTTCACTATGCCCTTGCCCATATGGGATGTTACAATTCAAGGAGGTTCTTAAGTGCATCCAACTAAATTGAGGTATATTCCTTTGTGTGTTATCAGTCAATGTATGACAAACTCTTATTTTATATTTTTATACCCTTCAGTTCCCAGCACGATCCCCTTCCTTTATGCTTTCCCTCCTTGTGCTCAGTGTATGTCCTGCCAATCATACCTCCCATAAATTTCTTTACTTTATCTGTGTCAATATAAAATAGACAGTATTGCTTCATGTGATGCATATATACTTATACATGTATATGTAAATTATGTCTCACATAAATATCAGATTCATGTATAACTACATGTGTTGTATTGTATTTCTTACCTTTTTTGTTCAGCTTATATAAAAATGAATTACAAAATAAATATATTGGAATTATTCTTTTTTTAGTACCCACCTAGGTTATCTAGTCTTCTATTGATGGATATCTAGAATGCTTCCAATTTTTTACTACTACTGTGGTTCAATGAACATTGGAGGGAAAAAGAACTTCTATTCTTATAGAGTTAGGGTAAGAATTCTTTACAAGTACATAAAAATCTATCTCATTCATTTAAAAAGCCAGTATTATTAAAAATAATTTGTTGATGGACATTTAGGTTTCCAATTTTTGTTGTCACAACAAAGAAATCATTCAACTATGTACATTTTGGTGCTTGTCTGTGAATATTTCTCTTGAATTGTTTCTTAGAAGTAGAACTGCTGAGTCAATGGAAATGTACAATTTTATTTTGATAAACTGTCAACTTGTTTTCCAGAAATGGTTTTTCCAATTTATATTCCCACTAGAAGTGTGCACAAGTATTATCCCTTGTAAACTTGCCAAGGCTGGATATTATCTCTGTAATTCTTGTCAAACCTACGAGAAACAATTCTTTTTAATTTGCATTTTTCTTATAACTAGTCATGTTGAACATCTTTTTATATATATTTATGTAGACATTTGTGACTATCCTTTGTGACTTGCCTGCTTATATCCTGACCATTATTTTTATGTTTTTTTTAATTGACTTTAGGAACTCTGTGTGTGTATATACATATTCTGGATAGTAATATATATAATATATACACACTATATATAATATATATATATATATATATATATATTCTGTATAGTAATCTTTGTTAGTAATAATATAGAGCAATAGTTTTCCCAGAACTTTGCCAAAATTTTAACTTTGTTCATGATTTATTATGTTTTAGGGAGGTTTTAGTTTGTATAAAATAAAATCTGTCAGTCTTTTCTTTGGCTTTGTGTTTTACTTAGGAAATACCTCTACCAATATTAACTTGTATTTTCTTCTACAACTTTTGTAATATTGATTAACCTGGAATTTAATAGGCACACAGGTCTCTTCTGTTTTCCTCCAATATGTGAATCCAACAGTTCAAATACTAGTAATTGGATAGTCCACATTTTCATTCTTACTTGAAATGCTGTCTTCACCACAAAATAATTCGGATATATGCATAGATCTGTTCATGGATGCTCTTTGTAACATAGTTTAGCTTCTGTTATTCATGTCGTTCCTCATTACTTTCACTTTAAAAAAAGGTTACGTTGTTCATAGCATCCTTATTCTTTTAATGAACTTTAGAATTTGTTTTTGGCTAATTTCTTTCGTCATTGATGAAGGTGATAAACGAAGATTTATTCATTTTTTTTTTTTATTGCTCATGATACATCTCTCCCTTTTACAGCTCTTTTAGGTCTTTCAGTAAACTTTCAGTTTATTTTTAGTCCCCATTCTTTGGTGTTTTATGGTTTTTCATTATCATCCTTGGTTATTTGTATTTTCAAATTTTCTTATTCTTCTTCAGAAATATTTGACAACTAAGAGAAAATCTTTTAAAACTATGTATTAGGTTAAAATGTGTATAGTGCATTTCTTATAATTTATAATCTCCTCAGTGTATTATTTATTTCTGAAACGTGGGAAAGAATGTGGTTCTTGTTTCAAAGATTTGAGGAGTAAACGGGCTGTAGAAGAGGTGAGAGTGTATTGGGAAGCCGTGTCATTCCATAATTCACTGTAGCCTGTCTTAGAAAGAACTGAAGGCTACCTAATTTTGAATGGCAAGAGCCAGATAAAAGTGTGGGTTGCAGAGCAGTTGGTAAGAAGTATGACTTGATCCTAATTAAGCATACCGCCAGAACTTTTCTGGATGCCAGAGTTTATGCAGGGGAGGAAACCTGCTGTACAGTTTATTCTCATATTACACTTTTAACTAAATCAGGAAGACAGCTGAGGCTAGTTCCCAGTGAGAGCTGTCAAGCCAGTGAGAATAATTTTATGAAAAGGGTTGGGACTACTCCATAATTACAGAGAAGAAATTCTTCAGTAAAGAGGAGAAAATCCATGCTCGGATTGCATCCAAATATAATGTCCTTGATCACTAATCTTCCAAAGTGAAATTATAATAAACCTTAGTTTTCCTCTTCTTGCTTTTATGATTTGCAGAGGGACTCATTCAATTTCTCACAGTTCATCTCAACCCCAACATTATTCAAACACAAGCTTCCCTCTCCAAGGTTAAGTAAACCAAAAAGTTGACCAATATATTAAAAACTGCACACTTTAAACTGAGACTAATCTGAAGAAGTAAAACAAATGCCCACTTCTAAAATAAACTAATTTATAAAAAAAAAGTAGAGAAACTTAAAAAAAAACTACATAAATGTATTAAAGTTCAAGAAAACTAGAGTAGGGAGTCTTTAAGATGAAAAAATATATATTTGGAGATTTAAAATATGACTGCTGGATTTTGAAAACGCAATAAAGGAAAAAAACTGTGTATTGAATTATACAGAATACTGGCAATATATTAGTATTTTTACCCTCCCAAATTAAATAGAAAAGAATGTAATGATAAGCAGAACAGATATTACCCAAAAACACAAATGACCAAATTTACATTGCCAATTCTTTTCCATGTGTATGCTGCAGCCAGGTGTCTTAAGATAATGGATCAGTGTTTCTTTATGTTAGTGATTATAGGTAAAGAGAAACTTTCCAAACTGAAATGCACAGAGAGAAAGAATAGTAATAATTTTAAAAAGACCAGAACATTTAAGACTGTGAGACAACTTCAAAAGATATAACATACACATTTCACTGGAATAGCAGGAGAAAAAGAAAACACAGCAGAAGAAATATTTAAAGTAATCTCTGAGAGCTTTTCAAAATTAATGGCAAACACCACAGATCCAGGAAGTTCATAGAATACAAAGCAGGATAAATATTAAGCATCTGCATTTGGGTATATCTTTATTCAAACTTCAGAAAATCAAGAGAAAGAGAAAATATTGAAAATATCCATGGAGGAGAGGTGGGGGAATGCTACCATAGAGCATAGACTTATTTATACACAAAACCCCACAATGATGGAGTAGCTCTTAATGGCCAAAGCCAGAACAATTTGAACAAAAAGAAAAAATAAATATTAGATGACAACCCAAACTATGAAAGAGCCAATACAAATATAAATAAATGAATAAATAAATAAATGGGGAGAAGAGGCAAATTTTCCAAGCAGAAGAATTCCAAGTAACTTATGGAAATACTCTGCCCTCAAGGAGTCAGGACATAATTCCCCACTCAAGTGTGATCTGTCATAGTGACTTCCAAAGAATATGATATGGAAATGGGAAAAAAAAAGTAATTTTACAGTGGAAAAATCTGACAAAGACTACCTCGGCCAAGTAGTCAAGGTTAACATCAAGTGATAAGGATGCTGATCAGTGATACCACTGATACGATGGGGTAAGAATCAGACTTTACCTCTGGGGTCTTTTTTCCCCCAAACCCATAACCTCAACCTAACCATTAGAAAAAAAAATCAGAAAAATTCAGATTGAAGGGCATTTTACAAAATAGCTGACCAGTACTCCTCAAAGCTGGCAAGGTCATCACTAATAAGGGAAGGCTGAGAAAATGTCACAGTCAAAATGAACCTAACTGAGCATGACCACTAAATATTGGTGATAGTCTGGATGGGATCCTGCAACAGAAAAACAGACATTAGGTTAATAACTAAGGAAATATGAATAAAGTATAGCCTTTAGTTAATAAGGTTAATCAATATTAGTTCATTAATTGTGACCGATATAGCATAACAATGTATGACGTTATTACTGGTGGAAATGGGGTGTTGGTGCATGAACATTCTTTACTACTGTCTCAATTTTTCTGTATATCTAAAACTATTCTAAACTAAAATGTTTATTTTAAAAAAACCTGTCCTGGGACAGATTTTTCTTTGATTTGTAATTCTATGCTGCACATCATTTATATAGTATAGCCTAAAATAGAAAAGCCACCAAGATGGTCTTTTCCTAATGTAGTTTGTAACTAAATATGCTGGAGAGAAGATCAACGGGAGAAAGAATGTCCTTGTGGTATTACAGTCAGAGACCCTGCAGGAAACTGCAATATTCCTGGAGAGTTTCCCCAGAGAGCACAGAGAACTTCGTGAACCGGGATTGCTGCGCTTGGGGCCCTGAGTTTACCTTTTTTTTGGCAAGTACCAAGGTGATTGTTATTTACACTAAAGATAATGAATCGGTGCTTTATCACGTGATGTGATGTAATATAGATTGCTCCAGACTCTTTCATCTCTAACCCTCAGATACAGTCATTGAGTCCAAGGTTGCTATTCAGTCTAACTGAACCATGACCAGCTCATATTTCTCCATCTCTTAGAGGTTTTTATAAAGGACCTTGCTTACATCCACAAACTGCCCTACGAAGAACTTATGATCCGTAAATTTCCCTGACCTGGATGTTTGGAGTATCGAGATAAAAAAGATAGACATGCTCCTCTTCCTGATACAGATTTAGTCTGGTGAGAAAGAGAACTGTTAAACAAATAATTATGCAGACAAGTAATCAATTATATAAGTGATAAACGTTATGAATGAAGAACTAAGGCTATAACGGAGGGATCTGTCCCATGTTTGTGATTCTGTGTTGAGGGAGGTGTCAGTGAAGGATTTCATAACAAAAAATAATGTTGAATCTGAGACATCAAGGATAAATTGAGTTAGCTAGATTAAAGCTGTTGAGTTTAAGGGAGTGTCAATCAAGACAGTGTGTGGTTTATAAGCAGAGGGAACAGCACTGCAGAAGCTCTGTGTGGAAAAACCCATTGGAGGATATCCTTTTAGAGAAATTAAGAATTGAGAAGTGAGTTATCCACTCAACAAAAATTTATTCCATCCAGGTTTTTGGATGGAAAGTAACTCTATGGTGAGAGCTTAGAAAGGAAGAAAGGAAAAATATGTTAGTATTAAATCACTTGTCATTAGTAACCTTACTATTTCCTAATAATTACAGCTTCATTTCATAAGGCTTATAAATTATACCATTATAACCTGTTCTTGAAATGTTCTTCAGGTAAGACAGTCTTCTGGATTTTTTGCTTTGTTCTCGGGCATTTTTGATATTAGAGAAACATTAGATTCTCTCCAGGCTTCTAGAAGCTCATGTATATGCCAGGATTTCTCAAAGATTTAATTCCCATCATACATCCTTCAGCAAATTCCTTTGCAAGTTATTTTATCATCCTCTGGATAATTCATCTGGTCTAAGAGAACTGGCCTCATTTTGAGATGCTGTTATGTCTCTTTAAATATCTTCTGTTCTGGCTTTCAAATCCCTCTTTTTGGTATATTTATTCTATTCTTTAAATATAGTTATTCACCTTGTGGGAGAATACAAATGCAAAAACTTAAGTTTCATTTTTTTTCTCATAATACCTTAACGTTTCCCCAAGCTGTTCCTTCTTTGGTTGTCTTTTTGCTCCAAAATATGAGCAAAAAGTTGTTTTGGCTGTTTTTAATATTTCTGTAATTTTAAATGAATTGTGACCAAGGCTTCCTGAAAACATTCCTAAGTGACACTATTTTATCAGTGTCATTAATGTGTCTCTTTAACTTGAATGTTTCAGGAAGCTTTCTTTGTGTGAATGTCATCCTTATTGTTTCTGCCCCCATATTCTTTCCCTTCAGTAGCTCTTCCGTAATGATGTAAACAGAATTACATTTTGTGGAACATTTTGAAACCTCTTGAGGTCTTCCCTCTTAGGTTCTGATGGCCTGAATCCATTTTCACTTTGTTCTTTAACAAAATAATAACATTTCCTTCGAAAATTTGAAGAATGTTGTCCGAATGTGCCCAGGATTTTCCTTTTGTTGTTATTTTCAACTCGAAGGTAGCACTGTTTCCTGTCCCCAAGGTTGTTGTCACTTCTACTTTATCAACCAATTTTTCCTTCTTGGTCATTATTAAGTTCAGAGCAGCAATTTCCTGAGTTGCTTCCACTACCCTCTAAGAGGTAAAATTGTCAGTAGAAACAATTTAGCTAACTATTTTGTCAGTCCAGGGTACTCCTGCCAGTTTAGTGGCCTGAGAGCATTTTTTTTGGTAGCCATTTGGGTAGAAACATTATGATACTAACTAAGCTATAATATGACACCATAACTCACATCGTATTCTACTACAAAAATCTGTAGAACAAAGACAAGTTATTCTTACTATGGCCTACAAGGTTCTAGATAATCCAGACTTGTGTTCCTCTCCAGCTTCAACTCGTTTTCACCTCTGGCTCACACACTTCACCTTAGATGTGATCTGATGACACAGCAAGCTCTTTCCTTCCTGGACGCTGTTATTCCTACATTCTGCAGAGCGAGTTTCTTCTTAATCTTTACGTGTCAGCCTAACATTTACTTTTCTACAATAACCTGCTATTGATTCTCCTCATACCACTTATTATAATCTGAAATTATCCTTATGTATTTGTTTGTTATGTTACACCAATGAGAAAGTAAATGTTAAGAGGTCGAAAATCTTGTGTCTTTCTGTTACTGCATACTCATGCACAGTAAATCCTCAATAAACAATTGTTAAATAGGTAAATAAAAGGGAGGGGAAAAGGAATGCATTTGAAGTACAACAGAGCATTCTCACTGAGAAGAGCAATGTTCTGCCCGGCCTCAGGTGAAACTGCTTAACCAGAGCCTAGCCTGCTGGGATATTATCAGGGTCTAACTGATCTGGAGAAGGGAAATACTCACCCCCAGCCCCATCTGTTTATTCTGTCCCACTTTGGGGGTGGGGTGGGGACTGAGAAACGTGTGAAGTTCACAGTCCAGAGGCATAGGTTCACTAAAAGACAGAGACCTAATCATGGGATTACAGGATGCCTCCCTGAGCACACCTGCCCCTCCCACACCTCACTGCCACATTACTAAAGGCCTACTTACAGCAGTTCCTTTCACCTGGTACAGCAAGCCTGGTTATCAAGGAAAAAATCAGTAAGGATACCAAAAGACAAAAAACACAATTTGAAGAGACAGAGCAAGCATCAGAACCAGGCATGGCAGAAATGTTGGAATTATTAGACCCAGAATTTAAAATACCTAAGATTATCCTAAAGACTCTACTGGATAAAGCAGACAGCATGAGAAAACAGATGGGCAATGTAAGCAGAGATGGAAATCCAAGGAAAGAACCAAGAAGAAATGCTAGAAATCAAGAACACTGCAACAGAAATGAAGAATGTTTTTTGATGGGATTCTTACTAGACCGGACATGGCTGAAGGAAGAATCTTGGAGCTAGAGAATATACCAGCAGAATCCTCAAAGAGTGAAAAGCAAAGAAAACAAGGACTGACTGAAACAGAAAAGGAGATCCAGCCTGGGGGATGACTACAAAAGGTGTGACACATGCATGACGGGAATACAAGACGCAGAAGGGATAGAGAAAGAAACAGAAGAAATATTTGAAACTACAATGACTGAAAATTTCCCCAGATTAATGACAGACACCAAACCACCCATCCAGGAAGCTTGGGTGACACCAAGCAGGATAAATGCCAAAAGACCACTACACCTCAGCCTATCATTTTCAAATTTTAAAAAATCAAAGATAAAAAGTCCTGAAAGAACGTGGAGGAAAACAACACCTTATGTAGGGGAAACAAATTTGATTACATCCAAATCTTCTCAGAAACCACGCAAGCAAGAAGAAAACAGAGTTAAAATATTTAAAAGGTTGAGTGAAAAAACTTACCAATCTAGAATTCTACACCCTGGGGAATTATCCTTCAAACGTACAGGAGAAATAAAGACTTTCTCAGAAAAACAAAAATTGAAAGAATCTGTTGTCAATATACCAGTAAGGTTAAAAGAAGTCCTTTAGAGAGAAAGAAAATAATATAGGTCAGAAACACAGATGTCCATAAAGAAGGAAAGAGAGCCAAAGAAGAAAGAAGTTGGAGGTAAAATAAAAACATTTATTTCTTTAATTGAGCTAACAAATAACAGTTCAAAATACTAATAGCAACAATGTATTCAGTTATGAATGCTTATGTATACATTTTGTGTATATACATATACACAGACATACGTATGCTTATATGTAAGTGAAATGAAATGACAGCTACATACCATATGATTCCAACAATGTGACGTTTTGGAAAGGGCAAAACTATGAGGGCAGTAGAAGGATCAGTGGTTGTCAAGCAAGGTGGTAGGGGAGATGAACAGGCAGAGCATAGAGGATTTTAAGGGCAGTAAAATGCTCTGTATATTATAATAATGGACATATGTCATACTTTTATCCAAATCCATTAAATGCACATCACCAAGAGTGAACCATAAAGTACAGTATGGACTTGGGGTGTTTATGATATGTTGATGTAGGTTTATCCTTGGTAAAAATTCTGGTAGATGATGTTGAATACAGGGGAGGCTATGGATGTGTTGGAGCAGGGGTTATATGAGAAATCTCTATACCTACTTCTCGATTTTTTTGTAAACCTAAAACTGCTCTAAAAATTAGATCTCTTAAAAAAGCAGCAATGAAAATAAATGACTCAGCAATGTGGGTGAATCTCACAAACATAAAGTCCAAGAAAGAAGCCAGATATGAAAGGATGCATATTGAGTGATTCTCTTTACGTGAAGTTCAAAATAACAAAGATATATTTGGTGCTGGAAGCCAAGGTAGTGGTTGGTAAGGCACTGGAGAAATGTTTTCGACGTGTTAGAAATGTCTCTTCCTTAACTTTACATGGGTGTTAACAAACCTAAAAAAATTTCTTTAAAATGGTCAAAGGTATTCCTAATTCCTAACCATTAAAACAAACAAACAAAACAATTAAGATATAAAATTGGTATACATAGTTTTAAATTCATGCACGACTTTGACTCTTCAAAGTAAGATACATTACTGAACAAGCAAATATGTATAACTAACATGAATTACTTTTTTTAGAGAATGGACTTGCATACAAACTATTTTGTAAATCATTTGTGGTTCTGATAAAGATGTTTTGTTTCTTGAGGTTTCCCCAGGGATGCCTTGGCAAATATGTGAATTGAGGTTTGGTTATTCAAGGATGGACGGAACAATTTCTACATATGTTGAAGTCACTTTTCAGTTACATTTATTAATCACAAAGGGCTTTATGTCGGCACATTGAGCTATCTAAAGGCTTGAAATTTGTTCCCTTTGAAGAACAAGGACTGTAAAATAACAAAGTATTTTTTTTTCCTGTTGGCTTCCTTCTTTTTGAAACCAATAATGACAAGAGATTTCAACACCTATGAGGGATGTTAACGATATTTTTTTACATTTGAATATTTACACTTTTCAGTGTTCTTTTATGTTGTTCTTCTATGTATGTGATTTATTTGATTTCTTTTAAAAGAAATCCTGTAAGGTAGATAATACATTTTTTTTTAAATCACCTGTTTTAAAAACAGAGGCTACTGAAGACCATCAAAGCTAAATGATATGTCTAATGAATAAAGACATTTTCGCCATGAGTAGGCACTAGAAAGGTCAGGGCTAGAAGTCAGTTCTTTAAACTTCTAGTCCAGTATTCCTTCAAGTCAATAAAGTCATTTAATTTTAGGCAATAATGTGTATACTTGAAAAAGCGTGGTTACTTGCCCAATTATTTCTCTCTTTTCCTTCAGGGATTTTAACACTCATATTAGACCTTTTATAGTGTCCCATATATCTCCTATATTCTTCATTTTTTATTCCTTTTCCCTGTATGTGTTTCAATCTTGATATTTTCTACTAATTGGCTGAATTTCCACTTCACTAATCATTTCATCAGCTGTGTCTAATGTCCTGTTACACTCATGTAATAATTTCCGAATTTCAGGAATCATACATTTCATTTCTAGAAATTTCTTCTGTTATAACAACTAATATAATAACAATTAATTCAGGCAAAAATAATCCATAAATGCTAAAACAAATAAAATGCTGAGAAAAAGAATCATCCCGCAGATTACTTACTAATTACAATAGTCAAATGTACCTTTACCTGAAGAGATTTGGTTGATTACCAAATGACCAACTTAGCATCACCAACAGTATAATTGGCTATTGATGTATCTTTAGATGTGATGCAATAAAAAAGTATGCTATATCACCTATGGAGTATTCTTTCCAAAAATGTGTAGTTGAATTTAATAATGAGAAAACAAATTCAGAATGTGAGACATCCTGCAAGACAAATGATCTGGCCTCTGAAAATATCATGAGAAACAGACAAAGGGCAGCAGGTTCCAGATGTAAAGAGATTAAAGAGACATAATAAACACATGCAATTATGTGACCACTGATTAGATCCTGAATGGGAAAAATTCAATATAGAATATTCATTAGACACTATTGAATTATTATTTTATTTCCTTAAGTATTATGGAGATATAGGAGAATGTCCTCATTTATAGGAAATACATACTGAAATATTCAGAGGTGAAGTGTCAGGTCATCTACAGCTTATTTTCAATTGATTCAGCAAAATACAAACATATACACATGTATGTGTATTTAAAAAAACATATAAATGTAATTAAGTGTATGTTTCATGAGTGAGTCGAGTTTGCCAACAGTAAAATAAATATAAGGTAACAAAACAATAACAAAGTATTTTTCTTCTATATCAGTAGAGGATAAATTATGCTTCTTCACACCATTTACTGAAGTAGAAAATGAAATATATTGTAGATAGCTTTTCTTAAAGCATTGAAAAGTAAATTTGAACTTTAAAGGAATAACTAATTACTAACGTAAGTAACTAAAAGTAAATTTGAAATTTAAAGGAGTAACTGCTACACGTCTTGAAAATGTGAAAACTAGAACACTGATCAGCTATCCTAGGTATTAGGAACAAAATCTTAATGTTATTGTCTGTTAAGTGAGAGCCTCCACTTTTTTCTGAAAGTAAAATTTCCAGCCCCGTGAAGTCTCCTCTCTTCCAAGGTAGTGTATTTGTAGGAGACAAGTTATAATATCATTTGACAAATAATCTTTCCAGCTGTCCTTGATGACCAGAGTTCCTTCATTCCATTTTCATTGTAAGGGTTTTTTGCTCCAATTAAGTAATTTCATCTTCACAGGAAGAGACTCAAGATTTCTATCTTGCTAGCCTGAGAATGGGGCTTCTGGGCACTCTTTCTTAATGGCTTATGCCAAGTTATCACCCTTGTCTAAGCTTCTTTGGTCTAACAATGGCACAAAGATAATTCTGTATTGCTTTTTTTTCTGTGTAATAGATTCCAGTATGATCCCCATGAGTTAGATTCTGTGGAAACATTTTCCTTACTAAGAAAAAAATGCATGTGAAATGAACTTGCTTCTAAATCCGGGTGGAACTGATGAAACTTGATGTTTAATGATGTTCCCTTACGATTTAAAGTGCACATTTATAAGACTGGGACAAGACTACAATTAAATTTCTAGTTTCTCCTGTTGCCTGGAGGGAGAGTTTATCCAAGCTGATCCAGGTACTGCTTTCTAATAATTTCTTTTGCATCTGCTGTGACAATACAACACGTTGTACTCACAACCACTGAAGTCTAATGTCTAATATTAATTTCTTATGTCTAATATTAATTTCATTTGGTGTTCTCTTGTTCAGGTGAGAACTAATGAAAGTTTAAGAAATAGTTTTTGAATGGATAAAAATGCATGAGCATTTGATTTATATTGGAGATTTTCTCTCTTTCATATATTGTTGCTGTTGCTTGGGGCATAGGAGTAAAGCACAACGGGAAGATGGTGATTGACACAGTTGATGGGAGGAAGACGGAGGTGTTTTAGGGCCAAAGATTCTGGTCTATCATCCCCACTTTTTAAAGCCTGGATTCAAACTTATTTCTTCTATTTATAGTAACACCTTCCTTAAGACTACAGGAAAAAGGACAAGAAAAAGAAAGAAGTATATTATTAGATTTGAGCAACTTTGCTTTTCATAAAACCACAAAGACTGAAGAAGGGAAAACATTTCAGGAAAAAAATAAAGTTATAAGTTACTGTAGTGTCTCATCATCTGCAAAAGGGAGTTCTCTTTTCTTTTGACCTCTCCACTGCACATAGAGTGACATGCCTCCCTGGTTTCTGGGTGACTGAGGCAGGAGGTAACTATGCCAAGACAGCCAATACGCAATGTTAAGTCTGAGCAGAGACTTGAATGATATAAAGGACAATCCAAGAAAAGATCCATGAGGAACTCAGGCAAAGGAAACAGTAAATTAAATGGTCCCAAGGTAGGAACCAGTTTAGTACATCAGGGAATAGAAATAAAATTACGGGGACAGGAGCTTAAGGCTAGGTTTGCAACATCTTTGGAATCCTTGTAGTTTCTACCATGATCTGTTAGATCTATTGCTTTTGAAGCCCTGAGCTTCCATGTAAATTGTCTGACTCCCCTGGGCTGCCAAACTGGAAAAATTACAAAGAGACATTCCATAGAAAGATCCTAAGACCATGCAGACAGCATATTCTCAGTCAGCCTCAGCAGATCTAGCCCACAGCCATTGCAATCTTCCAGTCTGAAGCAATAGATATCACGGAGCAACAATGAACCATCTTCTCCAAGGTCTGCATAGGTGCCTGACCCACAGAACCGTTAGAGGCAATAATAAGGTGGCTCTGGTTTTAAGCCACAGAGTTCTGGAGTAGTTTGTGACGCAGCTCTAATCAGAACAGAATCTGGTTCTGTAAGTGTAGCACCGCTAGAATAAAAACGCAAAGCATTTGCCCTTGGCTTTGGGACCAGGGGTAGATCAAAGCTAAATGGTCTCAAGGAGACTGTTAGTAGAAACTGGAACTAACCTTGAGGAAACTATTGGTGAGGGCTTGAAGGAAAGCAAGGAAAATGTTACCGGAGGTTGGAAACAAGAGGATTCTTCTTATGCAGTGACAGAAAGTTTGACAACACTGTTGTCAATAGAAAAATAGAAAAGAAACCTGATGAACTCATAAATCTGGCAGGGAGATTTTCAGCAGAACATACAGAGGGACAACTGGATTCTTGCAGCCTTTGATAAAATAGGAGAAGAAGAGATGCACCAAAGAACATACCGCCAAGGTTTTGAACAGAATTTAGAGAAATCACATGAGCCAGAACTTGTTGGTTTTGAAAATAAAACTGTTTCTCAATCTTTCTCAGCAAAACAATATCAAAGTAAGAAATCAAATTCAGATAGGGCTATAAGATCATTTGATCAAATCCCCAAAATGTCTAAGTTGGTATGTCTCAAAGATACTTTCAGCTAGACAAAAGCCATCCAAAGGATTTAAGGGCATGCCTCCTAGACTTTCCCTGTTAAAACAATAGAAATCCTAAGATTTTTAAGGGTTTTGTATCACAGCAGCCTCACAGGGGATCCAAGGTTTTAGTGGGCTTTGAGAGAAGAGTCACGAATGTATCTTTTGTTTAATGGAGTAGATTATGACTTGATACACAAAGCTTTGAAAAGAATTATATTAGCCTGGACTGAAAAAACAAGGAAAGTTCAAAACGAAGAGGCTTTTGGATTCTAACCTACTTCAGATAAGAAGCAGGTTGAAAAGTGTTCTTTATTTAGGAAGATTTTTTTTTCCTCTTATGTTTTGAACACAGATGACTAAAATTAGAACAGGACATTAACTGAAAAGTAGTGTCATTAAATTAATTTAAAAATTAGAAGGACATTGATCTATAAACTTCTGAATATCCATTAAAAACGTTTCAGCTTTGTAAACTTATTGTATATTATGGGTTTTGTAATTTTCCAAGAAAATACTAAATTTAGAATTCTTAAGAAAAGGAAGCAGGGCTGAAAGCTTTAGGATCACGTTGTGAATGAATAAGACTGAAATACCAGAAATCTAATGGAATAAGAATCCAATATCTGAAATTCTCAGTTGTAGAAACTCAGGCTCATAAAGAGCAATTTCCTCCACATGGCCTGCAACGTTCAGTGAAATTCAACACAAATATTATTGAAAAAGACAATCTTTGCAGGCAAAACACCTGGATGCAAGTCTTATTTCCTCCAATTCCTAGAGGTTTGATTTCAGGCAATTTTAATAATGTTTCTATACTAACATGCCCTTATCTCTAAAATGGGAAAAGTCATTATCTCTAAAATGAGAATAATCATAGTACACATACTAAAGCATTGCTCTGGGAATTAAGTGGAGGAATCTATGTAAATCATCTAGCCCAGAACCTGGAGGACAGTACTTACACAATAACCTAACTATGATCATCAGATGCAATATAATCACCATTGCAGTTACTTCATCATCATTATCATCATCATCTTCATTATCACCATCACTGCTTAATATAAAGCAGGCACTAACCTGGTCATTAGGGACATGACTGTGGCCAAAGAGACTTGATTCCAGCCCTTACAGTCTAGCATGGGAAATAAGCAATGAAACAAGTAATTGCAATTCTAGAATCTACGTGTCCTGACAGAGAAACTAAAGCATGCCATGCACTGAATGCACAGAGTACAACATATTTTAGAGCACCAAAAAAGCCTTCGAGGAGGTAACGATGTTTAAACTGAGATTTGAAGGCTGAGTAGCAGTTAGACATAAGACAAGAGGTGGGAGGGTTCCAAGAAAAGAGGACAGCATCTGGGAACGTCCCGAGGTAGTCCAAGGAAGGAAAAAGCATTGTGAAGAAATGACCAGATGAGAGGGACAGGGACTTATTAAGGAACTTGGATTTATCCTAAGTGCAAGAAATAGCCATTGATAGGTACTAAAATGGCAGGGCAATCTTGAGTGTCTTTATTCTCTGAAAGATCATTTTGAGTGAAGCATACAGAACAGATTTTTGGGTATCAATATTGAAAGCAGAGAGCTCTGTTAGGGAGCTGTGGATGTTACACAGGTAAGACATGTTGGCTGCCTGGACAGTTAAGAGTGAAAGAAAGTGAGTGAGCACACTTGAAAGCTGCTTAGGAGAAAGAATTTTTTTAATTTGGTGACGGAGTTGATCTTGGAGCTGGTAGAAAGCGATTGAGTCACAAATGTTTCTCAAGTTTTTACCTTGAACATATCAATGCCAGGTATAGATTTCAGGAGGAGGTTAGAAAAGCTGAATTGGGGGTTGAAGCTAATGAATGATGACTTTAGTTCTAGGTATTCTGTTTGCAATGCCTTTGGGACAATTTATTTCTGCTTTCTAAGTTCTGCTTTCTAAGTTCTACTGCCTAATACTTTTTTTTTTTTTTTGGTCTTTGCTTAAAAGGGGACAAAATAATTGAACTGACTACTAGTAAAAGCAAAAAAGTATTGTATTTAGGATTAGAGAGGGGTGTGTAGTCTCTTGGTTTATATTTCATTAATCAGTTGTGTCACCCATCATGGTAATGAAATGAAAGCAACTAAAGATGCTCTTAAATCAGTTTAACTAAATGTCCAAATTTGATTATGGCAATAAAAATATTCAGGACAGTCAGAGAATACTGGACTTGTTAAGATTCTGTATCTTACTAAGGAGTTAAAGCTGATGTTTTTTTTTCCCCCGAAAGAAATTCAAGAAGTATTTATATCTTTTGGAAATAATTAACTGTGTGTTTCAGTGTGTGGCTTAACATTTTCTCTGAAAGGTTGTTTTGTCATGCGAATTCATATTAGAGTTTTAAACAATTTTTCACTTCTGTCCCCAAAATTGCTTGATATTCTCTGCTATCCCACAGTTATGTTTCTTGAAAAAATACATAAAAGTAAATTGAAAAGCAGGTTTCCATGGTCTGCTTGAAGAAGAATTTCAACAGTGTTTCTCTCCGTCTGGTTCCTCTTCAGAACCGCTCCTGTGCCCGGACGTTATTTTTACTTCCCTCAGTTCTGTTTGAAACCTGCATACAGTAGCTTTTCAGAAGCCCGCTTTCCCACCTGTCCAGATGTCTTTCTGAATAACAAAGCTAAACTGGTGTGCTTGTATCTTCTTTAGTCTTACTGCAGGTCTCTTTCAGCTTTCCTCATTCTTTGAGCTCTCACTTTTATTTCCAGGGGAAACCCACCGGATTATTTCCAGCCTTTTGCAAAACAGTATTTGTGACTTATGGTTTCCATTCTTCTACTCTTGTATTAAATAAATCCAAAGTCCTTTTTAAAAATCTGCTTCACTTACCTATTTTGATTTCTGATGTTTTTCATATGCTGTTTATTAAACAGTAGGAGGAGACAGAGCTCTGAGATTTTGTGGTAACAGGTTTTCAATTCACGGAACAACTGGTATACTTCAAGTTTGCTGTTTATTTTTTTGTTATGTCTATTATCTTCTGTTTCCTATTCAAATCAGGGTTCTACATATATTCAACTCATGGCTCTACTATTTGCTCTTTGGGACACAGGCATTGGAATTATGAAAGCCTGTGGGTTTGACTAAGTACCTGTGTGATGCTGGGCAAGTTATTTAAAAAATTTCAGAACCTCAGTCTCCTCATCGGTAAAATGCTGGTCAAAGTATAGGTCGAGGATAAGAGCTCATCTAAAGCTCTTAGCATTTTATTTTGTACTTAAGTATTTAAAGTTTTGACTACTGCAGTTATTAATAATTCTTTCTCCCTAATCACTCAGACAATCCCTAGTCTAATATGAAGAAAATAAGTATTTCAACACTTGCTTGTTAGAGTTACTGTAATGGACAATAAAATAATATATTTAAGAATGATGTCTATAGTTTGTCCTTAACAAACATTAGTTCTCTTCCTGCCTCACTCCGCCCTACTATATTTTGCAGATGTGTGATGTTCAGCTAATTTCCTGTTATGTTTTTATAAACATTCACTTTCACATAGCTTCCTACGGACTTTTCATAAAGTGTAGGATGCTTTTTAAAAACACAGACTTCCATCTGCAGAAACTGGTGCAGACCAAACCAACCGAATCTGAAACTCGGGGTGGAGCCTTTTGCATTTTAAAAAGCCTCTCGGGGGAGTCCGATGCACTTCAAAGCATAAAACTCTCCTGTAGCTGGGAGGTTATTTAGAACATGTAAAGAGAGGGAATCATAAACATATATAATGTAGTAGAGTAAGTTGTATACATCACATACACATAATTAGCAGTAGAAACCAGGAAAGCACTAAAAATACAGATTATACAATTTTAATGAAATGTCTTCTCTAGCATCCATGACCTGTTGAGGAACAATAGAAAGTAAAGTGCACTTTATTGATATCTGCCAATAATTGCAGTCGGTCACCCTAGGAAAAATACTGACCCCTTTGTAAGTTACAATGACATCAAGCACTGTGGTGTGAATAATGGGCTGCTCCATTTACTAAAGTTACCTACCTGTCTATCTAGCTAGCTAGCTATCTTCATCATCATCATCTATTTAAATAAATGGCTGGTGCAGGAGACCATGACTCCAAATTTTTCATAACGAGAAGGCTATTTTCAACTCTTGCTTTTAACGCTCATCAGTCAACATCATCCTATATTCATGGAAAATTTTTCTCATCCTTCAGTCTAAAAATACCTTTTCTCGTGCTCTCGTACATTAATTTTCTAAGCATACAGTAAGCTCCAGTTGGCTAAATGCCTGTGTTGTTAGCTGGGTGTTTATGTAGAGCCTCTGGCTCCTGACAACCAATGCAAATATGTATTTCTTACACATCAAATGACCGAGTTGGAAAGCTAGTAACCCATGAACTCAATATATGTAGGCCTATCTTATCATAATTGTCAGGAGTAACTCGATTGGATAGTAAAAAGGCATATGGCATAAAATAGGTCATTAAAAGATTGTTAATACATATATTTTTAAATTAAAATAATTTGAGAAGAATGCAGACTTAGTACAAGGATTCTAGAGTTTTGGTTTCATGACATCCTCATGGACTATTCAGTTTTTGAGCTACTTGGGACCTCTCTAAAAGGCAGTATGCAAATACAGACAGGAGTTAGGACTGCAATCAGAAAACAGGTTGTGGTCCTGTTTCTGCCAATTATTAACTGTGTGATTTTGGGGTGAGACTTTTTCCTCAATTGACAATGAAAGTTACTATTCATAGATGCCTAAAATGTGCCAGAAACTTGAAATGCTTTATCGGCCTTATGTCATTTAATCCTTGTAGTAAATCATGTCCTCATTCCCATTCTATAGAAGAGGAAACTGAGGCTCAAGGAGCTGGTCACACATCTGGGGAGCAACACTCGGAAGATGAGCTCTATTTCACCTGCCCCCCCAAGGCCTGTGAAGTTAACCACTGTAAAATACTGCCTCTTAAATTGCATAACTCGAGGAAAATATGTATCATATATTGTTGTTTTTTTAGAATTCACAATACACGATACTCATGTTACTTATTGTTAAAAGGACAGGTAAGCAGGCTCATATTTCTTACTTTTCAGATGAGGGGAAGATGAATCAGCTTGTTTAACAAACCATTCCAAAGTTAATAGCCTATATATTGTCTTTTATTCAGCTCGTGGTTCTGTGGGTCAGTGCCTTTGGGCTAGGTTTGGCTGCACAGCTCTTCCGGGCACATGCATAAGAGCAAGGCAGTTCTGCTGCTGGGGATCAGCTGGCTATCACCCAGGGGCAGAGGTAGGGATTTTAGCTGTTGGGGAGGGGGGCGGGGGTACTTTATTTCTTTCAGGTATTTAAAAAAATTTTTATTTTAAATCATTTTTCTATTATGTCCTCTGACTTGTTTCCCTAATACTATTTTTCTTTGTACCAAAGGTGTGTGTGTGTGTGTGTGTGTGTGTGTGTGTGTGTGGTATGAGAGAGAGAGGGAGGGAGAGAGAGGTTGGTTTGCATGTTTCTTATCTTTAAGCAGCTAAGGTTTGTTCTCATAGCATTAGGGTGGGGTTCCAAGAAAGAAAGAACAGAAGCATACAAGACATTTGAAGCCAAGGCTTTGAACTGGTACAAAATCCCATGTACTTTTTCTATCGGACAAAGCAAGTTACAAAGCCAGTGAATAATATTTAAATAACCCTTATACTGGATTTTAAAAGAGTTAATTTGTTTGAATGTAAAACTTTGACAAGGATGTCATTCTGACAGTCACAATGTGGCTTCATGAGATCAACCCACATTTCTGGTGGTGATGCCGTTCTCAGTCTCTGTGGCCTTCTGTGATGCTGACTCAAGGATATAAAGGAAGCAGCATTTCAATTGCTTCTCTGCAAGAGGTAATGTCCATATAGTCTTTTAAATCCTTGCTCTACACAGACCAACAAAGGAAACCACAACAGTTTTTTCCTCCTCAGTTTTCCATTGCCATCTTTCAAAGACTTGCTTCCCTCCTTTGCCAACTTTTATCTGTCTTTCACCACAGGATCAGTGGAATTAGTTAGCTGGAAGGGCTTTCTGTTCTCTCCTGTCTTACATAATGAAGCCCAGATATTTGTCTTAGGATCTTTTCCTCTTATATTGACCAGAAAAAAAATGAAAGGGACTGTATTTCACTCATTGCTTTGCTTCTCAATTCCCCATTGATAGTTTTATTTTTTATCTTTCCACATTCTTATTTTCATATTTATCTGAAATGCTCTCTAATTTCACATCTAATCCTTTATAAATTACAAGAAAAATCTGGATTCTTCTAAAAGATGATCCTTTTGCCTGTGTGATTATTTCTAGAGAGCTCATATAACCTTTGACTCAAATGGATTCATTAGAGCTTTGTTTTCTCTCCCCTTCACCAAGAGTCCTTGGCATCTTTCTTTCCCCTTTCTTTTGGTTTCTATATATATCCTTTATAATACGAATTTTTTTTTAATTGAAGTATAGTCAGTTTACAATGTTGTGTCAATTTCTGGTGTACAGCATAATGTTTCAGTCATACATATATATACATATATTCCTTTTCATATTCTTTTTCATTATAGGTTAGTACAAGATATTGAATACAGTTCCCTGGGCTATACAGAAGAAACTTGCTATCTATTTTATGTATAATAGTTTATATCTGCAAATCTTGAACTTCTAGTTTATCCTTTCCCACCCCTTTTCCCCTGCTGGTAACCAGAAGTTTGTTTTCTATGTCTGTGAGTGTTTCTGTTTTGTACGTAAGTTCATTTGTGTCTTTTTTTTTTTTTTTTTTTGATTCCACATATGAGCGATCTCATATGGTATTTTTCTTTCTCTTTCTGGCTTACTTCACTTAGAATGATGATCTCCAGTTCCATCCATGTTGCTGCAAATGGCAAAATTTTCTTTTTTTTATGGCGGAGTAGTATCATACAATACAAATTTAATATAAGCAAGCTAAAGGCTTTCATTATTGATTCCTGCCATCTGTATGAGTTATCTTTCTGGAAGTCTTATAATTTAGTGTAAATATTTCCTCTATTTAAATCAAAAGTAGTAATTTATGCAAAGCGTTTTGCACATAGTAAGATCTCAGTAAATGTCATCTATTATTATAAACGCTGCTGCTTCTACACTTAGTATTGCTAATTTATTTTAAAGCAATCCATATGCCTTTTTCTCCATTTTGAATTTACTTTAAGGTAAACAAGGAGCTGTCTGGACAGTATGAACATGCATGTTAGAATTTGAATTTAATTTTTCTCTGTAAATTTTCTGGTGATTGAATTTGCTATTACTGTTATTTTTAGAAGTGCCTCAGTGACTGTGCAAAAGTAGAATCATTCCCTCATTATTTAAGCTTTACACTTTTTTGCATGTGCTAGTAAAGCAAATTCATATTTTCACAAAGCTGGATCCATATATCTTTTCCTTAGGCTATTATTACACAATTATTGTCATATTGTTAGTAAATTTCTTATAAATGTATACATACCATATTTTCTTGCATTAGTTTCCTAGACATAAGAGTCTTTCTAAAGATCTTTTAATTCCTCATTTTGTTTATTTACTGTCATAATGGGTAGGTGTTTTCTTTAGTGAACTGTTTATATTTAATTTCCTACCTTGCAGTCCTCTGTATTGCTAAAATTTTCTTATTAGTAACTCATAACTCTTGCTCTTTCCAAATCATAGTGTTAATTATCAAACTGTTTTCCAGAGACATCCTCCTACATACAACCTGATGTTTCACCAATTCTGTGGACTTCACCTTCAGTTTAAGCAAACGGTACCCATGGGCTAGGGTCTCCCTCCTTTCCCACTTCCCTCCCTCTCCCTTTTTATCCTTCTGATTTCCTTCCTTCCTTCCATCCTTCCTTCCTTCCTTTCTCTCCTTCTTTCTGGAAATACACACAGAGACACAGAAACACACTCTATTTGGTGGTAAGTTCTGATATGGGTTGAACTGGGTCCTAGTCTTCCCCTCAAACCACCCTCCCCCCCCCGAAAAAAAAGAGATGTGGGGGTCTTAACTTCCAGTACCTCAGAATGTCATCTTATTTGGAATAGGGCCTTTACAGAGGTGATCGAGTTAAAATGAAATCGTTAAAGTGGGTCCTAATCCTAATATGACGAGTATTCTTATCTAAAGGAGAAATCTGACACAGAGACAGGCATGCATGAAGGGAAAATGATGTCAAGAGACACAGGGAGAAAACCGCTGTCTATAAGCCAAGGAGAAAGGCCTGGAATAGGTCCATTCCTCGCAGCCCTCAGAAGGAACCAATCCTGATGACACCTTAATTTGGAACGTCTAGCCTTCAGAACTCTGAGATAATAAATTTCTGCTGTTTAAACAATCCAGCTTGTGGTGCTCTGTTAGGACAACCCTAGCAAACGAATACAAGGTCCAATAAAATTTTGAGAAAGGGAGAAATTGGTTAATGAAATCATTGCTTTGGTGCTCGGTTATCTGTACCTTTTCTTTTTGGCTTCTGGTAAACCTGAATTTTTACTTGCTAGAGCACTGTGTTCCTGGAATAAACTTTTAAAACTTGTTTTGTTTTATATAACCATGATGTGGTGACTGGAGACCTACATTTGCCTGAAAAGAGCAAGCCAGAGCCATGGATAAGAGGCGAGAAACCAGACTCACTTGTCACCTGTAAGTAGCGCTCTCTTTCCCATCAGCTGTCATTAAGAAAAAAAATGCAATTGGTCTTAGATTTTTCTCTCACTTGTTGGGAGGGGTGGGGCAGCGGGAAGAGAAAGGGTGCGGAGAGTGGGGTGTAAATAAGGCAGGCAGACGCTCCAGAGAGGGTGGGGATAGAGCTTGGCGGAAGAAAAATAGATGAACCTGGTTGGTACAACATAGCTTCCCCAGACCCACCCACCCACCGCCCACCGTTCTCGAGCTCTGTGCTCCGGCGGCGGTGGTTGACGCCGAGCGGCGCGGAAGGGACGGCTCCGGCAACGGCTGCTTAGGGGGGAGACACAAATCCTGGAGGTCCAAGTCGGAGCCGGGTGATGGTCTTACCTTCGGGTGGGTGAGCTCTCCCGACCTCGGGTCAGCTCCGCTCCAGCCGCGGCCGGCCGCTCTCCCCGCCCCCGGCCGGGCCGCCGAGCGCCGCCTGGACCCGCCCCGAGCTCCATGGTCCGCCCAGCCCCGCGCGATGGTGACTCTGGGCGCCGAGGTCGGCGCGGGCCGAGCCCACCGAGCGCAGCATGAAGGCGGCCGGCGCGGCCGGCGGCCGGCGGGGGCGGTCTCCGCGAGCCCGGCGCCCCGGGCAGCGGCCCAACCACCTGAACCCGGAAAACGCCAACAAGTAGTTTCTCGCTGGAGAAGGGCGGCTCGGCTGCGTGTCGGGACTCAGCCCGGCTGCCCGGAGAAGCTCGTCCACTCGGAAGCCAGAGCAGAACCACTTTTCTCTCGGGCTCGTTAAGGTACCTAGGGGCAGGAGGGCAAGGGGGAGATGTGCCGGGACGCGCGTGCTGGCCCTACAAGGCAGGCATCGCTCCTTCGTTCCGCACTAGGTTGGAGAGGGGCAGCTGTGGGGAGAGGCGGCTGGGAGATGGGAAACGGGGACACTGTCAGCCAGGACTCCCAGCTCGGGGACGCAGGGGGTGTGCCTCCGGCAGCTTTCCCCCGGGCCTTGTCCCTCCTGGAAAGCAAGCCCCCACCCTCCCCCTCCAAGGCGTTTATTTTTCTTGGGAAAGGGGGATGGTATGCATTGATTACTTCTGCTCCCCAAAATGGATCCTAGTTAGTCGGTTCCTTTTCCAAGTAATAATAATATTAACAACAACAGCAATAATGTGAAAAGGAAATTGGATCAGGGAATTAGGCAGAGATCTCCTTGTGAAAGGCACTAGCAGGGACGTTTTTGCTGTGACTTGTGCATTCAGTCCTTTTGCCTGGCCCGGGAGGGAGAGTAGAGGCGAACCGAGAGCAGGTCGCGCAAAGGGCACTGCTCCCCGGGGGTCAGGGAGCCGCGGGCCGTCCAGAGTTGACCGCGGGTAGGCGTTTAATGGGGGGTCGCCGCGGAGCCCGGGGGTCTCCCACCCAACACTGCCAAGTTGCCTGGGCGGAGAGAACTCCCAGCCCAAGGGAATTGCCTCCAGGAGGGGGTAGGGGGGAGAGGGTAGGGGGGAGAGGGTCTCGGAATGTGGACGTAGGAGAGTGACCAGGGCAGGGGGAGAGGACGGGGTGGGGGAGGGCTTTGGAGGGAGAGGGACGGGGTTTGGGGAGAAGAGAGAGGAACAGGGGCTGGAAACAGGTTAGACTTGAGAGGACAGAGGGGAGAGAGGGTGAGGGGTGAAAAGATGCAGGAGGCAGAGCCGAGGGGAATGGGTGTCATGGCAGGTCAAGGAAGGTTTGGACTGCTATCCCCGCAGTTTTCTGGAAACGTGGGAAAGGTGTGAAGCTTGAGGCGGGGACAGGGCCGGGCGCCGAACTCCTCCTCGGAGGGCCCTCTGCCCCTTGCATCTCTGCCAACCCTGCATCTTGGGACTCTCGGGCTGCGAGTGGGGGTGGGGGTCACAGCGCGGCTCCGCCGGCCGAGTCTTTAACTTGGCGCTGTGTTCGCCTCCCCCAGTCATGTCTGAGCCACAGAGATGGGCAAGATCGAGAACAACGAGAGGGTGATCCTCAATGTCGGGGGCACCCGGCACGAAACCTACCGCAGCACCCTCAGGACCCTGCCCGGGACGCGCCTGGCCCTTCTCGCCGCCTCCGAGCCCCAGGGCGACTGCCTGACGGCGGCGGGGGACAAGCTGCAGCCGTCGCCCCCTCCGCTCTCGCCGCCGCCGCGACCGCCCCCACTGTCCCCCGGGCCCGGCGGCTGCTGCGAGGGCGGCGCGGGCAACTGCAGCGCCCGCGGCGGCGGCGGCGGCGGCGGCGGCGACCACCCCGGGGGCGGCCGCGAGTTCTTCTTCGACCGGCACCCGGGCGTCTTCGCCTACGTGCTCAACTACTACCGCACCGGCAAGCTGCACTGCCCCGCCGACGTGTGCGGGCCGCTCTTCGAGGAGGAGCTGGCCTTCTGGGGCATCGACGAGACGGACGTGGAGCCCTGCTGCTGGATGACCTACCGGCAGCACCGCGACGCTGAGGAGGCGCTCGACATCTTCGAGACCCCCGACCTCATCGGCGGCGGCGACCCCGGCGACGACGAGGACCTGGCGGCCAAGAGGCTGGGCATCGAGGACGCCGCGGGCCTGGGCGGCCCCGACGGCAAGTCTGGCCGCTGGAGGAGGCTGCAGCCCCGCATGTGGGCCCTCTTTGAGGACCCCTACTCGTCCAGAGCCGCCAGGGTAAGGCCAGAATCGCCCCCTTTCTTGCTGCTCCAGCTCCTCCCAACTCCTTCCGCAACTTCCTGCTCTTTTCCACCCAGGGGGATAGGGGCAGGGGCTCCCTGACGGTGAGGTCAGAGACCCACCTGGTGCAGGGCAAACTCAGGGACCCTGCTCCCCCCCCCCCCCATTATCCCCGTCCTCTCCTCCTCAGGTCAAAGTGAGATTTACTTTAGCAGATGGAACCGAAAGGGCAAATGTCGACTTCTCTGGGCAAGTCTGCCTGGAACCTTCTATAAACTGTACGCTTCAAATCACACTTGCTTGAGTTTCTTTTTCTGACTCTTTTGTCCCAACTTTTTCTTTAGCTCGGGTGCCCCTTCAGGCCTTCTGGTCATCACGATTTGACCTTTTCAGTGAGGCCCGGCACTCCTGCACATCTGGCTCACCCGGAGCAGTGGCTCCGATTAGGGATTTAATCTGAGGACAGTCGAGGGGAAATAGAATGTGTGCTGTGGCTGGGCGTGGAGAGGATGTGCCAGGAGGTTCATTTTGTGATGAGAATGTCCTGAATGTTATTTGGGCCTGTCTCCTTCCAAGGGGCAGCGGTGCTGGGCTTGCTTGTCCCAGTGAGTTGACTGGTAACCCACCTGCACAGGGAATTTTGGAGTCTGTGCCTTTCCCCTTGTGCTGTATCTGTGTTTTTTACAGGTTGGACTCAGATCGGTCGCTTTGGTGATCCTCGTTTAGTCGGAGTCCCTAACTCTGAGTAATTTAGATTGTAGACAACTTTATTTTACTCTATAGCTTGTGATCTCATCCTTAATTTTTCTTTCCAGTCTCTAGCTTGAGTGACAGTTCAAATTTAGTCCTTGACACCCCCAATTAATTCTTCAAAACTCTATGCAGCGACTATAAAAGTAACCAAGAATGGTTTCCCTAGTTTTAAAGGAAATAAAAGAAATATAAATAACTAAAAATTATACAGTACGTGAATGGTTTTTAATTATATGTGAGAAGGGAGTACTGTAGTTACATCTTTGCAACTGCATGTGTCTGGTTAGCTTCTGACACCCAGAAAAGATCTCCCCTGGGCAGAATGGGAATTCTCCCAGCCTGACTTTGGCTCCATCCTCATTATCGTCATCTTCTGCATGTCAGAGATACTGTGCAGCTGTCTGAGAATGTGTCAGAAGATGTGCTTCTGATACCACTTTGGAAGTCTGAGAATATGTTTTGTTTTCAGTTTGGAACAGAATATGAAAGAGAAAATTTAAAGCATTGCAACTTTATGGGATCTGGTATTTAAATGCATGTCCACATTTGAATATAGAATTAATAGCTTCAGCTCTGAAACCTTCCTTTTTAAGACCATTCTATAAATTCAACAAGAATTGGCATTCAGAGGGAAAAAAGTGCATATTTATTTATTTATTTACTTACTTAAATTAAATCACAGACTCATAACCGTTACCTCTGTGGGGTTTTTTGTTTTTTTTTTTTTTTGGATTCCAACTGAGTGCCACAGTGCTCTTTTCATTTGGTGGCTAAAAAGAGAATCTGAATTTGTTTTCAGGCTCATCGTGTAACTTTTTAAATATCATGTGGTATAAAAAGGACAGAATGTTTTATCTTTCCTTATAATAATATAACATTTTATTGTAGGCCAGATTGTGTAAAAAAACTTTAAGAAGATGTTCAGTTTTTATTATTGCTATGAAATTGATTCTATTGATTATTGGTCGAAGGGTAGACCATTAACTTGAAAACAGCTTTTTATAAAGCTTACTAAGATTTCATTGTAATAATATTAAGGATTTGACCTGCATCCATTTTAGGTCAGGAAAAGAACACAGATAGATTAGAGATTAATACAAGGTCAAAGAGCCATTTGAAGCAGAATCAGCTGAGAATCGTAGACCTGGAAAATTTCTTTGAGGTCACCTCTTGAGGACCCTGCATTTTGTGGATGAGGAAAGTGGAGACTGCAGATGCTAAGTGATGGCCAAGGTCATACACCTAGTTAATAGCAGAGCCAGAATTATGCTGGAGGTCTTATGACATCCTCTCCAGGCCGTTTCCACCACAACCACTGATTATAACTGACTGGCTTGTGAAATTTCTGCACATCATGTTGCTCTTGAGATTTAGTGCAGCATAGGACATTCACTAGAATTCTAACTTTGAAAGGTCATCTGTGACGTGTGTGTGTGTGTGTTTATTTTTTTTCCCCCACTCAGGACTTCCTCTGCACCAACCAACATTAGAGTGCAAATATGGGACTGGCGTTTTCTTAAAATGAGCCCTGGTTTAACTTTCCGTTTTTATTTACCAGTTGATATGGAATGTTTTCCTTTTTTTTTTTTTCAGATTGGCTAACATTTGTGGGACTTGCCTTCAGGAAAATTCCTTTTCAACTTACTAGGGGTTGTCTAAAAAAAGAGTAATCAGAAGTCATCATTCTATTTAAAGGTGATTTAATATTCTCATATGGACACTTTTAGTTCAGATGATGGACTGACTTAATATTATCTGACTAATTTGATAAGTAGAATTACATTGGGAGGTCACTGAATGAAATTATATTTTGCATGGACATGATGCTAGGAGACATAAATCAATTATCAAGTGGTTTCTTTCAGCTGTGGTCTTACTGCCAAGAGTCTCATTCTTAATAGAAGTATTTAAATTTTATAAACCCTCTTACCTTTCATTTTATATTAGTTCATCTTTTATTGATATACTTAAGATGAACAATTTTAACTGTGCAAATTCCTTTTTCAATTTGTTATACCTGTTTCATCATTGTCTTTATCCTTTGCGAATATTGAGGAGATTGACTCAATTGTATAATAGATGTGTTTTATTTCTAACTTTTATGATCTAAAGTGGCAGGCTGAGACAATAGTGATAGGAACTGGATAATTAATTGAATTTTACAACATTGTATTTTTGCCTTTGGTTGGCATTTCCCCCTCCTCTATTGCTTTTAATTTGTGATGTAAATACGTATTTGAATGGTCCAAATTGTTCAGGTTAACTTCGCAAATAAGTTTATATTTTATATTTATGAATTTATTCTTAAGAATAGTGTTCCAAAATAGAAATTTATAAAAATTCAAATATAAGTTGTCATGGAAACTTGTTGTGGAGAAAATGAGATCAGGAAAGAAAAGGAGAGATTATTCTTTTGATGCCACTGAGTGATATTTACAAAAAGTAAAAAGCAAGGATATGTAGATATGTATTTGTGACGATGTTATGCAGTGTGTGTTTACAATATAATATTGAAGTTTTAGAAGGAAGTGAAGTTTGTATGTGTTTTCCTATGAAGGCATACCATAGGTAAGTGAACAGGCTCCAGGCAGAAATTCCTTGATAGAGCTAGATTTTTTAGAAGTTTAAAAACAGGGCAAAACAGTAGAGTTAAAAATATATTAAATAACGTGTTCCCAATATTAAAGAGCTGAGAGCAGTTATAATTTCTCCTTCTCTGTCTTCTTTTCACTTTTCTTTCTAGGGGAGGAAGGAAGGTGACTGAATTGGGTTCTGTTTTGGAGTGTGGCTCTTCCTTGGCGCCATGTATATCTTTGATTACCTGATCAATCTTTTTTTTTTTTTTTAACTTTCAGAGAGCATTTTAGAAAAGAGAAACACAAGAGTAACTGCTATGGAACTTTATTTAAGGTGTTGTCTTTACCATTATGTGCAGATAATCCCAAATATACTTGGATTGTGAGACTGAATCCACCATTTTTTAAAATCTAGAAAATATTTACTTTATCAGCATTTTAAATCATTTTATTTCCATAGCATTACTGAAATACACTCCTTAAAACTACTAAAATTTAAATTTCAGTATCTAGAATTGGATTCAGAATTGCATATATGTAATTTACTTTTTTATGAACCATTTTCCCCTCTACCTCAAAGTGCAAAGCAAAGCAGGAAAGAAGTGATCTAAAGTGATCTAAATGACTGTTTACTGGCTTTGTGTGTGACAGTGATTTAAAAAAAAAATTGTAATAAGGTGAGGACAATTTGAGTCATATATTAAGATTAAAGAAAGAAAACGTATTAATTCTTGGTTTATCAGCATTGCTCCAGTTAAAAGAACTAGTGGCCAAAAGTAGCTTGTTCATAAAATATTTTGGTTAATTATTACAAAGTTTTAGAATGTTTATTTAGTCAATGAACATTGACTATGCAGTCACTCTGGACCAGAAACCGTGTGAGTTACTGGGACTGTGTGGGGAAGATTTAGTGCTTTGCCCTCAATCAGCTCACCACTCTATTTATAATAAAATGTTTCCTAAAACATTATCTATTCAATTAAAAACTTCAACAAACAAAATCCCAGAGATATTAAAGATGTTTTCCTCAAAAAAAAATCTCATATGGAAATATTGCCTGACATGTGCAGGAAAATATTCCATTTAGAAATGATACTTTTAAGATATTGTTAGCTTTTATGAAAGTGTTAGGCTATTTCAATCTTGATTTTCGATTTTCGAAGTGGTTTATAGGCTGTCTCTTTGCAATGTTATTGAAGAATATGATAAAGGCAGTACTTACAGCAAACAACTGAATTATTTGTAGTGGGTCAAATGTCTTCATCCCCTTCCATTTTCAGTAAAAGTCACGGCCAACCATATGACAATGCAAATCCAAACTTCAGACCCCCTAGAAAGAGTCTGCTGTAATAGTCTGGCGTGCTTGCATTTGCCGTATAAGCATCTAAGTGTCCTTTGACCCTTTCCAGGCCACTAATTGTACAGTTCGCAAATAAACTTAATTTTATTCTCATATCCGGAGCATTGGATAGGATCAGAGAGTACCTGATTTAATGCATCATTAAAAGAATCAAACAACTTCACTAGGATTGTATTTTTCAGTAGTACATTTGATCACAAACTAGGATATCGGATCCATTGCTGGGCACTGGGCATGCCAAAGGTGAATAGTTGGGCAGGTTTGGTGTGACTCTTTTCGGCTCTATTTTGCTAAGAGCTCATTTGGAGACCAGCGTTGAAAAAAACTACATGAGAGTCAAGGAAATGGTTCTTCTCCTTGAAGAATCTTATTTTCAGAGCAGCTGAAAACTAGGAAATGCGTAGGTTTATGTAGAAATGCAGGTCGACCTTTCCCATTTGGAAATGTGTCATTACTGTTGACTTTTACTACTGCAAATAAAGTAAATGCTGTTTTCAGTTCCCATTTTTTTTCAACTTCTGAGTCATATATCCTTTTTATGATGGCAGCCTTTAAAAATATATCTAAATTAAACAGTAAAGGGCACGAAAGGACTGATAAAAGGTAAACGCAGACCTCCATAAGGAAATATGTAGTGGCAACAGAATTCAAACAGTAACTAAGCATCAGCATGTTACACAAACTTCAACTCTGTGTGATGTACGAAGGGCTTTCCTTCTGGAAGAGCAGTCAAGATTTTTTATGACAGGATAGCAGTGCTTTTTGCTTTTCTTATAGGTTGAAGGGAGGTGATTAATTTTAATGCTGTGTAGTCAACATTTTCACAGGAAGTGACGAAAATGTGGGTGTTGGAAGGAGAAGAAAGCAGTAAGAGAGAATATATGGAAACAGCACTGGAAGCAGGTCTAGGGTGGGATCCAGGAGCCCTGGGCGCTGACCCGGATTTCACAACTAGCTGTGTGACCTAGGAGGGTTTAATTCATCTTCCTCAGTCTTGATTTCCTTTTGCCTTATTTTGGGGAAAGGAAAAAAAAAAAAAAGGATGACACTTTGGGCAAGATAAGTATCCAAACTTCTTTCCAGCTCTAAGATTTTGAGATTTGGAGAAAAAACAAGGATACTTATTGCTAAAAATCCCTGAGGGTGGGGCCGGGGAGGGACAGCATGTCCGCCCTCATTTTGATTGTACTCTAGGGACCATCACAGTAATAAGGTAAACTAGTATTGATTTCTTTTGGTGTTTTGCATTATAACTTTCTGCCCTCTCTCTTTTTTTTTTTTTTCCCTACAGCTGTTGGGTAGCTGCTCTGGTTACCATAGAAACAGGTTAGCTCCTAGCTTCCTGTTTCCATTGAAAACAGCTTTCTCTCAACCACATATTGATCTCAGGAAATCATTTTTGCTTTGGCTCTGTCATGAAACCAATAAAGATGATCGGCTCTGTCATTTCCTAAGTGTAAGATTCAGTGCAGGTGTAAACCCATCCACCCACAAGGCTAACTGATTAGATAATCTCAGTTTTATTTCCCTTTGAAAAGAGCCTTATCAAAGACACCATCCTTTTCCCCTTCCTGTATCTTATACAGAAGGGAAAGTCTTATTCACTTGAGGATTTACAGATATGCCTAACACATTTAAGTGTTTACAAAATAGTGTCAAATTATTCAGTTCTAATCTCTTTCATAACCCATTCTATCAGAATGAGCATAGAGAATACTATGCAGTATAGCATAGTGCTTAAGTTTGTATTTTAATGTACCCATTAATGAAGACTACTTCAAGATAAAAAATATGTATTATATAGTGCACCATATTTCTCTTTTAAGAAAAAATAGTGTTCTATTTCAGGATATACATATTTACATAAAAAGAAGATTTATTCACAGTCATGATGTAGATACATGCTCAGGGAATATATTTATAAAAACTTTATATGGAGAAGCAAAGGAAGAGACTCAGGAGTATGGCTTAAAGTTTTGATCGAGACTACTAATGTGCGTGCATCTGTATTTGTGTACTATGTATATATACATATATACATATATTATCTAAAATACATGCTCGTTGAATGAGATTGGTGACTGGTGTCTATAACACATGTCTGGTGTTCATGGGATTTTGAATTGGAAGGATCTGGTGATCACCTGGTATACTTGCCTCAATTCACAGAAAAGGCAGCTGACTTGATCATCGCCAAGGCTAGGGAGTGACGGTGGCAGGGCTGGAACTGAGGTCCTCTGACTCCTGGCGCTCTTCCCGTTCCATCTCGACTGCTTAGTCTGGGTTGGGTTTAACATTAGATGCACAAATTTTAGGTCTTGGGAAGCAGCGAGAGTGTTAGGAATAGTTGGGGTAGGGTCTGTCCTCTTCTACGTCCTGTTACTCAGCAGTAGCAGGGGAGTTGTCACTGTTTTAGGTATTCTCTCAATTTCCAGATCCCGCTCCAGATGCAGCCCTCCATTGCTGCCTTCTCTACCAGGTCTACCTCTTACCCTTCTACTGTCTTTAAAGCCTCCAGACTACCCTGTCTATGCACTTACTTCCAATTTTTTTCCTTTATCCCTGTGTGTGTGTGTGTGTGTGTGTGTGTGTTTTATAATATGTTTCCCTACTTTCATTGGATTTTGCCTTTGGAATTTTTTAACGCAACCCTTTTTCAACCTATTGGTGATGACGAATGTATTTTATAGAACATTGCCTTCTCACATGTGATTAACCAGATCATGGTGAGTGTACACAAAAATAACTGGTGAATTGCGTGTAAGATATTTGGAGCTGCTTTTAAGATTTGTAAATGAGATTAGATGTTGTTGTGAGGTTAGTAATTACAGGACAGAAAAACTTTTCTTTCAACATTTCTGTAGTAGCCAGTTAGCCAAAGGTGGTATTTATTGCCTTGGGATGGGATATAAAGCAACATTATAATTTTGAGAGTGTTTGAGAGAATGCATTTCAGAATCAAAACAGTTCTCGAGAAGCTGGGCCAAAATGTTGCTGGTAATATTGGGAAAAAATACTCCATTGTTACTATCGTTACTTGACTGACCTTTTCTTCTGAAAGCTGATAATGATAAAGACATCTTTGTAATCTGACATTTATTTCCTCGGTGTTCGTGTATTAAGAAAATCCTACGCAGACACCTCAGTAGTGTCGTCTTTGTTTCCTGTTTGAAGACTGGTGGTTTTGCCATCAGATCTTAGAGCTTTGACCTTCTTTATGGGTCTGACAACATTGTTGACATCTTTAAAAACTGGAGCAAAGGTCAAGATAGCCCTTCTTGGCAATTGTTCTGTGACTTAGTCTCAGCAATGGAAGGTGTCCTTGCAGTTGTCTCTATGGAGAAAGCCCCAGTGGTGAAAATATACCACCTTTTGGCCACAGGTGTTCCCTTACTTTACACCAATACTTTGTTCAGAATTTTCAAATCATTCATTAAATGATAAAATGGGAAGAAGTTTGTTTTTTAATAAAATAAAAGTGATCCTAAGTAATATTGTCAAGATATTCAAAAGATATTGCTTATCATAAACTTCAGACTCCATGTTTATGAATAACGTTTAAGCAAAAATTATTTGAATGAATATAAAGTTATTCACTGAGTATTTGCCAGATTGAGTTCAATGAAAGGGCCAGAGATTGTTCAGAATTTCTGTAAATTTTGCATCTGTGTTTGCAAATTATACAGCAGCAACTCATGTTGCTGTTTATTGATAAATGATAAAATGCTGTTTGCTAAAAAGTGAATATTGTGTAATAATTGTATTGGAAACAGTGGCAAAGTAATCATAGCAAGAGGACGCTTCCTTACCATATTAACTTGGATAAAATTGACATTTAGGAAAGCGGAACAACAGTTATTACAGTTTGATTTATTAGATTGTCCTGCTTCTCTGTTGAGGTGAGCAGTAAGAAGGCAATTATGAAAATCATCAAAATATCCTTAATGAAACCTGTCTTTCATATAAATTGAGTAGGAAGTGGGCAGAACAGAGATTTAGCTGGCTCTTTTGTGTGCAAACAGAATCTAAAGTAGCAAGTAGCCTTTTTTTTAAGCTGTTGGAACTGTATTATCAGGCCTGAGTGACCTATCAGAGTCATATAAAACGATTAGTGGGTGCATCAAGGTTGAAAACCTATCGTATTTGTATCATGATGGATAAATATGTGTGAGCTTATGCTTAATTCCTAGATTCAAAATGGTGTTGACTGTCCTTTGATATTTAGACTACAATGCTACAGATAAATGAAGTTCCTACAAATTAATTAAGTCAAATACATTTTAATGCACTAACAGGTTCAAAGACATTCAAAGTGGATTAGTCTTAATTCAAAAACAGGGTTCTTTTAGTGCTTCCATTTCTCTTGTGAATCTGCTGTTCAATTTTTAGTTGTAACATTTGCATACTATCAGTTCTTAGCTTTTTAAATTTAGTGATTGTTTTCAATAGCTATTCATTTTTCCATGTATGTATTAACTGTTGATTTAATTCAATCTCAGATTTCTCTGTCTTAAGGGATTTCTTGGTAACTTTATTTTTGAGTCCTTGGCTTTGTGCTTCAGTGCTAGGTTTCTTTGTCAACAACCTTTTGTGTTTCCTCTACCTTGGCTTGCATTTCTTGGTTGAAAGAATAGTGTGTTGTCATCAGGCGTTACTACATTTCCCTCTTAGCTAAACAAACTGGGAGAGAACCAAGCACGGGAGGTGTGGCAGGAGATGGAAACTGAGGTTGGATCCAAAGGCTTGGTAAACTCTGTTGAGGTCTGGTCTTACTCTGGCAGTAATGGGGAGCTTTTGAAGGATTTTAAGCAGAGCAATGGCATACATGATTGTAATTGGGAATAGCATTCGGAAACCTTTGTACCTGAAGAGGGGACTGGGTTGGGGAAGATGAGTGCAAGTTTGTCAGGAGAGCTACAGTTTAACATGTTATTGCAGTAATCCAGGTACTAGATATACTGCTGATCTCAGTGAAAACGGTGGCCAGAGGGATGAGGCAAAATGAACATAATTAAAGTGGCAGTGTTGATTAATTAGGTGCAGTGAATGAGGCAGAGAAGACAAGAATGTCTCCCTAGTTTCCGTTTGCACAGTGGAACAAGACAACCTTTATGACTTTTTTCTAATTCAAAATTCGGTGGTTATATGATTTGAGAAGTCAGTAGTTATTCTTTCACGGAATTTAACACTATAATATTTTGTATTTTTTTTTTTGCTGTTCTTTTATATTTCAGTACCAATTACCCGATTATTAACAGCCATTTCACAGATTTTATGGTTGTGAAATTAAATGCAAAGTATGGCCCTTAAAATTTTTGGTTGCAGTAATTCACCACCATAAAAATGTGTTGAGGAGTAAGAAGTCTTCCCTATAAGAAATGTCAGCTTTGCATTGCTATTATTTTGGTTTAATACCCAAGAAAATAATATTACTTTTTGCATAATTTGTATGAAATGGAACTGACTTATTCAATATAGTAGCTCATGTAGCCTCCAAAGCGAGAAGCTTAAATTGAACTGGGGATTTAAAAAAAAATACTGAAAAGATCCTTTGGCCCTAAAAACTCCTTGGAAAATTGCTTTAAATAAATATTTCCTTTACATAAAAGTCCAGTAAGGAGCAAAGGTAGTGAGGTAGTGAGGACAGTGAGGAAGAAAAACAAAAATGAACACAAGCAGCAAGGGATTTAAACTGGGAAGAAGATGGTGACTCAGAGCCAAGGCAGAGTAATTCCTTCTAAAGCATTAATATACCATGCTGTTTTCTTGCTTACAACCCCTTTATCCCTTTCCATTGGCCACAGGTCAGGATATACGTTCCAGAGCCTGGCTCTCTGGAATCTGTCTATCATCTAAAATCCTAATAATAGCTCTCAAAACTCCACCAGTAAGACCGCATGGCTTGCAGTCTTGAATACAAGAGATGTGACTCTTGAATATGAGAGATGTGTTCATGTTGTACATTTGTGTACAGTGCTGTCACAACCTGGAATACTTTCTCTCCCTCGATTTAACAGGTTGATTCAATCATATCTCCCTATCTTGTATAATTATCAAGTCTTACTTGACGTCTTCTAAACTCTCGCAAAGCAGTGCGTTTCTTCTGAGTTTCCATATCACTTTGTAGTTACAGTATTGTTACAGCATTTAGCTGACTGTATTAGTTTCCCTGAGCTGAGCAAATTACCACAAACTTAATGTCTTGAAACAACAAAGAAATTTACTCTCTTATAGTTCTGGAGGCTGGATGTCTGAAATACAGTTGTCAGCATGATTGGTTTCTTCTGGAGGTTTTTGAGGGAAAAAAATCTGTGCCTTGGCTCTCTCCTAGCTGCTGGTGATTTTGGGCAATCTTTGGTGTTCCTGGGTTTGCAGACACATCACTCCAATCTCTGCTGCCATTTTCACATGTTGACCTTTCCTGTGTGTCTCTCAGTTTTGTCTTCTTATAAAGACATCAATTTTTTTGGATTATAGCCCATAATAATCCAGTATGACCACATCTTAATTTAGCTAATTACATCTGCAAAGATGCTATTTCAAAATAAGGTCATATTCTGAGGTTTGGAGTAAACATGCATTTTGGGGAGCTACCATTCATCCCAGTATACATTGACTTTTCCATTGGGGCAACATTTTCATAATATCCAGTAAATCTTTTATTTTCTGATTTGTCCTTTTCCGTATCAGTATGCTCTCATTTAATGGATACAATACCTTCCTGAATTTTATGATGACACTAGTTAGATAATTTTTCAATTCTAGAATTAACTCTGATCCTTCTATGGAATTTTTTCTATTCTTTCACCTTTGTTCTTTTTTATACTATTGATTTTCTTCAAATGTCTTTTCCTGTAAAGAGGGTAGGATGATTGTGTTATGTGGGTAGATAGGCAGGATCGTGTGGAAACATAGGATTCCCTTCAGAATGGGTGGGGAGGAGCAGGTGGGCAATTTGAGGGACCCTCTGAAGGTCTAACAAAGGAAGCTGTATCTGGGGACAGAACTTTAGCGAATTTCAGTTAATGCAGTGACCTTTCTCTTTTCTTCTTCTCCGTGCACTTTGAGGAAATCCGAGGTACTAAGAAATTTGCTTCACTTTCTCTGTCACACCAACACAACTAATTAGAAACTGTCTTCTCTTCTGTTGATTCTCTGTGTAATTTAGAGGGAGCTATTCTTGCTGCTATATCCTGAGGGCAAATTCTGTAGCCAGCCACTAAAAGAAGTTGGGGACCTCCAAGGAATTGTCCCACAGCCAGCTCCTTGTCTTCAGGACTGTTACCTCTGGGTTTGTGATTCCTCTGGCTTCTGGACCTCTCTGGGAAGAACTAGACCAACCTCAAGAAAAGCTGTCTCTTGCCTCTGTGTGGAATTCCATTCTCCCCCTCCCCAAATCTGCGTTTCCATTAGTTCAATACTGTTTGCTTTATGTCTTAGTATTTCTGGGTCAATGATAGCAGTGTTTCCTGTTTCCTATCCCTGTGCTTTTTCTCCATTATTTTAAATGAGATTTGGTCAAGGAGATGAGGTATACTATCTTCCACTAGAATCTGAGCGTATACATATAGGCTTCTTGCTCGTACTAGTTATGAACTTGTGCACGGGGCACCATTGCAGTCTTCTTGTTCTCCAGAGTTATGTACGTGTCTGGTAGTTTTCTCAGTGAGATTTTATTACCAGCTGAACAATTCCATGAGTCTCCTTGTCTACAAGGATATATTGCTCTGTGATTCTTCCCCACCAAATCAGTGTTTCTTCTTATCTTCTCGGAGCCCACCTTCTTTATCTACTTTTTACCTATTTGATTCCCAAATATATAAACCTAGTGAAGAAATTCATAGCCTTTGTAGAGTGTGTGATTTTACCCTTACTCTAAGAAGCTTGTTAGACTAACATTAATACAAAGTCCTAGAAAATGATCACTTGGAGAACAGTGACACTTTAATTTGTCATCTGCCCACTGAGAATACATTTGTAAGAACATGAACTTTGATGGTTTAACAGATGTTTGTGGTACTTAATGTTCCCCAATAAGGTAGCAGCATCAAGTTTAAATAATGTTTACATATTAGTGTGCTTTGATTTTTTTTTTTACACAGGGACATTGCCAGTGAGACCAAATGCCTAGTCCTTATTTTGTAGAAAAACATCTGACTGATGATAATTGATGGCACTGGTTGTCCTGTTAATTACATGGAAACGAGTCCTTCACTGAAGGGTGCTGTGTCTTAAGAAAAGATGCTGAAGAATGGATGTTGCAGCAGCCAGGAAATTAGGCAAGGAGAGCAAGAAAAAAAAAAGATTCCTATTCATCACAGTATTGTTATCTCATTTCATTTAGTAAGATAGAAATATCCACAGGTGAATTTTTCTCCATGCTATCTAGAATACTCTTTATCAAACCGATGCAGTGATGAAGACCACTACACCTAAAACCTAATTTATGCTCAGATACTTTCTTTGAGTTGTGGCAAATAGAAGGCCTGAGAAAGACATTTAAAGAAACATATTTACATTGTAGTGGTCATGCAAATAGAAGGGATGAGAAAAACCTTCAGTTATACAACGGACTGTGTATATTACAGAGACGAGGTAAAATGTGTTGTTTTTAGGACGAAACACTGTGAGATAGTAGTTCAAACAAAAATGATAAAGGGCATTATAACATTCAAAAGGGAATAATATTGGAATAAGTTTATATTTTTAAGGTGAGGGCTGGTTGTAGGCTATTTATTTTTAAAATAAACATATGGTTTTAAATCATGAAATTAGGACAGTTGAGGAAGTCTATAAATGCTGAGGAAGAAAATAGCCCTTTTCCCTCCAAAGGCTACTAGAAATTTAGTATAATTATTTTATTTTTATTTTGTCTAAGGTAATTCTAACCATAGGGATAAAGAGAGTTTATTTTATCCAATGTTTAATCTTTGTAATCAGGAACGCTGTACCTTTCCATTTTATTCAAATCTGGTTTTAGAGTTCAAAAAGAAATTTCATCGTTTACTTCAAGTGTTATTACTATGTATTTTATGTTTAGTTGATCTTGTTCTTCATTACATTTTGACTAGTTATTGAAGGCATATGAGTTAACTGCTGCTTTTAGTATATTACTCATATGTATGTTTATCTTATTGAACCCTTATTGATTGTAATAGCGTTTCAGTTTATTGTTTTAGGTTTTGTGGGTATGCCATATATATAAATGATAATTCATTTGATAATTTCTAATAGTTATAACGAATGTATCTTTTAATTTTTATTATATGTGTAATTTATAACTATATTTATGGTCATAATTTTCAGGCATATTTATACCTTTTTAACAAATTCCCACTATTGTTCTTCTGTCATTATTCCTCATTTTGAGTCAATTTGAAAACACTCCTCAGTGATACGCTATATATTTTTAAATTCATTTTTCAGGAATGACTTGAGTATGATATGTTGTTGTGGGTATTTGTATATTTGAGGATATCTTTCTGTTGTGTGCACATATGAAAATTATCTTGGCTAAGTTTAGAATTTTTGGATATGCAGTTTTGATTACACAAATCTGCAGTTTCTGTCTGTTATTTAGAAATAATGAAGTGTCAAAGAAAAAGAGGATAGGTAAGTTTCCATGTACTGTGAGCACAGGCAGGCGCCCTAAACAAACCTTGGTCCCAAGAAGGACATCTCTCACTTCAGGTTACACGTCTGCTTCCACCCTTATTCTACAGTCCTCTTGGCATTCTGCAGCCAAGACTCAGAATTGTCCTGAATTTCCTCTTAATCCATTTCTGTTGTAGCATAATCTTCCTTTAACAGGCAGCACTTTGTGATGGCTAAGAGGAGAGATCTTGGCATCAGGCAGAGCCGGATTTGGATATAGTATTATGACGTATTAGTTGCATGACCTTGGATGATATAATTCACTTCTTTAAGATTTGTTTCATTATTTGTAAAAGAACCTCCTCATAAGATGGGTATTGTGAGGATTAAATGATATGAGAACTAAATGAGATAATGCATTGAATGTGTGTTGCAGAATGCCTAATTAAAGTAAACCTTCTGTAAATGGTAACTATTATTATATGAAGCTTAAGGGCAGGCTGATGGGCAAAATCTTCAGTCTAATAATTGGTGGCTTCTATCAAATGCTGATTGTATGTCTAGGCCTGAGGACAGGAGAGCCTGTTTTCATTGGATCATAGGTAGAAAATCCAGGAAGCTGTGGGAAACTTTTGACGATTATTTGCATTTTTGTCAAAAGATTGTGGAGCACAGCTGACAACTTTCTATTATTGCCTTGACCATAATTCCACTAAGTTTGGACTTTGTGTTGAAGAGAAGTAAGGCAACATTCCTGATACTCTTGTTTCCTTCTCTGTGTGAGGTGAAGGGAATAAATGATCAAGAGCACAATGGAGACAGAGATCACTTTTGTTCAATGCATTACCAATGCCTAGGACAGACTGGTACACAGTAGGTATTCAAAGAAGTGTTTCCTGACGGAGTGGCCAGCTGACTCTTGTAAGTGGTGGGGTATATACTTCCCAGCATGTGACGCTTCGAAGGCTGCTGATTCCCCTACAAATGCATCTCTGAGGGAAGCAACTAGAAACCTCCTTCTTCCCTCAGCTCCATGGCTCCCTGGGATGGTTGTCAGGTGATAAGGAAGCAAGAGGACCCCCAGCCATTGTTACACTGCTGGTACTGGAGAACTTAACCATACGGGCAACTCTCCACTTCTGAACGGTCGAAAGAGTAATGACTAAGGAAAAGATAGTGTTACAGAAGTAGAGTTCTTCTCTCTTATTAAGAGGTTCCCATTCCTTGAAAGATTATTGGTAGACTGATTCTTGGCTAATGTGGTTTCCCCCATCAGAGATAAAGTCTGCACCAACTGTAACTTCTAAGCTCAAGAGAGTTTTCGTATTTCTTTAATCCTGATCAATCTTCACTTGCCTCCATCTGCTTTCAAGAGTTTGAGCATCAGGTGCTATGAACATCAATTCTTAACTGTTCTCATCAATAGGTATTTTAATTAGTATAAACTCTGTCTGGATCCTGGCATGTTGTGAATTTTTGTCCTTAATTCTCTGTGCCTTTCTAATGTGTTATTACTATATGTTTTTATGACTGTAGGGTTGCCAGATAAAATGCAACACCTAGTTAACTTTGAATTACAGATACACAAAGAAATAAATGTTTTTAGTATAAATATGTGTACTAAATTATGGGTCATATACTAAAAACATTTTGTTTCTTATCTGACATTCAAAGTTAAGCAGGTATCCTATATTTTTATATGCTAAATCTGGCAACTCTACATTGTGTTTTAGAAGAGAATTCAGAAAGAAAATTTCAGTGTCCACACTTTGCAGTCTTTCTTACTGTTTTAGCATTAGTGCCAAACAGATTTTCCAACTGAACATATTCATGGTGCTACACATTGTCTACTATTCCTCTAGCTCTCATTTTTGAAACAGTTAGTGTTCAAATAGAGATAGATAACTTCTCCAGCTGTCTAATGACACCACTGCCAGAACAACAAAGATGGTTGGGCCTTTGCCAGAGGTGATTTCTGTGGTCCCAGAGCTGGAGAAAGGGTAAAATTTAATAGCAATTGCAATCAAATGTTATTTTACTAACATACCCCTGTATTCTTGTCTTTTCTTGTTGGCTTTTGTGCAACTTCTGTTTGCATGTTAATAGCCTCTTCCTGGTATATGTCACTCAAAAAAGGTAGGATGATTGCAAAAAAGAGGGCTTTTAATTATTACTGAATAATTGCACACTAAGGCTATGTCATTGAAGGAAAACTCAGTAACTGCTAATGAGCTATGCAGAAATCCATTTTCTTATTTCAGGTGTGTTTTTAAATTTATAGGTATATGCATTCTTAACTTCTGGCAATCGAATTTCTCATAATTTTCTTTTATAGTCTTCAGGTTGTTTTATTTATGTTATTAGTTGTGCTATTTTCAGACAGGCAATAGTCCATGGGCAATTAAACGTTAATTAAGCCGTCTACTCCATGACGTACTTTGGACAAAGTTGCTTCTTGCTTCAGTTTGGTTCCACAATCATTCTCGTTGGCCTTCACTGTGTCTCTTCTGCAAATAGCTCTCCTCACGAGCAGTGCCAGCCCTCCCCACTGTGAGTTCCCCATGATTCTGTAAGTGAGGAACAAGCAGGTGAAGGAATGCAGCTGAGAAAATAAGGACAAAGAAAGAGGCTGGAACAGAAGAGCATACCCTATAACTGTAATTCAGTAAGAGTGATTTTCTAGGGTTTGGTAAATTGTCTCTTGAAGTTGGTTGCAACAGAGGACTTCTAAAAATGTTTTGAACAATGGCAATGTCATACTAAGGGCATAATCTCCCCAAGCAGAAGTGTGTTCTTCAGTACCCAAGTCCTTTGAGATGCTGCATCATAAAAAACAAATTCGGTTTGAGAAATGAGTCACACTCTATCTCCGCTTTTTCCACTCGATTCACAGTGCACATTGTGCATTAAGCCTCTGAGAATCCCATTTAAAACAAAAAGGGAAATTGCCTATCTTCTCGTTTTTTCCCCTCAATCATACAGTTTCATGGAATATCTTTCATAAAATGCTGTCCTTAGGGCACTTTTTGAAAGGAGGAGGTCATATGATTGTTTAATCTGAGTTTTGATTTGTGTGTTTTTAAAGCCATTACTATAGAGTCACATATTGCAGGGAGGGCTAATGAAAGGACAGGGACAACTGGGAGTCATGTATCTAAGTTAAACCGCAGGACTGAAGTGAGAAAATACGATTTTGTGCAACTGTGTGCCTTTGAGTTTGGCCACTGTTGAAGACAAAATTTGAGGGGTCTGATCACATGATTCCATAAGAGAGTAAGGAATCAAGAGCTAGAAAATAAAAAAGTAACATGAAAATAAGGATGTCTTCATGCAAGTCACCAGCAGACCTCTCAATCATAGAAAAGGCTGGTGAAATCTGTCACCTTGTAAATAAGCAAGATTCTTTCTCACCTAGTAATCTTTCTTTTAGGATTAATTATAAGAAAATACATGAGATATAAGGAAACAAATTTTTGCACAAAAATGTTCCTTGACTATTTTATATTAGTGAAAATTTTGAAATAACTTAATTTTCAGCAAAGGGAGATAAGATATATATATATAAATTATGGCAATTCATATAATGGAATATTACTGTGGTGTGAAAACAATGTTTAAAAAAAGTCTTAGTAATATCAAAAAAATACTTGTAAAATGTTATCATAGTAGGTTTAAATTTTACTTATTTGATATAGTATTAGTAATTTAAATAAATATATGGTGAATAATTCCTGACAACTAGTAAAAAGTAATTTATATAACTGAATTATAGAGATTTGAAATCATTTACTTTTTCATCCTAAAAAATTATGTATTTCTAAGTTTTGTCCAGTGGTCATTTGTTAACTTTATAAAAAATATGAGTGTACCAATTTTAAAAAGCATGTTTCTAAGGTATAGCAGGGTGTGCAAATGAAGCTCTTAGCAATGAAGATGTAGCAGGTCAGGAATTCTGTAAGTCTTTCTGCTTTAAAGGAATTCATAAAATTATCAAAAATCTCACCTCAAATGTCTAAACTCTAATGCACACCGCAAGAGAAATTATCAGTGAGAAAAGTTAAGTACCCAGTTTAATTTTTATGTATTTATTGGTAAGATAAACTTACTGAGCTTCATGCCTACCGAGTGCTACTGGTGCTGGAGATGATCTCTAGGTTGGGGAGTGATAGAGTCTAACTGGAGTCTGGAGATGCAACAAACAGGTCAACAGACAATTCATGAGAGATGTACACAGACTGTCTGAGGAACCCATAGAATGAGCATCTAACTCAAACTTAAAAATTAGGAGAGATTTCCTTGAGGAGGCCACGCTGAGTCAAATGACATGTTCAGTGTAGGCAGGAAAAGAGTCAGAAGAAAGATGTTCCTGGAAGAGGGGGCAACACTGGGAATGCCTCAGGTATGAGGGCGCCCCCTGCCCCAAGTCAGTCATTTTGGCTTGAGAAGAGTACAGAGGTGCAGAAGGAGTAGTGAGGAAGAGCCCAGTGTTTTCTTCAGAATGTTCTAGAAGAATTCTCAAAGGTGCCTAAAGAAAATTTCCAAAAGCCTAGGATTTGTACTCTTTTATACTATGATTTCACTGATACACCTCTATTTTCTTTATTGGCATTACAATGAGATTGAAATTAATAACTAAAGTAACATTTGTAGGCGACTGTGATAATAATTTATTTAGTGGACAGCAGATTTTATACCTTTCTGTTTTCAGAAATACATACAGATTGAATAAGTATACAAATGAATAAATCACATAAACTTAGTTGCATGTGTTACCATTGTGCCAGTCCAAGGATGTCTCATAACTCCTTCCTCTACTATCTGATTAAATATGGCACCTGTTACCATTCCTATAAAGGGTTACACATTAAGTCTTTTTTGTAACTCCTGATTAGTCTGTTTCTTCTATGAGAAAATTCAACAGATCTTATATCATTTCAGATGTAGAATCTACTCTGACCATATGTTCTCCGTATCCTCGCAGCTTTGCACCTCTGCCCCCTTCAAAACAGCTTGCATTCACATGTCTATTAATGAATATTTACATTCTAAAAATTTTCCATGAGAATGTTGCCTGTCATGGCCATGCTCAGCCTTGATTCTGAAAAAAGAGGATTGGGCATGGAACCACCACAAGTATTTCAACTCTGTTCTGTCTCTGAGGATTCACAGATCATTTCACAAGCAGACACTTAAGTACATGAGTGGCTCTTCAATTAATGCATCATACAGGACTAGATGAATATTTTGAATATAATCTTTCCCAGGTGCTGTGAGATAATTAAAAGAGATACTGTGCCTGGTGACCCTGACATTTCCTAATTTCAGGAAGGAAATACAGTTTGGCAGCACATTGTATCAGGCAGCGTAAGGGAGTGAAAAGAAGGGCCTGGCAGAGTTAGATCTGGGTTTGCACACCTGCTCTGCCAATTAAGTAACTGACTTCCAGGAAGTTACCGCTCTTTCCTTGCTGAAAAAGGGGATGCGGTAAGGGTTAAGTGAGAAAAATATATAAATTGACTTCACATAGAAAGTACTTATCTAATGGTTAATATTATTATTAGCAATTAAATCCAGTGCTATTAACCTAGGTTTCTTTAGCCTAGTCAATCGACATTTACGGAGACTCCCAACCAGATGATTAAGTTGGCACTGGTAAGTATCTGCTATTGAATATTACCAAAAAATGTTCAGATTTATTTATTTTTGTGTTTCTTCAAAATAGAAGACTCTGTGTTAATGGGGCTACACAAGTTACTATACCAATCCTTGTCGAATTTGCATCTAGAAACTATGAACCTATTATTACAATCAAATCAAAATGTAATAATAGTGGGTATACAGGGAACATATAGAGGATGGACCTAACCAAGCCAAGGTGTTCTGAGAAAACCTACAGGAATTAAAGTTTATAGAGATTCTTTTTGAAAATTTGAAGTATAGTTAATTCACAATGCTGTGCTGGTTTCAGGTGTCCAGCAAAGTGATTGTTATACATACTATACATTCTTTTTCATTTTCGATTATTACAGGATATTGAATGTAGGTCCCTGTGCATAGGGAACTTAGGTCCTTGCTGTTTGTCTATTTTATATATAGTAGTGTGTTTATGTTACTCCCAAACTCCTAATTTATTCCTCTCCCCTCCTCTCGCCTTCCCCTTTGGTAACCGTCAGTTTGTTTTCTATATCTGCACGTCTATTTCTGTTTTGTAAGTAAGTTCATTTGTATCATTTATTTTTTAGATTCCACATGTAAGTGATATCATACGATATTTGTCTTTCTCTGTCTGACATGAAGTTTATATAGATTCTTGAAGGAAGAGTGTGGATTAGGAGAAGGGGGTATGAACAGGAAATGTGTGTGAGCTGCGAGAGGAATGGTGCCAGGTGGACGAGGGGTGAGAGTGGTACCCTTGAGGGAGCTGGGTAAGGCTGGAGCTCAGAGAATCTGGTGAGGGGAGAGTGGACAGAGAGGGTGGCCAGTTGCAAAGGCAGATGGAGACTGTGGAGAGTCCGGTGAGCCACGTAAAGGACTTTGAACTTATCCCAAGAGCAATGAGACTTTAGTGAAGGATTTGCTGCAAGTGAGTGACAGTATCCATTTTAAGTTTCGGAGGTATCATTGCTACAGTTTGGAGGATGGATAAAAGAGCAAGGGCAAGAATGGAAGGAGAACAACCAGTGAAGGAAGCGTTACGCTAATCTAGGCAAGATTTTTCTGTGTCAGCATCTTAGTGTCCTTCCCCTCGTGGCGAACTGTCATGAGGTTTTTGCCTATATGGAAGTGTACACAGTGAACAGCACACCTGAACGACTACAGGTTTCTTAAAAACAAAACAACTTTTTACTGGACAATCTGGAATTTACTCTTTATATTTTTTTTAACTGGGAAAACTAATAGCAGCTTCACTTTTCTTTGATCAGTAAAATATTTTATTCAGTTTACTTTCAAATTCCAGAGTAAAACCAATTTCTGTTATTAAAGTTATGGGCCCATCTCAGGGGGAGATGACATTTCATATTCTTACATACTTTAATGGTGAGGAGACGGGGATATTATTCAGTTGGACTTGAAAAGAAGCATAATGCTCATGTTAAAATTCTTAACATATGTAGATAATATTTCAAAGACACATCAAAGCCTTACAGAAATTTCAAATGTAGCTTGCTTTTCTCTCTACGGTCTTGTCATTTCCTGGTCTTTCCAGTAACTGATTATTTTATTCCTAAATTTGACCGATAATTTCGGTGCATTGGCAGGGTAGTTTTTGTATTTTTTAAAAATTTTCTGAAAAGGAAGTTTAAATATTTTTACTATGGTAGATATCTGCTATTTAATAGGCAATAATTTGTTTTAGAAATGATCATGGTTATAGAAGCTCCTGCTTGCTTCTCACAAAGGATTTGTCGAATTCAAGCTTGAGGTCTCTGTATGAGCAGTCTGTTTGTGGGGAATATTTGAGCTGAGGGCACCAAAATCTCTGCATCATGTTACATTGTTATGATGCCAGAAAACTTCTGGTAGTGGAGTCACTCCTTTCAGTTGATGCATTGTGGTTTTTCAATGTCTCTGTTGACATGTAAATGTGTTTCCTGGGAGGGATAACCTTGTTGGGCTCTTTTCAGCCACAGACACTACCATAAATTAGTGATCAGGTCGCTAATTGCTCCATCAGTGAGGGTTCTGAAAGATGTAAGAAGCCAAGAACAATGTGTTTTGGGATAGAAAGTCGGAATGATAATGTATTTATTTATTCTGTCCCTCCTGCTCTGCAGTTAGACATCTTGTGTCCCTAGCCCCCAGCACAGTGCCTGGCACAAAATAGCCCAAAATCTCTTGTCCCCGATTCTCAAATCCTGGGGGTGGGGGACAGAAATCTTTGGAAAAAGAACCTTTTTTTAGTAATTTTTTTTACTGATTTTCAGTAAAAGTCGTCCTGAAGTGAGGTGAGGCTATTTATAGTCTTTATTTATCCCACTTAGAGCGAATGTTTTGATTGCTGCAGAAATATTAATGTGCTTGATTATAGGGTGCTTCCCCAGGCCCTGCTGGAGGTGTTATATAACATGTGTTAAAGGTACTGTATTGCTTTTCTGCAATCGAAAAAAAAATTCAGAATTCTGAAATACATCTGGCCCTAAGGGTTTTGAGAAAGAGACTGAAGATCTTGGAAAGTACCACATATGCAATGCTTCCCACGAGTCAGGCAGGATATTGTGTGCTCACACATATCACTTTGTTAAAGCACGTGTGAGAGGCAGCTGATGCAGAATGCAAAGAAGAGGGATTTGAAAGCTAAACTACCTGGCTTGGAGTCTCAGCTCTACTGTTTAACCACCTACATGCTTTTGGGTGCTGTCCTTTTCCTCCTTTTACCTCTGTTTCTTGTCTGAAAATAGAGAGGACATTTCCTTAGTGGATTGTAGTGGGGATTAAATGATTTAAGAGATGCAAAGCACCCATGGCTATGGCTTCACAGAATTATTATCATTAAGCATTTTGACAGAACTGTGATATTGGCACAATGATCTGCATTTAATAGATGAAGAAACTGAGATCTGGTGAAGTTGAATAACTCGCCCGTGTGTACACAGCTGGAAAGCCATTGAGAATGGTTTGATTCCATATCTGTGATGTCATCAAGTCTGTGCTTTTCAGTGTTGTACTCTATTGCTTCTCTGCAGAAAAGGTGTTCTAATGAACTGCTTGGAATGAAAATACTGAGAAAATGAGAGGCTGCTTGGGGAAGGTGAGGTGGTAGGCACCCTAGTAAGGGGCCCTTGGCCACCGTGAAAGAGTGGATGCGTATATTTAAGGGAGGAGGCAGAAATCAAAGGCCGAGATAAAGTATTAAATATAACTCTTTCTACTCTACAGTATGGCTTAGGATTGGTCGTATCTGCTGTGGTGTAGATCTGCAGATATGTCCTGTAGCGGCAAAGAGAGACTGGAAAAAGGATGATTGGAAAAGTGAAAAAATATTATTTTAGAAGTAGGGAAGCACTTTATTTTATGACCAGAGTTAATTATTCTTATAAAAAGGACAAGGGATTATTATTATTATTTTTAATTTTAATTAGGCCATCTGTCTTCACCCCTGAGATCACAGCTCAGTTGCATTTTAAATGAATTGAACTTTGAATTTTGCCTCCCATTTCCATGGGAATCCTGGAAATAAATCCATCAAGTTCCTTGCTTTACCCTGAGGACCATTATTGTCAATCCTGAAAACCGTCCACTAAGGCTGTCTTTTCAAGTATTTATTTTGAAGCATTGTACTTGACATGTTAGAAGAACAAAAAGTATGCAACTGTGTGTGAGTAAATCAGAAAATTGTGAAGAAATTGGTGTTTTTGAAAAGGCATGAATTATCCAAAACACTATGAAAGACATTGACAATTACCAAAAATTACACCAAGAATGATTTGAACCTGTCTAGTTTTATAACGTATTCTAAATCTTCAAAGAATGATAATTTTCACAGTATATAATTTATTTCAGAGCATTGGAAGAGATTTTATAAAAAGATATCAAGTAAGTTTATGAAACTCTTGTTTTAAATCTGATGGAGTAACCCTTATAGCAAACTCACCTACAAATATAGAATGCAAAATTACTAACTGAAATTCTTGCAAATTGAATTTAAATATATATTAAAATATTGATCTACCATAATCAGGTAGTAGTTATTTTAGGCATTAGAGTGGTAACTTAATATTATGAAATACATGTTAAAACGAATCACATCAAAACATAAAATAAGAAATAATAAACAGTTTGCATGACTTGAAATCAAAGGAAATAACAAAACTTAATTGGGAAAGAGTGTTTAACAATAAATTGCACACACCATATTTATTAGTTTTCTTTATGCCAAGGAATAATTTGTGATGATATCGAACTAGTTTATAAACAGACCTAATATGTAATAAAAGAGGTTTCGTATTGTTAGAAATTAACAGCACCCATTCAACAACATGGAGACTTACATGCATAAATTAACCGAAATACATCAGTAGGTCTGGGGAAAAAAAAATCACGTTGACTTTTAAGTCTTTTTTCTCATAGAATTGGAACTGATATCCAATCATGTGGATTTTTTTTTTTAATTGTAAGTTTCTTCTTGTCCTCTGATTTAAGGGACTTTTCTTGAACTATTTGTCAGATTTACTTCTTATGTATTTTAACCAATGAGAAAAATAAATCTAAGATTGATAAAAATGATAAATGGTCTTTTTTCTAAGGACAATTGATTTTCACTTTTTAAAAATTAATTGCCCTCTGAATGTTTATAGACAAGTCAAGCACTGTATCATTTCCTGCAGAAAGCTTGATTTTTACCAGTGCTCTGGTTCAACCTTAGAATTGAACTATTTAATCTTATAATAGTGTATGCACCAAATACTGTTGGAACCTGTGGGTGAAATTCTTTAGAATGATGTGATTTAATTCTTACTCCTTCATTATCATTGTTCCTTTAGTATATTTCTGTTTTTCATAGTTAGTCTTAAAAGTGAGATTTCCTTCTGGTTTGTTTTCTATAAGGATGAAACATTTAAGCCCAAAGATAAAATATGCACAGGGTGGTTATTATCTGATCTGTTAGTTCATTGGTCTCAGAACCTTACTATTCATGATTTTTTTTCCTTTTCTGAACAAGGGCTGAAATGCTTGCACCTTTATGAAATGGTAGTGATACTAACTGTATAATATAATTATTGTTAAAAATAAGCAGGATGGATATGTTCCTTAACTCCAAATTACTTGCTTCATGCTGGCAGTTTGGATCCTTCTGTATCAAAGGCAGAAGTATTTTGTGCTATACTATCTTATTTTTCTTCACTACAGTTTTGTGACCTCCTTTTCTGATGGTGGTGAATTTTTGTTATTGTTATTGTTTTGTTTGACTACCTTCCCATTTGAGGGCTGCACGGCTCTGAATAAGTTGCATGTTTACAAAGTTGGTAAGCTGCGAAACCAATTTCTAAACTCGGAGTTTTTACTCCAAATCTAGGGTACTTTTTACTTTACAGTGAAGTCTTTAAAAAGGTTTTTTAACAGTTAATAAAATGCAATTTCAAGAAATGAACTTTCCACATTGCCTTCACCAACATAACTCTGCTAAATGAATTTGATGTCGATTACATAAAGAGCTTCAGGAAGCATTTTTGCCGGCCCTGTGAATCAGTTTTTCAGTTTAATTCCTACCTACCACCTGATTTCTTTTTGGAAAGGCCAATTTCTAGGGAGAGCTAGTAGACCTACGCATCCATGCTGATTTGTGTGGTTCGGTAGAACTGCGTCACTAAGCTTAGACGTAGGTTGTGATGAAAGACAGAGAGTGTCTTGACTACTTCATTAGTATTTCTTGTTGAGCCGTGCCTTCAGTGTGTTCCTTGGGATAATTATATTACAAAAGTTGAGAGGATTAACCAATATTCTCATTCAGTACTGCACATTCCGGAAGACATGGCATTGTCACTAGATTCTTGGACAAGGTTTTTAGTCTGTCGGGATATCACCTTTAGTGTGTTAATACATAAGACAAGAACATTGTTGTTTACCTCTGTTCCCCACTTTCTTCCTTCATAAAATAATTCTGATTTTGTTTAGGTAGACACTAGTTTCTGTATCCAGCTATATGTTTCAGGTGATGCTGACCCCAACCCTGATACATTGGTAGGTGGGAACTTAATTTTCCTTCTAATCTCAAGATGAGAATTTAATTTTCCTTCTCTGTAGACATCATATCTGGATGTGATGACAAACTATGGTTTGATGGTCGAGGAAATGAACACAAGGGATCTTAGAGCAGAAAAATTGAATGAATCTGGCCATTTAATGATCTAAGTAAGCTGCTGAGTGAGCCAGCATTCAAGCCTCTATATCCTCTGGTTTTCATAAAACTTAAGATGAATTTTCTGATGTTTTAAATCAGTTTTAGTCAGTATTCTTTGTTGATTGCAGCTGAAAGCATCTTAGTTTATGCAATTCCCAAATTTCCTTTTACTTTAATGATTCTTTAAAAATATGTGTTATATATTATAATTATTGAGATTGCACAGTAAGCTTATAGAATTAAAAGCACATTTCCTGAACCCTGTGTATATTCATGGAATAACGTTACTTTTTCCTGGTGTTTATTCACTGTTCTTTTTGTCAGGATGTAGGGGAATAGGTCAGATTTTATTACATAGTCTAATATAAGTTTATTAAATCTTCCTCCTTAATTTTTACTTCATCCTTTAGCAACTTTTCCTGAAAAATAGTTCTTGTTTTTTTATGTTTTCATGTTAAAACTTGATTATAATATTTACAATACAAAATAATAAAAGCATTTCAACTATAATTCCATTGCTTTATATTATGGGCTGAATTGTAGCCCTCCAAATTTTACGTGTTGAGGCCCTAACCCTCAGTACCTCATAATGTGACATATTAAAGATAGGGACTTTAAAGAAGAAAATAAGTTAAAATGAGTCATTAGGGTGGGGCTTAATCCAATTTGAGTGGTGTCCTTATAAGAAGAGGAGATTAGGACCCAGAGAGAGACACTGAGGATAAAAATGACCATGTGAGGACACAACAACAAGGTGACCATCTCCTTGTCAAGAAGAGAGGTCATGGAAGAAACCAAACCTTGTCAACTCTTTGATCTCCAGAATTGTAACAAGATTAATTTCTGTTGTTAAAGTCACCTAGTCTGTTGTATTTTGTTACAGCAGCTGTAGCAAACTACTACACTCTAAAACAAGTGCTTTCATTTCTTTCTGTTCTCCATGTGCAGAGTGGAAGCACAGAGTATAATAGTTTGAAGCATTGTTTTACTTCACTTTCTTAAGACTTTCATATTGTTGGAGTCTTCTTTATATTTTTTGATGAAACATGATCTTCCATCAATATGTTTCTTTTTTATTATTATACATTAAATTATTGAGAACATTATTGAGGCATTAGTGGTAAGAATATATTTGAAAGTACACGTATTTTTTTCTCTTTGAATTTTTGTGACAAACTCTCAGGACTTAGGTTGGTCACAAATATTTTTAACGTCCTTTAATAAGAATTGCTAAATTAATACACAAAGAGAGTATATAAATTCACAATATTATTTGAAATCAATCATTCTACCTGTTTCTAATGTTGAAGTGGTAAGGATTCATTGTTAACTGAAGTAGGGGAAGACATAGTTCAATCAGATCAATAGATCACTCTTACTGTAATTAGGAAAATGGGTTTATAGAAATGAAAGCAAGCGTGGCAGTAGGGAGGTAGGAGGCTCCACTAGTGATTAATTCAATTAAGGCAACGCTAGTAAATATGAAAAAGGGACTTGGATTTGATATGTGTTAAGAACATAATTTCAACACAATGTCAAAACGATTATGTATAGAGGGTAAAAGAGAAAGAGTCAGATAACTCCCAGGTTTTGGTCTCAGTGACAGGTATCATTAATTGAGATTGAGATTATAAGATAAAGATGATAAATACATTTTAGGTGTGTTGAATTGATGTGTTTGTGGGACATGCAGATGTATGGGTCCGTCAGGTACTTGAATATATGCCTGAAACTTAGTGAGAGGAAGGCCTGGGATATATTAGAGGGCCCAAAGGCAAGCATATTGACTAATGAGAATAGTACCCCAAGTACAGAACCCTGGAAGGTGGCAAAATGTAAAGAGTGGGCAGGGAAGAAGTCACACAGTAGCTTGATCAATAATGGTCATGGAGGTAAGATGTCATCATCTAGGACAGGGCCAGCCATCAAACTAAGGAAGTAAAACATTTATAAAAGATTCAAGTAAAGGCCAGCATACCATGTACAGTCTACAGCTCCAATAATATAAATCCTGAAGAATGCCTATCCGATTTATCAACATGGTGATAATTGATGACTTTTGGATGAGCAGTTTCTGTGTGGGAAGTTTCCATATTCCAGTGGGATGAGAGGAAATAGTAAAGTCTAGTATAAAATATTCTTTCAAGAAGATTGTCTAAGAAAGGAAAGTGAAACGTAGGGTTTTGGTAAGAAAGAATTGCAGATTCAGAGAACTGGATTTGGATTCAAGGGAAGATACTGTTTGAGGCTGGATGTGACTTGAACATATTCAGAGCCAGGAGACATCAAGAAATTGAAAAAAAGGAAAATAAATAGATTTTGAAATGAGTCAAGGAAAAGGCAGAAAATGAAATAACTCACAGTAGACTCTTAATATTTCCTAAATGAATAAACAAATAGATATAGGTGAAAGGATTAATGAATAGCACAAGAATCAGTCATCCTCTGAGAATAAAGATAATTGCACAATATTAGATTTAATTGTAGAGAAAATTCTAAATGGGTCAGGAGATAAGCCAGTTTATGTCTGAGGTTTTGATGATAAAGTAGGAGGTAAGAAGTTGGACAGGACATTTGAAAGGGTGTTAAAGGCTTGTAACATACGTTAAATTACTGAGAAGATGAGAACTTATCAGGAGGAAAGATTGCTATATAATTGTAATATTATTTGGACTTGAAGAGTTTTCTCAATGAAGAGAGATGAGTGTGGGCAAATCTCTTGATTCTCATCTTCCTCACATAAGGTGATGGCTAATGCGCATTGCCATGGAGTGTGGTGCATTGTGTTCTTTTTCTTTGGTGTATAGTGTTTCTAATTTTTGTATTTTTTTAATGAGGGATTTGAATTGGAGGCTGCAAAGAGTGTGAATCAGGAACAATTTATCTGATTTTTATAAATTGTGGCAAAATATGCATGATGTAAAATTTACCATTTTAATAATTTTTGAGTGTACAGTTTTATGGCATTAATTAAGTTCACATTGTTGTGCAGCTGTCCATCTCTAGAACATTTGCATCTTCCCCCACTGAACACTAACTCCCACCCTATCTTCCCACACCCTTGGCAACCACCATTCTACTTTCTGTCTTGGTGAATTTGGCTACTCTAGGAATCTCATATAAGAGGAATAATACAATGTTTGTTCTTTTATGACTGGCTTATTTCACTTAACATAATATCCCAAGTTTCATTCATGTTTTGGAAAAATGTCGACTCAGGTCTTTTTGCCTATTTTTTGACCAAATGGTTTTCGTTGTTGTTATTGACTTAAAGGAGTTCTTATATATTCTAGATAATCATTCCCATATCAGATAAATGATTTGAAAACATTTTCTTTCATTCTTGGGTTGTCTTTTCACTCCGTTGATAATATCCTTTGATACACAAAAGTTTTTAATTTTGATGAAGTCCAGTGTGTCTGTTTTTTCTTTTGTTTATTGTGATTTTGGTGTCGTATCTAAGAAATTATTGCCATATTCAACATCATGATGCTTTTCTTCTGTATTTTCTTCTAAGACTTCTACAGTATTTTATCTGTTCTAATGATAAATTATCACATGAATTACTTTTTAATAGTATAAATAAGAAAATATAATGGCTAAAATGAAACTGTAGTAACTAATATCTAAAATTAAACTATTAAAAAATGAAAGTAACATATCTCGTGGAAAAACTTCCCTACTTAGTGAAAATTAGTCTACAATAAAACTGCCCCTGGGAGGAGGGTATAGATCAGTGGTAGGGTGCGTGCTTGGGATGCACAAGGTCCTGGGTTCAATCCCCAGTACCTCCGTTAAAAATAAATAAGTAAACCTAATTACCTTCACCCCACTTCCCCTGCAAAACACATACACATTAAATTAAAGCTACTCTTATAGTCTTGAGATAATGCAAACAGTTTGCTAAAGATTGACATGGGATAGGGATGAGCAAAGTTGATTGAAATGTGGTCTGCTAAGAGGCAGTACATTATGGAATTTAAAGGGTGATTAGAATAAAGTAGGAGTCACCCGTAAGGATTAAAAATTCAAACTTACAGTAAAATATTTTATTGCTATTTGCATTCCAGTCACATGAGTTTTAAACTGCAGTTATCTTGAAAATTTTTCTATAGTTCTCTCCTTATCCAATTGATTGCTAATTATAAAATTCTTATCTTACTCTCTCTCACATATATATTCTTCCCATTCCCACAACTTCTGCCCTTTTGATATTATAGAAATAGCTCATAATGAACCTCCTGCCTCTCCTGCATGGATGATTTGTGGGAAGATTATGGCATTGTAGGAGAGTTGGAACATGTATTTTTCCTTTAAAAAATTTGGTATTAGATGTTTTTAAAATATTATTGAAAGAGATATTTTGGAAAAATAATTATAGCTTTATTGAATTTCCTTACAGTTATTTTATGGTTTAGTTTTTTAATTATTTATTTGGGGAGTGCCAATTCCTCTTGCACTCTGTTGTGAAGGTAATCTTACTAAAGCAAAACTCAGATACTTACTGACGTCAAGCCATCCAAGGCTGTCCTTGTTTTCACAATACTTTGCATTCATTCTTTTTAAAATATTGAGTACCTTCTGTGTGCAAGTTGCTATTTTGGGCACTGGAGATGAAGTAATGAACAAAGCAGACACAGACTTTACCCTTGTGGATTTTACATTTTATTAGGGGAGCAGGCAGAAAATAAATGAATAATTAAACAGTGTGTATTATATGGTGGTAAAAGTATGGAGAAAAATATTTGATGAGATGAAGGCTGCAGTGTCATAGCTGTGGGGAAAGGCTTCAGTGGAAAGGAAGTATTTGAGCGGGGGCCTGAGGAAGTAAGGTAGGAGGCAGCGTGAAAGAGTAGGGGAAAGTGTGTTCAGGTGGAGACAGGAGCAAGCGCAAAGGTTCCATGCTGGAAGTGCACCTGGTGCGTGTAAGGAGCATCAGGGAGCCCATCTGGCCAGTGCCCGGTGGGAGGGGAGATGAGGCAAATGAAGTCAGGGAGTTTACAGAGGGTGTGAGGGCCCGTAGGTTATTATAAGGACTTCAACTCTACCCTGAGTCAGAAACCATTGACACGTTTTGAGCAGAAGCGCGACATGACCTGGTTTCTGGCTTCTGTTGATTACTGTGGCCACTATGTTGAAACACCTTGTAGGAGTGGGACAAGAGCTAAGTCAGGGTTAGGTGGTTATTGTAAAAATATAGGCAAGACAAGATGGCTTTCAGCAGAGAGGATGTTATAGCAGTGAGCTATAGCCCCGCCTACCTATCTTGTCCCATTGCAGCCCAGAGGAGAGGAAGGCTGGTGTGGATGACAGTGCTTAGGGCAAGCCTGTAGCATAATGAGAGTAATATGGAGAATGAAGCCCTAGGAAACAGCGAACTGTGAGGGTAGCTGCCATTCCAGGCACATGGTGTTAAAGTCAGACTTCCTGATCTTTGAACATTCTTCCTTACTTTTTGGCCTTTGACCCTTTCCCTGAGCATTTGCTTATCTTTCCTACATGTCAAAAGTATTGTTAAAGATTTAAAGTTCATCTCAGACACCACAGATTTCATAGATAGGGTTGTCAAGTTTAGCAACATAGGAGGTCCAATTAAATTTGAATTTCAGATAAACAATGAATAATTTTTTAGAATAACTATGTCCCAAATACTGCACAGTACATAGGTATACTATTTTTTCATTGTTTATTAAAATTCAGATTTCTCTGAGAGTCCTAAATTTTATCTGGCAGCCCATTCATAAACTGAATTTGAATGCTTTAATTAGGTGTCATTTCAGTCAGGATGGGCTATGTTATGCTGCAGTAAAGTGAAACCCCAAAGTCTTAGAGACTTTAAACCTGCTCATACTACATGTACTCTGTGGGGCAGCAGAGAAGACTTCTTAATTGTAGCTCTGCAGAGACTGCCATTTCAAAGCTGCTTCTCACTATGCCAGAGGGGAAAAAAGAGAGCCTTGCAGACTCTCACATTAGCAATTAAATGTTTTGGCCTGGAAGTAACAAACATAACCACTGCTTGCAACTCACTGGCCAGAAATAGTCCTTTGGGCCCATCACCTAAAGAGGAACCAGAGTTCAGTTCTGCATGCCCTGAGAAAGAGGGGACTGGAACTATGTAGAGAAAAGCACCAATGATGTAATCCCTAAATACAGTTCTCCATAGGCGTAATCTGCCCTTCCTTGAGCCACTGAGGAGTTGATTTATAATTCCCTGATGATATTTATCTTTAACTTGTAGTTCAGCCATCTTCTTCTTATTTAATCCTCTTGGGATAAGAAATTATCTGAGAGTCAGATCCTAGAATTTTATTGACAGAGACTAGAACTTCAATTCATGTATGTTGAATTGGTCCTACATTTCCTGCCTCACTCACCTTCCTGTAGGCCCAGCCCTGTGTGAAGGCGATGTGATGTCATCTGAATGTTGCTGTTGAGGGGTCCACGGTTGTAGTCTTCGCTGGTCTTTCAGGTACACAGGCTCCCCACTCCTCATTCGCCTGGCTGTCCCCTCTTGCTGTTTTCCTGGAGGTTCTGAATGGCAGGCAGGAAGCAGATCCCTCTGCTTCTGGACACTGCAGATTCTCTGCTCTTTGCACCTCTTTTTATTGCTATCTGCAGCTTGGAGGAATTAATCTGGTATTCATTTCTTTCTCTTAGCCTTTTCCTTCTTTGCTATCCTTTCAATCAGGTCAGATAAACAGATGTTCACACAGATTAAGTGCATGTGTACAAAACTCAGTTAATTCAATAAAGCATTTAGGAAAATACATTGACTACTCAAATGAGAGACTTCTTCCTGAATCCATTTGGGATCATGAACCAAATTTTGGTGGATTTCAGCCAGGAATAGACTTCATTTCCTAATTTCATCATTTTTCAACTGAGAAGACACATTCCAATAAATACCAAGAATTGGGGAATGGAAGAAATTTTGAGATTCAGATTCCAGCTGAAGACTGGATCTAAATGACTACTTTTCTATCTGAAAGGAGTGGCTCAGAGCCAACACTTGTACTATATCAAGGAAAATTTATTTGTGTCTCAGTAAGAGACATTTTCAGACTAAACGACAGTCCTGCAAAGTTTCCATTTCTCTTGTGGTGAGAAGGAGGCAAGATAAGTTTTTGCTGTGCTCTATTTTATATTCACGAAGGAAATCTGTGTGCCATAGAGAACATGAAAAGTGATTAACATGGTCATCCAGTTACCATGTTTCAGAACACCTGAAAAATTAGTTTTATAAATCCACACCCGTTTTGTGACAGTTTAGCCATCTGTTTAATAATATTTAAGAATTCTGATCAAACTTAACTAATGATCTAGAATATTCAAGTGTGCTTTTGTTTTGATAACCTACCTAAATTATGGAACCAGGCTGGAAAAATGTTAGAGCTATGAGGAAGAATAATATTTAACTCAGATTCAATTGAAATCTGTATTAAAGAAATTACTGTCTTTAAAATGAATTTTTTTGTTGTTGTTGGAAGGGATTACATAGATACTAAAAATTAAAAAAATGAAAGTCAGAAGATGAGGAAATGAAAGCATCTTGAAACTAATTGTATTGGTTAAAATTCCTTCCAAACTAGTTTTTTACTTTGTTGTCCAGTGAAGAGGAAGTACAAATGAAGTATGATTAGTTGAGAACATTTTATATATATATATATATATATATATATATATATATATATATATCTTTTGATTTCACAAATTTTAGAGAGAATTTTTATTTTGCACCCTAAATGACACTATCTTATCACTAGTAATGGAACATTATTGAAGATCTTGTTATATCAATTTTGAGTAGTTTGTGCTATTTCATTAGATAAAATTCAGCTTGTTTTGTTAGAGTTGTTGCATTTTATATCTATTTTGTGAAAGTCAATTATTCATCCATTTATTCAAAAATGTTTTTATTCGGTGTTCACTGTGTGCCAGGCACTGTGCTAGGTGCTAGGTAGAGATTTACCTGGGAAAGACTCTCAGAGCCCAGACAAAAGCTTTATGCTTCACAGAGATTTTAATTACTGTGATTTATTTATGGTTTCTGGGTTTCAAAAATGGAGGTGACACACAAGTAAATGAATTGCCTGGTGGGAAGAGAACTTTGACAAAGAAATGTTTGCACTTTCCTTTTTGGCACCTGTCTCAACTAAAGATTGATGATTAAAAACATCTACCTGACTTTTGCAAAGGAAAGCCTTTCTGTTAGTCTTACTATTTGCATTATATTTTTGAGCAACTCTTTGCAAAGAATCACAGCTGTGGTTTAAACCAAATAAAAACATCTTTAAATGAAAATTGTGTAAACTTAGCTTCCAAAAATATTGAAACAGATTTTTAATATTTATTTTGGCTAAATTAAATATGTTTGAACAGATTTTAGTTTCTAGCCAATCATAGACTTGCAGATTATTTACAACCCCTAATGATTACAAAATTATTTGGGAATATGATTGATGAGGGAATAAACATCTTAAAAAATATTTGAGCAGTTCTCCTTCTGCTTATAATGATTTTAAATAGAAAATGAAGTTATCAAAATAAAAGAAACTTGAAAGGCTATCTTTATATTTGTGATTCTCCAAACAATTGTGTTTTGTTTGATTTTTACCAAGTTGTATCTTCCTAGTAAGTTTACGTAAAACATATTGTCTGTATGGAAACCATGCAATTGATAATTACAGAGCGTAGGAATTAGAACAACTTTCTGGGTCTGCAGCCTGGCACTACCACTTTCAACTTCCTTAGGACTTTGGACAATCAGCTTCTTTGACTCAGTTTTTTGTTTTGCGGACAGGGCTGATGATACATGTTTGCTCTTTTTTTGCTTTGAGAAAGGCCTGACTACAATAGCTGGCAAATAGACGGGTGCATAATAAGTAGTTCATTATTATTTCTTATAGACTGTATTTACTACATATACCTATTAGACTTCACATAGTAAATACTCAAAAGATATATAAAAGGCATTAAATAATTTTTTTCTCCAAGGCTTGATTGATTTTTCCCAACATAACCTTTCAGCTTTCTCAAATCATTCATTGAAAAAAAGAAAAGCTACAACATTCATTTTGTCTGTTACAGGAAGGTAAATGATGACCAGCAAGAAGAGATTAGATTTTTTTGGACATAGGAATTCCAGATCACTCAGATGTGGAGCTCCTTTTGGCAATCTCATATTATACATTTTTAACAAAGAGTTGTCATTCAAATATGGAAGATAAAATGTAGAGATTAAAGCAAAATTGGAAATGATGATTGAGGATTTAGGATAACTTTTTTATGCATTATAGATTAAAGACCATCAGGGTGTCAGAAAATCTTGAGATACTGTCATATACACAGCCGTGATTAAATTCTCTTATAAAATAGAACTTTTCTGAAAAGAAAGAGGATTTTGAAAATGAAAATAATAAAACATTTATCCAGTAGAACGTGTGATTTAATGACTCAATCTTTCTCAGTGGTACTTTTGAGAATATAGAAACAGCAAAAGCATAGAGCTGTAAACACAGTGCAGCAATTGTAACTCAGATTGGCGGGAGAAAGACCTCTTTGCTAAGACAACTCTAATTATCAACCTTTATTTATTTTTAATAACTTGTGTCTTTACGTGCGTTAACCTCAAGTTTAGTTTCTTTGTGCAATTTCCTCATTGTGTCATTTTAGTATTTATGATTTTCTTTTCATACGTTACATTTATAAATGGTTCCTAGCTTGTAATTATCATTATTTCTAAAGAGAAAAATGTGACTCATCAGTCACAATAAAAATAAAAAATTTTTATTTTATATTTTCAAGAAAAATGCTAGTTTTTAATTCATCAGCTTACTCTTTGTAGTATTTTCTAAATGAATTTTATTTTACAAATGAAAAAATTCAATAAATATTACATGCTTGTGGTTAAATAGAAACAAAAGGAGAACAAAATACAGGTAATAGAGTAAAAATTCACCCATAACCATATGCCTCCTGATAACCACCATTACTATTTAGATATACATTGTTTTATATTTTTCATATGTACACATGTACATGAATGCACATACCACACTGTTTTATTCTACAAAAATTAAATCATGTAATACAGTTTTGTTCTCTCTCTCTTTTTTACTGAACAACATACATAGACTGTCATTTCTGTCTGAATATAGATCTACATAGTAATTTTAATGATACATAATATTCCATAGGAGGCTACATTATTTATTTAACCTTTTTTGAACATTTAGGATATTTCTGAAAGGCAGTAATAGATGTATAATAGTTAAGAGCATGGTCCCTAGATCCAGACTTCTTCTGTTCAAGTGTCTGCTGTGTCACTAACGGATGAGTAATCTTGGGGAATGCTTTTTTCATCACTGTTGCTGCGTTTCCTCACAGGTTAAACAGAAATTGTAATAGTAATGATTTCAAGGTTGTTGTGAGGATTTAATGGATTAATGTTAAAAATCATAACATTTATAAAATTAAGATTAATGTTGGGCTGGAAAAGCAGAGTGAAATCTCATTGCTGGTGCAAAATAGTCCTTCTAGAGGAGAGGCCTGGAACAAACATTCTGCAGGGCTCAGCCTTAGACATTTAAATCAGAGATGCTTTGAATCATACAGAAAATGCAAAATACACCTGAGCCACCTGATCCAGTTCAGTTCCGTATTTTTTTTTTTTTAGCTCCTCAAACTATCTGCCTAACAGCAGAAAGGATAAATCTGCTCTGGGGAAAACTTCAGCCTATGTATTTTTTTTAACATACAATGTCTGATATATAAATGAAAACTTGAAAGACAAATGAAAAGGCAAGAAAATCAAGGGAAAAATAGGCAATAGATGCAGACACACAGAGAATTCATATGCTAGGACTGGCAGATAAGAACTCTAACTATAATGGACATATTAAACATGAAGAAAATATGAATTTAAAAAGATGAAATTTGAAGAATGGAGAATTTTATATAGACCTTCAAACTATCAGAGAGATTGAAGTGCATATTCTACTAATGCTTAAGTTAAGAACTCATTAGTTTGAGTTCACAGACTAGAGATGTCAGAACACAAGTTTAGTGAAATCAAGAGCCAGATCAATAAAAAACACAACTGGAACACAGGGGGAAGAAAGAATAAAAAGAAAAGAAAACTTAAGAGATATGTGGAGTGTAATAAATGGTGCAAACATTGGGAAACTGGAGTACTAGAAAGAGAAGAATGAATGAAAGAAACAGTATTTAAAATGATAGTGGCTGAGGGTTTTCCAGAACTGACAAAATTCAGGTTCAAGAAGTTCAGAGAACCCTAACTGGGAAAATGAAACACATCTAGGAACATAATATTAAAATTTCTGATAATTATAAATAAAAAGAAACTTTTGACAAATATTTGACTGGATTTATAACTATTAAGAAACAAGACTCAACTATATGCCAGGCACTGTTCTGTGTACTTGTATAGCATCTAAGAAGCCATTACCTAAACCAAAATCACAAGGATTTACTTCTATGTTTTCTTTTAAGTGTTTTATAGTTTCGCTCTTAAATTTAGGTCTGTTATCCATTTTTTTTGTTGTTGTTAATTTTCTCATAGGCTCCAAGTTAAAGAACTAACTTCTCTCATTGCATGTGAATATCCCAGCACCACATACTGAAAAGACAATTATTTTCACCATTGAATTGTATTAGCACCCTTGTCAAAAATTAATTGACTGTAAATTTAAGGGTTTAATTCTGGAATCTCAGTCTTATTTCATTGATCCATATTTGTATCCTTATGGTAATACTACACTGTCTTGATTACCATAGTTTTGTGGTAAATTTTGTAATTAACAAGTGTGAATCTTCCAACTTTTTTTTTTCTTAAAATTATTTTGGCTATCCTATTTTCCTGGAATTTCCTAATGAGTTTTAATATCAGCTTGTCATTATCTGCAAAAAAGGCAGCTGGCGTTTTGTTGAGTCTGTAGATCAACTGGGAAGTATTGCCATCTTAACAATATTGCCTTCTGATCCATGAATGTGGACTATCTTCTTGTTTATTTAGATGTTTTGAAGTTTCTTTTAAATGTATTTGTAATTATCAATGTACAAATCTTGCACTTCTTTTATTAAATTTGTTCCCAATTATTTTTGATGCTACTTTAAATGGAATTATCTCCTGAATTTTATTTTTGGTTTGTTCATTGCTGGTGTTTAGAAATGCAGTTGATTTTTACATGTTTATCTTGTATTCTGCAAATTTGCTGAAATTGTTTATGAGTTATAAATTTTTCAGTGGATTCTTTATTATCGTGATCATGTCATCTGCAAATACTTATTTTGTGATTCAAAAGCCTTTGATTTCTTTTTCGTGTATAATTTTTCTGGTTAGGACTTCCAGTACAGTGTTGAATAGAAGTGGCAAGAGTGTACATCCTCATCTTTTTCCTGGTACTAGATTCTTCCTGATCTTAGGCTTCTGCCATTAAGTATAAGGGGCATTTATACATACCCTTTATCAGGATGAGTAAGTTCCCTTCTATTCCTAGATTTTTTTTTTTACTATTTTTATCATGAAAGTGTTGAATTTTGTCCAGTGCTTTTTCCTGCATTGGTTAAGATGATTATGTGGGTTTTGTAATAATATAATTTATTACATTGATTAATTTGCAAATTTAATCTACTCTTGTATTGCTGGGATAAGTCCACCTGGTCATGATATATAATTCTTTTAAAATTTTATTCAATTCAGTTTATTGGTATTTTGTTAAGGAGGTTTTTTGGTCTATATTCATAAGTATTGTTATGCAGTTGTGCGTGTGTGTGTGTCTGTGTGTGCGCACGCGCGTTCGTGTGTGATATCTTTTTCTGGTTTTGGTATTAGGACAACAGTGGTATCACAGAATGGTCTAGAAAGTGTTCCCTTCTCTTCTATTTTTTGGAATAATTTGTGAGAGATTGGTATTAATTCTTTAAATGTTTGGTGGCATTCACTAGTGGAACGATGAAGGTTGGGTTTTTTGGTTTTTTTTTTGGTGGGGAAATAGTTTTTTAAATTACTACTTCAATTTCATTACTTGTTATAGTTCTACTTAGTCCACTGATAACATACAGGATAGATATTATAAATACTTCTAATCAGGCTTAAAGATAACAATGCAGATTTCCTTTTATTGGTTTCCCTTGAAATTTTTTATGAATGGGCCCTGTGGATTTGTAAGACATACTAGGAAACTGTACAGGATCACTATTTTGACCTGAACAAATGAGAATCACTAAGAAATGAAGTAGGAATTTAAGTATGTGTAGCAGTCATGACTTGGCCTAAGAATAATGGCTATAACTGCAGTAGTTTGGTGAATCTTCTGGTGGTGAAGTTAGGGAAGCACATAACTGAAAAAATTGACAGTTTCTTAAATGGACTTTCAAAGCATTAATGAATATTCAAAAAATTAATTCCCTTTAAAATAATTCATGCAGATGAAAATACTTTTGTTTCAATCATCTTTGATCTATGAAAAATGCAGACAAAACTCCAGGTGCCATACTATTGGCTATTCTCCTAGGTAAAAAATAGATTTAGGAGGGGAAATAAAACAGCAGTTGTTACAGGTCTGTGTTTAAGGAACTGTAACTTACTTACCCAGAGAACATTTATGTTCTTCTTGCAGCTGTCTGGGGGGTCCGTTACCCGAACTCTACCTGGCAGCAGTTTAGTCCAGAAGAATGCACTCCAGTTACGGCTCAATAGTGATGCCCAAGTGCGTTAAGTGAAAAGCCTGCAGGGACAGTGGCTACTGGCAAAGGGTCAGAAATCCAAATGGTTTCTAGGAACTGGAATATTCTAGTTAGAGCACAATGTGAAATGTGTTGGGATACGTGTGGGATACTCCAGGGTGTTCATACGATAATGTAACCAGAGTCGTCCCTACAGTGGACGCCGATTTGTTGTACAAAATGAAGTGAATCAAATTCAGTTTTAGATGGTGGTGTGTTCTTTGGGCTGAGTGCACATAAGCAGGACCAACACATGCACTTGAGAATTACACGAATTCCAAACCGTTTTCCCCACTGAAAAAATATTTTAAAAATACAAAAAATTAAATGTGAGGCTAATGATGTGCAGATGCTGGCCCTGGTTCTCCTCAGATAACCAAAGAGAAGCTAGTTACACAGCAGGGAGCCCAAGTCAGGTATTAAAGGTGATTGTTTGTGAGAGTTTTGGGAATTCCTGAGTTCTGGTATCATCCTGTTGCCCTTCTTTCGTGTTATTCTTGCAACTGTCAGTCCGGGGAGAGTGAGATTTTCCCCAAGGTAGCTTTAGAATCCCCGGGGTTTGTTGTGCAGTAGCAGCCACAATCTTTGCAGGAAGTTTGGTGGCTGTTTTTGAAACTGGGTCACAGTTAGGAGATTTCTAGCAAAACTATAAGTGTTTTAACATAAACACTTAGCATTCAGATTTTTAGGTTTCAGCAAAATAACTCATCTTCCCTTTTACGTAATGTAATCTATATTTTCCAAATCATTGAAGTTACAGTGTAAGCTTTTCTAAATTACGTTCAAGATTATGTCATCAGCTTTAAAAAAAAAAAATGGAGCAAAAGTAGTTGGGTTGAGTTAAATAGCAATAGATATTTCTTACATGGGCCACATATCTCTCTCATACTTTTGAAGTTTAACAATCCATAGAAGGATGTGTGTGCTTAATGCCATATTTAATGCTCAGAATTTTTCAACTGTAAGTGGCTGGTATTAAAACAAATTATTAATGTGCAGAAACTAAATGCATTTGTTCCAAATGACAAGTGTTCTTTTTCACCATCTGGTTGATTTTCAGCTTAGGAATCCCACTTGAAAAAATAGGTTTCTCCCAACAACTCTTTGTTTATTCTCTGCAGTGATTTTACAGTAGCCTCTCTTTTGCCTGAAGCATGATCTCTCAGTCCTTTTCCCTTTGGGGTTCTTGGTCAAGGAATTACAGACGAAAAGGAAATAAAACATCAGCTTTATTAATTCATGGAAAAGCACACATTGATAGCAACTCCTACTTTTCTTTTTTCACCTCCTCCTGACTCCCTTCCTCTCCTCTTGCCTGGCTTCTCAGGGAAGCTGCAGCACTGGCCTTAGGATCCTCCCATCACCCCCTGAACCGAACACGGACTCACATGCTTAGACGAAGAGACGGGTCTGGATCTGCAGATCCACTTTTACAAACAGTCAAGTAGGTCTGCTTTGTGAGGACCAATTACAAGAAAGTTCCTCTTACCTTTAATCACAGGAAATGAAGAGGAAGTAGGTCATGGCCTTAGCTTTTTAAATCTCTAGTAAACTATACCTCCCGTGTGAAGGTCTTGAGATGGAGGCAGATAGAGGAACTGGAAATAGCCCCTTTCCATTAATCTCCAAGCAGGGAGAGGGGCTGAAGTTACCTCTTCTACATAATGAAGCCAAAACAAAGGGAGAAAGAGAGGTTTCCTGACGATGAGTAGGCAACACAAATGTCATTGAGTCTGTTCTTTCTCCTCCAAATCTAACATTTCACAGGGCAAGCCTCTTTTTGTATTGTTTTAGCAGGCTTGGTTGTCTGATTTTAAGTGTGCATGTGATTTAAGGTGGGAAATCAGTCAAGGCAAAGGGACTTAGCTGTGTTCGACAGAGCAAAACATAGCCTCTGACAGTGCAATAGCAAGAGGAGAAAGAACAAAAGTATAGAGGTAATCTAATAATTCCAAAGGCATTGCCACCAGGTGCCATTTTACATGCTGACAGAGTCCCATTAGCCTGAGACAACCGTGATGGCCTCAGGATGTCATGGAAAAGAGGCCTCATTCAGGTTGAAAGCAACAGCATTGATCATCAAGAAAAACTCGAAAAAGCAGACCTTGGAGTCCATAGGGCTAAAATCTTTTATAAATGAAGAAACCGAGGTTAGTATTCTGTCAAAGAAGCTGGGAAGATATTTTATAATTTTTAGTAAGATGTTTATACAACATTAAATTTTTTTTTTAACAAAAAGCTAATTTTTGAGACAGGGACAACTGGCTCAGTGGAAAATGTGACCATGCAGAAAGACTCACTGGCAGAGAGAGACAGAGAGACTGAGAGAGTGTCTTAGTCTGTTTTGGCTGCTATGACAAAAACACCATAGTCTTGATGGCTTATAAATAACAGAAATTTATTTTTCACAGTTCTGGAGACTGGAGAGTCCGAGTTCAAGGTGCTGGCGGAAGGTGGTGTCTAATGAGATCCTGCTTCCCAGTTTATAGACAGTCATCTTCTCAGTATCCTCACATGGCCACATGGCCACACAGTGAAGGGAGATCTCTGGGGTCTGTTTTACAAGGACACTAATCCCATTCATGAGGGCTTCATCTTTATGATCTAATCACCCCCCAAAGCCCCCCACCTTTAAATACCATTACACTGGGAGGTGAAGTTTCAACATGTGAATTTTGCTGGGACACAGGTATTCAGCCAATAATAAAGAATGAGAACATGACCAAAATGTCTTTGTTTATTTTTTATAATCCCAAATAGAACCTCACATAGCACTCTGCTCATGCTGGGTCCAATCATTATTGACTAATGAATGTTGGATGGTATACAGGTTGGGAATATTTTAAGCACCGAATTAACAACTTTGAAGGAATTTAATTACTATAACATTTCAGTTTTATTAATGGTATCACCTCCCTTCTTCTGCATGTTTTCATAATCTGCCTGAATATTGCTTCTTAATTGCCAGTGCCTTCCCCCACCAATACTTTTAAGTCAAAAATCTACCATGGGTAGAGGAATAAGGCTATTTTTTCTTAGTAAGAAAATTTGGTGGTAAATGTATTTCCCAGTTAGAAGCAGCATTCATGACATCAGGGGACTGCAATTCACATTCAAGTCCATGTGAATGACACTCTCTAGAATTGGGGTGGCCAACCCGCGTGAGTGCATGTGGCAGCTCTAGATCGTAAAACTTGCCAGAACCATAAATTTGACCAAGGTGTTTAGAGTAATCACATTCTTTCTTTATGTCGCCAGAGGAGAAAAGGCAATACATTTTCTATTGAGTAGGAATCAGGACACCTTAACTTCAGGTTGTTAAAACTTTGCAGAACTTTATTCTGTAAAAGACCCTGATGCTGCATAAAGTGAAATTTTCATTTAAAAGATATCAATGTGCTCCATTCAATAGACTATTTTTATGTCTTTGAACTCTTTGCTTTTGGGCTGCTACTTGAAGTAGTACTTGAAAGTAGCTTCCCACGTGGCTTTGGGTAAAACTAGCTTCTACTTGAGTAAATATCATTTACATTTTTAAAGTGTTTGTAGGATAGATCCACAGATGTTTACAAAATATTTAAGATTTAATACTTTTGTTTAATCCTGAAAATACAAAGTTCTACATAATATTTATTACTGTTGCCATCAGGCATTTTTTTTTTTTTGAAAGCAAAAGCAATCCTCAGTTTATGCTTTAAGATATCTAGTGTCGATCAATCTCTGAAACATGAGATTGAACTTATGGATGTGCCTACAGCCTTCAATGATACGCACTCTTTAATACCCAGATATGTATATCTGCCACCTCCTACAACATAGTAATAAACAGCAGTGAAACTTTCTCTGTTTTAGTTTATTTTTATTTTTATCGTACCTCCTGCTTAAGGATACACACCAAACACATATTCTGTTAAAGTTGTTTTTGTCTCATTTGCTTTTCATGGGAGATGCAAAATTTTCAAATCGATAATACACTTGAAGATTATGTTATGTGTTTTAAAACTGTGTCTTGTCCTTATTATCACCTACTATACATATCACTTGTGGAGCTATGATAATATGTTTAACTGAGATACTAAATGCATGTATTTCTTTTAGATCTCAATGAAGCCTTGAGTGTGTTTATCTTGTGGTCTAGTAAATGAAGATCTGAATGTGGAAGAGATCAACGGGCACTTGACAGCATTGTTGTCAGAAATGCATGCTGTTTCTGAACAGATCACCTTCATCTTTTTACAGACTGGATCCTGTTTTGGAAGGCAGTTGTAATTCTGGATTTATTAATAGAAAGGGCACATTCAGGTGCCAAGGTATAACAGGGAGAGGGTTTGAGGTATAATTACATAAATGCTAAACTTGTGTTCAAACCCTGGCCTTGGAACTCTGTTGGATCCCTGGCTGTGTGATATTGGGCAAGGTATTAAGTTCTTTGGCTTGTGTTGAAATGATTCATGTAGTTAATAAGTGTAAAATATTTTGTCAGTGTCTAGCTAGCAAATCCTAATACTGTTTGGATTTTGGGGGGTAATTGGTATTAGTTTCCTAGGGTTACCGGGACAAAATACGTAGACTGGGGGTCTTAACCAGCAGGAATTTATTTTTTCACCGTCTGGCAGCCGGAAGTCCAAGCTCACCATGTCAGCAGGCCTCATTTCTTCTGAGGCCTCTCTTCCTGGCTTGCAAACAGCCACCTTCGTGCTGTGCCCTCACATATCTTTCCTGTGGGCAGGCACATCTGTGGTATATCTTTGTGTGTCCAAATTTCCTCTTCTTATCAGTAAGGACACTGGCCATATGGGACTAGAGCCCGTTCTAGTAATTCCATTTTAACGTAACTACCTCTTTTAAGCCCCTATCTCTAAATACAGCCACACTCTGAAGTCCTTGGGGCGAGGAATTCTACATATAAATTTGGAGGGGGACACAATTCAGCCCACAGTAATAACAAAGAGTGTTTTCATGATCTGTCCATCCATTTGTGTATTTTCAGTTAGCACTCACTTATAAAGTACATACTCTAGGGCAGATGCCCGTGCTAGGTGCAGGGCATTCAAAGATTGTCAGACAACGTCCCTGCCCTCCATTAACTCACAGTGTAGTTACAGTGAGTTACAAACTTGGCTGCATAACAGAATGACCTGAAGGACTTCAAAATATACAGACTCCTAAGTATGGCAGGGTCTCCCAGAGTGGGCTTTGAATATGTAGTTATTAAAAAACTCTCTGGGAGATTTGGGGGTTTGGCTGCCACTGATCAAATGGAAATAGTAACCATGTATATAAGCTGATTTGTAGATGGTTGAGCCCTTTTGTGATCATTATGCCGTCTAGTCCTAATAACAGTCCAGGGAGGTTAGAAGTTAAGCTTGAGAGAATCCCAAGTGCTTTGCCCAAAATTTCACATCAGGTTTGAGGAGGTGGTTGGGCTGAGTCTTATGGTGTTTCCCTAACATGAATAAATGTTTAGTTTTTTCATGAGATAATCTTAAACTCTTGACTTGGGTCCATTTGAGTTCTGTATGTAGCTGCCAATCATACTAGTGTTCCCAAAGCCATCAGTGGAATATTTCTTAAATTCTACTGGAACTTAATGAAGTGTTATTGGTAGAAAAAACCAAAACCTACTTTTTTTTTTCTTGCAATTTTGAGTTCAGGTATATCTTGTGGGTGTTACACTCATATTTAGCTGCTCGCTGTGCCCCTACCAAGGTCACATTTTCACCCCATACCTCTGAGCCTATTAAGTAGGAATTTTTGACATTCCTGTCTCATTTCTTGGGTCTGATTAGGACAAGGCCAAATTAAATTTTGCCCAGTATTAACTCTATCACTTGATTATATTCAAAGTCTCAGGAAACTAAAATTAAACCTGTAGAAGAAGATAACCCTGCTGTTAATAAAAAGCCTCTTAGATGGCCTTTGCCTTTGAAGTGTTACTAGATCCATTTTCAGATAAAGCTTCTCAGAAGGTTTTTGGGCAAAAAAAAAAAAAAATCAAAGTAGCTTTGTTGGCTGAAGCCTTGTTATGGTTTCCTCATTTCACAAAACCCTGTTTCTAGTACTTGAAAAGTCAGATTGACTTTTTTTTAAGTAAATGTCATGGGAAATGTCATAACCATGAAAAAACCTTATTTTTGTGTTCAAAGCACCAGGCCCTTTTGGTAGGGAAAACCAAGGTTACACCCAATGTACGGATAAGAAGCAGGCTGTTACTTTGTTTTTGCTATTAACTGAAAATGTGTGGCTGCTTCCTTTCTTCTTCTCCTTGAAGCATGTCTAAAAATACCATCTTCAGCGATTTGGTGAATGATTTCCAAATATACGTATGTTTTCATTCTTACTAAAGATGGGTATCAAGGCTGTGCAGGTAACTTTTTTCCCACTTTCAGTTAAGGTTACAAGTTAGATTCTAGTCAGAAAATTAGAACTGTATTTTTTGATTTGCAAAGCAACACTTTATTGTGCTACTGTTCCATTTCACAGCTCAAGTTTTGGTGGATGACAGGCATATTCAGAAAATAAATTAATGAGCTAAAGGATTGGTAAATATTTATGTATCCGTTACTGAACCCTGTGAAAAAATATGTCTCTTGATAACTTCTGTTGACTTCAAATGTAAATTGTATCTGTAAGGTCCATAGGATTAGATTGATGCCAAAGATTGGCCAAATTCAAATGTAACTTGAATCAGTGACCTACTTGAGTAAGTTATGATTTAAGTGGACTTGACGTCAATAAAGTCCCCCTGCCATTTAATCTATTCTTTGCGAGATAAAAAGTTTCCAGAGGAGTGGGTGAACTAAAGGTTTTTTTTTTAAGTCTGAAGTTTCCACTGAAAATTTTGAAGTGATAATGTAATGGAGTTCAAGCTCTCAAGTCAGAGATGTTGCTGGTTAAGGTTGCCACTGTCAGTAGTCAGCTGGTAGGAAGTCTTATTCAAAATTCAGCATTTCAGATTTATTTTCTCTACTTCTCTATCTTTTCCCCTCACTTTAATGATTGATGCTAGTGGATTATATAATGTTACTCAGACACTAATGACAAGAAGCTGATTAAAATGTAGACTATGATCTTGTTATTTGGGTGCCTGGACACAAAGAAGTATGTGGATCAAAGAACTCCTTGAGGGTGGATATATTAGTTAAAATTGGATTTGGCTATAAGAAATAGAGAAGCCAAAAGACAAATTGAAGGCTTTATTTTTCCGACTTGCCAAGAAATCTTGAGGTAGATAGTTGCTGGTTCAGTAGCTCAAGGATATCAAAGCCTAGGTTTCTGCAATTTTTTAAACCTTTCCCTCATAACCACAAAATGATGGCTAGAGCTCCAGCCATGATGCCCACAGTTTAGGGGGGAAGGGTGAGGACTAAGGACAAAAAGCTTAAGGGGTAATCTAGCCCAAAATGAACCCATCCAGTGATTCCCACTTACTTCTTATTACCACAGTCATTGCTACCTTCAGGGTAAGTAGGCAAGTGTAGTGCTTTGTTTTAGCTAAGCACATTGCTACCCCTCCAAACTGAAGTTCTGTCAGTGAGGAAGAAGGGAGAATGCAACCATCAGGCTTTGCACAGGGAGGAACCAGGGAAGCACCTAGGACTGTCCCTAGACCTTGGTGGGCTTTCAATAGATGTTCTGGAATTGAGATGATTTATATGGCATAGCTGATACCTTACAGAGCTTTAGTTTTAGGTAAGCCATTCTCTGGCTCATTAACACACTGGCCACTTTACTGGAAAAAAGCCACATGATGGATTTATTTAAGTATAATAATGATATTGAAAAATTCTAAATGGGCTTATGGAACCTATGACATATTATACAGATGGCAGGCTGTAAAGTTACATAGGGAGTTAGCGTTATCTGAGCAGAGTATCTCTAATTTTTTTGAGCTTTTATTATGTACAAGATACTAGATTAAGTGCTTTAGATAGATTATCATTTTGTCTCATAATAAACCTTCAAGGTAAGTATCATTTAAAGAAAGAAATTGAGTTTCTCAAGATCACATAGCTACAGAAAAATTAGAATTTGAATTTAAGACCCAATGACTGAGAGCAGGGTCAGAAAACTTTCTTTGTAAAGGGTCAGATGATAAATATTTCAGTCTGTGAGAGCTATAACTCTCACATGTGATGGAATATTGTTTTTTGTTTTCATGTTTTTTCTACCATTTAAAAATATATGAGCCATTCTTGGCTTGTGGATGATACAGATAATGGGCAGGGAGTCAGGTCTGGTCCATGCACTATAGTTTGTTATGCTCCGTGATGACAACGTTTTCTCCTTTTTCAGTTATAAGTGGTCCCACTTCTTTGGGATTTTGCGTTGTTCTCTTCTGCAGATGTTACCTACCATGCAGCCTTATTGTGAGAGGAAATGATGAACTATATCTAAAGCACTTAGCTCAGTGACTCGAGCCATCCTAGCCTTGTCATGGTGGAACAGTACTCTGCTTCTCTTCAACTGTTGGCAATGTCCATCTCATTAATTCTTCTCCCATCCTCTCTCTTGCTAAGCACCCTCTCAAGTTAGGATCACCTGTAGTCTTTTAAAAATTAAAAAAAAATTGACAAATAGTTGATTTACAACATTGTGTTAGTTTCAGGTGTACAGCAATGTGGTTCAATTATACATATCCATATATATATATTTATATATTTTCTTTTTCAGATTCTTTTCCATTATAGGTTATTACAAGATATTGACTATAGTTTCTTGTGCTATACAGTAGGTCTTTGTTGTTTATCTATTTTATATATAGTAGTGTGTATATATAGTAGTGTTAATTTCAAAGCTCCTAATTTATCCCTCCCATCCCTTTTCCCTTTTCCTAATCATAGTTTGTTTTCTATGTCTGTGATTCTATTTCTGGTTTGTAAATCAGTTCATTTGTATCATTTAAAAAATATTTCACATATAAGTGATATCATATGATATTTGTCTTTCTCTATCTGACTTACTTCACTTAGTTTGATACTCTCTAGGTCTATCCATGTTGCTGCCGATGGCATTATTTCATTCTTTTTTTTGGCTGAGTAATATTTCATTGTACATGTATATACCACATCTTCTTTATCCATTCATCTGTAGATGGATGTTTAGTTTGCTTCCATGTCTTGCCTATTGTAAATAGTGCACCTATGAACATTGAGGTGCATGTATCTTTTCAAGCTAGAGGTTTCTCCAAGTATATGCCCAGAACTGGGATTGCTGGATCATATTTTAACTTTATTTTTAGTTTTCTAAGGAACCTCCATACTGTTCTCCATGGTGGCAGCACCAATTTAGTGTAGGAGGGTTCCCTTTTCTCCACACTCTCCAGCATTTAGTATTTGTAGACTTTTAATGATGGCCACTCTGACTGGTGTGAGGTGATATTTCACTGTAGTTTTGATTTACATTTCTCTAATAATTAGTAATAAGGAGCATCTTTTCGTGTGCCTTTTGACAATCTGGATGTCTTCTTCGGAGAAGTATGTATTTGAGTCTTCTGCCCATTTTTTGATTGGGTTTTTTTTTATATTAAGCTGTATGAGTTTATATGTTTTGAAAATTAGTCCCTTGTTGGTTGCATCATTTGCAAATATTTTCTCCCATCCTGTAGGCTGTCTTTTTGTTTTGTTTATGGTTTCCTTTGCTGTGCAAAAGCTTATAAGCTTAATTAGGTCCCATTTGTTTATTTTTACTTTTATCTCCGTTACTCTAGGAGATAAATAAAAAAAATATTGCTGCGATTTATGTCAAAGAGTGTTCTGCGTATGTTTTCCTCTAGGAGTTTTAGAATATTCAGTTTTGCATTTAGGTCTTTAATGCATTTTGAATTTATTTTTGTATATAGTGTTAAGAAATGTTCTAATGGTATTTTATGCAGGGTCACCTGTAGTCTTAACAAGCCCTCTCATTTTCTATCATCAGTGGGTAAATACAGCATAAGATGAACTCAGATACCAGGGTTATACATAAAGCCTTGCCAACATAAAGACAAATTATCTTCATTTAGTTATAATTTTGCAGACATGAACTCTGACTTTGAAGAAGATCTGCTTTCATTGGTTGGGACTCCATCTGAGTGCAATCATGTTGGTATTGACTTCATTCTCTTGAATGATTGAGTTTTCTTTGTCTTACTTGTCCCTTACATTTGTTTAAAACAGAATTTGAGACCAACTTTTGGGGGACAAAATAAATTATTGCTATTTGTAGTTTTTCTTTGTTTCTATTTTGTTCTCCTGCCTCCAAATCAGCTGTTAATAGTAGAGTGCGTGAGAGAACATGGCTTCATTACAGGCACCATAGAATACAATTTCCTCAATTTATATAATCAGTCCTAATCCAATTTGTGCATTGATAGTTGTTCCTGCAATACTTGAGCCAAAGGCTTATGCAGACATGATGAAAAGGGGAAATTTTCTTGGAAGAGGGAGTTGGGAGACAGGATGGAATCCAGCTTCTTTAATTTCCCTGAATTTGTGTGAGCGCCACACTGTTGGGTGACAGTCATGAAACTCTGTATGTAGGACACAGCACAGTGTATCAGTGGAAACATGTGTTGGAACTTGAAATGCGCTTCTTGACAGAGACAATAAAGACAGAAAAATTGACTGAAGCAAAGTTTAATTTTTCAAAATGCTTAAAATGTGAAAGAAATCTCACATAGCAGTTGCTGTGTTGTAACTACTGTTGAAAACCACAGACTTTTCTGTTATCTATTTATGTGCTGTGTATTTAGTTTTGTAGCTGCAGTACCATATGATTTATGAAATGACATCAGATGAAAATAGCTCTGAATTCTGAAAGCTTAAAGTGAGTTTTCCTCTCCTACTTATTTGGGTGACCAGCTCACACATTTCATGACTCAAGACACACCATTGCCAGTCAGATTTCTTTTTTAATACATGATCGCATTTATCTAAGCAGCAGCAGCACCAGATGGGACTGGGAAATTCAGTCAGTCTGATTTATTGTAGCTTATCTTCCACACGCCACAAATGCCACACAGGTGAAGAGTCCTACGTGCCTGACACTTGTCAAGGTGTAAAAGCTGCACAGAACGAGAGCCCCTGAACCTCCATGCAAGCATCAGGCTGGGAGCCTGGAAACAGACAGCTCTGAGGACAGGTGTGATGATCCTTGGAGAGAAGACCTCAACTCAGGCTTCCCAGATCTCAGCTGCTCGGTCTGTAACAGCCAGTTTTGTCTAAAGAATGTGGCTTGTTTGGGATGCCAGTCTTTCGAATGCTACCATCTAAGTCTTCTACAGTTACTTCTCTTGATACCACCCATGCAGTAGTTGTATGTTTTGCTAAATAATTAAATATCAGGACAGACCCGCAAGGAATCATCTACTTCAATGTGCCCTATACAGTCAGTTCTCTCATGAAACTACTCAATGGAATGAAAGAAAGTTTTCTTTATAAAGAGTTCTGATAGTAAAGTGTGTTAATTGTGATATATACCAGAGTAATGTCACCAAAGGCAAGTCTCTGTGCCCGCTGCACCATGAGGCCAAACAAAATGAAACATCGGAGTTTGGAGCAGAGAGAGGTTTATTGCAGGGGCAAGTGAGGAGGATGGGATGGCTCATGCCCAAGAAAACCCCAAACTCCCGCAAAGCATATTTAAGGGCCAGGTAAGGGGGGGGGTCACAAGGTACATGATCAGCTCGTGCACAATTCTCTGATTGGTTGATGTTGAGGGAACAGGGCAGTCAACACTATCAGCCCCTAGGTGCCTGAAGTTCTGGGGGTTACGTGCTCTTGATCATCAAGTAGTTAATGTCTTCCCTTTAGTGGTGATTTTAAGCATCTGAAAACCTCAGAAGTATGCATGAGATACTATTATCAGAGAGGAGCTACAGCAGAGGGTATGGGGGAGGGGTCTGACCCTGGAAGCCCCACAGGGTGCTGCTCAGTTACACCAATAAGAGTGTGCAAAATTATATGCATACTTCAAGAAAAATGGTAAAATCAACATCATCATCACATTACTGAGATTATGAAATCGAACGTTGCTTGTATGTTAGGAACCTTCCATGACCCCCTCTCCCATCATATGACACTATTTCTCCCTCAAAATATCTATTATTCCAAATAACAGTTCCTTTAAATGCATCTCTAAACAATCTATGGTTTATTAGTGTTGGCCTTCTGTGAACTCTAAATCAATGAAATCATGTAATATTTATTTTCCTTTGACTTTACTTCAACTTAATACTTTGTTGTTGTTTTTCCCACTCCCCCTTTGCCCCACCCCCACACTTGCCCCAGTATTTGGGGATAAGTTGAGTTTTCAAATTTATTTTTATTATGTATTTCTCCTCTAATTTGGGGGCGTTATATGGTCTATGACTGTTTTTCTAGTGGTTATCTTAACACACATGTAACATGCATTCTTTAATTGAGGCCTCTTGATTATGCCATATCTTTTGTCTGCAACAAAACAAATACTTTAGAATTTCTTATCTTGAACCCTTTTACAACCATTAATGTATTATTATTGTTCAGTATTTTAACTTTAACCTATTTACCCTCTACCCCACACCAACATACAATTAGTGATTTTTATTGCTAATGTAGACAGTGTTCATACCCAAATATTTATTAGTGTATTATCTTATTCTTTTTTACCTCTCAAATCTTACATCTGGGGTAATTTTCCTTTGTCCTGAAGATACCCTTCAGATGAAAATTCCTTCAGTAAAGGTCTTTCAGTAACACACTTTCTCATTCATTGTTTGTTCAAAAATGACTTGAAATCTATGATACTGGGGATAGAGCTGTGTTAACCATTATTTGCTCTCAGTAAACCAAGGGATTCATTTGTTTCTGGCTTTATTGTTCTCCAAAACCCAGCAATTATTTTAATAACCATTCTTTTGAAGATTGTGTTTTTCTGTCTGGCTGTTATTAAGATCTTCCCATTCATTTTTGTAATTTTTATTTTTACTATATTTCTTTTAATTTTCTTCTTTGGATTCATTAAGCCTCTTGGATCTGCGAGTTAAATCTTTAACCATTGTCTTGGAAATGTCTTCGGCATTATCTTTTTGGATAGCATTTGCTCCCCTTTCTCTTCATGGGCTACTTTTTTGATCTACAGTTATGCATACATTTGACATTCTTCCGTTATCTCCATGTTTCATATTCTTTTTTTCATATTTCCCTTCTCTTTGTTACTTTACACTATATTCTAATAATGTCTCAGATGTTTACTGCAGTGAACTAATTTTCTTTTAAACAAATGCTTTTAGTGGATCTGTCAAGTAAATTTTTAATTTCATTATTATATTTTCCATTTCTGTAAGTTCTGTTTTTTTTTAGATCTGCTTGATTCCTAGTTATATTATCAAAAATGGAATTTAACTAACTGCTTTAAATGTGTTCAGTAAGTGTATGATAATTCCAGAACCTATTGTCTGTTTTAATTTTTGTATTATTTATATATCTGTATATCTGTCTATCTAGTCTATTTCCTCTCTCTCTCCCCTTCCTCCCCTCCCTCTTGCATCCTCTCATCTATCTATCTATATATTACATTCTGCGGGTTCTTATTTTGGCACAGGCTGTGAATTTTGACTGCGAGCTATTCATTTCTCTTGGAACTTTTACCTGTGGGCCTTCTTTGAGGTCTGGTTTGAAGTTGAGCTCTTCCAGAGAGGGTTTGTATTTGCTTCTGCCAGTCGTCTGGCAGTGCACCAACCCAGGACACCTTGACATTCTCCGCCTGAGGATCTTAGCTCTGAACAGATTGTGTGAATTTCAACCACAAACCTGGGTGAAAGCTAGTCTGTGGTTACAGATTGTCAGCGGAAATTTTGATTTTTCTCTTCATCCACGTCCAGGGTCTAGACAGTTATGTTTGTTTCATGTATCTTTAGAAATGGAAGGGTTTATTTCTCCTGTACTTAATTTTCTGTGCAAGGTTTTCTTATTAGTTTCCCTGTATTGCGAGAACCTCGGGTTTTACCAATCTAGTAATCACAATGGAAACTCCAAAATATTTTGGTCTTAGGTAAAAATTGTCGAGGTAAAAATCATCTTTGGTATTTGCTCACCCCCCAAGTTCTTGCCTCTTCCTCTTTCGTATTTTTCTCATGAGCTCAGTGATATGTCCAAAATAATACGTATAACACACACACATGCGCGTATATAATTTTAATTCCTCAGTAAGGTGCAGGCAGTGTATATAATCCCTTGTACTGGCAGAACTAGATATACTGAGTGTTAATTTAAGAACTGCAAATGTATAAAAGACTGATTCTACCTCTGATTTTACTGGAGGGCTTTGAAGGTTATGTTTTACATAGCCAAGTTTTTATTATAATGTATGTTTTATTGGCATAACCATATAAAGAGAAATTTAGTGAATAAAGCATTGTTGATATTCAGAAGGGCATAATTTATTAAAAGTGAATGTACAAAATATTGATAAGTTATTTCTATTAAACACAGCTATAAAATCTTTATTAGAATAACGTGGTCATGTAATATTTTCTTTCTGAAGATGGTATTTCATATATATATGCAAAGATATGCTTGGCCAATAAGCCTGTATAGAATTTTTAAAGCTTCTGTTAAAAATAAAAGAATTGTGAGGGTTACACAGTTTTGTTTCTTTTTATGAACGATATGTTTATGGTGCCCATAAGAAGGCATTATTTCTATGCTTAGATTCAGTAATAAAGATAGCTAACTTTTGTTGAGCACCTCTACATGCTAGAGATTGCTCTAAGTTTTTAAAACTCATTTACTCAGTTAGTCCTCAACATGACCATTTGAGAAAGGTACTTTTTAAGTCCTATGTTATATATGAGAAAACTGAGGTCAGAGACGGTAAGTAGCTCACCCATATTTACATGGTTGCAGCCAAGTCAGATTTAGCACCCAGACAGTATGGTTTCAGAATCCAGTTTTCTTATATATAATGTTATACTATTGTATTCTCTGGGTGACTTGGGTATTTATGTAACCATTTATTTATTCCTTATTTTGAAAAATATTTATTGAACGCTTGCTATGTCCCAAGAATTGCCCAAAGCACTTGGGATGTTCCTGCTTTGATAAAGCTCACAGGTTAGTAAATGAATAGCCACACAATCAAATGACTACGTACCCAGAAAGGTATGTGCATGTTAATAGTGCTTAGAGGAAGGATCAGTTCTGCCTGTGAGAGTCAAGGAACTTTAAAGAATGGCCTCGATATTTGATGGGGATCTACCAGGTGAATAATTGGAGGCGGTGGTGATGATAGTTTATAAAGGCATAATGTTATGTGCATAGCAGTATAACATAGATCTCTAAGCTCACTGTTACTAGAAAGTAACACTAGTGTGTTCATGTGGACGATGAGGGTACAGTGACAAATGGAGTAAACTGTTAAGCAGAGGTCATCGAAGTTATTTTATTTTTCTGAATCATCCAAATAATTGAAACTGAATGGTTTTCTGATTTAAAAAAATAATAATGTAGATATTAGCACAAAACCTCTACAGAAATACATACTTAGCAGAAATGAGCTTTCATAGACTCTGGATGGAGGTGCAGAATATCGGTTTACAGTTGAGGTTGTAATCAAGTGCCTTCGGGTCAGGAAGGTAACAGACAGTGACTCACAGTAAGTTATCAGGGAATGCTGAGCACCGTGGTCAATTAAAAAGTCCATATCCAACCTAAAGATGTTCAAATTCAGTGTTTTAATAGCACTGTATCTGCTTGTTGAATAAACAGAAATTCTTACTGTGTTTTTTCCCAGTGATCCTCAGTTGTATCTCTTAGTTAAGATACCCAAGATTTGAGTAAGAAGGTGTTGAGTTTTTTCCTGATCAAATTTACTAAACATATGTATGTATTTTGACTTACTATCCTTACATTAAAAATATTACTGGGTAATTATACTAGATTTTTTGTTTCTTAGCAGATAATTAAAATGCCTTCCAATGAATACTTAAATTCTGGGACACAGGTCAAATCATAAATGAAAACAAATACTGGCTGTGTAATTCACGAATGTGGAGCACTAATGGAGACGAAAGATGACTCGTGAGATACGAGCTTAGAAGATCCGTGGAAAGACATGCCACAACCAGTGATTTGTTTTTTCACTTGTATTACTTAGAAAACTGGTAAAGGAAACTTCCACAGAGGAAGGTTCTGTTCACATTTACAATGGTACACGTTTTCTTGGCTTTCACCGTGTTATAAAGTAAGTTTTGGAGACGAAGCAAATATGTGATCTCCAGAAGACTAGAAGGTAATGAGAAGTAGCTAATATACAGTCTTGATCTGTGAATGCAAACTTGTGGACACAAGAGTCTCTTATTTTTGCACATTAATATTACTTATACAAGGAGTAGAGTAAGTGGGAAAACCATAAAATAGAATGCCTACGTCACACACACACACACACACACACACGCACATGCTCACACACACACACACACACAGAGTTCTGCCAACTTTCCACACCATTACCTTTTTTAATGACTGGATAAAGGTTTCTTTAAATTGCATCCTTGATTCATTGAGTTACTGGGAATTGGTCATTCATCATCTGTACTTCACATTTTAATATTCTGGTAGACAGTGGTAATACTAATTTTCAATTTCCACCAAGAATCTTTTTTTTTTATTTTAGTATATCAGTTATCCAAAAGATTTTCACACTCATTGACATCATGAAATGCCTTGTGACAAAAGAAGTGTTGTAAGAAATAACACTGTTTTAGACATTATTTGCGTTGACAGGGAAATCCTCAAACTGTTGAGGCTAAAATTGAGGCTAAAAAACTGAATTGGGAACGCTGATTCATTCTTTTTTCCTTAGACAGATATTAGGGAGAATTAAGCCAAAAAAAGGATTTCAGTTCTCCTTGAAAAAATTGGGCCAGAGTTTGATGAAAAACTGTAAAACTACAGCAGTGTTTGGCAACGAGCTTGCATTATGTTTTTGATAAAAACAGTTAAATGATGCAATTTTATTTTACCTGTAAGATACAACATAAAACATACAAGACATCTTTTTCTTTTAGCATGCTCAGTGGAAAATTGAAATCATAGTCACCAAGTTAATTTTTTTTAATTCAAATGACTATTTTTAACATTAGGAAGATATATCCAAAAGAGAAAAAAAAAAAAAAAAACACAGACAAAACACTTGGTCTGTATTGTCTATATAGCTGAGGTCAGACAGACCTCCTGACCTAAGCATGCATGGTTTAAAAGTAAGTCAAGGGGGAAAAATGTCTCTTGAGAGCTCATTTTAAATGGATAATCAGTACAGATTGGGTGTCAGCCATGGAGGAGCTGTAAAGGTTTGTCAGTTTGGAGGTTGTCTCATTTACTTTTTCACTAGCCATGTGAAGGGTTGAACTGGGACTTTGTTAAATGCACATGTAACAATGAGTCGTAGATTTGTATCTTTTGGAGGATATTGTGCTGTTTTTCATTACGATTAGGATACTAATAGATTCTTAACTGGTAAAATATGTTCTTTTCCAAGTTTTTGTGCAACAGATAAAATTTTACCAAGTTTTGCTTGAAGTCCAAGCTCCTAAGCTGGGTATTTAAGGGCTTTTATGGTGGGATGATTTTTAAAAAATACTTTCTATCCCTCAGACCAAAAACTTTGCTCTAACCTTTCGCATCATAGATTGCTGTGCACTTTGGTTATCTGAAAGCCAGCTTGCTTTGGTCTTTTCAGGGGTGGAGCTTGGAAATTGCAATGTGTAAACGTGGTGAAATAAGCCAAGGTCCCTCTCCCTGCCTTTTCCCTTAAACGCCGGGTTTATGGTCGAAACGCACATCAAGTCTATGCCGTGTTCGGACGATTTCACCTTCCCGTTTCCCCTGTGTTTCAGTTTTATCCGGAATTCTACTCCCAGCTTTAATATGTGTAAACATCTTTTCTGACCGCTTTATGTGTAAGTTCTTTCCTAGGATAGCTGTAACTTTCATCTTTCATACTATTCTTTTAAAACCAATCGCTTCTTGAATTGTTTTAATTGTATTCTCACGTACAAATTAATTAGAAACAAAAGTGGTGTAGTGTCGGGCCTTAATTTTCTATTTGAATATGATGGTAAGATAGTAAAATTTTATGAAAATCCTATTTGGATAGTGATTGGAGCAGGATTAAAATTAAAGATTAATGAGAGGAGGATTGTCTTTTCTATGAAAAGGATTTAACTCCCAATTTGTTTAGGTCATTTTTAATAACTTTAATAAAATATTATGCTTTTCTTAGTAAATATATTATACACATTTTACTCATTCCTAGGTGTCTTACGGTTTTTGTTGCTATTAATAAAGTTAAAATATTTATTTTAAAATATTAAAATTAAAATTAAAATATTTAATTTTTTGGAGATGCTAAGAATTTTTGCATTTGATGCAAATAGTAGGCAAACTTGATAATCTTTCTTGTTAGATCTAAAATTATGTAAATTCTCTTGGATTTTGTAAATGTGGAGTTTTATCATCTGCAAATAATATTTTTATTTCCAATTTTTGGTACCTTTTATGTTGTTTATATTCATTTTCTCATTTCTGTCACTGAGGCCTTAATGTTGAATAGACTCAATGAAATGTATTTCCTAGAGAAATGGAAGTTAAATCAATGAGTAGATACATTGCATACCCATGAAAAATGATTAATATATTTAATGACACTGATGGTTGGCAAGATGTGAGGAAATGGAAACTTACAAAATGATGATGGAAGTTCAAGTTGTTAAAATTGCCAACCAGATCAACTTATTCATATTTTTTGAGGTTAAAGAGGCATATACCCATGACTAAGTCGTTCCATTTCTAGGTACTTATCTTGGAGAACCTCATGCTCCTGAGCAGTATGGTAATTGCTGTACTATTTTTAATAGTGAAAATGTGAAACAGTGATCTTGGTAATGGATTACATAAATAAACTGTGATTTATCCACATAATGAATTATTACCTAGCAGTCAGAATTAATAATCAAGACCTACTTTTTATAGCATGTATAAATCTCAGAAGTAAAATGTTGCATAAAATGGAAGATTCAAATGTATAAAGTAGATGCAATTTATATAAATTCTTAAAATCACACAAAACTATAGTATATATTGTGTCTCTTTTTTTTGATGGGTATGTCTATATGTTATAAGTTCCTGCATAGGAAGGAAATACTGAACTACAGGGAAGTGTTTATTTCTGGTGAGGAAGGAAAAAAGGATGGGTTGTGGACTTTAGCTGTAGCTGTAACATTTTATTTCTTAAATAAGCAACAACCACAAAAGACCTAAAACAAACACGACATGAGATTAATACACATTAATTCTGGACAGGCATGTAAGTGTTTGTTATATTATATTCAGTAATTTTCTACATTTTTGAAATATTTTCTAATTACCAAAAAAAAAACTTAGAACACATGTATTGCACTATTTATCAGAATATATGGCAAACAGGACTTTGGAAATGATCTTTCTACTATCCTTGAAACTAATTAAATCACTTGAATCATTACATTCAGTTTTGTTTTCACATTTCACCAAAAAAAAAAAAAAAAGGATGATCATCAAGGAAGTATCAAAATGGTGCATTAATTTGATCATATGAATTAAGATTAATGATTTAGAAAAGACGTAGGATATCATCATTACCTTCTACAACTCGTAAGGATGGTACTTGTCATTTTGTTTTTCTGCAAGAGAAAGGCAAATAGGATATAAACTTAATGAAACCAGCTTAGACCCACTGTGTAAATACGTAGTAGCCAATATAAAATGTATAGAACCTGTGTTCTAATGTTAGACATCATTGGCCAGGCCTGGGCATTTTAAAATCTTTTTTGGGTGGGGGGAAGGGGAGGCAATTAGGTGTATTTGTTTATTTTTTAATGGCGGCACTAGGGATGGAATCCAGGACCCCGTGCGTGTTAAGCATGCACTCTGCCACTGAGCTGTATATACCCCACCCACCCAGCCTGGGCATCTCAAACTGGGATCTGTGGATATCCTAAAGACAACATGCAGATTCTGAAATTTCATTCATAAATTATTTTAGGTACATTTTTCTATGGAGAGGTTCCAGAGTTTCTAAGCCAACACATAAACCAACTTCTGCAACTTGAGAATGTATTGTTTACATTCTGGTTGAGTATTGTTTCTAATAAAAGCACCACGGAAGGTCCGAAGAGGTCTGTAGACTCTTCAGTGTGAGAGCCGTGATGCTGACTCCTGTGAATGGTATGCTTTTCCTTGACGTGTAGTATAAGCTTAATGGGATGTCGAGTTGGTGAGGATTTCAACTAGAGGGATTCTCTGCTTCCGGAGTCTTGGGAATGCAATAGCCATGTCCAGGGGAAGAGACCATTCATCAGAGACAAGTCACAATGTGAACAGCAACTAGAGTTTTGAGGGCCTTTTGATGTCTGTAATGTATTTACAAGGTTAGGCTATAAATAAGGACAAATTAAAACAGTGAGGAAACTCAGTAATGTATTCTCAGTGTGCTGTACAAGCATATTTTGCAGCTTTAAGTGGCCCCAACTCAGTACAGTAGCCAACTGTTTAACAGATTAATAAAACGTTAAGATACTAGTGGAAAAACACTCATTCCGATTCACTGATTATAACTGCTGTGTCACATGTGAATGCATGATAAGCCTATCATGTTGCATTTTAAGGATGTTTAGGGATAACACCCATGCCTTTTAATAACTTGTATTCCAGAATATTTAGTGCCCTGTGGATACTTATGACATATTAATTTAAAAAACATGATAATTTTAAATAAATAATAGGTACCCTCATCAGACAGTACATTTGGTGAATCTGTCTTTGTATGATGAAGCTAGTATTCTGCCTTTTCCCCCCTTTCAGTGACAGGTAAAACTATTATAATCATTAATACAATGTCAGTCATATAAAAATGGGTATTCACCATAAATTGAAGTGTTTTCTTAGGCAATCTTTACTCCCACGCAATAATTCTTTACCTGTTGTGTCATTTTTATTATCAGATGAAAAGTGTGTCTCCGTACACATTAGAAAAAATATTGCTGACACTTAAATTAGTTTTATATGTCTAATTGAAACTCCCATCAAAACATATTGTGCATAATAGTTTTCAAGCTGACTTACCAAAAATTTTGTGGAAGGATTTTGCTACTATTTTTGCAAAAAGAAGCAAAAGTCAAGGGAAAAAAATACAAGGACTCACTGGATACTTTTGTTAAGGGCAGTTATGGAACGAGAAAGGCATACAAAATAAACGTGAGCGCCCAGGATCAGATGGCGGTGGGGAATCCTGAGCCAGAAAATCAGAGATTTCTACTACGACCTTCTGGAGTAGGTTAAGGTCAGGAGAGGAGGTGTCACGACTGGATCTGCTATTCTAGGCAAAGGTATGCAGGACCTGAGTCTGAAGATGAGTCTAACAAATCAATTTACAGAAGGGGCAGATAGCTTGGACCTCATCCAGGTCAGGTACCAAACCTAGCCTCCACCTTCCTAGTCAGATGGGACAGCTGAGTGGCAGAGGTCCACATGATAGAATCCCGAAAGGTGGGTTGTCTTCTGAAAGGCTTGTTGGAGCAGGTACTGGCTGCCGGGTCGTGGAAGCAGTGATAAAATACATTTTCACATATTGAGATTATAGGGAACTCATTCTGATTTATACAGGAATTAACTTGAATCTCATGCTAACTAAAATAGCCTGTTTATGGCCTATCAAACACACATTGTACATCTGCTTTAATTATTAAGGAAAAAGGCACACTGACCACAAGTAAAGAATGTCCATGTTAAAAATAAAGATTATATGTCCCTCTTCCTCATGCTGGTACTCCTTTGATGACAAGGCCATCCTGGCTCACTATGTATGTGCTGCTCTGTTTTCATTTATTTATTTATTTTTGAAACCTTGAAGAAGTGTAATCCTGACTTGTCCATGTTCATTGTTCTGACAAGATATAAAACTGGGCTAGAAACCCTTCCCAGAATAATATGGGGAGCTGGCTTCTGGGTTAGTCCTCAGCGTGGCTCGAATAAAAACTCTTTTCTTATTATTGATGGTTTATTGATTATTTTTGTCGACAGTAGATTTACAGAGGCAGGTAAGTTCTGTATCTTGATGGGCATTAGAACATGAGGCTTGGGACACACATATGGGGGAACAGCTAGGTAAAGAGTTACTTTCGTCATAAATCTCAGAGGTTTTGGAGGTCCCTAGGCCAACAACCATTTTATAGATGAGAGAACTGAGACCTGTAGAGGCCTTAATGTCACAGCAAGTTAGTGGAGTCTCCTGGAAGTAGATCTTGGATCTCCTAACTTCCAGGATGAGTGTTCTTTGACTGTTACTATTCTATATGCCCACAGGTCTGATACATTCTCTTCGCTAGAGACAGAGTTGATCTGAGAATTGGGAGTGGGACTAAAACTATTAATTAAGGTTGGAGAACTGTAGCCGTTAAAGTAACGTGAGTGCAGGAGTATCATTACTTCACTGCTTTGACACTCCTCCCTCGAGAGGTGGCTGGCTGTGTTCCCTTCCTTTGAACATGGACAGGCCGACTCGTGACTACATCAGATTGTCACCATGTGACTTTCCAGGCCACATCATAAAAGATCCTACTGTTTCTGTGTAGTTCCTTGGGGACTTTTCGGCTTTTGCATTCCAGCTACCATGCCATGAGAAAGCACAGGCCGTCCATGAAGGCGCTCAGCACCCCTGCCTGAGGTCCCCGCTGAGAGTCTGCACCCATCTTCTATCTATAGAGCCATCTTGAAAATAGACTGCCTGGTTCCCATTCAGATTTCCAACAGCTAATGCCACGTGGAGCAGAAGTGGCCTGTTCATCTCAAAACTGCAGATCCATGAGCAAAATAAATGACGTGTTTTAAGCCACTAAGTTTTGGGGGCGATTTGTCATGTGGGATGCAATGTGTTTGCTTACTTGAGTGATAGTTGTCAGTGACACCATATATTCAAGAGAACTTTAAAAAACTGTTCAGCATACAGGTTTCCTTGTTTCCGTTGTTTTCTTTTGAGAACTTAGGTTTGGACCTGTGAATGACAAGTCTGTCTAGGTAGCGTGACAAGAAATTCCCTTTTGCAGATGTGTGCTCTCTGGGGCCAGAGTCGTTTTACATTTTCTGTTGGAGTTGTTGCTTTATCCTGAAGCCAGACTGTCCTGGGATCAGATCTTTGATCTGCTATTGACGATACGATCTTGGATAAGTTATTTAACTTTTCTCTGCCTCAGTTTACTCACCTGTGAAATAGAGCCCACGGATCTCTTACAGGATTTCTTTTTGTGGCAGTTGTACAGGAAGTTTTAAGGATTAGACACTCAGCTTCTGGAGTCTGACCTGGATTTAACTGACATTGACACTTCAAAGGTGTGCAGCATTAAGCCTGTCACTCAATCTCTCGCTACTACTTGCTAGCCATATTTTATAGTAGTTGCTTTTAAGCTCATTCTAAGAAAAATTGTCAATTTATTTAATCCCCAAGACAATCTAATGTTGGAGACGTTAACTGCATTGTAATTGTCTTTGGTTAATCACAACCTAAGATGAAGGAGTCTCACTCCTTTGAGATGAGCGTTTAACTTTTTGAGAGGATTTGGAAGAGTGCAGTGAAAGTAACTTAAGGGTTTGAAAATAAAACATTTTGAGGAACAGTTTGGACAACTGAAAGTTAGTCTACAGAAGAGACAAAAAAAGAGATATCATAAGAACAGCCCGCGGGTGTATGGAGGGTTATGTGGTTGTGTGAAGGAGGTAACCAGTTTTCATGCAGGTTGCCAACGACAGGGCTAAGTTAATAAGTGCAAGAAATGTCTTTCCCTCACTGAGAGACTTCTGAGTGGAGCTAACGGAGGAGATGGATGCATTTTTTTCCCTTCACTTTTTTAAAGCACAGGTTTCTTTTATTTTTGGAATGGCATTAAATCGTGTCCTGGAGGAGAAAGACAAGCTCTTAATTTTTTCCCCATCTTTCTGGGTCTATGGCATTAATCATTCCATTTTTTAAACAATGATAAATTATATATCTCTACTTTTAACCTTTATTTCACTGAGTGTGTGACTATCCTTTGCCTAAGGTTTTTATTTTTCTTTTTTGCCTCTGAAATATCAGATATCTTTTTTTTATCTGCCTGCCTTTTGGTCCTTCCATTTCTTCTTGAGCAGGTATGTATCCCCAGTGTATCTCCACTGACATGTACTTCAAAGGGTGTTTTTAAAAAGTGGTGAAATATAAATTAATCTAGTTCACTACATTGTAGGAGATAAGGTCAATGGTCCAGGAGGGAAGGTTTTGATAGACTTTAGGCCAAATTTACTTTTATATATTATATATATATAGTTTTACTATTTTAATGATACTTTTATTATTTTACTACTTTTCAGATTGTTTTTCTTATACTTGTATGACTCTTTACAGTTTACTAAATAATTGTAATACATTTTTATTAGATTGTGGTAATAATGGTGCCTGAAGAATCACACCCACCCTTGGCATCTACATCTTTGTAGAGTCCTCTTCCACAGTGACTCTAGGTTTGCCATGTGACTTGCTTTAGCCAATTGGATATTTGTCAATGTGATGCAAGCAGAAACTTGATAGATGCTTTCACATTGTGACTTGCTCTCTTAGAACATGCTAGAGACGTTACGTGGAGAAGAATAGACGTGACCAGAATAAAAGCCCCAGTGACCCACCAGACATGTGAGTGAGACCACTGTGGACTATTCAAACCCAATACATCCCCGTCATGAGTGGCCGTAGGAGAGACAATTAGAAGACCACCTCAAAGCAGAATACTAAGTTAATAGATAGTTTTTGTTTAGGTGCCATTCAGGGTGATTTGTTATTCAGCAATAGGTAACTGATACACATATTGCTACTTGAAACATATGAGGATAGTAACCCTGTGAAGCAGTTAGGGAAGATACTGCTGTCTCAGTTTTACACATGAGGAATCTATGGCTCAAATATGGGGTTAATGTTTGTTTCTCCTCTACTATGATATTAATTCCTTTAGCAGGTTTAGAAGAAAAAAGAAGTCTAATAATCAGGCTGTCATAAGTTTCTTTAGACATTTAAAAAATTCTAAGACAAAATATGAATCATATTTTCAAAGTCAAAGTTATTTTATTTTATATGTGAAAAGATAGCTTTAATATATTTCTGCTAAGACATCTCCTCCTCAGTGCTGGAGAAGGGTTATGTTAGTCACCACCAGGACATACACTTTGAGAAAAAGAGAGGAAGCCTAGGTGAGGGTAGTATTTACCGATGTTGAATAGCAGTTAGAATTGAACTGAATTCACGCAAAAATTCTTGTTCACGTAAGAAAATTTCACCCTTGATCGTGATCTCTTTTTAAGAGAGTTTTGTGTTCTTCTTCCTGGTTGCCAAATTGTATTTCACTTGCTGCTGTTTTTAAAGCAGAGCATCGCTTACAATTTTAAGAGCTTATTTCTAACCATAATTCACAGCTTCCTTTGAGGAAGAGGTAAAATTTTGGTTCATGTTTTATTCTTTTTCATTTCCTTTTCAAGGCATGGCCTTATTATTTATATCTGGGCCAACTTGGATGCCTGAAGTGACTGATTTTTGTGCAGCAGAAAGAAATGAATTGGTTATTTTAACTTTAAAGAGAGCAAAGGCAGTCAAGCTGATCTTAAAGATGTAGATGGTAAATAATGTGATTTATTAGGTCCCCTAGGTCTCTAGGATGGCATACTAGAATGCCTTCATTGCTTTGGCTTTTTCTCAGGTGAGGAGCACTCACAGGAATCTCCCTGAACCTTCTCTAAATGGATCCCCCTTTTTTTTTTTCTTAAGTAAAACATTTTTGACAACCTCTTCTGCTTTTAATCCCTCTTTCTGATGTCTTGTTCAAAGTCAACTTGGTAACAGCAATGAAAATGTACCTTGTTCTCAAATTTAGTGTGCATAAAAATCACCTAGGAAGTCAATTACAACATAGACTCTTGCTTCACTGAAAATATTCTGACTCAGTGGATTTTCTGGGGGTCCAGGAATCTGGTTTTGTTTGTTTGTTTGTTTTGTTTTGTTTTAAAAAAGCGTCCAAGTGATTCTGAAACGGTTGGCCAAAGCATAGTTTCATAAACTCAGATATAGTTATATTGTAATTAATCTTCTTCCAATCGATATTGGTAAGTTCATCTGTGTAAAAATATTTTAAGACTTGTGATAAAGAGAGTGAGACCATTAACTGGTAGAGTTTTTGTAGTGGATACAGACAAGCAAATGGCTAAACAGTGGATTTTCTGTTCCCTTGGGAGAGACAAAGTGCATCTACAAAAAATTCGGGTGGTTGCTGTGCTTTCCTGTCAAGAAATAATCCAGATAGTCAATCCTCTTAAAATAAGCATTGCTTTTTAAGATGGAATTAGCAGGATTCTGCTTATGGCCGTATCAGTGAGTCAGTCCACGTGAGGACCCAGTATGGGTGACTGCTGATTAATGACCACCCGTTCTAAGCAGCCACTACATTCCCAGAGTGAGCTTTCAGTAATGCTCATAATCTTGATGAATTAGATTTTCCTGTTTAGTAAATGAATTCAACGCTGTATTTTCATTTTGGTAGCTATTAAAATAAACGTGAGCTGTTAACAGGCACATTTTTGTGTATCAAGGTTAAATCAATGGTGTTAGTACTCTGTTCCTTCCCCGGCTGAAGACATGAGAATGTTTGATGGTGATGAATATTTGCTAATGGGAATGTGAACCGAGGAAGGGAATTTAAGCTGACTTTATGTCTTATTTATGTCCTTTTTTTAAAAGGTCATATTGACTGTAAAGCTTTCTTCATTCGGAAATAAGAGTGGTCTGTGCAGAAAGGTTTCAGCATGAAGATACATGTAAAAACAGTGCATTGGGATAAAATGTTAATGATAATCCTGCTATTTCTAGTGAATATGATCATGTCATCATTCCTTTTATCCATCCTGTTGTTTTTTTTTTTTTTTCAGAAATATGGTGAGTCAAAATTTTTTTCCCTTGGTCTAGTGAAGAATTTAGTTATGACAGATAACCTCTCTCTCTCTCTCTCTCTCTGTGTATATAATATATATATTATTGCAGCTATACATACGATCCTGAATCTTTGGGGAGAAATCAGAAACACAAATTCAGCTGTAAAAAGTCTTTATTGTAGAGATGGTAGATAAAATCAGTAGGTTACACGATTTTTCAGGAGATGCATGCAGAGTGTGAAAAGAGTTGAGAAAGGGATCCTTGAGGAATTAGTGTTCAAAAAACAAAAAGAGGGGAAAACCCTACTGGTGGAGACTTAAAAAGAATAATCAATCCGAAAGAAGAGATCTAGGTGAGACAATATCCTGAGAGCCAAAGAGAGAAAAAAAAACCCTGAAAGTATCTGTTAGACTGAGAATTAGGTGATTGCTGGTGACCTTGGCAAAGGCATTTTTGGAAGAAACTGATTGTAATGAGTTGAAAGAAAAAAAAAAAAAGGAAGACAGCTAGAGTGGGCCATGATTACAAGTTTGATTGAGGAGGGAAGAGAGAAAGTTGCAGTGGGTTGTGGTGGGATCATCCAGAGGAAAGTAAAGGTGGTTTTGTTTTAGAAAATGGCAGGGACTTTGGTGTCATTGCAGGCTGAATAGGAGATGACAGCGAAGAGAATGGTTAGACATTCAAAAGCGAGAAAGGATAATCGATGGAACTGAGTCTTAGATGATTTGGGGAGATCTTAGCACTTAAATGGACAGATTAGTCTTAACTGGAGGGGCACCTTTCCTCTGAGATTAGAGAAAAGGAGATGAAGGTAAGTTTAAGGTATATTTAATGTATATAATGAAAAATACTTAGTTATTTCTCAATAGGTTACACACTTACCAAAGGAAGAAACTATGTTAAATTAGAATAGGAATGTGCTCAGGGTTTATGTAGGGTGCAGTTATCCATTGTATATAATTAATGATCGAAAATGTGGAATTATAATGAGCTAATTATTTAAGGGAGTTGAGATAGGTTGTTGGTATGAGGAAATGAGTGGGCAGAGATCATGTCCATTGTGACAGCCGCAATTCTGTGATGTGTGGAGAGGGGACACCGTTTGTCACACAACACATGTAGAGTGTCCTTGCTTTTTCTCCATTTGATTTTCAATAGTAAGCTCTCACCAAAAGCTCTGCAATCATAAAACTACTGCTGTAACATCAGTAGTATATCCTAGTTTATACATTCTCTCTCAAACTATAGATATTTATTTTCAGAATGATGTCTAGAGTTTGGATATAAGCATGCATTTGTTTGTTTAGCTAGCTATTCATTTATCTCTCTTATTTTCTCTGGAGAGGATTTTAGGACATTACTGTTAGGGAAGTTAGACAGTGGTTCTGAATGCACTAAATGTTTGAATGCAGGATTGAAATAATACAGACCTGCCCTATAGCAGAGAGGGGCACATTAATTTAACTACAGTCATTATCACATTCGCCCAGAGCTGTGAGTTCATAATAGTCAGGGATTCAGTGGTATTTTTTCCTTATGTTTTTGCTGCAAACAAACACCTGGAATGTTGCCTAATGAACCCAGCTATTCTCCATCTGTTTTGTCCTGGACTTATTCCCATTTGCTATGTAACTGTGCATAGCAATTCTACGGAGAACACGCATTTGTGACCTTAGGTCATAAGAATCAGTATAGTCTAGACTTAGTGACTTGGGCTCTGTAACATTTGAGAGGACAAATGGGAAAATATTTTGTATTTATTTAGAAAAAAAGGGTGTGGTATTGACTATGAATAAGTTTACTAGAAGCCATTTTTTTTTGTGAGTGTAATTAAATTTATCTGAAACCTGGTTAATCAGACTAACTTGGAAGAACTCTAGTTTGAATCTGAATTTTAGAACAGTGCAAATACACATTGTGTTTAATATTTGACTGAAAGTGTTTTCTAAGAGTAGGCTTTAAGAAACTTCCTCTATTATAAGATGATTATAATTATATCAATTAATAATAGTTCAATAGTGAATAGTTGTTTCTAGAAAGACTGCTACTGCTTTAAAGGAGTTTAAAATTTCAGTGCCTTGCAGAATCCATTGTAGGTCTAACCCAAAACATTTGATTAGTCTATGAAAGGAGAATAATAATGTCCTCTGTGGTCTGTGGATAGGCTGGGACCAGCAATGTTCTCATATCATGTGCTGTACATCTTTGTGTACATCACAGCAGCTTCAAACACTGAACTTAGATATTTAATCATTTCTAAGTCATCACAAGGCTATCCATGCCTATTTTTCTGCAATGCTAGCATCATATTTAAAAAATAATAATTTGTGCTCAATAGAACTGCGTTATTCTTGTTTCAGAGAGCACAGATATCACACCTGTGTTATAAAGGAACATGTGTGTCTGTATTAATCATATGCTTTCATAGTATGAGTAGAAACGTAATATAATTATATATTTGGAGTATCACAATGCTTTATTTAATGAGTATCACTTAACGTTAATTATAGGCAGTTCATTGTGCTTTAATTTTAACTATACCACTTTAAGTAGATAATGACTAACCTGCCAGTTGACTTTGACAGCTGCCCAGGCACATCTTAATCACCAATGAAGATAACAATAGACTGCTTTTCACTTGTATGGTGTTTCATTTATTTCAAGCTTTCATACATATTGCATATCACAGTATACTTTTGAGGAAATTAAAATAAATATTAACCAACACCCTCTTTTGTATGCTCTTGTTACTACTTTTATATACTTTCACCTATGCCGCCTTTTTTTCTTTTCTTTCTGGCTTTTTTTTTACTATTATTATTATTATTATTATTATTATTATTATTATTATTATTTAGTTGTTTAGTTCTATTCTGTTTAAGGCAAAGACCGTGTCTGCTTGGCTTATCACTCTATCAGTACTGTCTAGTCCAGTTTCTTGCACAGGGCACATATTCTGTAATACTTGTTGGATGAATGAATTCCCATTTTATCAAAGAATGAATTACAGAGAAATCAAAATATTTGCTCAAATTTATAGAGACAGAACCAGAATCTATTTCTTTTATTTCTGGGTCTCCTCTCTCCCCTCAGCCATTGGACCATCTCCATACTGGTTAGCCTTCTAGTGTAGTGCCCAAAATAGTAAGCAGTTCTCCATGTGGAGCTTAGTGACTGATCCTCAATTGTTGAAGACTCTCACAGGAAAAATGACATTACTAGTCATCTCAACGGAGAGAAAATTAAGGGAAATGATTCAATTCTAGCATTAGAAATATAGAAGGGGTCCATAAGGAAGATTTTACTGGAAGTGTCTTAGGGTACACTTTACAATTGGTTTGAGGGGATTCTTGAAAAGTTTCCTTTTATAGAAATCATTAATTGCAATGAATGCTCATCTATCCTAAGTGATGAAGAAGGAATGCCATTGAGCCTCTGAGCTTAGTTACAGAGCCCCCTACATAAACCATGCTCAATCAATACCAATGCTTGGTTTATAAATCATTCTGTAATACAAGTCTTAATGTGTATGATGCTGGTAGTCAGATCTCAAAGACTCTTTTAAACATGGAAGATAATTACTGGACAAAATCTCTTCCTCTGCTATAAACTTGTAGAGTCGTTTCAGTTGAAGTTATTGAGTCTGGCACATTCTTTAAACCTTGAAAATATTAATTTAATACTTTTTTATTATTAAAGGTAGATCCAAATAGATATTTCTTCAGCGATGGATGAAATCAGGAGGTCATTTATAACTTTTAACAAATGCTCATATTTCTCCAGCTAGTAGTTCTAGGGAGAATAAAAGCCAGTTAAATAGAAAACTAAAAAAAAAAAAAAAAAGAATCACTGTTGGATGTCTGTAATACCATGTTGCTGAAATACTCATCATTGGTTTAAAAGATCTTGATCTGTAGGTATATGTCTCCATGGCCCTTAGACATATTGAAAATCTCTAAAGGAGCTTTGCAAACAGAAATGAACTGTTGATTAATCACAAAAAGGTTTTGGCACTTTAGTCTAAATGTAAACTCATTTTCCTTTAATAAGGGACAAAATTTTGAAATCAGGATAATTTTGAGAAATTATAGTCCTCACATGATACAGGAGCTAACTTGCAGTGCCTGATGCATTTAGGAAAGAAAACATTACGGTTCAGGGAATTATCCATCCCCTAGCAGATACGCTTTCTTTCCTTATTTTGTTTTTGTCCAGAACATCTTTCAAAATTCTTTTCCTGTTGGCAATAGAGGAAAGAAGATTTTATTTTAAAATTCTGTCACAGCTTTGCTGTAAGTATCTGCTTAGATAAGAGTCTTTTAATTTAGTTTGTTCAAAGATTCCAACACTCTCTTTAGGTATCGTGACTCTTCTGCCAAAACCTTGCAAATAGACTCAAGGGAGATGAAAGAAGTTGATCCACACCAGTTTCAAGGCAGACTTTTGGTTCATCCAAAGTTGAATTGTGCTGCAGTTAAAACAGGATGATAGGCAATTGGCTAGTTCTTATGACAAGGAAATTATTCGTGAAAGAGGATTTAGACAAAGCTTATAAGGGATGAGAATTCACTGGTTTACCAGATTCCAACTTTTTCCCGGTATATAAATATAGGATAACCAAATAATACGATACCTGCAGATGTCAGAGAGAAACACTTTAGGATCTTAATACACTTAGCTTTATATTGCATAGAATGCCTAATCGGATATATTTTAATTTTAGCTATTTAGCTTCCACTCCCATAAAAAGTACTCCTCCTTCTTTTGCATTCTTTAAAACTTTCTCTAGCATCCTTGTCACCAATTTTCTTAAGCTACAAAACCTAGCATCACCGTGGACTCCTTCCTCTGTGTCCTTCCCCAGATTCAGTGGTATACCCATCAAGTCAAAATTATTTCTGGAGTGGTTTTTAAATGCAATCCTTCACCATTTCAACGATTTTCATCCCGTTTCGTGCCCTCATCATAATTTTTATCCTGTAATCCATCTTTTACACTGTTACTCAGTGATCTTCTCTTCACATAAATAACTGATTGTGTTCCTTTTCTGGGAAAAAATACACAAAAACAATAAAAAAGTAAATGTAAATTTCTTAGCATGAAATTTATGATTTCTGGTGTTCTGAATTCATTTTCTAGACTCTTGATTTTCTCCTGTTTAACTATATCTTGGCCACAGGGTAGTGATCCCTGAGAGAAGAGAAACAACTGAGGTGAGTTCTACCACTGCTCCAAATGACTCCCTGGAGATAGTTTTCAGGCCACAGGGCAGGGAGAAAGAATTCAAAAAGAACCCAGTAGGGGATTTTTTTCTTTTTCAGTAGAGGATGCAGAGTCTAGTGTGTGAGGAGATCAAGGCTACTGTAATTTGTGGAGCAAAACATGAAAGAGGATGGAACTGGACAGATTGTTTCCGATACATGCAAATGAGTTTCCTTCAGGTTTGGTTGAGTACTCGTTTGCATATGCAGGAAAAGAACTACTGGAAAGTGCCAGTGGAGCACTCCCAGAGGTCACACAGGACGGGACATAGCTCATGCTCCAACGAGGAGAGGTGCAAAGACCTAATATGAAGGGAATTCAGTAAAATCATCAGAAATCACACAAAGAAGCAAGAAAATGCAACCCAGTAATCAGGAGAAGAATCAATGAAACATAAACAAAATAAATATAGTGAAAACTAAGTCATAACTCTAATAAGAAAATAAAAAGGACAACTCACATATTGAAATAAAATGTTTGCAAATTGTATGTCTGATAAGGGACTGGTATTCACAATACATACAGAACTCTTACAACTCAGTAGCAAAAAGGACAAATAACTCCATTTGCTTATGGGCAAAGGATCTGAATAGACATTTCTCCAGAGAAGATATAGGAATGGCCAATAAGCACATCAAAAGATGCTCAGTGTCATCAGCAATTAGGAAAATGCAAATCAAAATCACAATGAGATAGCCACTCTGCGCCTATTAGGATGGCTGCAATAAAAAAGATGGAAAATAACAAGTATTGATGAGGATGTTGGAGAAATTGGAACCCTTATACATTGTTGGTGAGAAGATGAAATGTAGCCATTTTGAAAAAGAGTTTGGTACTTCCTTACTGGTTAAACACAGTTACCATATAACCTAGCAATTTCACTCCTAGCTATATACCCAAGAGGATTGAAACCATTTGTCTACACAAAAAGATAGATATGAATGTTCATAGCAGCATTATTCATAATAAACAAAAAGTGGAAACAACCCAAATGCCCATCCACTGATTAATTGCTAAATAAAATGGGGTATATCCATGCAACAGTATATGATTTGGTCACAAAAACGAATGAAGTAATGATGCATGCTACAACATGAATGAACTGTGAACACTATGCTAAGTGAATAAAGCTATATACAAAAGAACATATATGTTTTCATTTATACAAAATGTCCAGAAAAGGTAAATTCATAAAAACAAAAATTAGATTAGTAGTTGTCATGGACTGAGGGGAGGAAGAATGGAAAGTGATTGCTAATGGGTATGGAATTGCCTTTGTAGAGTGATAAAAATGTCCTAAAATTAGATGGTAGTTATGGTTGCACCCTCTGTAAATATACTAAATAGTATTGAATTATGTACTTTAAAATGGTGAATTGTATTAGATGTGAATAAAATTGTTATAAGAATAAATTGATACTATGAATAGCCTAACATTTATTTTAAAAAATTAAATTTATTCCTTAAAAAAAGATCTTCTATAAAGAAAAATTTGGACCCAGATTCCACCTTCACTTGTAAAGTCTATAAAACATTTTAGGAGGAAACAATATCAATTCTACAAAAACTCTTCAGGAAAATAGAAGAGGAGGAAATGTTTCCACCTCATTTTATGAGGCCAGTTCTATCCATATTCAAAACAAAAGACCTTACAAGATAAGAAAACTGCAGATCAATACCTCTGGTGAACATAGACTCAAATATTCAAATATTGGAAAACTGAACCTAACCATATATAAAAATGGTAATATATCCTGACCAATTGTGATTTATCCCAGGAATGCAAGGTATTTGTATCATTTGAAAAGAAAACAATGCAAAAACTGACAATGGAAGATGATATAAATTTCTCAATAGATGCAAAAAGAAAAAAAGAGAGAGAGAGAGGGAGAGCAATGACTATTATCTATGATAAAAATTTCCCACAAGTTAGCAATAAAAGAAAATATCCTCAGTCAACTGAAGCACATCTAAGAAAATTCTACATCTAATAACAGCACACTCAATAGTAAAAACCTGAATACTTTCCAGTCAGATGGGGAACCCTTCTCTCTACCACTTCGGGTCAGTATTGGACCACTTTTACCACCGTGGCAGAGGGCTGACTTGGCTCAGTTCACCTCAGTGGATTTATTGAGCCACTGGCCTCAGCCTCTGGGGGAGAGCAGTAGCGTTCTACTGCCCTGTTTTGCTTCCTTCTCAATGTTTTTACTCCTCCTTCTCTTGTTTACTGTTGTGTTGAGCGATGGGAAATGTGTAGGATATTTTTGCTTGCCTCTCCAAATCCTCTCCCCACCTTCCCCTTCTAGAGATGTCTTCATCTTCAGTGCGCTCATTCCTTGCACTCTGTATCCCAGTAGTGTTCAGCCATTTGGAAGAAAAGGCTGAGACCAGAAGAAGGCCAGAAGTCTCTGTGTTTATTCCTCCCCCTCCCTCCTCACTGGACCTTAAATTGGCAATAGCTGCACGCCTTGACCAAAGGTTTCTCCTGTGTAGCTCAGGTCTCCCTGACACCGTTCCTTCATTTGCTCTTCAGGGCTATGGATGGCAACCGCTTTCTGCTCTTGCCAACCCCAAGGTGATTCACCATCCCTCATGGATTTCCTGAACCTCTCCCACACCTGTATATATAGCCCCTCGTTCCTTCATTAAATGATCCTCAAGTATCTGATTTTGAATGGGTCATCTAACTGATCCAGAGAGAAATTAAGATGTCATCTAGCTCAAATGCAGAGGGGTTAAGTAAAATTCAGGTACATCTGGCTCTGATGTTAATTTTGCTGTTGTTCATGTGAAAATGTGATTGAAGAGATGGAGATATCCCTGTATGTTTATCTCACGAGTCTTTTCCCAATTCACTGGCTGAAGGTGTTTCTAGGGTCAGTACCCTCTTAGGGCTCTGCTTTGCCCTTGCCCTTCCTACCTATTTACTTATTCATGTAATTAGTTCTCCTGAGCTAGGAGCAGAGCTGATTGACTTGGCTTATGTATGTTATCTTTCTACGTACAGAATGCTTACTGACTTGGTCCTAATGGTCCCTGCACAAGTGAAATGTGGCTGTGATTAGGAGGAGTGCATTTGAGAATTAAATAGTGTCTGCATTCAGCTTTTAGCAGCTAGGCTATTTCTGCTCATTATGATCAAGCCGAACTTTGTAGAATCAATAGATTTCCTCAACACTGCTTTAATTATGATGAAAAATATTGTACTTTGGGTTAAAAATTTTCTTTACATTTTAACTGATTGTGGGAATGCATATTTTAAAGAAAATCTAATGAATAATCAGTCATAATCACTATAATATAAACACTAAAAATATCATTTCCCCCACTCATCTGGGAGAGCAAATAATTCATTACAGATGAGCGAGAAAAAAGTCAGTTTAAATTAGTTTTCTCCACATATATTTTGAAAGGAGTACACATAATTTTTTTTCTAGGTTATACTAGAAACTGGATCTATTGAGTATTGTTCTGAGGATTATTAATGGGAACCAAGTACATATCAAATCCAGTGTTTATACCTTTCCATTTTGACTTGCTCTTATAGTCTAATGTTGTCATTTTTTAAATCAATTCTTACAGCATCCAGAACATGCATTACATAGATTGAATTTTGTAACTATCATGTGATTATTAAGGCCTGTAAACATTTTCCTAGCTTTTCAGTTTTAGTATACCTGTGTGGAAGGCCTAGGATAATTTTGAAATTTTATGTAAGAATATTCATGTGAAAATCCAATTGCTAAATGATAAAAATTTTGTATATAATCTATACAGGAGGGACAAGGGTCATGATAAGATATTTATAATTTCAGAAGCCTGAACTCAACCATCTATTATCAATTGAAAATTAAAATCCTTGGTTACAAGTAGCTAATTATTAAAAGAAGGATTATTACACTTTTTGGTGTCTGATAAAGTCTATAGTCAATCTTTGTAGTAACTTTATTATTTTTCTCTAATAATTCAGAATTTACAGTGATTCAAGATTCAAAATAACCCCACATGCTAATTAATGAACTAGAGGCTGTGGATGTCAGTGTGAGAGGAGTCAGTGCTGGATGAATGAGAGCAATGCTGAGCAGCAGGGATGAGGCAGTGACAGAGCGCGGATGCGCAGTGGAGCTGTCTTTGAATTTATGTTACATTTCTTCATCAGTGTTGCAGAATCATTTAATTTGATTTAATAAGCCTATTTTAGGACATTCAAATGTATCACTTTGTGAAGAATTATTAATTGTATAATAAAAATATACCATATAACTCTTTTATTTGGCATTGAGAATTTGCATCCCTTATATAATCTGATTCCCTTAACGTCTCAGAGACGGACAGGACAGAGAGAAAAAAAATCAAGGGCAAAAACCAAGGTTTCTTCTCAAAACTTGTAATTTTGCTAACAATAACCATCTGTTTCACCCTAACATAAGGTGTTTTCTTGTTCAAAGGCCATTGGCATGAATTTAGTTTTCCAATACCTATTTAAAATCTATATTGTAAATATCTGGGGGTTAAAGATATTATAAAAAGAAAAGTAGATTAATTATGAGAGAAAGTAATAAAACATAGATTGTAGAAGGTGTTTGGTAATAAGAATTTCCTTGTGATGTTGTGTTTGAAGCTGGGATGTCCTATCACAGTCCTAGAAATTTTCATTGCTATACCACTTTAATGTTAAAAAGTTATTCATCACTATCTCCTTTATTAATGAAGTAATAAAGATTTTGGCTTGATATGTTTCTTTCTTAGTTTGGAGAAAAGTCATATCCATTAATTTTTAGATTTCTATACTCTTTGTTCTTCTCCAGGTAAAATCCATGAAAACATTTTAATATTTTACTTCAAGATAAAAGGGATATTCCGGTAGCAAGTTTATCACTGAAAACTTATGAGAAGATGGGTGTTGAGTTGTGAGATAGAAATACTATACTCCCTTGAGTTTTTTTTTTTTAGTTGACTCAACCTTCTTCTCATTACTTTGTCTTCCACACATACTCACATCTGTGTCTTTTTTGTTAAATATTAAATTCTGTCTTTTCCCCTTGCCTCCTCTTTGTAGAGGAATACAGTTTGTTCCTCCCTTTTTACATTTCCGTCATTTCTAGTTCCGTTATTATTTTCATTCCTAAGGGCAATGTGTTTATTTGCCTCATCATCCTCTTTGAATCTGTCCAGTTTGGGAATGAGAATGTCCATGTTTTGATTACTCAATAAAATACTAGATTTTTTTCCCTATCCTTTTTCTTTATATTTTTCAATTGACATATTCAATTATTATTTCCAGACCATGACGAGACTTAAATAAAACAGACCGCTGAGACTGCCAGTTTTCTCCGTGGTTCCATAAAGCCATAGGCAATTTTCCTTAAATATCAAGCTCTTTTTTTCTCTTCCTGTCAACAGCTGGAGGACTGACCTTTTTCTCTAAAAGCAAGTGAGAGATACTATAATTTTCTATATTGCTTGAATTTTATTTGAGCTACATTTTCAACTAGCGCTGTCCTGTGGCTACTGATTGTCACTTTGCTAGTGTGGCTTTCACCAGAACAGAAAGATTGTTACTACCTGTCTTCTATCATTTCCATGGTGAGTTCTCATTCACAAGTCTTTGAGACAAGTGCCAAACCCAAAACATTAACTGAGACAAACTAGAAAGCAAAATTCTTTAACGATATACTGTATATAGTATATATGATATCTAGTATAACATACTATGGTGTATTGTAGAGTCAGGGATGTTTGACACAGCAGTTTTAGTAGGCATGATGGAAACTTTGTTGAAATGTTTCGTTATTATATATGTTTTTCTTTTAATATGTGAGGGTCATTTTGAAGTGCTGGCTGTCTACCATGTGATTTAAGAACTCTGGGAAATCCTTCCTGCCCCCAAATGCTTCTCCAAAGGCATGTTTCTAATTTTCCTTACCGATAGAGTGATGTTTTTGTAGCAGAAGTCTTATTCTGAACTTTCTTCTTTATAATCCTTTGATGTCCCCAGAAGATTCAAGATAAAGTTCAGAGTCTTAAGCTTAGCCCATGACCTTTCATTTTTAGACTCTGCATTGTGCCTGGCACATCACTCAGAGCCATTTTGAATGGCTTGTAATTCTTTCCTTATCTCAGGCTGTTTCACACCTGTGCCTTTGCCTGGAGCATCCTTCATCTCATATCACCAACTTCCTCACCCTGAAAAACTCAGCTTATTTGTCATATTACACATGAAACCTTCATGGAATGCTTTCTCCAAACTCCTGTTGTTTGCCAGCATCCCATGTAAACCTCGTGTATTATGTATTACTCCACTCTAATCATTGTCTGTCTCCCCTGACATAAAATACTGAGAGATGTAAAAATGTCTTATTCAAGTTGTATCCTCAATACCTTATACAGTGACTGGCACATTTTAAGGTGTTCAGTAAAGGTTTGTGGAATGAATGTGTGAATGAATCAATTAATGCTTGATATTTCAACATTGGAAATTAATTTTCGTGTTTTAAAGATCTAATTTACCAAGTTATTCTCTTTTAAAATGACCATTTTTATAAGTGAGGTAACATATTAACTCACTGTTAGTTTTACCTCTTTCAGTGCAACAAATATCCTTTTAAAACTAGTTCATATAGCACAGGACTAGGCTATAAGGACGATTTTCTTTACTATTTTTTGTAGTAATAAGTCCATGAGACCAAGAGAAGAGGGACTTAGATTTTAGTCTTGGCTCTGCAGCTCACTAGATACCCATCTCTTGGCCCTACTTCCCTTATTATTTAAAAAGAAAAAAATAATGTCCATGCTATGTGGTTACTGAGATATATACATATATCATATATCCTTAAGAGATATGTAAGAATAATATTCTAGTAGAAATTTACATTCAAACTTTATTTCCCAATGCATGAGTCTAGGAAAGGAGAATTCTGATTTGGAATGAGAAAGAGAAGTGAATTTAGTTTGAAGATTCTGGCCAATAGCCTGGGTAGATAGGAGTTTGACAGTAGGGCACATAAAAGGGGAAAGGAATACAGAAGGGATGTTTGGCACATAAAATGGCAATGACATAAAATCTCCTACTCACAATTCTTCTCATGACTGACCCTGCACAGTCTAATAGTCTTGGCCAAGTACCTTCCAAAAGTGATACAGAAACACAAGTCATGAAGCTTTCGCTCAGGTTTAGAATGATTATTTTCTGAAAGAGAAAGATCATCCAGACATGAAAGCTTCTGCCATTTCATAAGGTAAGAAGCATCTACTCCTCTTTCCTTCACTTGGCTTGGCTCTTCTGCTGAGAAATACAGTTAATTACAGTTTATTGTAAATATGTTGTCCCTGTTAAGAAGAACAGTATAATCACATGGCCCTAAACTGTTGGTTGATTGGCTCAAATAGGTTGGTCTGGCTTTGGCTCAAGTTCAACACTTAGAAATTACTTTCCAAAACACTCAATTTAGATGTGTGCTCTTGCATGCTTTGTTAATCTGTTATCACCCATACTGTAAACAACTAACTGCAGGAGAATGATAGCCTCTTGAGTTTGCCAATTGGCATAGTTATTTCCCACCACAGTGGAATATACCCCAAACATATGAACCACTTTGATGTTCTTTACTAGCTTGGTCATCATTTTTGCCCACAACCTGTGATGGCATTTTGATTAAGTAGGAACAGTAGTAAAGATGTCAAGGATGGTAAATTTTAGTGGGAAGATTATAAACTTTTTTTTTGCAGAATGCTGTAATCACTAATGATAAAGCAAAAAAAATTTTTTTTTTATTTTAAAAGTTTTATGAGCCTGGTGGGAGATAGAGATTTAATCACAATATATGCAAATTCTACATCTTTAATCCTTCTTCGATACATAGAAAACATTGTTATCTTCAAAGACTCACCTGTGTCATGGCCCATTTCTATAGAATCGTAGGTCTGCAAGGGATCCCTGGAGCTTATTTGTTGTTTCTGTATATGATTAAATATTTAAACCATCTCAGACAGTTAATCCTTAATAATTTATTAAAGTATCTTAAAATCCCCTTCTAACAACAGTTCATGTGTACATCTCATAAAACTTTCTCATTGCAATCTGAACTCTTCTTCTGGCCTAGTGAAGGCATAAAACTTCTATAGAGTAAATCCTTACAGAGTTGAAGATTATGATCAATAAATCTTGCAGACTTTCATCTTTAAAAATACATTGTAAAGGCATTTTGGGGTGTATAAATCCCTTGGACATGTTTTGTAAAGTGTGAACAATCATATCTTTGGTTTTGTTTGAAGCACAAAAATTGATCAGTAGAGGACAGTTTGTTTTCTCCTCTGGAGTTAGATACAATGTGAAAATTGATTTGGGGGAATGAGGATGATTTAAGCTCATATAGACCAAAACTCTGTATACAGAAGATAATCAAATTTCATGTAGCAAGATTGGAAAGGTTTGGGCTCTTTTATGGAATTTTGTCTTATCTTTCTTTAGCAATCATAGGTGAGGTTTTACTCCCTTGACTAGATGAATGGGAAACATATAAGCCTTTAGAAAGTGTGGTGTTTACTGAAGGATAGCTTTGTTGTGCTGCAAAAGTCGCATTTGATTTTGGTTTTGAAGAAACAGTCTTTGCAACCTTCTCAGATCAGCTTCCTCTGGATCCAGTGTTCCAAGTGCTGGCTGATTTTGAAGTTTTTCCTGCTTTCTGTGTGATTCCGAGAGGTGCTTACTGATCCCTGGGGTTTTAAGACCATTCGATCCCTAAAGGTTCCACCATGGTAGGAAAGAATCAAAGGAGAGAGAGGCATGGAGGGGTGCACTGTGCTCAAATTGTACTGGTCGGGCATGCAGGTCAGGGAACCTGGTTCCTCCTAACCCTGGACTTAAATGGACTAGATTCAAGACCTTAAAATGTGTCCTCAGATCGTGGTCGTTTTGTTCCCAGATGAAAGGAAGGATGGGATGTTGCTGTTTTGCAGAATGAATGATTAGGCAAGAGAACTTCAGGTAGAAGTAAGGATTACAAACTTACTGCCTGTTCAGACTTAACAGAGCATTTGGGAAAGGTAGCTGCTTAGGATGGTGGGTGGATACCAATCTGTTTGTTTTTGCTCTTTTTCCTCAAGTGTATTTTTAAAACATTTAATTAGAAGAGAAGTATTTCATTGTGTATATTTTTGTACTATTAAGAATAGAATTGGTTTCAAGCGATACTCTAAGATTTACGTGTCATTGATTCTGAGCCAATTAAAATAAACTTAGTGTTTAGGCTTAATCCAGGCAGTAAAAATTGCCTTGAAAAAAAGACTATTTTGTCATGCATGTCTCTTCTGTACCCAAATTTAAAGCTAAAATCTTATGAAACTGCTTCCATTTTTATCCTAAAGTGGTACCTTAAATTTATATAATGATGTTAGAGAAATATTTATTCTTTAAAAATGAGGATACCCTATATGCCAATCTTCATTTTTTTTCAACAAAATTTGTACTTGCTTTTGAAGAAATATATTTAATTTAATGTAATTATATGATCAGGTTAGGTGCGGATTTTATTTTACCTAGGATTTGCTAAACACTTAACTTAAAAAATATAATATTTGATGTAATTTATCAAGGCAGATTGGCATAAGACCTGAATTAAAATACTCTCTGATTAAAATAAATCTGAGTTTCAAAGAATACTTTTTTTTTTTTTTAGTAAAACTATGACCTATAGCACTATCTGATCTTTTTCCAGTTTTCTGGTTTCAACTAGTATCTGATGTTTCATTACACAACCTTAGCAAACGTTAGAAGAAAATGAACATTCCATAGACGAACAAAAAAGTTTGTACTTGTTGGTTTGCTTTGATGCCTTTTAATTGTGTTAGTGCTTCTTTGGCCAAACAGATCAAACAAGAGCATTCAATCCTTGAATTTTTCCGTTTTACTTACTAAAAAACATACTTGATAGGTTTTCCTGTTTTGACAATGATTTACTTTGATACTGAAGCCATGTGGAGGAGATAAATCCTGTTTTCCTTATCTTAAATATAGGATTACTGATCAGTTCATAAGGATTAAATGAATGTCTAAGATCACACAGCCACAGATGGGAAGAATTGGGATTTGAACTTTGGCCTTTGGATCCTGAATTCTGTGGTCTGTTTATTACATGGCTTTTCTTATGTTTTGCTTCAAGGACGTGTGAGCTAGGTTTTCTAGGAGGTTGAGATTTCAACAATGGAATATAAAGTTTAAAGACCCTTAGGATATGTACTGTGGATCTGAGCTTTTATTGAAAATGTGTCATGCTGTATGCTCATTTAGTTGAGTTTTTTCAAAGTCACTTAACACAGCTTCAAGAAACAGTTTCCTTCATGTGAATATAGACTATAAAAAGATTGCTAACATTTCCTGAGTCTGTGCCAGACATTGAGTTAAGAAATAAGCCTGCATCATTCAATACGATACTTGAAAAACTTCTAATAGAAAGATTCTGTTACTGACTTGATTTTACAGGTGACAGAAAGGGAGATCATAAAGCTAGTGAGCAGAAGAGCTGGGGTGAAAACCCAAGGATGTTGAATTTCAGAGCCTTCAGCTTTGAACTTCTATTTCCTGCTCTTCTGACTTTTTGAAAATAAAGCTTTCTGTTGAGAAGTCAACATACGAGAAGGGACACTCCTCAAGGAAATTTAATGACAGTACATATATTAATGAAATAGTACATATATTGCAACAAACTTAACTCTTAATTCATACCCTGTTTTTTCAACACTGCCAGGTGTAATGGGAAACTTGACAGCTTTGGATTCCCACCCATGTGGCTTCTAAAATGAATGCTGTTCTTTTCCACCATATAAATGCCTCTGAGACTTAGTTTCCATATCTGGAAAACAAGATCCCATATCCTGTAGGGTTGTTGTAAGATCTGGATGATAATTTTTGTAGGGTGGTTGTGACTGTATACAACGGCTCCTATTTCCCATTTCCCTTCACACTAACAAATGAACTCTACTGTCTGTGAGTCTGTGGAGGGTGGAGATAACTCTGTTTTTTTTGGTAAGAAGACAAATGTTCTTGCCTTGGTGCTGGTGGAACAAGGCTTTTGATTTCCTAAATTGTCTTCCTCTTTCAGTCTACATCCTTCTGAGTACTTTGGTTGGTTCACTGCAGGGTGTGACTCTTGAGCCGTGTCTGCAGCAGCCTCCACGTGATGACTCTGGTCACTCACCGCAGACGCTGAGTCAGTGTTTAAGGAGCTCATAACCTAGAGCTCTGTGTTCTGACCTTTTCTCTATCATGAACTTGCAGGCTCCTTTGGATGAGATCATTTAAGCACAAAAGGACCTCACTTTTCTCCTCCATACAGTGGAGATAGCCAAGGATCCCGGTGAATACCAGAAATGGAATGGAGAATTTTACTCTGACATTACGACGGAGCTGACAAATGAGTTGCACTTATTTTAATCCATCAAATGTGGCCATGTGAAATGAATGCTTCTGTTCCACTGGAAATTCCAAGAGAAACAGGACCGAGCTCTCCGGGCATAGCTGCAGAAAGTACCTGAATCACATGCTGAATTTTAACCTAGCAAATACAACATTCTGAATTCAATAGCTCATAAAAAAAAGCACAGTTAAACAAAGGAAAGTGCTTATGGTCCTGTGACAAAGACACTTACTTCCTCGGGGGCCTTCCCTGACTCCCTCCACCTCCTATATTTTTCACTAGCGCACATCACAACTTCCGTTTTCCAGTTAGCAACCTCTCTTTCCCGAGGGCAGGGATCACGTCTGTTTTTTCACTGCTGTGTCCTTAGCGTCTCACCCTATGCCTGGCCCTGGGCTTGTTAACAAATTGTAAAATGAGAAAGGAGACTTGTTAACAAATTGTTCTAAATCAGCTGACTCAGGAGAGAGAATACTTGGCTTCTCTTCAAGACCCAAAAGGGAGGATTGGGAAACAAAGCAGATGTAATACATAGGAAATCCGTTGAAATTCACTATGTATTTAAGAGCCAAATGGGGAAGTCCGTAGCACTAGTTAAAGAGGTCGGCAGTATTCAGAACTAGTGGTGAGATGAATTAAGAACTGAAAACATCACGAAAGCTAGGAATGGGAAAATAGAAGGTATCCAGGTCCACCTTGGCGCTGTGGATCACGTGGCCTGTAGGGAGGTGAGCACAGAGGACCAGAGCAGATAGAAGGCAGACACCGTATGGGAGGCTGCTGCTGGGGAGCTGCCCATATTAACTCACACTAGCTACAGAGAAGGGGTTCAAAAGCTGCATCACTTATCGTTAAAAAAATGCGTAGAATTAAGTCTTCTGTGGGTTTATAATTAGAGCTATTTAAGGAAAAAATGTTGCAATGATTAAAAGGAAATAAAAGATGTATGCTGCTAAGTAAGGAACATAAGCTCAAAGTCTTGTGAAAAGGCATCTGTGAAGCCCCTCTCAAGTAAATCCCACACATCCTCTTAAAGAGACGCTTTCTGAGGACCAGCAAGCGACTGCCTTTCCTGGCAGGATAATTAATAACCATGTGCCAAGAAGCGTTTTGTAAGAGACTCTCCCTGTTGCCAGAGTCTCATCAAATTTAGCACTTTCTTGTCAGGGTCAGGACCTTCCTTTGATGGCTTTGGCCTCATTTGTGGCTTCTGTCCACGGAGCTTCGGAATCATAAAAAGGTGCCATTCCCTAGGACTTAGGCTGTAGTCTGTGGTTTCTTTCCAGCTGTGAAGAGGATGCCTGGGCTCAGGGCATGGCGTTGTAAGGAAGCGCTGCTACATGTGGTCCCAGCTGTAAATCCTGCTCGATTGAGACTGTGGGGTCAAAGGAGGCCAGCAGACGAGGCTAAGGCTCCTGGGGGGAGGCCAGGATAGCGTACTGTTGCCTGCCAAGCCTGACAGCCAGAATGCCCAGGAACCTGTGGTCTGTGCTCTCAAGTAAATCAGTCCTGCAGAGCCACCAGACACTGCAGCCATATTGTGAAGACTCTGCAACTGTCCAGATGATTGAATATTTGGCGTTAATGGGAACACTCCTTAAATACAGGTGACTAGAACTATTCAGCTGAAACTCGTAAGAGACTTAACTTGCTGCTTTATTCATCCTGTGTTTACTACATTTAAATCCCTGACCTTCTATTGATTATAAGTGAGATGTGGAGGATGAGCTGGAAGTCCTGTATGAAAGTTTTATGCCAAGTATAGTAACTGTCTGAGTCACTTCATCCCTGATCTGGTTTTACAGTTGTGTTCTAAAGACAAGTAGAACATATTCTTCATTTAGTTGTTGAGGGTCACCCATTTCTTAAACTACCATTTTTTGAGCTGTTGGCTGTTGCTTAAGACCTTGTGCTGAACTCTTTCTATATATTGTCTTAATCCCCAAAGAACAAACTTTGAGGTGGAGTTTAGAATCCCCATCTTACATATAAGAAAACCGGAAATTTTCAGACGCAGAGAGATTGCCAGTGAAGCAGCAGAGTTTGTGCACAGACTGATGGAGCTAGGTCTGACCTCACAGCCTGCGTTCTCACCTGGCACAGTGCAGCTTCCTGGGGCAAGAGCGCCTTCATTAAAGGCAAGCTGCACCTGCGTGTGCAGAGTGATGGCGTTAGTATGACATGAAGGTTACAAGACCTGGCTTCAAGTTCTAGCCCAGTTGACCAGTTACTGGCTGGGTTTTCTTGGTTAAGTCACTAACTGCTCTGAACTTGTTTATTCATCTCTATATTGGAGATGATGATAATAGTTATTGTCCAACATCACAGTGTTAGTTTGAGGATCATAAGAGGCATTGTATGGGAAAGTACTTTACAAATAGTAAAGCAATATATAATATTAGTTATTTTCCACCAAACCCTTTTTTCTGTCTCCATTAGAGATAGGAAATACCTACCTTCCTAGCTGTGATTAGGTTTGGTCAAAGCCAGTTTTTTAAGGAAACCTGAAATTTGAAATTTTGTTCACACATAGTGAGTTATTTGGCAGTCTCTATGAAGAGTTTTTGCTGGATTCCTGAAAACAAATGTGAGCAGCCTCAAGATCCCAATCTTGAAGTTACTAAGTTGTACCTTTTATATTAATCTATTCAAAAGGGCTGTTGAGTGCAATGAAAAGGCAGGAAAGTATCCAGTGGGCGGGGATATCCAGAAAACACATTCCATATAACATTTCAGTGGAATTGGTGTGTTGTTTTATTCTTTGTAATTTCAGTTTCTCACTGTGATTTAGGTGGACTCTCATCAGGCCTGGTAACTTCAAGTGAAGTTGATGAAAAGTAAGGGGCGGGAACCACATTGGGTTTGTAAACAAATTCCCTTTTCCTGTGCCTGTAAATCATGAAAGTATACCATTCAGGACGTCCTATCATTTGGTGCTGCGTTCTGTCCAGCTAGAAATTTCATTCTCTCGCGGTGGTAGAAAGAGAATTTATGCAAAACATAATCTCTTTCCTGCCCCTTGGCTGAGCTTTCTGCCCTTTTCTTACCTTACTTTCTTACATATTAGGGGAGTAAGTTTACTAAAGTTTAAATCAGAGCCCACTGCTTCCCTGCTTAAAGCTGGCTAGTGGATTTTCAGTGCAACCAGAATAAAATCTACCCCCTTGGCCATGACTTATAATGCCCAGCCTTTCCTTCTGACTTCTTCCCAGGATCTCCTACCTGCTCACAGAATCCAGCCGCCCTTGGCTCCTTTCTGCTCCTTGCCGGCTTGTTATCGGGTCTTGATCCTGATTTCCTTCTGCCTGGGATGCTCTTTCTCCTGATTCTCCCAGGGCAGCCTTCTCAGCCTTGGGGTTGACATGCAGAAGTCACCTCTTCCCAGAGGCCCTCCCCAAGCACGTGCTATGAACCTGCCAACCAAGCCACTCTAGACCTGCCACCCCACCTTGTTCTCTTTTTTTCTCATCAGTAGTCTCTGACAGTCTTTTATTTACTTGCTGCCACGCTCATCATCTGCCTCTCCCCAGTGGAAGGTTATCTGCCCCACAGTAAGTTACGTGTTGTCCTTGGCTGTGCCCTGGGAGTCTGGCACATCGTAGGTTTTCAGGAGTGGTGCTTAGTAAACGACTTATAATCATTTAACTGAAAGCTGTTGATTTAGTCACTTGTCTTTTCTGATATTTGTCTTCTTGATTCGTCTAAGGAGAATAATAATTATCTGCTCTATCTAACTCCCAGGAATTGTACGAGCACATGGTATAGGGTTCTTTTAAGGCCTTGTGTTAGGATTGAGGTACATGGATGAAGGATGGGGCCTGTTTTGAGGAGAGCACCGTGCAGTGAGGTAGGCACGGACATAGACAATGAGCTTGGACACATGTCACTACTGTGCAGGATCGCTGAGTTGCACAACCCTGGGGGTGCCATTCAATTCATGGTATGTAACACCAAGCTCCATTGCTCTGGATTATGTAACATGCTCTTTTAAACACTTTCCAGTAGTAACAACATGACGTTCATAAAAAAATGGGGAGGAGGGTACTTTAATGTCCATATTAGCAGTTCACTATAAAATAGTGTATATATGCTATTATTCCTTATTTATTAGATGAGTTTGAACTTTGATTTTTAATCTATCTTATTCTTCCAAACCTAGGAGCTCTAGTTTTTAGTTTGTTCTCAATTATTGCTGATTTCCTCCTTGTTAAAAAAACAATTCCTTGATAACTCCGCAGTATTATTACCTCTGTTAAAGAGTAATGATAAAACCTGTAGTCTTCAGTGTTTGGGTACATAGGAAAAGTAGCATTTGACCATAAAAGTTATTTGGACATTTCAGGACTATCCATGGTTCTATTAATTGCCACAAAAGAAAAAAGTTGACAGGACAGTCTTTTTTCTTTTCTTTTTTTTTTTTTTTTTTGCGGGGGGCAGGGGACAGTTGTTGTCGGTCACTAATATAAATTGTCTGCTGTCCTGTTGGTGGCTGTAGTCAAGACAATAAAAGCAATGCAGGGCCAGCCTGTTGACGGAGCGGCTTGTATCTTCCCCGCATTTTCTCCTTTGTATATTTTGAAAGGAGCAGGCAAAATAATTCAAAACAAAACCTTCTCGGAGCATCAGAAAGCATGAAAAACATTAAGCCTTTAAACCCAGAAACTTCTCAGTGTATGGAGACAAATGTGTAATTAAATCTGGAAGTTACTTCTTTCTGTTTCTCTTTCTTGTTCTTTTAAAACAAAAAACAAAAAGCTGCAATGCAAAAAAAACAGCCCAACTACCCGTGATAATGAGAGTCAGGGAGTAACTGTGCCCAGAACAGAAGGAAAAATGTGTTGCTATGTGAATGGAATTTTAGGGAGAACAATTGTAAAGGGAAGCTTTCTTACGCTAGGCGGGAAATTATAGCTGAAGCAAGTGAGATGCCACCCTTGAGTGGTAGATAATTAAGGCAAAGCTGTTTTCTTTGGAGGTGGACAGGCTGCAGGGAAAAAGCTGTATCAGCCCTGAGTTGTGTATGGGAGTGGCATGTGGGGTCTGCTAAGGAGTGGGTCCAAATGTGGGCTGAGGTCTCCAAGACAGAGTCTGTTAGGAACGGGGCCATCTTCCAGCTCAACCTTCCCTGCATTACTGTTTTGTTCCCCTTTTAAAGTACCCTTTTGTTGTCTAGTGATCTAAATTTCAGGATAAAATATCATGTTTTGGCTTTTATTCCTACTGTTCTTATTTGGCTATTTTTAAACGTTGCTTTGCTCTTAACAGGCTTTTCCTCTGTTGGAATACGTATAGTCAGCCAGTTCCCTCAGAATGTTCATTTCATTTGAATCTGAATAAGAAAACGATGTTCTGTGAATTGGAAGAATTCCTAACAGGGATTCTTTAGTAGCTGCTTTTATAGTCTTCTTTTTGAAATCTAATAATATTTCCCTTTGCTTTATTATTGTTACTATTATTTTTATAATGAGCAAGTCCAACAATATCACCAGGAAGGAATATTCTTCTGATATTCTCTCTGAGGCAGGGAGTATGAAGTCCCAGTTGAGCCCAGCTGTCCCTCCGGCTCCTTTCAGACAGTCCTCGTAAGGATGTCAGTCCAGATCCTGCAGCCAGGGTCAGAATTCACAGCTCGATGACCTCGAAACAGTAGGGTTGAACTATATTGCGCTCCGTTTTTAAAGTTATGATCCCCTGACCTTTGGATTCTGCAAAACACATCCAAACATTCTTATTTTGCAACCTGGAATTAGAAGAGTTAATGCTGAAAACTTATCACTCTGCATAATCTAAAGCACAGGATTCTTCCACAGGCAAGTCACTCAGTGTATTTGTTCAGCACTGTGCCAGGCACCACAGGGAGCTCAGGAGAAAATAAATCAATTTCTGTTCTCAAGGAACAAGTAATTTTCTTGGTAGTTTAAATAAATGCATTCAAAGCAGGGAGTCCAGGGATGAGTTCAGGTACGCACAATATTGTAATTATGTTCATTATTTTTCTGGGGAGGGTATCTAGAGCTCTCATTAGATTCTTATATAATTTTGTTTAGAAAAAAAAGGATTAAGAATCACACAAGTAGCGAAATAAATAGGTATCAATCTGTGCAATTGTGATTCTAAGTGTATTCTGAATTCAGAGACAAGGTATCAGTGGGGCATTAACTAATTTGGAAAAGCACTGTAGCATTCCGGGCACTGAAGAATTTGATATGCAAAGAAGAAACCTAACAGAATTCCAGGTGAGAGCATTGAAAATCATCTATATCTTTCATTTGGAAATCAGACATGGGACAAACTGTTCTTGATGTAGGAGCATAAATAAATACATACATGAATAACTGAAATATACGAAGTTATATGAAACTGGGTTTAGATTTTAGCTTTGCTGTTTACTACATGTGTGGTGAGAATCTCTCAGAAGATCAGTTCTCTCATCTATAAAACTGAATAGTAACACCTACCTAATAGAAGTATCATGGACATTAAGTGAGATAACATGTGAATGGCTGGGGGCAGGCATCCTGGTTCATATGAGACATTCTGTAAGTATCACTTCTCTTCCCTTTTGGATTCCGAGTGCAGGGACATTTGGTGCAGATCACACTGAGTGGGATAGCTGGTCATGAAAGACAGAAGTTGAACACTGACTAGAGGTTTTCGAGACCTTGGGTCGTAGAAGCATGCGAGGAGCTGACTGGATTCCAAAAGGCAGCAGGAAGGGTGGTGGGCATTTTAGGGAGAGAACAATACAAGCAAATGTCTTATAAAAGAAATGGTGTAACGTGCATAACTCTAGGTTCATAGAGGATCCCAGATCCTTTGCACACACCCGGAGGAAGGCTTAGTTCCACATATCACTGACATTTTGATCAACTGTTACTTCTGCAGGTTATAATCCCCATCTGAAATATTACTCTCTAACATTTGCTTGTCCTGATTTATTTTCCTTGATAGCACTTGTATTGACAGCAACAGTACATTATAGAACACAGGCTTAAGAGGGCAAGACTTAGTCTATTTTGCTCGCTACTATATCCTTGAATAAATTAATAATGCATGCAAGATATTTAGGAAAAAGAACCCACCATATTTGCCGACAGATTGGCTATAGGGTACTAAAAGAGGGAAGAGTCAAAACTGGCAACTATCCACAATTTTATCTTTAAATTTTGGATTTTTTTGTACAGTGAGATCCTTTATTAAAATATATCTGTTCATAGCTGGGTTTGAGTCTAACCCCCAATGTCAGAAGAATGTTCATTTTAGTTGAATGCTTTGCATATTATTTCATCAGATTTGTGAGTCTTTCATTCTGCTTCAAATTAAAAATTTAGTTGAGTGAAGTTCAAATGTGAGTTAGATTAAGTTGTCTGATTTTTCTTTTATCTATGAAATTGAATTTTCATAACCAATATACCTGTGTGGAGGGGTACTTTGGGTAAGGAAAAATAGATTTAAAATAAATAAGCCATAACTAAATTGGATTCTGTTGATTAAAAAAAAAATCTCTTTCCTAGAGGAGATTTTAAATGGTTAGACACTCTATGTCTTAGCATCAGCATGGTATTCTTATGATCCAAGGGAGGAGAATGGACTGATGATGCCCTGTAATGGGCATGAAGAAGACTAAACTCCAGACTCAAAATACCATGTGAATAAGAGGTTTGTTTCCCCTCTCATTTCTATATTGTATTGTGAATTTGCAAAAACAGCTTTGTGAGGTTTAGGTGACAGTTTCTCATAAATAGTGGGCAGCTCATGTATTCTTAGTCACTCTAAACTCCATTGGAAGAGAAGGTGGTTATGACCTTTGGAGCTGCAGATATAGAGGTTGGGTTGCAGTGTGGGGAAGGTAACAGGCCAGAATTTCTGGCATAGGATGGGGTGATTCATTTATAACTATGAGCCCCACATGCAGGAATATTTTGGAAGATTATAGTGAAATAAATTCTCTATCTTTCTTTGAAAAATTACAGTAGCCCCTCCTTATCTACCATTTCAGTTATCTGCATCAACCATGGTCCAAAAATATTAAATGGAAAATTCCAGAAATAAGCAATTCATATGTTTTACATTATGCACCATTCTGAATAGTTTGATGAAATCTCATGCTGTCCTGCTCTGATCCCACCCAGGACGTGAATCATCCCTTTGCCCAGTATATCCCACCTGTTAGTCATCCATTAGACATCTCGGTTATCAGATCGACTGTGGTCACCCTAATTTTACTGAATAGCGGCCCCAAAGTGCAAAAGTGGTGATGCTGGCAATTCAGATATGCCAAAGAGAAGGCATACGATGCTTTCTTTAACTGAAAAGGTGAAAGTTCTTGACCTAATAAGGAAAGAAAAAAATTGTATGCTGAGATCTACAGTAAGAACAAATCTTCCACCCATGACATTGTGAAGAAATTTGGACTAGTTTTGATGCTGGACCTCAAACTGCAAAAGTTAGGGCTACAGTGTGTGATAAAAGCTTAGTCAACATGAAAAAGTCATTAAATTTGTACAGTAAGACATTTAGAGAGAGAGACCACTTTCACATAACTTGTATGCAGTTTATTGTTATAATTGTTTTATTTTATTATTAGCTATTGTTGTTACTCTCTTATTGTGCCTAATTTATAAATTAAACTTTATCATAAATATGTGTGTATAGGAAAAAAAAAAACCTAGTGTATATAGGATATGGTACTATCTTCAGTCTCAGGCATCTACTGGGGTCTTGGATTATATGCCCCACAGACCAGGGGGACTATTGTACCAGGGAATTAGTGGTTTTAGTGTTTGGATGGTCAGAGGCTGCATGTCCAAATGACTAATACATTTGGATCAAGATTGGGAATTCAACATTTAAGAGATAATGCTGAGATCTTTTCTCATGAAAACTAACTACATCCACCTTACTGGTCCAAATCCCTTGGACCTTGAGAATTGTGATTAATGTCAGTAAATTAATTTTAAACCACTTAAATTTGTCAAATAGTGGGCACCATCATTTGTATATATTCACTTTGAACACTCCAGATGTTCAAATCTTGTTTTTTTATGTAATTATAAGCATCATTTTCTATCATACAGCCTGCTTCTGACTTTTGGTGTCTTCTAAAGTGCAGTTGTTTGCTTATTGCTTATCTTTTGAGATAAATAGTAAATTGAGTACAGGTTTTCAAGTTACACTAAATTGATTCTGCTTTGTGTAGATTTGAGAATTTTCTATGGCATTTCGGTTTCCTATCATTTGAATATCAATGCAGTGCTGATTGTTAAAGAAAGTAGAAGTTCTTTTCATTTTACATATTTTTAAAAATTTTAGTACGGTTGTTCCTCAGTATTGTTCCAGGACTCCTGTCCGTGGATACTAAAATCTGCAGATATTCAAGTTCCTTATATAAAATGGGGTAGTATTTGCATATGACCTATGCACATCTTCCTCTATACTTCAATGCTAGATTACTTATAAGACCTAATGCTATGTAAATGGATGTAAATACAATGTAAATGATATGTAAATAGTTGTAAATATGATTCAAATACTATGTAAATAGCTACTGGCTTGTGGCAAATTCAAGTTTTGCTTTTTGGAACTTTCAGGAATTTAATTTTTTTAATATTTCTGATCCACAGTTGTTTGAATCCACAGGTGCAGAACCCATGGCTACAGACGGCCAACTTTATTTATCTGTATTAATTGCATCTTTTTATTTTCCTTGTTTATTCATTCATTTATTTTTTTATCTTCTAGTTTCTTAAGATGAGCACTGTTGCTTTTTTCTGTTCCTACTTATTAATAATGATGCTACTCAAGTCTGTAAGATTTCCTCTGAGAGATCTTTAGCTACTTCTAAAAGAAATCTTTTCATTTTTAAAATACATTTTAGAAATTTAGCTTTGTTTATTTCTTTGACCTAGGGTTTAAGAAAAGCATTCAGAAAATACCATTGTAGTAAGCGTTTCAGTTGCCTTTTTATCATATCTAAGTTTTTTTGGTTGATTCCTATCGTTTGAATATCAAGGCAATGCTGATTGTCAAGACTGGACTGGCTGTTTGTATATTCTGGGCATTTGTTAGCAGTATCGCCCACATTTTCAAGTTTTTAGTTTTTGGCATGGTGACTTTCATCAGTATTCATTCTTTGTATGTTTACAATTAATTTATTTCCAAGTTTATTGGTTGATTGATTAAAAATAAACATGAATATATTATCTACTTTGTGGCCTTTTATTTGAAGAATAAGTACATATTTTTCTTCATCACCTGGGTGCAGCTATAGGAAAATTACTCTAAGTTTATTGATTTTATCATTTCTAAGTTTATTAGTTGATTTCTTCTTTTTAAAATACATTGAAGGTTTTTAATTCCTAAGTACATGATGCATTCTTATAAATATCCCTTAGTCATGAGACATTAATAGAATTTCAACATTTATAATATAAAAAATAATTAGATAGATACACAGATGGATAGAAAATATAAATAGACATAATTGAGCTTTTTAGTTGTATTTTTCAGACCTCTCATTCCTTAACAAAATGGTTTTGCTCTGTGTTCTGTCCTATTCAGAAAGATGGAAATTAGCATCTCATATGTAATTGTACGTTTATCAAGGTCGCCTTGTGCTTTGAGTAAGTTTGAGTTTTTACATTTAACTGCAAAGTTTATAGAAGAACTTTGTAAGTTCTTTTATGATTACATCATGTGCCTTTTGTCCTGCTTGATGCTTTGACGTTAAATTCTACTGATACTGCTACTTCTGCTTTACCTCTGTTTGCATGTGTCTAGTAGCTGACCATCATTTCATTTTTAACCTGTTTGTTTTATGGGTGCTATTAAAAAAAATAGAGTGAGGTTTTATTTTGGTGTTTTTTTTTTTTAGATGCCCCTCTTCTGTAATAAGGGAAATCAGCCAAGTCAGGCACATCCAGCGTAACTAGTGATAGCTTCTTCGTATGATTTTTAATTCTGCTTTCTTAATTTTTCTAGTTATTTTCCATTCTTATGTCTTCTCATAAACTAGTACAGTATTATTTTCTGTCTCAACTGATACATTTAGAGCTTTTAATACACCTTTCAATTCTTCTGGTGTTTACATTCCCATTCTAATCATTTGGTTTTTATTTATCTTATAATTAATTATCTTTAAAAAGAAACACGTATAATGTTCCTCTGTCCACAAAGGAAGATAACTTTTTAGAATGCATATATTCCCCACCTTTCCCTAACTCACTTCTAGTCTCTAGATTTTGAGGCAATAGCTTAGTATTCTTAATTCTGGACTTGTTAAGCTTTCTCTTCTAATGTGTCACTAGCTTTTAAGATTCATTGCTTGGAGAAGGAAGATAATAGGTCCATGGTAGAGCACATGCCTAGCAGGTACAAGGTCCTGGGTTCAATTCTCAGTAACTCCATTTAAATAAATAAATACATCTAATTACCTACCCCCAACCAAAAAAGAAGAATTGTAGAAATATTAAAAAAAAGATTCATTGTTTGATGACAATGACAAATTTTGATGACTTTCAGTGATGTCAATAGATATGAATAGAACATATATTTGTTAAAATACAATCAATTAATATATTTATCTTGGTATACTCTCTAGAGAAACTATTGCATTCGGAACTATGAATAAAATTTTCTATCAATACCATTTATAGCTAATAACCACCAGGATTCTCTAACAAAAAAAAACAGACAAACTGCAATGGATTCATGCAATGCATTATATCCTGCAGTGAAAGCAGATCATCTACAGAAAAACATTCATGAGTTTAAGATGCATATTGCATAAAAAGTAAGTTCCATAAAATTGCATAATCTGACACCAGTTTTAATAAATCTCAAAAACAAGAAGAGCAAAGAATATATTAAATAGAAATATACATATGTATTTTAGCAACATAAATTTAGAAAAAGCAAGAAAATGTTGGTGGCCACTGCTGGTACAGTAAGACAGAGGCATTGTAGCTTAGATTCAAGGTGTTGGTACAGTCAGGTGGTTGTTTCATGGGTATTTATTTTCTTACTGTTCTTTATAACTTTTAAGTATGTAACATATTTCATAGGTAAAATATTACATTGAAATAGTTCCCTGTAGGTTCATCTATGTGGTTTACAAAGCTCATGCCTCACCACTCTTTCCTCTCTTCACTTTTTCCTGTCCCAAAGTCTCCAGTCTTGCTCATTTGACACGTGGTAACTTCTCATATTTTCCTCAGATGGAAATACATGGGTGACATAATCTCAGAATCTCTGCATTTCCGGAAATATACTTCTGTTCTTTTCCCAGGTGATGAGAGTCTCACCTGGGTACGGGTTACTCAATAGTCTGTGAATATTAGCTTCTCTCATCTTTGGGGATTTCAGATAAGTCCGAAAGCTACTCTCTGATTCTTTTTATCGTAAAAGTTACTTACTTTGTACGGAAGCTTAAAAGAATTTACCTCATTTTAGAAATTCAGAATACTTTACCAGAATACGTATAAAAATATATTATTATTTTTCCATTAGTCCTTTCCGAGATGTGGTGAATCTTTTCAATCTGCAGCTCAAATGTTTCTTCAGTTCAGAAAACGTTTTGTCTATTGTTGGCTTGATTATTCTCTCGCCTCCATCTGTTCCTTTTCCTTCATCTGAAATTCTTATTATTTGCATATCAAATCTCCTGTATTTTTCCTTCAGACTCAACTTTTCTCCCATGACTTTTTATATTCTTGTTTCCTTTTCTGTATGTTTTGAGACATTCCTGTTCATTGACCTTTGCCAGTTCCTAAACGTTGTCATCTTCTCTTTCATTTCCTCTGCTGATTTTTTTTAAAGATTATTTTTTAAGACCTAAGGGATCTCTTTATATGGTTTTATTGCTTTTTATTAGTTTCAAGTCATCATCAGACTCTTCTTAGTGAACTGTGTAAAATAAAACCCTGCAGTTTGAGATCATCCGCTTGGAAGTCCTCCCATAGGTTTCTGGGTTCCATTGCCTGTTGGCAGCTATCAGATCAGGTTATTAGGGTCCTGTAAGTGCTGGCCAACCAGGACAGGGAATAAGCTCAATAGATTTTTGTCCCTTTGAGCCTGTGGTGAATAGACAGGGGACTTAAAATCTGATGAGGCACCATGAAAGAGCTTCTTGATGCTCCCAGATCTGCTGCAGTACAATGCAAGCCTTAATACCCACTTAACTTCAAAGACGGCTAACGATGTGGGTCCAATGATGGCCCCTCTATGGGTTCTCAGACCCCACACAAATAACTTCCCTAAATAACTCACAGATCTTCAAGGATGACGTTATCTTTAGGTGCATCAAGGTTCAAATGATCACCCCAAACCACTGGTTTATGGACTCCCATCAAAACCCAGAGGACAGTGAACAGACTGTCTTCAGTGGCTGCTGTCTTGAACCACAGCACAAGAGGGAGTATGGTGTGAATATTAAGGTTTAAGTTCAAGAGTTACTGTCTCTCCAGGATCTACCAGGTAGGTCTTCCTGTAAGACTAAACAGTTTTACATAAAAGATAGTATCATCTATTTTGGATTTACTATGTGTCAAGCATCATCCGCTTTTAAATCATCACATCAGCCTCTCTAGATGTATAATAATTGCCCCACTTTAAGTGAGGAAACTGAGGTTTAGATAACCAACTAAACTGCTCATAGTTGCATGAATAAGTGGCTAAGATTTTGACTCCAATGTCTGGACTCTAATCTTTGCACACTTTCCAATAGATAAACACTGTTATTGTTTGAATTATCCTGAACTTGATTGCAGAAAAATTGTGAAAATTGCTGTAATATCATCTCCTTTCCTTCCAGCACATAGGTGAAAATATTACTTTGGGTTGGTATTTCTTGTAAAGTTAAATGGCTGTGTCTGACAGTTTGAATTTCAGTTGAACTACTTGGAAAAAATGCTTAAATATCCACAACCAAAAAAACTACCTCAGCCTCGAAACTTCCATATTGGATTCATGAAAACACCATTTCTTATTTAGTTCAGAGTGGAATTAAGCAAAGAATGCATTTACAAGAAGCTGTGAGGGCTTGGGTGGGGGGCAAGTTGTAATTGCTGGGTTCATGAAATTTAGCAGCTGTTTTGGAATGGAAAAGGGCAGTTAAATGCTTAGTCAGGGTAAACAGTAGTCCCACTTCCAAATTTATTTTTTTTTAAAACTGCTTTTAAGGTGAATGGTTAAGCCACAATATTATATACATTGTTCTAGAAGCTATGGAAAGGTAAAAGGAAGAAGATGGCAAGGTCTCCTTTTCTTGCCCCTAAAAAGTCTTCAGTTCAATTGACATAGAAAAGATAGAATTAACAAAAATACACAAATATTAGTAAGTATTTTATTAGCTATAGCCAGAACCAAATATAAGTTATTGTTCTTTCCTCCTCTAATTTTTAATTAAATTTTTTTCTCAAACCTACTGTCAAAAGATAATATAAGGAACTAAGCAGTTGGAGAGATGGGATGTCTAACAAATGGACACAGATGGTTCTGAACCTATTAAAAGCTATGAAATAGGAGGGAGAGATGTATCATCATGGTGAGGTTGGGAAAGGCTAGCCCAGCTCATCATCACTGCGGCAGATAACTCTCATTTGGTATCGTTCCCGACCCCTTTCTCAATGCTGTTTATTTGTATTATCATAAGTTACAGCATAATAACACATTAAATTAAATATATATATATATATATATTTTTCCTATTTGATAGATGTGGAAACTAAAGATCAGAGAGGTTAAGCAACTTGCTCAAGGTCACTTTAGTCTGTTCCATATCTGCTTTTTAAAACACTACTCATTCTGAGTCAAAATCCAGGCTGTTAATTAATTTTTCTTGGACATTTTCAGTTAGCTTCGGAGAGGTCATTTTCTAAAGAGGTTGATGAAAAATAACCCAAAATGTTGTACCGAATATCTGCTCAGTATTTATTGATTGACTTATTCAGCAAACATTCTTTCTTACTATCGATTGAAGTACTGTGTCAGCTCCCAGAGGTCAAAGGCCTAAGAATGGATCTGATGACTTTTATTTTCTCTGCAGTTGTCTTCTTTCTCTTCCTTCTGTTTCGTTGTTACTCTTTTTCATCTTTTGTGATGTGAATACAGAATTTGAAAGCAAATTAGGCTTATATGCAGGATTCTGCTTGCTACTTTCAGAAAATAAGAGTGTCTGGAGAGCTCACTGTTTTAATATGCATCAGGTAAAAGTAATTCTTTTGCAGTCTTTCCTGAATATTTTAGAAAAGGTAAAAATCAGTGACTTAGACCTTATTTTTCTTTTTTTGCTCTTACAGCTTACTCTAAAATTTATATTTTTTATGGTTATTATCACATTCCTTTTACTCTTCTGATTTCTTGAAAGATATTTGCAAGAAACATATTCAAATAAGAGGATGCATTTCATGTTTTCCCCCTGCTCTTCACTTGGAACCATAGATCTAGCAAAGATTTGAGAAGATTGAATGGCCACATCATCAACAGGAGATTAGTCTTAGAGAAATCTTTTTTTTTCTGACAAAAGTTGGTAAAATAGACTAAACATTTCAGGCAATACATAGAAGATGGAAAATATTATTTGACTTCTATGTGTATTTTATTATATAATAAACTTTATAACAAAAGCTTTTTATAATGAACAATTATTCCTACTCTTTCAACTCTATTCATATCCCTCTGTTGTATTATCTTTTTTTTTATCTTCTTAGTATGCAAGAAAAGAAGAATTTAAATTTGCTGACGGAAAATCAACTTGATTCTAAAAACTACTATTCATTAGTATATATGTATCAGTGCTTGACTAATGTCGGCTTTCCCTAAACATTAACATGTGGGGAATTAAAAACATATTCTTGAAATTGAATATATACACTGTTTTATTGCTGGTATCAGCTCCCTCCATAGTAATGTTAGGATAGTATCTATGTTGCAGAAAAATGTGTTACAGCTCAGCGTTATAGCTCAGTGTTACAGCTCATTGTTACAGCTCAGTTGTGACAGCAACCTGGATCTGGGCGAGAGACCAAGCAGCACTTGGAGAGTTGGAGAACTCAGTTTTACGCCAGTGGGCCCAGAGGAGTTAACACTCCAAACTCTGGACCCCGTCTATAGGTTTACACTGGCTTTTCTAGGCTATCAGTTTACACTTTGCAACATCATTTGCAAATGAAGTATAACAAAAGTTGACTAATTAGGAACAAGCTTTGTAGAAATGGACCAATCAGGAGGGAGAGAAATAACCAATCAGGAGTGAGCTCCATGCAAATGAAGTACTATAAATGGACCAATCAGAAGTTAGGGAAGTGAACCAATCAGAAGTGAAGGAAATAACCAGTCAAGAGTGAGATCAGGGAACCAATAGAATTTTAGGGGTAAGCCATTTCAGAGGCAAAAAGTGAGATAAAGCCTCTGGCCCAGGGAACCGGATGGTGCTGGCAGGAGAGTAGCGGCCCTTCCTGGGGGTCCTGCCAGTCTTTTTATGGGGCTTCCCACCTCATCTAAACTATAGGAGGTTTAACTATAGTTAATGGATCCAGCCCTGTGCCTGCTGCATAGTTGATGCTCAGTCAATATTAGTGGTGGTTGGGTTGTATTTTATTCACTTCCTATTTCATTAAGAAAGTGGTTCCAAGAAATCTACCTGTGCTTCTAGCCATCAATCTGCACCTGTTACCCATATCCTCATCCTTTGCTTTCCCTCTTGTTTCCATGAATTAACTTTCCCTACCCCCATCTGATAAAGATCTCTCCTCTTGTTCAGTAAATTCAACTCATCTCATCTCATCGATGACACCTCTTCAGCAATTCTCCCTTCTCTCTTGTTTATCAGTGTTTTTTTTCTTATCCTGGAATAACTTTCAGCAGCATAGAAACCTCCTATAATGTCTTACTGCCACCACCTTATTTCTCTGTTCTCTTTCACAGAAACATTTCTCAAAGAGTTGTCTGCATTTCCCCTCTACATGCTCTGTTCTACCAGTCCTGCTTGAACCCACCACTCTCAGGCTTCCAGCCCACAATTTCACAGAGTTGGCTCTTTTCAAGGTCACCAATGACCTCTAATTGCTGAAACTAAGGTGAAAACTAAGGGAAATCATTAATCCTTGGCAACACTAACACTTACCAACAGCATTTGGCACAATGCATCAGCCCATCTTGCTTGAAACACTTGTTTTGCAGATCATCTGATTTCCCCCTGACCTCTGTCTGCTCCTTCTCGGTCTCTTTTGCTATTTTCTCCTTTGCGCTATGACTGAGTTTTCTAGGAGTTCAGTCCTCAAAGCTTTGCTCTCTCTACTTCCCTCTGTGGGTGCTCTCTTCCAGTCTCAAAAATTTAAATTCCATGTGCATGTTCATGCATCCAGTCCTCATCTCCAAACTCTGTATTCTTGTGTTCAGCTGCTCTAATTGACATCTCTTACTAGTTGCCTTGTAGCCATCACTGCAGACTTAACATGACCCCAAATGAAAGTCTGATAAGCTCTAAACCAGTTTCTCTAAAAACATTCCGCTCCTCAAGATATGGGAAACTTTATGTTGTGACTTCAAAACAATGGAGACAAATTTAACCTCTCTGTTTTCTTATTGCCTGTATCCTATTTCTTAGAAAATTCTGTTTGCTATGCTTTCAAAATATATCTGGAATCTTATACTTCTCTCTGTCTATACCACCACTAGCCAAGTCCAAACCACTATTATCTTACCTGTTTGTACAGTAACCTAACAGGCATTCCTGCCTGACCCTTTTCCTCTTAGTCCATTCTTGACCAAAACAGCTTCCAGCTCAAAATTCAACAATGGCATCTCATTACTCTCAAAGTAAAAACCAAAGTCCTTCCAAGGCTCTTTGGACTTAGGTCTCCATTTATCTCTGACTTCACTTCTATTAGTCCATCCCTTTGTTCATACTACTCCTCTCACACTGATCTTGATGTTGCTCAACAGAGGTTAAGCATTCGTTGGCCTCAGGGCCCTTGCACTTGCTCTTCCCCTTGCTAGAATGCTCTTCCCCCAGATATTCATGTTTCACACACTCACCTCCTTCAGCCCTCTCCTTAAGTGTCATCTCTATAGTAAGGAGATTTAAAATAGTAAATCTTCACTTCTTATACACCTAGACTTTTAAATTTTACTTATTTATTTATTTTTTCTCTAAAGAACTGACATGCAATATATGTTACTTATTGGTAATGCCTGTTTTTTGTTTTTGGGGGTTTTTTTTTGACTTCCCCACTAGAATACTTCCTCCCTGAGGTCAGGGACCTTGATATGTTTTGATCCTAGTTCCATCTCAGGCACTCATATCAAGGCCTAGCCTAAGGTTTTTGGCACTCAAAAAATATTGATTGAATTATGGATTATAATAATTGACATTAATATTGAGAACATGCTTTTATTACTTAAAGGGCAGTACAATCTAGTGGTAAGATTCTTGAGTCTGGAGTCATATGGCCCAGGTTTGAATCTTGGCTCTATCATATACTTTGTGATCTTAGACAAGTAACTTAATCATTCTGTGTCAGTTTCTGTAGGTGTCTATATACTGCACAAGGATGTTATAAAGGTAAACTAATTGATATTTGGAAAACATTTAGAACAGGACCTGACACATAAATGCTAGGTAAATACTACTACTACTTTATTATTATTATTATTATTATTATTATTATTATTATTATTATTATTAAATTTATATCTGAACTAGACATGTTTCAAAACTATGCTCAGAAGTAAAATGTATTGATATATTCGTGTTTACAAGACTATTTTGATTATACATGATCATTAATATTGTTTCTCTTAGATCCTCTTTTATGGGGGAACACATTGTACCAACCCCTATATACGAATGTCACGCTGTACAGTGAGTGTGGGTTTTGGGAATCAGATTTGTGTCCCCAGTCCTCCCACTAGCTGTGAGGATTTAGGTTACCAATGTCCAATTTTATTCACCTCATTTAAAATAGGGTATTTTTGTGCCACAAAACATCTAATAAGCAAATGAAGTAACAGATTCAGAATGCCCTGCAGAACGGTTGTTACTAAGGCAGTCAGTTACTCAGTGAGGAATAAGGATCAACCCCCAGGACATTTAACTGTTGTCCTTGCTTCGATATCTTGCAGAAAGTTACTGGTGGAATTTTACGAGTGGCTTTATTTTCGGGTTTCAAGAAAATGAATAAGGACAAATCATAGACTTTCCTCACCAAGTCTACGTAACAACAATAAGGAAAGGAAAGCACACACACACACACACACATTTGGGAACCATAATAGTGGACATAGAACGCATACATTTAGTCTGACTCGTGGTTGGAAATTTCCAATTACTTTGATTGGTTGGTTTGTTTTCCTTGGAGTTGGATTTAACCCTTTTAATCGTCTTGATTTTGAGAGCTTATGATTTGTCCTTGGAGATTATTTTTCAAGCCATTCACTGCTCTCTGGGGGAAAGCTGGAATGCGTCTCCGGCATTCTCGGTTCTGCTTGTCGGCATCCGGGCCGTGTCTGTCACGCTTGCTCTCATTGGAGGCGTCTCGTGTCCTAGTGCTCTTCCTCCAACTATGAAGACCTGCTCTGAGGAAAGGATGAGTTACTCATTTTTACATCAAATGGACAGAGTTTAAATCAAAACATCCATTCCGTGGATTGCTCATTGAACCAAATGATCTTGTAAAATTGAAGGCGTTGTTCCCTGTTAGAAGATCTATTATCAGTAAACATGTATGGGAGGGGATGTGTTTCATGGGCAGTGGTACGTTCTAAAAACTTTGGAAAGCTCACCGTGTTATGAGAACTTAATTTTTTCTGCTCTTCCCCTAATTAACTCCATTAAGAGAAAACTCTTTGATCTTAAAAATTTAAAAATAACATAAATACATACTATATATAATTAGAAATATATTATGTATGTAATTTAAACTATATGTGTATATATAATTAGAAATATGTGTGTACATATACATAGGCGTCCAATATTAGAAATCCTCCTTGTCTTTGGCTATTGGTAAAAAATATTGTAGAGGGAATTCTAAAAAATACAGACCTTAATAAAATGTCTAGACAACGTATTTATTGCTACAGCTTTTATTGAGGGCCATTCTGGCCGCTGATGTGTCCTCTTCCTGGGCCAGCTACTGGGGCCCTCCAAAATCAGAGGTACATAACCATTGCAGATGTCACCTTAGTCATCAAATTTGCATCTAATGATTATATTTGAAAAACTATTCCAAGTGATGGAATTTTCCTCTGGAAAAGAAAAGAGTCAAGTGCCCCCACTACATAATTCTCTCTTTTGTCCCTATTCACTTTTGGAAGATAGTTTCTTTTTTTTCTCTCCTGATTCCTATGCATTACACAAAAATTGTCTGTTTAGACAAAGCTTCCACCACTCACTCTGAGAAAGCAGCTGCTTGTTTCAAGAAGGTAACCTGATTTCTTCTTTCCATGTACAAAGGCTGAATGTGAATAAAAATCTAGTCTTGTTGCCTGAGAGCTTCACAGACTTTCCATTGATGAAGTCACTGTGTGACAAAGCACAGCAGGAGAGCAACGCATGCCAAGAAATTATTCTTGACATATCCCTTGGGCCGTTGCCTTTCTTGTGCTGGGCAGTCTATCGAGATGTACTGTTATTATTTCCCATTCGGTGATGTGTGTGCATATGCTGTCAGTTTGCATTGCAAGGATAAGCACTTTGAACTTGATGATTTGTTGTTTTAAATGCCATCTCTTCCTCTTAAATGAAATCTCATTTTCTAGCAATTTCAAGGCTTGTTAAATTCGGCCTCAGAGGAATATATATGCAATTTTTATTTTCCTTTTCTGTTCTTACTCTCATCATTTTCTTCTGGTGCTGAGAGTAAGGGAAAACTCCACAGAATTACTAGTACTACATGTAAAGCTTTTGGAAAATCTGTAAGTAGACACTATGGAACTCTTATTTTTGGTCCTTTTTGATTTCTTAAGTATGAAGTGTGTTTACATTAGTTAGCTTTTAGGAAGAAAAAGTGATCTTGGGAACTAGTCAAGTTTTTTCTTTTTTAGAAATGTTCTTTTTGTAAAAATCAGGGTTTCTTTTTGCTCACACACTGAATCAACGTATTCTTTTTTTGTTGTTGTTTCCATGTTAAATTCAGAACTACACCCTCAGGGGGGTGAAACAGATCAAAGGGTCAACTCTGAAACAAGGTGTGGTTTCTTGGCAAATCACACCAAAACTTCACTTATATATTCTCAGAATAGTTCCAACCTCCGAAATTGCCCCCAGAATGAATTAACAGGTCTGAACACTGTGGGACCTAGAGTTTAACCATTCTCATTAATGTGAACATTTAATTGTAATAGTCATATTTAATCAAGTAGAACTTGGTTAAACTGCCCTCTTATGCTGTGCTGGATTGGATTTTTGAGTATTTGGGTTATGAATTATAAGTCTCCCCAGATAGAAAGCTTGTCTTATCAATTTTGTCTATACGTTTGCAAGTCTAAGACGGGCCTAAATCTATGTGAAAAAGTCTCATGTCCATAATGGCAAATGAGTCTGCCACTAAAATAACAATTCCCAGTTGAAGCATTAACTTAAAATTATCAATAGTCCTATAACAGAAGAGAGAAAACATTCTCCTTTTAAAATGTAGTTTCTTTCCCTGAAAGTGAATTACCATACATAATTTGGTGTTATAATTTATTAATAGGCCAGAATGTGATTGAGGACATCTCTCAACCAGCTCCAACTTGGAGCTTATTTCCTTGTTCAGTGCAATAGAAAATTGTTCAGGATATATGCAGGTAAATCTGGCTAAATATTCTTCCAAAGCAGAGATGCAACTACAGGTGTCTAGGAAATTCAATAATCATCTAAATCATTCTATATTGACAACATACAAGACATGCTTATTCTTCTTTAACCTATTAACAAATGAGTTCTCATTAATAAGTTACATTGATGTATATATGGTAAATATATTTATCTACATACACTTATGATAAATATTTAGTTCTCGGTAATAAGCTACATTGATTATGAAATCAAAACCAAATTTTAAAATATACATAAACCATTAACTTTTTGGACTAAAAATGAAGTAACGTATGTGAAGATACTTTGAAAAGTTAAAGATTTTTTAAATTTTATGATTTCATTAAGAGTATAATTTAAATTCAATGTCATGACATAAGTGACTCGGAAAACCACATTTTCTTCCTCATTTGTCAATTAATAGAATTAGGTATTTTAGCATTTAAAGAGCCTTTAAAAAGAAATTGAGTGCCACTGTGGTTAATTGATGGAGAGGGGATAGGGACCTAGCTCCCTTGGCGTTGTTTAGTAATATTCTCATATAATCTTCACTTTTGACTAGACCCGAGGTTAGAAAAGCCATGAATAGGAGAAAAATAGGGACTTGGATGCAAAGTGTGAGACCTAAAGCTTCAGAAAAAAGTACCCATGTCAGATGGTCGACTATGTGAATGGAATCCAATTTAACGCAAGCTTACGTATTGCCACTGAAGCGTTGATCTTTTCGTGGTTACACACTGGTTTGATGATCCAGGAGTTTCAGAGTGAACTTTATTCATATCTTCTGGGATAAACACTCCTTTTTGTCGAAGTCATTTGGAAATAATGTGTTTTCATGACCAATATCAAATTGTCCATATGATCCCACCCCCCCAAATACAGTATCATTGTCTGTGCATGTATGCCAAGGGAGATCAAAAAGCACCTTTTTCCTCTTGTATCTTTAATGGAGATATGTTTAGCTGCTTCAAGAATTTGGGGCCATGTATTGTAGGGCAAGAATAGAATGTTTTTTAAAATAAGATTTTCATTGTGTTCCCTCGATCCTGTCATCCCAAGGACTTCTCAAAATACCACGTCAGCAGTTATTTTATGGAGTAAACTGTATGTATGATCTGTGCCCCCCAAGAAATATTGCTATTTTTTCTTAAAAACAAGTAAGATCCAAATTGACACTTAATAATAGAGGATTGTTATTCCATTTCTGTATTTCTTCTTGTGTCTATGAAATAGAGCTGTTTGAAATTTTTTTTAAAAAAGCAAGCAAATAAATGAATAGAACAGACCCCCAGATCTGCGACCCCCCCATCAGACCAGTCTGGATTGCATGCTCTTGGAACTCTGGTCTCTTTGGAGGTATTCTTTCTTTTTCTTGTTTTAGTTCTTCATAGGTTTATTTCAAGTACGTCCAAATCACACACAGTTCTCCAAAGTGATACTGAAAAGCTCTGAGTAAACTGAAATATTCCATAAATCTTACGTCTATGCATATCTTTCTATAATGACTTTTTAAAAACTAGCCCTCTCTTGTTGAACCACAAAAAGCACAGATCTATGTTTTGAAAAACTATGTTTCTTGAAGTACAATTTTCATCTACAAAAAGCACCCTTTTCAGGTCGGAGTTTGATGAGTTCTGGTGAGTGTATACCACTAAAAGCAACACCTCAGTCAAAATATAGATTTCTATCACATCAAAGTGTGACGCTCCTTTGTATTCAGTCTTCCTTCCCTCATCACTCCCAGCCATCTGAGCCCCTGGAAATCACAGATCTGCCTATTCCAGATGTCAAATAAATGGAATCATACAGTGTGTAGGCTTTTGTGCCTGGCTTTTTTCTGCACAATGCTTTTGAGAGTCATCAATGTTGTTGCTTTTTAATCGCTGTATAAGTTTCCACTGTGTGGATCTGTCACAATTTGTTTATTCATTCATCCGTCGATGGAAGTTTGGGTTGTTTCCAGTTTTTGGCAATTGTGAGTGAAGAATTTGTGTACAGGCCTTTTGTTTGACATGTTTCCATTTCTCTTGGGTAATTTCCCTATGGATTATTGGGACACACAGTAGACGTGTTTGTATCTTCATAAGAAACTGTCAAACTGGTTTCCAAAGTAGTTGCCCTATTTTGTATTCTCACCAGGAAACGTATAAGAGTTCCAGTTGCATCCTTGCATCCTTGTCAGCACTTTGTGTTGTCCGTTTTGTTGCTGTTGTTGTTTTTAAATTTTAGCCATTCTAGTAGTTTTATGTAGTAGTATCTCATTGTGGTTTAAGTTGCATTTCCCTGATGACTAGTAACATTGGGCATCTTTTCATGTGCCTGTTCATCATCTTCATCTCTTGTTTGATGAAGTGTCCAAATCTTTTGTCCTTTTTTAAATTAGATTGTTGGTTTTCATATTATTGAGATATAAAAATTCTTTATGTATTGCAGATAGAAGTCTTTATTTATCTGGTGTGTATTTTGCAAATATTTTCTTATAGGTTGTTGCCTATATTGCTATATTTTTAATAACATGAAAACCAAAGCCAGAAGATTTTATTTCTAATAAAGCCCTATGTTTTTTACTTTAATGACTCCTGAGTTCTGTGTCCTATCTAAGAAAGAGTCTAACCCAATTTCGCAAAGGTTTTATTCCAGATTTTTTTCTAGCAGCTCTGTAGTTTTGCTTTTACATTTAGGTCTATCATCCAAATTCTGTTGATATTTCTATATGATATTTGGGAATCTGCTTTATTTAAACACCTTTACTGCTTCATGATTCCCACTATTTTTCATGTTGTGTTCCCCTTGATATCTAACTTAAACTCCTAATTTCACTTTTATCTCTAACTGCTTGGACAGAGCTTGTAACTTACAATCTAGGAAGAATAAGGAATATTAATTTATATTTAAATTTGTAAGGGTTGTTCCTAAGATAAAAATGTATCAAAAAGATGGACAGTCAAGGTTTTGTGCTATAATTCTGAATATAATTCTAATCATTGTGAGTATACTACATTGAGACTTTGTAAATGTATGGTGTCACTAGTCAATAAGACAGGGGGAACACTGAAATGGTAGTAGCAATACAATTCACAAAAAGATAATTATAGGACTACACAATATCTAAAAATATGTGTCTTGTATATATCTTTTACATAAATATTATGTCCACATAAAATAATGTTTTATATTCAGTATGCAATGTTATATATCCAATTTATAATATCTTTAGGGAGCTTTATTTATCAATAGAGTTTCACTTTTCCTTACTGCCTTTGTGAGCTGGTTTGGATTGTTAGAATATGCTGTGTGAACGTGCTGTAACTTGCACAGTAAGTACATGTTACCATAAGAACAACAATGAAACCTAAGAGGGAGTAAGCCTCTGATGTCCGTCTGTTTGAGGGACAGATTGATTATGATTTATCTGAAGTTCCTTGCATTTTTTTCCGTTTTGGCTCTTAGGTATGCAAAAGACTGTAGAAGTGGCCTAATCATTTAAAGCATGTGTAGGGAAGGAAACATTTTTATTCAACTAAATCTTAGGATAAACCCTAAGAATAAGAAAGATAAGTTCAGAGTAATTCTAATGGCAAGAGGAGTGAAAATCCTATCCAGCTGAACTTCCTTTATTTCTCTTTCCTTCAACCTTAGCCTTCCCTAAAATATTTTAATAGAACCTTTAGAGGTTCTGGAATACAATTTGAAAATCACTTATCCAGTCCTTTCCCCTCAATTGTTATGTGTAAGTGGAGGTCCAGATAGTTTCCAAAGGTCACACCATTGTTTGGGGTCGGAGAAAGCTCTTCTGACCCTGGTCCATGGCTTCAGGCGTCCACAGCCCACAGTTATTTTGTTCATTCTGACAAATGTTACAGGTCTTAGAAACATGACATTCTTTCTTGTGACGTATTTCGTTTGTTTGTCAATTTGAAGTTATTCAACAGAGACTTGAGATTGAAATGGGAATAATAGAAATCTACTGTTTGAGCACAAGCTGAGTTCTTTATCTTGAGATGATTGGTCATTCAACAACTGTCTAATGAAGCCATAATAACTCAATCAGGGTTGAATTCTTATGAATGCCGTATCTTTGTATGTGAATCTAAATAATGTCCCCTTTGTCATCTTCATGTTCATAGAGTCAGAAGCATTTCTGTGTGATCTTCAAACAGAAAATATATGCCTACAATTTTTAGTTCCAAAGGAAATAGCAGAAGTACAGAATCCCACCAATAAAGCTGTGATCAAGAAGGACTGATAGACAGCTGGGCAAGCAGCTGGGCCTTTCATGGGCAAAACAAAGCAGAAATGTGTGAAAACTGAATTTTATTTAAATGTGAACCAAATTCAACTCCAAAATCCCTGGATGCATTGTACAATTATGTGTTTGTGTGAGCAGTATTCAATTTCTTACTCTCATTTGAGTCTTAGAAATAGAAAGTAAATTTATCTCAGAACAAATGGCACTTTGTATTTGTGCCAGCCCCCTAGATGCTGCTCATAATTGTTTTGAGTTAATACATTCCCTTTTTCTCATCACATTTTGCATAAATAATAGTAATACTTCGCATTTCTTAGCAGTACTTCTTTTTAAGATTTGTATCATAAGACAAAGTTATTAATTCATAAGTTGTCATTAAAGGATGTAGAAGATAACTGGCATTTTTTACTCATTTTCTACCCACAGTGAGGAAGAGTCCTTGAGCAAGGTCATACAGTGAGTCAGCAGGACACTGAGAAAAGAATCCTTCCAGGTTCTCTGACGGCAAAGCCCCACTCTGTGCATCAGTAGCTCTCCCATCCTTCCTCAGACCACACTTGGCTTGTGATTTTGTGCAGCTTCAGAATTCTCCCAGCAGGATTTCTGAGAAATCATTCCTCGAACCAGACCAACACAATTGAAGAATTCCACAGAGATAGGGGATTTAAGATAGGTTTAGAGTGTTTGAAAAGCTTCTTTGTAGTTCTCCATGGAAATAAAACCTGAATCATCCAACCAAGGTAATGGTAATATGAAATAAATATTTCACAAATAGCAACAGATTGCAATGTAATATAAGTGCCCAGTGAAACATGAGCACTCCGAGGGCTTCTCATGCATCTTATTAGGAAGATCAGAAGCAAACTTCTCTCCTATTAAATGCTGGTAATGTGTTTTAACATGAAATATTTAATAAGATAATCATGTCCTTAAGTTGCCCTTTTCTGGATGAGAATTGCATCTACTTAATGAAGTTCAGATTGGAGCCTTATTGCTATAAATTCACCACCTCTTTAAGGCTTGAAAATGAGCAAGACTTCTTAATTGTACATATTCATAATAGTGGAAATAATAAGCTTTCTTATTACAGAACTCGAGCAGGCAGAAGGTAGTAAATTTAAACCAGTGGTTCAAACTGAACCATCTCATAACATGATACTGTTCTTATTTCCAAAAGAACAAACGAAAGGACATTATTAGTTTTTAAAATATTACATATTGAGAAAAACAAACAGGGAGGGAAATAGGTGCAAATATCATCTCTGTTTTGTAGATGATGAAACTTACTTTTTGAGGAGTTACAAACCCCCCCCCCCACCCAAGGTCAAACAGGTGGTAAACAGCAAAGCTTCCATTGAAATGCTGGTCTAGCCATCTTCAAAGTCCTTGTTAAAAACCATGATATATATAGGTTTCTAATTTTTTTTTATAAAGTAGAATTACTTCACTCTTGTGCTTTTATTTTCTCTTTTCATTTTTATGGGCCTTAAAAATAGACTTTGTTTTTGAGCTGTTCAGGTTTTCAGAAAAAAAAAATTGAGCAGAAAGTAGAAAGAGTTGCCATATGCGTCTTCCCTCCATTCCTCCCATTTACGCATCTTGCATGAATGTGGTACATTTGTTACAACTGATGGGCCAATATTGATACATTATCATTCATTAAAGCCCTTAGTTCACAGTTGTTCTCTGTGTTGCACATTCTGTAGTTTTGATAAATGCATAATGACATGTATCCATCATTATAATATCACACAGAATGTATTCACTCTGCTGAAAAATCCGCTATGACTGTGCTCCACTTAGTCATCCCTTCCTCCCTCCCACAAGCTCCTGGTAATCATTGATCTTTTTACTCTCTCCATAGTTTTGCCTTTTAGCAAGATGTATTTAAGTTTCTTCCATGTCTTTTAGTGATTTGATAGCTTATTTTTTTCCATCACTGAATAATATTCCATTGTGGAAAAGTACCACGATTTGTTTATCCACTCACTTATTGAAGGATATCTTGGTCATTTCCAAGATTTAGAAATAAACGCCAATACAGGCTTTTGTATGGACATATTTCATTCCTTATTTTTTAATTTTTAAATTTTTTTTCTTGAAGTAAAGTTGATGTACAATATTATATGTTACAGGTATACAATATAGTGATTCACAATTTTTGAAAGTTATATTCTGTTTATAGTTATTGTAAGATATTGGCTATCTTCCCTGTGTTTTACAGTATATTCTTATAGCTTATGTTATGCTAAATAGTTTGTAGCTCTTAAACCTCTCTCCCTGCCTTGGCCTTCCCCACTTCCCTCTTCCCACTTCTAACCACTAGTTTGTTCTTTAGATCTGTGAATCTTTTTTCTTTTTTCCTATATTCACTAGTTTGTTGCATATTTTAGATTCCACATATAAGTGATATCATACAGTATTTGTCTTTCTCTGACTTTTTTCACTTAGCATAATCCCCTCCAGGTCCATCCATGTTGTTGCAAATGGCAAAATTTGATTCTTTTTTATGAATACTGAGTAGTATTCCTGTGTGTGTGTGTGTGTGTGTGTGTACCATATTTTCTTTATTTATTCATGTGTTGATGGACACTTAGGTTACTTCCATATCTTGGCAATTGTAAATAATGCTGCTATAAACATTGGGGGGTGTGTATCTTTTCAAATTAGTGGGCTTTCTCTTTTTAGACATATACTCAGGAAATTGCTGGGTCATATGGTGGTTCTATTTTTAGATTTACATTTCTGTAAATTAAATTATTCTCCATAATTTAAAGTGGAAATTCCTTAAGGGCTTGAGAATAAGTGAGGATATTACTTATACTTTAAACATTATGAGTTAAACTTGATTTAAAATTCTTCTCTCAATCTATGAATTGCAGAATTTTTTCAAATTCCTAAGTCTGGCTAAGCTCATTTCCTAAATGCTTAAGGGTAGTAGAGTAATGATAACAGGAGTGAGGATGTGCTTTTGCCACTTTTTCTTATTCCTTGGTCTTTTATTATGCACCCTTTTAATCCTATAATTTCATAATTAGTCACTTGCTTTTATTGTCACTCAGTCTTTCTTCTGAAGAAATAAACCATTTTTTTCCTTTGATATAGGTCCTTTGAATAACAAATTGACCATATGCTTTTTTTCTACATGCAACAAAAATATATTACTTAAGCATTCAGAACCATAAGGGGACTTAGACAATTTTTATCAGAAGAATATCTTAAACAAATGTTATGAGAAAACTCAATGACTAAAAATAATACAGATTTGCTTTGGTAGAAAAAGGAGAATCCCCTGGGATTCTTTCCTACTTTCCCCACTTCCTCAAAACTGTTTCTAAAATATTTTCATGAAATCAACAATATTAGAAAACATTAATCTCATTCACTTTTCTCAGTCTGAATCTCCTATAAGCATGGGGAATTAAAGTGTATCTTTATTTCTAAAGGGAAATAAAATTGAGCTGCGCTGATTGCAGTTGATTTGGTTGGAAGTGGCATTAAGTGGTTGAAAGTGCACATTGTAGGATTTGTCCATTTTGGTATATGGAGAAAATTAAGGACTCCAACCAAGCTGTGGATGGCCTGTTGTAGGGAGACGGTGAAACTTGAACTCTATTGAGTCAACCGTAGCTTCACCCTCTTACCAAAAGCCATTCTAAGTTACTACCTCAAATAATTGTGTCTTTGAGCATCTTATTTGAAATAGATTCCTATATAGTTGGTGAAATCACAAAGTACCCATCCACACTAGTATCTAATGGAATAAGAATAAAATATCATAATTATAATAGGGAAGTGAAAATTAGGAAATTAAAGAAAACTAAGGTTACTTGTTAGATTAAGTAAACCAATTATTTAAGAACATGATTAGCTCCACCCCTTCATTCTCTCAACAATTGCTGTTGCAGTCTTTGAGGGATGCTTATAAATAACGTTTAAAAAATTTGTTCTGAAAAATAAGACAGATAATGAATAGACAGAGATCCAAAAATATTACCTCTAGTACTAATAAAGGTGGACGTGGGGAATATAGCTCAGGTGCAAGGGCAAAGTGGGTTTCCTAATCCTGCAGACCAGGCACTGAGCAGAAGTCATGTTCCCTGTAGTTAGGTGGCTTTAGATAAAAGGAAGAAACATTTATTCAATTCCACAGGAGGAGACCCAAGTTTATATTTGTACAGATGTAGGCAGGTTGCTGAATATGACTGCAGCAGGAGGTGGAAATTCTCTTCTGATTGTTTTCATTTTCTTTGTAGTAAAATAATATACCATCAAACTGAGAGCAAGAAAGAAAGGGAAGACACCTGTAAAAATAAAAGAAAACATGTGCAATAATTATTTGGGAGGGTAAAGAGTATGAGAGAGAGATTTGACTAGGAACAGCACTGGCAACACAATTTGCAGGCCCCGGGGAAAATTCAAAATGTGAGAGTTCTGTTAATAAATTATTAAACAATTTAAGACAGTGACAGCTGTGCATGAAACCAAGCATGGGCCCTTCTAAGTGCAGGCCTTGTGCAAATACACCTGCACATCATAATGTGACTAAGAGAATACAGTAGAATTATCTGCTGACACTGGGGGGTCACTTAAGGATTAAAATCATAAATTGGACATGAGTGTGGTCAGTATGGCTGTGTAATTTTCTTTGTTAACAGTCAGCTATATTCCGTCCTCCATCCTTATACTTCTCTGCCCTTACACATCTGTTATCTGTAAAACAGAGATGAATAAACACAGATCTTCCTTCCGTATTTGATTGAGCTGACAATGTACAGTCCATCATGGGAAGCACAATGCCTTTAAGGCTTTCTTCTAGCAAGGGGATATGAAGTGTTGTTAATTTCTGGTTTTACCCATTGTTACTTTTAAAAGATCTAGACTACATTGGTCTGTTTCCAAGCACAGCAGGTCACTCATCCCCTATCTCATTGTAACATGATTTTCTGTAAAGTCTTTGCAGTGGGAATTTGGGTTTTGAGAGAGAGATGCAGTTAAGTCTTTATCACTGCCGATTTCTGTTGAAAGAGCTTTCATTTGATTATTGTTCCCCCATCAGGACTGTCATGGGGACAAATACAGGTAATTAATCCTTATCAGTTCTGATTCAATTAAAAAATTCCTGGAAACTTTTCAATGTCTGCTTGAATTGCCCTTATGGAAATCTTGCTGTTAGAAAGTTGAAAGTTCTTGTTAAATAGAAACAAGGATTTTATGAGCCAGACATTTCTCTGGAAAAGGGAAGTGCTATACTTATAATTGATTTAAATGAGAAGGCAAAATATTACTGAATATAATTTTGAGGGGGTGGAGGAGAATTTTGCTATTCAGGTTCAACTTCTAAGCTAGGAGAATATGAGAATAGGTACATTTATTTATATGCATACAAGAGCAGAATAATTTTGCTGTATCACCTTTAACAAGCAGGCTATTCACTCAACTTGAGAATGACAGTTCATTCAAACTATGTATTGTCTTGGTAGCAAAGTGTTACGGTGATCCACTTACGAAATATTAGTTGGTGGAATATTTGATGTTAGTGTAGGAGGAGCAGACAACTTTAATTTTTACTATGTACTTTGTGTACATTTACATTTTATGTAGTTGAAATATCAAAAGACAACTTTACAAGAGAAATCGTATTTAACTTTACGTTTAACAAGCAGAAAGTTGTACACACCCAAACTGTGAACTAGTCATTAAATATGCTGGATTGGTGTTCTGAACCTCAACCCAAAAGGGAGGCAACAGTCTGCTTTTCAATGAATTGGAAAATAACCAAAATGTACAAAAGAAGACCTAGTAAAGCATTACACTGAGCCTATGCATTGTTATAAATTAAAACTGCATTAAACTGAGCTCTTAAAGTGGAACCCTCTAGTAGAGCAGCCTCACATTAGCTGTCTTCTTGCGGGTCAGTACATATGTGTTTTACTAACTGGAGATAATAAGGATTCTAAACTTTTTTTTTTTTTCTGAAAAGCTTGAATCTTTTGTGTGTAACCATAGGCCTTAGTGGCCATTGGTCGTTTAAATTAAAGCCAAATTAGTGCACTAAGCTCCAGTCAGTGCAAGGTTGTGCTCCACACCTAAATATAGGCCCTGATGTAAATTTAGTATCTTTGACAACTTTATTACCTCTTTTAATTTAAGAATAATTTACTTTCATTATGCTCCTGTCTATCCTTCTGGATGAAATTAGTGCTCCTATCCCTGAGTAAACTGAAAAAGGGCTTCAAGTCTCTTACTCTTCCACAGACCCACGGGTGACCGATCAGTGGTGAAGAGGTCTGATTTTAAAGAATGGATGTTGCATCTGGAAACATCAGGCTCGCTGGGTCATTAGCACCTCACAGAGGTTGACTTTTCTACAATCACGTAACGGCAGGAACATATTTTAACATAATTTTTTCTTTTTATGGGTATAAACTGATCTCATAACATATGAGTTGACACGACTGAGATGATTGATACTGTGAAAAAAAAGAGAACAGATTTAAAAAAAAAGAACTTCTTGAATTTCATTTAATTTATGAATTGCTGCCAAACAATTTTAGTTGCTGTATTGGTTTCTCTCCACGCTCTATCCTCATTATTTTTTCCCAGAGGTTTTAAGTATAAGGGAGGGAACAGATATTTATTAAACCAGTTAACCAATTAAAAAAAAAATTTAAAAATACGAAGGTTCAATTACAATCACATACTGGATTCATGACCTTTTAAAGTTACAATCATTCTCGTGGTTTGTGGTGAACTGATTTGATGAACAGATTTGTGATGAATTGATTGAACAAAATATGCAAGAATGATTTCTACTGCAGTATGATAAGCTTATTCATATATTAGGTTTAATTCTGAGCAAAGCTATTAATTTGTGCCTTTTATTCAAATATTGTTGTCTTCAGGACTAAAATGTAGTATTTGATATGTGTTTCCTTTGGAGGTTGTAACAGAAATATGAAGAGGTGGGGGAAGGAAAGACTGACAGTTATTTGTTTATTTTCCTTCACTGTAAAATTTTAATTTTTTAAATCATTATTGCTTTGAGTTTTGTACAACTGGTTGTCATAATCATCACTTTCCCAAGGGAGAGTCTCATTCTTCAGAAATAGATGTCTTTGCTCAATTTTCCTTGAAGATATTTATACGAGTTGTCATCAATGAATTTTAATGCAAACTGGAGTAAAATATATTTGAATATGTTTGCAAGGCAATGAAAAATAAGCCCCAGAGAAGTGTTACACTGATTAATATATTTTTACAAATAACTTTATGTTGGCTATGTAAGCATCAGTCTGTTTTCCTATTTAAACTGTAAAAATTTTGTCAAGAAAATTTGAAAACCAGATTTTTTTATACTGCAGGGGAATTATACATGCTGACTATATCCTATATTTAAATTAAGGACTTCAGTTGTTCAGTGTGATCTTTTGGGGAGAGAGATGGAGAAGTTTCACCTGGCCTTTCATCTGCCTTTGACTTTGTCATTTAATCGTTGCTTTCATCCTGAATAATACAGTGCAGTGTTTTTAAGTTTTGAGTTATCTGGGGAGATTGTTAAAATGCAGATCAGGCCCTACCTCCAAAATTCAGATTCTTCCAGGAATCTGTACTTCAAACAAGTATTTCAGGTGGATCTGCAATGTGATTCAGGGCACACGTTTTGAGGCATATGATTATAACAGAATAAAGCTGGTAGTTGAGGGAAATCTTATAGAAGTACAATGCTTATATTATTTCCTTCGATTAACTAGTAACCACAATTGAGTTGTTGAACATTTGCCATAAATGACAAAGTAATTGAGATCTTGTAAGTTCTGGCTTACAACCAAAGTAAGTAGTATTTGCATATATCTTCAAGGATACAGTTTTATATTTGCCAGCAGTCCTTATGGCATTCTGTTCTGTTATGGTTCTCAAAAATAACCATAAAGATTTTTGCCACCAGTGAGAGAGAATTCTCTACATATTCTAACAACTTCTAAATTCTGTTTCAAAAGCAAAATGAAACAAAAATAAACACATAGTTTGCATTGTAGAAACTGAAGACCTTCCAATTGGAGCAACTTAATACCTGAATTTCCGCCTATTTCTATGAGGACAAAAGTACTATTTAAAAGACATCTCTTTTTATAAATTGCTTTTCGATCACTTTAAAATGTTTTTCAAAACAGGACTGTGTGTGAGGAAAGCTGAGATTCAGGAAGACTCACTTGTTAGGACAACCTCAAACAGATGTTATGGTCATTCAGCAAATTTCTTTCTTTTGCTAATAACAAGTTGCCTTTATTAAATCAAAAGGCAGCTCGTTTTTGAAGGCTGTTCCTAAAAATTGTTGCTACATGAAGAGCTGAAAAAAATAAACTCAAAGAATTAAAAAGCTTAAATGAAAGTTAAGAATGAAAATGAGTGAAGGTGGTCAAAATGTACAAAGTTCCAGTTATAAGATAAGTAAGTGTTAGGGATGTAATTACAACATGACAAATATAATTAACACTGCTGTACATTATATATGAAAAGAGTAAATCCTGAGTTCTCATCACAAGGAAAAATATTGTTTTTCTGTTTCTTTAATGTTGTATCTATATGAGATGATGGATGTTCACTAAACTCATTGTGGTCACCACTTCATGATGTATGTAAGGTCAAAACATTATGCTGTACACCTTAAACTTATATAGTGCTATATGTCAATTATATCTCAATAAAACTGGAAGAAAAAAAGAATGAAAATTGAGATAAACCCTGTAGTAACAATATTCCAGTAATTTTTATTTAGTGGCAGTGAAGTAACATAACCAACTGGGTCGGCTCAGTATTGTAATGTGTCCGGGCAATGAGGCATGCAGACTAGGGGTGTGATCTTTGCATCAGGAAGTATATGAAGTTCAATAAAAATTTTTGCACTAAATTCAGAAATCTTATAAGAAAACAGTGTAAGGTCGTGTATAGCACTGGGCTTCAACAGTGTTTGAGTTAACTTTTAGAAGGTCATTGGTAACCTGAGGCTACACCTCAGTGATATGATTGGTCACGGCAAGTGGATGGTGCCTTGTCTGACCTATTTTCCTTCACTAGTGAAATGAAAACAGAGGGATCTTTACCAATTTGTCTATGCAGACTTCTTTCAACACGCAACTGGCGACTTGGAGGCTAAAGTCAAATTATTGATGATTTGAGGAGGAGGATGGTGATTTGTGCTATCAACAGCAATTTATCACATGGTTTAATTTTATGCTCTAAATTATCCCTGACAGTAAATATTCTTTCCTCCACTTTATGATGGAAGAACTGAGGGTTACAAAGATGAAAGATCTTGAACTTATTTTCAGATATTTGGAAAAGGTTTCAAAAAACCCTGAGTAGTTACCAAGGCATTGCGAGGGGTGCCAGTCGCGTGTGTAAGGTTTTATGAAATCTCTTTGTGCTATGCTTGGGAGTTCGCCTTTCATTTTGTAGGTGGATCTGTCTTCTTATCTGTGTTCTAGGAAGGCTGCCACGGCTTTTGTCTGGGAGATAGATTAAAGTGAGAAAAAGATTGATAGGAGTGGCAGTGAGGGTGGAGAAGAGGACAAAACAAAACAAAAAAGAACTATGTGGTGTATATATAAAAATAGATTTAAAAAAACTTTCTTCTGTACAGCACAGGGAACTGGATTTAATATCTTGTAATAACCTTTAATGAAAAAGAATATGAAAACGAATATATGTCTATATATGCATGACTGGAACATTATGCTGTACCTCAGAAATTAGCACACTTTACCTGACTATAGTTCAATTAAAAAAAAAAGAATTATGTGGTAGAAGAGATGGCACGATGAGCATTTAGAGGTATGAGGAGAGAAAGAAGAAGAAATCAAAGATGTGATTTTGAAGATTTATGCTGAGATGGCTATGGAGATGGTAGTTCCCCAAATGTAAATAGCGGAAGAAGGAAAACCGAAGCTTCCGAGAACTGTGTGTAGCAAATAAGTGGAGTTTCCAAAAGCAGTGCCTTTGATGATATTTAGAAACTTCTGGCAGAGATGTCAGGCTGTTGAAATGAGAATTTGGAGCTCCTTACAAGGTAGCATCCAAAACCTCATGGTTTATTAACAATGATAGCAATATATAATTTTAAAAAATCCCTTTCTAGCTTATTAGAAGGTAACAAACTGGACCTTTATACATGGAAAATCAAGGTCAAAAACAGTTGCTTCTAAAGCCTAGTTAGGGGATGTCCAATGGCTGTTCTGTATTTGCACTGCCCAATATGGCAACCACTAGCCACAGGCGTTTATTAAATACTTGAAACATGGCCAGTGAAACTGAATTTTAAATTTTATTTACTATATTAAATAAATGTCTTATTTATACATTTATATATTTATAATTGTATAAGTTATATTTATAATCTGTAACTCTGGATTTTTATAAATATTTTAATCAGATATTTTAATATAAAACAGCATATTACTAACAATTCAGAGATCACAATTTGTAGTAATGCCACCCAATTCATCACTGATTAAGAAAATGAAAGTGTTCAGTTAAGTGTAAAATTGTTAAATGTTGCATCTTCTTTTAGTTGCCCATCTCCCACTGATGTTAATGAAACATGTAGGTAAAATGATGTTCAATATTTAAAAATTCATAAATCACATTTTAATTCTGACTAGGTTTGCATTTTTATTTTTCTGGTTTCACCATAATTAAGATAATCTTTCAAAGCACAGCCCAACTCAATTTCTTATGAAATTAGTCTGTTTTATAGTTACATTGCACAGTGTTCTAATGGAAGGTATCAATTTAGGGGTATTTCTTAGTGAACGCTGAGACTGCAATGACAGTTTCTTATTTAACGTAAGTTTATGCATTGATGGACCGCACATTAAATATATTCCTTTAGTACATTACAGCAGAATTAAATAGGCACTTAATTTTCAGTAGAATATTAACAGAAAGTAAATTACCGTGATGTACCCAATCTCCACTCACTTTTTTTTTGCAGTTAAAATATCTATATCTAATCTACCTGTATCGATGGAATGCTAATATAGAGCATAGTGATTTATCCTTAATTTGTGATGCTCTTTTGCTATAAAAAACTGTAGTCAGTCTTCCAAATAACAAATTAAGCCCTTTGGGCTTCAGTTCTAAAGATGGTATTATATTCTGTTGCTCACTGCAGCCTTTACATATTGTGTCTTCATTATGGGTGGCAAGGGAAGCTGTTATCTAGCTACTGAGAGCAAGGACTTCTGTTTCAGGCACATTTGGGTTAGTGATGTAGCATTATTGTTTATTAGGTGCGTGGACTTGGACCAGTTATTTCGCCACAAGGCTATTTTGAGATACATTGGTAATGTTTGTATGTGAATATGACTCTAGTGACAAATTCCACATTTTATTTTTTGCATTCGCTACAATTTTTACTTTGAATTTCCGTGAATGAGAACAAGAACTTAAACTTTGGATGTAACGAGTACAGAAACTTCTACATTTTCAAAAACTCTCTAGTCCATCTCCTGATCTTTTTAAGTTTTCTCTCTCATGTCCATTACTATAGAATTTCTCATTAGTTGATGTAGAGTTTTAATTAAATTAGATTTAATCCCATGGCATTTTCATCAGTTTTTGTAAATTTTAATTGAATTATGAACATACAATACTAAGGAAAACTTGTATCAACAGCACTAGAAACTAATACAGGGTGTTCATGGAGAGCATACAGATATTTTGGCAGGGATGGGAAGGCATGGGTGTACTTGTAGGGTGAGCATATAATTTATCATCCAAACCTAGAAGCTCCTGAGAGTAAAAGAAGATATAAATTATGACTGTCCTGGACAAACTGTGGTTTATGGTTACCTACACACCCTAGCTAGAGGGTGTGTAACTGGCCATACTTTGGGCATTGGCTTATATGTTTTACACAAAGAATGGAATTTTTAGTTAATCTAGGCAATTAATTAGAGATTTGGAGAGCTTCCACTGTAACTTTATGCTTGTACAATATATTAATATTGAGCTCATATTATAGACCTGACACCAAGTGAAATAATTTCATACATTACCTCATTAAATTCTCAAAGCTTATGGAGTAAATTATTTTTATTTACATTTCACAGATGTGGAAATTGAAGCTTAGAACTTCATCTTTGTACAGTTTGCTGAATCCCACTGATTTCACTATATGCCAGACATGTACTAAATACTTATGTTCATTGCCTCATTTAATCCTCATAATTACCCAATTGAATCAAGTCTTTTTAATCTCCAGTTAATATATTACCCAAATGTGTATGGAGATAGATATATATATACCTGATAAATGTCATAGACTGGATATAGACCCAGATCTGTCAAAAGTTTATTACTCAGTTATTCAAAATATTTCTTTCCAAAACTGACTTCTGTTATCACGAAATTTATGTTTCTGTCACTTGGGGCAATCAAGAGCTTAAAGGGAAAGAAAAGGGACAGTACTGGGGGCCAAAGGGTTTTAACTGGAACACAGTCTATGTCATAGGCTTTCTTCCTCAAGATGTGTTTTGGAAAGATTCTTTGAATCAGTTTCCAGACTGTTGGGGGAAAAGGCAGCTTTGCACTGGTCTGTCTTCATGTTCTCATGCCTGGTCCCCTCCCAACCTGTGCCCATGCTTTGAAATTATTAGACTCCACAGTAACCCTGCACTCATGAATGGGGATCTGCAAATTAACTAGCAGTGTTAGCTTGGGTTTCCCCAAGATTAATCGGAAAAAGTTTAATGTGGCCAAATGGAAGTAAGGCCATGGAAAAGAAAAAACAAATGGTAACTTCCTCGAGTGATAAAAGTCATGAACCTCAAAATGAATGAAAATATTAGGAAAGATTAATTAATCAAAAAAAGTATCATGTCTTTACACAATTATTAGAGGTTTAAAAATGATTGACATCAGAAATTGACACAACATTGTAAACTGACTATACTTCAATTTTAAAAAAAGTTAGAAAAAAAAAGATTGAAATGACCAATCATAAGAACAATTGCTCATAAGATGGTGGTAAGACCACCAACATGTATTACTCTACTCACCTAAATTAACAGCCAAAGCCAAAGGATATATAAATCTAAACCTCTAGAGTATTAGTTTACTCATTGGAAGAGGGGGCACATAGTAAAGCTAAGATGAATGTTAGAAATGAGAAATCTCATCACAATTCTGCTTTCAGTTAGCTCTCAGGCCTTAGGATAAATGTGCTACACCTCCAAATACCAATGCCACGTTTCCTGTGGGGATGCAAGCATTAACTGTCTCTAACTCAAGGTTAGTGTGAAGATTAAAGTGGTTCAACACTTTGAACATTCATTATGGCCTGTCTCACACAGGGTTATAATGATTTGTTTATGTGTCTTCCTTCTCAAACTCCCAAGTTCCATAAGCACAAAGGCTAACAGAGTGTTACTTATCTTTGCATCCCTAGGACGTAGCAAAGACCTTGGTACAGAGGAAGTATTTTGACGATTTCCTTTTTGTTGAATGACTGCACTAGTTTAATGAAATGAGTCTAAAAGTGCTGCTGAACGCTAAAAAGCATTGTAAAAACTAAATTTTATAGTTATTTGATTGCAATTTATGGGTTGAGCCACCTACAGTCAACCCTTGATATCCGTGGGAGATTGCTTTAAGGACCCTATGGGTACTGAAATCCATGAACGCTCAAGTCCCTTGTGTAGAATGGTGTAGTCCTGGGCCCTCTCTATCAGCCAGTTGGGAATCTGACGTTTTCAATACAGTTGGTCGAATCTGCGGATGCGGACCCGCGGATACAGAGGGATGACTGTGCTAAGTAAACCTAGTTCATTTAGAATGTAATGTAAAAAAATTTATATATTAATGCCTACTGTGGGACATTTCAAATGTTCATGTTTTCTTCATTTCTTGAACTTTCCCTTTTCATTTACCTTAAATTGTATGTTTTTGCTGAGCGAATCTGCTTTTTGAGAGACTATATTCCCCTTGTTTGAAGGCGAACCAAGCCGACCTCAGCCTGGAAGCGTGGTGCTGACTCACTGACCCCCTGGGCTTGTCTCCTGCCTGACCAAGTGCAGGATGAGAACAAATTAGAAAGATCTGATTGAGTCATATATATTTTAGTACTTTAAGAGTAAAGCACCGAGGTAGCAGAATATACCAAGCAAACTAAGGTTGGAAAATGCTTCTTTTTTTTTTTTAATCTCGGCTGAATTCTTTTCCTTATTCTTTTGTTATCCATATTCTTCCAGTTCGCGTAAATGATACACTTTACAGATGACAGGGTCTGCGGATGGCTCAGCAGCCAAGAACCATTTGTGGCACATTTGGCACAACGTCACGTCTTCTAATGACCAGATTTCTCACCCACTGCCCCCTCCACCCTTACTCCCACCCTACCCAACACACGCCAACAAAAGACCGTCCAAGGAGTTTCAGAGCAAAATGATGGCTTCTTGAATTTTGGGGGTAGAGAAATTTTGCAGTAGCTGTGGATATGTCCTGCACCCCAAATTTTTCCTAGGATATGAGTGGAACATACTAAAGGCAGAAAAAATATTTATCTATAAAAGCTGAATTACATAAAAATGATAAATTTTGTAACCAGAGTGAGCATGAGTTAAGCTCCTACCTTCAGCAGAAATTTCACCAAGAACAAGAAATATTTTAAGAGTGGGAAATCAGGTCTTTTGAATCTTAACGTAACGTTCCTCTGTGACAACCATTGCATTAATGATAAGGTTCTAAATTCATTTTTAATTTTCTAATTTTCTCGTTCTTTATATTTTGAAGTGTGACTATTTGGAAAGTTGCTAGAAAAGTGATCATAATCAGTTAAAAGAAATCTGTCTTTAGGAGTACCGGTGTGAGAGACTGGTAATAAAGACCTTTTATTGGGCCAATAAACTCCCTAGAATCACTTATATATTATTTGAGACATGACTCTTAAGCACACGCTGATATATGTGACCTAAGAGAGTTAATGGAATTTTCAAATATGTCAGCCCCTTTGTAGATGTCAAGAGCGTAAGCTCTGAATTTAAATGACAAAGGTTTGAAACCTAGCTCCACCACCCCCTAATTATAGGAGCATAAGAATGGTAATTATTTTTATTGCTTAAAAGGTACTAAAACTGAGACAATGACCTATTTTTATGAATTCCTACCATGTTCTGTTTTTTTTTAAATCCTACTGTTTTGCATATTTAACTAGTGTATGTGTGTGTGTGTGTGTGTGTGTGTGTGTGTGTGTGTGTGTTTGTATTTTATTTATTAGGTAGATAGATACAGGTATAAAATCAACTAGATGATGAACTCCTGGAGAGCAGGGTTTCCACTTTATACTGAATTTGGTAAAGAAGATGCTCCTTAGATACCTTTGGGTGAATTACTTTCTTTGACATCCACATTTTCCAACTTTGTGAATACACTTCAAGTGGTTTAATTCTAGGATACTTCAAGAGAAGTATGAAGCACTCATAATCAAAAATGAAACAGAGGGTTCTAATTAAAAGGATGCATTCAATTTAGGAACATCATCAGTGCTTACATATTCCACTTGGTCCAAGACTGTAGTATGGAGGGAATAAAAATGAATTTATTCTTTGAATTTAACTAAACATCATTTTATTTTATATATCTTGATATATCTGAATTTTTACTAATAAGAGCACAGTGCATTCTAGCCTATAAAAAAAGAAGGGTAAGATAAACATTAGAAAATCACGTATTTTTTACAGTAAAATATCTTCTTAAAGGCTGAGAAATGTTAAATATTTTGTACTGATTTACAATCATGATAATTAACTCACATTGTCAATTTCCTAGTTCATTTTTGAATAATGATCACACTGATTGTAATGCCTATATAATCCTTCTGTAAATTTTATGAATATTACTAGAGTCAGTGCTCACATATATCTGTTATGGTAGAAGGGCAGTTATTTTTAGCCCAATTTTATAAATGAAGAAAATGAGCTGTGGAAATTTATAGGAAACATTTAAGGTTTTCATGCCTGATAAATAGCAAAAGTAGTATTGGAGCTCTTACTTTCATGATTTCGAATTTATGATTCTCTTTTGGCTTTAACGTGTACCCTCATTAATTTCATCATATTAACTACTAAGTAACTGCATTCTCCGCACATTGACCTGTTAAATGCATTCAGGATGGTTGTCTCTAAGGATTTTTCTATAAACCTGAAAATATTCAAATGTGATGCCAATTAATTACCAATACAAGTAACAAACAAATTAAATTGTGGTTGGAGAAAACGAAAAGTTTCTTGAGTCTTTCTTCTTAATCCTCACTACCTATAGATAAGCACTTCTAAACTTTTGCTGTATATATAGAGTCATATATACATATATATATATATATATCTCCACACATATATATGCATAGCTATATACGTATATATTTCTGAATTTGTAATTTTATCTCTATAGATACATTTCATTACTCTATGTAGATATCTCTATATTTTATCTCCATGTCTCTCTAGGTAGATGTGTCTTTCTGTACCTACTACCTGTCTTTCTCATTTTATCTCTAGCTCTGTCTCCACTGTACAGATTTGTTTTGATCTTTCTATTTAGATATCCTTATCTCTGGATGCAAAAATGAAATGTACACCGTCTTTATATAAACAAAAATAGAATCATCCCCAATATCCCAAATTTGTCCCCTGATTTTTCAGTTAATTTGTGAACATTGTTTTCATGTCTTTAAAGATTTTTCCAGAATATCATTTTAAATGGTTGCAAAGTAGTTCAATATATGAATGCCCCAGGATTTATCTAAATTATTCTGTATTATATGGATATTGAGGCAATATGCATATTTTTACTATGAAAAGCAGCACCACAGTGAACATTTTCATGGCATATATATATACATACGTACATATATATATACACATACATACATATTTATATATATATTTATATATACTTATTTATTTATTTTAAATAGAGGTACTGGAGATTGGACTCAGGACCTCGTGCATGCTGAGCATGCGCTCTACCACTGAGCTATTCCGACCCTCTCTTGTAGCAAATAAATTTAACACATTGAAGCTTAAGCCCTTTAGGTGACTTTCTAAGAACAATTTCTGGATCAAATAGAACTTAAATTTTCAAAATTTTGAGTTTATATTGCTAAATTAATTTTCTGAAATGCTGTACCAGTTTACACTCCAGCTAGAAGAATAAACATCCCTGAATTATATAAACATTGGTTCAGATATGCCTTTGATTGACAGCAAACATCTCATCGTTTTGAATTGCACTTTCTTTTTATTACGAGTGAAGCTAAACATTAAAAAATACATAATGGACATGTGTATTTCTTCTCTGAGAATTCACTGCTTATGTTCTTTGACTCATACCTCACCTTTTAAAAATTGTGTAATTAGTTTAAAAAATGGAATTTTTTACATTTTAAGTATCCTAACCTAGGTCACATATGCTGCAAGTATCATTGCCTTCTGAGATGGTTTATCGTATTTTCATTTTACGTGATATTAACAACCTAAATTATCCTTCTGCAGAGTGGTGGTGACAGCTAAATTTTAATTGTGTACCTACATATAGGGCAGTATCTACCTGCACACCAGGGGATATCCATTCCCACTTAGGGAATTTATCTTCTCTTATATAGAGCAATCTCTCTAACTTTAGAAGTTTAAATTATCATTAAATGGGAGAAATATTAATTGTACTTTGGTCAATGACCATTAAAAATAAATACGACGTGTTGAAATGCAAAGAACAAAAGAAGTAGATAGAAATCCTGGCTCTTGTAGTTAAAAACTGTTTGATTTGAGCACATTATTGATCATGCTTGGGACTGTTTCATCACGTCTGAGATCATTAAAACTATACCTATTTACATTAAAGACCGTTGTAAGTCTCAAATGAGATCATTATGTAAAAACAACTGGCAGAGGATCTGGTATATAATATAGTGCCTAGTAATTAATGCTGTCTGTCCTTCCTTCATATGTGTGTCAAGAGTGCTATGAATTGTATTTTTCTAGAGGTGGTTGTGTATGAAAAATACGCCTTGTACACAAAAAACTGGTCTTGATGGTAGTAGCAGGGTCAGGTGTAGAAATCTGACTTCCATTGTCATTCTATAATTCTAAGTAAAATCGTTATTATTATTATTATTGTTATTATTTCATGAATTTTATAGATGACTCCAATGTCTTCTGATGCATCTTTAATTTCCAGGAGTTAAAACTTCCGTAAGATAACTTGTTACCTTTTCAAAATTGCAATACCTTGTGTTTGTATAGCACTTTTCAAAGTTGTCAGCTTTAATTAATCTTCACAACATCCCTGGGAGGTAATAGTAGGAGATAAATATCATTGTGCCTTTTTTCCACATTCTGAAAATACATGGCAGAAAGGCAACTTATTCAAGCTTAAACAGAAATTAAGTGGTTCTCAGGAGAGTCTATGGAAATGCACACATCTAGGAAACTGGAATCATCTTTTAGTTTCATAACATAATTATTTTGAAGATGCCTAGTATGAGTAGAAACGGGTAGAAAGGTCCTTAAGGGATTGGCTTTGGGTTCAGCACAGGCTTCTAGGCACAGAACAGTTACATCAAAGGATGTCTGCTACTATGGGTTACATTTGTTTTCTAAACTTAGCAGATGTGCTCAGGATTTTCAACTTGTATATGTTTCCACTTAAGCATTTATGCTTCTCTTTTCTGAGGTATAAATATTTCTCATAGTCTTTACATATTTTCAAACTGTTATATAGGCATGACTCCATTACCTGCAGTGGAAATTTTTATTGCTAGCATTTTCCAGAATTGCTGAGGAGATTTATTACAAGAAGTGAATCAGGCTGTTTGTAGATAAAATATTTAGCAAACTATCCCCAGCAACCAAATTATTATGTTAAGAAAGCTATAAATCTATAGAACAAAAAGGTATTTTGAGGCTGGTCAAGTCAGTCTTAAATTTTATTGTCTCTATAAAGCTAGTCTTCTGCCAAAGGATTTTCTAAGGTCAAAATAAATGTTTAAAAAGTAGCAATTTGGAAAAAGAAGAAAGAATAGGCAGTATTAGGTGTGCTTCTGCTTTATTCCAATAGGAACCTACTGATACAAACAAAATATAAATTTCCCAGGAATTGAGTGTGACAGAATACATTGATTAAATGTGTTGACACACCAGAGTCCTGGTGTGGAAAAAAATTCTCTAGGATGGCATTTGGTTTAGTTTGAATATTGTTCCAGGAAGTTTAAAAGTTATTGGGAAAAGCTTGTTAAAGATACACTTCCAGTAGGATGGAGACTGAAGATACAATTAGTGTGCAGGGTTATAGGGAGGCTGTAGACTTTAATTACAGAAAATAGAAAAGTATTCTGAAAACCACTGATCTTACCCTACGCTAGCATATATTCTTTCCAGAAGAATTTGCTCTGAGAAGATTAAGAAGCCATAATTGATCCATTCATCTTTTCAATTAATGTGACTTCGGATACATGCTCAGCCTTGCACTGTGAGCTGAGGGTTACGCCATCAACTCAAACAACACAAACAAATTCAAACAACTATCTAGCTAGTGTAGACGTATCACAGTGCTGTGTGTATGTGAGAGAGAAAGAGACAGAGACAGAGACAGAGACAGAGACAGCGTGCTCTAAGTGACTGGCACATGGCCTGAGAATAGAGAAAGATTCTGGGTGCTAAAGGGGCCAGGGAAGGCTTTAGAGTAAAACTGTTCCTTGAGTTTGTTGACCTTGAAAAATAAAAGAGCCAGTTATTTTACCAGCAAAATGAGTTTTTTGAGGAATAGAGGAATTTCAGCTTGGGATGTGCAAACTATGGCAAACCATCCACAGGCAAGTCTGAGAAGAACCCTGGGAGGTCAGCCTTTATGGGGTTTTAGGAGGAAAGCAGGGAGCCTGTGGTGGCTCTTCACCAGCTGCAGGTGGCGGGCAACTTGTTGCTGGGTCAGAAGGAAATCTTTCTTTCTGCTGGAGTCTGTTAGCTGTGCTGAGTGATGTGTGTGTGAGAGCTCCCCGTCAGGGCTTCCTGACTTTATTTTTTATTATTTTTCTTCTGGTTTTGTTGAAATATAATTGACATACAGGAATGTATAAGTTTAAGGTGTACAGCATAATGATTTGACTTACATGCATCATGAAATGATGACCACGATGAGTTAGTGGACACCATCATCTCATATAGATACAACATTAAAGAAACAGGAAAAAAAATTCTTTTTCCTGGTGATGAGAACTCTTAGGATTTACTCTCTTAACAGCTTTCATATATAACACACAACTGTGCTAATTATATGTATCATGTTGTACATTGCATCCCTAGTACTTATTTATCTTCTACCTGGAACTTTGTACCTTTTGACGACCTCCAGCCAACCCCTGCCTCTGGGAACCACAAATCTGATCTCTTTTACTGCATTTGTTTTTGAAGTGTAATTGATTCACAACATTGTGTTAGTTTCTGGTACGCAATATAGTGATTTGCTATTTCTGTACATCTCAAAACGACCACCATGATAAGTCTAGTTGTCATCTGTTACCAAAGATATTACATAATTATTTACTACATTCCCCACACTCTACATTTCATATCTTTGACTCACTAATTTTGTAACTGAATGTTTGTGCCTGTTAATCTCTCTCCTCTACTTCACTCCTCCCTTCTCCCCCTCCCCTCTGGTAACCACTTGTTTGTTCTCTGTATCTGTGACTGTCTTTCTGTTTAGTTGTGGTTGTTCACTTGTTTTTGAATGAGGATTCCTTTACTTATGTTCACAAGTTAATTCAAGGATAATCATATCTTTAAAATTGATCTGTTATGTGTCATTTTGTACAATTCTAATCTAGTAGAACATTTTCATGTGTAGAGGTGTTACACGTATTCAAAGATGCCTCGTGTTTGTTGTGGAGCGGAAGCTCTGATGTTGGATTGAACTCTGTTCTCTTTATGCATGGCTAGTTGGTTTATATTGAGGCAACTTGAGTAGTTCCTTAGAGTTTTTGTTTTTCTTCTGCGTTACCACTCTAGATGGAGCTTATGCACGATCGTGAACACACGTTCCCTCTCTCACACATATGCAAAACAAGACAGTTTCCAATTCTCAGTCTTGGTGCACAGATGCCCCAGATAAATGATTATTTGCACAGTGCATCTGCTTCTCTTAGCATGTTATTTAATTACTTTTTTTCTACATTCGTGATTTTAAAAATTATTTTCAGTGAAATTCTTGTTGTTTTAGAAGACTAATTCATTGCCAACAGAACTGTTCATGAGATTGAGCAAGGAAATAGGAAGAACAAAGCCAATATATTTTGAAGTTAAAAAAAAGGAAAATTTTCCTGTAAATTAAACTGATTGGAAGAAAGTTTTCCCTGAAGGATGAGTGCAGTCATAGACCCAGGCTCCTTCTCTTGCAGGAAAACTCATCCCCTACTACAACCCAAAGAGTTGCATCCTTGATGGAAATGCTACATAACAAAGAGAGAGCTGTACATTTTTCCTTCTATCTCTAAAATGTTAAGAAAAATATGTCTTAGAGATTAACTTTTGATTATTTGGTTATTTTATTTGGAGAAGCTCTGAGGAAGAGCTGTAAAATTCAGCTAGCCATTTATATGCTTAGATCTGTGCCAGATTTTGGTGTCCAGTAACTGAGTTTTCATTTTATTTCTGTTTAGAATTCTAGCCTTGTGTGGAGACTGCTGACTTTCACGATACATGACAAGATTTAACTCGCAGTTGGTTATGATGATCAGTGTGCAAACATATACACACTCTAACAAACATACCTGTTTTAAGTGCACAGATACACTAGCAAAGAGGTTCAGTATGCATTTATTCATTGACTCATTCATTTAGTCAGCCAAGTATTCCTTAATATTATGTGCCAGTTACAGTCAATATAATGCTCTTAAGATTTTGAGACCTCAGTTTTTTATTTTTCACAGTTGAACTTTTTTTTCTTTCAAAATTGAAATTTTACATATAGTCTTTCCATTCAGGGATGAAGAAAATTACATTCCTGTAGTAAGTCACTGGAGAATTTCTGGGAATTCTGAAGAAATTGTAGCTGTAGGGCATTTGGAAATATGTCCATAGGAGAGATCAAAGGTTTGATCTGTTTTCACATTTAACAGGTCTTCTCAGTGGAGGAGGCACGTATGGTTTAACATATTCGCGTATACTCATTCACAACACCACAAAAAACTTCTCTAAGTTGCAGACACCATTTAGTGTTATATTCTATTTAAAACAACAATTCTAGTTTCTCTAACCTCCTAATCTAATTTCAGCTTCTCATGGTAAAATATGAAGCTTTTGTGTTTAGTACATAGTTATCTCAGTGAAATGAGAAAATGCACTTTAATAAAGTTCTCTCTGCTCTTACATTAAACTTGAATATAGATAAAACATAGAGGAATTTATGCTACTAGTCATACCCAAGTTGATTAACTTGTGGTATTCAAAGACCATCTTCAGTGAAAAGTGCTGAAACTTCAACACAGTAGGGATGTGAATTATGATAAATGTACCCTCAGTACGCTTCCAGGTCAGTCCTTCTGCTTTCCAGATTTATTCTCCTGGTGAATACAGAAGCTGACTGACTTGACTGGAGCCCCAGCCCTACCACTTACTATCTGTGTGATTTTGCACAAGTTAATGCCTATGTGCTTCACTTCCTTTATACAATGAAGGGTTTCCCTGGGAATTGCGGGAGTTGACACATGTACAGAACTTAGAACAGTGCTGGTTTCATTGTAGGAGCCTCAGTAAGCGTTGACTATTATGATGATGAACACTGATCCTTCTGAAGGAAATTGCTTTTACCATCAACAGCTCTTTCTGTATTCTCCGCTCTGCTATTACAATTCCTTGAAAATCATTATACTTACAGAAGATAGGTTTATGTGAAAATGTTGAATTGAGCATTCAAATGCTTAAGTCTGAGCAAAGGCAGCGTTTAAACTGAACACTGAAGTTCTAATACAGTGTCCTCCAGCCAGGGCTGGTCTCCCACTACCACTTTCTGTGCCTTTGAAGGCACACTCCCAGCATTCTAGTCTTCATTCAGGACTACTTTTTCCTAGCACTTATTCACAGTTTCAGGTTTCTTATTCTTGACCAACCTCCCTAATGAATATTATATACAAGCTTCCTAAGATGGGTTGAATATATTATCTTTTATTAAACATAGACATGTGCAAATAGAAATAACAACAAAGAGCATGAAAACAGTGACAAGAACAGTGCAGCCAGAGACCCTGAGTTCTGAAGCAGAAAGAGAAACGTGATGGTAAGGATAACCAGGGATCTCCTCTTAGCACTCAGAGAGTAACTGAAGGTGTGATATGTTTTTGCAACACCAGTCTCCTACTGGGATGCATGTGCACTGTGTATATCTGCTCTTAAATGTTCTACACTCCGTCCCCCTTTCCTGTCAGAATTACCAGAGGAAGTGCAGTTCAACTCACTTGTCCCTTTACTTGTAAATTTGTGTAATAGATTTTGGAGGCCTTATCCTATCATTACTTAGCTCTCCTAATAAAGGACATTACCTAAATAAACCTAGGCTTCCCTTCTAAGATTCTAATGGTGACTCTGTTTGTTTCAAAATAGTTGACAGATCCGTAGTTACAAATTAAGGTGTATTTGGAATCTTTTAGAAGAGAGGAAATTTTTGCCCTTCAAAGTTATCAAGGACTAAACAATAAAAGAACAAATGATTACTGCCAAGAAGCTGATTTGCATCAGAAACCTTACCTTGTTTTCTCAATTGTAGTTACTAGGAGCCATGGAATATCCCATTAGGAAACAAACTTAAATTTGCTCAGACAGCATGCAATGAGTTATTACCAAGATGATCATGTGTAGAAAGTAATTATTGTGTGAGTCATTCAGATCCATAAAAACAGGAATTCATTAAGTCTTAGAAAATTGACTGATTTTAATAGGGTTTATCATATAGATATGGTTGCATTTTTATTTATATAATGATGCCCAGAGTGACTTTTTTTTCTCAGCAAATACCAATGAAATTAGCACTGGCAATAACAAGGTGTATTACTGATGTAATAAATTGATTGTTAAAAGTTGGTGAAACTAAAATTTTTATAAGTTGACTCGTGTTTTTTCCATTGATTAAATTTGGAGCTATTTCAAACCACAAAAAATCTTAATCTTCAGCCTTATTGAAACTCAGTTAATAGTGCTTATAACATATTTGGATAGGTAGAGACAGATATATTTAACCGGAAAATAAGATAGTAAAATAACAGAAGTCAACAATTTCCATGCTGAAATTACAGTAATGTGCGTTGGGGTTATTGAAATGAGTAAGCTTCAAGGGTCTCACATTCTGGAGGTTAATCATAATATAAATTAAAAAATCTTATTGCCGGTACCTAATAATAATGCTGCCATTTATTATATAGAAGAAGTTGATTGAAAACTCTGGGCATGTGAAGAGGCTCTGGCACTGTTCTAGAATGCTGCATCAAGAACAAATTCTGGCATTGGTTCTGTATTTTAATATTTCCTAGTCTAGTCTAGGTAGGCAGGTGCCAAAATGTTTATATATGAAGCCTTACTATAGCATCTCCACCTGAAAGTTCTTTACCAATGGTTTGATTGTTAGGAACCTTTATTTGTAAAGTTAGAGTGTGTCATTGCAAATGTTAAATAGAAAGGTTATCTTTAAGACAAATTTAGATAAGAATGAAATAATTTATTCAGGTCCTTCTAAAGGAGGCTTGTAAAAGGATGGGGAAAAAAAATCCTGTACTTCAGCTCTTTACAAGAGTACTTGAGTTATTAACATAAGTGATGGTATATAGTTTTATTTAGAGCATGAATACAGCTTTAATTCCATTCTTTTAAATTATAAAGTTAGAAGTTTCAACATCTAAGTCAGAACTCTGACATTTTAGAAATTAATAATACAATCATAGCTGGGTATGTGTTTTTCTTCTAAACAGGTTTCCATTAATCCCCTTCCAGTCTTCAGATTAGAAGGTACACCTACTGAGGACTTTTTGCGTTTTGTTCTCCTGAGACTTGGACTTAATGTTTGGAGACATTTAGCTTTCCCACAAAGAGGTTAAGGAGATTATTCAGATCTTAAAGGGGTGTTTTCTTCTGAGGAGAGGAAGAATCACAGCATCTCCTGACCAGAGCAGAGTTTAATCACCATTGGCCTGGTGGGGTGGGCTTGGGATATGCAGATAAAGCAAGACTAAAAACCAAAAAAAAAAAAAAAAAAAAAAAGTAGGATTAGTTCACATTTTGATAGAGTTCTAAATTATAGATCGGATTCTGTCACACTCTTGCACTGACCTTCAGTACTGTTTTTGGCTTAGAGTTCGAAGTCCGTAGATTGAATTCAGATCCCTAATTGATTTCTTTTTGGTCTAATCTTTCTAGGCTCAGATTCTTTTACTCCACTTAAAACTGTTGCTCAGCAAGACTACACATCCTCCTCTCTAACATTTCTAGTCCTTCTCTTTCTTGATCGAGGGACACCCCTGCCTCCTTCAGTGATCTGGACTTTGATTCCAGTGAGCCTTCCCCACCCTCCCGAGTCAGATATGCCTCCTGCTGTGCTTCCATGGGCACGCTGTGTTTCTCAGACACACGCTTATTGTACCGTTACATTAAGTGTTCATTTACGTATCTCACTTGTTTGGCATGTCAGTCTCTTTGAGGTCAGGGAATACATCGTATACATCTTTGCAGTGTCAGTATCTTGTGTCTAATGTTTGCAGCACTGTAGGTGTAATAATTAATGTTTACGAAATGAGTAAGAGCTGAGTGAAGCTTAGTTCTTAGGCCAGGCTGATATCTTTAAACTTGAAAGTGGTCTCCAAGATCATATCCAAATCGTGAATTACACACAGGACCCAAGAGGCCAGGACTTTAGTGACAGACTGAGAGCAAAATTCTAAATGAGGCTGAAACTGAAAGGGGTGATGGAGTTATTGACCTGAGGCAACTTGATTTGGTGTTAAGTTTCCAGAAGAGCAAGGAAAATGGAATTGATCAAGTAGTAGAAACTTCATTAAGATTTGGGTGTCAGAATGAGCATTCTAGGGAGAGAAGCAAGGCTCTGACCTTTCCTCCTCCCCTCCTCCCTGTTGTTGGCCTCAAATCTGGCCATGAGACTCTGCTACATTTTCTGTCCTGGAAACTGGCCACAGATAACTTTTGCAGAATTTCAACAGTAACTTTACCCAAAGGGCAAAACAAAACACAAAAGCTGTGAGTCAGCCTTGGTGAGACTCTTTTTCCCAGCTTGCTGACTTCCCACTTAATTTCTTTTATAACTAATATCGTAACAGATTGTTTTCTTTTTTACTTAGATAGGTTCTTATGACAATCTTGAAACAAAACCACCATTTTAAACTCTAAATCTATTTTTTTTTATTATTCTTTTTTATGAAGCATCCATCTTTCCTTTCAAAATGCTTCGATTTCAAAAGAGCAGTGGAAGTGCTACTATTTGTGAAATTGGCATAGGGAAAAGTCACTTGTCCAGGATACTGAGGAAGAACTTCAATACAAAACAGCAACTTTAGTTAGGTTAAGTGTATCCAGCTTTACTTAGATTCATTGAGTTGAAAATCATAAATTGAGAGACGTAGCAATATCTTAAGGATAATTACTACCTAGCTCTAGATAGCTCATAAATTTATATGCTTTCTAGAATCATTGTTATGGTTTATTCAATAGATGCATTCAAAAATCATCTATTTCTGTATTTTTGGAATTTTATCTTTTTTCTCCAAACAGATATCTCAATTACACATCGTTTATATGAATAATTCAGTCTCCTAAATTTAGGTTCAGCCTTTCTAATTGTGTAGAATATTTTAAGCAAGGAAACATACAAAATACTCAAAATAAGATTATCTGCATCTACCTGAAACTAATGTAATATTGCAACTATAGAGGGAAAGTTTTTATTAAACACGATGACAGGACTCAATTGAGGCATCATTGTGAAATAAGTTTAATTTTGTGAAAATCTTATCTAAGGAAGTGAGAAGACGCAAAATTACAAAGAGAATAGATTTCAGAGATTGGTATAGAAATATTGCTTTGATTTTGAAAGCTTTTTAAAATGTATTTCCTATTTTCAATCGAAAGTTCTTTTCAGCAGAATTTAGCCAGCCAAGAATTTATTTTAGAAGAATGTCTATTTTTAAGATAACAGTATTGTTATTGTTATTACTGGATTGTAACATTTGTTTCAGAGAAGCTGGAGAGTTGTACAGACGTTATATACTGAATCATCAAAGTTACAGCAGTAACTCTTTTATGAGGATAAAATGTCAGGTGGCAACAGATAAACAACCTGTGCAGAATTATGAAACGCGAGAATGAGATTTACAGTTCTCAGTTCAGTTTGCTGCAATTTAGATCACACTTGTTTTTCCTCGCCAAAAAGAAAGACATTTTTGTAACGAGAGATGTATTTCTATTCCTTTGAATGGGCACCATTCTGCCCACTTCCAGTGGAAACTGTCTTGTCAAGAGATCCTAAACCCCTTAGTAGTCTAGAAGTTATATTTATTTGGCAATTTTTGACATATTTGTGTCTTAAAATCATGTCAGATCAAAGCCATTTCAAGATCCTTAGTTCAAAAACCTTTACTGAAATAGCATTAAAGGTCTGATTTAAACTGACAAGTGAAAGAAAATTGCAAGTTAAGGTTGTCATTCCCAGGCATTCAGCAAGTTCTGGAGAAATTTTTGAGTTCTATAAAAGAGTTCCTGGAAAGCCAATCATAAAATGACCTTTTGTATATAGGACTTACTTGATTTTTCTATTGGCTTTCCCTTTTAAATATTCTGACATTTCTTATCTTTGGATTTCCCAGATGTTAACCATTCTTAAGACTTCGGCTATGTAGAGAAATTAAACATCTGTAACGCACACATTTAAATGGACTTCTTGCAGGATCTCAGACTTATTTCTGAAGTATCATTATTTTTGTAATTACAGAAGAATACATTTCTTTCCTTTTACCATTTCCTGTTTATCTCCATAAATATCAGTTTGAATTAACTGTTGAATCTACTTACCAGTGATTAGCATAATTTAAAACCTTAATTGAATCAAATTAGATCACGTTCGACTTGCCACAGTGCTCACAAATGTCAAGGTCACTTTAATTCTTCTCCCTTTTTATTACATGATGTTCAGTAACAGCTATGAACCGTTAAGTAACGGAGCCATCAACAGAAAGAGAGAGGGCTATATATAACTTCGCAACTAGCTCAGTGACATATTAATTCTAAATCAGCAAAGTTGCATATATCAAATTGACATTATTTCAAGGAATACCCCTATTTGAGATTTCATTTTAAGAGATTTATAAGAACAGAATCTCTGTATCTGGCATTCTATTGTCCAGCACCTTAGCTAACTCTCACCTGGATGGAAGGTTAATTATTTTCATGGTAATAGTCCTGAGGAATTAGAGTAATTCTGAAGTGTCTGCTGAAGGATAAAAGAGGTTTATTTGGTGGGATGCAGCATTAGTAGGAAGCATCAGTCACTGTTTTCTGATTCTTTGAAAACATACAATATGCATAAGGTACACAGACTAACTCCCAGTAAGAATAAGCTGTGATCCTGACCAGTTAAGATAACAAAGAATGGGTTTCCTTTTGAAATGTTTATATGAAAAAAAAAATAAATTTTAAAAACAGACACCAGTCCTTTTAGGATACTTCTTTATGTATAAACTTGGTATGTAAAAAAGAAGGGGAGAGGAAATATATTATTAAGTACCTCCTCAATAAATGTTCAGGGCTGTAATTTAGGTTTTCAGGTTGTGCCCCATGCAAAGAGTATGACTGGGGATCTGAAATCCCCTCACTTAGTTTTTTAAACTATGGACCTGGTGAAACATGGGAGCATTTTGGGAAATTCATCTGCCCAGACAAATGTTTATTTAAATTGCTTCCAAGACATCTCGTATTCTAGAAGAGACCCTGGCATTAGGCAGTGCTTTTTACATAGATCAGATAATTTTGAAGATCAAGTAGTAAATATATAAGGAGTTTTATTCTCTCTTCCCTTAAAGTGGGACACGAAAGGCCTAAGTAAATTGCCCAGAATTACATACACAGACAATAAACGGTGAAGGTTACTGAAAATTTACATTCCTGAAAAATTTCCATTTTACTATGCCATGAAAATGTGATTAGGGACAGGAAAACCATGTGAAAGATGAAAATAAAGAACTTAGCAACATAAATATAAGAACTAGTGTGAAAATTACATCTGTTGGTAATAAAATAGACTATTAATCTTAAAGCTTGTATTTTTAATATGTAATTTTCTCCCTCTGCTTTTATGTGTCCTATGGGTATATTTTATCACCTTAGTCTGAAAAACAAGTTTTTCAAAATATTTGTACTCTCCATTTATTTCCCACAAATGCTATTTTAATCAATATTTATAATTTATAAAGTCATTTTCTTTTAAACTAAATTAATACATATAAGTCTTATAAAGGGTACATATGAATTAAGTTTATTGTAAATGCATTTACACATATATTATGACTTTATAGTTCTATATTTAAGAATATGTAAAAGATTTTTTTTTAAGTTCTATTTGTGAATATCACCTTGAGGATTGAGATGAAATGGCAATGTAGATATCAAACAGTGTGGGGATTTTCTCCTGAAAATTTGTAATCCTCCTTGAAAGAATTTGCCATTGTAATTTCTAATGTTATGCAAGAGTGACTATGCTTTGTCTAAAAAATATCATAAAATCATATTATAAAAATGTTTCTTATACTAGCAAGAAGGATATTCTTATTAATATTCTTTTATTGATTAAGTGCATTGTCTCAAATTAGCTCATATAGCTTAGCTAATGATTGTTAACAGCCCCATTTCTATGTATGAGTAAAGGAACCAAAGAGGGAAATCTTTCACTCGTGAAATTTGTTGCAAAGGAGTCCCTTAGATTTTGTTTATTGTTTTTCTGATATAAAGATGGAGCTAGTGAAGTTGACTTGTGTGCAGCCTCACAAATTGACCCTTTGAGGCTAGCCTTACTCTTCTGGGTCTCCCTGAAACAGGGGAGATGCAGGCAGTGTAGCTGAGGCCTGGAGGAGGTAATAACTCCTCATTGGCTTGAAGCTTCTTTGAATCCCCTAGATCTGCATGAAGCTTCTACCCAGAGGCTGAAGGTGTGGGAGGGAATGCCTTCCTTTCCTTGATATCTCCAGTAAAGGGACTTCCTTTCCTCTTTTTAAGTGTTTGGTAATAAAGAATGGTCAATTAACCCCAGCTATGCTTAGATAGGAAGAACTGAAATAAGATCTCTGTAATCCACCAAAATTTGTCCACAGTAGAAATTGTGGAGCAGCCATATTGTATAGTGAAATTCTAGGCCACTGGAATCATCCAGTGGAAACAGTACACTAAGCCTGAGATAAAAATTGTTTTGATTTTTAGATTATATTAAATTGAAGCTATGTTTTAATTCTTTTGATATGTTCCAATGTTTTTTTTTTTAATTTTAATTCTCTAAGATACTTTCACAGAGAAATGTGCTTACTCCTGTACGTTCAAGCTCTCCCTTTTCCCTGATTTCTTTCCTTCTGCCTATGAACATACTCAAAATATTTCCTGAAAAAAAGAGCAAAAGCCAAGCAAAGACAAACAGACCATCCTTTAACTGCTCCCCTTCAAGACTTCGTCTTCACGTTATGGTGAGTTTTGTGAAGAACAGTTAGCCCTTCTTCCTTCTACTCCAGTCATTGCTAAACCTAGTTTGCTTCTGGGCTCAACATTCCCTTGAAAAGATTCTCACTCTGGTCATTGATTACTTCTCGTTTTCTAAGTCCAAAGACCCATCTTGAGTTTTCTTTGAGTTCTCCCTGATATTTGGAATTGGTAATCACATTCTACTCCTCAAATTTTGTTCCTCCTTTGGCTTTGTGGAAATTAAACTTATCAGTACAAATATAATCTTTTTGTCAGTAGACAATTCCCATAGAAGTAAGGCACATTTAATTTGTCTGTATAGCTTCACTTCTTGTCATTTCTAACTTCTGCTTTCTACAAATTGTTAACCTCATTAAAAAATTCCTAACAAAATACGTGCACACATTTTTGTCTGATCTACCTCAGAAGTATATCCTGAACCTGTTTCCTTTCTCCATCCTGATGGCTGCTGCCAGAGCTTTAACCCATGCCTTCATCTTCTCTTGCTTAGTTAACTGGAATATACCTCATTTGTTTTTTTCTCCCTCCTCATTAATTAAAAGTCATTAAAAATATTGACTATGTCATTGCCATGCTTAAAACATTCCTTGGATACCTGTGGTAAACAGAAAAACAGAGTTTATTATGGCATCTAAGACCATTCCCAGTTTAAAGCCAAGTCATCAGCTATCATTTACTTCACAAGCCACATGCCCCCACTTTCCATACCAGGGTTTCCCCCTCCAAGGATGCATAATTTGCTAAACTCTCCCCCAGACTTCCTACAGCCTTTTGTAACTCTGTACCTTTTACATTTTTTTCCTTTCTTGGGAAATCATTTTCCAGCTTCTTTGCTTACAAAAGGTAAATCCCATGGTCTTTTCATTAGACTTAGTTTACTTTAGTTCAACGGAAGTTTTATAGGGGGCTCTCTATGTGCCTAAGACTGAGAGTATAAAGAAGAAATGATTTTCTCAGCTCTGAGAAAGTTCACAATCTGTCAGGAGTAGGGGCAGGGAGAATGTGGGAGATTGACTTCAGGGTAGAATATTATGGGAACCTAAAAAGGGGGGCAATAATCATTGACATAAGGAGTTACAGAGATAGTCGCTACTGCTCTTGAGTACCTTCTCCATATTGATGATTCTGCAGATCTTTATGGCCTTAGAGCAGGTAGTTAAGGGTTGGAATCTATTGTCAGTGCTGCTCTAGTAGATTTGGGATATGATTCTTCTTCTAACACAACTCGCCATGCAGAAGACAGTCAGGGAAGTTTTTTAAAGGAGTAGAAGGAGTCCCACATCTCCACAGTGAAGCCGTCCATTTTCTCCCAGTAAGAATTCATAGTTTCAGTCTGTCCATTCCCACAAAACTCTGTTTACATGTGTCATGTTAGTTGTATCCTGAGTCTTACCTAATTACAGATGTTCAGTAAGTGTAGGTGAAATGCACATATAATACGTTTCTTGAATAGGATGTAATATACTATAATTCTTTTGATTCCTCTGTCTACCTGTGTGTAAAATTTTAAAAAGAACTGTCTGTAAATACCATGGTGGGTTAGAGACTTTGCCATTAGCTGTCTAGGTGACTTTTTAGGCTTTTTATCATCCATAAATTAAACAGGTTAGACAAAATGCTTTTATAAGTCTAAAATTCCCTTTTCTATTAATTTGTAATAGATAAAAACCAATTAGAATACATTTACTTGCTATATTTAAGGTAACAATATCACTTTTATACCACATCCTGCTAAATTCAATAATCTTTATTTATTTGCAATTAACTAGTAAGAACAAGAATACATAGATCAATTCCAGGTCCAAAATATATTGGATTTATTGAAATTAATATTTTAATTTCATTTATTAAATGGTGAATGACTACTTAAGGAAAAAGAACATATGGCTTAAAGTCGGGTCCGTGTAATATAATTACCTTATTCCAGTAGTAATAGACTGCTATCTATTTCAGTAACATTAACTGAAATTAAGTGAAGTTATTTGATTTGGTTATTATCCAGATCTTTCATTTTTTGCATGCAAATGAATTATTTCAACTGAGCATCAATTGTAGCCAAAGGCTTAAATTATCTAGGAAATTTTAATTTAGTCATAAGTTGTGACATCTGTATAATCCAAATTATAAATTATCTTGCTCCTTTCAAAAAAAAAAAAACAACTTACTGTTACTTCTAATGATGGGAAGAGCACAATATAGTTCCAGCTTTGTCTTTGTAGGAAAATATTAATCTTTACTATATTAGACATTATATAAAAACAAAATTTGTAGTATAACTCAGGCAGACAAGAAATTCTATTGTGACACTTTAACATTGCCTAACTATAAAAAATAATGACAGATAAATAGTAAAGAAATCAAAAAAATGATAAAGAAGTCTGAAGAGAAGATATTACTCTCATAAAGTTAGGTCTTCTTGAATTATTCTTATATTTCTATAAAAGAAGAATAATGTCTTATTTTTAAGAGACAGATATTTGATATTACATGCTTCAAGATACAGTTTTGATAATATATTTCACTTTTTTTATTGGTGCATTTTTATTTTTATTGGGATGTGTAGCATATTGAAAACACGAATGTAATTTTACTTCAGGAGGTCACGGGAAGCTGTTCATACCAAATGCTGTCTTTGAGTATTTACAAAATTTAAATTTTAGAAAAACTGAAGAACTGACAATATATATATTTGTAATATTATAATCATGATACTTATAAAAACTATAAATAATTAAATTTGAGTAAAATCACATGGTTACCAATTTTTAAAATGTTAGGATTAGATCAAACTAGAACTTCACCTGAGGCACACCAGTACATTGAATGACTCTTTTCCCAGTACCGTTGACATCTTTTGGAGAAACTGAGCCAAAAATTGTTGACTCTTAACTGTTTGTGTCCCCACCAGGTATTCACTGAATCCCAGTGATTCAGCCTTGCATTACCACTGAAATCCATTGTTTCAAGTGTTGATAATTATATTTAATTTTATATTTTGCTTTGGTAATGTAAACACCAATAAGAATCAAATTAGTGAATAAGGATTGTTAGATGGTCAAATAGTAAAGAAATTCACTGATTATTTTCCCTTTCCCACCTGTCTAGTTGCCTATGCTATTTGAGGAAATATATACCAGTTTCATAAATGTATATAACTTTTGTATATTTGTTGATGCTGTGCTACACACAGATGTATATAGTGGAGTATATATACTCACAATCCTAATAATGCATACTAAAAAATTTTTCCTGGAGTGAAAGTTGTAAATGATATACTTTAATGGAGAGTTGAGTTCGCAAAATTCAAGCATGATACAATAAAATTTTTAAAAAGGGAACATTTTCTGATCAGTTACATTCAAAGTTAAAGGCTATGCACCCTGTCACAAGAAATAAACTTGGAAATGACATTTTTGAGCATAATTTCTATTGTCATTTCAAAGTCCACTTTTGAAAGCATTCAGCTTGTTGGGAACAGTTGCTGCTGCTGACAACAGCGAGCAAGATTTCGATGGGAAGAAATTTTAACTTGTCTTCTACTAACAACAATAACAAAAACAACAACAAAAATCAGACGTCATTTCTGTATCTTCTCTATAATTCCTATAATTTAGACAAATATTTATTCAGCTTTCCTAATACAATTATATGAAACACTTAATTTACTTCTTGATCAGAAAAATGTAGTGTAACTCAAAATTTTTTCCAGGAAATGAAAAATTATAATCATTTCAAAACAAATTGGGACACCTTATTGAAACAGTCACAGCCATAACATGGCGCTGCCTCAATGAAAGATAAAAGATGTTATGGAGAGGTGATATTGTTTATCCAATGTGGCTTCTTTTTGGCTTTAGAATCTTTTACAATCTAAAAAGAGAGACTGCATTTTATAGCACTTTAAAGTAGGGTAGTAATGGAATAAAGGAACAAGGGAGGTAATGAAAGGTTATTTCAAAATAGAATTTAAAAGAGATTAAGTGACCTACATATCAGTTTTTGCCTCTCCGCATTTATCTACCTTGGAATCAGTCTGGTTTTAACAACTTAATAAAGGTTTCAAACATGATGGGAAGTTTTTTATATTGTATTTACATGTTAGGCACTGATAGCTAGGAAATCATTTTTGTAACACCAAGAAAGTGAAAATTATGTAATTTTTTTTTGTTGTAAAGGTTCAAAATTTATCCACAGTATTATGAATCAGTTTTGGGGAAAAATAAAAATTAGTCGTGAAAATTAACACGTTGGCAAGCTAAATAAGGAAGTGCAGGCGCGCTTGACCAGTCCTGCCTCTGCAGCTTACTTTCCTCATCTGCTTCTCAGCCGCCTAAACATGTTCACCATAAATTGTCTAAGGATTTGTCCCGTCTCTGCTCCATATGCATGCTCTGCTGCCAAAATGTATAAAAAGAAACTTAAGGATCTCAAACATTTTTTTTTTTAGTTTACCGCCAAGATTCTCAGTGATTGTTTATTGTGTGAAGTATTTGAGCTGATTTAGTTCATGAAACGACTGCTGCTTCCGCCCCGCTCTGCGCCCACTTCCGCCCTCAGCCCGTTGCTAACTTGCCCCATCACTGTCCTCTTCCTTTCATTCTGGGCGTTGAAAATCATTTTTGTTTGCAGAATAATTGCCCTTCCAGGATCAGACAAGGCAGGTGGATGCTCAGGGGATGCTAATCATTGGGCACCAGTTGACAAGTTTCTAATATATAAATTGAACATGCAGTGACTTTTAATTTCCAACTGCTCATGATACTCACTCAACATGGTGTTTTCTCCATCTCATTGCACTGCCTGCGATTTTTTTTCTTGCTCATAGAGAAAAAGCCACCCAGCTACCCTAATCCTGAATCTGCCTCTGTGTCCTTCCTTTCAGGTCTCCTTCCCCATTGTATGTTCCCACCCTCAGCCTCTGTTCTGACACCTTCCTGTGCCTGTAGCAGCCTGGGCCATGATGCAATTCTTTTCGTTCACCTGGTCCCATGAAACTCCCAATCCATTTTTACTGTGAATTAACTAATTCAGTATTGTAGACTAAATTGTATCTCCCTCTCACTCCCAAATTCGTACGTTGAAGCCCAAACTGCCAATGTGACTGTATTTGGAGACAGGGCTTTTTAAGGGAGTCATTAAGGTTAAATGAGGCCACAAGGGTGGGGCCCTAATCCCTTAAGACTGGTATCTTATCCTAAGAGGAAGAGATCCCAGGAATGAGCACACACACACAAAAAGCCACCAGAGAGAAGGCAGTCCTCTGCAAGTGAGGAAGAGAGGTCCTGCCTTAGTCTTGAACCTCCAGCCTCCAGAAAGCAAGGAAATAAAGTTCACTGTTTTGTTTAAGTCACCTAGCCTATGTTACTGTGGGTAATGGCAGGTTGAACGGACTGAAAAATCCAGATTCTCTTTCATTTCCCTGTTATTCTTCTACCTTCTTGTCTAAGTGAAACCCAGCTTCCCCTGAGATTGCTTTTAATTAGCAGTGCCTCCTTTTGCCATTCCTTGAGAAGAGGTGCGTTTTTACTTTCTGTCCTGCTGCGAAGTTCATACCACTGTTCTGAAGCCTTCATCAGTCGGAACAAAGTTTCTCCAAGTAGTTTATGCATTTAGGTCATCCCCTTTCATTGAAATTACCCACAGGATTTCTGAATCGCTTCCAGACTTTCTTGTGAACATTGGACTTTTTCACCTAGATTTTAGATGCTGTCCTCTGCTTCAGTATGTATAGAAATTCACAATTCTTGAATTTAATCATTTTCTGAACCCTTTAATTCTGCTTTCTGTATGTTACAGTGGTCTTCAAGTTGTTTTATGCAAAGGCTCTGAACTCTAGACAAAGGAAGGCTGTGGTGGTTTTAAAATACTACCTTAATTCTTGATATTTCTCCCTTCCACCTGTGGTGTTTGATTTCCCCCCTTTGAATGTGAGCTGGATTTATCTCACAAATAGAATATGGAGAAAGTGATGGTACATAAAGAAACTGCTGAGACTCGGTCATAAAGGCGTCACGTTTTCTCCCTTGTTCTCTCTCTCTCTCGGATCCCACACTCTGGGGTGGGCGGCTGACGTGTTGTGATGTTGTGATGTTGTGAAGACACTCAAGGAGCCCTCTGGAAAGGCCCTCATGGTAAGAAACTGAGGCCTTCTCTCAATCAACAATGAGAAATTGAGGTCTCCTGCCAACGGACGGTGAGAGCTGTCTTAGAAATAGATCTGCCAGCCCCAGCTAAACCTCAAGTAACCATAGCTAGTGGCCGAAATCTTGACTGCAACCTCGTGAGAGGCCTGGAGCCAGAACACCCAGACCACCCAGACCCACCCTGACTGATATGAAATTAGCATATTTGTTGTTTTAAGCTGCTAAGTTTGGGGGTAATATTTACATAGCAGCAGAGAACTACAACAATGTCTGGAAGCATGGGAGCATGGAGATTAATTAAAAGACTACGGCAGTTTCTCAAAGAGGTGATTGTCGCTTGGCCTCCAGTGAGTTGGTGAATTAGACACTGAAGAGAGAAGGAAAGGGAGGCACCAGGATGACCTCTCATTTTTGACTTGAGTAACAGTGTTCCAGCTACTGAGATGAAGAGGATGTAGGGAAGAACAGATTTGGGGGGAAAGAAATTTAGGAATTTGGTAAACCTACTTGGCATCATGTCCAGTGATAATGACAGGAAGACAGTTGAGCAAGAAAGCAGTCTAGAGCTCAGTGAGGTCAAAGCTGAGGATATAAATTCAGAATCAGAGGCAAATGGATTTAGGTTTTAATAATTGGACCATATCAGGTCACCTAGACATAGAAGAAAATCTGAAGCCAAGTTCTTTGTTGCTCCATCATTTGGACATCAGATGGAGGAGAGGACCTAGCAAAGAAAACTGAAAAGTATTGTCTGGAGAAGTGGGGAGGAAATCAGAATCACATGGTATCCTGGAAGTCATTTAATGAGAGTGTCTCAAAGGGAAAGGACCCTTCGCGTTTACTGCTTTTGAGAGTGAGAACTGAAGCACATCCATTGGAATTGGCCTCTGACTTGCAACTGATGGCCTCTCCAAGGGCTAGCATCTCTAATTGGAGAAATCCCAATGGAAGGCAGACTAAGCTGGGTAGATGGCTGGCTTTTACACATTTTGTCTCTTTATCATTGAACGGGCCATTTTTACCTTTATTTGAGGCATTTATTTCTTTATATCATTCCCCCCAAATAGATTACATGCTCCTGTGCACAGGAACTTCTCTTGGTTTCTCCAGAATCTCACAACAGAGAGCCTTCAACTTAATTGTTGTACAAGAAGTATTTATTAAATTGAATTAGATTCTTTTACAACCAATAAAGAAATTGCAGAGCAGGGAAGAAATAAAACTGTAGGACATTAAAAAAAGTCCTGTGAAAGATGACTATAACCATTCGAGACGGACTTTTAGGGATACAAGTTCCTTCTTCAGTCCCAGTCCTTTCAAAAGCTTACCCTGTCTTAAAGAAATTTTTACATTTGTAAAATCAAAATCAGCGAAAGCATGTTGGATGTGCAAAAACTGTTAAATGGCTTGAGATGGCTGATTTGCTTAGTATTCCTAAAATGTGTCCCTAATTCAAACAAAACAGGGACAAAACCTACACAAAATTCTTGCTAATTGCAAAATTGTTTTTTCTTAATTATTATTTTATTTTATTTTTTAATACATTTTTATTGAAGTATAGTCAGTTTGCAATGTTGTGTCAATTTCTTGTGTCCAGCACAATACTATAGTCATATAGGAACATACATGTATTTGTTTTCATATTCTTTTTCACCATAAGTTACTACAAGATATTGAATATACTTCCCTGTGCTATACAGTATAAACTTGTTTATCCCAAATTGAAGTTCTAAAAAGAAATAAGATGATAAAAAAAAAAGTAGGCTATGAATGAAACCCTAAAGCACAGGTCACACTTACCTTTTCCTAATTAACTACTTTCAGCATATATTTTAAAAGAAATGATTTACCTTTAAGAATGAAACCAACTGAAGTTGTGAGTGTCACTTTAGAGCTTACAGCATTTTAAAGATTGTATAATATGGAAAAGAGACACTGTAGGTTTCTCTCTAAGTCAGCACTGTGCAAGCACAAGAGACTATTAACTGTAGGATTTTGTAGCTCTATTAAATATTCAGAAGCTTCCCTTCTGTTGTCTCTATATCAAGGGCAAGTCCTGTATACCTTGCTCTGAAAGCTCTGAAATGAGCTAAATAACCTGTGAAAACAACTATTTCTTTCTCTAACTAGAAAATAGAAGAAAATTTGTAAAGTATGAAAAGGAGGAGGAACCCAGCTCATACTTGTCCATTCATACAAGTTTCAGGCTTTCTTAGATACTTGTAGGATCAAAATGTTGTAGTTAACTTTGTCCAAATAATGAACACACAACTGTTTTATTTCCTGATACCCATTTGCCTGGTTATCTTTAGTTATGTAGAACCAGCATTTGGTTATTATTACCATGGGTGAGGACCTTGAAAAACTACTACATATAAAGATCTGCAAGACAAATCAGGAATAAAGCTTAGTGATTTCATTCTCTTGGTTTTGTTGCTTTTGCACAATTGACCGGAGTTTAGCATTTGTGTGTGCATGAGTGTTTGCACATACAAATGTGTATGAAATGCTATTTATTGGAATATTGTAATATTTATTTTCTAAATATTTGTGTTCAGAAGAGTTGAACGTTACTGTTTTAAAAAAAGTGAATTTGGAGAAGCAATATATGTTACAAAACAGAGTTTTGACCTTAGTCTACACCTCAGTTTACTTTTCTTTAAAATGGGAAAATAGAATCTAATGTGCAATATGTTTGCAGGATTAAGAGATGTAAATTATTTTTTAGGACAGATGCCCTCACTGAATTTTACCTTAATAAGTAAAACCTCTTGGTTTTAGATTTTTGTTTTTAATTGCTACCTTTTAAATGACTAAAGCAATATTGCTCTTGGCAGTTTAAAACTATTCCTAGATTTTTAATTATCACTTACTAATCCAATAAACTGTAATTGGTGCCATGGCCCTGATTTCTTACTTTCCTGATACAACAGGACAACAGATATGGAATTAGATTTGGGGGGGTAGACTTAGTTAAAAACAGGATAAACTACAATTATGTAGTTGCCAAAGTTTGCTGATTGTTTATGGATAGAAAACGTCTATGATTTAGACAATTTTGATGATAGTATTTAGAAATAATTGGTATTTCATTACTAAACTCTTCACGTTTTCAAAAATACGGTCTGGTGCTGTATTAGCTAAATAACTTTTTCTGTTTTCTAGAATTAGCCCATTTTGCTTATTCTGATAGCAGAGCTAAAAAATTTTAAAATTTGTAACGATCCCTATGAACCCAACTGGCTTTCTGTTGTGAATGCACTAATGTGTGTGTGTGTGTGTGTGTGTGTGTGTGCATGTGTGTGTGCGTGTGTGTGTAACACTTACTAGTTTGTTAATCCCTTGAAATCTGGATTCTCTCTTGTTTCTTTACTGAAAGTGCTTCAAGGGAAACTAATGATGGCCTGATTATCTCATCTAAAAGCCCTTTCTCTAGTTTTATCTTTGAACTCTGCAGAAACTGGCACTGTGAATCCGTCCTCCTTGAAGCTTTCTCTTTCCTTTTCATCTCTGACATTGCTGTGCTCTTATCACTCAAACTGACAGTCCATTCCCTTATTAGTCTTAGTTTATACTTTTCTTCCTAATCTATTATGTTTGTTGTTTTCATAAGCCTTTTTAAAAATCCATTTGGGGGAAGTGGTTGGGTGTGAATAAGTGAACCAGAGTTGAGTTAAACCTTACGTTTGGTGTGGCCGTAGTCTTCACTGTTGCTTCTTGTCAGTATTTATTGAGCACCATCTCAGTGCCATTGGCATAAAATAGGAATAAAAATTTCTGCTGTCACAAGCTCGTGTTCTACCAAAGGAGCAGAAATAAAATACTGCAGAAATGAGGTAAGTGCTGTAGTAGAGATATGAATAGGACCCTAAGAAGAAAGTGCTTAATTTTGCCTCAGATTTCAGGGATTTATTTCAGAGACCAGGTGGTTTCCGAGTTGAGTCTTGAATAATAAGTAGATCTTTGCCAGTCATACAAAACAAAGAGGTGTATTTCAGACAGACCTGCATGTACAGAAGCATGAGAATTGGAGTGCTTTATACATCATAGAAGATGATGAGATTCACAGTGGAAAGGTATGTAAGGTCCACATAAAGGAATTTCTTGAATGATGTGTTAAGAACATCGTGTGTTACCCTGTAATTGGGAGCCATTAAACTGTGTTAAGCAGATGAGTGACATAATCACCTTTGTTCCCATAAAGAAGTGCTTATTTCTAGTAACCCAGGAAAAGCTAATTAAAGGCAAGTTAAAAGCTAAGCCATTGACACTGGAGGGAAGGGAGAAAAATACTAAAGATACTTCAAGTCTGAGAATCTACGTGATTCAGTGATTCGACAGCCAAAGGTGTTTGGAAAAAAAATAAGGATCTGTGTACCAAGCTGGTTAATTGGTGAATGATGGTTCAAAATAACAGAAAATGTAATGAAATAGGAAGATCAGATATTGGGCAAGTAGAGTTTGAAGTTCCTCTGAAAATAATAAAATGTATAGAAGTCACTGTGATAGTTCATTTTATATGTCAGCTTGACTGGGCCGAGGGGTACCCCAGTTGCTGGTAAAACATTATATCTGGACGTATCTCTGAGGGTTTCTGGAAGAGTTTAGTGTCTGAGTCAATCCACTGAGTAAAGAAGATCCCCTCACTAGTGTGGGAGAGTGTCTTCCAGTCTGTTGAGGGCCAAATAGAACAGAAGGGTGGATTACCTTGAGTGGGGACTCCCGGCCACAAACATTGGCACTCCTGGTTCCTGGGCCATCAGATTCAGACTGGGACGTGCACCATTGGTTACCCTGGCTCTGAGGCTGTCAGACTTGGACTGGGACTGCACCACTGGCTTTCCTAAGCTCCAGCTGGCAGACAGCAGATCATGGGACCTCTCCATCTCTGTAATCTTGTGAGCCAGTCCCTCATAGTAAATCTCTTTTTGTATACCTATATATATTCTATTGGTTCTGTTTCTCTGGAGAACCTGGACTAACAGAGTCGTTCTTTTAATTAATTTAATTAATTTTAATTGCCTTCAAATTGTTTATTACTTAAGTGAGACTGAAGGAATTATGGGGAATTATGATTATGAATCACAAAGAAAAGGCGTAAGTTGAAGGCTGACATTTTATGTATTGATGGTGGTTGGAATTGTGGAAATAGCTGAGATTATGAAAGATTTCCAGAGATTCCAATATTTTAAAGCAGTGGATGCAGATATTTTCTGATTATTCCAGATTTCTGTGAATAGTGAGAATTCCTTACATTATGGCTAACTTTATTCTTAAGTTTCAAAATTACTAAAATAATAAATGCATTATTTATTTATTTTAAAATCTGGTGAAGCAGCTAAGTTAATTGAAGATTAGCTTGGAGACCTTGTGATCTTGTATGGAGTGACTGGTGGGTCTCATTAGTTATATACAGAAGGGGTAGGAGACACCTGTCTTCCTGGATTATGATATAACCCAGTGATGTGAGCAAAGGTATTTTTAATGGAAAATAAATTTTTGAAAAGAATAACATTTGTAAAAAGAAAAAATGAAGTGAGAAGAGTGGTATTGTTTTACATTTTTGCAAATCTCTTTCATGTCTGGCTTCATAGAAGTTGGCCGGATACTCATATCTCCTTGTGCATTGTCTGTTGTAAAACCACGTCATGTAGCCTCTGGAAAACTTCCCTGTAAACTGGTGAGACAATGACAATGTAAATGACAAAAAGTATTTTAATAACATTGCAAGGCTAATTTTGATTTTATTGACGTGAACAAAGGTCTCAGGACCACCAGAAGTCCCCAGGCCACACTTGGGTAGCTGTTGATGTAGTTAAATTGCTAAAGCAAGCAGCATTAATGTCGACCCTACTGAGTTTCCAATTACATAGCCAATCAGTCCCCTCCTGATTTTAAATATGGCTTTTCTGCGTCTTGTAACAAAATTACTTTACACATGGGCTTTTGTTTTGTGAGCTATCAGAAAGATGCCTTTGCCCTCTAGGAAGAATTTGCAACTATTTGTGCAAATAGTGCCCAAGGCCTTCAGGTAAAGGAGGAAATGAGACTCTCGTGTCCTCTGTCCACATACGGATACCTGTGGAGGTAGACTAGAGTGCACTGGAGGGGTCCTGAGCCAGGCTGGGTAGCAAGGAAGAGCAGATATCCACTAAACAAAGTGATCTCGAGGAGGAGAGGAAACCAAAGCCCTAACTTAAATATGTAAATATGTTTGGGAATGGGTCAGCTCCATTGGAGCTATGGCTGGGCTTGGAAGACTCTTGGGACTCAGCTACCTGGGCATAAATCATGTTTATAGAAGGGACTGCTGGGCAAGCAGACATGGAAAACAAGAATAATAATATTTGAGACTGAAGCTTGGGACACCCTGTGGTGTACGTACATCAGAGGTGGCACTGCAGGGTAGACTGACATACGCATCACTGGGTAGAGTGTGTTTTACCCACAATGCATAGTGGCTGAAGAAACAGATTTATCAGTCAGCAAATCTTTGGCAGGTGTTCTTAAGCTAGTCACCTCCCTTCATCTTTAGCTAACTCTCTGTTCACCTCCCTCAGTTTCAACTGAGTAAAATCAAGGCTTCTTAAATGTTCATTTTTGAAAGTAACTGTTAGCCTAAAGAAGGATATACTGGGACTCATGGTTAATAGGGCTTAAAGTGTGACCCCCTCAGTAATCTTAGGTCATGGTGGTGCCTGTCACGTCATTCCAAGCCAAACTGAATCTTTTAGAAATTAAGACAAATTAACATATGCTAAAGATGGAAAATCTGGGGAGAGCTTTCAGTATTTGGAATTCAAGAATTACAGCTCATGTTTATGTTGTGAAGTGACTATAACCTATTATTATTATGACTGAAAGGTGTAGACTTTTTCTTCAGTCTAATGAAACAATGATAAAAATTTTTTCCATGAAATATGTCAGTTGCACACTAAATTTCATTGTGAGACTTAGAGAAGTAAAATGATATTGTCTATTTATATTTAATGGCTTTTAATTCTAGTTTTCTAACTTTGAACACCATAATGCATTATGATAATACTAACATTATGTACAGTCCTCTGTTGCCTGTATCCTGGAAAATTTTGCTTGGGTATGAGTGGATAGGTCCTGATGGTAAAAAAACAACTGAATTTCAATGATATCAGTCTGTGGCCTAGAAAAAAATTGTTGAGAGAATGGTGTGTATGTTGGATAAAGATATCAAAAACATGGTGGAAGATATTTATCAGGAGCCATGTAAGTCTCAGTGGCCAAAGGTAATACTTGGATATATTTTCTTGATTTAAGGAATCTAAATCTTATATTGTTTTATATCAGTTTCTATATCTGTCTATATAATTTCTATACCTAATTTCTATACCTATCTATATTTAATCTATACCTACTATGTATAGTACATGTCTATTCACACGTATAACACATTTTACATGTAGATATCAATATACAAGATGACATGTTATAAACACAGATTATATAGTTACCTGTAGCTTAATCTTCACCTTCTTCACTGAATTCTGAATTTAGTGATCATGTGGGTGTATTGCAGCCCCATTAAGGAAAGAGCAGTTTTCTTCAATATAATTCAGTACTGCAAATGCAGTGAAGTTTGTGGAACTTCTTTTAAATGTTAAAACTTGGATGAAGAGAAGTTGATTTTACCAGCCTCAGAAGAAGGCAACGTAGTTGTCAGCTCTGCGTGGAGCCAGCTGATACCGGGTTCTGCTTGTTCCTGTTTGGCTGGCCCTTGAGGATAGACTTACTAATGGAAGAGACTTTTTCTCTCTCTGGAGACCACAGTTCTGTGAACACCACCATGCTTTTGTTAATTACAGCAAAGCTAGTGTATGGGACTTGAATATGTACATAATTAAGAGCATCTGCTGAGTTTCAGGTGCTGTAGAGAAAGAGAAAAATTGCAGACTGCCAGCATATAATTTTTATGGACAAATAAAATCAGCTTAATGATCATTGAGAATGAAGATTCAGGTTTAATCCTTTCTTGGTCATTATTTTCTTTGAACTTTGTCTTAAAATTAAACTTACATTACATGATTAACAATTTTGTGAAAAAGTTACACTTCGCAGACATTTGTAAAATTAGTTGAGATTCTCCATTAGCAATGCACTCACTCAACACCACCCTTACTACATACCCAGATGTAGCCATTGTGGAGAACACAGTATTTCTATTTATTTCTGTGCACTAGTCGTACAAAAAGAAAGAAATGGGATTAGACTCTGCATATTGAGTAGAATCTGGCACATAGTATGACCTTTGTGTCAGGTTGTTGTTTAATACGTTTCATTGGAGGTCATTCTGTATTAGTACGAGCTGAGCTACTCCATTCTTTGTAATGGAATATCATGACATACCATTGACTCATGGACATTTACATTTTTTCTGGGTTTTGGGTTTTTTTGGTACAAAAATGCTAAGTGAATGTCCTTCTACATATATTCTTTTATTTTTATATACATATTTTACCAAGGTAAATTTCTAAAAGTGGAAATTTTGGATCAAGAGGCACTGTGAGCTCTATTACTTCATCATTGTAAGTCCTTGCTCTTCTCATCTCTTTTTTTCATTTAAGAGAGAAAAGCAGACTGAGAATAATAGGCGTGACGTTTTCCCATTTGGAAAATATATAATATCCTTGAAATAAAACTAAAAATAGGTGTGCCTCTTGTGGAATTGAAAAAACAAATTCCTTAGCGTGTAGTTTAGGTAACTTGTCTTAAAAATCTTCTTGTAATGCTAATTTCCAAGTATTAAATTATCTCATTGACTTTCGTTAAAAAAATAGAGGTGAGTTTAATTTTTCTTCAACCTTTTTCCCCCTTTAAGATTTGCAATATCCATCGATGTTTCTAATTGTGAATTAATAAGATGAAATGATTTTTAAAGACAGAGTCTGTGTTGGGGCCAATGGAATTTTTACATAACAAATTAATATTTTTTAAATGTGTTCCTTTACTAATTTCATAAAAACCGAGCACCTACTTCTTGCCATGGATTAGGCCTTGTCCTTGGCTCTGGGGATAGATGTTAAGTCCTTCCCTTTGATGAGCTTGTGGACGTGTAGAATCAGTAACAAAAGTGTGTGAAAACTGCTGCGTTATTGTCAGTGATCCTGGGCCAGGGCGCAGAGGAGGGTCACTTGGTCAGTCAGGTTGTCATTGCATTTTGTAAGTTCTGGCGCTTTTGAGTTAGTCGTGGAGCTCAGCTGTACTTACTCTAATGCTAACAGGAAAGGGGAAATGGTGGAACATAAAAATAGACTGCATTTTCTACCTTCCTCTCGGCCTGTTCTACATACCTGGAGATTCTACTTGCATGTTTGCTTTGAGGTAGACTGACATACTACCTTCTGTGTAGAACCTGGAATCTGAGGACTTCTTCTCCATGGTCGCTAATCAGGGGGAAAAAAAAGAGTGTTGGGCATTCTATGTAGCTAAGCATGGACACTAAGCTGCGGGGAAAAAGTAACAACTCATGGACATACAAGCCGATATATTAGCAAGATATTCCTGCCCTGAAACTGCCTTGGGTGATAGATCAGTTCTGTGAATTCAGCCAACATGATACACCGTGTCTGGAAAGCTTTCTTACGTTTTAATTAGTATTTAACATGCCTCTTTTTATATTCATTTAATGCGTGTAGGATTTTGTGGTCTTATCACTGGGAAAAAGGAAGAGAAAGGTGGCAATGTGATTTTTCTTCCTCAACTCCCTGGTAAGACACGGACTTCAGGAACAGAATGGTTGGGAGCTAATATTGGCATCATTTGGACCTATGGACCAGCTCAGTTAGCTTCTGCTGTAAATTTGGCTTTTTTGCTTCCTTGTACATACTTTTTTGTTTCATTTCTGTTATTTCCTTTTTTCACATCCTTTTTATCCCCACTAGAATGTAGTCTGCCTTATTATTTTGTTCATTTATTCATTCTTTTATGAATTCTTCCATCCTTCTATTTGTTCATTCAGCCATACTAAATATTAACTACTGTGCCAGAAGTAGGAGCTAAAAACATGAATATGACATCATTCCAGTCCTTAAACAGTTCACAGTTCAGTGAAGGAGAAAAACAAGTAAAGCCTTCCTTTTCTCCTCCATTTACTTTCTTCTCAGTTTCTTTTTCTTCATATTATTCAATCTAGCTTCATATTTACCCATTTTGGCTTACCTCAGTGAATCAGGAAGAAAAGAAGACATTTTTCTATATGCAAGGCTCTTAGAATTAAGTTCAGATAAAGTGCACAAATTCCTTGTTGAAGGAATCCAAATGTGTCCTCTGGAGAGTTCTAGATCTTCAACGTTTCTGAGGTTACCCTTTGATTTGATACTCAAACTAAGATCCTAATACCCTGAGCTCCTGTTCATTCTCATGGAAACTCTGTCTCTCCCAATATCTCCAAGGACTTTCATGGGGGCTGCATTTCTCCTGACTACCTTTTACTCTTATCTGTTAGTCTCCTATAATTTTGAAACTTACTGTGTATCTTGCCTTCCGTGGTTGACTGTCCCCATCTTTTTGTCCTCTCAGGGTCTAATACCTTCATTATTCAAAGCACCTTCCAACACCAAGCTGTTTTGTACAGCCATGTCTTGCTGAAGGTCTAGCAGAGCAAGCATTATCTTAAAATTTAATGTTCTCCATTGGTCTCCCAAAGTTCTGCTCTGTACCTGTGGAGGGACTTCTCAACTGTTTGTCCTCACGTTGTGGGCCTTTCGTCCTTCTCCTTAAAGACCTTTCTCATTTCCTTCTCCTCAGAATTCAGTTCCCATTGTCCTCACTTTCAGGCTGACAGAAGCCAACTTCCAATTTCCTACCATGTTATTTATGAATAAAACAAGGCCTTTCTAGCTGTTTTTTTTTTTTAATGCAAAATGATCCTTTACTTCTAAAATGAATGTTGTATCTTTCCAAGAATATCAAAATTTGCTTCTTTTTGATACTCTTTTTATTTTCCTATTATAGTATTATCACACTTCAGCAGATTTACAAAGTCCTTAAAAGCCGAAGAGAGACTGAGTTATAAAGACTACAGTGATGAATAATAAAAATATAAAAATTATGTAGTTATTTAAGTGATGCTGATAAAAATATTGATAAATGTAAGTTCCAAATGACTTATATAAACAGGCAAATTTTGTTTTACAAAGTTTTGTGTCTTAGAACTGTGTTTATTTAGAAATTGTTTAGTTGCTTCATTTAATCACAGATATTTCTGAGTCACAACACACACACAGAGGCAGACACACACACACACACACACACACACCCTCACACACACACACACACACACACAGAGGTACTAAACTTCCCATTACATAGGAGACAGTGAACTATTCTTATTAAGGTTTAGGAAGATTCTTTTAAGAGTCTACAAGTGCCTGTAATTTAAAAACTGATAACAGTTCATTTAATAATGAATGATCAATCTTGTAGAATCAGTCTGTTGGAAAAAACACTAGAACAGTGGTTTCAAACTTTGCTGTGTATAGCAATCACCTAGGAAGCTTGTTAAATGCAAATTCCATCTCCCCAAACAAGAGAATCTTTATCTGATGTCTGATGTGGGGGTAAGGACTTCACAGTGTGTAAGCTCCCCAGGTGTATTCTAATAAAGGTGAACAAAAACTCTTTTTCTGGGAATATGGGTGGGCAATTTAAATGATTTCCAAGTACAAAATGATTCATGTTACTTAAATTCCAACCACCAAGTGTGGTGTCTTATGACGTTTGTTGACCTTTTCCTGACAACATAATAATTTGTTTAATGAACACAAGCATCAACATAAAGTAATGGTTATATTTTTTTAAGTATACTAATATATATGATAATGATTTCTAATATTTGCATAGTTCCTTACATTAAAAAAAACCTTAATATGTATCTTTTTTTTTCACTTTATCCCAGACAATGGGACTGGTACCATAATTTAAGACAGGTGTCTGAAGGTCTTCCAGTAGATGGACAAGTTCAAAGGAGCTCTGCCAGCAATCAGACTGCTCTAAAGTCACTTTATGGCCTTGTTTTAAATTTAAAACCTGGGTAATGTTTTTGATTGATTTACAGCATTTCAGAAAAAGAGGTTAAGATTTAAAACTCAGGGTTTCTGTTCTAGTTTGGGATTTATTCATCACAATTTCCTTTGGTGTCATAGTCAAGGCATCCCTTGAGAAAGTGAGGTCAGAAAAGTCCAGACCTTTCTGCCAAAGCTTCCCTGCCGTGTGATGCACGTTGCCCTTTCCATCAAGTTACCCCTGTTTGTTCCTCAAATTTCAGTCTATTGATATTTTTAGAGGTTTCTGTGACCTCTTGGCCTAACTAAAGTCTTTAAGTCATTTTTTTCTTTCGTTGCATTTATTATAATTGTAATTATATCATTTTTGTGTGGTGAAATATTTAACGTCTGTATCCCTAGTAGACCATGAATTCCTCAAAGGCAGGAATTGTGGTTTGTTAACTACTGTTAAATTAAGACCCTAGCCCTGTGGCTTGGCATAGAGAGGCACCTAACACACAGTTGTTCAGTTCATGAGTGAAGAGTAGGAAAATGTGTGACTGGGGAGATTCCAGTGTTCCGTATTGGCAAGCATTAAAATATACTAGAAAACTGTCTTTGTTGTATGGGAGGTGGTCAGGCAACCCAGGACTGGTACTGAAAGAGCAGTGTTGGGAAGTCCCAGTCAGTGCACTACAGGAATGTAGGTGGATAGAGTTTGAGACTGCACAGTTAGCTGGAAAAAAACACTGACTCAGGAACACTAGAAGCAAAAAATAAAATTGCAGTTTACTTTAACTGCCTTATATTCTCTAACTGCCTCATAGAATTTGTCCACTAAAACTTTAGGCACTTTGCTGGCGCCTAGGTGGGGATGGTGGAGAGTGTGGGATGTGGCTGTTGGGGGAGTCAGTACACACTGGCAGGGCCCTAATGACAAAAGAAGATTACAGGGGGAATCAGAAACAAATATGACTCTCAAGTCTATAGAAAACACTGTGATTGGATGAGGAAGGAATGTATAAATCAAAAATAATTGATTCTTCCTCCAAAAGACGTCGTCTTTGAACATATCGGTGGGGTCCAAGTGATATTAAGTATTAGTTGATTTTAAAAGAACTGTACATTTTTTTTATACAAAGGGAAAGCTGAGTGGAAAAAGCATGCCATTATCTCGCAATATGTCTGCAAAAGATAATAGTCAAATCGTAACGTCAAAACGAAGGAAAGTTGGAAGATATGCATGGAAAAGTAAGTCAACGCCATGAAAATGACATGCCTTGTAACAGTATATAATTTACTAACTGGCACACTGTGTAGAAACAATTCCACAATTTGAGGGTGGTTCTTTCCTTTTTTATTGAGGTATAGTTGATGTACAGTATTAAGTAAGTTTCTGGTGTACAACATAGTGATTCCCAATTTTAAGATTATATTCCATTTATAGTTATTATAAAATGCTGGGCAATAATCTCTTTGTTGCACTATATATCTTTGTAGCTTACTTATTCTATACATAGTTTGTACTTCTTAGTCCCCTACCCCCATCTTACCCCTTCTCCCTAGGGTGATTCTTTAAGACCGATAATCTCAGTCTTAAGATTTTTTTTTAAGATACTTTTATATATTACACTTGGTGAGATTTGTATGTTTCTTACGTTGAAACTCAGCCAGGGAAAAAAGGAGATGGTTTCAATCTGTTCTTGAAACTTAGATCTTCTCAATGGCACGGCTGAGAAGCCCGGAAGAGCTCTGGATTGGGGATATATCCTACTATTCCGAGATAAGGGCCTCCCTCCCTTGACTGATCACCTCCTCCTCCTCAATCATTCGTTTGTTAGACACTCAAGGAGCAGTCAGTCTCTTGGTGCTCATTGAGCATGCTCAATCCGGGAGCCTTTTCAGAGAGCACCAGGAATCTGCCAGCTTCTTTGAAAGCCTCTGGTAGTGACAAATGACAATGGTGCCATTTGCTGAAACAGCTGGGTTTCATGTCTTCAGATCTTTAATATTAAGAAGTAGGTGATCCTAAGATAGATAAATGTTTCAGCATATCTGTGTTCCGCATTTGAGAGCCTAGTAGTTGTGGGAACAGAATCTGGGGCAAAATGTATCAAATGAGAGTCTCAGGTCTATCACTTTGTAACCTTATGACTGGAAGAGTAGCAGACTATGGCTATTCTGGAACTGTAAAGGCAGAGGTATAGTGTTTTTATGAGTATTAATATGAGTTAATTATGTAAATTGCTTTTAAGAGTGTCTGGTACTGACAAGAACTATGTAAGTGAGAGCTTTTATGATTATTAGTATTAGATGTATGTGTTCATATATTATTGACTAAAGAAATGTTGAATTAAAAGATCCCCGAAACTTTATAACACATTACTCTGACATTTGGAGTTTTTTTCAGGAGAGCAAGAAAATTGCCTTTTAATTTGTTCTTAATTCTTTTTGTCTCTTCAGTCTTGATGCCTACACTTTCTCCCTAGATTCGCTCTTTCGGACAAGACTCCGGCCTTAAGTTGATATAAATTAAATGGTAACTTAGCTCGAGTATTTTTGTGTGTGTGTGTTCATACCTCATGACAATCTGAACATTATAGATAGAAAACTACAGTTAAATATGAGTGGCTTCCAAATTTCCATGAGTGGACTGCACTTTATATTTATGGTTGTAAATCTTGATCTAATACATGAAGATTTCTAGGATCACAAAAAATATCTGGAGCTATGGTCTTACATTTATTACTTTTTTCCAGCCTGCTGCCCTTAAATGCTCTCTTGCAGGGATTTTTTTATGCTCTCTTCACAGGTATGGTTCCCTACACAAGAGAGTCAACTTACTTTTCAACAGAAAGAAGAACTTTTAATGTATATAATCTGAAAACAAACTTTGAAGCACATTACCTATGCAACTCCAATGAATGTTACTGACACATCTCTTCCTACACTTGAATAACATCCCAAGTGAAATCTCCAAATATGCTTTTATTTTATTTTTCATCTACAGGAAACGATGCACTTAGATTTGGATTGAAGTACATTCATGGTTCAGATCACTCTATGTCTCTTTTTTCATTTCTTTTTCTCTCTACAGTTTATCGCTTTTGCTTCTTTATTCTTCATCCTGGTTTCAATCACAACCTTTTGCCTGGAGACGCACGAAGCTTTCAATATCGTTAAAAACAAGACAGAACCAGTCATCAATGGCACAAGTGTTGTCCTACAGTACGAAATCGAAACGGATCCTGCCTTGACGTATGTAGAAGGAGTGTGCGTGGTATGGTTTACTTTTGAATTTCTAGTCCGTATCATTTTTTCCCCCAATAAACTTGAATTCGTCAAAAATCTCTTGAATATCATTGACTTTGTGGCCATCCTGCCCTTCTACTTAGAGGTGGGCCTCAGTGGGCTGTCCTCCAAAGCTGCTAAGGACGTACTTGGCTTCCTCAGGGTGGTCAGGTTCGTGAGGATCCTGAGGATCTTTAAGCTCACCCGCCATTTTGTAGGTCTGAGGGTGCTTGGACATACTCTTCGAGCTAGTACTAATGAATTTTTGCTGCTGATAATCTTCCTGGCTCTGGGAGTTTTGATATTTGCTACCATGATCTACTATGCCGAGAGAGTAGGCGCTCAGCCCAACGACCCTTCAGCTAGCGAGCACACGCAGTTCAAAAACATTCCTATTGGGTTCTGGTGGGCTGTGGTGACCATGACCACCTTAGGCTATGGGGACATGTACCCCCAAACGTGGTCAGGGATGCTGGTGGGAGCCCTGTGTGCTCTGGCGGGGGTACTGACCATAGCCATGCCGGTGCCTGTCATCGTCAACAACTTTGGAATGTACTACTCCTTGGCAATGGCGAAGCAGAAGCTTCCTCGGAAACGGAAGAAGCATATCCCTCCTGCCCCTCAGGCAAGCTCACCTACGTTTTGCAAGACAGAATTAAACATGGCCTGCAACAGCACACAGGGCGACGCGTGCCTGGGCAAAGACAGTCGGCTTCTGGAACATAACCGATCAGGTAAGGCACGATTTCAAACGCATGTCTTTCAAACACTTTATAGACCAGTATGTCTCTTAGGTAGAAGGCAACCAGTCTCATTTTCTGCAAATGTTCATGAGTTTTCAGTTCCACCCCTTCACAAGACGTGTGTTTGTGTCAGGCCTGTAGACGGCTAGATTGTAGCTTTTCTAAGTGAACTCCAAGTAGAAGTCTGCATAGCTGGTCTATAGAGTTTTCCTGCTTTGGTGGGAATGCCCTTTGCTGATGGTGCCAATATTTTCTTTTGCCTGTTTGTTGCTTTTGTGCCGATGTTTCTTTGTTTCCCTGCACGATGTGATGGTATGATATTGGACATTTTCCATCCTTCATCTTCAAAACGTCGATCTCCATATCATTTGGCTTGGTGTGTCTGTCTCAGTTTTATCTCTGCCACCTGGGGCCATGCATTTTGCCCTAATTCACAGGAAGCGGTTATTTAAGAAGAATGGATGTTTACATTTCAAAGGTCTAAACACCAAAGAGGTGATATGGAAGATACCCCTTTTGAAAGTAAAGGTCTTTGTCAGTAATATTATGGAGAACGGATTAAGTTTTCATGGTTCTTAAATCAGTTAGGGACTTCAGTGTAATCATTTTGGATTGGGTAAGGCGCTACGTAATAACCAGCCCAGCATTGTTCTGGGAATCGATGACCGGCTTTGGCTAATCAATGGCTAAGTTGAGTTTCTCTGTGGATTTCCTTTTTCACGCACTCTGCGCTGGGCTCTATTCCCTCCCAGAACTGAATTTTGGATGATGTACTTCTTGAAATTAGCTGAATCCTTGCTCCTCTCTATTGCCGTAGTTAACCTAGAGTTGATTGTAAATTGACCTTCAGTTTGCCAAAGCTGATAGTCAATGGTGTCATCTCTAGTCTATTACGTCTGGTACAGATGAAATATTTTGTAGATCACACAATTTAATTAGCTTTTTTTGTCCCCCAGGAAAAGTTAAGATCTATGCGTTCCCTGTAACTTAGATAGGTTTAATCTTTTCTTGTAGAAAAATGACTTACGACAATCCCATGTGAATAATTTTGCATAAATTTAGAAATAACACCAATTAAGCAAAGCAAACAAGCCAGCAAACAAACAAGGCAAATGACATTTTCATAGGTTCCCTCCTTAGCTTCTAGAGGTTATTATGGGATAAATGGAAAAGAAAGTGGCTTGGAACTGAATTGCTTTTTGAAAGATTTTATTCACAGGCCTGCTGTTTATTTAGTAGATTGCTTTGCAACTTCTGTCAGTATGCATCTGAGAGCTGTTATGCTGGGAATGTCGTTACGAAAGATGGAGTTTAGGTGATGCTGCTGCTCTCATGAGACCGCTCTCAGAGGACCTGTGCAGAGCCCTTATGAAGGGCATAGAAAAGGAGGACACGCTCTCAGCCTGGATAAACACTGTTACAAGCTAGTATCCAGGCTGATAGGATGTGAAAGTCTTTGGCAAGCATGTAGAAATAAATAGCTATTTCAAGGACATCTGGAGAAGTTGATCTTGTTCCATTGTTCTGCTCAAAGATACTGTGTCACTTCAAAACAGGGAAACTGGACACAAAATTTGTGAGCTTTGGTGTTACTTTGATTACGATTTTGGGGGGAAATTACTTTCAGGAAATAGCAAAAGCATATGTCTTAAAGAGGGGCAAAGACAAATACTTACTTAGAAGCTTTTCCTTCAGTGGGCTCCATTTTCAAAGATGCTTATTCACAGTAGCTAGATAGCATGTCAAAAACCGAAAGATAAGAATTCATGTGCTACTTCATTATCACACTTAATTTGGATTCATGTTAATTTCGTAGAAGTCAACGTCCTCTTAGATAAAATCTAAAATGAAATGAAAATTTCCCAAACAACATTTCTCTCCTTTTCAATACATTTCCATTTTGCTCCATGTAAATTTTTGTAACGAGTGATGAAAATTCTTTTCCTTACCATGATGTGATTATTGTTTTTTTGTATATCGAGTGACTGCACTATGGACATTCGGCGTAAACTCTTTGTCCTGTCTCATTTCCTCATCCATCACTGTCTGTCAATGGGCCTGGTGCTGTGACCAGTGTTATCAGGTGACGACAGTACAGGAAGTGAGCCGCCATTATCACCCCCAGAAAGGCTCCCCATCAGACGCTCTAGTACCAGAGACAAAAACAGAAGAGGGGAAACATGTTTCCTACTGACGACAGGTGATTACACGTGTGCTTCTGATGGAGGGATCAGGAAAGGTAGGCGTGCATTTAATCAGATCCTAACAGATGACTTAACAGTTAAGTGCTGCAAATCTATGCAGTGATGTAAAGTGCTCTTTTGTCATTTTCTACAAACAACTGCACGTGGTGCTGTCTCCCCCTCATCGCATCTTCCCTCATGAACATGTAAAATACATATCATAACAGCCTACTTGACTGTCACATCTGGAAGGCCTTTCACCCTTCTTTCTTATTTTATTTTTCATGTGTCTATAGACAGAATTCGAATGGAGTATTTAGAAGCTGCCACTAATCTATTTTAATATATATGTACTCAGCCATCTTTGGAAATTATCCTTTTTCCTACAATGCATTAAACTCATTAATTGGCTCTCTGCATATAATTGATAAGTAATTGATAATTATAAAACAATAGTGAGGCTTCCCCCCTCCCCCAAGTAAAGCATTAAGCATACTGTCAGTCTCTTATCCAGTATTTGGGCAATTTTTCCCAGTGGTTTGTCTGACTGTCAGAAGGTTGCAGGGGTACAAGATCCTCAGCCAGGCAGAACAGTATATCCCGTCACGGCTACTTACGTATTTGCAAAATGTACTTAGAGAATTTCTCTTCAGAGCAATAATAATTTTAAGTCTATTACTATTTTTTAACTGACACTGAACGGTCTCTGGCACATAGAAGACACTCAATACATATTTGTTGAGTGAATAAACTGTACTGGGCAGCCACCCTGGATAGGGATTATAGCCGGATACCGACTCCACTCCATCCCAGGGTTTCGTTTTCCTGGGTTGTGCCACCGTCTATGACTGTTCCTTAGGTGCTATTATTTTGGCTTTGTTTTTGTTTTCATAAACCATACCGATCTGACAATTGGACCCTTTCTCTCCTCCTTAAGAAGTCGTTTTGTGACCCTTGTGACCCGCCCTTGTCAGAGTGCTGGTATTTTCTTAGATTACCTCGGTAATTCCAGTTGCTTTAGTGCTATGGTTATTTTTCTCTCTTTATTGACAGAATAGGGAAAGAACTAGGTATAATAATTTCCTATGCAGTTGTCTGCATTTGAATGAAAAGCCTCTCCAAAACTCTCATGTTAGTGTGTTTTAAAAATATTGTGCTTATTTGCTATTCATTGCAGTTTCTCCCTATTGAATAGTTTACCATTTTAAGCCTCAAATATTTATTTTGTGTTGCCTGCTTTCTTCGAAATAGCTCATTATTGCCCATGTTGTGCTTCTCTTTCATTTCTTCTGAGCACTTTATATTGTTCTTTCTGTTTCCATTCCTGTGGGTCTCAAAAGAGAAGACAAAGGACTCTTCTCTTGTTTCTTTAATATATAATATTTTAAATACTTCTTCATTCCAAGTCCTTGCGTGCTCTGCATCTGTCTCTTGTACCAAAATGTATTCCAATTATCTGAATAGGTTTATTTGTTTGTTTTCTATTTTACATTTAAATACTCTGTGTCAACAATTTTTAATTTTATAAAGATAACTAATATCCTCGCATAGTACTTCAGCAAAATATATGTACATATTTTAAATCATAATATCTAACAATATTTTATATAGAACATATTTTAAGTGCATTGTAATCCTAACTCACTATATATGTATATACATATACATCCATATGTGTATATATGTATTTTTATGTAATATGTGGTTAAATTTATATATATTTTGCACATCATTCAAAAAAGTATCACATGTAATATTTATACTAAGTTTACAAGTTTAAGAATCTAGCTAGAATTCTTCCATGTTAGACAGTGTTTTGAATTTTAAACTGTCAAAGGGGGGGTCACATGAAAAAAGACTGCAAATTATAAAGCATTATGTAAATAGAGAGTTTTTCTGTAAAATGGCAAAGTTTCATGAGCAAAGCAATTAATAAGATATTTAGTTTACATGACAAAATTATGCAATCCTTTTTCAAAAATACAAATTCCCTCTATCAGTCAGAGCATCTTCGAAAACTCATTTGTGAACTTTTTATTCTTTGTCATTTTTCACCATAATCCATTTTTCTTTTTCATTGTGGCTTAACTTCCACAAATTTGTGTTTTTTCCCTAAGTCTGGTAATTTTTCTGGCTAATTTCACTTAGTCTCCTCAGTGTCTAATCTTGTCATGTCTATCAGAAATGCATTCATTTCTTCTCCTATTTCCTTGATGTAGATTACAGATGTCTCTTATTACTCCTAGTCAGATATTTATTTCCTACATGATTTCTTCGTTACCTTTCACACTGGTCTCTATATGATCTGATTTTAGAGTTATGAAAATTCTCCTCTACATAGATGAAAAAAAGACTGGATTTATATTGGATTCTTTTTGTATCAACAAATAGAAATGTAGTTGGGCATACATTAAGAAAACATATGGATTCCCTAAAAAGAGTGAATTCCTGGAGGTGAGAACCTGTGTTTTTATTTATACAGTAGTTTTAGGAAATCATATTACATAAACACAAACATACCCACTAATAGTACATACATAGGTAGTTTCAGTATTGTCCCAAGCAAATGTGTGCTCTTAAAAACTGTGTAAAATGTATACCATGTGTTTAGATGTTAGTTCAAATTAGGTTCAGTTTTGTTACCGTGAATTGTATTTTCAGTCAGTCATTCCATTTAGTGAAAGTTCAATTAGGCAAAATTTTGTCAAATTTTCTAGTCATAAAAGAACCTGCAGAATAAAGAAAGAATATAATTATATAGCTAACTTATAATTTTACTAATTAAATACTTGTTACTGAATTATAAGGAAAGCCTTCTCAATGAGTTATTAAAATAAAAGGACCTATAAACAGAATGAATAATATTTATATTAATAACTATAATTCAGAAAAGCAAACATTTAGAATGGCAACCAAGATTTACATGCAAGTAGCATGATTAATATAAATTGACAAACAGATTTTTACCTTTTGGAGGTCCTGTGGGGAATGTGGCAATTGTAGGGAACAAGTAAATTTTTATAAGGATGATTTGTAGGTATTAGCAACCTCTTTGGTTCGTGCATATTCACTAGTTTGCTTTTAATCAAAGCCAGTCAAAGCCAGTGTTTATAGTCTAGTTTACATTTTTAGGTTACACAGTCAGCTTGGATAAATGATTCTTTCTACAATTTCCAAAGTTACATTTCCAGCTGCATTACAGAAGAGCAGTGGTAGCCAGCCCTTCAGGCATGTGAAAGTCTCTATGTAAGGATAAACGACCTGCAATTCTTTTTTAATTATTTAAGACATTCTCCCATTAACTATTCCATCATCCATCAGAGTAGAATGAAATACATACCACCTCCCATTCTTTATTGCTCAAAATACTAACAAAACATCAGCAGATAATTCTTCCATTTGCAGAAATTTTGTCCTAGAGAACTTTACTATAGTTGATGGATGGCATAAATTTCCACCTACAAAATCTCAAAGAAGACATCTAATCTGCTGAAAATGTGTGTATATAGAGAGGGGGTCCTGTTACCCTACAGTAGGACTATTATTGCAATCTGTATCCTTATCTGTCTCAAATGCTCACAAATCAAATCATCACTAAGTCACTTAAACCACTTCTCCCCTTCCAGTGAGGGGAGAAGAGAGAGCATTGGCTTCTTCCCCAGGAGTTCCATAAAAATAGAGAAGTAAAGAAGTAGCTGGGAGGGACAAGAGGAAACAGAAGACCCATTTTCTTTTTTATATACAGTCATCAAGCACGCTGAGGGCTATCAGAGCCCAAGGAGTGTGCAGTAGTCTAAGGAGACGAAAATTGTATCTACTTGCTCGATTTTGGCTGCCCTACAGAGACTTTCATCTTGCTGATCTGCAACACTGTTTCAGTGGGGCTATCAAAACATTTATGTGCTAAGCTGTATAATATGACTGCTTTTCCAGTCACTAGTTGCCCTGCTTATAAGACAATTTTATGTCTAACTTTACAATAGGTGCTCCCTACCTCATTTAACTGCCTCTAATCTTTTCTAATAAAAAATACCACAATATATGACTCCCTCCAAAGGTGACCTCGATGGGGTGTTGCTTGAGTAGCTAAAGCAATGGGTTCAGTCTTGTGGGAAGGACCTTTCATTCTGTAAGTCCCTGACTATCATGAACAAAAGGTTAGAACGCAAGATAATAGAAAGGAAAGGTGAATTAAGATCAATTTGTTCTCAGTTCCTGGCAGGGGAGAGTCAGCTGAAAATATATAATCAAAATCAGACTTTAATTTACTGAAATTATGACTCAATTTATACTCATTGATTTTCTTTTTTTCTTTTCTTTTCTTTTTTAATCCAAGGGATTAGAAATGGGCATTCATTCTGCATCATCTAGATAATGGCATCAAATGTCATTATTTAGGAATCATCCTTTTAATCCCATAAAGCTGGAAGATTACATATGCTAGAAAAAGGGTTGTCCACTTAAGACTGCTTTATTAGCTTAGCAAATAATAAAAAAATGGAAAGAGAAGAAGTAGCTTTTTTTTTAGGAACATATTCTGAAATTTAAAAATATTAGCCAAATTTATATCTTACTTAAATTGCTTTGCCTAATTCTTAAAAGATTTCTAATATTGTATATGCTGAAATTACATTAATACAAACTATGATCTGGGAAAGAATAGATTTTGAAGTATTGCAGCAGTAATTTGTGTTAGCTGGTTAAATCTTTCGGGAATGACAGCTACAGTGAGCTTCTTTTTTTTTTTTTTTTTTTTTTTTTTTTTTTTTTTTTAGAGTTGTAAATTGTCTCCATATGGAACTCTTTGTAAACAAATTCTCCTTTGAGCTCAAAAATAGCACTTTTGATTACCCTGCATGATATTGTTTGTCTGTGTCTATTTTCTGGTTGAATTCAACTGATGTCTGTGCATTTTTTCATAAAAGGATACGAAAAATCTCGAAGCTTAAACAACATAGCGGGCTTGGCAGGCAATGCTCTGAGGCTCTCTCCAGTAACATCACCCTACAACTCTCCTTGTCCTCTGAGGCGCTCTCGATCTCCCATCCCATCTATCTTGTAAACCCAACTGCATCAGTCGGCTAAATTGTCTTAATTCAAGCACTGTTTGCCCCATAATGGAAATAATTAAACGTAGAGTTACGCCAGGTTCCATTCATACAGTATAAATCCTGCATGATAATACTATCTGAAGTCCGAAATGCCATCCGGATAGCTCACGAATCTTATCCTGGCTTTAATGATTATCTAAAATAGCGCTACTACTTCTCCAGAATTAATTGCCCTGTTCTCCTTTTACGATAAAATGATAGCGTCAGATATTGGCCAGTACCCTAGTAAATAAACTTATCTTCAGGGAGATAACTTTAAACCAGTGTGCTTCCAAATGCCAATCACTTCATGGGAACTTCATTTCTTGTGACTCTTTAAACCATTCGGAAGATGTCTGGGATTCTATTCTGATTGCACACAACATGACTCTGGTCAGCTCATTTGCATGGACCATCTTGTCTCCATCACCTGAAAGCAGTGTCGCAGAGCTCGGGACCGTGGATGGCCCGGGATGGGTGTCCTTGCATCGAACCATCCTGCTGATGTGAAAGCACTGATCGACTGTTCTGCATGTTGGATTGTGGGGCAGGGAGGGCGAGTTTCTCCTTGACAATTTTTTTTCCCTTATTCTTTGAAAGAAATATTTGTTTTGAATAGTTTAACTTCTTGATTGATATACTTTTTTTTTTTCCCAAAATGCTGTATTGGAGTTCTGAATGTCTCTGGTTGTTTGCACACAGATAACTGCAAAGAGGTTGTCATTACTGGTTACACGCAAGCCGAGGCCAGATCTCTTACTTAATGGCTTGGGAAGGCACAAAACATGAGAGAAAGGTAACTGCCAGCCAGGCTTGCATTGTTTAGCTAGGAATTGCTGCTTGTAGGGACTAGACTCTTTTTTTTTTTTTTTAATACCAGGATTTGTCATCATTTTCAGAGGCAGAGTGCCAAATAGCACTCTAAAGCTCTTGCCTTTTTTTAACCCCCTTCCTTTATTTTTATTTACTATTATTTTTGCAAACAACAAAGAGAATTGTTGTTCACAGGAAGCTTTCTTGACCAGCCTTAAATTTCTGACTCACAGGATTGATCGGATTTTCAGGCAGTGTTTAATTAGGTGCTTTGTCCTGTATGTCGTTCTGTCCGTCTGTCCTAGCTCCCTGTCTTAAGTGTATATGCCATCTGTCTCCATGAAGCACAGAAATGCCTTGATAAGGTGTTCATGATTTTAGGACTGGGTCTTCTCCCCTGCCCCTTGCCTTCTTTGCTACTGGGAACAGCGTCTCTGCTTTGTGTATACACTAACGTTGCCCCGTAGACTACCTGAGTTAATCAGTACTGTGAATCGTTTTGATGAGCAGGATTTGAGCAGCAGCGTCACCATTGCCTTTGGTTGCCTGCTGCAGTGCCAGTTTCTCCTACCTAGCAACCAGAATCTATTACCACACTCCAGTGAAACCCCTAGGGTGTCTTATTCAGTCCAAGTGGAAGATATTCTGTTTACACATCCCTACAAATGCAACAGCAGTAGTGTGTCTGTTGTATCGGGCATGAGAGGAAAGAAAAATGCCACGCCATAAACTGAGAGATAAACAATATTCCTAAGGCATTTAGGATCCTTGAGACTGCTAATTCCTAAATCTCATGGTTATTTTTTTTGTTAGGAAGACAATTGTCACTTCTATGATTGGCCACATAACATGTACTGTTTTATATCCCCAAGTCCTAGAGCATGACCTGCATGTCAGAGATCTTGTACAGCAATGTATTTACCCAGACATAAACATCTGATATTTAGAGATTCAGTGATCTTTTGATAACACCACACATAGAAAGTTATAATTACACACAGCTTTCTGGTAAAGGAATTAATATACTGTCTGGTACTGCTGTTATTGACTGCAGTGTTGTACAGAATTTATCATGGATTTTTGACTGCTGAAAAAGGGACAGTGGAATTTAGCCATACCAAGGACTGTGCTGGAAACAGACTTCTGCTGCTGAACGTGCCCTGAGGTAACCAGGTTGCACTTGGAAGAGATCTCCGCGTCTTCATGAGGCACTTAAAGCTAATTATTAAAGAACTGTGGCTGGAACTCATTTGGTGCTCGCCATATGAGTGGTCTGCTCATGGACTGGCCAGTGTCCATGAAACAATTGTAAATACCAACGTGTGTGCATGGGTCAACAGCTTTGGCCATCTCACACCAAAGCAAGCCAAATTCATGATCCACATCTCTGGAGCTTCAAGTAAGGCGCACACCTGTGTGAATTACCCCTCATGGACCCGCAGTAGATTGTGCTGTGAATCATACAAAGCAGTGATAATTGGTGTCATATAGATCTGTCTTAATTTCCCTTATCTCTCCTTCGTTGGTTGGATCCATGAACACTGACCTGTACCATTTTTTAAATAAACTGCTTATACTATGCGCTTGTCATATTATGTTGTGAAATTTTCAGTGCCTACTTATTAAAGCTGACCTATTTTTAGTCCCACATTTGTTTAGTTCTGAACAATTGTCATGACTTAAAAATACTCACTAATATTATTCATAGTTTAAGTCCTTTTGTCATTGTTACCTCAATTATAAATATTACAAAAAATAAAATTCTGGCAGTGAGAGTATTTTTTTATTAAATGATCAAGGAATAATGTCCGTATATAGTAGACTATTAATCAAATTATATCCTAAAATGTATATTTTGCATAAAAGAAATATTCTTCAATTACTTTTTTGTGGGTTTTGTGGCAAATGAAGCTTGTACTTGTCTTTAAAACTGTTGCAGTTGAAACTGTATAAAAATTCCTCATCTTGCTTAATCAATATTTCCAGAATCTATTAATTCCCCTGGGATTCTGAATATAATTATATAACCCAGTTATGAACCCCTGTACCGTGGACCTTTTGTGAACATCTTGAGGTGCATGCACAACCTTGGTGATAACCAATGGAAATGTAACTAACTGAAATAAAGAATAAAAGGCCAATAAGCTGGGGATAAACTCGAATCTGCTCTGATTAAATTATTCATATTCTTTCCTTGACTCTTCTCTTTGTTTTGGAGTTTTCAACAGGCTTTACTATTTTTATGCATTAAGATACCAAACCAGACACTCATAAATAATAAAGAATTTGAGATGAAATGATGTGTAAACATACATAGCTCACATTTTCATTCAAGTCGTAGGTCTGTATTCCTCTTCTAAGTGCTTTGCCTGCCTGAATTTCTCTTCTAATTTCTGAGATGGCAAAATTATTCATTATTATGGGATTCAATTTTTATCTGGCATTTTATGAGTAATACTTACACTTTCCAACTTCATCACCACAGCAGTTCTGGAGGTAATTTTTCTTGTTTTATCATTGTATTGGTGACGAAGTTAAAGATCACAGAAGCAAAACTGTTCACTTAAATTTTTGTCACAGATAATCTCCCCGCTATAGTTTCTTACGGTTTAAATATTTATTGACCCTCTTGCTGTAAATGGTTTATCTTCTCAAAATGGCTTCTGTCCCACTTTTGGGTAATAGACCTCTGTTTCAGCAGCATACCACATGTATAGCTGGCACCCCACTTACATTGTAGGGTTGTGTGCAAATTTACCCTGTAAATTCTATGAAACCTACAGGATTAGAGGAAAGAAAATGAAAACGGAAATAAAGCTGGCGAATCCAACACTTTCCCATTACGCATCAACAGAATCTTTTTCTAGGTCTGAAAGTGCTCAGTGTTGATTATTAAGAGATTGTTAAGAAACAGATTCAGGAAGGGAAATCTGTCTAAATATAATTACTGATAAAATGTTTTTAACAGTGGTGTCAGGTGTAAGAAAGAAAAATGTGTAGGAAGGGGGAAGAATGAATTTTAATAGACGATAACTGCCATCAAATTTTGATTAAAAAATTAAGATTAAATAGTCATGAATGAAAAGTGAAGACATTCATTTTATCTTTGAAAGAAATCACAAGACAGACTAATGGAATAGCGATAGTGGACTTAACTAGGAAAGAGACAATGAATATATTAAAAGGCTATAATACAAAGCAGGGACTTTGAAGGATTTATAATGTGCTTGAAGACATTTAGAGCTAAATGAATCTGTTAAAAAATTGAAATCCCTAGCAGTTTATGATGATTAAACTTTCCTTTAAAAATTCAGGAAAAAATTTTCCTTAAGAAATTTTCCTTACTGAAAAAAAAATTGTCTTCCTTCCTTTGTTTCTCCTGTCAAAATTTAATTGTTTAAATACTTGAATATTATTAAACTATAGATTTACACAAACTTTCTGTAATATGGATACAGTATCATTAATATATTGATCTTAAACTTTATAATTTCCTGTTCTCCCCTAAAATAACTGGTTTTGAGGATATGATATTTTTCATTATTGTCTAAAAATTAAATAATTTAACTAAATTAGTATTATTTATTTATCATACCATCATGTCAAAGTAACAGACCACTAAATGTGCAATTTGAATATTACAATATTCAAAGACTATGAATTAATTCTCCATTGAGAATCCCAGGTAACCTAACACAATTTTTTTTAAATGAACTATATTTTAAAGCAGTTTGAGATTCATAGCAAAATTAAACAAAAAGTACAGAGTTCCCATTACCCTCTGCCCGGATACATGTACAACATCCCTCACTATCTGCTTCCAACACCAGCGTTACATTTGTTACAATTGATGAACTTGTGTTGATACCTTGTTATCCAAAATCCAGAGTTTATGTTAGAGTTTATTCTTGGTGTTGTACATCTGTGGAACTTGATATGTGTATAATGACATGCATCAATTATCATAGTATCATACAGAATAGTTCCACTGCCCTAAAAATCCTCTATGCTCTGCCTATTTATCTCTCCCTTCGTCTTGGCAACCAGTGATCTTTTTACTATCTCTGTGGTTTTGTCTTTTGCAGAATATCATACAGTTAGAATCATACAATATGTAATCTTCTCAGATTGGCTTCTTTCGATTAGTGACATGCATTTAAGGTTCCTCCATGCCCTTCCATGGCCTGATAGCTCATTTATTTTTAGTGCTGAGTAATATTCCATGGACCAGAGTTCTCCCAGTTACCTCCTAAAGGACATCTGGTTTGCGTCCAAGTTTTGGCAATTATGAATAAAGCTGTTATAGATATTTGCATGAGAGTTTTTGTGTGGGCATATGTTTTCAGGTCATTTGGGTAAAGACCAAGGAGCACAATTGCTAGATTTTATGCTGCGTTATACTCATTTTTTTTTTAATTTGGTTCCCTTCCATAGTTATCAAACTCCTGTTCTTCTAATTCATCTTCTCATTGTTGATTATGTGAACCACACAGGATATTTATAAACCTGTCACTTCACGCCAAGCTGTAAATATATTGGTTGATTATTTACCAACAAATTCTCTTCAAAAATAAAGTTGTTTATCTTTTACAAAGATAGTGCAAGCTCTTATAGAAATCAGTAAAATTTAAAAAAATTAACTATAATTCCATAATTCTCCACTCCATAGATGAGATGTTTTTGTTTTGTCAGGTTGCTGCTTTTCGCCCTTTTGTGATTCTCATTTTACAATATTAACGTCTGTGTGTGCGGGTGTGTTTAATCTATCATACAAGTCATGCTTCAGTTTGGGGTAGTACCTTACTAGCCTCTGTTCATTCTTGCTCATGCACTGTGTTCTAACTACGTGTGTGTTCGAGCAAGCATCCCAGGGAAGCACAGGTGAATATCCTTCCTGCCATTGAAAATTCCATCTAGTGTGTTGATCTGTAATCCTGGCTCCGCATCAGAAAAATTGTCAGTGCCCTTTAAAAAGAAAAAGGGCCAGTGCTCAATGCTAAACCTTTTGAAATATATATCTGGAGGTGAACCCTAGACGTATATATTATTTTTTTAAAAAGACTTAGCATGTATATTATTAACAAATGAAACAGAACAAAGAACAAACAATCCTCCACAGGCGTTTTTCTTGTCTAGAATGACCTACAGTCTTTCTTACACATTTTCCCCCCTTTGGAAAGGTTTACTGCTCATATTGTTGTTTTTTTCTAGTTCATTGAAGCATAATTGACATACAGCACTGAATATGTTCAAGGTGTGCAGCATAGTGGTTTGACTTACGTATATCATGAAAATGATTACTATAGTTTTAGTGAACATTCATCATTTCATGTAGATACCATATTAAAGAAATAGAAAGAAAAGAAATTTTCTTATCATGAGAACTCTCAGGGTTTGTTTACTTTGTTAACAACTTTTGTTTATAACATACAGCAGTGCTCATTATCTTTACCATGTTGTACATTATACCCGTAATACTCATTTATCTTATAACTGGAAGTTTGTACCTTTTGACTGACTTCATTCAATTCCCCACCCTGCCACCCCCTTTGGTGGCCATAAATCTGATCTCCTTTTCTGTGGTAAGTTCGTGTGTTTGTTTTTGAAGTGTACTTGACCTACAACACTATGTTAGTTCCTGGTACACAAAACAGTCTAAACTATTTTTTTCCTGTATAGGTATATTGTTTTAACCATTAAGATGTAAAAAGATGCATAATATCACATTAAATTAGTGTTCTGTACATATCCATTCCCCTAAGCCACGCATGATTTCTAATTTTTTCTACTTTCTATTATAAATCAAAAAATAATGACCATTTTGTGCATATCCATTGTTATTTTATGTTTTGACAGGGAGAGTTTTTTTTCCTGAAAAGTATTCCTAGAATGAAATTATTAGCTTAAAGAATATGAAAAATTTTATGCTTTAAAAACTGCTTTTCAGTAGTCATAGAATGTTGTATTTCATCAGCAATAAGTGAAATAAACATTATCAGCACAACTTTCTTAGCTGCATTATAATCTAAAAATAATTCTTCTGCTTCGAGTCATTTTGTGCATATGATTAAATATTCTATCAATGTCTTGTGTTTTGGCAATGGTTATTTATTAATGATCTTTAAGTTCAAAATATAATTAAGTTCAAATATAGAAATTAGCATGAATGAAACTATTATAGATTTTAGAAATATCATGTCCCTACTTACTGCATAGGTTAGCTGGTCTTTGCTAGTAGGTCAGCCAAGTACCTTTATTAGAAAAGTCTTTCTTTTCATATTCATCAAATGTGTTTCCAAATATGAGGTACCATTTAAAAAAAATTTGTGTGTATTATAAAACCACAGTTTAAATCTTCATTTTTTCAGTGTATTTCTTATAATAAATGATATAAGGACATTCCTTGTAACTCAAAAGCAAGTAGCTTCTTTTTGTTGGAAAATCAAGTTTTTTTCATCTTTATTATAAATTTGGTAAACATTTAGAATTTTTTCTATGAGCCAAGAAGAGTTATCATCACATCAAAATCATTAACATTACTTCAGCGTTAGTGAAAATGTCACATTTATCTTAGGGGTAGTGAATAGTGACATGAAACAGCTAGTATATGAAAACAATTCTTAATGTAATTTGAATGTGCTAGTTCCTGAAGCCTTTGATTAAACCTTTCTTCAATCAATGGTCTCAGTGTTTCTACTTATTTCCTTTTGAGATCTGTTAGCAATGGTCTAAAATGTTATTTAAAACCAGTTTTTTTATCCTGGCCAAGAAAAGCTTTATTACTTAAAGCTATGCCTAATTTGCTGATCAAAAAAGAAAACCAAACAAAGCCAAACCTGTTATTTTATTGCCAAGGATTAAACATGAGCACAGTACCTAAGGACAGGCTGTCTATTTCTTTTTGTCTTTTTTTTTTGTTTCCATGAGAGCTCATGTTTTACCAGCAATTTGGTCTCTTTGGAAACAAAGGGCTCTGGTTTAAATGCTCTACAAGGATGCTCTCTCCTGTTGCATTAGCAGTTTCTTATCACACTGGATGCTGGCAGTAAACGTAAAAAACTATAGGAATTCTGGATGGATGGAAGGTAGAAAGCTCCATAATCTAAGATAATAATGATTAAAAAACACACATACATACAGCTGGGATATAGAGACAAAGAAAAGCCAAGGTTAAAGCAGCAAAAGACTGATTATTGCCTGAAGCAAGGTCATTGTGTGTGAAATGAACAAAAGGACAAGACAAAGGTAAAGAAATAGTTATATAATTCTGCTTCATAAACCGTATTAGAATAATCTGCACAAAAGGACCAGACATTTTTTTACCTGGAGACCTTTAAAAGTTTGTACCACATCACAGGAAGGTTAGAGATGAGACCCCCAATTTTCACATTCCAAATTTTCTCTTAAATGCTGTTTTTATTTGCTTCTTTCTGTTTTGGACAAAGAAATATCCTTTCTTCACTTTTACATTAATGTTAATGTCTTCTGGTACTTTTCCACAAGCTTACTCCAGGCTTAGAAACTCAACCACTTTTGTTCAGTGGAGTTGAGTTCAGTCTCTCCCTTATAGCAATAATCTTAAAGTCTTCCTTGCCTTTTTAACTGGTTCAATGCAACTCTTCTTTAACAGTTTCTTTGTAAATGTTGTAAGTTGTGAATCACACACACACACAAAAACAACTTTGAGGATTTACAGGGATTTGATTAGGGGTTGAGAGGAATTCCAACCACTCTGTTAGTTACTTTAATTTTGAAATAGATCTTTAGGAGACTTTAATATCATAAATATAATTAGAAAATTATTAAAAATCAGTTGCTTGCTTTCCTTTTTTGAAACGGTTAAGTTTCCTCTTTCTGAAATGATTAAACTGAAAGGAAGCTGTAAGTAAACTGATAAGTTGCTGTCATTCGTCTGTTTTCATTTTACTGCCAAGAATATGATAAAATGATTTAGTAAGATCTGCTCTTTTTCTGGACACTGTCCCTTAGAATCCCCCAGCAGGCATTCATCACTCTTTCTATTGCCTGGCACACTACCAGGCTCACTGAAGAATCGCCATATATTTGTATAATATAAATATCTGTAACATGTTTGTTAAATTGAACTGTTACTTAGACTGATTTTTCTGGAATTTGTATCTCACCATGGTCTCCCCTAGTTGATCATCTATCAACGTCAGAATGAAACACCAACTTTTAAGCTTGCCATTCAAAACATGTCATCATTTGATTCCTTCTTGCCTATCTAGAGCCAACTGTTCATTCTTTTATTTGTTCCTTGGTTCAGCCTCTCCAGGGCCTCACAGAATTTCTGGTATTTGGTAGACACAGTGTTCACCATTGACCCTGGACCTCTCGCTGCCCTGCCTCGCCCATTGGACCAGACCTTCTTGGACAGTAATAACTGTCTGGATTAATCTTCAATTTACCATAGATTCTATGGTTGTTATGTTTTAAATCTCTTACATGTTTATCTAGTCTGTTTCACCAGCAATGCCAGAATTCTTTCCCAGGACCAGAAATTCACTTTTCAGATTTCCCCAGTGCCTCCTTTCCCTAATTAGCACAAGTAATTACGTCCTGTTTTGATTTGTAGATAAACCTACTTAAACTCTGGTAAAGCAAATGGCATTTAGAGTCAAGGGAATTTGAGTTGGAATCTTGTTCTCATCTTTTACCAACTATATGATTTCTAACAAGTAATTTAAACTCTAAATTTTACACAAACTTATAAACTGTTGAGATTAATAATATCTACATCATAATTTTGTCATGAGTTCTGAACATTGTACTTAGCAGAGTACTGTGTACAGATTCTGCTCAGTAAATGTGAACTACACTTAAGATTATAATCATTACTGTGTTATTGATTTTTTACAAAGAATTTTTACAATGTGGCAACTTGTAATATTTCTGTAGTATTGATTTCTTTTTTTTTGTGGTAGACATTCCTGAACAAATGTTGGCAAGTTTCTAAACCCATTTCCAACTGCTTTTTAAGATAATGAAGTCTTCTTTCAAATTCATTGTAGCAGCAACAGAAACATACTTTCAATGTTTCTTTTTAATTGTTTATAGACTAAATCTCCAGAAATTGAAGTATTTACAGTTTATAATAATAAATAGAAATCAGCAGTTTCTTTGGTAAAGGTTCAGTATGATTGGAAAGTCTTAGCATATCTCCTGAAGAATTTGAAAATAAATATATAGTTTCTATTTTATTCTGCAAAGTAGGCTTAAGAGATTCCAAGATTACTCCCAGGGTCACACAAAGACCACCCAAAATTAGACATAATTTTTGATGTGGTATTGGTACTTCCCTAGTGTATTGAGGGTTCTTTAGAAAATTACCAAAGCCACAAAAGTGAATTTGTCTTCTTTTTTTTCTTTTTTTTACATTAGGAGGGAGTTCTGTTCTCACTTGTTTAAAGTAATGATTATAATCACATGGTTATTTGCTTAATTATTTCTCACAATCCTATGAAAATGGAAAACATGCCTTCATTTAGCTTGAGAAGGAGGGAAGCAGGGCCACTGTTGTTAACAACAGCGGTAACACAGCTTTGGGGTTGTTCTTTTCTGAGATAAGAATTTGAACAAAGATAGGCTTACCCTTCCTTTAGGCATGTAACTTGGCATATTTTTCTTTGAATTACGGAGAATAGAGTATAGTTGGCAGAAAACTTATTTAAAGTTTTGAGACATGATTTACTGATTTAAAAATTACATTTTAGAAAATCTATGTGGCATTCTCTCTAAAATCTTCATATTAATCTATAAAAGATTCAATTATTGAATTGGCTAGGCACAAAAAGTGTATTTATATTTATTACTCATAGATTGCTTCCTAAGAAAATAAATGGATGAACTCTTTATTTTTGGTTTTTAGGGAAAATTAATTTCTAATTTCTTTAGTTATATTTATATTTATATCTATCTAGAGTATATAAGATTTCCACTGAACAACTAAGTGGATATGTATGCAGATGGATATATGATTGTGGTTATTAGGTAAGGGTTAGATTAGTTAAGAGGTCTGGGACGAAGACATACTTTTGGAAGTTGTTGGCATAGAGATAGCATTTGAAGCCGTCATGGGTAGGATCAAGTGGGTATGTGTAGACAGGAAAGTGCAGAGTTCCAAGAATTGATTCCTGGGCACTTCCATATGAATAGGTAAGGAGGAATTGTCAGGACCAACAGATGGATTGAAAATGAGCAAACCGTGACATAGAAGGAAAACTAAAAGAATAAATGAATGAAGGAGGAGGGGATCGTCACTGGTGAGAATAGGCCACTGGATTTAGCACTGAGGAGGCCACCGGCAACATTGACAGGATCAGCTTTGGTGGCTCTGTGGAGTGAAAGGCTGAACAGAACACGTTTAAGAGAAGGGAGGAGAACCGGAGACAACACACAGAGAAAGTCTTTTGAGGAAATTTGTTACAAAAAGGAACAGAGAACTAGGGCAATTGCAGATGGGAAAAGTGGAGTTGAGTGATGTTTTTCCCTAAGATGAAAGAAATGACAGCATATTTCTCTTTAGCCAGAGAAAAAAAATGAGGCATTATTCTTAAATATTTTGCAAACAAGTTCTGCTTATTTGGAGACAAAAAGAAATGTTTTTAAATTGTACTCAACATGAACATAGTACATGGGCTCTGGATTGAAGGTGATTTAAAGAGTCTAACATAAAGTTGAAATGGTGCCTATTTTCTTTCATCCTTGGTGATAAAATCTGTTTTCAAATTACACTTTGGTTGTGTCTGTGATTGTCTTTTATAGGAGAGGTTAAGGTTCGAAATACAGGAATTTGTTCTTTGGTATTTTAACCAACGGTGTATTGCGTGTGTCTGTCATTCAGTTGATCGGTAGCTGAGACAGACTCTGAAATCATCATAATCATGCTTCTTGTGACTGATTTATGTGATGGAATTAAAACCACAGCTGCCACCCAGTTTTATATGTTCTAATAATGACTCTGATAGCCTGAAATCCCAATCACAAAACAAAATCAATTACTGATCTTTCAGTTGATAGTATAGAGGTAAAGTAGCATAAAGTAAAACTTGCACGCGTGTAAGTACTTAGGTATTTGTTGATGCTATTAGCATGTTTTTATCTCCAAATATTTTCGACTAAGCATGATTCAGATGATAGTAAAAACTCAGTCTTCTGCAAGTGCTGACTGCTGAAAGCAATAATTAGAATTTTACAAACTGTCATAAGCCAAAACATTTTTACTACTGTCTTTTATTTATATAAAACATTATACACTCTAAGACATTTGCAGAAACATCATACCATATTCATTGATATGGCATTAATTCAGTTATATGATTCCTACTGCAACTTGCATAGTACTTAAATTCTCTTTTGTTTCATTTATTAACAAATAATTATTGAACCCCCAGTCATCTTCCTTCCTGGGCATAGTGTTTTAACAAACCAGGCAGTCTTTGCTTTCATGGAATTTATATAAACAAATGCTGTCTATTATATGCTGGGTGGTGATGATGGGTATAAAATAAATAGGGATGTGAAGAAAGGGAGTGGGTGGTGTGGATGCCATGTTTATGGGGTAGTCAAGACAAGCCTGGTCCTGGAAGAAGTCTGGGATAAGAGTGCTTCTGGCTGAGAGGACAGAAATGCAGAAATGTGATTAGTATGATCAAGGAGCAGCAAGGAACCATTGTGGCTGGAGCTGAATGAGTGAGTGGAAGAAAGATGGCAGACAACCTGAAGTATGGAACACCTAGGGGCATTTAGGCCATGGTCAGAGCTTCCTTGACAAAAAACAAGCAAAAACTCCAAGTTATGACATTAGTTGATCTATTAGTTGACTTAATTCTTTTTATACACAGTATAAAGCAAAACATGTTAACATGCTTTTACAGTACTCCGTGGATAAAATTAAATTGCATAGTGATATGCTTTTCAAATACTGTAGGTACATAAATTAGGCATGTGTAAATGTATATGATTTGCAATGGTTGTAAAATGGTTGACATTTTTCATCTTTCGAAGTTTGAGTCTTGAGCCTCCATACACCTGCAACTTTAGGTTAACTACTCAGAGAGAGTGCTAAGCTGTTGTGTGGGTAATGTAGGCAGAGCTGCCTACACAAGGTGATTTAGCTCATGTCAGGCCCAATTCTTGGTACTCCCACACCCTATAATTCAAAAGCATTTCTCCCCCTAGCCCTGCCACAGGGCTGGAAGTTACCACATTATTCATTCTCTTGAGTTAAGGCACTGGAAGTTGCTACTAATTATCTAAATACCCTTTGAGAAGGAGGCAAACTAATCACTGTCTATTAAAAAACTCCCCTCAAATCCCATGAGCTGGGCAGTCATCTAGTAAGACACTGTGGCAATGAGACAGACATGTGGTTTCATGCGACTGCAAATGTCAGTTTGTGAATGTGGGATTTCCACTGAAGTTGTATTCAAACGTGATCCCTGGGCAACTGGGAATCAGAATAAGGGCACTGGAAGTAAAGAGGAGAGTGGTTAACTTATATCACTAGTTATACTGGAGTTAACTCTACTCACTCTGCTGTGGTCTAGGGGAAAGCACTGAGATTCTGGGAGCAGAACTGGTAAGTTATTTCACTTTTTTATGAGGCTGAAGAATCAAACCAAACAATGTACATAAAAGCACTTTCCTAAGTGATAATCAGAAGTGTTGTAGTATTTAGACTTACTTGAAACAAAAGAATGGAAGTTTGGATATAATGATACAGAATAAAAGATATTTCAGATAAATCTTAACCAAAAGGAAACTAGATTAACAATTTTAATAACAGACAAACAAATTTAAGAGGACTTAAAATTTTTTATCAAATAGATGTTCTTATAAAAGCAAAAGTGGATCTAGAACACAAGAGTTGGAATGACTATATAACTTCATACATTCATTACAAACCCACCCCTAGAAATCAGCTTTGTTTTAAGCCTCAAAATAAGCTTCATAAATTCAAAGAATCAATATCTCAAAAATTATCTTCTTTGATCATAATACAATGAAATGAGATTGATAACAAGAGAAAAGCTGAAAATCCAATACATCTAGAAACTTAAATGAATACTATTGAATATTCTTGTGTGAAAGATGATCTCATAAAACAAATTGGAAAATACATGGAATTGTGCAACAATGAAAACACGATATACCTACACTTGTATTTCACAGCAACATTCTGCTTAGAGAAATATTTTTAGCTTTAAGTTCATTTATCATAGAGGAAGAAGGAATACAAAGGAAAAAGAAAAACTGAGACAAGCATTCACTTCAAGAAGTTAGCAAATCATTGACAGAATGGTTGAGAAACAAATCCAGGCAAAGAAGAAGGTAAGCGATCACTGAAACAGAAAACAAAAGTTTAACCAAGCAAAACCTCATTCTTTGAGAAGATTCATAAATAGGCAATTATCAGGTAAGTAGTCAAGAAAAATAGAAGCAATTTATATATAAATTCCAGAATGAAGAAAAATGCCTAACAGGTACAAAAGTGATTGCAAGATAGCAAAGGAATATTATGAACAATTATATGATAAATTTTGAATATTGAACAGAAATGTTTAAATTTGGGGAAAAGATATAAAATACCAAGATAGTGCAGGACAAAATAGAACACTTGAGTAGACCATTATCTACCAAAAATCTTCAAGTGAAGATTAGAGCGTTCTTAATAAGAAGTTACAGACCAAATGGCTTTTATTGATGAGTTATTCCAAAAGTGGAAGAAACAAGTTATCCTTAAATATTTTATTGCAGAATATGGAGATAGACGAGAAGTTTTCCACTTAGTTTTATGAAGTTAATATAACCTTGATTCCAAACTGGAAAATGAAAGAACAAGAAAAAAAGAAGAATAGACTTATTTAAGTTATGACCATGCAAAAGTCGAAAAAACTATCCAAAATATTTCACAGTGATCAGTTTAGTCCAAGAATGCAAAGGTTATTCCACATCAGAAAATGTATCAACTGACCGCATGAATTGAAGGAAAACAATGATCTCACTAGAATCAGAAAAAGAAGTTGGTGAAATTAACACTTAATTATGATTTTAAAACTCACAGGAAGCTACAGATAAGGAGAATTTTCAATAGCTTACTTCAAGCTGTAATATCAAACACCTGCAGGAAATTCAGGAAGAATTACTTTCTAAGATCAGCAATACTAGAGATGTACCTTCGTACTATTACTCTGTAACATTTTACTAAGTATCTTGACTAATTTTATGAGAAAGAAAAAAGGAATGCAATGCATAAGGATTAGAAGAGAAGAAAATGCTGTCATTTTTTGTGGACTATTTGATCAACCCTACAGAATCACTCAAAACAATATGGAACTAATAAAATAGTTTGTAAAGCTTCTGGATAAAAACAAATTTGGCATAACTGACTTATAAAAAAACAATAATGCCTTTTTATACTACAAATAACCAACTAGCTATTACATTAGAAATGGAAAAGAATATGAAAACAAATATATGTATGTATATGCATGACTGGAACACTGCGGTGTACTACAGATTGACACATTGTAACTGACTTACTTCAATTAAAAAACAGAAAAAAAAAGTATCATTCTCAAACAACCAAAATTAAAAATGATTTAGTAATTAATTCAAGAAAATATGTAGAGAAGCTCTATGGGAAAAAATCGAAACTCTACTAAAAGACATAAAACAACACCTGCATAAATAAAGATCTTTTCTTGCTCACAGATAAAATCTCACCAGAGATGAATTAACTTACCAAAATATGTTAATCCCCAACAAATTAGTTTGTAAATTAAATCTGATCCCAACAGAATTTTTGAATCATTTAATGAGTGTATGCTAATATTTATATAAAAACATAAAATATCCCTGAAAAACTAGGCCAATTTTTAAAAAGAGCAAAGAAGGAGACTCATTATAGAAAAATTAGAATATCATCCAAAGATACAGTGTGGCACTTATGAAAAAAACAAACATAAGGCCAATGAAGAACTCAGACCCATGTGTACAGGAAAGATGGACTGTTTACTAGGACACAGTATTGACGAATTGACTCCTTATATGGAAAAATTAGTTGGGACCACTGTTGGGTTCCAACTGTATTAAAAACACATTTTAAAAGGAATAATTCTGAGCTAATAAAAATGTAGTTGATAATCACAATGCAAATGTATGGTGGATTTTACTAAATTAAAATATTCAGTTCAAGAAACGATACCTTATCTAATATCTAACAAGAGACTTTTCTTGAAATGTCAATTTTAAATTCTGAAACTTAGATTTCAAGGAAATATGCAAATACCCGCACACACACACACACCAGGAACTTCTATCGAAAAATGGGCAAAAGAGGTAATTCATCGAAAGAGAAATACAAGTGACTAATAAGCTTATGACGACATGCTCATGATCTCATGGATCATGGAAAAGAGTAAGTTAAAATGACAGTGCAATGCTACTTTATCCTGATCAGTTGGTAAATTTAACAAGTCAGATTATCTCCAAGCACCAGTGGAGGGTGGAAAGGCTGCATTTCTAGTAGGAATGTAAATGGACACAGTTGTCTTACAGGACTCTGCAATCACACCCAGTTATAGATCCCAAAGAAAATCTCACACAGGTATGTTAGCAAGCATGAAGATTTTCATCGTAGTACTAATTTTGGTATCAGAAACCTGTAAGTAACCTAGGTGTGTATTTCTAGGGCAATGGAAAAGCAAACTATGGGTCACCAAGAAACAAATGAAGCAGTAAACAGAATATTAGATCTTAAAAATTCAACATCAAGGGGAAAATGTAAGAAAGAATGAGCTCTATAACACATCTTACACACACAAGACAATGTCATGTGCTCTCCATGGACAAACTGTTTTTCAGGTTATAGAATTAAATATTTGAGAATGATTGTCCATGTGGGAGACAGTAATGGGGTGTAGATTCTGGTAAATATACAAAGTAAAATGAAGTGAAGTCAAAAGAGTATCGTGAACTGTTGAGAGTAGTTAATTTAGTTCTTTTTATCTGGGGACCAACGGGAAATGTGAACTCAGGTAATGCTTATTTTCAAAATAATTACCCCACATGGCTTTTTTCAGGAATAAAAGGGAAAAAAAATTGAGGTAGTGGGAAGGGGAAAATTGAGATTGGTGAAGGGGGAAAGGAAAGTATCAGTGTTGGGGAACTTGGATTCAGTGGGATCTACAAGGAATCCCATTTGTGTGCTACCTTCAGTGAGGAGAAACTGATCAGGTGTCTGTAACGTTTTGCATTCTCTCTGGAAGCAGACTCAGGTTTCTTTGGACCAAATTCAAAAGAACACATAGTAACACAGCTGTAGTTGACTAGAATGCTCTGTATATTTTATATTTAAAAAACGCTTCGCATTTCTAAAAACGTTTACTTGTTTGAAGATATATAGGGTGTTTTTTTTTTACATTTATTTATTTGAAGACCTATAGGTATACAAATGAAAATCAGTTAAGGTTGTCTAGGGATATTGTCTGAGAATTTCTTATCTGGGCTTATGACTTGGAAGTTTGCAAGTGATTACTCCATTAGAAGTAGCTACAGAAGTTGGCGGCAAAAAAAAAATGGAGTGAGAATTAGGGATGACACGAAAGTCAGGAAAGAGGGGAGGTTTTCCCAATGGTCTAAAAATATAGCCATTGAAAACCTGTGTCAAGTGTCATCTTTGAACTTGTCTCAGCACTGAATAACTGTTGAGAGAGCAGAATAAACAAAACACACGCACACAGAAACCCAACCATAGCCCACGTCCAAATAATTGGCTTAACGTGTAACATAGCTTAAAAAATACATAGCTGTCTGAGATACATACATTGTCTTATTTGAGCAATATCAGAATGCTGACTATGTCCCACTTAAAAGAAACCACATACTAGATAAGCACACTTTTACAATATTTGTGACTAAACCTACTTGAAATACATTTCTTTAGCGTTTTCCCAACACATTCATATATACAAACTATTTTCAAAAACCTTCAACACTGTAAAAATAAAACATGTTGCTAGTGGAGGAATGAAGTGTTCTGAGAAATGCAATAATTTAATTATGCAGCTTCTCTCATATTTACCACATTAATAATAAAACATGCACCCACTCTCTTTTCTCTAGAATTCTGCTGTGGCAGTGGGGTTATGTTATATATATTACTATGAATACACTTTGGGCTTCCATAGCAGCGTATAGTTTCTGTATTAAATATCAGTAATAAAAAGATGTCATGTTTAGGCATACATTTTTCAAAGGGCCATTTTAGTTTTCAATTTGCAGTTTATTTTCAAGACCTAACATCTTTATCCTGGAACAAAACAAAAAATATGACAGAAGCAGATACCTTAGATTGTGTCATTTTCTATGAGAAAGCCATATCGGCTAAAGAATCGGAGCTCTTGTTTTCCTGGTATTGAGGGGAGTGGAGGAAAATGGAAGTATAAATCTACTTCAGAAGCAAAATCCTTCCTATATGCAAAGTGTGCTAAATAAAAAATTCATGTATGTAGTTTTTAAAAATGGAAGCAGCCTCAAAGGCAAAATTTAAAGACCTTTATCTTTTGAAATTTCAACTTTAGAAAACTTTTTCTCTTGATGAGAGTTGCTGTGGTGATTATAAATCTATTTTTTAAGACACATAACTTGCACTTAAAATAGAATTGAGAAGTAATTTGAAGTAATATTGAATGCATATTATAATATTATATTTTGAATTTCTGATCTACCACATCAAAAAGAAAAAAGATAGAAAAATTCAAACATTATTCCGAAATGTTTATTATATTTGTGTTAAATATATTTATTGCCATAAATTTGAATATAATGAATAAACGTTGGTACACTGCCATCCAAAGATCAGAGAGGTGATGGACTATTTTATGCAAATTTTGTTGAGTATGTGATGACTTTAGTTCAGAGTAAGGTAAAAACATTTACTGATTGCTTGTCATTTTTCAGGCACTCTTCAAAGTGCTTTGGTGTCAGTGAACAGAATGGATTAGAGTGTTTCCTTTGTGAAGCTGATGCTCTAGCATACTTAATGATTTAAAACCATTAATAACTTTAATAAAATGTAAATAAAACCTTAATATTTAAGAAATATTAAACCTCTCAAATTGGCTCTGTCAAAAAATCAGCACAAATCAACAGTTCCCTCATCTTCTCCCAAAACACTGATTTTTGTAGTACAATTAATTGAGAAAACAATCAAAATAACAGCTAATGTTCTCACCCGTTCATGCAAAGACCATAACATAGAGCTAATATGAAATATTTAAAGATCATATTCTGGGCCTTTTTTTCACTGTAAGTAGATTTATATTGTTGGAGCATAACTGAATACAAGTTGGCTCTTTTTAATTCCATGATTTAGTGATAGGATTTTTAGATCCAAATTCGCTCATTTTTTTGTTTTCCTTAAATCCATCTCTGGTTTGGAGACTATGAAAATGTATGGTAGTAGCCAAAAAAGAAATTTCCCAAACTTATAATTAATTATGTAGCCCAGAAGCAAACTTGTTTTATAATCCTACAGGCAGTATACCATATTTGGCATTAGTAGCCATTTTCTTCAAGAGTATGAGCTCTCCAAAATGAAAGTAATATTATAGCTACTGAAGCTATTTAAATTTCAAACAATTTGAGGTCATTCAATTCTATAAATGAAAATGTAAGAAGTTGCATTTGTCTTTAAAGTAGATGCAAATTATTTTATTTCTAGGACAATCCACATTGCAGTAGGAAACTGAGTAATAATGAAACACCTACATTGTGTGGCATATATGAAGCATCACGAAAAAAGAAATCTTGACTACTGAAATAATACGGTAAAAAGACAGGTAATATGCTTATTTTCTAAAAATAAGCTGTTTAATGACTCAGAATGGCAAAATTGTGAGCCTTACATGAGCTCCATTTTTACCAACAGAATATAAAAGATATTGTTTTATGTGGCAGTTCAGATGAGGTAATTGGGCATCATATATTTCTCTTGCGAAGTTTAATTAGGCACAATGGGTGTATCTATCTATAGGTAAAAAAGACCTGACTTTTGGACATTTTTATTTAAATCATCAAACTCTGCCATAACTCAGTTCCATTCAGGCACAGTATCACATTTTTTTTTTTTCTCTCTCTGTATCTCTTTCTCATGTTTGGTTATAGTGTTGAGGCTATCAGTAGAATAGTAAAATGTTTATGTTTATGAAAAATAAGTCACTTTATTTTTCAGTGTCTAACTGCAGTGAGTGGATAGCTGTCTCCCATAAAGAGAATAAAGCTAAGGTTATTTGCTTGAACTTTCCAGAGGAAAGGATAATGAGAGAAGACTCAGAATATTTTTGCTGGACTTCCTTGTTTTTCCATTCGATCTGAGTTTACTCCATCCTGACTTGACAATCTGATAAGAGTCTTTCAAAGGATATCAGCCCAGAAGACAGTATTCCTTAAAATACTGTGATAATTGTGTTTCTCTGGAAGACCTTTTTTTAAAACTTTTTTTTGATTCATCGTCAGTGTAAGGAAAATAGCCCATCTTTGGTGGCAGGATTGACTGACTGATTGATTGATTGGTTGATTTAGGTATTGGCTTAGTTATTCCTCATGTTTCCTGTAAACTATGGTATGACATTTTTTTTTTTTTACCAAAAAGGACATTCCAAAAACACCTGTTTTCTAACTGAATCATCAATATATTAGTTCTAAATAGATTTTGAAAGTATTCTCTGAGGTATGCAATTAGGACAATGGTTTTCATGATAGTCCTTTGAGGTAATTTTATTTTATCTCTGTTTTCCACCTAAGACATCCTGCCTGAGAATTTAGGGCTTGTGAGTTCAAAGATGAAAAAATCGATTGCTAGGTTTATTTTCATTGTTAATTTGAAAAGAATGCCTCTCTCAAACCCTTATCCATATTCCTTAATTCAAGGTTTTCACCTGTGGATGTTACAGCCTAGTCTAAGAATTACAGATGTGGACAAGTATGTGAAATACAGCAGTACCACATACATCAATTTCATAAATAATAACCCAATCAGTTGGTTGCTCATTAACTTAGAAGCTGACATCTCTGGGCACACAATTTCTTGCTTTCTTGGAAAGAAAAAAAAAATGATGACAGATTGATTAACATTCCAGAGGGATATTTAACTTTTTTTTTGGAAGACAAGCTATTTTTTCCACACTCTGGAAACATCTCTAAGCATACAAACATAAATAGGTTGCTCATAACCTTGACATCATTTAAAGAAAAATAGCTCAATACTTGAGAGCTGTGACTTAATTAGGTCAATGATATAAATGTAAAACTCTGTGCTTGATAAGTATCTTATAATTCAGATTTTCTCATCTTCAGGCTTGTCTTCTCCACCTTTTTAACACTTAGGACTAATCAGGACAAATAATTCAGATTTTTATTAGACATCATTAGAAGTTATACACCTTTGGGAAATTTTTATTTAGATAAATTAGATGATCAATGTGTCTCTTCCAATTAGTTATGAATTATCTAGGAGGAAGAGATACTTCATGAGCTGTTTTAATTAGCAAAAGGAATAAGGGGTATTACGGTCCTAGGATGAATCCTAGGTACAGACTTTGGGACACAAATATAGACACATTCAAATGGCTTTGGCTCTGGATCTAGGAAGCAACAAGAGAAGAGATTCTGGGAATAGGGGGAAAACAGCCCTGCAGATGAGATAGTTTGGTGAGTGATATGAGCAGAGGTTGAGGGAAGTGATCCTTCTCTGCAGAGTTACTGGAAGCTGTGTCATCTCTAAGGCTGGGTTTTCCAGTGTTTCCTGTATGGGAGCACTTTTCATTTCTTCAAAATGATGATATCGCCACTGAATAATGGAAAACCCTAATCACCCTGCATTAAACTAGGTGGAGTGGATTTGCTAACAGTGCTAGTCACTGATGTGGTTAGGGAATCTGTGCAAGAAGATGAGAACTCAGAGGCTAAAAATTGCTGAGAGACGTATAAGTTAAAGCTCGTGTATTAGTGCCTTATACACTATAACAAGTGTGCACAAATGTAGTGGCTGGAAAGAACCCATGACAGTTCTGCAGGTCAGAAGTCCAAGGTGGGTCTTGTAGGACTACAGTCAAGGTATTGGCGGGGCTGTGTTCCTTCTAAGGTGTCCAGGAGAAAATTTGCTTCTTTACCTTTTCTAGCTTCTAGAGGCCACTTGCATCTCTTGGTTCAAAGCCCTTCCTCTCCTCAAAGCAAGCCCTGTAGCATTGTCAAATATCTCTGACTCAAGACTCCTCTTCTGCCTCCTTCCCCTACTTTCAATGACCTCTGCAATTACATTGGGATAATCTAGAATAATCTCTCTGTTTTAAAGTCAAATGATTAGTGATGTAGTTCCATTTACAACCCTAATTCCCTGTGCCATGTAACACAACATACTCATTGGTTCCTAGAACTATCACGTATGTATGTGTGGGGGGACATTATGTTACCACAACTTGGAAAACAATGGTGGAATGAGATCAATCATCATGTCTTCACTTTGGGGAAGGAAAATATTTGCAAAATTAAGGAGGCATTTTAGAAAATATCATGGAGTAAAGACTGCATGGAAACAGTGACATAGCTAGAAGACCAACAGACAAATTTGAGGGTGCAAACAATCTGGGACTGAATGAGGATTTTGTTTTAAAGTCAGGGACAAAGGTAAAAGTGTGTGCATAGTGTTAGGTAAAGATGATGGAATTTGGTGAATAAATTCATTAGAATAACAATTAAAATCAAATTAAAAGTAAATTAATAGGATTCTTCAAATTAGGGTTTTGAGCATGAAAATTTTGCTTCCCACTTACTTTGTAGTCATGTTACTTCAGATGTTGCCAATAATTCATTTTATGATGACATGGTCCTTATTAGAGTCTTACTTAGATCCTGTTGCATCAAACCAGCATCTTAATCTGGACCTGAAAATTCAGCATTGAAGTTTTTCACAGGCAATGTCTGGGCAACTAATGCCTCGAAACAACAGCAAACAAATGAAAAACTATTACATTCTTCTTAAGCATTTCCCTTGGCCTTGCCTCCATAATTCTTGAAAGGTGTTGACACAGCATCTCTAGTTCTTTTAAGCAAGTTTCAGGTGGAGGGAAAAGCCCCAGTTTCCATTTCAGAGCTGGATCTCTGAGCATGATTAAGGTTTCAAGTGAATATCACAATTCATGAAAAAAAATCGCTGGCTGCAAAACAGGACCTGGAAATAGCAACAACAGTAAAAGTAGATATGCTCTAGAGAGTGTGCGTCGTTAAACTATTCAACATCTTAATTACATTTCCTTTCTCGATCCAAGAGCCTACTAGGAGATATCTTGTCACTGTTCTCACTGCTTCCTAATGACCAAAACTGTCAAAATAGATATTTTTCTGTGCTTTATTTCCTGAGCTTTTGTGTGTGTGAGATTGAGAGACACGGGTGTAATATCAGCTGGAATGTGAACTATCCAAAAGCACTAGGTATTTATATACAAATATTTGGCACTGAAATCCAAAACTGAGAGACCCCCCCCCCAAAGGGTTTACTGTGATAATTTCTTTAAAGTTCCTGGGACAGCGCATGCTCTTGTTTCTACGATATATTCTTAAGCAAGGAAATAGTATGTAAGTGTTCGTGTTTTTACTTCCATAACCCTTCATTCTTTCTCTTCACCATTGATTTGGGGGTATGGTTCGTTCCATAGGAGGCCCCCAGCTCTTTGACCTCACTGCCGATGAGTTTCCTCTCCACTCCACCACCTCATTCAGTCTAATGGAGCATCTCGCTGACTGCTTCGTCTTCTGTCTTAATTAAAGTGCATCCCACTCTGATCTCAACCTTCTCCCATTCTGGCGGCTTTTATCCATGACTTCCTTGGCCTCTTAAGTCCTCTGATCACCCACCTTTTGTTCTTCCCTGCCTTCAGGTATGTCCAATTTCATTAGAGTCTACAAGCCATATGTCAACATGCTCTTGCAAATACTCTCCATCCCCTGGCCTCTATGGCTGTTTTGTCACATCCATCAAGCAAAGCCCCAGCTGTGAGTAATTCAAACAGCTTTCTTTCTCAGTAGATGCACTGGATCAGCCACATACTGTTGAGACCAGCCACATGTTATTTCACAATACAGCCGAGTGGTCACCAAAGTTAAAAAGGTCTGAGTGCTGGTCAACAATTCCACTATCAAACATATGCAATCACTCAGAAATTTATATTTATCATCCTGAAATTTCTGGACTCCAGAAATATGTTTCCAATGAGAGGTTCCAGTATCCCTAATTGAAAGCCTCAAAGGCACCTACAAGTCAACATCTGTGAGCTCAGTATTGTCCCCCTAAATTGGATCTCCCCAGTGTTTCCAGTGTCAACATCCTTTGCCTTCTCCTTTCCCTAACATTTCTCAGCTATGTGAATAGATTTTACGTCCTAAATATTTCTCAAATCAATCTTCTCTTCATCTCCACTGCCACTGTCCTAGTGAGAACAGTATTGTTTCCTTCCTACTGTAGTTGTCCCCAACTCTTCTTCCCGTATCCAGTGTTGCGCCATTAAATTTATTCTTCACACTGAGGCCAAATGTTCTATGACATGTAAATTTAGACATGTGGTCTCTTCCTTCAAAACCTTCAAAGTTCCATTACTTACAGGATCAACATATTTGGCAAGGCCCACAAATAAGGCCTCCAAGGTCTTACCTTCACAGCTTCATTTTCCTCCGCATTCCCCTTTGCTGTCAGAACACGAGCCTTACTTGTCATTGTGTGGTAAGATTACTTTTATCAGACTACATGGATCAGAGAATTAAATACAGAAAAGTTACTATACTCAACCAAAGTTGCATCATGATTAGCTGACAAAACTGGAAGCCAAATTTGATGCTCTGATTTGAAGTCCAGTGCTTTCTTTTGGCATATGTGTATTTTTATTGAAGTATAGTCAGTTTACAATGTTGTGTCAATTTCAGGTGTACAGCATAATGCTACATGAACATACATGTATTCATTTTCATATTTTTTTCCACCGTAAGTTACTACAAGCTGCTTCTTCAATAATAATTTTTGCTCTCTGCTAATTCTTTGCAATTTATAATAAAAAAATTTCTACTCCATTTGGGGGACATTTATAAAAAACCCAAATCTAGATTTTTTTCATACTTGGAAGTCATTTTGAGAATATCTGACCAGCATGCAGTGAGCCATTAAAGAAAATGAAAGGAAAAATGAATGTGCGCATAGAGCGTTTAGTCCTACACAGTATAAAGCCATAAAGATAACAAACTGACCTGACTAAGCATGTTTAAATGTAGTCTTAAAATCTTGCTCATCAAAGTAATGGACTGTAGTCTCCTAGGAATTACACGGAGACTCAGGGAACAGCAGACTGCATGGCTATGTATTAGGTAAAACTATTACGATAATAGTCTCTTGGTTTCCATACAGTTTCTCACAACAGGCTTTATTTCCAGAGGCATTAAAGTGTGATTTTTAAATAGTAAAGACACAGCCTCAGAAAGATTTTAGACATAAAATCAAGAGGTTATCAAGTGCAACAGACAATAAGGCTAGCCCTCCAGGAAGACTAATGTAAATTTATGGCATCACTGATAAAATTATTATAATTGCTATTGCAGGTCACTATGGAATGAGAGTTTGGGGCTGTTTGGGGTTTTTTTCCAGTTGTTTGTGTTTAAGGATGAATAGAGTAGAAAGATACGTTACTCTTAGCTTGATTCTTTTGATTCTGAGAATTAAGAGTAATTTTTATTATATGTAGTATATAATTTTGTATTTTATTTAACTATACCATGTATATAATAAGACCTATGTATGTGAAGTCACATTTGACTTGGGTCATCCTTCATTGCTTGTTTTTCAATTTACTTCACCAAGGTTTCACTAGAAGATGGTCTGGAAACAAAAGAGCGTAAGACCCAGTTCCTGTCCCCACCCCCAACCAAAAATGCAGTTTTAGAAAGATATGAAGTATCCGAAGAAATGTTTCCATATGTGGTTGTATTTCCAAATGAGTGGTAAAGACATTAAGAGTGCTACAAGAATTCACAGAGGGAAGCAATTACTAAAGAGTAAAATTGTCCAGTGGTAAAGATCTGTTTGTTGAATTTGAGACAGCTAAAGGGCTCAGAAAGATGTAAGAGAAGTGTACCCTGTATAGCTGGGCTGTATTTACAATGAAAGATAGTAAGTATATCCAAGAAATATTTAGCGATCTATGTGGTCCAGAAGAAAAATGAAAAAAAAAAAAACATAGACTTGGGACATACGTATAAATAAGAATGAATGATCTGAATGTTATTCCAACAGCTTGCATGGGAACATGCATTCTTCCAAGTAGCCTGAGAATCAAAGAGCAGCAATCAATAAGGCATCTATACCAGGGTGTCTGGTTAAGGGAAAGAGTGCTTGTATCGCATGACCTTTGAGGGACAAGTACACGTATCCTGTTTGACTAAAGTGGGCTAATGTGAGCAGAAAGGAAGGAAGTAGCATGTGGCTAACGAGAGAGTGCATTAAAAGACCTAATTCAAACTTAAGCTGTGCTAACAAAATATATCTGTGGGTCACAGTGAGCTGAGTCTACCACCCTCCCTTAACTAGGCATCTCTTGAAATTAGAGGATGTGCTTTACATATTTTGGTAACTTCTACCTTGGTATAATATTTGAAATACATCAGTGTGATTTGAATGAATGAATGAATCTCATCTAATAATCAGCCCCTCTTCTGAGCATGGCAGTAAAGCAAGTCACTGCTTGCAAGAGACTCTTGACTCATACACACGGGTCATCCCTAGATAATGTAATAGCTAATTTTTTACATTGTTTAATTTACTTTTTAATAACCTACAATATAATCAGAGTTGGTATTATTCTTTTTACTTTATAGAAAAAAAAATGAAATTCAGAGGAGTTAAGTGAGATGGCCGAGGTTATTTAGCGAAGATGAAAATCTTAAGTAGTAAAGGTGAAATTCAAAATTTTGTGTGTTTATATGTGTGCTTGCCAGTTTCTTCTGACAATAAACCAATTATGAATTTTAGTGAAACCTAACCTACATGTTTAGTGTCTTATCATACAACAGCATAATGTGATATACAGCCCCAGACTTTTCAGGAATTATGAAATGTTTTACCGGAATATTTTCCACTAGCCCCTGAAACAGAGTCCATGGAGAAAATGGAGTGACTGGTTTGAGGCTTCCTTGCACTGTTTTATATGTCATGGGACTTTTGAGATCTGTGAACACTCTTCCTTCAACAGATTCTGTTTTATAGGTGGGATAGTTAATACTCAGTGACTTATTTGCTTAGAGTTACTTGCTTAAGGCCAATAAGTTGGTAAAAGGCAAAGTTTATCTTCAAACCTGTATCCTCTGATTCGACATCCAGTGAATACCCCATTGCCTATCCCCTCAGAGATACACTGATCTAAAAGGCTAATCAAGAAGTCTTAAGAATTCTGAAATCTGCCAAGATTGGAGGTGATATTGTTTTAGGGTAAAGCAACTTCTTTGTGCCCCGTTTATTTCACGGAGCATTTTAGAGACTTACGCACTATCCATTTGCAGAAATGCATTGCCCTTCTCCTTCAAATTTATGATCTATGTCCTCCAAGAATTCAGATCAATATGATGACCAAGTGATTCATATCCCCATGTCTTACTCACTTATAACTGTCACTTTGAGAAACACTTACCTCATTCCACCTTCTTAATATATCCTGGATATCCCATGGTACAAATACTGCTAAAAATTCTTTAAAATATCTTTAAATAGAATAGTATCAACCTGAAAGCCAGTCAATTAGACTTTCCAAATACCAGGTTGTTAACCTAAAAAATAACAATTTATAGCAGAGCAAAGTGAACACAGCTCTAGAAGCCAGAGGAACTTTAAAAAGTATCAGTTGTGTGTTTTCTATTAGGAGTTTTGTGAAAAAGTTCTGTTAAAAGTCACCCCATTTTCAGAATTCATTAACTACAACTGAAGTTTTTAGGTGGTCTTGGTTGAATAGTCTCAGAATGTGCGGAGGAAGGAATAGTCAGACCAGAAGCAAATTCAGTGGAGAATGGCAAAAACCTTGGCTCTGTTGTATACACTTGATCAATGGATACTAAATAAATGATTAAAATGACAACGGTAAAAGCAATCGTATAGAAAAAAATGAAGGGGACTATTTCAATGAAGATAGATTGTGTATTTTACTACAAGTAAAAGCATTTAAAAATACTATTTGAGAAGTTTGCAAAGACCTTGGGGAAATGACACTTATTATATTAGGTTTATTTGGAGCAATTTGTATTAATTTAGCATAAGAGAATCCATATAATAATTACTCTGAAAACATTCTCCTTTAAGTGATCATTTTTCTTATAGACCATGAAAATCATATATAAGTACTGCCAAGAAAATTATTTCTTTTCACATTAAAAGCAGTTAAAAAAAGCTGAACAGGAAAGGAACAGCAATCACAGTAAACACCTGGCACCTAGCAGGGGTTATCTAGCTTCTCATGGCCAATACATCTTCAGTTTTTTCCAGTGTATTCATTTTAATATATGTCCTGCAGTAGGATGTCTGGTATCTATACTGCACCATCACGGTTTTAATATTTCCTTTAGGACCATTCCTCAGCTTATAAGAGAGAGTCTATAGTCTTAGAGAGTCTATTTTTAAAGATCAGTATGAAACAACCAAGATATTCAGAACTGGAGACGAATTAAGCAGCGTCTCTTGAAATGCGCCATCAAAAACTTTAAGCTGTCTTCCTGTTTGTAGACAGGAAAATGTTTTGAAGCCAATCAAGGAGCGGTGTACATTATGTACATTGATTGCAGCCAGAGAGGATGCCAGATTGAACATCTGCCTCTGATAGAAACTGAAAAGGGCAGTTGGTAAATGAAATGATATCAGTAAATCTCAAAGATAAGATGATGCTAGGGGGTGTCTGCAGGGAATGCCAGGAAAAGTAGAGTGGACTCCTAAGTAGAAATCAAAGGTGTTAAATAACAAAATGAGATATCTACATTATGTGTTAAATCTCAGTGCCTTTAAGAAGAAAATAATGCCTGTGCTGGAATTTTTAGCAGTTGGGAGAAAAAGCTGGAGTAATAGGATTAAAGGGAAGCTGTGGAAAGGTGATTGGATCTGTCGTTAGCAGCCTTGAGCTGGAGTTCTGATTCAGCCGGTTACCGAGAGCCTTGTGGTGTTGGTGACCACAGTTTCTCTTCTCTGCCATTCTAACCCCTCAGCGTACTTCATCTCCGATATTTCAGGTTTGAGAGTCACATTTTGATCAAGAGACAGAAAGTACTCAGGGCTATAACAAGCAGGCATTAAATGTCCCAAAATACAAAGAAATTCATATTTTTAAATGATAAATATTTATTCAAATGAAGAAATTTTATTGAACATAAACTGGGTAACAGGTATCTTTCTATAAGGTTAGTTAAAAAAAGAAAGAAAAGAAAGCTCTATTCCCAGGTAGTACAAAGTCCAGGGTGGGAGAGAGACAATCAGACAGGCAACTGCCAAACACTGAACAACTATTAGAGAAATGGGCTCCATGTTCAAACGCACAGAGACAGGGCATAGAAATATGCCTTGGAGTCAGTTAAAGAGATAACTCAAGAGAAGATGTTACCTGAGTTGATTCTTAGAGGACAGGTAGGCACTGGTCAGATGAAGATGGACAGGTCATTCCAGGAAGAGGGAACAATACTTACAAAGAAACAAAGGGAAAAAAAAGTGTTCCATCTCAGAAGTTGCAAATAGTTCAGTAGGGCTGGAATGCACTGTTTGAGATTATGTTTAAAGGTCAGTCATGATAGATTCAGTGTATTTTCATTGTGGACTATGATTTTTTTTCTATAAAGCAGGTAACATACGTAACCAAAGTGGCTTTGTGAACTGCAGCTGCTTTTCATCCCACCTCAATGCAGTGGTACGCTGATAAATGTTTAGCCACTGGTCTCCGAGGCTGGGTAGAGAACCTGACTGTTCAAGCTACCAGCAAGATGCCACTGAACTTGAAATTGGGAAGAGATGTGCACACTATTTCTCTAAAGCCAGTCCCAGCCACCTCCAACACACCACTGCCAAGTCCTACCACTACCTTTGTGTACCTCAAAGGAGTCCTGACCTGACAGTCAGCTCATCATTTAGGATTGATGAGAATTGTGCTAGGAGAACATTACATTTACTACTACAAAGCCCCAGCTGTAATCTCCCAGTGTTGCCACAACTTCCAGTTTTTCAGGAAATGTTGAATTATCCATTTTGTTTGTGAAGTACCCCAAATCGTAACTGTCGATAAATCATAGTTTTAAGATCCTATGAATGCTAATAATAAATAGACCTAAGAAAACACTCCTGTCACATACACCCAGTGTGGAGGCTTTGAGTTGGTGTGGGCAGTGCAAGCCTGTCCAGGTTTAAGCCGGGAAGTGAGTGACCCAGTTAGTTCTACTGGGTAAATTTCGCCCCCGGCGTCATCAGGGGTGGCCGTATTTGCTCCATGTGGGTTTTCCCCATCGCTTGACCTGCTTCCAGACAGGAAGGTTTTCTTTCTCCATGTTTTCCATATGCCTTTCTTTTCATCTTTTTCCTTTAGAAAGTTGACTCAGCTCTATGTTTTCAGCACTGAGTGTGGCAGAGAGGAACACAAAGCCTTGATTGAATAAGGCAAGTAGAGAACATTGCTTGCTGTATGCGCTTCGGAGGCAAGGCCAGCAGTCCATAACCAGTCATAAACCAGATCACGAAATTGAATTAAATAATCAAGAGCTAAGTGTACTGAGCTAGAAAATAAATTCTGTGTTTACAGTGGTTTCGGATCCTTTCTCCAGGTCTGTCTCCAGGACCTTCCTTTATTAGTGGTAAGTAGTTGCTAGGCAACCATTCCAAGTCTATGCCCCTACTGCTTCCTACATCCAAGCTAGAGAAACAAATTACATGCCACTTTAAAAGCCAAGATTTTATCTTCTTCACCAAGGTATTTAAGCGTGTTAGCTAAAACTAACGTGACTGTTGGTTTATTTACTTTTCTGTCTTGGGAAAAATATGCATGCGTTGGTGCAACAAGCATGCATTTATTAAGTGCCTATGCTAAGTCACACTCTAGAAGGTAAAGATATTAAAAAATGTACCTCTCCCCTAAGTAAACTCACAACTTTGAGGGGAGAGGAGATGCTGAGAAAACACACACACACACACACACACAAACATGCACGCAGTATAAGAAGAAAATGGAGGAAATAAGATCTGGTGCATCTATGTTATGTCTGCCTTCAATTCCTGTGGTTATTTTAGGGTCTTTTCTAACTGCTCCACTGATAATAAAGAAGATAAAGAAATTCGAATATCCTTTATCTAAAAATAATCCTTGGTCTCTGCCAACCTCTTTACTATCCTGATTTCTTTGATATTTCAAAGGCTGCATCCTTTATTTGAAGAAGCTAAAAATTGATGTGGGACTTAGAAACTCCAAGAGAACCCCTTCTTCCTTTCCCTGCCCCAAGTTAATGTAGCGCTTTTATTTTTTTTTATGCCCAGTGATGTCAGGTTCAAGGGGACATTATTTCCTGAGCCCATATCTAGGGCAGATATCAACAACAGAACAGAAAATTTTGATTTGGCGCTGACTCAGAAAATCCAGGATTATGTGACTGCTCCAACCACATCTCAAAGCTGAGACTATATGAATAAAATAGTTCAAAGGATGGAGCAAGGTTTTATTTTTCTTTATGTGAAGACTGAAGTCTCCCAAAGGATCTGAGTCATCCTCGGAACCTTTGACAAGCTGTGTTTCCTATAACTAGAGATGGTGACACCTTGGTTGTTTGCTGCCCCCTGACTAGATCTAAAGAACTTGGGCTGTTCCTTCCTGGGTTGCTTTCTTTAATCATCTTTCCTTTCCATTAATTTCAAGAAAGCTGTGTTCTTTATACTATTCTCTTATTCAAGGGGAGAAGCAGACAAGATTCAACACATAGATCAGCTCTGACATTTGCAATCCAGGAATAGAAAACTAGAATGCCAACTGGAGTCTTTCCCAGTAATTTTACTTCACACGACCTGGACTATTGATTAAAAAAAAAAAAAAGAAATCCCAGGCAGTTTCATAGGTGTCCGGAGTAGTATGTTCATTCAACCCTGACATTTACTATACCACTTGTTCTACTTCACGTGTAATTGAACTATTAAAAAGTACTGAAGAATTTTGAAGTTCAATAACCAAGCTCCAGAGAATTCACCCCATTTATCCAGGGCTTCCCCATGTTGTTTTTACATATATGAGCTAAAGCTAGTTAGTTATAAGATACCGAATCAAAAGTTTCCTTTGTGTTTTTATTTTTACTCCAGCCTCTCCTCCTGCATCTGTGGTCCTCATTTTTCTCAACCTGCCCATTAACTTCATTCTCCAAAATGAATTGTCTTCACCTACTTAGCTTAATTCGAGTCTGTTCATTTTCTTCCTTTCTTTCTTTCTTTCTTTCTTTCTTTCTTTCTTTCTTTCTTTCTTTCTTTCTTTCTTTCTTTCTTTTCTTTTCTTTTCTTTTCTTTCTTTCTTTCTTTCTTTTCTTTCTTTCTTTCTTTCTTTCTTTCTTTCTTTCTTTCTTTCTTTCTTTCTTTCTTTCTTTCTTTCTTTCTTTCTTTCTTTCTTTCTTTCTTTCTTTCTTTCTTTTCTTCTTCTCTCCCTCCTTTCCTCCCTCCTTCCCTCCTTGCTTCCATCCCTTCTTGTTTTGGGAACACAATCCTTCTTTCTAAGACATTTTTATACTCTTTTTAGAGAAGACTTTTAATCCCATAATCATTGACATCTCTTGCCTATTTATCATGTTCAGAGAGCCGGTAGCCTTGGCAACTCATCTCTCATGACATCTTGAGCACACATACTAGGGCAGGGGCTAGGGACAGTCTTGAACAGGTCAGAGAATTAAGCTGTTGTAATATGAGACCTCTGTGGGCTCAGCGGCAAGAGCTTTATGGATACCAGACAGAGTGTCAGTTCTAAAGATCATACGAATGAACTTGAAGAGGTTCCTGCTTTTCCTCTGCCCTCTGCAACACAAACCTTTTTGATGGATTGAACAGCTTTGTTTTTGAATTACTCTGTTGACTCGGCAATTAAATTTTGTAATAAGAATTCCCAAAATGGCTATGCCATAAGTGAGAGCAAAAATTAAGGTTATAGAGATAGTTAGACTAGAGTCTGAATTACTGTTTTTCATTTGTTTTCCTGGAACCTATAACACTTTACTGTGCAGTGCCACAGTGAAACATAAAAAGAAACATTTTAACCCATATGTTAAGCTTTCCAGTTCCTTCTGGGCCACATGTTGTTCAATGAAATGAAGCGAAAAAAAAAATCTGCTAGGCACCTTATTAGCAATTTAGCGATCTTTCTGCCGTTTTACCTTGGAAAATGTCCTTGTAACACATGGACTCAGTAAGAGCATGGAGAAAAGACTAAGAGTAAAGGCGTATCATCTATAGAAGAGGTGTAAATATGTCTCCCATTGCAAAGGATATTTTGAGATGAGATTTTTCATCTTCCAATTCTCTTAATCAACAAATAATTATTTAACACCTACAATCTACAGGTGCTAGATCTGTGGATGTAGTGGTAAACAGTCACTGATCTCATGAAACTTATATACTAGGTAATGTTTGTGTCATGATGCAAACCACATCAGTTAACATTATGATTCATAATTCACCACTACATCTGTGTCTCTTATGTATTTACCTGATTGAGGTAAGTTTTCACAAATATTTATCAACTGAATCTTTTTTAATGCTTAGGAATATTTTTCTCAATTATTTTGAAAGGTCTTCTGCCTATTTATCTTAGCCAATACACTTGTTTGTTTTTGAATTGATTTCTCTCCGCCAACAATATTAATTTACCAGTTTGCCGTGAAATAAGTGTTTTAGTAGGGAAGTTGTTCATTTGATTACTACCATTATTCAGTCCCTATTTCGCCTTTGCTATTAACTGCTTGAACTTATCTTTCACAGATCTTTCACAGATTATTACTACAATAATTGCTTCCTATTATTGAAGATCATCATTATTTTAAATTTTAATTATTGCTATTATGAACCACTTTGGAATGTATGTTCGGGAGAAAGCCTTAGTAAATACATTTTTTTAAAATGGCTCAATATCATAAAATTGTATTGGAAAAACTCTACTACAATGTCTTTCAGGGGTAGATTTAAATGTGTATTTGTATAGGATGTATACGTGTTTTATTATATATATATTAACTTCATATTCAACACTTAACACATCATTTTCACAGAGCATTGGTGGCGGTTATCACATTGCACATAACTTAAGGTAACGTACACACATGATGAAATAACACCTGAGTAGCGGAGATTAGTAACATCTTCCCATTCCACTTTTTGAAATATGTTAGTAAGTTATGGAATTATTTTTATTGGCTGTGATATATATCCATCAAGTAGGCATAATTTCTAGTATTTTTATATCATTCTGTAACAAAAACCAGAGGTATTTGTAATTAGATTTATCCTATCTATCTATATATACATACATATGTGTATATATATAAATATATATATATTTGTATATGTATATATGCACACACAAGCAGATATAGATTATATTCACAAATAACACTTATAAATATTTTAACAACTTATACACTTGCTCCAAACTATATGTTTGAAAAACCAGGTAGAGACCATGGCCTTATTTATATTAAAAAAAAATCACTGTCATTGAGCAAGAAATGACAATATTACTTGAGGCTTCATAGCACGAAAGTGTTTGTGACACTTTTGTAGTAACTGAGGCATTGACGAACGTTTCCTGACTCTGATGTAAAAAATATGTCACCGTCATGCTAATTCCTAGGATATAGATCTCTTTAATTATGCACCTTTGCAACATCTGTTGAAGAAAGTTGATCTACTTGAAAGAAATGTATTTCCTTGCTCAGGCATTCATAAGGTGGCTTTTTGGACTTGCCAACAGCAATTCAAGGTATCATTTATTCAGGGTACTTCCTCTAAGTCTAAAAGAATCCAAATCAATAGAAATTTTATCTCTTTGCAATCAGCATTTTTAGTAGTAGCTGAGTTTGTTTTTATCTTCTCTGAAAGATAGCTGTCTTTGGCTTGAGCTGCAAGTTACTTTGATTTACCTTTTTGTCCTCCCTGAGGCGTTCCATATGAAATGTTCTAAATCCAAATGCTTGGAATTTCTCCTTCAAATACTTGTTCGCGTCTTCCTCCACTTCTGCCATTTTCTCTTTTCTCCCTTCTTTTCTCCCATCTTTTTTTCTTTCTCCCATCCTTTTCTCCTCCCTTCTTTTCTTCCTTCTTTCCTCCCTTCCTTCCTTCTTTCTTTCTTTGAAATGACTTAGTACATTAACAACTTACCTGAACCTAAATCGTTCAGTTTATATTTATTTTTGCTGATTAATTATATACAATATTCAGTGAAATCAATGCATGCTTTGTAGTCATAGACTCACGGGTTATTCATCTGACTTTGCCCTTAGTATTTACGTTACCTTGAACAAGCTGCACAAATTCTATTTCATCACATGTAAAACAGGAATATTAATATCTATTTCTTGGGTAGGGGTGAAGATAAGTATTTTTCAAATGATTAGTTCCATAAAGATACATGTTAGGTGCTCAGAAAATGTTAATTTCCTTCCCTTTATCTTGCATGAGATAGTTGATACCATAGTAAGCGAGGTGCATTCTCTGCTTATACCTGACCAATGAGGATAAGCTAAGTAGGTAAGTAATACAAACACAGATCATGTATATAAAGAGCATCTTAACAACTTATCATAAGGTTCATAGAAAGAAGCTATTATTTCTGTCAAGGAGAATTAAGAAAGTTTCCATGGAAGAAGTCAGTTTTGGAACAGACCTCAAAAAACAAACAGAAAATACAATTAAAGGCTATTGAGCTAGTGAAATTTGTATTCTGGGTAGTGAGAGTATCAAGAAGTGCTGAGAGAGTACAATCAATAAAAAACATACAGAAGGCAGTCCGGCTTCCTTGAACTCTACAGTATGTTGGGAGACAGTGAGGAATAATGCTAGAAAATTAGTTTGAAGCCCTGTTGTGAAAAGTCTTGAATTTTGGTTTTCAAAATTTGCAAATTAATTCCTTAATTTTTCTTTTTACTCTTCCTCCACTTACAATATCCCTAACCAAGTCCATGAAGTCAGAATTTGCTTGGTGTTTCTGATACTGAAGCTTGCACGTTTGAACATGCTCTTTCCAATTTCCACTTAATAGTAAACTTTTGTGTTGAATATGCAAAATAGTAGATGCTTTGTTATATTGTAAATAAATTATAAAACCCCTCAAATCTTATTTTTAATTTGCCTACATATTTACCATTTTTTGTATTCTTAATTTTTTGTGTGTGGAATTAAGTTTTTTCTATGTGGAATTATTTTGCCTTCAGCCAGAAGACTTCTTTTGTCGCATCTCATAGTGCAAGTCTGCTAGCCATAGTTCCCTCATCTTTCGTTTTTCTGAGAATTTCTCTATATTACCTTTATTTCTTAAAAATATTTTTCCTGGATATTAAATTTTAATTTAATAGGTTGTTTTCTTTCACTATGATAAATACATGCCATTTCCTTCTGGTTTGCATTGTTTCTGAAAAGAAGTCGATAGAATTCTAATCTTTGTTCCTCTGAATGTAAACTTTTGATCATTTCTTCAAATATTTTCACCGTCTCACTTTTCTCTCCTTCCGTGATTTCAACCATATGAATTTTAAACTGCTTGATATTATTCTATATACCACTTAGACTATTTTTTAAGACTTTTTTTCTATATGTTTAACTTGGATAATCATTTGTTTAGTGTCTAATCTAATATTAAACCCATCTAGTTAGATTTTTCTCAGATATTACATTTTTCATCTCTAGAAGTTCCATTTGATTTTTAAAATGTATTTTGCTTCTCATTATATTCATATTTTTCTCTAAGTTCTTAAGCAAAACTATAACAGTTTTTTAAACATGTTCTGTTACTTCAACTGTCTTCGTCACTTCTGAGTCTGTTTCTAATGATTGATTGTTCTCCTGGTTATTGGTCACATTTTCCTGTTTTTGGGATGTCTAGTAAAGTCCTGTTGGATGCTGGATATTATAAATGTTAAATTTTCTGATGTCTGGATTTGTTTTTTTTTTTTTCCTTTAAAAATTTTAGCCATCATGTTTTATAACAGTTTAAGTGACTCCTGGATCAACTTGCTTTTTTTTTTTTTTTTTAATTTAAAGATTCTAACCTTTTTTAGGATGCATGTAGATTAGTCTTAACTCCTACCACCACCTTAGCCTTTTCACTAAAGCATGGCCTTCTTGGGTCTCTAATGAATGCTTGAATACTCAGTAAAGTTCTTCTACTTTGGCTGTTTGGAATTTAAGTATCTTTCTGTCCTGTGAGAGCTTTGGGAATTATTCAGTTTACAGCTCCAGGTATTTTTTTTTGCTGAATCTTAACCCCTATCAAATTTCTGAAGCTCTCTTTCTGTGTATTTTTCCCTCTTATCCATTACTTCCAGTATAATAGTTGCCTCAGCCTTCCCAAACTAGATTCCCTATCTCCTAAATTCAGGGATACAACTCTGCTCTGCTGGGATTCCCCATGCCATCGCTGTGGTCTGCAATGTGGCTGTAGGCAGAAAGGCAACATGACCATAATGATCATTTCACTTGATTTTCTTATCTCAAAGCTTAGCGTTCTGAGTTGCATTTTGTCCAATGTCTGAAAAAAAGTCGTTTCATGTATTTTGTCCAGTTCCTAGTTCCAACTGGATACTTGGCACTTAGTTTCTTGGAGGAATTGCTTTTTGCCTTCCTGTGTTGGGTAACTGTAACATTTTTGTTTGTGCTAGAATATTTGGAAGGTGGGCTTGAGTTAAGAGTCGTTGATGATACTAACTACTATATATAAAATAGATAAACAACAAGGTCGTACAGTATAGCACAGGGAACTATATTCAATAACTTGTAACCTATAATGAAGAGGAATACAAAAACGAATATATGTATGTGTATGTATGACTGAAACATTGTGCTGTACACCAGAAATTGACACAACATTGTAAATTGACTATATTTCAATTCATAAAAAAGAGAGAGAGAAAAAAAGAGTCATTGCTGTAGGTGTCAGTGCAGCCAAATGGGCACAGTTTTCTCATCGTGGCTAGAATCACCAAGATCCTTGTTTTATTTTAAAAAAATTTCCCCGTATCATTGTCTATCTATGTTTTTATTTATCTGTCTTCACCAAAAAGGTAAAGATTTTGGAAATATTTCTCTTGGGAAGGGTCTTAATTTTGAAGTAAATCAGACCTAAGTTCGTACTATTGTTTTGGAATAAAATGTTTCAGAATCAAGACATAATATGCTTTCTTCAACATTATTATGAGACAACTCAAATACTGGGTTCACAGGACTGGACAATTAGAACTCTTTCCATTATTCCATATTTGTTCATACAATTACAAACTAAATGGCTCTGTCTTAACTACCATTTTTTAAAGATAGTTTATATTGACTGAAATATGCTTTTTTATTAAGGCGTTTTGGAATTTGATAATTACAAAAGCTTCGATTTTGCCCATAGAAGCCATTTTGCAACACTAGGTGAGAAAAAAAGAGAAATTCATCTTTCTTAGTAGCCCTGAGGGAAATCATGTACTGGAGTATATTTCCTAGAAAGGATATAAAAAATGTGAAAGTCAATGGGAATGTATAATAAGTCCATGAAAATTAATTACACAAAAGTGAAGAAAGTTTTGGTCATTTAAAAAATAGACAATGAAAATTCTTTGGGTATTTTCTGTGTTTATTGTGGGTTTTTTTTTTTACACTTCACACAAATAAATTATAAAGAGCTTCTAAATAACGCCATGAAGTTTACATACACTTGTACACAAAGGTGCGAGTTTAATCTACTGTTGAAACACACAGGTTCAGGTGTTCGACTGTCTGAGGTGAAACCTAAAGTTCACCAAAATCAGTTCACTGATTTATTATAGTTTTTTTTTCTCATTTAAATATTAGATTTATACTGGGATCTTTATTATCTAAGAAGTAGTACTTGTTTGGCTTAAACACTTAATAATACAGAGTGATTATTCTAAATTAGTGAGTGAAGGGAGAGAGATTGTTCTAAGTAATGATGGTCTTTTGCCTCCTGCTCTCTTACAAAGCAGACTATAGATAATGCAGAACATTTCCATTTAGAATCTAAAGATTACCAAGTCAATACTTAAAATGAAACAAAGAGTGACATTAGCGGCACATCTCTTTGGGGTGAGAATTTTGCCAAGTAAAACTGTTCCAGGTCTTTAGAGTTAAGACTTGTTACACTTTAAAGAAAAGCATTTTATGTAATTTTGTATGGTTTTCTATTAATAGTGGCAGTTTTAAGTTTGTTGGAAAAGGAAATAAAACAGATTAATATAAAATCTAAGACTTTCCAGATGCTTGACACTTAGGTTTTTAGAGACGTTGCTTTTTGCATTCCTGTGTTAGGTAACTATGTCAGTTTTATTTTCGCAAGAATATTTGGAAGGTGGGCTCAAGTTAAGAGTCCTGGCTGTAGGCTTCAGCACAGCTATAATTTATAAGGCACTTGCCAAGCTTCATGTCTATGGCCTGGATCTGTCATAAAATGAGTGCATGACAAAATCTGACTACTTCTGACACGTCCAGCATACATTTTAAGCAAACAGCCTTACTCAGTTTTGCTCTGAATAGGGACCAAACCATCCTTAAATAATATAATGAGACATTTGCATTGGAAGAGACAGGACTGGAAAGAATGATCTGGATCCTGATCCAGGATATTTGAGATTTGTCTTAGAAGAGTCTCATTATACAAAGGTCCCTTGCTTAAGACCTTTGGTAAATACATACTTCATCGGCCTCTGTATGCCACACCCACTGTGAAAGTCAGCCTAGAATTTGGCACCACCTAGCAAAAATAATTTTAGCATGAAGTTCTTGAAATATTAAAAATAAGGACTTTGATCTTAGAGTGAACAAAGGTGATCAGTATTTTACAAACTTGTACATATTTAATCATAGTTACTTTACACACATCTTTAGACAATACATTCTGCCTCTTTCTACTGGACAGTAAACCTCTTGAGGAAAAGGATCATTTCTTGTTTGTTTTATAATTTGAGCACCCAGCAGTGTCTGGCAAATGCCTCAGTCATTTTTTTAATAAATAAATAGTGCATGAAGAAAACCCTAAATCCTTTCGGTACTAAGAACTACGGCTGTTTTCACCACGCGAGGAGAGTCCTGAGATAATTTTACTTTTATGCTTTATGTGAAGGTTTTAGAATAACTTTTGTTTGGAGCCCTGATCCAAGATGATTATATCTCATTCTTACAAACTCGTTCTTTTATACTTATTGAACTTTCTCCTCTATTTCTCATTCATCCGAAGCCCTCTTCAGGTGCCTCAGGCACCTCTGTTCCTAGGGAACTGTGTTCCTTCCATTGTTCAGTCTCCTCACAGAACACACTGCTGCTTCTTGCTGTAAATAAAATGTGCTGGTTCCCAGAACACACGACCCCTTCAGCCATGTCAAGTTGCGACTGCTCGCTCTACTAACTCCCACTTAATAGAGAAATGCCAGGTAAGGTGGTATTTTATATTTCCGCTAGATCACTCATCCATCTTCACCATTATGGAATGAATCCTTATTCTAATTACCAATGGCACATTCTACTGATTACCATCTTCAATTATCATCTACTGTTATCACGTCACTCACACCTACCTCTCATCCTTTTTCCTCTCCAAGTCCTGATATCATCTCTTACGTCAATGTCACTTTGTACGTCCCATCAAAATTCCTTGACCTCCCCAAACACAGCGAATTCTACCTGGACTTCACTTCAGGTAACCATCCCACAGATACACTGTAAATATATGACTTGCCAAATCATGGAGAACAGTCTTGTATCTTTATGTATTTAGTTTGCCCACCAGACCTCCTACTTCCTCAAGGCTTCTAGTCACTTTACTCCATTATCTAACAATTTATCAGCCCTTTTCTTATCACGTCCCTACTCAGAATAGCTCAATAGCTTCCTATTATGTTTAAAATAAAAATTTAGCTTCTTACATTGGCCTACAAGATCCACGATGATCTGGTCACTCCCAAAGTTCGTGATTTCATTCTCCTCTGTTCTCCTCAGTTCTTCATACTCTAGACTCATTGGTTGCGTTCCTAACTCCAGAATAAAAAACTGGCTCCTAACTAAGAACCTCGCATGATTTTTTCCCTTTAAACTGGATGACCCTTCCGTTAGATTTCTAACATGACTCCCTTTATCACTCAAGTTTGAACTTAAATGCTACCTCATCAGACCCCTCTCAGTAAAGCAGGCTTCCCCTTCCAAACCTTACTGTCCCTGATTACTCTCTACCATATTACTCTAACTTCTTCACAGAATTAGTGTCTGAAATATATTTATTAACTCTGTGTTTAGTATCTTTCTTTTCCCTCCTCAGAGCAAAGACCTTTTCTGTCTTAGTCATTGCTATATACTCAGTGCTTCGAAGACCTTCAGGAAAGATGAGTTAAGCAATTGACAGACACACACCACAAGTTAAGCTCCTAGAGGAACAATGATCTTGTATCATCCAAGACATCCTCTGATGTCTTTGGCACAAGTGGTCAATGACAAATATTGGTGGGAAGAATAAATCTTCAAAAGGAATGAAAATGGGACATAGACATATAAAATTTAAACTCTAAATACAGATTTTTAAAAGCCATTGCATTTCCATTATTGTAGATTAAAATGACAAAATTAAAACAAAAATATCCCTGTACTGATCCAAAGTTGTGTAGAAAGACCTCAAAGTATTCGTCCGATTTATTCTACTTCCAGGAGTTATCCTTGGCATTCAAGATTGGTGTACAAATGTTTATTAAAACATCACTTGGTATAGTAAATAATTGTAAATGGTCTTTATGTCAACAGCAGGAAGTTGGTTACAATAGTTCTAAGATGGAGTAAAAGTCATTTCAAATGACAGAAGGACATTAAGATGTTTTCTCTTGTCCAGAAGTGAGAGGAAGATTCTCCTTTTTCCTGTTAAATATATTCTATTAAACAAGATCTTATTTTTAGTTCAAGTAAAAATTCTACCTCTTTACACTGTGAAAGCTTTTCCAAAGCTCCTGGTAGCCTGTGGTTCTGTGTTAGGAAGCATTAAAAGAGGTATTACAGATTCTCATGACAAAGAATCTAGGATAAGGGAGTTTTAAGGATTTCTTTTTTGACATCATGAAACATTTAAATTATAAAAACCAAATCAACCTGAAGAAATATAATACACCTATCACGGGATTTTGATAAAGCCGCAATGGTACAGTCAATATACACCATTATAGGATAGAGATGAGTATGTGTGTAAAGATAGAAGAAAGCAGAGCTAAATTGAGGTCTTTGGTCCTCACAGAAAATAACCAGCCACCCCACTGATTACCAGTCCACAGTCTCCCATGCAGCTGTGTTTCCCTTCCTCCATGTTTTCTCATTGTGAGAGTCATGTTTCTAAAGAGGTTTCTGCAGACCTAGTCAAGCATTTACTTCTAAAAAAGGGAGTCTCAGCGTACGGCAGAGATACCCTTGAGGCCCTGGCGTGCAGGAATCTGGAGAAAACACCTTCCCTCCCTGCTGAAACCTCAGAGATTTTGGCAGAAGATACTTTTAAAACTATGGATCTGAAGATCCATTATTTAGTATGAGAAATATGTTTAGCTGCTCACCCAGAGCAGGTGAACTAAGGTAAACCGAGGCCGGCGGGCCAGATCCATCTGGTTCACCACTTGCTTTTGTGAATGAGGTAACACTGCTCCACCTATTCGTCTATGTATTTTTTACAGTCCGCTATGGCTGAGCTCTGTAGTTGCAACAGGGACCATATGGTGCACAGAGCCTAAAACATTTACCATCTGGCCCCTGAAGAGAAACAAGTTCACAGACCTCTAGCCTAGAGCATTCTTCTCATCTAGATTTCAAATTAACTTAACGAAAGTTTTGTGTAAGGTATTTCCCATGGCCTGTTATTGTTACTAATCACTTGACACCATAATAAAACATAATAAATTCTTATTAGAAAAATTCCTCTCTTAGTCTCTTTTCTAAGGAAAAAAGAGAATAGTGAATTAAGTCCTCATATCTCTTAACTGCAGTTTCTTCTATTTGTATTAATATTCTAATAGTCTGTTGAATATGAAAATTCATATCAGACACATTCTCAGTGAATCTCTTACTGACACAGAATTCTGGAATTATAATTAAATTCATGTCCTACTTAGAAACTGGCTATAAATATTTTATATGGGCATCATACAAACTAGAACCTTATAGATTATGTTCATTAAAATAAATACAAATATTCAGTGCCCAGAGTTTTTCCATAAGCCCCCATGTGAAATATATTCATTAATTCAATTTGCGAGTAGGTCATTTAATTCTTGTACTTAGTTGAGAAAGTTTTTCTTCATATTTAGACATTTTTAACCAAATTTTGATTTTTTTTCCTTAGACTAGCTGTCTCTGAAAGGAATCTAGAAAAACATTTTCAACCTGATGAAAATAAATATGGATAAGACATAAAGGGAAAATTTTAGTCAGTGCCTAACGTAGAACTAAACTCTTTCTCTCTACAAAGGTAGATTCAATCTCATTCAAACAGTAAATATTTCTTAGTAATCGTCTCCGCCACCAACACACAAACACACAGACTTTCAACAAAATAAATGCTGTTTCTGAGATAGTTTGTCATGATAAGAATCACTCGTTTGTCACTATATTCTAGAGCTTAAGGATGATTCTTATTCTCAAGAAGCATCAGGTTGATCATTAATAGAGCTATACTAACTTGAAGAATTCAAGATTAAAGGAAGAGCTAGGAGAAATCAATCAATCCAACTTCCACCCAGCACTGAAATTGTTTTGTGCGTCCATCTAATAGTATATAACCAAACAGCTTCTGTTACTTCTAGTAACAGACAACTCAGCTCCCTAACAGCAAACATACTTACTTGCTTATATGTGACAACTAGTTCACACTGGCTGCTCATATTAGTCTGGCACTTAACTGAAGGACTCCTGTTAAGCCGGTTGTCTTAACTTAAAGTTCTTAGAGTTCAGTGTTTCATGCATAATATTAACACTTTGTACATATTATCACTTTAAATTTTCAGTTTTATAAAAGTGTATGATTCTTTTCTATTGGTAAGAGAACTAAGGCATTATATGTACGAAGAAATTAGTGACCATCTTCTTTTCTCTCCCATGGACTCTTTTCCATGCAGATGATTTATTAAAAATGTCGGACTGTTTCCTTTCCAAATTCTAGTCATCCTTTAAGGCTCAGAGTTCAACCCTTTGCAATCTTGAAAAAATCATGTTATGACACATTATTTCTTCTTTTCTTTGAACTCCTACAGACCTATAGTTTGTATTAAACAGTTCAGCACCGAATCACAAACTATTCTAGATTTTCTAATTGCTTCATGTATATCAGTCTAGTTTCTCCAAAACCATAACAGACATTTTACTTACTTAAATCTTACATACTTCATTCTACCATTGTCTTCAAAGCATTTTGCAATTCAAAAGAGTAACTGACTGAATTTTTAAGGACATATATTTCAAATGGTTTTAGTTACCAATTGTCGAGCTGCCTGTAGTTCAGTCTCTTTCTGTTACAATTCATCTTTGTTTTTCCTTTTTGTTTTCAATTAGATATTTGAACTTCTTTTGATTTTCAGGAATCAGTTACAGGGGCACACCACTTTTTTTTTTCTCAGTACCAAGGAGATAGTATATAATGTTTGAGTTTTGTTTCATACTGCCACGAGGCACTTCCCTTGTAGTAGTAGAGAGTTGATACTTACTAATCAATCATAAGATTATATTCATGATGTCTCGTGATCATAGAAGGTATTTCTTATGTTTCTTGCAGTTAGAATTTCTCGTTGCTTAACATCACTAACATTCATAGACTCACAGACAGAGAATACAGACTTGTGGTTACCAGGGGTGTGGAGGGTGGGAAGGGATAGACTGGAATTTCAAAATTGTAGAATAGATAAACAAGATTACACTGTATAGCACAGGGAAATATACACAAAATGTTATAATAACTCACAGAGAAAAAAATGTGACAATGAGTGTGTATATGTCCATGAATGACTGAAAAATTGTGCTGAACACTGGAATTTGACACAACATTGTAAAATGATTATATATCAATAAAAAATTTTTAAAAAAGACATTACTAACATTCAGAGAGAAGCAAATCAAAACCACAATGATATATCACCTCTCACCTATCATTAAAAAAAAAGTAGTAAATGTTGGTAAGGATATATAGAAATTGAAAACCTGGCACCCTATTGGTAGAAATATAAAATGGCGCAGCCACTATGGAATACAGAATAGAGGTTCCTCAAAACAATTAAAATTAAAACTACCACATGATCCAGCAATCCCACTTCTGGGTATTTATCTAAAAGAATTGGTGTCAGGTCTCAAAGTGACACCTGAACTCTCATATTTATTGCAGCATTATTCACAATAGTTAAGGTATAGAAACAACCCAAATAACCATTGACAAATGAATGGATAAAGAAAATATAGTACATATATGTAATGGAATATTACTCAGCTTTAAAGAAGAAGGAAATTTTACCATTTGGGGACAACACATGGGTGGACCTGGAAGACATTATGCTAAGTGAAATGTCAGTCATAGAAGGATAATACTGCATGATTGCACTTATCTGAAGTATATAAAATAATCAAGCTCATAGAAATAGAGAATAGAATGCTGGTTGCCAGGGGATGGGTGGAGGTGGAAATAGGGAATTATTCAGGGGGTATGAAATTACAGTTATACAAAAGGAAGAAGTTCTAGAGATCTGCTATAAAACAGTGTCTATAATTAACAACACGACATGCATTCTAAAACTAAAAAGGGTAGACCATGCTAGGTGTTCTTAATCTTTTGAAGGTGCTGGATATATTTATCATCTTGATTTTGGTGATGGTATAAAAGTGTATGCATATGTCCAAACTCATCAAAATGGATACATTATATATGCAATCTTTGTATATTTGACATACCTCAATAAAGCTGAAAGGATGTGTAGATGAACTAATTGTTTAGGATGACAGACACTTCTGATTTTGAATTCTCAGTCTTAGTAGCTCTGGCAGTATTTGAATCGTTTATCTAAAAGTGAGTGAGCAGCGGGAGTAAGGGAACCGTTAAAAGCACATTTTTCACTTATGAAAACTGACAATGACAGGCTCAGCTAAAATAAGTCTCTTTGGACTCAAAGGAGAAGCTACTAGGTACAGTTGACCTGGTTTCTAAAAATTTGGGTTCAAATAAAAAACACTTTGATTATGTGCAATTCTATTTGTACTCTGGACTCCTAATCGTATTTCTGTAATGTAACACAGCCACTTCAAGGCTCTTAGCAATTTCTTCCACATTAACCATCCTGTTTCTGGTACCAACTAGGTCTTTGTTAAATAAGAGGATGATTTTTTTTTTCATACAAATTATCTTAGGTAATTACTAGGCAGGAACTATTTTAACTTCATAGAGCGTTCAGCAGTCGGTGCATTGTGAATGCTTCTTAAAATTAGAAGGAACACACGTCTAACAGTGGAAAGGATTCCCTGGTATTATTCCTCACGTTATCAGCTGACCTCTGTTTGGTAATGTCCAGGTTTAATCTCTTTTTTTTTCCATTAAATAAATAATTTTATTATGTAATTCAAGTTTTAAAAATATCAGTTAAAAGGATTACATTGATATTACTGTTTATCAATAGAGCAAGCATTCTAATTGACAGATACTATAAATGAAAAACCTCTAAATTATTAGTCCATTTTCACTGCTTAGGTTTTCATTTGTGAAATAGTGGACCCCTCTATTTCAGTATCCCAATGACAGCTAACTTTTCTATATACCCCATACAGAATTGATCTAATTAAAAAAAAAAAAAACACAACAACACTGCAGAAAGACAGTGAGTCACAGCCTTTGTAAGAATATTTAATAATATAAATTTTACTTTCATGTTATTTTTACTTTACTTAAGAATTTTTTATTTTCTGCTGCATCCTGATGTGACTTGTTTTTATTGTGGAAGGCTATGAACACAAACTAAAAATTCTATATTCTTGAAATATAAAAATTAGATTATTTTAATGGCTCTTTTGTGGAAATTATTCCTAAAGTCTACATCTTATAATTAAAATTCTAATGATAAATAAGAAATTGTTGAGTGAGTTCTATTATGATACAAAATGTATATATTAAATTTATTCTGTAACTGTAATTTCATTGGAAAGTTACCTTTCTCTTAGGCAAACATCTTTAGTTACAAATTATGCAAACCAATAGGAATCCACACTATTGAATTTGAAAGTGAAAAGCAAGGAAGAAATTCAGACTGGTTTACACACATTCATATTGTCTGAATATAGAAATGAATATATGCTGGAGGAAGAATGTTACCGTTGTTCAGTATCAATCCAGTGGAAATTGTAGAGCTTTAACGCTTCCCTATGAAACTATGCAGCTTGCCATCGAGAAATGTATTTGTTTCTGCAAAGTCATTCTGTCTCTAGATTAATGTCATTCATGTCTTATTGCCATTTATCAAAAGTAAAATGCCTTAGGCGTTTGACCAGTTAATTACTGAGTACTTACTATGTGTGAACAACCATAGTAAGTCCTGTAGAATATAAACTAAAATTAATTTGTAGGCTCTCTATTGTTTAACTGTAGGGACTAAAGTGCAAAAAAATTTGGACACATTTATACCTGAAATCACTGTAATGCAATAAAAGGGAAAAGAACCTTGCACAAGCTAACACAATGTATTGGACCCAACTAATGATTAGTATTTGAGTCTTTTCACAAGTTCCTCCTCTCTTCACTCCTATTAAATGATGGCAGACTTGCTAGGTTCTCAATACCCTAAATAAACCCATCCATTACTGCTCCGTGTTCCCTAGAAATGGAGCATGAATGATTCTATTTCTGTTATGACACTGGCATTGACAGATTAAATTTCACTTTCATTTTTTTTCCATCCTCAGATCACACTTACGATACCCAAACTACACACAGTAACCACAACTTTAACTCTAATTTGGGGAAGGGAAACTTGACATTCTCGAGGCTCTTCTCAGACATCTTCTTCAGGGCCATGGCTCTGCCAGTGTGACCCACTGCAGCAGCTACGGTTCCTGGTGCCTTCTGTCTCTTGTGTTTCAGGAGAAAGAGTCAGTGGTGGGGGGCTAAACAAAGCATAAAAAAAGGAAAACCGGCTCACGGGTTTGGGAGGCAGCATTGGTGATTTGGAGCAAGGCAGGCTTGAGTTCAAATCCCAACAGCGTGACCTTTGGACCAATTTCGGGTGTCCATCTTCTCAATCTGCAGAGAAAGGATAACCTAAGTCACAGAGATACTGTTGGGATTAAATAAAATGGCCAGTGGAAAGGACCCCACATATAATACAGTAGCTGCTCCACATTAATCCATTTCCCTTCTTTTCTCCTTTCAGGCTCAATAAACGAGTATCCAGAGTGAGCCTGGCTCTGTATATCTAAGTGAGGACTTCAAAGTGTCTGTCGAAAAGATATGCTCTGCAGTCATTGGACCATGATCATTGATATTGTTATGCAGAATGGCCAGATGAGCTACAGAGCCCATTTCTGAGGTGATGCGTAACAGCTTTGACTAGCGAGCAGGAACTCGGTATAGACATGTGGCTCTTACATATCCATTTAAATGTCAGAGTATGGAGCAGGAAGTTAGCAAGAGATATCTTTCCTCTTCTTCCCTTTTATACATAAGATTGAATATATTTATAAATAATCTCACTTAGTCTAAGTTATGTAATCTTGTGAGCTTAAAGCATCTTTATTGCTTTAACCTTTCTTTTTCTTCTCCCCTTTCCTTAAAAAGTATTCTCACTAAAGTAATTTAAACGATTTGGGGATCTTAAGACATATTTCTGTAGATTATAATGAAGACTGATAACATCTATTAGTGTTAGACCCATTTGGCTGCAAGAGATTGACACTCACAATAGTTTAAATAATGGAAAGTTATTTCAACCATCCGTGAGGAGGCAGGGGATTGAGGAAATGTGAGGGCGATAAAAGCGAGAGGGTCACATGGAGACTGAAGTTACGCCCAAAGCTGAGACCTTCTTTCTTTTCTTCTGCCTTTGACTCAGAAGTTACTTTTCCCAACACTGCTTCTCTTAGCCTTCTGCTACTGACTGCCTCACCCTCACTGGGTTTCTACACAGAAATTCTGCCAACTGCCCTTATCTGTTGCCTCACAACATCGGACGATTTGTTCCTCCTGCTCTCTCTCTCCCTTGCTCTTTCTCTCCGCAGCCTTTCACACTGCCACCTCTTTTACTTTTGGAAGAGCAGAGACAAGCCTGCCTTCTTTCACTGCTTTTGCAAGAGATATTGCAATATTGCAGAGGTCCTCCTGCAAGGTCAGGGCAGAGGCCACCATCAAGTTCAGGAAACAGCTACACTTGGGCCAGACCTGTAGCTTAGACAAGCGGATTGGGGCATTTTCTCTTAAAAGACCCCATGGTGGTAAACAGGCACCACCAGTGGCATATTTCACACAGTTTGAGATTGTGGGGGATGTGCTTGTCTACTTACTAATCAGAATGATAGCTTCTCACTTGTTATGGTTCTTCTAATCGCCACATATACCAAGAAAGCTTTTCTTGCCCTCTCATTCAAAGATTAAATTTTTCCTAGGTGCTGTCACAGTGTGTATCAGGTGGCCTTGCAATCGCCTGGGTGTCTTCTCCTTTGGTGTATAAATTAATTTAGAACAGAGATTATGCTGTATTTATTATTAAGCCTCCATTATATGTCTACAACATGGAAAGTAATATATATGTGTAGGTACATAATATTATTTTAAATAGTGAATGAGTTTTAGAGTTTGATTTGTCCATGTCCATGAAGTAGCTATGAGGAAACATGGTCAATTTGCTATGTCATTTCGTATGTTTAAAAGTCTCAACTCATCATCTGCCACAAAGGTTAAGAAACCATATTAATTAAACATTATCCCTGGGACACACCCTAGTCCTTTATAATCTACACTAAGTGACTTTAATATAAACGGCTAACTTTTAAGTGATTATTTAAAGGTAATCAATTTTCCCCAACCCTCTCCTGTACACTTTTACATGTTCGGAACATTTTCGCTATTATTTAAAAATGTGTGGAGTTTTTTGTTATCAGCTGGTTCTGTCATTTCTCCTAGCCAAATGTTTGACGGGAAAAAACTTTCCTCAAGTTGGCATATTTTTCCCCAGTTCAAAAATGTTCCAGTGACATTCTAGGCTCATTTTATTTTTACCAGTCAAAAAATTGTCCTTTTCACTGAGCAAGTTTCATCGCCTTGGAAGATTAACAGGGGCTGTCAAGAATAAGAAAACATGCCAGACATTTTGTACTTCTTCTGTCAATGGGTCATTCATTTATTCAGTCATTCACAAGGTTAGTTCTTTCTTTTAGAAGCAGTGGAGTCCTAGTTTACATTCCTCATCTATTTAAATGAACTAATTACTGAGAGAACAGCCAGAAAATAGAAAACTCAGCCTGGTGGTGGGATAGCAAATGTGGAAGCAAAACATGACAGTTGTCCTTTCCTTAAAACTGTCGAGGGATCTTGATACGAATACCCACGATGCACTGGAGCTATTTGTGAAAAACAGACATTTCTCCTGCTGCCGAAGGCAGATTATTTGTTGCTTTGCTCTACTCGGGTGTTGCCATTTGTGGGAGCTCTCTGCTGTGGCTGTGATCTCCACCTGATTAGAATATTCATGAAGGGAAGCTCTGCTATTCAAAGTGCAGAAAATAAAGAAATAAGATCTGCCAGAAAACATAAATAACACTTTTATTTCTGTCTAAATTCTTAAGAATAATACATTTCCCTGTTGGAAATGTTGGGAAATAATATCTTACTGACGTTACGCTAAGTGTTCTTGTCACGCTGATGATCACGTCCCAGGTGCAGAGAGCTCGTGTCCCCCAGAGGGCAGGCCCTGAATTCTAATTCTTCCACTGAAGCGTAGCCAGGCTCTGACATCCCTGAGCCTGGATGGTTTGAGGGCAGGAAGAGGTGGCTGAGCGCATAGAAGGAACCCCAGACTTCACCACATCTTAGCTTGCCCACTCCTTCCTCTGTTATCTTTCCATCATCGTATTAATATTTAGTGCATCAGCAGATACTTTAAAAATACTCAAGAAGCACCTGTTAAAAGAATGTTCTCAGAAGGGGAGGCTGATTCCTCTGTTTCTCTCTTAGTTTTGCCGTACTTTTCCCATTAAATTCTCAGGAACTATGACCAGCAGTTTTTATGAAAATCCAATATCCTACAGTCTGTTTTTTAGGCATAATAACGACATGCTGAAAATGAATGTGTTGTTTCCTTATAACAAGTGTAATCCTGCCCTGTGTTCTGAGTCATATTTCCAGTAGGTGCAGAACTCCAGGCAGAGATTCCTTGGAAAGTCAAGTTTTCCGAAAGTGGTAGTACATATATTAATACAAAGTTTAATGAATAATCATGTAAGAATAACGTCTTTCATAAACTCACTGTGTGCTGGTAAATACTGTTCTAAGCACTTTATAAGCAATAACTCATTTTTAGATGAAGCAGATAAGGTCCAGGGCAGTTAAATAACGTGTGTAAGTTGGGACAAGAGGAAGGTGAGTCAGGTGAGGCACTTGACTCTCGTGCAAAACTGAAGGATGCCTACAAACCCAATAGTCAAGATTAATAATACTTAAAGCAATGCATTAAAATCACAATCAAATAAGTCCATGATAAGCAAAATATCCAAATTTTAAATAAAGACAGGTTGCTGTTTGTCTTATGACCCACTGTCACTGTGCAACTGGGACAGCTGTTTCCAATCAATTCCTTGCTTCTGAGCATGTGCAGTTGTTGTGTCCCCTGGCTGGGCCCATTTACGAGAGTTGACAGCTGTGTGCGAGTAGAACTGGCAATTCAGAGAAGTATCTCTCCCTATTTTTCTATCCACCCATCTATCCATACACACACACACACACACACACACGCACGTATACAGACTCAAATATACAGTATATATATATAAAACCTGTGTGTGATAACTGTATCCACTTGGTTCAAAGTACCAAGAATAGTTAGATAAATGTATATAGAGACAGGCATTTTTCTTTTTTTCTGACGCCAGCATGGCTTGGCAGGGCACTCTACCCAAGACTGTACAGCCAGTAATTGGCAGAACCAAGATTTGAACCCAGGTGGTCTGGCATCAGAGTGTTCATTCTAATCTACAGACTGTCTCTCTACTGATGAGAAATGTGCAGAGTTTGCATAAAAGCACAGATTTTACTCCAGTGTCTCTTAATCTCCAACTTAAGAGACCGAGGAATGGGCTGATGTTTACAGACGTACCGATTATTCAAAACGTCTTTGCTGATGCCTGTCACTTGGACAGCCCTTGCTGACATGTGGCAGCCAGTGTAGCTTCCCTTCTCTCCTTGGGCTAGTTTATCTCCCAAGATTCAATCTCACTAATTAAAAAAAGTTTGCTTGGAGAAAAGGAAATATGTAATTTTTAAATATTAAAAGTGCAACAATCATCTGAACTTTTTTTTAATATTTAACTCATGAAATTAATGATAGTCAACCTGAAATAAGGTAGTGATCATATTACTGTATCTACTGCAATTTCTCAAAGAAACAGACCTCTGTGTACTATATGAGATATACTGGTTGGCACTCCTTTTAATAAATGTCTCAAACAAAATAAATACTGGATAAAATACATATTAGCAATGTGTGGGTGTCCCACGCAATTATTAATTTACATTGATGTGACCATGCAGAGCCTCATCTAAGAGTAGTCGGAAAATGTATTTCTTCTAAAATCGTTACACAATTTGGAGTTATTTCTATTCATGGCAGTGTTTCCTTTCCCTCTTTTTTCTTTAGTTAGTGGAGGTGTACTGTAGTGATGTTTTCAGTAGTTCACAGGTATGTTCCATTGTTAGCATAACTTGAAAATTATTGATTCAGCTGAACAAGTTCATACAAGTGAGGACTTATTTTTTCTTTTCTAATTTTCATTGTGTTTTTCAATAAGTCCTTACCAGGAACTTTGCATTTGTACAAAATTGAAAACATATTTACATAAGTGAAATATTTGATTTTCATTTTCTGTTGATTGAACACTTCATAGTATATGTACTCCCCAAATTTTGTGTTGAATTGTGGGATTCTGGGACTTTCTTTTTTCTTTTGGCATCTTATTTAAGCTAAGAACACTTTTAAGTTAATTTAGGGGTGATGGGGCAGAGATGGATTTCTCTAACTCTTAGACAATTCTCTTTACTGGTATGGAAAGTGACTGGTATGAAGCGTTGAGAGCCAGGCGTCATTACTATGAAACAGTCCTGGTGTGTGAATTTGGGTTGGACTTTAACTTACTGTCATTCTCATCTGCAAAGTACCTATTGTCGCATTCAGTAGGAGCTTCAGGGAAGTGGTGTCTCCCTCCATTTAATTAGTTGAAAGCTACACTTGCATTTTTGTCGATAATAACTTTATATACTAACCAAAACACGTGACAACATCACACCTTCTTTTTCTGGATAGGAAGAAAACTTCCCCTGTCTCTTTAACTAGGTTGTTTTTAAGTTCAAATAAGTAATTTGTGAGAAGAACCAGTGTTCGGAATTAACAAACCTTATTTATGCAAGGGGCAAACCGGCTGCTTTTTTTCAAATGGCTGTTTGCAAATAACTTTTCCTGATAAATCCTCTTTCCTTGGTTCTGGTTGTAGCAGTCTGTTACGTTTGTGCAGAACTGGAGCAATTACTCTAGAATATTCAGTCTTTCCCTTTCTTTTCACTTTTCCACATTTACATGCATTGCTTCACTCTCTGGCAAAGTACCAGGCTATTTTCAGACTTTTCAGTCTCCTTTGTTGCATTCCTTCTTCTCCTTTGCTGTGAACAGAATGAAAATTTTCCAAAATAAGCTTATGAACTGAGGTTTTTCCAAGTGCTGTGTAATCAGCTGACTTATTTCAGATGCAGTCTTTGCTTTTTTCTTCTCCACGTTTCCTGCACTAACATGTGGATTTATTTCCAGACAGAGATATCTGTGCACAATGCCCAAGCAGTTATTTTCATTTCCTGACATACAGAAGGCACATATTTATGGATGTTAGTTACTTCCTTTTGCAACTTCTCTTGTGCTATGCTTCCTTTAGGCTTGGCTGCTTGTTATTTTTCTGAATGTGGTCTGTGATTCTTTCACACCTCTGTGATTTTATTTGTACCAGTTCCTTCTCCAAAACAGGAGATTCTTCCGACATGCCTACCGCAATGTCCATTCATCAGTTCCCGATCCATTCTTTACCAGTACGTTCAGTTGCCTCCGAAGTGTTTACCATGAGACTCATCCTTTGCTTTTTATGGGCTCTGGCATGTTGTTGGCATTCTCTGTATTCAGTAGTGCATAACTATTCTCTCTCCACCTGGCCTCTCTCTTTACAAGATGTCACCTAAGGAAAGCTAAGCATGTCATCTTTGTAGCCCTTAGCGTATGTGATACAGCTTTCATTTCATGATACAACTTATCCATGTCACATATAAAATATGAAGATCATATGAACTGTTAACCAAATGTCAAAGAAGACTGCATCTTCAGGCGTTGTAATTCAGAGGGTCAGTGAAGACAATTTCTTCCTAACCTTGGGTCTTGACACCTGGTTGCCTTCGTGCAGCCCACATCTAATAGGAGGCTCTGAAAATTGAAGAGGGACTCTTCCGTTTACAACCATGTTTCTAACAGTTCTTTCTGAGAAGCACGTATTTTCTATTTTCTAGAAACACAATTGTGTTTGCCAGACTTTCACAAACTGTTATTGAAAATGTCGTTGAATAAACACAAAGATTTCTGAGGGCTAAAGTACAGAATATATATATCACCTGTTCTTGCTCTATGTATAAATTTAGTTTCTATTTTTAAAATATTCGCTTTATATCTGGGCCTCTTCTTGCAAATGGAATACTAATATTGTGAATAAGCCACTTTGAATGCTTAACAGTGAGAAAAAAAATGTCTCTGGAAAAAAAAATGTCTCACCTACTTGCATTCCACTGAGTGGTAAAATTTCACCAAAATTGCTTAGAAAGAAGATTTTCAGCAAAATAATTAAAGAGGAGTTTTAGATAGTTACAGTGGGTCAAGCTTGAGAATTGAACTGCACTGCTTCAAAGGAATCTATTTAAACTGAGCAAAACTTTACGAAGAATACAATTAACTCGTCAAACAAATGTTACTGGTGGAATGGCCAATGAATATAGCTGAATAGGCACAACTTAAGAGAAAAATTAAAATTTAAAAAATTACAATAGAAAGTGTGTGCACCTGTTGATGAAAAGCTAGACATACAGGATGTCTTTAAGTTGAGTCCACCCGTATGAAAATTACGTATCTGGAATTTAAACAGTGTATAATCTTTGGAATACAAGAGGGACCACTAGATTTTTCAACTCAAATGGACAGTGATGAGTTCATTTCTTCAACTAAGTGTCAGGCACTGTTCTAGGCACAGGAGATACAGCTGTGAATATTTATCTCTTTAACGTCATAAATCTCTAATGATTCTTGCATATGTGGTCTGTTGATGTTATTGGGAGTTGGGTGTTCCGCCGTGAAGAGAGATAAATTCATGGCACTGCAAGGAAATGAAATATGAGACACATCTGAGAAGAAAAAAAAAGGTTTGAATTTTCAACAAACAATGTGGCATTGAGGAAACTTTCCATAAACAGTACAATGTTTCTGGACAAGAATAATTAGGTTGTGATTAAAAGTTTTCGTTTTTACTTATCTTTATTCCCAAGAGTCATGAAATCTCTTTATGCTCAAATACCCAAGTAATAGATCATTAACTGTAACCATCCATGTTTGTTCCTTTTCACTGCAGTTCTATTTTAAGCATGACAGAGAATCAAGAGGCACAGTACCAAAGGGTAAAAAAATTAGTGCAGATGAACGATTTTAGGACAGCATGAGAAACTACTTTGCATCATAAAGGTTTCTGCAAAATGTTTAGAGATAGAGATAGACGGGGGAAACACGTCACCATTTTCTCCTAAAGAAATATAACATTTATCACCTTTACATTATGTGAGGGATGTGATTTTAATGAGAAAGAACTCTTTACAAGGTGGAAAGAATATTTACTTAAGTTATTGAATTTATTTGAGCTTGTATAAACATCAGGAAACATGGCAACCCGGCTCTTAATTTTTGTCAATTGATAGGAATCTGGTAAAATAATGCTGGAAGGTGTCTCTAGTGAACATGGCTTACAGACCATCTAAATAGCATTTTAGGCATTTCAGCATCTTCAGATGCATCCATTTGGCACAGCTCCCCTCTGCATAAGGGGTTCGTATTTAGCCCCAGACCAGCAAGTGTAGAACCTAGATTAGACTTTACACAGCCAGAGGCTGTCTGTATATGCTGTAGAAAGGTGAATAATGGGGTAGAGGATGAGCTCTGAATCAATATCAATAGACTACCAGGAAAAAAGAAATCTTCAGGGTGTTTTCTCCTTGGCTGGAAGGGGAAATCTGACTGTTCTGAAGATCTGTGGCTTGTTAATGGCGGTAACTTCTTATTCTGCTCCTTTTTGTTCTCACACTTAGTAAAGCACTCTCTAGTTCCTGAGCATGCGAATACATCTTGTTGACCAATTAATAATTAGAGAAAGGAAAAGCATAAAGTCAGAAAGCATGAATTTTTTTTGCTGTAGATCTAGAATGTTAAAAGCTGAAATAGACATGAGGCTGAGAGAGACATTATGGGTATTATCAGTAAAATCAGCCTGAATTTAAAACATTTTCATCATTCAGTAGTCTGAGGGCCAGAGTCTCACAACATTCATCCTAAATACTTACAAAAGCAATGCTTCGTTGCGTAATGTACCCATGTTCACTTGGAACTGAACACGTGCACAGTAGACAAATGGCTTAGCTATCCCAGTCTCTACCAGCGGTACCAGTAATATGGCTGGGGAGGCTGTGATAGTTATCTTTTAAGACAACAATTTCAGATAACTTGGGAATATATTTTAAGTTTCCATACATTTTTTTCTTACTAACTTGATGTTACATTAAAATGTCTAAATTAATCAGACATTTTTGTTTTAAAACCGTACAGCTCTGTGAGAATTCTTTATTCATCTATTCAGTATAGATAAACAGATATGTAATGCTAGGAAAAATACTTTTTGAGAATATACTCAGAATTTTTTAAAAAAGAATACTTTAATACCTTATTGTGAACATAGTACTCTTCACTAAGGATTTAACTAAAGACTTTTTATACAAAGTTTTCTGTATTTTAATACAGCCTTTAACTTTTTCTTTCAAATACATAAACCAGCCAGCAGTAAGCTTAAACATTAGTCTAAGAAAACTGAATCTAGTTTAAAAACCACAAAGAGCAATTATTTCAAAACAATGTTATATATTTAAATAGCAGTTGAGCTTTCCAAGTATCTTTGCATGTGTAATAATCAAATGAGATTACGTATTCCATGGAAATCACATGAGACACTTTAATTTCCTCTGCAAATGAGAAATGTAAGTCTCATAGGAATCTAAGGCTCACTCTTTTTACATCGTCAGTAAAAACTAGAGCCAGAATTTGGATTAAAGTCACCGGATTGCTTATCCAGTGCACTTTGGATGACCCCATATTGCTCTCAAGTTAGCCATGCAAATATGCAGAAACTAGTAATTTTTATAATTTGATTAGTTGAATAATTTTCATTATTTTTATATAAAACTATGTGTGAATTATAGACTTTTAAGAATAAAGAAGCAAAATGAAGTTAGTAAAATTCCCCAGTTATATCAAACCATCTAGCAATAATATGTTAACTTTTAGGTAAATTTTCTCACAGACTTGGTAACACACTTACGTATGTATTAAAAAAACAGAATCACAGTTCACATACTGCTTTATAATCCTCTTGTTTTTTCTGCTTAGTAATATATCGCAACCTCTTTCCCATATTATCACATATCCCACAGAATCATTCATAGAATCTTTCCCCTGTTATTTTTTTCTCTTGTGTTTAATAATGTCAGATACACAAAGGGATACTCTCCAACCTGTGGTGAGATGTAATCTATCAATAAACCTCACCATGTCCCAAATGAACATTAGAGCTACAGAAGGTCCTGCATTTTCACTTCTGACTGAGTTTTCCAGGAGCTTCAAGAATGAACATCCTGTTCAGTTGTTTCTCGCAGGAGGTAGGAGTTGGTGAACAGGATAGAACATTTCAGAAGGCAAAGTCAGTTACTTTTAATGAAGCTTATGTCTCCATCAGACATGGTAAATGGCAGATACATTTGTCTGGATGCCTGCTGTCCCTTTGATAACTTGCATAGCTATTTTCAAGACAGGGTACATGCGGAGATTTTGTGAAAAAAATTTTAAATTTCCTAGGTTTCCAGGTGAGGGATTCATTGAATATTTGAGTATCTATATAAATAGACATTGCACTATACCAGATTATAAAAGGAGATCTCTAAAAAGTAAATAATTTGATTTGACAAGTGATAGAAGAGATAAAGATTGATAAGGAGTATTTCATACTCATTACACCTTAAAATGTTAGCCTAAATATTTACTGTGATTTTCCATTGTGCGAACCGTATTTCTAAAATAATACAATCCTACTCCATGGATGGCCAGCAGCCCCGTTATTGTGGGACTGAGGGTTTTTCAAGACGTGGGATTATGAGGGCTATAATCAGGGAATGTCTGGAACAAACCAGATGGTTGGTCACCTTACCTGCTTTGGTCTCACTGTCCTGTCCACAAGGAAATAACTGTAGTATTGTTGGAAGTGTGAGGACAAAGGCCTGGAGGGAAATTAAAAATCAGAACTAACAGAAACCATGAAGATAATAAGGTCCACAAGCAAGGGTTGACTTCTGGGCAGTCTAGGAAATAATTTCCAAGGGAGTTTCATTACCTAGAATTTCATGGAGGACCCTCACTGGCCACGGGATGATAGTCTACTTGGGTCTTAAAGGCACAGCCCTTTACACTTAGCATCTGATATTTGTGGCAAATTGAAAATCTTTAGGGAATCCCTAAAGGATACTTTAGTTTCTTTTAATCTAATGCTGAAACTAAGATGTTCAAACCTCCAAAAAGAATTCTAGTTCTTTCTCAGGGATTTATTGAAATTATTTAGAACATTAGAAACAAATCTGTTTTTATTCATAGACAATATGATTGTCTACTTAGAAAATTCTAAAGACTCTACAAGAGAGCTTTTGGAATTAATAAGTGAGTTTAGTAAGTTCACAGGATACAAGGTCAAATACAAATCAATAGTGTATCTATAGACTAGCAATGAAAAATTGGAATTTAAATTAAAAATAGTAATACCATTTATTAAACAAAAAAGCAAAATACCCAATGTTATGATCTGAATGTTTGTACGCATCCCCCAAATCCATATGTTGAAATCCTGAGCTCCGAGGTAATTGGAGGTGGAGCATTTGGGAGATGGTTAGTCATGAAGACGAAGTCCTTGAGAATGAGATTAGTGCTGTTATAGACAGGGCACCAGAGGGCTTGTAGGCCCCTCTGCTACGTGAGGACACAGCAAAAGGGCTAGAATCCAGAAAAGGGCTTCACCAGATCTTGGACTTCCCAGCCTCCAGAACAGTGAAAAATAAATTTCTGTTGTTTATAAGCCACCCAGTTTGTGGCATTTTGTTATGGTAGCCTAAACGGACTACGAAATGTAGGTACAAATCTAACAACATATAAGCAGTATCTGTGTGGTGAGAAATGTCAAACATTGATGAAATAAATTAAAGATAACCTAAACAAATGGAGAGGCATTCTGTGTTCATGGACTGGAAGACACAATATCGTTAAAATATCCCTTTTTACCAAACGGATCTATAAATTTAATGCAAACCTAATCAAAATCCCCAAAGTATATTTTATAAATATTGACAAACTGATTTTTAAAATTTAGCAGCGGTTCAGATGTCAATGACAATGCATACCCTTGACAGGAGCATTTGCATTTGTTTTATCTTATTTTTGTATTGGGGTGGAGTATTCAAACACACTACTTCACAAAGTCGATTTGACAGACACAGTTTAACAGGCAAAGTCAATACTATTGGAAAACCCAGAGTAATAAATTGAGGGTTACGAGCACCACAGAAATTATGTGTCATTAATCATGCCCACATATGCCTGGTTTTATTTCAACACCTCCTTTCTGACCCTTTGGACTATTTGCCTGTCCCATTACCACAGGATTCTAATCGCTAGAACCTAAAGTTGTTTTGATATCTGGTAAAAGTCTTCCTACTTTGTTGTGCTTGTTGTACATCTTACATGTTACCTTGGGTTCTGTCCGTCACACCTGCCTCCTGGTCCCAGAGATGCTTGCTCCACTTGATGCTAATGCACTAGATTAACTGTGTGGGACACCTAGGTTCACCACGGATCCGTCATCACCTTTGATCAGGTTGAGGAAGTGTTTTATCAGGTTGTCCAAGGTGTTTTATCATGAACGCATTATGAATTTCATCCTATGCGTTTTCTACGCGCTACAACAATGTCATTAGTTGAATTTAAAACTCAAAACTAATCTTGAATTCCTGTGATAAACACAGGTGAATATGATGTAATGTTATTTGCCTGTGCTGTGCATTGCTTTGTTTATGTTTAGCTTAGGGTTTATGGAAAAATACTGGCTTGTCATTTTCTTATATTGCTCTTACCAGATTTTGACCAGACTGGGTTTACTTAATTTATTACAAAATGTTTATACTTTTTGTATTCTCTGACAGAATTTTATATATTATAGACAATATATATTTTTTAATGTTTGGATATGGAACTTAATTGAGAAAACCATGTGTTCAGGTGGAACATTTATGAAGCATTTTGTTTAATTTTTTTTGATTACACATACTAAATTTATTTAGTAGTTCTAGAATTATTCAATTTTTTATTTATACTTGTGTCAGTTTTGGTAATTATATTTTTAATTCATCCATTTACTATATATTTTCTGATCTGGGGCATAAATGTTTTATAATACTCTTGGTTAGTTTATTTAATATCTGAGAAGCCTCTAGCCATGTTTCCTTTGTCTCTTCTGATTTGGGTTATTTAAAACTCCTCTCACATTTTTTACTGTTCACTCATGCCAGAATAATCACATTTTAATTAGATATTTTAAAATATGAATTTTGTTGATCCTAACCATTGTTTAATTTCTATTTATTTTATTAGTAAATATTATTCCCAGGATTTTCTCCCCTCAGCATTTTCCAGGTGTACTTTGCTATTTTTCTAAATTCTGGACTGGTATCTAAGCTCTTTAATTTTCCATTTTTTTTCATTTTTCTAACATGCATATTTATTTATTTTTCATTAATTTCACAATTTTATTATAAACTACTTTTATTAGCATTCCATTGAAATTACTTAATTTTAAAATTTGATAACCTTTTTTTCTTTGCTTTCAGATTGATTGCATATATCTTACCATTATACCCTACTTTTCCATATATTAGTTTAGAAATATATACTGTTTTTATTCTGTTAAAGGTTACCTCAGTGCTTACAGCATGCATAACTCTTCCTATGTATTCCTGCTCATTCCGGTCGCAGAATTAATATGCTTACGCACTTTGAATGGTGCCCTAATAATTACCAGATAAATCTTGAATCATTAGTTGATTTTAGGCTTCTGGTCTGGATGACATTTTCAGTCTTATCTCCCACAACTTTCTTTAATGCTCCATCATTCTAGATTGAACTCTTCACTATTACTCCCTCTTTGCTCTGTTTCCCACTCTTGGTTCTACAATATCACTTGGTTCCATGTAGTGATATTGTAGTCTTCGGCCCACAGTTCACAGAATGTCAGTTTCTCATAGATTTCCCTGGCCTCTCCAATCAAAAACTTAGTTTTCCTGCCTTCCTCTCAACTTCTTGGCACTACATGTGTAACTCAGTTTCAATCTTAAATTACCATTATTTGAGTACATATCTTTTCTACACTCCTAGAGAACTTGCATGAGTTTAAATGATGATGTGTTTTATCATCTTTGGATGCCCATTGTGTTTGGCCAGTTGCCTTGCCCGAAATAGGTGCAGTTGAAATGCAGAAGGCTGACTGAATAAATGAATAAATGAATGAATGAACCAACCAGTTGGCATAGGGTAATGCCACATGGTCCTTGGCTGATTGGAAATCGGCCTCCATTCAGTGAGACACTCGAAACTGTTTCCACAACAAAGCTGCCTGCTTCGTATAGTAGATGGTCGGTGATTGATCCTATTAAATTGGAACAGCACCTGTTTCCCCTTCTAATGTATTTTCAGTGCATATCAAGCATGCTTGATAATGCGGGCTTTAATTGTTCTAAATTGGTTTGAGTCCACTGAAATAAGAAACGAGGCAATTTTGTCTTCAGAGACAATGGACTTTAATGAGAATATTTCTGTATCTGGCAATTTGCAGTCATAATTTATTTATAGCAGGGCTTATGATTCATCGTTACAATTTCTTTCAAATTTTGTAAGAAAAATCATCTCCACGAGTACAAGTGTCTTATTCTGGCAGCTGTTCTTCACTAGCTGATATGTTCTGCAAGCTCTAAACTTAACAGTAGCAGCTTTCAGCTTAATTTTTCTTTGTTTACATTTGGAATATGTTCACCATATAAAAACAGTCTCAACATAAGAATGCAAGAAAGATATAAGTGTAATTGTAGCAGGGCCTGGCAGCAAACTGCAGTCTTCCCTGATCCCAGGTGAGCATGAGGGACACAGAAATCATTCCTTCCCCATGGTGAGAATCTATAAAAAGAAACTGGATCAAATTATTTTTTTTCCAAAAGTCTTATTGTACCCCATGGGTTTCTCTGGAAACGTTTGCTTTGTGAAGATTTAGCCACTTCCCAAGGTTCTAAAGAATGACAATTATTTTTTATCGGTTTTTTTTCCCCCAAGTAATTGTAATCTCTGGTTGCTGGGGAAAGAATGGGTTGACATGATTGCAGCATTATAGTAGTATTTTTAACCAGTTTCAATCTCTATTTATTACTTTCATTTTATCTGTGCGCATTTTGTGACAAATCCATCAAGTATCTGTAAAGCAGTTCAGAGGCTGGGAATACTTGGATAACGGCCGACTACCTGAAACTTTATAGCTGCATTCAAAACACTGGGAGACAGTAAAAGGCCTTGGCATAAAATAAGGGGATGGAAGCAGCGGGTGGCTGCTCAATTTGCTTCCTCTTCTTGCAAAAATATTTGGCTAAACTGATGTCCAGTATATGCAGGTCATAATAATTCCCTTATCAGTTTGTTTTAACTTTAATTATTCACACACAAACACACGCATTTGTCTTCATCTGTATTGAAATTAATTCCTGTAAATGTTAAACAGAAAAGTCAGGAACTGATGCTAAGAAAAGGCGTTCCAAACCCAAGACAGAGGTGGGGGTGTTAGCCTCGAATTAAAACAGTCAGACAAACACATGAACATGCAGACGCGAGACATGAGGCAACCATGTTTTGTCTGAATGTGTATCTGTCTGACCACAGACAAGAGATAAATATACCTTATCCCTTGAAATAACCCCCCACATAGACAGACGCCCAAGAGTAGTGTGAATAAAATGCACTTGGGAGTTGGACAGAATTATCCATTGCAGATACGTTATTTGCTAGCGTTGACAAATCTCTTCACCTCTCTGAATTTCAGTTTCTTCTTCTGTTAAATGGAGTTAATAAAACCTACATCATAAACTAATGACAGGATTAATGGAAATGACATGTAGAAAGTGCTTGGTGTATAGAAGCCATTTAGTAATACAAGCTTCATCTCCCAGTTATAATTGTCTAGCTTCCCATTAGAAAATATAGAATTCAATTGCATTGAGAAATGCTGGAATATAGGATGGTTTCGGTCCTCAATATGGACTGTCTTAGGACCTTACCACCATTGTACTATAGTGTATCCATACAAGGACTACTCTCAGCTGCTTTTTGTCTACATCCTTAGTTTTGATGATCCGCTGTCTCCTTAAAACTTGGCTCCATGATTAACATTCAACTTCCTGGCCCCTTCTTTAAAGTTCAGCTTTACGTTGGGTTTTAAATTTCAATCTGATAATGTCATCTTCAGTTTCTCACTGGCTCCTTGTTGAGATATATCTGTTTCTAATTTCCTCACTCTTAGCGCTTAAGGATCCCTGAATTTCTTGATTTCTCCAGGTTAAGATATATTTTTATAATCAGATATAGCAAATTTCAGTACCCTTAGTGGTAGACAGTGAACTCAGATTCAATTTTAAAATTCTTCCATATCATTAAATTCATCATTAGGGTGAGCATAATTGAAAGTCAAGGAATTGATGGGTATTGTGGAGGATTTGGAGGAAGTAAAATCTAGATGGTGCTTTCATGGTATCAAATATTAATGTTCTAGTACAGGTAGAACTTTTGAAGACTTTTGAAATAAAGTGAATGTTCCGAATTATCAGTGCCTTTTGTGGCCAGTATTTGAGATTGCAGAGCCTGAGTGGGTCTGAGAAGAAAGGCAAGCATCACCAGTTGTGAATAGGAAGATGCAGATGAAGTGATTGTGAACCGATGATACATCATGTCCCTAGGCATCAAAGTAGGCATTACTGTTGCAGGTACTGGGGGGAAGACGACATATCTCTGGGTGGATTTCTTCCTAGGAGTAGTTCGTATAGGTCTGTGATTCTTTAAGACAGCCTCTGTGACGTCTACATTTTGTTGGAATATTTGGCAATGGATTGACAATCCGAATTGTTAAATTGTCAGCTTAAAAAGCAGACATTGTCATACCACTATTTCTGGGATGGAAATTAAGATAGTATAAAGATGATCTAAGAGGTGACTGTCATTGATGTCTATGCAAATTAAAGTACCTTTACTGTTTGAAATGACCAGAGACACAGTATGGAACTGGTCAGTTTTACATGTGAATAGCCAGTTTTCCAACTTCATTCATTGAAGAGACTCTCATTTCCCCGTTGTGTACTTTTTGTACCCTTGCCAAAGATCAGTTGACAGTGTATCCATGGCTTTTTTTTCTGAGTTCTCTACTCTGTACCATTGGTCTAGTCATCTGTTTTTATTCCAGTACCATACTGTTGTAATTACTGTGGCTGTGTAATTTATTTTCAAATCAGGAAATGTGATGGCTCCAGCTTTGTTCTTTCTCAGTATTGCTTAGGCTATTTGGGGTCTTTTGTGATTCTACCTGAATTTTAGGATTTTAAAAACTTTATAAAAAATACCATTGGCATTTTGATAGGGATTCTATTGATTCTATACATAGTTTTGGGTAGTATGGGTAACTTATCAATATTAAGTATTCTATGAAGACCGATGTCTTTTGATTTTCCTGTGTCTTCATTAATTTCTTTCATCAATGTTTTATAGGTTTCAGCATACAAGTGTTTCACCTCCTTGGTTAAGTTTATTTTTCAATATTTTTTTTTCTTTTTGATACAATTATAGATGAGATTGTTTCTTAATTTTTCCTTTTGGACAGTTCACTGTTAGTGTCTAGACACACAACTAATTTTTGTGTGTTGATTTTGTATGCTGCAACTTTACTGAACTTGTTTATTAGTTATAAGTTTTGGGGGGGAGTCTAGCATTTTCTATATGTAAGAACATGTCATCTGCAAACAGAGATAATTTTCCTTCTTCCTCTCCAATTGGGATGTCTTCTGTTTCGTTTTCTTGCCTCATTGCTCTGACCAGGGCTTCCAGTACCAAGTTGAATAGAAGTAGCAAGAGTAGGCATTCATGCCTTGCTCCTGATCTTAGAGGAAAGCTTTCAGATTTTCCCACCGCTTGCGATGTTAGCTGTGGGCTTGTCATATGTGGCCTTTATCATATTGAGGTAGATTCCTTCTATTCCTAGTTTCTTAAGACTCCTTAACATCAAACATTTGTATTTTGTCAAATTCTTTTACTGTACCTATTGGGATGATCATGTGAATTTTACCCTTTGTTCTGTTAATACGGTGTATCACATTAATTGATTTTCATATGTTGAATTACCCTTGCATCCCAAGGACAAATCCCACACAGTCATGGTGTATGACCCGCTCTCCTACAAATTGGTGTTGGGAAAACTGGACAGCCACGTGAAAAAGGATGATATTGAACCCCTATCTTATGCCATACACAAAGATCAACTTGAAATTGATGAACTATTTAAATGTAAGACCTGAACCTAAAAAACTCCTAGAATAAAACATAGGAGAAAAGATTTATGACATTGATTTGGTCAGTGATTTCTTCCATATGACACCAAAAGCACAAATAAGAAAAGCAAAAATAGGCAAATGGACTCCATTGTACTAAAAACCTTCCGTGCAACAAAGAAAACCATTAACAAGAGTGAAAAGGCAACCTGCAGAATGGGAGAAACTACCTTCAAAGCCTATGTATGATTAAGGGATTAATATCCAAACATATGAAAGGAATTCTTACTATTCAATATTTTTAAAGTCATATAATTGGATTAAAGAACAGACAAAGTGCTTGAATAATTTTTCCAAAGAAGATGCATAAATGACCAACAGGTGTATGAACAGGTGCTCAGCATCACTAATCATAAGGGAAATTCAAATTTAAAACAGTGAGATATCCTCTCACCCAAATTAAGGTGGCTATTTAAAAAAAAAAAAGATAACAGAAACTAGATTTTTTAAAACAAATTCCCTTGTCATTCACTTTGTGATGATAGTATTTGCACCATACTTCAGGCCATAATAGGAATAGCTAAAGAGGGCAATGTTCTCTGTAATTAATGACATGGAGAATTCCTCAGGGAAAAAACAAAATTATCTAGGTGTCACATCTGTAACATTTTGAAGGGGCTTTAAAAAATTTGCCTGTAATCATTTATTCATTTTATGAAAGAGATTTATTTTAAAGGGTTTAAAGGAGGATTTAAGAAAAATCTGTAAAATATTACATTCTATCTACATATAAGCTATCGAATTGGTGACCACGTGTATTTATCTCTAGTAGAGTGCATTCTTCAACCCTGTTTTAGCACAAAAATAATGGTAAACATTGGTAGAGGAGCTAATGTGGATAATTGCCCACTTCAGCTATTACTGCTGACAGATAAATCCCTAGTAAAGAAATGATTGCAGTCAAGAGCATAATCACCACACCCCAGGGACCTCTAAAGGCTTAATCAAAATTGTTTTTGTAAGTCATTTTTAACTCTTACTTCTACTATTTGAAAAGTAGTGATCATGGTCTATTGAAGAGATATTTTACTCTTTCAAGTTTGCAACATCGTCTATGTGCCAGCAGCTCTTTCATACTTTTTCGAATATTATCTCCTTCGATTCACACAAAATTCCTTGTGATAGGGGCTATTATTTCCCCCACTTTGCAGAAAAGGGTACTGAGTAACTAGTGTGGTTAAGTCATTTGTCCAAAATCATGCTGCTAAGTTGTAGACCTGGATTTGCACTAGGGCATTCTGACATCTTAGTCTGTATCCCCAAAAACTATCTGCCCCCAATCCAAGTGAAATTTGCGTTATTTATCTGTTTGAATATGTTTTTTGTTGTTATTATGTTTTAAGAAAATCATTAATTTTGGACATTTTAATGACACAATTTTGGATCACTGGAGGTGCCATGCAGTTAGTCTGCTTGAGCGTTAGGGTGGATGAAATCATCAGCCACAATTTTTAAGTTTCTGCTCTTGCTCGTATCCCCAGAACCCCTGTGGCTAAGTCATGTAGAGACGGGAAAATAATTGATACCTTGGAATTCTAGGAGCCAGCAGACATAAAAACTTAAAACTTTCCAGAGCAAGCAGATCTGCAGAAAAGAAATTGTTCATTTATGAGGAAAACTAATCTTTGAGGAAGTGGAAGACTCCTTTTGTTACTGAGTCCAGACTCATTCTGCTTATCCACCACAGGCCAGTAAATCAGGAGATGAGGTGTTGGGGCAATGAATATCGACTTTATTCGTAAAGGCAGCAGACCAAGAAGATGGGGGACTAATGTCTTAGAGAGCCCTTTTCCCCAAGTCAGAATTTAGGCTCCTTTTATACTAAAAAAAGGGGTGGGGTGTGGCTGGTTGTTGCAAACTTCTTGGTGTCAGAATCCGTTGTTCTTGAAGCTGTCCCTGCAGGTCAGGTCATGATGTCCCTGTAAACCTTCAACAGGACAAAAGTTATTTTCCATTCTGCAACTTTTAAATCTTTATATGGATGGGAAAAGGTTATACCCTTAAAGGTTAGAACCAGCAGGACTAAGCACCAGAAACAGAGCACAGGGTTAGAGCCAAAGGAATAGCCCTAATATGGAGTCAGATTTGTTCTTCCCTATTAGACTCCCTTCACTGAAATGAGTCAAACACAATCTAGACTTCTTTCTTAAATTCTAAGATTAGATAAATGTGTGGCATTTGGCTTCATTTCAAGGCATTTATAAATCACTTCTACTGATTTATAAATGACCTGGAAATATATATACATAAATGAGCACATAAATCAGCAAAGGATTGTTTCATTGGAACCAAGAGAAGAGAATGTTTCAAAGCAGGATAGTCAATAACATACAAATTTCCTCAGAGACAAAGAAAAGACTTTACCCATTGGATTTTATACAAGTTTGTTGTGAATTTTTTTAATTTCTAATACTTTCATTAAAAAAACTCTGCAACATTAACAGGTTTTATAATTGGTGCAGATGTAAAATTTCCTACTTAAAGGGAAATTGTCTAACATTATTATACCTTAATTTGAATGTTTTCTTATGAGAATAAGCCAGGGTATTAGGACTACTAATGGAACTGAGTCTGGACAAAGACTTTGGCGTTTGTGTGGGACAGCGATTTGTGATTATTGCCAATTCCCTTGGGAGCCTGAGTTTGGATATTATCAGTTTTGAGCAATAGGTTCTACAGAGTAGCCCTCTAGGACTGCCTCTCAAGGAGCAGGCGAGCTCACCATAAGCCAAGGGAGAGTGAGCACAAAAGAACAAATAATGCCTAATTTGGTTTTATTGTAGAGCATTTTTGTACACTTGCTGGAAGGAATGTTATTGCAGTGAAACATCTTCTAAAGGGCTCAGCGTGGACACTGTTCCAAACAGGCACCATAATGGACTGTCTTGTGTCTTGCCCTCGTACGTTTGCATAACTGTTTTCCTCTGCTGGATATGCTGCCTCTATTCCACCTTTTATGTATCACAAATTAGCTCAGTTGTCTCCACTGGGAAGCCTTTCCTGATCTCATAGACTGGATTAGGAATTCTATTTTCCCATGACAGCCTGTGCATGATAGAAGCAGACTCATTGGTTTCCAGAATAGCTTATGAACTTTTCTAAGGCATTGTTCATCATTTTATTCTAGTCTACTGCCTGACACATAGTATGCACCTCAGTAACTATTATTTAATTGAACTAACCTCCTGAAGTTGTGTTAAGAGAATATCACTGTTGTAGGCATATTCTGAATGCTTCCCAGTGACTCCCATCTTCTCAAATGTATACCCTTATGTGGACTGGACCAAGTGACTTGCCTCTACAAGATAGATTATGGCAAAATAAATGGGATGCAAAGATCTTGAATTCTGTATTGCTCTTACTTTCTCTCTGGCCCTCTTGTTTGCAAGTTCTGATGGAGTAAACCCTGAACTTGTGAGCTGCCCTATGGAAAGGGCCACATGGAGAAGTGTTAAGGGTGGTCTCCAGTCACCAGCCAGTGAGGAATTGAGACCCTCAGTCTACTAACCCATGAGGAAATGAATCCTGTCAACAACATGTAAATAATCTTGGAAAAGTATTCACCCGGAATCAAACCTTAAGGTGACTGTAGCACAGGTTGATACCTTCAATACAGCCTTGTGAGAAACCCAGGAGACCTACAGATAATAAATGCTCTTGTTTTAAACCACTAAGTTTTGGAGTATTTGTTATTTAGAAATAGCTAAATTATATAATCATTAAGCCAAAAGCCTAAGATAGACCCCAAACTTATTTACTTGATTCGATAGGAGATATCAATCACCTTAATGTGTTATGTGCAAGACCTGGAAAGTGAAATTTTCCGGAGAGGAGGGGACACCACAGGTATCCGGATACAAAAGTAAACCATTGCAAAAGAGGGTCCATGATCCTGTAGAAACAAAATATATCCTAGTATTTGCATTTTATGTTCTTGAAAATTGGTCAGAGGACATGCCAGAAGTGTAAAAATCGATCATTTCTTATCAGATATGATCAATATTTAGAATGTTTTTTTCAATAATTTGTTAAGTGAGGTAGAGAGAGGTTCTATGATAAAGAGTTATGTATCAGGCAATATAACACAATTCCGTATGATTCTCAAATTTAGGTCCTTTCCACTGTACTATGCTGTCCAGACCCATATCAATTTCCAGTCCACCAAGGGAGAAAAAAGTAATATATGCTTATAGCCTCAATTTATCTATCAATGATTCAGCTAGAATTCCCTGGAGCTAACATTCGTATCTGAGATCCTACTTATCCTAGAATTGAGCAAAGAAAAAAACTGAACAAGAAGACTTGATTGTAAGGATGTAGACACGATTACACACAGAGGAAATCGCTCGGTTAGTTACAATATAGCTGGAGTGCAACTTTGAGTTTCAGCTTGATGGCCTTTTGTATCGAACTTCCTTGGTACAATGTAGAGACATAAGAGGAACAAAGCTCAAATAGAACCAAATAGACCCCTTAAAGATGGGGAACACAAAATTGGACATGGAAAGTGACAGTGACATATTATTGAACACTTTCCATGAAAAACATATTGATAACACAGCAAATATTTCATAGTCTACATTATATTTGCTGAAGCAGAACATATACTAAAAAACCTAAATGATGATATAAGGTTAATATTATGACAAAAATAACTTTGGTATAAAACTTACTGTATTTGTACATCTATACAAGCTTTTTTCCATTTTCATGAGAACCTTCTGAAGTATGTTTTATTATTTCCATTTTACAGATGAGAAAACTAAAGCTTAGAGAGTCCTCATTAATTAAACAATTATCTATACAAACCTCAATTAAATGGCATAACTAGAAAGAGTGTAGGATTTTAGGGCTGGAATTATCGATAAAAATGTGTGAGAGGAGCTGAGGCATGGGTTGGGTAGGAAATGCAGGATTTAAAGGAGCAAGGAGGTATTTGGTCGAGAGAGAAAGCAGTGATTTCTCAGCAGCAAGAATATATAGGGATCATTTAAGGAGCAATGCAGATCTTGTGTCAAATGAGAAATTAATGTCTGGAATGGCAGATGTATATGTTGGTTTTGTTCGTGTTGAATTCATAGAAGAGATGAAATTGGGGAGGTGAAAGGATTACATAAAATATTGCTTTGCTCATCAAATTCATCCCTTTTTTACTTATTATTACTTACAACGCTTTGTATTCTATTTTGTTCTTATCATTTTTTCAAAATTCTTGTCCAGGATTTTTCATCTCTCTCTTATCAGTAAACTTTGCATCATTTGATCCTTCCTACCAAAAATATTTTGAATTTTTAATGCTGTCACTCCGAATTCCACGTTCTTCTAAGTCCATAAACCCTAACTCAATATTTAATCATTTTGACTGCATTTTCACTGTTTAAAGATACAGAGTAATACAGAGGAAAATGATAAAGGAAAGTAAATGCTCATCTTTTTAAATTGTTATTCTTCTTCTCAAATTCCCTAACTGCATTTATTTCATTAGTTTTTCCCTCCTGAATTATAGTTGGCTGTGGATTCATCGTAAGATTAACTAAGCAAAGCCAAGACCATTAATTTATGAGTAACTTCTATTCATTCTTCATTTATACTGCTGCATAAAAGGTCATGTTTTCCTGCCAAACTAAATGCAACTGTAAAAAGCAGGAAGACACTACTAGCAAAACACTCATAAAACTCTTTGCTCTGTGTGGTCAGAGATGGTGTAATACTAGGAACAAAGCCACAAAAGAAACCAAATCTTAAACAATTACAAATTTCATGAATCAGGATGATGGAGGAACTGGGAAGGTGTCAAAGTAATTCCTTAGTACATTTGTATAATTTAGAATAATATAATTGCCTCTTAATATGTCTGCCTATCTACAGACCTTTCGCTTTCTAATTCAGTTTTCATAAGGCATGAGAAGGATCTTGTGAAAACAGAAATTTGATCAAGTTAATTTCCTATTTAAACTCATTAATGAGTCTTCATGGGAATAGTTACAAGGTTCAAATCCCTCTGCTTGATTTAAATCCTTGCTGCTCCGAGTATGGTAAATGGGCCAGTAGTATTAGCATTACTTGTAAGTTATTAGATATTAGGGCCCTACTCCAGACCTCCTGACTCAGAATCTAGGTTTTAACAACATCTCAGATGACTTCTATGCACATGAATTTTTAAGAGGTACTGATTCACATGGTCTTTTAATCTGTCTTCTACCTACCACTCCAACTTTTTCCTGCTCTATGCTTTGACATACTCTATGATACAGCCCCAACAGTTTTTAAAATCATTGTATTTAAGACGTATCTAACCAACTCTGTCTTCTTGTAGGACTTCGCATATACTGTTTCATTTGTCTGGAGCACTATTACTTACCTTCATCCCAGTGCACCTTTTCCAAAGTCCAAGTCTTTTATTCAAGTCTCTTTTCCTCTTACAAGTCTTTCAAGAGTGCTGTCCTGAGCCCTATTACCTGTTACATGCCTCTCCCTTTTGCTTCCATACTTCTCCCATCATAATTCTAAACATAATCACATAATAATTCTTTTGTTCCAATGACAGTAGGATTGTAAGATAAATCAATGTAAACATCCTTACTACTTTTCCCTCCATGATATTTTCAATGCCTAGCAGAGTGACAATACATGACAAATGATCAATAACTGTTTGTTAAACAAATGACAAAAATATTGAGGCTTAAAGTGTTTGAAGAATTTATCCCATTACATGGTTTACAACTGGGGAATATTAAACTGTAACCACATTCTCAGCACATAAGTTTCCTCCCTCTTATCTCAGAATAGTTTCCTTTCTTAAAATGATAAACCCTTTAGCTTTTCCTTAATTTTAAGCCCATCAAATTTCTCTGGACCTGTATTTAACCAATCATTTGGTCTCTCATTTTTAATATTTCCAAGCCCAGCTGATTCTTCTCCTCATTCTATAAATATACATATATTTTGCTCATTTAAAATGAAATTATAGGAACATCTGTAATTTTTTCTTAGATAATGCTTTCTCAGTGATGTTTAGTGTAATACTTGTGGCCAGATAATGTCAAAATTTGGTCTAGAAAACAAAAAAGAAATCATCATCATACACATTGTGGAGCATTCCAACATATATACCTCATATGAAGAGTTACAATTTTTATTTTTTAAATATTTAGTAGAAAATCTGGGGCCAATGCTGGAAGCAGAGTGACCAGTTAGTAAACCTTTCTGATATCCTAGAAAAAGATAATTGTAACATTATTTAGAGTCAACACAGAGGAGCTAGAAAAGTGTCAGGTCGTAGACATTTTTCAAGATAGAACGGAGAAGGCTTTTGATCAGAGGTAGGTATAAGTTGAGTCTTGGGGTTCTTATGACCAGTGTGAACAGAGATAAAGATGTGGTTAATTCTGACAATTTTCTATGAAAATTGTTGTGATAATGTAAGTGTTAGGGTAGAGAGTACTGGAAAAGAAGTGTGTGACTTTTCAGGACTGTATTTGTTTAAGAAAGTGAGTAACTAATTTCTACAGGAAGCTTTCAAAAAGGTATGTTGAGTAATATAATATTCTATTACTGGTTACATTATAATTGAAAGATATATTGAAAGTCACAGATATCCAAACAACAAAAATATATATAAGCATAACTCTATGGCATTTATAGGGAGGAGTAAGTGAACAGGGAATTATAACACACAAAAGATACAATCTTAGAAAAATGCTTTAATGTACCAATGTAATGTATTGCTTCTAGATCGTTGCTTGAAAAATATTACTCATCCATTTAGTGATTTTAAGGCATTTGGAGAAATGTAGGTGGAAACAATAGAGTCCAGCTTTCTGAGTGATAGGGGGAAAAGGACTATAAACAAAAGCAAAACAGAGGAAGTATGCTAGACACACACTCCTACAAAAATCTCTCAGGCATATTTGCTGACTTGATATTCAGATATATATGCTAGAATAAAACAACTAGGTCATTCATTTATCCGTTTATTCATTCAATAAACTTACATCTGGTAGTTACTGTGTATCAGCAAATATGGGAACAGTGATGTTACAGAGATTAAGATAGGAAGGGAGAGTACTATTTAAGCAGATTATGGAAATGCAACACTGAATAGTCTAACAGTGTTGATGAACAGAGCAGTGAAAGCACAGAAGAGATTGTGTCTGATCTTTTCTGAGGATGCTGGAGGAAGCTTCACAAAGAGCTCTAAGGTGCTTCTTGAAGGAGGAGCTTTGCAGCGCTAAGCGGAGAGAAGAACATGAGCAAAATAGAGATTAGCCCACAGCCACTGTTGCTCTGTGCATGAAAAAGCCCAGAAAAATGTGGGACAGGGACCAAGAGGCCACAGGACAGGAAAGGCGAACATAAGAGTACTTTAGATATGATGGGGTAGAAGTCTGTGTTTTCATCTGTAGGTCATTAGGAGTCAAGAAATTTATTTAAATAAATTATATTTGTGAATTTGAAATAATTCTGTCATCTGTGTGTTCTGGTATGAGTGGGTTAAGTGGTGGCCAGAGAAGGGTTAGAGAAAGTTATAGAGAGTTTGTTGTTTCATGTAGCGTTTGGTCAGTTGAAAAGATGGTGTTCATAGTGGAGGAAGAGAATGAGTTGTCCATCAGGGACTAGCACAGCCCTTGCTAGGGTAAGTGGCCCAGCTCATTCCTCCAGCTACAGGGAGTGTGACTGATGATCATAGCTTTCCACTGATAAGAGGAGCTTCTTCACTGGAAGTTATGCACTGTCAGTGGGGGCCGACTTGACAGCTCACATCCAATGACTGGTCTCTTTAAGCCTGCAAAGACCCAGTTCTCTTGCTCAGTTCAGGACTCTTTAGATCAGCCATCCCAGCTCTTGATCTCCCTGTGGAAGTGTGTGGAGCCTGTTAGAATTTCATTGCAGTCCAACTTCTGCCTCCAAGTTACCCTAGTTCCCTCCTTCTCTTACAGGTGTTGATATTAAGAGCATTTCCCAGTAAATAACTGGCTCCTGAATAACATAAGGTGTATGTTAAGTGGCATAAATACAGGAATATATGGTGGAGATAAGACATATACAAGAATAACTCATAGGGACATTATTAAAAGTGAGATTTGCTGTTGATGAATAAGTTCTCATGTTTGTCGCTTCCCTTGAAATATGAAAAATTCCCTTGGTCTGTATTCTTTCTGCATGCATCTTTTGTTCCCTCTTACTCTTTCAGCAAATATTTATTAATTTTTCTGTGTACAAGAGACTGTGCTTGGCACCGGGGACCTACGTACTGCACAAGGCACAGCCTTCTTCCATCAGAGATTGTGATTACTTCAGAATGGTTAAGGATCAGGGAAATAATAGGCCAAATGTTATGTACTCAGTTCTTAAGTGAGCTACGCATGATCCAAAAAATGATAGGAGCCATGGAAGGATTCTGGGTCCTATATAGCATGGTCAGATTTATATTTGTGAAAAAAAATTCACTTTGGAAAAAGTAAAAAGAATATATTGGAGAAGAATGAGGCTGGAGGTAGAGAGCCCAAGTTAAAGGCATATTTAATATTCCAGATGATCTATGCAGGGCAGAAGCAAGGTGATGAATGGAAAAAGTAAAAAGAATATATTGGAGAAGAATGAGGCTGGAGGTAGAGAGCCCAAGTTAAAGGCATATTTAATATTCCAGATGATCTATGTAGGGCAGAAGCAAGGTGATGAATGTAGGCATTCAGATGGGAGGACACACTCCAGTTATAATTAGGTGCAAAGAAGTAATACAGCTTGGAGCATTTATGAAATAAATGATGGATACAGCTGGATGGACCATGAATCTCAGGATTCTATCTTGGCCCTTTGGTTGCCTCTTGTTATCACTGAACAAATAAAGATGAAACTAGAAAATACAGTTTGGTGGAGGAGAGGGAAAGTAATTGGTTAAGATGTGGACAATCAAAGCCGTTAGAATGTCTGAGATCCCCATAGAGGAGAATACAGAGTGAAAGAAAAAATGAAGAGACAGTAGGACAGAGTAGGGCAAAAAAGAAAGACATGTGAATGAGGTTACAAAGAAACTAAGAGCAGAACCAGGTGAGGATGGGATGATGATATTCTGGATTCTAAGGGCTGAGACAGATTTTAAAAAGGATAATAACCACCACTGAAAGCCACAGTCAAGTGAGAAGACGATATAAAAATTACCTTGGATTTAGTGATCAGAACATTATTGCAAGGCTTAATTAGTGCAATTTTATCGGAATAATGAGACAATAGTAAAATTTCAAACAACGTGGACTGACAAATGGGAGGCGGTATGTGGGAATATGATGAGTTTAGACTATTTTTTGGACATCTGAGAAGTGAAAGAAAGAAGAAATAATAGGTAGAGAGAAATTAAAAGGTAAAACGTTTTAATTTTTCTTTTATCATATTTCATTTTTTAAGCACAAAAACACGTAAGCATATTTATAAGCAGAGGGGAAGAAATTAAGCAGTAAAGGAAAAGACTGTTAACAGACGACAACAACAGCAAAGCAACAACAACTTACAGCTGGAGAAGATCCCTGAGGTCAGTAAAGGGTAGTGAACACAGTATCAGAGTTGAAGTGTCATACTTCAGACGTAGATAGATTTTTTTTTCCGAGACAAGAGGAAAAGAATTATGGGTGTACAAAAGTTTGTAGGTTGGATAAGTGGAAGCAGCTGGTGATGGACGCACCTGATGACATTTATTTCTCACGTCAAATAGAAAAGATGTTTTTATGCTAAAGCAGAAGGGTTAACAAGCTAGAAGGGGATGTGGAAAATTTTGAACACTTGCTCTGAGTAATGCGATGATTGCGAATGGCTAAAAATAGCTGAAGTCCTAAGAATCACTGAGAAGTCGTCGTGTGCATTTATGAACCATAATTTTGTTGAGTTACCAAACGGCACAGTCGGATGATTTTGACCAGTTATTTTGTGCAAAAAATAAATGAAGTATTCAGGCAATGAACAGGATCATTTGGAAGTCTGAAATGGAAATGCCCATCTTTTCGGCCAGTACATTGGCCCAAGGTTGGTTTTCACATACCCTTACCATTAACTTTGGGTGATTCAAGGGAAAATCCAGTGAGTGTGTGTGTGTGTTGGCAATGTGTACACAAAACACAAATTCCAAATGGTAAATAGTACCCACCATCATGACAGTAAGAAAAAACTCCCTGAGAAGAAATTTTGTAATCTAATAATTCTCCAACATGACAGCAGACGTCTGACTATGAAGTGTTGTGAACAAACAGTGAACATAATCTGAATGAAAAGTGAGTCTTTAAGATCTGCTCATAAAGATGAAAAAAAGGTACCATCCTTTAGGAAGCAGCCAGTCTGATATTTGGTAAACAAGCTAGTGTTACTTTTCCTAAAAGCATTTTCCCCCAAATCCTTGGAGAATCATTTTCTTGACTGCTCTGATGTGAGTGTTCCCATGCCTATAATAAAGCTCTGTCAAGGGTTCAATTCAGTTGTTCCTATTTCTTTAACTCTGTGTGTGTGTGTGTGTGTGTGTGTGTGTGTGTGTGTGTGTGTATTAGAAGGGAATCTCTTGTTTTGTTTTTTATTTAATTCTTTTTTATTTTATTTTATTTTTTGAGGGGGGAGATAATTAGGTTTATTTATCTATTTACTTAGTGGAGATATTGGGGATTGAACCCAGGATTTTGTGCATGCTAAGCATGCACTCTACCAATTGAGCTATCCCCTCCCCCTCACAATTGTTTTGTGATTGTAACAATTAGGCAGTTGTTTTTTTTTCCCAGAACATGAAGTAGCCCTATAAAAAAGTGTAAGAGCTACAGACTCAGGTTGATTAGGTGGGAAGCCAGGAGACTTTGCTGGTTCGAGAAGAGTGATTAAAAGGCCATTGTCCATGGGAGACACAAGCCATTTAGTCTTGTAGATGCATGCGACGGCCATCACATAGCGACAGCTAAGAGAATCCACGTGCGTGCACGTGCACAAGCATGTGGGGAGCATCAGCAGCGAGGAGAAACCTTTATCACTCCAGGGTACGTGTCTGTATTTGTGTGTGAAGCAGAGGTCTCTCAAAGCTTCGATCAGATTTATTGTTTTCATAGATGAATGGTCAAATCCTCATCTTCTTGAAAGAGCTAGTCATTAGTTTTACATAAAATATAGCTGAATGCTCAATTGCTTACAATTATGCTTTGATTTTTTTCCCCAATTCGAATCTCAAGAATTACTCCTATGTAAAATTACCATTGAATTTTCAAAGGCAGGAAGGAAACCACAGGCCTAGGCTTATATAACCAATAGAACTTATAAATGCTGCATCAAAGATCAGCAAGCCTTACTGCGTACATGTAGGTTAAGACCACAAAAAAAGTCTAACTCTGCTTGAGAGCTAAACTCTGGTTGCTGTGGCAACAGAGCTTAACTTTAAGGTTTTACACCATGGTGCATTGAAAATTTCAAGCCGACTGTGCAGTAATGTCAGCTTTTTCAGTGAATATACAGCATCAGTTACAGGAAATACCATGAATGGAAGATAATGAGTTTTTGAGGCTGACGACAATGTTGAACATGCACACACAAGCACACACACACACATTTAACTTTTTAGAAGCATAATTAGATATTATGTTTTTGAAAAACATTTCGTTTTTCCTTGTCTTAGTCCATTTAGGCTGATATATATAACAGAATTATGCAGACTGAGTGGCTGATAGAGAGCGAACATGTATTTTTCAGTTTCGTTGGCTGGGAATTCCAGAATCAAGGTGCCTGCAGATTTGGCATTCAGTGAGAACCTGCTTCTTGGTTCATAAACTGTCATCTTTTTGCTGTGTCCTCACATGGCAGAAGGGGTGAAGAAGCTCTGAAAGATCTCCTTTATAAGGGTACTAATCCTATGCACAAGGGACCACCCTCATGACCTAATCACCTCCCAGACCCCACCTCCTAACAGCATCACACTGAGGGTTAGGATTTCAACATATGAATTTTGCAGGGGGAGCACAAAAGTTCAGTCCATTGCATTTCTCTGCTGTGTTTTTCTAAATCATTTCCAATGGAACATTTTCACTCACGATGTTTATAATATTATTCTAAAAGTTTCTTCTTTTTTTGATTTTGACAACAGTGGTAATGGATAATCTTTAATATCTCTCTCACTAATGATTCTACTGGTGCATTAAATAAATCGTGGAGGCCTTAAGCCATGAGCATTTTAAAATTATTTTGTCCTGTGGGCAATACTGAACATGTATAAATTTGAATAGACATAGATATACAGACATAGATTTAGATAAAGAGAAAGTTATGCCTTTTATAGACCAAATATGTAAACAAAATACAGCTACAGTATTAAATATCTGGATAAAATAGTGCTCCTGTATAGACAGATTGTGCTTTATGTAAACCATTTATCTAATATCTCTGAATTCCTCTGTGATGCTTGTATCATCCACATTTCCCAGTGTGACCCAAACAGAAAAAAGGAAACGCTAGGAAATAAGGGAATAGCAAAAGAACTCTAAAAGCAGCCTCTGGCACAGACGTTCCCCCAGCACTTTCTCATTGGAGTCACACAGTGGTCCAGCTCCAAGTCCCTCCTTTCTCCTACTGCAGTCCCCAGGTTACTGAAAGTTTCTCATCTCAGCCGGTAATGTTCTCTGATTCCGCTGATGCCAGCCATCCCTCCTCTCTTTCCTGTGGCCGTGGTGGTGCGTGCTCTCCTCTCTGCGTTTGACGCTGACTCACCTTTCTGCTCACCTTGATGGTGGCTATTGTTTTCCGGTCAATGATCCTGTTGACACAGGGCTGGCACAGTAACTATTGTGGATGCCAATTTTTTTTTTTTTACCATGTTCTTGCTGCTATTAACTTTCCAGTCTCTTGCATTTCTTGAATCACTGCACTGAAGTCAGGTGAAGAGTCCATCAACAGAGCGAATGTTTCTTTAATTAAACACTCAAACAGGGACCATGATTTTTTTTTTTTCTGTGAGTAATCCACATTTTTGGTGCTATAGTGCTTTGATCTATTGCTTCAATGTAATACTTAATCATCCTTCTCTATCCCTTTTTGAAAATTTACACAAATCCCACTAGGACATGAACAGAAAGAAAATAAAAATAGCAGTTCAAGGTACAGCATTCAAACGTATTCTACCTTATTATGGATAACGAACCAACTTTTATATCTAGTATCCACTCAAAGCACTGGTAGAAGAGGCAGTCCTTACAGCAAGGCCCTGCCCTAAGTACTTTACCTGCATTAACATTTGACCTTCACAAAAACGGTCATCCCTATTTTACAGATGAAGAAACTGAGGCACAAAGAGCTTAATAACCTGTCCAGATTCTCATAGCTAATCAGGGGGCAGAGCTGTGATTTTACAGCCCTGAGTCTGTGATCTTTTATTATTCTGCCTCTTTATAGCTGAGATAAGAACAATTGAACATCCCATCAGGTACAGTTTTTTGAAAGTTAAAGGACAAGCCCTTGAAAATTGTCTAATTCCAAGGTCTCCATTAGCGGTTTCACCATCAGCTCCAAGAGTTCCTCTCAGGGTATCCATAAGGGTTTTATGCAAAAAACTTCATTGATACCCATGCTGAGAAGTGTGTAATAGTAAAGGAGCTATGAAAATGAGATGTCTTTGTCTGGAGACTCCAATACAGCAGAATCTCATTTAAGCACTATTTTACAGTTCTAATTAAAATGGCACAAGGCTCTATTTAATGCAGTGATATATAGAATCTTTTGTAGTATGAATTTTTTCATCTACCCCAAACATCAACAAATGTCAAATAACGTCCAGGCCATGACTGCTTTTATTTGGCCATTTAAAAGGGTTCCTCTACACATCCAATTTTGAACTCAAATCTTTTTGAAATTCATATATAATATATTATGTTAATATGACCACAATTAATTGGGGGATTAAAATGATGAAATCATAAACTAAAATAATTGTACATTTTTAGGAGGCGTTTGTCCTTAGAAATGAAAAGCAAAATGTGTCAAAGCAAATATCTCAATATTGTTTCTTAAGCAATGTAGTAACTGAGATAAAGAGAAGCCATGAAGAAGAAAATTCCTTCTTTCCTTAATCAATCATCATGGGTGACCTTTTGAAATCTTCACATTATCTCTGAAAATTCCCTTGCCCTATTCTCCAAACTCAGTCATTTTAAGGTTTCTATTAATAGAAATTTCAATTTTCATCTTTACAAAAATATACCATATATATGGTATATGTCATGTATAGTTTATATACACATATGTGTATATATATCATGTCAAAATAATACACAGTCATAATGTGAACAGTCATGATTTAACATTAAAAACTTCTCCTCCAGGGCATTGGCTCCTTGCCACTGAAATCACATCGTGCCTCTGCTCAGGCCTGAGGGGTAGCCATGGCACGCAGGCTCAGGCTTGTGACTTGCTCATCCCTGGCCATGGTGACCTATTCAGGAATGGGTGCGCAGTTCCAACAGCTCAATTCAGAGCTTTAGCTGGCCTTTGATTTATACAGGCCGTGGGAGAGAGATTTATGCTCCTCTGGGTTCATAAACTGTTAGGACTGTGTCAGCCCGGAGCTGCTAACAGTTATGTCCCCTGGCCACGTGGCGGATGCAATGCATATCATGTGATGTTGCATAACGATGCAAACACTTAGGGTTAGGAGAGAAAGAGACCTAAAAACAATGTTTTCACCTCTAGAACCAGGCACACAGAAGGAAACATTTCCTCGTCTATAGAACTATTTTGAACTGTAGTTTTCTGTTACTTAACAAAAACAAAAGAATATTTACGAAACTCCCTTTTTTTTTTTAAGTTGATGAAACTGAAAGTAGAGAAACGAATCGCCTCTGTCTGGTCACACATGGTGAACGGTAGAGGCAGGTTAAGAGCTCTTCCCTTTTCCTCTAATGCACTGTAGCTTCTGGTGTGTCACGTGCCAAAGCACAAACCCTGAATCGTGATGAAGTTCAGTGCTAAGGCTTACTGCCATTTATTCTTTGCGCATTTATTAAACAAATTGCCAAAACGCAAAAACAATAAAAAATGCAGTTGGTACCCGTCATGTAGCAGACTGTGTTTCTGCCACATTTTCCTCTGGGTGGCTGTTAGATTCAAATATAAAATAATTATGAGGAATAAATGTACATATATTATATATATATAAAACGACCTCGTGACATGCACTTCTCTAGGTATGTCTCTCATTGGTCTTCAGGAGAACACTGTCCAGAGACCATGAGACGAACTTCAGGCTCCTGGATTCCTGCACACTCCCACTTCCCCATCACTGTGTAAGTCATCCTGCAAAGTTCTAATGTCCCTTAACTTCCACATGGCATCTTTCCTTAGTACATGTTGAGAAGATTAATCCAAAAGTTCATCCTATTTTGATATATGTATCATAAATTATGAAATAAATAATAGCATTGTGCCAGTTGAACTAGACTTGCTTCTTTGAACTAGAATCCCAGTGCTTGTTTTTTTTTTAGAGAGTTATATTAATTTTTTGGGAAAATATTTATTTTGGAAGATTATTAAATATTTTGATACATTTTCTTTAATCAAAACGACAATAGAAAACTTAAAATAATGAATAGCACTGTTACTACCTGCCCGCATATTTTTTTGTCCCTTTAGACATTTTTCTATTTTATGATCTTGTTAAAGGAGATAAAACAAGAACAAACAAGGAGAGAAATCTGCTAAAACGTGGCAAAGAGAGGATAACTTATTAGCAGCGATGTCAAAGAATGTTTATTCTTATTTTCCCTGGTGGGTGTTTAATCAACATTGTCATGATTTCGACCTAAAGTCACATGAAGGCTTCATCAAAATACCTTCCTTTGAACTATTCAGTATATGAACATAGTTTTCCATTTTCAAATTGGAGAAATTCTGATTAAATATGTAAGTTTTTTCTTATGAAACATCTTCCATTCCAGAGTTGAAATTCCCTTAAGTATCTTTTGTTTTACAGCTTAATATAGTGAATACTTAGTAATGTCTACAAGATGCAGCCTATATGTTAGGCAGTGCTAATTGGTCCATTGTGGACATATGTTTATTTGCAGATGGGACACTTTCAGGCTATAATGGATGTATGCAGTACCAGATCACAAATTTGTATAATATTTCTCTACAACCTGCTTTTCAGTTTCAGAAATAATTGTCTCTAGAATGCCATGATGTAGAGAGACGGCTAGGATTCCATCCGTTTTTCTGCACGTCTTTGGGGTTTTGTAATGTAGCTCACGGACACTCCCATCATCAAAGCTCCGGGATGACGGGGCATCAGTGGTGTACGCAGCCCTTATAGTGAGCAAGAGTTTGGGAAAAGTGGAAATTCATGCCGGTATGTCTGCATTCCCCTGCTCTGGGCTACCCTAGAAGAGGAGAATTGGTGTTTTTATTATGAACTGAATGTTTTGTGCCCCCAAAATTCCTATGTTGAAGCTCCAACCCCCAATATGATGGTATTAGGAGGTGGGGGCCTTTGAAGATAATTAGTTTTAGATGAGGGTGGGGTCCTCAGGATTAGCGCCTTGTAAGAAGAGATCAGAGAGCTCGCTCCTTTCTCAATCTCCATCTCTCTGTGTCGCTCTGTTTCTCTCTCTCTCTCCTACTCCTCTCACCCCTACTCCAAGGGAGGACACAGCAAGAAGACAGCCATCTGTAAGCCAGGAAGAGGGCCCCTCCCAGACACTGAACCTGTTGGCACCTTGATCTTAGACATCCCACCAGGCAGAAGAGTGAGAAATAAATGTTTGCTGTTTAAGCCACACTGTTATTGGTATTCAGTCATAGCAGCCTGAACCAAGACAGTAATGGGTATTGACCTTGAAGGACTTCATGATCAATAGCATGTTATCTGTGTGACCTTGGGAACGTCACTTAACCAGGGACTCACTTTCCCTATGTGTAAAATGAGTATTAGGATAATACAGGTGTGAGAACGAAGTAATTTGGTATCTGTGAAGTGTTTTAAACAGTGCTTGGCACATAATAAGTGTCAGCTGTATAACTGATAAAGTTGTAAGAACAGTTTTCATTTAAAAATACTGTCTTAACTACCCCCTTTAGGTAATATTGCTGTTTTAAAAATATGAATTCTAGTTTTAAGTTCAGAAAACAAGGGGCAGCGAGGTAATTAACACACTTTTGGCTGGAGGTGATGGTAGTCAACTCAACAGGTTGATCAAATGAATCGTTTCTGATCCGACATGACTGAGCAGAGCTGAATTCGGGGTCCAAAGATTCACGGATTTGAAGATATCATCCGTTTATACCAGTCCACGATGGTCCTCTCATGCCCAATTTTTCTTCCTTTTGTGTTGACATTATTCCAAACAAGAAGTCTGCTCGGCTAACTATTTCAAGACTGCACTATCTTCTCGGTTTGAGATCTTAATAAAAGGGATAAAGACCACCCTGCTTTTCCCAGAACTGTCCCTCAGTGATCCATTTGGCCCCTCTTGGTCCTTGTGCCTGTCCCAAAACTGTTCCTAGAGAGTAAGAAGTATTTCTTGGTCATAACCCACCTCTGGAGCTAAGCAAGTGTGTTTACTTAATTGTAGTCTTGCCAGAATCCTGTAGACTCCTATAGACTCCTGTGAAATAGGAGAAGAGTATATTCTTTTAAAAAGTAGCTTTAAGAAAGGGAAAAAAAAATGTATGGATGTGTGCATAGCCCTCTGCCATCCATGCTTTCTCTTCACTTTCTGTCTGTCTCTTCTCTAACATAGCTTGGCAGCTGCTCAAAAGGACTGGGCAAATCCCAAAGTCTGCCCAAGAGCTTGGCTGAGTCATCCTTGTGGCTACTGCTGCCACCCCTGTTTTACCTCTTGAAATATTACAAGTCCTGGGGCTGTTTCTTAAGAAGTCAATGCGGTTCATGCTTTGCAGCAAGAGTTCTGGATTCAGGTGTTGAAATTCTTTGCTGTGGCACCTACAGTGTCCCCTGGTCAGACAACTTAACTTTCATTGGTCCACCTGGAACACGGGGATCATTATGTGACTATCTCAAACACCGATGAGGCTTAAATTAGGTACTATATGTAAAATCTCATTATTTACTAATTTTGGTAAAATTATCACTGCTTCCTGAGCTACCGAGAGACCAAGATAGAAAACTGCACTATATGAGACTCGAAGAAAATTACAACGAAGAAAATGTTGAAAGAGAGTAGAATTTGGAGAGTATTAGTGAGAGCAATTAATCGTGTTCACGAGAGCAAGAGTAACTTCACTCGTTTCATTTTAGGATTTGGTATGATCCCTGCCTCTGCTTTCCTTCTTTTTATTTTTTAATTTTTTGCTATCCCTGGCAAATTCTAATATTTGATGTATTCAGAACATGTAATTCTTGTTTGATTCCAGAGACTGTCAAATGAATAAATAATATGTTCGTACTTTAGGTTTCATCTGGTTTTATTCGGTGTTGCTGTTTTTGATCACTGGCTGTATTTCTTTGTGCCCTACTTCCTCCTCTACCTTTTTTTTTTTTTACAGATAAAATCTTAGAGATGATTTCCTTTCATCTTAAAAAGCTTTTCATTATGGTGAAAAAATATGTAACTCTGCAACTCAGAGGCCAGGTAGAATTTTTAGTTCTCAACAGTGACGAAAATGCTTTCCTCAAATGCTTTCATTATATGGAGATCCGTTCAGCAGCCTTGTTCTTGCTTCTGCAAACCTGTGGAGAGGTCATTCACTTCATTCAAATTCAATGGATCTGTGAATTTGCAATGTGTATCTAGAAAGGCTACGAACCCTCTTTACTTTCCGGAGCTCAACTCTTTCACGGCATCGAGGTATTTTTATCAAAATCTTTCATGGGCTTTTTTCTTATTTGCCTCCTATCTTTATCAGTGTCTTCATTAATTTTTCATTCTGTCATGAGGTGAAAAAAAAAAAAAGACTTAAAATAGTCGTTTAAATAACCCAGAACCAAATATTGTAAACTTCTCTGAAAATACTTCCATCTTCATTTCTACTAACAATTTTTCCTTTGAAATTGTGCTTCTAGAGTAGGAGGGAGGGGTATCCACAGCAGCTGGTCATTTATTATCTGTCTTTGCAATAGCTGAGAGACAAGATCAGTTAAATCTCCTTGAGAGGCAACAGAGGAGAAATTATCAGGGCAATCTGTTTCTTTCGGATGGGCACTTTGAATAGCTCTCTCTAACCACGCGACATTGAAGTTCACCTTAGATGCAGATGATAGTTGACCAAGGAAATGTGGGTTCACTGAAATATAAATTATAGGGTTTGCAAGCTCGAAACACTGGCCTTGAAAAGGAAAAATGGACTCTTGGCAAGTCTATAAAGTTTTCTGTATCCCATATTTTGCAAAATGAAGAGGGACAAGGGAGCTCCGTCTTAAGACACAGGACCTGAAACCTATTCCCAGAATGGCTTAGATAATTCTCAACGTGAGGAAAGTGAAATTTTTGGGGGGATAACTCATTCTCCTATTACTTAAGATAACAGTGTTAGCACCAGATCCTCCTCTGTAGTGTTATGAAGATGAAACATGGATTCAGTATTTTGAAGAGATTGAATAAATAATATTGCAGACCTATGTATTTTTTTCTACATTATTCAATTTAATATATGCTAGCTGTATGTCAGGCCAAACGCTGTCTATGCCTTATCTTTATCCACCATAAAAACCTTACAAGGTATCCACTTTATAACTTTAAAACTGGAAGGTTCCAGAGAGGTTTCTAATATATTTTCATGCAAATGATCATGTTTCCATTATCTTTAGGAAAGATAACTAAGAAGTTAGGAAAATCACTCGCTTACAGATTTTTTTTTTTATGAATGACTATCTATTATGACTAAATGAGGTCATTTGCCGCATATTCTCATTCAGTGTGGTCCCTGGACCAAGCAGGATCAGTATCACTGGGAACTTGTTAGAAATACAGAATTTAAAAACTTACCCTAAACCTACTGAATCAGAAAATCTGATGGTAGAGCCTGGCAATGAGTTGAACAAGGTCTCCTGATGCACCATAAGCTTAGAACCCCTGTTCTAGTGGACTTGTAGTTCATTAATGTTAGCATCTTTAGGGTACCATCCAGACCGCTAAAAGTAAACATTTTAGCCACATTCAATAATTCTGATTCAAGCTACATGCTATGGGTCCCAGATAATTGCCTGAAAAGGAACAGCCCAGTAAACCTGACATGGGTGGTCCTTAATAATTATCTGGATTAGAGAGAATTGCTTAACATTGAAGTTGTTCAGCTTTCTGTAAGTGCAAAATGAAGGCCTATTCATATTATGCTTATATTCCATGTTAGACTTGTGCAAACCAATTCACTCCGTCCCCCAAAGCAGAGTTTTCAAATTATCGAGTGAATTTCTGCACCGTGATTACAGCTCTCCACACTGAACGTTCAACGTTCTTTCTTTATGATGTTCCTGACGATGTACTTGTACTTGGAATGTAACTTCGCTCTGTGTGATCGACTTCACCTGTATATTGTATTACATTCATCGATCTCGTTTTCTTGCATTTGTTAAACAGTCTTCTTTTAAGATTTGAAATCATGTTTTTTTGGCCAAAACAAAAATCTTTGATAATTCTGTTTTAAGTTGCTTTCAACATTGGAGGTTAGTTTACATAACTTTGTTAATATTCTCATCCCATAGACTGATGCTGAAAGAAAAGGAAGAGTTTGTTGGTTTATTACACAGGGCTGCGGCACCGATGGTATCACAAGTGTTTCTTTAGTATGGTAGCTGCCAGCAGAAATACCAGTTTTAATGAAACTTTGCGCAGGCTCTTATCTCTTGCTGGGACCGACTCTGTTATAAATAGCTTGGCCATTGACTCATCATTAGACTCATATCAGGAACCAGCCTGTGCTCCTCCAGCTTACTCAGAGACCTGCTTTGCTTTATGATTCATAATTTTATATTCATGTAGACTGGCTAACACGCACTTAATGGTCTTATTTTTCTTCACTATTTTGTATTACCAAATGGAGTTGTGATCATTTTGTAACTTCTAGGTGGCTGAATTTTTGAGATATGCTCTTGCTGTGTGAGCAACTCGTCAAGCATAAATGGTTTTATTCTACTGCCTTACCATCATCAGACGGGAATACCTCAGGGAACGAGCAGCTCTGTGTGTGTGTGTGTGTGTGTGTGTGTGTGTGTGTGTTGGAGAGGGAGAGGGGACAGGAGAAGAAATCTTAAATTTATCAGAATTTTCCACTGGGAAAAAGGAAATGCCAACATCCTATTACTGTAGATTTAAGAAGCAGGTGATTCTATCTTACCTGCCACTAGCTTTGTATAGCTCTGACAGCCTTTCCTGTGTGACATTCAGGAGTTGGCACTGCTCAGTAACCATGAGCACGTAAGCAGGATTCGGGTAAGACACCGATGGGTGTATGAGTCACGTATCAGACAGACTAGTACTGCCAGCTGCCATAACAAACCTCCCTCAAATCAAAGTGCTTTAATATGTATTTTCCTCATGTCATAGTCTCTTGTGAGTAGTGTGGGTCTCCTGGGAGTGTTTTGTTTTTTTTTAATTTTTTTTTATCTTCTTGTTGGGGGTAACTAGGTTTATTTATTTATTTATGTTGAGGGGAGGTACTAGGGATTGAACCCAGGACCTTGTGCATGCTAAGAATGTGCTCTACCACTTGAGCTATACCCTCCCCACTCCTGAGAGTGTTTTTGAAGGGATGACTTAAGGATCTCGGTTCCTTGTATAGTGTGGTTCCACTCTCCTGAAGTCATTTGTATATGGGGAGGAAGAAAGGAAAATCTGGAATTTTAGGGTTTACCCTTGGAAATGGGAGTGCTTCATTTCTTCCTGTATTTTATTGGCCAAAACTAATCACAAAGCCACAGTCTCACTGCTAAGAAGGCTGGCATATGTCCTAAGGTGTGCTCCAGAACAGTCAATAGAATTGGTGGGCATCCAGCCAGTCCCGTCTGGTCACCAATAACCTTTTCATTATTCCTCTTGCATGGAACACATTCAGCCTTTCCCAATGCTATCAATTCCCAAATTCCATCAGTCCTGGCATCCATCTTGAAATCTAGGCTCTTTAAGTAATATTTGGACCAACTATTACTTCTTTAAGTCTAGAAACCTATTGTCAAAAAGATGTATTATTTGCACACACACTCCTTCCAACAACCACTTAATTATTTAATGGTGAAACAAAGCAAGCACAAACACAAAAATATTCTTATTCTGGAAGTTAATGAGAATCACAGAAGTTATTATTGGTCTGAAGCAGCTGAAGATCCTTCCATTCAGATTATGTAAAAGCCCGTCTTCTGGGTTGGGGAACCAAGTCAACTGTCTGGTAGTAACTTCCTTGCTAATTTCCCCCTGAATTCTCTTTGATCACATCTCTGGGATGCTTCTCCTTGTCCAAACTCATCCTTAGCCTTATTTTTTTCTCATAGGTTAGGGGCCCAAGAATTATTTAAATTATTTCCAAGGATCCTCCACCCTCTGTCACCTTTAAAAGCCAATTTCTTTGATGTTACACTTCCTTCAAAAACTTAGCCGGTTTCTGATCTGTTCTCTCTGAGTAAGTTCCATGTGACAGAAACCACGCCCAAGGTTCTCCACCAGACACTGCTCTCCAATCTGTGCTATTTATTTTTCTCTATGTGGTCTCCATATTTTTCTGGGCCTATTTCTGGTCAAGCTCTGCCTCAGAAAACAATAAGAATAAATCCAGAATATATGGACAATATTAAAAATTGGATAGAATTTTTTTCAGCTAAGAATAATTGACCAAAACACCTGCTTTCGCTTGCTATTCTCCTCTCATTATAAAAACAAAACAAAACAAAAATCCTACTATTACTCATTATTTTTTATCCAATATTTTATCCAAGAGTTCTGAGTGAGACCCTGAGCATAATTCTTACGCCTAGTGATACTTAGTTTAGCCACCATTCTTTCTTATAATCACTGCCACTTACTGTCTCTTGGACATATTAATTAATCTCTCTAAAACATGGATAATAGTGATATCCTCTCCCTAATGTCACTTTGAAGATTAAATTCAGTAACATTTCTTAGTTCAGCTTCTAATCCCTCAGCATATGATAATTAATATTTTTGTTCCTTTTATCTTAATTGTCATCCATACTTTGAGTTTCACATGTATGGTATCTGTTGTACATTTCATGCAACTGATGTTCATTGACCTGGATATAAAACAACAATTAAGACGTGACTTCAAAAATCTCTGAGTTTTGTATCACTTTATGAACAGTCCATAGCAATTTGTGAAAAGTCAGTTCTTAGGTTCAGCACTACTTTCCTTCACCTGATCAGCTTATAAATGTCTACAGATTAAATCAACACTTATTTATTCAATAAACAGCATTTGGAATAGCAGATGGCTTTGAGTGGCATGCATATTATTTCTTTGGGCCTTAGTGATATATTGAGCAATCATTTTCTATGTAATGATTGCTTTAGGAAATGGAGCAATTTATTCCAAAAGTACAAGGCAGACACATGGTACATGGGCACAGTGACACAAATAGACATATGCAGGTGGCAGTGACATCAATACAACCAGTGTAAGTTCTGGCGACAGCTCTGAAGCACCAATCTGCCTTTGGGCTACAACAAGCACCACCCATATGACCATTCCTGATTTGTTTCAAGATGATATTAACTAACTTTGGTTTTTAACTTTTCGTTTGAAACTTAGTCTGCCGCAGCAAGGTTCTGAATAATGCATAATGGCTAGCCTAGTTCTTCAAGTTTTATTCTACATGATGCCTGACTCAACAGACACTTCAAGGAAGAAAAATGCCTACTAATTTATGTACCACTATGTACATAAATATATTTCTTTCCTGGATAGGACTTGGGACATTGGATACCAATAACAAACCCTCTTTAAAATGAATTTCCTGGAATATATTTCTGGTTTCCATACAGAAATATAGTGCCTACCATAGTACTTGAAACTGCCAAATTTGCTGAGATTTTGGGATAGATATATTGGCATCGTCCAAATCTGACTGATCCTACATCTGTGATACAATGGGAATTACAGGTTACCACTCCCCCCTCCACCACAAAGCTTGCTGTTTGCTAAATAAAACAGATCTCTTTCTTTGACTTGCAAGGGATTCAGGATTGTACAATTCAGTCACAAATGCTGACAGGATAAGAATAATATCTTTTCTTCTTCAATCATCACTTTTCTCTCTTTTGGATTTCTTTTTTTTTTAATTTAGCAAGTCAAGACGCAATATTTTTGTGCTCTAGAAAAGAAACAAAAGCAACTCCAGCTTGAAATGCATGTCTTGAATTATCTGTGGGACCAGAGCTGGAAGTCACACTCTCACATTCATTTTTCTCCTGCTGTCCTTATTTAATATTTAATCATTACAACTTGCCATAACCTAAAAAGAAGAATTTAATAAGACCAGAAGTAGTTTTTCCTGTGTGCGTGTGCTCAAAAGCTGTTTATTTTTAAATTAAATCTTCTTGTCCAGGGGCCAGTGCCTGTTGGGTGGGAAGAGGGAGCAGCTACAGACTTCTGGAAGGTCAAGGTGAGCTTGTCAACTTACAAATAGACTTGATTCGTATTCTGATATTTTCCTAGGTTTGTAATTTGTTCCCAAAGAGCTCCTAGTGTAATGATGTCAGCATTATGATTTTATCAGTATGAAACATACCATCCATTTTCTAGTAAAAATTTCCCCTGACCCACTCCTTTTCATCTCTCAAACTACACTCACATGAGGCAAAACATTCCTGAGAAAAGTCTCTTCCTTAGCTTCTCCACTTTCTTTAAGAGCTCTCTTTAATGCTTTCCTTCTGGTTTTCACATACTCCACACCTACCAGAGATTGCTTTTAAGGGGATCACCTCTCACCTCCCTCTAGTTTGAAAATCTAGTGGAGAACTCCCCATTCTCCTCTTTTGCAGCTCTCAGAGACTTCTGACACAAGTAAGCTCTTTATTCTTCTGAAAGAATTTTCCTCTTTCAGTCTCTGAGAAACTACAAAAATTTTTCTAGTTTTGTTTCTACCTAATTTTCCTCTTAGCTTCTTGCCTGTTTTTGAAATCCCCTACTATCAAGAGTAATCCCAGACTCATTCCTGTACACACACACACGATATGTTAATTATTATGATTGCCATTATTATTAAAAGTGTTTGGACATTTGTTTCTATAATTCTATCCTTGAGTTTACCATTGAGATCCAGAGTTGGTAACTACCTGACAACTTGATCCTTCCACTTGAATGTCTAATAGCAATGTGAAATTGAATGAGTCAATCAAAGTTCTTTATTTTTAACCAACCTAACTTTTTTTTCCTCCTTCAGTGTTCAGTCTCCTTAAATGACACCACTTTCCATCCATTAGCTCAAATCAAGATTTTAGGAATCATCCTTGAGTCCTCTCTCTTTCTTATCATCTGACCATGTATTCATCTTCTATTCATCCATTGAGTAAACAAATAGTTAATGAGCAGTAACTATGAACCTATTGCTTTGAGCCCTAGAGGTCTGGGAGTCAGCACAATGGTTAAGTTCTCCGCTTGGATGGAACTTACACATAAGTAGGAAAAGCTAGTAATAAACACATAAATGAAATATTTGATTGCAGTAAGTACTATGAGCAGCCTGGGACAAGGGCAAAGGTGACTTCTTGAAATTGTAGAGTCTGAAGAGTTCTCTTTAAGAGATGGCATTTCATCTTGAACCTAAATGACAGAAGAAGAAGAAAGATGAGGAGGAAGAAGTTGAGGATGCAACTTAACTTGTTTGAGTTAAATAAAATGGCTGGTGTGGCTTTATAGTGGATAATGATGAGTGTGACTGGAAATGAAGCCAAACAGGTCATGGGATCATGAATAAGCTTAAGGAGTTTGTAAATCATTCTAAGGGATACAGCATTGGAGGATTCTAAGCAGGATGTTGATATAGAAGGACTTAACCTTGTAAAAAGATCAGTACTCCTCTATCTAATCCATAGCCTGTTTCTTTTTTGCTCAGAATCTTTAATGAAATTCATAATTAAATAAATGAGTGCCTTGCATATAGTAAATGCATGAAAGATATCAAAAGAATGAATGATAAAACAAGCAAAAATAATCTTATGTAATTTTATGTCTGTAAATTTAAAAAAAACTCAATACTTTAAAATTAAATTGTAATTTGGAGTTTTCCATTTTATCAAAATTAGTAGATTTGGGGTGAATTTAATTAGCTTCAATTCAAAAAATACACATTGTATGTTATATATCTTATTTATTTAAAATGTTAAGAAAAAGGAATCAGATATAGTCTCTGTCCTCAAGGGACTCAAACTCAAATAAGGCACATTATAGTCCAACCTGAGAGTAGGTCACAGCGCTTTCCCAACACAAAGGCAAACATGGGCTTTCTAGTATTTTCTTTCCTTCTTTCCTTCATTCTCTCTCTCTTTCTATAGGAAAGCTACCTTAGACTAGGCATAGAAGCAGAATGGAAATACGGAAAGAGTTTTAAGCAATTAAGGAGAGTGTAAAGGATACTGTTCATTTACAGGCATCAGGTGACTTTAGTTCTTTTGGCATCTGAGACTGATAACATCACTAAATTTGGTTATAAATTATTCTAAGCTTGATTGTAGAATGGCTCTGTACTAGCCAGCTTGGGTTGCCATAACAAGATACCACAGACTAGGTCACGTGGACAACAGTAATCTGTTTTCTCATCATTTTGGAGGCTGGAAGTTTAAGATCAAGTGCCAGCAGGACTGGTTTCTGCTGAGACCGTTCTCCTTGGCTTGCAGATGGTCACCTTCCCACTGTGTCATCACATGACCATTTCTCAGTGTGTATGCAGAGAGAGAGAGAACATACTGGGGAGTGAGTTCTGGTGTTTCCTCCTCTTCCTAAAAGTACATCTGTCTATCAGTCTGCCCTTATGATCTCACCCTCAACTACCTCCTTAGAAGCTTCTATCTCCAAAAACAGTCACACTGAGGGTTAAAGTTTCAATATGTGAATTTTGGTGGGGACTCATTTCAGTCCATAACCCACTCTAAGCACTCACAATTGACTACTGCATTAATTCTCTCTTAAATCTTCTGTAAATCCAGCTGTTGAAAACAACAAAAAATTCATTGTCTTGACGTTTCTGTGGTACAGGAATTGGGAGGAGGCTTAGCTCAGTAATTGTGACTCAGGGCTGCTAATGAATTTGCAGCCAAAGCATCAGCTGGTGCAACAATTTTCTGAAGGCTCGACTGGAGCTGCCGGATCCACTTAAAAGATGGCTCACTCACATGGTTATAATTTAAAACTATCACAGCCACCTCAAATAATTCTTGGTTTTATAAATCTTCCTGTCTCTAAATAATTTTAATTTCATTGTAGATACATGACAGTGCTTTAAAACTAAAGCGTGTTGAAATTTATAAGAAATGGATGAGTTAGGCTATTTACTCTGAAATTCAGAAAGGAGTTCCTCGGATGAGTCAGTCACTGGTGGTAGCAATAATCAATCGAAAAGAGAGGGACTAGTATTTTTGTCAGTATAAGATACAGGAGTCTGATTTTTACTAGTTCATAACAGTTTGTTCACATTTTAGCAAAGGAAAGAAATTCTGGTAATTGATTATACTTTAATGTCATACATTAAATACTTCATTTTTTACTGAAATGTTGCTTGAAGTATCATTTTAAAAAGACACTGGCGCTCACAGAAGAGAGCCACAAATGATTACTACAGTTGTTTTGCAATGTATGTTCATTGGTCCATATGGTGTAATTTTCTGAGGCTGCGAACATGCGCTTTGATTTTGGCCTTGCACAGTAAGACAGGGCACATGGGTGGCCCTTCACTTTAGAATACTCAATGGATTTTTTTTTTCTTTTGACCTGCTAGGCTATTTCAAGGACTGAGAACAAAGCAACAGCTAAAGATGTGTTTTAGATGTTATCACTGGAAATGCTTCTTCAGATGTCAACAGATATTCAGAGACCAGGAAGCCCTTAACCTTGCAATGTTGACATGAGGACTATAATTGCTTTTGAAATGGTAGTGTGGTTGGCAGTGAACTTTCACGAAGTGCGGCATTGCAGTTTACAGCCTTGTTTCAGAATTGCAAGGAATCTCTGATCTTATAACTATATTCCAGTAGAAAGCACCAGGAGAAGACTGGCGATCTGGGTTCCAGAGATGTGAGCAGGCCACTTAGCCCTTTTGACCTGTCTCCTTCACAAAAAATGAAAAGTTAGGGCTCATTGCTTTCTGAGGGTTCCCAAAGTTCCACAATTCTGTGGTGATTATTTTGAAATAGGAAATATAGAGTATTATTAACCTGATTACTATGAAAATATCAGTGAGAACAATGAGCTATAAAAGATGCAATTTTAATTCCCATGTGACCAAGCCAATTTAACACTGAACCTTTATAAGATTTTTTATGAAATAAAGCTATTCAGAATATAATTTACATCAATATTAAAATTCCATGGAAGCAGCGAGGTTGACATCTAAACTAACAACAACTTTTCAGACACTATGATGACCAAGAGCTGTCTATTAATTATCTATTAGTTACCTATTCCTGCTACAAAATTCAGGAATTACATAACATAAACGCTATCTCTGTAACATCTAGTATTAGCATATTACACAAGACCAGAGATATGATCTTATAATAAATGTTACCGTGTAATGGTTTCTAGTGAGGTGATGACAGATAACACTTTTCTAAACATATTATCACCAAAGAATTTAGTGTAAAAAGGGAACTAAAATTTTTTGAGTAAGCTATGTTTAAGCCATAGTGCTCAGATATTTATTTATATAGCATGTCATTTAAAAAAATCGATTCATAAAATTACTTAAGCTAAGGTTGAATGTCATTAGCTTAGGTAACATTTTGCTGTAGACAGAAGGTCAGGAGAGTTGACAGTAAATACTTGCTGTGTGACCTTAAACGGACCATCTAACCTGAATTGACCTTAATGCTCTTGTCTTTGCAATTAAGGGTTTGGAGTGATGGATTGCCTTGTGCAGCTGGAAGATATAGGTTTAAAATTAAACCTGTATTTGATTGTCTGCTCTTTTGCTTACTGGTTACATAACATTAAGCAAGTTAATTAAATATATTAAGACAATTTCTTTAGCTGCAACATTGGGGTAATATGGTGCAAGTTTCAGGGTTGTTTTAATGTTTGATTATATGAGACACTGCACATCAACTATCTCAGACTGTTCCAGCACATAGTAGGTGCTTTTAAAAATGGAACCACATCCTTATGTTCTCTTTGGCCTCAAAAAAAAAAAAGACTAAATTAAAAAAAATTAATTTAAATTTTCTACTAATTGGACTAATAAGATTGGAAACTACAGGGAATTAGGTCATTCATCCATCCGTGTACTTTGTTAATAGTGAAAGGAATTTTATATTTGTAAATATAAAATATGTTTTATAATATATTAAAAATTCATGAATATACATGTATGAGTAGAACTGTTTATATCATGTGATGCTGTCACTTTGAAATCTCAGGATCTCAAGGAGATGGGAGGTCACTGGCATAGGATGACACTTAAGATGCAGAATTGATAACCTGGTTGAGTAAATGCCAAATAATTTTCACTAAAATTAGAAAAGCCAACGACATCAAGGTAATGTATCTGTCCTGCCGGTGGTACCTCCTCTCCTGCCACCCCCTTCCTGGTCTAGGATCTTAGGCTTGCTTTTTGGTGACCGATGTCACAGAACTGTGGGACACAAGCAAGCTCTAAAAACGCCATACAAAGGGCATTTATGCCTGAATGTATGCTAGCCAAAGATTTTGCTAGAGAAATCAAATACACAAGTGCCATGTTTTGTTTTTCATAGTCTGATGCTCCCCTCTGAAAGCTCTCTGGTGATGGCAGGCCTCGTACATTTCAGACTAAAAGACATTCAATGTGGGATAAAATGCAAAACAAAACAAAACAACAAAACAGGTTTGTTATTAATAGCACACACGAAACAGCATGGAAGTGAAGGCAAATTAAATACAATCCTGACAGTTCACGTGGGTGGTAAGATGCTCCAGCTTCTGATGGACCTGCAGCAAAGGCCATCGCCAGTTTTGTTTTATGGGCTCTAATTGTCAAGATGCCCATCTGGCTCCATGGCTCACCTTCTGCCGGCAAAGCTGCCCAGCTGGCCATCCATATCATCTGGAGCCCAGGTGCTTATATCCTGGACCAGTGAAGTGCTCACAGGACCACCTGCTGTGTTCACAGTGGTGCATATAGCATTTTAATTTTAATATTAAAAAAAGAAACATGTGAAGGTTATTGGATTGTTTTACTCTCAGTATCTTTCTCATGTCCCTGTAATGCTAGTTAGGCACAACTAGCCATCCCGTGGCAGCTACGATATGTCATTTTAAGTTGTGGGAAGACAAAGAGGTACTAGGGCTTGCTTTGAACATGTCCTTCTGAAATGCTGAGTTATTGAGTAACCATATGTCCCCGTTGGTCTTGGACAACCTCGGTTCAGGTCTGTTGTCACAGCATAATTATTGAAAACTTTTTTGTTTACCCTCAAAAGTTCCTGAGGTGGACAACAGATCTTGTGGTTACCCCATAATCTCCTTAACAATGACATCAAAGCACCCAACATTCTTCCCAATATTCTACCCCTTTCTACTTTTAAGCACCAAATTCAGAGCTGGATAAATAAGCATCTCAAATATGACTAAAAACAGGTGGACGATCCTAGAGCAATCTTACACGATGAGTTAGTAGGTGCTGGTGCAGGCAGGTGCTGAAAGATGCCGACTGGCATTAATGACCAGTGTGGTAAATATTAAGGCAAGTGAAGGTGAGGGATTGAAATGACAGCGTTAGGGGTTCTTATTAGCACTGAGTAGGCTTGTTGCCAAAAGACCCTACTAAGTAGCAGATGGAAGAGGGCTGAAGCAGGAAGGTAAGAAAGAGGCCACGGGAAAATGGACTCCAGTGAATTAGGCTGAGTGGGTGGTAAACCAACAAGGGAGTTTGTCAGGGGCAATACTTTGGGTTAGCAATTCTTGTCAACAACAGAAGCAGTGAATACAAGGTTTAGGAAGAGACCTTTAATAATACTGCTAGCTCCTTGCCAAAAGTATCTTGGACTTCCCATTGAAAAATTATGTCTCTGTTATAGAAATGAATCACGTCTGAGTCATCAGCTAATCTTCTTTTTCCTAATTTGAAGCTCGCTAAGCAACTTTTCTTTTTTCCCTTTGGGGAGAAGCACATTATTTATATTTCTCAGTATAATGAGTATATTAGCATTCTAATAAATAGATATGAAAGATCATGCCAATTCAGTTTCTTAAACATTTAATCAATGTGAAGACATTCCTAATTTCAAGCCGCAGTGAGGCAGGAGCACCACTCAGCAAGCAAAGATCATCGCTGTGCCCTCTTTGTGATTAAGCATTCAATAGTGCCCTGGGGAAAACTTCATTTCATGGTTTTCTTTATCGTTAAAAAAAAGCATATGCTTATCCACTGTTGTGAAGTCAATAAATGCTAAATAAAGTAAGTATCACCAAATTTACATATTAAAATACTGGAATTTGAAAGTACTACCTTAGGTATTCAAAGCCACAGAGTGAAGCCCTAGAAATGTAAAGTGGAAATAGATCATAGGTCTCCCAAATTCTTATTTATTGCTCAGCTTATTAGCATACACATTTTAAAGCTACGTATTAAATCGTCAAGGAAATGAATGTTTATACATTTTCAGAAAAGATACAAAAGTACTTAAACATACTGGTCAGGGTTTCTTTTAAAGAAATACATATCTTGACTCTGTCTTAGTATTTACAGGGTAATGAGAGCCATTAACCTAAGATGACATTATTTTGCAGTAACATTAAACATCTTCAGCCTATTTTAGAGAACATTTAAATCCTAGACTTAGTTTAACAATTGGCTACATCTTTCCAATGATGAATGTTTTTCCCATCTTTGAGCACTCTTAAGTGTAACCTGCTTTAATTTTTTTTGCAAAAGCAATACATTCATACAATAAAAATTCAAAAGGAGTGAAAGGAAATAGAATTAAAATTGTCCTCTTCTCTTCTTAGCCTTCACAGAGTTTCCTTCCCCAGAAGCAAGTACTATTACCAGTTTCGTGTAAATTCCTTCCTTGTATATTGTTTGAGAAACACACACATCCACAATTTTATTGTTTTTACACAGAGAGTTACTATACTATACTTATTACTTCATGCCTTGCTTTTAAAAAATGTTTCCCTCTATAACATAACATTCTTTTTTAATATCAGTTTACACAGAGCAGTCATATTCTTTTTAAATAGTGCTTAGTATTCTATAATGACTACATGAGCGCAACCGACATGAACCACCCTCCGTTGACAAACGTATATACTATTTTCAATGCTGCCTTGGATTTCCTTGCACATCTACTATTTTGCTGAGATGTGAGGAAGCTAAATAACAGGGTGTAGACTATCTGGGTAAAGGGACATGTGAATTTAAAGGTTCTGTAGATGTTGTCTACAAAGGTTGCAATAGACAGTATTTTGGTTTACATTTCCTCTAAGTATGTACGGGAATATGGGACAATGTCCCTGTCTTCCACCCTTGCCCACAATGTGTGGAATGAAATCTTTAGTTTCTTTGGGTATATACTAGGTGAAAACTGGTATTTGTAGTTAAATTTTAGAATTTTCTTATTATGAATTAATTTTGGTGTTTTACTGTGTTTAAGACTCAATTTCCATGAAATGTTTTTATCTCTTTCCCTGGAGGAAGAAAATGCCAGTGGCTTCAATAGCCAGTCTTCTCTTTGTCATTTATTAAGGGAACAACTTGCCTCCATAGGTAAATGTCTGAATTCTTACTGAAGAGATGTGACCACAAATATATGTGTAATTTCTGAGTTGTATTGTCTCACTGCCTTTTCTCTTTAGAAATGATGAATGTTTGTACAAGATGAGGAGACAGACAAGCTACGTTAGATCATGGATAGAAGTTACATTTGTAGGGAGGCTGAGCAACAATATAACACCTGGGCTACTTATATACACGCTATTATATGAGACAGAAAAAAAAACCCTAATTTTAAAGCTATCTTGCTTTAGCAATTATTATTTTGGTATTTTTTTAACATAAACTTCATCTGTATGTTAACGAATATGGACAAATTATATTGAGTCATTGGTATTTTTCTAATTGACTTGCAGATGCTACTATATGCAAACACTGAAAAGCTCTGAATAATTCATACAAAAATTTCCTCTCCAATTTGGTGTTTGTTGTTCAAATTTATGATTCCTTGCTAAAGTGAATTTTTTATATTTGTTTTATCAAATTTATCATAAAAGTTTCCTTTTATGGAATCATGATTTTTAGTAGATTTTAAATAGATTTCCCCCATGGGGTGCTTATTTTTTAAATTGCTTTGTAAACACATACTTTTTTTAAAAGTACGACATTTCTACTATACACAAAGATTAATGCAAGACTGACAGCAGACATGGAAGTGACAGATCAAACATAAAGGTTTTATAGGAAAAGTAGGATAATAACTTGTGATGGCAAAGTGTGCAATTTTTAAATAATAAATTAGAAGTGTTAACATTTAAAGAAAAAATATAAATATTACTAAGATTAAGAACTGTTCATCAGATAAAGAGAAAAAGTGAGTAAAAAGGGCAAGGAAAGTCCAGGAGAAGATATTTGCGTATTTTTGGAAAGATATTTATATACGGAGTATCTAAAGTCCTAAAAGTTAATAGATAAAAACAGACAACACAACAGATTAACGGAGAGAAGACATTAAGTCACTTTGCAAAAGAGCAAAATCAAATGTGCCGTAAGAATATGAAAAATGCTCACCATCATTATTCACCAAGGAAATACAAATTAAAGTCACAATGTGATATCACCATAAATCCACCAAAATAACTAATGTTTTAAGATACAATATAAAAGCATTGGTGAGGATGCAGAGCAACTGAAATCCTCACAAACTTATGGAAATGTACAATGGAAATCTATATGGCAGAAGCTACCACAGCTAAACATATGAATATCCAAGAATACTAATTCCCAATAGAATTATGTACATATGTTACCAAAAAAGGTATAAGAATACATGTAATACCCCAAATTGAAAATGATTACATTTTCATCAATACTAGAATGGATAGATAAATGTAGTGTGTTCTCACTGTTACGGAAACGACAGGCCAGTCAAGAAACAAGCACCACTCGGAGGGTTGGCGTACTCAGATGTATTACGCCAGCGGGCTCAGAGGGGCTTCTGCTCCGAAGCTCTGAGCACCTTCAAGATGTGCACATGAGGTTTTATAGGGTAAAATACAAGCTTGGGGTATTCGGCCAAAAGGCATGGAACAACTTCAGCAGCATCATCATCACAAAAGTGGAGGCGAGGAGGCAGCAAACCAACATTCCAAAGCCAGATATGTATCTTTGAAAATCCAGCTGGCTGGCAAAAAAACATAAACAGCAAACCAACACTAATTAACTTAGATTTACAAGTTAGTCCAGCAGAACTCAGATCAGTATTCCAGTACTTAGGCTTGTTAGTCCAGCCCAGCCTCTCCTTCACATTCCTAGACCTGTGAGTTATCTTGTTAGACCAGCTCAGCTTTTCCTTCACATCACAAGGAAATACTACAGAACAATTAGTATAGATGACAGTACATTCAGCAACTGTGTTTAATGATATGGATGCATCCCACAAACACATAAGCCATGCATCTTTAACAGAGCTGAGATTGCCCCCAACAGGGCAGACCAGAGATGGAAAAAACTTACTCTTTTTATATACATAAAAAGCACAGCTATAACAGGATTGGAGAATGCTTCTTAAAAGCTGTCTGAAATCTAGTTTCTACTAAATCCCTTTTTATCAAGTTGTCTTACCTCCTTGGCCACAGGGGAGATTCTGGTGAAAGAAGCCTTGTTCTGAATTTTCACTATCACACCATGAAGCAAACAGAGGAACGATGCCTACTTAGCCTACCACAGAGCCCAGCCTTACAAGTATAGGGTGAATTTCTGTTGGTTGGTGCTGATCCTTGGCCAAACCTAACTAAAATGTATCAGCTGTTGATCAATGCAGTTACAAGCTAGGGTCCAATGTCAGGGCAGTCTATGTTATCCTGTCACCATCATTTATGAACAGTGTGCAGACTGATGGTCTTCACTTGGTTTTTGTTATGCTATCTTGTTTTCCTTTCCAGCCTGGTTTGGCTGGATAACCAGATGGGATACAAAAGATCCCTCCTTGAATGAGATTGTGGCTCCCTGGGAACCAAAGTTATCACGCGTATTTTGTGGTTTGTGATCCAATAACGAAGCATGTTTTATGTAACCAGAAACAGGCTTTAGAAGCTGAAGCTGGAGATCTCAGATTTTCATGATGTTTACCTGTGCTTTCTCCTTCTTCTGTGCTGTACCCCTCACTTTCATCAAAGCATTACATGTGTATGGCTTTTCTTATTGATCATTTCACTAATTTCAACCGGCTTAACTATGTACCATCTTACCACTCAAATGAACCACTGCTGCTTCTAAGGAATAGAACAAATGCGAGGGCTAGAGAGAAAGCAGCTCTCTCTCTAAACTTCCCTAAAGTCAAAGTTTCTATATTGTGGAACATGTTAAAATAATACGGAGAAAGGGAAGGAATGATTAGTTGACACTCTATTCTTTTACCTTGAGTCCATCCAATAACATAGCTGACCCGTCAGATAAGAGAGTAGTTCACCAGATAATACTTCTCCTGTCTTTGAGGGGCATTTCCTGGATAGTAACTACTGCTCTTCTCTGTGTCTTTCTGGGAACCGCGTGAGCAGTTGCTCTTTTGCCCTTAAAGCCTCATAGATAGGCTAAAAGAGAGTCTAATTATATTAAATCCAATCATATAAATGCACTCTTGGCTGATAATTCTTTTCCTATTTTTCCAAATTCAAATTATACTCAGCAGTGTTGTCGAAAATATGTTAGCTCACAAAAGATTATGCAATAGGCTCTCAGATCAGAGTCTGAAAACGGCTGTTAAATAAGACAACCTCAGGAGCAGGAAAAATGCCCTAAATGTGAGCATCAAGTCCCCACTGTCTAGGGAAAGGACTAAATAGAATCTACATGGTTTCTTTAATTTGGAAAACACTATCTTCAACAAACACTATTGTACACACTACCTCAAGTGAAGAAATACTAACATGTTCTATATTTTACTCCAGTCTTTTGTAATAAGTGAAATAACCTATTACGGATAAAGTTGGAATCTCTTTCACATGCTCCTACAATTCTATTTCTTTATTTCTATCCCTGGAGAAATATCATTGCCTAGAATTTGGTATGTGTTCTTCCAGTACATATTTTATTTTATTTAAAAAATTTTTTAAAATTAATCTTTATTTTGAGGGGGAGGTAATTTGTTTTGTTCCTCTATTTGTTTGATGGCGGTACTGGAGCTTGAACCCAGGACCTGGACCTTGCTAGCATGCACTCTACCACTGAGCTATACCTTCCTCTCTCATATTTTAGTAATTTTTCTAAATAAATATTTATCCATAAACACAGTGTAGCAATACATCGTAGCTTTCATTTGTATAATATGATTCACATCTTTTAGATACATATTTTTTTTTTCCCAATGTCACATTAGGTTTTTGAGACCTATGTATCTTGAAACATAGATTCAGGAGATTCAAGCTCTAAATTCTCCACAATTCTATTTCTTGTTTTTCTCTATCTGCAAAAGTATCAATTGCTCTTAATCGTTTTTGTTAATATCAATGGTAGTGTTATCATATATATTTGTAAATTTCATACTTGTTTATATTTTCTCTTCTCTCTCACTTTCTCTCTTCCTCTCTCACTTACTGCTTTAACTTAACTGCTGACGCCAGGACGGCCAACTATCGATCATGCTATAATCTTTTCTACATAAAGTAGAGCTGTTACTGGGAAAAGTGGGCTACATGAGCATCTGAAAATGCTTCAGAGTCACAGAGGGGAAATGGGTGTCTTATTATTCATTCGTAACAAGGCCCTTTCCACTACATCTAGGTTTGTGTTAATGAGGTGAGTTTTGGAAAGCACCTGAGGATGGGGGCTGGTTGCCAGGGGAACTAGCCAAGAATAGAGAGATGAAACTTTCAGTTCCCAACCCTTGATTTCTAGGGAGGGAAGAAGGGTTGGAGGTTGAATCAATCACCAAAGGCCAATGAGTTAATCAATCATGCCTATGTAATAATGCCTCCATGAAAACTCCCCGAAAAGTGGGTTTAGAGAGTTCCCAGTCTGGGGAACCAGAACACTGCGACATGTAACTGTGCCAGGGGCCTCAAGTGCCATGAGGACAGAGAAGCTCCTTTATTCAAAACCTCACCCTACGTATCTCTGTATCTGGTTGTTGATTTGTATCCTTTAATACCCTTAGTAATACATTGATAATGTAATGAGTAAATAGGTTTCCTCAGTTCTGTGAGGCATTCTACCAAATTAGCCTCACCCTAGGATGGGGTTGTGGGAACCTCGGTTGGTCAGAAGTACATGTAGCAGCTTGGACTTGCAAGTGGATCTAAAGCAGAGGACAGTCTTGTAAGGCTGCGCCCTTAACCTGTGGGATCTGATGCTTCCTCCAGGTAGATAGTGTCAGACTTGAGTTGTAAGATACCCAGCTGGTGTCCAAGATGGCTTATTGATGTGGGAAAACCTCTCCCCAGTACACTGAAATTCGTCCCAGAATCCTTTTAACACCTTAGCCTTACACAATGTTTCATGTTGATTGTATCTCTGTAAAACTGGAAAAAATCAAAGTGTATAGTCTACCTTATTTGACAACCATCACCAGATTTTCTTGGGCAGATTTATGTGTGTCTTCTATGTACTTCTCATAGCATCATTTTGTTGAATGTGCCCCTTCTTTCTCCCGAATAGATTTTGAGCTTCTTAAGTGCTAGTACTGTCCACTGGGATCTTCCCAGTGCCTGGGTTGCTTGACAAGTATTTGCATAGAAATGAGTAAATGTGTTGTCCCTAAAACAGACAGTTGGTTTAGAATTCCATTTCATTTTCTCATAGAGACAATTAAATAACATGTGGAATTTTTTTCTTTTTAGCAAGCACTATTAGTAATAGAGCAGCATTGCTAGAAAATAAGTGCATTAGGTATTTTGATAGTATTTTGATTAGGATCAAAAGTGTACATTTAGCCTAATTCAAATGAATATCGCTTGATTATTTTAAGAGTAAAAACCGAATACCCGAGGTTATTAGCCGTTTGAGATCCAGACAAATCCTTTCAGAGACAAGGAAGAAACACTATTTCACTAATTTATAAAAAGTGTCAGACTTCAGTGCAATTCTAAATGACATATAGCTGAAAAGAAGAAAGTGTGCATCAGTTAATGCATTTTTCATATGAAGCTAAATAGCCAAATATTTCTGAATATTAGAATCTCTTAGAAATTATTAGAAACAATACATATTTGCTTAAAATCAATTAGAAATATCTTCTAGTATTTGGCAACGTTGGCACTAAATCTAATCTACTCAGATTTGCTCTGCCCCAAGCCCTAGACATTTGTTGTTAAAATTGTTTCAACTATTCAGTGTCTACTCTCCCTTCTAGTAACAAACTCCCCAAAGACAGTTTCTTTTTTCTTCTTGTTTGCATTTTTGGAGAGAGTATCATTGATATTCATTGTCTGTCCCTAGATAAGATGTAGGCAGGCAAAACCTATTAGATTCTATCAAGACTTTAAATCCTAAGCTAAGTGATCCAGATACGGGGGAGGGGAGTAGAGCTGATTGACCAAGGCAGCAACAGGGGACTCAATTGGTTCTTGCCCCCTCGACTTCGTGCCTTGTCCTTGCCAAGGTCTTCAGTTCTTCCTTCAGTGAATTCCACCTTCTCTCATATTAGTCAGGGTAGAGTTCTGTAAATTACAGCTAAAGTACTATGAAAAGACTTCTTTGAATGATTTGGTTCCAGCATTATTTGAATACCTTCGGATCATTCTATTAGTCCATTCTGAATAACATGACTCACATTTGTCAAACTCTTTCCAAATACGAAACAACCAAACAAACATGGTAGCTGACCCCAGATCTCCAGTGCATGGGTTTCAGAAAGGACCTACCTACCAACCATGGTAAATAAAATCATGATAAGAATGCTTAGTGTTTCTGGAAGTTTATTTTTTTTAAGATTTTTTCACATTATTACCTTATTTAATCCTCATAAGGACTTCTTTTCTGTCTACGTCACAGAGTTTGTGACGTAGACAGAAAAGAAGTACTGCTCCATTCTTCAAGGGAGGCAATTAAGTTTGAAAAAGAAAAAGAGACATCAGAGAGCTATGAGTTAAAGGAAAATGTCACTTAAATAAAATCAAATTGCATATCAAGTCTAAAAGTATATTGTAAAACCATGTCTAGGGAAGTCCTTTATTTTAATGTAATTATTTTATGTATAAGAAGCCATCCTGCTTTTAAAAAAGAAAAAGAAAAAGACAAAGCCTGGTGTTTCAGTTCAGCATTTGATTCCTCAAGCTTCCTTTCCTCAATAAGTGCAATTCCTTCTAGTCTAGCTAATAGTCTTTACTTTACAAAACCTAATAATAACTTTCTATTTAAATAATGTATAGTGACTTATGGTATTATTCTGACTCAAGGTTGAAGTTGATGAGGTCTTTTAACTCTCAGTGAGGTCATGAAGCTCTGCACTAAAGAGACTCAATATGGGAAAGAGGGATCTTTATTTTCTGAAGCCCCCAAGAGCTACTCAACTAGCAAAAATTACAGAATACAAGCCAGGGGTTGACAAATAATCATTCAGGATCTATCTACTTTTAGAACTCTTTTGTAAATTACCACACACACAGATATGTACGTATGTGTATGCATACACATTTATATCTTAGAAATAGATTCAGTCACTATTACTAAAAAGATCTGGGAAATAACATTTTATAACTATTATAGGTTAAAACATTCCCTTTTTTATGGCTTATAGCAAGTTTGCTCCATTTCTTTCTGTTCTTTTCTTGTTGGAAAAAAACAACTAGCTATCACCATTTCTAAAATAGACTTCATGTTTCTGAAGACCATTCTTAAATTATTCCTCAATTTCCTTTCCCCGAGGCTAAATTATCCTTTTTTTATTTTTACTTTTTTTTTCTTATAGGCCTTGCATTTCAAGCTTTAATCATCTCCATTGCTCAGCCCCTGACAAAATCACTGCACATATTAAACTGCCATTGATTTATTCATTGGGGTGACCAGTGGGGGCACAGAACGTTCTACAAAGTGTCTTTCATTCATATTCTTGTAATTTCAGCCAAGAACAGAAATTCTGATACAAATTTAAACAGCATTCCATATACTGTGTTAGAAGATAAAATATGAGGCCTGTGAAGGGTTGACTTTGTCAGATAAAACCTGCCTGCACCAAGGATTTTTAAGTTAATATAGGACTAGAAACTTGCATAATTTCATTTCATTATTCAGGAAAGTATTACTTTCTTGTCAGATTATCCATGCCCATTGTATCTGTGATTTTTCGGTTTATATCACAACATTTTAGACATTTCCCTTATAAGCACAAGAATAAGAGAAGGAAAAAAAATCTAAAATTCAAATTGGATCTATATTTACTAATTTGTCTGTTTTCACTACCAAGCTTAAAAGTAAGTTAAAAAACAAGCTTGTTTTGTTTTGACTGACAACTATTTTTTTAACAGACTCAAGCATTTTGACTTAAGCATTAGTCTGAAGAGTCCTTTGTGTCAATAGACACACACTTCAGTTTTCCTTTATTTGTTTGAAGTAAGAAATTCAAGGGTTCATATTTCAGCATTCAAGATCATCTTTCCTTCCTCCAATCTGTTTTGTTTTTCCGTTTTCAGTCTGAAATAATCAACTAATGCTACTGGGCGACCAGATGCTCATAAAACCACCTTCCGTATATTTCATAGGAATGGCTATTCAACACTTTATCCACTGTAACTATTTCTGCGGGATCGGTCATAGAGCTGTAGTCACTCACCCCCTGGAGCCTGGTAAAGTGAGTCTGCCGCCTACGAGTTCTGTGACTTATCTAATTCACATGACCACTTTGATCCTCTGTGGGGAACCATGATTTATATTTAGCTTCCGTATTAGGCTAGTATGCAGATTAAAGGTAAAATATTATATATACGACTCTATGCCCATTGCCTAGCATACAGTAAGTACTACCAAAGTGAATGCTATTATAATACATACTATTTTAATGCTATTAATCATAAAATGGAGATACCCAAGCATTGTTGCATAAGGCTAGTTGCTATCAATGATAATCCTCAAAAACTCAGTGGATTAAATAACAGTTTATTTTTGTTTTGGGGGGCAGTAATTAGGTTTATTTATTTATTTATTTTTGATGGAAGCACTAGGTATCGAACCCAGGACCTCATGCATGCTAAGCACACACTCTACCACGAAGCTACACCTCGCCCCTAATAACAGTTTATTTTATCACACTTAGTAAAACCATAGTGGAAAATATAGAAATACCAGAGTACATGGTTACCTCCTAGGGAAAAAGATAACAAAATCTTACTTGACTATTAGATGTGAAATTTACTGTTGTATATTTAAAAGGAACTGCTTTAGAGAAACAAGCATAAAAGTAAAATAGAATTTAAAATATTCAAATTTCAAAATCAAATACTAAACTTTATCTACCCTGCAGCTAACTTACCATTTTTGTTACTAATTAGGTTCTTAATACCTTCAAAATATTAAACTGCATTTTTAGATTTTAAGGAAGCACACTGAGAACTAGTGGGAAACATACCATAGTTTGTTTCAGGTATTAGAAAAGGGCCCCATGCTTTCTCTAACTGTCTTCTCCTCCTTTTTAACAGTACTAACTTAAAAATCATTTCTAAATTGCTCTTATTTACAAAAAATGCACACAAAGAATGTCTTTGCAAAGCCAGTGTTTCTGTTTTTTGAAGAAATTAGGTATTTTTATTTTTAAAAAATATGGCACGTGAAATGTACAAAAACAAAAGTATATGTTAGTAATTGAGAGATCTATTCATACACTAGTATGAACTAGTAAGTTAAATAAAATTTAATGACCAAATGATGAATATTTGGGTTTAGATTTCATGGAACTGATAAAATATAAGATTTTATAACATTTACAAATAATATTCTATCACTTCTAAGAAAATATTTGTACTTTAGATTTGACTTTGAACTCTTACTGTTGTGGAGAACTTGCTAGATTAAATACCAGGAGGCCTGGGTTCTAACTCAGATTTTCCTGGACAACTTCTGGGACCTCAGACAGACGTTGGTTCTAAGCTTCAGCTGTCTTACTAGGAAAGCTATGGTATTTAAATGGTGAAAATGATATTGTGTAGTGTTTGAGTGACTGTTAAGTGAGAAAATATATATGGAGACACCAAGCATGAAGTTAGGGGCGTGGTAGACATTCGAAATGCCCGTTCCGTCAATTGCCCGTTCCCTAGTTTAATTCCCTTCTCTCTTCTTCCTCCTCTTCTTCATCCCCTCTTCTAACCTCTAGAAACTCACAGCTTTACCTAGTTTCTCTAGACCTCAAGAGACTGTAACTTTGAACGTCTTTGGTTTCCCTTTAAGCTGAATCTGCAGGCCAGTACATGCAGTTACCTCCTTACGTTCTGAACATTTTTGTACTGTCTTGTTTTGTGCTTATATAACTGCATAAAGTGACTTCAGTAGGGAGGAGTGGATGTCCAAGATGTACAAATTGTGTTCAGTAAATGATTTTTGATATAAGAACAGGTGCTAATGGAACCATGATGTAGATGGAAGTAAAGCCAGACAAGGATCAGTTTGAGGAATCCCTAGATGTTTTAGAAATATGACTATTCCTCTTCAAAGGAGAATAATTACAATTTTGTTGACTCTTTGAATGATTTTAAAAAGTTAAAATGCAAATAATTCCAAATACTACTTTTTATAAAATGTAGGTATTTAAAATATAAAGTGTTCACAATTTTGTGAAATGTTTTCATATTTTGCATCTGCAAACAATATCTAATTAACAGTTATGTTGGCTGAACCTAAAATTTTTATTAATGCAATAGAGTTTTAAATCCCCAAATTAAAAGTAAATGTTTTTACTGGTACAGAGAATAAATTTCTGTTGTTTTCAGCCACTTATTTTGGGGTACTTTGTTACAGCAGCTCTAGAACACTGATACAGGCTATTTTAGCTTGTACTTTTGAGTGTACATATATCACAGGAAAACACTTCCACGTATGTCCATAAAGGGACATCTAAGAGCCCATTCACTGAGGTGCTGTTTGTGGAGATGGGGGATGGTAAGCAATTTCAGAAAAGTCTATCACTGGGTAATTTTGAAGTTTCATGGCTTATCCAGTGTGCAATCCAATACTTACTGTACTGGATGGTGAAACTGAAATGCAGGAGCAGGACACAATTTGCTCAAAGCTACCTAGCAAATAATTGATAGAATCCAGACTCTTTTAAATCTAAATCCTCTTCAAATGATTAGTAAAGATGTGCTACAGGGTAGATATTTAAAGTCCGATTATTTTAATATCTTGTTCATCATTTTGCTTATGAATAATTGATTCAAGCATAAAAATAATAGCACTTTGAAAGATGCGTAAATGCTTTATGTAGCTGATATGAGTCCAATAGTAACTATTATTAAGCTTAGTTGATTGGAGGCTGAGAAAGATACAGCTTTAAAATAAATATTTTAGAGTAGGGCACAGATTATGGCAAATGGAGTAGTTATGGCTTCTAAATAAGCTGTGATAGTCCTACAGCATAATTATTTCCTATTAAGAGGTAGAAGTAGATTCAACTGTGAAAGGCTATCATCAGCTTGATTAAAATTTCTGATAGTTATTCTCATTTCTTCAGACTTCTCCCTGAAGACAGAATAATGTCAATGTTAACTACTATCGTAACAATTGTCAGGCCTCCAGGTATATAGTGTTCCTGCTCGTGAAGAGATTACAGCTATATTAGGGAGACAGAATACACAAGAATGTCTGATAAAAACATAAGTGATAGTGTATTACAAACACTTTGCAATAGCACAAACAAAATAATGGATTGATACGCAGTCCAGGTTAGTTGCCAAAGTGTTCCGAAAAAGCATGTTACACAGGAGAAGACATGGACTGATTGCTCGATAGTTGGAGAACATTCTAAATGTAAAGAGGACCACGTATTATGGAACAAACAGTGTTAAGCAAAACACCTCTAGGGGGAAAATAAGAACAATGATAAGTTATGGTCTGGAAATCCATGTGTTGATGGGAGTGAAAGATCAGGTGTTTTAAATAAAGTTTACAGTGAAGACTTCTCTAAAACCATTGTGGAGGAGAAATTGACGATGTTTTAGGATAACAAATATAAAAAGTTTAGAAGACTAGTCTGATTTCTCTAGATTTGTTCCCGGGAGGAACGGACAGTAACGGAGAATTTAGAAGGAGCAGGACTTTGGGTAATGATACTGGGAAAATTCTAAGTTTGGTGGCTATGCTATATATTTGCCAGGCATTGTTCTATGAAATTGGCATACATTTGTTATTCAATCCCCACAATTATCCTAAGATGGATGCAACATCATTGCCTCATTTTACAGATGAGGAAACTAAGGCACAGAGAATTTTAGGAATTCTCCAAGGTCATTCAGATAATACATGTACAGCCCCAGTTTTGAGCTCAGACGGTTTAACTCTGAAAGCACACTCTTAAACACAATGTTAAACCGTCTCCTTTCTGGTTACCTAATTCCTGTGCATGTCAGGAGAGCTGTTATTTTCAAATTCCACATGCACAGTGATTCAACATTCATAAAATGGGTCATTTCAAATACTACTTCCCTTTTTCCCCTTTGTTAAACAATTGTTTTTCTAATTTCCACCTGTGCTTTTATCCCCTTATATACCCCTTATACAAAGTTTCTTAGAAATTAGAATGTTTATGTTAAATAGAATGGAATTCCAGTCTTGTAGATATTTACTTATTGCAGCAAACATAGTAACTTAATCTTAATTCACCTTAGAAGACGTTCATATGTACTGCCCCTTGAAAGAAAGACAGAAAGAAAAAGGGAAAGAAAGAAGGAAGGAAGGAAAGAAGGAAGAAGACAACAAACATTGACAAATTGGACTATATTAAAGTGACAAACTTTGTTCTCAAAGGACATCCTGAAGATAGCCTCCAGACTGGGAAAAGATATTTATTATTCGGTAGTACCTCCTGAAATTGAATGTACCTTGACCCTATGATCCAGAAATCTTAATGCTAGGTATATACCCCGCAGTGTCAATCACATATGTGCCTAAAATCACCTATAAGCAAAATAGAATTTTTTTTATTCACATTTATTGAGATCATATGTTTTGTTTCCTTCCAGTTTGACAGGGTATATTATATTAATTGATTTACTAATTTTAAATAAACATGAACCCTTGAAACGAACTCTACAAGATAGATTATATTGTCTTTTTTATTCATTGTTGAGTTTGGCTTGTTAATATTTAGGTTTGCATTTTCGCATCTATGTTCATGGTTATGTAAATTTACTTTCATGTGCTATCCTTATTTGCCTTAGATATCAGGGTTACGTTAATCTTGAAAATACTGTTGGTATACGTATGTTCTTTTCTTATTTTCTAGAACAATTGGTGTAAGATTAGAATCATACGCCCCTAGAAGTTAAAATTTATTACTGATGCCATGTATTCTAAGAATTTTCTTCAAAGAAAATATTTAACTATTGATTTAATTCAATTATAGGGTTATTTAGAATTTATAGTTCTTCCTTTGTCAATATGCAACTTGCGTTCTTCTAAAGATTTGTCTATTTCATATGAACTTTCAAATGTATCGGTACAAAGTTGTTCATTATATGTTAATGTATTAAATATCATTGAAGTTTAGTTTATTAGATTCCTCTTTCATGAACCAACTTTGAGCTTTGTTGGTTCCATTTGGTCTGTTTTGTATTTCATTAATTTTACTTCATTTACTCTTTGGGCTTATTCATTTTCCTTTTTGTAATTTTTTGAGTTCTTTCATTTGTAGCCTTTCTGCCTTTTGATTTTCTAACTTAGGCAAATCTTAGACATTCTCCTCTAACTCCTAAATGAACTCTTAAATTCACTGTATTTGTCAACTGCCTTCAAGGCCTAGGGTAATGTTGCCATCCTTAATTCTGGATTTCCACATCAGTTAGATTTTGGCCAGATCATGGATAATTTCCTCAATATCTTATTAACAGCTCAATGCTAATTAGGTTTTTATTATTTTTTAGTGGTCTCTAATCATTTTAATTATTTTCAGCTGGATTGATGGTCCCAGTGCTTAGCCGAAAATAGTCTTGAAGGCACAAAATTTTATTCTTTCCATAGGTGAAGCCATCCCTTTATTTTGTATTTTTTTCTTAAGACATGTATTATTCTTTTCTTTATGTGCATTGCCTTTTTTTGTGCTCTCTCCAGTTTTCATTTTATTCTCAACGTTGAAGCAAACATTACAGTATGCAATGACTACATGATATAAAAACTTGAAATCTTCTTTTTCTGCATTTGCACAGCCAGTGAGTCCATGTATCTGAAATATGAACTTTTATCATCTAAAATACTATGTACCTTTTTTCATGGTATCAGAGAATGCTAGGGCTGAAATAGGCAACCCCAGAGTCTCTTTGCCATACAATTAAAATATTTATCCCTCACTCAGAATTTATTTCTTACTCAGTTGGTAGCCAGATTCCATGTGGTGACTCAGAAATCCATGCCTCTTCCATCTAGTAGATTCTCAGATCTTCCCACTGGGTCCTCTGTATCTGGCTGTGAAATGACTGGGGATTAGTGGCTGTCATAGGACATCTGGTGGGCCATACCTGGAAGTGTGTTGCATTTCCATCAGCAATCCATTGTTCATAGTCACATAGCTTCATGTAGATAGAAGGCTGGCTGGGAAATGTAGAAACACTTGTTCTTTCTACAGCCAGATTAAACAGTTACCAACACAATAGTGAGTTAATTGAAGATGACAGAAACAAATAACAACTTGGAAAATTGGCTCGATCTGTGTGGCTAGGTTGTCTATTAGCAAGATGACATGACACACATCCAAATAATTCAGACACCCATTGAACTATAAAATTAATTACAGTTATTTGCACGGTATCATCTTCAAGAATATGGTCATGGATTTGCTTAGCCCCTTATGTTGCTAGTTGTGGAATCTGATCAAAAGAAAAATAGTTTTTGATTTTTTTTAAACTGAGTACTAGAAAAACTGCCAAGATATCTCTTTCTATTTCTACTTCTGTATAGATTGCAGCTATATAAATAATACAAGCTTAGCCTGATTTGATTTTCTAGTGATTCTCAAAGGATTAATTACTGTTTTGCTTCCTTTCAAACTAACTGACCATTAGCTTTTCATCTTTCTTTCTATTTTGTAGATTTCTTACATTAATAATAACAGCCACTCTCATAATAAGCAGTCATTTCAGATTTCAAATTGGTAAAGTCTGTCCTTCATTTATTATTTAAATTCATTCACCTATATATATTCACAGATTTGGGGGATAGTATACGCATTCATAGTACCTGATAGACTGTTTATTCATCATAGCAATAAAATCAGATTAAAAATTGTGACATTTGACTCCGCTAAGGTTTCTAGGCTCCTGCAAAAAAGACTTAACGTGGTTTCCAGTCTTTCCTGCTATTGACCTTAACTCTATTCCTATATATTGTATGCTGACCATTTTAAATAAATAGCAAAGAATTATAATTCTTGTTTGGAATACATATTTATCTGTGGTGTCCTTAATTTGGTTTTACTAAATTAGAGTAGGGGCTATGTCCTTTTTTTAACCTGTTTTAAAACAATCTTACACCATCTTTTAGCATTCTTATATACTCCTTTATTAGACAATTTTATGACCATTTCCCTGCTGGAATATGAACTTCTTAAATTCACTTCTAATTTTGACATATTTGTCTATTCCAAGGTACTAGAGCTATTAAAGTAGGCATTTTCAAAGTACAGTTAATTGTTTTCTACCTTCTCTTGTGATATTACCTGTCTTTCCAGAACTTTATTCTTCAAGATTCAACATTCTATCTACATCACCCTGACATCTTCGCCCCACCTCCCCTTTTGAGTAGACTATACATTCCCTTCTATCCCAGAAAGATTTTTTATCTTTTTGTCTTTGTGCTTACTTTGTCCTGTCCTGTATTATAATTAGGGGTCACGTGAGTGTGCACTGTTACTTTCCTCTCTCGCCTCTTAAACAGTCCACTTTACTAAAGGCAGGCAGAAAATATTAGAGTTAAAATCTTTAGTGGAACCACAGTGAAACTTGGGAAAAAATGATTTCTGTTATTCCCAATCTCTTTCTGTCTTTCATAGTACCTACCATTCAGAATGGCTTAAAGACTTAAACACAAGATGAGACACCATAAATCTCCTAGAAGAGAACATAGGCAAAACATTCTCTGACGTAAATCTTAGCAATGTTCTCCTAGGACAGTCTACCCAGGCAATAGAAATAAAAGCAAAAATAGACAAATGGACCTAATTAAATTTATATGCTTTTGGACAGCAAAGGGAACTATAAACAAAATGAGAAGACAACCTATGGAATGAGAGAACATATTTGCAAAATGATGCCACTGACAAAGGCTTAATTTCCAGAATATACAAACAGCTTACACAACTCAATAACAAAAACCAAACAATCCAATAAAAATAAGCAGAACACCTAAACAAGCATTTCTTCAATGCAGATATGTCCAAGAGGCACATGAAAAAATGCTCAGTATCACTAATTATCAGAGAACTGCAAATCAAAACTACAGTGAAGTATCACCTCACACCAGTCAGAATGGCCATCATTCAAAAATCCACAAATGACAAATGCTGGAGAGGCTGTGGAGAAAAAGGAACCCTCCTACACTGCTGGTGGGAATGCAGTTTGGTGCAGCCATTGTGGAAAACAGTATGGAGATTCCTCAAAAGACTAGGAATAGACTTACCATATGACCCAGCAGTCCCACTCCTGGGCATATATCCAGAAGGAACCCTACTTCAGGATGACACCTGCACCCCAATGTTCATAGCAGCACTATTTACAATAGCCAAGGCATGGAAATAGCCTAAATGTCCATTGACAGATGACTGGATAAAGATGTGGTATATTTATACAATGGAATACTATTCAGCCATAAAAATGACAACATAATGCCATTTGCAGCAACATGGATATCCCCAGAGAATGTCATTCTAAGTGAAGTAAGCCAGAAAGAGAAAGAAAAATACCATATGATATTACTTATATGTGAAATCTAAAAAAGATTTCTAAAATCTAAAAAATAAGAAGACAAATGAACTTAAATATAAAAGAGAAACAGACTCACAGATATAGAATGCCAACTTATGGTTGCCAGGGGGGAAGAGGGTGGAAAGGAACAGACTGGGAGTTCGAAATTTGTAGATACCCACAGGTAGATATAGAATAGATAAACAAGATTATACTCTATAGCACAGGGAAATATAGCCGAGATCTTGTGGTAGCTTACGGCAAAAAAGAATATGAATATGAACATGAACATATGTGTATTTATGTATGACTGAAAAATTGTGCTGTACACCAGAAATTGACACAACATTGTAAATTGACTATAACTCAATAAAAAACAAACAAAAAAACCAAACAAACAAAAAAACAAAAACAAAAAAAACGCTGAAAGAAGCCAGTCACAAGAGACCGCATATTGCATGACTCCATTTCTAGGAAATGTCCAGAAGAGAGAAGTTTATACAAAGATAAAATGGATGACCGGGGGCTGAGGGAGGACGTTGTGGGGGCAGAAATGGGAGTGACTGCTAAAAGAAATTAGGGGGGTACTTTTAGGGAAAGTTCTGAAATTGGTTGCGGGGTTGATGGTTTTCCAACCCTGTAAATATGTTTAAAAAACTTATTGAATGGTACACTTTAAAGGCACAAATTGTCTGCTATGTGAATTATATCTTAATAAAGCTGTTTTTTTAAGTTAAAAAAAACCAACAGAAAACAAAACCAAAAAATAATCGTTAAACAGAGTAAATGATAATAAAAATGTGTTTTGTTTGTTAGAATGTGTTGTATCAATTACATTTTGAATTGAATTTCAGTTCCCTAAGTGCTTTATCTCCTCTAATATCTGTTGGAAACAATCAAATCCCATTTCTTCTTCCTAAGAGATAAACCAAAAAAGACACGTTTTTAGTTTAAAATTATATCAGGGATAGAAAAATCTCCTCATTTAAGCATCCTTGTGGAAAAAGGCCAATTCCTTGGCAATGTTTGCTGATATAAACCAAGGTGTGTCTGTGCTATTCTGTGTCTTTAAGTTTCAGGAAAGTAGAGGACATGCCCCACTGTATTTCCATTGTCTAGCGTAAATAAATGAACAAATCATAAGATAAAAATTTTCAGAACTCTCCACTTTTAAACATTTACCTCTCCTATTTTTCAAAGGACTGTCAGAATTTTGCTTTTAACCTTTTTCTCAAAAATTTAAATGCTTTCCAAAGATATATAAAATAAAGTGAAAATAAAATTGTGAGTGGCATACACATTAGAGAATACAGATAAGGAGGATGGCTCTTGGATTAAATTTCTTACATCTGATCCTAATCCTGATGCTTAAAATCTTCCAGACTCAGTATTCTTTTTGACTTTTTCTGGATATAAAATTAGTACATCATCTCTTTGGGTCATCGTGAGTGGATGGTATGCAGGAGTGACCAGCTAATGTTATGTACTATTGTTTTTATTCTATTCTACTTTAGACTCCAAATAACTCCTTCAGCTGACATGAAACTGCTTTCCCAGCTTCAGCTCTCAGTAGATACTCACTATTCTTTGGCAACTCTTGGTTACTGACCATTTTAAAAATGTTATTCTGCAAGTTTTACATGTCTAGGCCTGTTTATTCTAGTTTAAACTCTTTCTCAAGGTACAATTTAAACATCTTCTCGGATAGATTACTGCCTCCAAGTCAACGCCTCCAAGCACATGGAGTTCTGTGTCAGGAACAGTATTTTGAAGGTCATAAAGACAAGGGAAGAATAAACATGCATATGTGGACAATTTTTAAAATGCAGCTCAGGTGTAGGATAGCTGTTCTTTGGAACTTGTTCCACTTCCCTTTGTTCGTCTCTAGAGAAAAAGCTTTCAGCTCAACCGCCAGCAGCCAGCTAGAATGATGAGCACCACACATGTCTGTATTTTTTGTACTTCCTTGCCCCTTAACAGAAATCGGGTGCCATCAAAAAGCCCAATCCTGGACCACATTAAACAACCAAATAAAAACCCCATTACAGATGCCCAGATTCCATTTCCAAAATGATACCATGCATCTTCAAATTTCCTGATCTGACACTCCTTGACTTGTACTCTTGATTTTTTTTTCCCTACCACACACCAAAAACTTTTTGAAGCACTAGAAATTTACCATTAGTAAAATAAAATCTCTGAGGGTCATGTAGCTTACATTCTAATAAAGAGGTCTCCATTCGTTATTCAAAGTATGAATTCATTTTATTTAACTTATATTACATGTCACTCTCAAGTTTGATCAGCATGACGCTAAACTTAACTGAGTAGGGAAAACAGCTGCAAAATGGCCAAGGGTAAAGGCTGCATCAGAAGGCGGGAGGTTTTCCCTCAGATAAAGCAGCAAATATTTACAAGAATGAATGAAAATGGGAAAAAGGAATGAATATATAAAAATGAAGAAAGAATGAGAAACTAAGGAGTGTATAAAAGGGTAAAGAAGGGATAGAGGTTAGAGAAGGGAAGAAAGACGTGCAGAATGGATGAAGACTCAGTCTCTCTGTCCCTCCTACCTGTCTGTTCCTCCCAATAATCAGGTCAGCTCAAGGGATGCAAATTTAAATTAGTACCAGCCTAAAATGTAATTAGGCGGTGTATCTGCTAGGGGGAGAATGAAGTCTATAATGCATTCCAAAACCAATGATTTAGATCATCCAGGTCAAAAATTTTCTTTACGTTCTCGGACAGTGGTAAATTTCCTTTACTGCATTTCCTTAATGTATTCCTGCTTGGAGTACACATTTGATAGCTATAAATCAAACTTTAATTCATTTTTTATCAATATAGGATGTGGTTTTGATCGTGATATTTGAAAGAGGTTAAAATCAGCTCATTGAGCCATTGTAGGACCATGCTACAAAAATAGCAGTAATTTATCTCTTCAGAATGGCGGAGTTGGAGAATGGATTCTGGGACTGTGGCCTGTTTGTGATTGATGAAGCAACATTGTCAATTATGAGACTTAACAGATCCCAGAAAGGCCCAGCTCTCCTGGCTACTGAGCCTTTCCCTGAAAACTAATCAGATTTGCTGGATGCCAGCGTACGGATTTGATGAGATTCAGAATAAAAATGCGAAGGGAATAAAACTTTTATGAATGCAATACTCTTATAAATCAACTACGTATAGGGTTAATAAAAAGCCACATTTCTGGTAATAATATTTCAAATTTTAGAGGAAAGTGAAGTATTTAAGGAGTTTTATTTATCTAACAGGCTTTGTGTTATAGTCCAAATTGTGTCTAAATTTGGTAGCATCCTACTGACAGCGTAGTCAGAAGGTCTAGGATAGAATAGTGAACTCGCTATGGGATGCCCTTATTAAATCTTAGTGCTGGCTGACAGTCTGTAAAATCTTGCTACTCCAAATAATGAAATAATACATGGGGGAACTTTTGTTACATAACAATCATTAAGTTTCTTCATGAATTGAAAGCCGGTCTTATCAGGCTGTTTTCAATAACTACATTACGTTTCTGAAAGATAAAAACTGACCAGAGGGTGAAAGTACATATTCCTTTCTGCTCTTTGCAATTCCCTTTTGAGATTCAGAATGACTTCTTCTGACTTCATTGTGAACTCCCGGCTATAGGTTTATATTCATTCCTTATGCTTCTTATTCTCTTGGAGCTTAATCAAGCCCTTCATATATATACACGAATGTATGTATGTGCATATATATATGATTTTTTTCTTTAACAGTAATCTCTTTGAATATGTAGAGGTATGGTTTAATTTATGCAAGACATTCACAAAGCCTGCATAATTTGAATTTTGTACAATGGATTATCTTTTTATATATTATATTAAAACACTAGGTTTTTGTAATTGATTTCCATTTTAAATGATTTGTTTCTCAATTTATTTTCCAAATTATTTAATGATAGTAACACCAACAGGATGTTTTCTTCATACAGCAGAGCAAAACTGAATTTTTTCCTAAATAGTAATTTTCTTCCTAGTTATAAAAGTAAGATGCTTTTGGCAGAAAAACACAGAAAATAGAGAAATTTATAAGAAAATAATATTCATTTATAAAAGTATTATATTTCAGTGTTTTTCTCCCTAACATTTTCCTTATTATTGAAGTAAACAAAGCAATAGAAATCTGGCATATTAGTTATTTAAGTACTATGGTTAAAAGTTATTAAAGACTATAAAATTAAAATATTATAACTAATATACATGTTAAATATCAAACATAACTAATAATTGAGATCAGGTAAAGTGCCGTTGTCTGAATGTTTGTGTCCCCCCCTCCCCCACCACATTTACGTGTTGGGACCCTAAAGCCCCATGTGATGATTTTAGAAGGTGGAGTTCAGGGTGATGAGGGTGGAGACTTCATGAGTAGGATTAGTTCTTTTGAAAAAAGATCCGGTAGAGCTCCCTCGCCCCTTTCACCATCTGGGGATACAATGAGAAGTCTGCAGCCCGGAAGAGGGCCCTCCCCTGACCATGCTGGCACCCTGATCTCAGACTTCCAGCCTCCAGAACTATTAGATATTGAATTTCTTATGTTTTTAAACCACCCAATCTATGGTAGTTTGTTATAGCAGCTCACGTGGACTAAGACATCAAGTGACTTGAAATTATACTGTACAGCTCAGGGAACTGTATTCAGTATCTTGTAGTAACCTCTAATGAAAAAGAATATGAAAATGAATATATGTACATATATGTATGACTGAACTATTATGCTGTATACCAGAAATTTGCACAACATTGAAACTTAGTATACTTCAATTAAAAAAAAAACTCAACATGTTAAAAATCCATAAATTAGAAAGCCATCAAAATGGAATATAAGAATTCTCGCCCACCTCTTTGAAATAGAATGATACTTTGAAATATATATAAGAAGGCTAAAATGCGTATATTCCTTGTCACATAGAGAATTATCTCCAGATCTCAATCTCATATTTTTTGACTAAATTATTTCTGTCCTATAAATTTGTTATTTTCTATGAGAAACATCTTCAAAATATATAGGACTATACCTACCTCTATACCTACCTCTCAAGAGGTGCTTCTGGATAGGGGATATCTGTGGGATGGATATCTGTGTTCAATAATCACTCTGCCATGGTCCAAAGAATATTTTGTTGAGGGGCAGGGAAATCAGGAAGCTCACTGGGAGGCAGTTACAGTGTTCCCGACAAAAGATGATGGTGGCTTGTAGACAGGTGATGGCTGTAGAGATCTGAGAGGTAGATGGAGACACAGAGAAAGAGACGGAGACAGAGACAGAATGAGAGCTTTCTCTCCATGAGCAACTAAGATGCTCTATAGTAAGTTATTCAGTAATTTGTTGAGTGGATTAATCAATGAATAGATTGACTAACAATGTAATAGAGTATTTTATAAGTGCGAGTAACTACTTCCAGTCTTCTTTAATTTAAATGAAACTTGATTGTTGCCTCCTATCAAAATAATGAGTTTAAAGCAAGAGCAACATTTATTTCCCTTAATGTTTTTAACTGTGTCCTTGGTTAAAAAAATAACAAGTGAACTGATCCAAAAACATTAGTAAAGCATAGTGAAAATAATTAAAAGAATTATTGGAAGTGTCTTAGCTCTGTGAATTTAAAAATAATCACAAGGTTTTGAAGAATTCAAACACTGTAAGTAAATTCATGATGATGTGTAAGTTGGGATATACTCCATTTCTTCTTACTTCTTACAAAGAAATACAAAGCCATTTTGAGAAAGAAGTAAGTAACAACATTTTGGATGGAAAAATGAAGAAGTTTTGAGGTTGTTTTTATTTTATCGTCATTAATGGTATTTATATACAAAAGGACTAGAGTATCTAAATAAGCAAATGACAACCCAAATGCATCGCTCTGTTTGCTTACATTCCAGAAATCTCAAAGAAGATAAAATTTTCCCCCTTTTCTACCTACAGTCAGTTTCTTCCCAGTCTCTACTAACAGTGCCCAGAGGTACCAAGACTTGTTCAGTGACCCTCACCCCTCTGTTATGTCCTCATTCTCACTGTGCCTCTTTCTTCTCTTCTTTGCTGCTTATTCACCATTTGCCTCACCAGGTCCTCTCCCTGACCTTCTTGGCCTTGATTCATGCTTCTGAAGGTTGCCCTGTGCTGACTGGTCACCCAGGCTCTCTTGTTCTTGATTTCTGGATCGATTTTGCCAGTGGGAGTCATGGGCAGGGGATCAGAGGATGGGAAAGAAAAGAGACCATGTATTTATGCTCCACAACCCAGCTCCCTCCCTGTTGCACCACAATGGCTGTATTCCACCTCTGTCTGCTGCCCTTGTCCAAGGAACACCGTACCTTCCATTTGCCCCTTCAGGTCTAGAGCTGGTAACTGTTTTCTTCCGTAGCTTTTTATTCCCTTCGCCTCTAAGTTCATGTGCTCTTAAATTATTTTCAGTTACACATTTTTGAGTGTGTCCTTTATTTTTCCTATCAAGACAATGACTGACATATTTTGCCCAGCCTCAGATATGGGTATTATTTCCTGTTGCCTGGGGCCAGTGTACTTTGCCTGGACATGACTATGGAGTCCTCCTTCATTGCTTTTTCTAGGTAACGTTAGATGTTGTGTGTTTATTTCTGTTCACTGAAAACAATACCTTCTCTGTTTTCTTCATGCAAGTCTTTTTTATTTCGGCTCTGCTGGTTTATTAATTAATGTCATTAACTGTGGGAAAGTGAATAGATTGTTTTTTCTGGAAGTCCTCAAGGTTTTAATTCAAAGAAATGAAGTAAATTTCAGATAATTTAATAGGAGTCATTGATATGGAAAAGTGTTTAATTTTTTCCTAATAGCCGCATACTTTATGATGACACATAGCTATTCAGTAATGACTGCTGTGATGAAGAACTTAAAGACATAGACAAAGCCTGTATTTAAAGCCTCTGTGGGCTCACTGTTTCATTTTTATTTTTTAAACTGAGATATAATTGACATATAACAAATGTTTCAAATGTACAACATAATGACTTGATTCTTCGGACCCTCCATTTCATACTTCGCACAGCATATAATGTGCTTTAATTTCTGGTCCTTACTCTCAGAATTCCATGATTTTATCTTTTTCCTGATTTGATTTTTGTCAGCTGGTTTTTAGTTTCGTTTTCTTCTGCTTCCTTTTGTTGACTGAAATAAATGCGCAGCCTAAAAGTTGAGAGTTAAGTTTTATTTGGCGGGAGGACTCGAGCAGGGATGACAGCCCCTCAGATCCTCTGAGAGACTGCTCCGAAGAGGTAGGGGAGGAACTAGGAAATATAGGAGCTTTGCAATGAGGACCAGGTAGTTGGAACAATAAAAGATTGCTTGTTAACTAAAGAAAACCAGGCATCTCAAGTTGAAGAATTTAGTGCTTTTCTATGTATGGGAGGAAGCAGACATTTGGGCTCATTGAATTCATTCCTTTGACAAGCACCTAGCTATCTAGGGCCAGTGTCCTGTCCTTTCTTATTCTGAGTCCCCTCAGAGGGCACCTCTGTGAGTGGCTGCAGAGGCTGGGCTGCAGGCCTGTCCACACTGGGGGGTGGCAGCAGCCGCTGATGACTTGGTTTCAGCATTCTTTGTTTAGTGATATGGTTGCAGTATTTTCGTTCACACTTTTTACATTTCTTTACCTAATGAATTTTTACTTAAACCTCAAATCAAAGTGCAGATGGTCCCTTCTCCATGAAGCTTTCCCTGATTCTGGCAAGGAAAAAAAACTAATAATTTCACCCACTCTAATTCAAAATTGACGCATATAATTATCATAAAACATAGAATGTTCTCTAGCAATAATTTTGACAAGCTTACATTTGAATACATCTTTTGGCTTTTTCAAGGGACAGGCACTGTATATTGATTCTCACAATAATCTCAACAAACAGTTGAACTCTTACAATTTGAATTCAATTAATATGTGCCAGATAAATGAATTAGATAAAAATTAGTAGATTAAAGGAAATGGGAACTTCTAGATTGTTACTAGAAATTCATTGATACGTTTGCCTTTATTTTTGCTTCACTCAGACAATGTTTGTATGATATTCTGCATTTGTTTTAACATTATAAATTTAAATTCCTTATATTATAAGTTTAACATTCCTTAATATACATATTATGTATCAAAACAGTGACGGCTTTGAATCTACTGCTGTTTTCATTGTTTCATTGATAGATTTTTGACTCAGTCTGGCCTAATTTTTAAATTTTAGCTTGGGGATTATGAGATTATAAATTAGAAATATTAGTAAAGCTAAAATAAGTCTACAGGGTAGGATGAAACATCCAGTTTTCATTACAATGAAAATAATACTTTCCACTAAAAATCTCAAAGTGTCATGAGGATTAAATGAATGAATACAACATAAAGCACTTGTAACAATGCCTGACACACAGTAATCCTAAAATAAATATTAGCGGATTCTTTTTCTTATTATTAATGTCATTTGCATTAAGAATCAAAGAGATTTCTAGGAGAAGTTATCCATAGAGAAAGAATGGCTGTTCTGAGTAAATCCTGTTTTTTTTTTTTTGGACAGTTCTTCCCTGTTCATCACTCACATGGGCTCATGTTTGAACTACAGAGACAGGAAAGGCTGTAGTAATGTCTTTTTAAAACATCAGAACATAAAAGTTTAGTACCCATTCTAGAGGAATGCAACATAAAAGAGAAAATAAGCATTTTCCTCATTTACAACCCAGAACACAGCATACAGATAGCACTAAGGACTCCAGATGCCAAAGCACCAGCGTCTTGGGGAGACCAGCCATTTTCCGCGATCAGGGAAGGGAGTGCTGGTGCCTTACATCAGGCCCAGGGGATGGCAGCGGCAGCCGGTGGACAGCAGAGGGCAGTGAGGCAGATCCGGGAACATTCTCAAGGTCAATAGCAGCAGTCATCTCAAAATAGGTATCTCGTAAGGTCTTAAGAGAACAGCGTATCATAGTGCGAGGCGGAAGGTGGGGGAAGAATGAATAGGCAGACAGAGGAATTTTAGGGCCATGAAAATGCTCTCGATAATATTATGATGGGTATATGTCATTAGAATTTCCCCAAACCCAGAGACTACATGAATTTTCCCAAACCCATACAACACCAAGCGTGAATCCTCAGGTGAACTATGGACCCTGGATGACTGTGATGTGTCGGTGTTGTGCATTCATTGTAACAAACATGCCATTCTGGTGAATGGTGTTAAAGTGGGGAGGATATGCGTGTGTGGGGTGAGGGGTATGTGGGAAAGCTCTGTACCTTCCTCTCAGTTTTGTTGTAAAGTTAAAACTGCTCTAAAAATAAAGTTTTTAATTAAAAAAAAAAGCTGCCTGCTGCATATAAAATCTACATATTAGCTGCTCTTCGACTTGGATGATAAACTAATGAGAACTTTGCAAATCGTGGTACTACAGTGCTTTTTCTGTGTAATGAAATGACAAATTTCACCCCCCACAAATTAAGGCAGTGCAGAGACAGTACTGAACAGGGGCACGTAGCAATCAGATCGTAGAAGTGATTTTTAAAAAAGAAAGAAAAGTACTTGTTTACGGAGTGATGAAGACATTTATTTTATATTCTTCTGTAAAGGGTATTTATAGAGCATTTGAAACTTAAAACTTTCAAGAGTATTCCTATTAATATTTTACAATAATAAAGATGTTAGGCAAGTAAATTATCAAAGGAAAAGGACGAAATCGTCTTTTGCAGTGCATGCGGGTTCAGATTTGTAAATGTCCCAAAAGGTAAATTCAGCCTCTTGATCTGCTTGATTAACAATCTCTGCAAACAGAAAGAACTCCCCGTTGTGAAAATACGAGGTGCATTTTTCTTCTGTTTCTGTGCTTCCACCAAGGGAGAATTTTAGTCTTACCTAAATATCTAAATTCAATAAAATATTATTCTAAGCCTAAAATAAACATCTCCATATAAGAAGTAATCTCCCACCTACAGAAACTTACACCCTTGTTATAATTACTTTAGTATTAACAACTCCTCCTCTTAACACTCAAAGCGTGTGGGTTCTGAGAAGGCAGCACACAAACCTGGTATTTTTTTTTTAAAAAGTCCAATAAAGACAGCATAATATCTTTCTTCTTCCAGGTGGCGACGTATCACCATTTACTTTTATTTTTCCTTCTTTCACTGACTTTTCCCTCTAAAATTCACTATGTCTATGTCACTTATTCTGAACTAGACCTGTTTGTGTAGAATGTATCCTTCTGCTTTTGCCATGTACTCAAATTCCTAAGAGAAAATTTGTGAAACGTTTACGATCCAGATGACCACATGTAGATTTTAAAACATATTATAAACTTGATTCTCATGAGATCAACAAAAATCTCCAGTTTTACGAGTTTTTGCATTTCCGTGAAATAAGGGATGTTAGTAGTGATAACTATGATTTATGAAGTGCTTGCTATTTAGTGCCAAGTACTGTCCTAAAAGCAGAGCATTTGCAAGTCACCTGTAGGATGGGTGTGGTGTCTGCCCCATTTTACAGATGAAAGTTGAGGTACAAAATATTTTAATAACCTGATGATGAAAGTTTCAATGAATCTTGACATATTCTCAATTTTCTTAAAAGCTTAAGAACTTAGGTTATATTTGTCTACTGCTCCATTTAGGCAAAACGAGAGGTCTTGGAAAGATATAAAAGTCCCCTAGACGGAAAAACCAGAAGGAAATTAAAACACTTTCAGAAGAGGTTTTGAATGCTGGAATCCATTTTCAGACTTCTGTCATCTACAAGCCCTCTCTTTTGAAGGCAAAGTCTGAAATTGTCCAATGTCACATAGCTGGCAAGCTGTCCAGCAAAGAATTGAATCTAGACTGTCTGACTGTAAAATTTATGACACTGTACTGGATGCATTGGAATTACATTTCCTTTTTGATAGCACTACAGTAGTGAAGATCACAAATTGCTTGGAAGTGATTCTAATTTTTTAGTTTTCAGCTGTAGGAACAATGGAATGGATTCTGTCATTTTGCTCTTTTAAAAGGAAATATATTTGTTTCCTGGCATTGAAAATAGGTAAATAAACTCTCTTTGAAAGATTGAAAATTTTAGCGATTTCATTTTGCTGACACATGATCTTTGAGGTTATGCAAACTTTTCAGTGACAATTTATCAAACACACACATACACAGTGGCAGCACACTTGTAAAAAATAGTTTTAAATACTAGCTTTCCTAGTTCATTTTCTTCTCATGAAACTTACCATTCATTCAAATGCATAAGGTTGAAAGGATTATACCTGGATCAAGTTTGAAAGAAAACAGGAGGTTAGCAAGTATTAGCTATAATGATAGGAACATTTACCTAAAATATAGCACTTCTGTACTTTAACAAGCTTTTATTCTCATTACTTTCTGAAGAAAGTGAATTTAAGAAAAATATATGCAGGCCAACCTTACACAGTCATGCAAGTTGTGTCCTGCACAGGGGACCTTGGCCAAGGGAGCCAGCGGGGTCTGAAAACTGTCTCCATGTGCTACTTGAGACAAGGCTGTGTTAGCCCTGAGGAAAACTACGCCTTTTTCTAATTCATCTTCCCAGACGGGGCACATTTTTCTAATTCAACAAATGAGCCTTACGTAAAAGTAGCAGCCCTGAATATGCGGGCTGGCCAAAATACTTTGCAGAGAACTTTATTCATTATTGCGCAAGTATTTTGTAAGAAGCAGCAAATATTGCTGGGCCCGGGGGCCAAAGGCACAGTACTAAGCTTCTAAGCTTTGGCTTGGTCGGTTGAGGTTGGGCATTTCCGTCCTTTCAGTTAGCATCTGATAAAATCCTAGCAGGCAAGACTCTGATTAAACAGTTTCTCCCGAGGACACGCCTTGTGGAGAAGAGCAGGATGCTCTGGTGTATTTCAAAATGGTCCTTTTCCCTCTCTCCCTGCAGGAAGCATGAGGGGGTACTTCTCTAACACTCACTGTGAGAACCTGGTAGGCTGCACACTTTTGGGAAGTGAGACTGGATCCTACTGGAGATTTTAACCCTCAGAGTTGTTCCCATTGAGCCTCCAGCCATTTCTCAGTGACAGCTGAGGTCTTCCTGCCCCAGCATTGATTACTGCAGAAGTTTCTACTCAAGGGTTTTTGCTTTGGTGAGTGTCTGTATTCCTTTGTTGATCTCAGTGGTTTGTCCTGTGACCTCATTTCTCTTAGGAACCTAAAAACTGTTGATTTTTCAGTTAGTTCAGCTTTTTACTTGTTATTAGGGTGGAGTGGCAACCACTACATGCTGGGCCAGAAACCAAAGTCTTGTTTGTTTGGTTTTTAGAAATGTATGCATCTATCAATGTTGTAAATCACAAAAGCATGGAAAGAAGTTATTGCTTGTATTAAATTTTACTGGGGGGAGGATGTAGTTCAAGTGGTAGAGCGCATGCTTAGCATGCACAAGGTCCTGGGTTCAATCCCCAGTACCTCCTCTTAAAATAAATAAATAGACCTAATCACTTCCCCCTAAACAAACAAAAAATTTTTATTGACTCCCTAGTTAACATTTCCCTTGGGAAACAAGGATGTATAAATCGGTTTTAATTTTTTTTCTTCCCTTTTTCATATTCCAATATGTTTTTGTTCACCTACTCTCAGAAACTTTGGGGTTATTAGTTATTAAGGGGCACATTTTTGCTTGCTTACAATGAAGTAGATCTCATCATTCAGAGCGAGAAAACAAAACACTTACCCAGATGGAAAATATGTATGTATTTGAAGCATTTTCTTTAAACTTATATGACAGTTCATAAAACTAAAACACATGTAATAAGATAAATTCACACATTATCATAGCCTCTAAGTTTAAACCATTTTTGTTCTCTTTATTTTTTTTGTTATCTGAGTCAAATCAACTCAACACAATTTAACAGTGATTTAATATTTATCTGATAGCATTACAAATAAAATTCTGATATAAATAAATTGAATCAGTCCTAATTCTTTGAAAATAGGACAAAAATATTGAAAAGCAAGCCAACATTCAGATACATAAATTATAAAGTGTACTGAATCATCCCAAAAAGATCCCTTCTTCTGCTGTGAGGTGCATGTTAGCGCGTGTGTCTAAACAGAAAGCTTGTACTGCTTTTTAAGAGACATCATTCTTGAGACAGAGATAATGCAATGAAAAATGGGAAACACGGAGACAGTAGGAGATGTCATAGGACACCACCTTCTTTTCCACTGGCAGAAAATTTTACTCGAGAGTTTCTTGACTTCTATGAAATCTTCCACAATATAAGGCTATAATCCAACGTTCATCCAAAGATGATTTTTGGAGACTGTATGTCAGGGAAAATGCTTATAATCCTTATACTCATGTTTCCATCCTCTCTCTTCTCTCCCAAGGAGAGCCCATGTTGGGAGAACACTTTCAGGCTTCCCAATCGAATGAGGAGTGACTGGTAATGTTGAGAGCCTGACAGTCATTGATTTGATGCTAATGTGAATGACCTTTCTTTCCCTGAGAGCTGCCTTCTGTCTTCTGACAAGTGTTTATGTTCTCCCACTGATATTTCCATATCACAAGCACAAGACTTCCCCAGTCCTCACCCACCTGAGACCTAATGGCATGTGGCTACCCTCTCCGCACCTGGGTGGAGAAATTTTATTCAATGAAAAGATACATTTAAAAATGAATTTTGACCTTGAAAATGCTATACTCACTCATCCACTTTACCAATAATAAGATAGATGCTGCTTAAAAATTCCCACCAGGACCCTCTATCTATTCTCAATTAGTTCAGAATCTGGAAAGGGAGACAGGTGGATGATTTAGGAACCCCTCCCCAAATCCCTTAAAAATCCAACAAAGCAGCAAATGAAACTTATTGGGAGAAATCTACATGAAACTTATAGATATATTATAATATTTTTATATTAGGAGGGTAAAAGTTATCATTCATTTCCATTTTTAAAAACAATTCTAATGACAAATGCTAATTTGATTTTTCTAAATTTTCTGAATCACTTCTGCTGTGTTCCCACATAAAGGTCAATAAGAAATATTAAGGACTAATTATGGATTTACATTAAATTTAAGAAAATCCTTAATTTTGAACAAAATGCAAAGAAATTGTGTAATACAAAACTGACTGCATCTTATTAAGGGTGAGTGTTATAGGCAAGAGGGAGTATTGGGGAAATCTTGGAAGGGAGTTCCTTTGAAATCTTGTTACATGGAGCAGTAGCATTAAAGGTCAGCTCACTCCAAGGCATGAGGACACCATAACCAAGCAGTAGGATTTGAGTCCGTGATGTAATGGAGGCATCTGAATTAATCTGTCTGAATAAAAAGGGAATTATTTTTTTAAATAGTAAAATATTCGTCATTGTTAATGTCATAAAGGAAGGATGTAATCCACTTTGATGAAATTTCACATATATTTTGGAGGCACCTTCTCTACTATGATAAATATCAGACTTAAAAACGATCACAGAGTATATGCCCCAAGTTATCGTTTGCACATCAAATAGGAAAAAAGACAATGACAAGGGGTTAACAGGGTTCTGAAGTGTTTCTCATTACCACCCAAGGCTGAGAAGAATACTGGGAGCAATAAATTTGATGTCTGAGGGAATTATATCAGCAACCAAATAGAATGCATCTTCATAGTATGAAAATAAGCTCTCAAAGTACATTTAGAAAAATAAATATGAATTGAGGCAAATTCAAGACAAACACATTTGCATTATTTGAGAATCTGGTACTGTGCCTTGAGTAAGTTTCATAATGTAAATATTAATATAAATGCCCATAAATGTACGACTGCTGACACACAATAAAGAAAGGAACATATAACCAAGGAAGTGGGGTAGTAGGACGTGGCTGGAAAGTATTTCTTCCTAGGAAATAAGGTAATATTTTTGAAAAATTATTGACTTCAAAATTTAATAAAATGCAGATTTTATAAAATGATGTACAAGATAAGATGATAAGAAATCGGATTTAGATGAATTAGGAGTTCCTTGATAGATAATCAAAAATATAAAAAAAAGATGAATGAGATAAGAGAAGAGCTTACAAGAAATAAGATTATAATGAAACAATAAAAAAAGCATTAGAACCAGTGTACCTACTCTGAGTAGGAATCTAAGGTCTCTGACCGTTTCTATGTTCTTACTTTTCATTATCTTCGATGAAAAGGAATTGCTATGGCAAAGGTGAGAACATTCAGGGGACCCTCTTTCTAGTGGTGAGTCACTGAAGACTTGGATCTTCTTTCATTTGGTGTCATCAGACTTGTCATAGAAAGGGGTGGCTCCGGCAAAAGGTCAGCCCCACCATCTTTTTCTCTCTTCTTTATTCTCTTCTCCCACAGGACATCCACTGCTGCACTAAAGTAGGTTAGGTCCATTCTAGGTTTGAAAGAAGAAAAAAAAAACTGTCTATTGTCTTTATGACTATGATGGGTGGGTTAATCCTTTCCCCCCAAATTCTAAAAAGATCTTAAATTTTTATTTGGGTATTGAAGGGTAGGGACAATGAAATGGTGTAGCTCTCAGAACCTGTTTTTGCCTTATTATATTTGTTTAACTAGCATAGAATAAAGAAATGCTATGTTTCTCTATCCTTATGTGTATTTTTCTATACATATGCTTATGCACATTATGCAATGCATAATAAATAGATGCAAAGAAAGAAAGAGAGGAAGGAAGAAAGAAAGAGAGAAAATCTTGGAACCCAGTTAAATAAGATAGCTTGGTCCTACCTGCTACAAGAATTAGGCAATCTTCAGTTTCCTAGCCCAAGAAATACCTAATTTCATTTCTGTTGAGCAAGAGTGAAAGGAAGAATGACTAGGGAAGAGGCTGTGCCAGAACTGAGAACCTTGGAAAACTCTCCAAATGGGCAGGAGAACTGGACAAAGACATTAAAAAATATGGAGAGAGATGACAGCCAGAGAAGACAGAGGATAAAGTACCGAGAAACTGCCTGTATCCTAGAAACAGGTGAAAGAACAAATAAAATTTTAAAATCAATAGTAGAGGAGAAGAATGTTCTAGAGTAGAAGACTTAAATTTATAAGTAAAGCAATGCTCACAACATAACCATGGAAAAGGAGTAAAGGCTTCAAACCTAGAGACCCAAACATTGAGAATTTCACGAGCATTTCTTAAACTTCATAGATATCTTGGTAGGGAAAACATGATAGCCACACATGATTTAAAGGAAAAGTAGGGTGTCCTTGGACTTTCCACAACAATAAATTCAGAGGACAATAGATGGATGGATCATTAGTGGGCCCATGGCTGTATCCAGGACATAGACAAGCTCTGTTAGGCTCACACGACACCCTTGAAATGTGTGTTTCATTTTAAACCTTTGTCGTGTTGGTTTCTTCTCAATAATACGAGTTGACAATGCTGGTCCCACATTTCCTCAAAGCAACAATCAGCTGGGGCTGAGCAGTTCCTGCATCACATTCCTTCTTCTTCCAACTTTTCTCCCAACACTGAGGGAAATTATCAGTTGGCATTTGCCATAGGGTTTGCACCATTGCTGTTACACGAAGAGATCATTTCTATACACATACGGCTCTATCAGCACTGCAAAACTGCAAGATAAACAGAAAGATTACTTACTTTAAGAAAAATGACAGAGAAAAATACTTCTATGTGGAGTCTCGTTTTCCTCTTACCCATGATACATATATATATATATATATATATATACACACACAAGAAAGTGCCTAAACTTGTTTCATGGATTCACCTAATCTTAACCTTTCTAGGCATTTGAGGTTTTAAACTCATTTGGAAACTTGAAGTGAAAGTTTGGTGCTTAATTTTTCTACATTTTGAATAGTTTTTTTTTTTTTTCTCAGAGAAATGAAGAGATTTTTCTCAGATATGCCTCAGTTTCTGGGTTACAAAACTCAACTACCATTTGTTGGGGGAAACAAACAAGCATACACACAAACTAGTGGGAATTGTATGCTCACCATAAATAAATAAATAAATAAATAAATAAATAAATAAATAAATAAATAAATAAAGCAAGCAAGCAGTAAAATAAATAAAATTTATTATAATAAATAAAATTACATTTTGTACCACTGGGTTTGACCCCTCAAAACAAATTTTAGGAAATAAAAGGTATTTTGTAGAAAAACTGAAAACAAAAAAACGTAACAAGGTTGCATATCAACATAAACAAGAAGCAATATAATGGGTTATAAACAAGTAAGTTATTTGTTTTCCTAATTGCTTCTTGACGCATGTTTACAATGCTTGCGGAAGTCTATCTGCCTTCCTCTTTCCACCTTCCTGCGTGTCCCCCTTTAACTGCCTCCTGTGTTATTACCAGTGTTTATACTTGTACTTATCTGGGAAGAACAAGGAGAAACTCTATACCATCTTCTCTGGACTGTTGGTCTCACAGGATGCTCTTTGAAAATACATTTATTTAAGTTTTTCCAAGGAGGAAGCAGTAAAGACCTGTGTGCTTTTAATAAATAATAAATTCTGTAATAGAGTGTTCGTATTTGCTGAGGAAACATTTTAAGATAAATTGGATGACATTTCTTGATAAAAGACCACCCACCGTACTAAGGCCAACCTCAGGGTCGCTGGTGTGTATACAACCAAGTAGTAATTATGCCACTCGCTAGCAAGGATAACAAATGTGGGACCTTTAAAATGAATTTACTTGTGCACATTTTTCTTCAGAATTTATGATTCCAAAATGTTCTTGAGGCTTTGTGGATACAAAGATAAAGGTTGGAACAGACGTTGGAAGATTGGAACTGGCGGGGGATCAAGTCAATTAATGACTTAACTTCGACCCCATTTGCAAGTCATGGGGTGACAAGTTACAATATGAGGATTTTCACATCCATTGTCATGAGATGTTCCATTTCTACAGTTTCTGTATTTATAGAGAGATGGAATTTTCCCCAAAATGAAATCTCTGCTATACATTGAACTTATTCTAAATGAGAAAAAAATGATATGTCCCCAAAGAGATGACTCTCCTACTTCCATTGGCAACGATCCTTCTATTCCAGAAGGTGAGGAACATGGAATTAAAATAAACTATCAAAATTACATTTATTATTATAGGGTCACTTTCTTGATGAAAAATTGCCAATCGTTTCATATTGCCTAGAAAATTCTATACTGTTTAGTTATCCATCCATACTACAGTTTTATTCCATGAAGAATCACTATACTTGATAGATAGATAGATAGATAGATAGATAGATAGATAGATAGATAGATAGATAGATGATAGAAAGAATTTATGGTATTTGACCAAAAAAAAAAGATATCAAAGTAATAAGCCAGAGGTTAAGATTGATAAGTAATGCATGGCAGTGGCCACACAACTACCACACTTGGGATTTCATTGATGAAGATCTTTTTCGTCAGTGAGACCTTCTATATAATAAATACAACAGAAAATAGATGTGACCATGTTCTCAGAATGAAATACAGTAGTGAACATTATATAATGCTTTTTATATTGCCACTTAGAATATGATAAGGTAGATGGCATAACATCAAAATACAAGTGAGTTAAAATATTTCGCCAGAAGCCCAGTCATTTTGACTCAGCTTCACAGCCCTCTGATGTCATGGCTTGATCCAACTGCAAAATTTAGATTATTTAGAAGACCGCATGTGTTATAAGTTAAGAACTGTAAATAAGACTTTTATAATCAGGATTTTCCTAAGGATTAGTTGAGAGAGTTCTAGGTTATGCTTTGTCAATATCTCACATTAGTAATATTCGGTATTAAGGGGCAAACCTTTCATTTTAGCATTGACTAAAGTGAAGCCGTGGGGAGTAGGAAGTGGATACGGCACCCTTTGGAGGCTTAAAAAAACCTACTTGCCTGAAGAAAAAACTTATCCTCCACTACTTACAAAATATAATAAAGGACCTTCTCAAAACGGTTTCTGATTAGACTTGAGTTCCCAATCATTGGGATCAAACCTTCTGTGGGAGGAATATCAATTTATTTGGCACCATAATAACTCAGTCATCAAATCTGCATTGCGTGTCTATTATGTACTGGCCTATGCCCTGCGGATACAGTAATGAGCAAAAATAAGTCCCCAGTTTGGACAAAGCCCCTTTGCCATGAAGGACCAAAAGCAAACAAGCAAACCGCTAGTTTACTTACGCACAGAGAGAAAAAGGGAGTAAAACGCAGTGAGCTTAAGGAAAAGACTGGAGAGATCTTTCATGAGGTGTTCTGCCAAAGAGAGTGAAGCTAGTAAAATAGTGTTTGGCGCGTGTGTAGGTTTCATCGGAGCTCATGGAGTATGAATTTCATGGGACAAAATGATACCACAAATTGATCTCAGATGACATAAACTAGATGGCAGAGAGAAACTGAAGAAGGTTGGGGAGAATAGCATTACATGAACCAGTTTAGATAGTTTCAGCTTTAAACTTTCGTGTGAAGGGCTAAACTCAGGGAGAGGATTTATGGGCTGTCAGCAGCACAGCGTAGGGAGGACTTGATGAGACCAGCAAATTCCGACTGTCCCTTCCCATATAATACTTCAACATAAACCTTCAATTTCTGAATTGGCTGAAATAAAGCATTTAACATTAATGAACCTGACTTAGGGCGTTGCTATTACTACTTCCTCTGCTTCTCCTCAGATGCCCTTAACATCTTATTTATATTTCAATGCCCTTCCTCTATTTTTCTTGAGAGAGAATAGTCTGCTCTCATTCTGTTCAGCCAATGAACTTTCCTTGCATACATCTTATTATATATTCACATTATCATTTTTGTTTTAATTTATCTCAAGCCATAGAATGAAGGGCTCTTATCTCATGCTCCCGTGGATCCCCTAGTATGAAACAAAGTAACTTACACGTATTATCAGTCGTCTTTCTTCCTTATGAATTGTCATTTAAAAAAGAATTAGAATTTAGAGGGAATGTATAACGTGGTGCTAATGGGTGGAGTAAATTTTATTTAGGTCTCCAATGATACAAGACAGAGTTCACATAGGTCAAGCTCCAGTTGAAGGTATCTTCCCCAGTTTTGCGTAAATCAATTACTGTGTTTTCATGCAAATTGAAAATTATACATATACGGGGAGGGGTGGGAGGGTATAGCTCAAATGGTAGAGCACTTGCTTAGCATGCATGAGGTCCTGGGTTCAATCCCCAGGACTTCCTCCAATAAATAAACAAATAAATAAAAACCTAATTACCCCCCCCCAAAAAAACAAAAAAACAACAAAAAAGAAAATTATACGTATATAATAGTTCTGTAAACATATCAAACAATTCTTTCAAATGTAAATTTCATAAAAAACTTACCATTTAAGAAAGGTGCACCTATAAACATTCCCTTTCATAATAGACAAAGAGTGCTTTTCTCTTGAAATAACGCATTTGAAGGGAATGTTGCAGGTAGCCAGAAAAGGTAGGTATTTAGAAAAGGGAGAAATAAAGAGGGTTAATAAAAATATCAGTAATTCTTGAATCTTCTGTTTTCCCTTGATGTGAGGTGACCTAGATTGTTGGAATTCTAAACATAAGAGATGACTTTTGAAAACAATTTTTAAAAACTGCACAATTATTCCAATGAAGTGTTACTGCAAATTTTTTTTCAAACTTCTAAATTTCAAAGCATAGGACAGAAAAATACTCAAATTGTTTCCTAACTTAACTACTCACTCCACATTTCTATTGATTTATAGTTCTTCTGTTTTGATGCAACATTTTTCTGTGATTTACAGTATTCTGGAGCCATCTAATTCTGTAGTGGCCGCTGTATAATGTGTTTAACTGCTAGTTCTACTCTTGACATATCATCTTTTCTCTTTACTCTTCTGATACTTTGTTTTCCAATGTAGAGTAATTTAATAGGCACTAGTTATGTTTTGAGCCGAAATTATTTTCTTTTTGGAAGAAAGAGGGAGGCATTATTGAAGGCTTTTCTTCTTTGTCAAATTTCTACTGCTGTGTAATTGCTTTGTATTGTGTGCACTTGAACTGTATGACATGTGTGAAAATTAGTAAGCAGCGCTGAAGATTTAACTAATTAACCCCTAGCAGCGAATGAGCAATGCAGTTTTATTAAGGTTCCCATGTACACAATGACAATTGACCTTTTTGAAGGCTGTGTCTTCACCGTACCAACGGATGTGTGCTTCCAACATAAATTTAAAGCATCTCTCATGTAATTAAGGTAGAAAATTGGCAGTCTGAATAAAACAACTTTTATTAGAGTTTGTATGTTACTGCATTCTCTTGTGTCCAATATCAATGAATTTTTTGAATATGTAAGCTTTATTTGACCAGATAAACTTTTAAAAATCTTTCATAATCTGTAGTGTGGATTCTAAAAGACATTGTTTTCATCTGAATATATCAGTGTAGGATTTCTGTTTTGTTGTTAGTGGTGGTTGGTTGGTTGCTTGGTTGATTGGTTGGTTGATCTGTTGTAGTTTTGTTCTCTTTGATTTTGCTCAGTATTTTTTTTTTGTTTTCACAATAATGGTGACACCTTCCCTCTGAAAGCTTAACTATGCCTGTTAACTGCTTCCTGTGGCTGAAACAAGTTCATGAGTCCATGTGACTAGAGAAGGAAAGATAAGAAAAGAAAAATGAAACATAAGAGAATCGTTTTGTGATTTTTCAAGATCTGAGTTCCTAGTATTTTAATAACGAACGTGCTGCTGAGCTGAATTACATATGCATAATTTCTGAGGCCATGGATCCATTTACTCATGTATTTATTTAATAAAGCCATAAATATTTATTCAGGACTCAGAGTGTTCTAGACACTCTGGGATGGAGGCTCCAAGGATGGAAAGATTTCAATCCTTGTCCTTGAAAAGCTGAATTGTAACTGAAGACAAATATACAAACCAGTATTTACCATTGTACGTCATCATTCCTCTGGGGAATAAATGTAGATATTTCACTGGGGATAGAGGTTTCCAATTCTGCTTTCAAGTGATGTGAAGATTACAGAAGGCGTCTTCTTAATAGTTGTAGGTGTTTGTTAGACGTGTGTTAGAGTAGGCTGAAGACCCTTAACGAATAGCACCCCCTTCCATTTCAGTGATTATGGAGCAAGAAGCTTATTTCTTTTATATGTAAGCAGCAAGAGCAGGTTTTCATACAACAGAGCGATCTCCGCCCACCCCGGTCAGACTGATGGTTACTTAGCGCTTCTAACACATACCTTCCAAGATAGTCTGGGCAAGGTCCTTCCCTCAGCTAAAAGAGGGGAACGTGGAGGGGTGTTTGTAGAAGGTTTTATGGGTCGGACCTGGAGTGATACACATCTCTTTGACTTTCACCAATGCTGGAGAGCACTTTGTCCCTTGCCACACTCAACCAGAGTGGAAGCTGAAAGAACTGGAGAAAGGGAGAAGAGACTTTGATGGATAGCTGACGGGTTTGGTCCTCAGGAACTATTTCAAATAAGCGGAACAATAGCATACTCAGGGGCTCCTGCGTCGGAGCACGCTTGGTGTATTTTAGAAAGAAACAAGTTGTAGTTCGCTAGAAGCCACGGAAAGAGCTATTCAATTACTTTAGACAATGAAGTATTTGGTCATATTTTTATTAGCGCCTATGAAGCTGATAAAAACATGCTTTGACCTTAGTGTAAATATATTCTTTAAGCCAACAGCACTGTTCAGATTCACATTTTTTTAAATTATGGTAGGCAATTAGATAGCTGATAGTTCAAAATACCAGCTTGAATATCAGCAGACTCATCGGATTTACATTATAGATTAGCATTAGTATTTTAAGGAAATTGGGAGAATGGTGGTATTGAGATCTGAATTAATTGTTTTTGTCATAAGTCTTTCAAGTGAGAAAGTAACCCTGTATTTCTCTACTAAAAATTATGTCCAAGTTTTGGTATTCTTCTGCCTGAAGTACATTATACTATAAATCAGTTTTCACTTACTGAATACCTACTGTGCTTTAATACATATACGTACATACAAGTAAATATAAAATTGATAATTCTCACCAAGATTAATTTTGAAGTTCTAACCTTGGTGTGTTATGTTTTTAAAAAGATGTTTATTATAGCACAGTACTGAAAAATAGACCACAGCACACACACCATAAAAATAATCAAAATTAATGCTTATCATTTATATATTTGTTTGGCCAACTTTTTTTTAGCACCTGTAATGTGCAAAGAATTGTTTTATGTGCCTGAACTACATCAGGGATTTTAAAAAGTCCTTGCCCTTTGGTACTTACATTTTAGAAGGGAGGCTAAATATAATGATTAAGAAAACAAAATAATATTTTAAAAAGCAGTATGAGCTATGTCAAAAAAACTGCAGATGGCTCCTGCAGGCCAGGTGAGGGAGGAGGTGGGCAGTAGCGTAGGCTTGTTGAGAAGTGGTTGATTCTGAAAATATTTTGAGAGGATAACCAATAGACTTATGGGATGGGTCAGACCTAAGATTTGAGAGGAAGAGATTAGTTGAGATGACTCCAAGGCTTCTAGCATGTAAAACTATGGGGATGAGGTTGCCCGCAACAGGGATGGAAAGACTATGGAGAGACAGGTTTGCAAGGGGGGAAGATTACTTTTGGACTGGGTGAGATGTGTGCGAGGCATCTGATGAGAAATACTGAATAGATACCAAAGTCTGGGGCTCAGGAGAAAGATCTGAGCCGGGCGTGGAAGTGTAGGATAACGATAACACTTGGAAGAAGTTCAAGTTTAAAGTCCAAAACTGAATTTAATGAATTTATATGCAACAAAGTTATAACATAGTTTTCCTCTATGTTTTATTGCTATGGCACAGTACCTAAATTATATCTTCTATTACATATTTACGTAACTTCCCTTGAAAAAATAAACCTTTTAGTTTTAAAAACCCCTCCATTGAGCAACTGAATGAAAAATACGTAACTTAGCAAATCTCAGAAGAATACACTGTGAGCTCCCTCTGCTGTTACTGGTGACTCAGATATTAAGAAAATTGGCAAATACAAATGGAATATGAATTTGGAGTTCAAATAATATTAAATGGCTTAACACTTTCTTCTGTTTAAAGTTGATAATATGTTAAGAATGTTAGCAAAACACTGACCTTAAAACAACTGATTTCTTTGTAAAATTTAAAAATACTATATAGTTTTCATTTTTAAAGTAGAGCCACTTACATATTCACCAGTTAAACCATGGAGAAATGATCAGATCAAGAGAACCCCCCTATTTTCTTTGAGAAGAATTGTGAACACATTGCCTTTTCGATAGAACAGATAATTGTTTAAAATTTAATTATTTAGTGAATATAATTTTGTGAGATTCATATCCAACAAGTAAAATATAGAATGGCTTGTCAGTAGCTGCCACTTGGCAAAGTGACCACGGACTTGAACATCATCAAGAAAGATATGTACTAAAGATTTCCCATTTAGATGGCCAAGCACAAGTTATTTTGAGAAAGTTTGTATCACATGGTTAAATATGGTAAAGCTCAGAAATTACAGTTTAAAAGTAGTATGTGTGAATGCACACAAAATATAATATGCACGACACTGCAATAATAATGCAATGGTATAAAGGACTTCTATGGTTAGTCCCCCACCTCTCCTCTAGGTACCATTTTATGACAATTCTCATTTTAAAGCATTAATAAGTTAGCTACGGTTCTCCAGTTGCATCATATAACTCACCTTCTCTTCTATAAGTATTTATTTCACTTTTTTCAAGAGTTAGCTGATGACCCCCTTGGTGAGGTGAGGTGTCTCTTCTGCACATACAGAACATGCAGACTCTGAAATCAAATATGACTGGCATTTTATCCTGCCTCAGTGACCCCATGCTTGGGAATCTCTGGGCAAAACATTTAAACTTTCTCAGCCTTAGTTTCTCCTCTGGACATCGGAGATAACAGGGAATACACAAGATTGTCAAAAATAATAGATGAAATATTACGAGTAAAGCACCAAGTATACTTTGAGGTACATAGGAGATACTCTGTGTAGCGTAGCTACTAAGATTCTATAATTAAACTTTCACAAAACATCACAATATATGGTAACCGGTAATCTTTGTGTGTCTCTACTGCGAGTTCAACTTCTTCAAGAATAAAGAACTTCATATGTTTTCTATATTATCTTTAGAACCGAGCGGAATCCATGGTATAATGGAAACAAGCGATAAAAAATTGTCAAATTAGTGAATGCAGGCAGATTGATGATATTCTCAAGTCTTTATTTTGAATCGGAAAATCAATTCCAAGGCAAAAATAGGTTGGAGAGGAGTATACCATTGATTTCTAAATCTGTGAATTAATATTTTTCGGAGTTAATCAATGAGACATAGTAACAGTAAAGAAATAAAAAGTAAGTCATTTGCATTGGATAATATTATATACTCTTTGTTGTTTCTTTCTTCACTGCCCTCGAGTGATTAAATGTAGCAGCAGACAGGAGGGACAGGTAATCATGTAAAGTGATAGGTGTAACTAAGGCAACCATGTCATTTCTTCCTGTTTTTCTTTCTTTCCGTTTTCCTTCAATCAGTAAAAGCTCTCAAATGAAATGGAACATTGTGTGTATGCTAATTTTCCTTTCTGCTTGATTATTTTTCAGGTATGTTCCTGCTGTGTACCCTGTAATTATTCTCACTTTTAAACAAAAAAGTACTCTTTTCAAAGAAACATTTAGGACATGGCTTTATTAGAGTTTCTCAAAATTTGACATATAAAAGTAAATGGAAGTCACTCTTAACAGTGAAATTCATAATATTTCAACAACATTGAAGTTTATTTTGTGAACTTTTGATATTTTGAAATTAGTTTTCCAGAATATGAAAACATTTATGAGTAGACAATTTCATAGGGAGATATGAATTCCTTATAAGAATCCAGTTTAAAAGAGCAAGCACATTATGTCAAAACTGTCATTTTCTATAGATTTAATGGGTAACAATGTACTACTGGATGTTGAAAGGAAATAACATTTCAATCTATTAAAGTTCCCTGAGTTACTTAATTAAAATTCTACTTATAATTCTGTTATCATGTGAAGTAGTTTTATCTCTCTTGGACTTTAAAAAAAGGTGACATTTGAATTCAAAAGCCTTGAAATATGATTGGGTATTATCTAGTGGTTATATAGAGGAATGAGATGAATATGTTAAGGCATTCTTGGCAGTGTGAAGTACATATCCAATTCCAGACACGTGAAAAACCACAATGAATTAGAAGAACTTCAGGTGGGATTTCAGAATATGTGGAGAAGTGAAGGAAGCAACAAGAGTTGTCTCTTGGAAGAGATTTACAGGAAGCGATTAGGCAGATAGCAAAGAGCATATGTAAGTTTGGGCTTTGACTAGTAGATAATGAAGAAGGAGTTGACTTCTGTGCTTTGCTCAAGGCTCTGTTTTTTGCACCTAGCACAGTGCCTGGAATGTAATGGACATGAAATCCATTCTTTGGAAATACTTTATTGAATGTACATTGTCCTTTGAATATCAGAACGCTAATCGTGGAGCATGGGGAAGGATAGATTGGAAGAATGCGAGACTAGAATAGAGAAACAGATTAGAAGAATCTTGCAATAACCCAGAAAAGGAGGTTGAAATCCTCACCTAACAATTGCTATGAGGTTGGAGACGGATGAGAAAGATGCAAGAGACTTTTGGAGAATAGACATCGCAGGACTGGTTCAATTTAAGAAAATCAGTGTAATACACTACATTAATAGAATGAAGAAAAGTCAATAATCACCTCAATAGATGCATAAAAGGCCTTTGACATAACACTTGTGTAATATACTCGAAAGTTGCTAAGAGAGTAGATCTTAAGTGTTCTCAGCACAAAAAGGAAATGGCATTTATATGACATTATGGAGGTGTTAGCTAACATTATTTTACCATATATAAGTATATCAAACCAATGTGTTGCACACCTTAAATTTACACAATGCTGTATGTCAATTATATCTTAATAAAGCTGATGAAAAAAGATCTTTGAAAAAATCTAAAACCTTTCTATGATAAAAAAAAACCCTCAGGAAATTAGGAATAGAAAATAACTTACTCTACATGATAAAGGGCATTTATGAAAAACCCACAGGTAACATCATACTCAATGATGAAAGATTGAAAGATTTCCCCAAAGATTAGGAACAAGGCAAGCCACCACTGCTATTCAAATTGTACTGAACATTCTAAAGAGAGCAATTAGATGAAGGAAAGAAAGGAAGGAAGGAAGGAAGGAAGGAAGGAAGAAAGAAAACAGCCTCCAAACTGGAAAAGAAGTAAAACTCTCTATATTTAAAGATGATGTGGTCCTTTTTATAGAAAATCCCAAAGATTCCACAATAAAGATACTAGTGTTAATGAATGGATTCAGCAAATTTGCAGGATATAGTAGCAATACAAAAAATTAAGTAGAGTTTCTAAACAAGTGTAATGAACAGTCCAGAAAGAAAATTTAAAGAATGATTCCATTTATAACAGCATCTAAAACAATAAAATACTTAAGAATAAATTAAACTGGGAAGGTGAAAAACTCATTTATATACTAAAAACTATACAACATTGCTGAAAAAAAATTTAAGACCCAGGTAAATGTAAAGCAATTCTATGCTCATGGGTAGAAAAACTAAATATTTTAAGATATCAATAGTACCTAAACCAATCTAGATTCAAAGCAATCCCTGTCAAAATTCCAGCAGCTTCTTCTTTTTATTCAGAAATTTAAAATTCAATTCTTAAAGTCATATGAAATTGCAGGGGGCCCCAAATAGCCAAAACAATCAAAAAGTTTGAAACAATTCTTTTTAATCTTGAAAAAGAGGAATGAAGCTGGACACATATTTCCTGATTTCAAAACCTACCCTACAAAGCTACAGCAATCAAAATCAGTCTGCATCTGGCATAAGGAGAGACATATGGACTAATGGAATAGAATTGAAAGTCCAGAAATAAACTCATACATCCGTGGCTGAGTCCCTTCAATTGGGAAAGAACAATCTCTTAAAAAAATAGATTTTCATATGCAAAAAATGAAGTTGGATCCTTACACTGAATTAAAAAATTAACTCAAAATGGATCAAAACTAAACACAATAGGTTAAAAAAAAAACACACAGATCACTTAGAAGAAAACACACAGATAAATACTTGTGACCTTGGATTTGGCAATGAATTATTAGATGTGACACTAAAGCACAAGCAATAAAAAGAAAAACAGATAAATTGGACTTCATCAAAATTAAAGATTTTTGACCATCAAAGAACCTTATCAAGAAAGTCAAAAGAATTTTTGTCTCCTCTAGATATATGCCCAGTAGTGGGACTGCGGGATCACACATGATAGCTCTATTTTTAGTTTTTGAAGGAATCTCTATACTGTTCTCCATTGTGGCTGTACAAATTTACATTCCCACCGACAGTGTAGGAGGGTTCCTTGTTCTCCACACTCTCTCCAGCACTTATTATTTGTAGACTTTTTGGTGATGGCCATTCTGACCAGTGCGAGGTAATACCTCATTGTGGTTTTGATTTGCATTTCTCTAATAATTTACAATGTTGAACATGTCTTCTTGTTCCTGTTGGCCATCTGTATGTCTTCTTTGGAGAAATGTCTGTCTAGATCTTCTGTCCATTTTTTAATTCTTTTTTTCATATTGAGTTGTATGTTTGCATATTTTGGATATTACTCCCTTGTCAGTCACATCGTTTGCAAGTATTTTCTGCCATTTGTAGGTTGTTTTTTTGTTTTGTTGATGGTTTTGTCTGCTGTGCAAAAGCTTTTACATTTGATTAGGTTCCATTTGTTTCTTTTTGCTTTTATTTATTTTGCCTTGGAATCTAAGAAATATTGCTATGACTTATGTCTGAGAATGTTTTGCCTATGTTCTCTTCTAGAAGTTAAAAACTCTAATTCAAAAAGATACATATACTCCAATGTTCACAGCAGCACTGTTTACAATAGCCAACACATAGAAACAATCCAAGTGCCCATTAACAGTTGATTGGTTTAAGAAGATGTAATAAACACACACACACACACACACACACACACACACACACACAGGAGAATATTACTCAACCATAAAAAGGAATGAAATTGTACCATTTGCAGCAATATAGGTGGACCTAGAGAATATACTAACTGACGTAAGTCAGATAGAGAAATACAAATATCATATGATATCACTTATATGTGGAATCTAAAAGTAATACCAATAAATCTATATACAAAACAGAAACAGACTCACAGACCTAGAAAACAAACTTACAGTCATAAAGAGGAAAGGGACAGGTTGAGGGGGATGATAATTTAAGGGTATGGGATTAACAGATACACATTACTATTCATAATAATAGATGAACAACAAGGATTTGCTGTATAGCACAGGAAACTACATTCAATATCTTGTAATAATCTATAATGGAAAATAATCTGAAAAAAATAAAGTTTAAAAGACAAGCAATAGGGGAAATGTAAAAAAAATAAACTATAAAATAAATTTATATCACTTGTACTGATAATTTTGAGCAGATTACTTTGATTTGGATCAAAATAATCTGAAAATACTGTAACAGACAATTTGAGAAGACAAAGAAGAATCCTTGACTCTGTTTCATTCTAATATCTTTGATTATGATACTGGTTATAAATAAGAAAGGGACAGAAGAGTGCAGGTTAACACAGCTGGTCCTACTTGAAGTTCGCTGGTGCCCTAAGAGAGAGCAACATTCTGTCAAGGAGATTGTGGGCAGGAGTTCCAGACTGGGAGGGCAGCCAAGGAAGCAATGCTTCACTGTAGAACTTGGCTGCAGAAAGGCACAAACATTCTGTGGAGCCTTTGCTGAGTAAAGAACTCAGGTGAGACATACAATTTCTCCGCTCAGACATTCTCACTATATGCTAGAGGAAACCAAAACTTGAAGAATATGAATCTGATTTGATATTTAGAAGGTTTTTGATAACTAGTAGGAATATAGTAGGTTTTTAATAATTACCTGGATGAATGAAGGAGGTTGAAAAAATGCTAAGATGTTTCTGAACTGGAGATACGCTTTTCAGTATCCATCACAACCTTTCCACAAATATCTGTATGCCACATAAATACAGTTAAAATAGTTTCTCACTGATTTCTACAAGGGGATGATGTGTTAGTTAAGTAACTGCTTACAAAGCATAATTCTTTGTTTACATTAAAGTAGTACTTCCTCAAACAGATCGAAACATGTTTCATTTATTTATTCCTACCACTGAGTTTTTTTTTAATTTCTTTATGATATTCTCACATAGTTATACCTACATAATTAATGCTTACATTAAATATTTGACTTAATGTGCACTATATTCTGTTTTCTATTCCATGATATTTCTTGGTGTTTTCCAAGAGTTAGTTACCATTTTAATGACAAAATAGCTTTCTGATATATTTAAGCGTAGCTAGTTCCTGTATTTTCTTCAACATTTAAGTTTCTTTTTACTCTTAAACATTAATGATAATTACAATGTTAATAATAATGTTTTTCCACTTTATAAGTGCTTATACTCCCTAAAGCCCATTCATTATTGAAATTTTGCAGGTTTTGCAGGTCAGTGTTTCTCAGTTATTGTGATAAGAAATATACATTATATAAAAGTAATGTAGTGATATTTACTAAATCATTGGTCAATATTTTGGATTTCATTTTTTTTATTGGCTTGATGTTTTGTTTAAATAAATCACTGGCAATCACATAATCTTAAATTTTGTTCCCATATAAATAAACCTACATGTTGTCTTATTGTGTTATTGAAGGTATTTGACTGTAAAATGCCTTTATTATTTTTTTAAATTTTATTTTATTGAGTTATAGTCAGTTTACAAGTTTATGTCAATTTCCAGTGTAGAGCACAATTTTTCAATTATACATGAACATACATATATTCGGTGTCACATTCTTTTTCACCGTGAGCTACCACAAGATCTTATATATATTTCCCTGTGCTATATAGTGTAATCCTGTTTATCTATTCTATATATATCTGTCAGCATCTACAAATTTCAGACTCCCAGTCTGTCCCTTCCCACTCCCCTCCCTCCTGGCAACCACAAGTTTGTATTCTATGTCTATGAATCTGTTTTATGTTTAAGTTCATTTGTCTTTTTCTTTTTGTTTAAAGTATTTGACTATAAAATGCCTTAATTATTTTTGAATGGATGTAATACCTGTTACCAAACCAAAACTTGGATCTGCTTGTCCGCATGCAGTAAAGCGAATCTACTGACACCAGGCTGTAGTGAAGCAAAGTGCAGCGTTTATGCAGGCACCAGGCAGGTGGTCCAGGCAGCTGGTGCTCAAAATACCTGAACTCCCCACGCATTTTTAAAGTCCAGATGAGGGAGGGACATCACAGGGGTTGTGATCAGCGCATGCACAATTCTCTGACTGGTTGATGGTGAAGTAGCAGGGCAGTGTCACAGGATTAACACTGTCAATTCTCAGGCTCCAGTAGGTCTGGGGAGTGAGTACTCATGGTCATGAAGTAGTTAACTTCTTCCACTGGTGGGGGCTTTGGCGTTTGTAAAACAACTCAGAAAATATGCATCAGATGCTGTTATCTTGGTATTTCAGAAGGGAACTAAAGCAGAAGACATGGGGGAAGGGGTGTCTGTCTTGGGAAATTTCCATAAGGTCCTGCTCGGTTACACCTACACTTTACAATCAGGATGTCAAAGATATTATTATGCTTGAAAGATTTTAATTTATTTTGTAACAGTTTTTTATGATGTGAAACAAAAAAGATTTTGTGTTGCACTTTAGAATTAATCAATTTGATTTTAAATTTTTACTTACATGAAGAAATGGTTTCAAATAATATTTTTAATAATCTTATTGTGGTATAACTCACATAACAGGAAATTCATTCATTTTAAGCGTACAGTTCAATGATTTTGGTAGATTTACAGGGCTATGCAACCATTACCACAAACTAACTTTAAAACATTTCCATTGCTCTCAAGTGATCCCTTGTGTCTATTTGCAAAGTCAATCACTGTTCCCATAGCCAGCCCAAGTGTTCACTAATTTACTTTCTGAATCTGTATATATTTGCCTTTTCTGGACATTTAATCTAAATGACTCTGTAATACAATGTGTTCTTTCGCATATGGTTTCTGTCACTTAACATAATCATTAGAGGTTCACCTGCTTCACAGCATATATCAATATTTCATTCTTTTTTATTACCAGATAATATTTGATTGTTATGTATCTCATATTTTTTTTATCTAATTAAGAAAAGTGGACATTTAATTGTTAACGGACTTTTGGATCGTTTCCAATATTTTGTCATGAATTAGGCTGCTGCTATAAACATTCATGTACAAGTCTGTGTATAAATATTTATTTTCATTCCTTGTGGGTAGATACCTAGGAACAAAATTACTGAGTTATATGGTAAATTGATGCTTAATAACCTTTTAAGAAACTACCAAATTATTTTCCAAAATAGTCACACTATTACATCCCTAACAGCAATGTACGACGCGTCCAGGTTCTTTACCAACAACAATTGTCTTTGCCTGTCTTTTCAAATTATCACCATCCACGTGGGCTTAGAGTGGTATCTCATTGCGGTTTTGAATACACTATGTATACTGGTTAGTTTCTCACTGTAATAGAATTGTGTGGTCCAAGAGGATTAATTATTTAAGATATTATAGCAAATTCAAACACATTTCACATCTGTAGGATGCAAATTTAATTTTCTCTAAACTAACACTTAACAAATATAGATTCTTATAATATATAGGCAGTCTTAAGGTTACTGGCAAACAATCCTATTGAAACAAGCCTCGTAATATTAGAGAAAGGCTCTGGTTTTAGCAGTATAGCATAGCACTAAGAGGCTCAATGCTACAGACAGATGTCCTGAGTTCAAGCCCTGACTTTACCACTTAAGCTGTGTGACCTTTGGAAAGTTACTCAATCTTTCTGTGCTTCTAGTCCCTCATCTGCAAAATGAGGTTAGTAATAATAACTATCCTAGAAGTTTGTGTATGGAAATTAGATAAGCTAATATATGTGTATCATTCTCCATTTAGTTAAGAAAACAGAAACTGTTCTGGGTATTAAAAATAAATGGAAAATCAGTACAAGAGTATATATTGTAAACATACTGGAAGAGGTGGAGGAACCACAGGAACATTACCCAGAGATAGTGACCTTAGGAAGCTGCTACTTACTGCCTTTGGGGTTGAGGAGAAGGACCACAGCTGTCCATGATGCCCCTGGTGCACTTCTGTTGCAACTGTTACCATTAGAACTGACACTGTTGCCACGAGAAGCAAGTTTGGTGCCTTAGGAACCCAAGATCTGCACTCCTCGCTGCAGTGGCTGAAATCACAACACATACTGCGGGAACCTGGGCTTGCCCACCGTTGCCAGAGCCAGAAGTATCATCATTCCCCCATCTTTCCCTCTTCTAACCTCAGACAAGGGTATCTCATTAGTAGCTAAGCCGGCAGAGTCTGCGAAATACTGTTCTCTAGGGAAGACAGCTAAAGAGGATGAGAAGAGAGCTGGGAACTAACAGACAACATCTGGAATGACAGATGAAGCCCAAAGAACTAGTCCTCACACATAAGAGCTGCTACTGGAACTAGACTTGTTTTCACCTTTCTAACAAATAGTCTTACATGAAAACTCAATGATGACTGAATTCAGAATAAGTATTGATTTAACTTAAATTTTGTGGTAACATGTGTATCCTCTTTCTTATTTTTTTAATGGACTGTAACCTTTAACCTAATGTCTATTCAAAGCACTCCTGTCAATTAGATATCTCATTTTTTTCAAAACTTCTAATCTACTTGTACTAAAATGTTACAAGTTTGAATTTCAACCAATGTTGAATTATAGACAATTGGGGGCTGATGATACTTTATTTCCATAATCAAAGTTTTTACCTTTAGGCTTCAGAGCCCAATTTTTCAGAGTTGTGCTTTTATTTATTTATTTATTTTGTCTTGGTAACAACTTTCAATGTAAATTGAGGTTAAGATATCAAAATATAAGAACTGTCTAGCTAGTCTTTTCCAGATCCTATATTAAGGAAGTGCTTTTGTGATAATTGGTCACATCTGGCAGTGGCACTTACATCACTTTTCATGTGTGGAGTAATAAGCAGATTGAAATACCAGCAAAAGAGTTTTGCCTTCTGATCACATTTCAAATGAGTACGTTTCTAAATAAGTAAAACACGATTTAGAGCTATGTTTGTAATGTCTGATTTTCCATAAAATAAAATTGTAACATCTCCATCTGCTTTTGCAATCAGGAATTAGAAAAATGTATACGAGTGAGCAAGATAGAAATACTGTCTAGATGTATTCTGTAACAACATCAAGATCACCTTGAACTGTGTTATGTAGAAATGTTTACTTACTGTATTTAAATCGTCTACTTTTGACATTCAGAAAACAATCTGAAATTAACAGTACTAATATTTTTGTAATATTCTCTCCTTTCCTGTATCTCTTCAGCTGCAGGTGGATACTATTAGTGATTCGTAAATTCTTACACTATGACTCTGAAGATGAGTGTGTATGCCAGTGATGCTCGTAATATTGAGAAAAGTTGTCACTTAAATATCACATCTTTTATTTTGTACTTTTATTGAATGATTTAAAATACTTTCCTTATATCCTTTAGGAATTTTGTACAAAAAAATAAGAAAGTACTATTATGTTCTAGATACTTAAAGAAGATATGAAATACATTATGGAAAACAATGGCATTTTGACTCAAGAAAAAAGAAAGGAAAAGGAAGAGTGTGCTAACATTTAAGAAAACTTTATTAATTCATTCAGCATGCAGTTGTGAAGTACATATGATATGCCAGGGCTGTAAAAGATACTAGAAATGCATAAAAAAAAAGAAGATACATTTGCCCTCTGTGATGATTAATTTTAATTTTCAACTTGACTAGACTAAGAGATGCCCAGAAAGCTGGTAAAACGTTCTTTCTGGATATGTCTGTGAGAGTGTCTCTGGAAAAGATTAGCCCCTGGATCAGGAGACCGAGTGAAGATCATGCTCACAGTGCAGTGGGCATCATTCAATCTACTGAGGGCCTGGATGGAACAAAAAAGTGAAAGAAGGGCAATTTTACTTTCTTTTTCTTGAACTTGCACATCCATTTTTCTCCTGCTCTGGACATCAGCACTCCTGGTTCTTAGGATTCTGGACACAGGGGACTTACACAACCCGCCCTTCTTATTCTCAGGCTTTTGAACTCATACTGAATTACACCATCAGCTTTCTTGGTTTTCCAGCTTGGAGACAGGCTGCTGGGAAACTAGCTGCTGGAAAACAAGTAGCTAGAAAAGAAGCCACTCCTAAATTTCCATGAGCTTAAAATATTATATTCACACTTGCTTGCTTAAAACGCACATGCTTGCTTTGTTTTAATGTTTTATGCAGTAGATGACCTATAGCACGTACTATGCTAAAGAAAATTTGTGGTGAGCAATCCTGACATTGACCATAAGGGCAGGAAGGAGGGCGGATGTTTCCTTAGGGTGAAACAATGGACAGTCTTGGAAAGCCAGATCATCCATTAACAGAACTTTGTTCTGCCGTGAAAGCATGCGGTTTAACTCAGGGGAAGTATTTACTATCTTGAGATGTCCTGGAGGCAATGACAGGATAGACTCAGAAATTTTGCAGATGCCCAGGAGGGTGATTGCTCTTGGAAGGGATGGGCCTGAAATTAATCAGTTAACCAGCAAGCAGAACTTAGTGCTTATCCCGTGGAGTATCTAAAGACCCACCTCTTTGATCGCATTTTTTCCTGAGCTGTACACTCCTAATAAATACGATGTTGACCAGGCTTTCGGCGCCCTAGACCCACAGGAGCTTGAGTCCCTTGGTCCCATCTTTGCTTTTTACTTTGCCTCTTTGTTTCTTAAGTCTTGCATCGCCTGTCCTCAGACACCATCCCGAGCTGCGCTGGATGCAGCAACAGGCCATCGTGGAATTTCTCAGCTTCTGTAATGTCATGAGCAAATTCCTATAATAAACCTGTTTTTATATGTATCTATATATCATACTCGTTCTGTTCTCTGGAGAACCTTGACTGACACCTATTCTGGTAATAAAGGCAGTTCTAGAGAAACAGAATTTCATGGATGAGTTTTCCAAATTGGTTCTAGGGTTTCTGGAATTGCTCCGCTAATCCAATTAAATTTAAAGATATAATGATTCTGCGCACCAGTAGTCAATAGTTGAAATGTTTATAAAGATATGCAAAAATATCTGCATTGAAGACCTTGATTAATACCTGATAAGAAGCAAGGAGCTAAATGACTCTGTATATAATTTTGAATATTTTTTGATAACTAAGGAATATAATGACATTGGTTGGTTTCTCCTAATATCACTGAAGGAAGTGATGAAAGAAAAGGAGGAGCTCCGGGATTCAGATTCCCAGCTCAAGGACCGAATAAATGACCTAAGAGCTTCTCTGTGTGCCCTGAAGGAGAGTCTTATCTCTTGTAGCCACAGGCTTGAATCTGCTGAAAAAAGTCTAACAGAGGACCTCATCCTGCTATTGGCTGAATTAAATCGAACATTTGGCATCACAGCATGTCTACTGTTAGAGTAGGTATTTACTGAGGAAGAATGGGGTCCTGTAAGTTGGGATGCAGATATGTGGGAAAACCATGATGAAGCTAAAGACATTGAGCCCCTAAACTCTGAAGAATCTTCTTTGCCAGTGTGAAAGGCCCCCCCCCACACCAAAGGGAAGTGGTCTGGTAATGGTGGATTTTCAGTTCTATTTTAAATTTCTGGAGGAAGAAACCACTATCTGCCTAACTCTTACATAATAATGGGCGAAACTGCTGAAACATTTAGTGTTTAGTAAGTAGATAGTTGTTTATCCTTTGATTAAAGACAGAAAAAGGAAATTTTCAGTATTTGATCTGATTAACATTTAGCAATACTTCCTGAACAGGTGAATGAGTGAATACCACCTACCAATACAGAATTATATACTTTCATTCTGCTAGAAAACCTGAATAAATTTGCATTCGATTAAGAAATCACAAATAATTAGGACATTTGACTGTCATAATATTTAAATTACCTTTTGTGAGCACAGTGGAAATTATGACTGAACAAATATTTAGGTTCTTATTTTAGAATTTCATTTCTTGACATTAGGAGTCATGCCATTCTTTAGGTAAAACTCAGCAAGTGAACATAAGAAAACAGAAAGATTTCCAATTAATTACCTTATTAGTAAATCAAGCAGACAGGAAGAAAAAAAAACCCTGTTATATAATTTGTTCTTTTGTGACTGAATAGAAAAGATCGAAGAAATGCAATGAGGAGTTCTATTTATAGTTGAAGTTTGAGAATAGAAAACACTTCTATTACACTTCCATTCATGACGAATTAAATAGATTTTTATTTTAACAGCTTCTTTTGTAACGTTGTCTTCTTTTTTCCTGGCCTTTAGCTAAAATGTCTGTCAAATATAATCTTTCTAATAGCAAGATACCAAATAGTAAACAAGCTGGCTAACAAGCTTCCTTAAAGCTCACAGAATCCATGTGACACAATCTACCAACAGTAAGGAGTACACTCCTTCATCAAAATAAGCTAAGGGGAAAAAAAATGCAAGAGGCCAAAATATCTTGGGAAAGTGCTGAAGGTTCTCCTTCCTGTTGGTAAGCTGTTAGGTCAAATTCTCCCAGACGGCAACAATTGTTCATTCCTCTCCCTAGCGAAGGGTAAAATGTAGGGGTGACTGTCATTTCTGGCCACATGTTTATACCCGATTGTTGTCTATTTGATAGAGGACAGGACGGAAAACCTGTGAGAGAATGAAGCGTATCCTCAGAGGCCAGGCTCTGTCCTTTCTTATTTTTTCTGAGACCCGGAGCCTTTCTGCCTTGCCCCACTTTCCTTTTCTCTTGGCCACAAATCCGGTGTCAAGAAGCTCTACTTGTGAGTGTCATTTATTCCAGGGGTGGTTTCAGCTGAAGTTTATATCTAAACAAAGCGATTGGTCGAGTGGTTTCTTACACCTCACCAGCATTCTTCAATGCTGGGAGGAATTACAGGCTTATTTTATCACTGGAGCCTTGCAAAATGTCTGAAAAATTTTCAGGCAAAACATAAGCACTCTTTTGAGTTTCCTTAAATCCTCTCATTCCTATTAACTTTCCCGTAAGCTGTTGTAAACATCGAGCTCTTATTATAAGCAGTGGAGACACAGCATCTTTCTGATCCACTGTGATGCTGGGGAGGACGAGACATGTTGATTCGTGTTGTTTAGTTGTGATGAGTTTCAATATACTGTGGGGGAATTCCATTGCGTTCTCTCCATAGTATTTATAAAGTCAGTGTTCTGTTTTTTTGAAACGAGAAAGAGATCAGCCACATTTTGTGACTACTGTGGTAAAATTTATTTTGATTGTCATTGCCATTTTTATTATTCTGAAAAAAAGTTCTCAGTCTCTGTTAAAAGAGCATTCATGACAGAAGCCTGTTGTAGATTCTCTAATGACAAATTTGAATTAAGTGATTTGTGGAGTTGACACCTTTAGAACTATATTTACATCTAGAATGAAGTGTCACCTCTCAGTAATGAACCACAGAAACATGTTTATGAGGCTGGGGACAAAGAAAAAAACCAAAAGGCTATTTTTCTGAAATCAACACAGGTACACCAAAATGCAAGGTCCATGAAATCGGGGAAACTGCCTGACTGTTTACTCCTCCACGCTTAGCTCCTGTCTTATGTCTAGCACAGAATGAACTTGTGAATGAAAATACTGCAACCAAATCAGTAAACAAAGAATGCTAAAACCAAGTCATCAGCGGCTGCCGCCACCCCCCAGGGAAGACAAGCCTGCAGCCCGGCCTCTGCAGCCACTCACAGTGGTGCCCTCTGAGGGCGCTCAGAATAAGAAAGGACAGGACACTGGCCCTAGATAGCTAGGTGCTTGTCAAAGGAATGAATTCAATGAGCCCAAATGTTTCCTTCCTCCCATACGTAGAAAAGCACTAAATTCTTCAACTTGAGATGCCTGGTTTTCCTTAGTTAACAAGCAATCTTTTATTGTTCCAGCTACCTGGTCCTCATTGCAAAGCTCCTATATTTCCTAGTTCCTCCCCTACCTCTTCGGAGCAGTCCTTCAGAGGATCTGAGGGGCTGTCATCCCTGCTCGAGTCCTCCCGCCAAATAAAACTTAACTCTCAACTTTTAGGCTGTGCATTTATTTCAGTCGACAAACTTTTGATAGATGCTTGTGAATGAGTGACTGAGTCTAGCCATCTACAGCAATAAGCTATTCAAAGAGTTAGAGAAAGGAAAACTCTCTGTTCCATTTTCTATCAAGGAAACTAACGTATAATATTAGTAACAGGACTTAACTGCACTTAATACAAATGAAAACTCTGACATCAATTGTGTGGTGGCTTGCCTGGCACTTGTAGGGGCATAAAATATCAAGATGAAAGTCAGTATCTGTAAATCTTTAATCAGCTGTGGCCAAGAAAGGGACTGCTCTTATCTTTCAAAAGAAATCTCTGTAGATAGGGAAAGACAAGCCATCGAATGTAATAGCTTGAAGAACATATCTTTTAGGAACATTCAAACTCCAAAGTGCAAGACATTTTTTGAACTGAAGACCTAAGATTGGCTCTCTTCTCATTGCAACTCTCACAGCTATCCTGAGAAGCAGTTAGGGCAAGGGCAGGAAATTGGGAGCCCCAATCCTGGCTCTGTTTTTATGCACTCAAAAAAGAAAGAAAGCCAAACACTTAGCCACTCAGGTTCTCTGTCCATAGAGTAGATTGAATAACCAGATCCTTCTGATGCAGGAAAATAGATGTGGGGCGTGAGGAGGGGCCATGTTCCAGGCTTCGGTTGAACCGCTGGGACGTGCCCCACCAAGTGTGGGTCCTTGGCTTCGCGCAGGAAAGAATTCAAGAGCGAGCCACAGTTGAGTGAAGGTAGATTTATTCAGAGAGATATACTGAAAGGCAAGAGAAAGGCCACGAGGTGTGGGGGTTGGGTGCTCAGATTGAAAGTATGTACACATTCCATAGACAGAATGTGGTCAGTCTCCGAAGAGGGAGAGAGAGGCGGCCGGTGAGAGGTGCTGTGTTGCTAGTTTTTATGAGCTTGGTGGCTTCGTATGCTAATAAGTGGAAGGACCAGTCTAAGTAGCCTGGGGAAGGGGCTGGGATTCCCAGGAAGTTGGCCATTTCCCACTCTGACCTTTTGTGGCTAGCCTTGGGACTGCCAAGATGCCTGTGGGCATGTAATTCACCATGCTTATATTACAATGGGCGTATAATGAAGCTCAAGATCTGCTAAAAGTCAAATCTCCCATCATCTTGTGCCTCAAGGCCTCCTGGGGGTTGAATCTTTCACCATTTTGATGTTAATTGCTGTAGCATTCCTTGAATGGCTGTGCTTGCCCACTTCTGTCCTGTCTCACACTCAAAAAAAGAAAAAAAAAAAAAAAAAAAAAGAAAGCCAAACACTTAGCCACTCTTGTTCTCTGTCCATAGAGTGGCTTGAGTAACCAGATCCTTCAGCTCTCAGCTACTTGGTGAGGTCTGTTCTGATACTCAATTGAAAATGAATGTCCTCAGTTTTCATTAGAGCTAATCCTTCATGGCACACATCATCTGAAAATGATCTTGTTTACTTGTCTCCCTTGCCCACCCCCCTCCAGCTGGCTAACGGAATTACTGTAGATGAACTTGTGAATTTAAATTTCTGAATCTAAAGACCCAACAATCAGGCACCGAACAGCTATAACTTTATCAAGCTCAGTCAAAATAAGTTAGCCTCCATCTCACTTCAGGGTTCTTATAAAGGAAGATTCTTTTAGCCCATTAATTACCTGTTAAGTGTCGACTGAAATAAATGCACAGCCTAAAAGTTGAGAGTTATGTTCTATTTGTCAGACATTTCTGAGGACTTGAACCCCTTCGATCCCGGGGTGACAGCCCCTCAGATGGCTCTGAGGGACTGCTCCAAAGAGGTAGGGGGGGAGCTAGGACATATAGAAGCTTTACAACAAAGACCAGGTAGTTGGAACATTAAAAGATTACTTGTTAACTGAAGAAAACCAGGCATCTCAAGTTGAAGAATTGAGTGCTTTTCTATGTATGGGAGGGAGCAAACATTTGGGCTCATTGAATTCATTCCTTTGACAAGCACCTAGCTATCTAGGGCCAGTGTCCTGTCCTTTCTTATTCTGAGTCCCTTCAGAGGGCACCACTGTGAGTGGCTGCAGAGGCTGGGCTGCAGGCTTGTCTTCCCCGGGGGGTGGCGGCAGCCGCTGATGACTTGATGGCTTCCGCATTCTTTCTTTACTGATATAGTTTGCAGTATTTTTCATTCACAGAAGTAAGCAAGTTTGATAAAAATTATTTGACCGGACTATTTTGTTTTGGTAAATAGGTAGAGGACTTTTTGCTCTTGTTAGTGGTAGTGATTTGTTGTTGATAGTGGTAATGAGTGGCAGTTAGTGGCATGGCTTGCAGGGAGGAGAAAGGAGAGACAACAAATAGGAGTTATGATGTGGAATTGACGTGACACTTTTCCTCCTCACTTACAGGTAAAAATCTCTGTATCTCAGAAAGAAATGCCCTTTCTTGGGAAATTGTTTGTTTTAAACAAGTATGTAACGGACACTTGTTATATGTTCTGTATGAATAATTCACAGCTCTTTCCCTAAGTAGCCAACAATAAAAGACAGGAAATTAGTGGGAGAATGCAGCCTTGCACTGGAAGGAAAAGAAGTTTTGAATTAGGAGAGAGTATAGATTTATGTAATTATGACACTGGACTGGCATTATTATTGAAGTGAGGTATTTCTTGGCACTAAAAGTGCCTAAAGGACATTTCCTGATCTAAGAATAAAAACAAATAAATATTTTTGTGTCTGTGACTTGCCTGGGATTTCATCAAAAGAAGAGGATAATAAACAGTCCACATCTTCGGTTAAAGAATAAAGATGTGGGGTTTTTGTTGGTGGTTTGATATTTACTTGCATTCAGATACGCTGAGCTCATTCTAAGTATACAGGACAGAAACAAGAGCAAGTGACCATTTGATCCCAGAGAGATAATAGAGACTAGCATGGTACAAGGATGTCCTTTTATTTTGCAGGATAAAGATTAGTAATAGAAACTTTGGTTAAGGCAAGAAATTATTTAGAAGAATTATGTACTTCCTCTAAAGATTCTACTTTTTCTTAATGTGAATGCACTTTTATTTCCCCACGTCTTTTCATGGAGTGCCAAAGCCTTTTCTGCAAGGGTAGGTCTACTGATTGGAGTTCATTGTAATATTTTTTGGCATAAACAAAATATATAATGTATCATTTGTAATTTCTAGTTTTAAATTTTTTTAAGGGGGCAAGAACTTAAATGCCCTTGTGAGGCATACTGAGTGAAGAATTTTTCTACTTTTTTCAAAACAATTTTCTCCCATCTTTGTAGTTTCACACTCTTAGTTAATTCAACTGTAAGATTGTAATGTATCTTTGTCAAGCATTTCTAAAGCACTGAAATTAAATTTCATAGAAAAAGCCTTTCTTACTATATGCTATTTCGCTTCATTAATTTACATAATAATTGTATCACGTACTTGCAAAAGTTAAGTGCAACAAGCATACAAAGGTTAGAGAAAGAACACAAACCACTTTAAGCATACTGATGAACATAAATGGGCAGAACTGTTGAGGCGCGTTTCAAATGCCATGAGAATTAATCCTTATGTTCTAGAGAGGGAATGGGGATTATTGGCTAATGCAGTGAGTTTGTAAATTGGACACCAATTAAGAGAGCTTTTATTCTAGTTCTTGATGGCTGTCCAATTCCAGGTGCCTCCAGACATCACAGCTACATTTCCTGCCTTATAGTTTAAACAAAAAAAAAGCCCTAACTCTTAAAAAAACAAAAAATCCCTTCCCTGCTTATGCTGATTCAAGTTGTATCTGTCAAATGAATCCTAAAAACCATTGATAAGCCTTGGACGGGTCCAAAGTTAGGTTAGCATGAAAGTTCTCAAAGCTTTGGTGAAATTCTTGTATCATTTTTTTCTATTCAAAATATTTTAAGATCAATATTGTCTTTTTATTTATATCTGAATATTCATTCTAATATATAAAGGGTGCTTCATTGTTTCATATAATAATCATTGCTGAGACACCTTCTGATTTAAAAAGGCAACTTTTTTTTTCAGGCCAAGCATCAAAACAATTTCTGAGGTAAACTATTTGAATAATTTTGACAGCCAACCTGATAAATGCTTTAAGAAAAATTTTTCCACAATTGACATTGAGTATATATAGTTTCCTCCAACAGGTTTTCAATTTAAAAATTGGTATTTTTGGTTTTCATAAATTGATTTAGTGCATCCTTTCAACATACGGCTTCAGTTTTCTTTCTTGACTCCCAGCCCTTTTTTTTAAATAAATATTTTATTATTATTTTTTTTTTGGTTGGGGGGAGGTAATTAGGTCTATTTATTTATATTTAGAGGAGGTACTGGGGATTGAACCCAGGACCCTGTGCATGGTAAGCATGTGCTCTACCACTTGAGCTACACCCTCCCCTCTTATCAGCCCCTTTTTCATCCTCATGTCTTTATTCTATGCCTGAACTCAAGAGATAGACCTAAATGTGCAGATCACCTGTGTTTCTCCATCAAGAATTATCTCCTTTATATTATTTTTATTCAAAATCAGAAGTGAAACTCACGACACTGAAGTCAATTGCCTTTATTTCTATGATCCACTTAATAACACTTGCATCCTTCATTATCCCAAGAAACAGACTCTACTTCCCAATAACAAGTTGTTGACACTCGTCCAACTATCTGGAAAGTGCGTTGCCTCTTTTCTAAGCAGTTCACATTTTATGGAGTTAAATTTGGGAGTCTTCTGAGGTCTCAGTGATTGTCCTACAGTCACTCCAGGAGTAAGTTTTTTTTTGTTTTTCATTTCTGAAATAAAAGTCATATTAAAGAAAATATCACACACAAAAATATTTTTTATTGAGTAAGATTGAAATTGTTTGGATTGACATTTTTGAATAAATAACAAGATAGATACTTTTGTTTTGCCTATTCATTAATTTAACGGTGCTTATCTGTAATAAAAAGATGGACAGAGGCAGCATTATAGTCTCTGGATTTTCAGCAGTGTCTTCCCACAGTAATTTCCTAAATTTTCCAACTGAAGAGACTGGGCTAAAAATGCAGATGCATCCTTTCAAAATGATTAACAATTCCAAACCCACTAAATATTTTCAAATGAAAGTATCTATTTTTTTATGAGTAAATGTGACCAGTGATAGCTGCCTCCTCCTCACCTGTGCTTTGTAAACTTTCTCACTGATTTGTGGGCCTTTAGACTTGGCTGTGACCTTACAGAAACTTAGTCCAAACCTCCTCCCTCAATGTAAGAATCTCTCTTCAATCAAGGGACCACCCTTGGCTGAAAATTCTAGGTGGTAAAATATGTTATCTATAAAGCTATTCTAAACCAGACTGTTGAGTTTCATAGAGAATTTTTTTGTTGAAATAAAAATATATCCCTTGATGACTATATTCCTTTGGAGTTAATTTTGTTTTTTGGACTTGGACAGAAAAATAAATCAATTTCTTCTTGCAACTGGAACAAATTCAGATTCATGGCATGTTCTCATGAGTATTTCCTTTTCCAAAACATGCTAATTGTTCCTTCAACCATTTTTTTATCCGACATGGTTTGCAGATTCACCACTATTCTGACACTTCCATTCTAGTTTTGTTGTTATCATTAAAATATAGCGAACAGAATTTAATAAAACATTATAATTAGAATAATCCTAGCATAACGTGATGCTTATTTCTATCAGGATGGATTCTGGATAAAACACTAATGGCAAGTTTCAAATATTTTAATTTTTATGCTGTCTTTATAATATGGCAATTTTCCCGTGGGTTTCTGTTACTGATTCTGAATGAAAGACAATACCAGGAGAGATCATTCTTCATTGGTTAACATTTTGTACATAGCTTTACAGTCTTATAGCAGTTTTTCAGATATGATAACATTTCTTTCAGAATAGCTGTCAGAGTCAATAACCTCCCTGATATCTTTTTTTTTTTAAAGTTACTTTGCTTATGAGTATTTGCAGAGAAGTGCTGAAAGTATAACGTTCTCATATCAGTAGCTTTAATGGGGTGGCCTGATTTAAAAAGGCACTTTTTACATTTTACTCTTTTAACATTTTGGAAACTGCAATGTGGAATTGGAATCCCTGGTGAAATCTGAACGGGCCAGATACGAATTCTCATGCATCCGTCCCTTCCCTCCCCGCCGTATACCCTCTTGTCCATTTTAAATAATTTATTTATTTAAGGCATTAGGCGTTAGGTCTGAGTTTCCAAGGTCAGCCTGTTCCACATTTGCCATTTAACCCACCTACACTTTTTCCGCAGGCTCAGTTTACTTCATCACCAGCTGGAATTAAAGACGACACGGTTCCTGAGAATGGAACCTTTTATAGTAATTCCTGATTCTTTTGAGTTCATTTATTTTTTGAGCCTAATCTCACTTTGCTGACTGTCAACTGGGATTCAGTAACTGTTGTTTAAAACTAGAAAACTGATATGAGTGGTTATTAAATCCCCCCAGAATACTCAACGTCTCTTCATGAAACAAGTCTACATTCGAGCTGTGTAGGTTTGATTCTCAGAATAGAGCATCCATACCCGAGGAGACTGTGCTGTTATTTTCATCTCTGAAATCAGCAAGTCTCCGGGGATCTTTCTGTATTTTTGACACTATTTGAGCAAACACCATGCCTCTTATCTAAACGATTCATACTTCCTTGTGATGTTGGCCATCCAGATGTTCAGTTTGGCTTTGAGTAACATCTAAATCAATGATTTTTATCTGGAAAGCACTTTAAGTACAAAATCCTGGATTAGCACTCAAAAAATAGGTTATTACCTATATTGTTCAACTTACGAACAATGTCTGACTTAAAATTGATACTTTAATAGCTAAAGTTTAACTTTCAGAAAATACTGTAATTCTGTTCTCATACCTAGAAATACATTAAAGGGAAGTGCAGGTCGTAACCCTAGCGTTTCTTAAATACCCTTTTCTATTTTCTTCTGTTTTTTCATATTCCAGTCTTGAGCCTTTCTTGCCAAAACCATAAAATATTTTCTCCCTTTTCCCATTGGCTTGTTTTCCCTTTCTTTCTCAGTTCTTTATTATCTACATTGAATCAAATAACTGCTTCTTGTGTTCGTCCCTTCTCTTTAGTCAAGCTCTCTTCTGCTCTTTCTTTCTTCGTATATGCATAATAAAGGAAGAGATTCTAGGAACAGACACAACAAAATAGGGCAGGAGGACGATAAAACTGGATGGACAATTTCAGACCATGAGACTTTGGACATTCCCCCGGTAGGATTCCTGTCACGTTTCGCATGCACGACACCTAGTTAAGAGTAAGGTTGATCATCTCCTGGTACTGCTTCCATTGCATCTCCTGAAGTCTCTTGGAGAATTATATTTTTCTCTAGTTGACTCATATAAGTTTCACCATCATCCTCAGCCCTTGCTTCACCAGTCATGGGGTTTAGGAGGAGTTTTTCTGTGATTCTGCGCAATATTTCCCAACTGAATTTAGAATTTTTCAGCAACTGAGCAGGTCTCATCTTCCCTATATTTGTAGAACTTTCTAAGCATATTATACGTGTTCATTGTACCCTTGCTTGTTTTTACAGGCACCTTCAACTATGTTTTCCTTCTTTGATTATTTCTATGCAAACTTAGCAAAGCAGAGAGTTGGATGTGTATAGCCAATCTCTATACTTAAAACTTACCTGCAATAAAATTTTGTATCACTCACTCTATCACTGCACATCTGTTTTAATGAAGATGATGAAACCTAAAATCATGAGCCATCCAGCAACACGTTTTAGAATTTATGGCAATATTCTCTTTCTCTATGATTGTAAATTTCCTGGTTTACATAGATTTATGGAAATTGATTCACATAGAGAGAAGCAAAAATTCATAGAGCAGATAGATAAAACATCTCCCATTTAATTGCCACCTAATAATGAACTCCTGCATCCTGTGCTCTGTGTCCCAGAGCCTTTTAGAGTATCTGTGGTCCACTTCAGGAACACAGACATGTTTTAGGACCGAAGTTCTGTCCTGTGAGTAAAACCCGACAGCATGAACTCAGCACTATTAGGAACGGTCACAGCCAGTCTTCTGGTTGTATTTCTGTTGGAACTATTGAAAAACTTATTTTATAGGTAAACATTTGACCATTAAACTATCTATTGGGATAAGTGTTTGAATAATTCTGAACATTTGGATGACACCTGAGGAAAAAAAGTTGCAAAATCTTTCAGAAATTTTACATATATTTGGAATAATGGAAAGGAATTTGCTGAATATTTGACCAAACTCCCACTAATTTTTATCCAATTGTTTGACATTTGGTAGACATAGACAAGGCTGAATGGTTCATAGTATCTAAAAATAATTGGCACGTGCAGAAAAAGACAAATCTGTGCTTTGAAGGTCACTCTTCAGGACACAAGTCTATGAAGTGTCACATTACAAAGAAATATATATTAACCCCCCACCTCCAAAAATTGGAAAATAACATTAGTGCTTACTGAATTTTCATGTAAAGGTAGAAATAAAAGGACCAGGAAGTGGTTGATGGCTTGTGTTTATAATACAATGGCTTGTGATAAACATCATAAAATTCATTGAGACATATCAAAATTTCACATATCCTGTCAATCTTGCCTCATTTTCTCCTTTCTACTCCTCAAAACTCAAGCCATTTCTCTCTTTTCTCTTCTAGAGCAATTTTTTACTTCTATAGAATGAGATCAAAGCTCCAGTTTGGGTAGACACCTCCAATCTCAGCCAGTAAAGACCACATTTATTACTGAAGAGCACTGCTTTATAACTCACTATGAAAATTGGCTTTACAATCTCACAAGTTGCATTTGAAGCCCAGCTTTGCCACTAAAATACGGGAACAATAATATTTTCCTAGTGGCATCCATGTTGGACAAGTAACATTTATGGGTTCTTTTACAAAATTAAAATCAGGACCTTAAAATTTTCAAAGTGTTCATTATCTCATGAACGTCTTAAAAATAAAAGAAGACATTTACTATTAGAATCAAGTCTTAATCACTTGGAAACTCACAAGAAAGGACTTTTTATTCCAAATATAATACTGTGCCACTTCCTGAGCCACTGGAGCAAATCTGTCATTTCCAAATGTGGTTTATCATCAAATCACCTGAAACCCTTAGGAAACAAAATATTTTTGTGCCATATTCCAGACCTACTAAATCAGAGCCTTCTGTGCAGAGGTCTGGGAAAAAGCAACCCACCTCCCATGCAATTCTGATGATGAGTAAATTTTAAGAACCACTGAGCTAGGCGACCTCCAAGTCTCCTTCTAGTTTCTAGATTTCTGACAGTCTATTTTAGGAAAGAAATGTTCATTTTAATGCACCACATTTGTTTAAACTGAGTAAAATTTTATGGCAATTAAATAATCAAACTCCTTGCAAATTGAAAAAAAATCCACGTGGTGTCAGGAATAGAAGCAAAATTCTCAATTTAGTCATGACTCTGATCATACATTTTGGTACAGTAATCAAAGAAAGAAAATGGTGATTTTTGTTTTGCCTTTAAAGCTAATTCTTATATCCTTGAAAATGTGATTACACATATGGTTCAACTTTCAGTGATAATCTGCTCTTTGAATATTTTTCTCCTAAAATGTGGAAAGTGGGATATATATAGAACAATAACAGTTGTATTATTTACTTAATATTGTTTCCAGTGAAATTTCCTTGATTAGCCCATCATATTTAAGACCATCAAAATCATATTAGGTAAATAGGAAAATTAATTGTATTAAAAATTTCAATTTGACAATTTTAACTTTTTACTAGTTTATACTTTAAAGCACAATGCACTTTCAAATTGTCAATATATGTGGCCAATAATATGCAAAATTTAAAAGGGTATGTTGCTCCTATATCTCCACCAGCTAACTACAATAAATTCTCTTCTAGTTTAAAAACCACCACATATTCCATCCACCCTTCCCAACCAGTACAGATCCTCAACATTTTCACAAAATCTTCTTGTTTATTATTGGTAATAGTCAATAAGTAGTGCTTATTTGGTAATTCCATAAAAATACACATAATTGGATAGCTGAATTCAAATTAAGAAAAAAAGTTATACCTTAGAACTCATAGTTAACTACCACCAAAGTCATTATAATAATGAAATCCCAGCAGTAAAGACATTTTTCCTTTTCTGCTAAGGAGAGTACCGGAATCGGAATTCTCACCATCAAAACAAAAACTTCTGTTCTCCTTGGGTTAATTGTCAGCATGAGGAACACAGGCTTCTACACCAGTCAATAGACAGTGTGTTCCAGGATGTTCTTACTTACTGAGATAAGTCCATAAACCAGTATATAACTTCACGCCTATCCTTTGGAACGTCCCCCAAATCCATTTATCCAGGCAATAGGTTGCTCAACCAGCTCCTTGTCAGCACAACACCTAGTTCTTTTGAGTAAATGGTTTTCTTTTCAGGGCAACTGGGTGAACTTGCTCTCTTATCAAATAATGCTTTACTTACCAAAAGTGGCTCGAAGTTCTCCTGCCTGGTGTGTCCACCAATCCTAGAGTATTATATCAAGGATTTTACCCAATAGGAGGCAGATTCCTAACTTGAAAGATCTGCCTTAGATTATCCCAATTCAGATTCTAAAAGTCTTCTGAGACACTCTTAAGATTCAGTCAAGAACTGGAGATCATCGTACTAAGTGAAGTAAGTCAGAAAGAGAAAAAAAAAAAACCAACCATACGATATCACTTATATGTGGAGTCTAAAAACAAAAAAGACATAAATGAACTTATTTACAAAACAGAGACAGACTCACAGACATAGAAAACAAACTTATGGTCTTATGGCTACTGGGGGGAAAAGGGCTGGGGAGGGATAAATTGGGAGTTTGGGATTTGCAGATACTAACTACTGTTTATAAAATAGATAAACAACAAGGTCCTACTGTAGAGCACAGGGAACTATATTTATACCTTGTAGTGGCCTATAATGCAAAAGAATATGAAAAGAAATATATATATATATATGCATATATATATAAATGAATCATTATGCTGTACATCAGAAATTAATACAACATTGTAGATCGATGATATTTCAATATAAGAAAGAAAGAAAGAAAGAAATGCTCCCTTGTGGCAGTAATAAACTAAGCTTTGGTTGATGGACAGCTATCATGGGACTTTCTTTCTTTTTGTGGTCTTTTAGAGAATCTATTGTTGACAATCTTGTGTTTGTTATTTAAAAACATAATTTTTATTTCTATTTATTATAGTAATATTATATATGGGTTATGTAAATTATCACTTTACAGAAAATCATATATAATGTTTGTTTTCGTTTGATGTTGAGACAACATGCAAAACTATCATGTCTATTAATTGATAGTTCATTCTTTTTTCAAATAATGAAATATATTCATATTAATTATATTAAGGAACTAAAGAACCTTTTTGACTCTCAAAAAGGCACAAAAGACTGTGATAAATTTCAAACATTAATCTATCTTGCAATAACCTATAGTACTTATTACACAATATAGATCAAAATAAGAGCTAACATTTTGATTAGTGTTTAAAATAAGCAAACACAAATTTTATAAGACTATCTTAGTTGGATTCTGAAAATTTTGTTTTCCTTTTTGGTGATTCTGTGTACTTTTATAATTTTTAATTGTTTTAAAAGTTTATTTTTTGTTATCTTTAAAACTGAAGGTAGAGGATGGTCTCAAGTCTATAAAAATATGATTATAAATATTCTAAATTGATTGCAGTGAGACTGTATTTTCTAGGTCTATGACCAACTAGTTTTATGATTTTCAAGCAAGTTAGTGGATTTCTTCATGCCTCAGTTCTCTCATCTATAAAGTGGAGATAAAAATAGAAAACACCTACCTCAGAAGATTGATGATGATAAAGTATTTAGAACAGTCTGCCCAGTGTAAGCAATGTATAAAGGATTGTTTTGTTGTTGTTATTATTATTATTATTATTATTATTATTATTTTATTTTTTTTATTTTTTTTTTTTTTGCCGAGAAATGTGAAAAGTTCTGTGCATTCTTCTTTGACTACAAAAAGTCAACAGTTATTTGGGTGGAATTAAATCTTACCCTTGAAGTTAGGATCACTGCTAAGCTTGTTTACCTGTTTGCTGCAGAGAATTGTACTGTACACATCTTACGTGTGGTAAGTTTTGACTGTTTAATCACATTTGTTGCAGGAGATTGAATTTACCTTGTGTAAATTGTAAAGCACACACCAGCATTGTTACGATTACCTTTCTGTCTGTGACCTCTAGAACACCCCTTTCTGTTTGTCACAATATTTTTCTTGTTTTCCAGAAGGCATCACATCACTTTGTTTTGACATTCTCCCTATATGCCCAGTGGAAAAATAAACTGTGGGCAACATACTGAGTTCTAAAAAAAAAAAAGAATGTGAAGCATATTTTTTCAACATGAAGAAATAAAGATAAATGTAACTTGATTTTTGCGACCACTGAGCTTATTTTGAACCTAAGTGATTTAATCCATACCACTCCTACTTACGTTTAGCCATGGCTTTGATAGTGTCAATGAGTCATACATCTCCATTGATACCTGTTTGTCCCAGAGTAATTAATATGTTCCCTTCCACATACTTCGGAGGTTTCCTAGTTTTAATAATAAATTACATGGTCACCCTAACTACCTACACAAAAGCCTGTTCAGTGAAATTTGGTTCAGGAATTGGACATGAAGATAATGGACATGATTGACCTAAAATAATGACTGATTTAGCCAAAGACCAAGTATTGTTATCTGATGAGACCCAGGGATATGACCCCATGACAATGATCTGTCCCTTCACCGATGCCTGAACTCATCATGGTGGTCCATTTCTGTTGCCTGTGTGAAGATAGGAAGAGAGAGGAGAGAGACAGAGAGAGAGAGATCACTTTTATGGTATTCCAGCAAAAAATGCACAATCAGAATCTAATCATGAGGGAACCTCAGACAAACCCAACTTGAGGAAAGTTGTATAAAATAATCGGTCTATAGTCTTTAATAAGACATTGTCATGAAAGACAAAAGTAAGTCTGAAGAACCATTCTAGGTTAAAAAGACTAAAGATACATGACAACTAAATGTACCATGTGATTCTGGATTGGCCCTAGGCTGGAGAGGGTTAACTCAGCACCCTGCACGTGCCAAAGAAAGGCCTGCTGTCAGGACTGGCCCTTGGTTGGCTCCTGGGAAGCAACCTCTGAGCCCTCCGAATAATCTGCTTGGTAAGAATGCTTTTGTTTGCCTGAGGTCTTGGACCACATGGTATCAGTTGGACCAGTTTATCCTGACAACGGGATTCAAGGTGAACCCCTGTTTCTGCTAGAGTGTGGGGGCCCTGGAGGGAGACTGGAGTCTAAGTGACTGAGGTCAGTCAGGCAGGTGGTACGTGTCTATGTGACTGACCCTCAATAAAACCCTGAATACTGAATCTCGCGTGGATGTCCCTGGTTGGCAATACTTCACATGTGTTGCCATACATCATCGCTGGAACATGCGTTAAGTGTGTCCCTGTCCAACTCCAATGGGAAGAGACACCTGGAAGCTTGTATCTGGTTTCTCCTGGACTTCGTCCTATGTGCCTTTTTCTTTTGCTGATTTTAATCGGTATCCTTTCACTGTATTAAACTATAACCATGAATAGAATAGCTTTTCTGCATCTTGTGATGACTTCTAGAATCACCAAATTTGAAAGTGGTTTTGGGAACCTCCAATACAGTTCCTGTAATGGAAATAATTGCTATAAAGAACATTATTAGAATGATTGTTGACACTGGGATATGAGTTGAAAATTAGATGGAAATATTATATCACTGTTAAAATTTCTGAATTTGATAACTGTACTGTGTGCAAGAGATTATCTTTGTTATTAAAAAAATACTCATTGAAGTATTGAGGAGCTACAGGGCAAGATGACCAAAACATACTAGCAAATGAGTTTTTAAATATATGTATATACATAATAAGAGAAAAACACAAAGGAAATATGTCAAAATGTTAAGAATTGATGGATTGGGGTAAAAGGCTCGTGAGCATTCTTTGTATTGTTCTTGCAATTTTTCTGTAATTTTAAAATTATATCAAAATATAAAATTAACATAGGAATGTCTGCAAAGGATGTATGTACGTTTGTGTGTGTATGTTTATTTAATGAATTTAAAACTTAGTGTGAATTCACTATCTGAATTTTCTAAATATCACCCGACTGCATTTATTAAGTAAGTAGAAGGTAGAGAAACAGTTCGATCATTTAACAGACAGACTCAAATTATTGGGCAGCTAGATGTTGACCTTAAGGTAGAAACTCACCAAGAAGACAAAGGGAAGGATTGACTAGAGAGAGATGTCAGTTGTCAAATGGGCATGTGGTCTCCAATAAGGTGGGGCAAAGATACACTGGCAGACCCTGGGGTGGAAACAAAGACTTGCAGGCTAAGTTGGCAGAAGACAGTGGTGACAATCCAGCTTTCAGGTAAGCATGGGTTTTGGAGAATATGATGACAGATGATGATCCAGATTAGCAGGTTGGTGGTGTTGGAAAGTCTAGCCTGGGATATGGAATAGGTTTCCAAACAGGTGGCAAAACATAGGTATGGGGAGTCAGGGAACAGGCAGTTTCTAAGGGATCCAGACTAAGTTGTGAGTATCATCTAAATCTGGAAGAAATTAATAGGCATCCAAAGGTGACGAAAGCTTTAAAAAAGAAAAGGGAAAAAGGGACTCTAGGCTTCAGAAGTATTGGTAAGAAGAGGGAACAGTATGAGAACTTAAGCACCAATTAATGGGATAGATGGAAAGGAACCTAATCAATTTAGTTATTAAATGTATTGAAGTACAGAAACCCAACAGGATTAATCATAGGAAATGCTAAACAATCAACTGTTGTCCTAGAGCTTTTAAATAGAGGCTACCAGCTGCTGGGAAGGGACAGAGTTTGCAGGTGGGAATTAAGTGGTCCCAGCTGGGAAATTTGGAGGGCTTCAAGAAGAGAGTGCCACGTAGTCACGGCAATTACTTTCAACAAAAACAAAACAAAAAAAAAGTCTATGACTGCCAAATTCAAGAGATGCTAAAGAGGAATATGGAAGAAAAATGGATTTAGGATTCATATAGATCTGCATTTAAAACTTGTCTCTCCCACTAACTGCCAATGTGAACTTTATCAAATCTCTTAATAATATTTATTTCGAAGGACTACTTTGAGAATTAAAATAAGCTAAGCAAATATGGAAAGTTCTTGGCCCAGTGCTTGGCACAAAGATGGCACTGAGTAAATGATAGAATGAATTACGATGGATGGAACAAGAGATTGTGTAACATTCTCTCTCTTGCTACCAACTGTTAAGGGATAGGAGAGGTAGGCACTCTGATTTCTAGCTTCATTGGCCAATTTTTTTTTTTAAAGTAAGACAAAAGTCTTGTGACATAAAAACTCTGCATAGTGGTAGCCTGCTTCTGAAGCTGGCTTTCCTAAGTGAGAGATGGATATACAGACAGTGTTGACTCTAAGGTCGGCCAGCAGATTGAGAGTCAAAGTTGGCTGGTGTCTCAGCTGTTGTGGGAAGACTTAAATGTAAATGAGATCTTATATTCTGCACATTTGAGGCCCATAGACTGCTGGGAGTAAAACATTAAGCCGTATGATAACGAAACTGTGTTGAAGCCTCCAGTTGTAAATGCCAAAGAATGTCATTCGTATTTACACTGAGCCCAGAATCTCACCCAGCTGGGAATCTGACAGAAATGTAAATTATCTGTAATTGAAATATGTAAACTGTGAACTGAAAGTGAGGGAGGAGAAAAATAATTATAAAATCAATTCAGTCACAATTATATCACCATTTAAACAAGGTTTTATTTTTTAAAAAAAAAATTACCACTTTTTTTCTTGTTGTTCTTCAATTCTTCATTTTTGTAATTGTCTATTTGTGGTCCTAAGGAAAACAATTTCTTATAGCTGGAAAATATTTCTGGGCTGATAATTTACTTTTGTGTACATTTTGTCATTTGATTTTTGCAGCAATTCTTTGCATTGTGAAGGACATACGATATTCTCGTTTTATCGATAAAAACCTGACGTTCAGAGAGCTCATAAGAATTGCCCAAGGTCAAGCAGCAGATAAGCCAAGGTCTGGAATTGCAATTTCTCACTCCAAAAGAAGCGTGGTTTCTCATTGCTCTAACACAGTTTCTAACAGCTCAAGGTCACATCCCTAGGGATGGTCCTAGCCCCCCTCCTTAAAGTGCTTGCCTGAGGAACTCAAGGATGCCAGGGGAATTTACTACATGTCCCAGCCGACACCTAAAGATAAGGCCCCATAAATGCCAGTTAGCAGATGGGTTTCACACAGACTGAACTGCCCTTCCTGCTTTCTGTGATTGTTTTTCACTTCCCTGACTTTACTGAGACTCCACTCACCCCCTCTCTGTTCCTTCAACCTCCCTACACTTTATAAGGTCCCGTCATCTCTGTACAAGTTGAAATTGAGTTCAGTTCACAACAGACACTTTTCCCTGTTGCAACAGTATCTTGCTGATTAAAACCAGTCTCTATGCCTCTAGCTAGTGTCCAACTTTGTTTACCTTTGACAATAAGCACTAGGATGAGAAGCATTAACAGCTTTAAATACAGAGGTATACCTTGTAGCATGCTTCACAGATACAGCAGGGTTTTTGGTTTGGGGCTTTTTTTTGCAAACTGAAGGTTTGTTGCAACCCTGCATCAGGCAAATCTCTCAGTGCTATTTTTCCAACAGCATCTGCTCACTTTGTGTCTCTGTGTCACATTTTGGTAATTCTCACAGTATTTCAAACATTTTCATTATTTTTATATTTGTTATGGTGATCTGTAGTCAGTGATCTTTGATGTTACTACGATTAACTAGGGATTCAAAAAATCAAAGACTTTGGCATTGGAAGAGCATTTAATCAGTTTTGTCACTCATTATTTTAAATGTTATTATTCAGTTTTATCACTATTTTAAATGTTATTATTCATCCTACTGATGAATTGTCTATGATTATATGAGGAAATATTAGTGTCTTTATATACTACTAAATTTATATTTATTTTAGATTATTTTATATCTTTTAATAGCTTTACTATCCTTTGTGTCATCCAATTGATTTTCACATTTCAAATTCTTTTATGAGTTTTGATTCCTATTTCATACAGCCTGTGTCTTCTTACATCATAATGATGTATGGGTTTTTTGGGTAAATTTTCATTAGTTTCTTAATAGTAAATACTTTTCAGGGCCTTCATGTCCCCTGGGTCTCTGAGGTGCTGTTTCCTTCCTGTGCCTTGAGGTCTCCCTTGGCCTGTGGCTTATTTTTGGTTCTGTGTCTGTTCCTCATGCCCCAGGGAGGCAGGGACTCAGCGAAGCTCAGCATATCCTGTCATTCAGGTTGTTCAGATGGATCTTTGTGCGAGTATTTTTCTCTTTTTCGCTCACAGTAAGCCTGTTTCATCTCTAGGACTTGGAGCTGGACTGCGTGTGATAATCCCACATAACCAAGGATTCCACGGCCCTCCCAGACCGACTAACCTCCAAACAGCGTTCTTCCTGACTCTTGGCTCCTGGCCTCCCATTTTGTACAGTATTTACTTTTAAAAGCTTCTAATTTAAATCCCTTCTCCACCCCTTGGAGATACAATTTTTTTTTGTAAGGCCTCTTGCCAATTGTACAACCCAGGAATGTTTTTCTTAAGGACCTGGGAGCCAGCTCTTTGCAATGAAATCAAGGAAGATTGCTCGCAACTTTCTGAGTGGCACTTTGTTCAAAGTCGTCATGAAAATAGGAGTTGGCTTTTCCTTAGGATCAGGCCAGTCAGCAAGCACAGGTGGCCCGTGAGTCCCCTGCCGCCACCCTGCTCAGTTCTTAAAATCTCTCCAGCTTCCTCTGTTGGAGTTTAGCTCAGGCCTCTCGCCCTTACAGCAATAACCTGGAATAAAGTCTTGCTTGCCTGTTTAACTTTGGCGTAATTTTTACTTTGACGTATGTTATAACTCAATTATCCTACGCTTTCATGTAGAAAGGTTATGCTGACTTCAGATGAGATGGTCACTTACTATTAATCAAACTGAATCAGAGCTAGCTAGCTATGCACAAGAAGTACGCGGAAAAACAACCCTGGTAGGCATTGCTCCCCGGCTTTTATTTCCTGTCTTATTTTCCTTTGTTTGTTTGTTTCTTTTACTTTTGGTCTAATCATTCCCAGGATGACATACAGCACTCCACTTTTGTCTCCTCTGTCATCTGAGAGATAAATCTCTGACAAAATGTAGAAAGAAGTATTAAGTTAGTGGGAGGAGAATTTTGTAACTTTCTCTTAAAGCTTCAGTTCTACAGTAAAGAGATTAAAAAGAAAACCCCTCAATTTTCTTTTCTTCTTTTTTCCTTTCTAAATTTTTAATGACCTAAAGCATCTCTAATGAGAGGGAGAGCTGCATTTGCTTAGTCGCTAGGACATTCAAACGTGGGGATCTACACACGTCAGTTTATTCCCTGTCATTGTAAGCATGTGGGTCACTTCTTACAAATTATGAGAACTGACAACACTCTGGAGAGGTCCAGCTGACTTATACTCACGTTTAAATCAAAGCAAGCTGGAATATTTCAAAGAGGGAAGTAGAATAGTGGTGGTTCCTGCCTAGGAGCAGGAGAGCATTTCAGACACCATGATAATTACAGGGGTGTGATAATAAAGGCTTTGACTAAAGACTGGAAATGTGGGTGAATAAAATAATACAGATTTAAGAGGCTTTTGGAGGTGGATTTGGTGTGAATCTGTGATTGAGCTCAGTGGATAAGGTAGAAGGAGGGAATAATTATGTCTGAAGTTTCTAGTTTGGGTCATGGTAGATGGTGATCATGAACAAAACAAGAGCCTGTATGTGGTATATTGGAAAGATAATCTGTTTCTAATCTTGGATCTGCCTCAGCAAATTGTATGACCTTATAAAAGTCTATTAGAAACTGGAGTCTCTGATTCTTCATCCAATTTGGCTCGATATTCCTTTTCAGCAGTAAAGATCTAGCGTTCTGGAGGTAAATCGATCACCTTCACAATGAAAGATCTCTTTCAAATCATGATAACAGGTGTTTATCAAGCATCTACTGTGTGGTAAAACCCTAAGAATTAAGAGACCGTTTAAAGACAGTGTACATATAAAGGCAGCGAAAGAATAATATTGTTACCTGCACGATGCCTTTACAAAATAATAAAGATATAATTATTTAACTTCCAGTACTTATGTTATAAAAGATGAATTCTATGGGAGTTTAATCATTGCAGGACAAATTAATAAAGAACTCATCTTCTACTTAAAAAGTTACCTTATAACACACTTGAAAAGACTGCGTTAAAGGTGCCGATTACAAAGAGATTAAGAACTGAGATATATCGAAGAAATTCACAACACATTTTCTAAGCAAAGGGACTGGTAAAGTAGAGCCCCGGGTTTTAATTCAGACATGTCAGATTCCGAAACTCACACGCTGTCATCCTTGTCAGACCCTGCCATTGCATATACCTTACTTTCAATAGATAAAGAGATTGTTGCCTTCTTATTTGGAGCATAACAAACACATTGGCTCTAATGTAAAGAATTATGTGCAATTAGATGCAACAAATATTTCAGACGAACCCATATATTACTTCAAGATATTGTTTTGTCATTAAAGTTTCTGAAACAAATATTAGAAACAAATTGTCGGTTGACATGCATAAGGATTGAGCTATGCTGCCATCTAGCGATCATTTAGCGCTGCTGCTCCTCGCCTGCCAAAATAAACAACGTCAAGGAAACTAAAGATTTTTGTATGTGCAGAACGTAAGCTAACAAAGCTAATAAACAGGCTGCTGTAGATTTATATAGTAAATTCCGCACAAGTTGAGATTAGGGTAAAAATATAGAGTAATAATGAGAGGAAAATAGTGATGAAAATTTTTATTCTGTAATTTTTTTTTTCTTCAAAGTGCAACCTGCATTAGTTTACATTAAAAAAGTCATTATGTCCTCTGGTAGAGTTGCCATTCCTTCTATTTTATGGATTCTAGGCTTTTTGTCTTATTATTTAAAATAAATATTCATAATTTTCTTCTAGTCTCAGCTTAGAGAGATGATCTTTTAGGGAAAGCTGTGTCTTTCTGCCTAGCCTGGAAGTGAAAATAAGAGCTGAAAACAATTGAGTGAAAAAAGGTGATCTCATGACGGTCATGGGCAGAAAAGTAAGGAGCATGGAAAATGGAGAACAAAAATGATTTGTTCCTCAGGTCAAGTTTGCTCAGTATTTTGGGGAACTCAGTGACTGCTGGGGAAACTTTAAGAAAGCATTTAATGGTCACCAAGGAGCAAATGTCTCAAACACTGTGCATGGTTTGGTATATGACACAAAGTAAGTGTACAGGGTTTCAATTACAAGCAATCGTATCTGAAAAATCTCTAGACACATTAGATACTGATTCTCACTGACATGTGACCCTTACGTGAAGATAAAGGTCCACAGGCTTAAAGGCTTGAGTAGGGAGGGTAAAGGGTACTAAGAACAGGGGAAAGAATATTCTGCAGTTCTAAAGGGCTTTCATTTGCTTGTTCAAAGAATTGAAATGATTGATAACATATGAGATGCTAAACCATGTGTTGGGTACTATTATACATTAAATTCTCCCTGTCCTTCAAGGATTTATAATTTTGGCCGAGAGCTATACCTATAAACCATTGAGTATGTGAAATGTGGAGCGCAGAAGCAAATAACTTTTTTTTTCCCTCCTATCACTTCTGACACATCCACGCTACTAGATTTATCTTCTCAATTCCTAAGAGAGACTTTTTGCCAAATCATAACTGTCTGGTAATATGGGGGTATCAGAATAATCTCATTATCAGGTTTAAAATTTTACCTCAAGATAAAAACTGATCAGAGTTAAACCTCAAGATATAAACTGATCAACGTTAACATTCAAGATATAAACTAATCAAAATGGAAACTCTCTCACCTAGTTCAATGTTTCTCCCCTGGGGTCAGTGCAGACTTTAAATGGCACTGGAATCAAGAGAGGGAAAAGGCAGAGCTTGCAATTTTATTTTCCCTTTTGCTGTTTTTACTTGATTTCCTTTCCCACCACCTCTTCTCCCACTGACTTCCTCAGGAGAACATCAAGAGAAGAGACAACAGACGTTAAAAAGAAACGCCTTTTCCTTTGGCTTGTGCTGCTCTGTTCTCTTTGTTGTGGTAAATACTCAGATGATGGCTTTCTAGCCCAGTGAACTTTGGGACACTTCAGAGACACCCCATTTCACATCCTGTTACATGCAAGACCATCTTTTCCATTTGTAACTTTAATCATTACTCATCCTCTGGGCTCTAAGCTCCGTGAGGGCAGAGACAGCACATCCAGTCTCTGCTGTACGCTGAGCACTAATGCAATGCTCTGTGTTTATGTTTGAACGTTCTAAGAATCAGAGAATCATGGAACGTCATACTGAAAAGTGTCTTAAAGCAAAAGAGAATGAAAAATGGGCTGTAATTCAGATATAGGCAAAGTGAGGACAGTTTGACTAGGAAACCCAAAATGGTTGCTCATCTTTTAACACATGTCTGGTTACAGACTGAATGAGTGTCTGCTTATGGATTTTGCTGGGCTAACTGGTCAAGTCCGAGTTCTCTTCTCCATGCCTGAGTGGAGCTGCACCTATGAAACATGTCCTGGAAGGCGGGAAAGGATGGTTTCCAGGAAAACCCACAAGGTCCACCTCTATGGTGGCCTCAGGAAAAATGACCCCAAATCAGTCAGGTTAAAATTCAACTTATCCTTCAGGAACTCTCATGGGGGCATTTGGTTTGGTGAGGTCTGATTTGGGCTCGTCTTATTCTTGCGCGTTACATGAATTCATAGCAAAATTTTAAAAACAACCACGTCCAACTAATTCTACATAAAGAGATTGCAAGAAAACATAAATAAAAAGGGACATTTGGAGAAGAGGAGGACAAGTAAGACTGGCCATCCTGCTACAGAAATGGCCTGTGAGGTTCAGTCCAGAAGCCAGAAGCCACACGTGGCTGCTGAGCACTGGACTGCAGCTCGTCCGAATTGTGATGTGATATGGATGTAAAATTCATACTGGATTTTGTACCAAAAATTTTAAAATAGCTTGACAATGTCGTTTGTAAAGATTATAGTTTGAAGTAAGAATATTTTATATATATCCAGTGAAAATGCATTATTAAATTCATTTTACCTATCTCTTTTTACTTTTATTTATGTGGCTACTAGAATATATAAACTAAGATGTATTATATTTCTATTGGACAGTGCTGGTCTAGAAAATAATCTCCTGACCTGGAAGAGCCACAATTTTCTGCCCTTAAAGAGGAACTGTTTCCTTATCCTCTGACCTGGGGCTTTCTCTCTCTCAGTGAAATGCTGGTTGCTCTCCAACCCATCATTTAAGACCGACCTTGTATCTTCCTTAAGTTCACTCTCGAGAATTTCTCTTCAAGCCCAAGGTGCATGCCATTTCACCTTGGAACGTGTATTTTGACCTTAAATTCTAAAGAAGAGCTTCTTGCCCACGGACACCTTGATTTCTCAGTGTTTTTAATTCCTGTTCTGGAAAAGAGTTCATAGGAGATACAGGAAAGTCTTGTCTTTACCTTGATGTGTTAACATTTTGCATCCTTGACTTCAATGGAATTTACACCTACCTGAGACCATTGGAATGGAGAATTTAATTACAAGAATTCTGACCATTTAATATACTTCCTGTACTAGATATATTTTTCCATTACATTCCTTGGTAATGTTTTGCTTGCAAATGATAAGACACCTCTATCTAGTTGAAGTATAAAATAAATTAATTACAAGGATATTCAGATCCTGTAAAAGTAACAAGAGTTGTATATGAGGAAGGCATATAGCAAAATCTCAGGGAGAATTAGAAGATATGGAAATCCATTAAAATTCTTTTCCTATTTTTTTTTGTATTTAATTCTCTCTCTGTTTAATTTTCCTCTCTCTTGACTGTTTTTCTCTAAATGACAGAAAACATGACTGCTCAGTCTTAAGAGGGAAATTTTAAAATAAGCAAAACATTTTTAAGTTTTGGCTCAATATTCTATTGTCATCTGGCTTCAAAGCTACATATTTATCTTTAAATGTCTGTGTGCACTGCTTTTGTATGAAATTAACCCAACTATCTTCTTGATTCTTGCAGTTCCCCTTGACTTTCCATTCCAACTTCCACCATCCGAATTCAAGACTGCTCTACGCCCCCAGACATCTCACTTAGCTTTCCACCTCCACTTCTTTTCTTCTTCCAGTGTACTGGTGTTGGTATTCAAATTTAAAAATCCTCTAAAGGTAATAACTGACTTCACTTGAATCTTCCTAGAATGAGTGGATAAAGTTAGTATTAAGAAAAGATACAAAGTGATTTACAGATTCAGTGTAACCCCTATCAAAATCCCAATGGCATTGTTTACAGAAATAGAAAAGAAAAAAAAACTTAAAATTCATAAGGAACCACCAAAGACTGAATAGCCAAAGCAATTTTGAATAAGAAAGTTAAAGCTGAAGACAGCACACTTTCCTGAATTTTAAAATATATTATAAAACTACACTAATCAAAACAGTGTATTGCTGACTTAAAACAGACAGATAAGCCAATGGAACAGAATAGAGAACCTAGCGATAAACCCACATATATATGGTCAACTAATCTTTAACAAGTGTAGTAAGAACACACAATAGGGAAAGGAAAGTTCTTTCAATAAATGGTGTTGGGAAAACTGGATACACACATGCAAGAGAATAAAACTGGACCCTTATCTTAACAACATACACAAAACTTCACTCAAAGTATATTAAAGATTTAAATGTAAGCCATGAAACCATACAATTCAAGAATAAAACATAGGGAGAAATCTTCCTGACTTTTTGTCTTGCAATGATTTCTGGAATATGATACCAAAAGCTGAGCAACAAAAGCAAATGTAGACAAATGGAATTACATCAAAGCAAAAAGCTTCTGCACAGCAAAGAAAAAACCAAAGGTAACCTACAGAATGGAAAGCATTTGTAAACTGTATATCTGATAAAGAACTAATATCCAAAATATATAAGAAACTCTTAAAACTCAATAACAACAGCAACAAAAATCTGATTTAAAAATGGGCAAGGAACTAAATAGACCTTTCTCCAAAGAAGATATACAAATGGCCAACAGGTACGTGAAAAAATGCTCAAATGTCACTAGTGATCAGAAAACTGCAAATCAAAACTGCAATGAAATATCACTTCACACCTGTTAGATGGCTATCATCATCAACCCACAAACACACACACACACACACACACACACACACACCATAACAAACTTTGGTGATGTTGTGGAGAAAAGGGAACATTTGTACACTATTGGTGGAAATGTAAATTGGTGCAGCTACTATGAAAAGCAATATGGAATGTCCTCGAAAAATTGAAAATAGAACTACCATCTGATCCAGCAATCCCACTTCTGGGTATATATCCAAAGGAATTAAAATCAGGATCTTGAAGAGATATCTGCACTCCCATTTCATTGCAGATTATTCTCAAGAGCCACAAGGAAGCAACCCAAATGTCCATCAACAGGTAAGTAGATAAAGAACATGTGTTACATACATACAATAGAATATCACTCAGCCTTAAAAGAAAATGCGTAACAGCTTGAAGGAACCTGAAGGATGTTACATGAAGTGAAAGAAGTCATGATTCTTCCTACAAGATTCTACTTATATGAGGCATCTAAAATAGTCAGACTCAGAACGGTGACTGCCAAGGGCTGAAGGGAGGGGAAATGGAGAGCCGTTGTTCAACAGAAATAAAAATTTCCAGTTACGCAGGATGAACAGGTCGTAGATTAACAACACTGTATTATAAATTTAAAACTTTGCTAAAAGTGTAGATCTATGTTAATAGTCTGAGCACAAACTATAATATAATAATAAATACATACATAATAACAGTAACAATAGTAAAGAAAGTGGGCAGGCAGAAATTTTTGGAAGAGCTGGATGTGTTTATTGCAAAGATAGGGGTGATGGTTTCATGAATATATATTTACCTCTAAACTCGTTAGGTTGAATACATTAAATACAAACAACTTTTTGTGTATCAATTATACCTCAGCAAAGTGGTTAATAAAAAGATAAAAGAAAAAATACACACAAGTCATTGAAAGGGAAAAAAAGAAGAAAATGTTGACTTTTGCAAAAGAAAAAGCAAGAAATATTTCACCTTGGAGTTACATGAGTTTCATTATAAATGAAGTCAGCCTTCAGTTCCTTAATATAATCCAAAGAAAAATGTTGTATTTTAAGTCAATCAATTTCGGAATAACATTTGCACGAAAAGAATAAAGGCAAAGTATTATTGAATCTCAGGCAAGTCTTTATTCATAAATACAATTTCTCAAATACGTTTTCATCCAGTTTGGCCACAGCTTCTGGGAAGCTGTTCGGTGACATATGTCTGTGCTTGGAAAGCTAATGAAAAAGTGGAAACAACACTGCTTTTTCTAAAAGCTGCTAAAATGATAGAGATACACAGGAGAAAGGAACCAATTATTTACTTTCTCGCAAAGGTTAAACTACCCATCTGGAGATAACAACGAGTTTCGTGGGTATTGTTAATATTTTTCTTCATATGTTTCCACACATGATTTGTTCTCTCTGCTTTCCTTCAATAAGGTGAATTGCTTTTCCAATGAGGGGTCATTAGGGAACACTTGCACAGGTTATCACGAAATACAAATCTAATGATTAGAACTAATGTGACAGTTTAATATAGTCAATATAAGCAGACATTATTAGGTGAAAAGAGAAAATGGCCTGAATGTCTAGATGCCTTTTATGTTATCTATGGTATCATGAGAATCTGCTTAACATGCAAAACAGATGCCTTTGACAGGGTTTGGTGTTAGGTTTAGAAGAGAGGAAATGCGTGTCCTTCCCAGAAGGTGCACTGGCTGGAGAGATACTTATTCTGGGAGACACGTGAACGTCCATCAGCTCAAATCAGGGACCTGGTGGGTTTAGGGGAAGATGATAAATATGATCTGGAGGTTGATTTTAGAACGATACATTTTTCTTAAGAGAAGGGACCAAATTATATTTACTTTTCTTTTCTTCATGTATATATTTACACAATCTTTTTGTCATTCAGATATATTTATTTTTACATTGATTAATATAAAATCCCTGTATAACTAACTCACTGGATACAGTGAGGGCTGTTGGAATAACTAAAAATCATTATTATTCTGAGAGATTTGACATGGAAAAAGACATTTGGTGTGAGGTAGGAGCACTTTTATTGGGAGAATCATCATATAGCTTTGGGTGTGGACATCTTTTTAAATTTATAACCACTTAGCCTTTTACCCTCTGACTATGTCTGGAGAATTCTTTACTTAAAAAATGTTGATAGAGGGGGAAAAAAAAATACCCTCCTTCTGTAGAAACTAAAAAAGGTTGGCTACTTATGATCTAACCTCCCCCACAGCTGATACAGACGTAGTAGGCTGTAAACCAGCCGTTCCCTTTCTCAGCCAGTGAGAGTGGTAGTAAATTATGAAAGGTGACATTTATGAAAATGGAAGTGTCCAGGGCTTGAAGGAATGTTCTTCAGCATACCAGTTCTGCACTGTGGTTTTGTGCATTGTTTCTGGCAATTAATTCAAAAATTGGTTCTTTGGTCCCTCGAATGATTCTTTCAATAAAGTCATTTTCTTCACTTTTAGGTAGAGCCCGTTTCTGATAATTGAATCAAAACCTGATCAGTTCCAACTGCATACTTCCATTTCACTGTGACTTCCCTTCCTTTGGCATTCGTAGAACATATGACCTTTAATGTGTCTCTGTTTCTCTATTTAATCACAAACCGCTTGATCATGGAGCCTTTACGCTATACATTCTTGGTATCATTCACAGTATTTAGCAAAATGCCTTCTAAATATGGATGCTTGAACAAACATGAGATGACAGAAAAAACACAGGCCTGAGAAATACTCAAACACTACTCTGCTCAAATCTCGCCTTGCATAAACCACAGGATATCCCTGGGTCACAGATTCTTCACATATAAAGTGAAACAGTCAGATAAGGCTTAGGGTTCTAGAAATTCATGTCTGTATTATGTGTCTTAGCCCGTTCTGTTCAGTAGCTCTTGAAGTTAAGAACCTTTTAATGTGATATTCCTTTACAAAATTTCAGGAGCAGATATGCTTAAATTAGATGCAAAGCCCATATTTAATTTGTGTTTGTTTGTTGTTTTTCTGCCCTAAACTGTATGAAAATAACCTCAACTCAGGGGAAGGGAGTTAGAGCAGCTCGGTTCCAGGACAGCACCATTTCCATTGTCATCTGTCTTTATCACCTCAGTTCCTCCAGGTTCTCCTGAGACCAAGAAGCTCAACAATTAGAGCAGCTTCGTGTCCTCCAGAACTTACTTTCCTATAATTATTTATCTGTCTCAGATCCCCAGGTGCCACTCGCCGGCTGCTTCTTTCTTCCCGTCCCTGCTTGGGGATGAAATGAGCGAGCGGCAGACATATCCAGAACCCCCTACTCTTGGTATCTCAGCACATTTCACTAATGAACCCGTCCCTCTTCCTTGCTGAGCCTGCCTACCTCTGGCCAGCCTTCAGAACACCACTCCAGGAAGTCAGTGCCAATCAGCGTTGGCACAGCTTGGTGCAGACACTTCACATTAGCTCACTCACCACTCACTTCAGCGCTTTTGGGGCTTACCATCTTGAACAGGAGAGGCTGGCAGCCCCATAAGCTGCATTTTCCAGACACTCTTTTAACTAGCGTGTAGCCACGGGAGCGAGGTTCTGCCAAGCAGCCGCACCTGCGTGAAATGTGCTTGAGGAAATAAGCAACGTGGAGCAGCTGTTGCATGTGTGTCTCCTGGGGCAGCCGCGGCAGGGCTTCTAGCTCCTGCTGCGGGGCCGATGGCGTGTCTTTCCATTGGAGTAGCCTCCTGGTGTGCTGGGACACCTTTCCTGGACACGCTGTCCTTCATGTCTCTCTCTCAGAAATGAAGCGCCCAGATGTAAAAGCCATCTCCACAATTCCGTTACGTGATTTCCACTACCCAGTCCTTAATGGATAAACCAGCTAGATTAGATTCAATTGTCTGGAACTGAGAACTATGAAATGTACTTCTTATCTCTGTCAGTTAGTAACGTGTTTGTAACAGAACACCCAACAAACGGTGTTTAAACGCCGGACTTTCTTTTCACATGGTGTTCAAGGATGTCCACCAGAAACTATCTTTGGTGTGTAATTTTTGACTTCACTGTTACAAGATGACTTCTGCATTGCTATTTCGTCTGCACATCCGGTAGGAGGGAAGGGTGGGTCAAAACTTTCTTCTAACGTTCTTTTATTTGAGAAAGGATGTCATACCCCGGGACTACTGTTGACACCTCAGTGGCTAGAACGGTGTGACCTGCCCTCCCTCAGCATGGAGGCTGGTATTTCATTATCCTGTTTTTGTAACAGAGACAGGCAAGGAAGAGTGGGTCAGGAATCGTGCTGGGTGAGACATCCCACAGCGTTCGCCACACCATCACTGCCTTAGTAGCTGTTGTCTGATAAACTCCTACCAAAGCTTCCTTGCATATTTAGATGAAATATTTAGTTATCAACTTGATGGAATTAAACATACCAAAAGGCCCATCTGTTCAAAAGTAACTTCCCCAAAAGCTTGTCATGAAATGTAAATTTTCTACTTTTGGAGTCACGTATTTGGATTAAGATATTTGCCATCCAGAGAACATATGCCAGACTGCCTATGTATTCACTCAGTGGTGGCAACTCAAACCTATCACCACTCATTAGCTTGTGACCACAGACGAGACTGTGAAATGGACAGGTGTACCTTCATGCAGAATAGAGCGCAATGGAAGCTTTGTCCCAGGAAGCCTGGCCTGAGTGGACCACTGGGCAGCATGAGCAACTGGATGACAGGAGTGATGGAGTGAACTAAACCGGAGAGCAAGTGCAGCTAAGCTTCCTCTCAGCTGCACCTTGAAGGGTGCCGGTTTTAATGAGGGATACATACTGCGTGATTCCTTCATATATGTTAGTTTAGGATGTTAATTCATAGCATCTTTCTCTTCTCTGTTCGAGATTGGAACAAACCAAGAAATGGACAGATGGAAATTTCAATATCAATTTTTACCCATAACCATCTCCAGATTCCCTGCTTAAATTTTTCTCCAAGGAGGCTTGTAGTATTTGACCCCTAAATTCTGCTTCTTAATTTACACAGTCACTAGCACAGCTGGACAGTGCCAGACTTCACACACACACATGCGCGCACGTGCACGCACACACACACGCAGTGGCAACACCTTTTATTGCAGGCAAGCAGAACTGAGGATGAACCCAAAGTGAGCCAAGCCACACATAACCAGTTCGTTAGCCCGCTGGCCCATTAGATAAGTCACTCCACTAACTGCAGGTTGGTGAGCGAGGTTGTGGGTGAGACAACAGGAGTGCTGTTCTGGGAGAAGGCTCTCTGCACAAAAACGTGCACAAAGAAGGAAACGTGCTCTCCACTGATGATTCTTCAGCACTAAAGCCAGAGAGCCAGGGAAGAAGGAGACAAAGCAATACCAGACGATAATACCGTCACTGTTAATATTTGATCATCCTAAATTATTTTTAAAGGGGTGATGATAATTCATATTATGCTATTATTACTGTGCCTTTCCCATAATGTTCACAATGAGAAATTTTTTTAAAAGCAAAAATATACTTTGCCTCCAAGTATCTTCATGTTTCTGTAAGATTTTCATTTTGTTTGTGGAGCAAAGTAAGAGAGAGAATACAATATAAAAATTTGGGCCCACACATACCCCCTCCACGTTCGCGTCCCTCTTATTCTGAATTTATTTTATAGTCTCATAAAAACAATCTACCTATAATGATTACAGCACATTTCACGCTATTCTCTGCCTCTGTCCTTACGCTTCTGCTGTATCCTTTCCCTGAAATGTATTTGCATGCCCCTTTTATCTAACATCCAGCATCCTTCAAATCTCAGTCCAGGCATTATTATCTCCAGTAGGAACACTCTCCTGAACTTCTGGATACAATAAATGACCACCCTTTCTGATTTCATAATAGCACTTTTTACAGTATTTGAAATTATACACCATGTATTTGCTAACTGGAATGCAAGTGGTTTAGGTTAAAGATTGTCATTTTTATTTAATCTGTGTATCTGTATAACTTAGCACAGAGTTTTTTCTACAGGAGGCACTTACTAAGTGATTTTTGAGTTGTTGAACTAAAGAGGAGAGAGACAGTGAAGTTATTAGGACAGAAAGGAGTTTCAGAGAAGGGTATATTGTGCATGAAGTTGCATTTAGTCCAAATGTATTCTAGAAGTTTGGGGAACGGCATGGGTCTCTCTACAGAAGATCTCTAACTTTCAAAATGGCACGTTAGTTTGAAAAAGTCTTTAAAGTGTGATATTTTGACATTAAGGATAACATTGAACTCTTTAAAATTATTTCCAAAAGAGTAATTTAAAAAACTAATGTGATTTTGTGAGGTCATTATCAAATGACCAGAGTTCTCAGATATTTGTTCGTATATTTTTCTCTGTTTATCATGAGCACCATGAGGTATTTGGTGATTCAGTTGTAGTAACCAACACCATAATTCAGAATGCATCAATTATACATACTAATGAATTTAAACACCAGAATGAAGAATAGATGGTATTCATATTCTAAGATAGACACTAAGAAACAAATAGAAAGCATGACTTATTTATGCTATTATTACTGTGAATAATGCTGGATATTTTTCATGCATTCCTGACTACAAAAATACATTATCAAGCCAATGACCTGTTTCTCAATGATCATCCTTTGAATACGCTGTACATTCTATATGGACAAACTTTAGGTAAAAGCCTCTCTCTCAAATTGTACCCCTATGAGAAAATCTGATACGTCACTGGCTTTTTACATCAGATTTCTGAAGAATATGTTTTCTCCTACGCAGATCTGAGGAGACGGACATTTTTCTGTTCGTTCCTGCCATCTGCAATCCATAGGGGAGCGTTTCGCTTCCATATAATCATATGAAGACAAAGACCGTTAACTGGCTACTCTAGTTTTGAAGGGCCAGCATCCCACATCTAAACCTTCCTGGTTATGTCTTGATATTCTTGAGTTTGGCTTCAGTTTAGGTTTAATATTCCAATTCTATAACTCTGTGGTATTTGCTCCTTATTCAAAGACTGAGTAAAAATGTAGGCCTATAAACATTTGTATGAAATTTCTACAGAAATTTTTGTTTTGACTTCCATAAAATATCAAAATTTATTAGAGAAATACTGATTCCAAGTTTTATTTTTCAAAGATTTACAACTTACTAGGACCAGACTGGAGGATTTGTAGTTAATTTTTATTCAAATAAATCAACATGTAATCCCCTTTCTCACTTAGCAATGTCAAAATAAACGATAAAATTGGTATCCACCAACTTAATCATTGCTAAAACCAATTACTTATTTGAATTTGTTTTTTTCCTCAGTCATTTATGCACAATTAACCATTCTAGGAATTGCTCATCCTAAAGAGGTTTGACAAATGTTGCACTTAAAAAACAGCTTTGTTTTCCAAATTGCATTTTCTGTACTTCTCTTTTTTATTACTAAGAATATTTGCATAAAACAGTAGCAAATTAAACAAGTTGCTAATTTCATTTTAGTGGATTTGAAATCCTCTTGAAATTATTACAAGTCAGCTAAACGTAAACTTCTTGCAGTAGAATATTCATGTTGAAGAGCAAACACAGCCAACTTTCTTCCGAGCAGTACCTCTGTAAAAGCATTGCTTTATTCTATTACTCCATAAAAGAATCATAAAATGTTGCCTGAAAACTACCGCAACTAACTTTTAAGTTATTTTCTGCAAGTGTGAAACAGAAGCATTTGATTTCATGATGATTAAAGTGAACTAGTGAGACTATTATTTATTATACAGAATTATTGTGACAGTAAAGAAATATAAACTCTGTAAAATGCCTCACCTATAGTAATCCCTCAGTAGTTATTACTATTTTAAATATTGAATTTGTAATTTTTATATAAGCCAAATATATTAAGGGGGACATTTGAAAATTAGGTAATATTGAGACCCTATTTAAAACTTTTCCATACATATTGTCTTATCTGTAGCTGGTGGGAGCTGGTGGGACTGCAAATTGGAATAATTTCTATGGAGGAAAATTAGATAATATTTTTTCAGAATTAAAAATGATCTCACTTTGTTAACCCAGCATTTCTGCTTGAGGATATTATCCTCCACATAAACACAAATGTGTATGAAAATACTCATGTACATAGATATTCATTGAAACATTATTTATAATAGTAAAAGAAGGAAAAATAAACCTAATTCGCTATCAATATGGAATTGGTTAACTAAACAATGATAAATTCATGCACTGAAACATTATCAGGCAATTTTTAAAATTGAAGTACAGTCAGTTACAATGTGTGAATTTCTGTTGTAAAGCACAATGTCCAAGTCATGCATATACATACATCTATTTGTTTTCACATTCTTTTTCCTTAAAGGTTATTACAAGATATTGAATATAATTCCCTGTGCTATACAGCAGAATTTTTTTTTTAATCAGGCAATTTTTAAAATGATATGATCCAGAATATGGAGAGATTTCTAAGATATATTGCTAAGTAAAAAATGTAAGGTGCGGGAAAGGTTTATTCATATAAGCAATAGGTGTTTATGCACAGAATGTCTATGGAGGATGGAGGATGAATAAACAATTTTTAACACTATCTTTGGGGAAAAGATTTGTGTTTGGGGAGAAACAGTTGAATGAGAGATGTATTTTTCATTGCATTTCTTAAGTTTTTCCTCATTTTTACAGTGTAATTAATACAAAATACATAAAAGGAAAGACGAGGCATCAAGCATACTTTCATTATTATACTGTTACTAAAAGGTTACTTATGGATAAATTTGGGTGACACTGACATGGGTTTTTTTTAATACACTTGAGGGTGATTTTTGTACACAGAAAAAGCACTTAGGCAAATTATTTCTAAGTTTAAGAATAAATATTGAAATTAAAAATATATTTTCCTTTTTCCTTAAATTCATTCTACAAATTTTTAATTCTATTTATAAGTTTTTTGGGTTTTAATAATTATTTCTAAGGAGGCTTTAAATAATGTATGCTTTTGTTTTAAAATTTAATCATGTACCCTTAAACTTTAAACAGTGAAGTTCTAAATTTATTATAATAGATTTACTGTTAAAATACTTCAGCTGTCTAGATTTTTTAAAATATTTCTAAATACTTAAAACATTCTTATAAGTCTAACAGAATAACCTTATATCACTAAGTAAAAATTTAATAAGGCTTCAATTTAAAATCACTAATTGAAATCAATTACTCAATTAACTGGTTTTAAAAAGGCTGTCACTCTTTCAGCCAAACTGACTTAAGCAATGTAAGTACAAGAATACTAATGACTGTATGAGGAAGAATCTTGAGTAACGTGGGTATTGATTTTACATGTCCAGAGAGGTTAAGAAACTTGACAAAGTTTGTATAATGAGACATAGCAAAATTGGATACAGGTTTGTCTGATTCCAATTTCCTATAACCTGAACACTATGTTGCCTACCAGAGACTGATCGAAAAAAAAGTTATTTTAACTCATGTATTTAAAAGTTCAAGGAGTAGGACTAGCTTCTAGCGCAGGTGGCTAGTTAGGCTCAAAAGGTATCTTCAGCATCCAGTCTTAACCCTCACGCTCTCACAGCTTTGCTTTTTGTGTGTTAGCTCCATTTATTTTTACTACAGAAACAAGACTTATGTTTATCTACCATCTATCAAATACTGGTGTTTCATTTTTCTGAAATTCTCCAGCAAAGACCTCATCACATCCTATTTCTCTATGTTTGCAATATCCACATCCCTGTAATATAATAACCAGCCTGAGAAATCAGATATACTGATTCACTTAGATAAATCAAGATCAACCTTTGGTATGAGAGGTTCTGTTTTACCAGATCCCGTGGATCGAGAGTGGCAAATAGGTGTATCTACAATAGAAGTGCCTAGGTTTTCAGAGGCACAGGTGGGGAGAAAATCTGTGACTGGAAAAGGGGATTCCGCAGTGAATCCTGCCCTCTGTGCATCTACTGTGTTTGTTATTGGAAGACTTTTTGGAATTCCAAAACCACTTATTAAAGTTGAAATGTCTGCTTTCAACGTAATTAACCGATACCTTTGATGTGATCTGGAGAAAGGAGGAGAGAGTGGCCTATTTTTCGGCAGCCTGTTTTCCGGAGTAAATGACGCTGAATTGGCAGAAAGCCAGTGTAAAGACTCTTAGAGAGAATTGGACAAAGGATGCAATAAAATTTAGACTCAGGTGACTTTCCCCCTAGCAGCTATCAGAGCCACAGTTAAGCTACCAGGTATTAGGCTTAAGCTCTTAGGTACAAGGCTAGGAGACTTAGCCACCAGTGAGAGCAAGTTGCTGCGCCAGCGTAAGAGGACGTGGACCGCGTGGCACGTTGTGAAGATGGACAGTAAGGGCGAGGCTCTCAGTACGAGAATCCTATGAAGCAATGACTAAGAGGAGTCCCAGCCAGAGTGGTACAAGCAGACCAATAACATGTAAGAATGGCAGCTTTTAACTTAAGTCTCTTTTGTCTAAGGTCAGTATTAGCTCTGATAAAACGACTCCTGGAAAGTGGGCTCAGACTTGAAGACATGAATTTCAGAGAAGTGGGACCTGGAAGCCTCCAATCAAGGTGCCACGTGTCCTCAGGATTCTTCTCCAGGTCCCTTCACTTAGATTCACTTAGAACAAAACTTCCCTCCCTTTCCTCAAAACATTATCATGAATTATATTTTTTTGTCCTGAGGACTTTTTCCAGGTTTATTGAGATAAAATTGGTAAAAGAAAAAACACATTTTGTAAGTTTGAGACATACAACATGATTGATATGTGTATATATTGTGCAATGGTCACCAAAATGAGGTTTAGTTGACACCTCCATCACCTCATATAGTCACAATTTTGTGTGTGGTGAGAATATTTAAGACTTACTCTCTTAGCAAATTTCAAGTATACAATACAGCACTGTTAATGGTAGTCCTCATGCTGTGCATCAGAGCCTCCAAACTTACAGATATTATAACTATACATTTTGACTTTTTGACCAACATCTCCCCATTTCTCCCACCCCAAGCCCCTGGCAACTACTAACCACTTTGTTTTTGTGATTTTGGCTTTTTTAGATTCTACATATAAGTAAGATCATACAGTATTTGTCTTGTCTTGTCTGACTTCACTTAACAAAGTGCCCTAAGGAGGTTTATCCACGCTGTCATAAATGACGTGCTTTATTCCTTTATTATGACTGAATAATATTCCATTACATATATATTTGATATATATATTACTTTTGAAAATATTTATTTATGGCTAGTAAGATCATCTTCAGTTAAATAATAGGGAACCATCTATGTATACACAGACGGTGGGCACACAAGATGCAATTGGAGCTGAAATGTACATTAGTATCTGGTAAGGGAATTTATGTGGCAGCAACTTTACTGAAAATTAGGTTATATGTACTATTTGAGATATAACTTTTTGTCTGTGATATTTGGTAGAAAAAGTTCTCTCTAGGTTTCTTCACTATAAAAATGTTACAAAATAATGTTAAAAAATAATGTTCATTCATGTATTTTTTCTTTATACATTCATCCATCAACAGACCCTTAGGCTGCTTCCATGTCTTGGCTATTGTGAATAATGCTACAATGAACTCGGGGGTGTATACATCTTTTTGAGTTAGTATTTTGATTCTTTGGATAAATAACTGGAAGTGGAATTACTGGATATATGGTAGTTCTATTTTTAATTTTTTGAAGAACCGCCATACTGTTTTCCATAGTGGCTACACCAATTTAAATTCTCACTAACAGTGCACAAGGGTTCCTTTTTCTCCACATCCTCACCAACACTTGTTAGATGTTGTCTTTTGATAACAGCTGTTCTGACAGATGTGAGTGGTATCTGGTTGTAGTTTTAGTTTGCAATTCCCTGTTGATTAACGATGTTGAGACTCTTTTCATGTATTTCTTGGCCACTTGTTTGTCTTCTTTGGAAAAATGTCTATTCAAGTCCTTTGCCTGTCGTGAGGATTTAAATAATAAATTGAATGTATATTTGTGTTAATGTGTTTTTGTGCAAATTACACTTTTCAGAGATTAGTTCAGGCAACCATAAATCAATAGAATAAAATTGATGTTAAACAGTTAATAGCTGGAATATTAGAAATGTTGCCATATAATCTAAATACAAGAAAATTGTTGGTCATACGCAAATTAGTTTAAAAAGCAATTTAGATTTGTAATCCAATTTTGAAGACAATGAGGTTAACTGTTCTTTCTTTTTGCAAAATCCTGGTCAAATTTGCAAATAGAGCCTGGAGCACCTTATCATGACAGAAGGTAAGGAAATAATACAAGTTAAAAAAAATCACAATGACAGTGAGGGGATATATCAAAGGGTCACAGGAGCCAACTGAAATAGCTCCCAATGGGCAAAACGGGGACAACTCAAATAACAAAATGAAAAATACAGGCATAAGACAAAGATGCAGCTAGGTATAATGGAAAGAATATTGGACTTGTAATTGGGCAGTACAGTTCTGGTCTTAAATCTGCCACTTCATAGAGGTTAATGTCTTTACCTCTCAGAGACTAACTCTCATAGATGACCCACATAAGACGAGCCTCTTTCCCATTGCTCTAGTTCCATAAAATGGATGTTTTCCCCTAGACACTCCTAGCCCCTTACCCTGCCTTTATTTTTGCCGCAGTGGGATGCGTCTCCTCGATGGTGTGTGATAGTCATTAACTCACGATTTTTGATTGAGTGGGGACAATCTAGCAATGGTTCTGAATGGGAGATAATTGGTATCCAGTTCTTTCCTTTCTGCTCTGGACCAACGTGAGGCAGCTGAACAATGGCTGATGTGTTTGCTGCTTGAGCAATATGTTCTCTTGGGATTCACTATTTTTTTTCATCTTTACTGAGACTTCTCTTAAAGAGTCACCAGCACACTATATATAAACTTAAGATTCTGCCTTCTAATTCCTGGGAAAAGTAAGTTCTCCCAGTTTTATAAACTCTCTAGAAGAGGTGGAATGTGTAATTTGATTGTTCTGCAACCACCCAGGAAGTCAGTAGTCCCATTTGGGCTTCACACTGTGTCCTCCATACTAGTTACATCAAACATACAGGAGATGTTTTGATTTCCCTTCTGCCTTTGGCTTAGTGCTCAACTGGTTCCTAACTTAGATGGGAAAAAGGAGGTTTATTTGCTAAGACTCTCAAACCATTTCATAAAATTGAATAAAATCACTTATGTTGTGGTAGCTTGAAACTAATAAATCATCACATAAATAACATCATAGTAAAATGGAAACTTTTGAAACTAACAGTATTCAACATCTACATAAAAAATATTGAATTGTTATAACTTCTGATGCTATCCAAAATAATAATGACATTCTCAATAAAGTTTGTAGCAAGCTTGCTTAGCTTTATAGAGTGGACTTTTACATATTCCTAATTGCCAATTATTTCCCTCACATTTTGCCCAGTACACATTCAGTATAAAACTATACTTTTAATTAACTTCTGCTCAGTAAATAGGTATTCAGATGCACATTTTGTGCTTCAGAACCACAATTAAAGCTGTTGGGTTAGTTTTTGCAACGTTATTCTAATTAAAATACTTTTAGCTGTATTTGGCATGCATTAAAATGTCAAGTAATTGACAGCCCATAAGTGAAAAATTGATCCAATTATCAAGCCAGCTAGAACTTTTTTCTTTTTTCAACTGCAAAGATTTATTATGGCCATTAGAATTACAGATGTTTATATGTTTGCTTTTAGTAATTGGAATGCATTTAACTTTGCCATGCCCTCGGTGGTGTTTCTGCTCTTCAGTGGGATAGATAATTCCTCAATCTTTGAAGTGCACATTTAGAAAAGGCTTCCCAATGCTCTCTTCACATGGAGTAGATAATCATGCTTTCCCCAGAGTTTAGGGAATAGATTTTTCTTTTCATGTCTCCAGATGGTCGTTTTAGTAATGAATCACAGAGGAACACAGTTTATCTTAAGATATGGCTTCCCTACACTGTTTTACTTTTTAAATTCATAATATAAATCTTCAATGAATTACTTAATTTAAGACATGCACATAGAATAAAACAAAAGGAAATATAATAAATGGTAACTTCTAATTGTAATTATTTGGTTAGTCTCGCCTGCAAACTAATAAAAATATTTAACCCTCTCAGTAAAATTCAGCCAACCCCCCCTAAAATGTCAATTCTATATAGGCTTGAGAGGTGCTTAATTTAGAATAATTATTAATACAATAGAAAAAAATAATGGGGAGGATTAATACTTACTCAATCATTTGTATTGAATAATTGAATGAGTACTGTGGGGGGACCATCTATATTGTTTACCAAGAATCTTCATCAATAAATATTAGCCCACGAGAAAAAAAGTCACTTCAGAGTGTAGTTTGTAGATATTAAATCTGTTTGTTTCTGGATCTAATAACTATAACTGGAATAAATATCAAACTGATTTATTTTTTATGGATGCCAGAGATACACTATTTCGCTGATGGCATTTTACACACTGTTAACAGATGTAACTAAATCCTAAACATGCCTTCCCTTACCCAAGACCTCATAAAAACATTTGTCTCTTTAAAGTCAATGCAAGTTTCTCAGCTTAGTATTCAGTGTCTTTTATCATTAGGTCCTGGTACCTCCACCCATTTAACCACATTCCTGGGGATCCTGATCTAGGCCACCCAACACCCAGCACATCTCCATCAATCCCACCTCTCTGCCTTGTCCTTCGCTATTTTTTATTCCCCAGTCTTCTTCGCTCTACCTTTCCAAAAGTTCCAAGAAGACTAGGCTAAAACTTATTTTCACCAAGACCATACCTTTATGACCCCATCCCAGAAGTAAAAATTTTCCTACTCTAAATTCCACAGTAGTCTTACAGTATGTGCTTCACTATAAGAAATATGTTTATTCTCATTTCATGGTCGTTATGTTTTGTAAAGTCACTGCAAATACTGAATCATTGCTTCTTGGCGAAACAAAGGTGAAATAAAGAGTGCAGTTTCTGGAAGCCTCAGGTCATAACATTGTCCTTCACTGATCAATAGATATTCCTGTTTTATATGTGTTTCTATTTCAAGGCATCTTATTTAATATATATTGTTGATTCATTAACACTGAACTCCGAGACTACACTTTGTGGCTGAATTAAACTTATCCAACACACTATTTTCTCATTAAGTATATGACAGACTTCTTGAACTTAGGAACACCAAACAACACTTCAACACTAGGCTTAGAGGTCATTTTAAGCAGCAAAATCCCAAGAAAAAGCACAAAAATATGGAAAATATGGTGCTAAATAGAGCATGAAAAGAACGCATCTTACAGTATGAAAGCTGACACAAGATGTCAGAGCAAAGCCTTATTTGACCTCAGCTGAGAACGTGTGCATCGGGCAACTCAATTTTTTTTGCTACACTGAGCCTGTGCATGTCCATGAGTGGAAAGATTGTGAAAGCCCCAGAGTACTGATTTGGGAGTTACAAATAAATCTGAATAAGTCGGTGAATTCCCAATAACGGAATCACAGAATTCACAAATAATGAGGATCAACTGCATATTTCTTACTTGCTTCTACTACTTTGTCTTGTCTTCAGAATTACATCCTCCCCCCAATACTGAGGAATCCATTGTAATACCTTTACTACTAATTGCCAAATGTGAAAATAAATTGTTACTTTGACACACATTAATGTGAACATACTATTCAAATTAATTTGATTATGTTGTCTCTGACCTTATCTGGAAACATGGATTTAAAGGTCTGTCAGCAGTTTTAAAAATAGAATTTAAAATGTAAATATAAAGAAATAAGCCTAATTACATAAAGTGATAACTTTAGAGGCAAATATACGACAGCAATATGATTTCAGCCTTGGTCATATACTTCTAAAATAGCTCTCAGAACAGAGAGTACGGGCAAGTATAGCAATAAAACCAGTGGATTTGAGATGATGGGGAAGGCTGAACTAGGGCAGGTGCAGTATGAAAGAGCGGCGTTTAAAAGAGGCATTTTTAAAAATTGATTTTAAACTTTTTCACATGACATCGTTTTCAGATGTCAATTGCAAAGAAGAATTTCCATTCCAGCCTATGCAGAGCATATGAGAGCATTTAAAGGAGGTAGAAGAAAATATTTCTCTGTAAATACAGCAAAATAACATCAACCAAGACCACTAAAGATGACAACAGCAAAGCTGACCTTTATTACGAGTGAGAAACCAGGATAATATTTAATAGATTTAACTTCCTATTTTAAAAATTCAAAAAAATTTGAAGTTTCCCTAAAGGAGAATGAATCGCATTCAAAATGTTTTTTAAGCATCTTGCTGAATTCCTTGAATCTCTGCTTATAACTATGTCTTTGGGGAGTATAAATGGAACGAGCAGATGTAAGTACAAATGACTATGACTTAACAAGCTTCTCGAACAGAAAACCCACACAGTTTCCAAGTTCATAGTAATTGCTTATTTGTGTGAGAAGGGGTTCTGAATCACACATGCATCATCCTCTCATCTCTCTCTCAACGAAAATGCGCCTTCATAGGCTACTAAACATTCAAGATTGAAAAGGAAAGTACTTTTTGCTTGAAATTTCCCATGAGTTGTGGGATTTTTTTTTTTTTTGTCCGTGACAAAAGCCAATAGGCAGTTTTAATGAACCTGAATTTTTTTTAATGCCACATTCAAATTTGGCAAAAAATGTTACCTTATATCTTGTTTCATTGATGCACATATTTAAATTGTTCACCAAGAAGATTCATTGCTTCCTTTAGGTAACTAATATATAGTACAATCTAATGACACTAGTGGAATATTCCCCAGCCTCCTATATTATGCTGATATTAGCATTAGCTGGTTTATTTTATAACAGGTATGAAAAGGAAGCTGATCGCCTTTCAATTGCTTCTGTCTCCAGTGGGAGGAGCCATTGCCCTTTCGGAAGAGAAGGAAGCATAGTTACAGACGAAGTTATCCCTTTGTTTTTTATTTTCATCTGGTATCAGGACTTTGTGGCTCTGAATCAAATTTAACACTAGGAAACATGGGTGCTCCAGCAATGTCTATATTGTTACTAACTCTATTCTTAGTAAACAACTCCACAAAGCATTTCCTGTTTGGTGGAGGATGCCTAACATAATGACACAACGCATGTACAATTTAATAGTTTCCGAAGGAAAAGAGCCACATTTAAATGGGTTTTACTTTGTTTTGCTTTTTTTGTTTTTTTTTTTTTAAGAATAAGAGAGTAAAATATTTACTGGAAAAATCACAGAACAAATTGGTACTTTAACCTATGTGTAATTCTCTTTCAGTTTTCAGATACTACTTCATGTCAATAAATATTGAAGCATTAAACATGTTCTTCTCTAGAACTTTTTAAAAAGCCTTTAAATATTTGGTTGTAATGATTAAACTGTAAAACATGAATTATTAGAGAATCATATACTTAATAAGCATGCAAAATCTGAAAATACTAAATCTACTTTGAGGTACTGAAATATCATACAATTAGAAATGAGCATCCTGTTTGGCATGCTTACTTACGAAATGATGCTTTGATCTTTTTCTGGAAAAATATTTATTACAGAAAACTTGATGCAAAGGAGCAGGCAATAGTGCTTAAACCATGGACATTGAACAGAGCCAATACAGAATACATTTTTAAAAATAAATTCAATTTACAAACATCAAAATACTAAAATCCAAGTTCTTTTAGGAATTTAATAGCATAATAATTTATCAAATGAGTCGACTTTCAGTTGGTTAATTGGAGTAGCAACTAAGATAAAATCCACTGTCAGTGATCTGCCTTGTAGTTCTCATCACTATAGTTTAAAACAAACAATAAAAACATCCTCAATTAAAAAAATTTCATCCATATTCCAATTTAATAATTCATCATAGACACCATTTATTCAATGTCTATCTTGTGCTACTTCATTAAGCCCTTTATGCTCATTTTCACCTTTAATTCCTTGAAGAAATCAATGAGACAAGCATTATGATTTTTATTTTATAATCTTGGGAATCCTAGGTTCACAGAGCACAAATAATTTGAATAAAGGTACATGAAATGTTCAAATCTAGATGTATAGCACTTCAATGTCTGAACTCTATTCACTTGGAACTATTTCTCTAATTAGCTAAATCTGATCATCAGTTCACAGACTTCATATTAATTGACCTTCCAGACGGATGTCACACAGTTGATCACTCCCCCGGACACACTGTCTTCACTTGGCTTCTACACTACAACAGTCTCTTGTTTTTATTTCCATTCTACTTGTTTACAGGCAGTCAAAGCTTTTGCCTATTTTACGTACTGCCAGATCCTTCACACAAGAGAGTGTATAGAACACATAAGCAGGAACAAAAAAATAGTTCCTAAAATAAAAGCATGTTTAACTTCTAGAAAACAATAAAAATATATTTAGTTCATAAATATGTTAACATTAAAAATAGTATGTTAGTGAAACCTGAAAAAAATAACCCTTATACATGCATTTTTCCTTACAGAGCAGCTTACTTAAGAAACTGATTTTATGGTTGTGGCTGAAACTGTAGAAAAAAGAACTTGAACATACCTCTTCCCATAGTCTCACCAACTGACAACTGTTTATGGAAAAACTATCTGCAAAAATGACCTGAAGACTAGTAGAAAAGGTTTTCCTCAACTAAAGCTATACATAAGGAGCCACAGTAAGACAAGGAGGAGGGGTAGGGACACAGTATAGGACCCACACCCCTGGGTCTGTTACCCACAAATGGGGAGAATATCACAAAAACAGATGGATAAACAACATGACACAAACATATGGAAAGATACACCATGCTCATGGATTGGAAGAATTAAAATAGTTAAAATGACTATACTACCCAAGGCAATCTATAGATTTAATGCAATCCCTATCACAATACCAAGGGCATTTTTCGTAGAATTAGAACAAATAATTCAAAAGTTTGTATGAAACCAAAAAAAAAAAAACAAAAAACAAAACAAAACAAAAAAAACCCCAAATAGTCAAAGCAATCTTGAGAAAGAACAAAGGTGGAGGTATGTCACATCCAGATTTCAAACTATACTACAAAGTTATAGTAATCAAAACAGTATAGTACTAGCACAAAACAGACACACGGATTAACAGAAGAGAATAGAGAACCCAGAAATAAATCTACGCTTACATGGTCAATTACTCTACAAAAAAGAGGCATAAATATTCAGTGGGGAAAAGATAGTCTCTTTAATAAATGCTGTTGGGAAAACTGAACAGCTACCTGTAAAAGAGTGAAACTCAACCACTTTCTCACACCATACATAAAAATAGAGTCAAAATCTCTATGAGACTTAAATGTAAAGACCTGAAATCATAAAACCTCTAGAAAAAAATGTAGGCAGTAGGCTTTTTGACACTGGTTTTAGCAATATTTTTTTGAATCTGTTTCCACAGGCAAGAGAAACAAAAGCAAAAATAAACAGGAAATACATCAAAGTAAAAAGATATTGCACAGCAAAGTAAACTACCAACAAAATAAAAAGGTAGCCTCTTGAAAGGGAGAAGATATTTTCAAACAACATGTCTGATAAGGGGTTAATATCCAAAAAAATAAATATCTTATAGAGCTCAATAGCAAAAAAAAAAAAAAAAAAAAAAATCCAATTTAAAAATAGACAGAGAACATGAAAAGGCATTTTTCCAGAACAGACCTACAGACGGCCAGTAGACACACGCAAAGATGCTCAACATCACTAGTCATCAGGGAAACGCAAATCAAAACCACAATGACATATCACCTCATGCCTATCAGAATGGTTATCATCAAAAAGACAATAAGTAACTAGTGTTGGCAAGGACGTGGAGAAAAGGGAACACTTTTGCACTGTTGGTGGGATTGTGAATTGGTGCATCCACTACGGAAAAAAGTATGGAGATTCTTCAGAAAATTAAAAATAGAACTGTCATATGATTCAGCCATTTTGCTTCTGGGTATTCGCCTGAAGGAAACAAAAACAATGCCTCAAAAAGATACAGGCACCCCCTCCTATGTCAGTGCGGCATTATTTACAACAGCCAAGATGTGGAAGGACTGGCAAGGCCATTTTAGATTGGGTAGTCAGGAAAGAAAACAAACCTATGAAGAAATTTCTTTATACCATTCAGTGTACGATGTTAAATGATGATCAGTCTCCTATATGAACAAAGACCTAAGTGATGAGAGGATGACCGCCATGGGGATAACAAGTATTCTAGGGAACATCAAATGTGAAGCCCTGATAGGATTTACTAATGAACATACTAGAGAAGGAGGAGGGAGAGAAAGCGAGCAATCAACTGTCCAAGCAGCTAGGTCAGTGCGTTTGGGGTTGTGCAATCAGCATACGGTGAAGCCACTCCCTGAGATGAGACAGACTGCATGAGATACAGGGCTGGGACAAGGATTAGAATTCAAATACGTGTTTGGTTAAGTTAATTCTGAGACACTTGGTCAAGATCTATTTGAATGTGCATATGAAAAGACAGGGATAAAGATATACATATTTGGGCGTCAACAACACAAAGATGATACTGAAGGTCCCTTGACTGAATGAGATCACTAGTGAGAACATTTAAATAAAGCAAACGACAAGCAGACAGTCAATGATTGGACCTTGGGACGGGCAACGTTAGAAGCTGAGCAGAGTAATCCTGTGGAGTGACCACTGAACAAGGAAAAACAGGAAGCTATTGTTTCCCAGAAGACAAGGTAATAGAGTATTTGATGAAGAATTAGATGGACTCTGTGTTTTAATGACTTTCATGTTCATTCATTTTGAGAAGCTTCCATTTGCACCTTGTAGCCATCCTACACTTAAAAGCTTGATGTGAGCTTTCCATGGCTTTTCTCCTTTGTCTCACAGAATCTAGCGTCATAGAGTAAATATATGGAGCCTGGATGATTTCTATTCTTTCGTAGGTTTTTGTCTCATCCCCATATGCTAGGACATATGTAATTTCACTTCTTTTTTATGAGAAATATTTAGTCAGGGCATGCAAGGGAGGTTTTACTATATGCCTGGAAATCCATCAATATTTTAATCTGTATTTTAATTTCTTGGTCAGTTTTCTTCAGTTGTGCCTTTCTTTATAATCATTTTAAACGCTCAGGTTTTTGTGTAAGTGATAGCTAACACGTTTAAGTAGATTCTTTTGCTTTATTCTACACACATTCTTTTCTCTAAATGATGGAGCTAACATTTATAGTTAGCACTATTTAATATTTTTAATAGATTTCCTCTATTATTTCTCATTTCAATTTTACTTATGGTTTTCAATTTGGGGTTTTCTCCTTTTGTCATTTCATGCATCCCCAGTTGCATCTCTGTCATATTAAAACTGTTCATAGTGATTCATTCCTTTATGTCAGAATACTTTGTATTAATTTAAGTGTTCAGATTAATCATTTTTGTTCTGCTCTTCAATATTTTTATTGGTCCTTTTCAGTTTTTAATAATAAAATTTAAAACAGCAAAGGAAGAATTTTTTTTACAAATGTCCACACACAGGTAGGTTGTATCCCTGAGAAACACAGTTATGACCCTGTAAGTTAAACTCCAAATCAATGAAGAAAGTTCCTCAGATACTTTTCACGTGTTCTGGGTTCCAAGCACATCAGCATGATTGAGAGAGTCACTCGCAGGCTTAAATTGCCCAACATTTGCAAGACGGTTTCAGAAGCGCTCTAGATAGAGGCGTCTGAAAAGGTCATGGTGTGTTTAATGTACTCTACTGCAGAAGTCAAGGCCGGACGACTGATTCAAAATGAAATTTGGCTAATAGCTCCCTGTATAGCTACTCTTAACATCCCAACTTTATTAGGATCTAGGTAGACTTAAAATATCTCAGTTGAGTTTAAAGCAATAGAACCCGTGGTAGCAAATACTGTTAGCTAATTGAAAGCAACTATCTGGAAGGACTTTCACTCACTAATGAACAGAAAGTCTTGACATGATAAATACTTGGGTCCACATTTCACCATAAAATAGTCAGAATATTTATTCAATCAATACCAACTAACTACATATAGGAAATTATTTTACAATCATTGGTCTCATACAACCAGTATGTGTAAAAAGCATAATTTGTGCAATTATCTTTCTATTCTGAGATACGTGAAAAAAACCCAAGAGTACCATCTCCTTCATTCCAAACCTCTATTTTGTATGTAGGAAGGGACAACAATTCTCAGAGAATAAATAGGCACAACCTGGTTGATATGTGGTCGAGAACGCTCTGGGAAGTGAATTATACAAAAGTGTAATACTACAGGCTGGGAGATGAAAAATCTCAGGTTGTAAAGTTACCAGGACATGTAATTCTCAGCATGTCCGCATAAACGAGATTGGGTCAGAGTTCCTGAGGACCAGAAAATTGCAATTGAACAAAACCCCAAAACAAAGGTCAATGTTTTCTGTTGGTAACACTGAGAATGGACAAATGAGAAAAAAAAAAGAAGCAAAGGAAAAGGGAATAAATGCCTTTTAGAAAACACTGTGGGGTGAGGGCGTGAGTGGGGAAGAAACTAACAGCCAAGAAAAAGGAAAAGAAGAAGCGCTGAAAATAATCTACTGCAAAATCTAGAAGAAAATGTCAAGTACGTTTTTATTTGTGTTCTCAAAAGAATTTAGAATGGTTTGGCCTCTATAAAGTAGGAGCAAACAATTAGTAGGACAGAAAACACTGAAATGGAAATTCTTCAGGATGAGTTGAAAAGTCAACAGGATGAAAAAGATGCTTTCAGAATGAGCTGTAAAAGGAGTTTGCCGTGATTATGAAAGGATGCAAGCACATCAACAAACACAGTGGGAAAATTAAATCCTCACTGGAACCAATAAAAGGTAAAATTTACATTGAGAAAAATCAGATCACTGACCTTAAAGTCAAACTTGAAAAGTTGTCCAAGATTGCAAAGAAAGAGAACAAATACACAGGTGAGGGACGGCACTAAATATAGAAAACGAGAGGGAGGAGAGAAAATATTCTAAGGGGAAATGAAAACAAATACAAAATAAAATCTAGGTAAGATGGATTCAGCATTCTTAAAATGAAATAGGATCTGTGTACTCGAACTGGTCTTTCACCTCATTCAGCACAAAATCAGAGAAAAAAGATTCGGAAATATTATGGAATGTTTTTGAATGATAAGCATAATAAAATGTTATAAGGAAGCATTCATTTTTAAAAAAGTTTTTCTAGGTAGGGATAAATTTCAGGTTTGTCTAAGGTGCCTGTTTGCAGAAGACAAGGGAGAAATAACCAAGAAAGATGCTCTGACACGACTGTTATTCAGGCCAAGAAATACACCCCCATAATTGAAAAAAAAAAAACAAAACCTGTAAAAATCTTTTAATTCATCAAACAGCTAAATTGAGACCAAAATAACAGTATAGACATTTTTTGAATATGGTCTTTGATATCTTTCATCAGAGTTCTGTAGTTTTCCTTGTATAGATCATGTTCATATTTTTTTTTAGGTTTATACCTAAGTGTTTCATTTGGGAAGAGGTGCTAACAGAGTACTTTTAAAAGTTTGAACAAGATGGCATTTGTCAAACTTGAGCCCTTAAAACAGAAACAAACTAAATAAAAAGAATCATAGTATAGAATACCATCAACAGTATGTTCCTCCCTTTGTTGTGATCTTTCTTATTTGTAACTGAGCATATATACTTTAAACTTCTTATTTAAAAGAAAGTCTTGGTATAAAATAATGAATCAGAGTCCTGACTCTGCGAAAAAGAGTTTAGATAACTTTTACAACCTGATGATAAAATGCTGCAACTTCAAGAACTGTTACTGGCAGAAAAGATACACATAAAACAATGAAAAAAAAAAGTGTTACCTAAAACACATTTTTAATGTAAAATGTTGAAGAAGCACATAACTGAATAAGCAATATACGTAAAACTCCTAACTTCTAATAAAGTTTTATTAAAACTTTTTTCTCCTTTTATTACTAGAGAAGTGTAAGTTATTTTGGAGCAACTACAAAAGAAACTTCTAGTAGAAATAAAAAGAGCACACATAAAGAGTGACTGAGCAAATAAAAAGTAAACACAGCCCATACACTGAAATTATGAAAACAGCCGATAAAGAAGAGGAATAAATAGGCAGAGTTGCAGCTTGTGTGTCCTGATTGTCCTTGTGTCCATTCACTGCTTAGCGCCCAACTGTCACTGAGTTCATATTTGCAGAGAGAAAAACAGAAGAAAGGAAGGGACAGAGGGAAGGAAAGATGAGGGATAGGATGGAGATGAATCAGAGGTGAAAATGAGATTGCTGTGAGCATTTTTAAGGAAGAAGAAGAGGAAAGTTTTCATAGTTGCCCACTCTTTGACATTTCTTTAACATTTTTATTTAGGAATTCACAAACTCACAGTTGGAATAATGTCTTTATATTGCATTTAAAGTTTTCTTAATTTCCTTTCCCTTCTTCCTCAAGTAGTCTTGCTTAATACCTTCAAATTCAGCATAAAACGTCTTAAGCTATTCCCTTGTGCAAATGTATTTATCACCTGCTCTGATTTTGTTCCTTTTGCTTATTTATTTATTTATTGAAGTGTCAGTTTACAATGTTGTGTTAGCTTCTGGTGTACAGTATAGTGGTTCAGTTATGTGTGTATATTTCTTTTCATCTTCTTTTTCATTATAGGTTACTACAAGATACTGAATATAGTTTCCTGTGGCATACAGAAGGAAACTTGTTGTATATTTATTTTATATGTAGTGGTTAGTATCTGCAAATCCCAAACTCCCAGTTTATCCCTTCCCCCCAGCCCCTGTAATCATAACTTTGTTTTCTATGTCTGTGAGTCTATTTCTGTTTTGTAAATAAGTTCATTTGTGTCATTTTTTTTTAGATTCTGGTTTCAACTGATACCGTATGGTATTTTTCTTTCTCTTTCTGGCTTACTTAGTATGACAATCTCTAGGCCCATCCATTTTGCTGCAAATGGCATAATTTTGTTCTTTTTTAAGGCTGAGTAGTATTCCACTGTATAAATATACTGCAGCTTCTTTAACCAGGCATCTGTCAATGGACATTTAAGTTGTTCCATACCTTGTTTGTTGTAAATAGTCACCTGCACTGATTTTGAAAAGTAAACTCTAGCCTCCTTAGTGAGGCATTCAAACTGTATGACCACTGTTGGATTAAAATGTGGAATTTGATGCTGTTGTCAGCAGGAATCATCTCAAAAAATATTTTTGAGATTTGTACACTGACTTAAAAATATCATTGAGAAATATTAGAAAGCAATGTTGATAAATTGACTAATTCTAAGATGCTGAAAGGTTTAGGGGAAACTTGAAACAGTGTAATTTTTATTTTAAATTTGTCATGTTAAACAATATCATTTGTTGTAAGATTTTTTTATCATACTTTTAAACATTTTGTACATTTTTAAATATTAAAACTTAAAAAAATCTGAAAACAAATGACATTATTTTTTATGTATAGTCAACATATATCATTAATTTGTATCAGTGTAGAAACTAAATTTTTGTCTTAAAAATTAAACTGTGATTCAGAGCAGAACACATATTAGGTGCACCATGAGAATGCATTACTTAATGTAAGTGCTCATTCCTTTCAAATACATACACTGAATTAAATTATGTGAGTTTATGAGAATATTAAATGATTGGTTTCCTTTTAGCTATTTCTACTGATGCTGTATATTTTTTTAAAAGAGAAGAGAAATGTTAGGAAGTGTGGCTTATATGACTTTTTCTGTACATTATTTCATGAATGGAAGAGAAAATTCTACAGCTCTTAACAGTGAAGAACACTGATGTATCAGTCTTTTATAATTGTGAAAACAATTTCAAGTGAAGTTTACTGAAAAAAGTGTACATTTGTTCTTTCTATTAAGATGATTTCTCATGAGTTCCACTTGGAAGCAGAATAAGACACAATGACCTTCTCAACTAATTGGGACAGAATCATTCTGTTCTCTGTCTCTCTGCCCACCAGCTCCCTCCCAGTTGCATAATTGAATGATCATTAGTCTGAACTCCAAGTCAGATGACTGTAATTAATTACAGCACAACTGACCCACTGGTCAGTTCTCCATTTGCACTTGCCAACCTGGACCATTCATTTTCTACTAACAGACAAATTGCATTTTGTACTTCTTCACTGCGGTGCAAAAGCAAAAAAAAAAAAAAAAAGCTAATGACACAAATGGCACAGATGATACTAGAGAACACGCATTCTACAAGAAATCTTGCCAAATCCCAAGTGTGAGAAAACCAAGTGGGGCTCATTCAGAGAGCTTAAGAATGGAATTCTAACGGAATATCATAAACGGCATTCTACCGGCAAAATAAGACATGAACTGAGCGAGACATTAGTGCTTATAATAATCTAAAGATGTCGGCACGTTCAAGTTGGGAGAACGCTTTGACAACTAACTAAATCAACAGCAAAAAGCAGTGTTTTACTTCAAAGTTTCAGTGAGTGGGTGCTCTTGAGTATGATGTTTTATATTTTTAAGCCATAATTTTGTGTAATTGTAAGAAAATACATACTTGTTTAAAATTTGGAAGCTAATATGAAAGACAAAACAAGAACAACAATACAAATTAATTGTGCAAATATAAACACAATTTTTTTTGTTTTATCAAGATCATACTCACTGTATATAAACTTCCATATTTGCTTTTAAATTTATGTGCACTTTTACCCACTTTTGTTTTCCTTTGCACACAAGCTTTTAAAATACCTGCTTGTGGATTAATCCCCACCACATGGATATACCACATGACAGCACTGAGCATGATATCTGAATTACAGTAAGCTCTCAAGCATTGTCGATTATTTTCTACCATGAGCAGTCTGCTTGTTCGAAGTTACTTGCTATTATAAATAACAGTTTGATCAAAATTCTGAATATAAATATCTATCTGAATCTCTAATTCCTTGAAATAAATTCTTAAAAAGGATTTATTGGGAAGGATCTATTTAAGGCTATCATTGTTGAAAGTTTGTAATTATGTGTTGCACTATATTGATGTGATTTCCCTGTGTCTAAATTAATCTATTAAATTTTAGGAAAAATATAACTTCCTGTTTGGCATGAATTTCTTATGCTATTAATAAGATTGATTATAGAAAATTCATTAGTCTACATTTTAATTTTTCTCTACATTGTCTACATCTATATTTGGAGTAAATGTCTCTTTTAGGGCAAAGGTTTCTAAACTATGCTTCATGAAGACCTAGGGACCTATATTCAGGGACCTGGGAAAGCCAGGCAAGTGGGCAAAAAAGAGTGGCTGGAAGAGCACGGTGGGTGCTCAGACTCTGGACCTTGAGCAGGTCTGCCCTCCCTCACCTGCTTACAATTTGGCCTTCGTCTAAAGCTAAATGTGTAGAAGATGCTTGGCAATCATTACATTTTAGTCTTAGTAACTGATTACTAATTTTAAATGGCTTTATACTTTTGTAACATATTAACTCTGTATTCTTTAGAAATATTTTCTAGTTTATCTTTAGTCAAGTTTGTTGATTTGTAATGACAAGAAATTGTTATTTGTAGATAGTAAGGTATGTGAATTTATTGTATTTATAATAACCAAAAATATACAATAGTTTTTATAAACTAAGATCATTAGGTGAAAAGCACAAAACATTGCCAAGAGATGTTAGAAAAATAGTTTTAAATAAAAGGAGAGGGATAGCATGTTATGAGCATTTATAAGCACAGATATCAATAACTGATATGTCTTAAGTCAGGTTCCACTGGAAACAGTCTCAGAGGAAGTTTGTTTGAAAGCAGTTTATTGCTTTTGGTAAAAACACACAAAAAAACAATGTAAGGAAGTGGGAAGCAAGATTAGACAGAGAGAGAATTTAAACTCTCATCTAGGTACAACAAAAGTCTAAGCCAGTCCCATGGGGAGCTCTGTTCTGAAGCTGGAGTGGTCCTCCAGAGATGTCTTGAATTGAGTCAAAGGGTCTGGATTTTTGTCCCCCCACATTAACTAGTCATTGTGAACAGGTGCCCTAGAGAAGCAGCTTAACCTTGAGCAAATCTGAGGGGAGGAAACCACGTATATACTATCAGCAACCAGTATTCCCAGCAGCGTGGGTAATGAGAGCCTCTGAAAGTGGATCTGGGCTGCAGACCTGAGCATCCACTATACTGTAAGATAGGAATTACTCTCTTAGAATGCTGTTGGCAGAATAAATTGGTATAAAATTCCTGTAAAGAAATTTTGGTAATATAAGGAAAAATGTTTCCCAATTTGCTTCTGGAATTTTTTTTGTAATAAAATAATCAAATATATGACAAAGATTTATAGGCAAATAGATATGATTTGTATTTTTGTTCTCTATCCTCCTTTAAAGAAATAAAGTACAGAATTATACTAAACTGTAATATATAATTATATGAATAATTATTTAGCAAAGTTGTCAACCAATTGTATTGTGGTTTTATTCTTTTTTTCACTTTAAGCTACACATGACTAATCAGAATCATAGTCATGTAATTCATTATGAATGGTATGTGTTTTACAAACAATCATTGGGAAGCGCTCTATATTAGCAGGATTGTATTTCCTCAATCCTTGTGCTAGAAGCTTGGGCCTTTTCACTCTGGAAACTGATTAAAATTGAAAGATAACCTGTTAAGCAATTTCACAGAGCCCCTGTGATGGAGCTTAGCAAACTGTCTTCTTCAATTAAATCTGAAGGCAGGTGAAACGAAAGGGCGCTTGATTCATTCATTTCTGTCTACCCTCTGACTATGACATGAGCAAATAAATTGTCTGTCATCAAGTGGAGAGTACATATCACAGTTGCTTTGTTAATAACGTTAAATTGTGAAAAGCAATTATTTTCTCATACCCTTTCTGGAAACAGATGAGAATTCCGCTCAGATTTCCACTTTATTTTCAGAGTAACTCTTAGTAAATGTGTTGCATAATGTATTTTAATCTCCATGAAAATTTTCCACACCAATGTAACAACACAACTGCAGCTTCATTTGTTTCTCCTTCATGGCTTAGGGTTTAAGGTCCATGTTAAATTAATCAGGTGACTTTGTGTTTTCAACTGTGATACCACAGAGTTAAGCCAGATATTCAAAAAAACTTTTTTGTGTGCGCTTGACACGTAACAATTTATTGAAAAGGAAATATAATTGGACTGAGGATCAGGAGTCACGGGCTTGAGTCCAGGCTCGTTTCTTGTCCATGGAATCTTGACGAAGCCCTTGGTTCTCTGGGCTCCACATATCTTTACTTACAAAATACAGTAAAATTATCTTTCCGTTGTTTTCTTTTTTTCCCCAACTCTAAAATTCAAGCAAAAATTTTAAATGCAAATCTAGACTTTAAGTATGATGATGTATTAAGATAACAGATAAAGAAAATACGAGGTGTAAAATCATAGTGTAAAATGTGAATATGAAAATGTTAAAAAAAAAAGGACAAAGAAAAATATGCTAAGTCTGGAAGCTCTTAAAGGCAGGGATGGTAAAGTAAAAAGTCTGGAAAGTTCTCAGTGGCAGAGTCTGTTCTGATGTACTTTAAATTATAGAATTAGCTGGGGGAGAATTGCTTCATTGTTTGAAAGCAGTGAGAAGCAGCTTAGGGTTTGTTTATTTGTATGCAAGGAGATCAGAATGACCTAGGGGAAAAGGTTTAGAAAGAAGGGCTAAGCCAAATTCTGGGGGAGATAGGAACTGCCATGTAAAAGAAGAGTTGAATGGAGAGGAAATATCACCCTAGCGTTCAAGAACGATAGAGAGCCTGCAATGGGATGATGAAGCCTCTAATGATGAGTTATGATTGTTGCCCAGGAAAGAGTCCTAGCACCTAAAAAAAAAAAAATCAGACTCCATTAGCTACTATACACAGGAATTAGTCAAAAGAATTTTTTCCCATTTTTTTTTACCATTGTGTAATTTGCACTCAGTTCTTCTCCAGGGTTAAAATAATCCAGTTGGACTAGAATGGATTGGCTTGAAGAAGCTGGTGACTTCTTGAAGAGAACAAAAGAAAGGCGGGCAATCTGAAGGCTCTGCTGTTTAGAATAGAACTTTTCTAAATCCTTGTCACCTGTTCTTTTTAGTGGTAGGAGCACCACTGAGAATAGCCAGGGACTGTCTTTTCCGACGTGAGCGTGCATCGATACAATGCCATCACCTTCAGAGTTTCAGTTTAATAGCTTGAGAATTAAACCATATGACAAACATGACTTATAATATTTCAACTTGGTTTTATAAACTGACAACAGTTTGCATTGATCCTCTCCTTTTATGAAAGCTTAGGTTTTTTTTTCTATTGTTGCTTCTTGTTTCCTTTCAAGTTGAACACATCCAATTGATGCATCCTTCATTATTTTATTAGTTTTCAAAAATGATTCCTCCCCCTCCTAAATTCCCTAAATTCTGGAGCTCTTGATGAACCATAAATTAATCAAATAAAATTAGGGAAAAAAACAATAGGGATCTTAAACCCTGTTTTTTCTTTTCTTCATGAATCAGTGCTAATTATTTAGGTCCAGTAAGACTGCAGATTGTTAAATCCCTACATATTAAAAGGAAGTGTTTGATTTTTCTCAAGTTTTAAAATGCATAATTTTAAATGTGACATAAGATTTTATATTTTCCTGGCTATAGCTTCTTATAAACCCAAGTTAAAATTCTGACTAATTCCCAAATTGTTATGCAGCTGAATTCTCCTGATGACCTTGTAAAATTAACTATGAAAAATATGTAATAAATGGTACAGTATTTACATTATAACCATTCCTTAGAGAATTTACATTTTCTAGCCAGCCCAGGTAATTATTCATGATGGCAGAAAAGATTATTTTAGATGTCTATCTTTTCAGCTTATGTCTTGAATTAATAATATATGATGAGAAAGAACTAATTGAAATGAGTTCGTCATTTCAAGAAGGAATAAAAGAGCTCACAAAATATTATTATAGATGCAGATGAAAGTATTTCCATCTATATTGAGCTTAGAACCAAATACACGGAATACTATGATATTGACAGTTGGGTACTTTTATTGTCTTGCTGACAAATATTTGGAGTGCTCTTGCGTAATTTTCAACCTGAGTCCTTAAATTTCTCTTTGCCATGAGGTCAAATGATCTAATTTGGACATAGCAGTCAATGTTTACCATTATTTCATAATCTAGTGTATCAAGATGGTTTTTAAATAGATATTAATTTTGTTATTTCATAATTATTCCCTTACTCTACCTCAAGCTGGAAGTTTTGCCGTGACCTTCCTTGCCTTCTTTACTGCCTGGTGGAGATCAAGGGTTATTTGAGGTCACTGGCTTTTCCTTTCTTTGTGGAGAGTTTAAATGATTATGCTCAGTACCTAGGACAATACACACTAAACACACACAGGTGTGCAACTCTGTGCTCAGCATAGTTCTAAGTGCATCACAAACAGTCTTCCTTTTGTTTCTATCACCTTTATAAGACAGGGCGGCACTGACATTAACTCCTTTTAAAGATAAGAACAGTGTGGTTTAGTAACCTGCATAAAGGCACAAGCTAGTGAGCGACTGAGCCGGGGTTTAGACTCAAACAATACTTCTTGCCCCTTGGCCGTAACCACTGTACTTCCTGTAATGTACTAAATTGTTTATGGATGGCAGCTTGGAAAGGCAAAGATGGAGGATGAGGTTGTTCATAAGACTTTAAACTGCATAGCTGTTGGGGGAACCTAGTGTGACAAGACCTTCAGGACAGGGTCGTGAAACTCAGCAAAGATTCTAGTGTTTCAGTTTATCATGGAAGCAGCCTGTGGCCACTGGGGACTCACCTGCTGACCACAGGCCCTCTCAGAGCTGTTGACTTTCAAGGCAGAATAATGGAGAATAGAAAGATGAAAGTTTAGCTGAATATAAGAAATCGTTAGAATTTATAAAGAAATAGGAGAGGCAGGATTATACTTTATGAGAACAAATGAAGACATGATTCTCACCATGGTCATCCTTCCCAACAACTTCATAGACTTTGAAGATGATTGTATTGTCAAAACATCTATATGAAAGTATCAGACAGAAAACTAAACATTCTCAGCCTTAGGGGGTATGTTAGGAATGACATTATGATTCGGGGAGTCTTCTCCACATAAGTGAAGTTTCCTTCCAAAACTGACAATATGTTATGTTATTCAGTGAATGAAAAATCAAGGCATTCTGCTATTACCACTCATGGAAAAACAGTATAAAATATGGTAAGGATGGCTCAAAAATTCTCATGAATTACAGATAATTTTCTATCTAGAAAACTCAAGGTGATCAATTGAATATTTACTAAAATTAATCAGCAGTGCTAGAAATGTGGCTGGCTATATGGCTTCCTCTTGTTTCCAGTAATACAATCATATTATGCATATTCACACAGTAAAATAAAATATACATAAGGGCACTCATCCAACTGTTAACATGGGTTACCTTTAGGTTATAAAAGTGAGAAAATGTGAGAGGAGAGTTTTCAGTTCCTTTTTCTTTTAATAGCCTCTATATTGCTTGAATTTTTAAGAATAAAAGGTGCATTGCTTCACTTAAAAAATTTAAAACAAAAATAAACTTGACGGAAAGCTGCAGTAAATTTTATCTAGAACACTGGTCACGTAGATTTAAAATGCTGAACCCTAATTCTGCCTCACTACTTCTGCCCCCAGTTCCCACCTGCTTAATCAGAATTTGTCACACAGGGCCCCAAGAATCTCCATTTTTAACAAGCTTATGCTATGCTTTTTTATGCACACGAAATTAGAAAATTACTAGTTTAGAGGGTAGTTTTAGTGCAGATCTAGAGTCAAAAATCAGTCTGCTTTGGGGAAGGAGTGGCTAAAAGATGAAAATATTGAGGAAGAAAGTAGAGAGCTCCATGGAGAAATTTTGAAGGAAAGACTAAAGAGATAGGCAATTGTCCTTATTCTGGTAATTATACATTGCACTCAGGAATATTACATTAAGAAATCAAAATCACTAGAGAATAACATATTCTAACACTTGGGCACAACGGATTTTTTTTTAAAACTCTTTTTGTGCAATTGGTGGAATGAGTCTGAAGTATAAAATCAAAGGAGTGGTAGTTTGAGTTCTAGTCTGATATAAACACGAGGATCTCTTCCATTTTATGTCTTTATTTCATTTCTCCAATAAAAAGACACAGTTTTTACATTGTCCACCCTACCTATAATATCTTTAAACCTCTTTCTGCAAGTGGCAATATATGTGTTTTATCCGCATTAATTTATCAGAACTTGGTATTTTGGCTCTTTTCAATATATGGAGGAATTCGCTACTTTTAATAAATCAGAACTCTGCTGATTCTCTTTGGACAGCTGGCATTCGTGTTTATAGCCTTAAAGGAAATGTGCGAACATCTGCGTTTGATGAATAACTCCATGTGTATTGTAGCTCCTTCAACAGAAATTGTTCAGAGGTTCGGAGAGCTGGCGATAAATAATTAATGAGCACAGAAGCAATATTCCCACTTTATTGCCAGACTTAGAGGAAACACGCAGTACAAGCTGTAAACCAGGCTTTCCTCTCTCTTTTGTCTTCCCTTTGACTAGTCATTTAGTTGATTGCAGGCTCTGCCATTCAGAAGACCTCCAGGCTTATAACATATCTTCATTTTATCTTGTCTTTAATTCATTTTGTCGAAGGAGTATCATGAATATTGAAAGCTTCTGTCCTTCAAATGTCACTGAGACATGACTTCTAAAGGCAATACTTAGGTGGGATGTAGTGGGTATGAGCCTATCTACTGTCTGTTTTTTACTTTAAAATTATTTTTTGATTTTATAAAGCTTTTTATGGTATTAAAAGAAACGGAAAGTTGAAAAATTAGAACAATTAATGAAATAATTCTATGTCACTTCCATACAGATCTTAGAACCAAAGTATGAATAGATCTAGCAACACAACGGTCCCACAAACTGATTCAAATTTGGAACTCTGACAAGGGTAAAGCAGCTGGAATTTAATATAAGCCTTTATGGATAAAATGATATAAGCACTGAGTAAAGAGATAATTTATTATAAGACAAAGTCTGCCAAAGGATCCTGTATACTAACAAATTATAGAAATTGAATCCACAAAATATAATTCTTCTCTGGCTTTTAATATATTATTAACTAAAAAGATAAATTCTGATATTAATTATATTTTTAAAGCATGTACTGTTGTAAAATTTGAACTCAACACATCCCTCAAGTGTGACAATCATTGAGACAATGAAAATATGGATTAGAAAAATAAAGCGTATACATCCTTATGCCAGACACAGTACATTACAAATATTATCTCATTTAACCCTCCTTATAACCTGTCTAAGAGATACTGTACCTGTTTTATAGACAAAGGCAACGAGGCTAGATTATATACGCATTTTCACCCACGAGAGCTATAACTGGGGTTAAAACTAGGATTGTTTTCGTCTAAAGTTCATATGCATTCCACTCTGCTAGCTTGTAGAATACCTGATTTCACCTTAAATGATATTAAGTCTATACACTTGATAACACAAAGCTGTTTCTTGGCATTCAGTGTCCTGACACCTATTACCTCACCTCTGGTCCACAGGAATAAGCTAACAATGTTTCACATATTATGATGTTAGTGTTTTAATAAGCACGGTCACTCTAATTCTCTATTTTACTTTCTTTTGGTCTTGTCTTTCTTTCATTATCTATTTATCATCTTTCACTCTTCCTTTTCTCTCTCCTTCTCTCTCTCCTTCTCCATCCATCTATCTGCCAAGTATTTGTGTAGTTTCCTGTCTTCCTAACCATTATTGAATTTATAATGAGAGCAAAGACCGTATTACATTTATCCCTGTTCCTACTGCTGTGGCATTAAAATGTGTTCAGTAGGAAAAAAAAATGTAATCCTTTAGTTATGACAGGATTACATTGGAAAGCAAATTGATGCCCAAGACTGTTGTAAATCAATGAAGCAACAGAGGAACCAAGGATTAAAAGGAATTTGCTGGTTCAATTTTCAATTCAGTGACATTTTGTAGTTATAAAGGGTGAAATACACATGAAGAAATAGAGACACCTGGCAGAGGAGAAATCATTATCTTTGTGATTTATTTTTTTCAGATGAGTCCATCCTTTAAACAGTGGTTTCTGCTAATATTGACTGAGCCTCCACAATACAGAACTATTAACTTAATGACTCATACAGGTAAATTATATTTGCTTTTTATCTCTTTAATCAGCTTCATTCTCTTTTATTTATTCTATTTTTTTTAAGAAGTGAAAGTGGATGGTGATGATGAAGGAAAAGACTCCGGGAATAAGAAAGCCACGTTCCAATTCTGGCTATTTTAATTAGTAGATCTAAATTTTGGGGTGTCTCTTTGAGCCTCAATCATCTAATGTGAAGATTATAATATGTGACTTCTCTATAAAACTTTTAATTTACTGAAAATTATTGGCATAGCAGCAGAATAATATAGGCTTTGTTTTGTATGTAATTTAATAATCACAAAAAACATGTGATATGTTTATCCTCATTTTATGTTGAATTAAGTTGAGCCATAAAACAGCTAAAATAATTTATGCAAACTAGTGTAAGTGGAACAACTGATATTCATATACGAGAAATTAGTAAATTGATTTTTGTTTTGTGTTGTTTTGGCACTTGGTTATACAACTGAAAAAAAAAAAAGATTCTCCAAATCAAGATGAAAACTAGTTTTCTATGGAGCAAATCTGCTGGAAGTTTTCTCATAGAAATTTTAATTTGTTCATTGAATTTTTCTGTGGATTCTGATGGAATTGCATAAAAGGCCATTCATAGCTTTCTAGAATCTCACAGGTAGCACAGATAAATGTAATGTTTTCTTAGTCTGTTGCTGTAGTACCTTCTTCAACACACTGAAGAACTGCCTCACTTGTGAACATCTTCAGGTCCAGGAAGTTGCCTTCTTCCTGAAGACCACTGGATTTGTAAAGGCTTCTGTTGTTAAAATAAAGTTATTCAATATTTCTGTTTCAGAGTGGCACAGAATAACTTGTTGCCCATGAAATCTTTTCATATTTCAAGGACAATATTTCATAATTCTTTCATTGTCATGGGTAAGTATCCCATGTGTGTTTGATGGGCTCTCATTTTATAGGAACTTAGGTTCCTTCACCATGTTAGTAATGCTTCTCTCTCTGTTTCTCTTTGTTACTATGCCTGAACATGAGTTAAAGTTTTGCCCCACAGAGAGATGGAGCAATTCTATCTTCATATTTTCTTAAACTATCATTTTGTAATAAAGTATAAGCATGACTGAACATGGGAGACAATGGCTGTATAGTGCTGACTCTTAGAAAGCTCACAAGCAATGACAAACCCTGGTTCTGTATTTCTTTTCCATATAGTCACATTTTATCATCCAGTTTTTGCTTCTCAGTTTATTTTTAGACCTACTAGTTTCAGAACTCCATAGTTATCCATATTACCTTTCTTTTTATGATTCAAACTTGATATGATTATTTTTATTTTACTCAAATTGTTTGCTGTTTCTCCATAAACTCTGTCTTTCAAGTGATTAATATTTTTGAACAGGCACTTTTTGATATACAATCAGATTTTTTAAAATCAGTTAAATCAGTTGTTTTTTTCTACTTAATATAAATACATTATTTAGTCATCTTTTGGAGGCAGTATTCTACCAGTTTTGAAGTCTTCTAACTTTATTCCTAGTTTCAAGTTTTCCGTTAATGTCCACATGATATTTTAATAGACATTTGTAAAATTCTTGACATTCTTGACAAAATCGTCATTATAACCAGGGATACCAAACTCGTAGGCACCGTTGGAATTCACAGTAGCTGAATAGTGTTTGGACTTCACGAGTTTAAAAAAATAGAAATTCAGTGACTTTGGGAGAGACTTGCACTCTACTTTCCACAGGCCTCTGTACTCCTTACTGATTTAAACTTACTGCTTCACACATGTTTGTTTCTGGTCCGACCCCTAAAAACATTTGAGTTTGAGACTCTGCATGATTCCTCTCATTCACCAGCTTTTATCCACATAAGTCTTAGCAGTAGTCAGTTTATGAGCTGACTCCTAGGGTTTACCAGTTGTTTCCATTCTAAGTACACACATAATACTGTTAGAAAATTAACTCTTGAATACTTTCCTGGTTAAATATCAGTTACATATCTAACTGGTTAAATATTACTAATCTTGCATCCAGTGGCTCTACCCTCCTGAGAAGTGTGGCTCTATTTTTTCATCTCTAATCTTCACATTCCTCACAGTTAAGAAAATACTGTGGTTAGTGGTGGTAACGTCTCATGCAATTTTTTTCAGTGCTTTGGGATTTAATTTTTCCAAACAAGAAAACCTATACTTCATTTACAGCAGTTAGGAAAAAAACCTAAAATCCTGCACTCATCTTGGGATTCAATTCCATCTGAATAATGTTTCCTCAGACCGGAGATAGCAGTATGTCATTATTCCTGAGAAAGAAGAAGGTACGAAGTAGTTAAAAATGGTACTTTAGTTAACATTAAATCATTAGTTCCCATTGACCAAGATGGCCTTAATACTCTCCTAGGCTTCACTTCATTTTAGACAAGTTTCTTCCTGACCAAAGGCCCCTGACCTCCCTTTTCTTAGAGCTTTTACTTTAGAAAACTTGCAATTGTAAATTCTTTCCCTACCCTTTTGAGATGTAAATGTTTTCCGAGCCGCTGGCGAGTTTTACAACTCAGGAATGTCTTTCTTGGGGACCTGGAATCCATTCCTCTGAAATGTAATCATCAAAAAAGATAGTACCCCTATCTTCCAGTTTCCAAAGTAGGAACCTAACTTCACTAGGAACCAGTTAGCAAACAGACAGCCTAAGCACTTCGACCAAACTCCCCGCTAATGTTGGCCAGCCCTTTTCCAGCACTTGCTCAGCCCAGCGTCGAATACTCTCTGCCTCCATCTCAGGGGACTTGAATTGTATCCCTTTCCTCTACTGCAACAGTCCTCCATAATATCTTCCTTGCCTATGTCTGGTGCAATTTTTCGTTGACATCATTAACCTAGCTACCTTAAAAAAAAGTTGAAGTCCTTTTCTTGAATAGGGGTAACATTTATTGTGCACTACTTGCCAGACTTCTATCATCTTCACAGTAAGACCAAAGGCAAAGTTCCATTATTGCCCTGATTTGAAGGTCAGCAAACTAGACTCAGAGAATTTGTGTATTTGTTTAAGATTAAGTAGCCAAAGGCAAAGATACCAACTCCAGAACGCATGCATTTCACTGTGAGGCTAATCTGCATAGTTTCAAGCAGTATTTAAAACTATAGATCATTCCTCAATTCAGCCTTCCTTTTTTCAAGAGTCGTATTTACCTTCGAGCTTTGCTTATTTGTCCTTATCCTATGTTTTGAAATTGACTTTAAAACCTGGACTTTCAGTTCATTCTTTATTTTCATTCCAGCAGTTTGATGTTCCACTTAGGGTGGCAGCCTACACTCATCTTTAGTCTCAACTTTTATGATTTATCTTTCTCAAGTTTGAAGGACATTTCTTACATTCCCCGTTGGAACGATCACTAACTTGAACATGACGCTGTCTCGTTCTCCAAAGGTTCAACAACATGTGTTCATTTCCTAAATAATGTAGTGAGGCATGTAAGGTAGACTGCAGTAGCAAAAGCAGCAAGATCAGACTGCTGAGAGGGGACCCTTGTAGTCGTGATATAGATGACACTGTCTGTAGAACTTATTCCTCGTTGGAAATGACAAAAAGAATAGCCTCGTAACAATCCATTAGACCTTCTCAAATGTCCACAGTGTGTAAGCTGATCATCACCCACCCTTGGGCCTTCAGGGAACATTAGATCGCTGGGTTTTTTTTTTTTTTTGGTTTCTTTGTTACCTTAACTCTTTCATTTTTTAGTAACAATGGTTCTTTCCAAAAACGTATCCTAATTTTACATATGATATCATTTTATAAAATAATTTATGGATATTTTGATTTGTAAGCGATTATTCACTGAAAATGCCTTACACCTTTTTTTTTGGGTTTATCAATTTGAAGAAAAATTTGCTATTTTTCTTTATTCTTCAAAAACATCCTTTGATTAGAATAAGGATAATTTGTACCTTAGAGTTGTGACTTACAGATAAATATTTTTATTTTTGGCAAATGCCAGTCAGTAAAAAAAAGAGTTCCATACACACAAACACACACACATACACTTTACTGTATACAGTCCAAGATCTACCTGACAGCCCATCACCACCACAGAGGTAAACTGACTTTGTTAATATACACTGTCCCATGTTTAATCTTTGGATGCCTTTCAGGAAATCTGTGAAAAATAACTTACAAAGTGGAAAAATTTAAAAAAATGAATTTTATTAAGAAAACTTTAACACAACTGTGAGTTAAAATCTAATTTGAAAGGAAAGCATGAAGTCTCATTTGAAAACAGGAAGCTTCCTTCCCTCTGAAAATGCAAGGTACATTTTCTTCTGTGGAATTTAATAAGCTGATATGAATCAGTATCTTAGCATTCTGCCCAGAAGTGGGAAAAGCAAAACTATCTCGCCGGCTAAAACGGTGACATATAATTACTCATTCTCAAAAGAAATCATTAACACTACAGTATTTTCAAAGGTACCTTTGCCTAGACATGATATCTATTATTTAATGAAGAATATTCTGCCATCCTTTGGATTTTAGCTGAATATACAACTAACCAGAAACCAATCTTCAAGTGGACGGTCAGTCTGTTTACTTATGACAGTCTCATATGAGATATGAGACATGGAAGGTCACTGAATAAAATAGTACAACAATCCAGCCCCAATAGTCCTCATTTTAGAAAAGTTTTTTTCTGAAATGCGAATTACCTGTCTTTTCCCCCTTTCCCCCATTAACCTGGATTATAATATAGCAATACCTTCTGTAGGAAAAAAAGAAAACTTCTCACTGACCTAAATGAAAAATATTTGCAGTAAAAGATGGATGAATATGTACGTCGAAGTGTACAGGGGTGATATTGTGAATTCTGGTACTAACCAAAGTTATACACTTTTCTATAATTTAAGTGAGAAAAGTTCACCACTGTGTGACCTGTGTTCATGCTTTACAAACCTGCTTGCTCGTTTCAGCCGTCTCTGCCCGATTCCCCACTGCAGATGAGACGTTTCAAAAGATGTTTCAGACTACAGTCTATGAGTGTATCTTCCTTGAAATACCATCTTATGAAAATTAATGGTATTTTTATTTAATACTAATTACAGAAATCCACTATGATAAATGAAAAAGAAATCTTGATTATTCAAGGTGCAGTGAACTGCAGTGGCCTATTTCTGCATTATTGTTTCTGTTCTGAGGACACTAATTTCTGACCAATTCAATTTTAAAGCTTATTCCAAATAGTTTAACTTGTAATTTTACATAAGAAACCTACTTTTTGCCGTGGATGTTATAATTCTTATTAACGTGTAGGTGCAGGAAGTATGAACGGAGGCTGATAAAAAACTCTCTACTAAGACAAATGCACCATTAAAAAAAACCTCGAAAGTAAGTTGAGCTTACTCGAGGACAGCATTTAAGTGAGCAAGAAGAAGAAAGCGAAAGATTGTTTAGAACAACTGATTTATACCTGATTTGAGAAGGATTTATACCTCACTCCAACGTTCCATGTTATTAGTCTGCATTAGGAATTCAGAGTCAATGTTTCACGAATATTCTTTTTGCAAGTGTGCTTATGACCTGTTTCCTTGCTACCGTCTGTATTACTGCCTCATGGTAAGAGCATTAGCTGATCGCCTGGGAAAAGCCTAATGTCCACAGGTGTTTTTGAAGGGTACTGGGGCTTCTCGCTGCAGTTCATTGGCAGAGATTTTACCATTAGGCTCCCTCCTGCAGGAGAAGGCAGGAGTGACGGATGTCGTGGGGGAGGCGGTGTAGAAACAGAACGGCGATGAAAGACGTGCGAAGCATCGATGCAGGACCATTTGCAGAGCTTATTTTAGAGCAACAGTTTAGACTGTCTATTTAAATGAGTTCAAAATGGACAGATCAAGTAAATATCATAAAAGGGTTTGTAGGGGAGACTTTTAAAACTCTGATTCTTAGTTAAATCCAGTTGATGATATGATAATGCTATTGACTAACTGAGAAAATAATTTTTTAAAAAGGCTCCATATACACCTAAAAGTAAAACATGCCCGGAAGAACTTACTGAGGAGTATTTTATCTTCCGCTTAATTTCCCATTATACTTTATTCATTGTTTAAAATGTGTTGACACTGTACTAAGCATGCTGATTGTATTCATTCATTTTTACAACATTCTTTATGAGGTATGGATTGATACTAACCCTATTTTAAGGTGCACAACTGCAGCACAGAAAAATAACTTTTCAAAGAAACACAGCTAGGAAGGGATGGAACCAGAATGCAAACCCATTTAGTTTCATTCTAGAATATACTCTTAACTTATCTGCTAAATTGTAGCTGACCATTCGAAAAATTAATTGAATTCCTGTTGTTTGAAAGAAACATTTTCTTCTTTCATTGAACTACAAACGACTTAGAATATTAAACCATGTATTAAAATGAGCATAAGAAGAGTATTTAATAAAATGATTTTTGCCTGACGATAAGCAATCATTGAAAAGTAAGAACATTTTTTTAGATTAAAAAAATGGGTAGATTTTAATAGGTATTGACCAAGAGGATACTTCAGAAAAGACAAAGTCAAGAGTATAGAAGAAAAATGTTTTAGAGTATACTTGGAGAATAATAATATGTACTGTTTCTCTGAAGAGTAGAGCATTTTATTTAGTGAGTACTTATAAGAGATAAAACTCTGATATTTGGGCCCAAATCTTGAAGATCTTGAAAGCACGTTTAAAAAGACGAGACTTGGATCTTTTGAGAATAGGAAATAGTTATAGTGACTTAAACATAGATTAAATGTGTGATTTGCGAATATTATTTGGTAGCATCTTATAATAGAAAACGTCATGTGGAAGAGAGGTTTAGTTGAGAAGACAGCACAGTTCAAAACCAAATATTTTATTGTAAAAAAATACATAAATAATAATGTAGATTAAAAGTAAGGGTTTTGAAAGTAGAAATTTGGTTGTAGATTTCCATTTCTAAATATTCAAATTATTTTAAAAACTCTTAGGAGCTTTGATTAAAGTAAAATATACAAACACAAACTTGTGGTTGCCAGAGGGGCAGGGGGTGGGAAGGGACAGACTGGGAGTTCAAAATTTGTAGATACTGACAGGCATATGTAGAATAGATAAACAAGACTATACTGTATAGCACAGGAAATATATACAAGATCTTGTGGTAGCTCACAGTGAAAAAGAATGCGACAATGAATATATGTATTCAGTTCATATAACTGAAAAACTGTGCTCTACACTGGAAATTGACACAACATTGTAAACTGACTATAACTCAAAAAAAAAGTAGACTATACATTACAGAATGCATATTTCCAGCCAATTTATCAGAAAATTCCGTAATTTTTATGAATTTCTTGTACTTCTAGTATCTTTTCCTACTTCATGGAAAGCACATTAAGAATATTATTCTGAAGACATTGATTTAGTCAGTAAGGAAGAAATTCTTTGATATGATTAAGGTATTGCATACAGAAGTATTTTTTTCATCTCCATAAGATGCTTTTTGGTCATTAATAATAATCTCTTTCATAATTCATATCTATATTTGAGCAACTTGGTGAAAACATTCTAGAGAAATGCTGCGTTACATTGTATACATTTTATGCTATGAATAAAATTTAAATTCTTTTGAGTCCAGATGTTTTTGAAACCTGTAGAAGAAATTCACAGCTTCTATCAATTCTTCTCATTCTTATAATTACTTATTTCTTAGGAGTCCGAGTTCTTTGAGTTTTATGATTTTCCTCAGTGCTTAGTATTAGTTTAATGCAGTTGAGATGCTAATTGCAAACCCTCTGTATGAGAATATTGCCAAGTCCACAAGAGGCAGCTGTGAGAGTTCTTGCTGTCCCATCACCACTTTTCAGAACTTTAAGTCCACAAAAAAGGGTTCTTCTTAGAATATAGGGTTGAATAAAATCTGTCTTGAAAAGACTGGTCTTGAGCACCAGCATACAAATTTGCACTACTGAATGCAGGTTTCATGTCTATAATTCAACCTCTCCAGGTTAAGTGTCTCTCCTTCGCACTCCCCGACCATTCTATATTGTCCATTTTCGCTCTGGAACAGGTCTTTCTGTTCATTTGTCTCTAAAGCAATTGTGAACACCTTGAGGGAGCTTCTTTTAATTTTAATTTTCTGGAGGTTAAAAATCGTACCTGGAACTCAATAAATGCATGCTGAATGGATGAAGGAGATGATTGCCTGGTTGAAAAACAAGTACAGATGAGAAAAACTGGGTCGATAAAGCTAGAAGTAATGCATTTTTCAACGTGCTTTGGTTTCACCAGGAATCACAGAAGAGCCAGAGACAACTTTATTAGTTAGTGAAGAATTTTATTGCTGAAACAATATTTCCTCCTTCTTATGCCACTGCCTCATTGAGTTTTTCTCGAAAATCTGTGTTCCGGCTGCCATGCCTCTGGCTGGAGTCAGGCAGTAAAGACAAGCCGTAAATAGCTTCTTCCACGTGTCGCTTCAGCCCTCACTCAGGGCTGAGGACCCCGGGCTCACCAGGCCCTCCATGCACTCAAAGCCTCAGGGCTCCTTCTCAACCACTATTGTAATTTCCCACGGCTGTAATATATTATAGGTATGAAGACAGTGCAACGGGGTGATGTGGAATTTGTAAACATAGCAGTATATTTCTGGTTAGGTTTCTGGGAGAATTAAGCCACCACCTGCCCACATGCCGTATGAAAGTAAAGGAAGACACGAAATCACATAAATCCGATTATTAATGTTAGGAGTATCTGAAGCAAGATTAAAATAATATTTGACCTAGGGATACAGAGATGTCTTAATACCGCCTTTGACCTCTCACCTCATTGCACAAGGTTCCCAAAGCTAAGTATAAAATATAATGAGGCTTTGGTCTCAGATTCTAGTGCAGACCTTAGTGGGTGAAGACCGACTAAGTAAGGAGTGCCCTTTGTCTTTGCCGGAGGCAGGAGGGCCTCCAAAGAGCTTTCCTTGAGGCTTGAAGCAGAGCTGGCTTTATCCCAGATCTTAGGCGCTGCCAGGATGGTAGCAAGAGATTTTATGCTTAATTTAAAAGAATTGGAGAGACTAATAGCTTTTTTCTCCACTCCTTAGATTGAATTCCACTCTTTGATTACTTCAGCCACAACGAAAATTTGAGACAAAGGTTGTAACAGTTTACCTGGGTACAGTGAAAGCTCTGCCCATTTTTTACTTCTGAGTAGAAAGCTGGATAGCTCTGAATGCACTTCCCCGAGACCCCTAAGATAATGTGATGTGGGCTGTAAAACAATTACAGTTTCAAAGTTGGGTTAAAACAGGACGTGATCTTGATGATAAAGATTCTTTAGAATGATAAACCCATAGCAGCCTAAAAGCATCTAGTGGCCAGTCTGTAGAACAAGTCAGAAAGAAGAATGCATATCATGGCAAAATGGAATTATTTTTTGCCAGAGCAAAAGGGACATAAGAGAAATGTGGAGGGTGATGGAAATAAATGTCCCGATCTTGACTATGTTGGTGATTACACTGCTACACACATTCGTCAAGTCTCATCAGACTATACCCTTAAAAAATGACTATTTTATATGTAAATAATATTTCAATAAATAGATTTGAAATATATATTAATTATTCTTTAAAAATTTCTTTCACATTGTTTCTTAGTAAGCCACCATAACTGTATCTCTGTCTCACACAGGCACACACACAAACACATGCACGCAGATTTTTTTCTTCCAGTTTTCCTTCCTTGCCACCTCCGAGATCTGCCTCTGGATAACACTCAACACAAATATGTGAATTGTGGATGTGGCTTCTCTCTTTTGTAAACCTGAATCTTTTAAAAGCAAATCCCAAATGAAAATTCCAATGAAATAAAAATCTGTGTCTTCCCGTGATTATTAGCTCCCTGTCAGATAATTTCCCAAATTCTCAAATATCAGGTAGGTAGGACAGAATCTAACTTAAATTCTTGTCTAGTTAATCCAGGGTTTCTATTGGCTCCCTAAGAAGAGTTTGCTCACTCTTGACCACTAATCATTTCCCTTGAGTTTAAGCTGCTTGTGGAAGGAGAAAAAGGGGATGGGAGAATGAGCAAATAATTTTGTTTAAAAACAGCAGGTAATCTTAGCTGATTTTACAAACTGAATATCTTACCATGATAGAGCCTGTCCCAGGAAAAAAATGCACGTATACGATTTCATTTGCATGCACCTTTATGAAGCTTGTGGACAATGTCAAGACTACAGAAAATGAGAGAGAATGCTTTCTCTGAGGGAGCAGCAAAGACCCTCAAGTGCCCCTGAAAATATCTTTCATTAGTGCCTGGCTCATCATGGAATTAAGTGCATTGATGACTAGTGACCATGAGGATAATGACAGTTCTTTTCTCAGTAGAGGTAACATTGCAGAATGTAGTTGAATTTTTGGTTTTTCTGTTTCCAAAGTAGCAACACAGGACAGGAATGAGAACATGATGCAATTTGAAAAACATGACATTAGGAAATGGATGAAAACTTGAATGGCACTTTCAAAGTTGTTGCCTTGCTGTGTTTTATTTTCTACAGATATGTTCTACAGGTATGTTCTTAGCAAAATGTACTGCCACCCTGCAATTAATCGATTTGCAGCAGTGTGAGTTTGCACTGCCAGAGACATTTTTTCTGAGTCTTCACCGATTTCGCAGATCAACAGAATGGTATAACCAGGGGCCAGATCTTTTCTGTGACTGGCATTCTTTTTGCTCCAGACATCTTTTCATAAATAATGCTATAAATAAATATTAGCAATAATTAAAAGGGAAAAATATACTTGATCTTAAACATAGCTGAATTTATATACTTTTATATAGGGAACATAGCTTCAACTTCCAATTATCCATGGCAATGGTGAACAGATTGTTGATGAGCTCAAATATTGACAAGTAAGATACAAATGGCTTTACCCCTAAATAAGCCAGTTTCTTTCCCCATCAATTTTTTTTCAACACTACTGAAAATAACAACCAGTTGGAGCAAGTAGTCAACAAAAGTATTTCTGATGAGATGTCCTGTGGAGTTAGTGATTACTTAGGATGTGAGTAAAAAGTAATCAGAGAGAGAGATGGGGCATTGAAATGTCTACAGAGAAGAACCAGTCTCAGTAGAGCAAAACAGTAGCTACCTCAGCGAGGTCTTTGTTTAGGATTTCCTTTTATCTTTGTTGCATATTCTTTACCCAATTACTGATTTTGTGGTGGAAGATTGGAATGACGGGAAATAGCTCTCAGTAAGCTTACTGCCTCATTGTATTCCCTAGGGTGACTATTCAGGCATTTCTACAGCTCATCAAAGCCTCATTCCACACTCATTGCTTTATCTGATTTCTTAGTAGGTTCCATACCTCTTGTTTTGTAGACCAAAGACATTACCACTTATGAGCTACACGATTTCTGGTAAATTTCTTAAGTGTTCTGTTAATCCTTTAGTTTCCTCATTTGTGGGTTTAGTTTCTGGTGGGTTTAATGAAGCAACAGATGTAAAGTGTTTAGTACTGTTAACCAAAACTTCAGAAACAAAGACCCAATTGAAACAGAGAGGCATTTATTTGGCGTTTGTTGGGACTGCAGCCCAGGGGGCAGAATCAAAAAGCACTTGAATTGGGTTCCACTGGACTACATAATGGGGGAGGCTTATAAAGGCAAAAAATAAAATAAAATAAAATTAAATTAAAAAATCACAAGGTTACATAGTAATTCTGTCAAGAATTACAGTTGAAGCTGGCAAGAATGGTGCTTGTTAAGCAAGGATTGACTGGGGTCTGAAATGATTACATACTTGCAAAGAGGGGAGGAACTCTGAAACTACGAGCTTGCAGCTAACAGTTGCTAGCAGATGTTTTGGTCATGTCCCTAAGTTTGATACAGTTCAGAGAAAATTCCAAGTTCTCAGTGATGCAGGAATGTGTCTGAAACTGTCCACAATGGCCACCCCGCTCCATTCTGGATGCCTAAGCCACTGTTACTCCATTCTGATTTTTAAATGATCTTAAATATTTCATCAGTGCAGTCCCTGAGATACTGTAAGGGCCAATACGTTAATTGTGTTATTGATAGTTTTGTACCTCTACACCCAAATTTGTTAGCCCTCTCAAAATTTCTTCTTCTAAAATTTCACCCATATTCTTTCCATTTTGCAGTCTTGGGAAAAGAAGACTCTCTCTTTTCCAGTGTTATATTAAACTTAATTTAAAAACATTTTTAAAAGTCTGACGATTTGATGGCCCAGAACAAATCATCCACTGGTGGTTGTTTTCCAAGTATATTTTAAGTTTCTTAACCTAGCATTCGCCATTTTTATCTATCTCCCCAAATTTATAGCTATCAATCTTCCCAGAATAGTCTTGTTTTTACTTTTCCATCTTAGTATTATTGCTTTTTTCATTTCTCCAGAATGTTCTCCTGTCCGCCAGTCACAATCTTCTCTTATTCAACATTCAAGCAGCATTCATAGAGAATTATTATGTGCCAGACACATTGTGTTCATCAGTTAATAACAATGTATTCCCCCATGTTTCCCTGGCCCCTGGCATTCAGGTGGATCTATGAGACTTGTCCTAAACAGTGGGTTTTTAGTAAAGTATGGAAGGGGTGGTATAAATTTTCATGCACGTGTTACCCTGCTGTGGGAAACAGAGAGGTCTTGTGTTCCAAATGATGCAGCTGTGAAGTGCTGAAATTTCTATCAGCATGACCTTGAATGGTGGTGAGAAGCAAAGTTCCCATCCGTTCACACAGGACGTATATAATAAACAAGAAATAATACTTTGTTGTATACATTGAGGTCAGTTTGTTACCATAGCAGACCCTAGACTGTCCTGACTATCTTAGGTGCTCGAGATAAAGAAAGAAAACACCAAATTGCTTCCCTCAAAGACCACGAGGTAGAACTGTGCTGTCCAGCATGGGAGCCACCACCAAACATTTTAAATTTAAATTAGTTAATATTAAATAAAGTGTAAAGGTCAGTTCCTCTATCACATTAGCCACATTCCAAGTATTTGGTGGCTATGTGGCTAGTGGCTCTCATATTGGACAGCATATGAGTATTTCCATCTTCACAAAGTACCACTGGACAGTACTGGTCTAGAAAAATGGATAAAGACAAGCTATTGTGATACAGTTTTATAAATGATAAGAGTTGTAGGTGGAGAATATAGTGAGTAAAAAATATTGGAAAATAGAGTCTTAAAAATGTTATTTAACTGAAAAAAAGGAAAGTAAAGGACACATCACCCTTTAATTTTTTTTAATGTGTAAAATCATATTTCACTTTTTGGATTTTATTCAACACAAAAAGAGAACATGTATGGAATGCAGTTTACAGAACTGTCAAATGCAGCAATGCTTTTTTAATACCAGATGTCTGCAATCAATGGTGACAACTGCGTACTAACCTAAACGGCCTGGAAATATAAAGACATTATGTTATATCCATGAAATTGGATATATATTTTTAAATAATCTTTTTTTGGGGGGCTGGGGGTGGGTAATTAGGCTTATTTCTTTATTTTGAGAGGAGGTACCAGGAATTGAACCCAGGACCTCTTGCATGCTAAGCATGTGCTCTACCACAGGAGCAACACCCTCCTCCCCATGAAATAGGATATTATGTAGTTTTCAATGTAAAATGAGTTGGGGTGTCCTCATGGCTGGGCTCCACATATGAGGATCACCACCATCACAGAGTACACCAGGGAGAACTGGGGGCACTGAGGATGAAACTTAATCTAAGCCAGCTATGAGGCTCTAGATGCTCTAGAGTTTGAACTTTTCTAGAAAAGAAACTCCACGGAAAACAGATCAGCTCATCCACTTCTAAATCTGAGGTCAGGGATGCAGTACAGGGATGTCGCCATAAACGTCTCTTGGCGGGAGAAGGAATGTCTGGACCCTGTTCAGAGGGACGTGTCCAGAGGTGTGTTGTTGGAGAACTCTAATATTGTACTCCCTGGGGGGTTGAATTCCCATTAAGATGGGAGAAGGGCATGTGGTCCTAACTTCTCACTGACTCCTGGACAATGTACCTTGAAGCTATTTGCTGCGGACTGTGCCAAGTAAATGCTAGCAGGTGGACCCGGAGCTCAAAGTACCGGGAGCTCAAAGTACCTATGTTCTGACGGTGAGTTTCCTGTTGTGGTCTTTTTTTTTTTTTTCTCTTTTATCTCCCAGCCTGAAATCAAAGACAATCTGAAACCTGAACGTGCTCACTAGTTGCAGAAAGAAATGGTTTCTTACGAAGCCCTCTCTTTCTAGTCAGAGGAGCAGGAATTGGAGGCTCCATGAGACACAAAGTGGAGGAATTTCCTGCTTTTATTTGTTTGTTTTCTGTCCTCCTCACCTCTGCCCCCAGGCAATTGCAGCTGAGTGAACTGACAGTTGGGGAGTTCCAAGACAGCTGCATTCTCTAGCCTCTGTCCTGTGCCCTTGATCTAGTACAGTGCTTGGACGTAGGAAATACTCAATAAATATTTGTATAAAGAAACTAAAATATAATAGGAAGCAAAAGGTAGAAGAGGCCACATCAAAAGGAATATGGAATGACTAGAGAGAAGAAGACATTTAGGATATTTCAACCTTTGGGAAAACCTACCCACAAGGGGCCAACAGGATCAACAGAGTAAGTCATTTAAGATCAGTTATTTGAAAGACGAAGCAGGAAAGAGAAAAGACTGCACTGAGAAAAGAGTGAGAAGCTCCAGGGAAGGTCTGGATTAGGTATAATAATACATTTCATCTTCTGTTTAATTTTATCTCTACGTGAATAATATTGGCTTACAAAAGCAGTGATGCCTCACGAGACTTAAACAACCTTCATTTTCCATGTTATGACGAGGAATCCTAGAAAGAACCAAGTACTCACTTCCACCCACGTGTATCTATCAAGTGCCATCTCAGCTACTCATTTGCATGAACGGAGTTTAATTTACTAAGTTGAGGGGATGACTTTTCTAATACTCGGCCTCAGTCAATTTTTCCAGTATTCCCTGTGCACCGAGCACTCTGAACCAGGAACGCTCAGTGCACAAAAGTTGCAACCCTCTCTGGTGAGCAAGGACTTTGGCTTCCCTTATGTTTGGTTTCCCTTATATTTTTCTTCCTCATGTTTTTGGTTTTATCTCTCAGACATCTCTGATTTCAGCGTTTAGGCAATGCAATAAATTATTTCATGTCTGCTCTCCTGGACATCTTCCAAGCAATATACCCTCATTCTGCTTTTTTGTACAGTCTATGTAGCATCTCATGATTTTATTGGCTACATCAATTGTGCAGAGCATTTGATTGCGTATGGGCAAACACGACCACACAATTTCTGTAGTTTATCTTCTGTGTAATGCGTCCTTTAAGCAATCTCATAAATACACCCAGCCATTTCCCCAGCTTGTCCTCCCTTCGCAGGAGCAAGCTGGGAGCAAAATATACAAAATTCTTTTCCACAATAATTTTACCCACCCTGAGGACTCAATGGGCAATTACTTCCCCCTTAAATCCATTTTGTACTGAGTTCAGTGCTGGGTAATATTTACATAATCTCTTCATTTACCCAGTTTTTAAGTCCAGGAATTGAGTCCAAGCTCCTGAAAACATTCCACCAGCCTAGCATACCTGGTCCTACCTTGAATCTCCCTGGTTTTAATTTCGGGAGCTCCTATATGGGGCACTTACTCCAGTCACCCAGGAAAATCTTGGCTGCTGGATAGATACAGGAAATAAATTCTGATCAACTGAGTTTTCCAAAAAGCTGAAGACATGTATTTAGGAGCAGCAAACTCTTAAAATTAATTTTGTGTGGACATCATTTACAATGTGTTATGCTTTTCTTATGCCTGATTATAAGACACTAAAATTGAAGCACACAGGGGACATAAAAACTTTACTAACACCATTACCAGAGGGCTTTAACAGGTTTTTTCCCACTTTTTTTTCCTTCAAAATTGGCAAAATTTGGGCAAAATCACTTTGAGAGTAACTAAGATTCCTTTACCGTAGACTTATTGAGTCAGACTTTCCCAGAAACCACCGGACTGTTTGTGTGCTGCACGGGGGGGAGCACGCGGGGAAGTTTGCCCCAGTGCAAAATGGCGACTGCATATCTGATTTTGCAGTTCTTACAGCTGCCTTTTACCATGTTGATGTTTTTCCCTTGCTCTGAGGCCAGCAGCTGTCTGTCATTGCTCACCACTGCCAGTGCACCAGCGAGTAACAGCCATCCCCCTGCTGTCTAATACAGTCATATTCTATAAATATGACACAGATTCCAAAAACAATAACTTTCTTTGCAAAAGCGAGGTAAATATTCTCTAAGTGTAGGTCCAAGAGGGCTCTCCTGTGCATATGTAACCAACTTACGTCATGAGCTTGACCATAGGAACAGCTTTATTTTGTCTCTCCATTGCCTTAAACCTCACTCTTTTGAAGTCCTCTTTCTGCCCTTGGATGGCATTTCAGGGATATACTCCAATTTAGGAGTCACTTTCAGATACTAAAAGGTCCGATCCAATCTAAATCGAAAATTTAATTTTACATTCAATTTAAAGCTTTCACCTCTCACCAGTTAAGACCTAACCAGTGTATTTCAGGCCCAGTAGAGAAGAAGGCGTGGCGGGGTAGGGGGATGGAACCTGGTCTGTTATTTCACTGTGTTTATTCCAAATGCCTCTCCTCTCATCCCCACCTGAAGAATTTCCTATCCGTGATTCTCACTTAATTTTGGCAGGTGTCTATATTTGATATATTTCCTGGAAGATGTTCCTGGTTTCTCTGGAGAACATCAACAATGCACCATATCTTTTGGCGGGGGATCTTTTGTCTAGGAGATCTCACATCACCCTCATGAGCTCCTGCCCTGGCTTTACAGATAAGGGTTCCCTGGCCCTGGGCAGCTTCCATGGTTTCCTTTTGGACCACTGGAAAACTCACAAGTCCTTGCCCATCAAACAAGGGAACTTCAGGTTTGCTAACACTCCCACCCTTGCATCCTCTCTCCTGACCTTCCCTACAGGTTTGTTCAGATAATCTCCTGAATTGCAGACTCTTACAGAGAAGGTCCAGTGCCTGAGCTTGCTTCCCTTCTAAACTCGCAGGAACACGTGACAGGTGTTTTCCCAAAACAAACGCACAAGATTCTGCAGCTTAGCTGCATCTCCTCCGTGGAGATAACTGCAAACAACAAGAGTAGTTTTTGGGGGGGAGGGTCCTTTACTTTTTTGAGGTGTAGAGGAAGGACCCTCCTTCCTGCCTCCCTGGGAAAGGGAGGAAGGAAAATGCCATAGTAGTCTCTCTCTCTAACGAGTCTCTAATGTTTTTTAAAATCACCTGGAGACTGGATGGATACCGATAAGGACCAGCTGGCTATCTCTTAGTAAGTCCTCTGGAACGTGTGAGCACCTTTCTTTAGAATGCAGATCTGTACTCCTTGCTCTTTGTCTCTACTTTGCAGCCTCAGTCAATCCCTCTAGACAATAGGAAGGGATCCATTTGATGTCCAGTTACAAGTATGTTGTGTGAACTGAGGAATAAATGCTTTGTAGTATCTATCTTAGTTGCCTTAGTTTGCTTTGTTTTGTGTAATGGTGTAGACAGTGTTGTATCATTTAAAAAAATGTTTTAGATTTATACATCACCCCCCAGCTAATTATGGTGACTCATTGAATTCTTAAAAGTTCTTATATTTTAATCAAATAAATACATATTAACTTTTCAGCTTTGTTTTAAAAAGGCATTCAATATGTATTTATTAATCACATGAGTGTTTCCTATGTAAATCTTCCTTCATTTAACATGCCAACTTTTTAAGAGCAATGTTTTGGTATTCTCTATGTTAAAGAGGAAAGAGTGGAATTTGGGTAAAAACTTCAAATGCTGCTTGACCACTTAGTAGGTATGAGATTCAAGGAAAGTTTTTAAATTTATTTCAGCTTCAGTTTCCATTTTTTAAAGGGCAATACCTATCTTGCCCCTTTGTAAGACTTTTATGCTGCAATAAATATACATTTTCTGGAACTCAGTAAGAGATTTATATATACGAATACCCTTCATTTACCCTTCAATTACTCTTCCCTTATTTAAGATATTCCACTCTGAGTATCTTCTTTGAATTTGTGATGATGATTTCTTACACTTAGAACAATTAATCTTTCAGAATCTGTATCACAGAATCTACAAATCAATTACTCCTGGCACCTTTCATTCATTTGTATTGTATTATAGCCAGAGTCCTTAGAGAACTGTAAAAAATATATGCACTTGCCAGGGGCAGTATTGTTGCCTTTTCTGATTCCCTCTGAATTCTATGATGTAATTAATCCGAGCTTGGTGCTCTGTCAACTTCAGTAATTCTGATGACCTTATTACACTCTCCAGCGGAGACATAAATATTAAGGGAGCACCTGAGGGAATTAGATTCTACTGTCATCCTTACTGGCCAATGTTTTTAGAAACCATTTTACACCCCCTCCTTTTGTCTATGAAAAATTGTATATTAAACTGAGAATGAATAGAACTGTTGTGTTTGCCAACCCGTTTTCATAACTGGGGGAGAGGCAGGGAAGGAGAGCTAGTGAGGATTCTAATAAGGAAGAAGAAAATTAAACTGCATCTGTGTAGGTAAAACTGAGAGTCTATTTTCATTATTAAAGCTGTCTGTCATTGCAACAACCGCTGGCCGTTGTCTCAGGGAAGTATTGTACGTGCCTGCAGTTTTCGAAAACAACATCTTCTCAATTTCGCTTTGCTGCTTTTGATTTGATTGCCGGGATGCTAGTGTGATTGGATACCTGAATAGTAATAAATTTTGGCATGCAGATTTGAACGGCGAAGGAAAAGGATGAGGAAAATAATGGCGGTGGCTTAAGCCCATGTTAAATTTATGCAAAAATATGGTTAGCCAAATGATGAACAGATGCAGCCGAGTATTTCCATCATTTTTGTTAAATATCCTGCAAATGATTCTGGCTGGTTATACAGGAAAATTGCATCAAAATGAAGTGCGTACATGGGTAAAATATTAATGACTGATCTCCATTCAATGGACTATAGATAATGCAGCTGTTTTTAGCCTCCAGCTGTGGAAACAGAACTTACTTTTTCAGAAGGGGGAAAAAAAAAGTAGATTTCCCATTTTGTTTCATTTCCATCTCACTTCCTATTTACTTAGTGTTTTGCTTCCTTAGTTTTCTGACACCTCTCTATTTCAGGACTATCTTCAACACCCCCCAGTCCTTCTGAGTAATAAGAGCCAGCACGTGTAAATTCGATTTGGACTTCTGGTAAGGTGTGTCCTTCACGAGTGGTGGACCCCTTGGAGAGGAGCCTATGAGGGTCTCAGTGCATGAAGGAGCCTTTATGATGGGAGGCCATGTGTCTTTGCCTCCTGAGTCACAGATGCCCTGAGACCAGGAGGAGACTGGGAAAACTGGGGACTGGCCCCATTTCTCATAAAAGCTTGGCCACACATGGTGGTAGTGATTAAGTCAAGAATGTCTTTCTGAGGGGTGAATAAAGGCATATGAGCATTAGGGCAGGATGAAGGTAGGCAGGAGTTCTGAAGATGAACACGGAAGGAAGTAAAACCGATGAAGCAGAAGTGGTTGAAAATAGGCAGAAAATACAGGTGGAGCAGAAGAGAAGAGAGCATGGTGAGTTGCTAATTGTAATAATGGCATAGACATAGGTAGCCAGGCATTGTGTGAAGGAAGATCATTTCTTATACCGTCTCATTCAATTATCACAGCAATAGTACAAGTATTATAAAATCCTTCCAAATCCTACAGATGTGGAAAACTCAGGTGCAAGGAGATTTAAAATCTCATCCAAGATCATATAAGTAGTTGAATCCAACACTTCGGCCCCAGAGCCCCTTAAGCACTGTGTTACTGTCCTGCCACCAGTAATGCCTGTAGTCGTGGGAGGAAAACGGGGAAAATTACTGAGTCATTACAGTATCAGGAATGGGGCGTAGGGGACAGCTACTTTCACTGAGATCAGTAATCCTTCTAAGTCCTTAAACCACAATTCTGGCTATGAAACTCATCCTTCTCTCCTGTGAGACTCGGCTGTGCGGTCCTGCGGCCGCCAGCAGCCTTACCCGTTGGAATATTTTAAAATAATATGGGGACAAGCCTGAAAGAGATGTGATGACGTGGGGACAGAGTGGTCCGGACAGAGACATCAGCAAGGATAAGTGCCTTGAAATAGAAATAAATCTGTTCTAGTCTCAGCAAGGAGTCCAGGTTATTTCTGTTCTCACAGATTGCTTCTGTGCTGTATTAAAACACCCTAAAACTGAGCACTGTGAGAGGGACTGATCCATAAGAAAGGCTCGATAACCACTGGTTGAATAAATAAATGAATGACAACAATGCAGGAACGAAAACTGAACAATATTTAGGCACTGGGCATTGGTGAATGGCGGTCAAATATGACCAAAATGGCAATAGGAAAGATAGCTTGAGTGCTTCACAGGAGAAAACTTCTTTAATTCACTAATTTGTTCACGATTAGCCCCACTTCTTTCTTTATATTTTATTGCACCCAATGGCCTCATGCTGTTTACTTGGCTTCGGAGACCTTGTGTTGTTCCAAACAAACAGACTGCTCATTAAAAGGGCCATTTCTAGCTTTTCATGAATGGGGAATAATGCCAACATTTGACAACTTCATTTTATCAGGCTGTTCATCTATGTAAAGTTATTAGGATCATTTATTTCTAAATATATTCCAGATTGGTAGCAAAGTCAAAATCAAATCATTGCCAAACTGGCTACAGATACACTTTAATAACTTCAGTGTTCCTCATTACCGACTCTACAGACATGCTCTTTGACTAACTCAAGTTTTATGTTAGATGATAATTCGTCTTCAATATAAACTGTAATTATAGGTAATTGTGCTCTCTGGGATATTAGAATGAATAAATCCACTGAAAATCTACAAATAAAACACTTGGCCTCCACTTGGTCTTCTAGAGTGATGCTTCTGATTTCCTCCCGTCCTCTAGTCATGTGCTTGTGTTTCTTCCATGTATGATGTGTGATCCATCTGGGGTCCTGAAGTCTGCTTCTGGGTCTGCTACTGATCTTAAAGCTGTCAAATATTTGTGCAAAATATAGTAAAAAATCAATTTTTATTCACTTTCATTTTTTAGTGCAATCAAGGATCATTGGTCCTGATTCTAGGAGCCCTTGGCAGGACCAATCTGAGTTACATGCACTAGGCTGACCTGAGAACCCTCCCTCCCTCTGGGTGTTGAGTTATCAACCTCAAACCAAACCTCTTGGCTTTGATACATGTCTGTACCAGTTTGGAGGGAATGCTGTAACAAAATACCACCGACTGGGTGGGTTAAACAACAGAAATGTATTTTCTCACACTTTTGGACCTAGACGTTTAAGATGGGCAGGTTTGGGTTCTTTCGAGGCCTCTCTTCTTGGCTTGCAGATGGCCGTCTTCTCGCTAGGTCCTCGTTGTTCATCCTTCTGTCTGTGAATCTGTGTCGTATGAGGACACCTGTCTTTTTGGATTAGGGGCCACCCATATGACCTCATTTTTATCTTAATTACCTCTTTAAGGCCCTGTCTTCAAATACAACCACATTCTGAGGTACTGGAGGTTAGGCCTTCAACATATCAATTTTGAGGACACACAGTACAGCCCGTAACAGTGGTATTTCCTCATGATGTATCTCCTAGAAGAATTTTGATGGCCTTGCTGTGCTTAGTATCCAGACACACCCAGGGTACCTCAAACTCAAACAAGGGCCACTGCTACAAGCAGACGACTCTGATGGTTTTCAGAGCAGACAAAGGAAGGATAAAGTGAGGAAAATAAAAAGTAGATAGTTTTGCTACTCTAGAGGACAGAGATAAGTTTTAATAAAACTAGTATACATTAAGTGTGTTTGTGTGCATGCGTGTTTATGTGTGTGTAATTTTTTATCTTTACAATCAATGTAAAAACTTGATTTTATAAATCCCATTGTTACATATGAAACTATCAACGCTCAGAAAAGTTATCTAATGTGAAAAATGGCAAGATTATAGGTCATAGAGCTGGAGTTAAGGACCAGATTTCTATAATGTCAAGACCTTTACACTGTTGCACTGCATAGCACCATTTCTCTAAAGGCTGAACTCAGTTTTGACCAAGCTCATGAGATTCTTAAATAAGACTCTCTGAAATGTTCTTTGCTTCTTTCAAATTTGTAGGCAATAACCCAGTGCTTTCTGGAGGTGACTCAACTAAGAAATTCAGTTCAAGTAGGTCAAAGTCCAAAGAGGTTATAAGACCTAAAATCTCACCAAGGGAACAGCAAGTGAGACCGCCTGTGCTTACTACTGATGGTAACAGCAGTGTTCTCACGCACCTTAAAGCTGTACTAATTTAGAACCATTCAACCTAAATACGATTAATCCCTATACAAATGAAGTTTGTGTCCATTTGTCTGTAAAACATGTCTGGCAAAGGGAGCCAGATGGTTTTCCCCAAATTTGGAAAGTACGCTTATAATGTTTGGCAGACAGAAATTCATGTTGGGACCTAGGGGAGAGATCTCAGGGACCAGACAGTTATCCTGTAGTGTAACAGAAATGGATCTGCAGACATGCAACACTTACTAAGAGACCATAAATAACTTATTTTATCTAAAACTCCAGACCAACAGTCATCTTGACATAGCCTTAGAAATACTGGCATTGGTGACTCAAAAATGAGAATTTTAAAATTGCTTCTTATTTGGGTAGAGATATTTGTAGCATGAGAGGTATATGTAATAAGAGTTACCAATTCTAATTGTGCTGGGTAGGCCAGAAATTTTAAATAAAAGGATATGTTGTGGAATTCTTTTACTTCATGTTGTATTTGTAACCAAGTATCTCACACCAACACAATAGCCATCCTCATCATTGGAGTAAATCTTGTTGAGACTGAAAGCAGAAAGAATGACTTCTGTTGTAAGTGAAAAATAATAGAACAAGAAATTAATTGCAAAGTAATGGGTAATTATGTATCAAAAATCATAGTATAATAGACAAATATATGTATTTCGTTGTACAATCTTAAATGAGATGCTCTAACTTCATGATGTTTATATCATAAGGTTTTCTTTGATTTAAACCTTAGCATGAAAGATTAAACTGAGTTCATTGACCAACCATTCCAACCCTACAAAAAAAGTATGAGACTAGGGAAATGAATCATTTTTGAGAGATATCTTGCCTCAAAAAGTATATCATAATTTTTGCAGTTTTCACAATTACAAAAAAATTACAGTAAATTTCATACAATATTTAAATGAATTGATTGAACTGTATGTGTAGGAAAGCATAATTTCTTAGCTTTCCAAAATACAGTTTGTGCACTTACATATTTTGGTCACAAAAGATCACTCACTTCTCATATCGCAAGTGACAACGGAATGGATTATTGATGGAATGAATCATTACACAGACCAAGTCTACAGAGAGTAAGAGACGAAGCACAGAAGAGAGACGCTACATAAATTATGTATCTATCTTTATCCATATTTAAAAAATATACATGGACCAAAATATATGATGAAAGGGGAAGTCAAATTGTTCCGTTTTACCGGCATTTGTTTTATTTTGAATTAGGCACTTAGAACAGCACACACATGGGCAATCTTGTGACAACAATGGACCAAGGCTTTAGAATAAGCAAAGTACTTAATGACGAGAAGGCAAAGTTAGAAGAGCTTGAGTAAGCTTTGTCTGACGCAGTGCGATCTTTCACATGACACAGAGTAAAGATTCTTTTATAATTCTATGTACACATCTATATACACTTTAAAAAAAGATTTTAAGTGCAAAATGAATTGTCAATTACTCCCTGAAAGATTTTTTTTTGTTAGTCTTAAGCGAAATCACTGCAATACTTGGGTAAATGTCTAAGTTACCAAACAAAGAAATAATACGTCACAGAGAATTGAGCTTTTTTTCCTTCTAGAAAATACAATTGATATGTATCCTTTGAGTAGAATTAAAACTCAGTGACAGACAACATCACATTAAATAGAAAGTGATTTGTGAATGTCTCACGAGATCTCCCTGCTGAAAGAGTTAGTGAATGCCGGGTATGCGGTTGCAATATTCATGTGCCTTGGCTGGTCTGAGGCAAATAACAAAAATAAAACACAGTGATGTTTAAAAAGCACTGTCGTATGTGTGTTCTCAAGTATTCTGACAACATCACTGTGAGGATGCAATGGTAGAAATGATTATCCCTCTTTTATTTAAAAAAATTTTTTTAAAGAATAGTGTTATTCACATACTGCTTTTTAATTTTTTTCTTTATTAAAACAAATTTTTTTTTGATGGAGGTACTGGGACTCAGGACCTTGTGTATGTTAAGCATGTGTTCTGCCACTGAGCTATATCCTTCCTTCAATTACCCCTGTTTTAGAAGTGACAAGAACAACCATATGGAAACAAATTGGACAACCGTGAAGAAATGGACAAGTTTCTGGAAACATACAATCCACCAAGACTGAATCAAGAAGAAATAGACCACTCGAACAGACCGATCACTAGAAATGAAATAGAATCAGCAGTAAAAAACCTCCCTACAAACAAAGTCCACGACCAGATGGCTTCACAGGGGAATTCTACCAAACATACAAGGAAGAACTCATACCAGTCCTTCCCACACTCTTCCAAAAGACTGAAGAGGAGGGAACACTCCCAAACTCATCCTGTGAAGCCACTGTCTCCCTGATACCAAAGCCAGACAAAGACACTACCAAAAAAGAAAATTACAAGCCAGTATCATTGACGAACATAGATGCAAAAGTCCTCAACAAAATATTAGCAAACAGAATCCAACAACACTTAAAAAAGATTACAGACGTGAGAAAACCTGAGTTTGAGAGATTTTATACCAAAGATCACAAGGTCCCTTTGTGGCACAATCAGACCTACCACCTGCTCCTTTTTCCTCCTCTGGGGTTTTCACTCAGTCCCCAAAGTTCACTTTGAAATAATCTAATAAATTGATTTGATCTCTCTGTGTGACTGAATTTGAATTATTTTATTTTATTTTATTTTATTTTTTTAGATCAGAGGCTCTTTCCATTAAATGACAATCAGAAGCCATTTCACTGATTCTCAAGCTGAGCTGTTCAGTAACTGGTTGACCTGAGGCAAAACCACAGAGTTAAAAACAAAGAATAAAATCATTGGAGGAGAGTGGGTGGCATTTAAAATTATAGCGTAAGTGATTTATAATCTAGTTGCTATCTTCATAATAAATGAACTGCCTTTGTTCTCAAGTCTAAAAAATGATGTTTCCAATGTATGAACGCTTTTGAAATGTAATTGTTTAAAAATGCTATTCAAACACAACATTGATCAGACACATGAAATTATCTGCTGCTCTAAATAGACCTGAGTTTTGGCCACTATTATTTGGTCTCTGAAAGAAGTTAGTCAAGATACTAAATTTCATTCAGTTTCCATCATGGCAAGGACAGATATACAAGAGTTGATAAAATCTTAAGATTAATTTAATTTTAGCAAGCATAACAGTAAAAATAAACAATAGGATATATGAGCAATGCAGATCAATAGAGAAATGTTTTAAAGCCAGGGGTTTTCTCTGTTCCAGTGGTTAGGTTTCATTGCAGTTCTCTGAGATTTGTTAGATGTTTTTGTTGTGGTGGTGTATGTCTTGTCATAAACTTTTATTTTGCTATATTAAGCCATTAAATCATAAGTTTGCTTTTGTATGTATAATTAAAATGTAAAACTTGTAATTAAATTGTCATATAATAGTCCACCTTTGTAACCTAGCATTTTAGCTTTTTACAGAAGTTGTAATGATCTCATTAATGCTGTCCCAAAAAAGAGAAAATAAATTAATCAAACTTTAATTGCCAAGGTGCTTCCTAGAAAATGAAAGTTATGAGATGAATATTAATCTATCTCATTTGCATTTTGCAACCAAACTGAAAACCTTCATGTTTCCCTGTTTGGATTCACGACGTACTAGCCAAAAAAAAAGACAAGGCTTCTTAAAGATACTTTTTAAATGTCATGATTCTTAGAGATATTGAATGTGTTTAAAAATGTGAAATCTTACATTCGAAAAAACAAAGTAGATTGAAAACAAAAATCCTAATTCTTGAATTCTACAGAATAAAAACCTGGAATACACAAATATCTAGAAAGAAGACTTTATAATTGAAATAATGGTAAGAAATTTTGTTCTTCCTTGCCAAGAACAAAATGAATCCGTTGTTTTACTCTTGGAATTAACCTAACAGGCCATTATTCAATTCAATATACACTTACTTCTACTATTTATTCTAACAGTATTTATTGAGTATCTGTTATGTGCCAGGCATTGTGCCGTGCAGATTACAAGACAACTATCATCATTTGCCATGAAACTTACATTCCGGTAGAAAATTCTGCACTTTGTAAGGAATTGTCCTTACTCTGCTCATCTCCATTAGGAATGGGGGAGCTGGGAGTGATGTGGGTACAGCATCTGAGACTGGGGTGGTAGGGTTGTGGGGGTCGTTGGCAGGGGAGTGATGATTCAAAAATGCCCAAGTAAGATGGGGGCTGTCACAACGGTTGTTATTCACATCCCACATATTACTGATAAGTTTTCCCCATGAATGGAAGTAAAAGTCACAACCAAGAGACCTAAGTATGAGGTTGACTTGCTCTGATAAAAGCAAGGCTGCAGGTCCAGGGATAACACTGTGCTTTCATAAACACATAAACAACCATCAACACTCTGGAGAACACCATGATTTGGTAGATGGAGACTGTTGGGTCTTATCTACATACACCTACTCACACTAACCTTACACAATCCTGCTGCCTGAAGACTAAACAAGACAGCACACAGGAGATGCCATCCTTGGAAACTTTATCCTTATCCTCATAACAGCTTAGCATTCAGGGTACTTGGAGTGACGTGGAAGCAGAGCCTGTAAATGAGTGGCTTCTAAACATGGCAGCCCCCCTGGTTTACATACTTTGCATACCAAGCCCCTTGAAGGGGTGAGGGGGGAGCCATGAATACAGTGGGATATCACTCTTTTGATTAAGCTGCTTTTGGACTTTGAGTTCATGAAAGGGGAGATCACCCCACGTGATCCTGACCTAATCATGTCAGTCCATAAAAGAGAGTGAGGCGTCAGAGATGCTCTTCTGTTGGTGGTAAGCTTCAGTGTTGTGAGAGGAGGTAGTTACGTGGCAAGAATGGGAAGGCGAGCTCTGTAAGCTGAGAGCCCGTTTTGAGGGGGCACTGTGAGCTGGAGGTAGAGTGACAAAAAGGCTGATCTCCAGGGAAGACCCACTTCTCTATTTATATGATGTACCACTACCTCTGAAGGAGCCGTCATGTGCCCTGCATTCTCACAGTTATCCATAGCTCTAGACGTAGAACCTTACCATCTTTGCAGAAATTTTTATTGAATAGAACGATCTATAGTATTTTATGTCCATCAATAATCATTAATGTTTAAGGCCTGGAACATTATCCCCATCGAAGAACCATGACTAACCATAAACTGAATATAATAAGTCATTCTGAATTACTCCTGCCCATGCTCTGCTTAATGATGCTGCCTGCCAGTATCTGGGAACTGCTACGTATTACCTGTTATAGAGCACTGTTTATGGTACCATCCTGAAGTGTGTGGTTTGGTCCCATGTAGCAAACTGCCCATGGTCTTGCCACCTAGTCACAGGTAAAAGCTGAAGTTTGAACACTTTGCTTTCACTCACAAGTGCTCTAGATGGGACCCCCTGAGCATACACTAATGGTTTGTTGTTCCATTGCTCCAGTTCACCCTTTGTCCATTCTTTACTCCAACTCACATAAAGCATGGAAGATCAGCTTCAAATACCATCATCTCTTTCATTTTCCCTATATTTCAGATTGCTCCATTAGCTGATCTACTGTACATCGATGTGATTCATAACTTTATTTCTAACTTCTGATCAGTTACACACCATTATTGAAAAGGTATTTACATGTCACCTTAACACTTTGAAGATTTGATCTCACAACATCCATCACAATTTGGCCTTCAATCTCTTTTAAAAATGTCTCTCAATTTTTCTGTGAGTTATAACTAGCGTAACCATACACCTTATTGTCCAAAACGTAACACTTTTGAAAGGACAGGGGGACATTATCAGTAAAAGCTGAGTAACAGTTGTAAGCCAAGACTCTCCCAGGAAAACCAGTACATATGGTCATTCCTTGGGCCTTGTTAAGACAGGAAGTCTGATAAATATTTGCATACATACATCCACAAGATAATGTAGCTTAATTATCTTTTTCCACTTGGACCTAATAAATATCCCTAATATACCACATTCGGGGCCTCAGGTTCCCCTTTGGGCCTATCTCATAGCCTTCCCAATGGTAAAAAATAAAACTGTTGTGGACCAGTTAGCATTACTTTTAAGGGGGATTGGGGATTTTGGAATATACTATAGATTATTATTTCCTCCGCTAATAATAACCTGTAATTAATACTAGATAAACCAGTTGGAGTTTTTGCTCTTTTATATATTCTTTGTGAGTAGAATATTATTCTGATAGAGATGGTTTTATTAATCTACTGTTCTTATGGCCTGCTGTCATTACCCAGAAGAAAAAGGTTATTACAGATAATGTTGCTGATAAATTGATGATGAGAAAATCAAAGTCTTTTTAAATTTTATGAAGTCATTAAATCTATTGGGGGTAAATCACTGGCTGTAAATATAAAGCTCTTGAATCAAAATTTTAGTGAAAGGGAAGTGGGGAAAATATTGATACTGAGAGACCGGGAAATAGTATATGAGAAAAGTTTAAAAATACTTTAATTGCTACATTACAAATGCAACTGGGTAGTTCATTATAGGCATTCATTCTAAAGTGGTAATATGACAAACTGAATTACCTCATATTTTGCACAGCAAAGTAAACCATAAACAAAACAAAAAGACAATCTAAAGAATGGGAAAAATATTTGCAAATGACACAACTGACAAGGGACTAATTTCCAAATTATACAAACAGCCATATCAAAAAACAAACAAACAAACAAAAAAATGGGCAGGAGACCTAAATAATCATTTCTCCAAAGAAGACATACAGATGGCCAACAGGCACATGAAAAGATACTCAGTACTGCTAATTATTACAGAAACGTAAATCAAAACTACAATGAGGTGTCACCTCACACCAGTCAGAATGGCCATCATTAAAAAGTCTACAAATGAGAAATGCTGGAGAAGATGTGGAGAAAAGGAACCCTCCTACATTGTTGGAAGGAATATAAATTGGTGCAGCCACTATGGAGGACAGTATGGATGTTCCTTAAAAAACTAAAAATAGATTTACCATATGATCCAGCAATCCTACTCCTGGGAATATATCTGGAGAAAACTATAATTTGAAAAGACAATGCACCCCAATGTTCATAGCAGCACTATTTACAATAGCCAACACACAGAAACAGCCTAAATATGCATCAACAGATGACTGGATAAAGAAGAGGTGGTATATATATATATACACATACATATACACAATGGTATTACTCAGCCATAAAACAGAATGAAATAATCCCATTTGCAGCAACATAGATGGACCTAGAGATTATCATATTGAGTGAAGTAAGTCAGACAGAGAGACAAATATCATATGATATCACTTATATGTGGAATCTGAAAAAAAATGATACAAATTCTATTTACATACCAAAGACAGACTCATGGACATAGAAAACAAACTATGATTACCTAAGGATAAAGGGGAGGGAGGGATAAATTAGGGGTTGGGGATTAACAGACACACATTACTATATACAAAATAGATAAACAACAAGGACCTACTTTATAGCACAGGGAACTATATTCAATTTTTTGTAATAGCATATAAATGGGAAAAGAATCTGTAAAGAAAATACGTATATTTATGTATATGTATAACTGAATCACTTTGCTGTACACCTGAAAGTAACAATGTAAATCAACTACACTTCAATAAAAAATAAAAAAATAAATAACATGTCAATCTTTATAAAGGTATTATAATGTGCCTGACATCATGTCTTCAAATTCTCACATTTTTAAAACAAATAGTTTATTTATACAGGTGCTCAGCCAAAAAAATAAAATAAACGTTGAGGGTCCCAAACAGGCAAGGGATGGGCTATTGGAGATTAAAAGAGAAGATGAATTGCAGAGCTATTTCTTGCTTTCTCTTCAGGGCAGCAGTGTTCAACATTTAGAATGCATACAATTCACTGGGGCATATGTAATAAATGCAGCTTCTCGGACCTCACTTTGCATAAGATGAGATATGATGTGCCTGTGGGACACACAGATGGATACCTAGCTCGGGCCTGAATATGTAGATCTGAAACAGAGACGGAAGCTGGCTTAGAATGACACATTTCTAACCAAAGAGGTGATGGAGGTCTAGAGCAAACCCAGAGGACAATTCACAAAACAGAAATACACAGACTAATGTCAAGGAACCCATAACCTAACTGTAACTCTCTGCATTTAGACGGGAAAATTGGTCTTGGGAATAAGATGGCTTGGGTGAGATTTTCCAACATTTTAGCTCATGGAATCAGAGCATGTTACAGGTGGAATGGAATGAAGAAATCATTTCATTCAGGCTGAGTAACTGATTGGTGAAGAAACTTTCCCAGAGAGATAAAGTGACCTGACTGGGGCCACATCGTTTGTTGTAGAGTCAAGACTGACCATAATGTTTTTTTTTTTTTTCCAATCTATTACACAAAGTCCAAATCAATTGTTGAATCACTGTTGAATCCATTCTTAAGCAGAAATAACACAAGCATATATAATTCCAAAGGAAAAGTTCGCTGTAAGGGAAGTCCCTAAGAGGCCAATATTAATCTACTTCCAAACTGTCAAAGTGGCTGTTCTGCAAATAAGGCCTTAAACTGCAATAATTCATACAGCAGCAAGAGCAGAAGCTAACCTTTTTCTGAACTGGGGCTTGATTTAAAGTTATAATTCCTGTGGGTGTTTATGGGTATGTGCATGCATGTGCACGCATGTTTAAAAACAGAAAGTGCTCGGGAATAAGAATGCGGAAGAGTCACTTTAGGTGGTCAAAGCACATGAAAGGTGGGGAGGTCACCTTGTATTTAAATCAGCCCTTCGTCTTGCAGATCTAAGGTTAACCTTGCAGGTTTAAGGTGTTATTATAGTAATGTTTTCTTAGAGCTCCGTGGAATTGTATTCCTAATTACGATTTATCTATTTACCTGAAGAATCCAAGTAAGGGATTTGTGCCAATAATAAAGATCACCATTGCGTGATATAATCCTTTCTAAGCTTGGATCAGTTTATAATCACATTGGTTTTCTATTGCTGTCTAAATAATCTAGCTGCTTCAAACAGTCCTCACGTTAATCTCACAGTGCTCTAGGTCAGAAGTCAGACCATGCTTGGCTGGGCCACCTACTGGGGGGCTCACAGGCCAAAGACACAGTGTCAGCTAGACTGGGCTCTTACCTGGAGGCCCTGAGGAAGAATCAGCTCCCCAGCCCATTCGGGTTGTCTGCAGAATTCAGTTTCCATATCTGTAGGTCTGAGGTACAGTTTCCCTGCTTAGCCGTCAGCTGGAGGCTGCTCTCAGTTCCAAGATTCACCAGCATTCCTTCTCACTTGACCCTCTTCATCTTGAAAGCCACCACTGGTGCATCAAATCTTTCTCATACTTTAAATCTCTGTGATATCTTCTACTGCCAGATGGGGAACACTTCAAAGTCCTCACGTAACTGGGTCAAGCCTAGCCAAATAATCTCCAACTCTTCAGGTCAACTGACTGGGGATTATTTACATCTGCAAAATCCCTTCACAGCAATATTTATTTTCTGTTTTTTTCAGCTTTGCACATTTTTTTTGAGTCCTTATTTTTATTTATTTATTTAAACATTTTTTATTGATTTATACAGTAATATTTAGATTACTGTTTGACTGAATAACCAGAAGACAAGAATCTCAAGAGGCTGTCTTTAGAGTTCTGCCTGCCACACCTTTTACCTACAGCACAAAATAGTGAGATTTTCAGTATTTTGAAATATCTTTGCAATATCCGTTAGTGTCAAGTTTATTGGCAGTTTCACTTCCTGTGAAACATCTTTTTCCTTATTATCACAACCAGTTTCCTCATCTATGTTGGTCATTCTGCCTTCATTAAGTTCCTCTGGCTGCATAACTTGGGTCTCCAGAATGCTGGCGTGTCAGCCCCTCCCATGAGCATCCATCTTCTGATCACATCAAATCGGACTTTCAGTGCTATCACTTTTTTTTCTTTGTTGCATTTTCACCTTTTGATTATCTTTTTTTTCCCCTTTTTAAACAAATGGTCCATGGGTTTATCAAAGGGAGGCAAGGAAGCAACATAAACATACACTCTGCTGTCTGAACAACTAAGCACAATGACTAATCACCAACAGACCATGCTTCATGCTGATTCTCTCCTTCTTCCCTTTTTTTCCAGTTTGATTAAACCGAGGTTTTTCCAATAGGTTCTTTTTTTTTACTTTTATTAGCATAACAATTTTTTTCATTTTCCGAAGTTGTTATTTTTGTTTTCATAACTGCATCATCATTCTCTCCTGTTTCTTGTTCATGTTTAAAATTCCATCTAACTTATGGATTTAGTTTATAGTCATTGTATTTCACATCTAATCATTCCTCTTACAAGAAAGAAGTACTAATTCCATAGAGAGTCAGCAGAAATAATAACCTACAAAATTAGAACTCCTCTCTTATAAATAGAATGATTAGATGCAGAATATGATAGAGGTTAAGTGAAGTCTTTAAAGATATAGATGTTTCTTTTATTGCAAGCTTATATTTTGTGAGAATGCTGACATCCCCAAATTCTGTTAGGTAGCCAAGAAGTACATTATCTTGGGCACATTACATAATTTTCAGGCAGAGGCTTCTCTGACTAACAGGGTAGGGTACCTATGTGAAAGCAAGGGTGTTAAGTACCAATTCCCAATGGAAATGATGACGACAATGATGTTATTAATTAACTTGTTTCCCCTCAGGCCTTGGCAGAGGCTTTCTTATGTGTTGTTTATATAGGCAGGGAGGTCTCTGTCTCTCTCTTTTCACTCTACCCATCCTTTCACTAAGGATATAAAGATCACTTCAGGCATCTTGTATTTATGGAGGGCGAAACGGTCTCAATTTGTGATGAGCAAGGCCTAATCTCCAGTTCCCATCTGGAAGTTCCTGGTGTCTGTAATGTCCCCCAGTGCAGTCCCATTTTCTGTTTTCACTTGTCTCTGGTTTGTGCGTGTGTGCGTGCGTGTATTTAGAAGCTAGAGCTCGGTATTTCCCTTACTTTCTTGGGAGGACAGCAAAACACTTAATGGTATCTTTGTTGCAACTTAATCAGCATCCAGATTCTTTTCGCACCAAGAAGTCTTTCTGCAATATCCAGACCACAGGTGAAGACTAGTTCGACATTTTTGGTATACATTTTATTCTACGTGTACATCTCTCTAAACAACATAACAGCATTGTTTTGCATATTGTTACGTTTCAAACGAAAGGTATCAAATTATAAGAACAAATGCTTTACTCAATATTTTATTTGTGCAACCCTGGTTGTTTTCACTTCTGTATGGTGACTACATATTTTTAATGGGTATTGATACCACTTTCAATTTTTTTCCTATTACAAATAATGTTACAAGAGGTGAAAATATTGGGGCATTGGTTGTGCTTAGCATCTGCAGTAGATATTTCCAAATTGCTTCCCAAAATATTTTTATCATATTAAAGTCCACCAGCAATGTACAAGACTTTTAATTGCTCCGTATACCTCTCAGAGTTGATATCATCGTCTTTTCCCATTTTAATCCTACTTACCAGTATAAATGGTATTTTACTTGCTTTTAGTTTGTATTTCTCTGAAACGAAGTGAACTTTTCACATCTTTTTTTTTTTTGACATTAGGATTTCTTTTTCTATAAATGAGCTATTCTTTTACTTTGCCCATTTGTCGATTGTGTAACTATTTTGTTCATACTCTTTTATCAGTTTTAAGAAGTGTGACGCTTCCACTAGCATGTCTTGGCATTTTGTTGTTGCGTGTTTGTCTTTAGTATGACGGTGCACATAAAGTTTTACTTTTATTATGGTCCAACATATCAATCTTTTATGTTTAGTGGTTATGTTTACTTAGGAAATTTTTCCTTGTCTAAGTATAAACATACCCTACTATATTTCCCTCTAAAGGTTTGATGTTTTACTTTTCCACTGTAAGTCTTAAATCCTCATGGGAATTAATTTTTGTCTGGAGTATAATTCTGATATTTATACATAATCTATTCCAGAACAACATAAGTTTATACTCTACTGACTATTATATACCAATTTAGTCATACATCAGGATGACATAAATGTGAACATGTGTTTGTCTTCTCATCTAATTCTAAATTCTCTTCTATTCTACTGTTTGTTTCTGCACCAAAACCAAATGTAAGATACATTCGTCAAACAAGATAGTCTATTCTGCACCTTGCTTTTCATAGAAATCTTAAAATCAGCTTATCAAGTTTCATGAAAATGTCCATTTGGATTTTAATCAAGATTACTTCCAATTCATATGTTTGGAGTGATGATATTGAGCTTTCTGTCCATGAACATCCCCTCGTTCTCCATTTATTTGGATTTCCTTTAACATTCCAGACAAAATTTTTAACATTTTATCCATAACATCTTATGACTCTCTTGTTATATTAATATTGCATAGAACCATTATAACTTTTGTCCAATTACATTGTAAATGCAACTTTTAAATGTTTTTATTATTCTGATTTGGGATACTAATCTTATATCCAGCAACTTTACTGCATTCTGTCATTACTTCCAGTGGTACGTTCACAGATTCTATACAATTATTCATTTAGATAGCATCTGAGACTAAGAACTTTGTTTTCTTCTATTCCCGTTTTAAAGGGAATGTTTCCAAGTATTTTTACATTAAGCAAAACAACTGTAGGTTTTTGATACATATCTTACCAGTGTATGAAAGTTCTTTAGCCGTTGTTTCTATATGGTATTTTTAAAAATCAATAATTGGTATTGAAGTTTACAAACTATTTTTCTGCATTGAAATTTTCACATGCTTTTACTCTAATGGTGATGTAGTGATTCTCTGAGTCAAAATCTTTCCTAGGATTAACCTAACTTTTGATAAAGCTTATTTTTGATATTTTATAGGATTTGGTTTGCTAACATCGTTATAGTATATTTAGCCTATAATGGCATTTGTTTCTTGCTGTATGTCTGTGAACTCTTTTAAGTGTCTGGTGTTTTTACGTGTATTTGGGTAGAGATGGGTTTTTTTTTTTAAGTTCTAAATGTAGTTAAATTAACTACATGTATTAAATTTTAAGATTAAAAATAAAAACTCGAGTCATTTTTGATGAGTTATATTCTTAAAACATTTTCCATTTTCTCAATGTTTTCAAAGTCATTCTTTGAAAGTTTTCATTAATATCACCATTTTTTCATTCTATTTTAATCGTAACTTGTCTTTTTTTAAGTCAGCCCTTCCATTTACTGGATTAAAAATTCTCTTGCTTCAGCAAAGTGAACTGGCCTAGCACTGGCATTCTACTTTTGCTTCTATTACTTTATTTTTGTTCTTGAACTGTGGGCAAGTCATTGCTGCTGAACGTATTTCTCATCTCTGAAAATGAATTTAGTATTTCCTTGTAAGCTCACGTTATTTCCAGTGAGGCTCAAGTAATAATGACTAAAAGTTTTCAAAATGGAACAAGCCAATCCTAGGTGCATCACTTGTAACAAATATTTTCCTACAGAGAATCACGAGCATCTTTTGGAACATGAATGAGAATCAGAGCTTGTACCCTCCACAGCTAAGAAAAGGTAGCAAAGTCTGATGTTAAAAGTTAACCTGAGAGCCAGCAATTCGCTAACCATGATAATTATTTTAAAGACTAGTATGAAAAGATGTTTAAAATAAGTGGCTCCTGAATCCTTAACTACTTGAGCCTACATTTTGTCTTTGTCAACCTCAAGCAACCATTTATTAGGTTCCTGACCTCATGCTACATGCCATAGCTAAAATGCAGTATCTAGGGAGTGAAAAGGTATATAGTGTTGTTGTTTTTTTTTTAATGTAAGAATCATTAGTTAGAAAACATGAAAAGGAAGTCTTAAAAGTCCTATAATCAAGTGGATTTAGTAAAGCATTGAGGTCTTGCAAATAATCCCATTTCAGGGAACTAAGTAGATTAGCAAGAAATATATTAATTAAAATCTGTACATATGAAATAGGATCCAAAAGTATTTGCTGCAGCTGCATTCAAATATTAGGTGACTCAATACCATGTTACATGTCTATAAGGCCCCCTGAGATATCCTACTGAGAAAGTTTTTCCCCTGGTCCCATTTCTGTGAGTAATTTTTATTCATCCAAGTATTTCCAATTTTAGACTGGTTTTTTAATACCCAAAACATTTAGTAAACAAGTGATTTTGATTAATACTAAGGAGCAATAGGTACAATTTCTAGGGGAAAAGCTCCAACTTTGGATTAGGAACTGGGAGAAACGAAAAGTCTCTGAATTTTTTTTTTTTTAATCAGATCTAAATAGTTGGGGTAAAATAAAAATGAAGTTTTAGGAAAAATTACCTTTAGAAAGGCTGGCTCATTTTCTGCAATGGATCATTTTCCTCTTGAGAGCAATATTAGACTGGAATGGTGGTAAAATGTATGTATTAAGATATCTTGGGTCCCATTTAAATTCACTACCCTTGACACTGGATTTATTTAGCGACAGACTAAAGATGATACTTACTTTACCACCTCCTTACTTGTTATGGGACAGGGAAGATTGTATACAGTTTCTTCCTTCCATTGATGTTGCAGAAAGCTAAATCCGCAGGACTTAGGTGGAGAAACAAAAGCTGGGCAGAGTTCCTGTGTTCTGTTAACAGTCTCATTCAGGAGAAAGTGACTAAGGTTCAATAGTGATTCAACACCTATTTCACTATGTCAGTACCCCAAAACATGTATAATTTTAAAAGATGAACATACAAAGCCACATAAAGTCAAAGCCACATAAAGTCATTTTTAAAAATTTTGTTTATTCTTATTTATCAATGGGGAGATGCAGTTTATTTACACCAGCAGCCATAGGGGCAAGGGGAATACACAGTTAGCAATCTGTTTAGGATGGACTACTTATGCAAAAATAAGACTCTCCAAAACCAAGGACAGTGGTGAGCTTCACTACACTTCCCCAATGATCCCAGCATGCGACAATGCCAGGCAATGGCCCCTGGGCATGCGGTGTGGAAACTAATGCATGGAAGAAAAAGCCACAAACCACAGAAATTTGTAAAGAACCCCTTTCCCCCCAACACACACACACACACCACACACACACACACACTCAGATACATAATAGAATTACAGGGTGATCAATACATTTAATTGAGGAGAGAAGGACAGGAATTCCGCTGTTAAGAGGAAAGATAGGGAAGGGAAGGGAAGAGTTCCTAACCACTGTCAACTATATGGTAGGGAGCATTCTCTCCCCCAAAAAGAAGTTAGTTTGTCCCCTCAGGGCACCTGTTGGACCTAGCCCACCTCATACCCATCCAGGACAGGGGGCTACTGCCCTAACAATGGGGGGCAATAAACAAAAATACAAACCAAGAGGGAGGTAATATGAACCAGCCATTACTCAGAACTATTTCCACTTCTCCCTCCTCTAACCAGGAGAAAAGGCCAGAAAGGAAACAGTAATGTCACAATCCGAGCTCCCTCTCTGAAGGAAGAGTGAACCATGGCCATACCTTCAGCCTGTTTCCCAGACATTATTTATAAGTAGGCCAGAGTCTCACTTAGACCCTCCTTTCCCTCTGCATCCCCTTAGAAGGAGATGTCTACAAAAAAAGTCAAGGGCAGATAACCCAAAATTACTTTAGCTCTTGCCAAGGTTGGACTTTTTAAGCCGTTATTACAGTTCTTGGATTGAAGAAAAAGTCGTAGTGAAGCCCTGACCCTGAGCAGGACAACTCTAGGGGGAGAATGCAGTAACAGACAATCTTGAGGCCGTATTACTGTGGTTCCCTTAACCCTCTAGAGTACATAACCCAAATCGGTCCATACAGTCCAAATAGTTCCTTCTGGGATATGGGAGAAGACATGCACAGCAAGAGTTAGAGAAAATGGATCAGGACCCACTCCACCTCTCTGTGTGTCATCCTTCACTGCTTTTCTGCTTAGGTCCTAAGAGGCAGTATCCAAGTGGCGGTGGGATTAAGCCACAGCAGGCAGGCATACCTGCAAGGCAGTCCTATGGAGAAACACAGATATGACACTGCTTTCCATACGCAAAAAATTATGTTCTCGTCCCATCATAATCCCAATAGAGAGAGCCATAAGAAAGATTCTTCTCTGAATCTCCCACAAAAACAAGAAAGTGAAACAAAACTTAAAAGAAGCCAAGGAAAGGAAAACTGGGCAGGCTTCAGAAGCAGGAGCATCAAGAGAGAGAAACTGAAGCTGATCAGTGTGAATGCAGAGTGGCAGGCAGCACCTGGGGTTATGAGCTGCACCCAGATAGGCAGTGAAGCAGGGGACAGGAGGAATATGGGGCCGAGCCAGAGAAATGAGGCTGGGCCCTGAATTGGGGCACAGAATGAGGTAAGAAAACATTTCAAATAAAGCAGCACCGTCCCCGCTCACCTTGGGGCGCCCACCCTTCTACGCTTCATAAACTTCAACCAGCGAGTCAAGTGGAGGGTAGTTATTGATATGCAGCTCACACTTCCCATCCTCCCCATCCCGTTCCCTAAAGCCAGGGGACTTCTGGAGGCTGTTCCCTGACTTCCAACAACAAAAGGACAGCTCCTGTTGTCTAAAGGGGATCGAGTGGAAAGGGCTGCCCCTTGTGAGGGGCAGAGAAGGTGGTGACACTCTAGACAGTCACCATAACAGAGCTGTGTGAGCGTGACTGCCCAATCCAAGGAACAGGGACATTCAGTGGGATACTGTAGTCAGATGAGGTGACCCAGTCCTGCTCCTTGGCTCCTAGCACTAACCCATTCACATTATTGAGTGCAGCTGGAAACGTGCCCCTCTGGGCTCAGCTTTCAAAAGCTTTCAAACCACTGCCTCCTGCACAGCCATGATGCTCTTCCATAGCTCACTCCTGCCCCTGAAATGGGAGGCAGGTAGGGACCTGGCCTAACAACCAAGTGAGACCCATGGACTGGCTAGGTAATCAGTAACTCAGAGTAGGCCCCACCGAACTGCTGTCCACAGCATATATATCCAGAGATGCATCTTGCAGTCTGAAAGATCTGTGCATAGTTGCAGAGGCCCCTGCTACCTCCCCAAGGGATCATAACTTAATCCTCAGCCTGCCTGGACAGCGAAGCTGTTCATCTGCTAAGCCTATGCCACCAAGTGCGGTGCAAGAGAGAGGGCTCTGTTCAGCAGAAAGCTAGCCCATGTCCCCATGTCCCCACGTCCATTGAGGTCATTGTAAATGCTGGACCTCTGGGAAACTGGTGGCTTTGACCTTTTCTTCTTGTTGGAGTCACGACCACAGAGCTTCTCCTACCAGATTCAGCCAGGAATTCTTTCTTGGTTTTCCCAAATTGTAATTATTAACATCCAGATCTCATACCCGACTTTCATTTGTCTTGGAAAAGCCTAAATCAGAGGCTCACAGATCAGAGGTGCAGTCCCACTGAGGCCCAACGATTAAGGCCTGACCATCAGTTATGTCCAAACTGTCAGTTATCCAGAAAGCCCTTGATATCAGGCAGACAGAACGGCTGAGGAACCAAAGAACTTTATATGGTGAGCACACAGCTGCTCACCTGCGCACTCGGGAAGTACATGGTTCTTGCTCACTTTCTGGTGTGTTTAGAAATCAACCACTGCATGGTGCGTGGGATGCAGCTCCTCCTGTCCAGGGTTTCAAAGCTGATCCAAGGTAATACATTATACAAGAATCTGAATTCCTAAATTCTCCACTTCGAGTTTTTTACAGGCTAGGATCTTGAATGGGAATTGGGGCTTTTGTCTGATTTTTTTTTTAATTTTTCCAATTTTTCTACTTTGCTACCTAACTTCTCCAAACCACAGGACTGGTCAATGCTATCGTCCTGGTCACCCTCTGACTCTCATGTTGCAGCTACTGAAATTCCGGAGGTGAGCGTTGCAGCTGCTGATCGGGCCCATTCCCAGAATCTCCAGGAAGGGAGCAAAGCGGGAGGCGACACGCTCCTTTATCTTCCACTGGCTGAATGCCAAAATCCTTCACGCTACCAGTCTCTGCGAATTCCAGGTAGAAGTAGCCACACTTGACTGCCCGGTGCACCTCAAAGCAGAAGCCCAAACAAGAATCCTCTATCAGGTCTACGTATATCTCCTGAGCGATGGCCTCTAGCTTGTTAGTATCCAGGTTAGCCAACGAAATCTCCTCCATTTTAATTTGTGAGCGACCGTGGGGCGGGCGCTCGGGTTACTCACAGCAGCACCGGCGGCAACACGTCGGGCTCGGCGGGCCGCGCCTAGGCCTGCAGGCCTGTCAGGGCCGCGTCTTCAGCGGCGAGGGCGGAGGCGGCCGCGGCGGCAGAGGCAGGGCAGCAGCAGCCAGCGGCGACTGCTCCGGAACCCCGGGTCCTTCCGTTTCGTGTGGCGTCTCCCCGGGTCTGGGACTTGGAGCTCGGGCCGGCCCCGGACTCGCCGCCGCCAAACGGTCTCGGAGCCTCACCCAGCAACCTCGGCCTCTTCCGCTCGCCCGTCCGGGCTTAGCCCCGCCTCCCCGCTTCCGGTCCTCAGCGCGCCTGCGCACCGGCCCTGCGCAGACTCCGGGATTCTCCCTACGCGCAGCTGCCAGGGAAGCCTTGGAGCTTAGGAAAGCGGTGGGAAGAACTCAGACGTATCAGGTTTTTATTATCTCTGATTGTAAAAGGAGTATAAGGATGCTGTTTTATGTTATTTTATTTGTAGATTTAAACATTCGCTAATGCACTCGGTACCCATGCTTAATTGATTCCCTCTTGAAAAAGACAACTACGTGCACATTTGTGGTATGATCTAAAGTATAGTTACAGGAATAGTTCTCCGCATCTGTTGGAAATTTTGACGTTTCGTATACTTGACATAATCATTTATACGACTGCCGCAGTTGTCATTTAAATCCACTAGATGGTGCAAGGAAACAAATTAAAGAGTAGTTTATCTTTCAGTTTTTTTTTTTTTTGAATGAAAAACTAGCCACTGAAGACATAATTCATATATATTGATCACATGAACCTAAGGCATTTATCTCATTTATAAGACCATTAAGTCTGTGTGACTATAAAGAGATCATCATATACATCTCTAAGATAATTCAAAGGGAAAATTATATGTATATTCTCTACTGAAGAGAGAGGAAACCTGAAATATGTTAAATATACTGGGAGGTAAAGTAAGCTTTTCCTGAAATTGTGCAGCCTAAATTGTGGGAACTAGAGCCAGTCTACCTGGGTTTAAACCCTAGAGCCAGCATTTAACAGTTAAGTTACCTCATCTGAATAAAGCTAGTTTGTGTTTCATGATTAAAATTGAATGATATTTTTAAAAAATCGTCTTGGGACAGATCCTTATAATATGTAAGCAAGCATTCAATAAATATCAACTATTTTAATCATGTTAGTTATGGACTTGATATATTATAAGAAAACCACTGTGGTAATTCCTTTACTTTTTGCTAGTTTTTTGTTCCCCACCACTACCACTATGAAATAGAGCAACCTCCTGTATCTTTATAGTTTATCAAAAAATGGCTGTAGCCTAAGAAACAAAATGTTAAAATAAATATATTTGTATCTCTCTCATTCTATAATTTAATCTACAGAATAAAGGAAATATAGACATGTATCCTCCCAGACAGATACAAACAAGAATTTTCTAGTGTATATGATCATCAGAACACTCATAAATTTTAGAATTCATTCTTAATATTGCATGTTATATTTTTATGAGTAGAGGGTTAAATACTAGTTTAACTTACTGATTTATGAGTAATTAGCTTGCACTTGTATCCATCCAAATTTTCTGATTGGTGTATTTTATCATCTTAAAAAACACAGTTGGCAGATATGGAGGACTTTGAAAGCCTAAGCTATCTATGATTCATGCATGATAAGAATTTTTTTTTAATCTACAAGGCTTGTTTTCTCCCATTGCAGCCTTTGTGTAATTTAAATATTCTCCATTCAAAAATTGGTATAGTTTTGATAAAAGTTGGAATGTGCATATAGCCATATGCTAAGCCATAAAATATAATGATTAAGTGCAGAAGTTCTTGATTCGGACAGCCTCCCTCCTACCAGTTACCCTCTATGTGAACTTGCCTAGATTTACTTAATTCCTGTAAATCAATTTTTTCTCACTGTAAAATGTCAATGACAATTTCCATTACACAAGTTTGTTGTGAGATTTGAATTTGACAATGAATTTAAAAGTCTTTACAAAGTGTCTGACAAATAGTATATAATATTATATACCCATCTATTATGACATGTTCAGTTAGGTAAGAAAATACAAATGTGAATAGAATCATTTCCACTCACTCCTTTCCCATGCCTTCTCCAAATTTAATTTAAAGCAATGATTCTCAAATCTTAATGTGTATATAACCCACTCAGAGATCCTCTTAAAATGTAGATTATAATTCATTAGGTCTGGAGTAGGACCTGGTTTCTGCATTTCAACGTACTTTGATACACAATTTGAGTAACCAGGAATTAAAAGGGCTTGACAGTGGACAACTGTCCTTCACAATGATTGACTCCCATATAATTTTTTCTGGCCAAATTATCATGAGAACTTTTGCATACTGAATTTTGACAGAAGAAAATAAGAGAGTGTTTTTCTGACCTTTGAATTTCCCTTATATTGCGAGAATTGGAACTAAAATTCTCACCTTATTTAATTGAAGAGGGGTTGTCAATAAAATGTACTTCAAAATATATGCAAAAGACTCACATTCATTGAAATTCAAATAATCAGGACAATGACTAGGTTTAGATTTACTGTTAGTATTTTATTATATTTACTCTTAGGAAAGGAACATTGTCATGACATTGAAAATTGAAACTGATGCTCATCGTCACCTTGTCATCTCTCTTCTACTTGTCCTAGTTAAGATCGCCTTACTTCTTGTTAAAATGTACTAAATTTATGTTAAATCAATGGCATGCCTCAAAAAGAAGTTAGACAGAACTTAGTTCTAATGCAATTAATAGGGTTGAAGATATTTAAGCCTGTGGTAAACAAACAAAATTAAGAAAAAAAAACCTCTCCATTATCTAAATCATTGTTCTCAATTCAAAGCAAGTAACAAGGATTAATTCTTCATAAATGAGTGATCTTCAAAGAGTACCTACATCATGTATGCTTAAAATATGCAGTGCACAAATTAAGGGAAGTCAAATAAATGTATTGTGAAAGTTTAATTGTCTTTGATTATTCTCTCTGCATTTAATAATTGTAATATATGCACTGGGAGAATCAGCTCTTTCAAAGAGGAGCATGTTTTAAATTATTTAAAGGTTTTCCTTAAAGGTTGAAATTCCGTGCGTTTGTGTGTGTGTGTGTGTGTGTGTTTACATGATGTAAAGAGCGAGACAGCAGAATACATCAGGAACAGACCTGGGAGCCAAAAGACCTGAGTTGCTCTCCTCTTTCTGCCACTAACTTATCAGGTGACCTTTGCAAGATGGTGAATTCACATTTGTAAACATCAGATAGCTGGACTCATGTTTTCTGAAAGTTTCTTTTGAAACCAAATTTCTGTGAATCAAGAAATTTGAGGAAATAGGTTTCACCAAATTAAGGGTCAAGTCAGTTCTTTTGCGTTGGCTCCGGAAGTTCAAATGTTGGCTCCTTAGCGTTTTCTTACCACAAACTAATCTGTTCTCCTTCCTAGGGCATCTTGAAGGCCCTCCACAGACTCTGAATAAATTCATCTATTCAGTAGATCTACTGAGTATCAGGTAGGTGTTGGAATTATCTTGCGTAACATCTGAAGGTGTTGCCTGTAGACGATTGTTTTAAGTTGAAAATTTTAATTCTGACTCCTATGAAATCCATTTTCACCTATAAAATATTAGTTAAAACTTTACTTGCTTTTTTTTTTTAAACTTAACCCGTGTTTTTAAGATAAGTGAATAGTAAATCAGAGAAGGAACATTTGACTGTATATGTCTTCTCTGATAAACAGGACCATGCTTTATGTCAGAAATAAGCTATGCAGTATGCCTTTTTTGGTCTAAAATTTGGTAAAAGAAATATATGTTTGTCATAACTCAACGGTAAACACTCATGTGCCCTCCCAGGCATGACTAGCTGGACGTTTCAAATTCATCCTCTGCTGAAATCCATTTTTCAGAATTTGCATTTAAAAACTGATTATCATGCCTTGCATGAGATTCTGAGATGCTAAAACTTGATATCAGATAAGGGTGTCATGCTAAAATTGCAATGTCAAAAATAAATTTACGATTTTAATCTGCCCTACTAAACTGTGAAATCAAGGTGACTTAGTGAATTTTGGCATCTGTGACAACTCTGGCTTATGAGCCACTAAAGAAAAAAAAAACTGTAATCCTGAGCTAACTACAGTTAGTAAGTAGTGGAGTATACTAACCTCAAATAACAGTTTCAGTACTTAGCATGACATGGTCTTTTTTTTTTTTAAGTTGATCTTTCAATACATTGATTGCTCAGAATCATTCTGATCTCTGGAATTACTTCCACATTTTGTATGTACAGGAAAATGTTTTTAAAAAGATTTTTCAAGTTTATGACACTGCCCTTGAAGATTATAAGCCATTTCTTAAATAAAAATATAATAATTATTGCTGGTCCCTCCTTATGTGAGAGATTACACCTGGTAGTGCGGAGATTTAGTGCAGAGTTTACCTTATTTGTTGATACAAGGATGGGCCCAGAAAAATGTAAACTTCAATACTGAAAATAATTTCTAATTAGGCATTATGGATGCAATATGACAACAATTAAAAGAGACTTTTAAAAACCCTTATTTTAAAAGAATTTCAAACTTACAGAAGAGTTGTGAGAATATTACAAATAGCTTCTATTTACCTACTCTTGACCCAGTTTACTTAACATTTTGCTACTTTTACTTTCTCCCTCTCCTCGCCCGACCCCCCCACTATCTCCGCCTCACTGAGGTTTTCTTATCACAAACTACGCTGCACTATTATCTTTCCTAATCTATTGGTCAGTAAATTGCACACATCTTGCCCTATTGCCCCTAAATATTCAATGTGTGTGTGCTTTAAGAACAGGCATTCTTTTCCATCACTACAAAACAGTGATCTCATTTAGGACTTTGATTCATTCAGGAATGTATAATACTTTAAGTCCTCTCAAAAAGCAATCCATATTTGGATACTGCCAATTGTCCTGATAATGTTCTTTATAGAATTTTCCCCTGATCCAATCCAGGATTACATGTTGCATTTACTCATTGTGCCTAGTCAGTCTCCTTTAATCTGGAACAGTTACATAGCAGAGCATTTGGAGAATAAAAAAAAATAATGTATACAAGTTCAAAGACATTCAATTTCAATCTAATATGAGCAGAATAAAAATATTTTTTAAACCATGCACTTTCCCTAATGAAAGCCTTGATTGTGTTGAAAATCTGGCAGATCAGGAAGACACTGTAGCAATGTTGCTTGGAAATGAAGATGATTCTGAAGAAAGTTCATCCAGCAGAGTAAGTTCACAATGCCAGCAAATCAGGTTTCCTTAGACATAGATACCTTCTGGAACTTCTGCTACATCCTTTTTTTTAGATATATTTAATGACAGTAATACTGATTTCCTTCCTCCCCTGCTAACTCATGTACTTTAGGACATCTTGATCTTGTTAATTCTAGTTTTAGCAAGCACAATACCTTTCAGAAATATAACCCTCAAGGTTGGTGAGGCATTGCTACCATGATGTGAACTGTTGCTTGGCCCTGTCCTGATTAGTAACACATGCCTTTTGGTTGCTAGTACACATCAAAGTAAATCAATGGAAAGTCACATCTGAACACAGGAATCATTGAGAAAAAAAATCATGGCTTTGTTTTTCTTTTTTACTTAACCAATCTAAAAAAAAAAAGAGAGGAAACTAAAATAACATTTTCAGGTCTTATAAAGAAACTAAGGCCAGAGATGTTAAATGAGTTGTCTAACTAATTGGAGGCAGAAATAGCACTAAATGTCAGGACTTCTAACTCCTATTTTTCTTTCTGTTACACAATGATGTCTCTAATATATAATTTTTTTATTATTGCCAAACCATCAGTAATAACTGCTTCCTATAATGCATTTTGTAAAAACAGTTTAGAGTCAGCATTCATATGTAATACATCAAAATCTTACTGCCAATGTAGCATATACCAGTGGCCAAAGACATAAGGTATTTTTAAAACATTCTTTGCTTATCCACAGCATGCTAAAACTCATCAAGTGATGTTCTACACAATGTGCTCATTAATTTTTTTTTATGCTAGACTTTAAAAGGAGCATTTTTCAGATTAACAAACCACATATTCTACAAAAAGATCATAAACTTAGTTTAGAAATGTATTTTGAGAGAGCTTTAAGAATCATATTTTCCCAGAAAAGTTTTTACTGCCTACAAGTCATGTTATTTTTAGAAGTTTTTCACCAAATTGGTTTTAAATGTTCAGGGCAACATTGTTTCTTTCTTTTTTCCTTTCTTTTTCCCTAGTTCTTTGTTCAAGTTATAGAGAAGTCTTCATGAATTAATTAATTGAACGTACTTTTTTTTCTAATTTGACTAATGTCCTTTAGGTTTGTTTTTGTTTATCTTCTCCCATCAAGAGCTGTCCCATATTTCCTTAAGTCAAGCTGTTCGACTGGTGGGTGGGACACTTTTACTTCTTATGCTCCACAGACAGGCATCTGGCAATTGCCACCAAGTGAGAGATTAATTTTCTTGGAAAAATCCTGGTAAATGTAAAATTGGGAGCGAATTTAGGTACTAACATAAGGGTATCACAGAGTCTCTCACAGATTAATTACAGATTTTTTTTTTAAAGTAACACTGTTTTCTCTTTTTGGACTTAAACTCATTTTATATTTATTATCTCTTCTTTTCTTTCGTTTACCTGAAACTGCTTTTTGCTTTTCAGTTCTCAGGGGTATTCCAGAACCTTGATCATTGTCAGAGACCATTAGTTGCCTTCTAGTCTCACTGTCTTATATTTCCTAAAACATCATTCTTACACTATCTCACCCTAACCTTACCAGTCCTCACTTCATAATCTACTTCTTAAAAAATATATACTTATTTATGTCAGTGGGGAGGTAATTAGCTTCCTTTGTTTATTTTTAAAGATATGTGGATCACAAAATTGGGATCATTGTCTGTTTTTGTAAAAAAAATAGTTGCACTGGGACACAGTCATATTCATTTATGCATTGTCCGTGTCTGCTTTTGCTTCAGTGGCAGAGTTGAGTAGTTGCGACTGAGAGAATATGGCTTGTAAACCTAAAATATTTCCTATATAGCTCTTTAAGAAAAAGTTCACCTGTGCTGTGGTTCTGTTAGAAGGATAAATAACAGTGAAAGAATTATTATTATCCTTCACTTTTATCATTTTGTTGACCAGAATGTTGTGTTGTCTTTCCGGAGGATAAGAGAAAGCTGGAGACACCATGTCTATAATCTGCTTTTAGCTTTTATTGAAGACAATTGAGATTTCAGAATTTTTCATTTTCTGCCCTTAATAGCATAGAGAAGAAAACTGACAGAGGAAAATGTTTCACAATTATTAGATAAATCAGAAGATAAATTCAGAGAGACAGATAGCAGTAAGTACTCCAATGATGATGGCGAAATGGATCATGGATGGTGTGAAATGGATCGTGTAAGTGGAATCTTAGACAATGAGATGAGTCTTCGGATGACAACATCTGGATGAATTTTCTAGAATATATATGTGGACAATACATTTCCAAGAACAAAGTGGGTGTGGTAATTTCATCCAGCTGTCATTTCATAGGAAGGACTACATCAAGCAGTGTTTTGCAGTAAGAACATGGACTATTCTGTTCCTTGCTAAAAGGAGCTGTGACATATTTTTCACCTTTTATGATGTTTGTCTGCCAAAATTTACTTGTTACAAAAAGGCTTGTAATGATTAAATTTATTTTAAAATTTTGAATATAGTTGTTTTCAACTATCTTTTTATTCTTATTTCTGTGAACTATTTATTAAATTACGAAATTAGTTTTAAAAGAGTTTATTTTGGATCCAGATAACAAATAATGGTGACAATTTTCTTGATATATTGAGGGCTAAATACTAATGACAAGAAAGAATGAAGAAACAAAAAGGAATAAACTTAGGCAAGTTAGATTTAGTGGTTTTAATTCATAGTTTTAAAAAATTAGTGTAATATTTTTGTATTTTATGTTAAGTGTTTGCTTTTCTCTGGGAGATTGTCTTTCTGCATCCCAAGCAAATTCTCAAGCATTCATATGTAAATAACTGGCTTTTATAAAAAATTTTCTTTTAAAACATGCAACTGGCATGTGCTGTTGAAACAGTTCTGTACAGTGAAATTCTCTTCTGGTCAAACATAGATGCTCTTACCAGCCTTCTCTAGATCAGATGTCAGACTCCTGGAGTTATTTTGTTCTGTAGTTTTTCCTTTGTGTGCCTGCCTTTTCCTTTGATTTTTAATTCAGGCAGATGTCTCTGTATATATATTTTCATGTGTTTACCTCTGGTTTCTTGATCATTTTTCCTTAAGAGTTTTAAGAAAATAACAAGGCAGCTTTTTTTTTTAGCTCCTAAATATTTGCTCCCACAAATCCTACATATATAAACAAAGTACAGCATAGAAAATGAGAAAAAAATGTATATATATATATATATACCCTTAAACTGAGATAAGCTAAGAGAAAAATAAATATTATTTTTTAACTTCTCTTTTTACACTTGAAATAATAAAGCCAACCTTTTGGCACTGCACATTTTGACATTTGGTGATGTGGGAGAGACAAGTCAAGTTAATGGTTTCAGGCTTAAATTAGGCAGTTTGCAAGCTGACAAAGATTTACTCATTTTTTACTACTTTTCCCTGCACAGAATCCATAAAAATTCTATACAAGTCTCACTGTATAATGTAGATGTTTTTCAAGGAACAACATGGAAGAAGACAAAAAATGGGAGGAAGGTGAAGACATCTTACTGGTTTCTGCTTTGATGCCAATAACTCCTTGCATTCATGTCTCAAAAGAATAAATTCATTACATCTACTCTCTGGTGTCTTTCAACTATAACCTTCTTTTAAGTTTTTAAAAGTTTTAAAAAAGACTTTTTCCCTCCAGTTTTATTGAGAGATAATTGACATACAGCACTGTATACATTTTTTAGGGAGGGGGTAATTAGGTTTTTCATTTTTAATGAAGGTACTGGGGATTGAACCCAGGACCTTGTGCTTGTTAGGCACACACTCTACCACTGAGCTATATACCCTTTCCCCAGTTATAATTTTTTTCACATTCACTTCCATTATAAAAGCATACAAGGCAGTTCAACCCAGGGACTGACATTATAGCCTGGGACACTTACTATTTGTATGACCCTACGGAATTCCAATAACAGCTCAGACTTAGTTACATCATCTGTAAAATGGACATCATCTATAAAAATTTTATTCTATGAAAGTAGAATAAAATGTAAATTGCTTAAAAGAATGTTGGGCATTAAGTATTCAGTAAACGGGACATATTTTATAGTGATGTAGGAGAAACACTAATCTTTGAACACAAATGATCCTGGTTTTCAATCACGTATCCTATGTTCAGTAGATGTTGAAGTATTTCTTTCTATTGTGTTTGGAACTTGAGGTACAATGAAAAAAGGGTCCAGTCCTTCTTTCAAGGAGCTACTTAGTGGTGATAGAGTGATAAACATAAACGCATATAATTAAGGATTATGAGAGCTATGATAAACACGTGCATAGAATTCAGTAGGCGCACTCAAACTGGAGTGGTTAGTTCTATGTGCAGAGAAAGGAGAATTCTGTGGGATTGCGACCCTTTATTTAGGACTTAGAAGAGGAGGACACGTTGCTCATCGGTAGATACAGGAGGAGAGAGGGACGTATTAGGTGGAGAGAAGAGCATGGTGGAGAGTATAGAGGTCTGAGATAACACTGTATTCACCATCTGTTATTCCTCACAGCTACAGTGGGGGAAAAAGTGCCCGGAATCTGAAGATGGGATGGAGGAGAGGCTGAAAAAAAAAGGTTTTGCAGTCATCGAAGGGTTTTTTTTTAGAGATTTTAGATTGGAAAGGTTATCTGGAATCAATGGAATGTCATAAAACCACGGACAGGAAGGGTAACTCATAGGCTATTGTAGTCCAGGTGAGAAATCATAAATTCATAAACTAATACAACAGCATTGAAGATGGAGGAAGGAAAGAATTCCAGGAAATACATAAGGAGTCAAAGTGATAGGATTTGTTTGGGCTGCAATGAGAAAAACCTCACAGAATGACAGAGCAAATGAAATGAGATATTTAGACAGAAGTCCTTTGTCAGATACAAAGCTCTCTATGATTTTCAGTTGCTATCCACATTCAAGATCATATAATCAATGACTTTAATGACACAGTGAATATACTGTCCTATAGAATACAGCTGTTGCCTGCTCTTAAAGCTTTTAAGGCTTCAAATTGTATTTTTAAATACAATCTTTCAATCTGTGTTTGGAGACCATCCTAACAATTCTATTTGTGGGATCATATGCTGTATCTGTAAGTATTTCTATAGAGTTTAAGATTTTTGTGTACTTATAACTTATGATCCAATTGACCAAACCTTAACATTTTCCAGGAAATACATGTTTATACACACACACACACACACACACATTCCACTGGTTAAACTAAAGGAATTGTTGAAGTAGTAGAGTTATAAACAAATTTTTATAGTGTTTTAGCGATAAGAATACAATTTATAAGAATAAAATTGGAGGCATAATTCTAAGTGGACTTATATGGGACTCATTTTTGAAGTGAGACTCAACTTGTCTTCATATGCACTGGTAACAGGGAAGCAGCAAACTGCCTAAGTGATGATCATTGTCTTCACAGCATTAGCTAAGGCCTTTGGTGGCCAGGGTCCTATCAACCTTGACAGACAACCACCCTACATGAACCCTTGGTCTTTGACTCATTTATTGTTAAAGGAATCCAGCGATGCCTGGCATGAGTTTAAAAACACTCAGAGATCTCGCTGTCATATTCCACATTCTGGGGCCATTTATCCATTGACATTAGGTCTGCCACATCTGTTCATGCATTTAAATGAAAGTTAAAGGCCTCCCTTTTTGATCAAGTTTTAAGTGTTTTCATAATTTATATGCACCACACTATTCTAGAAGAGTTTGTTCAGAGCAATTTTCTCTGTTTTATCTGTCACTGGTATTTTTATGCCTTTTATTCTGTAGCGTTTAAGATGTGATGTGAATAAAAACAGCTTTCTAAATAAAGATTGATTGTCTGATAAAACAGTTACCCAATAAACAGTAGTCTTCATGTGAGACTTTAAAAATACTGCACATGTTGGTTTAAATGATAGAATGGCACATATCTTAATTCATTGGAGTGTACACAAGACAATCTCCTTATGTAGATGTTAAAGTTAAATTGGGAATTTTTAGAAAACAAATTTTGATAAATGCTTTGTTCAGATTGCTGAAAACATCTGTGTACGATGTTTTCTTAATATGGACATTGGAACCACCTTTTTTTTTTTTTCTCATAGAGTTTGATTCTGTCCTACTCAGAGGAATATCTTTTGTTGGGATTAAACGGAGTCATTCCCAATTAAGTCCACAGGTCAGAAATCTGGTCTCAATTAAATTTCTTTCCCTTAATCTTTAACAATCTTTCTAACACTTTTTCAGTCTACTGAAAGAAAGTAGAATGTTTGGAAGAAAATCTTCTAGCTTTTCCTAGACAAAGAAGTCTGTTGGATTTATATCCACATTATTTCATTAAAATATATGATGTTCAGCAAAGGAGCTAGATTGTTTTTATTGACCCTCAGTGAAAACGTGAACTTACATCTATAAAAATAGAATGTAAAATATTTTTTAAAACTGTGGTAAAATGTAATGCAGTTTGGAATAAATATAAGGAAACACAATAATACAATAAAGTATACATATTGTAAATGGAATTGTACCGCCATCAGAAGAAACAGAATGTGTCCACAGATACTCTGATGAAACAGCTCCCCCCACATAAACACATGCACACTTACTCTGATACACTGTTCTGGAATTCAACCAAAATTTTTTTTTAAACTCATGAGAATTCCAAATAGGGATTGTATTTTTCCTCTCTGATTATCTCTATTTATATATTTGAGCACATATTCTACTCTTACATGTGTATTTAAAAGACTTAAGAGTAAGAATCTGATTTCTTTTGTTCAAACATTTCCTAAATTTGATCCTGAGTTTCTGTCCCTTTACTGAGTTCCAGAGTAGAATGTCTACCTGCCTGCATGACATTCTCACTTGGTTATCCTGGGTATCTCAAACATCTTTGCATGTCTTAAACAAATATTTTGATTTTCCCTCCACTTTTCTCATCAAAATGTTTCTCCCATTTTCCCCTATCCTAGCTCATTTACGCTGTTCAACCAGATAGCCAGTCCAAAAGTCTAGGACTCAGTCTTGAGTTCTCTCTATTAATTATGTCTGTATTCATCTGTTGGCATCCTGTGGGCTTGAACATCAAAATGCATCCCAGCTGTACCACTTTGCACTCCCAGAATCACCACCACCATCATGACCACATCACCATCATGTCCCACCTCAGTTGTGACAATAGTCCCTTAACTGGTATTTCTACTTGCCTTCCTCCCTATAGTTCATTTGACCTAGAGCAGCCAGAGTGATACACACATACACACAACACTTAAAACTCTAGTATTTTCCCTTGACAAGTAGTATAAAGTCTCAACTTTTTACTTAGGCTTACAATGGCCCATATAAGGTAACAATTGGTTCCCTTTTCAACACTATCTTCTTTATGCACTATGCTCCGTCGACAGTGTCCTTTTTGCTGTTCCTTGGCAAGATCACTCCCATCTCAGACAATTTAAACTAGTTACTCACTCAGTGTGAAGTTCTTGGGATCTTCAGGGGGATGTTCTAGTAAAATGCTGAGGTTGGGGCTTGTTATTATGGTGCGACTTACAATACTAAGCTAACCTTGTTAACTTATATCTATTACCTCTAAATATAGCTGGAAAAGTAACAGATTAATGGAGATACATTTAATTTTAGGGCAGAAATGATAGCTGGAACATTATCATGTAAGGGGAGGAATCTAGACAAATCTCTCAACAAAGTGGCGATAATTTCATCTGAATTGATTTAGTTATTATGCCTTATTTGTGGTGTTGTGGTAAATATTAAATGCAGACTCTAGAACAAAATTTATATGTTTTAATGCACTACACAAATGTTTTCATTACTAGAATACACCTTATCATTTCATTGTGTTCCTTAATAGATCTTTTCGGTCATAGCTATGTCTTGAATTTGAATTTCAAGGGCCTCTTCAGTTTTCTCCATAGTAGACAATTTACCTTGGACTAGTTAGGAAGAAAGCAAAAACAAAGCTAGTGGCTTGTTGCTTGTGTAAGTTTGGGTTATATTCCTTCTCCTTTCCTCTAATTTTCTTGACATGTAGAAATGCACGAGAAGGGAGAGCTCCATGGCTGCTTACTGGGAACAGCTCATTCTTCACTGGCTTGCTTCCTGCTGTGCAGGCAGCCTTGCCTGTGTAGTAGTGCTCACTCTGAACCTCTGGCCATCAAGAGAGAACGTGAAAGCTCTCCATGGGACTCCAGCGTGAAACAGTCCATAGAGATGCTCTGTCTTGGATTGTCTTGCCTGAAGAGTTCACCAGTTCAACTGGGAATAGATTTGACACGGTAAGGTAGAAGCTAGAATCCCAAGTTAGACTTCTAGTTCAGAATGGGGGCTCATATGTCCCCTATCTGCCCATTGTGTTAGAGCATTTTTATTTTTTGTGATTTCATACGGGCACAAATATAAACCTGACGTATGCTTTATATTTGTCACCAACTTCCTTCTATGTAATCCTCATATGTGGTGGTGTAACCACGCATGTGTTTAAATTCTTCTAGAGAAGAATTTAATTTTTACTAGTGTCACTTTCAATGATGATATGCAAATGGTTATTTGCTGAGGGGAAATTGTTGGCAGAGTTAGAGAAGGTTGAAAGAGAGATAGGGAGGGCAACGTACTATCCCTAGAAGCAACTATTGCTCTCGTTTCTTGGAAATGTGTCTCCCTGAATGCAGATTATACACTACACATTTAGGGTGCATGTAGTTAAATACACCCATGCTTCTATTATGTGTACGACGTACTCTCAGAGAATCCCTCCTAGTTGCTTCTTTGTTGTCCTCATCCATTTTCTTAAATCAAGCCAATCGTTTGTAGGATAAATGATTATGACAAATGTAAGATCATGTCTCTCCTCTGGAGAAAACTTTCCATTGTTTCCATCTAGGAGTTAAGCTAAAATTCTTCCTTTGTCCTCAAGACCCTACAGTATCCAGCCCTCGTCTCCTCTCTGAACTCATCACTGACAACTCTCTCTCGTTTCTTCTCTTCAAGTCACATGCTTCTGATTGCAATTCTTTAAACACGCCGGACTCACTTTCAACCTAGTATCTCTTCATTGGCTGTTCCTTGTACCAGAAAACCCTTCTCCAGCTATCCATGTTAGTAACTCTTTAATCTCCTTCAAGTTTTTTGTTCTAATGTGTTCTCCATGAGTTCTACGCCGACTGTCCTATTTAAAATTACATCCTGTTTCCCTCTACCATTGACTTGAATTTCTGATGCTACACATCAGCAGAGTATTGCCCCAAATTACATCACGAGACATATATTTAATTATGCTTTTCTGAGTCATTTCAGTATACTTATTTCATTTATATATATATGTCTATCGGGCACCTGTTGCTAAACCTTAGTTCTTTCATCTGACGAATAGGAGAAATCTTTACTGAATTACCAGAGTGGGTTAACCCTCAGTGTTCTGGTTCTATAATACCCTCAAACTCTCCATTTTTGCACTCTTCATCAATTTTCCTTTGATGTCTGGGTAGAAGGTTTATACACTTTCAAATTTGTGAATGCCCCCAAAATCCAACATGAGCATTATTTTATCACCCATAAGTGAATTAGACATGTCTTTGAATTCCCCATTTCTTCAGCAGTAGAAATTATAATCTTGCCAAAGTAACTTAGCTTCCTCCAGTTTAAAATAGTGAGTTTTAGGACTAACATGATCCTCTTCTATTCCTCTTTCTTAGTCTCCAGGGGCCACCTGATTCCAGGATGGGGCTGGGGAGATAACCTTAAGGAAGGGGCATTTGCTTTTTGGGCCGTTCCCTGTTCTCATTGATTTTACCCATGGTGTGGTTTATTCTGCCTATAGTGGGGCCAGTCACTGCTCTTGCTGTATATTCATTTTTGTTTAATATTTTAAAAAAAAATTTTAAATTTTGAGTAGTTTTAGACTTACAGAAAAGTTGCAGTGATAGTGCAAAGAGTTTCTAAGTACCCCGCACCAAGTCTTGCCTATCGCTAACATCTTACATTAGCATGCTGCATTTATCGTAACTAATGAACCAATATTGGTACATTATTATCAACTACCCTCTCTGCTTTTTTTCAGATTTCATTAGTCTGTCCCCTAATATCCCTTTTCTAATACAGGAGCTTATCTAGGATATCACTGCATTTAATCAGCGAGTCTTCTTAGGCTTCTCTGGGCTGTGACAGTTTTACAGACTCTCCTTGTTTTTGACGACCTTGACAGTTTTGAGAAATATTGGTCAAATATTTTGTAAAAATTTCTCTCAATTAGGATTTGTCTGATGATTGTCCTATGGTTGGACAAGGCTTATGAGTTTTGTGGAGGAAGGCGACAGCACATCATATAAAGGGTACAGGATAACAGTGTGATTTATCATTGGTTATGTTAATGTTGATCACTGATCTAAGGTAACGTTTGTCAGGTTTCTGTACTGCAACTCACGCACACACACACACACAGACACACACTTTTTCAAAATTTACTCTTTGGAAGTAAATGACTTATTGGGCGGGAATTATACTCCACCTCCTTGAGAAGGGAGAATCTACACAAATTATTTGGCCTCATCTGTAGATTTGTCTTTACTCCCAAATTTGTTTATTTACTAAATTATTTACATTACTATCGATTCATGGATATTTATTTTAAGTTTTAGGTTATAATCTGCTACTATACTATTTATTTTTTGCTGACATTATTTCCATCTTTGGCTGTTAGGAGAACTTTTAGGGTCTCTTGACTTAACCCCATAGTTTTGGATGGTAAACATTACTCTCTGGGACTACAAGATGCTCCAGGCTCATTCTCTATAATCTCTGCTTCAGTTCTAGACTCGGCTATTTCTTCAGGGTACCTTGGTTCCTTTTATTGGGGAATAGTATTAAAAGTCAAGATCTGGGTTTTAGGTCTGCTCATTTCTATTGAGTCATTAGTTCTAGGTCCTCCTTGTGGATATAATTAGGATGTGTATGTATGTGTACCAACCTGTGTATAAACCCCTATCTAACACGAACCCCAGTGTTCATAGCACCACTATATACAATAGCCAATACATGGAAAAAACCTAAATGTCCAAGAACAAATGACTAGATAAAGAAGCTGTGGTTTATTTATACAGTGGACTACTACACGGCCATAAAAAATAGTAAAGTAATGCCATTCTCAGCAACATAGATGGACCTGGAGAATGTCATTCTAAGTGAAATAAATCAGAAAGAGAAAAAAAAACCATATGATATCATTTATATATGGAATCTAAAAAAAAAAAAAAGACAAACTTACTTACAAAACAGAAACAGCTTCACAGCCATAGAAAGTAAACTTATGGTTACCATGGAGGAAGCGAGTGGGAAGAGATACACTGGGAGTTCAAGATTTGCAGAAACTAACTACTATATATAAAATAGATAAACAAGTTCATAGCACAGGGAACTATATTCAATATTGTGCAGCAACTTATGGTTGAAAAGAATATGAAAATGAATATATGTATGTTCCTATATGACTGAAGCATTGTGTTGTACACTGGAAATTGACACAACATTGTAAACTGACTATACTTCAATAAAAATATATTTTAAAAAACCCTGTCTGTAATTATCTCTGTGTCTATCCTTCAGTACTTATATAAACTAAATATTAATACGTACTGATATTTCTGACTTTCATCCAGGACTACCTGGTTCATTCTAACCTTTCCCCCCTTGCTTATCTATAACTTCCCATTCCAACAGCAAGAAATCTGGCTCCCACTTTCCACCATCCATTTGCTTGTTTGTTCAGTTTTAACATATATGTAGTGGTTTCAAAACTGTTAGCCTATACCACCATGAGACAAAAATGTCACCAGCTACAGTAAAGTTTATGTACATTTTCTTTTGTCTTTGGTCTTATGGTCTAGTCATTTCTAAAGTTATTAGACCAGCACCTCTTTTCCCCCACCTCCTGTAGTCTGGTTATATCATACATTTTTAACACAGTTAAACGCACAGATGTTAGTTTAAATATCCTCTACTTGATCTGCTTTTCAATTTGTACACATTACAGTTTACTCTTTGCACTGAAGATCTGTGGATTTTGTCAGGGAGATAGTTAGGTATTTATCACTAGAGAACGTTACAGTATAGAATCATGACTCTAAAAAATCCCCTGCACGTCACCTACTTTGGCAGTCAGTTACGTCACTTGTGGATTCTCATGGATTCTGTTAGTCTTGGTTTCAGTCTTTGTCACGGTCTATTTGATTTTGTCCTTGATTAGAAGGTGTTGCCTTTATTCCAAAGGGATGTCCTTCCTGGGCTATCAGCTGCATATCTGAAATCCTATGTGTCTTTTCTCAGAGTGAGCCATAACTGTAGTATCTTCTGTCCTTGTGTGACCACAGTTATCTCCATTCAATCTTAGTCCAGTACCACCTACTTTCTGCCAAGTCTAGTGGGGTCTTTCAGCGAGCGTGCACAGCCACGCCCTCAGCCAAAACTCAGGGTGAACCCTCACAGAAACTTCTTGGGTCCCTTTGTTCAACTTCTTCCTTTCCAGGAACCTGCCCTGAAAATCCCATCCCCTTCAGCACTATGAATTTCTGATCTCTGCTCCCACAGCTCAGCAATGCCACTGCTTCACTCAGGCTCCATTTCCCTGAGATGAGTAGAGAAAGTTCTTGTACGTAGAGCATTCTCTTAAAAATTACAGCACTGCTTTGCCCATTGTTCAGTGCCTTAAAATGTTCTCGTATATTTTGTCTGATTTTATAGCTATTTATGGTTGGAGATCACATAAGATACCAGTTTTTTTTTGATGGTTGGAAATTGAATTGTCACATATATAGATTTTTATGATCATTTCAATGCTAGAAAAGTTTGCATGGTTAAAAAAAATTTGTTGTATAACTATTAATTTATCACCCTAAAACTTTTACAACCAGTAATATTTCCTGGCTTATTTATGACCCATTCTTGGGATATAATTGTGCTGTTGCTAAAGTTTTGGAATGCTCTGGTTTATAGTATAAACTTTATGCTAAAATTTGTTGAAAATTTGATTTTGATATTCTAAGCCAAACTTTTGGAATCCCAAACAGTCATTACATTTCACAAGTACCTGATCCCAGAGATAAAAGGGTCACCTGTTACTGAAAAAAATTCTGGAAAGATGAGTATGTTTTCAAGACGGTTTTGGACCTTATGACCAAGAAATTAACACCATTTTTGTTATATTTTGTTATAGTTTTTGATAAGGGAGCATTACCTCAAAATTTATGTTAAATTCAAAAAGGAACATGTAGATAAAGGTATTACTGAGGAAAAAAATACACAAGAGAGTAAATCAAAACGTTACCCACTAAACCAGTCTCTTCCCTACGCTTAAATTGCATGGGCAGAGACCATTATGTCTTGTTCTCCTTTTATGTTCTTCACCATCTGAGAGTCACTTTAATGCTTCGTAGAGTCCTGAATTACACTGCAGGAATACACTTTTCTGTGTATTATCTGCTTTAAACAGGAAAAAAAAATGAGACTGGGGAAGTAAAACTAGTTTAATGTCTGTCTGGAAAACTCCCATCTATATCTCACTACACATATTCTTAGGGAAATTTTAGTACAAGGAGGAAGCATCCTAAGGATTCAGTCAATGTAGCAACAAAAAACGTATCTCAGAAGCAAATAAGCAAAAGTTCTTAAACTGTGAAACTGTTGGTAGGTTAAAGCTTTATCCTGTCGTAAGGCTCATGCTGATTACACCATAAAACAGAACTCAGGACATGGTGATGCACTGCCCCCTCCTCAACTTCAGTTTGTATTATGTGACTATTTCCAAAGACATATTAGGTTCTGACATGGCTTTTTTTTCTTTCCTGGTAAATACATTTCAGAAAAATGAGTTTTGTGTTGACTTTCTTTTCTAGATATGATTCCCTAATGTCACTTTTAAGAAGTGAACCATTATAATATTAACACACTAAAAGGAGATAAAATTACTAATGTTAACACATTGCATGTCTGACCTGATGCATCAAAGGTTGTGGTGTGAATGTGGTGTTACATTTATGTGTTTTGATGATGCGTTTTTTTGACAAGTAGAGATGAAAAGAAGACTTGACTTCCCAGTAGGATATTGACCCCCTCCTTGTTATAATTCAAATTACTGACTTTGAGAAGGTAAACATACCAATGTTATCATAATCTTATAACAAGCTAGGCTTTGATTTATTTTTGCTTTCATTACAAGCCTACTTCAAGGAATAACTAACACACAATACGTCAACCAATGAGGACAGGTTTATAAGGTTCTGTAGGTCTGGGCACTTTCTTGCATTTGAAATGAAACTAAACTAATCATTATGTAATTATCACATATGACCTTACATTAGTAATGCATCTATTATACTTCTATTTGCTAACAATCAGCAATAATCAGATAATCAAGCAAATCAATGCAATAAGACTCCTAGGGTTTGTTAGGAATACGAGGAGAAAATTAAATAAAAGAGATACACAAATGGAATATCCAGTTCAAGTATGAAGTAGAGGAAACGGAGAGCTTCTTTATAAATATTGAACCTGACAGCATGATCATCACGTAGCTGTGGAAGCTCACTGCATCTGTAAGGCTGACGTGGGTTTGTGCCAGAAGTATTTCTTTGCCTCTTTCATCAAGAAGTCAGGGCAAGATAGTTCTGGGATTTTACAGCAGTTCAGCAAGAACACCTGGGACTCAGTACCCTTCTGTTATCCTGGTTGCCGACTTCTGTTATATTTCTAAATTAAAGTCAGAATTCATTTGTGAAAACTCTGTGTAAGAGACTTTAATATTTTCTTTGATATTTATAGTATGTTGCAATTGTTTTACTATTTTGTTATTAGTACTTTAGCTCTATTTCTTCCATTTATTGGGCCAAAGTCTTTCAATTTAGATTGTTAAATATCAATTGTATTATTTCTGGTTTCATTTTAGAGATTTTACTATCCATCGATATAAACATGTTTACCATTTTCTCGTGGTGTTCCCATAATATTTTTGCCATTTATATGAATGTGACATTTATTTTGAACTGAACAATGAATTGAGAACCCAGCTTTTGTTTTCAAAATGGCTAGGTCACCGTCTTAACACCTGCTTTTGAATAATTAATCGTATCCCTAAAGATTTTAAACTTATCGCTATCATCTACAAAATGCCCTCGAAAACCTTTGTTGATATCTGAGCTCTCTTTTCTGTTTATTTAATATGCATCATGGATGGTCCAAATAATTGTTCACTAGTAGCAGAAGAAGTGGTCGCTTGGCTACGAGGAACAATGAAAGTATATTATACAGTGTATATTGAATTATACAATTAAGGTCTATTATATTGCAAAAAAGTTCTAATAGTTCAGCAAGAGGACTCTCATACTGTCAGCATCCAGTTGCAGACCCGGACTTCCTACTAGGATTCCTTGCACAGGAGTTTAAAAGTGGAGACCCAGCTGAACTGTATCTCCAACATGGGGCTTCCTGAGGAGGGTCAGAGAGTTAGAACCTGTGTTCTATCCATCTCACCTGCAGCCTGGAAATGGCAGCCTTAAAAATACAGCCTTGAAACAGGTCCATTACTTGAGCTTAATGTTTCTGACTCCAATTTCAAATAGCAGGACTCTGTTTCGCCAAATTCTATATTCCCCAAAACTACTGAATCGTAAGTAGGAATGCTTCTTATTACATAACATTTTGAAAGTCTCTGTTACATCAAAATTTAACAAAACTTAAGACTTGTATTATTTGGGTTAACCAATATTTATAATTTCTTCTACTGGTACATACATATTTGACACTTGCTTCTTATTGGGCAGGCTCTCATAAAGAACTTTTTACGATCTTGTTCATGTATTTTTACAGTATATTTCTATTTAGACACACACACTTTAATTACAACAGTGTTACTCCTGTTTCTGAGGACTTTTGTATTGTTAGTCATTTATTCTTCCAACAGAATTTCAAAATATATCCTTCTAAGGAAACCAAAAAGCTCTGTCAGTGTTTTAGACACACCGGTTTGATTCTATTGTTTAGTTTTGGGGGAACTTGACGTTTTTATAAGATCGAGTTTTCTTTTCCAGGAAAAAGCCACATCTCTCTATTAATATCAATTTTTCTGTTCTTCAGCAAAGTTTACAGGTTTCACCCTCTATAAGTCTTATGAAATTTCTAACGAAGAATTTAATTTTTTGAGCTTTTCTTTTTAATGGGCATTTTATGATTTATATCTATTTCTATCAACAGGTGCTTGTTTATGGAAATGTTATATTTCTGTATTTTTCTTAAGCTGATTAATATTTTAACCAATATTTTTATTTTTAATATTTGATTCTCTGATGTTTTTAATGTAAACACATTGCCTGTAAATAAATGCCTTTAAATTGTCCATAATAAATCAATGAGGGATTGTAGTTCTACAATCACGCCACTACGAGTATTAAATGATTTAGCTCAGTGTCAAATGACCAAACTACTATGTCACAACTGCTCACTGGCTACCACTGACATTAAGATGCTATTGATTAATATATATATATATTTATTTCTGAGTTGTTAGAATATTAAATAAATTGATATCTTAGAATTAATGAAATACATGATTAGATTAAATGTCTATGTGCAAATCCTCTTATACCAAAATGATTTCAATCATTCTTAATTTTTTTATTTCCATTTTTTTGAGTAAAGGTAGATTTATTTAGAGAGACGCATACTGCACAGACTGTAGGCTGTTTCAAAAGGTGAGAGAAAGGCCACAAGGTGTGGGGGTTGGGTGCTCAGGTTAAAACAAAAGTAGATACACACTCCACAGACAGAGTGCGGGCCATCTCCGAAGACAAGGGAGCAAGAGAGGCTAAGCATTCTTTATTTCTGAAGAATCATTTTGCTACCTGTGGAGTTTTGGATTCGCACTTGGCATATTTCATTCCAATGCTTTCTGATCTCCATTGTTTCTGGTAAGAAGTTACCTATATATTGTTGTTCCTATGTATCTGATGAGAATTTTTTTCTTGCTAGCTTTCTGTTTTTCTATGTCTTTGGATTTCAACAGCTTGATTAGGAACTCTTGTATTATTTAGCATTGAAAGTGGAACAAAATAATGATTCATGTTACAACATGGAAGAATCTCCATGAACTCGCTCTCATTCTCTCTTTCTTCTCGTCAAGTTTCTACTCGCACTTTTGTAGAACAACCTAGTTATTTCCCTTAAGAAATCGCATCACTTTACTAGAAAAGGCCTGGCTTCCCAGTAGGCTTCAAGAATGACAAACCCTCCAAGAAATAAACTGTCTTGGTACCAGTGTATTTCATCACATTAAAACACTTTTTGGACTGCAACTACAGAGCTGGGACCAAAGGGACATGACAATACAGTGAAGACTGTCAGCTATCAGTGGATCAAGAGCTCTCTGCAGAAACTGAAAGAAATGTTTTTTGTACTTTTAACCTATTACTCTCCATTAAATCTGTATTATAAGAGCAACTATACAATGCTTTGAAAGAGGGAAGAAACACATGAACGGAAGAAACATGATGAATTATAAGTAAGAAATACCTAAACTGATAAAGACTTTTTTAAAAAAAGTAGACACAGTGTCTAAAAAATTACCTACAACTTTCCATGTTATAATTTTATGACCAGAATTTATTTCACATCAACCATAACTCTATGCTGTATGGAGATTGAGCCTACTTCTCACTATAAGGACATGCCTGAATTCAAATTTGGGAAAGTGATAGAAAAGAGATATGCTTGTGTTTTGAATCTCATTTATCTTGTTCCATTGATTATGTCACCTGGGCAGGACTGCAATTCCAGGTGAGACTGGAAGGATAAAAGTTTTGTAAAATCAGAAGGTCACATTCTTCCCTGGCTTCCTACCTCAAATCCAGTCTATCATTAGGAAATAACATTAAATTGAAGAAAGTTAATTTCTGTTAGCTGTCTCTTACCCAGAAAACCCTTCCCTAAAAACAGCTCTATTAGCAAGTTTCCCATCACTCACATTGTCTGTAATAGCACCATAAGAACTTCCTTTAGAGCCCTGATCATACTCTTCAACTACCAACTTAATGCCATGGCATATTGTTGCCATTGTTGTCATTGCAAATTGTCATTAGACTTCAAGGTCCTGAGACCACTGAAGTTTTGTTTCCTATGGTAATTTAAGTTGCTCATCTTCCTTGGTGAACCTCTGCTGAATGAAGGAAAGAATGCAGAATTCGCACCTCCACTCTGATAAAGCCAGAAACAAGTACCCAAGCTATAGCTGGACAAATGTGAGGGTATAAACTCTGTCCGCTGGAGACTTGTTGTTTGCACGACCTCGGGCGTGCACTGCTCTCCTGGATGATATCCTGACAGGAAGGACTCACGTGAATTTCTTCTTTCCCTCTGTGTATGACCTGCGAGAGGCTCTTAATGAAAATTCCCCTGCTCTCACACACACAAAAAGAGGTGGACACAAAAATGGAGAAAAACAAAGTATGTGCCCATAAAAGAGGCAGCTCCTGCCACCTCGAATGCTAAGGCTGGCTCTCTTTTGTGAACCTAGTCCTTCCGCTGACCTCTTTGATTTCACGAGCCAGGCCCCGCTATTTCCCATAAATTTCTTTTTAGCCAAGTTAGACACTGCTGATTGTTATTGCTTGCAACAAAAGTGTCTCAATTTATATACATGGAGATGTAGTTAGTCTTAATGTAACACAAAGAAAAGGTATTCCATTTATCAACAGCTTGATTTAAAAAACTAAAGAGGAATTTAAAAGGGAAACAAAGAGTTAGAATAAAGATTGTGAATAATTTTTCAGTGTCACCTGAGTCAGTTATTCAGTGTTAGTTAAAATTTTTTCTTGCAAGGCAGTACCAAATATCAATTATACTCACATTCAACAGTAAATATTAAGATGTAGTTTCTTCTAAGGCTCAATTACTCTTAGTTACATTGAAAACAATATTACCTCCTTTGTAGGTTTATTCTGAGGATGACAAGGGATCATGTAAAACACATAAATCAGACACATTTTAAAAAAATGGTTAGCCTCAGTACGAGCTATTCTACTCGTTCATATAAGGTGACTTTTCCAGCCCTGGCCCTTATGTACCACTTTGTCTTCTCTATCCTTTATCCTCACTAGCTTTTCCCTTCAAGAGGGGGATTGTTGCTCCTTGATTGATCAGACTCTATTGCATTAATTAGGCCTCGTTTCTCCAGTGAGACAGACCACTGCGTTGAAACATGACGTGCATCTCAGGCTTTCCCTGTCTACTTCCTCTTCTTTCATCTTTGCCAGAAGGCTAGGTAGTCAGGAGGGGGAACTGACTTTATCATATTAGAAAAAGGATAAAGGTAGGAAGCAAGAAGACTTAAACCTGATGGATTCAGCTAGTGGTTCTCGTCAGAATCACTCAGAGGGTTTGTTAAAACACAGAAGTCTGGGCGCCCTCTGCAGATTTTCCAATTCAATAGGTCTGAGGAAGACGCTGGGGATTTGCGTTTCTAATAAGTTACTAAATGATGGTGATTCAGGCATGGTCCAGGGATGCCTCTGAGATCCCTGGACCTTTGAGACCCACTAATGGATGCCATTTATCAGAAATCTGCATCTGCACTGGAACTTATCAGGCACATTTTTTCATTTTTTTCCATATTTGTCTCTTTAAATATATATATTCCTGTATTCCTGTGAATTCATGGAAAGAGCTGAGTGAATGATAAGGCAAACAAATGCTAAAAATGGCCAATTAAAAATACTGCAATAGATATGAAAATGTGCTACCATGTTTTATCATATGTAAGATACCATTGATTGGAAGGTAAACTACTATTTTAGGTACCATCGTGAAGAAAATATCCTCTGCCAGTTACGGTGTGATATAATTTTTTATATGTTATAGTTTTTAGCTTAGTGTTATTAAACGCATGGTTTTACACTTATTTAATATCATATTTTTATCCTATATTATCATGTAAACATAGAAGGCAAAACACAGTGAAATAATTATTTAAGATACTCTTAAAACTTTTCATATTCAGAGTTTGACCTTCAATTCACTTTACCAGCCACATAAAGTGAAGACCAAATTTTTCCACACGGTGTCATCCTGGTGCCCTCAACAGCACTGGGGCTCCACCCCACTGGTAGAGCTGCAGCTGTGACTAAGTACTTCTTAAAACTGATCCACTATTTTCTGAAAGATTTTGTTGTGAAGTATTGACCTCTTTTCTGAAACTTTGATACTGAGGTGTTCTTGCTCTTACTATAAAGCATTACTTGGCTTTCTGGCAATAGCCGGGAATCACATTCCTTCTTCAAACTATTTTGCTGACTAAACACATGAAGGAACTGCAGTGGTTTCTTCAGGCAATCATGAAAAAGAACCAAGTTTCAGCCTTTTTTTGCAAAAGCTAATCAAAGTTAGGTCACAACTGCTGTCTGACTGACAGTGATTGTAAGATGCCATAAATTGGAAGACAAATCCTAATTTCAGAGATGTTAAAATATGCAAAAGAAACTATATGTCTTACTACAGAAGAAATCATAGTTTCTCGGATTTTCAGAGTTTCAGGGTATCAATGAGACACCACCGCCCATTGCTCCTTACTGCAGTCGTCTACAAAGCAGTGGGTCACTTCTTCCAATTCGTCTGGATTTTAGCAACAATTCTGCCATAAATTCTGATCATTTCAATACCCATGTAATGTCCTTCTTGTCTCTCTTCTCCTCCGCGATGCTCTTATACTATAATCCCCTTCTTACACTAACTCCCAAGTGAACGCTAGTAATTTCACCTCCTCTGTGGTCATTACTTCAAGCAGGACACTCCCGAGCTTCCCCTGCTGTCCTTCCAGGTCACTTGTGTTTTTCAGTACCACACCTCCAGCAATTCTCTGTCAGGGCTTCGAGAAATGATCCCTTGTCTCTACAACATGCGTCATCACTGATTCTGTATTATCCCTCACAAACCTCCTATCACCACTCGCTCCTCACATACTTTGGGTTCCTTTGTGCATCATTATCCCGACTCCCTCACCTTATTTTCTCCATTCTCCCCATGTTTTACTCAGTTTGTATGCTGAGTAATCAACGAACTCCCTGCCTTCCGTGAACCTGTGCCTGAGCAGCTGGAAGTTGCTGGAGAAAAAAATGCACAATCCTGCTGAATGGTCTTATTTTAATTTCGTGGCTACTCATCTCAAGTTGGCTCTTGGTGCTGTTTTACATTTGTTCCCTTTTTATTCCTGCCTTGCTTTTCCCCTGCTCTTGTTTTCTTATGTATTATTCTCAGTGACAAAAAAATCATGCTACAATAGTTCCCATTAAAAAAATACCCCCCCTTGATCCACATTCCTTAGTGCTACAGTTCCATTTCTCTGCTCTTTACAGCTATACTCCTAAAGAGTTGTTAATATTTAATATCCGCTTACTCTCATTCCATTTTCTCTTGAACCTACTTCTATGCATTTCTTCTTACACTTCTTAAATAGGCATCAAGGTTACCAATGACGTCCCTCTTTTCAAATGCAAATAGTTCATTTTTTATCTTATTCACCTACTGATATGATCATTTGCTACATATTAAAATTTTCTTCACTGTCTTCTTCTAAGACTTAATTCTTTCTTTGTTTTTCTCCTGAATAATTTTTTTTTTGCTTTTTCTAAAGCTTCTTTGCTGATCTCTCCTATTTTTCTGACCTTTGAACATAGATTTTCTTCATGTCCTAAGTATTTAGTCTAGGCTCATTGTTACAGATGTTTCTATTCTGATGATTTGCACAGTTCTACCTCCAGCTGAGACAGCTCTCCTGAACTCCAAAGGTATATATTCAACTTTCTACTCAGTATTTCCTATTGCATATATCTAATCACAGCTCAAAATGAACATGCCTAAAAATCTTTTCCTGAGGTCCTACTTTGCCAAACTTGTTTCTCTTACAACTTTTGTGTCCCAGTTAATGGTGAATTTGTTCTTCACAGTAATCAAGCCTAAAACCTTGGAGTCATTCTTGACTTCACAAACTTTATCATATTCTATACCCAGTCTAAACGCAAGTATCTGTAAAATCTACATTCAGAATATATACAGAGTCTGACCACTGACACCTGTTTCCTTCTGACATTCGGTCTAAATTCAGTATTATTTCTCACAAAGATTATTGTAAAATTCTAAACTGGTAATTCTACTTTCATCCTTGCTCTTACGTAAGTTTTTTTTTAAGGTACAAGGGTTTACAAATTAAAGACTGATCATGTTATATCTGCTCCCAGACTTTCCAAAGCTTTCCCATCTCATTCAAAATTGGAAAAAAAAATCTTACAAATACTTGCAAGAATTATGTCACCTGTTGTGCTACTTCTTGACTATTCTAAACCTCTTCTATTTTCTATCTTGCTCACTTAGCTCTGGCAGCAAGGCTGAAAAAAAATCTGTAACAATGTGTAACTTCAAAGCTACCAATATTGCTATAATATTTCCCACTAAAAAAAAAAAACTTCCTTTGACCCACATACCTTAAAGATATTGTCTGAATTCACAAAGTAGGTATATCCTGAGAAACCTCAAACTGAAATTTGTTTCAGAGTGGCTCCAGGTTGACAGTCCCCTGAGATGCCTGGAAGAAGGAAATGCAAATCCTCTCTGGAGAAAGTCATTTTAAAAACAGGTCTCAAATAATTTTTTCAGATAAAGTTTCCATTGAAGTCAATGTCAAAAGTCATTGCCAGAAAAAGGCACCATAAAAAAGAACCAGGAGAAAAAAAATGGACAACAAAATCTTACAGCAAAGAAATCAAATGCAGAATATAAAATATGAGTAAAGGGGCTGTTGAAATTACAACCAGAAATAGGTGACTATAAAAAATGACCAGATAGTTTTGCCTAAGGACAAACGAGTGCTCTTAGAAAGAAATAATAAAACTAACTAGAGCAGAAATATCCTCAAAGGATGAAATATCAGATTATACAAAGCCAAAAAGATGATTCTTAAATTGAAAGATAGATATAAAGAAATTACACAAAATGTAAAACAGTGAGACAAAGTGTTAACAATATAAAAGGAGGATTAAAATACATAAAGCACAGAGGAAGAAGTTCTAATTCTCATCTACCTGGAGATCTTGAAGAAGATAATAAGATGTGGAGAGGAAATATTTAACATACCATTTTTATAACTGAAAAGAAATACATTTTCAGATAAAAGAAACTATATTTCTAGAAGAAGTGAAAAGAAATCCTTTCAAATACGTCTGAGTGAGAATGCATCTGATTAATGTAAAGGAATTGATTTTCGAAGTAAGTGAAGGAAAAAAATCTTTGCAAAACATATATCTAATAAAGGACTAGTATCCAAAATATACAAGGAGCTCTTAAAACTCAACAACAAGAAAATGACCTGGTTAAAAATGGGCAAAAGATCTGAATATAGACACTTCACCAAAGAAGATATACAGATAGCAAAGAAGCATACGAAAAGATGCTCAAAATCATATCTCATCAGGGAAATGCAAATTAAAATAACAGCAAGATACCACTATGCACTTACTAGAATGGCCAAAATCCAGGACGCTGACAGCGCTATACGTTGGTGAGGATGTGGAACAACAGGAACTCTAGTTTATTGCTCGTGGAAATGCAAAATGGTACGGCCACTCTGGAAGACTGACAGTTTCATTCAAAACTAAACTTACTCTTTGACCAAAGGATCTAGCAGTTATGTTCCTTGGTATTGACCCAAATGATTTGAATATTTATTTCTATATGAGAACCAGAACACAAATGTTGATAGCAGCTTTATTCATAATTGCTAAAACTTGGAAGCAACCAAGGTGACCTTCAGTAGGTGAATGTATAAACAAATTTAAGTATATCCCTACAATGGAATATTCTTCTGTGATGAAAAGAAATGATCTATCAAGCCATGAAAGGACATGAGGGACTTTCAATGCCTGTTTCTAAGTGTGAGAAGCCAATATAAAAAGCCTGTATACTGTATGATTGCAACTATACGACATTCTGGAAAAGGCAAAACTATGGAGAGAGTAGCTGTCAGGGGTTTGATGCGAGAGAAGGAGGCATGGATGTGGGAACACAGGAGATTTCTGTGTGTGTGCACATATTTCTACAGTCAGGACCAGTGTTCCAGAAGGCATGCTGGTACCTAGCTAATTGCTAGTATTTCTGTTTTGTGTTATTTCCCTGAGGATGGATGGTGGAAGAAGTTTGACCTTTTTTCAGGCAGTGATACCAGCATGAGAAGTCCCAGCTTAACATCAAAGTCACCTTGAGAGTAATGTATGCAAGTAATAACACTTTAATTTGTGGCTCTGATGAAGCCTGAAATGATGAACAAGGAAATAATACTGCCTAAGAGAAGAGCAAATAAGGAAACTAGTTTTGACGAGTTGTCCTAAGCACGGGTCTCTGGCCCTGCTTCTGAGGTTTTTATGGATATATAATTGAATGAGGCCTGTTATAGGCTTCTCTGTACACATTTAGCTCTTAAAATGTTTCAGTCAATGTAACAACTTGTATATTACATCCTGCGGACAGCAGATAATTGCTCAAGCTCTCTGCTTTACTGATTCCTCCCAGACAGACCTGCAGGGCTGCTTAACCTTTAATACTGAGCCACAAGAACTTGGTGTCTGTAAAGGGGACCTTGAAGTCCTAGCATGTCAAGTTGAACGTTAAGAAAGTGAGATAAGAGTGTTTATATGACGTCCCTAAAATCAGGGATGTTTGTTAATCTGCAGCAGACTCAAAAGGATTGTGTGGCCTGTCCCAGCTTTGGTAGACAACTAAGTTGGCAGAATGAAAGTCCTTTATCTCTCTCCCATTGTAAATTAATTTCCCCAGTCTAGGCAGAAGTACCCGAGAGCAGAATGGCATTCTTCACTAACTCAGTAGACCAGTCAGTCAGATGTTGCCGTCTGTTGCCATGTGGTGCGTTGTGGAGCTGACACACATTTAGCCTTTGAAGAAAGGGCATGTAATTGCATCAGTGTGCCATGAAATCCATTTAAATCTGGCAAATGTGCTGCAATGCTTTGCGAGCAATTATAAATTCACAGTGGTAGGTGATAGGAACAGAGACAGAAATGGGATGTCAGGAAAAATGAGGATCACTTGCTGGCAACTGTCTATTCAGTTGCCAAAAAATTAAACAGTTTGAGTTTCATGGTGGTATTAGTGCTACTGCTTAGAAACTAGCAGTTAATTTTTATACCCCTCTGCCATCCCCACCTTTGTTCTCATAAAGCAAACAGATTTAGCTTCTAATGCACAGAGTGATGCCATAATGAAAAAGGGTATTTCTCTAAAGGAAGATATGTTAAAAAGGGGAGTATTTCTTTCTAAGATTATAGCATTTTAAACTGCACTAACAGAAGCATCATCAGGAGAGGGAAAAAAGAGAATTATTTAAACCTAAATATAACTGTTCAATATACAACATAGTGTGTGAGAGTATATTCTTGTTTGAAATTATGGAATTCTCATAAAGGCTTTGGCAGGGCATATATATGTAAAGCTCCCAAGCTGTTGGAAAGTGAAAATGGTGGAGCTAACACAATGAAAATATTGCGTTTTACACTGCATTTGATTTATAAATAACATCCTTGGTTTTTAAAGTCAAATAAAGGGGTGCTGACTTCATGTCTCAAAAATAGGGATCATTTTGCCCTCCCTGACATGGACGAATCCCATGATAGCTACTCAGGCGTGTGGTGGCAAGGGAGCCTAATAGATGAGGTAACATAATGCACTTTGTGTAAATCATCCAAACACATTTTAAAGCCCAAATATTTTATACGTAAATAAAATTTGCAGTGCAAAACCTACAAAGTACTAGGGTTCTTCACCCTCATTTTTTTTCCTTAACCCTAGCTCTTAATCAGGTCACTGGCTTTCTTAAAAACCCTGATGCAATGTCCAACCATTCCTCAGAGACAAATTATTATGTCAAATCACCTCTGTTTCTTCTGTGTCATTGCAAGTTCCCAACCCTTTTTCTTTTCTTTTTTAAATTTTCTGTTTCAAAATACTTCCTATTTTCCAATTCTCTCCCAACATATTTTTCCATATTTCTTCCTCAAGCATCTGTAGATGATGGCAATAATTGCTAAATGAATAATATATGGAGTAAAATGTGATTAGCTGAAATGCCAGCCTTATTTTTATTGCAAATCAGCAACTTAAATTATATCGAAGTAGACCATTTTCTTATTTATGGATTTGGAGAAAGTGCATATTTATTTGGAATTCTAATGAGAAAATGAGAGCTAGATATCTTATTATCTAATTCTGAGAATACATTGAAACTAAATTAGGTATTTTCTCAGCATAGTGACATCATATTTCAAGCTTTACATACACCTGCAGGACTAGAGTTGATCATTGAGCTTACATATACGCATTCTTCTGTAGAATTTTTAGTAATCTTAATGGCAATCCGTGGTGATGAATTAGAGCTGATGGTGAGCTGAGAAGCAGGATGAGCTCATTAATCAATTCTATACACTATCTGTCACACGTAACTTTAGAACTATCTATTTCCTTCTCATATCTGGAAAAGCCTAGTTGCCAGATGACTATTGATAAAATGTCATAGTGAAAAAATATCTGAAATTGGAGTGTATCTACTTGGATATAAAGTACTAGAATTATAAAAGAAGAGCAGAATTTGGTATTATGTTAACTCTCACAGACACCAAGTCAGTATTTTATATAATATTAGAATGAAGACTTGAAATAAGTTAGGTATTAATTATATCATCTTTAACTGAATAAAGCAACTATAGCCTCGGCCCTAAATTAATATGCTGATGACTCCCAAATCTGAATATTAAGGCTGGATCTGATTCCCACATCTGTATCTTAAGCCCTAAATTCTCATTAGAACTCCAGCCTCATAATCTAACTGTCTGTATCATCTGTACATGGTGGTATGCTAAGTTTCTCAAAGTTAGTGTAACCAAAAAGGAACTCTTGCCTTAAGCCCTCAAACCTCTTTCTGTCTCTGCCTTCCTTTTCAGTAAGGGTGTCATAGTCTATTCTACAGCTTAAACAAAAAATCGTGAGTCTAACTGATGATGCTCTTTTACTCACTTCTCATCTCTAACCTATCAGCAAGTCAAGCCAGCCACCTCAGTATATTTCCATGTATTTTTCACCATTCCCACTACTAACACCCTAATTCAAGTCACTGTGGTTTCTCAGCAAGATTATGGTAAAATTCAGTTTCCTAATTTTCCACCTTTCCTTTTTGCCCTTACCTTCTGTTGTCCACAATATGATCTAAATAATGGCCTAAAAGTAAAACCAGATCATGCCAATCCCTACTTAATTTTTTCTTTTTCTTTCCTTCCTTCCTTCCTTCTTCCTTTCTTCCTTCCTTCCTTCTCTTTCTTTCTTTTTCTCTCTTTCTCTTTCTCTCTTTCCTTTTTTTTTTTTTTTACTATTTTCTTAGAATGATTGTCAAAATCTTTATAGACTTAAAATCCATACATGCACTGGCTCTTGCTAAATGTTCATACCTCAGCTTGAATCACTCTCTCCCTACACATTTCACGCCAAAATTACTGGAATGAGTTTCTTGATTATGGCAAGTTGGTCCCCATCTCTAGGTCTTTGCAAAAATTATTCTCTCTGCTTAAAATATTCTTCTGTTTAACTTTCTCAAGGCTGGCTCTTTCTTGTCATTCAGATCTCTTAAACATCAGTGTAAGTACCTGATTCCTTCCCTGACTTCTCAAATGGTGGTAGCCACCCAGACAATCTCTATCAAATTACCCTATTTTAATTCTCTGCATAGCTCTTAACACTATCTGGTATTTCTTAAGTATCTATGTATTTTATTTCTACTCTCCCTCCCTACCAGGATACAAATCCCATCAGAGCATGAAACTCATCTGTTTTATTCAGTCTTCTATACTCAAGGTGTGTAATAGTGATTGGTGCATTTACACATTCTGTAAGTATTTTCCAAATAAATTAATGAATTATATATTATCAACTGCATAATTATTATAACTTGGTAAGTATGAATCAGGCAGGAAACCATATGGGAAAACAGTAAAAATGTTGAATCTACTTGCCAACATGTTAGTTTAGAAATTAGATTCGTTTGGTGTCCCATGTTGGATTGGGTTGGAATATTTGCAAGTTTACCTTATCCTTTTGGATTATAAAAATTTTAACATAACAACAGTCATTGAATTCATATATGATAACGTAAAGCTTATTATGTTCTGTGCAATGACATAAGTGCATTACACATGCTAACTCATATAATCTTATAACATCATCATAATATAAATTTTATTTTATAGAGGAGGAAACTAAAGTACAAAAAGATTAAATAACTAGCACAAAATTATACATCTGGTAAGAAACAGAGTTGGGAATCAAACCTAGCAGCCTAAATTATCTGTGTTTATAGTCACTAAGTTGCCTCTTAACCATGTGCTCTAAAAAATTGTGCTCTACACTGGAATTTGACACAACATTGTGAAATGACTATAACTCAATAAAAAATGTTAAAAAAATTAATAAAAAATAAAAATAAAATAAATAAAGTGAAGGTCTAACCTCCATACGTTTTGTGTGACAGGGCTACACTGAGTTCTCAGACATTCTCAGTGCGACCAGCTCTTTTGCTGGCTGTCAGTAATGTGTGTTCTCATGTGAATCACTCTTCTAATTCCTAAATTCAGTGGCCTTTCTGACTTACTAATTACAAAGTGAACTGTAGGTGATTGCAACAGAACTATTTTTTCTCATGCTATACAAAAGAAAGAAATGAAGGAGGTGACAATGACCTAAGTAAGGAATTTAAGAACTTGTGCACATAAATAACTTTAAAACACACAAATAATACAATTTTAAAATGCTACAGCTAGAAACATTATTATTTTTAAAGGAATTGTCCATGACAAACATTTTCACATTTAACAGTAACCAAAAATATGACCGTTAATGTCTTTAAGGTAATTTAAATTGAGTTTTAGTAACTCCTCTAACAAGCAACCTTCACCTATCTCTTCACAAATATATCAATGTTGAAAGAATAAATATCAAACTAATCACCACAGAGCTGAATTTCTATTTTCCATTTTTACATTTTAAGCAGTAAAATCTGTGGATTGTTACTTTATAACATTGTTCCTAGAAAAAGTAATTCTACTCATCTGAAATTGTCTTTATGCACGTGTGTGTGTTTGTGTGTCTGTGTGTGTTCTTTTCCCTCCATGAACACTTTTGGAATCAAAAGAGATAGACAGATTTAAAATATTTACTTTTATCCAATGCCCTATCATCACAGAGGAATTCTTGGTAGTTACATTAATCAAAAAAGAGAAAAATAAAAATAAAACTAGAATATGTCCTACCATCAGATTTCAGGAAATCGTTAGGATGTTAAAGACTCTAATGTAACGAAACCTTTAAAAGTGGTAATTTCTTTCTTTTGTATTAGCTTAGTTTTTATACATTATTATGCGACTGAAGAAGAAAACAGAGCAGTTCATCTCTTTTCCACTTATTGGTTCATTTCCTCTCAGAGATGAGGATCTACCTCATGATTAATTGCACAACTTTTCAGTAGCTATAGTTGTTGCTAAAGAACATTTCATCAGAAACTTGAGAGAAAATTTAGAGACATTTATCAAAGTTTCCATTTGGAGTCTAGAGAAACAATAAAGTAGATATTGACTTCTCTTAAGTGGATTGTGACTTCTCTCTAATGGATTGTGATTTATAGATTCAAAGGGAGAGTCAATATTTACCTTCAGTGAAAAAGATTCTTGATGGTCAATGAAATGTGAAATTTAACACATTGTTTCTAATCAGAACTATCTTGCAATCTGTTAAATGATGACACTGTTAGGTAACATTTATATTTCTTCATTTATAAAAATGTATGTGCGCTTTAAGAAATTCTGTAATATATAGAACATAAGAAGTAGAAAAGTTACCAATACTTTCTCATCAAAAGAAAAGCAACTGTTAATATTTTAATGTATTTCATGCCAGTCATTTTCTTAGAAAAAATATTTGGGTGTGTTTGTATATATAAATTTTTATTTTAAATGTGATAAAATAAAATATGTAGCTTGCATTATTCCTTCCCAGTATACATTCTTTATTCTTTCAAATGGATTAATCACCTTTACCTATTGACTTATGACTTGCTAAACCTTATGTGCAAGAAGTGTACACGTCCAACCCACTGACATTGTGTTTGTCCATGAACACTGCTTTGGCCAATGGCATGGAGCATATATACACTACCTCATCCAAGCTTTAAGAGCCATTACATGTTCCCAACAGCAGTCTTGCTGTTTTCTGTCACAAAAGAAACTTGTGTCATATGAAGGCTTCTCTTTCAGGATGGATCCAGAGTGAGAAGACACATAGACGAGGGGAACCAGTACCGCCTTGCAGATGCTGACACGTAATGTTTGTAAGAAACAAGCATTTACTGTTGTAAACCACTGTGATGTTAGGCTACTCTTACTGTGTAAAAGTTACTAATATATTCAAAAGCATTAATAATGTATCATTTTTAGACATACAAATTTACTACTAATAAAGGAAATACTGATAGATTCAACTAACTCAAAATTTAAGAATTTTTATCAATCAAAAGATTCCATAAAAAAGTAAAAATAAACCCACATTCTCAGAGAAGGTTATTTGCCACAAAAAGAATAAATAAATTCAAAACACTTTCAGATATTATATACAAATATATAAATGTAATATAATTAATGTTTTAATATATGGTAATTAATATTACACTTATATATAAATATATCCTATATAATATATTTATGATATATAAAAATTAATATGAAGTTCAATTAGCAAAAGACAATCTGATAGAAAAATGGGCAAGATGAATGAATGGGCATTTTGCAGAAGAGAAAGATCAAATATCAAATAAACATTTAAAGATGCTGGAATTCCTTAGTGATTAAGAAAATGCAAGTTAAGAATACAATAAGATACAGTTTTACTCTGACTGTATTGGCATAAAGTAAAAGTACTCCTTGTTGAAAAAAGTTTGTATCAAATAGGCAGTAGGAATGCTAACTCTTTAGTTTGGAGTGTATTGGTACAATCACTGTAGTAAACAAATCGATTCTTCCTTTTAAAACTGAAAGTGTACACATGGTACTGCTCAGAGAGTTCATCCTTTACAGGACAGAGCTTTTGTACTTCTGTACTAGGAGACCAGGAAACAGCAGAGCTATTCCAAGGAGAAAGCACCCAGGAAACGCCCAAGTATTCTTGGACAGGGAGATAGGTCGACAGACTATTAAGTACTTCCAGACAACTATGATGCAGCCATATGCAAAACATAGATGAATCTTTAAATACAGTGGCTACTTTAAAAAGAAAGACAGAGAGAGAGGAAGAAAAAAAAAGAAGAAGGAAGGAAGAAAGAAAGAAAAGGAAGAAAGAGAGAGAGAGAGAACGAAAGAACGAAAGAAAAGAAAGAACCCGGCTGAGTGAAGGAAGACACAGAAGTCAGGAGTGAGGGGAAATAGGGCTCAGTGAAATCAGCCTGACAGACCAAGGCAAATACTGTGTGTTATCATTCACATGTGGAAACCAAAAATAAACAAACAAACATAAAAAACTGAAACATAGAAACTGGAAGAAGACATTCTCTAGCAATAGCAATGGATAATTCCTATTGCAATGGACAAGGCTTAATGCTTATTGAAGACTTCAGCTGAAAAGTTTTTGTAATGGCTAGTCAAACTCTAAGTCTGGCTTTCTGGTCATCAACTGCAGAGCTTCTGGTCAGCCATGACTTTGGTGGCGGATTCTTGAATGTTTCTGAATTCTGGGTGACAGAGCACATTCTTGACCCCTCAAACACAATTTTCATGCTTTGTGGCATCCCCCTTGTTTTCACACTTCTAGCCTTTCCAACAAGTTTGTAAATGCCTGACTTCCTCTAGTAATTTCTTTTATGCCTGAAATATCAAAAATAATTTGTTTACTTAAAGTTAAGAATGACTGATACAAGTCTTTTCTAACATAAATCCTTCTTGGGTGCTAACTCTGTGCCAGGTATTACTCTAAATGTTTTAAATTAAATACATTGATGTTTCATTCTATCAAGAAGCCAATAATGTAGGCAATGCTATCATTCTCATTTAAAACATAAGGAAATTAAAGCATAGAAATGTTTAATATGTTTTTTTTTCCTTTTTCTTCCTTTTTGTCCAGCAAGTGAGTGGTAGAACCTGGATTCACACTCAGTCTGGTTATAGAGCCCGTGCTTTGAATTACTCTGCATCTCTGTCTCACTCGCAAAGCTCATACGATATTTATCCTACTTACCTAAGGGGAATGTTAGGCTGTGAGTTACATAGGTACATGTATTTTTTTCTCGCTGGCCTAATATTTGTGTTTATATATTTCCTGTTTACTCTCAGATTGTTCAGGAAAAATCTATTGCCTGCTGATTGCTCTAATGTGGTATGCTCGCCCCAATCCCAGATGTTGTACTGGCATTCTTTCCGAGAAATTCTATCAAGACTTAGATTAAATTAACCTTCCTCTGAGCTATTGGCTGAAGCGGATTTCCCCTGTAACAGGTGAGAAGTATTATTTCTCATATATTATCAGGTAGTTGAGAATATTATAATAACTTCAAAATTCCATATAAAATTAAACTTCATAGTTTTGCTACTGGATAAATATTTAATTTGCAATAGATTTCAATGAGGGAATGTCATACTGTTATAAAAATTTATTTTATAAAATTATTGCAAGGTACGCAGATATGTATTCAATAAGTAATTTTGTCAAGATTACTAAAAATAGCAAAACTATAAGCTTTTAATATTTTGAAACAAAAAAAAGGTTTTCTTTCAACTTGATGTGAATGTATTGCCTAATAAAAATGACAAAATTCATTCTCATCAGCTGTCCTGAGATTCATTTTATTGTGTTTAAACACCAGTATAATTACTTAGTAGTTATTATTTCTTTGAAAATATTGATTAGAGTATTTATTTTTAGCGTTTCACTTTTCAAGATTTATTTTGACTGTGAGAAATACTCAAATGAAACAAAATTATTTGCATATGTAATTTTTCATGCCAGAGGTGATTCTAATTATATCTACTATCATATTTATTTTATATCTTATACAATGTTCTTATCATTTTATTACAGATCATTAAATATAACTATTTGCATATTTTAACCATTTATGCCCTTTTAACTTCAATTGATTTTTTTAACATTTTTTATTGATTTATAATCATTTCACAATGTTGTGTCAAATTCCAGTGTTCGGCACAATTTTTCAGTCATTCATGGACATATACACACTCATTGCCACATTTTTTTCTCTGTGAGTTATCATAACATTTTGTGTATATTTCCCTGTGCTATACAGTATAATCTTGTTTATCAATTCTACAATTTTGAAATAATTTTTGAAATTATGTCTTTCTCACATCACTCAAATCAGCTGCCCAGATGTAGTAGCTCAGGCTTAAATGCACACAGACTTGTCTTATTTCACTGGTCCTACTCGGTGGCAAGTTAAAGCCAGTTACAGTTGACCATACTTTGCAACTCCTTCAGCTGGAGTTAAATGCTCCATAAATTCCTTTATTTTACAGACCTATTCTGTGACTTCTAAATTCCTTACTAGACAGTGTGGATTTTTTCCACATGCCCATGTTTGATTTATCTCCAAGTAAATGAGCAAGAACTAACCTACTATCCATAGAAAGGCAAGTGTTTCCCCTTTTACTTTGTCACTTACTCCTCAAAGGGCAGATGCTCATCATATCAATTTGTCAGTGTCCTTTTCATGTCGACAGTGTACACAAGATTGGTGTGACACGATAAATGGCAAAGCCCCAGGATGCAGAGTGTGGAAGCAATCGGGTGATGAGGGAGTCAGCTGATGTTACTTACAGGGCGTGTTATTATTGCGTCCTTGAATTCTGTGTCCACAGAACATTTTAGAGGTTAGATTCAACTCAAGAACTGCCAAGAAAGCCAGAAGGAAGCATAAGTCTTCATCTGTCAAGAAAGCTAGAAGTTTGCATAATTTTTCATAGTGTTACAGAAAGACAGAAACAACCAAATAGGAAGTGCAGAGCACACAGTGGATTAGAAGAAAATAATCTGTTTTATATCTGTGTGATAAAAAGAAAGTGAAACCCACAGCAAGAACGCAGACTGTCACTAAGCTTTAAACACTGCCCAAGTACAGGCAGAATCTGAAAATATAATGCAATTTGTAATAAATTCTTGCAGCAGACAACACAAACTCAAGAGACTGATTGGAGAAAGAGGCATGAATGGAACAGGGCTAGGGACATTTTCTTCAGTTACATCTGATTACATATTTCTTCAAACCCAATGTGAAAGACTTGGAAGTTAATATAAAAACCACACTGGAGATTATTTCTAATATGTTTGTATGTAATTATGCTAAGTGAACTCTCTACTCAAATTATGCCGCTACTCCATGGTATGGTTCGATGATTTTCAATTAATCCTTTTATTATAAAGTACTTTACTGAAGAAAATCTTCATGCAACTTCTGCATAGGCATCTGGATGTGATAATCACCAATCGATAACTGATTTCTAGAGCCTGGTTCCTAGAATGGGCTGGACAGCTAAGCCACACTCTATACGGACTGGTAAACGTATCAAGCAAATTCCTGCTGGCTATGTCAGATGTTGCCTGTATGTACATTAGTGGCATGGTTATAAGATTTCTAACATCTCCGATAAACTTTAAAAACGTTAGCTGTATGAAGAAGAGGTTCACAGCACCACAGCGTTTACATTTACACTCTAATGGAGTCTCACATTAGGTAATTGAGAATAATAAGCTTACGATCACCGAGATGCACTAGAGACAGATAGCCTTCCAGATATGCCAACAATTTTCAGTCCCATTGGCCATTTTTTAAAGACAGAACTATTACCATACATAATCCATTAATAAAGCTGCCAGAAGATGGTTGTTTTTGTAAAGAATACTGTGCTCCAAAAATAAGTGGCATTAACGTTACTCAGAAAACCTGAAGCTTCAACGTAGTCTTGGGAACAATCAGGATTCTGTCACATAAATGCTAGACCATATCTACTTACACCGGTTCTGTATCATGGAAAGTAAAAACGTAATTATCAAAATGGATGCAAATGAATTTTAGAAAAGAGTTGAGCCAATTACTCTCAGAGGATATATAAGGGCTGGAAAACTTTCAAGCAATTTACTCACCCGTTCAAACTATATTTCCAAAAGTAAGCAGAGATTATTACACAAATATTTATTTATTAGATTTATAAAGTGTGGTCAGCTCAAGCTGCAGAAAACTGTTGAGACAAAAATTAAACAACTAATGGAAGACCTTCTTAAGAGATATTTCTGCTACAGAATTAGACTTTGGGAGAAAAATCTCTAGGGCTATTTCATGAGATACTATTACAACAGCAGAGATTTTTTTTTTTCACTCCCCTCGCTGTCACAGTGCAAGACTGGGAACAGTGAATCAAATCACCAGACCCTCTGGAGAAAGGCAACAACATGCAAATCTCTATTCCTATTAAAATAAGTAAATTGCATGCCTAATTATCTCGGGGGCTAGGGAACACGATTATTGTACATTTGACAGTTGGATTCCTCACTTACAGCCTCTA